>NC_136063.1:1965664126-1968277802 GCF_964261635.1 Lissotriton helveticus
TGGCTGTTTTTCTGTTTTTTGGGGGTGTACTGTTGATGTGGTCTGGCCATGTGGGTGGTGGTGGTGGCCATCTTGAGTGCTGGCTGGTACAGGCAACATGTGCTTGGGGTGTAAGGGGGCCATTTTGAGGAGAGGCAGTGTCTGAGGCCTGCACTTATTTTGCCTACTTTTCATCCCTTATGCCCAGGGGTAGTGAGTGTTGCATGGGCCTAGTGTTTCTGTGGGGTGTCTTCTTGAATTTAAACATAATTGAGGCCATGGATGGGCTGGGATTGTGCTTATTTTATTGTTTTTTGTCGTTTTTGGGGGGCTGCTGGTGTGGCCTTTTGCTTGCCCAGGGGTGGTGGTGGTGCATGGACTGAGTGTGCCTGTGGTGTTGTCTCACTCTCTTTGATGTAAACATCATGGATGGCATTGGATTGTGGTGATTTCTGGCTGTTTTTCTGTTTTTTGGGGGTGTACTGTTGATGTGGACTGGCCATGTGGGTGGTGGTGGTGGCCATCTTGAGTGCTGGCTGGTACAGGCAACATGTGCTTGGGGTGTAAGGGGGCCATTTTGAGGAGAGGCAGTGTCTGAGGCCTGCACTTATTTTGCCTACTTTTCATCCCTTATGCCCAGGGGTAGTGAGTGTTGCATGGGCCTAGTGTTTCTGTGGGGTGTCTTCTTGAATTTAAACATAATTGAGGCCATGGATGGGCTGGGATTGTGCTTATTTTATTGTTTTTTGTCGTTTTTGGGGGGCTGCTGGTGTGGCCTTTTGCTTGCCCAGGGGTGGTGGTGGTGCATGGACTGAGTGTGCCTGTGGTGTTGTCTCACTCTCTTTGATGTAAACATCATGGATGGCATTGGATTGTGGTGATTTCTGGCTGTTTTTCTGTTTTTTGGGGGTGTACTGTTGATGTGGACTGGCCATGTGGGTGGTGGTGGTGGCCATCTTGAGTGCTGGCTGGTACAGGCAACATGTGCTTGGGGTGTAAGGGGGCCATTTTGAGGAGAGGCAGTGTCTGAGGCCTGCACTTATTTTGCCTACTTTTCATCCCTTATGCCCAGGGGTAGTGAGTGTTGCATGGGCCTAGTGTTTCTGTGGGGTGTCTTCTTGAATTTAAACATAATTGAGGCCATGGATGGGCTGGGATTGTGCTTATTTTATTGTTTTTTGTCGTTTTTGGGGGGCTGCTGGTGTGGCCTTTTGCTTGCCCAGGGGTGGTGGTGGTGCATGGACTGAGTGTGCCTGTGGTGTTGTCTCACTCTCTTTGATGTAAACATCATGGATGGCATTGGATTGTGGTGATTTCTGGCTGTTTTTCTGTTTTTTGGGGGTGTACTGTTGATGTGGACTGGCCATGTGGGTGGTGGTGGTGGCCATCTTGAGTGCTGGCTGGTACAGGCAGCAACATGTGCTTGGGGTGTAAGGGGGCCATTTTGAGGAGAGGCAGTGTCTGAGGCCTGCACTTATTTTGCCTACTTTTCATCCCTTATGCCCAGGGGTAGTGAGTGTTGCATGTGCCTAGTGTTTCTGAGGGGTGTCTTCTTGAATTTAAACACCATTGAGGCCATGGATGGGCTGGGATTGTGCAGATTTTATTGTTTTTTGTCGTTTTTTTGGGCCTGCTGGTGTGGCCCTTTGCCCAGGGGTGGTGAGTGTTGCATGGGCCTAGTCTTTCTGTGGGGTGTCTTCTTGAATTTAAACACCATTGAGGCCATGGATGGGCTGGGATTGTGCAGATTTTATTGTTTTTTGTCGTTTTTTTGGGCCTGCTGGTGTGGCCCTTTGCCCAGGGGTGGTGAGTGTTGCATGGGCCTAGTCTTTCTGTGGGGTGTCTTCTTGAATTTAAACATAATTGAGGCCATGGATGGGCTGGGATTGTGCTTATTTTATTGTTTTTTGTCGTTTTTGGGGGGCTGCTGGTGTGGCCTTTTGCTTGCCCAGGGGTGGTGGTGGTGCATGGACTGAGTGTGCCTGTGGTGTTGTCTCACTCTTTTTGATGTAAACATCATGGATGGCATTGGATTGTGGTGATTTCTGGCTGTTTTTCTGTTTTTTGGGGGTGTACTGTTGATGTGGACTGGCCATGTGGGTGGTGGTGGTGGCCATCTTGAGTGCTGGCTGGTACAGGCAGCAACATGTGCTTGGGGTGTAAGGGGGCCATTTTGAGGAGAGGCAGTGTCTGAGGCCTGCACTTATTTTGCCTACTTTTCATCCCTTATGCCCAGGGGTAGTGAGTGTTGCATGGGCCTAGTGTTTCTGAGGGGTGTCTTCTTGAATTTAAACACCATTGAGGCCATGGATGGGCTGGGATTGTGCAGATTTTATTGTTTTTTGTCGTTTTTTTGGGCCTGCTGGTGTGGCCCTTTGCCCAGGGGTGGTGAGTGTTGCATGGGCCTAGTCTTTCTGTGGGGTGTCTTCTTGAATTTAAACATAATTGAGGCCATGGATGGGCTGGGATTGTGCTTATTTTATTGTTTTTTGTCGTTTTTGGGGGGCTGCTGGTGTGGCCTTTTGCTTGCCCAGGGGTGGTGGTGGTGCATGGACTGAGTGTGCCTGTGGTGTTGTCTCACTCTTTTTGATGTAAACATCATGGATGGCATTGGATTGTGGTGATTTCTGGCTGTTTTTCTGTTTTTTGGGGGTGTACTGTTGATGTGGACTGGCCATGTGGGTGGTGGTGGTGGCCATCTTGAGTGCTGGCTGGTACAGGCAGCAACATGTGCTTGGGGTGTAAGGGGGCCATTTTGAGGAGAGGCAGTGTCTGAGGCCTGCACTTATTTTGCCTACTTTTCATCCCTTATGCCCAGGGGTAGTGAGTGTTGCATACTTGCATGTCCCTAGTCTTTCTGTGGGGTGTCTTCAATGTAAACATCATGGATGGCATGGGATTGTGCTCATTTTTCTGTGTTTTGTCGATTTTTTGGGGTGTATAACTGAACTGATGTTCCTCTGTCTTCCATTGCTTTTAGGTGCACAAGAAGACTCAATAGAACCACCAGTGCCAGGAAGAAGTCCTGCAGCGGTGTGTGCAGCATAACGTCACGCGACGTCACGTCTGGACACAGAACCCTCTGCAACTCGTGCAACTGCTGCCTGCTGACCTGCTCTGAAGAAGATGGCCCCAAAAAAAGTAACCCGTAGCTCCTCTAGCAAGAAAGGTGCCAGTAAGGAGCAGAAGAAGCAAGTTACCAAGGACACTGGTGTGCCGCCCGCCCCTTTTTTTGTGAGTAAAAAAAAAAGTATGCCTGCAGCAGCTGCAGCGGGATCTGCTGGGGACCAAGCTGGCAGCAGCACCCCCGCTCCATTGGGCTCAGTGCCACCACCACCACCACGCCAACTTAAGTCCAAGCCCTTGAGTGCTGCAGAGGCAGCCAGTATACTTCTTCAATCACCATCGACCAGTGATGTTGGCTCATCGCAAGAAAGCAGCAGCAATGTCCCTCAATCAACACAGGTTGTTGTAGCTCATCTGACGAGTGTTGAACAACCACAGCGGCAACAACAATCACATGTGCAAGTACAAGCCCAAGTACATGTGGAAGGAGAGGCAGCGCAAGGAGATGCGCATGCAGAGGTGCATGGAGGGTCACAACAAGTGCCCACAATAGTTGTTCCTCCCGAAGTAGGGGCACATCAGGAAATCGACAATCAAGGCGAGGTATCATTTGAGGAAGCCACTCCTCCTGATGATCCTTCATTGTCTTCCACAACCCTAGCAAGGAAGAGATCAAGGGTGGTGTCTACATCCTCTTCAAGCACACCTCCTTCTGATGATACGGATCAAACTTGGGAACCAGCACCACAGCCGTCTGAGAGTGAGGCACACCATGATCCAACAAAGGTACTTAAGCGTAAAAGGAAGCTCGTCCAAAGTCTCAGACTTATGGAGTGTGATGAGGCTCAACAAGAAGTGGCGGATACTGCTGCTGATGAAGACTCTGCCAACGACGACCCAGTCATCATAAAGGTCACTGCAGCCCCAGCGGGCATGCAGCAAACAGACATTTTGACCCTAGCCCGAAGAGCTGCTGAGCGTGATGATGATGATGATGTTGTCGATGAGGAGGCAGTGGAAACACCACAATCATTGGAGTTAAGTAGTACACCAACTCGTCCCGCTTCCATATTTCTTTCTGGCAAGAAGAGACCTCCGTCAACCTCGACCTTAATTAGTGGCGGTGAAAGTGCAAAACGTACAAAAGTTGGGCAATCCAGATCCTCCACTTCATCTGGCATTAGCTTCATGACCACCACCACCAGTATCGCCGCCTCCTCCATGTCCCACAGACACTTCAAGTCCCCCGTTTGGGACTTCTTTACTGTTTGTCCAAAAAATCCAAAGTTTGCCATTTGTACCATTTGTAAGCAAGCAGTTAGTCGTGGTAAGCCAGGTACCAACTATGGTACCGGAGGCCAGAGAGGTCATCTTAGGAGACAGCACACTGTCAAATGGTTTGCGCACCTAGATGCGATCAAGAAAGGCCAAATTCAAGGAAACGTTGATGTTTCATCTGATGATGACGAGCAGGAAGAAGACGTGTCAAACACTTCCCTTACACCCAGTACCCCTGTCAGCAGCACACCCAATGTGAGGCACACTAAGAGTGTTGGAGCGAGTGAGACACCAACGCACAAAAGTTCACCAGCGAGCAAAATTGGGTCAACGAAGTCATTATCAGCCCGTAAATGCTTGGTCCAGGGCAACATTAGAACAATGCTTACTTCAGACGTGCCATATGAACGCAACCACCCACTGACGCGTCTGTATAACACTAAGCTGGCTAAAATGCTAGCTGTGGACCTTCTACCTTTTTCTTTTGTAGAAGCGGTAGGTTTTCTTGAATTAGTTGCAACGCTCTGCCCTAAATGGAAGGTTCCGAGCCGGTTCTATTTTGCCAGAGTTGCGGTTCCAGCACTACATGAAGATGTGCTGCAGGCGATTGGGGCAGCTTTGCAGAAGAGTGCTGTTCACACAATACATCTGACAACAGACATGTGGACCAGTGGCCCAGGCGATGATTACATGTGCATCACTGCACACTGGGTCTCTTTTTCAGGTGTTATAGCAAAGCTAAACGCAGGTGTTGACCCGGACCAAGTTTTCAAAGCTGCTCGGAAACATGCAACACTAGCCATGTTTGCCTTGGAGAAAAGTCACACAGCAGAAAACCTTTTGGAAGAGTTTGACAAAAAGGTGTTGTCAATGCTATCCCCCCTAAAACGCAAGATTGGTTATGTTTCCACGGATAATGGCGCCAATGTAGTTAAGGCCATGTCACAGGGTCACCATGTTAGAGTGCCGTGTTTGGCGCACTGTATCAACCTGGTAGTTCAAAAATTCTTGAGTGATAAAGAGAGTCCAGCGTTCGAGGTAATGGCCACCTGCCGCAAAATGTGCAACCATTTCAGCCATTCTTTTAAGGCCCGGAAGCATCTGCGGAGACTGCTACTTCAACGTGGAATGCCAGTGAAAGCACTCATCCAGGAGGTGGCAACACGTTGGAACTCAACCTTCTACATGCTTGAGCGTCTGCATGAGCAGTATACGGTACTCGATCACTATTTCTTGACAGAGGCTACATCTCAGAAGGAGGACCTGCGGATGAGTAAGGCGCAATGGGCCATAGTTAAAAGCCTGACAGACATGCTTCGTCCTTTTGAGTTCTTCACGCGTGCAGTCAGCCAGGAGGACTGTAATTTGGGAAAAGCTATCCCATTGTTGTGCATACTGGAGCACCAACTGATGGCGGTTTCTTCTGAGTTTGAAAAAGATGAAAAAAAAAAAAACCATTTCATTTTGTCTGAGAAATTATTACATCGCCTACGTGGTGATGAACGTCTTAAAAACATCAACTCAGATCAGCATTACATTTGTGCTACTATTCTGGATCCACGCTACAAAAAGGCGCTGGCAGACAACGCATTCTTTCCTTTCGCTGATGCAGATGTTCAAAAGTACAAACATTGGTTAGCCTGGTCAGCCAAGAGGTTTGAAAAAGAACGGCAGGTTATTGAAGGAGAAGCCAGTACATCAGCATCAGCATCAGCAGGCCATCCGCAGTCACAAGAATCCACTTCTGCACCTGTGGCTGGGGCACAAGTGACCTCTCAGCCGTTAAAGACACCGGCAACTGGATCATCTGCACCACACACAATGACAACACTAACAGTGGCTGGGGAGGAGGATTGGCTAAGTTTGATGGGGTATGGTTCTCTAAAAAATGTCACAGGCACAGCAAAAAGTAAGCAAAGTGGAGGAACAGTTGATGACCTTGAGTCGATGGTGCAGGACTATCTGAATGACTCAACAGTGGTCTTTCTTAATGAGGAGCCATTGCAGTATTGGCATGGCAAAAAACAATTGTGGCCACAGCTCTACAACCTGGCTATAAACTATTTGTCTTGCCCACTCGCAAGTGTGTCTTCTGAACGTGTTTTCAGTGCTGCTGGTGGCATTGTAACTGCCAAACGGAGCCGCCTATCGCCCAAAAATGTGGAGCGGCTGACAATGATCAAGATGAATCAGCACCTCATACCACCAGATTACAAAGTGCGAGAAAGCACGCCACATGAAGACGATGAGGACAGCAACGTAGATGAGGGGATTTTTTCTCTGTTCGGTGCCACTGACCTCATCCAGCCTGAATTCGCAGAGTATGATGACGAAATCTTGTTCTTATTCCCTGACACCGAGCCCTGAAAATGAGACAATCAATCAAGAACTTTCTTTTTCGTCCTTATTCACTTTTATTCCTGTGTGCTTTGTGTCTCTCTTTCTTTGTTTTGCACAGTTAATTTAATTCAAACTTTAATCACCTAATCCCAAAAAGAAGACCATCATCAGTACTGTCTTCACTTGTTTGCTTATTGATTTGAAGGTGCCGCAGTCTACATTCCTCAGGTTCACAAGTTCTGAAGAACATGCTCCTCTATCCTCCTCCTCCAGACTGCGATTTCCCTCCAAGCAGAGTGCTGGATTACGCACAATGAAGAAAGACTCAGCACTTGTGGGGGTGTTGTACTTCTTTTCGGGTGAGTTGACGGTTTTGGGCCCATTGCTGTGAAGCTCTAATAATGGACAAAAGTGTTTTGGACCAAATATGAGGTGAAAATTTCTTGCCGTTTTTGCTGACTTGCTTGCCTTTGAGGTGCTCTTTGGCGGGGTTCCGGGGGTTTGTGTGTAATTTTTGGTGTCTGTCGAAGCACTGCTGCGACAGTCTAATCTTGATTGCATTTGCTTTTCAGGAAATCCGTGGTGGAAAACAGGAGTTATGATGATTGATGATGACCTAGCTGCACAGCGCGTTACTTTGGACCGAAGGCCGAGAGATATTGTAAGTATGAGATTTAGCTTTTTCGCTGTTTGGGGGTGTTGTCGGGTGTTTTTTTGCGGGTGGGTTGGCGCCGGCGGGTCTTGCCTGGGGCATTCCTGGGAAGGTCTAATACCGGATACAAGTGTTTTGGACAAAATCCATAAGGAACAGCCTTTTTTTTGCCATTTCTTCAGACATCTTGCTCAATGTAGCATTTTGGGGGGCTTCCTGCTGTTCGTGGGTGGGTTGCGGCCGGGGTCTCTGTCGAAGCACTGCTGCGACAGTCTAATCTTGATTGCATTTGCTTTTCAGGAAATCCGTGGTGGAAAACAGGAGTTATGATGATTGATGATGATGACGACCTAGCTGCACAGCGCCGCGTTTGGACCGAAGGCCGAGAGACATTGTAAGTATGAGATTTAGCTTTTTCGCTGTTTGGTGGTGTTGTGTCGCGTGTTTTTTTGCGGGTGGGTTGGCGCCGGCGGGTCTTGCCTGGGGCTTTCCTGGGAAGGTCTAATACCGGATACAAGTGTTTTGGACAAAATCCATAAGGAACAGCCTTTTTTTTGCCATTTCTTCAGACATCTTGCTCAATGTAGCATTTTGGGGGGCTTCCTGCTGTTCGTGGGTGGGTTGCGGCCGGGGTCTCTGTCGAAGCACTGCTGCGACAGTCTAATCTTGATTGCATTTGCTTTTCAGGAAATCCGTGGTGGAAAACAGGAGTTATGATGATTGATGATGATGACGACCTAGCTGCACAGCGCCGCGTTTGGACCGAAGGCCGAGAGACATTGTAAGTATGAGATTTAGCTTTTTCGCTGTTTGGTGGTGTTGTGTCGGGTGTTTTTTTGCGGGTGGGTTGGCGGGTCTTGCCTGGGGCATTCCTGGGAAGGTCTAATACCGGCTAGAAGTTAGTTGGACAAAATCCATAAGGAAACACCAGTTTTGGCACTTTGTAAGTTAGGGTTCGTTAGGGTTAGCCCTAGCAGCAGGATTGCATGTGTTTAGGGGGGTTCTATTGCAACGCGGTTCTGTTGTTGTAGAGCACTGTTGGAGCGATGCTGGCTATGGATACTTTTGCTTGCAGGCAAGTGGTTTGAATACAATCCACGGTCTGTATTTGGGTCTACTGTTACTTTCAAAGTACGTTTTGTAACCATTTTTCTGCTAGGCATCATCAAAGTGTGACTTTTTGAACCACACAGCGTACATACCTTTTATTTATTTATCAGTGGTATTGTAATAGCACTTCCTGTTTTCCGTTCAATAATTACAGGCCGGGTTTCAGTCAACATCCGCCAGGCAGGCAGTGGACAGGGTGTCTCTTCTGTCAGTGGTCACCACCACATTGATGGACGAAGCGTCAGCTGGAATGGAGGAGTGCCGCCAATAAGAGGAATTGTTTGCTGCATGCAACTTACTTACCAATTTCAACAGGACAACTCCAACAACATACGCAATACAGATACAGTATCCATTGTTGTCTTTTATTCTATGAGTGTGACTGCATGTGCTTACCTTTACTTTGTAACCAAAGATTGTCTGTAAACTCTGTATCTTCAATTATTGTTTGTCCATGCTCTGCTTTTTTTTTCTTCTCTCAACAAAACCTACCCAAAAAGAAACCCCCATTCCCATCCATTTTACAAACCCTAACCCTCTTCCCCCGGGCTGTGTTGTTTTGCTTGATGTCTGACTAAAATGACATCAATAATTCCACACACTTGCTGGGGAGGATAAGGTGATAGCAGCAACAGGCTGGTGAAGGAATACGAGGATATCTTCTAGACTTACTCAGCTTCAGTACTATATCTTCTAGTAGTAGTAGCCAATGTCAAATAAATTCAACGCAAGTACTAGTTATACTTGCAATACTTTACCATTTGTTAGGCTACATTATGGCACTGTTCTAGTGTACTGTCACCTGCTATTTTCTCGATCGTACCGTAACCGTTGTAATGCTACAGTAAGGAGTACAAACAAGGTTTCGTTTTCTTTTTTTCCATAGGCATGCAACTGCCACTGTGTCACACCACTAGTAACACCGCAATGAGGAAATGTCACCCGCCCAGGAATGACAACGTTAATCCCCATTTCACCTGGAGCCAGCCCTGGGCCTAGCCCTAATTTCTAACACAAATTACAGGTAAGATAAGCGTTTGGTGGGAGGTAGTATAATGGAGTATTATTTCGGAGTAGACAAGAGTTTGACGGTTGTACTACTAAAGTCCTACGACTGTTCAGGAAAACAAAGTTACTGTTACACCCCCGCCCCCCACCCACCAGACTGAAAAGCAGTAAAAAACAGGTATGGTCAGATAAAGTAGTTGAAAAATATATTTATTTATCCCTAACAAAATAATCTCCCTCACCCACCCTAACCCCAACGATTGTCTCTGAAACGTCCCAAAACGATCCCAACTCCCAAATCCCACCCCCCAAAAGTCTATAAAAAAAGGGCAAGGGACACTCCACTACTGGAGGGTGCTGGTGCTGGTGCATGATGCGGCATGGGCATCATACTCCTTGCGGAGGGTGGCAAGCTCGGAGCGGAGGCCCTTAACCAAGGTCTTATACCTCAGGACCTCCTGCTCCAGGTTGGACATGCGGACTCGGAGGCGGTGTTGGCGTTCCTTGCAGCTCCTGTGGGGGGCAGCTGGTGTTTCCGGTGCTTGGCGGTGGCGGTCGGCTTTCTTAGCCCGGCTCGGTCCCGCTGGTTTAGTCACGGAGGAGGATGCAGTCGAAGATGTTGCCCCGCTCGACTGCGTGTCCTCCTCCTCCTCCAGGGCCACCAGCCGCCGATACTCGGCGACTGTGGCCTCCAGCCTCCGTTGCCGGGCCAATCTAGCCTGCTCCCTCCTTGTTGTTGATTTGGAAGAAGGAGCAACTATATGAAGAAAGAAAGACATAGTCTGTAACCAATGCTCCTTATTAATAACACAAAGTGATTGAGCCGAAAGTTGGGTCACAGAGTACAAGTAGCAAATTGAAAGCACAGTACATAACTATTGAGGACAGTATCTATGTAACCCTCCCACTTCTGCATCCTTGCTCTAACAGTAGTGGTAGTTTAATGAACTAATTCTACGACCACTATGGACTTCCATTACAGTCGACTATGACAGTACACCAGTCTTATTCTTCTTCTTCTCTCTTGTTTAGGGAAATGGGTACGTTATCTTATGCAAGCCGGCAGAATGACATGGACACAGCACAGTGAAGTTGCACCCGAGAAAAAAAGTTGCACACCATGATGATGGAGACAGACTTGCGTTACTGTACCGGTCCAGTACATGCAGGTGGTGAAGCTATTACTTTTCTATTACGGGTGGCACTGAGAATACTCTGTTACAAGGGCTACTGCTTAATTAATTTACCTTTCACCCTACAGTGCAAATGAGTACTAGAAAAGGAAACTGAAGAAGCTAACTAATTTGATTATCTATCACTTCACATGGGACGTATTTAATGACAGATGAGATGACTTTAGGTGCTTTGCTTAATATTGAGTGAACACAGTGATACACCCACACATGAATGACGTACTACAAGTAAACTAAAGTTATTAAGAGAGGTACGGAGTGTCCACCGTAATAACCAGATATATGCTGTGAATGCAAACGCAATACAAAGTACTGCTACTATTCATGGAAGTATTGGACACATTTACAATTTCTTTTCCTTGCCTTCCCTGCACTGGGACGGACGTGCGGGTGCGGTGGTACATGCTCTTCAAGGTAACACTTACTTCACCTGGCGACCATCTACTCTCTCTAGATACACATTTGCTATGTAAGAGTCAGAGAATACCATGCTCCAGGCATCCATTCATTCAAAGTATACGCACACATACAGTTTCTGTTTCACCCACCCAGGCTGCTGTCCTTCCACCCATCCTTGCTTCATCATTGACCCAGCCATGCACCATACCATATTCTTTCCTTCCCAGCCACCTCTGGGTCCAAGCAAACACATATCGTTCTTCTTTGCCAGCCATCATACAAGTTCGCGTCCCACTTACTTACACCCTTCTTTCGCTTTTCGTTCATCCCATCCATCACGTTCGTCTAAGAACTTATTGGGATTCTTCTCACCAAAAACTTCACAGCTAAGTCGAAGTACATTTCGAGGAGGCTACTACCTGGTTGATTTGTAATTGTAATACACCCGTGCAGAAAGCACACTATGCAGTCTTCAATCTCAATAAGTAAGGAATATATAGCTTACCTGTTTCCGCCACCACCGTTTGATCCCCCACAGGAACGGCCACCAGCTCTTCTACCGCCGCATCCTCCCCAGAGGCCTCCGAGTCCAAGTCCAACACATCAGCCACCTCCGCGCTGGCCCCGTCACCAGATGTTACACCTACAAAGTACATTTAAGAAAGTTAGAATACACCACTCACTACTATATAATATTTGGTCTAGGAGAAATGTTAAAAAAACAGAATACAATGTAATAATTTGTGACTGTCTACTCCATAGTAAAAATGTCCCATTTTCCAGGGAAGGCTGTTGTCTTGCTGCACTTTTATGCACAACTGATGAATGCTTGCTTTTGATTTTTAACACGCACCACTTTTTCTCCTAACAGACAGAAGCTTGACTCCTGAGTCCTAAGAACACGACCAGGATCAAGTTCAAAGTAGGTGAGAGTTCGGCTCGACCACAAGAAATGTGTCCAATTAATCGTCAGCACTAACCACTTTTCCGTTTACAGTTAAATAGTTTTATGACAAAGTAGATTTCAATAAATGTGTTTACTTTTAATAAAGCTTTTACACTTAAATAGACTCTGTGGTTTTTGTTCCTCTAGACTAGAGTGGATGAGCTAAAGGTTTTGGAATTTTTGCAAGCATGAGTGCCTCTGACACTTCTTGACTGTGCTGTGACTCCGTACTACTCTCTTGTCCTGCGTACGATAATCTAGAGATCATTGGGGATCTATAATCGGTGACTTCGGGAGCTGAATGACTCTGCCACACTATCTAGTCAGTAAGGAGACAGTGCATAGAGGTATTGCTGAATATAATGGGAGTCCAATGGAATTGCCAAATGTCCAATCTTAGTTAGCTACACAGACAGACTAATAAAAATAGTCTAGTAATACCACAGGGAGTCATCATATTCGAGGCAGGATAAGAATTTATATTCAGTCTACAAGAAGATCAAAGACGATTTAGAAAAAATCGAATGAGGAACGCTAGGAAAAAATAGGTACTGTTTAGTAAAATGTAAACTTACTGGGGCCAGCAAAGGAGCCCTCGCCTGCCCGATCCTGGCCTGCATCCTCAGCACCCTCCTCCTGTGTCCTCTTGCCCTTGGGGGGAGCTGATGTACAACATGAAAGAAAGAAAAACCATAAAACATGGATGAGATTTTTCAACCAAATCAAACATTTCAAAAGAACAATAACAACATATTTTGGAAAAATAGCAAATAGATAGACAACTATTCCACGGGATCTATCTCATGTGGTATACTACGTTATTCGTATTGCCTGATTTGCGGAACGTTGACTTAGAAAGTTCCTATGTAACTCAATAAACAGACTACTAAAGAGGTTTGCCTAGGCCTGGCACTGCAGGCAGTAGTGCACAACACGTGACAGACAAAGTCCATCCTGCTTGCAGATCAGTGAATACTCAAACTATCAATCCACCCGCCACCACCGCCACTATTTCTTCTGATAGCCATGTGACTGTCTAAAGGAAGGACACTGGACTTCAGTCTGTTGGGGCTGATTTATAAGTCCCTTGCGGAAGTTGCGGCTGATTTTCCTCCATTGTTGCGTGCCTTTTCTGACGCAGCGGCAGAACAAAAGACTCGCCATGGTGTTGGTGCGGCGTATATATTAAAAAAAAAACACATATGGGCATATGGGCGATGCATCACGTTGTAAAGCCCTGCGCCATCAGGGGGCGTTCCGGCGCAAGGGAGGGCGTACCTGCGCAGGAACGAATCCTAAAAGTGGCTGAGGGAAATCTACAAGATGTCAATCAGTCATTTTTATGACAATGATGCATGACTCAAACCCTGCGCGCTTGAAGCCGACGTACGGCTTGATGCAGCATTGGGGAGATAGGGTACCCCAGAGCATTGCTGGAGCTGCGCCATCGTTGGCACGCAACTCCAGCAATGCGCTGCCTTTACGGCACAGATGCGTAAGGCTTCTGTGACGTTTTGGGCCAATGGGTGGTGGTGGCATGGCACACAATTACTGCCGCATCCCTGCTACTTTGCAGGGATGCGCCGGTAATTGAAAATATGACCCTTACTGTCTAGCATTACGCAGTTCTTTTCTTTACAGTACACTGATACATAATTTCTCAGGCCAATGAAATGCTTCTGAACACAACATACAAAACAAAGAAGCATAGTAGCAAGCAAGGCTACTGAGAAGGAGAGCAGTGCACCTGAAAATGAAATGCATAGAAGATTTTGAAATATAATTTACCTCAATGTAATCGGCAGCATTATTGCTCTTGGTAAAGAACAAAGATTTGCAAATAACAGAGCCGGATAAAACAGAGTAGTAAATGTACTACTACTACTACTCACCAAGCCCGGGGACCTCTACGCCGAGCGCGTCCAGCAAGTCCCGCTCCCGGTCCATGACATCGGTCCAGCGGTGGGTGGCCTGGTTATACGTGCGCCGGACCCCAGAGATCTTGTACATGGCCCGGCACACCTTCTCCCACCGCTGGCGGCGCTCCCGGATGCCATAGCCGGTCGCGATCTTGCCGCCTCCCAGGATCGTCTTGGGGAGGCGGCGCTGGACATGGAAGATCAGTGCCGCCACTTCCTCCGCGCTAAAGATCTCCCTCGGGACCACTTGCTCCCCCCTTAAACGCCCGCACGGGAGCCGGGCACGGGGTGCGGGACCCTTCCCCTTCTCAGGGTGCTTCCCGGCTCCCTTTACCATGGTCTGGGCAGAAATAAACTTAAATGATAAAGAAGAAATAGAATAGTGAAGAAGAAAATAAAAGAGTTTAAAAAAGTAGTTTAAAAGTAACTAAAAGCTGCAGAAAACACAAAAATATAGAGCTAGAAAAATAGAGGGTTAGATAATAAGTAAAATTAGATCAAAAAAACTTCAAACAAGCAAAGGATGGCAGAGATTGAGAGAGGATAGAGAAAGCATGCCCAGAACCATAGCAATGAATGAGAAACAAGATGGCCGCGCCCGTTCACGACCGCGTGGGTAAGTTCGCGCGAGATTTTCCTTGCGAGTACGCGCGAACTTGTACTCGCGAGCAGCACACTTTGCGAGATTACACATAGCGGGCGGAAACGGAATTACGTCACGCCAACAAGATGGCCGCGCCCGTGTACGACCGATAGGGTAACTTGGCAAACGAATAGCTAGAAGCGCCTCGCGAACACGCGCAAGATCACGCGAACATACACGTCGCAACAAAAACAATTTTGTATTCGCACGTATTCGCGGCTTCCGAAATCGATCTCGCACGGATTCGCGCCCCAAATAACGCGCGAAATTGCAAAAAAAACGATTTTAGCTAAAATGAAAGCAATGAGCAGGTGCAAAAGTTCAAACTTAACATTAGTAACATTCAAGGTAGTGCTTCCTGATGGGCCCCTCCAGAGTTTGCAACAATTCTATGACCCTGCTATGACCCAAACAGCAGACTCATAGAATAGCACCATAAAGGTCCTGTAAAAAAAAAAAATCACTGCAACAAATAGCAAATTACAGATAAGGAAGGAAGCAGGTGCCAGCCAGACTGGAACTTTCAAAATTACTGACACATTAATGAAACACAAATTAATTGATGGCAGTTGAAGAAGGGCAGGTGTGCTAGCTTTTTTCAACCACCATAATCTACAGTAATAAATAAACCTAATAGGTGCCTGTGAGGATGTACTAGAGGGTGGCATGGGTGTCCCAGAGGGTGGCAGTGGTGAAACAGAGGGTGCTGTGAACCTGTGATGATAAACCAGACGTAGAAACAACATAGTCGCGGCCGTTGCAAGCCGAAAAGTAAGTTCGCAATTGCGAACTTGTCCCAAAATCGGCGCGAACACGCGCCAACACAAAAAACGGAAAAATCCGCAAGTCCGCTAGAGTTCGCGGATCTTCGCGGATTGCGAATCCGTAAATACGCAAGTTCGCGGATTGCCAATCCGCAAAATCCGCCCATGCTTATGTAGTATTTTATTAGCAGGAGTAAGCTGACACATCAGTGACTGCGGTATCTTACACAAGTTTCACTTCTGGCACCGTTGCCACTGGAATGTAATTATTGCCAAAGGGCAAGCATTTGCCTGCATCGTGACTTCACTGTTTCGTTCTTTCCTGAAATGCTACCCTCACTTGTTCTGCAAAAATAAATTCTTTGATGTGTGACTTCATAAAAAAAATATTTTTTGTGGAAAGGGAAAATGAAGAAAAAGTCGGGATAATGAAGGAAAAAAAAGTGAAATCCAATAGCCTGCAGAGAAGTTCATTAGCCGCGTCGTAGGTACTTGTTTATGGTAAAATGGATTCAATGGTCGACGAGAGCCAACTGTGCAGCCATATGCGCCTCAATAAATTGTCTTGAATAGGAGGCTAACACAAACAAGGCAGCGCTGGGAGGGGGGCTGGGCACGAAGGAAGGAAAAAAAATGCGAGTCACGGCCGGAGGCCGGCCCTGAAAACAATGCAGCGCTCGTGAAACTGAAAGCACAGCCGGCCGGCCGTGAAAGCTGTGACTTCATAAAAAAAAATTTTTTTGTGGAAAGGGAAAATGAAGAAAAAGTCGGGATAATGAAGAAAAAAAAAGTGAAATCCAATAGCCTGCAGAGACGTTTATTAGTCGCGTTGCAGGTACTTGTTTAAGGTAAAATGGATTCAATGGTCAACAAGAGCCAACTGTGCAGCCATCTGCGCCTGAATAAATTGTCTTGGATAGGAGGCTAACACAAACAAGGCAGCGCTGGGAGGAGGGCTGGGCACAAAGGAAGGAGAAATGCGAGTCACGGCCGTGAAAACAATGCAGCGCTCGTGAAACTGAAAGCACGGCCGGCCGGCTGTGAAAGCCTTTGATGCCACAGGGGGTGGAGCGGCACCAAGCTGGGCAACAGATGGCTGACGATTTGATGCTGTTCACGCACATTTTAGGTCAATGCGCTTGCGCATTGACCTAAAAGTGCACGGGCACAGCATCAAATCACCAGTAAATTAAAGTCTGTTTAAGCCCCTATAGTCTTGCTCCGCTCAATGCGCATGTGCATTGAGAGTCGAGACCTAAAACTGCAGGACCTATGCAATGATCTGTTCATGTTGAGCTCGGAGCTTTGCCGAGACTGTGAGTCAGTCACCAACTTGCTGTTTTCCCAAATAAATAATTTTAACTCTAGCAACTTAATACAATTGTCAACTGACAGACCAATAGTGAATTTAATTTTGTTCTCAGTTTAAACTTTTTTTTACACTGATTGCAACGTTTCCGAGCCCGTCCGGCTTCAAGTGCTGCCTTGCGGAGTTGCAGCGCTGAGAGGGCCAGGCATCTTGGACCAGAACATGAGAGGTGACGAGGTGGAGGTCAGAAGAAGGTATAATTAAATACCCCCTCTCTCATCTCTGTCCACTCCACACCGCACCTCTCCCCTTCCTTCCTCGTTGTGTGGTGCTGTGTTGTAGTAGCCTATGTCACCGTGCAGCCAACATTACTGTAGCAGCAGTGTTTCCAATGCCTCCGCACTGCTGGCAAAGACATTGAGTCAAAAGAGACTTAGAGGGAGTATGGCAACTGCTGAAAGGGCCAATCACTGCATGGCTTTGTAACAAAGCCTCACAGTGATTGGTCATGACAGCTCTTTTTTGTGTTTAATAAGCTTTATTAAATAAATAACTGTTACATAAAAGATAGGTCATGAAAAACAATATGACTGTACTATAATAGAAATGGAGAAGCAGGCAATAAACAGAGTAGAAAGCTGTTTTAATTTTATCAATAACATAAGGAAAAAGGGGAAGGGAGGAAAGAAAAAGAAAGAAAAAGAAAAGGGAAAGAGGGAATGTAATACAAATCTATAAATTCAAGATAATTGAAACAAAATTGTAAACCTATTAAAAAAGAAGCAAACACTTAAAACACCAGAAATGCAAGCCAAAAGTGAAAGGAAACAGGAGAAAAATAAGGTAGGGAAGAAAGCAATGACAGTAATGATTTATGGAGGTTGAAAATTCTCAGAACGATTACATAATGCTTGCATTGAAATGTTAGTTAAACAATTGGTTAAAGATGATCAAAATACATCTCTATTTACCTTTACATATAGTTTAACAAAGGAGGCAAATGAAATATCTAATCTATGATAATGACAGACATTATTCCACCAGGACTTCACTGAAAGTTTAGTTGAGCATTTCCAGTTAAGTGTGTTTTGCTGGAAAGCTTAAAGAACAATTGATGGACAGAATGCTGAACAATGCCATACACTCACTCCAGTACAGAGGTCTAGGCCTAAATCCATTGTTTTTTTGCTCACCATGCCATTCCAGTTTCGACGCAGCCATATGCAAATCAGTCTTGACCCTGTGCCCAATGGGAACAGTCCAGACTGAACTGCCAAGCCAGGTCCTCCCTGGACTGGAAACAAGCATCCTAGGACCGGTTTCGGGCTTTCAGCCCTTTTCAGCCAGGATAGCTTGACTCCAGTAGCATGGAGAGCACCGGACTCACGTCTGAGCATACCCGTCCCACTCGGGGCGACAAATGCAAAAAGAACAATTGATGGACAGAATGCTGAACCATGTGATACATTCACCCCAGTACAGAGATCTGGGCCTAAATTCACCGTTTTTTTGCTCACCATGCCATTACAGTTTGGACCCAGCCATATTGAAATCAGTCTTGACCCTGTGCCCATTGGGAACAGTCTAGCCCGAACTGCCAAGCCAGGTTCTCCCAGGACTGGAAACAAGCATCCTAGGACCGGTTTTGGCCAGGATAGCTTGACTCCAGTAGCCTTCGGTAATCTTTTGGGGGCAAGCCAAGTGTCCTACCTGCTGGGCCGGACTTTCCCGCATCTGCCACCAGATTTCCTCCCTCCCTCCGCCGCAGCCCACAGCCATCAGCGTCCGCTGTGCGGAGGGGGGGATATCTCACGGACTACCGCTCCCAGACGCCCCTGCGGCAGCGGAAGCCGCAACACGCACTCTTCGCGCCAGGAGGCGCTTCAAAAAGGGACGCAGCCCCCGCATTGCGGGACTGCGCGCGGGCTAAGCCCGGGCAAAGGGCGGGCCGTCTGTGGCCGTCCGGGGCAGGCCGAGGCTCGGCTGGGCCTCCCCCCTTGGCTGTTGTTGGAGAGGCAACCTATGGACCAAAGTGAGTCATTTTCTTCATGCTTATATTGGACCTCTGACTGTTTTAGACACTAAGGGTTATTTTTATTTTTCATTGCTGGCTTAACTTTACCAGCATTTACGAGTTCATGAAAGCTTTGTTTTTATTTGCATACAACATCTTTTTATACATTTTGTAGGTTATCTTTGTGCATTAAGCTATATAATGTCTAAACAGAAGGATTCCAAAAATCCCCCAGTATTGGCCACTATGGACAATCATTTGGTGAAAGTGGTCAGTAAAATTAATAAGGAACGAAGGATGTCACCAGGGAAGGAGAATTCTCCAACTAAATGCCTTACTCTGCCTGATTCTCATGTTGTCCTACAATCAGTCGACTATCCCGATCTTGTTAACCCTGATATCTCGTTGGAAACCCATGTCCAATCTGTAGACATCCAGGATATTTCTGCTGCCCCCAGTGTATCCCCTGTTCAGTGCTTACCGGCACCTAGAGCATTGAGAGCATGCAGAAAAGCACCCATTAATCAGGGGGGGAATCGTACCCGTAACAAAAGAAGAGGTGAAACCCTACCCAATAGTTCTGCAGGGGACGAGGAGTCAACAGCTAAGAACATTACAACTCCTATGAATACCGAACAATTTGAGCTTTTAATTAGCATTATAGATGCCAAGGTCGACAAGATCATCAAACCCCTGGTGGAAAAATTGGATCAGATTTCAACCAAAGTAATCAGATCAGGTGGTCTTCTTGATTCGCATATTGCGCTGGTTGAAAAGTATAGGCCTGTCAATGAGGGTCTAGTTCCCACCAAAGTAGCTCTAAAACAGTTAACTGGGGGAAGATTAGTAAAAGATGGTGTTACATCGGTCCCCCCACCTTCTGACCAATCGTCTACTATCTGTCAGAACAAGCTGGCTGCTATTGCTGCGGTCCCATCGAACCCAGCCAGAGTTATCGAAACTAGAAGAAAACGCCCTATTGGTCTGCCCCCAGACTGTGCACCGTATGTGGTTGTTCTAACTAATATTCCACCTTTTGAGAAAGACCCTATTAGGCCCCAGCAGGAATCTCATGATTCAATAAAAAACAAAACGGTCTCATGGCTGCATAATAACTGCGGTTTTCCAACTACTTATTCTGATCAAATTTTGACCACCAGAAGGGCTGATTGGATAGGTACTTCTAGTAAAACGTGCAGGGATGACTGTGTCATTGTCAACTTTAAACACCCCCAGCACGTGGCCACAGTTTTGCTAAGGGCAGCCTCCTTAATCCCCGGTGAAGATAGAATCTGTGTACGCCCCCACTTGGCTATTTCTATAGCCATTTAGCTAAAATGCCTACGTATAACAATGGAAACAGAAATTCCCCGCCTATCCATTACCCGGCGTTTGGGGTCCCCACTCAAAATAGATTCCAAGCTTTAAGCTCTATGGACATAAACGACTGACTCGCCCAGGAAGGGGAACCTGCTCCAGGCCAGCCAGCAATTGCTCAGGCGTTTAATCTTTGTGAAAAGTCCTCTAACCCCGATATGATCAGGGTGGAGGGCCAACACCTGATCAGTAGCACTAGTCTTAGAGCAGCTGGGAATTTTAAAGAAGGGGTAGAGGTAGTTGGCTCTATCCCCCTAAATATCCCCAGTGTCAAAGTACATAAAGGCATTTCAATAGTCAGTCGGAATATTGTCAGGAGTTGATCAAGGCGCCTACAGAAATATTCCGGACTACATCTCCCAGCATGCTCTTAGTCAAGGGGAGGAGCATAATTAATATAGGTCAGCAAGAACGCACAGGAAGTGCGCGTAATTCTGTTCTTCCTCGGAGGCAAGCAGGCTTGTTTGTCTCCTGGTATCCTTCTGTTTGTGTTCCCCGAGGTCGTGACGCCCATCGGTGTTGTTGGTTCCTGTTTTTGTACTGATCCACTGTCTATTTCTGCGAACCGCGCTGCGGAAGTTGCAGCTCGCAGAAGTGTCCCGCTGGGTTCTTTCCGACATTAACGCTAAGACTCCCTAGAGCCGCGTTGTTGTTGTGCTGTCTCTTGGACCTCTCTTCGGTTCCTCTCACGCTGACGTAAGCGTTAGAGAATAGAACAGAACGCTGGGCAATCTTGTCCTGACTTTGAAACTGTCAAGGGATTCCTGGTTTCCTCACGCTGACGTAAGCGTTGAGGTTCGTGGATTACTGAGCCGAGTAGTGCTCAGGTAAGCTCTATTTCTTTTCTTTCAAGCGCTGGATCCTAGGCGCTGGAAATTAACGAACTTGGTTATTCACGCTGTGGCCCGGCGTTGGGAGTAAAGGACCTTAGGTTTACTCGCGTTGTTGTCGGGCGCTGGGAGTATTCCTCCTTTGTGTTTCTGAAGACTCTGAGTTTATTGTTTTGTTTATTGCCGCTGGAAACTATCGGGAACTATTCATGTCCTGTTACTTATAAGCTGCATACCCTTCCTGATACTTCTTGCTGCAGTCCCTACCTACCATGGGGGTGCTTTTCTATTTTGGAGTAGACCATTCCTTGTTGCATTTAAGTTCATCTATTTGGTATGTATGAGTGTACACAGAGTGTTTTGACTGAAAGACGTGTGGTGGTGACAATAATGTTTCATACCTTATCTGTTGTAGATTTATCGTTTTGTGGTCTTGGAGAGAAGAATCTCTGTTGGTGATCTTTAGTTGGTATCTTTGGGAGAAAAGGCTTTGGCAGTTAGACCAGAGGTATTAGTTTAGCCTTAGTGAGACATTACGAGAGTAGACTGTTTATGCTGTATATTTACACTGGGTTCTTTTTTGCAGGCATCCCCTTCCCCAGCGATTCCGGCCCATACATCCTATTTTTCCCTCACCTGATTGCTCATTACTCTGAGTTCCATCCAGAGTTGGGGACGTTGGGAGGTGGACCCCTTTTGTGCATCATACCGAATCCAGGAAGCAAACGTGGATCTGATAGAATTACGCGCCCACGATATATCGCTTCCTCAATTCTGTATGAGGCGCACAAATGGCGTCTTTAGATGATGTTTTGCAGGCGTTAGTGTTAGTTCAACAGGAATTGGCTGCCTCTAAGGCAGAAACAGCAGCTCTTAGAGAAAGAGTAGACCGACAGACTAGAAACCCGTTCGATGCCTCACAGGCAACGTCTCAGATACAAGTGAATGTACCACCTCCAATTCCACTGGCTAGTTCTGAGAGGTTTTCAGGGGATCCCTTGAAAATCCAGACTTTTTTAACACAAATAATGCTTCACTTCTCTTGTAAACCTGCCTCTTTCCCAACTAATCATTCCAGGGTAGCGTTCGCTATATCATATATGACCGGAGACGCAGCCAATTGGGCTGTTCCATTAGTCAAATACGATGATTCTTTCCTTACGGATTGGGACACGTTTCGTCGAGAGTTCGAAAGGGTTTTTGACAGGAGAGCTAGGACCTTGTCTGCTGATCGAGAATTGCTAGAACTCAGACAGGGAAAGCAGGATTTAGTGTCCTATTAAACTAAATTTAATCGTCTGATTGCAGAGACAGCATGGCCGGAAGACAAGAGGATGTCTCTATATTACCAGGGGTTGAGGGACGATATGAAAGACGTCCTTGCCCAGATAGATCCCCAGCCCACAACATACACAGACTTAATGAACCTCACGCTCCGTTTGGATCATAGGTTAGCCGAAAGAAGGGGTGAAAGGTCTTACGCCCCTACGGAAAAGACCGAGAAAGGAAATAGAAACACCCCATCTTCCTTGGAACAACATTCAGAGCCCATGGAGGTGGGAGCTATGAGGGCTCCCTTGTCTAGGACAGAGAGGGAGAATCGTAGAATAATGGGTCTATGTATGTGTTGTGGGAAGAAGGGCGATTATGTGAAGGACTGTCCCATGAAACCCAAGAGAACAGGCAAGTTTGGTGTTACCAAGAAGGTGGCGGTTACTACCGCTCCCATCTCTAGTCCCAACCCTACGGAGACGGTGGAGTATAAGGTAGGAACCCTTTCACATGGGTTGCAGCTGCCTTCTTTGGCAGGAGTCACAGAAGCGACTTCTGTAACACACATTGTGCTTCCCATGTTCCTAACGGATCACCAGCAAACGCATCAAGTAGGGGTTATGGTAGATTCCGGTGCCACCGGGAATTTCATTGACAGCGGGTTAGTACAACGCTTAGAACTGAAGCGCATACCTAGAGATACACCGGAAATGGTGTTGGCGGTGGATGGGAAACCCCTGAAATCTGGTCCTATCACGGAAACGACAGAGGAATTGGAGTTGGTTAGACAAGGGGAACACACAAATCATATTGAGAAAATCACTTTGAACATCATTGAGGCACCTCAATATGAAATAATCCTAGGGATGCCTTGGTTGTGGTATCATAACCCCAAGGTAGACTGGACTGAGAAGATTGTGATGTTTGACTCAGAGATATGAATAAACAAAAGAAAGTGCCAGTGCTGATATGAGTAAAATTCATGCAACAAATGACCAAAACAGGACTTGACAAAAATCAAGAACGGGGATAACTATTTAATAGTTTTTTTATTTTAGCAGTGTTTTGGAAAAAAGAAGAAAGAAGGCTTCTCTATTTTTCATTTACAATTTTTCATTTACACGAGGACGTGTTTGCAAAAGGACACATACAAATTAGAGAAGTAGTTGTGGTTAATCAATCAGACAGTATTCCAGACATATCACAGACATTCAACACACATTCATACCACTCAGTAACGGGGATATAGGGGGTTTACAATTCTTAAAATATGTACACAATATACTACAAAATGAGCAAGATGTATACTACAAGGTAAACAAAGGAACAGGCCACCGTCTGCGCATAAAATTTACAGAAATTGAAAAAACAATTCGTTTTTTACTGTACAATCCTAACTGAATCAGCAAACCACAAGTTTTTTAAATAGGACAACTAGGTATTGTACTAGCGACTAAGAGAGAACAACTGTGGACTCTTGCCGCTCTTGCAGACTCCGTGTGGCAAGGGCCTACGCGTTTCGAATCCCGCTGATTTTCCTGGGATTCTCTTCAGGGCCTTATGTAGTATCTGGATGGTAAAAAAGAAAATGAAACAAAGGAAAGCCGTGTTAAGGACACAAATTAGTAAAGAACTGTTAAAGAAGTTACTTAAAAATTGGAGAGACCAACCATCAGCGAACTTAACAAAGTGAAAAACCATAACTCTGGAGTCTTGCCAGTGGTACAAAGTTTCATTTAAGGTGGAAGGGGGGGCACACAATACTGTCATTAAGTACACGAGGCATCGTTGGAATTGACCTTCAAGTATAAAGAGCATTTTCCTTGCCTGATGTTCATGCTGTAGAAGCCTTCATCTTTAAGAAGTGCAGTCAATGGGCGCGCAAGGGGAAACACCGGGTTTCTACCTGTAAGAAGGATCGGCCCTTTAAATTCTACTCTTATATTAGCGAATCTAGTGAAGAATCGGGGTGAAGAGTGGTGCTTACCCGTGGCACTTACCTTCCAGTCTGACAAAGCGTCTGCGCACGAACCAGGCGGGAAAATGCTCTTTATACTTGAAGGTCAATTCCAACGATGCCTCGTGTACTTAATGACAGTACGAAGTGCGGAAGGTGTTGGACTCCAGATACCGCCACGGGCGGTTGTGGTATCTCATCGCCTGGAAGGGCTATTCGGCGGAGGACAACTCCTGGGAGCCTTCCTCGAACGTCCATGCTCCCAGGGCTCTGCGGGAGTTCCATGCCGCTCACCCGGATAAGCCTGGATCTAGGAGGCGCATGGGAGGAGGGCGTACTGTCAGGAGTTGATCAAGGCACCTACAGAAATATTCCGGACTACATCTCCCAGCATGCTCTTAGTCAAGGGGAGGAGCATAATTAATATAGGTCAGCAAAAACTCACAGGAAGTGCGCGTAATTCTGTTCTTCCTCGGAGGCAAGCAGGCTTGTTTGTCTCCTGGTATCCTTCTGTTTGTGTTCCCCGAGGTCGTGACGCCCATCGGTGTTGTTGGTTCCTGTTTTTGTACTGATCCACTGTCTATTTCGGCGAACCGCGCTGCGGAAGTTGCTGCTTGCAGAAGTGTCCCGCTGGGTTCTTTCCGACACTAACGCTAAGACTCCCTAGAGCCGAGTTGTTGTTGTGCTGTCTCTTGGACCCCTCTCCGGTTCCTCGCACGCTGACGTAAGCGTTAGAGAGTAGAACAGAACGTGGGGCAATCTTGTCCTGACTTTGAAACTGTCAAGGGATTCCTGGTTTCCTCACGCTGACGTAAGCGTTGAGGTTCGTGGATTACTGAGCCGAGTAGTGCTCAGGTAATCTCTATTTCTTTTCTTTCAAGCGCTGGATCCTAGGCGCTGGAAATTAACGAACTTGGTTATTCACGCTGTGGCCCGGCGTTGGGAGTAAAGGACCTTAGGTTTACTCGCGCTGTTGTCGGGCGCTGGGAGTATTCCTCCTTTCTGTTTCTAAAGACTCTGAGTTTATTGTTTTGTTTATTGCCGCTGGAAACTATCTGGAACTATTCATGTCCTGTTACTTATAAGCTGCATACCCTTCCTTATACTTCTTGCTGCAGTCCCTACCTACCGTGGGTGTGCTTTTCCATTTTGGAGTGGACCATTCCTTGTTGCATTTAAGGTCATCTATTTGGTATGTATGAGTGTACACAGAGTGTTTTGACTGAAAGACGTGTGGTGGTGACAATAATGTTTCATACCTTATCTGTTGTAGATTTATCGTTTTGTGGTCTTGGAGAGAAGAATCTCTGTTGGTGATCTTTAGTTGGTATCTTGGGGAGAAAAGGCTTCGGCAGCTAGACCACAGGTATTAGTTTAGCCTTAGTGAGACATTACGAGAGTAGACTGTTTATGCTGTATATTTACACTGTGTTCTTTTTTGCAGGCATCCCCTTCCCCAGCGGTTCCGGCCCATACATCCTATTTTTTCCCTCACCTGATTGCCTCATTACTCTGAGTTCCATCCAGAGTTGGGGGCGTCAGGAAGTGGACCCCTTTTGTGCATCATACCAAATCCAGGAAGCAAACATGGATATGACAAATATCGCCGGATTAAAATCTAAAGGGGACGCTTTGGGTTGGAAGGATTTTATTAACACCTATGACATACTCTGTTTCCAGGAAACCTGGTGTAGGGAGGAGTTACATTTTGAGGGGTTTGTATCATTTAATCTACAGGAAGTTAGATCTGCATCGGGGAGAGCTAAAGGGGGCCTTATGATTTTGGTCTCTATTAATAAACGGATCAAGGTTATAAAATATTTAACTGTAGGGTCACATGTACAGATTCTATGGCTTCGCAATGACCAAGGCCGAAACGTCCTTCTAATTAATTATTATAATAATATCTTTGACGATAGTAGGACGTCCGTAGTCAAAAACCTAGCTAGCACTATTGATAACCTAATTGATCAATCTAACGTTTTTTTTTTTACTACATTTGGTTGGGCGATTTTAATATCTCTTTATGTGAATTGTCATCTCAGAAAGTCTGTGGAGTTGTGAATAATGCTGGATGTGAAGATCTCCATTTCAGGCATAATAGTTATGGAGAAAAGCTTTATAAATTTATTAGCAACTATGACTTGGAAATCCTGGATATTGCTAAAGATGTAAATGGGCTGACCATTCCTACTTTTAAAAACTGGAGGACCAGCTCGGTAATTGATCACGTAATTGTGTCTTCGAGTATTAGTTCTCATTGTGTAGCCCCTAGGATTGAAGTTACATCTTTGAGCGATCACAATTATATCATCCTAGGTTGTTCGCTATGGAGTGAGAGTCCTGTAGCTGTGGGTCATACTAGGATGTATGACACTCCAACGCATGCTTTTACCACACATGCTGTTACAACGCAGTTTTTACAACGCATGCTGTTACAACGCATAGCGCTTTGGGGTGCTGGATAGTGAATAGTTTAATTTACTATTCCAACTCCAGTCCCCGTGGATAGTAGGGAAGGTGTTGGATAGTAAATTAAATCTTTTCCCTATCCTAGAGCGCCCCCCAGTGCAATGCCTTGTAATGGTTTTCGTTGTAAAACCTGCGTTGTAATTGCACTGCGTTGTAAAAGTTTCGTTGTAAAGGATGTGTTCCGTCATACTATCATTAATGTGGAACCCCACAGACCGAACAGTGTTAGAGTCAGATGGGTTGGGGGATAGAGCAAATGAATTTATTGGCTCTATATTGTTTCTGATTGTTTAATACACATTACCCTCATCCTCGAAAATAATACTGACTATGAATGTGTTTTAACTGCTTTTTAAAAAATAAACCTATCCATTGATGCTAGGCTCACCAGACCAATCAGAGATACATGCAGTCACGGACAAGGATGGTTCGACCATTCATGTACCAAGTTGCTAACAGAGCTGAAAAATGCTCTTGCTAAAAAACCTAGGGACACTATCCTAATAACTAAACAAAGAGCTGAATACAAACTTGTATTGAAAAATAGGAGAAGAGATTTACAGCAGGAAGCATGGGATTCTCTTAACCAAGCTGCAGAGTTACATAATAATACATTATCCTGGGCTACGGTTAATTCTCCCTTCCTCAGCGAGGATAATATCCCAGTATTAAGCTCTAATGTCCCTAGTGATTGCTGGGTAACGCATTTTTCTAATATTTTTGGTTCTGATTGCGGCCCAGTTACTACCTCATGCAGCTGGCCCGTTCTACCTTTAAATTTTACTGTGGCCGAGGTCGAGTGTGGAATCCGTGCTAGCAAGGGGGGGAAAGCTCAGGGACCCGATGGGGTTCCTATTGATGTTTACAAAGCAGTCCCGGAGATCTGGAGCCCCCTCCTCGCTAATGTTTTTAATGCAGCTGTATGTTCGGATGCTCCAAAAACTTGGGGGGAATCTATTATCATCCCAATCTTCAAGAAGGGTAATAGGTCTGAAGCAAAAAATGACCGTCCCATTTCCCTCCTGGACTCCTCTGTAAAGGTTATGAGCCGTGTCATGTTAGTCAGGCTCGAGGAGTGGGTTGATGAAAAGGGTATCCTGGTGGACAGCCAGTATGGATTTAGGAAAGGTAGGGGCACATTAGACCAATGTTTAAATCTTGACCTCATAATTGGCAAATATGTCGAAGCTAAAGGTGGCGCATTATATTTATGTTTTGCTGATCTAAGCAGCGTCTTCGACATGGTCGATCATGCAATTTTATGGCCTATTTTGTTCAGATGGGAGCCCCTGAGGGTATCATTGTCTTCCTTGCCAGGCTGTACCAAAAGCTGCAAACTTGTGTGCGCTTTGGAACCAAGGGAGAATGCACCCCCAAATTTAGCGTTCGGCGCGGCATCAGACATGGTGATGTTTTAGCCCCGTTATTGTTCATTTTATTTATAAATGAAATTGATGTAATTTTAAAGAGTGTCCAAGCCGATGCATCCAGGTTAAAAGGCGTATCCCTGCCGGTGTGATTATACGCTGATGACGCCGTGCTCCTTTCCAGAACCCATTTGGGTTTACAGCGTTTGATGGATAGATTTTCTCTGTTCATCAAGGACAGGAAACTACTCATCAATAAGGAAAAGACGCATACTATGACCTATAGGGTTAAAAATAATAAACCTAATGCCTTTTTTATTGATGGTAACAAGGTGCAACCAGTTGATTCATTTTGTTATCTTGGAATCACTTTTTCCCATGACAGAAAATGGACCAACTAATTTACAACATTAGTAATAAAATGGCAAAAAGCGCCCATGGTATCTTCAAATTTGCAGCAAAAATTGGGGACAGACGAACCAGGGACATGTTGCAAATTTACCAAGCTAGATGCGCTACTATTGCGTTGTATGGGGCGGCTATATGGGGTCACAGCTGCGACTATAAATTGCAGTTGGAGGAAAATAATTTCCTGAAAAAGCTTTTATGTTTACCCACCTCTGCCGCTACTGTATTGATCCATCGGGAATTAGACATCAATTATTTGAATGATCTTCTATCCTTAAGACCTTTAATGTTATGGCGCTCCATATGGCTCCAGGACGAAAAGACCCTCAACAGATCTATAATTGAGGATTGTCTTTCATTGGACTTGTACAGGAAAATCCCATGGATAAAATATGTCTCTGATTGTTTTTTACAAATATTCAATCTTAATGTTCTGATCGACCCTAAGGCTGCCTTGACGATACCAAAAGCTGAGCTGAAAGCAATATTTCTGGATAATTTGGCTAAGAAGAGAGCTTCTGCCAGTCGGTCCATGTTAAACGTCACATTTTCAAGTAGATATTCCCTCACAGAAGGTTTTCCACCATACCTAGCGCTGGTGACCAGGCAATCGCACAAGTTTGTCCTGACCAGACTAAGGTTCGGAATAGTACACCATCTGGTGGCCTTGCCTAACCTTAAGCAACATCCCAAAGGACCTTGTCTGTGGATGGTATATCAAAACAGAGCACCTTGCACTTTTTATTAATATGCAAACTGTAGCTGAACTTTCGAATTATGTACCTAAAACCTCTGTTTGTTAAATACGGGTTACGTACAGTTGATGAGGCAATGAGTCTTATTTTTAACATGAAATCTACCGACATCTGTTTTTATACTGCTTTGTTTTTAAACAAATCTATTAGTGTGCGTAAAAGTATGATATTTTAATGTATTTGGTCTGTACTCTATGATATTGATTTTAATTTGATGATTTATGTATCGTGTATTTTTAACTTGTGCTTTTATGGTCATTCCTTTTGCACCGAATAAAGCTTCATGAATTGAATTGACTCCAGTAGCATGGAGAGCACAGGACTCACGTCTGAGCATATCCGTCCCACTCGGGGTGACAAATGCAAAAAGAACAATTGATGGACAGAATGCTGAACATTGGCATACATTCACCCCAGTACAGAGATCTGGGCCTAAATCCAATGTTTTTTTTGCTCACCATGCCATTGCAGTTTGGACCCAGCCATATGCAAATAAGCCATTTAGAAGCTGGAAAAAGACAAAAGGCCTTATGGTATAGTAGGAAGTTGGGAAAGTTCACTCCTCCCACAGATTTAGGTTTACGAAGCTGTGACAGAGAAATTCTAGATTTTTTGTTGTTCCATAAAAATTTAGAGAGAAGGGAATCAAGTTGTTTAAAATAGACGTTTGGGATGTTCAAGAAAGAAAATATAATACAATTGGAGTAATCATCATTTTAATAGAATCAAGACGTCCCCACCAAGAAAGAAGGAGAGGATTCCAGGAGGAGATAAGTTTAGAAATACGATCAATCACTTACCTCATATTGAATTTAACTGATTCTAGTATGGAGTTATTAAACCAAATGCCTAAATATTTGATTTTAGAACGGTTCCAACGAAACCTTGTGGCATCAGAATGTTTTTTAAAACAGGATTTGATAATGGGTAGAATTTCTGTTATGTCAGAATTAATTTTATACCCTGAAACAAGGAAAAATCTGAAATTTCTTGCATAAGGGGAGGGATAGGAGTCTCAGGATAAGATATAAAGAGTGAGATGTTGTCCGCATAAACAGATATCTTTAAATGTTGATCACCATAAACAAAACCTGAAATGAGATCAAAAGGGTTCAAGTGATAAAATAAAAAGGAGGGGTGAGAGAGGGCAACCTTGATGTACACCACGCTGTAAATTAAAATATTGAGAAAAAAGATCATTAACTACAACAGAAACTTCAAGAGCTGTGTATTACAGAGAAATCAGAGAAATGAATTTAGTACCAAAACCATGCCATTGAAGAGCGTAAATAAAAAGGACCAGTTCACAGTCTTTTCTGCATCAATACAGACTGCCGCCAAAGGATAAGGAAGAGTTGAGGCCTTATTCAAAACATTAAACAATAAACTAGAGTTGTCCAATGTTAATCTACCTTTAATGAAACCACATTGTTCTAAGCCAATTAGTTTTGGTAGAAAAGGTTCATGGCATAACCCCAGTAATTTGCCGAAAATTCAATAGTCTACATTCACTAGTGAAATAGGACAGTAATATTTTACTCTTTTAGGATCTCGACCATCTTTATGGATTAAACCGATTGTAGCTTCTAAAAACGTTCCCTGTGCCTTACCAGAAGTATGAAAATATTGAAAGAGCTGTAAAGGTTTTGGAAAAAGAAGGTTTGAAAAATGTAAATATAATTCTACAGTGAAACCATCCGTGCCTGGAGTTTTATTTTTCTTAAGAAGACCTAAAAATTGAGATATTTCCAGGATGGATAGATCAGATTCTGGAGGACCAAAATCCAGTTTTATATGAGATAAAGTGGGACGTGGCTAAGATATGTGTTGATAGAAGACGGATGTGAAGAGGACTCTGGAGTATATAGATTTTTATAAAATTCCATGAATTCATTTAAGATGTCTTGGTCTTTAAAGAGGAGGTTTCCGTCTGATAAATAAATAGAATCTATCAAAACACATTCCTTCCGAGACTTAAGATAGTTAGCCAGGAGCTTGCCAGCTTTATTCCGTCCACCATAATACCAAGCACTCGTTCGGAGAAGAATAAACAAAGCATTATCAGTGAATGTTTTATTAAAGTCACATTTCGCATAAACAAGCTCCTGTAAGGCAGATACAGATGAGGATGTATAAAATAGGTGTTCTAAACGTTTGATATTGGCTATCAAAACTTTCTGCTGATTAAGTAATTGTTTCTTTTTCCTGGAAACAAAGTCTATAATGAAACCACGTGCTGTAGCTTTGAAAGAGTCCCACCACAGTAGTGAGGGAGAGGTATCTGAAGACATATTTAAAGTAAGGAATTCCTCCATAAAAGAAATATAGGAAGAAGAAAAAAGTGGATCTTGCAAGAGAGAAATATTAAAACCTCCATCTAGAAGATCTGGGTTGCAAGCAGAGCAAGTCGAAGTCAACAACAACAAGGGCATGGTCAGAAATGACAATGGGTTCAAATAAGGAGGAAATAGGGTTCTGTGTTAAAGCAGGAGAAAGAAAGATATACAGACACCTCCCCCTGGAGTCCAGAAAAAGTAACTGAAACTGCAGAAATCCCCATATGATCTCCCGACATAGCGCGGAGCTCTGAGCACAGACGGCCCTTGAAAGGCAGCAAGTGTGCATCCCCGGTTACAACAGCTCTGTTGCAGTGAACCACGGAACCTCCAAACCCATGCTGATTGAGACTTACTAACCTGTCTCAAAGCCAATCCAGACACTTTTCTTTTGCTGTTTTATTACCAAAACAGAATGAGAGCTGTGGCAGGATTGGCCTGAGCAGGTGAAGTTAGTGCTCATTAGGATACCGAGGGGATGCAACTGTGATTCCCACCGGCTCACTAATTGAGCATAGGAGAGAGGGCTCTAGTGCATGTGTCGGGTTGGCACAGAAAGGCTGCCGTCCAACCCGTCATGCGCGCTACCAGTCTGCCACTTATTCAAGAGTGACAGTAAGATGCAGCAGCACATAACGTAAGCTGTACCCGGTCTCATTCATGTGTGATTCACTGTCAATTTTAATCCCCCCCACCTTCCTCTGAAAGAAGTTAAAAAAAAACTGAACTGAATTGGCTCATGTCTGAAAAAAGTGATGCTGACCGCCACAATCAGAAACATAATATATAGTGAATATTCAAATTTAATAGAGTGCATGGAGGGCCACAAATATAGTGGGGCAATGCCCCTGTTCCCTCAATGAGGAACCACCCCTGCCTTCTGCCTGCTGCCCTTTTGCCTGGGTGATAACAACTATACCTGTAACCTGAACTCAGGACCACCAGAGTGACTCCAAGGGCTAGTTTAGTTTTTACCAGCATCTTGACTCTACAACTGTATGTTCTTGCACACCAAGTGATACCACCCCAGTGATGGACCCTTGAAAGTGGGTCTGAAGGTGCTCTGCCAGCTCATCTGTGGATCCAGCACACCAGATACATCTCCTCTACGATGCGGTAGAAACCCGAGCAGACTCTACTCATCACCTCTGCTGTGAGGCTTTTCTGGGTGACAGATGCATCTCCTCTGTTATATACTGTATTCTAGAGGCCTGAATTTGCATTGCAAGCCTTATTTAAAAGAATACTCGCTGACAACACAGGACCTTGCATCACATCCCCACAGCCCTCAGAACATATGCATTGCCTCAAATGTGTAATGTATCCTTTATGCCGATCTTTGCATCACAAACCCTCGTCGACTGAATCCTCACATTTCTGCCTCTGAGTCACCAGAACCCATGCATCGCCTCGGCTGCACGATGCATCCTTGTCATGGGGCCTTGCAATGCTCCTCAGCCAGGATTTAAGGTTCTCTTGTTCAGTGGACCTATCTCCATTGCAGTCCGTCTGAACTTGTGACTTTGTCCCGGTTCTGTGTGACTGGATTTTCACAGTTGACTCTTTGCACTTTTTGGCACTATTTTGAGTAAAACCGTTAAATTCCATATCTCCTGTTACACTGATGGGATATTTGACATTTTGGTCTTGGTTTATGTACTAAAATCTACTTTATTCTTCTAATCTGGTGTCAGTTCATTTTTGTGGTGTGTTTTCACAGTGCTACTGTTTAAAGCACTGCACAACATTTTACACATTGCCTCTGAGTGAAACCTGACTGCTCTGTGGCATGCTAACTGAGGGTTGATTACAGGTTAATGTAATGCTTGCTTTTGACTTCACCCTGACAAAGATTGTGGTTCCTGCTTGACAAGAGTTTCATCCCCCTTAACCAGCAACCTAATGTATTCAAGTTTCTTTGTTAGTTTCATAGGAATCAGGAAAAATAGTCACTACAGTTGGGCGAGTAGACTCTATAACTGCATACCTTTAGGTTATATAGTGTTTGTCCTGTTAATTGTAGAGAGGTTGTACATTTTCTTCAACCTGCAAAAAAAATCTGATGCACCTTAATGTCACGACTTGTAATGTTCTTACCAGTTCTGGCATGTTGGAGACCTTCTTGAGGGTTCTGGTCTGTCTGAGGAAATGGCAATCCTTTCTGGTAGCCATGGTGCTGCTGACAATGAAAAGCCAGAGCAGACTGTGCCTTCCACAAGGAGTCCCAAGAGGAAGACACCCTGTAGGCAATAACCTCTGTTGAAGGCTGAGACTCCTGGAATGGACAGGAAGGGAAGAACCCACAAAAGAGCTAACACCAGCAAGGAATGGAGAATAGAAGGCAAGAGTTCCAAATAGGAGTGGAAGGTTTAAAGGAATCCTAACTGTAACAGGAAGCGCCAACCGGAAATAAAAGTGCGCCAACAGGAGGACCAGCAGGTGAACCTTTCTCTCAGCACAGCCTGCGGCAAGAGTCAGGAAAAGAAAAGTGAGAGCTGCAAAGGGATCATTGTCAGCTTTTTAAAAAAAAACGTTTGAAAAAATACTGGTAACAAAATACAAAAAACAAAATACATTTTATTTTATCAACTGCTTGTTGCCATGTACACAACTGGCGATGAGGGTATAGAACTGGTGCGCACAAGACACAATTATCAAATGTTTTTTAGTAAATTCAGCGTGAGCGCTCACCACCCATGGTCCATCGCCCCAGACACCTAGCGTAACAACAATTACTCTAAAATTGGAAAGGATGGCTTCAAAATTACATTTATTTCAGTCCAAATAATTTTTTGACAATTAATCCACAAAAAATGGGGGTTGGCAGGCCAAGTCTTCGTTGTGATGAAATATTCAGTGTTTATTCCACAAGCATAAATAACAGCATCATTTGTTCAAATCAAATCATTCTTGCCAGCCTATGCTTTTCGTCCTCTGGTGGACGTCATCAGGTCTTAAAAACTGCGCTCATTCGGATAATTCGTTCCTCCTCAATCTTGTGTCAATTTCACTTTACTCATGTCTGTCATCCGAATCAGCTATTTCCTTCCTGAATCCATAACCTGGTCCTGCCGGTCCGATAAATCCAGCTGACGGGATTTTGGACTGAAATAAATGTTGTAATTTTGAAGCGCTCCTTCCGTATTTAGAGTAAATGCTTGTTACAATGGTAATGGTATTGTGTGGTGCTGTAATTATAGTATTTAATATCACATACATCATTAGTCCGCAGCATGTCACCCTTGTAAGGATGTAGAAGGGTGAGGTGACCATCTGGTCATTTGAATCGCTGACAAACAGGCGAGAAATGTAGAACACACCGAGCTACCATCATGAGTTGCAGCTTTTGCACATTAAAATTCAAACCACACAAAATATATTTTTTGTTAATACGTGTGTTAAGGGATGGGCAGAACTCCACGGAATCTCAAGGAGTTTTTATGTCTCTCCGCAGAAATCACAGCGCAAAACTTTTTGACTTCCACCCACCCCTAGTTTCCAGGGACCATGATGAGACCCAATGATGAAGCATGCCACTAATAGAGTAGGTGAGTGCTGGACCTGGCCCTTTCTGCAGGGTTATCTCCAAACTTTTTGCATTCTTTCTTCTATTTTTATGACCCTCATTTTGTTGGCTTTAGGACTCAGTGCACGTTACCACTCCTAATCAGTGCTAAAGTGCATGTGCTCTCTCCTTTGAACATTGTATGATTGGTTTAAACCTGTTTGGCATATGTAATTTACTTGTATGTCCATTGTAAAGAGGTAGACCATATAGCCAGGACCTGTAAATTAAATGCTACTAGTGAACCTGCAGTGCTGATTTATCCACCCACAGAAGTAGCCGTTCAAACATGTCTCAGGTCTGCCACTGCAGAACCTGCATACTCATTTTACTGCCATTTAGAAAGCCATAACCTCCTCTTTTACTACATATACCTCACCCCTAACGTAGGACCTAGGCAGCCCTATTGGCTGGGAGCTGTGTACGTGAAAGGTAGGACATTTGCATGTATTGTGTGGCATGTCCTGTTAATGACAAATTACATTTTTGTTTCTCACTACTCTGAGGCCTATTTCTCTCATAGTTTAGCATTGGGAATTCCCTTATAAATGTTTAAGTGGTGATTCTCAATCTGAAAGGAGTAGCGTTCCAATGTTTGATATGTTTAATATGGTAGTGAGAAATCCAGCTTATTGGTGTAGTTGGATTCTTAATTATTATTTTTGAAACTCCACTTTTAGAAAGTGAGCATTTCTCGGTACTTATGACTCTTTGTGCTTTGCAGCTGACTCCAATCCACGTCTGGACCTGAGTGACAGTTACCCTTTCTGCACACTTTCCAGACAGCCACAATATGGGAAAGGATGAGTGTGACTGGAGAGACATCTCTACACTGATGGTCTTCCTGGACTAGGAGAGAGAGGGCGTTCACACTTTACATTTGTGGAAGCTGTGTTCTGTCCAAATACAAAGGGCTATATTACCCCCTGCTGATGTCTAGGGCTGAAAGGAGTGTTGTGCACTTTTAAGGTTTCTTTTGAAGTGCCCTCTAGATCAAAGACATTTGAGTATATCTACAGAGGTTCTGCCCCATGATTTTCCACATTCGCTGAGGTTTGTAATCAGATGCTGCTGGTTCTACATACCACACCAGAGGATTGCTGTGCTGCCAGGAAGAACCGCCCTTGAGAATACTAGCTTCGTTTTGCTGGTCTGCCGCCTACATTGCTGGGCTACAAAAGGGAGTGACACCTTGCAGATTGAATTTTTAGCAGGCCTGCACTCTGCTTTTGCCCCCAAGTGTACTCCAAAGAGCACTGTTTAGGTTACTTGTCTCTTTATATTAAGTATATGTTGTGCGCTGTTTCTGCTCACTGTCTTTTCAGCTGGGGCATGGAGAACACTTAACTTTAAATCCCTCTTTGACGCAACAACAAGTGAAATGGAGTTCTTTCTCCCTAGTAAACCAAAGAAGTTGTCTGGAACAGCGTATAGAGGGCGCTTTGAACCTTCACTTCAGTGTGTGTTTAGCGCTGTGTTCCATTGGAGAGAGCTGTGCTTTGTAGGAACATCGCCCTGATCACTCCAGCCAGGGTGGGTGTTGCTGTGAGAGAGTGTGGGCACTCTTGACCAAAACGCCCCCTAGTGTGTGGTGAGTGTTGATTTCTTGATCTGTGCTTTGATTGTTTGTCAGGGATTGATGGTCTGGCAGATGCCTCAAAAACTAGCGGATGTCCGCTTCCCTGCTTTTAGTTCCTGTGCTACCCCACTCAAGCACCCGCCAAAGGACAGAGCACTGTGGGGGCTTGGGCAGTGCTTCATGCTGCAGGAAGGAAAGACTCTTCGCTGGCTGTTGCCATGGTTAAAGTGGAGCTGCCATGACCAAGGCTAGCCCAACTTTCAGCATTGCCACGAGAGGCCGCTGCACTCCCTGAGGGAGGCCTCGGACCCATCCTCTTGGACATTTCTTCACAGCATTCTGCGCAACCACAGAGGGCTCCAGATGTGCTGCAACACCTGACATTATTGCTGGAAGCGGCGTGATACCTATAGCTACGTTGCATTGTGTGTTCACAGGTAGCTGCATTTTCCAACTTCATGTACGGGGTTGTCCAGCAAGGTCCCCCCGTTGAATTTGACAGGGTGTTTGTCCCCCCCTGCTTCACTGCTTCACTAACTTGGTGTGCTGGGGTTGGGAGCATTTGTCCTGCATTTTAGGGTGAAACCTCCAGAGAGGACCCCTGGAACAATGCATGGTAGTTTTTGAAAACAATGTGCACATTAAATTACTGTATAATGTGCACATGCACATGCGCTCCAGTGCCCTAGGTTCTCTGATTATTTACCATATTACACATAAAAGGAGCACAGGTGTACTGTGTCCTGCATGTTTATGGTCATAACTAGTGATGATTTGCATTCTATGACCTAAGTATTCACTACGTGTACTGATGTACTGATGGTGAACTGTAGTAACTTATGTGTTTCATTGCTTACATGCTGCATTTCATGCTCTAAATGTTATTGGGTACCATTTTTATTCTTGCATTGCCTAGAATAACAAGTACTCCTTCAGTATTTACATAATATGTACAGGATGTACCGAGCATCTATGATTTTGGTACTTATTATGATGACACAATGTAGCTTATGTCTTTACAATGGTCATTAGGTATCTACAAATGTATTTTTCTTACCCAATTACTACATTTTATCTGATATCATAATGTGTATTATTTTGACTTTTGCAGTATCAGAATAACAAGTATCCTCTTTCAGTAATTGCTTTGTATGCACAATACTTATAATTTATGTTGTGTTGGTCTTATGATATATATAAAATATAGAAACATTTTTTCTTATAATCTTGTGTGGAGTCACTTTTGTCATGAATTCATTGTCTTACTGGTGTGTGTGTGTTGCACAAATACTTTACACATTTCCTCTGATGATAAGCCTTACTGCTCTGCGTCAAGCTATCATAGGATGAGCACAAGTTATCTTTGGTGTGCCCTGACTAGATTTGGGTGGGTTTTGCCTTGCTTAGATGCATACCCTTACCAAACAGAAACCGTAGGGGTCTAACAAAACATTAAAGTTTTTTGAAGTGGGGTTTGTTTTTCATGTATTCAATTGTGCCATACTCTATTGTGGCAGAGTATTTGTCAAACGATCACTGTTAAAAAGGAGGGTCCCTAGTTGGCAATGTATGGCACCTTTGTCCAAGTAGGGCCCCTTCTTCCTACTCAAGATAGGGGATACACTTCTAAAATAACCCCTGCTCACCACCCTGGTAGCTTGGCACGAGCAGACAGGATAATCTCGGAGGCAGTCTGTATTTGTGCATGCATAGAGTAATACAGCGAAACCACTACAAATGGACACCTAACCAGTTTGGAAAAGTAAGTAAAACTTTATCTAAACAAAACAAAACCATAACTGCAAAAATTCACAATAGAATTCTGAAAAAAAAGTTTATTTGCAAGATAACCTTTAAATTGCAAAAATAGCTGAAAAACACAGTTCTTCTGAGTCAGAGCTCGGTCTGAGGCTACCACGATGCTGAGAACAAAAGTCTAACAATTCCAGCTGACCGCATTGGTGAGGGTCAGCTAAAGCAAAGATGGGCACAAAAACAGTACATTTCTCGTTGCGGATGGCACAATGGTATGAGCCAGTCGGGGCAACTGTCACAGTTGTGTTGTAAAAATGGAAGCAGTGCAGGGTAGGTGCCCTCAGAATATGGTGCAGGTCTTTTCTGTTCCTGAGACCTCTAGAACAAGTACCAAGATCCACTTCCACACCCTTGGACATACTTTCTCAAGCAAGATACACACACAGTTCTTCTCCTTGGCAGAAACAGCTACTGCAGGCCAACCCCAGACAGCACACAACAAAGGAGCAGTACTCCTCCTCCAGTTTCTTCCAGCTCTTCTCCTTGGCAGAGGTTCGTTTTGAAGCCCAAAACTGATCTAAAAGTGTGGGGTCTGGGCCTTAACGTTTATAGTACAGAATCCTTTGTTCTCCAGTGGCAGAAAAGCCCTTTGCCCAGCCAAAACCAGTTCTATCCTATCTAGTGCAGCTTCCTGGCAGGAGGCTGAGACAGCATTGTCCAAAGCAGACCTGGTCCATTCAGGTGTGCAAGGAATCTCCTCCCCCTACTCTAAATACAGCCCAGGTCTAATCAGCCTGGCCCTGACTTCCCTTGGAAAGGCAGGACACACCTAAACCCCCCAAGTGGCTGTTTGAACAGAATGCACATCCCCAGCCACTGTCACTCCAAGCCAGACAGTCAATACAGAAAGCAAGCATAGGCACCCTGGATGGCTAAGCAAGAAAATACCTAGTTTCTAAAAGTGGTATTTTCAAACCCAGAATGTAAAAAACAATCCTTACGATAAAATACATTTTTATATTTTGATTTCAGGCATACTAAACTTTATCTTCCTATCTTGTCCCAATCGGAAGTTATATTTATAAGATGTTATATATTAACTTCCTTTCCACCCTACGGGACAGATAGCCTTTCAATAGTGAAAGACAAAGTTGGCAGTATTGCACTATTAGGACATGCCACACACATCCAGGCATGTCCTTCCTTTCACTTGCACTGCACCCTGCCCACAGGGGTACCTTAGGCCTACCTTATTGGTGACTCACATGTAAGAAAAGGGAAGGTTAGGGCCTGGCAAGTGGTGCACTTGCCATGTCGACATGGCTGTACCAAACTGGGCACAGGCACTGCTGTGGCAAGTCCGAGTTACCTTTACAGGCTGCTTATGTGGGTGGCACAATCAGTGCTGCAGGCCCACTAGCAGCATTTGATATACAGGCCCTGGATACCAACAGTGCACTGTAGTAGGGACTGACAAGTAAATCTACTGTGCCAATCATGGAATCACCAAACTATAACAACAATTTATAGAGGGAGTACTCACCCTTTGACGCTGAACAGCAGTAGCAAAGTGTTCAAAGCGTATAGACCACAAAAATGAAGTACAACACATGGAAAAACACAGGAGGTTAAGGCAAAAATACAAGGGGCACCAGCACCAAGAATGTCAGGTCTAACGTCACCATATTAAAAGCCGATTAACCCCTCCCACCCCATTTAAACTAACTCAAACCTCCAAACCCCTAAAAACAAACAGAAACCCCCACCCCCTTAAAACTCACTCAAACCCCTCCCACCCCCTAACAACAAACACAAACCCCTCCCACCCTCTAAAATCAATCACGACCCCTCCCAACCCATAAATAATAAATTGAACCTATGCCACCCCCTTACAAATTAACACTAATAACCCCCTGTACAATCTACCCCAAACCACTCCCACCCCCTTAAAACGAACATACACCCCCCTCCCCACCCCTGAACCCCTTCTTACCTGTCTTGTTCCTCCAACGCTCCTCGTGACTGCTCATCCCGAACACTAGACCATCCTAGCCGGAACCACTCACATGCCTGGTTCTGGTTAAGTTCTTGTTTGTGCAAGTCGTTGTTCGGCTTGAGTGACTCAGGAACTTGTTGTTCTGGAGTTGTTGTAAAGGATGTTTACCTCCTGTGAAAGGGGAGGCCCATTTGAAGCTAATTAAGTTCCTGGGCACTGAACAGTTGGCCATCTTGTCAGAGAAATAGAAAGAACTCCATACACCTAGGCTTTTGTCTCCACTATGGGAGTCATTTTCACACCTCATTTAGGGCTTGAACACTCAGAGGGGTGCAGCTGGAGGCTAATGAGTATTAGCCTCCCGTGGCATTAGGGAGGAAACAGCAAGTTTATGAAAGTATCTTTCACCTAAAATGTTAAAACAATATTAACCTAACCACTGAATTGGACCTTTAATGAATGTTAAAAAGACTCCTTGCATGATGTTCTAGGTGTTTTCTAGCCACCATTGGCATTACAACATTTAATACTGCATTCCAGTGTTTCTCTATGGAGCAGCCTGACTGGCTACTACATAAGTGGCTTTTAGGTGATAGTCACTGTAAAGGTGTGTTTAGAATTACATTTCTATATGTTCTACACTTTGAATTCCATTCATCCTGCCTTATAGGCTATACAAAATTCTATTCATCCTGTTTTATAGGCTATACAAAGTGGTACAAAAGTGGGTGATGATGGACGGAGCATCTAAACCAATCAAACACTCACACCCAGTCAACTGATCTGGGTGTAATCCATCACCGTTCTTTAGCTCACTCTGCCACCCCAGTTCAGACACGGCCGTATGCAAATCAGTCTTACCCTGTGCCTCATGGGAACAGTCCAGGCGGAACTGCCAAACCAGGGCTTCCCTGGACCAGAAACAAGCTTCATAGGACCAGTTTCTGGCATTTTAGCCGTCTTCAGCCAGGCTTGCTTGAATCCAGTGGCAAAGTGAGAAAGGGACTCACGTCTGAGCATACCCTGCCAACTTATAGGGAACAAAGCGGTACAAAAGGGGGTGGTGATGGACGGAGCATCTAAACCAATCAAACACTCACACCCAGTCAACTGATCTGGGTGTAATCCATCACCGTTCTTTAGCTCACTCTGCCACCCCAGTTCAGACACGGCCGTATGCAAATCAGTCTTACCCTGTGCCTCATGGGAACAGTCCAGGCGGAACTGCCAAACCAGGGCTTCCCTGGACCAGAAACAAGCTTCATAGGACCAGTTTCTGGCATTTTAGCCGTCTTCAGCCAGGCTTGCTTGAATCCAGTGGCAAAGTGAGAAAGGGACTCACGTCTGAGCATACCCTGCCAACTTATAGGGAACAAAGCGGTACAAAAGGGGGTGGTGATGGACGGAGCATCTGAACCAATCAAACCCTCACACCCAGTCAACAGATCTGGGTTTAATTCATCACCGTTCTTTATCCTACTCTGCCACCCCACTTCAGACATGGCCGTATGCAAATCAGTCTGACCCTGTGCCTCATGGGAACAGTCCAGCCTGAACTCGAAAACAACACCTTCCCTGGACCAGAAACAAGCTTCCTAGGACAAATTTCTGGCATTTCAGCCGTCTTCAGCCAGGCTTGCTTGAATCCAGTGGCAAAGTGAGCAAGGGACTCATGTCTGAGCATACCCTGCCAACTTATAGCAAACAAAGCGGTACAAAAGGGGGTGGTGGTGGATGGAGCATCTGAACCAATCAAACACTCACACCCAGTCAACAGATCTGGGTTTAATCCATCACCGTTCTTTAGCGAACTCTGCCACCCCAGTTCAGACATGGCAGTATGCAAATCAGTCTGACCCTGTGCCTCATGGGAACAGTCTATTCCGAACTGCCAATCCATGCCTTCCCTGGACCGGAAACAAGCTTCCTAGGACTGCTTTCTGGCATTTCAGCCGTCTTCAGACAGGCTTGCTTGAATCCAGTGGCAAAGTGAGCAAGGGATTCACGTCTGAGCATACTGTGCCAACTTATGGCAAACAAAGCGATACAAAAGGGGGGTTGGTGATGGACGGATCATCTGAACCAATCAAACACTCACTCCCAGTCAACAGATCTGGGTTTAATCCATCACCGTTCTTTAGCCCACTCTGCCACCCCAGTTCAGACATGTCCGTATGCAAATCAGTCTGACCCTGTGCCTCATGAGAACAGTTCAGCCCGAACTGCCAAACCATGCCTTCTCTGGACCGGAAACAAGCTTCCTAGGACCGGTTTCTGGCATTTCAGCCGTCTTCAGCCAGGCTTGCTTGAATCCAGTGGCAAAGTGAGCAAGGAACTCACGTCTGAGCATACCCTGCCAACTTATGGCGAACAAAGCGGTACAAAAGGGGGTGGTGGTGGACGGAGCATCTGAACCAATCAAACACTCACACCCAGTCAACAGATCTGGGTTTAATCCATCACCGTTCTTTAGCCCACTCTGCCACCCAAGTTCAGACATGGCCGTATGCAAATCAGTCTGATCCTGTGCCTCATGGGAACAGTCCAGCCCGAACTGCCAAACCATGCCTTCCCTGGACCGGAACCAAGCTTCCTAGGACCGGTTTCTGGCATTTCAGCCGCCTTCAGCCAGGCTTGCTTGAATTCAGTGGCAAAGTGAGCAAGGGACTCACGTTTGAGCATACCCTGTCAACTTATGGCGAACAAAGCGGTACAAAAGGGGGTGGTGATGGACGGAGCATCTGAACCAATCAAACTCTCACACCCAGTCAACAGATCTGGGTTTAATCCATCACCGTTCTTTAGCCCACTCTGCCACCCCAGTTCAGACATGGCCGTATGCAAATCAGTCTGACCCTGTGCCTCATGGGAACAGTCCCATGAGTCACAGGAGTTAAAAAAGGCACCCTCACTGCCCTCCAGAAGGTTGCACTGTCTCTCAACATTACTGCTGAGTGTAGGGATTCCCATGCTTCCTCTCTTTCTTTCCTTTCTTTCCTTGATAGCCGGCCTATATTCCAGTCTAGCCCTCCTTACATTATTCAAAATTCTTGGCTGCCTGTGTAGTTCAAGTTTCAAGTTGGAATATGCTTGTGTACACCTTGTATTGAACCAGACCATATCTTTAGCTTTGTTGCGGCGTTGGGCCGACAATTATTTCCTAAGCTCATTAGATATTTCTATATAAGATGCTATTATCCTGTCATGAGAGGCCAGTTCTCTTAGGCAAGTATCGATGGCAGATTTACACTTATTCATTTAAGTTTTGTCATTGCCATGGGGTCCACCATTGCCCATTTCAGAGTATAGCCGTCAGATTTGTCAAGTTCAATTTCACCAATGCCCGGTGAAGTAATCTTGCTTCTTTTCAGATTGTTTAGTGGCAAGTTAACCATTAAGCATAAGGGGTAATGATTGCTCTGGATGCATCATTGCATGAGACTAAAATATAATCTATTGTAGAGGCCAAACCCCTTCAGTTGAAAGTATAAGGAATTGGTGCTGGTGACGAGACAAGCTCATTCACAAAACCCAGTTCAGTGCAAGTGAGGAATTTGTTAAACAGCTCCCCCACCATTGTATGGCAAAAATGGGTGTTACTAAGACCTTCTTCATTCATGAGGCCACAAATTATATTAGCCTCAAAGGGACACAATGCGCAAATAAAATCTCCCATCATAATTATCATAACATGGAATGGACTTGTATTACAAATCACGCTCAGATCAGTACCTGATTAAGTTCTTCTGGAGGTGTGTTGTTATAGAAGTTGACTAAAACTACACATTGGTTACCCCAATCTGGTAAACTCAATCCCCCAGAGAGGCCTCTATTTTATTAGTGGTCAGCTTATTGGAAATGTATGTACAAAGACCTCCTTTAAGTCTACCCCCTAACCCCTTCACAGCTTGGGTATTGAAGGTTTTAAAATTGTTGATATCGGATTGTTCACTAGACCAGGTTTCCTGTAAACAAAGTATGTCACAGCTCTGGATGTAGTTACACCATACTGGGTTAGTTATCTGAGGTGTTCCATGAAATGACTTTAGTATGAGGCACATCATTATTATGTGGGTGGGTGAATGGGGCAGGCCCATTACTATTAAAATTGTCAATACGGGCTACCGTTGGTGGTTGTGCAGGAAGGCTCCCGGGTACAGACAGGGGATTCTCTTTTCTTTGTTGTTTACCTCACTCGTACGTCCTCCTCCTGCTGTTGCTGATTTATATTCCTCTCTCGGTCAGACTGTTCCATGTGACAATTGTGTGCTGTGAACCCCAGACTGCTGCTTCCTGCTGTCCCAACCTCCCAAGTTAATTGTGGGGCCTGTCGAGTCAGTCAGTCAATATCTCCTAAGGTACTAAAAACATCAAATCAGTTATTAGTCGGGATGGCATACCTTTATTGTCCTGCCCCAAGGACATTCTCTCCCTCTAAGCCATGGTGCATGGGCCTAGGGGGTTGATAAAAGAATTCCAAGGGGAGGATATTTATCCCCTAGTTGGGTAAAGACCTGGAGCCCGCCCTTTCTAATATAGTTTGAAAAATTTCAGGGAGCTAAGCGTTAATACGACACAGTCACCTGGCATAGACTTGGTAGAGCTCCCAATCCATCCGCACAATGATCCTTAGGTTGGCTAACTAGTGTTCTGCATGCACATGGAATGTAGAGATCCGGTGGAATTGAGATTACAGTTTTCTCAAGATTATTTAGCCTCCCTTCGATTTGCATGAATACTAACTTTAATGGACTCAAAAGACCCGCCATAGTTGCTTCCATCCTTTTCCACTCCGCCTCATGCTCAATGTCCAGAGATGAACTTGTGTGCCCTAGGGCATTCGGAGTGGTATTTAACTTCTGGTTAGTTTCCCTCTCCTCCATTTTGGCCTTACCGCCCGAGCCTTTAAAATATGACTTTGTTTATTAAGACCCTGCCCCCTTTTCTTCTTAGGTAGGGGTGCAAGATTACTGCCTTCTTTGGATTTAGATTTCAGTCCTCTGGTGGTCACAGTCAGACTTTGCGTTGTGTTCTAAGGCTCCTTGACCACAGGAGAGTCATTGTTATCCAAGCCACTCTCCATGGGTTGAAATGGGTCAATTACAGAGCTATTGGTGTCCTGGGTGTGACTTGCTACTGGCGTGGTTATTGCGGAGCAGGCATGAGAAGATTGCGGCTCCAATGAGAGCCTGCACTCTGTGAGCTGTATTTCATGTATTAATGCTGACTTTGCCCTGTTTAAAAAGGCATCTAGAGTCCCAGCCATTCCCTGGCCAGTAAGCGATTTACCTCTACTCATGTTGGAGATCTCCTCGGGTTATCTATAATAAATAGCTATTGGACTGTTCCTTTAAGCCTACTTAGTATTTAACAAGTATATAAACACTTACTTTAAAATGTCAGTGGTGTGGCCCATACCTGCCTCCTCCGGTCGCTGATGAGCGCAGACAGGCCCACCCTTGACCCGGGCTTCACCTAGTCACAGTCAGACTTTGCGTTGTGTTCTAAGGCTCCTTGGCCACAGGAGAGTCATTATTATCCACACCACTCTCCATGGGTTGCAATGGGTCAATTAAATAGCTATCGGTTTCCTGGGTGTGATTTGCTACTGGCGTGGTTATTGCGGAGCAGGCATGGGAAAAGTTTGTCTGCAATGAGCGCCTGCGCTCTGTGAGCTGTATTTCATGTATCAATGCTGACTCGGCCCTGTTTAAAAAGGCATCTAGAGTCCCAGCCATTCCCTGGCCAGTAAGCGATTTACGTCTACTCATGTTGGAGATCTCCTCGGGTTGTCTATAATAAATAGCTATTGGACTGTTCCTTTGAGCCTACTTAGTATTTAACAAGTATATAAACTCTTACTTTAAAATGTCAGTGGTGTGGCCCATACCGGCCTCCTCCGGTCGCTGACAGGCGCAGACAGGCCCGCCCTTGACCCGGGCTTCGCCTGGGCACACCCGCGTGTGCCCAGAGCTGTGAGAGCCCTGGTCCCCTTAAAAGTGCCACCTGGCATAATGTCAGGCCGTCGTCGGCAGCGTCCTTGCTGCTAGGGAGCCTGGGAGCGGTGGTTCCTGCTCCCAGGCAACGCAGAGCGGATTGGCCTTCTGGACCCCCTGGCGCTTGCAGTGAAAGTGGCAGAATGTAGGCTACAAAGGTGAGTGTCGGCGCCCATACCTAATTAAAAGTAGAAACATTGACATGCCGTCTAAACCTCCAACAAGGACGAATTAACCCAAGAAAACCACCCTCATAATTAGGTGAGGAAGTTTACCTTTCATAAATGTGTTACAATATTTTGATATTCCAGCTCAAAATCGCAGTACTGTTGAAATATTGCGCAAATTGCAGTATTGCCATTCATTGGAAAACACGAAACATAGGTGAACAAACACTGAGAAAATAATGCAGGATCTAAATTTCTGCTTTGAAACTCTTCAATATTCTTTCAAAATGATCCTGACGTTTTAACCGTTATTTCACATGAATTGATTGCAAAGCGATCAGCAGAAAACAGTATATTGCTGTCATCCTAGACACGGGAAACATCATTTACCACGAAGGCATTACAACTACTAACGTTTACCACGTGACACTTACCACGCAGGGTGCCTTCCACGCAGGGTGCCTTCCACGACGTCTTTACCACGGGCTGGGGGGGAGACGTGGTATTCCTTCAAGTCGTTCTGCGTGGGCTTGGGGGGCAGAGGGGGGGGGGGCTCGGGGGGGGGTCTGGGGGGGGTCTCCTACACCCCAAAAATAACAAGCAGGTTACTTAAAAAAAAAAAACGAACATAAATTTAAAAGAAAAAGGAAAGAGCCTCCCCCAAAGACGTGCCGTGTACGTCAAAAAAGCAGTCCTTTTTTTATTTTGGTATACGTGTTTTGACGCTTGTTTCAATGGAGGATGGAAGTAAGGGCTCGTAGAGAAAGACGTGCAGGTAAGACGTTTCTAGGCGTAGTAAAATCCTACGTTGTAAATACCAGCGTGGTAAAGCCACTTGCGATGTAAAATTCGCGTGGTAAAGCCATGCGTGGTAATTGAAATCGTGGTATAATCATATATTCCCTAGACACAAGCATCTGCACGTTCAGCATGTCTCCATCACTTGTGAGCTTTCTGTTTTGTTTCCACAATTATTTATAGCTGATCTTTGTCTTACACACCGTTTCTTGCTTTGTTAAATCAAATCAATCATGTTAAAGTTGCAGACAGACTCAAATACACTTTGCCTGCAGTTTCTTGGTGTTATTTAGCAAACACCATTATAATCTCAATGCTCCTTAATTTCGGCCTGTCTGAAGAAGTTTATTTCAGGCAAGACTTCATTCTTCAAGGACATGCGTTAGGCTGCAAGGTTACTGTGAAGAGCAAGTCTAGGTGGCCCTGTCTCTCCCACTATTAACTCTGGAGTAAAATATACCCTGTCACCTGCTAAGATTAATAGTTCTGTTTTCCTGTTTTCACTATGTGTGCAGAGTTCCCATTACTAAAACAATTTGTGAAGAACTAGGGCTCTCAGTGGATTTTATTTTTTTATAACCCTCTGCTCTGCTGAACAATTCTTTTTAACGTATACTGTGCAAACTATTGTTAACATTTGTCTTTTAAATTTGGATAAGGGTAAGAAAAGGTGGTATAAAATGCCATGTATCATTTCAAAATTGTAGGCATTCTAATTCAGGCAATAGAATGTTAAATCTGAGAATCAAGCATGACTATTTTTTACAATGTTATAAAAGACATTAATAGTTGCATTAGGTAAAATTGTGTTTATTATTATCATTATTATGGAAATGATAATAGTATTATTATTATTAATAATACTAATACAAATAATAATAAAGACAAAAGTACTGATAGTATCACTGACACAAATAATTAAAATGAGAATATAAAAATATTATTAATGCTGATTCTGCTGCCAGTACTACTATTACTACTAGTGGAACTACTACTACTAATATTAGTACTAATAATAATAATATTAAAAAGATGTGTTACACGATTTCTGAATCACATTCAATTTGCATCATGTTGAGTTCAATTTTTTGTATCTATTTATAAGTGTCTCGCATGAGAGCTGCCCTGACAATAAATAGCTTGCATATTAGGGGGAAAATGTATCATTCTTGGCAGAATGGTGTGTCAGAAATATTTGCGTTGCGCAGTATTTCTCTGTGCCATAGATATGTGCATTAATGAATCGGCGCACCATGAAACAAGGTCCAGAGATGCGCCAAGTATTGTGACATTATTAATGGCGCAAAGTGCTGTAACTTGTGACGCAAAGCTGATTTGTGTGTCGTAAAACACCTTTACATGCCGCAAATTAGCATTGCGTCACTCAGGAGTGCGTTGCGTCGCTGGATTGTTTGAAAAAGCAAACAGAGTAAAACAATGTACAAAATCAATACCCACCAAAATAAAGAAGAATGGAAGGGGGCTCAGAAAGCAAAGAGGGCAATAACCCAACAAGACCAAGGGGAAAGGAAGTCTAACTTCAACAAGGAAGAGAACCACATATTGATCAGTGAGGTGACAAAGAATGAGTACCCATTATTTGTCACATTCAAATTGCCAATAGCAAAGAAGGATGCGATCTGGCAATCCATAGTGGACAAGATAAGCTGTGTGGTGCACACAAAAATGACAGTTCTGGTGTGTAAGAGGGGTTGGCATTATTATAAACATAGGATCAAAGAAAATCTGACCCGAAGCTTAAATGTAGCCATGAGGACCGGAGAAGAACCAATGTCTAGGAGGACCCCCTCAGCCTGGGACGACTCCTGAAGGCTGACCACACTGGGAACAGCACCGACACCCACCGACCATGCAAGCAACCTAGGATTCATCTTAGACTCTTCCCTCTCTATGTCTAAGCAGGTCAACGCGTCTCCTCCTCCTGCTACAACACCCTCCGCATGCTCCGCAGGATCTACAAGTGGATCCTGACCAAAACAAGAAGAACGGTGACACAGTCAGCAGCAGACTGGACTACAGCAACGTACTCTACGCAGGAATCCCAGCCAAACACCTACGACGACTACAAGGCATCCAAAATGCCTCCCCCCAACTGATTGTCAACGTCCCCCGCCACAACTACATCACCCCCCACCTGAGAGACCTACACTGGCTCCCCGTCGACAAGAGGATCACCTTCAAGCTCCTCACCCACGCACACAAAGCACTCCACAACGCCAGACCAGCCTACCTGAATAGCAGACTCAGCCTCCTCACCCCCACCCGCCAGCTCTGCCCAGCCAGCCTTGCCCTCGCCGCTGTCCCCCGCATCCAACAAACGACCTCCAGCGCCAGATCCTTCTCCTACCTCGCCGCCAAGACCTGGAACACCCTCCCTACCCACCTACGGCAGACCCAAGACTTACTCGCCTTCAGAAGACTCCTCAAGACCTGGTTCTTCAAGCAGTAGCAGCACCCCTCTCCCCTCAGCGCCTTTAGACCCTTACGGGTAAGTACTCTGATTGATTGATTGATTGATTGATTGATTGATAGTAGTTGAAATCATTGGAGGAGCAGGTGGCATCCCTCATTCCAACAGATTCGGTAGTTGACGTGGAAGTTGAGGCTAGTGCCGATATATATGACCAGTAAGAAGTACAGAGTGAGTTAAAACAAGGGCCCATATGTTTTTTTACTTACATGCAGCTTAATGCAGCAAGACACCTTGCTGTGCTGAGCTGCATGAAAGGGAACGTTTAGGACTGCCCCCATTTAACCTCATCCTTCACTTAACTGCCCCTTCCTTGGGCAGTAGCAGTTTTTGCAGCCCATTGCCAATACAGGCCCCCATGCACCATGATGCAAGTGTGCTTGTGTTGGACTAGGCATCCAAAAGTGTAATGTAATGTGGAGTTGTAGAAGGTCAACTTGTCATCTAAGAGGGTATCCAGGCACTGAATAGGTGTTTTATCTGTAGGTAGGATCAGTTGAAGAGGCAGGCGTACAGTTTCTTGTACAAATACATACATGGCGGAGCTGTCCTAATGTGGTGGGTGAAATTTTCCAGGTGTAGCCTGTCATGTAAGAAAACACCCTACCTTCTATCTTGCTTCCATGGATATGGCGTAAACACTATCACATATTGGAAAAAATAAAGTACAAAGCCAGGCTGGCTGAATATAAATTAGTCATTAGATCTGAAAAATCTGACTTTTATGCTCAGATGACATCATCTCTCAAGTCTCCTAGAGAACTTTTTAGCCTGATTTAGCCTGATTAACTCATTATCGAACCCTCCCACATTGGGCATTTACGACAGCTCACAGGCTTTTTGTGATGGAATGGCTAACTATTTTCATTCCAAGATTGCCAAAATCAATTCCTCCCTGGAGAATCTTAATACTAAGGGGTATATGTACAATCCACTATCGCCACCACAACGTCACTTTTATTGGCGCTGTGGTGGTAATAGGGCCTGCGCCTTATGTACAAGGCAACGTTAAGCTACTTAACATGGCTTAATGCTTGCTTGTACATAAGGCCCCCTTTTGGTTCCACCGCAACACCCGTTTATTTTGACGCTGCCCCCGATGTACAAGGATGACAGTCATAGGAGGCAGTGCCAAAACTTACACCAGGTAAATCGTGGCCTTAAGTTGGTGAAACGGGAAGAAATGCATTATTTCTCCTTACACTATCTAACCTATCTAACCTACACTATAATTAAAACTATCCTGTGCTATCTGTTCTAATCCTTAACCTATCTTAACCACTATTAACAGATGACAAGATAAACATCACCTCCACTTAAAATGAATATGTCATTACAATACAAACATAGGTCCTGATTATGATCTAGACGGACAGGGTTACTTAATCACAAGCATGATGGATATCCCTTTCACTGCATTACAAGTCCATTATATCCTTTGGAACTTGTAATACGGCAGCCGGGATATCAGGAGTATCACATCTGCCTATATATTAAAATGAGGCCCATAAACTACATCCTAAACATATGCCACCTACACATATATCCCTAAACAAATATATATATTATTTTCTTTTCAAGAATTATATTTTTAGAACACAAAACATTCACCCCATCTACTAAAAAGCCTTACTTCAAAAATATTACATAAAAACACCTTACTTAACTTTAACTAACCTACATAATACCTAAACCTACACTAAACATTAACTAACTATGAACACTTAAAATACTAATTTAAAAGGTAGAAAAACAGTGAAGGGGTTTTCCAGAGGGAGAATCTCTGGCTCAGATCTTTGTGGCAATGGTCTGGAGTACCTCCTGGCACTTTACAATTCTTTGGTCCATACAATACAACATTTCTACAAGGGGAATGTACATTTTTTGTTGGATGCAGCCCCTCTTTATTTCCTTAGCCCTGTAGCTTGCTGCTGCTGTCCACCTAAAGGTTCACTGGTGGGCTGAGACCTGCTTTGCAACTGAGTGGCTCCCGAGTTTATGTTGCCGGGGATATCTTTTTGGCCTAGGACTTGGTTGATTTTCCCCATATGCCTGCTGCCTTCTCCTTCTCATAGATTCGCCCAATCTTACTGAATACAGTGGCAATTGTGTGGACGCACCCATATTGTGCTCTTCTGAAGGTGACAGCTTTAGCCATGTCTGCTGACTTGAGCTAGGGAGAAAATTATACTTTATATTAGGTGATGTTTTGTATGTACATCACGTATTGCAAAATTCAACCAACCTTGTCATGAAGTTATAAGCGTCAGTCCATACCTTCACTCAATATTGGTACAGAGAAATTATTTATCATGCCTCTTTCAGCTAATTTCTGACCTTTATTTTCCCTCTTTCTGCTTGTTTCTCACCTTTATTCTCCCTCTTTCTGCTCGTTTCTCACTTTTTTACCTTTTTCTGCTCATAGCAGAACCGGACCTGGAGGTTCTGTTCTTTGAAATTGGGTAATTTGGCATTCCGCGGAGAACGCGAAATTGCCCAAAATTCTGCGTTACGCGACTTTGCGAAATTATTTGCTTGTTCGCGTTCTCAAAATGCGTGTTCGCAAGATATTTCCCCCCGAGCACGCAAACAGCAATTGCAAACAGGAAAAAAGCATCGCGAACAAGCAATTCCGCGGAATTTCTGCATGTTTGCTGAGATTTTTTACCGTTTCGCGGAGATTTGCTTAACGCAATTACGCAAATTCTGCCCACCCCTACTTGCAACCCCTGCAGGCATTGAAATACTTAGGCACATGCGTGCACTGATTAAACACTTATCCTCTACTCATGCACTCATCTAGTTACTGAGGCAATAGTCTTTAGAATGAAGACTCTTGACAAAACAGTGTTGTGCATGAGGAGAAAAAACTGGGAGGAAAGATTAGCGAATAGAAGTAGCTGTTGCACAGTTTTTAGTGAAGAATGGATGCATTCTTCTTGCTCAGAGTCTTTCTTTAATGAAGAAAACTATCCTCAGGATAACAGATTAGTTCATGCTACTGATTAAAGAGGGTGATGTTATGAAACTAAGAATGGTAGTCCTAAAGCAAAAGAGGTGATGGTACCTAGAAATGTAGAAGATGTTATTGCAGAAGATGTACAAGGAAGGTATGGTCAGGGTCCTGTATGCAAATGGAATTGCAGTAGTGTTTCCATCATTACACAGCAATCCATTGATATAGGAGGAAAATTCCAACGTGTCTTTCCAAGGCGAAGTTTAAAACACAAAATAAGTAATACCACTCAACAATGCAAACTTTAGTTAGGAGGCAGTATTATGTGAAAACTCCTGATTCATGTTTCAGAGAAATGAAAAAAGCACTTTTGCATGGTGGTATGGCAGACATAGAAAAGGTTGTGGTGATGTGCAGTTTTGTTTCTTTGGTCCTGAGCAGGATTCTAGGGAAATGCAGAGTTATTAAGAGGAGGAATTGCAGAACATAACACACATATGACAGTTTTAGAGAAGAGATTACAAAATTAACACAGTGTTATCTAAAAAACCAGAGTATGTTTGTATATGTTGTCGAAACACTTACTAGAAGACAAACATAGACTGTTGACTTATATTTGAAAAGAGAAAAAGTAAATAATGATAACTGGCAAAAGTTACATGTATATTTATTTGTAGAGGGACGGTTTGACTTATCTATATGGCAAGTTATATGTATGTAGTGTTACAATAAATTAGTCTTTCTTTGATAACTTTATTGCGGTCATAGACCATAAAAGCACAGATAAAATATGTACATACACGGAATAGAATACATAAATAATTAAAAGATGCATAGTTAAAAGGTTATTAAACAGTAAGTTATCAAGATAATGGTATCAAAACATCGCAATTGAACACAGTTTTTCGCAATTCATTAGAGTGAGCCTTCTGCTCCACATACCATATAAAAAACGGGACACTGCAAACACAATAAAAGGGGAGGTGTCATATCTTAAAATTCTAACAGCTTGTGCACATTGCCTTAAACCAAGACTTCTGCATAACGGTGCCAACCAGCATCTCCTTATTGTGCTATAGGCTGGGCAGAGGAATAAAACGTGAACAATATCCTCTTTAATGTTGTTACAGACTGGGCAAATTCCCTCTTCTCGTCTGGTAATCTGTCGAGGCCTGGGGCTTTATTAGGTAGCTGCCTGATGATCGCCGATTCCACCTCTTTAACTGAGATACTCTCGGTGTCTCCAGGGCCCATCCTTGCCCTGGCGTCCCACTGACCTATCGGATAGCCCAAGTCCGAGCCCCCCGCAGTCGATACTCATGAGAGGGGTCTGGGGCTCGGGGCATCCGGAGGGCATCGTCTGGCACCAATGCCTCTGCCCCATTTAAATGTTCACTAGTGTCAGTCTCAGGGCTAATAAATTAGTGAATAATTAATTGAACAACACATAGATATCAGGTACCCTTTTTTAAAGGTAATAAAATGCCTTCTAATGTAGAAAAACTATGTAAGGCCAAAAATAAAAAAATCAACATTTATTAATTATTTGCAGCATTGCGAAGGGCTGTTATGGACAGCTCTCCAGCAATCACCACAACTCCACAATACATGCAGTATGATGTCATCAGGGAAAACTGTGGAGCCAAATCTTGAAGTTGGGATTAGCCTTTTGAATGGACTCTCTGCTTCGGTGTTGCTGTACTGCTTTTGAAGTCGAGAGACCATAAACTTTGCATTGCCTTCTTGCTTCTCACTATGAACTACTGTTATGAAATGTGCAAAAATTATAAAAGGTGGGAAAAAATGACCATTTGTGGTTTTTGGCAGCATTGCAAATAGCTGTAACATACTGCTCATCAGCTCTTATAACAAAACTACAGTCAATGCAATATATGGCCATTCTTGAAAACTCTGGAGTCATATCTGTTGTAGTAGTTGTACCTCTGCAGGGACTTTCTGGCCATGAATTGTTACTGCTGCCACTGATGTAGATGGTCTTCCAGCTACCCTCTGCTTGATCGGCAGTTGGAGATGTTTTCTATTATAAGTTTTAAGATAATATTACATGAACGTCGTTCCACATGAGTCCAGAGAAAGTATCCAGCCAAAATCTACCACCAGTTCACAATAAACTTCGTTTAAAGAAGATTCAAGCAGGACGAGTAAGTATACACTTCCTATTCATTTTGCTGAAAAGTATAGTATCCAATGATATTCTTAACTTTTCCAGTCATGTGATATTTCTAGATTGTGCATTGAACTAGCTTTGCAGCAATATTTAATTCCCCATGAGTTTTGGTAACAATCAGTAGTATGATGGGTGTTTAGCAGTTATGTTCTATTTGTGAGTTCTGATGTTGGGTCATTTTTTGAAAGTTTTTTCTTATAAATATGACAAATGTGTTGTTAAAATAAAGTTAAACCAATATTTTACTAAACAGCTAGACTCAAACTTTGTTTAAAATATATCTATATATCTATTTTCCCTTTGTCATTTTTATTTGTCACTACTGATGTCATTGCAACCTCTGGTGTTGCTGTGAAGAATGAAAATGCTTTTTTGATTTAGTTATTATGACAACTGAATACAAAGGGGAAAGCTAAATTAGTATCTTATCTTATGTAAGAGCTACACTGAAACCGTATGTAAAATATGTCTATATATGTGTTTTACACTTTGTGAAAAACACCCGGCATTCAAAATCATCGAGGGCGTCCTTTCTGCACCACTTTGCAAACATGTCTCCAGGCACATTACTGGTTGGGGAATAAAGTTGTGTTGGCTGTCTCTATGACCTTGGGGACCAAGAAGTCTTCCTGGTACGTTCTATAAGTTCTACTCAGTGGAATTCCTGAGAACTGGTCAGAAACCCCGCCCCCTTTTCCACACCATTCTGCAAACGCTATTGCTACTTAAAAAACCATGGAAATTCACTGAAAAAATGTAAAATTACAGGTAAGTTATAGTTAGGAATTAACATTTAAAAAACCTTAGAAATTCACTGAAAAAAAAAAAGGTTACAGGGCTGTTATAGTTAGGAAATAGGATTTTAAAAAAACGTAGTAATTCACAAAATAAACCAAAGATTACAGGGATTTTATAATTAGGGTCAGATTTCACAAGCACATAACCAGAGAAATTTAGCAGTTATAGTTAGCTGTGCTACCTATATCTCACCCCCCCCGCAATGCACTGCTTATGACCTTGCATTTTACATCACTCATGACATGGTCAGTGACATCACTCGTGACATCACTCATAACATCACTCATGACATCTTCTTGAAACCATTGCCTCCCTTTGATACAACCAAAAATCTAAATATTGGTTACAGATGGACTACTTGTATCAAAACCTCGATTATATCATTGATGTGCTGGAAGAAGCAAATAACAAAAAGCTTGTTAATTATTTAAAGAATTTAGTGAGTGAAGGAGTAATAGAAGTGAAAGAAGTGATAAAGAAAATATCACACAGTGGAGAAGTGACTTACTGTCACATCACAGAGGTGCCGAACGCCAATTTCAATCCAATGCCAACAGTTGACTATTAAAGGTACATTTTCAACCAAGCAAGTTGGTGAAACAATGGATGACTTGATTGGCTAATCAAGCATTGCAAGTTCAACTAGTTCAATGATGAAGAGACCATGAGTCTCAGAAAAATAGATGATTGTCTCTCTGATTACTCCCGACAACAAATGCTGATCAAGATACTCAGCTTGGAGTGAGTACTCATGGCTGCCAGAGCGGAAGAAAGAGCAGACAGACGAGCAGCTAACATGGAGGCCAAAACAGCCCAAAATAAATCAGCGATAAGTTTGAAAAGTGATTAGAAATACAAGATAGAAGGGCATAGAAATGTCTCCACTCCAAAAACAGTTGTGTTTTTTATATGGATTTTCCTTTCAACATGATGATAAATGTCTCGCCATTGGACAGATATGCAAATGATGTGAGGAAGAGAACTATTTTATAATGGTGTGCAAAGCGAGAGACAGATCAAGTGTGTTACGTCGAGAAAACAACATGGATGCCTGAAATTTCCAGAGGCATTCCAATCACACCCACAAGGCCAAGCGGCAGTTGAGGCTGGTAGAAACTGAATGACTTTGATTGTCATCACACTCCTCATCTAAGAGTTCATCATTGTCAAGTGATAGTGAGGAAGATGGGTGTGTGATGTTAATGTTGATGACATGTACATATATAGGATTAGCTACTTCCAAGAAAGAATGCCAGTGGAAGCTAGGCCAACTTGTGAAAATTCAAAATTCACTCGGACACTGTTCCAAAATGACACTAAAAGTGATTGGTGCAACACACCTTTTATCATAGAAGGTGGCATGTCGATAAACATTATGCCAGCAGAAAAATACAATGAACAGTCTTCAGTGCCTCTTTTAACCCTGTTGAAAACCAAAGTGTATATGTGGGCTGCTTCAATCCCACTGCAAAGTCAAGGTTCATTCAACACATAAATGAGGACATCCGTCCTATTGCTCAACAACATTTCCAATTGCATTTCAGTTACAAGAGGCTGTTGAGAACTTGGAAGACTGATAAAAGTATGACAACATATGGTGATCCACTGTCTGACCCCATGTGTATCATCCATAGTGGTAGGGCCAAAGGATAGTGGAAGAGTCGTGTACATCTGTGTTGATATGCGTCAAGTGAACAAGGTCCAGGTCCGCACATTGCTGACATGAGTGCACAGCTAAAGTCTACTTGCCTGGATTTGAACAAAGGGGATAACCAACTTGAACTGGAAGAAAATTCAAGGTACAGTACTACATTTTCCACTCATGATTTTTTATTTAAATTTAAAAGGCTATGTTTTGTGGTGTCACAAGCTGCAAAAGTCCTTCAGGATGTCATTTGTTGCATAATAAAGCCATTCACAAATGATTTTAATTACAGTGATGACATACTCGTTTTTGGATCATGATAAAGGTCTTACACAAGTGTCATGCTCTCTGGGGAGCACCCATCATGCTCCATGGTTGAGGCTGCTTCCGGGGCATTTGTGGGCATCACTAAGATAGCAGGCTTGTAGTGCACTGTGTCACACTGCATTTCACTGCTGTGAAATTTTCAGCTGAACAGATCCTCATTTGGTCCTCGGTCTGTTGCATCCAGACCTAGCATGGGGCTGTTTTCAGGCGTGGGTAGACCTGCATGCCTGTATCTCTGCTCCCCACTGAAATTGGAACCTCGAGCTTCAATACCTGGCCACTGTCACTGGACCAACCTGTCAATCAAGATTGGCTCCCTCCTGCTCTCCTGCCTGTGCTTCAATCGTTGTCATAAGTTTCTTTCTCCTTAAACAAAGCTACATGGACAGAGCTACACCAGAAGTACTGGGACAATAAATTCAAGCATTAAATATAAGTACTGCAGCATTGTTGCAGCCTTAGACTGTTTACATTTTTTTCAGCAGGTGGGCAAAGTAGTTTGCCTGGGTTGGCAAACAAGAGGAGGCCTTTCTTCATACTCCTTAGTAGAATAACGTCAATTTTGGCACCCACTAACCGCAACAGTTGTTGAAGTTAAAAACTACAATAGGCCAGTGGTGAAAGCAAAGCAAGCAGGCCATAAGCAAGGCAAAGAGGTTATATCCATGTAAAAGGGAGCAGTAAACATGGACAACTAAGTGTTCCAATGCATGCCTCTTAGCCACTTTCACTTTATGCTGCAAGCTTGACAATTGTGGGGATTAGGGCAACCTGTTCAGGGTTACCAGGCACCCTCTCAGGTGGAGGGAACCCACAGTGTTTTGTGGAGGTGGATCGTGTAGCAGCAGATACAGCTTGTGACCCTCTGCGGGAACCCTCGGTATATACTCGCTAACCCCGTTTGAACACTCAACACTGAGCCTTCAGTCATTGTCTCTCAAACTACAAATATTACCCTCAGTATCAAATAAAGCGACTTTTACAGGACATCCCAGCAAGAACTCATGCACCTGGCAAAACTTCAAGGGGCACCGAGCATCGCATCGGTAAAGCATCCATATCGTTGCAGGAGGGTAGGACCTTGGAGGAGGTGCAGCAGATCATTTCTCACCTTTCCCTATCATCTGTCTCAGGAGATGAATATTCAACAGTTAGTGAAATGGAAATACCAGGAAGCCTCTGGGGAAAGTCTAAAGAAGCTTAACTTTTCTGTCCCTCAAAGCCAGAACTGTCCCACGATATATCTAATATAAGAGGAGGAGTGCAAGAAAAGGCCCCAGGCAACAATACTGAGTTGCGTCCCAATTTGGAAAGTGTTCTTTGTGAATCCTCGCCTAGCAATGCAACAATACAGGAAAAAGCTACCAGCGTTTCCAACATTTTCAACTGCTGGCTCCAAGGGACTGCAAAGGGAGGTACCAGATCCAACTACTGAACAAAACAAGTTGTACAACATAAGCAACACTACTGATGGCCCAGAAGGACCACATCATATTCCAGTAGCACTATCAAACTCTCTGCATGGTGCTGCTCCATAGAAGGCATCCGTAAACCCTCCAGGGATGTGTGGAAAAGTAAATTTTGCCATGTTCTGTGTCCCTACGTGTTCCCCATGTTATGTTGTATGTGCATGATTAATATGCATATGTATTCCCCATGATCGATTAAAGACGCAATTACAGTTGTGTCCAACTCTAGTATGCCAGTTTCTAGTTCTCGTGAAAGCTACGAGTATTAGGCCTATGTAAAGTTATGTTGCCACGTTTCACAGTGTGCACGTTATTTCATTGTAAAATCCCCGTTTCTAGGCCTCAAAAGGGCCCGGACACCAGATTCAGCTCCTGTCTCCTGAACCCTCGCTGAGGAGCGATACAGCCCCCACCTGTATCCCTGACCCTTCACTTACTTCATGCCTCACAGTGCCCGGCTCGGCCTGGCTCTGCCTGCCAGTCTGCCAAGAGTATGTTATGATTCTAGTTATCAGTCCAGCTCTCCTTCTCTGCATTCCTAAGCTACTGAATCGCATCAATAGTTTCCGTCATGGTCTAGCCTTTACGTCTCCATGTAAGAGAAATACTGTATTAATGGTCATTTAATATTCCTCAACACGCACTACATGTAGAATTATGCATGCACCAGTCTTAGAGTCTGTTAGCCTTTACCCTGATAACTTTTGGATTCTATCAACATGTTCTCTAAACATCAGATACTAGATAGTGTTTAGGTACATGTCGCTTTGACTCTCCAGACTTTAGTCTCTCCTTCTAGCGCAGAAGTCATAGCCCCCAGCTTCTCCCTAGTAACACGTCATTGCCAGCTTGCGCGCACCACTAGGTTAGAGGTCCCGGCTCCTTAGGTAGCCCCCTCCATGTTTCCGCCTCATTTATGACATATTCTGTTACGTTTACATCACATGTCTATGTATACGCCCTGTATACGCCTCTTGTTACACCTACTTTATGCCTTATCTTTCGCGACTGCTACAAACCCCGCCCACTGCTACGCCTACTGTACTGAATGCTATGTATTTTGTTTAACTATATATACTTGTGCACTGTTATTAAAAGTTGGCGCGCTCATCCCAGATCCTGCCCCGGCAGCTGCCGGGCCCTGCCATCCTATTCCCATGCAGGTTGTCCTGTTCCTGTCCTTTATGCTGTATTAAACCTGCAAACTCCAGCTACCTCGAATCTTGACTCTTATTTATTGAGCTATCTGTTATTGTATATCTAGTCAAAAATAGAGGTATTATTTATTTATTTACCACATAATGGCGCCCGAATAGGGACTTGCCCTTTCCCCACGCGCCGGTGAAGCCACGCAAGCCCCTGATCCTCTGCAGCCGTGACGGAACCATACCGTGCACGTGCAGATATTTCTGCTTCAAGTATCCCTCAGGCCCACGGAGGAGACGGAGGTTTCGGTCCAGCATCCAGACGAGGCGGTGGAGGAACGCGGCGAGTCCCGACCAGAGCCCAAGCCGAGAGTCCAAGGTCCGAGGTATCCGGAGGCCCACCCGTAACAGAAGTCCGAAGTTCGTCCGTCTGTCGTCGTAACAGTCCAGTCCAGTCCGAGGCCTTCCGTTCTTGCTGCCCGGTGAGTACCGTTGCTGGGGTAGTATCTAGACAGGGTCAATTGCATTGTCTCTGGTCCGTGGGTTTGGGTACACAGATCCAACACGAAGTGTCCACTTAGGTGGATGCGGGTCCTGACGTGTCTCTTTATGAGACCGGTAAGTTTCGTACTGTTTTAGCAGTGCATCTAGTTTCTGTTCTAGTCTGTTCTGTTCTCGAGAAATTCATGTATTCTGTTTTCAGTATTCCAGGTAGTATTTTGTCCGAACAGTTATCTTAAATGTCATTCATGTATTTCAATGTCGTGGTATGAAAGTGGTGTTCTTCAGTAATTATCGTGTTCATTGTGTATTGTATTGTGTCTAGACTCCAGTTCAGTCATGCCTCTGTTCTCAAAGTTACGTCAGTTAAGAACTAGAAAAGGTCTGTTAGAAGAAGCAGTTCCTGTCCCGCCTAGGGACAGTCCAGGTCATTTTATGTATCAAAAGCATGGCATAAGTGCCATATTGTATCTAGATTTATGGGTGGAGTACACCAAACAGTTAGAAGAAAAGTATAGATGGCCTGTATCAGGTACGTGGGATGCCGAGTGCATCATGCGAGTAGAAGAAGCATTATGGAAAAAGAAAGCCAGACAGTCACAGAAAGATGCCATCGAGTTATGGCGCAAAGAATCTCACAAGAGAACAGAAAAAGAAATCAGAAAGTCAGAATTAAGTAGAGAATCCTTAGAAAGAGCCCAAGAAAGGGAATTGATCGAAATAGGTGAACGAGTTAAAACCGAACAGTCAGACAGACAGAGAAATGCCCTCATTAAGGGTATGTATCCTCTTCTTGCTGAGGGCTTGCCAAAAGCAACCCCGGAGGCATCCAGTAATTTCCCGCCACCCTTAGTTCCGACCAAGCTACGTCACAAACCGACCGCAGCTGATATTTTTCTCTCGTCCTATTTGGACGACACAGTCCCAGAATATGCAAATCCTGTTCCACCAGCTCCTGTAAATAATGTAAATCCTGCTCCTCCAGTCACCGGGGCACCTGTTGCAGTACCTGTTACGGTACCCCCGGTCCAGCCCACATTACAAGTACCCACTACATCAGTCACTCTGCCAGCACGAAGAGTATCAGTCGACGATTCCAGTTCAGGGGCCGCGGGAGGAGGTCCTCCTGGTACCCCACCGCCAAATAGACGTCTAGGGGTAGTCGAGTTACATGAACGTGCATTACAGCGTACGCCTAAATATCAGTCCGTTGCAGATATCAGACGAGCTCTTACCGAATGTCGTTATGATCCGGTCCCAGGTGAGGATAGTATGGTTATATATTCCGTACGTATAAGGCAGGTGTCCGAGTATTTGGTCACCCTACCGAATATGAAAGAAGATCTAGACAGAATGTATCGTTTCATTCGTACAGGACAAGATCCAGAAAGTATTGCTGAAGTCATGTCTCTCAGGAAAGCTGAAATCCAGTTCATGTTATTAAAGTTTCTGATCAATTGTTTAATTAGGGAACAAGATTCCCCGACTAAAGATCCGAACGAAATGAAAATTCTGACAAGGTGGAGTGATAATATAGCCGAGGGTAAGCACAAGACACTCAATAGTATAGAGAGTATGTACAAGAAAATTCGTAAAGAAATAATAAGGTTACACGAACAACGCAAAGAAGCTCTAGGAAGCGAGAAAGAAAATGACTCTTCTACTGAAGAGGTAGACGACGAGAATCCCGCCAGAATAGCGTATGTAGGTAAATCTAGATTTCCAGACCGACATTTACGCCTAGAACACAAGAAAGCTTTTCATCTTCCAGCACCAGAACAAGGCTCTCTAGAACAAGTATTTCAAGCTACCGATCAAATTCTGAAATCACGAATCGGTTATAGTGAATTAGGTACCATGCATGAACAAGAACTAGCCCGATCAGCAGTCCGATGGATTACTGATTCTACCACTTTTCCAGACGAAATAGTGGCACAAATGTTTCTGAAACTGCCCCCAGCCGAGCAGCGACTGGTGGGTATGTATATGATCCAGCACCTCATTACACTGTATGAGGGTCAGCATTCTGATCCAGGTCCGTTACATGATGTCCTGAACGAGTTACTCCAGTATAGATGGAAAGGTTTAGGTACCGATTTAATTAGTGTCATTCTAGAACAGAGCCACAAATATAGAACGTTTTTGAATCCGCATTTTGTTCATGTCTCACCTCCAGAAAGTAAACCGTTTTACATAGATAGACAGCATCCACTACGAGAAGTACACCCAGTTAGGACAGCGGGTGGTGAAATGCAACGAGTATTTGTTTACACCCCAGTTACCAAGATGGAACTCTTAGAAATGAAGAAGTTAATTCCCTGTCACGACAAAGATCCAGCAGGGTTCCACCGAGAATTAAAAGACATGCTCCGTATGGGAGAATACACGTATCCAGATATTATTAAAATGCTAAAAGTCCTGTTGCCTGCGGGCATATATGAAAAACTCAAGGAAAAAGATTGGGAGGTGGGAGAGAAAAAGATCGATTGGACAGCTCTAGGAGCTGAAGATAAGATACGAGCACCAGGTACCGGTCTTGGAGACAAATGTAAAGAATTACCAGAATTATTGATACAGGTTTTGCCTAGGTTATTAGCCACTAAAAAGGAAGACTGGGATGCAATCTCAGCCTGTAAACAGAAACAAGACGAAGACACTAGTGATTTTTATTCCAGATTTGAGAAATGTTTTATCATAAACAGTGGTTTGAAGACGAGTAGTGAGTCATACCCTCATCTTTTTGTTACTAAATTAGTCGAGAATTCAAGTCCACAAGTTAAGAATCGAGTTTTGAAAGTCGAAAGTACATGGCAAGCTAGTACTCCGTCCCAGATGTTACAGATGCTCCAGTATCACCAGAATAGAATCAGAGAAGAACAAGAACACGAGAGAAGACGTATGAAAGACACGAAAATGAAAGTACTAGTTGCACAATCTGTTCCACAAGACAGTCAGAAGAGGGGTCCGAATCAAGCCAGTCATCCTGCAGCTCCCGTTAAAGGGACATGCAATTATTGTAAACAGCCAGGCCATTTCATAAACGAGTGTGCAGTTCTGAAACACAATATAGCCACTGGTAAAACTAAAGAAAGACCACGTCCGCCTAGACAAGAACAAGTTTCACAGACTTCTCAGCCACAGAATGCACAACAGACAGTTACAGCACCGCAGCCTATTGCTGCAACACAGCATGTTACACAGCAGATGTACCAGTATGCACAGTCCGAGTATCCAGAGTATCAAGCGTATTCATGAAACAGCCTAGAGAGGGAGGTAGGCTTGCCTCTCATCGAGATTCCTGTAGATCAAGAAGGTCCCTATGTTCACAGTCAAGTATTAGGGAAAGACAGAAAGTTTCTGATTGATACAGGGGCAAGTAGGACTACTATCAGTCATGACGAGGTTCCAGGGGCTCCGCTCTCAGGCTCTAGAAATGTTTCCCTTGGATTTTCAGGAAAGCCTATTGTAAACGAGATACCAAACCAGTTACTCTAGAAGTAGGTCCATTGTCCCGAACTACTGATTTATTACTTACGAAATCATGTCCAGAAAATTTGTTAGGTATTAAGACACTGAAAGAATTAGGTGCAGTTATATGTTGTTCCCCAGAGGGAATACGTTTGTTTTTGCGTGACTTCAAGGGTCACTATGTATTACGAGATTTTGATCCAAGATTGTCTAATGTTCCGCAGCACCTATGGGCACAAGGTCCAACTGATGTTGGTTTTATGCAAATCACACCCCATCGTGTGACTCTCAAACAAGGTATAGTCCTACCACGAATTAGACAGTACAGATTGCCACCTGAGGCTGTAGCAGCCTTATCCAAAATTATTGACGAGCTCATGGCTCAAGGAGTAGTTGTAGAAACTGACTCCAATGTATGTAATTCTCCTATCATTCCAGTCATGAAACGTACTGATCCAAATGCACCTCCAGTATATCGATTAGTGATTGACCTTCGAGAACTCAATAAATGTATCATTCCCCAGTACCCAGTTGTCCCAGATATTTCTTCCCTATTGACAGCCATTGATTCTGAGGCTACATTTTTCACAGTCATAGACCTCAAGAACGCATTTTTCAGTGTTCCAATTCATCCAGACAGCCAGTACCTTTTCGGTTTTTGTTTAAATGGAAGGAGCTATAAATTCACACGAGCTCCTCAAGGTTTTACAGAAAGTCCTAGTATTTACAGTCAAGCACTTAAGAGACAACTAGACAATATTCACATGCCAGCTGACACTGCCCTGCTCCAGTATGTCGATGATCTACTGATCACAGCCCGTTCTGAACGTGCCTGCGAGCGTGCGTCACTTACAGTCCTGTATTTCCTAGCCGAGATGGGGCACAAGGTATCCCCTTCGAAGCTTCAATTCTGTGTCCAGCAAGTGATCTACTTAGGCCACTTACTGTCCAAGAGGGGTAGGCAGTTGACACCAGACCGTATCCAGTTAATAGCGAGTCTTCCACAGCCCAAGACACAATAGGAGGTACGTGCTTTTATCGGCCTTACTTCTTATTGTAGACAATGGATTCCTCAGTATGCATTTCTAGCAAAGCCACTGATACAGCTAACGACACAGGAGGCAGCCGTATCGACTGTTCTCCCCTGGACATCTGAACATACACTTAGCTTTAATGAGTTGAAGAAAGCTTTATGCCAAGCTCCTGTTCTAGCTACACCGAACTACAGTAAGCCTTTTACACTTTTTGTCACAGAACGTGATGGTACAGCATTATCTGTTCTTACACAAGATCAAGCAGGACAATACAAGCCCTGTGCTTATTTTTCGAGCACATTAGATCCAGTAGCCCAGGCTCTGCCTGCGTGCCTCAAGTCAGTTGCAGCCACAGCACTAGCTATCAGACAAAGTGATTCCATAGTATTAGGGCATTCCCTGACAGTACAAGTTCCACACTCCGTGGAAGTTCTTTTAAACCGAACACAGACTCAGCACTTGACAATTGCACGTTTAACAGGTTATGAACTGACACTGTTCCAGCCACACATAGAAATCAGACGCTGCAACGTTCTAAATCCTGCTACACTGTTACCGTCAGTTTCTTCAAATCCTGCCACACATGACTGTGTGGAAGTAGTCAACACTATGACAAAGCCAAGACAAGATCTGACAGACATTGCCTTACCAGATCCCGACCTGACACTTTATGTGGATGGTTCATGTATGAGAACAAGTACAGGAGAACTAGTAGCCGCGTATGCAGTGACTACTGACACTGAAGTTATTGAAACACACCGTATTGACACCCTGTCTGCTCAAGCAGCAGAGCTAATCGCTCTGACACAAGCCTGCATACATGCCCAGAACCTGAAAGTTAATATTTACACAGATTCACGCTACGCATTCGGAGTCGTACACGACTTTGGAGTGCTCTGGCAAGAGAGAGGTTTCATGACTTCTCATGGAACCAAGATTCAGCATGGTTTCCTTATTCAAGCTCTGTTAGATGCAATACATTTACCGACAGCTATCGCTATCATGAAGTGCAAAGCACACACGAAAGTTACTGACATTATTTCCCAAGGTAATGATCTAGCAGATCGAACAGCCAAGCTTACAGCTCAGACACCAGACATACCAGTTAACAAGACACCGACATCCACTCTAGAACAGACTACTTGTATGACAGTTAAGGACCCTACTCAAGATGTCATAGATATCCAGTTACATGCTACTCCTGAAGAAATCAAGAAATGGTCCGAACAAGGAGGGGTCCAGACAGATCAGGGATGGTTGACAAAGGGAAAAGCCACATGGTTTCTCCCCGACTCAATGGTTCAAGTCATTATCAATACCGCACATAGTCCAGCACACTTAGGAGAAAAAGCCATGTTAGACAGTATCCAGAACATTTGGTTTAACAAGCATTTACGAGCTGCAGCCAAGCAGAAAGTCTGTACCTGTATGATATGTTGTCAGTTTAATCCAGGTAAAAGTGTCCCGGTGGAACAAGGTGGGTTCCAGCCCCCTGACCACCCTTTTGAAGTCCTCCAGATGGATTATATTCAGATGGAGCGATGTCGAGGTTTCAAGTATGTCCTTGTAGTTGTATGCGCTTTGTCCAGGTGGACAGAGGCATATCCAGTTCCAGATTACACAGCCGCGACCACTGCCAAGCAGTTGGTTCGTGAATTTTTCCCCCGCTATGGACTCCCAAGGGTCGTGTATTCTGATAACGGCCAGCCATTCTCATCTGAACTAATGAAGCACGTTTCCCTTTTGTTAGGGTACCAGTGGAAGTTCCATTGTGTACGCCATCCAGAAGCAGCCGGTCTCGTAGAGAGACATAACCAGACCCTAAAAATCCGTATTGCCAAAGTCTGTAAAGAGAAAGGTGTAGACTGGTTAGTTGCCCTGCCAGTTGCTTTGTTCTATATGCGCATGGTCGCACATTCCAGATCAGGTCTGTCCCCTTATGAGGTCGTATTCGGCCGCCCCCCGAACATGTGGGGTACACCCAGACCCCGAAGTATTACAGATGTTTCCAGTAATATGCTGACAGATTACCTAGCTTCCTTGATGTCTGCCCTACACTCTTGTCGTTCACAGGTTGCCGCTGCATTTCCCGACAATACTGAAGTCAAGCCACACGAGGTCCTTCCCGGCACCCTGGTTTTAATCCGGAATTTCGATCGTTCAAGTCCGCTGGAGCCTCGCTGGAAGGAGCCGAAGTTAGTCCTTCTGACCACCCGCACGGCCGTGAAGTTGGAAGGCAGAAAAGGCTGGGTGCATCTGTCTCATGTCAAGAAATTTCACGGACTAAGAACTAAAACGTTTATTGACACTTCTACAGACACTTCCGAGTCTAAAAATTGCCCTATTCTCAAGGACTGTCCCGCTATTGACTTTGACTCAAAGCCTCCCCTGTTAGAGGAAACTCCGCAGCAGGAGTATTAACAGAAGCTTCGGTCTAGTAAAATAAGTCATCCAGTTTAATTGTCTAAGTCCCCCTCGGGTGAAACGGTTAGACAGGTTTCTGACATGTATGAGATAGACCCCCATAGTGAGAGAGTTAGTCAAAACTCCATCAGATGTATTGTTATTTTATGTTTTCTTCTATTTTTGAGTTTGATGGTTACCTGCACAAGTTATGCATTTCATTTATGTTTCCCAGTTTCTCATGTAAATAAGTTTTCTAATGCTACAGTAGAGCACACGTTTAGTGATCTGCCTCCTCACGAACTATCCTATCGTCTTGCTATGCGCAACAATACATTTATCCGTATGTTACATTATTCACACCAGACCAGCAATGCCACTAATTGTTGGGTGTGTGGTCGACTCCCCCCTTTCCAGACACAGAAGGGAGTTCTGCCACTGTTTCCTTATCCGTTTTCACATAATGGTTCATGTGGAGCATGGTCCATGTTAACGTCATCTTCAAATGATATGTCCCTTCTGAACAGTACATGTTTTCCAGACAAGCAAGGTCTTCCCCACAGAACAGGGTTAGATCTAGAAAATGAAGTTTATAATTTGGGTAATTATTCTTCGAATTTTATGGTCCTGAATGTTCAGTCTGATCCTACTCCAGACTTACCTGCTATTTCAGTACTACCAGTCAAAGGCGAATTATGTGTCAGAAAGAATGGTTCCGCACATGTAGGACATAGTGATTGTACTACTATTGTCAAGTATAGTGACAGTGGGAAATCTATTTTTAAAGCTTCACGTCATTCTTATTTTGTTTGTGGTCAGACCGCATATGTTCGTCTGCCCCTCGATTGGGATGGAACATGTTACATTGCCTTCCTACTGCCACCAGTTTTCCTAGCCCCATCCGATTATCATAGAAACACACATCTAGTACACATTAGACATAGAAGGGAGATCGAGTCCCCGATTGTCGATCAAACTGAAACTGCTCTAGAACAGTATACAGATTTCAATAAAGGTTTCTTCTTCTTTATAGGCCCTATCCAGAATAGTAAGTTAATACGTAGATTGACTAGAACCCTTGAAGCAGTAGTGAATGAGACTGCCTCTGCCCTAGGTAACTTAACGGAAGAGCAATCTGCTATGAGATTTGTCGTGCTCCAAAATCGTCTCGTTCTTGACGTCATACTGGCCGATAGAGGAGGAGCATGTAGAGCCATCGGATCTAGTTGCTGCATTTTTATTCCTAATAACGCGCCGTCCGTTTATTCAGCTATAACCAGACTTCATAAAATTGCCCATCAGTTACACCAGAATCCAGGCACCTGGACATGGTCCGGTTGGTTTTGGAGTATAATTTCTGCCTGGGGATGGAAAGTATTGTCCTTTCTAGGTATTGCAGTAGCGATCATATTCAGTTGCTGCCTCTGTATACAATGTGGCCCTGCGATTTGCGGCATTTGTGCTACCTCTTGTATTCCTAGTCCCAAGTTCCGTCCTAAATCCCGTTCCAAGACAATTCAAGACGAGCAAATGATACTGTATGAAATGATAGATGGTATCATGAATATTGATGTTTCCTGATGGAAACGTAGTGACAAGGAGGGAATGTGGAAAAGTAAATTTTGCCATGTTCTGTGTCCCTACGTGTTCCCCATGTTATGTTGTATGTGCATGATTAATATGCATATGTATTCCCCATGATCGATTAAAGACGCAATTACAGTTGTGTCCAACTCTAGTATGCCAGTTTCTAGTTCTCGTGAAAGCTACGAGTATTAGGCCTATGTAAAGTTATGTTGCCACGTTTCACAGTGTGCACGTTATTTCATTGTAAAATCCCCGTTTCTAGGCCTCAAAAGGGCCCGGACACCAGATTCAGCTCCTGTCTCCTGAACCCTCGCTGAGGAGCGATACAGCCCCCACCTGTATCCCTGACCCTTCACTTACTTCATGCCTCACAGTGCCCGGCTCGGCCTGGCTCTGCCTGCCAGTCTGCCAAGAGTATGTTATGATTCTAGTTATCAGTCCAGCTCTCCTTCTCTGCATTCCTAAGCTACTGAATCGCATCAATAGTTTCCGTCATGGTCTAGCCTTTACGTCTCCATGTAAGAGAAATACTGTTTTAATGGTCATTTAATATTCCTCATCACGCACTACATGTAGAATTATGCATGCACCAGTCTTAGAGTCTGTTAGCCTTTACCCTGATAACTTTTGGATTCTATCAACATGTTCTCTAAACATCAGATACTAGATAGTGTTTAGGTACATGTCGCTTTGACTCTCCAGACTTTAGTCTCTCCTTCTAGCGCAGAAGTCATAGACCCCAGCTTCTCCCTAGTAACACGTCATTGCCAGCTTGCGCGCACCACTAGGTTAGAGGTCCCGGCTCCTTAGGTAGCCCCCTCCATGTTTCCGCCTCATTTATGACATATTCTGTTACGTTTACATCACATGTCTATGTATACGCCCTGTATACGCCTCTTGTTACACCTACTTTATGCCTTATCTTTCGCGACTGCTACAAACCCCGCCCACTGCTACGCCTACTGTACTGAATGCTATGTATTTTGTTTAACTATATATACTTGTGCACTGTTATTAAAAGTTGGCGCGCTCATCCCAGATCCTGCCCCGGCAGCTGCCGGGCCCTGCCATCCTATTCCCGTGCAGGTTGTCCTGTTCCTGTCCTTTATGCTGTATTAAACCTGCAAACTCCAGCTACCTCGAATCTTGACTCTTATTTATTGAGCTATCTGTTATTGTATATCTAGTCAAAAATAGAGGTATTATTTATTTATTTACCACAGATGAGCAGAACTCTTGTTAAAGTTCCTAAGCCCCCTCATGCACAGTCTGCAGTAACAGCTCAACCGTCTTTGATGTGCTCAATCCAGGCATCTCTGCTAAGGAAACTAGACACCAAATACTAGGAGAACTTAGGAAGATGAAAGTTGCTCAGGAGGAGGCCCATAAAAAGACAAACAAACACTTGGGCCGGATCAAAGTCAATGCTCAGCTACTTACTTCTCTGGTTACTCAAGTGGAGCAAATAATATCTGACCTACAGTTCATTAAGCACAAACAAGACTAGACAACCCTAGAAATTCAATCCGAATTGGCCGAGTTATAATTGAAACTCGACAACACCGAAAATAGATCTCACTAATCTAATCTGCAGATAGCTGTAATTCCCGAGGGCAGGGAAAATGGCCAGTCACCAAACTAATCATGGATATCATCAACAAGCATTCATGGCCAGAAACAGCAGACAAGGACATGGATCTTACAATGTCGCAGCCACAACCCATCCCTGTATTTCAGCCCCCAAACTCTAAATACCCACAATGAAAGAACATAGTTTGGTCACTGCCATTAGAGACAAAGTGTACCATCCTCCAGAAAACTACTCCTTCAAGAATATTTCAGACATGTCATTTTCCGCGGAGTTCGAAGGCTTGAACAACAATTTTAAAAAATGGAGGGGCTTCAGCAGGGACTGTCCAGGAAAACAAGTTGACTGTTTTTTTATAAGGGGCAATAACGAATCGTTCACACAGTTGAACAGCCCAAGGACTTTAATCCAAAATCCCAAGACAGGAGTTGGGGGGCAGGCAGGAGTGGGTAATCCATGGAGTAATGTTCCCAAAATTACTAAAGTGTGGAACTCAATATATTTTCAAGCTTGCTGTAACTGAGTTTAAAATATGTTTTACTATTTGACAAGTCCCATGAGGCTACTTAGCTGCGTGAGACATCTTTAATCATGCCTGTTCGCAGTCTCTTGAGTGCTATGTCATGCCACTCATTTAGGGGAAGGGGGCAGGGGAAGGGGTGGAAGGGTGCACTAATGGGTGGGTGGGCAGTCTCTTCTCAAGTATCCCAGGATGGATGGTGCTCCAGGGGCTGAGGGGGTAGGTTGGGCTATAGGGTGACTTCAGGTAAGAAAAATGCAGGCAGAGAAGTCAGGAAGCTTTTTTGTTACAATGTAGAGCTATTAGTGAAGAGTTACAACAAAACAATTATAGTCGGGGTTGCAGGAAGTTTAGGATAAATGTATCCAAGTCTTTATCGATGAGTTCAGTGGGTTTTTAGCAGGTCAGGGTGTGGTGGTGGGCCTCAGCAAGGCCTATCAGTGCTAGGGGTTCTCCCTTCTCTGCACAGAGTCCTCAGACCAATAAGAAGAAGTTGGCACAGAAACTGGAATAGAAAATACAGAGTTTAATAAACCTCATGAGGTGGAACTACATTCACACAACACCCTTCGGCAATGTATGAAGTGGCACACTGAATGGAAGGAGCTTGGTCCTTTTATACCCACACAGGGGCTCAAATGAAGGCGGTATGATGGTTGTAGGTACATATTAGGTCATACAGAGTGTGTACAGGCAACAAGTGGGAGGGCTAACAGTTAGCTAATTCTGGTGGGCACATCCTGACATTTACAAGTTGAGGACAGCTGTAAGCTCAACTGAGCATGTGCGAAGCAGAAGAGGCTAAATATATCTCGTCTCTAGGCAGATTTCAAGAGCAGTTAACAGGAAGGTAGGACTGAGCACATGGCTAACAAAATGGCTGCCAGAAACATAAAATGGATTCCACACAACGGATAAGATAGTCTCTAAATACAAGATGTCTTCTGCTAATGCTTAACCTAATCGCTGCTAAATTACAACAGACGACCCTTTCAGCATTAGCTGAAGACATTCGTTTATCTGGGTAATCTAGATATGCATCATGTACGTTGATGTTCATCATCTCAGTAATTTCATTCTTTGACATTTGCTATGCTTTTATATCTGCAATATTTCTTTTGGCAGGTGTACAAGCAGTGATACACATGTAGCAAAGCATAGGACAACATTGTATACAAGTACAGCATGTAAATAGTATCACCAGTAGTATACATAGAATAGTCAGTAGCTTCCAGCCTCAAGTAGCAAAGAGTGTCCATATCCAGTTTGAAAATGTCCATGTACCAGTCTCTGTGTGAATTTGTGCAGCTATCTTATGCAGTTATGAGATTGCATCATATACTGAAGGTGAGTGATCGGGTATAAATACACAACAACTGCTACCAATGGTGAGACATGCCCCACTTCGATCAGCTAAAATCACATCAAGCACCATCCTATTTTGGAGTGCTACAATCCTTGCAATTTGTAGTTCCTCTGTAATGTTCTCAAGTGCCATAGCTGTTTGATTGGTGACAGCTTCCACAACACAAGTTAATCGCCTTATCTTTCTACTATTCAATGCAGCACCCACAAAGAAAAACAAACCCAAATTTAAATCGACATATTGTTGCAAAGTGGTGTCTGTCTGGTCAACTTCTTTTGTACTTATTGTTCGTTTATATCTATTCTTGGAAATGTCATTGTACAACTTTAAATTCAGGTGATATGATGGAGGGGCCAAAAACACAGGTGGTAACAAAAATGATATGCAACATACCCCGGACCACCCAACAGGTAATTGATAGTATCCTTTATTAGCACATACAAAATACGAATTATGCGAAGACGTAAAACTACTGTTGTTAGCTACTTCAATATTCAATGTCAAAATACATTCATTCCGTCCTACTGGAATTCTCCCAACACTATTTATACACAGTTCTGCTTTAGCTCTGGTCACAGAAATTAAAAAAGGTCCATTGTCTTTAATGTTCCTCATATTCGTGAAGACATATGGTGTCGAAATAGTGTCCGATTGGTGTTCTTCCCATTCCCATTTAGTCCCATTGGCTTGAGGATAACCATAGTTATCTTGATAGCATACTTTATTCAGACGAAAGATAATCCGTCCTACTGAAGGCTTTCCGAAAGCAAACAAAAGAGAATACCAAGCTTGACAAGAACCATTATGGGAAAACGGTAGAGGAAAAAAAGGTGTCCCTCCTTTCTTTTGGTGTGCAGGTATCATTCCACACACCCAACAGTTGGTAGCATTCGTAGCATTGTGTGTATGGTGCAACATCTGGATAAATGTGTTAGTTAAGTAATATTGTTGATGTTTCTGCACATGGTAGGGAAGTGTAAAATAATTATGTTCCACTGAAGCTGGATTAGTGGCAACAAGAAGCTGTCGAGCAGGAGCCACTTTCTCAACAAACCAGGTGATTATCGCCATAACCACCAGAGCAACAACAAACCCTACAGCACAAATGATTCTTTTGTTATTCATTTGAGCAACAGCGATAATTGATCTTTCTGAAATTCGTTGAAAACAATCGTTGTAGCTCTCGGAAAAAGATGGCGTCCTGGAGGGACGAGTGAGAGGTTAGCTCCAAACGGCTCTTCTCTACTCTAAAGAAGAACTCGACATAGAGCGGTAAAATGCGGCAGTAACCCCAGTCTTTCTGTTTGGCAGTACCGGAGGCATCAACATTAGACAGGTAACATCGGAAAATATTGAGGAGCTGAAGTGCGGAGATACTCACAGCTTTGATAGCGGCGATTCACGGGAGAAGCCGTGGATGCATGACCCGGTGAAGACAGCAGAGGTTGCGCGGCTACAGGGGAATTCAATCACGGCACTGGCTCTGACGGCAGAGGCATTGGTGATATGGGGGAAGCCGCGGACCCGATAAAAAGCCGCAGTGGTATCGTGGACTTATCAAAAGCTGACAAAACTGACACCCACAGTAATCTACAGATGCATTGTGATCCCTGATGTTTTCTCATACGGACTACAGCAGTAATGGCACTACGAAGGACCTACCAAAAACTGATAAATTAACACACACAGCGATTCACAGGTGCATTGTGGTCCCTGAGGTCTCCAACAGTTGTATAACCGCATGGTGGTTCCTGTTATCCCCCTTTGTGACTGGAGCTGAGTGCTGTGACAACTGGCTGAAAAATTTGGACTGCAGATAATTGGGGTAAGCCGATAAAATAGAAAGGCATGAAGATAAATATGCATAAAGACTGTATAATGGTACTCAGTAATATATACGATTTGATATTCTCAACATTGCACTAGAAAAGTCTAAAAGAAGACATTGCAGACTGAGCCCTAGCAAAAGTATCCTGATTTTTTTTTTTTTTTTAAAGGGCCGACAGACTGCTGAAAGATACTGGACAATAGTAGAACACACATTATAATCTACAAGACATTTGGGATGCCGCCAAAAACTGCACGAGGTGGAAAGAGTAGAGGAGGGATGGATACTCCACTGGGCAATCGTCTTCAAGATCCACAAATAGGTGGTAGCAATAAAAAAAGAGCTCTGGAAGGGGGGTTGGAGAGCTGAACCCTGTGAATCCTAAACTAGACGTGAACGAGGGCAAAAACAAGAAAGTACCTCAAATGTTTTCAGCGAGGCAAGATAAGAAGGATAAGAATAAAACATCACAAGATCTAGAGTCCCAACGAAGTCTCATACCGGGAATTGTAACACAGTTAAAGAATACGAGACCAACAGAGAAGTGGCACACTGAAAGTGTACCAGAAAAAGAGGATTTGGTGACAAGGTCAACATCGCAATCCACAGAGGCTCTGGACTCTGATAAAATGGAGGAAGTTAGCATTGAGCTAGTAGTAGGAAAAGACACACGAATGATTTGTGAGAGCGACTCAAGTGAACACTTCCTATCACTCTCGGACCACACAGATACCTCAGAGGAGGAATATGATGAATCAAATAAGGCGGAGTCATTGGATGGATCAATAAATAGTCTAGTAAGTGAGCAAAATGACTCGGCTATGGATTCAACATCGAAATAGAGGACTCCTAATGCTACCATGGTATACAAGGAAATGATGGCCAAAGAGACTCAGTTTTGTAAAGGAAAACAGGAGTGTGACCCATAAACCAAATGGGATTGGGGTTCAACGTTATAAGGAAAAAACAATATCCCAATCGGTATAAATACAAAGACAAATTATAATGTATGCACAAAGCATTACAATGATCAAGAAAAAGAGACTCTTATTCAAATAAATTCGTTTCCAAAATTAATTTGTTATATTTCCATATTCAATCAGAGAAAGAAACATTTTATAAGGAAACAGTTATGTACAGCACAGAGTAGAATAATTCAAATGACAACCAACAAAACTTGGTGCTCAATATATACAAGTGATATGTGGCGACGCAAGTGAAAAGGTGAACAGCGATAAACGGCGCAAAAGTGAGCTGAGTGAAATATATTACAGTGAAATAGCTCAAAAATGTGACATAAAATCAGTGACTTTTTGTAATATAATTTGTCTTTTTTAATGAAGTCACAACAGAATGCGCCTATAATTTGCGCTGTAGGGTCGACGACGTTTCGGTCCTTAGTAAGTGTGGACCATCTTCAGGATGAGGTTGTCTTAATTTTAGGTGCTGTGGGGCAAAAGGGAACAGGATTAGGATTCCTGGACAGAAAGGAGAACGGAGGGGTGGGCCGGGGGGGGGGAGAAAGGGTATGGGCAGTGAGAGAATAATTCAAACAGGGGGGTTAAAAGTGGATCAGGTCTGGTACAGGGATGTAGGTAATTTCTAAAAGGACCCATTCCCTAAAAATTAGTGAGCCTCGGTAGAGGGTTCACGTAATTATCTAGCCCCTCTTAACTAGGTGGCAGTTACCTGGTTAATGGTGTGAACTATCAAGGTGGAAGATAAGACTATTTTGAAGTCTAGATAGAATGTCAATCCCAGGGGTTGGGCAGGCAGAGATCATGATAGAAAATTCAGGGTGGAATTCTGAATGGGTCTTACCTGTCAGGGAGTGGTATCTCAGCCCTGATCCGTAGGGTCCAACGAAAAAACACCTAATCGCCCATCAGCTACAATGAGACAGAGGGAGGTAATGAGCGTATTGAATCCCTGTTTGGTTACAAGCGTGTAATGGCTGCCAAGGAAATTACCTGAATCATGTGGCGAGTCAAGGGGAAGGGCGCGAAGAATCGCCGTGGCAAAGTCTATGGCAGTCAGGATCTGTAAGTAAAACGGACCTATTAGACTCGATATGCCGACGGCGTATAGCAAGGCAGCAGGAGGGAACACCGCGTCTAGGTATACCTACTGCGCGTATAAGGCAGCGGGAGAACACAACGTGTCTCGGTTACCTGAATTTATTAGTCAGAGGACGCAGTGAATCCGACGGGGCGACCCAGCCAAAGGTCAGGGAATCTCCGGTTCGGCTGAAAATTACTCATAGGGTCAGAACGCTGAGCCGAGAAGAAAATTACTAAAGGAAGTGGTGAAGTGACGGCAAGGGGGCGTGGTCAGAGGCGGGTGGGTGGGGTCGGGCAACAAGGGAAGAACCATATGAGACGAACACGCCTCCAGGTGTTAAAGAGCCAAGCACTCAGATAGTCATACACTATGTAAACAATACAGGCGGAACAACAAATGATTTACAAAGTTCGAACATTCGCATGTTTCTAAAATCAAAAGGAAATGATATATCACATAGGCAACTGGTTATGGGAGTGTGATGTTTCCATATTTGTCTAGACTTACATTATATAAAATAATCATTCCGTTCATTATCCATGGTCAAGGCAACAGACAACCCAGTAATGTTATATATGGGGGTTCAAAGCAATTCACCATTAGAGATTTATTTCGTCAATTAACTATTGATCCCTCTACAAGGAATCAATAATTGTCCATGGAGTGTAATCTGTATGGAGTCCCCATGGGTACAATGGCGGTACATTTGTTATCACCCAAAGGGGAATCCTATCTTGTAGGGATCGCTGGATGGAAATAGTCCTGCTACATTCAACAGCCGTAAGGGTACAGTGGCGGTACTTCGTTATAACCTTAAGGAGAGCCTATCTTGTAAGAATGGCTAGATAAAGATAGTACTATTCCATTCTTCAGCCGTATTTAAACCCGAAGTAATGGAGTTACATAGGGTCATCCATTTACATTCGGCTTTATTTAGAAGAATCTTGATGTCCCCTCCCCGGGCAGGGAGAGAGGGTTTTTCGATCACTTGCCACCTAATGTCTATGTCTTGATGGCCAAGATCTAAAAAATGTGAAACCAGAGGGGCAGTGAGTGTTCTACAGTTAATCCTGCTCTTGTGCTGGATGATCCTTTGTTTTACCATTTGGGTAGTTTGCCCTATGTAGATGAGATCACAGGGACAGGTGATGGCGTAAATTACATTCTGTGTCCTGCAGTTGGTATGATTTTTCAATTTGTAAGTCTGTTCTTTGTTGTTAAAGACCTTGGTATTTTGTGTCAGTTCACAGACACTACAGTTTTGACATTTATAGTGTCCCACTACTGGGTCCAAACCCCAAGCAGCTGTGATAGTGTTTCTTTCAATGGTAGATTGTGGCCATGTGATGGCATGTACCAAATGGCTGGCGATGTTCCGGCCGCGTTGGTACGAGAACAAGGGTGGTTCCATGAATGGTTTATGAGCTCGCAGAATTGGCCAGTTTTTCTTTATGATTTTGCTGACTTCATTGCTGTGTGGGCTAAACCTTGACACAAAAGGGATTCTGTTCATAGTCTTTTTTGGTTGTGATGAAAGAAGAGTATCCCTGTGGCAATACCATGCTCTTTTTTTAGCTTGGGAAACCAGGCGTCGTGGGTAGCCTCTATGGATAAGTTTTTTAGTGAGGACCTCAGCCTCCTTGAAATAGTCCTTCCGCCACTTACAATTCCGCCGTATGCGCAAGAATTGTCCATAGGGTAATCCATCCCGTAGCCCTTGAGGATGGTAACTTGAGTAACCCAAAAGGGTGTTTTTCTCCGTGGGTTTCCGAAAGAGGGTAGTGCCCAGTTTACCATCTTCAGCATGGATAGTGACATCCAGAAATGGAAGGTTGTTGGATTTGCTCTCACTGGTGAATCTAAGATGCTCTTGGGATTGATTGAGCCATGTTGTAAAGGTGTTTAAAGTGAGGTTGTATCCGTTCCAAATCAGTAGAACATCGTCGATATATCGACGCCATAACAATATATTGGACCGATATGGGTTGACAGAGTTAAGAATCACTGATTTCTCCAGGTTATGAACAAACAAAATCGCAAAATTTGGGGCAAAACATGCCTCCATAGCCACCCCCTTAACTTGTAAATAGTAGGTGTCATTGTATAAAAAATAGTTGTTTTGTAATGCGATACGTAGTAAGGACATGATGAAATCAGTGGGTATCTTAGTTGGTTGTGGTCTGGAGAGAAGGAGTGTTTTTATAACAAGGAGCCCTTCATCATGTGGGATATTTGTATAAAGGGATTCGATATCCATACTGACTAATAATTGAGATGTAGTGTCAAAGGGCATATCTTCGATCGTATTTATTAGATCAGTGGTATCACGGACATATGTATCAGTGTGGGGGACAAATTCCTTTATGACAGCATCAATGTATTTTCCCAGCGGTTCCAAGATGGACCCACACCCGGAAACTATCGGGCGTCCTGGTGGGTTAAGTTGGTCTTTATGTATCTTGGGCAAGACATATAGTACAGGAGTTCTTGGACTGGGGTTGTTCAGAAATTCAAATTCTTTCTTTGTAATGATGTTAAGCTCCTTTGCCTCATTTGTAACTGTCAATATTTTTGATTTTATGTCCTCCAAGGGATCTTTAGAAAGTAATCTGCAGTGATTTCTGTTTGTAAGTTGTCGCTGTATTTCTTGGTCATATTTGTTATGGTCAATCACCACAATCCCTCCACCTTTATCCGCCGGTTTAATAACAATCCCGGTGTTGTTTTTCAAAGAGAGAAGAGCTTGTTTTTCAGCCAAAGGTAGATTGTATGGTATGTAACATGGTTTGGTTTTAAGGCTCATAACATCCCTCATTACCAGATGTTCAAATGTAAGAATTTCTGGGGGCATTGAATTAGAAGAGGGGTTGAATGAAGAGGGTAGTCTGAATGGTGAGATAGTGAAATGTGGGGATTCCTGTTTGTCACTGAAGAATTGTTTGAGTCTGATCCGTCTGAAAATTTTTAATAGATTCATTTGTAGTCCCAAAAAATCTGTGCGATCAGTTGGCACAAATGTGAGTCCTCTAGAGAGGAGGGAAGTTTCTTCCTGATTAAGACAGTAGTCTGACAGATTGAAAATGGGTATTGAAAGATCACCATTCTCTTCGGGTTCAAGGTTATTCATTGTGGGGGCCCCCATTGGTAATACCGATTGCGTGTTTGTCGGTCCCCCGCAAATGTTGGTTGATATTGTCTGTTTCTTGTAGGTTGTTTTCGTGATGGCGGTTGGCCGCGGCCGCGGCCCCGGCCTAAAAAACCACTTGGTAATAGTGGTTGGGGTCTGTTGTTACTCCCAGATGTACTTGGGCCCTGACCCGGGTCCGAGTCTTCAGCAGAGGTGTTAGAGGACTCAGAGAATGTGATCCGTTGATTGTTTCGGAATCGTCCCCAATTGCGTGTTCTTGCGGGGGTGAAAGGGGTATTGTAAAATTCGTCCTTGAGATAAGGATAGGTTTGTTCAACCTGATAGTATTTGATGTCCTTGGATGGTTCTTGGCATCGACACTGCCATTGAACATAGCTGGCGTGAATTGGAAGAAATAGCTGAACTGGAAAAACTGATCCTAGCTGATTCATCTCTGACGGATGCCAAAGGTCTATTGGATAAAATTGCTTCAACTATTGCTACCTTCAATACATTTGAATACAACAAAAAGGTGAATAAAATCGAAAAGTACATCAAATACTATCAGGTTGAACAAACCTATCCTTATCTCAAGGACGAATTTTACAATACCCCTTTCACCCCGGCAAGAACACACAATTGGGGACGATTCCGAAACAATCAACGGATCACATTCTCTGAGTCCTCTAACACCTCTGCTGAAGACTCGGACCCGGGTCAGGGCCCAAGTACATCCGGGAGTAACAACAGACCCCAACCACTATTACCAAGTGGTTTTTTAGGCCGGGGCCGCGGCCAACCGCCATCATGAAAACAACCTACAAGAAACAGACAATATCAACCAACATTTGCGGGGGACCGTCAAACACGCAATCGGTATTACCAATGGGGGCCCCCACAATTAATAACCTTGAATCCGAAGAGAATGGTGATCTTTCAACACCCATTTTCAATCTGTCAGACTACTGTCTTAATCAGGAAGAAACTTCCCTCCACTCTAGAGGACTCACATTTGTGCCAACTGAACGCACAGATTTTTTGGGACTACAAATGAATCTATTAAAAATTTTCAGACGGATCAGACTCAAACAATTCTTCAGTGACAAACAGGAATCCCCACATTTCACTATCTCACCATTCAGACTACCCTCTTCATTCAACCCCTCTTCTAATTCAATGCCCCCAGAAATTCTTACATTTGAACATCTGGTAATGAGGGATGTTATGAGCCTTAAAACCAAACCATGTTTCATACCATACAATCTATCTTTGGCTGAAAAACAAGCTCTTCTCTCCTTGAAAAACAACACCGGGATTGTTATTAAACCGGCGGATAAAGGTGGAGGGATTGTGGTGATTGGCCATAACAAATATGACCAAGAAATACAGCGACAACTTACAAACAGGAATCACTACAGATTACTTGCTAAAGATCCCTTGGAGGACATAAAATCAAAAATATTGACAGTTACAAATGAGGCAAAGGAGCTTAACATCATTACAAAGAAAGAATTTGAATTTCTGAACAACCCCAGTCCAAGAACTCCTGTCCTATATGTCTTGCCCAAGATACATAAAGACCAACTTAACCCACCAGGACGCCCGATAGTTTCCGGGTGTGGGTCCATCTTGGAACCGCTGGGAAAATACATTGATGCTGTCATAAAGGAATTTGTCCCCCACACTGATACATATGTCCGTGATACCACTGATCTAATAAATACGATCAAAGATATGCCCTTTTACACTACATCTCAATTATTAGTCAGTATGGATATCGAATCCCTTTATACAAATATCCCACATGATGAAGGGCTCCTTGTTATAAAAACACTTCTTCTCTCCAGACCACAACCAACTAAGATACCCACTGATTTCATCATGTCCTTACTACGTATCGCATTACAAAACAACTATTTTTTATACAATGACACCTACTATTTACAAGTTAAGGGGGTGGCTATGGGGGCATGTTTTGCCCAAAATTTTGCGATTTTGTTTGTTCATAACCTGGAGAAATCAGTGATTCTTAACTCTGTCAACCCATATCGGTCCAATATATTGTTATGGCGTCCATATATCGACGATGTTCTACTGATTTGGAACGGAGACAACCTCACTTTAAACACCTTTACAACATGGCTCAATCAATCCCAAGAGCATCTTAGATTCACCAGTGAGAGCAAATCCAACAACCTTCCGTTTCTGGATGTCACTATCCATGCTGAAGACGGTAAACTGGGCACTACCCTCTTTCGGAAACCCACGGAGAAAAACACCCTTTTGGCTTACTCAAGTTACCATCCTCGAGGGCTACGGGATGGATTACCCTATGGACAATTCTTGCGCATACGGCGGAATTGTAAGTGGCGGAAGGACTATTTCAAGGAGGCTGAGGTCCTCACTAAAAAACGTATCCATAGAGGCTACCCACTACGCCTGGTTTCCCAAGCTAAAAAAAGAGCATGGTATTGCCACAGGGATACTCTTCTTTCATCACAACCAAAAAAGACTATGAACAGAATCCCTTTTGTGTCAAGGTTTAGCCCACACAGCAATGAAGTCAGCAAAATCATAAAGAAAAACTGGCCAATTCTGCGAGCTCATAAACCATTCATGGAACCACCCTTGTTCTCGTACCGGAACATCGCCAGCCATTTGGTACATGCCATCACATGGCCACAATCTACATTGAAAGAAACAGTATCACAGCTGCTTGGGGTTTGGACCCAGTAGTGGGACTCTATAAATGTCAAAACTCTAGTGTCTGTGAACTGACACAAAATACCAAGGTCTTTAACAACAAAGAACAGACTTACAAATTGAAAAATCATACCAACTGCAGGACACAGAATGTAATTTACGCCATCACCTGTCCCTGTGATCTCATCTACATAGGGCAAACTACCCAAATGGTAAAACAAAGGATCATCCAGCACAAGAGCAGGATTAACTGTAGAACACTCACTGCCCCTCTGGTTTCACTTTTGTTAGATCTTGGCCATCAAGACATAGACATTAGGTGGCAAGTGATCGAAAAACCCTCTCTCCCTGCCCGGGGAGGGGACATCAAGATTCTTCTAAATAAAGCCGAATGTAAATGGATGACCCTATGTAACTCCATTACTTCGGGTTTAAATACGGCTGAAGAATGGAATAGTACTATCTCTATCTAGCCATTCTTACAAGATAGGCTCTCCTTAAGGTTATAACAACGTACCGCCACTGTACCCTTACGGCTGTTGAATGTAGCAGGACTATTTCCATCCAGCGATCCCTACAAGATAGGATTCCCCTTTGGGTGATAACAAATGTACCGCCATTGTACTCATGGGGACTCCATACAGATTACACTCCATGGGCAATTATTGATTCCTTGTAGAGGGATCAATAGTTAATTGACGAAATAAATCTCTAATGGTGAATTGCTTTGAACCCCCATATATAACATTACTGGGTAGTCTGTTGCCTTGACCATGGATAATGAACGGAATGATTATTTTATATAATGTAAGTCTAGACAAATATGGAAATATCACAATCCCATAACCAGTTGCCTATGTGATATATCATTTCCTTTTGATTTTAGAAACATGCGAATGTTCGAACTTTGTAAATCATTTGTTGTTCCGCCTGTATTGTTTACATAGTGTATGACTATCTGAGTGCTTGGCTCTTTAACACCTGGAGGCGTGTTCGTCTCATATGGTTCTTCCCTTGTTGCCCAACCCCACCCACCCGCCTCTGACCACGCCCCCTTGCCGTCACTTCACCACTTCCTTTAGTAATTTTCTTCTCGGCTCAGCGTTCTGACCCTGTGAGTAATTTTCAGCCGAACCGGAGATTCCCTGACCTTTGGCTGGGTCGCCCCGTCGGATTCACTGCGTCCTCGGACTAAAAAATTCAGGTAACGGAGACGCGTTGTGTTCTCCCGCTGCCTTATACACGCAATTGGTATACCTAGACGCGGTGTTCCCTCCTGCTGCCTTGCTATACGCAGTCGGCATATCGAGTCTAATAGGTCCGTTTTACTTACAGATCCTGACTGCCATAGACTTTGCCACGGCGATTCTTCACGCCCTTCCCCTTGACTCACCACATGATTCAGGTAATTTCCTTGGCAGCCATTACACGCTTGTAACCAAACAGGGATTCAATACGCTCATTACATCCCTCTGTCTCATTGTAGCTGATGGGCGATTAGGTGTTTTTTCGTTGGACCCTACGGATCAGGGCTGAGATACCACTCCCTGACAGGTAAGACCCATTCAGAATTCCACCCTGAATTTTCTATCATGATCTCTGCCTGCCCAACCCCTGGGATTGACATTCTATCTAGACTTCTAAATAGTCTTATCTTCCACCTTGATAGTTCACACCATTAACCAGGTAACTGCCACTTAGTTAAGAGGGGCTAGATAATTACGTGAACCCTCTACCGAGGCTCACTAATTTTTAGGGAATGGGTCCTTTTAGAAATTACCTACATCCCTGTACCAGACCTGATCCACTTTTAACCCCCCTGTTTGAATTATTCTCTCACTGCCCATACCCTTTCTCCCACCCCCTGCCCCCCTCCGTTCCCCTTTTTGTCCAGGAATCCTAATCCTGTTCCCTTTTGCCCCACAGCACCTAAAATTAAGACAACCTCGTCCTGAAGATGGTCCACACTTACTAAGGACCGAAACGTCGTCGACCCTACAGCGCAAATTATAGGCGCATTCTGTTGTGACTTTATTAAAAAAGACAAATTATATTACAAAAAGTCACTGATTTTATGTCACATTTTTGAGCTATTTCACTGTAATATATTTCACTCAGCTCACTTTTGCGCGTTTATCGCTGTTCACCTTTTCACTTGCGTCACCACATATCACTTGTATATATTGAGCACCAAGTTTTGTTGGTTGTCATTTGAATTATTCTACTCTGTGCTGTACATAACTGTTTCCTTATAAAATGTTTCTTTCTCTGATTGAATATGGAAATATAACAAATTAATTTTGGAAACGAATTTATTTGAATAAGAGTCTCTTTTTCTTGATCATTGTAATGCTTTGTGCATACATTATAATTTGTCTTTGTATTTATACCAAAGAGACTCAGAGCCTAGACTTCGCACAAGCTGGGGCAGGTAAAAGTCTAACTTGGGAAATATCTCTCTCTCCAGAAGCTTGCAATGACCCTGAAACCAGCCACGAAACTGTAGAAGGAGGAGAGGGAGTAATAAAAGGGGCCGCTGCAAACATACCGGCAGTGCCTAGCAATTCTAATGAGATATCACTAAAGGCAATTTATCAACTTATAGTAGAACATAGAGCAGAGACTCGCTCTGAAAGTCAGAAAACACAAGTTGCCTGCCGCAAACTGCAGAATGCAGTTAGAAGGGTCGCTAAGACCTGCAGTGAATTTTCAGAGAGGATAAATGTGGCAGAAGAAAGAATATCAACATTAGAAGACCAAGTGACGACACAAAAAACAGATATAGACATGACCTCAGTGGATCATGAGGATATGCAGCTAAAGATTGCGGACTTGGAAAAACGACTCCGGAGAAATAATCTCACAATTCTAGGTGGCAGAAAGATCGGATATTCGCAAATTTGTACTAGATCTCTTTCAGGAGGCATTCCCTGAGTTAACAATGTGGGACTGGACTACGGAGCTACAGATAGTTCATAGATTTCCTTTTAAGTTCTCTGAGAGGAAAAAAGGATCATCGGTAACAGAAACATTTCCTAGAGCTATTCTGATCAATCTGAATAACTTTCTAGCACAAGATGCACTATACGATCTTGCACGACCCAATAAAAAACGACAAGGGAAAGGGTTCCAGTTCTTTGTGAGACCTGATTTCTGTCACCATACAGTGGAGAGGAGGTGGCAATTAAGACGATTGATTTCTCCTTTTCAGAACAAGGGTGCACAGGCTTTTCTGGTAAATCCTGCAACTTTAAAGATAATCTCTAAAGGTCATACCCGTTTTTTTATATCAGAGATACAAGCCCAAGACTATCTGGATACACTCTGAGACATTATGGGACATAAGAACTAATGTGCGTCTGATAACAGAATATCAAATCATTAAACCGCCTATGTATCTAATAGGGGTTAATACAATGTGAAATGCATAGAAGATGGATATAAGTAGGAACATGAAGTATAATGTTACTGGTATATACATGCAATATCTAGGAGGCATTATAAAAAATAATAAAGAGTAGAGTAGAGAGGGGACTGGATCAAAGTCTCTTTCCATCGACAAGGGCCATAAGCCCTTTTTTTCCTTAGCTAAGGGAGTGGAGGGTGGGTGGGGGGAGCGGAGGGTGAGCACAGGTGGAGGTGTTGAGAAGGGGGAGAGGAGAGGTGGGATCACGGAAGGGGGGATAGTGGGTAGGCAATAGGGATAAACGGGTCGGGGGGGCTGGTCAGAGAAAAGTAAAGAAAAGGTGAAAGTCAGACAGATGCAGGTGGAGGTAGAAGTGGGTATGGTATATCACATAAAGATGGCATATATACTGATGAAGGAAAGACAGATTATCCCAAACAGAGAAAATGGCTAAATATAGAATACGTTCATCAAATGTGGGGGGGTCTAAACGATAAGGCAAAAAGTGCAAAGGTTTTTGAAATTATTAACACAGTGAATCCTGATGTTCTATGTCTACAAGAGACACATATTCCATGGGGGAACAAAAAGTGTCTTAAAATGAGAAGGTACAACTTAGCAGTATGTTCCACCCAAACAACAACAACTAGAGGTGTGGCCACATATATTAAACATCAGAGGGGAGCAGTACATAGAAAAAAAAGCAGATAAGTGGGGTCGCTGGGCCATAATGGAGCTATCATTGGGATTCTCTGTAGTTAATATATACGGCTCAACCTAGACGACCCTAATATACGGGAGGAGCTAGAGGTGGAATTAGCACAATGGTCATAATCTCTGATTATATGTGGCGATTTTAACATACACATGGAAGGGGATCTCTTAGTAACAGGTACACATGGAGGAAACCTAAGGTGTTTAAAGCAGTCTCCGCAATTAAAAGTACTCATGGGGTTACGGATGTATGGGCAGAAAAACACCAGAATGACCCAGGCTTCACATACTATTCATATTCCCATAAAAAGTTTGTCCGTTTGGACTATTTTCTGGCACCTGTACAATGGGTAGATAATATAGACATAGAAAAACTCCCACAACTATATTCCGATCACAATCCACTAATTCTGGAAATCAAGGAAGTTCAGGGTTTGAGTAGGCAAACCCCATGGACTTTTGATAGGAAACTATTACTAGATGATAAATTCTGTATATATATTAAACAGTGGACGCAGTCTTTTTTTTATTGCAATAGATTTAGCACTTCCCGGGTATCAGTGTGGGATTCATACAAGGCTCCACTGAGGGGGAAAATTATAGGGGTTGCTGCTCATAATCGCAGAGAACAGAAAAAACTAACGGATTATCTAGTCCATAAATTGGGGAAACTGGTAGTAGAACATGTACAAATAATCTATAACGGGTCATCGGAAGTTGTATTAAAAGAGCATCTGTCTAAAATTGTACTGGTGCTGATATTAATCAATATTTTAATGAGAAAGCTGCTCAAAAGTTTCAGATATATAGTAAGGAGCTATATGAATATGGAGAGACAACGGGGAAGTTACTCGCGATGAGAACGAGACAGAAAGATGTTAGAAATAATATATCAAAAATGAAAGATCTAGATGGGACAGTGACATCCGACTCTGCGAAGATTATCAACATTTTTGAGGATTTCTATAATAAACTATATCAAGCAGAACTCCCGATAGAAGATCAAGGGGAGCAAGATGATCTACAAGATATAGATAACTGTGGTATACCCCTTCCCAAGATAAGCAGGGAAATGACCCAAGAATTAGAGCAAGAAATTACACTAGAGGAAGTACAGCAGGCACTATCTTCCCTCTCTGCTGGCAAAGCTGCTGGGCCAGATAATATCCCAATTGAGCTGTATAAAATGGTATCAGCACAAATAACACCTTTTATGCAAGATTTATTTTTGGATATACTATATAGTGGAATATCGTGGAATACCCCCTAGCTCATGGCAAGATACAGATGTTGTGTTTTTTTAAAGAAGGACAAACCTCCAGAAATACCCTCGTCGTATCGCCCAATATCACTCATGAATACAGATGCAAAGATCTACTCGAAAATCATGGCCACCCAATTACAGAAAAGCATTGCTGCAATTATTTCTCCATGGCAGCACGGCTTCATCCCAGGCCGGGGGACCACAGATAACACTCGACGGGCAATATCAATATTAGACATAGCAGAGGTTGAGGAGAGAGATGTGGCTGTGGTCCTCCTAGACGCTGAGAAAGCCTTTGATCGGGTGACCTGGAGGTATCTGTGGGACAAACTAGCTGAGAGAAATTTCGGGCCAGGATTTATACGGGCTATGCAGGCTATGTATCATAATCCGCACGCCAAAATTCAAATAATGGGGCATACATCCAAATGATTAAAGATAGAGAGAGGTACTCGCCAGGGATGTCCTTGTTCACTAATCCTTTTTGCATTTTATTTAGATCCTTTTATTTCTTTGATCTTAAACAACCCCACAATTAAACCGGTAATATCTCATAATCACGCGAGACAAAAATATTAGCGTACGCTGATGATATTGCCCTGATAACACCAGCACCACAAGAAGCAATCGTAGAAGTAGAGAGGTTGGCAGAAAGATTTGGGAAGAGATCAGGCTATCTGTTAAATAGCTCAAAGACACAAATCATCTGCTCATCTCACTGTATACTGGACAATCCCCGTGTAAAGGAGTCTGCAGTATACCTAGGAGTTAGATTAAAAGCAAAAATGGAGGATATCTGGACAATAAATATAGACCCAGTTATGACCTCTATCAGTAGGGAAATGAAACGATTAGATCACTTACATCTTACAATAATCGGCAGGATAAATGTAATCAAAATGAAAATCTTTGCAAAAATCTTGTATCTAATGTGGGCTATTCCCATAGAATTAATGGCTAAAAAAATACGGAAAATTGAAGGGATGTTTACTAATTTTATTTGGAGCTACCAAAGAACTCATCGTGCTTACAAATACTTGAATCAACCGATCGATCAAGGTGGCTGGAATGCCCCAAATATACGGCCCTGCAAAGCCTAGGTATCCTATATTATCATAAGAAGATACAAAACGAACAGACAGAAATACCTACTATCTATGAATTAGCAATTGAGGAAGCCACAGCTGGGCTATTTCAGTGCCACAATGACATGAGGAAATATCAAAGGAAAGGATATAAATGTATCGATTGTGTAATCAAAAATTGGAGAAAGATAGTGAAAACATGTGAGATTAATAGATTCACCAAATATAGATCACTGTGGCATTCTGATCTCCTGCATACAAATATATATGACAATATGGCAAAAAAATGGGAATAAAAGGAGATTGTAATGCTGATTGATGTTTATGCAAATTCAGAAATGCGTAGTTTTATAGGAATTGCACAAAAATACGATTTATAAAGTGACTCATGTTTTAAATGCTTACAAATTAGGAACTGTATGAGAGGTGTCCCAAAAGAGAATATTAGTCTTGATCCTATACCAATACTTCATCTTATGGGTAATCCCAAAAGTGGAATAAAAGAATTTTATCAGGAACTGCAAAAATGTATATCCAGTGATCAAGAAAAAACAGAAGCGAACTGGTCAACCAAACTAAATGATGGGGATGTTGATATAGATAAGGTGCTGGAAATAGGTAAAAATGTATTCATGGCATCTAACCTTAAAGCTCAACAATATAGGACTGTATATAGCTTATATTATACACCAGCAAAGCTCTATAAATGGGGGAAGAGAGATTCGGATAGATGCCCAAGATGTCAAAACGGACCAGCCAATATGATACATATGTTTTGTTCCTGTGCTAAATTAGTCGATTTAAAAATGGGAATTGAGTCATTTATGTTACAGACATTGGGGAGGAACCTTAAGATCACCGCTACACTAATGTTACTGGGTTTTGATGTAACACTGCAAATTGATACGCCACAAAGAGATTTTATGTTTTTAAGTTTAGCAATAGCACGTCTTTTGATTGCCACAGCATGGAAGGACTCTAAACCACCAACTTTCTATCAGTGGTTAAATCGATTAATTTGTATCGGGAAACAAGAAATTGCTTTATATAAATGTAAAGGCTCAAAAAATAGAAAAAAGGTATGAATATCTGGTAACCACTTATCGTCTGGATGGAGGAACGAAATAGGAATGGAGTAGGGTAAATAAATAGATTTAACTTTCTGTTTAAATGTCAATACAATTAATGGACACCTGTAAAGAAGTATTCTATTTTCTTTTTGCTTTGTATGTTCTTCTTTTCATTATTTATTGTATCTAACCTACCCATTGTACAGTGCTATAATCCTATATTTTTTATTTGTGTACTCCAATGCATCATGTCTGATTTTCAATTAAAAAAAAAAGGAAACAATCGTTGGAGCTCTTATCCCTTGGGCAGCCCGCTGATTTCTTCACCACGGGCCAAGACGGGTGTCACTACACTAACGCAGGGCTGACCCCCCCCCTTGCCACATCGGCTCTCCGTTTCGCTAACCCAGGGCGGTAGCTCAACCAGTCTTTTTCAATACTGCAGATTCTTTCCTCGGTCTCAAATGGTATCGCGATGCTTCAGTGATCGTGTGGTCCGGGAAGTCTTCCGCAGATTCGTCAGGTGAGATAGCTTGACCTTTCTCCGTCTCCAGAATCTCTCCATGGTCGGTCAGCACAGCAGTTTCCACCAAGGCAGGCGACACACGCTTACAGTGCGTGCTGTGGACCCAGTTCTTCTTGTTTGTCACTCGAACTGCTGTCCTTGTCGCAAGGAGAACCTGCTCCGGACCACGCCACCTCGGTTCCAAGCTGTTCGATCTGTTGAAGACCTTGACCATCACATAGTTGCCAGGATGGAGTTCGTGGGCCTCACCTGTAGATCTGTCAGGAAGCGCTTCTCAAACCTGTTGATGAATAGAGACCAAACTATCGGTTAACTCTGCCAAATAATGATTCATCAGAACACAAGGAACATCATGTATGGGGCGTGGCTTAGGAACTCCCCAAATATTCATTGGTATCCCAAAGACTACTTCGTACGGGGTGAGACCAGATCGTGAGTGTGGCACCGATCTTATGGACAACAATGCCAAGGGTAATGCATCTGGCCACTTCAAGGACGTGGAAGCCAGTATGTTCGCCAACTTTAATTTTACAGTAGCATTGTATCTTTTCACTAATCCTGCTGATTGCGGGTGGAAGACTGTATGGAACTTTTGTTTGATCCCTAATCCTTTCAGGACATACTCAACAACTTGCCCAATAAAATGAGGTCCGTTGTCACTCCACAAAAGCTTACAAACACCATTTCTAGGGGGAAACTCCTTTAGAAGCACCTTTGCTGTGGTGAGATCAGTATTATCCTTCGTAGGGTATGCCTCTATCCATTTGCTAAAAGCACATATCACCACTAGGACATATTTTAGATTATTGCAGCATTCAAGTTGGATGTAATCCATCTGCAAGACTTCAAAAGGTGCGGTTGGTGTAGCAAACCCTCCTGTAGGAGTCTGTGTCCCTTTTACAGGATTATACTGCCAACAGATCAAACAAGACTGTACCACTCTTTTAGCTGTGCTGGCAATTTCGGGACGCTCCCAAACTTGAGTAAGCAATTTAGTTATTACTAGAGCTCCAACATGTGCCAGCCCATGTGGCATTTGAAACATAGGTTGTAAATAGGCTCCAGGCAATTTCCATGTATTCATTTCTTTGTTACGCCAACAGCCCCCATCGTCTAACATTCCTTCTTTAGACCATTTCTCAAGCTCTTCCACAGAGGCAGATCTCTGTATATCCAATACTTCCTCTCTAGCGTCATGCCAACACTCAGCTTGTGACTTCACTCCGTACATGGATGTAGTGCTTCGCTCCATCGCAGTCTCACAAGCTACGCGATCTGCAAAAGCATTGCCTTGTCCTATTTTGTCAATGATTTTCTTGTGTGCGCTACACTTCATATTAGCAACTTTCTTTGGGTATGTAAGTGCTGTCAAGAGATTATGTACTAATTCTCCGTGCATTATCTGCATCCCGTTGGATGTAAGAAAGCCTCTTTCCTTCCAGAGTAGGCCAAAATCATGAACCACTCCAAAAGCATAGCGGCTATCCGTATAAATGTTCACACACAAGTCAGTGCTAAGCTCACACGCTCGTGTCAAAGCTATTAGTTCAGCTGCTTGAGTCGACATCTGTGGTATGCGAGCTGTTTCCACTACTGTCTCAAGTGTTGTGGTTGCATATGCGGCTGAGGTCGTGCCATCTGGTAACTTCAAACAGGACCCATCAACCCACAGTCCCCCATCTACATTTGGAAGGGGCGTATCTTGCAAATCGACGTGACCCTTTGTCTGTTCCTGAGTAAGGAATATACAATTGTGAGGCTCCTTGACTGGGACTGAGTCGCAGGCTATGGCAACAAAGTGGCTGGGTTCAGTGAGGTGCTAACAGTGTCAATTCGTATCCTGTCAAGCGAGCACTAGTTAAGGGCTGTGTCGTAGTCTGATTCAAAAGGGCATCTACTGCATGGGGTACTAGCACCAACAGTTTGTGTGACAAAACTATCCCTTCGCTCTAACGTATGGACACTGCTGTCACTGCAACTGAATGGAAACATCCAGGCAACGTACGAGCAACAGGATCAAGAACTGCTGTATGTCTGTACTAAAATTGACAATGCACATCCATCTTTCTCGTGTACATAGAGTGTAAAGGCCTTCGTGTAATCTAGTTTGCCTAACACTGGTGCAGAGCAAAGAGCTTGTCTTAACTGGCGAAAAGCATTTTGACATTTATCTGTCCGTGGAAGGGGGATCGGAGTGTTCTTAGTCAAAAGTGCTAGCAGAGGTTTAACAATTTGTGAAAAGCCCAATATCCATTGCCTACAAAACAAAGTCAAACCAATAAATGCACGGACATCTTTCTGTGTGGAAGGTACTGGGGTGTCTAAAATTGCTTGAATGCGATCTGGTGTCAGTGAACGGCCCTCCTTACACTGAAGGTGTCCTAAATAGGTCACATTTGGTCTACAATATTGCAATTTCTTCCGTGATACTTTATGGTGGTGTGTAGCAAGAAAAGAAAGCAAGGACAAGGTACATTTTTCACACTGCTCATGCGTATCAGCTGCCAACAAGATGCCATCGACATATTGTATGAGAGCCACTCCTTCAGACAGAGTAAAGGAATCAAGTTGTCATTTTAAGGCTTGACTATAAATACTAGGACTCTCAGTATAGCCTTGAGGAACTCTACAAAATCTATATACGATCGGTTATTCAAAGTGAAACCGAACAAATATCAGCTTTCAGGATGAATAGGGATCGAAAAGAAAGCGTTCTTCAATTCTATAACAGAGAATGTAGTTGCTGTCAGAGGAACCAGGGTAAGCAATGTCGTTATGCCAGATACTACAGGGTACTGCGGTACTACAATCTTGTTGACTTCTCTCAAATCGATGATGAATTTATAAATCTTAGTGTCAGTATCTTTTTTCAAAATGGGAAGAATCGGGATAGTACATACATTGTAAGGAACTTCTTCCACAACCCCCACCTCAATCAAATCATGTACAATACGTGTAAGTTCTTCTCCTTCTCGAGAAATGTTATACTGAGGCAGTCTCGGCAATAAGGCACCCTCCTTGACACTGATATGTACTGGTGGAATGACCATTGGTCCTACATCGATGTCTGAAGTAGCGCACAAGGTACTAGGGAGAGAAGCTAATGCAATGTCCTCTTTAACAATACAGGATCTCTCAATCATGGGGTAGTTGTCATTTAAAATAACCCGTACTCCTTCCGTAGAACATCATATCGTAGCCCTGAAATATTTAAGCATATCAAGACCCACAATATTGTCTGGTGTGTTTGGAGAAAGCTAAAACGGACATGGAGCAGTAAACTTATCAACATGGAGTGCAAGTGGCTGTGACAATGGGCTACGGGAAGGTATTCCATCGAAACCTATCAATGTAATAGTTAAGCCAGACAGGGGAGCCCTAGGAACCACGTGTTTAGACAAGGCGCTACGAGTAGCTCCTGTATCAATCAGAAACTGATCAGTAGAACCCAAAACATGTGCTGTAACATAGGGACCCCTCTGATCTACTGGAACTTCAACTGATTCCTTACCCCATCCTAGGCAATCCTATGCATAAGCAGAATCTTGCAAATCAGACGGCACATAGTTGGACATTTGATATTGGTTCCGTCTTTCAAAAGTGTTAGACCCCTCCTGTCAACGTGTATTAGCATCAAACCTAGCACAATCATTTGTGCTTCCTCTAGGCTCTGAATATCCATTTCTCATTTTTCCCGGACCACGTGAACCCTGCTGAGCACGCCGTACTGGACAGCCAGAAAGCCAATGTCCAAATTTCTTGCAGTTCGCACACTGATCAAAAGACAAATTCGAACGAGTATAGGGAGGAAAAGACGAACCATAAGATCCACGTCCGCCTCTATCATTACCTCTAAAAGGTGGGCCATAAGCTTGAGTTAACATAACCTTTGTTTTTAACTCTTTAGACTTTTTATCCTCATTATTTTTAGCTTCTAATTCTTGTTGCTCATAATACTGAGCCATAGTAATGAGAGAAAAAGGAGAAGAGGTAGTACATGAAGTCTCACCGGCCTTTTGGCGCCTAGCTATTCCTGGCAAAAGGTTTGTGACATATTTATCGACAAACCGATGCCGACCTGTGTCATCTGTCAATGACTGGACACTAAAATCATGGAATGCCTCTTCAAAGCGTGTAAAGAAATCTGAAACCGATTCATCTGCCTTTTGCTTACACGAAGCTAATACAGTCCAATCTATCTTTTTAGGGGGAATAATCGTTTTTAACTTAACTAATATAGCTGCCGGAAGATCTAAAATTAACTGACACAGTTTCTGGGCAGGTTTGCTGTCTTCATCTAACTGTTCTAAATCTTTCCATAATGCTCCAAATGTCGCACGGTCATCAATTTTACGCACAGTTCTCCATTTATCAGGCGGTAATATTAGTCCAAAAAACAAATCAATATCAGGCAAAGTCATAGTACAAGAACTAATTGCACCCTCAACTTCCTCATAAAAGGCTGCTGGATTATTTCGCGGATCAGGCAATGCATTTTTAAGGGCCATAACATCTGCTCTATTCCAAGGAGTGTAACTTCAATTATAAATAAAAGAAACTTTTGCATCTTCAGAAGTCTTATCATCATTTGTACCCATTCCTTTAGGAGGAACATATAAAGGCGTGGCTTCCCGCATGGGTTTCACATTAATTACAACATTCTTATCCGTTTCAAGAGTAGAAGTTTGTGCCATGCTGATCTGAGATGTTGGTGCAGCTGCATCTTCTGCCTTTTTCTCCTCTCGCAAACGGGCTGCTTCAACACGCACTTTAACCAAGCGTCTGATCGTGTCAGCCACCCGGGAGAAGACAAAAAGACCTTCACGTAATTGTTTAAAATCGACTGCTACATCATTGGGCTCCATTTCTACTGAATGTTTTCTAAATCATTCAATAACCTCTGCAACAAGTTCAGAAGCAGTAGCAGTACTACGAACGGCTTTACGCGCAGCAGATCTAATGTCAGACGCATGTTCAGCAGATAACATTGAGCGAGTTTCTCTAGCTTTGTCCTGGTCTGTAGAAGAGTCCTCATCTGACTCATAAGGAGCAGAAGGAGTAGTATACAGAGGTGGACAACATTCTAATAAGAGAGAGTCATCTTGGGGTTTATTAAGAATAAGATAAAGAGGTCTACGAACAGCGTATTGGCCATTTACTGGTAAATGACGCTCCCTATCTTCCCTCTCTTTAATTTCTTTAATTTCCCTATTTTTCATTTCCAATGCTTTCGCATGGATGTTCTTTCGCTGTTCTTTTTCAATCAATGATTGCTCACCCTTCATTCGTTCACGCACTTCTTTCTCCCACATTCGTACACTGTCAAACATATCTTGCCTAGCCTTTCGCTTAAACATTCGTTGTTCCACATACTGAATCTTTCTCAAATCAAATGACCCATGCATAGGCCAACACAACCCAGGATCTTAACTAGTATATTTATTCCATAACGTGCTGTACATTATGGAAGAAATACCATACTTAACATACATGTCCCTATTAGGCATCCCCTCCGGGGGGGGGGGCGGTTGTGCTTCGTCGAGTCTCAAATTGGTACCACTACAAAAGCAACACATCCTACGAAGTGTGCTAGAAACAGGCATGCCAAAAATAGTGCAAAATATGCAGTATTATGATCAAAGTAGCGCTTAAAGTACTCTTCGTAAGTTGCGCTGTTCAAACAAAGTTAAATAGAGAAAAATCTCCTCTTTACCTGCCTATATGAATTGCAATACATATATAATTATCTAACAGATTTCAATATTGGCCAATCGTACAAACAAAGCCACAGTAAGTGTTACTAAACTTCCTTACCAATCAAAGGCATCAAACCAACAGTAAGTGCCGCAAAATGGCTCTTACCAATCAAATGGTGTCCAGGTTCCAACTACCAAGTTCTCAAATCGACCAAATGATCACTGCACAGTGAATCAACAGAAGAGATCTCAGTTGAGGACCGGCGCCACCTGGATGGTCAGATCAGAAAGAAAGGAAAAACGCTGTGGGTGCCAAGACTCTGGTCTCCTCAGGCAGCAGTCCTTCGGGCATCCGAGTCGCCGATGAGCCCCATGTTGAAAGAGCCAATTTGTGGTGGTGGGCCTCAGCAAGGCCTATCAGTGCTAGGGGTTCTCCCTTCTCTGCACAGAGTCCTCAGACCAATAGGAAGAAGTTGGCACAGAAACTGGAATCGAAAATAGAGAGTTTATTAAACCTCATGAGGTGGAACTACATTCACACAACACCTTTCGGCAATGTATGAAGTAGCGCACTGAATGGAAGGAGCTTGGTCCTTTTATACCCACACAGGGGCTCAAATGAAGGCGGTACAAGTACAGAATGCTGGTTGTAGGTACATATTAGGTCATACAGAAAGTGGTGTACAGGCAACAAGTGGGAGGGCTAACTGTTAGCTACTTCTGGTGGATACATCCTGACAGTTACAAGTTGAGGACAGCTGTAAGCTCAACTGAGCATCTGCGAAACAGAAGAGGCTAAATATATCTCGTCTCTAGGCAGATTTCAAGAGCAGTTAACAGGAAGGTAGGACAGAGCACATGGCGAACAAAATGGCTGCCAGAAATACAAAATGGAAACCACACAACGGATAAGATAGTCTCTAAATACAAGATGTCTTCTGCTAGTGCTTAACCTAATCGCTGCTAAATTACAACAAGGGCATCAAGCGAGTCAAGAAACAGTCGCCTAAGTAAGTGGGAGCTCTGAACCATGATTTTGAGGTCCTTTAGGGTAGTATCCTGCAATACCAATGTCATTTATAGCCAGGCCAAGTTTAGGTCAATTTTGGGGTGGCACAAGATTTCCAAAGCTCAGATCATTTTTGTCTGGAAGAACCAGCTCAAGGTTTCGGCCAGGCAACCAAAAACTTTAAGTTTTATTTCACATGCAGTTTATGCATCGGCTACAGTGGCAGTTAAGGGGATGGCTATCTTGATCTTGTGGGATTTTCCACGATTTTCCCGGCAAAGTGCTATAGGAATTTAGAGACCCCAATGTCAGGTGCATTCTAGTTAGCCTTGTGGTGCATAACACCTTATCCACCTTATCAGTTTCCGTGGCCCAATCGAGGATGATGTTTTTCCTCTCAATGAAGTTTTTATTATTTTTCTCCCATTAAAGGAATTTCTGATAATAGGGGGTGGCTTTAATATTATATAGGACATTAGAATGGATTGCTCCCATTGTAATACAAAGGATAATAAGATGACGGCAGCACACTTTTTAACAAAGAAAAGTAGGAATCTCATTTTTGTTTACCCCTGGTGGATCGATTATCCTCAAGGGGGAAAATATACCTGTTTTCCTAAACACTTTGTCTGCTTCGAGAATTGATTTATTTTTGGTATCTCATAAATGGGACAGAAACAGATTAGGTATACTATTGAATCCATTCTCTGATCACTTAGTTTCCTTTTTATATGTATCATTGTACAATCATTGAGTTGAACAGCTTCTTGGGTCGCTCGACAAATCATTGCTAACAGAGGAAAGCAGGGTTATAATTATGCGTTTATCCATAGGGGAATTTTTCCACCTTTGCAGTATGGGGGGCTTTTATTCTGGGTGAGGCAATCTCTTTCAAAACCCAAGTTAATAAATTGAGGAGAGAAAAGGCCTTGGCCCTACTACGTGAACTTGAACAGGGCACACTTGTACATTTGACACTTCACACTTTGGCCTCAAAAGCCAAGGTCCCACAAACATGCCAAAACTGAAAAGACCATTATATGTCCAGAGAATACATGCTTTCAGCAATATTATGAGAAAAGTGAGCCCGCAAGGTGGTTTTTGGCCTGGTCTATGAAGAAAAAACAGAACTGCAAGACCATGACCATTAAAACAATCTCAGACGAGGTGAAGAACCAACTGGTGATTCATCCTGACCAAATTGGCAAGGTATTTTTTTTATAACTACAGGGCTGAATGCCTCCCCTTACATCACTGCATCTGAGCAGATCAGGAAGTTCTTGCACTCAATTAGGCTACCTGCGCTAGATAGGGATCTACAACTCACAGCTAGAGCTCCCATCACACAGGTCGAAGTGAAAGATACTATTAAGTCAGCACTCAATGCTAAAGCATGTGGAAGTGATGGTCTGCTGGGCAAAGTGTACAAGTTATTTGAGACACAGAGAACAACATTTCTAGTTACCCTATTCAATGAAATTTTGGATGTATGTGAGGTACATATCTCCATCATGGTGGTTGTGATTATTAGCTTTCTAAAAAAGGACAAATCATCAGAGAAACTTGGCTTTTATCATCCTATCTGCTTAATAAACAGCGACTTTACAAATATCATAGCAGCTAGGTTTGCCCCTGAGCTTAAACTGTGGTCTACAGCAATCAAAGCACATTTTTGCCATCAAGATTGACTTCAGCAAACAATAATTTCTTGTTGCAGGCACTTTACTACTCAAATAATACATTAAAAGCAGCAATTTGTATGCTTGACACCAAAGAGGCATTCGATCTAGTGCAGTGGGAGGTGCTGTTTGCTATAATGTTCCACTTTGGATTCCCCTTGAAACTGGTCAAATGATTAGAAAAACTATTTATAAAACAGTGGCATCAATTACAATCAACTTGCAAGCTGTAGGGCATGTTGCTATCAGATGAGTTACATGGCAAGGGTTCCCTATATCTCTAGACCTCTTTCCCCTTCTATATAGAGTCTTTGGCAGCAGCATTAAGGAAAGATTCACAGATTAGGGCTCCCCTCCATTAAGCATCAAAAATCAAGCTATTTGCAGATGATATATCCTCCATCTAGCCACAGAGGAGAAAAATATCCTCAATGCAACCATACATTTATGGACATCGGGGGTATAAAATAAACCAAGCTAAATCTGAAGCCCCATTGTTTAATAGTACCACTTCAATTCTACCAGTTGGAATGAGGTCACTCTATTCAATTTCTTGCCCTTTTATATATCTGGGTATTTATGTTTCACATGACTTTGTAGATTGATTTAAGCCTATTTACACTGTCACCCTCAAATAAGGTGCACGGTCACCTAGTTCAGTGGCAATAACTGCCCTTGACAATTACACGACATGTAGCTCTAATCGAGATGGCTCTTCCCCCCTCTATTCATTTTTATTTTATTCAACGATGATCAAAGTCCAACAATCTTTTTTTGATGAGATAGACCAAGCATTGCGCCATTTCCTGTGCAGGGGAAGAAGACCCCGACAAACCTGAAAACTATACAGCTAAATGTAGAGGATGGCAGGTTGGCACTTCTGCACATTAGAACCTATTATCAAGCAGCATTTTTTGACTGGCTCATTCGAGCTGCTTCCAGGAATAACCACTTTAATTGATTTTCCCTTCAGAGTGGAATGCCAACATTAGGCTTCCTATTTTTCTCAAGTCCCCAAATCCCCCAAGTGTACCAAATATAAACTCCCACACATTTTAGATTTTCATTATCGAAATTGAAAGATGAATAGCAGTTCCTCCAAATTCATATCCACTTTCACACAATAGAATGCATTATTTTAGGAATTCACTTCGGAGTCATTAGGGGCTGGGAAGAAGCAGGTTTTTATAGGCTTAGCTATTTCATACAGACAGGGGTAGTTAAATCCTGGGAACATCTGTTCCCCATAAATTCCGCTGGCCTACCTGAAGTCAATCACTACATACGGAACAACAAGCAGATAATCAGCTCACTTGCAGAAGGTATCAGCAAAGGCTACTTTTAGAACTATCTCTTTGAAATAGGCAGATTGACAGTCCTGCACTACAAATAGCAAGCAAGATGTCAGCACCTCCTCCAACCATATGCAGGAATGAAGGTGCTCTCGCCTGCTCTTCCCACATTAGGATACTCCAATCCTCAAGTTAAAGAAGTCGGTGGGTGCCCTACTGAACAACAAATGGTTAGGCCCAGGTATGAGAAACTAACAGGCCAGCAAGCCCCCGCAGTCCAAGTGCAACCCCAGCCTGGTGCGAGGGCTCCCAGAAGTTCGACGCCCATCTATCATGCCAGACACATTGAACACCAACAGAGTGGAGAATACACACTTCCACTGGTTTAGGTGAATACACAAAAGTGACAAGGAGATTTGTGGACGTTCTAGACAGTGATACAGGTAGCAGGAGTAAGGCAGGGGGCATCAGTCCCCCAACGATTTGATGATGAGGGTGGAGCTACAAGATTTGCTCAGGTAGCTGAGAAAATTACAGAAAGTGAATTTGAGGGCAAAGCCTAACCAAAAAGAACAGCGCATAGCTCAGAGCTAAGGAGGCAACCCAGACAGGATGCTGAAGAAAGGGAGTTAAGGAGGGAGAGAGAAAGAGCTCACCCCTGGAAAGAACAGCGAGAAAACAGAACAGTGCAGCCCCCACACGAGCAGAGTGGGGGTAAGCACAGGGCACTGATCGGGAAAGAAGCAGAGGTAGAATTAGATGAGAGGCTTATGGCTGGGATCTAAGCCTCACTAAATTTTCAATGTAGGACAGGGGCTGAAATAAGAGACCAAAGTAGCCTGGTGCCCAACCAAGACATAGGATAAAGAAGATGGCACCTTTGCGCGTGCAAAAGGGGAGCAGCGACAAAGACATATGCTGATCCATTCAAACGCACATGATAGATAGACTGACCCCAGGAAAAAAAAGTGGCCAGAGAGGAAGACAAGATCTTTGCATGGCCATTCTGCCACCTACTGGCCCATCGGACTGCAGGAAAATGACCAGTAGGATAGATCTAGGTCTGAGGAGGGATCCTTCGAACCAGAGGACATGGATATAGTGGAAGGTTGCATCTGGACTAGAGGAGGAGATCCCAATTGTAACTTCCTGTACATGCAGGAATGCCTAAAAAGATGGGACGTCATGTTACGGAGAAACCAGTAGAGCTACCCAAAGTAAGAATGTAACACCTACTGCAGAAGGGCACGTTAGAGACTATCTATGGGCATGGGGCTAAAACGATAAAGAAGGGTTAAGGGCAAAGTTACTGCAATTGCTGGATGGGGCAGGGATGGAGCAGGGAAATAGATCTCATGTTTTGAGAACACAAAGGATATAAAGTCAGCGAAAGGTGATATCAAAAGTCCGCTAAGTAGTCTTATCGGAGAGGAAACTAGCAGTGTTCACCCAAACTCGTATACCAGCAATTACGCTGACAAACATCGAGCATGACAGGTTACATTAAATTCATACAGGCACTGAACATGGATGGTCCTGAGGGAGGTCCTCCCTGACTGCCCCAACATAGCAGGCTTAATGGTGAAGACTGCGAAGCCAGGGAAGACTATAACCAATTTTCCAGATAGGATGAGGGAATGAAGAGGACAAGACACAGGACAGCTGTGGACTGATACAGGCCCACAGGTTGCATTATTTAATAATATTCTCAAAAAGAGGCTGCCCACCAAGATACGAAGTGGATTGGACAGTGTGGTTGGGTTAGACACCAAACCCTGGCTGGAGATACAAGCCCTTAGGATAGAGAAAAATAGGATCAAGCTCAGAGAGACATTGCTAAATTGGGTCTTGAAAAATACTGCTCTGCAGGGGGTCGCGTTGGCTGTGAGTGTGCAAATGGCACCAGTCTTAAAGGGAGCTCCACCACAAAACGACCAGGCTATTGTGACAGAGGCCAGGGAGATTGGCTGCATCCAGAACCTAGTGAATGTTACAATTGCCACATGCTATGCCACCTGGAAGACAGATGCTGGTTAAAGCGTGCCATAAACAGAGATCGATTGGCCAATGCCAGACACCACAATCCTCATCCACAGTATTAAGCCGAGGGAAACTCGAATGTACCTTACATTCATCCTCAGGGAGGTCAATCTTACACCACACCACCGCAACAGGGATCAGGTAGTTGGACAAGCACATGGCAACATAGACCACAGACAGAGAACACAACCCAACAAGGACTGGGGCAAAAGCCTTGACAGGGAGGGATAACTGTCTGTAGAGGTAATGCCTTCACACAAACAGAGTCTAAGTGTGCAGTAAGATAAACTCCCAGAGTAAATCCCACCCATTCACCCACATCCCCAAAATAAACAGTATTAAAACTGAAAGAAGGACCAAGGAGACTGAGTATTCTGGGCTTCTGTGTGTGTTATGTGGATTGGGTATCTTCACTAAATTTCACCATTAACCCCTTGCATGCTGCCGCGATTCTGCGCGGCAGAATCGCGAGTGGGCGGGTTTATGATGGCCCCCAGCCGTCATCAGCACGCGAGCGCCGTAGTGCATGACGGATGAGGGCCGTCATCAGCAAGGGGTTAAGAGGGTCAGCCTGAGTCAAAATCCTGCTTGTCTGCTGCTCCCCCTGGGCTGGGTTGGCTTGCCATCATTTATTTGCTGTAACACAACCCACGGGGTGGCAGTCTGTTGAGGAGGCTGGTGGCTCCCAAACAAAGGGGCTGATTACGATGGCGTAACAATCGCCACCACCGGCGGTGGTGACCGTCACACCATCATAACGTAAATTACCCACCGCTATATTACGATGGCAGAGGTTTCCCTGCAGACGGAAATTCCATCTGTCGCTTTTCCGCTTGTCGGCAATAATTACGATTGTCGGCAGGGCGGAGCTGGCGCTCAAATATGGTGTGCATATTAGGGTGTACATATTTTAAGGCCTTGCCATGGTAGTGATGCTGCCATGGAAAAGCCTGCCGGGGATTTGCTCTGGGGGACCATTGTGGGCCCCCGGGGGAGTTGGGGACTGAGGGAGTGCCCTTGGGGGCTACATGTCCTTGCACAAGGTGGCAGGCACCGCGTGGTCCCTCCCACGTTGTGCATGGAAATGCACAACATGGTATTTTACCATTGCCACGGGTACTGCAGCCAGTAGCCCCCGCCGCAATGTCAAAAGGCCAGATGACCCTGCCGCAGTGGCGGTCGCATCATGATCCGGTGTGCGGGACCGCCACATGGCAGGCGGGCGGTCCCGTTCTCGCTAGGATAGCAGGAAAACTCAGGTCTGCCCGCCATCCTAAAAGGACCCAAAGTACTTAAAAACAGGGCCCAAAATCCAAATTCAAATAGGGACAGGTTCAGATCAGTAAATCCAAAGGTCCCCATTCTCAGCCCGGGATGCATGTTTTCTTTGTGGTATGGAGCACCAACAGTACCCCAAAGTACTAGAAGCCTCGGGCCAAATGGAGGCCTGCTTTCAGTTCTAAAGCAAATCTATCCTTAAGTGATGGAATCCAGGATTCCCGTACGACTGGAATAGTGAAGAACCCATAATATCCAGAGCACATGCACAAGAACCAATAAGTTGTGAGGCGCACGCATGGTGTTGAGTCAGTCGGGAGGTTCGCCAGGTTCGCCAGTTGTGACACACAATTAGGCAGTCCCAGTCCAGGAATTATCCCTAGACAAATTCCGGTGAGGGTTCATGGCCTGGGACCCGGGCTCCCCACTTTCCTATGATCCCGGCAGTGTTTTCTTTTCTATCCTTCTGGTTTTCAAATTTCCAATGTCTGGTCACCATGCCATATCCCTCCAAAACAGAGTCAGGAACATGCCCGCTAGTTAGAAGCCCCTAGTCACAGGCCAGGAACTGCTGATCCAAATGCACTGAATAGACATGGTCTTAGGGAGAGGGGGGTGCCTGAGAGAGGGGAGTCCACAAAGCCCGTCACAGATCCAGGTGAAAGTAGAACGCAGAATGTGCTTACCAGCATATCAGACATAGCAATTATTCAACAAATCAGGCCTTACATACACCATCTGGATAAAGCAGTAAAACCTGAATTCGGAAACCTCAAGATGGCATAATCAGGGTTACATGCGGATAATACAACATCTTCTGACTGCCTCCGCCTCATGATAAGTGAGATAGCAGATCACCCAAGATCTAGGGAAGCACCCAAAAACCAACAGAAGAAGCCCAAAGTTAGCCCAAAAAGAAATCTCTACAGAAAAAAGGTTGAAGTCGAGATATCTGGCACCACAGGGGAGGGGCATGTTGCAGTCTGGATGCCAAAAATAGGGAAAAATACACAAGTGTGATTTCAGGGTACATTGCAACCACCAACAACACTTAGCAGTGACACACCCACTCCTCGCATAGTCCTGGGCATGAGTATGTTGAGAGTAGCCTGCACCAATGATGCCCCTATGTACACACAAGGTCTCAGAAAACTGTCAGCAACCATAAAACCCTATATAAAAACTATGATCACAAGAGCACTCCATAAACATTTTGCACTAATCCAAGCACATAGTTAGGTAAGAAGAAAAAAGGAAGGACTAAACAGCTCATAAAATAGATTAACTCACCTGATTACCAATAAGCTACCTTTAAGTTTTATTTATCAAAAAGAGACCACATTCGGGGCCACCTTCCAGTGCCTCCCTAAAGTTTGTGTAAATGGAGTTTGGAGAGCATATCCCTGAGGGATCTGGTAGAAAAGATCATTAACTATTGTGCACATGCAATATTTTTCTAAATTAACAAATGAACTGAGTACTTAGCCAACAGGTATGCAAGCACCTCATCTTTCAGCTGCCACATCAACACCCCAAGGTGGATCTAAAGTATAGAATCAAAATTGAACTGCAACATGAACATTTTGTAACTGTTAAATGAGAAAAACCAAGCACCAGAGAACCACAGACAACTCCCCATTATCCATACCATGATCTGCAATGTTCAATGACAAGTTATGTATTATTTTACTTCTAGGTACACTCTGTCTATGTTGGGTGCTGCCACACCTATTCACTGGTACAGAGCTACCTTACCAAATGAAGTCTGTTCAAAAACTGTCATAGGGCTTGTGTTGGGATACCTCCCATGTCACTTATAATGGTAACAACCCCAACACTAGCATTCCACATGCACTACTCTGTGCCCTTTTACAAAACAAGTGGTATTAGCACATGACCACTATGCTCTCTAAGACATCTGCTAGATTGTGTTATGTATGTACACTGATATGGCATACAGTAGGCCATAGATAGACTTTACTTATTCCAAGAGGTAGCACCGTGAATGCAAAATGCCTTTGTCACTTATACTTATGCAGAATAAGGTCCAAAATCCAAACCAACAAGGTCGAGAGTGGTAGTGAATCTTATCCAATACGACACCAACCCATCAGCTCTATATTTTGTCAGTGAGCCTAGCGATATCAAAACTGAAATAGACAGGATGTGCAGAAATTGCACTACTGGGGAGGATACTGTTCGGCCCAAGACTTCCCAGAGGCATGATTCTTGGAGGTAGCAGAACCCTCAACTCAATGCACAAATACCACCACTCTTGCCTCCATTTGTGGTCCAAGGGTGGTCTTTAGCATATCCGGGGCAGTCTTCATTAACAGCAAGTGAACCCCAGACATGGATTTCTGTGTAGGGCCATCCAGCCCTTTGATACGAAGGGGAATGGGTCTCATAAGGGAGGGTTGAACAAAAGCATAGACACCTCATGTCAGGAAATCTTGGATACTGAGGTGGGTGGATGGGGAATCCCTAATTTTATGGAAACTTAAACTGTATGTCTTATTTTTAGAGGTAAAGGAACACTTCCACTTGGCACAAATAAAAACTGTGTCATAATTCTGCACCTCCATGCTGAGGATATGTACTGGCAATACGGTGAGTTTCCCTACACTCAGCTCGTCCCAGGATGGCATGGACTTTGTTCACTGGTATCCATACACAACATTACCCAGGTCATTCGTGGAGAGGTACTGTCAGACTTGTACCAGCACCCACTAAGGAAGAAAACAACATAGCTGCATCAGAGTCATGAAAAAAGAACTGTGGATCATTTTGGCTGGACTCAATAGAAGGGTATTCTAGAAGAAATCAGACTGTTCTCGGGCATACAAGTATTAGTGGGAGGGGCCATACCCTTCTTCACTGTGCAGATGACAACAAAGGCCAGCTGGCTTCGACTAACCAGGTCCGAAATGCTTAAATTGATGACTGAGCTTGGCCTTAATTCAATCACGGAAGAACTAAGTGATGCAGCATTTCTATGTGTTAGACTTAATAACCACACTGGATGGAGGGGTGTGTGCCATGATTGGTGCATCCTGCTGTGTGTTTATCCCAGGGAATGGCCTGGATAATGAGACATTGACTCTTGTCATCCCAACACTGCTCCATTTACAAAGAGACATGCATGAGGAGGGAGGTGTCCCTGAGCAAGAGTGGTTCTCGAATTGGTTTTCCTGATTCCCCTAGCAAATCTCTAGTCTGTGTTCATCATTGTCAGTTTTCATTGTAATCTTGTTTTTGTGTGGGGGTCTGTGTAATTGAGGATTTCCAGCTGTTAAAACGCAGTCCTCAAATAGGGTAGAACGCAGGTAACTAGGAAAGTAGTAGTTGTCAAAACTAAAAAGAACAACAGGCTCCCAATAGAGTAACTGTCATGAAGTATGGGTTAGATAGTTTAGTTGAAAACTCAACTAGGCGGGGAATGTTAATATTGAGAAAGTCGATGTCAAAACGAATAATGATACATTGATGTATAAAAATGAAGTTGCATCTTTATTTGATGAACTCGCCCTTTATGAACTCCATGTCCACCCCAACTCAGAAATACGTAGTCAGGCAGGTGCTGAGACCCAGGCCTGAGGTCCTGGTTTGAAAGATCACAGGTGGGGTGGCACGAAGCCAGCAGACAAATGTGCCAACAGGAAACCCCAGATCAATTCCAAAGACAGGTGCAGCAACACCACAATGGTCCAGGGAGATTGGCCCGAATAAAGAACACATGGTTGGACGAGTACATGTGTTCTTAAAACACCATAAAGTCAGATGGCACATGAAGGTAGGAACACACAGGAAATTAGGCCACAGCTACACAGTACATGCAGTGATCATATGATCTCCATACTGGACATCCGAACATATTATACACTCGCCACATTATATCGATGCAAGGTTGAGGCCTACCAGGATCTCTCCTCAAATACATTAGTTTATGGCCCGAAAGACAGAGGTTCACATTCCTTACTAAAAAAGGTTCAGCAGAACTATTCTATGGCTTCAATGAATTGTATAAAAACCCATGTCAGATCAGTTGTAAGTTAAGACAGTCCTCAGACCCTATGCCTGTAACTATTGCCCTGGCCACACTGTTTAATTAAATGAACTGTTATTGTTTTGTCAAAGGCCTCTTGCCTCTTGTTTTTTCAAGGCCTTTCATGTTCAAGCAACAATGTGAAAAGTTATACGCACTAAGAATTGGGGACCTTCAAAAATTCAGGGAAATTTGGTGTGATGTGTCAGACTAATTGTAGTTTTACGACTTAGGGCATTGGACTGTGCTTGTGTTATGCAAGAGCACTCTTGTTACATTCAATGTCAGTGTGCACTGGAGATCCCCCGTATGAAAAGGTTTTTGGCTTATAGTCATTATGCTAATTCATACTGCTTTTCTTTGCACTGCATAAATGTTTGTGCTATATTTTGCTAATATTTATTAATTTGGTAGCATGGCAATTGTTTTATAATGGACTTCTTCTACCTGATCAATAAAATAAAATACTAAATAAATGTGTTTTATACTTTAAAAGCAGCAAAGTGTGAGTTTCGTAAAACCAAACTAGAGTTCTTTGGTCAAATCCTTTCTGTTGAGGGAATGGCTCCAGTGCTAACAAAAGTACAATCCTTGTTATCCACTTCCCCCCACAAGATGTAACTATGATGCGATCTTTCCTTGGTATAGGCAGTTACTGTCCAAGGTATATACGTGACTTTGCTACTGTATGTTCCCCATGGGTAGACTTAATAAAACTAAATTCTTCATTTCAATGGCCACATTAATGTGAATAACATTTCAAGAAAAAAGCATGCACTTGAGATTGCCCTTAAATGGCATACTTTGATTCAAAATTAAAGACTGAGGTTGTTCTTGATGCTAGCACAGTGGGGTTTGGTGCCATCCTTGCCCAACACACTGGACTTCTCAATGCCCCAAGACACATTGGGCCTCATTAGGATGACGGGCGGACTTTGCCCGCCCGTCATCCCATCATAAATCCCATCATAAGGGCGGGGGTCCCGGGGGTGCTATTAGGATGTGCCCACCACAGTGGCGGGCACATCCTGTATTTTCAGCATTGTTGAAAATGCACTTTCACATTGTCATTTTCAAAGCAGCAGGCACCGCGCGGTGCCTGCCGCTTTGTAAATGACAATGAAGGGGGGTACCACAGGTACCCCCCCATGTGCACCCCCCACCTGTACTTCACTCTGGGGGCCCGCAGGGGGCCCCCAGAGTGAAGACTGGGGGCCTTTCCGTGGCGGCATCGCCGCCGCGGAAAGGCACTGAAAACCAGACATCATAATATGGCTGGCGGTGTCTGTTAGACACCGCCACCATATTATTCCTTTTCCGCCCCGGCCGCAAGGCGACCGGGGCGGAAAAGCGGCGGACGGTCTTTCCATCCGCCGTGGTCCCCCCCGCCATCCTAATATGGCGGGGGAAATCTAGTGATGATATTGGGCGGATTGCCTCCGCCAGGCTGGCGGTGGCTACCGCCAGCCTGGCGGAGGCAATCCACCCGATATCATAATGGACCCCATTGTGTCTTATGCTAGCTGATGTTTGTCATTGACGGATCGTTCCTATTCACAACCTGAAAAGTAAAGCTTCACTGTACTGTGGGCTTTTGAGCATTATCATGTGTTCCTATATAGAAAGCATTTCACAGTTATCACTGTCAGCCAAGCATCGCTCAGCATTTTCGGGAATTCTAAAGCCAAGATGTTTTCTCGCATTGAGTGGTGAGGGTTGTGATTATACGTTTGTGCATCATCCAGGAAAAGATCAAAGCCCTGCTGACTACTTCCCAAGTTTACCACTAAAGTGTTCCAGCACTACTTCTAAAGCAGCTAATACTTATGTTAACTTCTTCATGAAATTCAGTACCCTTGATGCCCTATCAGTGGAACAAATCATGGCTGCTGTGAGAGATTTGCTAATATTTGAAGACATTACTGTACATCAATCATAGCGAAAACATACTTGACCTCTTCATGATGACCTTGAATACTAGAAATTAAAAAATGGACAGGAAAAACTTTCAGTTACCACAGAAGACATCATCTTACGAGGGTCAAGAATTGTCATACCAGAGAGTCTGAGAGAACAAGTTACTGAACTGGCGTATGTGGGACAGGGTGGAATTGCTACTACTTAATGGGCTCTATGAGACAGAGTGTACTTCTCTTGTCTTGATGAAAGAGTTGAAAAGATTTAAGGGCATGTCATTATCATCATCATGTCATTTGTGCAACTGCTTATCATCCAAAACAACCCTACATCCTTTAAACATGTCCGATCTTCCAAAGCATGCACTGGAGAAGATTCAACTTAAATTTTTGGGACTCCTTGACAATGGACATCATTTACAAGTAATTATTGATGAATATTCCAATTGTTCCCCTTGTTTAAGATCTGTCATCAACTACTCATGACAGAGTCAGTGAGAGTTTAGAAAGTATTTTTGTAACATGGGGTGTTCCTTTGAATTCGAAATATAACAATGGACCCATTTCAATTGTTGAAAATCCAAAGATTTTCTCACTCTTTCAAATGTTAAGCATCAGAAAAGCACACCTCTCTGGCCACGAATAAATGGTGTTGTTGAGTGATTTAGGAGCACCCTCAAGAAGACCATTCAGAGCACTATGCTAGAAAACCTTGAAGTCAAATAAATGTTTCAGTCTACACTTCGTGCATACAGGTCAACTCCCCATTCTACCATGGGTGAAAGCTCTGCTACCTTACTGTTCGGGAGAGCCATAGGAATGAAATTGCCACAATGGACCACTGAGGGATCTCTTGACTTTGATATACTTTGCACCACTGATTCATTTCACAAATGCAAAATGAAGGTCCATGTGGACCAATGCTGTGAGCTTGAAGCACTGCATTCAAAATAGGAGCCCAAGTTATTGTCAGGCAGAAAAGGTTTGATGCTACTTCTGATGCTAACCTATTGAGGGTTGTGACTTGTAAAGGACACATGGTGACTGCTCACAAGCCTGGAAAATTCCTTACATGAGAATCTTTGCCTTTCAAGACCTGCCTCTATATTAGCCAACTCAGGATGTCAGGAGGGAGACTTATCTACCTGAGAATGCAGGGAGCCCAACCACAGTACCAATGTCTCTGCACCAGTGCCAGTCAAGGACACTTTTCCGGTATCTCTGCAGACTTACATGATCAGGTTTCAGCGATTGATTCGAGCACCAAAATGACCTCACTGATGTGTTGCAAGGTGTTCCTTGCATTCAATTTTAAAAGTGGTTCTAACACTTGGGGGCACTTTTACATCTATTCTTGCTTCCATATCTTCCCTGTGCCAGCCACTGCACTGATAATGCTGATTACCATAATTTCCAATTTCACAAGACATATATGCTTTTATAAAATAACAAAATGTAATGTAACATGACATTCCAACATAAGATAATATAACATTTTCAGGAGACACGTTGCTGTTGAATGTGCATTTGGGAGTAGGACAAAGAGAAGAACACTTAGCAAGAAAAAGCATGATTAGCAGACACCTGGTAAAACTCATGCTCTCTTTCTTTCACCACTATAGCATCTAGAAGGAAGGAATTCACATCAAAGCCATTTCAGAAATTCACATCCAAGGCAGTGCAGGATAGTAATGGAAAACCAATAGCAACTGGGAGGACACAAATAACATCTCAGCGGTCTGAGCACTCAATCTGGATTGTATCACTGTAAAGTCACACATAATTTGGGGGACAGTTTTACTTCCTCTTCCTAAATTGGGTTGCCTCAGGATCTTCCCTTGAGAAATCATGTTCTGAAATCTCAGATGCCGTTTTGGGTGGGCTTCCTTAGAAACAATCTGCCCACAGGCAACACCTCCATCATCACTTTTTTATCCTGGGAAGGGAAGAAGCAGAACCCAAATGGCAAGCAGTGGTTTCCTTTTCTGTAATGCAGAAGAGGCTACATGGCTGCCATAAGAGGCTCAGTGATAAAATGTTAGTGCTAACTTTTTAAAACATGGTAAAATAGGCCAACGCTTAATTGGCACATTTAATTTACTTGTAGGTCACTAGAATATGGTACTACATAGTATCCATGCTGTAAATGAAATGCTACTAATGGGCATGCTTCACTCATTGTGACACTAAGTAAAGTATTGACTATTTAAAATTATGTATCAGGCCTGCTATTGCAGTCTGTTGAGCAGGTTTACAATGCCAGTTCAACCTGGTAAAGAAACCTTTTGCCAGCCTAACCTTCCCTTTTAATACATATGTCATTCCTAAGGTACTCCCTACACAGCCCATATGATGTTTTGTATTTTAAAAGTGCGTCAAGTGTTTTCAAATTTTACATGTCCTATTAGTGACAAAACTCCTAAGTTCATTTTTTACTACTCTATGGTGTACCTCTCCCACAGCATAACCTTATTACTGTTCAAAAGTGTTAACTTTCCATTGTGAACAGGTAAAAATGAGGATTGCCTGGCACAAGTAGAAATTCCAAACTTTTTAAGACGACATTTTTCACTTGATTATTCATAGCGCACCTTCAAACTACAGTGGCCTTTTATATAGATGTCAAATACAGTAAACACAACTCCCTATCCCTTCCTCTGTGTTTGATCAATTTAAATTGTGACTCAAACGACTGACCCACATATTGCTGTAGATCTTAGACAGGGGAGTCATCTATCTCTATATATGTTTGTGTTCATATTCAGAGATTTCAGAAGCGCTAAGAAGTGGTACTTCAACATGAAATTGTGTAAAATCCCCTGTATTTATTTTCAGCTTTCAGTGCTGCCTCTAATTGCTTTTATAATCCTTTCATCGTAGTTTAGACAATGGTATAGAGCTTTTAAATTAATTTATTTAGCTACTTGATGTTTTCAGTTTATCATTCAAAGAGGAAAAACAACAGCTTCTTGCACCCAAAATTTACCCCACTATATACATGGGTGGTATCCTGTTTAAAGTTAAGGGGCACAGAATTTTTAAAAATGCCCTTGTGGACAACTGCCTACCAGCTCCCATCAGTAAAAGATGTGTTTCCAATAACTGGGATAGTATGCCTTCATTGTGTCTGGGACATGCATGAAGGATGTATGTGGTATGTATGGATCTGTCTTTGTGATGAATGGACTGTGAGTGCTTGTCTCAAATAGACTTAACATGTGGGCACTGTACACAATGATTGTTTCCGCTGTACAAGGCTTTGTACATAGTGGATGGAGGATTTACTCTATTCTCTTTGATATAGCCCAGGTTACCCCTAGTAGGACAAACCCCGTCCTCTTCCACTTCTTGTGTTGTGGTCATAATCTGTGGTAAATTCCCTCCAGAGAGAGCCGATGAACAGCAACTTGGAAATTGGTATCAGTGCCGATAGACAAGCAGGTCTATGAATTTTGCTCACAGAAGAAAACATGCCCACCTAAGATTGGAGGAACCATCGGATATTTGGTCACTGCATCCTCATTAATTAAAGAGGAGGATAAGCACTTCACTCTCACTCAATACTAGATTCATATCTACAGAAGAGACTTGCAAACTATATTTGGTTGCAGTTCACCCTTCTCACCGGGCTTAAACCAGACAAACTATTTGCAGGCACATCCCTGTTTTACTAGTAAAAGACAGGCAGACCTACCTGTATGTTGGAGATGGCAGAAAACATCTTCCAGGACTAGTATCTAATCCATATAAAACATCTGCCAGGAGAAGTGTCTGTTCCACGATAATAGTTCAAGATCTACTGCATTCACAAATTGCAAAGGTTAAGCTTCCGCTATTTTCATCCATCAGTATATCTCCTTCGTTCTCCTGTATCTACTTCCATTGACATAATGTGGAAGCTGGTGACATCTGGTCTTCATCCTCTTCTACCTGCTGGAGGATGATGTCTTGTTTACAGAGCCACTGGAATATTTTACCTAGCTGATACATTCACATATACATCACCAATTGAATCCACAGTCCTGACCACATTTCAGTTGACCAGTGATCACTGATATTTTCAGTTACTGTTTTGGGTTTGGCGACCTCCACAGTGAAATCTTGACCATGGCCTGTGGTTTTCATGATACAGGCTCTTACTCTTAGCTAACACTTGAAGGGTTTTTGGTTAATGAGTGCTTTCCCATTAACCAGAATACCCAGCATCTGTCCCCAACAAGGGATAACGCATAAAGGGTGACCTGAAGCACCCACAAATGTTTTCAGCAAGGGTGGAATAATACCCTGTTTGATTGGTAGCTGTGGAGCTTTATTTTTTAATATTCATGCTGACATTCATCTTCTTCAAATCATGCCCGTACATCCAGAGGCCCTGACCCATCAAAACAATGGTTGTTAAACTTGATCGTTTTTTTTGTGGCATTACAGCTTCACTCTCTAAGCTACAAAACTTAAGCACTTCAGAACTCACTCAAATCAACCCAAAGCATCCCCTATTACTCAACTTTGCGAATAGGGTTTAAAGTTAACTGTAAGTCCAGCACCTAGTGCAAGGGGGAATAGACACTTGTGGGTGGTATCTTGCATCTAGTAGCAGCTTGGACCTTCTGACTTTCTTTAAAAATGCATGTTTATAACTATATATTCTACATACCTGCTATAAAGGTTCTTTTACGTCTAAAAGGTAAGCACTGAATCATTCCTTTATGTGTGCTGTTGGCTGCCACTGGACACCACGGGCACTTTTTCTGCCCATAGTGACTCTCTAAGCCGTCCCACAGGTAGTAGTCTCAGTGAGAGGAAAAAAACACAGAAAGTGCCATTGTGATTGCAGCCTGCCCCTGCCAACTCCTTTGGCATCATCCATGAAAAGAAACTGTCAAATTAGTTGACTGCCCGAAAAAAATATAATAGGTTAAAAAACACTCATGCAGATCTTTGATTGGAGTTTATTGGGCATGGCCATGTGTTGCACTGACCATCGGTGCTTTAAAAGAGTGAATCCAGCATCTGCCACCAAGTTAAGGGGGTCCTCCGCTGCCCGCCTGCCTCCCTTGCCCTGGGTATCCCCGTATCTGTCATTCTCCTGTCTGCCTTGTGGATGGCACAGTCGATTCCTGATAGTGGGAGACAGCCTTACGCCCAGTGATTAAAGCGTCACATCCGCTGGTGAGCACAAGCCTGTGTGCATTCCCTTAGAAATGAGACGGTGATCCTCCAAGTACTGAAGCCCCACAGTCCTTCTGTCCGCTCCTGTACCTGCTCCCCACCATGATCCAGCACCGGCATTTAACTGTTGGCACTAGTGTAACTGCTGGGGCAATGCCAGTGCAGTACCAGCGCTCCTGCCAGAGAGCAAGGCAGATGCACATTGAAGAGGAGATGGCAGAGAGGTCAGGTGGGCTGGGCAAGTGGGGGAAGAGGACAGGATCGCCTTAAAAACATTTTAGGCACCAGCGCTTATAATTTAACAAGTTAAGCACTAAATTAAATGTATTTACTCTTATATATTGGTGTACCCTACATTTTTAGTGTCTTAATCCCTCAAATTCCCAAAGTGACTGCTCGACCCTGCCAGAGATGCATTGTAAGCGTTAGGATATTCAAGTGGTGACACCATAGGCAGCACCACTAGTCAGAAAATATTTTCACAAACTGAAATTAACCACAATAGTTAAAAGCAACATAAAATGTGAAGGTAGCTGGAGAACTGATACAGTAGTACTACTGTTTGGAGGCATTTATAATTTCAAATTGAATAGTAGAACCCACAAAAGATCTTTTGAACATAGCAAGTCTTGTAGAGGAAAGGAACTTCCCCTCTTATAGAGGAAAGAAACACATGTTGAAGGATATTATTAACACACACATACACACCTACACTCACCCACACACACACACGTTACTGAATGTAAGGTTTTGTGTTAGAGTTTATACGAAATAAACACCAGATACTGAGCTTCACTGGTAGGTACTGTTAGATCTGGCGGTCTCTAGTTGGCAGAGGTAGGTACCAATGTCCAAATAGGACCCTTGCTTCTAGTCAGGGTAAGGGGGATGCAATCTTTGGATAACCCCGGCTCACCCCCTTGGTAGCTTGGCACGAGCAGACAGGCTTATCAAAGGCAATGTGTAAAGTATTTGTACCAACACTCACAGTAACACAGTGAAAACACCACAAGTGGACTCCACACCAGTTTAGAAAAATAAAGAATCTTTATCTAAACTACACAAGACCAAAACGACAAAAATCCAACATACACAGTTCAAGAATATGATTTTAAAAGAGTTATAGGGTTTGTGTCAAAATAATCGACAGTTACTTCACGTTTAGCCAAAAGTACCCTTAGATGCGACAAAAGTTCCATTTCTTCTGTGCCACTGCTCCCCCTCTCTGTGACCCCACAGTCCACATTTTGTGCTCTGTGCCACTCGTTTTTCCTCCCCTTTTGTGCCTCTTTTGCCTGTGTGCCCCGTTTTTGTGCTCTGTGCCATTCATTTTCCCCCCTTGTGCCCCTTTTGCCTGTGTGCCCCATTTTTGTGCTCTGTGCCACATATTGTTCCCCCCTTTTGTGCCCCTTTTGCCTGTGTGCGCCGTTTTTTTGCTCTATGCCACTCGTTTCCCCCTGTTGTGTGCCCCTTTTGCCTGTGTGCCCCGTTTTTGTACTCTGTGCCACTCGTTCTTTTTCCCCCTCTGTGCCCTTTTGCCTTCTGTACCACCCTTTTCCCCCTCCTGTGCCCCACCCCCTACCCACTCGCTGGTCCCGTCTCTCACCTCCCAGCTGCTCCTCCCTCCCACCTCCCCATATATGCCGGACGCTGTGCTGCCTCGCCGCTGGTGCGCCGAAGGCGCGCCTAAGGCAAGCCCATCTGCTCCCGTCCGCGCCTGGACCGCGCCCAGCGCCAGAACCCCTGGACCTCGCGAACGCCACAACACTAGACTCCACTACCATGCCAGCACCCTCCATGCACTCAATGCCGGCCAAAACCACACCTGGTTCCAGGCCGCCCCGAAACGGACCCACGGACCCTTCTCCTGCCGCGCCTGCAGCTTCACCTGCAACAGAGCCTCCGAAACTCCAAGGACTGGACCCAACCACCTCCGCTGCTTACTCCTCAACACCCGCTCCGCACGCAAACACGCCGTCGAGCTCTGGGATCTGCTCAACACCTCCGCCCCAGACATGGCCTACCAGACCGAGACCGGGTGGAACGACTCCTTGGCGCCCGACATCACCATAGCCATCCCGGACGGCTACAAGATCACCCGCAGGGATCGCGCCAACGGAATCAGAGGAGGAATATCCATTGTCCACTAGTCCACCCTCAAGGTCACCACCCACGCAGACGACACCCTCAACACCGCTGAACACCTGCACTTCCGGATCCACACCGACTCCAACACCACCCTCAGAGGAACACTTGTCTACAGCCCCCCCCGGACCCCAGGCTCAGTTCAGCGACTCCATCGCTGACCTCACTAGAACTCACGCACTCGCCTCCACGGACTACATCCTCCTCGGGGACCTGAACTTCCACCTTGAGAACAACAACGACACCAACTCCGCCACCCTCATCGCCAACCTCGCCAACCTCGGCCTCAGACAACGTGTCACCGCACCCACACACGCTGCCGGCCACACGCTGGACCCCATCTTCTCCACAAGCACCTACGTCGCCTTTAACCACACCACCGAACTCCACTGGACCAACCATCGCTGCATCCATTTCACCTTCAAAAAACCAACCACGCACCACCGCACCCAACAGCTGCCTCGCCGCTGCTGGACCAAAGTCACCGAAGACCAGCTGATCACCACCCTCGTCCAGAACCCACCCACCGACCCCACCAACCCAGACGTTGCAGCCCGCAACCTCAGACAGTAGATCGACGACTGCGCCAACAACCTTGCCCCGCTAAAGAAATCCTCCAACAACCACGCCAGCAAGAGAGCCACCTTGTTCACCAACAAGCTCCAGACCTCCAAACGTGCATGCTGGAAACTGGAGAAGAAATGGCTCCACGAACACATCACCTCATCAGTCCAGGCCAAGAGATCCTCCTTCAAAGACCGCCTGGATAACAACGCACTCGACAGCAAAGAGCTCTTCAGCATAGTAAAGGAACTCTCCAACCCTAGTGCCAACGCCAATGACATCCCGCCCTCACAAGAACTGGGCGACTCACTGGCCACCTTCTTACACCACAAGATCGCTGACATCCACGACAGCTTCAACACCACGACCGCCCGACTACCCAGACTCCACCTCCCCTGCGAACGCCACCAGCACCAACCGCCTGATCTCCTGGTCCAACGTCAACGACAACGAGACACGCAAGGTCATGAACTCCATCCACTCAGGATCTCCGTTAGACCCGTGCCCACACCACGTATTCAACAAAGAAGACTCAGCCATCGCACCCCAACTACGGAAGGTCATCAACATCTCCTTCGAAACAGCGGCATTCCCGGAAACCTGGAAGCATGCCGAAATCAACACCCTCCTCAAGAAGCCCATGGCAGACTCCAAGGACCTCGAGAACTTCTGGCCCATCTCCCTGCTCCCGTTCCCGGCGAAGGTCATAGAGAAAATAGTCAACATACAATAGGCCCGCCACCTCGAAGACAACAACATCTTTGACCAGTCACAGTCCGGATTCAGACAAAACCACAGCACCGAGACAGCCCTCATTGCGGCCACAGACAACATCAGGCGCCAACTAGACAATGGCGACCATCAGCCCTCATCCTCCTGGACCTGTCAGCCGCCTTCGACACAGTCTGCCATCGCACCCTAAAGACACGCCTCCAAGAAGCCAGAATCAAAGTGATGGCCCTCGACTGGACCACGTCCTTCCTCTCTGGCAAAACCCAGAACATCCGCCTCCCACCCTTCTGATCCGAAGCCACCAACATCATCTGCGGTGTCCCCCAGGGCTCTTCTCTCAGCCCAACGCTGTTCAATGTCTACATGGCCCCCCTCGCACAAGTGGCCCGCCACCACGACCTCAACATAATCGCCAACGCCGACGACACCCAGCTCATCCTCTCCCTCACCAAGGACCCACACACCGCCAAAACCAACCTCCACGAGTAAATGAAGGCTGTCACCGACTGGATGAGAAGCAGCCGTCTGAAACTGAACTCGGACAAGACGAAGGTCCTCATCCTCGGACCCACCCCCTCAGCCTGGGGCGACTTCTGGTGGCCGACCACACTGGGACCAGCACCGACACCCACCGACCATGCACGCAACCTAGGATTCATCCTCAACTCCTCCCTCTCCTTGTCCAAACAGGTCAACACCGCCTCCTCCTCCTGCTACAACACCCTCCACATGCTGCGCAGGATCTACAAGTGGATCCCAACAGAAACAAGAAGAATGGTGATACAGGCCCTCATCAGAAGCAGACTGGACTACGGCAATGCACTCTATGTAGGAATCCCAGCCAAACACCTACAACGACTACAACGCATCCAAAACGCCTCTGCCCGACTGATCCTCAACGTCCCCCGCCGCAGCCACATCACCCCCACCTGAGAGACCCACACTGGCTCCCCGTCAACAAGAGGATCACCTTCAAGCTCCTCACCCATGCACACAAAGCACTCCACAACACCGGACCAACCTACCTGAACAGCAGTTTCGGCTTCTACACTCCCACCGCCAGCTCCGCTCCACCAGCCTCGCCCTAGCCGCTGTCCCCCACATCCAACGAATGACCTCTGGCAGCAGATCCTTCTCCTACCTCGCCGCCAAGACCTGGAACACCCTCCCTGCCCACCTACGGCAGACCCAAGACCTACTCGCTTTCAGAAGATTCCTCAAGACATGGCTCTTCGAGCAGTAGCGGCACCCCCCTCCCCTCAGCGCTTTGAGACCCACACGGGTGAGTAGCGTGCTTTCCAAGTACTCTGATTGATTGATTGATTGATTCATTGATAAAGTGCCCAGAGTCCTATTGCCAACAACCACGGGTCAGGTAAAATAAAGGAGGAAGTAGCAAAAATATTTGGGAATAACCCTGCAAAAAGGGCCATTTTCAACAGGTGCACCTCAAAATTAGAGAACAATAGAGGAAATTGTTGTGCCTGTTCACAAACTGCACACTGTTGTATGATTTGTAGTACTACAAAATGTGCTACAAAATTCAATTCACAAACTACAAACAGAGTTTTACAACTCAGCACTCTCTATTCTTCATGTGCAGAGTTCTCCAAGCCAACAGCAAAGTCTTAGGATTTGGAGAACTCTGAACTCATAAGTATAGGGAGTGCAAAGCCATACAACTGTGCAATTAGGGCCATATTTATGACCCTTGTGGCGGAGGTCAGTGCAGCATGTCACCTTGCTCTGCTGCCCTGCATCCCAGGGAAAGGTCAGGAATGCACTGTATTTATCTAATATGGCCCATTCCTGTCCTTTCCCCTTGCATTGACGCCGTTTTGGCAGCCTAGCACCAACCCAGGTTACAATGGTGCAAGGGTGTTGTAGACAGGAAACAATCCTGAGAGGCATTTTTCCTTGTTCTGTGTTTGCTGCAGAATGCAGCACACATAGAAAGAGGAAAAAACGAAGAGTAATAAAGACATTTCTCCTTGTTACTCCTCACCTGAGGAGCCATATATTTTGGAGCATTTCCGGATTTACCAAGTTTGGTAAATCTGGGAATGAGTTAAAAACCAGGGGAGTTGCATGGGAACACCCACACAACGCCTCCCTTGTGCAAAGTAATGCAGCATAACTGTACTGCATTACTTCATATTTTTAAGCAATTCAAAGTGGCTTTACGTGGATTCAAAATATGACTTTAGGTTTGAGTCACTCTTGCACCACTTTGCATGGTCCAATAAGCGGAGCAAACCAGAGCATAGCCATGGTTCTCAGTTTGTAAATACCATAATGTAGTAAACATACAAAAAAACGTAAGTTTACCTTTGTGAATTAGGCCCTTAAAGTCCAACAAGAGTTTACTCAGAAAAGCAAAGAGTAACCATAAGCAATAGCTAGACATGATTAATGTGTTCCTTTTTTATACAGGAAGGCGTAACATATTTGCTTTATTGTGGCCTAGTCCATAATTCATCGAATTAGGGACCCAAGAACTACAACTCCTGATTTGGTGATGACTGGAGTTTTAAGGAAAAAAGAGAGAAAAGAGCATAAAGCGACTTGAATGTGAGTGGGAATAGACATGATAGATGGGTGACAGAATGAGGTAGGAAAGATTGCAAGGTTTTTAGATATAAATTATAGAGAAGGTAAGAATTCCCTTAGTGCTCACCAAAATATAGCTTTTATCCTGCTGTTTTGTGCTCTTCTCTTTTACTAGACAATTGAAATAGTTTGGGATCTTGATTCTGGTGATGACTAATCCCTTTCAATTAGATATTGCGGATGTCGATCCCCACTGATCTCCCTGAGTTGCCATATTATAAATGTGACCCTAAAAGTCAAGTGAGTAAATGGTGTACTTGGACCAGTTTGCAGAGTCTTAGTAGGGTGGGCCCCAGGACACCAGTGGCACAAGAACCCCAAACCCATGGTTGTGGCCATGTAGCCTGTGTCTGCCCTGTGCTCCCCAAAGTGTTTATGGAAGTGATCAATATATTTTTCCACAGAATCATGCTGTCTATTAATAATCAGTGTAGTTATTTGCTAAAGACAGTACTACACTGAATTTAATCAAAATTAGACAAGCTTCTTCCTAACTCCAAAACTAGGAGAGGTTCATATCCTAGGGATGGAGGTAACATCAGACCAGGGTTGGCTCTTCGAAAGGATTAGACATTAGCAATAACAGTGCGCCTAAGAGAATATATTGGAGATAGCTAGACTGCCTCAGTAAGGACAACATAATGTTCGGATCAAGATTAACAAACAGGAAGCACAGCTTAGCAACCATGGCCTAAGAGCAAACTCACACTTAAAGCAATGACAAACAATTCATGTGATATAATTCAATATTCCAATGGGTTTATCTACAATCAGTTCATTATCTTAAATATGGAGGAACTAAGCCCAGTATTACAACCTGCCCCAGACAGCATGCAATTTTTGTTTGCCATATATTCCTTTCTTTGAATATTTTATTATGCAAACGTGTGTATGAGTGTTGAAGCTTGAAGATAGATGTTTCATTACATATAGCTTGTGTCGGAGTGTAATTCAAAACATTTTTTGGGAAGTTCTGCTAAAGTCTGAGTTAGAAGCATTTGGGGTTTTATGTTGGGGTTTTAAACAAAATGTCCTACTACTAAAATGGATGAGCCATTGTAATTTCGACAAACTTTTCTCCTATTCACACCACTGAAAAACCAATCTTTGGACTGACTACAGAAGGTCATATCATATCACCAGAGGGGTGAGTCCTTCAAAAGATGAGTAGGCTCATCAGAACGTTATTATTTCTTTGGTGTGATATTGATGGAGTGGGAAATGGAGTTTTCACCATACATATTTTCGAGTCCCGACTATATTCACATAATGTCTCAAATGAACATCAACAGATCAATATCACATCCACAACAGTGAAACATATTTTGCCCCACAAGGATGACAGAGAGTAGTATATTTTCAAACCATAAAGGTTTATACATCAAATTAGCAACATTACAAACTTGCTTCACTTAATTTAATCATAATCAATAATCACCTGGTTACAACATGATTCAATAAAATCCACAGCCGGCTGAAATAGCAAATACAAAGTTAAGTGTAAGAAATTAGTTTGTGGGTGAAAGGGGTGGAAGTCCCACTCAAGCAACAACCACAGTCTTTGTCAGGGTGGACCACAAAAGTCACTAAATTAACATGTACTCAACCCTCGGGTAGACTGGTAGCTTGGCACAAAAGCAGTTAAGTTTTACTTAAGGCAAATTGTACAGAATACAATCACTAATAAAGTGAACAAACAAGAGAAGAAAAATCCCAAACCAATTTAGAACAATAGAGCAAATTTGAATAAATAATATGAGAACAAAATTACAAAATTCCAAGAGTAGAAGTGGAGAAATGTAATTTCAAAGATTAAAGATAAGTATAAAGGCCAAAAGCACAAAGAGCCACACATGGTCACATGGTTGTGCTAGATCGTGAAAAGCCACAAGTTCAGGCTGTCCGTGATGGAGCATGGACTGAATCCAAGGACCAGGTTAGCCCCTCTGAAAACGTTGCCATCTTAAAGTCCAGCCTGAAGAATTTAATTTGCTTGTTGAAGGCTGCAAGGAGTAGGGAGAGTTTTGCAGATGGTCATCGCTGTAGCATGAAGAGCAGTTCTCACTTTGTGGACAGTTGTATCTCTAGCATGAAGATCTGGTGAGCATCACAGATGGTCATTGCTGGAGCTTCATGATGGCAGTCACTGTTGTCTGTTGTTGCTGTAGCGTGTAGGGGAGGTCTCCCAGTACTGGTAGTCACTGGTGGTCACTGTGGATTGAAGAGTCGGGCTCACCATAGATTTGCATTGGTAGTCCTACATAATCAGAGTTACAGTCAAAGTAAATGCAAACCAATTTGCCATAGATTCAGTATAGCTTGTTCCAGCACAACATGAAAACAAATCATGTGTGTCATTAAATGTTTTGGAGAATTAAACGTTGTTTGATTACATTTTAGCAGTCAAAAATATAATGGCACTCAAAAAAACAGAAATTACGTATTGTATTTCTATACACCAAAATATTAAAGACATGGTGGTTAAATATCACAAGTCATTTAAATGCATAAAACAATAACACACATTTAAATTTCAGAGTTGACAAGTGTCCAGGGTAGGTGATTACGTATCACTAGTCATTTAAATACACAATGAGTCCTCGTGCCAGAGGGCGAAGATCTAGGATAAACCCTGCAAAAAGGACCAGATCCAGCATTAATTATTTTAAGATTATTGTAGGCAAATCATGAAAGATGCAGTTCCCCTGAACGGAAACTCCCTTATACTAAGCTAAGGTTTGTATTGAGATCATGGAAGTTTTAACCCGCAGGTATCAGCAAACGAAACCTCTAAGGCAGGAACAAATAAAGGGTCCAATCAAACAAAGGACAAATATATTTGCTCAAGAGTTTAAACTCATGAGAACCAACAAAATAAGCATGTGATCTCAAGAGAGGCAAAGGGTTAAATGCATTCAAAGGTGGACTGGACCAGTCTGCAATCTTCTTTTCTGAGCCGGCAATGTACAATTGAATATAAGATTCAGTAGATTCTAACACATCCCACAGTTCCCAAAGATAGGGGGGGGCATTTACATTTCAACAATTCGTCTTTGAGATGTTGTCATCCCCCTTTCTCAGACATCACACACAAAGGAGGCTTTCAGCTGCGTGACCTTAGATCAGATTATCTCCTTCTAGTTTGTTCCTCACGGTCCGTCTGTTCTCAACTGTGCAAAATACTCATTATACCGGTTTCTGTGAAAGTATAAATACGCTATATTAAACTAACACATTGTTTACAATTAAATAACCGTAGGTACTGCAGCTCAGCTTCTGAAATGAGAGACGGAATTTAATAACCCATAGTAGCCATGGGCACATTTGAAACTTTAACATGGCTAATTTAGATTAGGCCTATATTGACTATGGCTAACTATTAAATACAAATCACTATGATCAATTTAAGCATAAAATCAAACTTGAACATAAGTATTCATCATCATATATGATGTGCATTATTACCATGTTATTACCTGTATCCCTTCAGGATTTCCTTGCAACCTACTTTTTAATATAAACCTTTTGACCTATTCCTTTACTCGTTTTGCTTCTTCTAAACTACAAATTATCAAAATGTCTTCGCTTTTCAATCAATGTAACCCATGTCCGCTTGTCAAGCACGCTTTAATATTTCTGCATATCTTTATTTTTTAAAGTTTTATTTTGAAATGTTTAGGTTACTGCATGAGGCATGCATGTATTAAACTGTGTGCTACTATCATTTTTACATCTGTTCTCATGGGAGCAGCTTTTAAGTAGTTAGTGTTAGGGCGGAGCAGACACGCACATGCACACAACACACTCTGTTATCATCAGGGTAGCAATGAATTTATAATCCCTTTGATAGTTTCTTGTCAGTAAACCATGTGGACTGCACGCCACAGTTTCCTCTGCGGAAGACGCTAGGTGCTAAAGTACAGCGCCCTCTTTAATCCGCTTTTACAAGCCTCCATGACATTGACGGGCGCTACCCCATCTAGGGACGTGGCGCCTTTAGTGGTAGCAAAGGGCGGAACAGGTTAGGAATCTGTTGTATTCCCTTTACTTATATTGTATCCTATCTCTTTAAGATGTACATTCTATATTAGCTTATGCCATAGGGTGCTTTGGCTATCTGTATTATAGCTTGTCAGTTAGCTCCCTGGCTTTCTGATGGGAACACCAGTTCTTCTCTGTAGCATTAAATAAATACCATTTCAATACTCTTATATTTGTGTCCACCCTTCTACCTGGATTATTACACATGGCGACGATGAGCTTGTGGAGCTAAACAACTACAGAGGGAGGAGAACTCCACTGGTGTAAGAAGAACCACGCAAGAAGAAAAAGTAATCTGCTTAAACAAGGAGCAGGTACTGGAACCACATTACAAGATCCAGCGAACAACGACATGTATAGCTGGTGAGTTTGTGAAGAAACAAAAGAGAGGAAGAGAGACTCTGCGTGTGAGAACAGTGAACCAACGTTATACTTGATGTAAAAGACAGCGAACGTGTGCACTGCGTGGGAAGCAAGTTGACATAACCCTATTCAATTCGTGTACTGTATAAGAGTTACGTGTGAAGAATAACCCTTGCCCTTTGGGGAGGAATAACGAGGCACGGACATCACGGTGAGCAGTGCCATTATTTGAAAAGCAAGGCTCGAGCAGTCAGTGAAGCGTGTATGAGACTGTGAACGTTTCATTGGTGTGCACTGCGTAGGAAGCAAGTCGGCATAACCCCATTCATCTTGCGTACTGTACAAGGGTTACGCGTGAAGAGCAACCCTGGCGCTTTGGGAGAAGTAACGAAGTACAGACAACACGATGAGCGCTGGCATCATTTGAAAAACGAGGCTCGAGCAGTGCGTGCGAGCTCGAGCAGTGCGTGCGAACAGCGGTCTCACCTGGAATTCCGACGCCGTGTTCGAAGCGGCAGAACAGCGCGGAGAGTAGCGCAACGATCTTCGGAGTGTGTCACTGCGGAAGCGGTAGTGACGTGACCACGTAAAAATGAAAACGTGACGGCCATTTTAGAAACACTTCTGGTTGCTTAGCAACCTCTTCCGTGATTAAAACCGGAGAGGATTGAAAGTTTAACGGTGTTGGACAGAAAGAAAAGGGCGAAGAATCCAAGCGAGGCAAGCAGAGAACTTAAAGAGAGGTGAGAAGGAAATTTTTTTTTTTTAAAAGCGCGCTTACAGTGAGGAAAAAGGAAATTTGCCTTGTACTCTAAGCTGTGCAATTTACATACAAAAAGGAGAGACAACAAAAGACAATGCGAATTGTTGTAGGCACAACCAAATGAACGATAACTCATGAGATACTGAGTGAAGTGCACGAAATTTCTTTAGAAGAGACAAGAGGTGTAGACAAGTAGAGAGGTGTGAAAGCAATGATGGAGAGTCAAAATGTTATCATGCCGCCTATGTTTTTGCAAATGAGCGGAGACCCACCCATCGAGTGGGATGAGTGGATAGATATTTTTGAGAACTACATCGAAGCACTAGATGGGAAAGATTTTAGTGCCAGCAGGAAGAAAGCTCTACTATTGAGTGCGCTTGGGAAAGAGGGTCAGCACTCTTTCAAGTATTTGCCAGTGGGGTTGAGCCAAGATGGGAGAACAATAACAAATGTTTACACAGAGGCAAAGGCGCGAATGAAGAAACAGTATTCGAAAGAAGTCAACATTGTTATGGCAAGACATACATTTTATACCCAACCGCAAAGAGCAGAGGAATCTGTTGACCAGTTCGTGACAAGATTACGGGAATTGTCCATTAAATGCAGTTTTGGGGAAATACGAGAAGAAATGATAAGAGACCAGTTAATAGTACAATGTAGAGATAAGAAAATGCAGGAGAAATTATGGGCAGCAAAAAATCCCACTTTGCAATCAGCCATAGACATAGCGAAAGTGGTTGAAGAGTCTAATGCATGCATGAGAGAGATGGAGAAAAAGGATAGTGCAAAAGAGGGTAGTCATAAGAATGGAGTTTCTTGTGTAGAACAAGAAGAAGTCGCTGCTGTAAGTAAGAAAGGTGTAGATTCTGGGGAGAAGGATGTGAAAAGGTTTAATTCTGGATATGCCAGTGGGGAGAGGAGTAGATATCAGGGAAGGATGTGCACTAGGTGTGGGAGTACATTCCATACTTCAGAGTATAAAAAATGCTTTGCTTTAGACAAGATGTGTAGAAAATGTGGGAGGAAAGGACATTTCTTCAGAATGTGCAAAGGGGTGAATAGTGAAAATGTGGCAGTTGTAGGGAGGATAGAAATATGCAAAGGTGAGGCTAGTGTTGAAGGTTCTAGTAAAGTATTGAGTGTAGGTAGCGATAGTACCTGTCAAAGTGAACGAGGTAAGAGGGAAAGACCCAAAGCAAAGTTTGTTATTGACAAGAAAGAAGTAGAGTTAATGGTTGATCCCGGGTCATTTTGGACAATAATTCCTAATGAAATGTACATGGGCAATTGGAAAGAGGTACACTTGCTTCCCAGTGACATTAGTCCATGTGGCTATCAAGGAGGCAGTATAGAGTTGATGGGCTATATGTCCTGTGAAATTTCATTTAAGGGTCGCTCTACGATAGGGAAGGTTTATGTAGCAAAGTCAGGGCCTGCCATCTTGGGATGGGAACAGCAATATGACCTTCATATCATCATCAACCCGAGAGCTGAACAACAAGTGATGGTGGTGGACAGTATAACTGTGGAGTCAATAGTTGAAGGAATGACAAGTCTGTTCGAAGAACATATCAGGGAGTTGAGAGGATATGTTCATAAGATCATGGTACGTGAGAATGCGGTACCTGTGCAACACATGGTCAGGAAGGTTCCGTTTATCGCAAGAGAGGAGGTCAAGAAGATGCTGAAAGAGATGTTGGATCAAGGGGTGATTGAGCAGATCGAGACATCACCATGGATTTCGCCAGTCGTCATCACGACTAAATCTGACGGAAAATTCAGGTTTTGTGTGGACCTTCGCACCTTGAATCAGAACATTGTGGTAGACAACTTCCCACTTCCGAATATCAATGAATTGGTGTTGTCGCTGAAGGGTGGGAAGTATTTTTCGAAGCTCAACCTCCGTAGTGCATATCACCAAATCAAACTGCACAAGGACTCCAAGGCATTGACTGCGTTCATAACAACGGAGGGGATCTATCAGTTCACACGCATGCCCTTTGGGCTTGCATCTGCGGCAGGCGTCTTCCAACGAATGATGGGTGCAGTTTTGAAAGGGGTGGGCAACGTGGTATATTTCCAGGACGATGTTTTGATTTTTGGAGAAACTATGGAAGAACACAATGTAATTTTGAAAACTGTTTTGGAGAGGATGGAACAGGCTGGGTTGACGTTGAAGAAAGAGAAATGTAGGTTTGCAGTGGAGGAAGTGGAGTACCTGGGTTACACGTTGTCTGTGAATGGGGTGAAACCAAAGAGGGATTTGTTAGAGTCCATTAGAAATGCACCAGCTCCATGTGACAAGGACCGGTTGCGGTCTTTCCTCGGTCTCATAGAATACTATGCAAAGTTTGTAAGGGATTTTGCAGGGAAGACGGAGAGAATCAAAGTACTGTTGAGGAAGGGATGCAAGTTTGTGTGGGACGCAGAACAGGAAGATTGCTTTCAGAAGATTAAGGTAGAAATATGTGAAGCTGGTATATTAACGCCTTTTGATACAAAACGCAAATCTGTTTTGACAGAGGATGCGAGCGCAGTGGGGATTGGTGCGGTGTTAGCTCAGGTGCATGATTCTGAGCTGAAGACAGTAGCCTTTGCATCAAGAACTCTCACGGCTGCTGAGAGGAATTATTCTATAATTGAACGGGAGGCTTTAGCAGCAGCGTGGGGGTGTGAATACTATAGGATGTATTTGTGGGGGTTCAAGTTTAGGCTGTTGACAGACCACAAACCATTGGTAAAAATTCTGTCACCTGGTGGGGCTGGAAAGGGGTCGGCGAGGTTAGCCAGGCTGGCTGCGAGGATTCAAGAGTATTTGTATTGTGTGGAGTACATTCCTGGATGGAAGAACAGCCAAGCTGATGGTCTTTCTAGACTACCGCTACCTTGGGAGTTGGTAGATAAGTCGGGGGTGGAATCACTCAATTCCGAGGGGTCTGTGGCGGCTGTGGATGAAGTGGTGGATATGTGCACGGGAGCAGTGAGTAAGAGTTGGTGGAATAGCTGTATGGGAAATGATGTGGTACTGAGAGAGGTGAAGGAGATGATTGTGAGGGGTTCGAGGAGAGAGAGTTGTGTATCTCCTGCTCTTCGTCCATATCTGAAAGTTTTGGAACATTTGTCGATATTGGACAGGGAAGATTTTATCATTTTAAAGGAAGACAAGTTTATCCCCCCACAAGAAGTGAGGTTCACTCTATTCAAGATAGCTCACGAAGGTCACCTGGGGCAGTCTCTTACTAAGAGGAGAGTGCGAGAGCATTTCTGGTGGCCAAGTATGGATCGGGAGATCTCTGAGTGGGTAGAGAGATGTACAGATTGTTTGGAGTGTGAGAAGAGACTGAAGGTTGGTGCTCAGGGAGAATGTGGAACAATTGAAAACCCTGGAGTGCCGTGGCACACTATATGCCTTGATTTCATTGGTCCCTTTTACCAACTGGAGCATGGTATGAGGTTTGGTTTGGTAGTTGTGGACGTCTCATCGAAGTGGTTGGTGGTCAGGTTTATGAAGGAGATCACTACAAGATGCACGATTGAGATGTTGCAAGACATTTTCAGGGAGGAAGGATTTCCTGTGAAGATCATCACGGATAATGGGACGCAATTAACCTCAGCGGAGATGGTCAGTTTCCTAGAGAAATGTGGACTTGTGCATTCAAGGACGTTGTTGTACAACCCACAGGGTAATGGCATGGTTGAGAGGGCGAACCGAATGGTTAAGGGTGCTATCCAGATGGCCCTGTCATCTAGGGAGAATGTGAAAGAGTTGGTTAATGATTTAGTTTGGGCTTATAGAACCACTGAGAACGGTGTGACTGGGATGATTCCTTTTCGTGTGATGAGAGGACGTTCCGCTAGTACCAAACTCGTGGCAGCATGGATGAAGGAGTGTTTGAGTTCTGGTGTATTGGAGAGGAAGGAGAACGATAGGGAGGCGATGAGTAAGTGTCGTTTTGCAGTGAATGATTGGGTAAAAGTGAAGCTGGGACGTGTTAGCGGTGGGTTGACTAAGTTCAGGGGTCCGTTTAAAGTCAAAGCTGTACATAAGAGGTTTGTGACCCTGTTTAATGGGGAGCATTGGAACTTGAGGCGGGTAGCCCTGTACGAGAAAGCGGCAGGAGATGCTGTTTGTCCTCAATCTAACCGCAAGGTGGACTCACGAGAGAGTGGTGGAAATGGAGTTGGAGCAGGTAGGGACCAGAGGGAAAGGAGGCCTCCCAGATACTTACAAGATTTCGTGTGTGAGTGAATGTTGTTCTGTATAGCAATGAGCATGGGCATAATTTGTTTTTTTTTTCTTCGTTTTGTTCATGGGAAGGGGAGAGGATATGTTGTATTCCCTTTACTTATATTGTATCCTATCTCTTTAAGATGTACATTCTATGTTAGCTTATGTCATAGGGTGCTTTGGCTATCTGTATTCTAGCTTGTCAGTTAGCTCCCTGGCTTTCTGATGGGAACACCAGTTCTTCTCTGTAGCATTAAATAAATACCATTTCAATACTCTTATATTTGTGTCCACCCTTCTACCTGGATTATTACAGAATCCCTTCTGGGTCAGGAGACCCGGAAGAGGAAAGTGAGTGGTTAGAAACAGGGAATACCGGAATCGCCGCAACCGGATACACATCACGCTGGGTGCCCTGGATGTAGAAACTGGCGGGGGGTTAAAAGCCAGAGGGGCAATAATGCCGCCCTCTTTGTCCACTCGCCTGTGTGAAGGTCATAGGTCACGTGAAGAGTTACACAAGAAGACCGCGTGCAGCGCTGGTGGTCCGCGTTGAGCATTAGCGGTCGTACAACCTATTAGCAGGTGAGAGGGCCTTGAGTGATGGCAGCTTGTAATTATGATTGGTGAATTGGCGGTTGATTTGAGATCGGAGGATTGTGCAAGGGGGGGCTGTGGCCGCAAGTCTTTGCTTAGGCCCGGTTTGTGGGTCTTACTACTTGCGAGTCGCATGAATGGCGGAGAGCTTGTTCCTATCCCCCACCCGAGGGAAAGGGTGCGAGGGCGGAGGACGTGGTGAGAGGCAGCTGGTGCGGTGTTGAGCCTGGAGTGATGGTGGCGCTGGGCGGCAGGGAACAATCGGTGCGGTTCTTTGCAGCAGCTCACTCCTTTCAATGTGTCGACATCTATCAAGCTTTGGAGTTGTATTTGCAAAGTTCCAAATGGGAGGTCCTGTCATGATTAGCACCAAAGAATGGCTATGGTGCTGGAAAGGAATGCATTCATTATTTTCTTTTGTTTATTGAACATAGCCTGGAGTGATGGTGGCGCTGGGCGGCTGGGAGCAATCTGCACCATTACTTACCAAATAAGGTCAGTTTGCTCGGGTGGGAACGGGGCTCCAACTCAGGCATGAAACCTGGAGTCTTGGTGGCGTCACGCGGCAGTCAGGGCTAGCTGAGCGCGTTAACCTATGCAGCGAGTACGTACACAGGCACTCAGGGAGGGGCTAGACAGCTGGGCGAGCGCCTCTCAACCAGGGAGTTCGGCGCATTGACGCGCAGAGCAGTGCGAGCACACGAAGCCTGGCAATATCGGGCACGCCAGGTGATTAGAGCATGGAAGCGTTCAGGGAGCGCATTAGGCCCCGTTTTTGGTAAATCGTTCGTATCTTTAGACAATAAACATTGGCTAAGCCAGCAGATCCCCACATATAACCCGCGCTGGGAAAAAGGCACAGTGGTGACATGGGCAAAAGCAGGACGACAAGGGGGATATGGACATGGTATACCAAATGGGATAAATGGAGCAAATTTAATGCAGTGTATAGGTGGGTACTGGTGAGTATTACCGACACCGGTAAGGCATGGGACTAATATGTGTGGCATGGGTAACAATAAATGCATGATGGAGAGGGGCTTTTTGTGGGGGATCGCATGATCAAGTTAAGCGGACTACACTGGCAGGGTAGGTATGGTCAGTGCCCGGTCGAACACATGGGGTAGGGTGTGCATGCGACAGAGGGGAGCCTCAGGTTCCAGGACGCAGGAGGGAGAAGAGAATGAAGACTAATGCGTTTCTGTTTTCATTAAGTGCAGAATGCCAACTAGATGGGCTCGAAAGGGCAAGGACGCTCTGGCAACAAAGGACGACTTTTGCACGCTTGCAGAGCTGTTGGAGGTCACTAAAGAAAAAGGCATTGACTGGGCGTTAAAGACATTGACGCAAGGGGCCGAAACAAGCACACAGGAAAAGGCAACGCGGGCCAAGCGGGTTCGGCATACACCGGAGAGGTTTAAATACGCACAGCCAGAAAAGCACAACAGATCGGGGACTCTCAGGCCACTACCTCAGGTGAGGCAGGGGTGATAGACAAAACAGTCCTGGTGGCTGACACGGCGCAATCGATGAACGTGCCCTCCATGAGCCTGGCTGGTGGACCCATTGTTATGACCAGTGTTTCGTAGACGAGGGTGCTACCAGTCACAACGGGTGCGATGACCCCGGTGCATATAGCCCCGCAAGCTGCTCCCCCGGTGGTAGCACATCAAGGCAGTGGTATAGCACAAGTGTGGGTTCAGTCAGGGGATGTGGCTCAATCTCCAGTGGTGGTGGCGGCGATGTCACAAGGGCAAGGGCAAGCGCATAGTAATAGCTCAAGGGTTCAGTGGGCCTCACAATGGCATCTCCCATGACCGTAGGGTCAACAGTCTCTGGGCAGCCAGCACTAGCATACAGCCCACTAATCTATGGGTCGACATCCATGGCGTTATCCCCCTCCGCAGGGATCATGTGGCACGTGCCAATGGAGATCAAGGAAAAAATATTCAGGGGAGAGTATGTGGATGTGTTTAACCTCATAAACGCCGGGGTGGTCCTGGGGAAAACCCGGGCTGGGAAGGATAGGGAGCTCAAGCAGAAAAGGGTATGGGTAGATTGGTCGATCAAGAATTGGATTACAGGGTTCGCGATTTACGTGGCTATTATGGTAGAAAGGTACCCCGCAGTGGCAGCCCAATTAATCAGTTACATGTCTATGATTCATGGGGCGGGGTCAGAATTCCCAGGGACAGGGTGGCTCCGGTACAACAACAAATTCAGGCAAATGAAGGCAGTTCATCCGGAGGTAGCATGGGACCAGCGAGAGATTAACAAATGGCACTTTGTGTTTTACTCGACAATACCTGTGAACAAGACTAGTCAGCCCTTTCGGGGGTACAGGGGGTCTGGAGATAAAAAACTGGCCTGCTGGCAGTTCAACAAGAATGAGTGGAACCGGGGCACAGCATGTAAGTTTAAACATTGCTGTTTCTTCTGTGGCGTCCCGGGACACCCAGAAATTAGATGCTTCAAGAAATTGGGGAGGCCAAAAGAGCAGCCTGCCCACACCCAATCCCAAGCCAAGGGACACCCTGCCCAGGCACCTTAGGTGCTTACCAACGCCCATCCAGCTTCACGACCTGACATACCTCCTTAGTAAATATGACAAGTTACAAGAGGTTCACTTTATACATAAGTGCTTTTGTTTTGGCTTTCGCATTACATCCTCGGCTACCCCGTCCACGCACAACCAACACTCAGTGCTCCAAAATCGAGAAGTGGCTAGGCAGAAAATCGCGAGGGAAGTTTTGTTGGAGAGGGTTGCGGGCCCCTTCCGACATTTGCCGAGGCCCGACCTTGTATGCTCACCATTGGGGTTGGTACCTAAAAAAGAGAAAGGGAAATTCTGTTTGACAACTTGTAGAGTCCACCAGGGCTGTCAGTCAATGACAATCTTGACCCTAAGCTTTGCATGGTGTGTTACACCACCTTTGATATGGCAATCCAGAAGCTACAGGCGCTAGGGGAGGGAGTGTTGATGGCTAAATCAGACACCGAGGCAGCCTTCCGCCTCCTGCCAGTACACCCTGATGACACCAGGTTCCTGGGGTTCACCTTTGAAGGGGAGTATTTCATTGACCTCTGCATGCCAATGGGGTGTTCCATCGCGTGCACGGTGTTTGAAACATTCAGCAGGTTTGGAATGGGCAGTGCAGCAATTTCTAACGTCTGTGACATCTGTCGAGGTGGTGCATTACTTGGATGATTTCTTGTTTCTGGGACCACAGGGCTCCCTTGCATGCAGGAAGGCCCTGCTGGGCTTCCAGCATCTGTAAAAGCGCTGGGCGTGCCTTTGGCCGCGGAGAAAACAGAAGTGCCAACTACTAGGCTAACCTTCCTAGGCATTGAAATAGACACCATGGATGGGATATGTAGACTTCCCCAGAAGAAGGTAGCAGCATTCAGGTCAGCCATTGAGTTTTGTTTTTTAGCACGGAAGGTGACGCTTCACCAATTACAGGTCCTGGTGTGGCAGCTGAACTTTGCGCTATGAGTCATACCTATGGACAGGGCCTTTTCTAGGAGTATAGCGAGGGCGATGTCTGGCTTGCGCGCCAAACATCATCACACCAGGCTCTCGGCAGATGTAAGGAATGATTTAGCCATCTGGAAAAGATTTCTAGAAGAATTCAACGGGACGGTGGTCTGGCAACAGCCGAGTCTCCCCAATGCCGAGTTGGAATTGTACACAGATGCAGCGGGCAGTGTGGGCTTTGGGGCGGTCTTGGGTCCCAGGTGGTGTATGCAGCACTGGCCGGAGGAGTGGGCGTTGTCAGGCCTCACCCGCAATATCACCTTCTTAGAACTGTTCCCAATTATTGTGGCGTTGCATTTGTGGGGCGACATTCTGGCAAACAGGCATATTGTATTTTGGTCAGATAGCATGTCTGTATTGATGGCTATTACCAATCAGAGGGCGAAATGCACCTGGGTCCTGCGCCTATTTAAGGAACTAGTCTTGCGATGCTTGCAGCGCAATGTACATTTTACTGCTAGACATGTGCCGGGTGTGGACAACACTTCCCGGAGGGATTGTGGAAGCTTGGTGCCCCACAGCCCCTGAGTTGATAACGGCGTCTTTGGCCCCCAAGACCAAGAGTATGTATGAGAGGTCATGGCAATCATACCTGTCTAGCTTAAGGGGGGCAGGGTCAGTAGAGAGGTTCTCACCACAAAGTGTCCTGGAATTCATAGTTCACAAGAAAGGAAGAGGAAGATCAACAGCAATGTTGAGGAGACAACTTTCGGCAATAGCATTTTATGCGGGTTTAGGGGGAGTGGCAGATCCCACAAAAGACCCAAGGGTGAGAAGAGCTATGAGGGGTTGGGAGCTCTTAGCACTAGGAGTGAAAGACATTAGGAGACCCATAGATCCGAGCGGGCTAACAAGTATCTTGGAAATACTGTTCAGAATCTGCTTCACGCCTTACGAGACGCAGTTACTCAGATTGGCATACTTATTCGCGTTTTTTGGGGCATTTAGGATCTCGGAATTGTTACCAGCATCAAAGTCAGACAAGGAAGGGGGCATACGCTGCGAAGACTTAATCCTGACCAGGGAGTCCCTTCAGGTCAGGGTGCGGAGATCTAAAACGGACCCGTTGGGTAAGGGACCATGGGTCCAGTTAGGTTCAATTATGGGGGGCTATCTGTTGCCTGATAAGCTTGGCCAATAATTTTTTTCAGATTAGACCAAGTGGGGGTGACAGCAGGGTATTACTGCATGCTGATGGCATCCAGATTTCAGTTCACTAGGATATGTTAACATGCTCTGGAAAGTCTAGGGGTGGAAACGACGTATTTCACATCTCATCCATTCCGCATAGGAGCAGCTCCGAGGGCGGCTGCCCTAAGCCTCCCTGAGGAAACCATTAAGAGGGTGGGTCGTTAGAAGTCAACGTGTTTTGAGCGTTGTGTACGCCCCCAGTTAGCATGAGTCTTCTCCACTTGTCCCCGCTCCCGCTGATTGTTTCCATTTTCAAATTTGATCTAAATGTACCGTCCCAGAGGGCCCAGATAACCTGGTGTGGCCTCTCCTTTATTCGCAGATCAGGGCACTTCTTCAAGAACTCACGCGAGGAAAGAATACAGAGTGCGAAGGGAATTGACCACCATTGGGTGGGGGTAGGCGGACAGCAATTAGTGGAGGTGCCTACCGACCTGCGGGGCGCCATGGCCAAGGGCATGCCGATTCCCGATATACTGGTGATCCATTCAGGTGGCAAGGATTTGATCCCAGCGGGAAGGAGGGGTCTAAAGGAAGACCTTTTTTCCATTCTGTCTGAGGTTAATAACATGTTGCCCAACACGAAAATACTATGGTCTGAGGTGATACCCCGTCAAGTATGGGCGAAGGGAGCGCCGCCGAAGGCAGTTAATAAATCAGCAAAGAGACTGAATCACTCAGTGGCCGAACTTTTAAAGAAATCCAGCATTCGTACCATCAGGCACAAGTTAATACAAGTGTCAAGGGCAGAGCTGGATGCGTCAGATGGGGTACAGCTGTCCAATGCAGGTTGGGAGTTGTTTCTACAGACTGTCTTGGGAGCCCTTGCTGAGGAGATAGAATGCGCAGGGGGGGGAGGTTGAGATCCCCAGTGAGCGCCTCGCCCTGTGGCGGGGTCCTGGGCAAGAGAAATGACAGGGACTCTGTTTGTAGGTGGCTGCTTGGCCCCAGAACAGGGCTTGCAGCCTATCGGGGGCTCCAGGCTGGCGGGAGAGGGGGCTGACCTACTGGTGGCTCTGGACTCTCTGGCTCTACCCAGGAAGCCGGTGCTTGTCACAAGCAGTGGCAAAATTATCTACCTGCTGCTCTGTTGGCCGGGGGGGGGGTAAGCATAAGGAGAGGAGAGGAGGGTATATTGGTTGGGGCCAGCTGGCACAGCCCGAAGGTAAAGCAAGAGGACCTGTGGAGAGACAATTGTAAATACAATGGAAATGTATAACTTGGATATCTTATTTGCGTGCTGTGGTGTTTTAAATAAAGCAAGAATAAAGGATGGTCACGAAATTAATAGAAGAGAGGCCAATGGAGTAATTGGCCGTATCTGTAAATTAATAAAGTTTGCACTGTGAAGACCAAATACTGACTCAGCTGTTTCTATGAGAAGGGGAATGGGAAAAGAAATGTAAAGTGCACTTTGAATGCCAGCTATATCTTATTATCAGAATTCTGGAAGAGCTCAGCTTTCATGCTTGAAGCTCAACAGCCTGCTACTGCAACATGTGCCAGAGTCCGACTCAGCACGTGACTACTAACTAATTCCACAAATCAGAACTGGATTATCTTGTTACGTTTTCCTGCATCGCTAACGTTAATATTTACATTATTCCTGTGCTTCCCTTGGTAATGTACTCTGCCACTTTTGCATTTTACAATCTCAATTAGAGATGGACCCCCCGAATTCAATTTGCAAACACTTTGACTGGGCTGGTCCACAGTAGGCACAGGGACTGTTAAGCAAAGCTCTCTACGACCTTGTCCAATCAACTCTTCTTCCCGTCATATCGTTCGCAATCTTGTATATTTGCCACTGATGCAAAAGCATCACTTTAATTTTAATTGCATGTTGTCTATAGAACAGTGTAGACTTACTGATATCCCCTCATGCTGCTATTAGGCCTATGACTGATTCTGTATATTTTGTCCACTGGGTGTCTTTGGAGATGAGTACTGAAGGCATCTGGTTGTGAGGTACTCTTCTAAATCAAGACGTGATTGGTCTATTTCTTCACATTTTTTTCCTTGACTAAACTCCGAAGTAAAGCCATCTGTGGAACCGTAGTAATTATAGAAAATTATTTCATAACAATAAATGACAGAGGACTAGATGCTTCCCCAATTGTCTAGATAAGGCTCTGTTTTTCTTGTCGGTTTGCGTTTATCTAATTAGCATCCTGCTGGCTATGCAATCTATTTACATATTCAGACATTATAGCAGAGAAATGAGCAAGCAATTTAATGCAATACCCATTGCATAATTCTCAAATACATTATGCTGGTAGAGCTTTACTTGTATACGGTAACTTTACTTTTTATATTCTTTTCAGAGTACTTTAAACTTACAAACAATACCATTGAGTTGTTGCAGTTACCTATTCTGCTATGACCGTTTTCTAATATGTATTAGGCGAAGATATACAGACATGCAATCACAAGATCACCTTGGCAGCACCAAGCCAGAAAAACGTTTGCTAAAACTCATGCGATATGCATACTTGGAAATGCAAATTCGTTTGGCAAGTGGTAATTTTTATGGCCTCCTTTTCCTGCATAATTCTCAGTACAAGTTTGTGTTGATAAGAAACATTAATCCAGTCATTAATTACATAGACATAAAGAAATACTTTTAGAAATTAGGTTTATGATTGGCAGAGTTAGGCTCCCTGTCTAAGCAGGAACCACAATCCTAGTCATGGTAAGTATAGTACATGCCAAAAGTTTACCTGTGCTCACCCTATGTTAGCTTAGCACAGAGAAGTCAGGCTAAACTAAAGAGGCAATATGTAAAGTATTTGCACACACACACACACACACACACACACACACGCACACGCACACACACACACACACACAGTAACACCACAAAAGTACTCTACACCAGTTTAGAAAAATAGCCAATATTTATCTGAGTAAAACATGCACAAGTCAAGATAGGAATTTTGCTAAATTAAATCAAAATGCAGTGCTTAGAAGTCAATTGCTTTATCTGGGGCTATCTGTTTGTGCTTGACAGGAGCAAATCCAAAAGTTCAGTCTGACTGCGATGGAGCGTGGGCCAGGTACAGGAGTAACGCAGGCCTGCTGACATTAACTTTGATGCATCAATGCTCGGGGACGATGTGTTGAAATGCAGAGGTGATGCGTTGCTGTCACAGGCGACGTGTCAGTTCCGAAGTCATGCAATGTCGTCAATGTCAAGAGCGCTGTGCATTGGTTCCGAGGTGTCGAAATCGAACTGCTGAGCCGAGTGCGATACATCAGTTAGAAGCCACACTGGGCCAGGAAAGCATAGGGGATGGAGCTTTGCAGATTTTGTGATGCGTTGTAATAATGCACATTTGTAAAGCGCAAACTTATCACACCTAAGGGTATCCAGGTGCTGGGGGATGTCCCGAGATTAAATGAACTATTTCCCAGATTCACATGATGCTGAGCTGATCTGCCACCGGCGAGTGAACCGTGTGCCCTACACTCCAAAGTCAGTCTCTCTGATCGTTGAGTCAAATCTCTCTCCTAACAAGACACCTGCAGCAGCAGTGACTCAGGGCTGCGATGTCCATGACTTTGGTGCTGGCAGCGGCAATGTGTCAGTTTTGCAGGGAATGCCCTGGTTCCAAAAGACGCTTTGTTGTCGATTCTATGGTTTCTTGGATTGCAGCACAAAACACTGACTTCCAAGGGCCAATGACTGGATTTGGCACCACTAGGCAGAGCAGGATGCAGTGTATAGGAGCCCAGGTACTGGTGGCAAAATGCAGGTGAAGTCTTTGATATCCTTGAGACTCCAGTAACAGGAGGCAAGCCCAAACAAGACCTTGAAGAACCTTTAAAGATGCAGGATATAAAGAGTAAATCCCAGTCCTCTCACTCTCTGACAGGAAGCAGCGGGCCAACACATCAAAGCAAGCAGCAAAGTGGCAGTCCCTCCTGGTAGCACAACAGCTCTTCTTCCCAGCTGAATATCCTCAGTCCAGAAGTGTTCTGAGAATATGGTGTCAGTGGCCCTGTACTTATGCCCATTTCAGCCTTTGAAGTAGGGAGACTTCAAAGAAGGTCTTTGTTGTGCACAAGACCCTGCCCTTTCCTGCTCTGGCTCCAGACTAACTACAGGGGCGTATGCAATGCTTGGTGTGGGGACAGGCACGGCCCTATTCAGGTGCAAGTGTCAGCTCCTACCTCTCACTCTAGCTCAGTAAGACCCATCAGTCTGGTGATGGGCCACCAGGATCCGATTGGCCCTCCTCAGCTCCCTTTGACTGTCTAGAGGGAATGCACAAGGCCCAGCTGTCACCCAACACAGAGATAGGCAGAAGGTACAGAATGGTTAAAGTAAGAAAAGACCAACATTCTTAAAGTGGCATTTTCAGACCTGCAATTTAAAAACCAACTTCCCTAAAAGATGTATTTTTAAATTGTGAGTCCATAGACACCACACTTAGGGGTCGATTACGATGGCGGACGGAAGGACGACCGCCGTCCTGGAGTAGGCGGAAAATGCCTTTTTTCAGTGCGCCTGTCGCGGGCACTCCGTCCGCCATATAAGGATGGGAAACACTGTCAAAAGTCCGTACGCGGTGGAAGAGCACGCACCGCCGTAGAAGTACACCCGACCCCGCGGCGGACGTAACCAATCCAGAGACACCGCCATACGGAATGACGTCTCCGACCGTCCTCTAAATCACGATGGCGGAAAACACACATCAAATCGCTGCGGAAAAACAACCTGCCTGAACACGGCGGAATCACCTCAGTGGAGAGACAACACATTGCAGAGACACCCACCACAAGCAGATCGTCGTCATGGATCCAGCGCTACACGCATTTCCGATACTCTTCCTGCTCCACCACCTGCAAGTCATGGCCCATCGCCAATGACGACGCAGGTACGCCAATACACCAATTGCTGTCGGAAGGGGAATACCTGCCAGGGCTGTGACGTAGGGAGGGGGAGTGTCATGTTTGAGAAACTGCATGTACGATCGCACCAATATATCAACAATTCAAGTACACAACCAGGAATGACAACGACAAACCACATCACATGATTGACTTGCTTTACTAACATAATAGGGGTATAATCGTACACTACCCAAGAGCATGGGCACTGGGTAGAACAGGGTAGGTACATCTGAAGCAGCACATGAGGGCACAAAGCAGTATCATAACAGCAACAGGGCAGTGTTTACAACAGAGCAGGTACATTAGAGGCAGCACATGAGAGGGCACAATGCAGTATCAGAACAGCAACAGGGCAGTGTTTACAACATAGCAGGTACATCAGAGGCAGCACATGGGAGGGCACAATGCAGTATGAGAACAGCAACAGGGTAGTGTTTACAACAGAACAGGTACATCAGAGTCAGCACATGAGAGAGCACAATGCAGTATCAGAACAGCAACAGGGCAGTGTTTACACCATAGCAGGTACATCAGAGGCAGCACATGAGAGGGCGCAATGCAGTATCAGAACAGCAACTGGGCAGTGTTTACAACAGAGCTGGTACAACAGAGGCAGCACGTGAGAGGGGCTAAGTGCATCAACAGTCCATAGCAAAGAGCAGGTACATCAGAGGCAGCACATGAGAGGGCACAATGCAGTATCATAACAGCAACTGGGCAGTCTTTACAACAGAGCAGGTACATCAGAGGCAGCACATGAGAGGGCACAATGCAGTATCATAACAGCAACTGGGCAGTGTTTACAACAGAGCAGGTACATCAGAGGCAGCACATGAGAGGGCACAATGCAGTATCAGAACAGCAACAGGGCAGTGTCTACAACCAAGCAGGTACATCAGAGGCAGCACAAGTACGTGGGTCAACCGCCCAGTCCCAAGGACAGTAACAATGCAAGGTTCGTTACACTGTACAATCGAGACACAAAGTCCAATTATATGTGAGTGATGGGAGCTACACCTCACAACACAGAATCTGGTGGACTGCTTGAAGTAGTCGCCTCGGACACACTGCCAGCACCAGATACAGGAGTGTGAGACACAGCCACAGATGTAGTGACTGACACATGAGCCATAGACCCAGACACACTGCCAGCACCAGAAACAGGAGTGTGAGACACAGCCACAGCTCTAGTGACTGACACATGAGCCATAGACCCAGACACACTGCCAGGACCAGAAACAGGAGTGTGAGACACAGCCACAGCTCTAGTGACTGACACATGAGCCATAGACCCAGGCACACTGCCAGCACCAGAAACAGGAGTGTGAGCCACAGCCACAGCTCTAGTGACTGACACATGAGCCATAGACCCAGACACACTGCCAGCACCAGAAACAGGAGTGTGAGCCACAGCCTCAGCTCTAGTGACTGACACATGAGACATAGACCCAGACACACTGCCAGGACATGTCCCTGTACAGTGACCAACAAATACCATGCCAGCATCTGACACATGAGAGTGGCTGACACACACAGTGGCAGTACCTGAAACAGGAGAGGGCACAACTGACACAGTGCTACTACATGATGGATGAAAGCGAACAACAGACACAGTGCCACTACCTGACACATGAGAGTGAACGGCAGCTGACCCACTAGGACCACTGAAATGATGAGCCACAGGGCTGTATGGGGACAGCTGGACTGGAGCGACATTCGGGTGGTCAGGTCTCACTGGTGTGTGTCTCCGTTTCTTTGTGAAATGTAGGGGCACCCTGGACATGACTGGACTGGTAAGTGTTGTGGCCTCATCAGACATCAAAGAAGGATCATGTGCTTGTGGTGGTCTGCTCTCTGGGGACGTGCTGGACCCTGCTTGACGTTTGCTGTGGCTCTGCCTTCTGCCCTCTGCATCATGTGTAATGGGGGATGCAACAACAGTGTACTCCTTATTCTGCTTCTGCGGGGTGTGGATGGGAGTTGAGGTATGTGGGGACTCCACCGCTGACACATGTGTTGTACGTTCCTTCAACAACATCAGCCTCAGGGCAGCCAGGGGTGATGTATGCCTGTCCTTGATGGAGCTCGTGTCCATGGGAGAAGCCTTGGCCCTGGGATGTGCCTTGGACATAGGAGGTGTCCTGTCTCTGGAATGTCCCTGATCCCTGGGCGGTGCCCTGTCCCTGGGAGCAGATTTGTCCATTGTTGTGTACCTGTCCTTTGAAGTGTCCTTGTCCTTGGGAGTGTCCCTGCTCTTGGGAGGTGCCCTTTCCCGGCCTGGACTGGCGGTGGATGACCTGCCAGGACTGGCAGTGGGTGACCGGCCAGGATAGGCGGTGGGTGAATGGCCAGGACTGGCGGTGGGTGACCCACCAGGACTGGCGGTGGGTGACCGACCAGGATTGGCGGTGGGTGACCGGCCAGGACTGGCGGTGGGTGACCGGCCAGGACCGGCGGTGGGTGATGCAATGTGACTGTAAGGGGTGGTATCAACTGTCATTTCGAATTGCATTTCAAATGTATGTGTTAACCTGCAGCGCCCCTGCGGAATGCGTGCACCACCATAGCGACGCCAGTGAGCGATTGGTTTCAAATGATGCACCGTCGCGGTAGTGCGCACATGCGTTTTGCGGGGTGTGACCGGCAGCATATGTCATGCTTAATTGCTGTGTAAATGATCATCTTCTGTGTTGATGGAAGGCATCCCCAGATGGCGTATGTACACACACTGCATGTCTCCGCACACATGTAATATTCATAGTTGTACATGTGTGTCAAAACATGTCCGGAATGCTGCAAGAATAATGATGTCAAGTCAATGGACCGTGTCCACGTGTGACATTCATGTCCATTTGTTGCATGTGTGCTCATACCGTTGACCTTGCCAGTGGTTAACAAAGGCTAATGATGTGCACCCAAGTTGAGTCAGATGTGCATGGCGACGTGTTGACGTCTTGGTTTTGCGGACACACGTTTCCATTTGTACACATCTACACAGTACATCAAGGGTGTGTACCCACATTCATAAGCTGTTGTGAGTGTGTGGTTTGTGTGTGCAATTACTGGGCCATGACATTGCAATATAGCCATATTTTCCTGACGGAACCTCCATCAATTGATTCCCCACAATCCATTCCCACTATATATGAACTGTTAATTGGAAAAGAGGCTTGGGGTGCCTTTGGAGGCAACTGGAATAGAGTTACTACAAAAAAGGGCGGTTGAAGTGCCTCCTGGTTGCTTTTAGTGTATGGTCAGCTGTGTGGAAATTGCTGGGCCTAGGGAGACTGAACCAATATACCTCGATCCAGAACAATTCGAATCTGCCTGGTATCTTTAGTAATGGCTATACACAAAATTGTGCCATGGCTGGTATAGATAAATTAGGTGACTTTTTTTCTCCACATGGCCTGGTTACATTCGATGAGCTGAAGGCAGAGTTTGGTGTCGACAATAAGGAATTTTTTAAGTACCTCAAAATAAGGGACTTTTTACAGCATAAAGTGAGTGGGCCCAATGGTTTCAATAAGAACGAACTGGTGGAAATTGTAGGGGCACAGACCCATACACACATCTGGATAATATATAATCTATTAAATAATGAAATGAAGGATTACCTTGATAAAGTCTCCTGTAAGTTGCAAGAGAAAATTGCAATACCAGAACATAATCTCTCAAAAGCTCCTAGCCTCTCCCATACTGTTTTACTGTCTGCTAATTTACAAGTACAGTTTTATAAGACCTATTTTATGCTATATTATACGCCCCCTAGAATTGCGAAATGTGGTACGGGCCGTCTGACAAGCTGTCCACGTTGTGCATTGCCGATATAGTACATATGTTCACCACTTGCACTTTATCAAGTCCACTCAAAAATGAAATCCAAGATTTCTTTACAGCAAGTTGAATATAGAAGTTTCATTGACCCCAAAATTGATTCTATTAGGAATATCTGTGGAGGAACTGACGCAGGATACAGAATGACGTTTTTAAGACTGGCAATTGCATCGGCATAGCTCGCTCCACAACCTCCACTGTTTCCATTGTGGCTGGCTAGCCTACTTGCAGTTTCTAATCTTTAGAAGGCGATTTGCGCCAGAAGTGGTCACAAAGCAAGGAAAAAAGGGCTGTTAATCTGGGCGCCTCTAGCAAGTTGGGGAAACTAATTTAATACTTTAACGTGTATTCTATGGCGAAGGCTTAATACCTTTCTCCGTGTTAGCACTTTGCACTTTAATTTTTATGAAGTTCAGTAGTGTTTTACACAGGCTTGTATACTTAGATGGCTGACTCCTAGTTCTTATGAATTCTGTAACATATGTTGTATATATATTCTCTACCTGATAGTCATGAATTGCATTGTTAATGCTCTTTTGATATAATTTTTGAGTGTGTGGGGGCGTGGGGGGAAGGATGATCTATTTGTATTTGTTGAATATGTGCAAATTAAAAAACACCCCTTTCATCCCCCACCTGTGTGTCATTTAGAAAGAATCCCAATAGCCCTTTCAGTCAACTCCAGGCTCTCAACCATAAAACACTTTGGTTCTTTGTGTCAAGTCAAAAAAAATAACTTTCTTTGGTTTATCACAACCATAAAGTGTACATATACAAATTACAAATAGTAAAAAAGATAAAATCATTTTCTTAAAATATTTTTAGTTCTAAAAAAGTAAGACATTGTTTTCCTGTCCCCAGTCTTAAGCAAGTTCGACCTTTGAAAGAAGGGTCTCTACTTTCATCATGAATTTTACCCCGCGGCATATCAAAACGTTCGAGCCCGCACCAATCCAGCTTGTGACAGCCTGCCTGCAAGTGCGGATCTGAAGGGCATTTAGAACTGATTTCAGCAAAGTTCTTCTTTCATCTTTTATTGACTCGCATGTACACATTAGATGGCATAAGGTTTCCGTGTGGTACCCACATAGTCTACATCTTGTTTTTTGTTGTGTGTTTTTCCACAAAGGTATCAAATCTTTAGAGAGGTGGTCGCATAATCTAAAAGCCATGAATTTCGTTTTTAAATATAGCCGGAAGTGTGCCACGAGGTAAGGTTGCGGTTTTAATCTTTTGTAAGAACTTAATACGGTCCATGCGTGTCGACGTTTGGCCAAGATCATTTTGTCTTCTACCAGGGATAGAGCCTTTGCATTCAATTTACAATTTTTTTTTTTTAAAGACGCTTCTTCCAGTTGGCTGTTCCAGATTTCCTCTATTTTAAGGGTTTCTAAGGCTATACGCAAGTCATCAACCCAAGAGTTTGGTTCATGTTGATCGTATTGTTTCTTAATTTCCAGCCAACATAGGTTATTTAGTGATCCTGATTTTGCTGATCTAAGCTTCCAGCACCATTTCGCTAAGACTGCTTTCCTTTGGTATGTTTGGTTTTGCAGGCCAAATTCCAATCGTATTTGTGCTGGAGCTGATCCTTTATAAAGATTAAACACGGATTTATATATTTTTGTCTGAAGTTTATTTAAAATATCGGTTTCTTTTCCATGCCATATTTCTAGCCCATGGGACAGAGTTGGTAATACTTGGGCTGTCATTACTTTTAGAAGATGGTCATATGACGGGCATTGAAGTTTCTTTTGGAGTGTTCTATAAGCGAAACTAAGTGATTGAGCTTTAGCAACGATTTCTCTTTTTTGATGCAATATGGACATATTTTTGCTTAGTGTAACCCCTAAGTAGTTATATGATGTTGTCTCCTCGATGTGTTTGTTCTTTGTGTACCATTTAAATGATCGTCTGCTTGAACCCGCCTATCGCACCACTTTCGTTTTTTTGATGTTTAATTCCAGTCCTTCGAAGTCAAAGTACTCCGTTAATTTAGTTATGACTCTTTGGAGGCCTATCGGGGTTTGACTTAAAACTACGATGTCATCAGCATATTGTAAGAACTGGATGCATTCGTTGACCAATTTTGGTGGGTGGCCGATCACATTCCGCAGGTGACTTTCTAAATCTGCGAGGTATACATTGAAGAGGCTTGGAGAGAGCACACAGCCCTGTTTTAGGCCGTTTCTTATTTTTAATTCTGCGGATATTCGTCTCCCATCGCCAAGCTTTACTTTTGCCCACGTTCCGCTGTATAAAGCTAATATAATGTCAATTAATTTCTGAGGGAGACCCCATGTTTCTAGTTTTTTCCACAGACGGTCTCTTGGAACTCGGTCGAAGGCGGATTTCAAGTCTATATAACACGCTAGTAGTCCAGTCTTCTTTTTTACTGCTCCTTCGATTAGCAGCGCCAGTGCTGAGAGATTTGTTGTGCAACCCATGCCTTCCCTGAAACCGGTTTGGAATTTTGGTACTATTTTGTTTTTGTTTATCCAATCCCGAAAATGAATCAGTATACAAGATGCGAAGAGCTTTGCCTCAACATCAATAAGGGCTATTAACCTGTAGTTCCCAGGTTCCATTCTACACCCGTTTTTGTATATTGGGTGGAAGATATTGCCCTGCCAGGACTGGGGTATCTTTTTTTCCGTGAATAGTTGATTGAATAACGGTGTGAGGTACTTTGCCCAGAAATCGGGGTCGTATTTGAATAGAGCATTTGGGAGCCCATTAGGGCCTGCGGCTCCTTCCGCTTTCATTTTTTTTTATCATGGCGGTTGTTTGTTTTACTGTTGTCAGCAAGGTTAGGTCTTCTAATTCACCATTGAAAGAATCTTCATACTGATCATCTTTTCCGTGTCCGGTTACTGCGTCACTCTGATCTGTTCCTTTTATTATGTATTTATTTCTTTCTTTGTGGGGTTTATACCTGTGTGTGTTATTCAGGCTTTCAATGTAATGTAGCCATGAGGTTTCACTAATTCTGATGTTTTGCTGTCTGCCCGTTCCTTTTGATAATTTATTTATTATACTCCAGAATTCACCGCTACTTGGTAGTTTGCTCGTCCGTAGTAGATCTTCCCAAATTTTCTCAGTGTACAGTCTTTTCGCTTTTCTGCATTCCTCTTTATATTCTTTTCTCATTTTCGGTATTTCATTGTTTTCTACTTCAATTCCCAACCTGTTGTCTACAGCCTTTATTCTTAGTTTTTTCGCGATTTCCCTTTTTTTATCTCTTAACTTAGCAGTATACCATGGGTCTTTGTTAGAATCTTGTCCATATTTTGCTGTTGTTATTACCGGAAATTTTCCTAGCACAAGCTTGTGTAAGTTCTCCCATCTTCTTTCTAATGATTGGTTTCCAAAAACCTCCGTGTTTTTTACATGTTCGAACACCCAATCCATTATCTCGTTAATTATGGGGCCTCTCCATTTGAGTTTCTTCAGGTTGTATATTTCCGGAATAAAAGCTAATGATACTGTCTTCATTTTATCTTCAGTGTTTATGCTTAATATGATCTCTTGTGGGAAGTGATCGCTTTCAGGTCGGGTTATTATTTCAAAATGATCGGCCATCTTTATTAGATCTTTACTAATTAATGTGAAATCTAATATAGAATTTTTCTTTCCACTCGAGAAGGTGATTCTTGCAGGTTGATCTCCCTTCATATTTCCATTTAGGATCATTAATCCTAATAATTCCAACTTGTTCCATATTTTTTGGATATTTCTTTTGTCACCCATGGCTCTATTTAAATTGCAATTAAAATCGCCTGAGATGAGCATCCCATGGAATTGGTGGGATTTTTGTAATGTTTTTATCAGATTTAGTAACGGTAATAGTTTTTTGATTTTTGTAGCCCTTTCTGGATGAATGTATATATTTATGATCAATAACTTCCAACCTACTCTGTCTTTACATGCTTTGTTCTCTAGTTTGATGACTTGTATCCAATTCACCCCTGGGTCGAGTGATTCTGGTTTCCATTTTAGATCGTTTGTTATAAAAATGGATAATCCTCCCCTTGGGTGCCCGTACTTTGCGATTTTCTCCGCCAATACGTGGTGTTCCTCATATCTCATGATTTGTCTCGGAATTTCGTTCCATGTTTCCTGAAGAAGTATTATTTCGAATTTACTCAGAAAGGCTATTGTCTCTTGATCTTGAATCATTTCTTTAAAACCATGAACGTTCCAAGAGCAGATTTTTATTGTCCTCTATGGTTTCTCGCATACCTTGATGTTTTGTTTTTGATTATTTCGGACTAGATTACTTCCATCAGGATCGATGCGAGTTTAGAGCTAGTGCTATACAAGACCAATCTTCGTCTTCTTTCGACCCATGGTTCTCTTGTCTTCTTTATGTGCTGTTCGACAGATGTTGCATGAGTTTTGTTTCTTGCCCCCATTAAGATTGAGTACGTTTTTTCAGTTGATTTCTTAGATTGGGAGGCCGTACTGTTTAATAAAGGGAATGGGTACTTTATAGGCATTGGGAGCTCTAATGTTATTCCCCATCCTGCATATGTTCTTGTTGAAAAAATGAGCTCTACTCCTTCTTTTGATGCCCAAGTATTGCTACTTATTTCCTCTTCTTTCTCTTTCTCTATTTGGACAAATTCTACCAATATGAGGTCACTTGTTGTTATTCCCCTTAGTTTAGGTATCTCTCTAAACAATCTCAATATATTCCCCCGGTTCAGCGTGTCCATTTTTCCTCTTGATTGGAAATCCGGCCTAAATAATAATTTACAGCCTGTCTCTATAGATACCGTTTGGAAATTTTGTTTTTGGTAGGCGTCACTTTTAATAAGAACATGAGTTTGTCTTCTGCAAAGTTCAAGAAAATGGCTTTGATACCAAGGTTCACATTATCACAAAACCTACACATTTTTGAAGAATGCTTTCCTGTATGCCATTTGCGTTTTTCTGAGCCCCATCCCTTCATATTCAACTTTTTACTCTACCATTTTGGCTAAGATAAATATACGTATTATGTATGAAATAGGGATAATAAAAAATTAGCAAGAAACATTATCCTTGCTGATACACATGGATTCCATAGCATGAATCAAATCTAAAACCTTGCTTCCAGCCCAATTTGGAGGTTTTCATTCATGCCTTTCTGAATGTAATATCTCTAGCAAATCAACATCAAGGCCTATGACTAATTGCTTTCATCAGTGTTTGGACCAAATATCAATTTAAAAATATTTAGAGGCAGAAATATTATAAAATAAATATTGTGCTGCACAAATATCCTTGACAAGAATATAGTTTTTGTGAGTTAACTAATGTTGTTTTAAGTAATATTGATAGTGTCATGTTCGCTATTACAGTGGTTTAAAAATATTGATTTCTAAATTTTTGTGTTATTAGTGTTTATATGAAGATGTTTTTTTAAAATATAGCTTGTAATTTTTATTGATTTAGAATGTGTTTTTTATACTAATTTATAGTGTTGTAACAGGCTGTTGGTTATTAGGGGTATAGATTGGGAAGGTATTTAGCTAATGATATCTATTTGTGGGCTTCTAGGTTTGTAGGGATAGAGGGTCGGAGGTTAATAAAGAAAAAGTTAACATTATTAATTTCAGACCATGATCCTGTCCCATTCCACAGCTCCAAAGCATTTCTGAGATAATTCAATTCAATTCAATAACAATTAAATTTCCGTCTTCATTCAATCATAATCAATCAATCATAATCAATCATAAAAGACACATTTAGACAAATACAGAATAATATATAAAACCATAAAATCGCATAGAGATTTTTAAAAAGCATATCATATTGAAATTCATTAATATTTAAAAAAAATATACCAGTACTATTAAAATAAAGATTATATCTAAAAGGGGAGAGTTCAAGATGAAAAGGCTATTAAATCCATAATTATACAAGGCTTGGTTAAAGTCTTCAGTGTTTTAAAAACAATAGCTTAGAAGAAAACTAAAGAACACCATTACACAATGCAAACAGGTTGCATAATACCGTGCAAATTATTCCTTCAAAGGGCCGAAGTCCATCTCAAAAATGTAGCTATAGCAATGACTATGACTTCAGTGGTATCAGTTTTTAAAATACGCAGAGCCGTTTGGCAAGATCTTGTTCCCATCTTTTTACATACCGTCTTGAGCCATTTCTGTAGAGGGCCCTTATATGCAGGGCACACAAACAGAACATGTGATAAAGTCTCATCCTGAGTGAGACAAGTATGACATTTTGTATCTCGTTCATCACTCCACTTTTTCGTAAAAGATTTTAGGGGGAGTGTTCCCACCCTAAATTTATGGAAGAGTTTTCTATCATGAGGGCACATAATAATGTCCCAGTAGGCCTCCAACTTTTATTCACTCTTATAATCAAGAAAGAGGCCTGTAAGGGAAACACTAATGACCGAGGACAAAGACTTTTGATAAACCTTGTCCCTATACAAGGCTTTAAAATCTTTTTTAGATGGGAAAGAGTTCCCTTCTGGGTCCTCCCACATATGGAGGAGCCCATTTCTAATAACATAGCCTTGATCTTTTGTACCCATGTGATTTTGTTTGATCTATCCACTTCTCTGATAGACTTAACAGCTTTTGCATAGGGTGCTAACTCCGGGGTAGTCCAAAGTCTTTGCCAATAGGCAAGTGGTCTAAAACCCGCAGCCTCCTCAAAAGGCATGCAACCTAGGTCTAAAAGTAGGGCCCTAAGGGGTGATGATTGAGGAAGGCCGGTCAATGTCCTCGGAAACGTGTTCTGGGCTAGGCCTAATGGAGCTAGATTTTGGAAAACCCCATAGTTCCACCCCGTACATTATTGAAGCTCCAACCTTCCCTTGGTATATAACTAGAGCCGGTCCAACTGGTTTGGTTTGGGATAACCGGAATTCTTTTAAGAGGGCCCCTGCTAATTGATTATGCCTTAAGACTAATACATCTAGCTGTGGCTTCCAATTCATATGTTTGCCCAAAGTAACACCCAGATAGGGGAGATATGTTCCAAGGACACATTATCCATTTCTACTCTAGCTTTCACTATTTTATGTTTATGCAAGACCATAAACTTCGTCTTGTCAACATTGACTACTAGGTCATGGTCATTGCAAAACAGGGTAAATTGATCGAGGGCTCGTTGCAGACCAGATTGCGTCTTAGACAGAATTAAAGTGTCGTCTGCAAACATTAATAGCGGAACCCTAGATCCTGCAAAAGTAGGAGCATCCGTGGGATTTGCAGTGTAGTATGAGATAAAATTGTTTATGAACAATGAGAAGAGGGTATGGGCCAGTATGCACCCCTGCCGTACTCCATTGCTCATAGGAAAATGATCTGTTAACTCACCCTGCTGACCCCATCGTACTTGGGCATATGTTGACTCATGCAATTTTACAATAAAGGATAAGATCTCAGCAGGCATCCCTGCTTCCCTAAGTGTATCCCACATCTTAAGTCGGGGCAGTAAGTCAAATGCAGATTTAAGATCTACAAATGCTCCATAGAGTGTCGCCCCTGCTAAAACCACAGTGTTCCAGTATGTCAACATGAATCTAAAAATGTGATCAATAGTGCTAACGTGGGAACGGAATCCTGCTTGATAGGTGGATAGGATTCCATTCTCATCTATCCACCTATTTGCCCTACTTAGCCCTAGTCTAGCCACGATTTTCTGAATGGTAAAAGGCTTATGGGCCGATAGTTAAATGGACTGGCGTAATCTCCCTTTTTATAAATGGCGATAATTTCAGCACCGCACCAGGGTTCAGGAATAGGGGCATCTCTAGCCAAACCATTAGCAAGAATAAGGATATATTTTAGCCAGTTCTCCCGGTCTGATTTAAATAAATCCGCCGTGATACAATCTGGTCCAGGTGCCCTACCTGCTGCTACCCCATCAAGAGCTCTCTTGATTTCCACTAAGGTAAAAGTTAAGACTGAGTCCATCTCTACAGAAAGCTGGTACCCAATACTAGCTTCGGACAATGAAAATTGGGTCTGATAATGTGCAACCCAGACTTCCGGGGGACATTGTTAACTGGAGCCGGGCCAGCACTACCACTGCTCCAATTAATTAAGTGCCAGAACCGACACCGGTTTTTCCCATTCCTTGCATCTAGCAAAGCCCTCCATCTATTTTCATCATAGGCCTTCTTTGCCCTGTGTTGGGTTACCTTGTATTCTGCCCTTAATTCCCTTACCTCCTGCGTGGATCCCACCCTTATGCCTTGGGACAATTGTCTAAAAGCTATCCTACTTGCCCCATCATACCATTTTGCAGCTTAATGGATGGGGAGCACATTAGATCTTTTTTTTTGTAAAATAGCTTTTCAACTTAACAAACAGGGTCTCATGGGCCTCTGTAAGAGTTGTAAAATTGGCCTAGCTGGAATCAAGATGAGAAAGGGCTAAAAGGGACTCTTCAAGGGATGACTTTATCTGGGCCATAGTGCCCTCATCCTCAGAGACCCGTGCCCATTTTAGTCTTCGGCAGTCGTGGGACATAACTACGTCTGCCGTTACAATACCTGTACGCCCCTCAACAGTGCGCAACCCTTTACCTCTAATATCAAGGACAATGGATCATGATCACTCTCTGGTTCATTGAAGACCTCCATATCCTTTAGCCTTAACCACAATTCTAGGTTGATAAAAAAGTAGTCAATCCTGCTACTTCTTGTCCCATTATTAAAAGTGGGGTTACCTTTACCATCTGATTTAGATCTCCCATTAGCTGCCCGGAGCCCTCTCTCCAGTGTTAAACTGATTAATTGTAGGACTTACTTTGTCCATTTTCTAACTGGGGGGAGCGTTAACGACGGAACACCCCAAATCGCATCCTCATCGCTAGTAAGACGGGCGTTTTCTAAGTCAAGTGGCTCAAACATATAGTTGAAGTCCCCAGCAATAACCCAGTTGCTTGTCCCTTTTGATGATTTGATAAAATGATCTAGGCTAGAGGTGGTTGGTGAGGCTTTCCCACCAACCATGCCACTTCCGTAAACATTAATCAATATAAAATCAGGCTCATGTTCATGGTTTATGTTAAAGGCCTGAATATCTGGATTGCCAATCCTTAGTTCTTTTAACTGATAGCCCACCTGCTGTCTAACCCATACAGTTAGTCCTCCCGAGGGGTGCCCTTTGGAACCCGCAATTGCTGATTTACCAAAGGCCAAATAGCCTGGACGGAAAATCGTGCTCAAAGACCAAGTCTCCTGAAAGACGATGATATCATATGACTCAATAAAAGTAGACCAATCAAAGGAGATAGTCTTTGATAATAAACCAGCAATGTTCCATGATAAAATGCTTAATGTACTAAGAGTGATACCTTCTCCCTGATCTATCGGTATCAGGACCTCAGTGTGCTCAGACCCCCCGGTTGTAGCTAACTGAGGGAATGAAACAGTCACAGAAGAAGCAACAGATTGGGTAATTGAATCCTCTCACAGGTAGAACTACAGGAGACAGTCAGTCGCATGCATCAAGACCAGAAAAGGGAACAAATCTATTGGCTAGGTTATAATGAAAGAGACTACCTGTAGGTCTTTGGGTGTGAATCTGTTCCCACCCTCAGGCAGAGAGAGGTAGTGGGGTCTATAAAAAAAACAAAAAAAAACAAAGGCAAAAGGGCACGTTATTAAAGTTGGCAACTACACAATCACCCCACCCTTCCTCTGCGGAGTGTCCAACCCACGATGCATGTCTTGCCATAATCATTTGGTTACAAATATCCCAGCCCCGTACCTCATCTATCTTCAATTGTACAGTGAGCCAGTGCATTGTTTTAGCCATTAGCTGTTCAGTGGATTCCATCTGCCCATCTTGTAAGATCGGTACATTCTTTAAAACCACCACCAAAGGAGTGGCGGACGGTGGGAGATGTAAAATTCTAGAACCATTTGCATCTGTGCTACGGCCCAAAGAATTATGCACGGCTACGGGGTCACGGTCAGAAAGCCCATGAGCGAAGTTGGACTGATTACCTAACCCATGGTTAGAATGATGTTGTATGAGGTTACTGGGTGTCCTACCCCGAGATCTACTGCCCTCCCCCTTGGGGTGCTCGGAATGAGCTGAGCGAACTCACGAGTAGTGTTCCCTATCTCACGCACATTGCCACCCAAAGGAACTAAGTCAACATCAGAGACTGTACCCACCCCACCATTCCTACTAGATGGAAAAAGCAATACGTTGAATGAAGGATTGGCGGGAGGGGAATTAGGGATTGCAGGGTTACACAAGACATTTGTTAAAATTTCAGATGGCCAAATGATTTTTCCAAAAGTATCCTCAATAGTACCAAAATTAGATAAACATACAATTCAAAGTTATTTAGACTTTCCTTGATCAGTGTCAATCTATTGAGGATTGGGGATATAGATGACGAAATAAGAGCCCCCACTTTAACCAACAAGACTTCATAGGCATCGGGCGGCGGAGCACTCAATGAATCTGGATGTGAAGCAACAGAGATTAAAGTTACAGGTGGAGGCACTGTTATCGATGAGGATACAATCCCACCATTCCTATTAGTCTTTTGCATTTTTGTATTTTTCTTCCTTTTGGGGGTCCCCTCTCCTCTTTCTCTTTGTAGGCGGCTCCGGAGTTAAGTCCATAGTTGGAATTTTGGGTTTGGACCCGACCTTGTGGAAATGCGTGGAGGTAAACCACAGGGTGCGCTCTCTTGGACGATCTCCGCGGGTGAAGGACTGATTGGAACCTCCATTATAGTAGAGATTTCCAGAGGCACCTGTGGTGACTGACTAACGCCTCTCGCTGGATCAAAGGGGCAGTGTCTGAGGCCAAGCTGCGTTCAAGAGTGCATGAAGACATCAAAACACCCAATGATGAACGTTTAGTTTACAAGAGATCTAAAGAAAGACATTGCAGTCTTGTGGGCAAGGACCGAGCTGGCTCTGATTAAAAATTGGTCCAAGGTCCCTACAACGCTTCCCCCAGTTAGTGCAGATCTATCCTTTCCCTCGCGAGTGTTCATTTTAGCAAGGCACGATAACAGCAAGAATCCCAGGAAATGTATATCCTCGATAAGATGAAAATAAGTAGGCAGCGACTAACCTGAGCAGCCGCAAAAGTTAGAGGGGGGGCCTCAAATGGGCCTGTCCTTGGCCAGGGCTTCGCCCGGCGTGCACCCGCACCCCGCCCGCAAAGTTGGGGCCGCGAGCTGTTAAGTAGCAGGAAGGCAGACGGAGGCAAATGCGGCTCAGGTGCGGCAACTCAGTGAGGCTCCTGAGACCTGGAGTCATGTTAAAATGCAGAGTATCCACGGTGCAGCGAAGCAGCTCCTGCGAAGTGGGGGCCGCGAGCTGTTAAGTAGCAGGCAGGCAGGCAGAGGCAAATGCGGCTCAGGAACGGCAACCCAGTGAGGCTCCTGGGATCTGGAGTCCTGTTAAAATGCAGAGTATCCTCGGTGCAGCGAAGACAAATCTGTGACAGAAAAGACGGGCTATATTTTCTTCCATTACTTGTCACTCTCTAATAACGTTTCCTGCTCACTTGTTTTTTCTCCTTGGTGTAATTAGCTGTTGGATGTTCAATTTTTGCTAATGGCCAGACCAAAGATCCAACGTTTTTGAGCAAGCGTTTCCAGTCATGGTGGATGAAATCGTTAGAGTAGAGATACATCTGTTTGGAGCCAAAGTCCAAAATACTACTCTCACTGAGAATAATCTGCAAAGTGAATACTGTAGCTACCATGCTATGCACACAGGGGGAAATTACAAGGAGTTGGAATGACCTGAGGTGGAAGGCGCATAACCTGGCGTCCAAGCACCACATGGAGGTCCAGTGAACTGGTGTTGATCCTCCCAGCGTACCTGTGCATTTTGTCCACTGGAGGAGAAGGTCTTGACCATCCTATACATTGAAGGCATGCATGGAATGCCTGGATGAGTCTGTAAGTGACATATTACAAACTCACATGAAATCTAAATCCCTTGTCTGTTCACACACCAGCTGTTCTCAATGTGATTTCCATATATTTCCTAAGATCCAATCAGCAGAGCATATTTTCTGTGTCGCATATAGGGCTTGTTGCATCAATCTTCACACACTTGGCACAGGATGGAATGATCAACCACTCAGAAGGAGGGGGCCCTGATTTCAATACAGATAGAGACCAACAGGGGCAGTTTGTGAATTTAATCAAGAACAAAAGGTTCTCTACCTGTACAACTCAATATGTGCAAAAAGTCACTGATCATTAAAACAAAACCAGTACACACAGCGAGAAACTCCCCTTAGTAAATTATCAACCCAGATTCAACTCTAAAAAGGCTCCCACAGAGAACAGTTTTTTAGGCAACCAAAGGGTCATCTTTTGTGCCAGGTATCAGAACCAACAACAAAGCGGGTTCCAGTAGGGCAAGGACCAGCAGAGAGGGTTCTACACCAGCCAGGGACAAGCACAAAGGAACTAAAGCGAAGAACAGGAACCACCACTGAAATACATACAAACACGCAATCATCGGTATTGGCGAACGTAAACACCATTCCTGTATTTAATTTGTCCTCTAATAACATTGACCCTCACGCAGAGACTCTCCAAGTGAAAGGACTATCATTTGTTCCTACCACCCACCTTAACAAATGTAAACTTAGTAGGGATCTGCACTCCTTCTTGCGCAAAGTTAGGCTTAAGAAGTTTTTCTGAACAGGCATGTCAACACCACTGAAGACAATAGATCTGGTCTTAAAATATTTTACTTATTGCACTTGTAAAGCGCGCTATCACCTCGGGAGGCATCCTGGCGCTGGCAGTAACAGAAGCAAAGAGGAAGGGCGGTTGGAGGCGGCTGATGGTTAAGGCGAGCGTGGAAAAAGCCAAGTTTTTAGCTGCCTTCTAAAAGCAGGCAGGCAGTTAATCTGCCTAAGTTCCATGGGCAGAGAATTCCAAAGCTTGGCCGCAGCCACACTAAATGATCTGCCTCCTGCTCTGGATCTTTTAAACCTAGGTACAGCCACCACCCTGGCCAGGGAGGAACGCAAGTTACGGGCCGGTACATAACATGAAAACATCCTTTGGAGACAGACCGGGCCCAGCCCATGAAGGTCTTTGAAGGTCAGACACAGGGACTTAAAGGTCACCCTCTCCCTCACTGGGAGCCAGTGTAGCTGAGCCAGGGCCAAAGCAGAAGAGGATCTCGAAGGCCAACCTAAGGCCAGTTTGGCAGCTGCAGACTGGAGTCTCTGAAGCCTATCCATAAGGTAGCTCAGGGACTCCAGCAGTAAGGCGTTGCAGTATTCTAACCTGCTTATCACGGTGCAACGTACCACCTCTATCCGTACAGTGGCCGGTAACAGGGGCAAGATTTTTCTCAGGAGGCGAATGATGGTCATACAGCTAGCTACCACCTTAGAGACCTGCGCCTCCAAGGAGAGATCACTGTTGAACATGACACCCAGGTTCCGAACTACCTTCACCGGCTGGACCAATGAGGAGAAGTCCTTCGGCCAGAAGTTACCAGGTAAGGAGGAACTTATCCTAGGCTGAGGGCAGTAGAGCACCTCGGTCTTCCCAGAATTAAATTGCAGCGATTTGGCTTCCAGCCATTCTGCAGTAGCTCGCATGCAGCTGTGGAATTCATCCAAGGAGGTATGGTCATTCCCCTCCAACGACAGAATCAGCTGCGTGTCATCAGCGTAGTTGACAATTTCGATCTTAAAATGTTTGATGACCGCTATTAAGGGCTTCATATAGATGTTGAAGAGAACTGGGCTAACTTCCGAGCCCTGTGGAACGCCATGCGAGACGGTAGAGAAGGCAGATTGAAAGGGAGGAAGGGACACAGCTTGTTCCCTGCCTTGAAGGAAGGACTCAAACCATCGTAGGGCACTCCCCACAACTCCAACATCTCTCAGCCTGCCCAGCAGAATATCATGGTTCACCGTGTCGAAGGCGGCAGACAGGTCAAGCAGGATCAGAACCCCTGCCTGTCCCCTGTTTGCCCGCCAACGAAGTTCATCAAGTACGGTCACAAGGGCCGTCTCGGTGCCATGAGCTGGACGAAAGCCGAATTGAACGTCGTCCAAGAGCTTATGCTGTTCGAGATGTTTAGAGAGGGTACCTGCCACCACGTCGCTCTACAATCTTAGCTGGATAGGGTAGGATCGAAATAGGCCTGAAGTTCTTAAGACAGTCCGGATCAAGGGAGGGCTTTTTTAATAAAGGGGTCACCATCGCTTGTTTCCATTGTGATGGAACCCTACTCGTAGCAAGAGACTGGTTACATACCCGCCTGAGCGTAGGGAAGAGCTCCGGCTCATACTCCTGCCAGATTTTTAATGGGAGCGGGTCCAGCGGGAACCCAGATGTTATACCAAGAGCCACTTCCTTGAACTCCTCCGCTGACAGCTGTGCAAATTCTGCGAGGGGCTCAACTCCTCCCAATGCAGACAAAATACCGTAGTCAACAGGCTGCCACAGTCAGTTGTTACCAGTGATGGTTGTGACTTCACCCCCAAATCTTCAATGATCAGTTTGATTTTATCCTTAAAGAACCTAGCTAGGTTCTCGCAGAGCTCCTGCGAAGGGGGGAAATCGTTCTTGACACACTCTGGACTGGTAAGATTATTCAAGATGTTGAATATGCTGCGAGAGCTATTTGGGGCATCAAGAATCATCCTCAAAAGTGTTCCACCTTAGCTCTGTGAATCTCCTTCTTGTATTCCCCTCGCTTGATTTTCCAGTTCAGCTTATCCCTATCCAAGTACGCATATCTCCACTTTCTTCCTGCTTGTCTACATTCCTGCCGGAGTTTATTTAGGCTGTCTGTAAACCAAGGTGCAGAGGGTCTGCCCCTGCTCAAATGATGTTTAAAAGGAGCAGAGGTATCCAACACTGCAGTGATCTTCGCTCAGAGGGCAGCGTAATTCACCTCTGCCTGTAGGGCGGGAGAGAAGCACTCCTCAACCATAAATGTCGGTGATGCATCTTTCTTCCGAGCAAGGGCCTTCCAGTCCCTACTCACATATTCCCTTACTTGCCCAGATGGCCCTGCTATGAGCACATCTGACTTCATAAAAAACTTAATCAAAGAATGATCAGTCCAAGCCATTGGTAACACATCCCCAACCGTGAGGAGATTGATCTCAGAAAATATCAAATCCAACCGGTGGCCTCCTATGTGAGCAGTTTGTAAAATGCGCTGGGAGAGGCCAAGCCACCATCTAGCTTCACCCCAGGGATCAACCTGGTGGGAATAGAAATAGAAATGTTTGAAAGGGCAGTTCTTAACAAGATACAAAAAGCCATCAAATATACACCCAAAGCCTCCTTCAACATGTTATGTTATGTTATATTATTTTTATATAGCGCAAATCACCCACCGGTCTCTAAGCGCTTCTAGAGAAAGAGAACAGGTCGCTAGAGTAGAAAAACTAGTGGCAACGAAGGCAGAGCTTAGGCCAATGTCAGTGCCTCTCTAAAAAGATTGGTCTTTAAGAGCTTCCTAAAGGTAAGCAGAACTGGTTCCTTTCGCAGGTTATCCGGTAGGTTATTCCAGATCTGTGGGAGGAGGACCGAGAAGGCTCTTCCCCCTTTGGTTTTAAGGCTGTAACTGGAGGAGGCTAGCCTACAGGCCTCGTATGATCGTAGAACCCTGCCGGGAACGTACTTCTTCACTCGATCTTTTATATATTTAGGTGCCTCACCATAAATAGCCTTATGGACTATGCAGAGACTCTTGAATTGCATATGCTGTTTGATGGGCAGTCAGTGCAGTTTACGTAGCAAAGGGGGGGCTTGCGTTCTCCTGGGGAGTCTAATAATGACCTAGCCGCATCATTTTGTACAACTTGTAGTCTCCTAAGGAGCTTCTGGGGGAAGCCCAAATAAAGGGCGTTCCCATAATCCAGCCGAGAGATAACAGTGGCGGAAACAATTGATTGCAATGCAGAAATGGAAAGGAGGGGAACAAGTCTCCGTAGCTGCCTAAGTAAGCCCGTACAAATTACCACCACCGAGGAAACCTGGCAGGACTTGGACAATTCTGAATCGATTTTCAGTCCCAGGCTTTCTATCACTGGCATTGGGACTGGGACCACTCCTAATTCTGGAGGCCAGAAACGATCACACCAAGGGCTATTTTGGGTTGGAATAATAAGCACCTCGGTTTTATCCGGATTGCACTTCATGGAGTTGGCTGCCATCCAATTAACAGTAAACCTAAGAAGATTTTTTACTGACTCCTGAGCCTGGCTGGAATTGTCAAGCCGGACCAGAAGTTGAGTGTCATCGGCATAGTTAAAGACCTGGCAGGCCCTATGTGCCAAAGCCTCCACTAAGGGCTGCAGATAGATATTAAAAAGGAGCAGAGACAATGCAGAACCCTGGGGGAATCTACAGGTCAGGGAGACCAGGTCCGACAGCTGATCATCCAATTGAACTCCCTGAGTGCGATCAGACAAGAAGGATCTTAGCCACTAATATGCTTGCCCCTTTATACCCAGATTCAACAAGCGGTTCAGCAGAATGTTATGGCTGACCGTGTCGGATGCTGCTGATAGATCTAATAAAATCAGAGCACTCGTCTGTTTACTATAGGCCCTAACTCTGAGCTCGTCCAGAACGGACACCATCATTAGCTCCGTCCTCTGGTGTGCTCTGAAGCCCGCCTGTCTAGTGCGGTGCAATTGATGGTCATCTAGATATTTTGCAAGAGTTTTCAAAATATGTTTCTCCAAGGTTTTTGCTAGAAAGGGGAGCTGCGAAATAGGCCTGTTGTTTTTTTAGGCTGCAGTATCCGCCCCAGGTTTTTTCAACAAGGGGGTGTCCCTTGCTTCCTTCAGATTAGTTGGTAAATAGCCCAGGTCTAGAGACTCATTAAGTAATCCCAGGGCCTGCCTTTCCAAACCAGGCAGAGCCATTTGGAAAAGCCTCGGAGGGCAAGGGTTCATTCGAGAACCCGATTTAATCTGCTTTGCTGGTGGTGCCAGAGTAGCAGAATCGAAACTTGGACATTTCGACAGCTGGCTGCTACGGCAGAGGGGGCTAATCTGATCCAGGGAGCTAAGGTCAATGGGGGTTGTGGTGATTTCCAAGATAATGTTCATAACTTTCTGGAGAAAGAATTCCTAGAAGCTATCGCAGTTTGGAGAAGCGATTGTGGAATTTTTTCCCCTTTTTGACTCAGCTCCTTCAGAATGGCAAACGTCTCTTTTTGTTTATTTCCTGCCAAAGCAATCCTTTCTTTGTAAAATGTTGCTTTTCTAACTAGGATAGCGAAGAGGGCTTTATAGGTTTTTAACTCAGGGCTCATAGTTATATCTCCACCGCCTCTCGGCTTGGCGGAGGAGTTACTTTTTTTCCCTTAATGTATCATCAAACCATGGGCCCCCTTCCCTTTGTCTCTAGCCCTTTCCTTCTGTTCTGGTGCCACTAAATCGAGAGAACAAGGCTTCACTTTTGTGGTCCAAGTTGTCTTCTCTCACCTCAGGGGAAGGGATTGAGTGTAGCGTAGTTAATAAAAGATCTGCCTCAACATTTTTCCACATTCTAACCTTCCTCAACAAAGGTGTTGGTTGCAAAAGTGGACTATCGTTTGGGATCCAGCATCTTAGCAGCGAATTATCCAACCAGGCACAGGGACTGATATCAGTTATCCATGCCCGCGGTTGTGAAGACCAAATGACGTCTAGAGTGTGACCTTTAATGTGGGTGGGACTATTAACCAGTTGCTGCAAATCCAATGAAATCATACTAGTCTCAAATAGATCTGCTACGGACTCTCTTTGCATCTTGTCCCAGTGATAATTGAAATCCCCCACTACTAGAAGGCATTTATATCTGGAACATAGATCAGTAGTAAGCTCCAGAAAAAATTAATTGAAGTCCGGGGTAGATCTAGGAGGCCGATACACTACCATCAGTATAAGACAGGAGGATTTCAAGGACATTTTTATCCCCAAAACATCCGCACTATCACAATTTTCTGCCAGTATTTTGGTGACCATGAGGTTCTCATTAAACAGAAACGCCACTCCCCGCCCCTGGAGTCCCCTGATCTATTGTGCCACACCGCATCAAATTCCATTGGAAGGGCCGCCACAATATCAGGGGTAGATGTATCCCCCAGCCAGGCTTCTATAAGTGCCAGAATGTCAATATCTCCCTCTTGCAGTAGAGAGAACACTTCCAGATGATGTTTCTGTAAGGAGCGAGTATTAAGCACCGCTACCTTCAACCCTCAGACCGTAGGGGCTCGGGTCTGACCCTGAATCCTCAGGGACCCCTCCGCCTCTGTATTATTGGCCATGAGTAGGTGTTCGGCTCGCAACCTTGCCTGCACACTCTCCTATAACACATAATTACCCGACTTGAGTGCCCATAGTGTTTCTGTCGCCTAAGTCAGCATACGGACAGGGGTTTTGGCCCCTGGTCCCGGCCTGGTGCGTACGGGCGCAGACGGGCTTGCCTTTGGCGCGCCGCCGGTGCGCCCTCTGCGCGCCTCCGCTGTGTGTCGGCCCCATCAGCTGCTTTTAAGACAGCGGCGGTGAACTAGACCACGACCCAAGATGGCGTAGCCGGATGAATTACAGGTAGGCAACCAAGGGGTGAGCATAGAGAATTTAAAAATACACTGTAAGTGTAGTGCGAGCAACTTCCAGTGGAATCACAAGATAATGCAAATGAAATAAACAGGAACTAATAGCAAATGTTTAAAAGAGCACTCGTGCACCAGCCGTCAGCATGCTCCGCGCTACCTGCTCTTCTCTAAGCTGCGCTTCGGCCCCAGCAGCTGCTTTTAAGGTAGCCGCGGCGAACCAGACCACGACCCAAGATGGCAGCGTAGCCTGTGCAGCCAGAAGTGGGAGAGCAACCGCAACCGTCACTCTACGCTCCCTCCACACAAACAGCACTTAGAGCTGCGGTGGACCGGGGAGAAGTGACCAGAATGCGGCAGATGAATTAGAGGTAGGCAATCAAGGGGGGAGCATAGAGAATTTAAAAACGCACTGTTAGTGTAGTGCAAGCAACTTCCAGTGGAATCACAAGATAAAGCAAACAAAATAAACAGGAACTAATAGCACATTTTTAAAAGAGTACACGCGCATCAGCCGTCAGCATGCTCCGCGCTACCTGCTCTTCTCTAAGCTGCGAATCGGCCCCCATCAGCTGTTTTTAGGGCAGCCGCAGCGAACTAGACCATGACCCAAGATGGCGGCATAGCCTGTGCAGCCGGAAGTGGGAGAGCAACCGCAACCGTCACTCTACGCTCCCTCCACACAAACAGCACTTAGAGCTGCAGTGGACCGGGGAGAAGTGACCAGAATGCGGCGGATGAATTAGAGGTAGGCAATCAAGGGGTGAGCATAGATAATTTAAAAACACACTGTAAGTGTAGTGCAAGCAACTTCCAGTGGAATCACAAGATAAAGCAAACGAAATAAACAGGAACTAATAGCAAATTTTTAAAAGAGCACATGTGCACCAGCCTTCAGCGTGCTCCGCGCTTCCTGCTCTTCTCCATGACACACAAGGAGAATACCCCCCTCAAAGGACTCAAAGACAACACAGCCCTGATGATCAAACCCTGTGACAAGGGGGGCAGAATCATGATCTTTGATTCCAACAGATACAGAGAAAAAATGGACTATAATAGTTTTCATCCCAGATGTCAAAGGGATGAAACCCCATTTAGTCAATTCATACGCCTCCGTAGGAATTTTACCACCATTAAGAACTATTTGAACCATGCGGAAACACTTAAAGAAAAACTAGTAGCGAGGTGATACCCCCACAAACTAGTCAAAGACGCCTTCAAGAGGGCGAGATACTATGACCGCCATACCATGTTCCAGCCCAAACAGAAAAAACAGCCCAACCAATTGGTTTGTGTTACAAAACACTTTATATTTGATCACAAAGTACGCCAAATTATCAACTCTCAGTTACACCTCCTGAAGCTGGACTATTCCTCACCGCAGTTAGCCAAACCCCTCTTTTCCTTCAAGAGGAATACAAATTTGAGAAACATGATGGTGAGGGTTAAAAGACCTGACAAGATGAATCTGATTAATAAATCTATCATTGGGGACAGCTCGTCAAGGGAAACCACAAATGCGGCTCATGCCATGCCTGTAACAATGCAATAGTAAATGATCAAATCCACATCAACGATCGAACCTTATTTTTAAACGAAATGATGAACTGCTGTTCGTCTAACATTGTGTACGTCATCTTATGCCCTTGCGAGTTGGCATATGTGGCTGAGACTGCAAGAGAATGCAGAATATGCATTGGTGAGCACAAATCAAAAAATAGGCTGATCAAACACGCCAAACCCTCAGTTAGCCACTGGGCGGAGCAGGACATTCCGAAGGTAACCTGTGATGGTCTATATTACATAAAGTCCGCTCCACTCCAGGCATCGATGTCACCGTGACAAGCAGGAAGCATGAAGTAGTCTGGATGTTTTCCCTTAACGCCAAGAACAATGGACTGAATGAGTGTCTACAATGGGAAAATGCCATTTTGTGAATTCTTTGATTTTGAATTCTGGCTTAGCTGTTGAACGGTTTCATCTTACAGTCTTTTTTCTCTCCTATCATTAGGATTTTTGTCTCTTCTATACTGAGTCTGTTTTGTATGTCCACTCATGTTTTCTTGCCATTACTAAATTGTTATTTTTCATTTTTAATTTCATCATGGATCTATTACCCTGAGTTATTTTTCTACAACCTTGCCCCGTTGGACTTATCTATACCCATTAGGGCTGTCAGATCTCTTCATTATATCTACTCTTACATTGGTATTCTTATGACACCCATTCCACGCTCATCCAGCAGGAGGAGCCTTGCCTTGGAGCCCTGACCCTATTTGTCTATACGACCACGTGACGGTTATTCTTTACCAGGCCATTACCTGATCTCTCTCATCATTGGCTGAGCCGGGCACCTTTGCGCATTGAAATCTGCCTTTTATTATCGCCACACTGTGTGGAACCTCTGTATCCCTTCGGTCATGCCGTTTTTCTGACATATATCCTTCTGAACAGGTGAGCTAAATAATGAACCGCTCTGCGCTACCGCAACTCTCCCCCCTATTAGGTGTTTATCCCCCTTTTATTTTCATTTCCACAGATGTTGGAGCATCCTGGGTATTTGAGTGCTCGCTGCGTTATCCCTTACAGGGTGGGCCATCTTCGGCCCAGGCCGCTGCCCTGCTGCCGCACAGATATCTACTCTCTACCGAGGTAAGATGCCATCTTCAACAAAGCATGTGTCGTTTGACTGATTCCCCACTCATTCTCCAGCAATGGGATATTTTTGTTTCAGCGTGTCTCTTGGTGCAATATGTAGTGGCGCTTTCTAGTCATTGCACGTCACGTACCGACGTGACGTGCGGCGGCCATGTTAGGGCTGCGCGCGCAGTGCGGACAGAGAAGCGCGAAAGCCGACAGGCAGCAGCTGAGGCTCGGCGCTCTTTAGGAGATTCTTGTTAAATAAATACCTGTACACAATCTATGCTGCAGCGTCCTCATTGGGGGAGAGTACAACGTTACAATGGCGACGAAGGTGGGATACTAGACCCCCTGCCCCCCACAGAGAGCTACACCACCGAGGAAACAGCTACAACCAGTGGCCGGTGGGCCCACAGCAAGAACAGGACCACGGGAACCTGGTGCCAGGAGGAGCAGGCGGTGGAGAAGCGACCAGCGGCCCCCCCACACAGGTACTACACCTTAAAGAGCGTGGCAGAGCTCAGCATAGCCCAAGGGAGGATCGTCAGCCCGAAGCAGTAGCCCAAGCCCCCCAGGGACGCCAAGCAAAGCGCACCTGAGCACGCGACTGCCCACCAGACAGGGAGAACCGCGCTGGATCCCCCAGGCAAGAGCGAGGGGGCTGACGAAGGTAGTCCCCAGGCTCAAACAGGCAAGGAAGAGCGGGACAACATGCCAGGAAGTCCCAGAGGCCAAGGGAGCGCACATCCCACGATCAAGAGCGAGAGAATGAGTGCGCAGGCGGGGTACACGATGGCGCCAGTGCAGTTCCTGCCCAGACCAGGAGAACCACTAATGAAGTGGGAGGACTGGAGGGAATACATTGATAACTTCATAGGAGTGTTGGAGGATGAGAATGAGGAACAATTCAATGCCAAGAGAAAGAAATGCATATTATTGCTCAACCTGGGCCCGGAAGGCCTGAGAATTTACAAAAGCCTAGTGCCAAAGGAAAGGGGAAGCACCGACGGGGATGTGTATGCCCATGCCATCGAAGACCTGAACGAGCACTACAGGCCGGCGGTGTGTGTCTCAGTGGACAGGTTCAATTTCCAGCAAAGGAAACAACGCCCGGGACAGACAGTAGAGGAATACGTTGCGGCCTTGAAGAGGCTAGCGTCCACGTGCAAATATGATAACTGGGAAGAGGAGTTCATCAAAGATCAGGTGGTGATGCACACCACGAGCACAGCAGTGCAGGACAAGTTGTGGGCCAGCGGTGACACCACCCTAAAGGAAGTGATGGTCATCGTCAAAAGGGCGGAATAGGCGCGCAGGGGTGCGGAAGCAACGAGGAAAGAGACTACTCCCAACGCCATGGTGAACAGAATAGACGAGGAGGAGCCCCGCAGGGACTACAAGAACAATGGTTCGGTGGCAGAGGGGCCCAACAAGTGGCAAGGCAACCCAGGCCCTCCAGGGAAACCAGCGGGAAGTAGCAAGAAACCATGCTATCGGTGCAGGAGCTGGTCGCACGAGGCCCATGACAGGAAGTGCCCAGCATTCCGCGCCAAATGTTTGTACTGCGGGATACTGGGCCACTATGAGAAGGTATGTCGGAGGAAGTCCTCGAAGAGCATGGTGAAGTATGTCGGGCAAGACAGCGAAGAACAAGAAGAGGGCGCAGAGGAAGACGTGGTCACAACCATCTACATAGAAGATCAAGTTCTAGGCGTGGATGGCCAGGTGTTGAATGTTGACGGCAAGAGGACGATGAAGCCGGTCATGGAAATGCTGATCGGTGGAATTCCGATAAAGGTCGTGGCGGACACCGGCTCACCCTACACCATCATCCAACGAGCGGTGTGGGAGGAGAGTTTTGCACCACACCTAGGCCCTGAGTTGGAGAGGCTGGACATCCGCACAGTGACGTACAACGGGGACCGCATTCCCATGGCAGGATTCAGACCATTGAACTTTGAGTTCAGAGGCCGGTCAGCATTCTGCAAACTGTACATATCGGAGAGAGGACCCTCGGTCCTAGGATGGCTTGACCAAGGCGACCTGGGCATCAAGCTGGACCCAGGGGGCAAGGAACAGATACTACTCGCGGAACCTGGAACCTGGCCTGACCTAGACAAATGGAAAGAAGAGTACCCCAAGGTGTTCGGAGGCACAGTAGGAAGGATGGAGAAATTCGCACACAAGATTGTGTTGAAGGACGATGCAGTACCGGTCGCCCACAAGGTGAGAAATGTGCCTTTGGCGGTGAGGGATGCAGTGCAAGAAGAACTACAGGACCTGGAAAGGAAAGGGATCATCGAACCCATCACGTGCGCGGAGTGGCTCACGCCCTTAGTGGTAGTGAAGAAGTCCAGCGGGAAGATCAGGCTGTGCGTCGACCTGCGCGAGTTGAACAAGAGCATAGTGGTGGAAAAATTCCCCCTGCCCCGGATCGAGGAAATGCTGGCCAAAACCAGGGGAGTCAAATGGTACTCCACCATAGACTTGACCTCCGCCTACCACCAGATCGCCCTGCATCCGGAAAGCCGAAAACTCACTTCCTTCATCACCCCATTCGGGTGCTACCAGTTCCGCCGCATGCCGTTCGGACTGGCCTCGGCGGCTGCGGTGTTCCAAAAGTTAATGCACCAACTGTTTAAGGACACCGATGGAGTCCAATATTTTCAGGACGACATCCTGGTAATGGAACGAGACAGACCGGATCACGACAGCAAACTAGGAAAGGTGCTAAAGATCCTCGAGAGTAAGGGCCTCACAGCCGAATGGACCAAGTGCCGGATAGGAATGGAGTCCGTGACTTACCTGGGACATGAGATAGGGGTGCGAGGGGTTACCCCGAAAGCAGACAATGTGAGAGCCATCTGCGAAGCGCCACCGCCTTCCAACAAAGAAGAAGTCCGATCGTTCCTCGGAATGGCGGAATATTATAGTAAGTTTGTGCAGCACTTCGCATTCAAAACCCATCACATGAGGCAACTTACACGAGACAACACTGAGTTCAGCTGGTCGGAGGGAGCGCAAGGTGAATTTGAAATCATCAAAAGAGAGGTGGCAGGAGCAGTTCCACTCCAAGGATATGACCCCCAAGGTACAACCGTACTGACCACGGACGCCAGCGACAAGGGGCTGGGTGCTGTCCTTATGCAAGATCGAGGTCAAGGGAGAATGGAAACGATCAGTTTTGCGTCCCGCACGCTCAGTGAGACCGAAAAGAAGTACAGTGTAATTGAGAAGGAGATGCTGGCGGTCGTATGGGCCATGACCAGGTTCAGGCAGTTCTTGTGGGGCACACGGTTCGTGATAAAGACAGATCACAAACCCTTACTGAAGGTACTAACGTCCAGCGGTCATGCAAGTGCCACGCCACGGATCTCAAAGATGACCCTCAAATTGCTGGAATTTCGGTACGATGTGGAACACATCCCTGGCAGCAGGAACAGGGTGGCAGACTACTTGAGTAGAGCAGCGGCCATGGATCAGTGTGGAGAGGACCCAGCAGGAGCAGAAGAAATGGTGGCACTCATGGAAGACCAAGAGAGAACCATCGGACATCAGGAATGGAGGCAGGCTTATGGAAAAGATCAGGTCCTTGAGGAAGTAAAATCATACATCACAGAAGGGTGGCCTGATAAGAGACTAACCCGTGGTGGCCTCAACCCATACTTCGAAATCAGAGAAGAGTTGTCGATGGATGACCAAGGAGTGTTTGTATACAGAGGGGAGAAGGTCATCCCCCCAGCAGAAATCATCCCCAAACTATTAGATATGCTCCACGAGGGACACTTGGGGATAGGAAAACTCAAAGTGAGGGCCAAGCAAAACTACTGGTGGACAGGGATGGACGTAAGGGCCGAGAGGCATGTCAGGGACTGCCCACAATGCCAAGGGGCGGACAAAACGCTCAAACCACTCCGCCCAGCCCTTGGCAAATTTGACCCCCCAAGGAATCCGTGGGAGGAGCTGTCAGTGGATATACTGGGCCCCATCCTGGATGTGCATGGAGTCCAGAAGTACTCGAAATGGCCTGAGTTGAAAATAGACGAGGCAATGGATACAGAGACCATCATAAAGTTCCTGGCGGACACTTTTGTGAGGGAAGGCATCCCGAAGTCCATCCTAAGCGACAATGGCCCCCAGTTCAGATCATAGAAATGGAGTAACTTTATGCAAAGAAATGGGATTCTAGCAAAGCACACGTCCATATACCACCCGGCTGAGAATGGACTGGTGGAGCGATTTAACAGAGTGGTGATGGGCTCTGTGCAGGCAGCCATCTCCAGCAACAAGGACTGGGAAAGAGAGATTGAACGCATGGTGTGGGCGTAAGGATCACCCCCACAGGGACAGGGTACAGTCCTTTTCAAATACTGAGAGGCCGCGAACCATTCACCCGGGACAACCGCGTGTGGAAGGAAAAAATCAAGTGAATGGTCCCCTGCGGTAGTGCGAGCCAACCTGGAAAAGACACAAACCATTTACTCTAAACACTACAACGCCCTGAGAAATGTGAAAGAGGCAGTGTTGGAGAAAGGGGAATGGGTGCGAGTGAAATTGGCCATGCTAAGGAGGAAAGGAGAGAGCAAATATAGTAAGCCCCTGCAAGTCAAGGAAGTGATAGGTAGAGCGGCGTTGCTGAGTGATGGCAACGTGTGGTCCCAAGACCGCATGGCAAGATGCAACAGAGTGCAAGGATGGGACCGAGGCGGAGGAGACCCAGAAGAGATGGAAGAAGGGTTTCAGGAACACGAACGACCAGACGGAGAGTTGGAGGTGAGCAAAGGAGGACAGCGAGGAGAATGGACTATGGTGATCAGGAATCAGTTGGGGAAGCGGAAAGGAGCAGACGTGATGGAGGCACCACCGCACTTGAAGGTGGAGGAAGGAGTGAAGAGACGCAGGAAGGAGTGATCCCACCTGACCCCCTGAGACTTACACGAAGTGGTAGGGCGGTGACTAAGCCCGCAAGATTTCGAGACTTTGTTAAGAGTGTTGAACAGTGAGTTATGTGTTGTTTGGGAAAAAGGGGAGATATGTAGTGGCGCTTACTAGTCATTGCACGTCACGTACCGACGTGACGTGCGGCCGCCATGTTAGGCCTGCGCGCGCAGCGCGGACAGAGAAGCGCGAAAGCCGACAGGCAGCAGCTGAGGCTCGGCGCTCTTTAGGAGATCCTTGTTAAATAAATACCTGTACACAATCTATGCTGCAGCATCCTCATTGGGGGAGAGTACAACGTTACACAATGTTATTGCTGCTGTACTTTTAATCACATCTATTTGCCTCATAGGGGTACCGCTGGCCGCAGCATTGAGAACCTTTCATATAAACAGCCGCCCATATCCAGAGTCATGGCAGTTAAATTCGCCCTAATTCTCTCGTTATCATTCCAATACAGCCGTGTTTGCTTCGCTTCTCAATTTCCAGGACCTGTTTCAGCTATGGATCATTTGCAGAATTACTCATTCGATAGGCCGCATTTGATGAGCAGTGAGTTTACTGACCCGTATTTTGTAACTAGCCTATTATACTGATACATATTTATTTTATTTACTCTGCTGGCTTGTCAATTTTTGCTTTTGTGTTTGTCTTTTGACCTTTTGCATAGAAACAGGCGTGAGAAGACACAGAATTTGTCCAATATCCCCAGTTCACCAATTGTGCTCCTCCCTTTCTTTAAGGTACAGGGGGAGTTGGCGTAATGGCTTTGATATCGAAGATCTAGCATTTACCATTCTCCCATATGTTGTCCATACTAGGTGATATGACCACCTGTGTATATTCAACTGCTTGTTTGTTTTTCTAGTGATATTTTTTATTTCCTATTGCGGGAAACTCCCCTTAGTTTATCTCCGTATTTGTTGTTTATTTTTTCATTGTCTCGTTGAATGTGCACAAGTTCTCAAACCTAATTGATCCTCTAAAACCAGTGCCTTGTGAACCACACTTGGAGATATTTGAATTTGTCCTGTTGTAAGTTAATTCTCTGTTTGCCCATTTTTCCTTCAATGTATGTATCAAAATTGTAGTATTCTCCAATGGATGTTAAGAATACCATTTTCTGTTTTAGGCACATCCCACTGTTGTTGTCTAGCTGACTTATGCGCCCTAAGGAAGGTGAGGCCCACATCAGGGTGTAACACCAAAACGCGCGTCGGCACTGGTTCCAATACGTTGAATTATTTTGATAGGAAAAATTCCCCTGTGTGTTCTCTAAGAAGGTTCATTATTTCATGAAAATGTATTTGTGTTTATTACTTAATTGTTTACTGACTCTTATGTTCTGACATGTTTCTTCTCCTTGAGGCACAGTTGTACTTTCTATAATACCTCACATGTTACCGTAGAAGCACAGGGGAACTCTATCCATGTATATATTGATTGTATTTGGCTGAATGTCTGTCATTGTTAGGCGTGTGAGTATGTGAGCTTATGAGAAGGTATGCCTGAGGTTCAGTGAATGAACGTTTTTGAAAGAATATTTATATAAAAAAAGTTATGTGTCACAGCATTAAATTATAATAAAAGTCTTTTGATAATTCCCAGTTTTCTGTTGTGGTGTCACTATTAACCTGAGGCGTGTACTGGTAATATTCTTATGATTAGTGAATGTTTGCACATATTGTGTTGTTCAGGTAGAGAACCTTTTGTTCTTGATTAAATTTACATGATGGAATGATGTCTTTAAGGGATGCAAAAAAATATAATATTCCCAGATACATCTTATATGCCCAAATATAAAGGGATGGGCGGTACCAACAGCATAAAGTCAACAAGTATGTCATACTAATCAGCTAGATAGTGTAGACACGTTGGAATATAAATGACTACAACTACCAAGAAACCCTGCTTCAGTTACCAAAATCAAGATTAAAATATGCTTTTGCAGATTGTCATGTCTCACAAAGAACAACTCTTGTTCAATTTTCATGGAGTGAGCAATCTACATGCAGTTCTCTCCTCAGACACGTCACAATACTGCCCTGGATGTAGCCATGGTCTCAGCAACGGGAAGCAATTGATGGCATGAGTGACCCCACAACAAGGGTGCTTGTTCAACATAGAAAGCTATGAATCCTAATCAAAATATTTTAAGTGGCAGGTGACACTTTCACCCTGCACTGATCATATCATTCCTAATGGCAAAACAAAGACACAAGACACAAGACTAAGTTGTATCATCTCCTGTTTTGTACTCCACTGGGCCTTTGAATGGTTAAATTCACACGTCACATCTTCACAGCGTTGGATAGAATAGTTTATAGATGGCATGCCTACTTATTAATCTTACTGGCAACAAATCTGGACATGGTATGAGCTGTGCATTCGAAGTTCATGTGTATGGAATCTGAAAATGTCTGCTTACCATGTGCATTACCATTTAAATCTATCAACACATTAATCTCTACCTATGACTTTTCTCATTCTCTGCTAGATTTTACTAACTGTGTCAAAAGATTTGAAGGTAGACATCACCAGCAATAACAATGTTCTCCATTTCCCTTCAGGTATATTAGACAGAGTAGGTGGCTACAGCTCTGCCATCGAAGAGACCCATCCTGCAACCCTGGAGCAAACTGACAGTGATGAGGAGAGTGCTAGAAATCTTGACATGGATGACGGTGCTTGTCCATCTGGTCATGCTGGGCACACGGCAATAGTGAGTGCCACTAAGCCCACAACACTCTCCCCCAGCTGCAACAACTCAACCACCAGTAGTCCCCCAACCTCTGTACCGAACCACAGTGTCTCCATCCTTTGCACCCTAGTCCTGGCCACTGATGCCACTGTCACCACCCCTCCAACATAGGAGCCAGGATCCAGTGGGGTGTGGCAAGCTGTGCAAAATAACACAGGTTCATGGGGTTGGGGGTCACTGGAGGGTATCTGTCGGCCAGCTGAGTGATTCACAACAACATACAGGAGTTACCCTAGTACTTAGAAAAGGGACAGGTATGTGAAGCACAAAAACAAAGATTCCCCTTTCATAAATAAAAAACAGCAACAATGCATATGGCAACTCGGCAAACCAAGTGAAAGAATTATGTGATATGCAGCACTACCTGAAAAATGTAATCTTCAATATAAATAAAAGAGGGAAAAATAAAATTAAGGTTACTGTGGAGTTGTAATAATGAATACATTCAGAACCTAAGTATAAACCTTATATTCAAATATATTGTGCTTTATTAAAAACATTTCACATATATCAAAATATGTGACAAAGTGCAAATGCATACATTGACAAAATTATATAGACATTACACATATACATCAGTAAAATTATATATATCATCTATGTACAATGACCAATAAAAAAATTGTCAAACAACTTTCAACGTGGCATTTCGGTATATGCCTTACCTTCAGCTGAGTCAATGGTGTTGGTTGTCATCAAGCAGCAGTGGCAAGACTTTGAGGGTAGGCTCTATGGTGGTATGGGACATGTGACGGTGAGTAAAGGTGAGTTTCTGTCTTATATCATTCCCTTTCCACAGGCTCAGGTGTGCAGTTTTAACCGCCACAGTCACGTTGGTGGTAATTTACATTGTGATTTTGTGGGTGTGATACAGACCTCTAACAGATGCATTGGCCTATCCCACTGCCGACGGGATCAGGATTTACAGGTGGTTGCTGTGATGCTGCAGCGACTTTTCTTCTATGGGAACTGCAGGCCTCAGCATAGGGTGGTCAGACCACTAACTCGACATCAGGATTGATGGTGGTCGCATTTGTGCCAAACTCGTAATCAGGCCCTGCATGTAGTACAACATCCATTTATCCTTATCAGTCACTTGTATGTGTTTTCCTTTTTTATAGCACTTGCACACTTTTTACTCACCTTTTCACTTACACTGCCCCACAACACTATTTGAAAAACCCTATTCTGCTGTAGGTTTGTCAAACTGAATATAAAACATTCCTTAAATTACATTTTTGGAAATATATTGAATATATTCTGTTCATATCCAATAATAAACCAATACATTGACCTTTTTATTACGTATTGCTGTGAAATTTGAGGCTTACACTTACCCCATAGGGACATTTTGTTCCATTACTAATTATTCTACTCAGGTCCTGGTGTTACTGGGCTGCCCCCTTTTGAGGTCGAGCTAGGAGAAAGCATGCGAAGCATGCTGGAGTCCTGCTCGACAACTATAGCCGTCCGTCTCCTGGGAATCTGAGACAGGGGCCGGGCACGAGCGTCGACTTCACCTCATGGGCGCGCACGCCCAGCCCTTGCCTCAGATTCACAGCAAGACAGGCTCTCGCCCGCGCGCACACACAGCCACACTCACACATGCGCACACACATACACCCACACAGGCACACAGACCCACATATACACACGCACAGCTAACAGACACACAGTCACACATATACATACACACTCACAGCTACACATGCGCACACACACACAGCTACACCCCCCCTCCCCCTCTTATCTCACCGGGCTTCCTGATGTTCTTCACCCGGGCCCCCTCCTGGGACCCGGGACTTCCGCTGCCGGACTTGGGAGGGTGGAGGCTGCCCACGCATTCGCGGCATTTGTAACTGGGGCTCTTCAGAATAAAAGTTAGAAATGCCGCGAATGCGCGGGCAGCCCCCGTCCTCCCAGGTCTCCTCATAGCCGGGATACACATTTCTTATCCTATTTCCAGGACCCTTTTTTTTATTGTTAGCGCTTTCTGCTGCTTGTATAAACTGTCGCTTAGTTCAAAACTGTAACCTGTTCATGAGAAAAGTTTAAGGGCTCGTTAGGGGGGTAGTCAGGGCTGGACTGTTCTAGGGCCATTAATATCATCAGGGACCTACCTCGAACTTGCCGTCGAATTCGCCGTCGGGCAGCCGGTGGTTCGACACGGGGGGCTCTTCCTGGGGGCGGTGAAGGTGCTGCCCGGACGGCTCTCGTCTGCCATCTCCCTCAGTCAGGGCTGTGATACCGGCTCAGCCTCCTTCGAGTGGCAGCAGAGCTCATCTCTGTGATCTTGCAGGCGCAGCTGCTTCTTGCCCTCCCTCGGGGCCGGGGGGGCTCCCTGCGGGCTGGCGGCTTCCAACACAGAGGGGGTGGAGCTGTGCGTGGATGACGTTGGAGACAGTTGCTATACTGGCCTCGGGTAGGGTAATGAGCGAAGATGCCGGGGACGCGGATGTAGAACCCCGGGGCGCGGATGTAGATCTCTGACGCTGTGCTGGCGGGGCATCCATGGAGCGCGAGTCAGGAAGTACCAAGGGTGAGCTAGGCAGCCCACTCCGACTGCTGCTGTTGCTGCAGCTCGATGGTAGCTCTTGCCTGCCGCAGCCTACCCTCCCCCTCTGGGTCCACAGGAGGGGCTGATGTCCGACATCGCCTGCCTCATCCACTTCTACGCAGGTACGTCCTGGGGTGTGAGCTGGGGGAAGTGGGACTCTTAAGGTACGGTGTGGCACTACTGCAAGAAGGGGTAAAGGACTCTGTTGATGGTTGTTGCATACTCAAGCGTAGCTGAGAAGTGTAGCTTACACTGTTGAAAGTGGTGGTTCCTGAGTGAAAATAAGTAGTGTATACACTATATTGTGAAAATGCTAGGCGTAATGCACTGGTGGAGTGTAAATTCTGTGGATGAGTTTGACATTAGACTCTATTGTGCGTACTCTGAAGAATGCTTCTGGATATAAGTTGTGGTGGCAAGGAGTAAGCGACACAGAAGGGACAGCGAGGAGTCTACATGGTTGCACAAGGGTGCTGGGCTAAATGGCACCGTGCAGTTGTTGGGCTCTGTTTCTTGTGGGAGACTAAAGAACACTTGATGGTTGTGCATGCACCACTACTATAAAGAGCACTGTAAACTCAGAAGTGTGTTTGGAATGTATAGTAACAATACATTGTTACCTCCGTGGTTGGTGGGTGGCATCTTATACTGTGGGAAGATTTCTAACACTGCGTCGAAGGCTGTGTTTGTATTGAGTTGGGAAATGCGGGGTGCTGTACCTTTAAAGGTGCATTATTTTGGCTACACTATTTTAAATTTACAACTAGTACAGAGATGCAGTTAACTCCTAGACTTAGATGGTACTGTTGCCTTAAGGGGCACTGTACACAGGGCCAGCAATCTAGTTTAATTAAATTTTTTTTTTGCAGTGGGCTTACTGTACTTTGGAGACCGCCAAGTTGTGATTATTGCTGTGCTTTGTCGAACGTTTCATGGAAGTCAGAGTTACTTGTAGTCTAGGCTTTGCTACCTTAACAGCAACTGCACATTTAAGAGCATGTGCTTTGAGGAATCAGTGTAAACGGCAAGTGTTTTATGTAATTAGGGAACCTATATACTGAAGTCAAATAAAGTATTATTTATTATTGGGTAGAGTACTTCGTGAGAGCGGAACTTTGTCTCATTACCACTGTTTCCCTTGCCCCCACCCCTGCACCCCCAGGAATGGCATCACACCCTTGGACCACAAAGGTCAGGACACCTCCCTTAAACAAGCATTTCCAATGCAATAGGTGTCGTATTTACACAAGTTTAAGCTATTGGCATTGGAAATAACAAGGCCTTTTATTTATGTTTCACAAACCAAAACATAAATAAAATGAATTGTCATTTACAATGCCAATAGCTCAAACTCGTGTAAATGCGAGACCTATTGCATTGCAAATGCTTGTTTTGAGTTTGGTGGGGTCTACGGTGGGAAGTTAATTAAGTAATAATTTATTATTCATTTTATTTACTTATTTAATTAATATTTATTATCTCCAATATGGAAAGCTGATTTATTTTAATGATTATTTAGTTTTCGGGTGCTAGGATTGTAGGGGTATAAGGTAGAAAGTTTATACATTTATAATTAATTATTCATTATTATTTGTAAATTCATTTTTTATCGAATTTTACATTTTATAATTATGGAATACTTACTTGTTTTAATATATTTTATTTGTGGGCTACTACATTTGTAGTGATCTAGGCAGGGAAGTTAATTGAATAGTAATTAAAAGTTAAAAAGTCATTTTTAATTAATTATTCAATTGCTTTTAAATCTGTAAATTATGGAAGACAACATGTTTAGGTTATAGTTTAGTTGCAGGTTGCTAAGGTTGTAAGGGTTTAGGGTGAAAAGTTAATAATTGAAAAAAGTATTAATTGATCAGTAATTATGTAAATTGAGGTTTTTTTTATTACATATGTATTTTTCATGTTAATAATTTTTTATTAAGAGTTTAATATTTTTACTACATTCATAGTTTTACTTATATCAGTGGTGGCTGGTGACATTTCAAAGTGGTGAGTGAGCAAAGTAAGATAGCCCAACCAACAAGATAGAAGTTTGGGGGGGTCTACTCTGAAGAAATCTTTTAAAAAACTGGGCCAAATGGCATATTTTGAAGCTAATTTGCTCTTGAAATATGTCAAACCATTAAAGAACACCCCATATCTTACTAAGTCCTGCCTTAACATGTCTACCTGTGTGAGTTCTACTTGTCATGGTTGTTTATGACAGGACAGTATTGAGAACACTGAGCACCTCTCAATGTGCCACAAAGCTGTTCATACTATGGCACATTGAATCCTTGGCCTCTGTACAAAGTGTCTTGAACTTGGTAACATGCCAATTTTGGAAAAGCACATAAAGAAGGTGACACAGCTGTCAAAATATGTACAACAAGAATTGAAAAGAAATTCTGAGCTTACAGGTGAGTAGAGTAAGTATGGTGTCTGAATACAGGAGATAGAGAAGTGGAGGAGATGAAAGGAAGAATGAACAAAAAGAAGAGCGGGAAACTGTGCGGAAGAGAGACAAAAGATCCCCTCCAACCAGTACATGTATGCTGCCTGTTACAGAAATTCCCTTTTCACTCCTAAAAATATATGATATATATATATATATATATTACCTACTGGCGGTCGCCAGTAGGTATATATAGTTAGGATTTTTTCTCTATGGGATTCTTGAAAATTCTATGTCTAATAACTTTGGCGTTTGTGGACGGAATTGGCTGAAATTTTCAGGAAAATGGAACATTTTGTTTCTGAGCAGCCCCTGGAAATTTGGGGGGGTTCAACAAGGGGGGGCCGAGAAAAAAGGGGGGTCCCAAAACGTGTTTTTAACATTGAGTTTTCCATAGGGCGGTTGGCCTCACTTTTAGCCCGAACGGCTGAATGGATTTGCACGAAACTTGGCAAAATTGTAGGGACTGGTAGCCCGATGTGCTTTTTGTAGGTCTCAATATATGTGCTCCAGTGGATTTTGAGAAATTAACGTTTAAAAAAAGATATATATCTGTAACAGCGGATCGGGCAGCGCTCCGGTTCGCGGACTTTTCGCGCAACGGAGTTTTGTGAAGCGAAGCTGATTGGTTCTCCGGCGTCTGTCAACATTCCAAACAGTCCGTAGCGGCCGCCATCTTGTCTCTCGGTAGGATTGAGAGACAAGAGGAGGCCAAAACAAAGGGGGAAATAACCATAAGGGGGCATAGTAGATCCTCCCTGACCCCCTAGGTTTAATGTGGAGGTTTTAAAAGGGCCCCGCGGGGCAAAAAAAAATAATTTTTTTTTTGTTTTTTTTGCGTGGGTAGCGCCGGGTCCGCGAACCTTAAGCGTTACGGGAGTCCACCATTTTGTGTTTCAGTCGAATTAAGATACAAAATGGAGGGCAAATAATGTTCAGAATGGGTAGAAGGGGGCACGGTAGCCTTATCTTGACCCCCTAGGTTTTGTGAGGATGGCTGAGGAGGCTTATATGTGCGAAAAAAAACATTTTTTTTAAAAAATTCGCGAGGTTAGCTCCCGGTTCGCGTATCGGGTAGCGCCCCGGGGAGCGTACTTTGTTGAAAATTAGTGAAAAAAGTTAAAGTAAAATAATAATTGTGAGTGATCAGATGTAGGGTAGCTCTGAGAAGAGCTTTTGGGTTTATGGTACATTTAGGTACTTATAAGTAGGTACCAATGCACATTCTTAAATTCAGAATGAAAATTCTGTTGCCCTCATCTGAGAAGTGAACTCCATCTCCTCTGTAGATATCTTGCATGTAGTAACGCAAGTTATTGTTGTACAGGGAGCCCATTCCATGGTCTCTCATGTAAGCTGAAACAGATTTGTTTACATGCTTCCTCGACTTCTCAATTTGTGGACAAAATTGGTTTGACCACCTCCATTTCTGTCTTTGGCATATATTTGAATATACCAAGGCAGTCTGAGGAAAAAGTGCCATCAATTGCTCAAAGGTGTCCTTTAAAAGCATTTCCAGACCTACCCCAGTCAAAGTGCCCAAATCATTACCTCCACAGTGCACAATTAACAGGTCAGGTTTGGGCAAATGCATAAAGGTTTTCACGAATGGTATCAATTGGTGACATTTTAATCCTCTGTGGCCAAACCACTTAATTTCCACATCTTGTAAATTGAGGTTAGGTAATTTTCTGTTCTCAGCATACCTGTGAGCCCAGTGGATATAACTATGTCCAACAATCCAGACAGAAAACATGGTGAGAGAAGGTTCTGCTGCAGTCAGATGAAGTGTGGCAATGAAATGGCAGTTGAAAAAATGAGAGTTTAAAATGAAAAAAACTGTGGAGTTTCTGTGTTAATGAAGCAGTAACAGTGATTGGTGGATTTTGATTGCTGAAAACAGAAAGTTAGGGTGCATGGGTGAGTTCTTTGAAAGATGTATTTTGAATGGTCAATAAATAATCATTAAATGAAAGATTACAGTGGATACGCAGGTGCACTGAGAGTTCAGAGTTCAATTGCAACATTGTTGTGTGAACTTGCAAACACCAGAGGTCTTGCAAGAGGTGGTTGCTATGCAGAAAAGGCATGAAATGGCAGAGGGGGGAAGGGTTTTCATTTGAAAAAAAGTGAGGGAAGAGTTTTGATTGGGTGACATGAGAGATATGTGTGAAGAATTACAGCATTTCTGTGCTTTTGATAGCTGCAGACTCTGGAGTGCATACCTTTTGCTCTGCTGAAGACAAATTGGTGTGTTTCTGAGACTGTTTTCAAACTCAAAGTATTTGCTAAGGTGAGAAAATATTTCTTTAATTTAGATAGAGAATAGTGTGCTTTAAGGAGAAAATTATGAAGAAAGTTGTGTTTTTCAAATGTTGCTTTGTCTCAAGTGTTTTACAAATAGATTTTGTTTCTTTGAGAAAATGTAATTGGAGAAAATGTGAAGTATTAGTACTGACAGGGTGTTTTTCTGCATAGGAGCTGTGGAGTCTTTTCAAATTATGACTTGAGAATCGTTTTTGAGGAAGATGAATGGTTATAATATTTCTGAGAAGGACATAATGGTGTATGCTTCTTTATAATGCAATTGAATGTCTCTGATGTTATTTTTCCCATTTTAATGTAAGACCTTTCTCTGTGGCGCAAATTGCATGTAAATATGCTCCCACCTGTGCATGGCAAATTTAGATTTTGAATGTTTGTGTTAAATAGCCATGTTAAAAGTGACCCAACCATACTGGAAAGGCAATCAAAAAACACTTTCATGTGTCTTAAGGACATTTTAAGTCATTTCCTCATGTGCAGTGTTTTCAAATTATGATTTGAAAATCGTTTTTGGGGAAAAGGAATGGTTTGTAAATTTATGACAAGGATATAATGGTGTATGCTTCTTTATAAGGCATTTCTGTGTCTCTGATGTCATTTTTCCCATATTATATTAAAAGACCTTTCTCCGTGGGCCACATTCATTGTAAATATGGTCACACTTGTGCATGTTAATTTTGGTTTTTACTGTTTGAGTTACATAACCATGTTAAAAGTGACCCAAAAAAATTGCAAAGGCTTTCAAAAAACACTTTCATGTGTCTTAAGAACATTTTAAGTAATTTCCCTGTGGGCAGTGTTTTCAAATTATGAATTGAAAATCGTTTTTGAGGTAATGGAATGTTGTTAAAATTTATGTGCGCCATATGCCCCCAAATTTCTTTTTCAGGGGTGCAGCAGGGTGTTCTTGAGACACACATGCACCCTTGGAAAAATTCCTAATTTGCGATGAGCTAATTGCTAATCGCAAATTGCACCTTCATTCCTATGAGCCTCCTAGCCCATGGAAATGAATGGGTAATTTGCAATTAGCAATTTGCTCATTGCAAATTAGGAATGGTAAAGAATTGCTATTTATTCCTTAAAATTTGCTATTTTGGAAATGCAAAATAGTTATATGATACATATGCCGGTTGATGTCTAACAAGATAAGAAGCTTAGGGATACATTTATGATGACTGGCGCAATGAAGTGGACATTACTTACTTCATTGGTAGAGCTTTACATGTATTATGTCCTCTGTATTCTTCATCAAGCGTAACTTTAATCTGCAATCCTGAGTAGGCCTCACCTTAAACAAACCTCTGGATAGGCCACACCTTATCGTCATCATGAATTAATCATTTAAAATGCTAGGGACAGATTTATGATAGGTGTATGCCTCTTTTGCGCCACTTACAAAACACTGTCCACGGGGAAATGACTTAAAATGTGCTTAAGACACATGAATGTGTTTTTTTAAAGCGTTTGCAATTTTTTCGGGTCACTTTTAACATGGCTATGTGACTCAAACAGTCAAAATCTAAATTCACCATGCACAGGTGGGAGCATATTTACAAGGAATGTGCTCCATGGGGAAAGGTCTTATAATGTAATATGGGAAAAATGACATCAGAGACAGTGAAATGCCTTATAGAGAAGCATACACCATTATGTCCTTGTCATACATTTGCAAACCATTCCTTTTCCCCAAAAACGATTTTCAAATCATAATTTCAAAACACTGCACATGTGGAAATGACTTAAAATGTCCTTAATTCAAAATTTGCTATTCCTTATTTTGCGATTGCACTGAAGGATTTGCAAATTTTGCGATTTCTTAAATGCAATGTATCAAACAAAAAATATGTAAAAAATGACATTAAGGATTTGGAAACTACCACCAACTTCTAGTTTGTGGTAATTTGCGAATTCTTTTCAAAAATAATTTTTTAAAAAAAAATAAAAGGTGCCACATGACGCCAATACATGCCCTTAGGGCATGTATGTGCGCCATATGCCCCCAAATTTCTTTTTCAGGGGTGCAGCAGGGTGTTCTTGAGACACCCATGCACCCTTGGAAAAATTCCTAATTTGCGATGAGCTAATTGCTAATCGCAAATTGCACCTTCATTCCTATGAGCCTCCTAGCCCATGGAAATGAATGGGTAATTTGCAATTAGCAATTTGCTCATTGCAAATTAGGAATGGTAAAGAATTGCTATTTATTCCTTAAAATTCGCTATTTAGGAAATGCAAAATAGTTTGATGGTACATATGGCGGTTCATCTGTAACAAGATAAGAAGCTTAGGGATAGATTTATGATGACTGGCGCATCACCAGGGATGTGCCAGTCATCTTGCGCCGCTGTTCCGCCACCCATGGTGTGCTGCATTTACAATGCGGCGCAGCATGGGGCAAAAATGGCACAGATGCGTGACGTATCTGTGCTGTAAAGGTGGCGCATTGCTGGAATTGTATCGCAAGTGCGATGCAGCTCAAGCAAGGCTCAGGGGTGCCCCATCTCCACAATGTTGCGTCAAGACCTATGCCTGCTTAAAGCAGGCGCAGGGTTTTGACGCAGCTTTCTCCTATCTGATTGTAAATACGGCACACCATGGGTGGCAGAGCAGCGGTGCACGTTAACTGGTGCATGCCTGGGGATGTGCCATTTAACATAAATCTGCCCCTTTACATTTAAGTATGTGCAGGGGACACAGAGTTGGTGAGGCTTATCCAAGGTTAAGAAGAGATGAGTCCTGTTCACTGAAAAATTAGACATAGGCTTCACCTGCTCAGCATCGCTGGACATGGCTAAATAATAGCTGCAAAATGTTACTCTTGTTAAACAATTTTACTATTATAATCTCTGAGATTTGTCTCTTACTCTGCAACATCTCATTGTTGTTATCTTTCTTTAAAGATAAAGACAACATCAACATGAGCGACAATCTGCAATCAGTTGATTTTGACCTCATCATTGAACTTGTAATTGAAACATCAGTGGATGTTGATCCCTTGGATGATTTAAATCCTGAGGATGAAGAAGAGCGTGATGAGGATGCAGATTTGTCCGAATTATATGAGATAGGGTGGGAAGCTGACCTGCTTGAGCCTATGGAACTATAAACATTTATTTTTAAAATTTATAATAAATAAAAAGTAAAAGTGTAAACCGTTTAATTTAAAAATAAAGACACCTTCAAAAACAGGTTATGTGTAGTGTCTTCAATAAAATATTAAAATATGCTCATAAAATTAGATCAGATTCACATATAAAATAGCACAGGTAACATGAATATAAATTCCATTTCTTTTCTGCTATTTCTGTATTGTAAATTTGCCAAGGACTAAAAAATCTTCTATTTAAAATGTCAAGTAGTGTGTTAAGTTTTTGATCACTGTTATTGATTTACTGTTTGGTAATAGTGGTCAATAACATTTTTTAATATATTTTACCACAGATTCAACTGCAGATCATTTCAACATTTCACCATGCCAACGAAAGAAAGAGAGAGAAAGGCTGCAAAACGTCAAAGACAGCAGGCCAATCAAAAGAAGCAGCAGTCCTCTAACAAAAAGATTTGTCAAGTCACGAAGAAAGCACCGGGTAAGAGTACAAAAACATTCATAAGAAATATGTGTAGTAAAAAAAATATTACTACAGAAAATGTTTCAGTCCATAAAAAGAGAAGGAATTCAAATGGAAAGGAAAGGCCAATCAAAAATGTTACTGCTAGAGCAAGAGATAACTCTGTGCATGATAGTAGAAGGAAACAACAGTTTAGGGACATTCGTAAACGAATGTTCCGCAACAGGATAATTGGCAATTTGTTAAAAAATATTAAGAAAGGTCAACAGAAAGTGGTTTTTTATAAGAGAAAAAAAAAGTTGAGAAAGTTATTGATCAGGCATTTGAAATTAAACGTAAGTTATTTATTTTGATAATCAATAGAATTAGGAAGCTAAAGAAGGCAATTTATGATTTCAAAAGAAATAGTAGATGGAAGAGAATAGTTAATCGTAGTAATTTTTGTGAAGTTTTTTCTGGAGAATGGATGCATAGTTCAAGCTCTGAGGCATTTTTTAATGAGGAGAGTTATTTCCAGGATAATGATTTGGTGCATGCAGTTGACACCAGTGGTCGTGCTTATGAAGTGAAAGATGGTTGTCCAGTTGAAAAAGAAAAACTTGTGACAACAGAGGCAGAAGAGGTGTTAGGTAATGAGGTTTTAGGAAGACGTGCTAAGGGTCCTGTGTACACCTGGAAGTGTAGTAGTATTTGTAGTGTGCGACAGGATTCCATCAATTTGCTTTGTGATTTTGTACGGTCATTTAATAAGAAAAGTTTGAAGCAGAAAATGATGTTGTTGCAAGAATTAGATCCTTGCAGAGTGAGAGAAGTGACAGGTTTGCATGGTCATTCACTGGCTTGTCTTTCCAGGAGAGTATGCCAGAGTGTTTTTCATCATTTCAGGATGCTAGCAGTGCATCATAATAAAGTGAGGAAATTAGTTAGAATGTTGTATTATGCTAAGAGTCCAGCAATTATGCTTAAACAATTATGCGCTGCTCTTTTGCATGGTTCTGAAATAGATGTGAAGAATATATGTGAAGAAATTGAGTTTTGTTACTTTGGAAGTAAAGAGGAGAATGTTGAAATTGACCAAGAAGAAGCGGGTAATGTGGAAGATAGTGTACAGGTTTCCAGTACAGATAATTTCCAGAGGGAAATTGCGACGTTTCAGGTCAAATCAAGTGAGAGGCCAAATTTCACTTGTGTGTGTTGTCGACGCACTTATTATAAGAATCAGACTAAGTTAGTGGATTTATATGCAAAAAGTGAAAGGGAAAATAATAGTGAATGGAAGGATTTCACAACATACTTGATGGTAGAAAATTGTTTTGATTTGGGATTGGATCAACGTGTGTGTACTTATTGTTGTAACAAATTAAATCAAAACCAGATGCCTGCTAGAGCAGTTCATAATAATCTGGAATTGATTGAGATTCCTTCTGAATTGAAGGATTTAAATACTTATGAATCTATTTTGATTCAAAGTATCCATCCCTTTCAGGCTATTGTAAGAATGGAGCCAAAGACAGGGAAATTGCCTCCATCAGATTTACAGAGAGGATTAAAGGGAAGAGTTGTTTATTTGCCTCTAGATTTGAAGAAAAACATTAACACAATTGGAGTAGAAAAAGTGGACGAGGAACCTCTGGTTATCTTAGTTAATGGGGTTCCGACAAAGAATAAGAAAATATGGCAAGATTTAGTAGATGTTAGGAAAGTTAAAAAGGCAACATTGTATTTGAAAAAAAATAATATCTATAAGAATGTATATGTTGCAGAAGAGGAAGTAAGTGAGGAAGAGGATAGCGATTTGTGTGCTGGTCAAATTGAGAAAGTAGAACCCTCTACTAGTGAAGAAATATATGAACATTATAGTGTTCATCCTTTGCATTCCAAGGAAGTCATGGGGAATGCTATTGAGTTGTTTCAAATGAAACAAGCCAAAGGGAGTCCCATTAGTGTTTGGGAAGAAAGTTTGGAAGCTCGGTGTTTCCCACAGCTTTTTCCAACAGGTCAGGGAGGAAGATATGATGAGCGACCTCATCAAATTCCTGCTTCTGAATACCGGACTTTGCGATTGTATGCAGGAGATACTAGGTTTCAACAATGCATTCCTTATTTGTTTCATCTCCTGTTTGAAAGCGATCTGTCTGGACTGTCATATGCAGTGAACCACATCTTGAAAAGTGGTATACACATGCAAAACATCTCGGCAAGTGACTTTATGGATAAAGTCAATGTCCAAGACAGTATTTTGGATTCTCACCTGATTAATCTCATGGCGTGTCAGCGTGGTACTAATGAGTACTGGTACCGTCGTCATGGTGATTTAAAATGTATGCTGAGGAACTTAGGTACTCCCACATGGTTCCTCACTCTGAGCTGTGCCGAGTATGGCTGGGAAGACTTACTTGAATTTCTACGAGAGGCAAATGCTAACGTAGATAACATCGAATTCAAGACACCCGGAGAACTGTGCTCTTTGGATCCAGTCAATGTATGTAGGTACTTCAATCATAGATTTGAAGCTATGATGTCTTTCATCATGAATAAGAAGAATCCACCTCTTGGAGAGGTGTTGGATTTCTTCTGGAGAAAGGAGTACCAAGCAAGAGGTGCTCCTCATATACATATGTTGTTGTGGATCAAGGATGCACCTAAATTTGGAACGGATCCAGAAGACTCAGTGATGAGTTTCATCCAACAGTATTCTACGTGTGCTGTTCCAAACGCAAAGGAGAAGAAAAGCCTAAGAGAAAAAGTTCTGCGTTTCCAAAGCCATCGATGTGGAAAGTACTGCCGTCGTAAATTCCGAAACAAGGACAAGTTCTACACCAAATGTCGTTTCGGCTTTCCACAACCGGTGATTTCTAAAGGAAGAGTAAACAGTTTGATGTCTTCGCTGCGACATAATGTGATGAAGAAATCACCTAAAAACACATATAATTTGAAGAGGAACAAAGAGTCCAAGTACATCAACGACTACAACCCGGTGATTTTGTCCATGTGGAATGCTAACATGGATATACAGTTTGTGGCTGATAACTGTATGGCTGTGGCTCGGTATGTGACATCTTACATCACCAAAAAAGAGAAGACAGAATTGAAGGATATGTGGGAGGACATTTCCCATGAAAAGAGCCTCAGCAACAAGTTGTACAGTTTCAGTCTGAAGATGTTGTCGCATCGAGAAATCGGAGCTTAAGAATGTTCTGACCGGTTGTCTTCAGCAAGTCTCTATGCCAAGTCCAGGAGTATCGTTTGGGCGAGTGTTGGTCTTGCTGCAACGCGTAATCGAGTTCTGAAACCTGTGCGGGAAATTGAGTATTTGGCGGAAAAGGAGCCAAACAGTACCGACATTTTGAAGAGCAACATGTTGGATACATATTATCCAAATCGAAGCAGTCACCTCGAGAATGTTTGTCTGTATGAGGTTCTGCAAAATTACATATTCAAGAGGAACATCAAAGAAGATACTGAGAAAGGAGTGTATGCTGTAATAGGAAGTGAGGGATGTCTGGTCAAGCAAAGAAAATGCCACTTGATAAACCATCGAAAATTGAGTGGCGAATCTCCTGAAAAAAAGGAGTTTTTCTATTTAGCACTTTTGCAACTTTTTAAGCCATGGCGTGCAGAAGAGGAACTGCTTGGAGATTTCCTTTGTTACGAAGACTCATTCAATGCTGCCAAGGAGACCATAGAATGTCCTGCTTTTCCCAAATATGTAGAAATGTTGAATGTGGAAATTGAGCAGGAAGCAACGATTGCAGCCGAGATTGCCAGAGACAGTTCTCAGGACAGTCAGAGTTCTGCTTCATTGAGTCAGGATCCACTAGGAGGACCTCTTATTGAAAATGAAGCTGCCACTGCTATGAATGAAGTGGAAAGAGCCATGGCACATGCTCAGGAGGATGCGGTTAACTTAGAAGAGTTGGAAAGACAACTCAACGTTGAGCAGAGGAAAATATATGACGAACTTACCATGCAAATTGATCATGGATTAAGTCATGACAAGAAAGAGTGCTCATGTACGTCGTTGAAGCCTGTCCGACTGTATGTGAGTGGAGAAGCAGGAACTGGAAAAAGTTACCTTATTAAAGCAATTTCATGTTATTTGCAGGAAAGGACAGAGTCATCGCTGTCTTGTGTTGTCACCGCTCCAACTGGACTGGCAGCACATAACATTAAAGGGATTACTTTACATCGTTTACTGATGCTGCCAGTGGAGCATGACAACAAATTAGAATATCACAAGCTATCTGGAGATGCTTGTTTTGAAGTTTCAAGAGTCTTGAGGAAAATGAAACTTCTTATCATTGACGAAGTAAGCATGGTTTGCAATGTCATGCTTGCCTTTGTGCATTTGAGAATGCAAGAAGTTCTCAAAACAGAGTATGATGTGTTATTTGGTGGCAAACACATCATTGTTTTCGGAGATCTTCTGCAGCTGACACCAGTGAAAGGGCAACCTGTGTTCAAAATGCTCACGCATGAAGATACCAGGAAGTGCTTAGGGAGCATTGGCAACGTCAATATATGGTTAAACTTCAATTATGCTGAACTGCATGAAAATATGCGTCAGGCAAAGGATGAAGTTTACAAGACTATTCTACAAGATGTTAGAATTGGAAAAGTGACCGAGCATGGGAAAGAAGCTTTACATGCACGATTACTGACAAATTTATATCCAGACGAAGATGTTGTGCCTGAGAATATTTTTCAGAAAGTTACTGAGAAAAAATCTGGAATATGTTTGATGCCAACTCTTGCAGAATGTGCCAAATTCAACAACAAAATGTTGCATTTAGAAAAGCAAGAGATTGTGAAACTGGAAGCTATTGACAGAGTAGAGCATATGGGATCAACAATTATTTTGTCTGAGAACTGAAAACAAAATTGGATTCATTAGAGAAGAGTATATCTAAAACTGCGGGTTTTGAAAAGACTCTGAATGTGTGCTTGAACTGCCGTATAATTTTAAGAAGGAATTTACATGTTGAAAGAGGTCTGGTAAATGGATCAATGGGTAATGTTGTTGATTTTGTGAAATACAGAAATAGAGATGGAATTGAATTTTTAAAAATTAAATTTGATGGCATTGAGGAAGTTGTTCTGCTAGATTTTTGCTTGTAAAAGACTTATATGTTCGTCGTAAGCAGTTTCCTGTTTGCTTGGCATATGCGGTGACAATCCATAAATCGCAAGGTTTAAGTGTAGACTGTGCATTGGTGAATATTGGCAGTTCTGTGTTCAAGGAGGGTATGGCATATGTGGCATTGTCACGAGTTAGAACTTTATCGGGATTGTACTTGATTGAGTGTGATGTCACAAACATTTGTGCGGATCTAGATTGTGTTAAGGAATACAATAGGTTAAGAAGAGAGTATGCGCCACATTTGCCTCAGTATCCTTTGTTTGAGAAACGTGTGGTAGGCCGGAAACGAAGAAATGTGACCAATACTGGGGAGGTTGTAGCAAAAAGACGAAAAGTCGATGAACCTGAAATTATAAGCAGAAACAAAAAGGATTCTGTTGAAGATGTTGTTGGTTTTCAATTTGAAAACAGTTCTGGTGTCAACTGCTATGCTAATGTAGTGGTTAATGTTTTGTTTTCTCTAGAAAATGTAAAAGAAGAGATTGTGGTCAATTCTGATCAAAGATTTTGCAGTTTGTTAAATTCTGTGTTAGAGAAATGTAGCACTGATAGAACAAACATAGAAAGTGTGTCTGAAATTCGAAATCTGTTAGACAGATGTTCAGGCCAAACACAATTCTCTCAAAATAGTCAGCAAGATTGTCAGGAGTTTTTAATGTATATGCTTGATGTATTGCATGATGAAGGTGTAGATGTAGATCACCTGTTTGGGCTTTCTTATCAATGGCAGCATGACTGCGAGAACTGTAGGGTATCAAGTACTACTAGTGTAGACTCAGAAAGATTTATATATTTAACTTTGCCAGACAGTAAATCAGTCTCTTTTAATAAGCTAGTAAAAGCAGCTGATCACAACATGGAGTGTAGCCAATGTAAATCTGAAATGATGTCCACATTATTTATACGAACATATGGCCAGTATGTCATTTTAATGTTCCAACGATGTAGGCCTGATGGAACAAAATTGACAACTTTAATTAAAAATGTTGTGGCTTCACAGTTGTCAATATCAGGAAGGACTTTTGTAACTGTAGCAATTATATATCATGATGGTCCTTAAATAACATCAGGACATTATACAGCTTATTTAAAGTGTAGAAATGGCTGGTCATTCTGCAATGATTCTGTTTTAATTTTCAAAAAAAAATTGCCGTATGACCTTCAAAACTCTTACCTGGTGTTTTTAAAACCAAAATTTTAGGGAAAGAATCTCGGGATGTGCTCTGAGGAATTTCAAGAAGTTCTAATGGCTCCTACACGATTTGGCCTTGAGGATAAGTGTAGTACAGAGACATAAGTTCTTACCATAACACTGGACGTCATGGAGAAATACGTGCACTTTGAATGAGTTCAGAAAAACTGTTTCTTTTTATAAGCTAATTGAAGCAGCCAATCAAAACATGGAGTAGAGGGAATGTAAGTCTGCAATGCTGTCTACTGTTTTACATTGCTTTGTCATTAAAAGTGATGTAGAGAATTAAATAATTGTACTAGTCATAAAGGTAGTGTAAGTCTGCTTCATAGTAAGCAGTATCAGTGTGATAGGAAATGTAGAACATGATTGAGCAAGAAGGGGAAGATATTACTAGTCCAGGATTGTGAAAATGATCTTCCACATTTTAATTGTGAAAGTTGCGGAAATACAACATGACGGGATTGGCTTAAAAGAATTCTAAGAGTTATAAATGGCTCAGACACGATTTGGCCTTGTGGAAACGTGTGGTAGAGAGCGAGAAGTCATTTATTGTATGTAACATGTTTTTGAAAACGATGGAGGTTTTCTTTCAGAAAGTGGCGGGTTGAAAGTAATAACAGCACAACAGAGTGTAAGCTGTTCATAGGACATCCTTGGCCGTCATGGAAAGTAAGTTAACTTTAAGGAGTTCTGAATTCTGATTTGTTATGTTGTATGGGTTTTTTAAACACAATCATTTTGATTGTGGTTTTTTTTCCCCGCTGTTATATGATGAATACCTTCAAGTCACTGTTTTAGTGAAATTTGATACATTCTGAGAATAGCAAAAATAAACCATTTAACATGTATAATTAATTCTGTTCTGTTTGCATTTATGATGTACATGTAGAACTGTGTAGGAGGCATGGAGAAGGTGAGGCTTCTGTAAGTGTCAAAGTTGTTGCATACAGTGCTCATATTCTACGTAGTCTTTTATATTTCATTACTTTCACTGTTTCTGACTGATCAAAATTTTTTTTTTTAAAAAGAACAGTAAGTATAAGGGAAGGAAAAAGACAGTTATGTTAAAAGAAACACAGCTATAGGGAATAAACTAGGGATACTGTTACCCGCAATCCTCTGCTGATGATGTCACTGAGCATGTCATGAATGATGTAATATGTGACATCATCAGCAGTGGATTACGGGTAATAGTATCTCTAGTTTACTCCCCTATAGCTGTCTTTCTTTTAACATAACTGTCTGTTTCCTTCCCTTATACTTACTGTTCTTTTATAAAAAAAAAAATGTTTGGTTCGCTTCCGGTTCGCGTACCGGGGAGCGAACTGGGAAGCGAGCTAAGAGAAATAGAGGTTGGCACAGTTCCAAATATTGTACCAATTTTTTAATAACGGGGAGGTAGTTCTGAAAAGAACTTTTTTTTTTTAATTGTTTTTGTTGTTTTATATTTTTTTTATTATTTTTCTGAACATTTTTTTACTTTTTTTGAATTTTTCTGAACAGTTTTATATTTTTTTTGTTTTTTTTTCGGAGGGGGCAACGAAAACGATTCATTGTAAAGGGCTCAACAGGAGCAACAAAACAAAAAAAAGAATTTATTGTTTGGGGCGTTTCGGACAAACATGAGCATGATTGTCAATAGCTCTGTTGATCAGAGTGATGCTACTTTCTCCGTAGCAAATAAATCCACTGCAATGTACGCAGACTTGTTTTACTTCACGAAATCTCGTTTGTATATTTGGCACCATCTCCCTGCCCTCTGGTCCCGTTACTTCCGGTACAACAGATCTTCTGGCCATAATAGGGAGATTATCTAGGTCGTCCTGTTCCTCTTCTTCCTCTTCTTGCTGAATTATAACTTTAGCAGGTGGTCCACTCTTCCTTGGATGTGGTGGAGCTGGTGGGGAAGCACCAGCTGAAGCTACTAAAGAAGCCATTGCTCACTGGTAACAAAGGGTCTTTCTCTCACAATGATGAAAGTCAGAGTGAGGAAAGAAGGAGGGATTTTCATCATTTGGGAAAAACAATAGTTCTCAACCAATGAAAAGTGTTCATTTTAGATTATATGACCTAGTCTTACATCATTAGGAAACCAAAAGTGAAATGAACCAATGAAAAGTGTTATTACCAAGTCACATGACCTGCTGTGTTTACGTTACGCGCTTTGCAGGGCCTCCCGGTTTGCTTCCAGAAACCTGTGCTTTGCGACTCGGTAAGCGTACCAGTTCGCTAACGTAGCACGTCATATGACGTATCACGCGACAACGCGAAACGTCATGCGGACGGGAGGCGTCACGATGTTGTTTTCTAACGCGGCAGTTGCCGTAAAGAAACGTTTACCGGCTCGCGGTCTATTTCGCGGCATCAAGGTCAGCTAACGGGAAGCTTCCCGATTCGCGAAGCGGGAACGAAGAAAAAAAAATATTTTAAAAAAAAGTTATTAATAAACATATAAAATATATTTTTGGATTTAAAGAAGAATACATTTTACAGCTACAGATATTAGCTGTTAAAAAACCAATGAAATTCACTGAAAAAACCATAGGTTATAGACCATATATAGTTAGGAATTAGCATTTACAAAACCTTGAAAATTCTGTGAAAAAACCATAGGTTATAGACCATATATAGTTAGGAATTAGCATTTAGAAAACCTTATTTTACTCACACAAAACCATTGAAATTCCATATATAGTTAGTTGCACTAACTATATATCGCGCACCCACAATCCACTGCTGATGATGTCACATATTACATCATTCATGACATGGTCAGTGACATCACTGATGACATCACTGATGACATCTCAAATGACATCACTGATGACATCACTGATGACATCTCAAATGACATCACTGATGACATCACTGATGACATCTCATTTGACATTACTGATCACATCACTGATGACATCATTCATGTGATAATACGATGAACCTCTTCAGACTCTAATATAACCTTAGATACACTCAGTGTAAACAGACACTCACAGACTGTCACTCATCCATGGAGTTACTTACACACCTAGTCAGTCATGCAAAGAATCAATCACACCTCCATTTTCACAACTATACAGTTATACACACCTTACTTATTCAAACATATACTAAAACATATTTACTCACTTATACAATCCTGGATACAAGTGCACAATGATCCATACAGCCACTCACATATTCACTGGCTCTTATGCACAGTTATTTATATATGTCAACTCTCACATGTACTGTATTTTACATATGTACTTACTTTGACATGTAGCACTGAGATATCTATTCACTCACCAATACAGTCATGCACACAGTCAACCGCCCATACAGCTGTTTCCACATGCACTTTTGAACCCATACATCTATGCACAGAGTCATACACCTCCCAGCCACCCACACACACACTCAGTCTCCCATACAAATGCTTGGGCAACCAATCAATAACCCATATAGTTACTCATATAGCTACTGATCAACACATGCAGCAGTTTACAGAACAACAGACATAATGATGCACAAATTAAGACAGTTTAGTCACTAAACCATGCACTCAGTGAGACACATTTAACCACTCACTCATACAGTCAGTCATGCACCTACTAAATCCTTCATCCAGACACTTATACATCTACTCATTCTTAAATATGTAAGACATATTTTAACTTTACAGAAAAATACAGTCACTGGATGTTGTCATCAGTGATGTCATCAGTGATGTCATTTGAGATGTCATCAGTGATGTCATCAGTGATGTCACTGACCATGTCATGAATGATGTAATATGTGACATCATCAGCAGTGGATTGCGGGTTTTGTGTGAGTAAAATAAGGTTTTCTAAATGCTAATTCCTAACTATATATGGTCTATAACCTATGGTTTTTTCACTGAATTTTCAAGGTTTTGTAAATGCTAATTCCTAACTATATATGGTCTATAACCTATGGTTTTTTCAGTGAATATATATATATATAAAAATAAATTATTAAAAATGGCAGAAAAAAATATGGAACAAATAATAACTGATCCTGTTATCGATTCAGAATCAAATGAACATAAACATGCAGCAATACATAAGCAAACTTTAAACGTAAAACAAATTTATATATTAACATATATTTTTATTTTTTAACATTTTTTTATCAGTAAAAAAGTTATTAACTATAGTCACAATAATTCGATTTGTATGATCACAATATCACAGCTCAGACAAATGCATAACAAATACATAAACATTATTAAAATCCTATTAATAATTATAACATGTACATATCCATATTGTCAATATTCATTAATAATAACCTTGACCATCAAATCTAACTATCACAATTTGTATACAAAATTCACATTTCAATATTTAAAACTTTATTCAAAAGTGTTGATGATGTGTTTCAGTGAAAGATACATTTTTCATCACCTTCTTCTGGACAACAATATGTTATCAAACAATTATCCCTATAAATAAATTCATAAAAAGACATTGTACTTCTTATTCAAAATACAAGACATATAAAAAAAATAACATTGTTATAGCAAAACATTGTGTTCACTTGTTTTTCCGGGATTAATATATAAAAGCTTGTTTACTTTAAAATTATTGGCAGTATTGCTCTGGGGCGAACGAATAGCAACAACAAATATATATTATACATATATTCAGAAATATTATCAAAAAATTATTCAAAAGAGGTGTTTCTCCTATAATACCATCCCTGCTTATTCACATCCCTAAACATAGTAACATTTTATACTGAGCATACCTTTTTGAGCAAATTGCTCTTCAAAATAGGGGGGATGCCTATGAGACCTCACTTGCGTATAAAGCCATCTAAGACTAATTAGGGCACTTACATTTCGAGTTCTTTTAGGAACGTGTGGCATATGCTTCAAAAATATTCATCTGTTGAAAATACATAGGAACACTGAATTTAGTGATGCCAATATTATATTATTGGCTTTCAATATAAAGAAAAAACAGAACTTACTTTAAAATATATGTGTAGGTCGATATACATATTCCATTAAATTGGTCTTTATGAAATGGCCCCGATTGTGACACCATGAGGTTCCTTACCCGATAAACTGAAATTGAACATAGGAAGGGGGTAAATATTTATCTCCAGGATGTCAATATTCTATATGCATATCCTTCAACTTGTTTCTCCTCTTATAATGTTGGTGACTGGAACCTACAAATCATGCCACTAATGCCCCTGGTCCACATATTTCAATTTCATTGATTTGGTTTAGATACAAAATGTGATTATAAAATAAGGATAGAAATAATTATCATAAAAAAGCTCTCTATTGGATAAAAGTTGACACAGATCGTGTGAACAACATTCCTAATTAACTACCATTTAATATTTATAAATTTGTAATGATAAACAACAGCTAAAGTGCTAGTCCGGATAACTTCTAGGGGCATATTATCAAGGCCCGCTGTTAAAATTATCGCCGTTTTATCAGCAGGAAACTGCCGATAAAACGGCGATAATGGGCTTGATAATAATCCCTTGTTAATTCCCATAGAGGCCCATGTTAACATCAGAACATGGGTTTCTATGGGAATTAAAAAGGGCGTATTATCAAGCCCATTATCGCTATTTTATCAGCAGTTTCCTGCCGATAAAACAGCGATAATTTTAACACCGGTCCTTGATAATATGCCCCTCGATCTTTAATGGAGCTAGGAACCCATGCCATAAAATTCTACTGTCAAAACCTTCTCACTACTCTGCGGCAACGTCCCGGTCCCGGTCACATCACCGCAGCGGTCAACACATGCGTACAATGCAGAAGGCTGGGCCTGTCCAAGACATGGGCAGGGCACAAAGACCACAGGGACACACCACCCCCAACCACACATCAACACATCCCATGAAGTCACAGGCCAGGTGCCTATCCTGTGCACCCCCATGCACAGCAGCAAGCAACAAGCACAGCAACAAGCAAGTTCAATCCACACCCTGCACCACAAAACAAACAACCAAGGAGACAGCCACTGCAGGAGTGGCTGACAAGGAACACACAACACCAGTGCCAACCACACTGAACGCTGCTAATACTTACCAGTACATACACACACAAACAAACAAACACACACCCTGGGTGTAGCCACAAACATAACACACACACAGGGATGCCTGAACAGATGCCTGCCCAAAAGCAACACACAAACACTACAGAAACACACACAGAACCCTATGAGACACAGACATACCCTGTCAGCCAAACTGTGGAAAGGCAATGGGAGCACAGACACAACAGGAGTGCAAAACCTCATCACTCAGGAACAAAACACACACAACATACCACAAATCACACAAGAAGTGCACCATCACAGAACAACACTGCCACATGAAACAAACCACATATGTACATGAAATCAAAAATGAACAAACACTACAGGACATCAGGGGATGCACATCAGGCAATGCCAAGGCCACATACACACAGCACTGTATGCACAACAAGCAGTGTGTGCACACCAAGCAGAACAGTCACACACAGACATGACTGACACAACATCAACACACACAACACAAATCAGCACAGCACAAACACAACAGGAAGTGAAGCAATACCACAGCCAACACACATACATCCAACAAAACAACAACAGATGCACCACTCTGGAATACAAGGGCAGAACCATCTTGACCAGAGCACTGGGCAGCACAGACAGCTGAAGTGCACATGAGCAATCCTGACTGATTAATTGCACAAGAACATCACACATAAACTATTGGGGCAATGTCCAGAGTGGAACATCACTCTTGGCCCACGAACGGCACAACAAAGCACAGTGTCACAAATGAAGTGATGGGGAGTCACACACACATGTAAACCAAGGGGACAGCTGACATCAAAGTGCACTGACGTGCATGTCCGTAGTAGATATGTAAAGGGTGTAGCATACACAAATAGAGGGAGTGCAGACCCACAATGGGTAGGCATAAGTTGCACACATAGGGGGTGGCATTACACCACACACACCATGCCATACAGGAGGATAAAAGGTACCATGTGCCTGCAATGCATGAGAAACACAACCACAATGGCAGTGTGGAGCAGCAGGGCTACACAGTCTACACAAACACACTCAAGAGACATGGATGATCAAACAAACACAACACTGATGTGCAAGTCACACACTTTGCACACTCATAAGTGACTAAAACAACAAGCAGGAGTCAGACAGGACAGCATGGACACACCAACACACTGCGCAGTGCACAACAGACAACTCACACATGTGCATACAATCATATCCACGGGGAAGAACGATCCAAACAACAGGCACACAACTCCTGGGTGACACATGTGTGTCTTTCACAATCCAGGGGCACACTCACATCCACACCCCCTGCAAAGTCACACCCTTCACACTGCACACCTCTTGACTACCCAAGAGCACACATCTCATGTAGGCCATGGGACCAGGACTAAGGGCCAACACAAGATGACCATACACATACACAGCTGGGCACAAATAAAGGAATAACACACATACATGATGAAATTGCCCAGCCTGCATGGACACCTGTGCACAGCATCACACCATGTGCTGGCAGTGTCCCCCAACCTGACATGTGAACAATGTAGCCAACAATAGCAAACCACTAAAAAGAGAACTGCCTGACAGGTAAAATAACCATCACAGATAACACTAGTATCAGTGTCTGAATGGACTGTAGACCCTGTCACCCCAGTTTAAAAATGTGATGCGGGTAAAAAGCTTGGCACTGTTTAAGTGACACATAGAGCACGGGGCACAAGCAAACAAATGCACACACCAAAAGAACTTTAATCAGCAAGGACACTGACAAAACAGACAACGGGAGTAACAGTCTTTATACACAAATTGCATAGATGTGAGAGTAGAACAACAGTAGACAAGAGCAAGGCACAAAATGCTGATCATATGCAAGATAATCTGCACAGGCAAACTCCAAACAGGAAGACCAGTGTCCATGGCAGGTGGCAGAGCAAGTACATGGGAGGCTGCACAGGGGAGACTCCAACACAGCAGAGCAACAGGGCCAGTGTCTATGGCAGGTGGCACAGCAAGTAGATGAGAGGCTGCACAGGGGAGACTCCAACACAGCAGAGCAACAGGGCCAGTGTCCATGACAAAGGGGAGAGTACAGCACAGCAGAGCAACAGGGCCAGTGTCCATGGCACAGGGGAGACTCCAACATGGCAGAGCAACAGGGCCAGTGTCCATGGCAGGTGGCACAGCAAGTAGATGAGAGGCTGCACAGGGGAGACTCCAACACAGCAGAGCAACAGGGCCAGTGTCCATAACAAAGGGGAGAGTACAGCACAGCAGAGCAACAGGGCCAGTGTCCATGGCAGGTGGCACAGCAAGTACATGAGAGGCTGCACATGGGAGACTCCAACACAGCAGAGCAACAGAGCCAGTGTCATTGGCACAGGGGGGAGTACAGCACAGCAGAGCAACAGGGGCAGTGTCCATGGCAGGTGGCACAGCAAGTACATGAGAGGCTGAACCGGGGAGACTCCAACACAGCAGAGCAACAGGGCCAATGTCCATGGCAGAGGGGAGAGTACAGCACAGCAGAGCAACAGGGCCAGTGTCCATGGCAGGTGGCACAGCAAGTACATGAAAGGCTGCACAGGGGAGAGTACAACACAGCAGAGCAACAGAGCCAGTGTCCATGGCAGGTGGCAGAGAACGTACATTAGATGATGCACAGGGTAGAGTACAACACAGCAGAGCAACAGGGCCAGTGTCCATGGCAGGTGGCAGAGCAAGTACATGAGAGGCTGCATAGGGGAGACTCCAACACAGCAGAGCAACAGGGCCAGTGTCCATGGCACAGGGGAGACTCAAATACAGCAGAGCAACAGGGCCAGTGTCCTTGGCACAGGAGAGAGTACAACAAAGCAGAGCAACAGGGCCAGTGTCCATGGCAGGTGGCACAGCAAGTACATGAGAGGCTGCACAGGGGAGACAAGGTACAGAGTCAGGACATGAGAGGCTGCACAGGCAAGGCCAGAACAGCAGTGAATGGGCATGACAAAGTGCAGAGTCAGGACATGAGTGTCTGCCCAGGCAAAGCCAGAACAGCAGTGAATGACAAGGCCAGAGGCACGACAAAGTGTAGAATCAGGACATGAGAAGCTGCACAGGCAAGGCCAGAACAGCAGTGCATGACAAGGCCAGTGGGCAGGGTAAAGTGCAGAGTCAGGACATTAGAGGCTGCACAGTCAAGGCCAGAACAGCAGTGAATGACAAGGCCAGTGGGCAGGGCAAAATGCAGAGTCAGGACATGAGAGGCTGTACAGGCAAGGCCAGAACAGCAGTGAATGACTAGGCCAGTGGGCAGGGCAAAGTACAGAGTTAGGACATGAGAGTCTGCCCAGGCAAAGCCAGAACAGCAGTGAATGACAAGGCCAGTGGCATGGCAAAGTGCATCATCAGGACATGAGAAGCTGCACAGGCAAGGCCAGAACAGTAGTGAATGACAAGGCCAGTGGGCAGGGTAAAGTGCAGAGTCAGGACATGAGAGGCTGCACAGTCAAGGCCAGAACAGCAGTGAATGACACGGCCAGTGGGCAGGGCAAAGTGCAGAGTCAGGACATGAGAGGCTGCACTGGAAAGGTCAGAACAGCAGTGAATGACCAGGCCAGTGGGCATGGCAAAGTGTAGAGTCAGGACATGAGAGGCTGCACAGGCAAAGCCAGAACAGCAGTGAATGACAAGGCCAGTGGGCAGGGCTAAGTGCAGAGTCAGGACATGAGAAGCTGCACAGGCAAGGCCAGAACAGCAGTGAATGACAAGGTCAGTGGGCATGGCAAAGTGCAGTAAGGACATGAGAAGCTGCACAGGCAAGGCCAGAACAGCAGTGAATGACACGGCCAGTGGGCAGGGCAAACTGCAGAGTCCAGACAAGAGAAGCTGCACAGTGAGTGTGTTTGACTGTACCCTTCCATTGTCAGCAAGAGACCCAGGTGTTAAACAATGGGCAGGACTAGCACACCTGTATGAGAGACAGGTGTATGAGGGGGACTACCACTCACTCTTGGCTGTCAGGCCAGACTTGGAGCTGGCTGTGTGTCGGGGACAGCTGTACCATTTGACTGGGGAGAGAGAGGCCCAGGTGATGTAGGGCTATCAGTGACTTGGCAAGCTGGAGGGCTGTTTGGACAAGGTGGTGTAGTGGCCCATGGAGATGGAGTCATGCAGACCTGTGACACAGTGTGGGTGGGAGAGGTTTGAGGGGTGCCTTTCCACTTCTTGGGAATTCAATATGCCTTCCCTGTACTGGGGTCAATGGGAACTGGTGATGACACAACAGGCACACACACCAATGGACCAGCATCAGGTGCACACACTGGCACTCCCTCTGGTGACGCGCTTTGTCTGGCTACGCCTCTGGACCACCTTCCCCTGTTCGCCAGGTGTACCCCCTACAGTGCCCTCCTTTCCCTGTTTGCCAGGGGTAACCCCTACAGTGCCCTCCTTCACCTGCTTTACTGGGCTTGAAATTTGAGTTGATGTGGCACGGGAATGTGGCCTTGAGCCCTCCCTTGGTGTACCCCTGCCATACAACACTTCCTCAGTGGGCATTGACAATACACACCTAGCTCTGCGTGAAGTTTTAGGGACAGGAGAGTCCTTCGCTGGTGATGCCTCTGAGGCATGTGAGCCTGATGTCTGCTTCATTGCTTTTTCGGCCTTGCTCTTCCCTGACTTGCTCTTGTCTTTGTGTTCTGGGGTGGCTCTGCTCTTCTGTGGGGATGGTGTCTGTGGGCGGGCCCGCTTGGCTTGTTTCTGCTGGGTGCTTCTTGTGCTGTATCGTGACTGTTACGCATGGGAACCGTGGTCACTATCATCCGATGTGGCCACTGATTGAGGGGCGGACAAAGGCACTGGAGCAGAGCAGTACATGAGAGGCTGCACAGGGGAGACTCCAACGCAGCAAAGCTACAGGGCCAGTGTTCATGGCACAGGGGAGAGTACAGCACAGCAGAGAAACAGGGCTAGTGTCCATGGCAGGTGGGACAGCAAGTACACAAGAGGCTGCACAGGGGAGACTCCAACATAGCAGAGCAACAGGGCCAGTGCCCATGGCACAGGGGAGAGTACAGCACAGCAGAGCAACAGGGCCAGTGTCCAGGGCAGGTGGCACAGCAAGTACATGAGAGTATGTGCCTGTTGAAGGGCAGACATCACTGTGGATGACAAAGCGTGGACTGTACGGTGTAGCCCACCCACGTCAGAGTGTATACCCTCCATTTAGGCAACCACCTGGCCTAATTTTCTGTCATGGGCACTGAAGGCATTGAACAGGGCTCTCTGGCCCACACAAAGCTGGCACAGGAGCTCTACAGACTCAGCACTGAGGGCAGCAGGGAAGACAGGAGCAGAATCAGCAGTGCCAGGTGTGAATCTAACTCGTCCCCTCTTACTGACACGGACACGGGCAGCACTAGAAGAAGTGGATAAGAGGCTGGCCACTGGCCACTGTGTGGTAGAAGATGATGCAGAGGCCCCATTCCCTGTGCTTGCCAACATGGATGCATCACCACTGACATCAGATTATGTAGTACATTGTGTCTCAGGCAGGGATTCCTCTTGCATACTCCGGTCCCCCTCTGATGCACTGGTGAGCTCTGTGGTTCAGGACTCCTGTGCAGCTGTAGTGCTATTCTCGCCGCCACTGGTTTCTGGCTCCTGTTCCTCCGTGTCCACTGGTGACATCGGTTAGATACCCCAGGTCTCACACCTTTGCTGCAATGGCCCTCCATACGGCCTTAGACTGGTGTACTTTGAGCTACAGGCATGGGAGAAAAGAAGGGGACATGATCAGTAACACAGTGTCATGTACCAACATCTATCAGTACAGTAGCAAGACACAGACTCCTTACCAATTGTAATCTCCCTCCATCACATCCGGGGTATACCTCACACGGGCACTCTGCATGGGCCAAGCAAATGTGATTGCATGCATTTATGAGGGCGTACAGGGTCCCTGATAATCTCACACACATGGAGGATGACCACACTGAACCCCCTCTGTGGCTTGCATACATATCCAGTCCTATGCATGTCTGGCCACTACATACATCACATATCAACCTGTGTATGTGCATAGAATCACTGTGTGCATGACTGGGCATCATTCAATTAGCATGTCCTGTGAACATATGTGTATGTTTTGTGTGTGGCATCGGGGTACATGGACTCACCAACAAAATATCCATCTACACAAGTGTGGTTGTGTGCAATTATACAGGACTGAGATGGTGCATATTTTTATTTCAGTGTGAATGAACAAGAGTAAGGACACAGAAAGTGCAGTGATGTGATCTCCTCTTGATGGGCGGGCACTGGGCATAGCCTCTGGGTTGACACTGAATCGGACAACAGGGGCACACAGGGACAATCAGCTGAGCAATTACTGTCCTGGCACATGCATGTCCAACATCCTGCGGCTCTGTATGGCTGTCAATGTAACACACTCCACTCAGAAATACAACTGCAGGCGGGGAAAACGTGACATTGGGACACACACACTCCTTCGCCCTGGAGACAGCATGTCTGTCAGTGTATGACACAACCCCACACCCTCAGGCATATACTGCAGCAGTACACCTACATGTCTGCCCCCCCTCCCTACACCTCCCTTTACGATGACTTACCACAACATTGGGGGCAACATGCAGCCTTGGGTCCTGTGCGAGCACCACGTCCACCAGGACCTCCAGCTCCTCGATTGTGAATGGACTGGCACGGATCTTCTCTGTCATTGCCGTCCCTGTGGACATGGGACACCTGTGGTGGAAGAGGATGGTGAGGGATCCCAGGCAGTAGGCTCCGGAGGCAGCAGCAGGAGAGGGTCCCAGGCAGCAGGCTCTGGAAGCAACAGCTCAGCAGGCTCTGGAGGCACCAGCAGGAGAGGGTCCCAAGCACCAGGCTCTGGAGGCAGCAGCAGGAGAGGGTTCCATGGAGCAGGCTTTGTGAGCAGTGTAATTTGTGAGGCTCAATCCCACAGATTTATAGCTCCCTGGCGTCGTTTCGTAGGTGCCAAGCTGCAACAATTGGTTGTCCAGGTCTGCCTCTTTCAAAAGCATCCAATGACCGCCTACGCGGTGGCGGAGCATGCCCGCAATCATCGCTCCCATTGGCTGTGGGCAATGCTCCATGGCGGTGATGCACTGCAGGGGCCTGGGGTGCGCTACTGCAATGGTTCATTTTTCAAAAGCATCCAATGACCGCCTCCGTGGTGGCGGAACAAGCCTTCTGCAATTTTCAAAACTACATCATGCCACCACAATCATCACTCCCATTGGCTGTAGGCAATGCCCCATGGCGGTGACACACCGCCGGGGCCAGGCAGTAGCAACCGCGAGTAGGGTGGCAGAACATTCCCACCACCATTTGGGCATGTCTCTATGCCAATGACTACTGCACTTGGGTGAAGGGGGGTGCTGGTAAAACACAAGCTAGGGCCAGGCGGTAGCTACCACGATTTGGGTGGCGGAGCATGCCCACCACCATCTTCCCATGTCTCAATGCCAATGACTACCACACTTGGGTGAATGGAGGGGGTGCTGGTGACACACCGCTGGGACCAGGCGGTAGCTAGTGCGTTTTGGGTGGTAGAGAATGCCCACCACCATCTTCCCATGTCACCATGCCAATGACTACCGCACTTGGTTGAAAGGGTGGTGCTGGTGACACATCGCCGGGGCCAGGCGGTAGCTACCGCGATGTGGGTGGCAGAGCCTGCCCACAACCATCTTCCCATGTCTCTATGCCAATGACTACCACACTTGGGTGAAGGGGGGTGCTGGTAACACACCGCTAGGGCCAGGCGGTAGCCATCGCGATTTGGGTGGCGGAGTACGCCCACCGCCATCTTCCCATGTCTCCATGATAATGACTACTGCACATGGGTGAAGAGTGGAACTGGTGACACACCTCCAGGGCCAGGTGGTAGCTACCGAGATTTGGGTGGCGGAGCATGCCCACAGCGATCTTCCCATGTCTCCGTGCCAATGATTACCATATTTGGGTGAAGGGGGGTGCTGGTGACACACCGCCAGGGCCAGCTGGTAGCTACCGCGATTTGGGTGGCGGAGCATGCCCACCACCATCTTCCCACGTCTCTATGCCAATGACTACCGCACTTGAGTGAAGGGGGGTGCTGGTGACACACTGCCAGGGCCAGGTGGTAGCTACCACGATTTGGATGGCGGAGCATGCCCACTGCCATCTTCCCATGTCTCCATGACAATGACTACCACACTTGGGTGAAGGGGGGTACTGGTGACACACCGCCGGGGCCAGGCGGTAGCTAGTGAGATTTGGGTGGTGGAGCAAGCCCACCGCCATCTTCCCATGTATCCATGCAAATGACTACCGCACTTGGGTGAAGGGGGGTGCTGGTGACACACCGCCAGGGCCAGGTGGTAGCTACCGCGATTTGGGTGGCGGAGCATGCCCACCACCATCTTCCCACATCTCTATGCCAATGACTACCGCACTTGGGTGAAGGGGGCTGCTGGTAACACACCGCTAGGGCCAGGCGGTAGCTATCGCGATTTGGGAGGCGGAGTACGCCCACCGCCATCTTCCCATGTCTCCATGATAATGACTACTGCACATGGGTGAAGAGTGGAGCTGGTGACACACCTCCAGGGCCAAGTGGTAGCTACCGCGATTTGGGTGGCTGAGCATGCCCACCGCCATCTTTCCATGTCTCCATGCCAATGACTACTGCACTTGGCTGAAGGGGTGGTGCTGGTGACACACCGCCGGGGCCAGGCGTTAACTACCACAATTTGGGTGGCGGAGCATGCCCACTGCCATCTTCCCATGTCTCCATGCCAATGACTACCACACTTGGGTGAAGGGGGGGTGCTGGTGACACACCGCTGGGGCCAGGCGGTAGCTAGTGAGATTTGGGTGGTGGAGCAAGCCCACCGCCATCTTCCCATGTATCCATGCAAATGACTACCGCACTTGGGTGAAAGGGGCGGTGCTGGTGACACACCGCCGGGGCCAGGTGGTGGCTACCGCGATTTGCGTGGCAGATCATGTCCACCACCATCTTCCCATGTCTCCATGCCAATGACTACTGCACTTGGGTGAAGGGGTGGTGCTGGTGACACACCTCGAGGGCCAGGTGGTAGCTACCGCGATTTGGGTGGAGGAGCATGCCCACCGCCATCTTCCCATGTCTCCATGCCAATGACTACCACACTGGGGTGAAGGGGTGGTGCTGCTGACACACCGCCGGGGCAAGGCGGTAGCTACTGCGATTTGGGTGGCGGAGCATGCCCACCGCCACCTTCCCATGTCTCCACACCAATGACTACCACACTTGGGTGAAGGGGGGTGCTGGTGACACACCGCTGGGGCCAGGCGGTAGCTAGTGCAATTTGGGTGGTGGAGCATGCCCACCGCCATCTTCCCATGTCTCCATGCCAATGACTACGGCACCTGGTTGAAGTGGTGCTGGTTACACACTACCGGGGCCAGGCGGTAGCTACCGCGATTTGGGTGACGGAGCATGCCCACTGCCATCTTCTCATGTCTCCATGCCAATGACTACCGCACTTGGGTGAAGGGGTGGTGCTGGTGTTACACCGCCGGGGCCAGGTGGCAGCTACCGCGATATGGGTGGCGGAGCATGCCCACCACCACCTTCCCATGTCTCCATGCCAATGAGTACCGCACTTAGGGGAAGGGGGGGTGCTGGACACACACCGCCAGGGCCAGGTGGTAGCCACTAAGATTTGGGTGGCGGAGCATGCCCACCGTCATCTTCCAATGTTTCCATGCAAATGACTACTGCACTTGGGTGAAGGGGTGGTGCTGGTGACACACCTCCAGGGCCAGGTGGTAGCTACCGCGATTTGGGTGGAGGAGATTGCCCACAGCCATCTTCCCATGTCTCCATGCCAATGACTACCACACTTGGGTGAAGGGGTGGTGCTGCTGACACACCGCCGGGGCAAGGCGGTAGCTACCGCGATTTGGGTGGCGGAGCATGCCCACCTCCATCTTCCCATGTCTCCATGCCAATGACTACCACACTTGAGTGAAGGTGGGGTGCTGGTGACACTTCACTGGGGCCAGTCGGTAGCTAGTGCGATTTGGGTGGTGGAGCATGCCCACTGCCATCTTCCCATGTCTCCATGCCAATGACTACCGCACATGGGTGAAGTGGTGCTGGTTACACACCGCCGGGGCCAGGCGGTAGCTACCGCGATTTTGGTGGCGGAGCATGCCTACCGCCATCGTCCCATGTCTCCATGCCAATGACTACCACACTTGGGTGAAGGGGGGGTGCTGGTGACGCACCGCCAGGGCAAGGCAGTAGCTATTGCGATTCGGGTGGTGGAGCATGCCCACCGCCATCTTCCCTTGTCTCCATGCCAATGACTACTGCACTTGGATGAAGGGGTGATGCTGGTGACACACTGCCAGGGCCAGGTGGTAGCTACCACGATTTGGATGGCGGAGCATGCCCACTGCCATCTTCCCATGTCTCCATGGCAATGACTACCACACTTGGGTGAAGGGGGGGTGCTGGTGGCACACCGCCGGGGCCAGGCGGTAGCTAGTAACATTTGGGTGGTGGAGCATGCCCACCGCCATCTTCCCATGTATCCATGCAAATGACTACCGCACTTGGGTGAAGGGGGTGCTGGTGACACACCGCCAGGGCCAGGTGGTAGCTACCGTGATTTGGGTGGCGGATCATGTCCACCACCATCTTCCCATGTCTCCATGCCAATGACTACTGCACATGGGTGAAGGGGTGGTGCTGGTGACACACCTCCAGGGCCAGGTGGTAGCTTCTGCGATTTGGGTGGAGGAGCATGCCCACCGCCATCTTCCCATGTCTCCATGCCAATGACTACCACACTTGGGTGAAGGGGGGGTGCTGGTGACACACCACCGGGCCAGGCAGTAGCTAGTGCGATTTGGGTGGGGGAGCATGCCCACCACCATCTTCCCATGTCTCCATGCCAATGATTACTGTATTTGGATGAAGGGGGGTGCTGGTGATACACCACCAGGACCAGGTGGTAGCTACCGCGATTTGGGTGGCGGAGCATGCCCACCACCATCTTCCCATGTCTCCATGACAATGACTACCACACTTGGGTGAAGGGGGCGTACTGGTGACACACCGCCGGGGCCAGGCGGTAGCTAGTGAGATTTGGGTGGTGGAGCAAGCCCACCTCCATCTTCCCAAGTATCCATGCAAATGACTACCGCACTTGGGTGAAGAGGGGTGCTGGTGACACACCGACAGGGCCAGGTGGTAGCTACCGCGATTTGGGTGGCGGAGCATGCCCACCACCATCTTCCCACGTCTCTATGCCAATGACTACCGCTCTTGGGTGAAGGGGGCTGCTGGTAACACACCGCTAGGGCCAGGCGGTAGCTATCGCGATTTGGGTGGCGGAGTACGCCCACCGCCATCTTCCCATGTCTCCATGATAATGACTACTGCACATGGGTGAAGAGTGGAGCTGGTGACACACCTCCAGGGCCAAGTGGTAGCTACCGCGATTTGGGTGGCTGAGCATGCCCACCGCCATCTTTCCATGTCTCCATGCCAATGACTACTGCACTTGGGTGAAGGGGTGGTGCTGGTGACACACCGCTGGGGCCAGGCGGTAACTACCACAATTTGGGTGGCGGAGCATGCCCACTGCCATCTTCCCATGTCTCCATGCCAATGACTACCACACTTGGGTGAAGGGGGGCTGCTGGTGACACACCGATGGGGCCAGGCGGTAGCTAGTGAGATTTGGGTGGTGGAGTAAGCCCACCGCCATCTTCCCATGTATCCATGCAAATGACTACCGCACTTGGGTGAAAGGGGCGGTGCTGGTGACACACCGCCGGGGCCAGGTGGTGGTTACCGCGATTTGCGTGGCAGATCATGTCCACCACCATCTTCCCATGTCTCCATGCCAATGACTACTGCACATGGGTGAAGGGGTGGTGCTGGTGACACACCTCGAGGGCCAGGTGGTATCTACCGCGATTTGGGTGGAGGAGCATGCCCACCGCCATCTTCCCATGTCTCCATGCCAATGACTACCACACTTGGGTGAAGGGGTGGTGCTGCTGACACACCGCCGGGGCAAGGCGGTAGCTACTGCGATTTGGGTGGCGGAGCATACCCACCGCCACCTTCCCATGTCTCCACGCCAATGACTACCACACTTGGGTGAAGGGGGGTGCTGGTGACACACCGCTGGGGCCAGGCGGTAGCTAGTGCAATTTGGGTGGTGGAGCATGCCCACCGCCATCTTCCCATGTCTCCATGCCAATGACTACGGCACCTGGGTGAAGTGGTGCTGGTTACACACTACCGGGGCCAGGCGGTAGCTACCGCAATTTGGGTGACGGAGCATGCCCACTGCCATCTTCTCATGTCTCCATGCCAATGACTACCGCACTTGGGTGAAGGGGTGGTGCTGGTGTTACACCGCCGGGGCCAGGTGGTAGCTACCGCGATTTGGGTGGCGGAGCATGCCCACCACCACCTTCCCATGTCTCCATGCCAATGAGTACCGCACTTAGGTGAAGGGGGGTGCTGGACACACACCGCCAGGGCCAGGTGGTAGCCACTACGATTTGGGTGGCAGAGCATGCCCACCGTCATCTTCCAATGTTTCCATGCAAATGACTACTGCACTTGGGTGAAGGGGTGGTGCTGGTGGCTCACCCCCGGGGCCAGGCGGTAGCTATATTGATTTCGGTGGCGGAGCATGCCCACTGCCATCTTCCCATGTCTCCATTCCTAAGACTACCACACTTGGGTGAAGGGGTGGTGCTGGTGACACACTGCCGAGGCCAGGTGGTAGCTACCGCGATTCGGGTGGCGGAGCATGCCCACCGCAATATTCCCATGTCTCCATACCAATGACTACCGCACTTGGGTGAAGGTGGGGTGCTGGTAACACACCGCTAGGGCCAGGCGGTAGCTGCCACGATTTGGGTGGCGGAGCATGCCCACCACCATCTTCCCATGTCCCATGGGTGAAGGGGGGGTCCTGGTGACACACCGCCGGGGGCAGACGGTAGCTACCACGATTTGGGTGGCGGAGCATGCCCACTGTCATCTTCCCATGTCTCCATGCCAATGACTACAAAACTTGGGTGAAGTGGTGGTGCTGCTGACACACCGCCGGGGCAAGGCGGTAGCTACCGCGATTTGGGTGGCGGAGCATGCCCACCGCCACCTTCCCATGTCTCCACGCCAATGACTACCACACTTGGGTGAAGGGGGGTGCTGGTTGACACACCGCTGGGGCCAGGCGGTAGCTAGTGCAATTTGGGTGGTGGAGCATGCCCACCGCCATCTTCCCATGTCTCCATGCCAATGACTACGGCACCAGGGGGAAGTGGTGCTGGTTACACACTACCGGGGCCAGGCGTTAGCTACCGCGATTTGGGTGACGGAGCATGCCCACTGCCATCTTCTCATGTCTCCATGCCAATGACTACCGCACTTGGGTGAAGGGGTGGTGCTGGTGTTACACCGCCGGGGCCAGGTGGTAGCTACCGCGATTTGGGTGGCAGAGCATGCCCACCACCACCTTCCCATGTCTCCATGCCAATGAGTACCGCACTTAGGTGAAGGGGGGGTGCTGGACACACACCGCCAGGGCCAGGTGGTAGCCACTGCGATTTAGGTGGCGGAGCATGCCCACCGTCATCTTCCAATGTTTCCATGCAAATGACTACTGCACTTGGGTGAAGGGGTGATGCTGGTGGCTCACCCCCGGGGCCAGGCGGTAGCTATATTGATTTGGGTGGTGGAGCATGCCCACTGCCATCTTCCCATGTCTCCATTCCTATGACTACCGCACTTGGGAGAAGGGGTGGTGCTGGTGACACACTGCCGAGGCCAGGTGGTAGCTACCGCGATTCGGGTGGCGGAGCATGCCCACTGCCATCTTCCCATGTCTCCATGCCAATGACTACCACACTTGGGTGAAGGGGGGCTGCTGGTGACACACCGATGGGGCCAGGCGGTAGCTAGTGAGATTTGGGTGGTGGAGTAAGCCCACCGCCATCTTCCCATGTATCCATGCAAATGACTACCGCACTTGGGTGAAAGGGGCGGTGCTGGTGACACACCGCCGGGGCCAGGTGGTGGCTACCGCAATTTGCGTGGCAGATCATGTCCACCACCATCTTCCCATGTCTCCATGCCAATGACTACTGCACTTGGGTGAAGGGGTGGTGCTGGTGACACACCTCGAGGGCCAGGTGGTAGCTACCGCGATTTGGGTGGAGGAGCATGCCCACCGCCATCTTCCCATGTCTCCATGCCAATGACTACCACACTGGGGTGAAGGGGTGGTGCTGCTGACACACCGCCGGGGCAAGGCGGTAGCTACTGCGATTTGGGTGGCGGAGCATGCCCACCGCCACCTTCCCATGTCTCCACACCAATGACTACCACACTTGGGTGAAGGGGGGTGCTGGTGACACACCGCTGGGGCCAGGCGGTAGCTAGTGCAATTTGGGTGGTGGAGCATGCCCACCGCCATCTTCCCATGTCTCCATGCCAATGACTACGGCACCTGGTTGAAGTGGTGCTGGTTACACACTACCGGGGCCAGGCGGTAGCTACCGCGATTTGGGTGACGGAGCATGCCCACTGCCATCTTCTCATGTCTCCATGCCAATGACTACCGCACTTGGGTGAAGGGGTGGTGCTGGTGTTACACCGCCGGGGCCAGGTGGAAGCTACCGCGATTTGGGTGGCGGAGCATGCCCACCACCACCTTCCCATGTCTCCATGCCAATGAGTACCGCACTTAGGGGAAGGGGGGGTGCTGGACACACACCGCCAGGGCCAGGTGGTAGCCACTAAGATTTGGGTGGCGGAGCATGCCCACCGTCATCTTCCAATGTTTCCATGCAAATGACTACTGCACTTGGGTGAAGGGGTGGTGCTGGTGGCTCACCCCCGGGGCCAGGCGGTAGCTATATTGATTTGGGTGGCGGAGCATGCCCACTGCCATCTTCCCATGTCTCCATTCCAAAGACTACCGCACTTGGGTGAAGGGGTGGTGCTGGTGACACACTGCCGAGGCCAGGTGGTAGCTACCACGATTCGGGTGGCGGAGCATGCCCACCGCAATATTCCCATGTCTCCATACCAATGACTACCGCACTTGGATGAAGGTGGGGTGCTGGTAACACACCGCTAGGGCCAGGCGGTAGCTGCCGCGATTTGGGTGGCGGAGCATGCCCACCGCCATCTTCCCATGTCCCATGGGTGAAGGGGGGGTCCTGGTGACACACCGCCGGGGCCAGACGGTAGCTACCACGATTTGGATGGCGGAGCATGCCCACTGTCATCTTCCCATGTCTCCATGCCAATGACTACAAAACTTGGGTGAAGTGGTGGTGCTGCTGACACACCGCTGGGGCAAGGCGGTAGCTACTGCGATTTGGGTGGCGGAGCATGCCCACCGCCACCTTCCCATGTCTCCACGCCAATGACTACCACACTTGGGTGAAGGGGGGTGCTGGTGACACACCACTGGGGCCAGGCGGTAGCTAGTGCAATTTGGGTGGTGGAGCATGCCCACCGCCATCTTCCCATGTCTCCATGCCAATGACTACGGCACCAGGGGGAAGTGGTGCTGGTTACACACTACCGGGGCCAGGCGTTAGCTACCGCGATTTGGGTGACGGAGCATGCCCACTGCCATCTTCTCATGTCTCCATGCCAATGACTACCGCACTTGGGTGAAGGGGTGGTGCTGGTGTTACACCGCCGGGGCCAGGTGGTAGCTACCGCGATTTGGGTGGCAGAGCATGCCCACCACCACCTTCCCATGTCTCCAAGCCAATGAGTACTGCACTTAGGTGAAGGGGGGGTGCTGGACACACACCGCCAGGGCCAGGGGGTAGCCACTGCGATTTAGGTGGCGGAGCATGCCCACCGTCATCTTCCAATGTTTCCATGCAAATGACTACTGCACTTGGGTGAAGGGGTGGTGCTGGTGGCTCACCCCCGGGGCCAGGCGGTAGCTATATTGATTTGGGTGGCGGAGCATGCCCACTGCCATCTTCCCATGTCTCCATTCCTATGACTACCGCACTTGGGAGAAGGGGTGGTGCTGGTGACACACTGCCGAGGCCAGGTGGTAGCTACCGCGATTCGGGTGGCGGAGCATGCCCACCGCAGTATTCCCATGTCTCCATACCAATGACTACCGCACTTGGGTGAAGGTGGGGTGCTGGTAACACACCGCTAGGGCCAGACGGTAGCTGCCGTGATTTGGGTGGCGGAGTATGCCCATCGCCATCTTCCCATGTCTCCATGCCAATTGGGTGGCGGAGTATGCCTATCGCCATCTTCCCATGTCCCCATGCCAATGACTACCACACTTGGGTGAAGGGGGTGCTGGTGACACACCACTGGGGCCAGGCGGTAGCTAGTGTGATTCGGGTGGTGGAGCATGCCCACCGCCATCTTCCCATGTCCCATGGGTGATGGGGGGGTGCTGGTGACACACCGCCGGGGCCAGGCGGTAGCTAGTGCGATTTGGGTGGTGGAGCATGCCCACTGCCATCTTCCCATGTCTCCATGCCAATGACTACCGCACATGGGTGAAGTGGTGCTGGTTACACACCGCCGGGGCCAGGCGGTAGCTACCGCGATTTTGGTGGCGGAGCATGCCTACCGCCATCGTCCCATGTCTCCATGCCAATGACTACCACACTTGGGTGAAGGGGGGGTGCTGGTGACGCACCGCCAGGGCAAGGCAGTAGCTATTGCGATTCGGGTGGTGGAGCATGCCCACCGCCATCTTCCCTTGTCTCCATGCCAATGACTACTGCACTTGGATGAAGGGGTGGTGCTGGTGACACACTGCCAGGGCCAGGTGGTAGCTACCACGATTTGGATGGCGGAGCATGCCCACTGCCATCTTCCCATGTCTCCATGGCAATGACTACCACACTTGGGTGAAGGGGGGGTGCTGGTGACACACCGCCGGGGCCAGGCGGTAGCTAGTAACATTTGGGTGGTGGAGCATGCCCACCGCCATCTTCCCATGTATCCATGCAAATGACTACCGCACTTGGGTGAAGGGGGTGCTGGTGACACACCGCCAGGGCCAGGTGGTAGCTACCGTGATTTGGGTGGCGGATCATGTCCACCACCATCTTCCCATGTCTCCATGCCAATGACTACTGCACATGGGTGAAGGGGTGGTGCTGGTGACACACCTCCAGGGCCAGGTGGTAGCTTCTGCGATTTGGGTGGAGGAGCATGCCCACTGCCATCTTCCCATGTCTCCATGCCAATGACTACCACACTTGGGTGAAGGGGGGGTGCTGGTGACACACCACCGGGCCAGGCAGTAGCTAGTGCGATTTGGGTGGTGGAGCATGCCCACCACCATCTTCCCATGTCTCCATGCCAATGATTACTGTATTTGGATGAAGGGGGGTGCTGGTGATACACCACCAGGACCAGGTGGTAGCTACCGCGATTTGGGTGGCGGAGCATGCCCACCACCATCTTCCCATGTCTCCATGACAATGACTACCACACTTGGGTGAAGGGGGCGTACTGGTGACACACCGCCGGGGCCAGGCGGTAGCTAGTGAGATTTGGGTGGTGGAGCAAGCCCACCTCCATCTTCCCAAGTATCCATGCAAATGACTACCGCACTTGGGTGAAGAGGGGTGCTGGTGACACACCGCCAGGGCCAGGTGGTAGCTACCGCGATTTGGGTGGCGGAGCATGCCCACCACCATCTTCCCACGTCTCTATGCCAATGACTACCGCTCTTGGGTGAAGGGGGCTGCTGGTAACACACCGCTAGGGCCAGGCGGTAGCTATCGCGATTTGGGTGGCGGAGTACGCCCACCGCCATCTTCCCATGTCTCCATGATAATGACTACTGCACATGGGTGAAGAGTGGAGCTGGTGACACACCTCCAGGGCCAAGTGGTAGCTACCGCGATTTGGGTGGCTGAGCATGCCCACCGCCATCTTTCCATGTCTCCATGCCAATGACTACTGCACTTGGGTGAAGGGGTGGTGCTGGTGACACACCGCTGGGGCCAGGCGGTAACTACCACAATTTGGGTGGCGGAGCATGCCCACTGCCATCTTCCCATGTCTCCATGCCAATGACTACCACACTTGGGTGAAGGGGGGCTGCTGGTGACACACCGATGGGGCCAGGCGGTAGCTAGTGAGATTTGGGTGGTGGAGTAAGCCCACCGCCATCTTCCCATGTATCCATGCAAATGACTACCGCACTTGGGTGAAAGGGGCGGTGCTGGTGACACACCGCCGGGGCCAGGTGGTGGCTACCGCGATTTGCGTGGCAGATCATGTCCACCACCATCTTCCCATGTCTCCATGCCAATGACTACTGCACATGGGTGAAGGGGTGGTGCTGGTGACACACCTCGAGGGCCAGGTGGTATCTACCGCGATTTGGGTGGAGGAGCATGCCCACCGCCATCTTCCCATGTCTCCATGCCAATGACTACCACACTTGGGTGAAGGGGTGGTGCTGCTGACACACCGCCGGGGCAAGGCGGTAGCTACTGCGATTTGGGTGGCGGAGCATGCCCACCGCCATCTTCCCATGTCTCCATGCCAATGACTACTGCACTTGGGAGAAGGGGTGGTGCTGGTGACACACCGCTGGGGCCAGGCGGTAGCTAGTGCAATTTGGGTGGTGGAGCATGCCCACCGCCATCTTCCCATGTCTCCATGCCAATGACTACGGCACCTGGGTGAAGTGGTGCTGGTTACACACTACCGGGGCCAGGCGGTAGCTACCGCGATTTGGGTGACGGAGCATGCCCCCTGCCATCTTCCCATGTCTCCATGCCAATGACTACCACACTTGGGTGAAGGGGGGCTGCTGGTGACACACCGATGGGGCCAGGCGGTAGCTAGTGAGATTTGGGTGGTGGAGTAAGCCCACCGCCATCTTCCCATGTATCCATGCAAATGACTACCGCACTTGGGTGAAAGGGGCGGTGCTGGTGACACACCGCCGGGGCCAGGTGGTGGCTACCGCAATTTGCGTGGCAGATCATGTCCACCACCATCTTCCCATGTCTCCATGCCAATGACTACTGCACTTGGGTGAAGGGGTGGTGCTGGTGACACACCTCGAGGGCCAGGTGGTAGCTACCGCGATTTGGGTGGAGGAGCATGCCCACCGCCATCTTCCCATGTCTCCATGCCAATGACTACCACACTTGGGTGAAGGAGTGGTGCTGCTGACACACCGCCGGGGCATGGCGGTAGCTACTGCGATTTGGGTGGCGGAGCATGCCCACCGCCACCTTCCCATGTCTCCACACCAATGACTACCACACTTGGGTGAAGGGGGGTGCTGGTGACACACCGCCGGGGCAAGGCGGTAGCTACTGCGATTTGGGTGGCGGAGCATGCCCACCGCCACCTTCCCATGTCTCCACGCCAATGACTACCACACTTGGGTGAAGGGGGGTGCTGGTGACACACCGCTGGGGCCAGGCGGTAGCTAGTGCAATTTGGGTGGTGGAGCATGCCCACCGCCATCTTCCCATGTCTCCATGCCAATGACTACGGCACCTGGGTGAAGTGGTGCTGGTTACACACTACCGGGGCCAGGCGGTAGCTACCGCGATTTGGGTGACGGAGCATGCCCCCTGCCATCTTCCCATGTCTCCATGCCAATGACTACCACACTTGGGTGAAGGGGGGCTGCTGGTGACACACCGATGGGGCCAGGCGGTAGCTAGTGAGATTTGGGTGGTGGAGTAAGCCCACCGCCATCTTCCCATGTATCCATGCAAATGACTACCGCACTTGGGTGAAAGGGGCGGTGCTGGTGACACACCGCCGGGGCCAGGTGGTGGCTACCGCAATTTGCGTGGCAGATCATGTCCACCACCATCTTCCCATGTCTCCATGCCAATGACTACTGCACTTGGGTGAAGGGGTGGTGCTGGTGACACACCTCGAGGGCCAGGTGGTAGCTACCGCGATTTGGGTGGAGGAGCATGCCCACCGCCATCTTCCCATGTCTCCATGCCAATGACTACCACACTTGGGTGAAGGAGTGGTGCTGCTGACACACCGCCGGGGCAAGGCGGTAGCTACTGCGATTTGGGTGGCGGAGCATGCCCACCGCCACCTTCCCATGTCTCCACACCAATGACTACCACACTTGGGTGAAGGGGGGTGCTGGTGACACACCGCTGGGGCCAGGCGGTAGCTAGTGCAATTTGGGTGGTGGAGCATGCCCACCGCCATCTTCCCATGTCTCCATGCCAATGACTACGGCACCTGGGTGAAGTGGTGCTGGTTACACACTACCGGGGCCAGGCGGTAGCTACCGCGATTTGGGTGACGGAGCATGCCCACTGCCATCTTCTCATGTCTCCATGCCAATGACTACCGCACTTGGGTGAAGGGGTGGTGCTGGTGTTACACCGCCGGGGCCAGGTGGCAGCTACCGCGATTTGGGTGGCGGAGCATGCCCACCACCACCTTCCCATGTCTCCATGCCAATGAGTACCGCACTTAGGGGAAGGGGGGGTGCTGGACACACACCGCCAGGGCCAGGTGGTAGCCACTAAGATTTGGGTGGCGGAGCATGCCCACCGTCATCTTCCAATGTTTCCATGCAAATGACTACTGCACTTGGGTGAAGGGGTGGTGCTGGTGGCTCACCCCCGGGGCCAGGCGGTAGCTATATTGATTTGGGTGGCGGAGCATGCCCACTGCCATCTTCCCATGTCTCCATTCCTAAGACTACCGCACTTGGGTGAAGGGGTGGTGCTGGTGACACACTGCCGAGGCCAGGTGGTAGCTACCACGATTCGGGTGGTGGAGCATGCCCACCGCAATATTCCCATGTCTCCATACCAATGACTACCGCACTTGGGTGAAGGTGGGGTGCTGGTAACACACCGCTAGGGCCAGGCGGGAGCTGCCGCGATTTGGGTGGCGGAGCATGCCCACCGCCATCTTCCCATGTCCCATGGGTGAAGGGGGGGTCCTGGTGACACACCGCCGGGGCCAGACGGTAGCTACCACGATTTGGATGGCGGAGCATGCCCACTGTCATCTTCCCATGTCTCCATGCCAATGACTACAAAACTTGGGTGAAGTGGTGGTGCTGCTGACACACCGCCGGGGCAAGGCGGTAGCTACTGCGATTTGGGTGGCGGAGCATGCCCACCGCCACCTTCCCATGTCTCCACGCCAATGACTACCACACTTGGGTGAAGGGGGGTGCTGGTGACACACCACTGGGGGCAGGCGGTAGCTAGTGCAATTTGGGTGGTGGAGCATCCCCACCGCCATCTTCCCATGTCTCCATGCCAATGACTACGGCACCAGGGGGAAGTGGTGCTGGTTACACACTACCGGGGCCAGGCGTTAGCTACCGCGATTTGGGTGACGGAGCATGCCCACTGCCATCTTCTCATGTCTCCATGCCAATGACTACCGCACTTGGGTGAAGGGGTGGTGCTGGTGTTACACCGCCGGGGCCAGGTGGTAGCTACCGCGATTTGGGTGGCAGAGCATGCCCACCACCACCTTCCCATGTCTCCAAGCCAATGAGTACTGCACTTAGGTGAAGGGGGGGTGCTGGACACACACCGCCAGGGCCAGGTGGTAGCCACTGCGATTTAGGTGGCGGAGCATGCCCACCGTCATCTTCCAATGTTTCCATGCAAATGACTACTGCACTTGGGTGAAGGGGTGGTGCTGGTGGCTCACCCCCGGGGCCAGGCGGTAGCTATATTGATTTGGGTGGTGGAGCATGCCCACTGCCATCTTCCCATGTCTCCATTCCTATGACTACCGCACTTGGGAGAAGGGGTGGTGCTGGTGACACACTGCCGAGGGCAGGTGGTAGCTACCGCGATTCGGGTGGCGGAGCATGCCCACCGCAGTATTCCCATGTCTCCATACCAATGACTACCACACTTGGGTGAAGGTGGGGTGCTGGTAACACACCGCTAGGGCCAGACGGTAGCTGCCGTGATTTGGGTGGCGGAGTATGCCCATCGCCATCTTCCCATGTCTCCATGCCAATTGGGTGGCGGAGTATGCCCATCGCCATCTTCCCATGTCCCCATGCCAATGACTACCACACTTGGGTGAAGGGGGTGCTGGTGACACACCACTGGGGCCAGGCGGTAGCTAGTGTGATTCGGGTGGTGGAGCATGCCCACCGCCATCTTCCCATGTCCCATGGGTGATGGGGGCGTGCTGGTGACACACCGCCGGGGCCAGGCGGTAGCTAGTGCGATTTGGGTGGTGGAGCATGCCCACCGCCATCTTCCCATGTCTCCATTCCTATGACTACCGCACTTGGGTGAAGGGGTGGTGCTGGTGACACACTGCCGAAGCCAGGTGGTAGCTACCGCGATTCGGGTGGCGGAGCATGCCCACCCCAATATTCCCATGTCTCCATACCAATGACTACCGCACTTGGGTGAAGGTGGGGTGCTGGTAACACACCGCTAGTGCCAGGCGGTAGCTGCCGCGATTTGGGTGGCGGAGCATGCCCACCGCCATCTTCCCATGTCCCATGGGTGAAGGGGGGGTGCTGGTGACACACCACCGGGGCCAGGCGGTAACTAGTGCGATTTGGGTGGTGGATCATGCCCACCGCCATCTTCCCATGTCTCCATGCCAATGACTACTGCACTTGGGAGAAGGGGTGGTGCTGCTGACACACCGCCGGGGTCAGGCGGTAGCTGCCGTGATTTGGGTGGCGGAGTATGCCCATCGCCATCTTCCCATGTCTCCATGCCAATGACTACCACACTTGGGTGAAGGGGGGGTGCTGGTGACACATCACTGGGGCCAGGCGGTAGCTAGTGCGATTTGGGTGGTGGAGCATGCCCACCGCCATCTTCCATTTGTCCCATGGGTGGAGGGGGGTGCTGGTGAAACACCACTGGGGCCAGGCAGTAGCTAGTGTGATTTGGGTGATGGAGCATGCCCACCGCCATCTTCCCATGTCTCCATGCCAATGACTACTGCACTTGGGTGAAGGGGTGGTGCTGCTGACACACCGCCGGGGTCCGGCGGTAGCTGACACAATTTGGGTGGCGGAGTATGCCCATTGCCATCTTCCCATGTCCCCATGCCAATGACTACCACACTTGGGTGAAGGGGGTGCTGGTGACACACCACTGGGGCCAGGCGGTAGCTAGTGTGATTTGGGTGGTGGAGCATGCCCACCGCCATCTTCCCATGTCCCATGGGTGATGGGGGGGTGCTGGTGACACACCGCCGGGGCCAGGCGGTAGCTAGTGCGATTTGGGTGGTGGAGCATGCCCACCGCCATCTTCCTATGTCTCCATGCCAATGACTACCGCACTTGGGTGAAGGGGTGGTGCTGCTGACACACCGCCAGGGTCAGGCGGTAGCTACCGCGATTTGGGTGGCGGAGTATGCCCATTGCCATATTCCCATGTCTCCATGCCAATGACTACCACACTTGGGTGAAGGGGGGGTGCTGGTGACACACCACTGGGGCCAGGCGGTAGCTAGTGCGATTTGGGTGGTGGAGCATGCCAACCGCCATCTTCCCATGTCTCCATGCCAATGACTACGGCACCTGGGTGAAGTGGTGCTGGTTACACACTACCGGGGTCAGGCGGTAGCTACCGCGATTTGGGTGACGGAGCATGCCCACTGCCATCTTCTCATGTCTCCATGCCAATGACTACCGCACTTGGGTGAAGGGGTGGTGCTGGTGTTACACCGCCGGGGCCAGGTGGTAGCTACCGCGATTTGGATGGCGGAGCATGCCCACCACCACCTTCCCATGTCTCCATGCCATGGAGTACCGCACTTAGGTGAAGGGGGGTGCTGGACACACACCGCCAGGGCCAGGTGGTAGCCACTACGATTTGGGTGGCGGAGCATGCCCACCGTCATCTTCCAATGTTTCCATGCAAATGACTACTGCACTTGGGTGAAGGGGTGGTGCTGGTGGCTCACCCCCGGGGCCAGGCGGTAGCTATATTGATTTGGGTGGCGGAGCATGCCCACTGCCATCTTCCCATGTCTCCATTCCTAAGACTACCACACTTGGGTGAAGGGGTGGTGCTGGTGACACACTGCCGAGGCCAGGTGGTAGCTACCGCGATTCGGGTGGCGGAGCATGCCCACCGCCATCTTCCCATGTCTCCATGCCAATGACTACTGCACTTGGGAGAAGGGGTGGTGCTGGTAACACACCGCTAGGGCCAGGCGGTAGCTGCCGTGATTTGGGTGGCGGAGTATGCCCATCGCCATCTTCCCATGTCTCCATGCCAATGACTACCACACTTGGGTGAAGGGGGGGTGCTGGTGACACATCACTGGGGCCAGGCGGTAGCTAGTGCGATTTGGGTGGTGGAGCATGCCCACCGCCATCTTCCATTTGTCCCATGGGTGGAGGGGGGTGCTGGTGAAACACCACTGGGGCCAGGCAGTAGCTAGTGTGATTTGGGTGATGGAGCATGCCCACCGCCATCTTCCCATGTCTCCATGCCAATGACTACTGCACATGGGTGAAGGGGTGGTGCTGCTGACACACCGCCGGGGTCCGGCGGTAGCTGCCACAATTTGGGTGGCGGAGTATGCCCATTGCCAACTTCCCATGTCCCCATGCCAATGACTACCACACTTGGGTGAAGGGGGTGCTGGTGACACACCACTGGGGCCAGGCGGTAGCTAGTGTGATTCGGGTGGTGGAGCATGCCCACCGCCATCTTCCCATGTCCCATGGGTGATGGGGGGGTGCTGGTGACACACCGCCGGGGCCAGGCGGTAGCTAGTGCGATTTGGGTGGTGGAGCATGCCCACCGCCATCTTCCTATGTCTCCATGCCAATGACTACCGCACTTGGGTGAAGGGGTGGTGCTGCTGACACATCGCCAGGGTCAGGCGGTAGCTACCGCGATTTGGGTGGCGGAGTATGCCCATTGCCATATTCCCATGTCTCCATGCCAATGACTACCACACTTGGGTGAAGGGGGGGTGCTGGTGACACACCACTGGGGCAGGCGGTAGCTAGTGCGATTTGGGTGGTGGAGCATGCCCACCGCCATCTTCCCATGTCTCCATGCCAATGACTACGGCACCTGGGTGAAGTGGTGCTGGTTACACACTACCGGGGCCAGGCGGTAGCTACCGCGATTTGGGTGACGGAGCATGCCCACTGCCATCTTCTCATGTCTCCATGCCAATGACTACCGCACTTGGGTGAAGGGGTGGTGCTGGTGTTACACCGCCGGGGCCAGGTGGTAGCTACCGCGATTTGGGTGGCGGAGCATGCCCACCACCACCTTCCCATGTCTCCATGCCAATGAGTACCGCACTTAGGTGAAGGGGGGTGCTGGACACACACCGCCAGGGCCAGGTGGTAGCCACTACGATTTGGGTGGCGGAGCATGCCCACCGTCATCTTCCAATGTTTCCATGCAAATGACTACTGCACTTGGGTGAAGGGGTGGTGCTGGTGGCTCACCCCCGGGGCCAGGCGGTAGCTATATTGATTTGGGTGGCGGAGCATGCCCACTGCCATCTTCCCATGTCTCCATTCCTAAGACTACCACACTTGGGTGAAGGGGTGGTGCTGGTGACACACTGCCGAGGCCAGGTGGTACCTACCGCGATTCGGGTGGCGGAGCATGCCCACTGCCATCTTCCCATGTCTCCATGCCAATGACTACCACACTTGGGTGAAGGGGGGCTGCTGGTGACACACCGATGGGGCCAGGCGGTAGCTAGTGAGATTTGGGTGGTGGAGTAAGCCCACCGCCATCTTCCCATGTATCCATGCAAATGACTACCGCACTTGGGTGAAAGGGGCGGTGCTGGTGACACACCGCCGGGGCCAGGTGGTGGCTACCGCGATTTGCGTGGCAGATCATGTCCACCACCATCTTCCCATGTCTCCATGCCAATGACTACTGCACATGGGTGAAGGGGTGGTGCTGGTGACACACCTCAAGGGCCAGGTGGTAGCTACCGCGATTTGGGTGGAGGAGCATGCCCACCGCCATCTTCCCATGTCTCCATGCCAATGACTACCACACTTGGGTGAAGGGGTGGTGCTGCTGACACACCGCCGGGGCAAGGCGGTAGCTACTGCGATTTGGGTGGCGGAGCATGCCCACTGCCACCTTCCCATGTCTCCACACCAATGACTACCACACTTGGGTGAAGGGGGGTGCTGGTGACACACCGCTGGGGCCAGGCGGTAGCTAGTGCAATTTGGGTGATGGAGCATGCCCACCGCTATCTTCCCATGTCTCCATGCCAATGACTACGGCACCTGGGTGAAGTGGTGCTGGTTACACACTACCGGGGCCAGGCGGTAGCTACCGCGATTTGGGTGACGGAGCATGCCCACTGCCATCTTCTCATGTCTCCATGCCAATGACTACCGCACTTGGGTGAAGGGGTGGTGCTGGTGTTACACTGCCGGGGCCAGGTAGCAGCTACCACGATTTGGGTGGCGGAGCATGCCCACCACCACCTTCCCATGTCTCCATGCCAATGAGTACCGCACTTAGGGGAAGGGGGGGTGCTGGACACACACCGCCAGGGCCAGGTGGTAGCCACTACGATTTGGGGGGTGGAGCATGCCCACCGTCATCTTCCAATGTTTCCATGCAAATGACTACTGCACTTGGGTGAAGGGGTGGTGCTGGTGGCTCACCCCCGGGGCCAGGCGGTAGCTATATTGATTTGGGTGGCGGAGCATGCCCACTGCCATCTTCCCATGTCTCCATTCCTAAGACTACCGCACTTGGGTGAAGGGGTGGTGCTGGTGACACACTGCCGAGGCCAAGAGGTAGATACTGCGATTCGGGTGGCGGAGCATGCCCACCGCAATATTCCCATGTCTCCATACCAATGACTACTGCACTTGGGTGAAGGTGGGGTGCTGGTAACACACCGCTAGGGCCAGGCGGTAGCTGCCGCGATTTGGGTGGCGGAGCATGCCCACCGCCATCTTCCCATGTCCCATGGGTGAAGGGGGGGTCCTGGTGACACACCGCCGGGGCCAGACGGTAGCTACCACGATTTGGATGGCGGAGCATGCCCACTGTCATCTTCCCATGTCTCCATGCCAATGACTACAAAACTTGGGTGAAGTGGTGGTGCTGCTGACACACTGCCGGGGCAAGGCGGTAGCTACCGCGATTTGGGTGGCAGAGCATGCCCACCGCCACCTTCCCATGTCTCCACGCCAATGACTACCACACTTGGGTGAAGGGGGGTGCTGGTGACACACCGCTGGGGCCAGGCGGTAGCTAGTGCAATTTGGGTGGTGGAGCATGCCCACCGCCATCTTCCCATGTCTCCATGCCAATGACTACGGCACCAGGGGGAAGTGGTGCTGGTTACACACTACCGGGGCCAGGCGTTAGCTACCGCGATTTGGGTGACGGAGCATGCCCACTGCCATCTTCTCATGTCTCCATGCCAATGACTACCGCACTTGGGTGAAGGGGTGGTGCTGGTGTTACACCGCCGGGGCCAGGTGGTAGCTACCGCGATTTGGGTGGCAGAGCATGCCCACCACCACCTTCCCATGTCTCCATGCCAATGAGTACCGCACTTAGGTGAAGGGGGGGTGCTGGACACACACCGCCAGGGCCAGGTGGTAGCCACTGCGATTTAGGTGGCGGAGCATGCCCACCGTCATCTTCCAATGTTTCCATGCAAATGACTACTGCACTTGGGTGAAGGGGTGGTGCTGGTGGCTCACCCCCGGGGCCAGGCGGTAGCTATATTGATTTGGGTGGCGGAGCATGCCCACTGCCATCTTCCCATGTCTCCATTCCTATGACTACCGCACTTGGGAGAAGGGATGGTGCTGGTGACACACTGCCGAGGCCAGGTGGTAGCTACCGCGATTCGGGTGGCGGAGCATGCCCACTGCCAACTTCCCATGTCTCCATGCCAATGACTACCACACTTGGGTGAAGGGGGGCTGCTGGTGACACACCGATGGGGCCAGGCGGTAGCTAGTGAGATTTGGGTGGTGGAGTAAGCCCACCGCCATCTTCCCATGTATCCATGCAAATGACTACCGCACTTGGGTGAAAGGGGCGGTGCTGGTGACACACCGCCGGGGCCAGGTGGTGGCTACCGCGATTTGCGTGGCAGATCACGTCCACCACCATCTTCCCATGTCTCCATGCCAATGACTACTGCACATGGGTGAAGGGGTGGTGCTGGTGACACACCTCAAGGGCCAGGTGGTAGCTACCGCGATTTGGGTGGAGGAGCATGCCCACCGCCATCTTCCCATGTCTCCATGCCAATGACTACCACACTTGGGTGAAGGGGTGGTGCTGCTGACACACCGCCGGGGCAAGGCGGTAGCTACTGCAATTTGGGTGGCGGAGCATGCCCACTGCCACCTTCCCATGTCTCCACACCAATGACTACCACACTTGGGTGAAGGGGGGTGCTGGTGACACACCGCTGGGGCCAGGCGGTAGCTAGTGCAATTTGGGTGGTGGAGCATGCCCACCGCTATCTTCCCATGTCTCCATGCCAATGACTACGGCACCTGGGTGAAGTGGTGCTGGTTACACACTACCGGGGCCAGGCGGTAGCTACCGCGATTTGGGTGACGGAGCATGCCCACTGCCATCTTCTCATGTCTCCATGCCAATGACTACCGCACTTGGGTGAAGGGGTGGTGCTGGTGTTACACTGCCGGGGCCAGGTGGCAGCTACAGCGATTTGGGTGGCGGAGCATGCCCACCACCACCTTCCCATGTCTCCATGCCAATGAGTACCGCACTTAGGGGAAGGGGGGGTGCTGGACACACACCGCCAGGGCCAGGTGGTAGCCACTACGATTTGGGTGGCGGAGCATGCCCACCGTCATCTTCCAATGTTTCCATGCAAATGACTACTGCACTTGGGTGAAGGGGTGGTGCTGGTGGCTCACCCCCGGGGCCAGGCGGTAGCTATATTGATTTGGGTGGCGGAGCATGCCCACTGCCATCTTCCCATGTCTCCATTCCTAAGACTACTGCACTTGGGTGAAGGGGTGGTGCTGGTGACACACTGCCGAGGCCAGGTGGTAGCTACCGCGATTCGGGTGGCGGAGCATGCCCACCGCAATATTCCCATGTCTCCATACCAATGACTACCGCACTTGGGTGAAGGTGGGGTGCTGGTAACACACCGCTAGGGCCAGGCGGTAGCTGCCGCGATTTGGGTGGCGGAGCATGCCCACCGCCATCTTCCCATGTCCCATGGGTGAAGGGGGGGTCCTGGTGACACACCGCCGGGGCCAGACGGTAGCTACCACGATTTGGATGGCGGAGCATGCCCACTGTCATCTTCCCATGTCTCCATGCCAATGACTACAAAACTTGGGTGAAGTGGTGGTGCTGCTGACACACCGCCGGGGCAAGGCGGTAGCTACTGCGATTTGGGTGGCGGAGCATGCCCACCGCCACCTTCCCATGTCTCCACGCCAATGACTACCACACTTGGGTGAAGGGGGGTGCTGGTGACACACCGCTGGGGCCAGGCGGTAGCTAGTGCAATTTGGGTGGTGGAGCATGCCCACCGCCATCTTCCCATGTCTCCATGCCAATGACTACGGCACCAGGGGGAAGTGATGCTGGTTACACACTACCGGGGCCAGGCGTTAGCTACCGCAATTTGGGTGACGGAGCATGCCCACTGCCATCTTCTCATGTCTCCATGTCAATGACTACCACACTTGGGTGAAGGGGTGGTGCTGGTGTTACACCGCCGGGGCCAGGTGGTAGCTACCGCGATTTGGGTGGCAGAGCATGCCCACCACCACCTTCCCATGTCTCCAAGCCAATGAGTACTGCACTTAGGTGAAGGGGGGTGCTGGACACACACCGCCAGGGCCAGGTGGTAGCCACTACGATTTGGGTGGCGGAGCATGCCCACCGTCATCTTCCAATGTTTCCATGCAAATGACTACTGCACTTGGGTGAAGGGGTGGTGCTGGTGGCTCACCCCCGGGGCCAGGCGGTAGCTATATTGATTTGGGTGGCGGAGCATGTCCACCACCATCTTCCCATGTCTCCATGCCAATGACTACTGCACTTGGGTGAAGGGGTGGTGCTGGTGACACACCTCGAGGGCCAGGTGGTATCTACCGCGATTTGGGTGGAGGAGCATGCCCACCGCCATCTTCCCATGTCTCCATGCCAATGACTACCACACTTGGGTGAAGGGGTGGTGCTGCTGACACACCGCCGGGGCAAGGCGGTAGCTACTGCGATTTGGGTGGCGGAGCATGCCCACCGCCACCTTCCCATGTCTCCACGCCAATGACTACCACACTTGGGTGAAGGGGGGTGCTGGTGACACACCGCTTGGGGCCAGGCGGTAGCTAGTGCAATTTGGGTGGTGGAGCATGCCCACCGCCATCTTCCCATGTCTCCATGCCAATGACTACGGCACCTGGGTGAAGTGGTGCTGGTTACACACTACCGGGGCCAGGCGGTAGCTACCGCGATTTGGGTGACGGAGCATGCCCACTGCCATCTTCTCATGTCTCCATGCCAATGACTACCGCACTTGGGTGAAGGGGTGGTGCTGGTGTTACACCGCCGGGGCCAGGTGGTAGCTACCGCGATTTGGGTGGCGGAGCATGCCCACCACCACCTTCCCATGTCTCCATGCCAATGAGTACCGCACTTAGGTGAAGGGGGGTGCTGGACACATACCGCCAGGGCCAGGTGGTAGCCACTACGATTTGGGTGGCGGAGCATGCCCACCGTCATCTTCCAATGTTTCCATGCAAATGACTACTGCACTTGGGTGAAGGGGTGGTGCTGGTGGCTCACCCCCGGGGCCAGGCGGTAGCTATATTGATTTCGGTGGCGGAGCATGCCCACTGCCATCTTCCCATGTCTCCATTCCTAAGACTACCACACTTGGGTGAAGGGGTGGTGCTGGTGACACACTGCCGAGGCCAGGTGGTAGCTACCGCGATTCGGGTGGCGGAGCATGCCCACCGCAATATTCCCATGTCTCCATACCAATGACTACCGCACTTGGGTGAAGGTGGGGTGCTGGTAACACACCGCTAGGGCCAGGCGGTAGCTGCCACGATTTGGGTGGCGGAGCATGCCCACCACCATCTTCCCATGTCCCATGGGTGAAGGGGGGGTCCTGGTGACACACCGCCGGGGGCAGACGGTAGCTACCACGATTTGGGTGGCGGAGCATGCCCACTGTCATCTTCCCATGTCTCCATGCCAATGACTACAAAACTTGGGTGAAGTGGTGGTGCTGCTGACACACCGCCGGGGCAAGGCGGTAGCTACCGCGATTTGGGTGGCGGAGCATGCCCACCGCCACCTTCCCATGTCTCCACGCCAATGACTACCACACTTGGGTGAAGGGGTGTGCTGGTTGACACACCGCTGGGGCCAGGCGGTAGCTAGTGCAATTTGGGTGGTGGAGCATGCCCACCGCCATCTTCCCATGTCTCCATGCCAATGACTACGGCACCAGGGGGAAGTGGTGCTGGTTACACACTACCGGGGGCAGGCGTTAGCTACCGCGATTTGGGTGACGGAGCATGCCCACTGCCATCTTCTCATGTCTCCATGCCAATGACTACCGCACTTGGGTGAAGGGGTGGTGCTGGTGTTACACCGCCGGGGCCAGGTGGTAGCTACCGCGATTTGGGTGGCAGAGCATGCCCACCACCACCTTCCCATGTCTCCATGCCAATGAGTACCGCACTTAGGTGAAGGGGGGGTGCTGGACACACACCGCCAGGGCCAGGTGGTAGCCACTGCGATTTAGGTGGCGGAGCATGCCCACCGTCATCTTCCAATGTTTCCATGCAAATGACTACTGCACTTGGGTGAAGGGGTGATGCTGGTGGCTCACCCCCGGGGCCAGGCGGTAGCTATATTGATCTGGGTGGCGGAGCATGCCCACTGCCATCTTCCCATGTCTCGATTCCTATGACTACCGCACTTGGGAGAAGGGGTGGTGCTGGTGACACGCTGCCGAGGCCAGGTGGTAGCTACCGCGATTCGGGTGGTGGTGCATGCCCACTGCCATCTTCCCATGTTTCCATGCCAATGACTACCACACTTGGGTGAAGGGGGGCTGCTGGTGACACACCGATGGGGCTAGGCGGTAGCTAGTGAGATTTGGGTGGTGGAGTAAGCCCACCGCCATCTTCCCATGTATCCATGCAAATGACTACCGCACTTGGGTGAAAGGGGCGGTGCTGGTGACACACCGCCGGGGCCAGGTGGTGGCTACCGCGATTTGCGTGGCAGATCATGTCCACCACCATCTTCCCATGTCTCCATGCCAATGACTACTGCACTTGGGTGAAGGGGTGGTGCTGGTGACACACCTCGAGGGCCAGGTGGTAGCTACCGCGATTTGGGTGGAGGAGCATGCCCACCGCCATCTTCCCATGTCTCCATGCCAATGACTACCACACTTGGGTGAAGGGGTGGTGCTGCTGACACACCGCCGGGGCAAGGCGGTAGCTACTGCGATTTGGGTGGCGGAGCATGCCCACTGCCACCTTCCCATGTCTCCACACCAATGACTACCACACTTGGGTGAAGGGGGGTGCTGGTGACACACCGCTGGGGCCAGGCGGTAGCTAGTGCAATTTGGGTGGTGGAGCATGCCCACCGCTATCTTCCCATGTCTCCATGCCAATGACTACGGCACCTGTGTGAAGTGGTGCTGGTTACACACTACCGGGGCCAGGCGGTAGCTACCGCGATTTGGGTGACGGAGCATGCCCACTGCCATCTTCTCATGTCTCCATGCCAATGACTACCGCACTTGGGTGAAGGGGTGGTGCTGGTGTTACACTGCCGGGGCCAGGTGTCAGCTACCGCGATTTGGGTGGCGGAGCATGCCCACCACCACCTTCCCATGTCTCCATGCCAATGAGTACTGCACTTAGGGGAAGGGGGGGTGCTGGACACACACCGCCAGGGCCAGGTGGTAGCCACTACGATTTGGGTGGCGGAGCATGCCCACCGTCATCTTCCAATGTTTCCATGCAAATGACTACTGCACTTGGGTGAAGGGGTGGTGCTGGTGGCTCACCCCCGGGGCCAGGCGGTAGCTATATTGATTTGGGTGGCGGAGCATGCCCACTGCCATCTTCCCATGTCTCCATTCCTAAGACTACTGCACTTGGGTGAAGGGGTGGTGCTGGTGACACACTGCCGAGGCCAGGTGGTAGCTACCGCGATTCGGGTGGCGGAGCATGCCCACCGCAATATTCCCATGTCTCCATACCAATGACTACCGCACTTGGGTGAAGGTGGGGTGCTGGTAACACACCGCTAGGGCCAGGTGGTAGCTGCCGCGATTTGGGTGGCGGAGCATGCCCACCGCCATCTTCCCATGTCCCATGGGTGAAGGGGGGGTCCTGGTGACACACCGCCAGGGCCAGACGGTAGCTACCACGATTTGGATGGCGGAGCATGCCCACTGTCATCTTCCCATGTCTCCATGCCAATGACTACAAAACTTGGGTGAAGTGGTGGTGCTGCTGACACACCGCCGGGGCAAGGCGGTAGCTACTGCGATTTGGGTGGCGGAGCATGCCCACCGCCACCTTCCCATGTCTCCACGCCAATGACTACCACACTTGGGTGAAGGGGGGTGCTGGTGACACACCGCTGGGGCCAGGCGGTAGCTAGTGCAATTTGGGTGGTGGAGCATACCCACCGCCATCTTCCCATGTCTCCATGCCAATGACTACGGCACCAGGGGGAAGTGGTGCTGGTTACACACTACCGGGGCCAGGCGTTAGCTACCGCAATTTGGGTGACGGAGCATGCCCACTGCCATCTTCTCATGTCTCCATGCCAATGACTACCGCACTTGGGTGAAGGGGTGGTGCTGGTGTTACACCGCCGGGGCCAGGTGGCAGCTACCGCGATTTGGGTGGCGGAGCATGCCCACCACCACCTTCCCATGTCTCCATGCCAAGGAGTACCGCACTTAGGGGAAGGGGGGGTGCTGGACACACACCGCCAGGGCCAGGTGGTAGCCACTAAGATTTGGGTGGCGGAGCATGCCCACCGTCATCTTCCAATGTTTCCATGCAAATGACTACTGCACTTGGGTGAAGGGGTGGTGCTGGTGGCTCACCCCCGGGGCCAGGAGGTAGCTATATTGATTAGGTTGGCGGAGCATGCCCACTGCCATCTTCCCATGTCTCCATTCCTAAGACTACCGCACTTGGGTGAAGGGGTGGTGCTGGTGACACACTGCCGAGGCCAGGTTGTAGCTACCACGATTCGGGTGGCGGAGCATGCCCACCGCAATGTTCCCATGTCTCCATACCAATGACTACCGCACTTGGGTGAAGGTGGGGTGCTGGTAACACACCGCTAGGGCCAGGCGGTAGCTGCCGCAATTTAGTTGGCGGAGCATGCCCACCGCCATCTTCCCATGTCCCATGGGTGAAGGGGGGGTCCTGGTGACACACCGCCGGGGCCAGACGGTAGCTACCACGATTTGGATGGCGGAGCATGCCCACTGTCATCTTCCCATGTCTCCATGCCAATGACTACAAAACTTGGGTGAAGTGGTGGTGCTGCTGACACACCGCCGGGGCAAGGCGGTAGCTACTGCGATTTGGGTGGCGGAGCATGCCCACCGCCACCTTCCCATGTCTCCACGCCAATGACTACCACACTTGGGTGAAGGGGGGTGCTGGTGACACACCACTGGGGCCAGGCGGTAGCTAGTGCAATTTGGGTGGTGGAGCATGCCCACCGCCATCTTCCCATGTCTCCATGCCAATGACTACGGCACTAGGGGAAAGTGGTGCTGGTTACACACTACCGGGGCCAGGCGTTAGCTACCGCGATTTGGGTGACGGAGCATGCCCACTGCCATCTTCTCATGTCTCCATGCCAATGACTACCGCACTTGGGTGAAGGGGTGGTGCTGGTGTTACACCGCCGGGGCCAGGTGGTAGCTACCGCGATTTGGGTGGCAGAGCATGCCCACCACCACCTTCCCATGTCTCCATGCCAATGAGTACTGCACTTAGGTGAAGGGGGGGTGCTGGACACACACCGCCAGGGCCAGGTGGTAGCCACTGCGATTTAGGTGGCGGAGCATGCCCACCGTCATCTTCCAATGTTTCCATGCAAATGACTACTGCACTTGGGTGAAGGGGTGGTGCTGGTGGCTCACCCCCGGGGCCAGGCGGTAGCTATATTGATTTGGGTGGCGGAGCATGCCCACTGCCATCTTCCCATGTCTCCATTCCTATGACTACCGCACTTGGGAGAAGGGGTGGTGCTGGTGACACACTGCCGAGGCCAGGTGGTAGCTACCGCGATTCGGGTGGCGGAGCATGCCCACCGCAGTATTCCCATGTCTCCATACCAATGACTACCGCACTTGGGTGAAGGTGGGGTGCTGGTAACACACCGCTAGGGCCAGACGGTAGCTGCCGTGATTTGGGTGGCGGAGTATGCCCATCGCCATCTTCCCATGTCTCCATGCCAATTGGGTGGCGGAGTATGCCCATCGCCATCTTCCCATGTCCCCATGCCAATGACTACCACACTTGGGTGAAGGGGGTGCTGGTGACACACCACTGGGGCCAGGCGGTAGCTAGTGTGATTCGGGTGGTGGAGCATGCCCACCGCCATCTTCCCATGTCCCATGGGTGATGGGGGGGTGCTGGTGACACACCGCCGGGGCCAGGCGGTAGCTAGTGCGATTTAGGTGGTGGAGCATGCCCACTGCCATCTTCCCATGTCTCCATGCCAATGACTACCGCACATGGGTGAAGTGGTGCTGGTTACACACCGCCGGGGCCAGGCGGTAGCTACCGCGATTTTGGTGGTGGAGCATGCCTACCGCCATCGTCCCATGTCTCCATGCCAATGACTACCACACTTGGGTGAAGGGGGGGTGCTGGTGACGCACCGCCAGGGCAAGGCAGTAGCTATTGCGATTCGGGTGGTGGAGCATGCCCACCGCCATCTTCCCTTGTCTCCATGCCAATGACTACTGCACTTGGATGAAGGGGTGGTGCTGGTGACACACTGCCAGGGCCAGGTGGTAGCTACCACGATTTGGATGGCGGAGCATGCCCACTGCCATCTTCCCATGTCTCCATGGCAATGACTACCACACTTGGGTGAAGGGGGGGTGCTGGTGACACACCGCCGGGGCCAGGCGGTAGCTAGTAACATTTGGGTGGTGGAGCATGCCCACCGCCATCTTCCCATGTATCCATGCAAATGACTACCGCACTTGGGTGAAGGGGGTGCTGGTGACACACCGCCAGGGCCAGGTGGTAGCTACCGTGATTTGGGTGGCTCATCATGTCCACCACCATCTTCCCATGTCTCCATGCCAATGACTACTGCACATGGGTGAAGGGGTGGTGCTGGTGACACACCTCCAGGGCCAGGTGGTAGCTTCTGCGATTTGGGTGGAGGAGCATGCCCACCGCCATCTTCCCATGTCTCCATGCCAATGACTACCACACTTGGGTGAAGGGGGGGTGCTGGTGACACACCACCGGGCCAGGCAGTAGCTAGTGCGATTTGGGTGGTGGAGCATGCCCACCACCATCTTCCCATGTCTCCATGCCAATGATTACTGTATTTGGATGAAGGGGGGTGCTGGTGATACACCACCAGGACCAATGTGGTAGCTACCGCGATTTGGGTGGCGGAGCATGCCCACCACCATCTTCCCATGTCTCCATGACAATGACTACCACACTTGGGTGAAGGGGGCGTACTGGTGACACACCGCCGGGGCCAGGCGGTAGCTAGTGAGATTTGGGTGGTGGAGCAAGCCCACCTCCATCTTCCCAAGTATCCATGCAAATGACTACCGCACTTGGGTGAAGAGGGGTGCTGGTAACACACCGCCAGGGCCAGGTGGTAGCTACCGCGATTTGGGTGGCGGAGCATGCCCACCACCATCTTCCCACGTCTCTATGCCAATGACTACCGCTCTTGGGTGAAGGGGGCTGCTGGTAACACACCGCTAGGGCCAGGCGGTAGCTATCGCGATTTGGGTGGCGGAGTACGCCCACCGCCATCTTCCCATGTCTCCATGATAATGACTACTGCACATGGGTGAAGAGTGGAGCTGGTGACACACCTCCAGGGCCAAGTGGTAGCTACCGCGATTTGGGTGGCTGAGCATGCCCACCGCCATCTTTCCATGTCTCCATGCCAATGACTACTGCACTTGGGTGAAGGGGAGGTGCTGGTGACACACCGCTGGGGCCAGGCGGTAACTACCACAATTTGGGTGGCGGAGCATGCCCACTGCCATCTTCCCATGTCTCCATGCCAATGACTACCACACTTGGGTGAAGGGGGGCTGCTGGTGACACACCGATGGGGCCAGGCGGTAGCTAGTGAGATTTGGGTGGTGGAGTAAGCCCACCGCCATCTTCCCATGTATCCATGCAAATGACTACCGCACTTGGGTGAAAGGGGCGGTGCTGGTGACACACCGCCGGGGCCAGGTGGTGGCTACCGCGATTTGCGTGGCAGATCATGTCCACCACCATCTTCCCATGTCTCCATGCCAATGACTACTGCACATGGGTGAAGGGGTGGTGCTGGTGACACACCTCGAGGGCCAGGTGGTATCTACCGCGATTTGGGTGGAGGAGCATGCCCACCGCCATCTTCCCATGTCTCCATGCCAATGACTACCACACTTGGGTGAAGGGGTGGTGCTGCTGACACACCGCCGGGGCAAGGCGGTAGCTACTGCGATTTGGGTGGCGGAGCATGCCCACCGCCACCTTCCCATGTCTCCATGCCAATGACTACCACACTTGGGTGAAGGGGTGGTGCTGCTGACACACCGCCGGGGCAAGGCGGTAGCTAGTGCAATTTGGGTGGTGGAGCATGCCCACCGCCACCTTCCCATGTCTCCACACCAATGACTACCACACTTGGGTGAAGGGGGGTGCTGGTGACACACCGCTGGGGCCAGGCGGTAGCTAGTGCAATTTGGGTGGTGGAGCATGCCCACCGCCATCTTCCCATGTCTCCATGCCAATGACTACGGCACCTGGGTGAAGTGGTGCTGGTTACACACTACCGGGGCCAGGCGGTAGCTACCGCGATTTGCGTGGCAGATCATGTCCACCACCATCTTCCCATGTCTCCATGCCAATGACTACTGCACATGGGTGAAGGGGTGGTGCTGGTGACACACCTCGAGGGCCAGGTGGTATCTACCGCGATTTGGGTGGAGGAGCATGCCCACTGCCATCTTCTCATGTCTCCATGCCAATGACTATCGCACTTGGGTGAAGGGGTGGTGCTGGTGTTACACCGCCGGGGCCAGGTGGCAGCTACCGCGATTTGGGTGGCGGAGCATGCCCACCACCACCTTCCCATGTCTCCATGCCAATGAGTACCGCACTTAGGTGAAGGGGGGTGCTGGACACACACCGCCAGGGCCAGGTGGTAGCCACTACGATTTGGGTGGCGGAGCATGCCCACCGTCATCTTCCAATGTTTCCATGCAAATGACTACTGCACTTGGGTGAAGGGGTGGTGTGGTGGCTCACCCCCGGGGCCAGGCGGTAGCTATATTGATTTGGGTGGCGGAGCATGCCCACTGCCATCTTCCCATGTCTCCATTCCTAAGACTACCGCACTTGGGTGAAGGGGTGGTGCTGGTGACACACTGCCGAGGCCAGGTGGTAGCTACCACGATTCAGGTGGCGGAGCATGCCCACCGCAATATTCCCATGTCTCCATACCAATGACTACCGCACTTGGGTGAAGGTGGGGTGCTGGTAACACACCGCTAGGGCCAGGTGGTAGCTACCGCGATTTGGGTGGCGGAGCATGCCCACCGCCATCTTCCCATGTCCCATGGGTGAAGGGGGGGTCCTGGTGACACACCGCCGGGGCCAGACGGTAGGTACCACGATTTGGATGGCGGAGCATGCCCACTGTCATCTTCCCATGTCTCCATGCCAATGACTACAAAACTTGGGTGAAGTGGTGGTGCTGCTGACACACCGCCGGGGCAAGGCGGTAGCTACTGCGATTTGGGTGGCGGAGCATGCCCACCGCCACCTTCCCATGTCTCCACGCCAATGACTACCACACTTGGGTGAAGGGGGTGCTGGTGACACACCACTGGGGCCAGGCGGTAGCTAGTGCAATTTGGGTGGTGGAGCATCCCCACCGCCATCTTCCCATGTCTCCATGCCAATGACTACGGCACCAGGGGGAAGTGGTGCTGGTTACACACTACCGGGGCCAGGCGTTAGCTACCGCGATTTGGGTGACGGAGCATGCCCACTGCCATCTTCTCATGTCTCCATGCCAATGACTACCGCACTTGGGTGAAGGGGTGGTGCTGGTGTTACACCGCCGGGGCCAGGTGGTAGCTACCGCGATTTGGGTGGCAGAGCATGCCCACCACCACCTTCCCATGTCTCCAAGCCAATGAGTACTGCACTTAGGTGAAGGGGGGGTGCTGGACACACACCGCCAGGGCCAGGTGGTAGCCACTGCGATTTAGGTGGTGGAGCATGCCCACCGTCATCTTCCAATGTTTCCATGCAAATGACTACTGCACTTGGGTGAAGGGGTGGTGCTGGTGGCTCACCCCCGGGGCCAGGCGGTAGCTATATTGATTTGGGTGTCGGAGCATGCCCACTGCCATCTTCCCATGTCTCCATTCCTATGACTACCGCACTTGGGACAAGGGGTGGTGCTGGTGACACACTGCCGAGGCCAGGTGGTAGCTACCGCGATTCGGGTGGCGGAGCATGCCCACCGCAGTATTCCCATGTCTGCATGCCAATTGGGTGGCGGAGTATGCCCATCGCCCTCTTCCCATGTCCCCATGCCAATGACTACCACACTTGGGTGAAGGGGGTGCTGGTGACACACCACTGGGGCCAGGCGGTAGCTAGTGTGATTCGGGTGGTGGAGCATGCCCACCGCCATCTTCCCATGTCCCATGGGTGATGGGGGGGTGCTGGTGACACACCGCCGGGGCCAGGCGGTAGCTAGTGCGATTTGGGTGGTGGAGCATGCCCACCGCCATCTTCCCATGTCTCCATGCCAATGACTACCGCACTTGGGTGAAGGGGTGGTGCTGCTGACACACCGCCAGGGTCAGGCGGTAGCTACCGCGATTTGGGTGGCGGAGTATGCCCATTGCCATATTCCCATGTCTCCATGCCAATGACTACCACACTTGGGTGAAGGGGGGGTGCTGGTGACACACCACTGGGGCCAGGCGGTAGCTAGTGCGATTTGGGTGGTGGAGCATGCCCACCGCCATCTTCCCATGTCTCCATGCCAATGACTACGGCACCTGGGTGAAGTGGTGCTGGTTACACACTACCGGGGCCAGGCGGAAGCTACCGCGATTTGGGTGACGGAGCATGCCCGCTGCCATCTTCTCATGTCTCCATGCCAATGACTACCGCACTTGGGTGAAGGGGTGGTGCTGGTGTTACACCGCCGGGGCCAGGTGGTAGCTACCGCGATTTGGGTGGCGGAGCATGCCCACCACCACCTTCCCATGTCTCCATGCCAATGAGTACCGCACTTAGGTGAAGGGGGGTGCTGGACACACACCGCCAGGGCCAGGTGGTAGCCACTACGATTTGGGTGGCGGAGCATGCCCACCGTCATCTTCCAATGTTTCCATGCAAATGACTACTGCACTTGGGTGAAGGGGTGGTGCTGGTGGCTCACCCTCGGGGCCAGGCGGTAGCTATATTGATTTGGGTGGCGGAGCATGCCCACTGCCATCTTCCCATGTCTCCATTCCTAAGACTACCACACTTGGGTGAAGGGGTGGTGCTGGTGACACACTGCCGAGGCCAGGTGGTAGCTACCGCGATTCGGGTGGCGGAGCATGCCCACCGCCATCTTCCCATGTCTCCATGCCAATGACTACTGCACTTGGGAGAAGGGGTGGTGCTGGTAACACACCGCTAGGGCCAGGCGGTAGCTGCCGTGATTTGGGTGGCGGAGTATGCCCATCGCCATCTTCCCATGTCTCCATGCCAATGACTACCACACTTGGGTGAAGGGGGGGTGCTGGTGACACATCACTGGGGCCAGGCGGTAGCTAGTGCGATTTGGGTGGTGGAGCATGCCCACCGCCATCTTCCATTTGTCCCATGGATGGAGGGGGGTGCTGGTGAAACACCACTGGGGCCAGGCAGTAGCTAGTGTGATTTGGGTGATGGAGCATGCCCACCGCCATCTTCCCATGTCTCCATGCCAATGACTACTGCACATGGGTGAAGGGGTGGTGCTGCTGACACACCACCGGGGTCCGGCGGTAGCTGCCACAATTTGGGTGGCGGAGTATGCCCATTGCCATCTTCCCATGTCCCCATGCCAATGACTACCACACTTGGGTGAAGGGGGTGCTGGTGACACACCACTGGGGCCAGGCGGTAGCTAGTGTGATTCGGGTGGTGGAGCATGCCCACCGCCATCTTCCCATGTCCCATGGGTGATGGGGGGGTGCTGGTGACACACCGCCGGGGCCAGGCGGTAGCTAGTGCGATTTGGGTGGTGGAGCATGCCCACCGCCATCTTCCTATGTCTCCATGCCAATGACTACCGCACTTGGGTGAAGGGGTGGTGCTGCTGACACACCGCCAGGGTCAGGCGGTAGCTACCGCGATTTGGGTGGCGGAGTATGCCCATTGCCATATTCCCATGTCTCCATGCCAATGACTACCACACTTGGGTGAAGGGGGGGTGCTGGTGACACACCACTGGGGCCAGGCGGTAGCTAGTGCGATTTGGGTGGTGGAGCATGCCCACCGCCATCTTCCCATGTCTCCATGCCAATGACTACGGCACCTGGGTGAAGTGGTGCTGGTTACACACTACCGGGGCCAGGCGGTAGCTACCGCGATTTGGGTGGCGGAGCATGCCCACCGCCACCTTCCCATGTCTCCACGCCAATGACTACCACACTTGGGTGAAGGGGGGTGCTGGTGACACACCGCTGGGGCCAGGCGGTAGCTAGTGCAATTTGGGTGGTGGAGCATGCCCACCGCCATCTTCCCATGTCTCCATGCCAATGACTACGGCACCAGGGGGAAGTGGTGCTGGTTACACACTACCGGGGCCAGGCGTTAGCTACCGCGATTTGGGTGACGGAGCATGCCCACTGCCATCTTCTCATGTCTCCATGCCAATGACTACCGCACTTGGGTGAAGGGGTGGTGCTGGTGTTACACCGCCGGGGCCAGGTGGTAGCTACCGCGATTTGGGTGGCAGAGCATGCCCACCACCACCTTCCCATGTCTCCATGCCAATGAGTACCGCACTTAGGTGAAGGGGGGGTGCTGGACACACACCGCCAGGGCCAGGTGGTAGCCACTGCGATTTAGGTGGCGGAGCATGCCCACCGTCATCTTCCAATGTTTCCATGCAAATGACTACTGCACTTGGGTGAAGGGGTGGTGCTGGTGGCTCACCCCCGGGGCCAGGCGGTAGCTATATTGATTTGGGTGGCGGAGCATGCCCACTGCCATCTTCCCATGTCTCCATTCCTATGACTACCGCACTTGGGAGAAGGGATGGTGCTGGTGACACACTGCCGAGGCCAGGTGGTAGCTACCGCGATTCGGGTGGCGGAGCATGCCCACTGCCATCTTCCCATGTTTCCATGCCAATGACTACCACACTTGGGTGAAGGGGGGCTGCTGGTGACACACCGATGGGGCCAGGCGATAGCTAGTGAGATTTGGGTGGTGGAGTAAGCCCACCGCCATCTTCCCATGTATCCATGCAAAAGACTAACGCACTTGGGTGAAAGGGGCGGTGCTGGTGACACACCGCCGGGGCCAGGTGGTGGCTACCGCGATTTGCGTGGCAGATCATGTCCACCACCATCTTCCCATGTCTCCATGCCAATGACTACTGCACATGGGTGAAGGGGTGGTGCTGGTGACACACCTCAAGGGCCAGGTGGTAGCTACCGCGATTTGGGTGGAGGAGCATGCCCACCGCCATCTTCCCATGTCTCCATGCCAATGACTACCACACTTGGGTGAAGGGGTGGTGCTGCTGACACACCGCCGGGGCAAGGCGGTAGCTACTGCGATTTGGGTGGCGGAGCATGCCCACTGCCACCTTCCCATGTCTCCACACCAATGACTACCACACTTGGGTGAAGGGGGGTGCTGGTGACACACCGCTGGGGCCAGGCGGTAGCTAGTGCAATTTGGGTGGTGGAGCATGCCCACCGCTATCTTCCCATGTCTCCATGCCAATGACTACGGCACCTGTGTGAAGTGGTGCTGGTTACACACTACCGGGGCCAGGCGGTAGCTACCGCGATTTGGGTGACGGAGCATGCCCACTGCCATCTTCTCATGTCTCCATGCCAATGACTACCGCACTTGGGTGAAGGGGTGGTGCTGGTGTTACACTGCCGGGGCCAGGTGTCAGCTACCGCGATTTGGGTGGCGGAGCATGCCCACCACCACCTTCCCATGTCTCCATGCCAATGAGTACCGCACTTAGGGGAAGGGGGGGTGCTGGACACACACCGCCAGGGCCAGGTGGTAGCCACTACGATTTGGGTGGCGGAGCATGCCCACCGTCATCTTCCAATGTTTCCATGCAAATGACTACTGCACTTGGGTGAAGGGGTGGTGCTGGTGGCTCACCCCCGGGGCCAGGCGGTAGCTATATTGATTTGGGTGGCGGAGCATGCCCACTGCCATCTTCCCATGTCTCCATTCCTAAGACTACTGCACTTGGGTGAAGGGGTGGTGCTGGTGACACACTGCCGAGGCCAGGTGGTAGCTACCGCGATTCGGGTGGCGGAGCATGCCCACCGCAATATTCCCATGTCTCCATACCAATGACTACCGCACTTGGGTGAAGGTGGGGTGCTGGTAACACACCGCTAGGGCCAGGTGGTAGCTGCCGCGATTTGGGTGGCGGAGCATGCCCACCGCCATCTTCCCATGTCCCATGGGTGAAGGGGGGGTCCTGGTGACACACCGCCGGGGCCAGACGGTAGCTACCACGATTTGGATGGCGGAGCATGCCCACTGTCATCTTCCCATGTCTCCATGCCAATGACTACAAAACTTGGGTGAAGTGGTGGTGCTGCTGACACACCGCCGGGGCAAGGCGGTAGCTACTGCGATTTGGGTGGCGGAGCATGCCCACCGCCACCTTCCCATGTCTCCACGCCAATGACTACCACACTTGGGTGAAGGGGGGTGCTGGTGACACACCGCTGGGGCCAGGCGGTAGCTAGTGCAATTTGGGTGGTGGAGCATGCCCACCGCCATCTTCCCATGTCTCCATGCCAATGACTACGGCACCAGGGGGAAGTGGTGCTGGTTACACACTACCGGGGCCAGGCGTTAGCTACCGCAATTTGGGTGACGGAGCATGCCCACTGCCATCTTCTCATGTCTCCATGCCAATGACTACCGCACTTGGGTGAATGGGGTGGTGCTGGTGTTACACCGCCGGGGCCAGGTGGTAGCTACCGCGATTTGGGTGGCAGAGCATGCCCACCACCACCTTCCCATGTCTCCAAGCCAATGAGTACTGCACTTAGGTGAAGGGGGGGTGCTGGACACACACCGCCAGGGCCAGGTGGTAGCCACTGCGATTTAGGTGGCGGAGCATGCCCACCGTCATCTTCCAATGTTTCCATGCAAATGACTACTGCACTTGGGTGAAGGGGTGGTGCTGGTGGCTCACCCCCGGGGCCAGGCGGTAGCTATATTGATTTGGGTGGCGGAGCATGCCCACTGCCATCTTCCCATGTCTCCATTCCTATGACTACCGCACTTGGGAGAAGGGGTGGTGCTGGTGACACACTGCCGAGGCCAGGTGGTAGCTACCGCGATTCGGGTGGCGGAGCATGCCCACCGCAGTATTCCCATGTCTCCATACCAATGACTACCGCACTTGGGTGAAGGTGGGGTGCTGGTAACACACCGCTAGGGCCAGACGGTAGCTGCCGTGATTTGGGTGGCGGAGTATGCCCATCGCCATCTTCCCATGTCTGCATGCCAATTGGGTGGCGGAGTATGCCCATCGCCCTCTTCCCATGTCCCCATGCCAATGACTACCACACTTGGGTGAAGGGGGTGCTGGTGACACACCACTGGGGCCAGGCGGTAGCTAGTGTGATTCGGGTGGTGGAGCATGCCCACCGCCATCTTCCCATGTCCCATGGGTGATGGGGGGGTGCTGGTGACACACCGCCGGGGCCAGGCGGTAGCTAGTGCGATTTGGGTGGTGGAGCATGCCCACCGCCATCTTCCCATGTCTCCATTCCTATGACTACCGCACTTCGGTGAAGGGGTGGTGCTGGTGACACACTGCCGAAGCCAGGTGGTAGCTACCGCGATTCGGGTGGCGGAGCATGCCCACCGCAATATTCCCATGTCTCCATACCAATGACTACCGCACTTGGGTGAAGGTGGGGTGCTGGTAAGACACCGCTATGGCCAGGCGGTAGCTGCCGCGATTTGGGTGGCGGAGCATGCCCACCGCCATCTTCCCATGTCCCATGGGTGAAGGGGGGGTGCTGGTGACACACCACCGGGGCCAGGCGGTAACTAGTGCGATTTGGGTGGTGGATCATGCCCACCGCCATCTTCCCATGTCTCCATGCCAATGACTACTGCACTTGGGAGAAGGGGTGATGCTGCTGACACACCGCCGGGGTCAGGCGGTAGCTGCCATGATTTGGGTGGCGGAGTATGCCCATCGCCATCTTCCCATGTCTCCATGCCAATGACTACCACACTTGGTTGAAGGGGGGGTGCTGGTGACACATCACTGGGGCCAGGCGGTAGCTAGTGCGATTTGGGTGGTGGAGAATGCCCACCGCCATCTTCCATTTGTCCCATGGGTGGAGGGGGGTGCTGGTGAAACACCACTGGGGCCAGGCAGTAGCTAGTGTGATTTGGGTGATGGAGCATGCCCACCGCCATCTTCCCATGTCTCCATGCCAATGACTACTGCACTTGGGTGAAGGGGTGGTGCTGCTGACACACCGCCGGGGTCAGGCGGTATCTGCCACAATTTGGGTGGCGGAGTATGCCCATTGCCATCTTCCCATGTCCCCATGCCAATGACTACCACACTTGGGTGAAGGGGGTGCTGGTGACACACCACTGGGGCCAGGCGGTAGCTAGTGTGATTCGGGTGGTGGAGCATGCCCACCGCCATCTTCCCATGTCCCATGGGTAATGGGGGGGTGCTGGTGACACACCGCCGGGGCCAGGCGGTAGCTAGTGCGATTTGGGTGGTGGAGCATGCCCACCGCCATCTTCCTATGTCTCCATGCCAATGACTACCGCACTTGGGTGAAGGGGTGGTGCTGCTGACACACCACCAGGGTCAGGCGGTAGCTACCTCGATTTGGGTGGCGGAGTATGCCCATTGCCATATTCCCATGTCTCCATGCCAATGACTACCACACTTGGGTGAAGGGGGGGTGCTGGTGACACACCACTGGGGCCAGGCGGTAGCTAGTGCGATTTGGGTGGTGGAGCATGCCCACCGCCATCTTCCCATGTCTCCATGCCAATGACTACCGCACTTGGGTGAAGGGGTGGTGCTGCTGATACACCGCCGGGTTCAGGCGGTAGCTACCGCGATTTGGGTGGCGGAGTATGCCCATTGCCATATTCCCATATCTCCATGCCAATGACTACCACACTTGGGTGAAGGGGGGGTGCTGGTGACACATCACTGGGGCCAGGCGGTAGCTAGTGCGATTTGGGTGGTGGACCATGCCCACCGCCATCTTCCATTTGTCCCATGGGTGGAGGGGGGTGCTGGTGAAACACCACTGGGGCCAGGCAGTAGCTAGTGTGATTTGGGTGATGGAGCATGCCCACCGCCATCTTCCCATGTCTCCATGCCAATGACTACTGCACTTGGGTGAAGGGGTGGTGCTGCTGACACACCGCCGGGGTCAGGCGGTATCTGCCACAATTTGGGTGGCGGAGTATGCCCATTGCCATCTTCCCATGTCCCCATGCCAATGACTACCACACTTGGGTGAAGGGGGTGCTGGTGACACACCACTGGGGCCAGGCGGTAGCTAGTGTGATTCGGGTGGTGGAGCATGCCCACCGCCATCTTCCCATGTCCCATGGGTGATGGGGGGGTGCTGGTGACACACCGCCGGGGCCAGGCGGTAGCTAGTGCGATTTGTGTGGTGGAGCATGCCCACCGCCATCTTCCTATGTCTTCATGCCAATGACTACCGCACTTGGGTGAAGGGGTGGTGCTGCTGACACACCGCCAGGGTCAGGCGGTAGCTACCGCGATTTGGGTGGCGGAGTATGCCCATTGCCATATTCCCATGTCTCCATGCCAATGACTACCACACTTGGGTGAAGGGGGGGTGCTGGTGACACACCACTGGGGCCAGGCGGTAGCTAGTGCGATTTGGGTGGTGGAGCATGCCCACCGCCATCTTCCCATGTCTCCATGCCAATGACTACCGCACTTGGGTGAAGGGGTGGTGCTGCTGATACACCGCCGGGGTCAGGCGGTAGCTACCGCGATTTGGGTGGCGGAGTATGCCCATTGCCATATTCCCATGTCTCCATGCCAATGACTACCACACTTGGGTGAAGGCGGGGTGCTGGACACACACTGCCAGGGCCAGGGGGTAGCCACTGCGATTTGGGTGGCTGAGCATGCCCACTGTCATCTTCCGATGTATCCATGCAAATGACTACCGCACTTGGGTGAAGGGGTGGTGCTGCTGACACACCGCCGGGGTCAGGCGGTAGCTACCGCAATTTGGGTGGCAGAGTATGCCCCTCGCCATCTTCCCATGTCTCCATGCCTATGACTACCGCACTTGGGTGAAGGGTATTTCCTGCTGAAACACCGCCAGGGCCAGGCGGTAGCTAGTGCAATTTGGGTGGTGGAGCATGCCCACTGCCATCTTCCCATGTCTCCATGCCAATGACTACCGCACTTGGGTGAAGGGGTGGTGCTGGTGACACACTGCCTGGGCCAGGCGCTAGCTACCGCTATGTGGGTGGCGGAGAATGCAAACGGCCATTTTCTCATGTCTCCATGGCAATGACTACTGCACTTGGGTGAAGGGGTGGTGCTGATGACACACCGCTGGGGCCAGGTGGTAGCTACCACGATTTGGGTGGCAGAGCATGCCCACTGCCATTTGGGCATGTCTCCGTGCGAGTGACCGCATTTGGGTGAAGGGGGTTTCTGGACACACACCGCCGGGGCCAGGTGGTAGTTACCATGATTTGGGGCACATGCAATGGCAATGTCCATCGGGAACACTTCAACAGTACACAGTGGCAACATCGTGATGGGCACATGATCGTGCACACAATACCAATATTCCATTGAATTCACAGGACCCCGCACGTACCATATGTATATGTGTGACATACATTGGTCTATAGTCCCTGCCATGTCAATTATGCATTTGATGGTTGATGATGCGTGACAGTGTTGAAGTGGACTCAACAATGTGTACACTAATCAATGTATTGTGGGTCAGTGATGACCATGGCAAAGCTTGTCTCACTGCATGATGTTGTTACTTACTTGTGCTTTTATACCTGCTTATACACACAATTGACGGTTCGCGGCCTACTGTGATCATTGTGTTGTGGATGTGTGCCAAGTTTACATGATGCATTGAGGTGTGACAGGTACAGCAGATGAGTATGAGACAGTCATGTTCATTTTACACACATTGGTTGGATGGTACGCTATAAGGCGTGCATATGTGAAATGTGGGGTTTAGTTTAGTATGTGTGCATTCACATTGACCTAGGTGTTGTTTGAGGCACCTGTGTACGTTAAATAGAGAGGCGTGCCCTCTGTGTGGCTAAAATGTCAACCCATGTAACCTGGTGTGTCACACATTTCTCAGAGCAGTCTTTGTTTTTCTGTGACATCCTTAACGGGATGTGCTGTGGCCATCTCATGATGGCTGTCATTGACATGTGTCCATTTTCAACTAGGAGGAGGCCTAATATCATACGTCACTTGACACTGCTGGAGGACATGGAGGATGTTGCAATCATTCGCAAATTCTGCCTCAACAGACCCACCCTGAAGACCCTTTGTGATCTGTTGGAGCCCCACCTGCAGCCACGTCGCCACTACCCAACAGCTTTCGCACCAACGTACAAAGTGATCGCAGCCCCCCATTTTTTTGCAACTGGTTCCTTCCAGGAGACTGTGGCCAGCGCTGCTGAGATGTCTCAACCCATGTTCAGCCTGGTGCTGAGGGTTGTTCTTGCAGCCATAATGATCTATAAGGACAGATACATACATTTCCCCAAGGGAGCTGAATTGGCCGGTGTGAAGGGAGACTTCTATATGGTTTGGAACATCCCCCTGTTGTTGGTGCCATTGATTTCACACATGTCAGTCTGGTGCCACCACAGGCGAGTGAGCACATTTTTCGCAGTCAAAAACATTATCACTCGATCAATGTGCAGGTGGTGTACCTGGCAGACATGACCATATCGCATGTGTGTGCCAGATTCCACGGCTCGGCCCATGACTCGTACATCCTGAGGAACAGCATTGTGCCCCGGATGATGGCTAATCTGCTTCCCGAGCGTGCTTGGATTGTAGGTGAGTATGCCTAGTAATATGGCGTGCTGTGTGTGTAACCTGCTGCCCTCTGCCTGTGCAACATTGCAATGTGTGTTTGTCATTCCTAGGTGACTCTGTGTATCCCAGCCGTCCATGGGTGCTGAGCCCACTAGGTAATCCCAGGACACCGGCTGAAATCAGCTACAATGAGGCCCATGGCAGGACCCGTTGTGTCATTGAGTGGACTTTTGCCTGCTCAAGTCAAGATTCCACTGCCTTGACAGGACTGGAGTTGCACTGTCATACTCTCCTGGGAAGGTCTGTAAGATCGTTGTGGCATGCTGTATGCTCCACAACATGGCCATTCACAAGAGGATTCACCTGCTACTGGATGATGATGAGGACCCAAGGCCCCCGCCTGCCCAAGGACCTGAGTCCAGTGATGACGACAGTGAAGAGGAGGAAGGAGTTGACATGCATCAACAGCTACTTCACTTGAAGGTGGGTGACGAGGTACAACTTGTACATTGTCTGGTGTGATTGCTGATGCTGTGAAGGGCTATGAGCGGATGGTACTGTAGTGTAGTTCCTATTTTCCCAATAGGCTCTGCGCATTGGAATAATATCTTCAATAGTATAGACGTAGGACTGTGGTTAACTAGGTCTTCTACTGACGATATTAGACTTAAAGTTATGTGTGCCAGCTAGCTCAGAGTTCACTAGAAACTTTCTCGAATAGGCAAGGAGGAGTTTAACCTCCCTGGATAGACAAGAAGGGATTTAGTTTCTGACAACCATAGAACATGACAACTTTGCTCTCCCCTAATCAAGAGTATATCTCCAGAGTCGTGTGAAAACAAAAGACAACTTATTTTACTCAGTCAGTACGTGCATTCTTAGTTTCACCAGTTTGTAGAGAAATAAGAGATGGGCGTGGTTCAATAAAAGATGTTATTTATTGATCAGTCTCTTTTCTCATACAAGAGAAATGAATCGCTATTATTGCAATGCTTATAATTAAGTAAAGTGCATACAGTAAAAACAGGATTATAAAATAATACTATAAAAGCATTTATATGGTTTCTTAGCCATATGATACTTAAAATGGATACAAGATATACATACATATATACATTGACTAATCGTACTCAACTGGTGCTTCTAACTACGCCTACCCCAGTGTACCTGACCTAAGCCTAATACTTGGGAGGGAGTAAGTAAGTAGCAGTTTAAGTTAAGTTTGCTTTGCCAAGAATCTGACTCAAGAATTCTCTGTAAGGGGTTAGTCAGTTCAGTACCTGGGATTTAGAAGGCTGGAGGGTTGTTATCTCTGTCTCAGGACTCGATATCCCAGTTACCCGCGAGGGCGGCTGGAAACGCCGGAGGCTGGATCTCTCGGCCGGAGAAAAGGCAGCGGCTCTCTCAGCGCATCAAAAAGGGAGGGGCAGCGTCCGTGGGCTTTTCTGCATCAGCTGGGCTCTCCGGCAAGTAGCGCTGCTCCAAGCTCGTCACCACCGTGTCCTAGCTTAGGGCAACGTCGGTATATTTATACCTGAAAGGTGCCGTGTTTGACGTAAGGATGGACATAAGACGTCAGCAAGAATGTCATAAGGACTGGTCGTTCTTACATTCTTTGCAGGAGTTCTCGAGCGAAATCAAAATAATGGTCGCGGGGATTTCCCAGGTCTGTTGGAGGTTTGATTTGTTTTGAGAACTCGGTGTGCTTCTCTAGGGGGCTGAAGGGATAGTGCTTGCTTAATGTGACAGCATGCGCTATGACCTAATCTGAAGACGGGTTTCTGTGCCGTTGTATGGACATTAGTGAATTAATAACCGGACAAGGGTCAGAAATAGGAGTATCAATATAGGTACCTAGATAAACACACTACACCCACTCCACAAAATTATGTACATATTTACTAACCTAAGCAATAGTAAACATAACTAACAGTGCATTTGTATACCGGACCACCCCAAAAACATATCTTTTTTTTAAAAAATGGCGTATGCAAAATGCACGAAATGAGTATAGGTACTGTATGCATTCAAGCAGTATAATCATTCAAAAGGAGATGCACATTTTATATCGGCATGAATGATTTGCGAAATTACACATGAAATGGCTCTTGATACAGAAAAAAAAATTGCGAGACCATCTCATCACATATAAACACAATGAATTGCATATAAACTAGAGGTTGAAGTAATGTAATTACTCTAGTATTCCTAAGAATAGAAGTTCTGTTCTCTAAGAATAGTTTTACTTTAAGCAGAAGATAAGTGCCAAAAAGGTAAATATTTTGGAATTGGAAAAAAGTTTTCGCTATTCAGAGGAGAAGAGAAAAAATAGTTCACAGTCACGTTGTTTTCAAAAGACTGAAGGCCAAATTCAGAGTTCAGGGAACGCCGTGTGCAAGTTTGTTTAAAATCATTCTCTCTGTTCAGGTGAAAACATCATTTCAGATAGATTCTCGAAAAAACAGTCTACAGCTTCGGGTGAGAGTTCGACTAGGTTAGAAAATGTCGCTACCATGCAGTCACGCGCATGATTGCTTTCACTGATGGTTTGATCAGAACTGCTTACAGAAGGTCGTACCTGGTCGATGCTGCTTTCATCATGTACTTCACTACCCTTCAATCGCAGTGGTGAGGTTTCCACGAATGCCGTCATCAGGATAGGTAGCCGCTGGGGACAGCACAATGCATGAGCCTTTACCGGACCCAACAAAGTATCTGCATTCAATGGTACGTCTGATTGTAGTGTAAGACAGGTGTCTAACACGCATTCTTCGCCGCATAGCATGCACCTTAATACAGGCATAACACAATTCTGCCAGATGGGTCTGAATGAAAGAAACCAGGTCATATTCAGATCTCGTAGCCGGGCTAAGCCAAGGACTTTAGTTATGCGGTCCCGGTAGCGGATAGCTAGGATCGTTCCTTCCATTGTAGCTGGAGTCTTGTCTGTGACATGGCTTGCCATAACAAAGCAAGAATAAAATGCCTGCTACGAGTCCCAACAGGAGTGAAAGTCCGCCAAAGATGGAATGGACGAAATTTGGAAAAATACCCAGGATCGCTTTGAATGGTGTTAAAGCGCCTGAAAAAACTGTCTTAAATACACTGGCGATACCACTTGTATCAGAAATATTTAAGATTTCGTTCAACATTTCTGCGAAGTGTAGGGGGCAATTTGTTGATAACATTGAATGAATCTCTGCCGTTGTCCTTGCAACTTGGAGATCATACGTTTCTTTTGATGACGTCAACTGGGTTGGCGTCTGTAGGAGCACAGTCTTCATTCTGCTTAAAGTATCAATTCGAATAGAAGAGATTTTTAAACTGGGCCATAAGCTTCCCTCCCTGTCTGGAGCATCATTCGGGAACAATACTCTTTCACAGCACATGACCCTGGAAGTCACGCTTATGAGATAAGGTTTTCCTGGCAGCAAGCCACAACATCTGTGATCTACAATTAGAATGTAACTCCCGTTCGAAAGTCTTCTAAAAAAATGGTTCTATTTGTGTTGCAGGTGTGCCTAACTGGTGACATGAAAGGTTATTTGAAGTCCCTTCACAGGCCCCATGCAAACTAATACCCTGACACAGAAGTATGCCACTTAGTGATTTTTCACAAATATTACCACTAAGAAATACACTCTGTCCGTTATTACTGACACATGTGTGTGTATAGGGCAAGTTCCATGTGGACTTAATGTATCCTTTACCCAACCTTTCATACTGGCCTGCCTGTATATATTTTTGGCAGTATTGAAACTGGAGAGTTGTTATCGGAATATTTATTATCCCATGTATTATCCACTCAATGACAGGTCGTTCTGACATTGTCAATGGTAATCTCTCAAGTTTTTCAATGCTCAGAATTGTATAGTCAGCACCCTTTTGTGCCAAACTGATTTGTTTATCAGTAAGGTTAAAGATATTAAATAGTGACGTTGTGTTGATTAGACGCCAAGGCACATAGCCTGAACGCAGATTTTGTAACGTCCAGCCAAGCTGTACAATAGAACGCAATTGAGACTGACCGTGTTGCAACATCAGTAAGTCTTGTTCTATTATATCGATTGCAGAAGATACAATACTGTCCAGTGAATATATTCTGGAAGACAGAGTCATTAACCCATTGTCCACAACAGAAAGTGATTTTTCCAAATTAACACGGTCAATTTCCCGTATTTTTTCTGCTGTCTCAATTTGAGTTACTTTCCAAGCTTCGTTGTAAGCTGCATATATAGAGGCCGCTATGAAACGTTTTTGACGCTGTTTGCGTGGTCCCATGATGAAATCACGCAAGTCAGCACCTTCTTTAAGTAAAGTTAAGTGTTGCTTAATTTCTGACAGTGTGGATGTATGTAGCCATTGAAGGCAGAGTTTTCCCACACTATAAGTAGTTACAATCCCTGGATGTTGTCTCTGGGAGTATCTTGGGTCTGGCCTGGTCAATGTGAACCCCTGTATTTTGTTCAGGAATCTGTCTTGACAGTTATTTGTGTCTGTGGGCCAGATCAACCATTTTTTCCAATCAGCATGTGTTCTGTTTTGGTTTAAAATATGGGATATGTCTATCTCAACATCCGTAGTGCTATTACCGTTAGGTGTTGGTTTTGGAATAGACGGTTTATTTAAGTCTTTATTTTTGTCTAGGCCAAGACAGGATGTCTGTTGAATTGTATCATTCAGAAACATAATTTGTTCTGGGATCATGCAGGCTCTAAATAATGATTCTATACCTTGCACTTGCCAATCTTGTGTGCCCCAGATCGTTTTTGTTTCAATGTTATTGTTCCAGAAATCAAAACCAAAGGTATTCATTTTTTCAAAGAATGAGTCTGAATATATTAATTTTGTGTTTGTAAGCATGGTTTTCACTCCTGTCTTATTTAACAATTTGAAATAAAATGATTCTGCATTACTTGTGTTGAACCCTGAAAAGTATGAATATTTATCAAAATATGTCTTTGAACTGCCTTTTGGTGGAGTTGCACAATGTTCCCATTGGTTAAATTTTAAAACATTTCTAGGTTGAGTAGATTTATGCAGATAATGGTTACCATAATGGTTGTAACAAAACATTTGATCGTAATTAGATGAACCTTGCAAATAATCATGTTCTGTAAATTTAGCTGACATTACTAGATCAGACATCATATCATTAATACTTTCAAAGTCCCAATCATCAGCAAATGTGCTTGGTTTTACAAAGTCACTTAATGAAATCTTAAATTGATGAGGATACTTCAGAAGCTCAACCGGACCATAGATTTCGTAATCAGTTTTGTCCCATGCTACCCCACCGGGTATAGGATTGGCTGTGAAGTTTACTGAAGAAAGTTCTCTTTTCTCTATGTGTGAAGACTTGTGTGGTTTCAGGACCAAGTTGATGTTCTGACTTGCTGTGTCCATTGTAACATATTTTCCCTCAATGAAATGTCCCAAGCATAGTACCATGATGAGCCAAAGTATGAGGATGAATACTCCTAGTGCCACCCAAAGTTCAATCCATGGAGAAATCAGATAGGTTTCTTGTAGTTGATGAAAGCGTTCCTTTGCTTTGTCTTTAAAAGTTTTTGTTGTCGGCTGTTCCTCAGGTTCACTTGGATCCTCAGAAAAATCATCGAAGTTGATGAAGTAGCCTGATGCTGTTCTGTTAATTGTTTCAATTGCTTCTTGATTCCTTTTTGTTTTTAGAATTTTCTTTATTTCATTAGCATAGTCTGTGGTTACATCATTATAGACTGGTGTTTCTTGATTTAAGATTTTAATTTGGGTTTCAAGAGGTTTAAGTTCCATGGCTTTGTTGCATAGTCCTTGTTGTTTTACTGTAGGTTTATCAATTGTGATTAGTCTTTCAGTTTGAACCTCTGTGTTTGTAGCAAACTTTGGTGTTCTACTACTTCTTGGGAGTGCACTTGGCCTACTACTTGTTATCGGCCACATGATTGTGGTTTAACCAGGTCGATGGATACAACTCGGTTCTCCTTTTTACCAGCAAGGGGCGGTAGTACTACTGATCTTGTCCCGTTGACAGACAATACAGGAACTGCTTTTCTGTAAGTAGGCCCAAATTCCTTCTTCACCGCGATCTTCTCTCTGACCAGATCCCCGAGTTTTGGAATCCAGACAGGCCTTGCTGGGACAGGTGGTTTCTCTTCAGTGGTTATTGGCTGCTGTTTCAACTTTATGTTGCTCAGGTCTTTTCTTGTTTCGTTTAAGTCCTGTAAAATAGCCAAACGATCTTTGATATCAAAGCATTTTTCTTTAACCACTGAAGTTTGACTATCAAGGTCCTGGATTAACATTCTAGTCCCAAACAATAGTTCGTACGGACTGAGACCTCTCAGAGAATTTCTTGGCAGATTATTAAGACTACGTTGGACACTTATTAAATGTTTGACCCACCCAACCCTGAACCTAATACCCTTTGCTGTTATAAATTGCTTTATGTCACGGTTTTTTCTTTCCACAATTCCGTTTCCCTCAGGATGAAAGGGACAAGAGTACCGCAATGCAATGCCCATGCTGGTCATGGCCTCCTTGTAAGCCCGAGAGCTAAACGCAGGACCCTGGTCAGAATGTAGCATGTCAATTGCGTATGTGCCGATAAAGACTCGCAAATCTTTTATAACAATTCTGGCGTCAGCCGATCGCTGGGGCCACATCCATATGAATCTCGTGCATGAATCCACTGCGACCATGATATATTTATAGTTACCATCCCTTTGTAAGGGACCGCAGTGGTCCAGGTAAACACAGGCTAATAGTTTATCTGAGATTAGAAGGGGCGTCTGGGCTGGTCGTTTCACTGTTGATACCTTCATTCTTTGACATATTTCACATTCTAGAACATAGTTCCTAGTTTGTCTCCTCATTCGTGGCCACCAGTATCTCTGTTTTAATAACGATACTGTGGCTGAAACGCCAGCATGTACAGAAGCAAGCCCTTCGTGTGCCGCTATGAGTCCTAACCTATGTTCCATGTTCGGAATTGCCTTATCCCCCAGTCCAGGGATTCGAGCAAATGGAACCTTATTAGCATCAGTTATGTATGAGTACTTTACTGGAAAGACTTTCGGGAGTGTTTCTATCGCATTTTTTACCGTAGCGCAGACAGCCTGTAATATTTCACTGTCTATTTTTGTTTTTGACCAGGTGATGGCAGCTACGGAAGCCGTTTGCACAGCTGCCTTCGCGGCCTCATCAGCCAATGAATTCCCTGCAACGTGAACGCCATCACGTTGATGACTCAGTGTATGTATCACGTGAGTCTTTTGTAGTTCTTTTTGTAAAAGAACCACTTGTTCCCAAAGCATTTTATGCTTGATTGTGCCACCTTTTGCATCTTTAAAACCGTTCTGAACCCAGATCTGCAAGTATTCCTTGTAAGACTGAATGCAATAATATGAATCGCACACTATGAGTGTGGGGAATTCTCGATCGGTATTTTCAAGCGCCATCTTGAATGCTAGTAGTTCAGCTCGCTGAGCTGTACAATCTCCTAGAGATTGTGTTTTAGTTACCAGTGGTCTAAATTTCCCTTCGTGCCAGCGACCTTTAACAATCGCACACGCAGCACTGTAAGCATGTTTACCCCCCACTGCGGGTTGTGCTGATCCGTCCGTATATATTATACAGCCGTAATGTTCTAGAGGCAGAATTTCAGTTGGCAGAGGACATTCAAATTCATATTGGAGAAATTCTTGTGTTTTTAAATTAGGGTCAAATTCGTATACCACGTCTGTTGCAGCAAGTGAATTAGCCCACTGTATCCATCTCGGATGTAATGCTTTAGCATTCGGAATGCTTGCCTTTGTTACCGCCTCCAGGGCTGGTATTGGTGTCACGATGATTATTCATTTACCTTGTGCTAGGGCTCTTTCTTTTGCTACAGCAGTCTGTACCGCGGTTAGAATTTTTTCCGTTGGGCTGAATTTTATTTCAACTTTTGTGTACAAATGCGATCTGTATGCTATTGGTACCGTTTCTCCCTCATTTGAGGTCAGGTATGTGAATCCGCATCTTCCTTGGATGACTCGAATCACAAGGTTGCGTGTGTTATCGCGTGTTTGTAGTTTTGTTTTAACTAACATGTCTGTTTGTAAAGATCTCAAAATTTCTGTGTGTTTTTGAGTCCAATTGATTCTTTTAAAATCTGGTTTTAAAAGGTCATAGAGAGGTTTAACCCTCTCTGCATAGTTTATAATGTGAGTTCTTCCGAAATTCAGGAAACCTAGAATTGATTGCAAGTTTCTCAGTGTTCTTGGTGCTTGGATTACAGCACATTTCTCTAGGAAATTGTCAGCCAGGCTTTTGCCTTCACTTGATAATTCATATCCTAAAAATAGGACAATCATATGGGCAATTCTTGACTTCTTGAAGTTGAATTTGTAACCCTCTGCTGCGAAACCAAGTATTATGGTGTTCACTCTTTTCAAGTGAGTATCCAAGTCATCATCTGTTAGATAGATGTCATCGACATAAGATAATGCCTCATCATCATACATTTGTAGTAATTCTGTTACTCTTGCTGAGAATAGTCCTGGGCTGTTCTTGAACCCTTGGGGCAAACGACAGAAATTTTTCTGCGAGCCATTTAGTGAGAAAGCGGTCAAATATCTGCTTTCAGGTGCTATATTTTGACAAAAGAATCCATTAGAGATGTCTAATGTTGTTTTGTATTTTCTGCGCACTATGCTATTCATTAGTGCGGCACTGTGTGAGTTTTGTACTGCAAACGTTTTGCAGCATGAGTTAAGGTGTCTGTAGTCCAAAACTAGACGATATGAATCATCTGGTTTGGAGACAGGAAACAAAGGATTGTTCATTTGTGAGGTGCATGTTTCAATCACCCCCTGGTATTCAAGTTGATCTAAGATCTCCCTGACCTGTTTTTTAGCTTCTTGCTTAATTGGGTACTGCCTCTGTGCAGTTGGTTGAGATTTTAACTGGATTTTGTGAGGAGGAGAGTCCTTATCCCATCCCACATGATTTTTATATAGTGCAGGAGCCTGGGCTACTGCCCACTTTCTTGCAAGTGTATAATTTTTATGAATTGGAATATGATTTGAGAAGGCAGGCATAATCATTTCTTCGCCATGAGGGCACTCCCTGACAAACTCTGGTGGCCAGTCTTTTTCAGCTAGAAGGATGTCATAGCCCTTGGAGAGATTATCCCAAAATAGACCCCTTATTTTCCTAGTCTTATCTCCCTCTATACGTAAGGTTATTTCATATATTTTATGAGGTTTGCTAACTCTGGTATCTGCAGTTTCTACCTGAATGTATTCATTCGTGTCCACTGTCTCCAGATGATTCATCAGGATCTTGCGAGCTATGCTCACTTCTGCTGCGCTGTCTAGCATTGTCTGAGCCCACTCTCCGTTTTTCAGCTGAGTCCTCAGGATCCTCGGCATGTTTTATTATTTTAATGCTGGCTACCTTCTTCTTTGGAAATGGTAACTTTTTACTTTGATGAGCAGGTTATTTGTCTTTGGACTTGACAAGCTCTTCCCTGTGTTCTGACCGTCCTCTTCTTTCCGATTTCTGCGAGGAAGTCTGAAAAGATCGAGAGGGACGTGTATCAATATCTTGATATCTATCAGGTTTCTTCAAATTATCCCTATTCCTAAGGTTGTATTTTTTCTCAGAGGGCTCCCTCTGGGGAGACTTGTGTCCTTGGTCCGGAGATCTTTCTCTCCGCCGAGGAGACCTTCCTCTGGACTGGAATCTTTTTTCTTTGGGAGTGGATTGTTTATTTCCATCCCAGTTCTTTTTTGAAGTGTTTAGATTATTTTTAATAAATACCTTTTCAGGATTTTCTATTAGTTGGGGTTTCACTGGTTTCCCACCCAAACTATCTCTTCCTAGTTCTTCATAGGATTTTTCTATGATTCTGGCAAGTTCAAATGGTTGGTCTGCTATATCTGTTTCCTTCAATCTTTGGCGGATCGCCACATTTGCTGCTTCCCCTTTTATGTTTGCTAGTAGTATTGCCGGGACCTGCTTGAAGTCTTTCAGTAATTTCATACCCAGAGTTAAAGCAGGTTCTGGAGCGTATTCATTTTGAATCTGTTTTAGCACTTCTGGTATTACCGCCATGGATGGAACACCATGTGTTTTTGTGTAAATGGAAGCAAAGACTGTACCCCAAGTGTCACAGTCCTCCACATGTGGTGCGATCCCCATTGGGAGACAGATAGTCAGAATTCTGTGTTTCTCCACAGGTGTGGTATCTGGAAATACTGCCTCTATTTGAGTGATTTTTTGTGCTAACCAGAATGGAATTTGTTCCCGTTTAATGGGTACTTTACCTAGACAGGACTGTATGTTCTGTGGTGTGATTTTATTTGTGTTCCCCTGATGAGGGGTCAGCTGTGGAATTTTAATAGCTGGTTGGACCGTTGAAGTCCGCATTACATATTGGACTAGTTGTCTGTGTATTTTAATCAGTTGTTTTAACTGTGTTAAAAGTTCTGTTACTGACATTTTTTCAATGTCTGGATGTGGTGTGTATCCGGCTAGAACCGGCCACGTCGCTCCTGGTCTACCTAGTGGACCGAGCCTGGTGATGTGATCATTATGTTTTAGGGCGCCTTTAAACCAGAGCAGGTGCTCTTGGTATTTGAGTGGTATTTCCACCTCCTCGAAAAGGGTGTACTCATCCAGAGGTTCCTCTATCTTGTAATAATGGAACTCCTTTGTTACAGCGTTTGCTGCTGGAAAATGTATCCATGAATAGAATACCTCTGTCTGCCGATATTCGTGTGCCTCAATCACGAATATGACTGTACCACCTCTTGGTGTCAGTCCATTTTCTATAAGTTTTAAGGTTATAGTTTTTCTTATGCTGACCGGGATGAGTATTGCACCCGGGTCTTGCTGTAGGAGACTTGTGTCTTCCTCTAGGAGTTGAGCTGCTATTCTAGCTGCCTCCCTATCTTCTTCAGTTTCTGACATTTTACTGTCAAGAAGGGTTTTTGTTGCAGATCAGGTTTTCAAGGAAACAAAGATTAGATGCACAATATTTTGGAACACTGTATCCTTCAACGTTGAATAAACCAAAAACCATACATAGGAGTCTCCTCCTACTAAGTTTGGCGGATTTAACCTTTCACCCACTCCAGACGTCTTTGGAGTTTTATGGGAAAAAGGGTCTGTGTGAAAAAGCACGACTGAGTTACTCTAATGTCTTGCGTTAGATTTATCGCTGATCCAAACCGTTGGGCGCCATGTAGTGTAGTTCCTATTTTCCCAATAGGCTCTGCGCATTGGAATAATATCTTCAATAGTATAGACGTAGGACTGTGGTTAACTAGGTCTTCTACTGACGATATTAGACTTAAAGTTATGTGTGCCAGCTAGCTCAGAGTTCACTAGAAACTTTCTCGAATAGGCAAGGAGGAGTTTAACCTCCCTGGATAGACAAGAAGGGATTTAGTTTCTGACAACCATAGAACATGACAACTTTGCTCTCCCCTAATCAAGAGTATATCTCCAGAGTCGTGTGAAAACAAAAGACAACTTATTTTACTCAGTCAGTACGTGCATTCTTAGTTTCACCAGTTTGTAGAGAAATAAGAGATGGGCGTGGTTCAATAAAAGATGTTATTTATTGATCAGTCTCTTTTCTCATACAAGAGAAATGAATCGCTATTATTGCAATACTTATAGTTAAGTAAAGTGCATACAGTAAAAACAGGATTATAAAATAATACTGTAATAATCTCAGTGGAGAAGCGTGGCTCAGTGGTTAGAGGCGGCAGACCCGGAAGCTGAGACCAACCGTGGACCAGGGTTCGATTCCCCGCCTCGGCGGGTCTCGGGCTCAAAAATTCCACGGACTCGACAATTCTCGCTCTGGTGCCTACTCAACTCACGGGGTCACACTCTGCGACTCTGGGCAATAGCTTGCTCAATCTCCACTACGGCCCCTCGCGGCAGGATGCCTGGCTTTCACCTTGTGGACACCCTGCCGGGGTTTCTCACAGGGGAATACCAGGACGGGTTCCCTAAGCAAGCGCCGGGACGCTCACGGGCAGCTGTGTGCTTTACAAATCCAGCACATTTACATTACATTTACATTACATTTAAAAGCATTTATATGGTTTCTTAGCCATATGATACTTAAAATGGATAAAAGATATACATACATATATACATTGACTAATCGTACTCAACTGGTGCTTCTAACTACGCCTACCCCGGTGTACCTGACCTAAGCCTAATACTTGGGAGGGAGTAGGTAAGTAGCAGTTTAAGTTAAGTTTGCTTTGCCAAGAATCTGACTCAAGAATTCTCTGTAAGGGATTAGTCAGTTCAGTACCTGGGATTTAGAAGGCTGGAGGGTTGGTATCTCTGTCTCAGGACTCGATATCCCAGTTACCCGCGAGGGCGGCTGGAAACGCCGGAGGCTGGATTTCTCGGCCAGAGAAAAGGCAGCGTCTCTCTCAGCGCGTCAAAAAGGGAGGGGCAGCGTCCGTGGGCTTTTCTGCATCAGCTGGGCTCTCCGGCAAGTAGCGCTGCTCCAAGCTCGTCACCACCGTGTCCTAGCTTAGGGCAACGTCGGTATATTTATACCTGAAAGGTGCCGTGTTTGACGTAAGGATGGACATAAGACGTCAGCAAGAATGTCATAAGGACTGGTCGTTCTTACATTCTTTGCAGGAGTTCTCGAGCGAAATCAAAACAATGGTCGCGGGGATTTCCCAGGTCTGTTGGAGGTTTGATTTGTTTTGAGAACTCGGTGTGCTTCTCTAGGGGGCTGAAGGGATAGTGCTTGCTTAATGTGACAGCATGCGCTATGACCTAATCTGAAGACGGGTTTCTGTGCCGTTGTATGGACATTAGTTAATTAATAACCGAACAAGGGTCAGAAATAGGAGTATCAATATAGGTACCTAGATAAACACACTACAGTACAGACAGGCACATGTAAAGTCACCTGTGTGTGGAAATGTGGCAGTGACATTTCATTTGTGAACATATACAGGACTCTGTTTGTTGACACTTGTTGCACATTGTGTTGTCTGCCTGTTGACTTATGTAGATGGTTGGTGTAGTGTAATGTCTGTGATGCCACGCTCACACCAGTGACTGTTGTTCTTTTGTGTCTCCCTAGGTGCGTTGAAATTATCCATGCCTACATACTGTACATCTTTTGGATACATTATGGACATTTTGAACACTGTAAATATTGCACTAAAGACAAAGCTGAACCAATTGAAGTGTGTAAGGTATTTTATTTACAAAGTTGACATGTGAGGTGTGCGGGCAGATTTAAATGAAGGTGGTGATGGAGCAGTGAGTTGACAGTCATGGCAAATGAGATGAAAGAGTAGACACCACATCGATGTGGTGACCCAGTCCAACAGACATGTGCCATTCACAAGGCAGTGAGGAGAAGGACAGTCCAAACAGTCAATGCAGTGGGGAAGAGTGTTGCCATCAGGGCTGGCTCCGAGACTGGCGTTTGGCTGGTGCTTTGGATGCCCCCTTGGTCGCTTGGCCGGGGGGGACCCTGCTGCATGGCCAGCGGCGTCTGAGGACTCCTCACTCTCTGTGGTCGCAGGGGAGTATGGTGCACTGTCATCCTGCAGCACAACAGAGGGGGGAGGAGGGGTTGTTTGGGACGAAGGCCTATCCCTCCGTAACGCCATTTGCTGGCCCATGGAGCCCACCATTTGTCCAAGGCGGGTGTTGATGGACCTCATAGCAGGATGAGCTCGCGTCATAGTTCTTCAGAGCGGCCACTTTGTCCCTGGACCTGTTCATAGGCCCCCATGACTCTGGTAAAGTGGTCCAGGGATGGTGTCCCAACCTCCGGAGGTCTGTGGGTGACCCTGGCCCTCCCACCTGCCCTGCTGCCACGGACCTGTTGCCTCGCCACTGTGGGTCCACGCACACTCTCCCTACCATCCACAGTTGTTGGTGTGGGCTGGTCATCCCCTTGGACAGGGAGGGTGCCGCAGGTGGAACTGGTGGTGGTGGTGGTGGTGGCAGTGGTGGTGGCGGTGGTGGCACAGGCCATAAATGCAGGGGTCTTCTGTGCAGTTGTTGTTGCAGCAGACGTGGTGATGGGGAGGATGGGGGCCTGGGACCTGTTGCTCCCTGGCACACCAGGGAAGATGGATACCTACCTGTAAGTGTGTTTGGTGTACTGCAATAGCTTCAAGGTGCTTGTGGGAGGGCGCAAGTGTTCCATGTTGCTGGGATGTGGGACAGGGGGCATGGTGGAAGTAGGAGTACAGGCCTCCCTCCCACATACAGGCCTCCCAAGCAAAATGGTTACCTACCTGTAAGGTGAGGGTGAAGAATGCAATGGCTTCCAGATGCTCCTGGGTGGTGTGGGGGGAGGGCTCCATCTTGCTGGGGTATGGGACAGGGAGCATGGTGGGAGTAGTACTGGAGGCCTCCCTCCTGGAGAACCGGGCCTTATGGGCCTAGCGGCGCAGTGCACGCCTGATATCTCCGGGTTCACCTGCCTTATCAGATAGAGACATGAGACACTCTGTTCGGCGTAGAAAATCAGGTTTATTAGCTGCAGCTAAGCACAGTGGTCCTAGAAGTACACCAATGGTAAATTCTGAGGAGACTGCCACTTTATTCCGCGGGGCACAGACCTTTATACCATACATATTTACAATACCCACTCCCAAAACATACAAGACTGACAAATGAGAAAAGTTCGAAAACAAGCTATCGAATATCTTGTACACGCCCTTCTTTCAGACCCCGTGTTCTCCCCTCCCCTCAAGTTAATCAATGCTAGTGCATTTAATTCAATTTGCAGGTGGCAGGACGTATTTGCGAGCCTCAAAGGACAGTTGTTTAACAAGAGAACACACAGAAAGAATAGTGAAGGGCAGTTAAATAGGATAAGATGAAGGAAGAATGGTGAGACCCGCACAGCCAACTAAGACAAGAATCAGTCTAGACATGGATTAACTAACTCGGCCAGATCCTGACGTCGGTTTCTTATACAAGGACAAAGGAGTTATTCTTTAACAGGAGAGGCGAGCAGCTGAAAAGGCAAAAACACTATGTTCGCCGTGTCGCCTGAGTGAGGGCAACACAAAATGGCGGCTGTTACAAAATGGCGGCTGACTACGAAGCGAAGTCGAAAATCACGGAACCTCAGACCCTCCTTTTGCCATTACTCAGGCAAAATACAAAGGACTCACGCTAGTCTGAGTCAATGTCGATAGTCATGAGGTCATTAAGCTGTTGCTGCAACATCATCTTAATATTTTCTGTTTGCTGTGACATAGGCTTTGGGACACACAAGGTGGCACAAAGACCACAGATAGCGGGACCACGCTGAAAACAGAGACAGCAAGAGAAAATGATGGCTAAAATCATCCCGAGGAAAGTTAATACTTTCCATCCCAATGTGGACAGTAGTCCCCAAAACCATCCCATCACAGACCAATTTCCTGAGTCCTGATGAATAGACTCGGAAATGACATGTAGCTTAGAAATGGATTGGTATACTGTAGGAGCATTATCTGGAATGTAAATACAGCAACTAGACCCAATCAATTTACAAACTCCTCCTCTATCAGCAAAAACAATGTCTAACACCATTCTGTTTTACAAAGTCATAAGACGATCCGCCTGAAGTTCAGCCGTCAAATTACTCAAGGCTCCGGAAGTTACATTTATCGTAGCCTCAACAACACGTACCAACTGTCTAATGTTTCTGCTATTGACCATTGGGCCCCAAAAGGGAAGAAGCGCTTTTATGAAGTCTCCTCCCTCTTGTCCAGCTGTGTCTCCAAAATCAATAACCCCCCTACCATATCTTTTCCTGTGATGTCATGAAGGAGCAGTGTATGTAGGGGGAAGTAGGAAAGCTATATAGCATGTTCCTGAAAAATAGGCAGGAAGCCATGTGTAGGCCCTATCATGACAACCGAAATATGTACCTTGAGATGGTATTAACGGAGAAGAAATCAAGGGGGAATAGACATAAGTATGGGAACAAACACTCTTTTCCTGTTTATTTTTACTATTCTGACCAGTTATTTGCAAACACAGGGTGCCTTCATGAGGTACAGTCCAAATCAGTAGGGATCTTCTTTCTTTGGCCCTGTCAGTGAGGTTAGTAATGGAGCGAGTCACATTCCAACCATCATATGCCCGTTTCTCATCCATGGGAATCTTACTAATATCAGCAATTTTGGCCATTGTCACTATTCCTTTAATCAAAGGACTATGACTATAGTCTGAGCCACCAGTATAGATATCACCAGGAGGATATCGGAGTTGGTTCTGATATGCATTAGAAAACATAGCCAAATAAGCCCAAGCGGAACCTTCATACGAAAACAGGAGAACCAAATATGGCATCCCTTTTTCAGCATTATGGGGCAAAAGCCCACAAACCCAACAATCAGTAGTATTAACTACCACTTGATGCTGATGTAACAACTGAATGAAAGAGTTATTAAAATATTCTGGTCTCCTAACTTGTTCGTGGTCTGGGAGTGTGTAAAACTTATGTGGGGAGTCAGAGGGAGAAGAGAGCAAAGGAAAAGAAGTCGGAACAGGTGCTTGCTGCTTAGTGTGGACAATCCAACCCACAAAAGCTAATAAAGTACATAAACACATTAGAATACATAGTGCTACGCCACATCGACTAAATAGCAATTTCTTATACTTGTTTCTTTTCACAATCAAAACATCATTCCCTTCCATCTTAGTATCCACTACTCTAAAGGCGTTGCTCACGATAATCTTCCTAGATCACTTGGCTGTGATTATTAGCCGTCCTATGACACTGCAAGTCCTGTTGACCTAGTCACTATTCAGGTCACAGGTCAAGATTCCTACCGTGACCCTGCAACTTGATGGATAGTGGAAAGGGAATGTCTTTTAAAAAAGGCTATCAAAGGACAAAGGAAAAAAGAAAAAGTTTTCAATTAATGTTCAATTGTCTTTGGACACCCTAGATCTTAGATTGTACCGGGTCTTGCCAGGTACCGTTTGATCTTTAAACAAAGTCTCTTGGTTAGTGGTGTCCAGTCTTAGATGTGGTGGTACAGCTTCTTGTAGCACATCATCATCTTCTTTTTCAGAGTTTGTCCAGTCCAGGCGTGCACTACTAAAAGGTACAAATCGGGGTACTTTCTCACATTCGTTATCGCCAATGCCTTCTTGAACCCACTGATCATAGGGTAAAGGCAGGGGTACCCTCTTACAGTGCACGCCGTGGACCCAGTTTTTCTTTCCGACGACCTTCACAGCTGTACGTGTTGTTAACAGGACTTTTCGCGGCGGCCCCAACGAGGTTCCAGATTCTTCTTCCTCTGGAAATTCTTCACACACACATAATCTCCAGGTCGGATGCAGTGACCTGGATCTGACGAAGCCTCCGGTAAAGCGTTTTGGACCTGTTGATGAATAACACGTAATTTAGTGGTGAGGTCATGCAAATAGTCAACCAACAATGGGTATGGAATGTCAGAGTACTTTTTAGGTCGCGGGACTCCCCAAACATTGGCTGGGCGTCCGGAAACGACCTCATACGGACTAAGTCCTAAACGAGAATGCACAGTTGTTCTCGTAGAGAGAAGTGCCAAAGGTAAAGCGTCAGGCCAAGCGAGACCCGTGCTGGCCTGAATCTTCGCTAATTTGAGCTTGAGAGTGCCATTGTAGCACTCTACCAAACCCGCTGACTGAGGATGGTTTGCCGCATGGAATTTCTGTCTAATACAAAGACCCGCACACACCTTCTGCATAATTTGACCCACAAATGCACTTCCATTGTCACTCCAGACAATGCGCGGCAAACCAAACCTTGGGAAGAATTCTTTCAAAAGGAATTTGGCAGTGGACAAGGCAGTATTATCCTTTAGGGGGTAAGCCTCTATCCACCTGGAAAAGGCACAGACCACCACAAGGACATACTTAAGGTTGTTGGAACGTTCCATATGGATTTAATCTATTTGTAAAACCTCAAAAGGATACGTAGGGGGAGAAAAATGACCTGCCGGAGTTGGGGTTCCCTTTCCTGGATTACGCATTAAACAAACAATACAATGCTTCACTACATTTTCGGCACATTTAGGAATACCTTCATTCTGCCATACTGGAGCCAGAAGCTTACATATTCCTTTCACACTGATATGAGCTGGACCATGCGCCATAGTAACTACAGGTAGTACATAGGCATCTGGTAACAACCATCTTTGGTGCTCCGACAATTCCGTCCAACATCCTGTCTCATCCAACATTCCCATACTTTCTCTCCTTCTCAGTCGCTTCTGCTTGAATCATTTTAACACTTTCCACTGTGTCTTCACACATTATTATTATTATTATTATTATTATTATATATGAATTTATTCAGCGCGCAGCTACCCGAAGGTTTCCCGGCGCTAGAGAAGCAGAGGCAGAGGAGTGAGAAGGAACAGGTTACAAAGAAAACAGCCAGGTCTTCACTCCTATGCGGAACTTGAGATAACAAGTTTCTGACCGCAAAGGGACGGGTAGCGAATTCCAGAGCGAGGGCGCCAAGTAGGAGAACGAGCGCCCACCAACTCTAGCCCGCTTGAAACGGGGAACACAGAATCTGCTTTGAGTTGAGGATCTGAGGGTGCGGGAGGGACAGTAGAGATGGACTAAGGAGGATAGATAGTGAGGGGATTTTCCAGCTTTGATGCGATGCATGAAGCATAATGCTTTAAATTTAGACCTAGACTCTATGCGCAACCAATGCAGGCTGCGCAGGGAAGCAGAAACAGAGGCAGTTCTAGGCAGATTGCAAAGTAATCGGGCAGCCATGTTCTGGACCACTTGGAGCTTGCGGGTGACCTCTTTGCAGGCACCTAGTAGAAGTACATTCCCGTAGTCCAGCCGAGATGTCACTAAGGCCTGGACTACTAACCTCTGGGTGTCTGAGGGAAGCATCCATGTGATCTTCCTCAGCCACCTGATGATGGTAGTACAGGTGGCTGAGACTTTGACCACATGTTGCCTCATAGATAACTGATTGTCAAAGAGGACACCGAGATTGCGTGCTGTTGTTGCTGGGACTGGCAGCGGTCCCATTTGCTGAGGCCAATGTTTTGGGCCCCAGAGAGCGGAGTCCGGCCCAAACAGGAGCAGCTCCGTTTTATCGCCATTCAGCTTCAGTTTGTTAGTCAGCATCCAATTGGCGATATCAATAAGCCCAGAACGAAGAGAAGATGAGGGGGAATGTTGATTGGAAGAAAGAGAGAAGATGATTTGAGTATCATCTGCATAAGAAAAAATAGATAACCCAGATTGTTCGGCAAGAAAAGCAAGAGGTCTAACATAAAGGTTGAAAAACAAAGGACTAAGAATAGAACCTTGGGGGACACCACGGGGGGAATTATGAACAGAGGACACAGAAGAGGGGGAGAAAACCTGAAAAGTGCGATCAGAAAGAAAATTGGAAAACCAAGCAAGTGCGGAGCCACCGATACCGACCGACTTCAGGGCAGAAAGAAGGATGGAGTGGGAGACGGTATCGAAAGCGGCACTCAAGTCCAAAAGGATGAGTGCCACCTTCTCCCCACCATCTACCTGGCGTCTGACGGTCTCCGTGACTCCCAGGAGTGTGGACTCCGTGGAGAAGCCCGCCCTAAAACCTGACTGGGAAGGATGAAGGGCGTTCGCCGATTTGATGTGAGATGTTAAGTGACGATTAATGTGTTTCTCCAGCACTTTCGAGAGGCAGGGGAGCAAGGAGAGGGGTCGAAAGTTGGCTGGGTTGCTGGGATCAGCATTCGCTTTTTTAAAAAGCGGGACCACCATCGCATGCTTCCAAACATTAGGGACAATAGCCTCAATGAGAGAGGCATTCAAGAGAGCCAAAATGGGATAAAGTAAGGAGGTGGCTAGGGTACAGAGAATCTGGGGGGGCATAGGATCCATGGGAGAACCGGATTTGATCCCCGCCAGCAGATTCAGAAAAGAAGGCATAGAGATAAGTTCCCAATTATCTACCAGAGGAAATGAGGACCGTGCAGAGTCTTCCTGAAAAGGTAGTTGGTTTAGGCTCTGCATGGAGAGGCTGGATGAAACAGGTGGTGTAGCTCCAAAGCCAGCGTAGATGTTGTCAATTTTCTCCGTGAAGAAGTCCGCCAAGGAATTACATTGCGTGGTGTCCAGGCAGGGGGCTTTGGGAGCGCATGACATTCCAGATAGTTCCTGAACTGCTTTAAATAGAGCTTTGGGACGATTCTGGGCTATCAGTATCGTGGCGTTGACATGATTGGCCCTGGCGGTGTTGCATAAAGAATGGTATTTACGTAGTGCAAGTTTATAGTTTTCTTTATCTGTAGGAGAGTAGTTAGCCCTCCAAATACGTTCCAATCTTTTGCAGCAAGACTTCTCTATTTTTAGCTGTTCGTTGAACCAGGGGGCAGGGGAGTGAAGAAAGTTTTGTTTGCATTTACATGTCGGGAGACAAGAGTCAATTGCAGAGGTGAGCCAGGCACCAATCGTGCCCACATCATCAGTAGTGATGTCTAAAAGAGGAGGCAAGGTCTTCTCTAAACAGTTATTAAGTTGCTCCCGATTAAGCTTTTTCCAGTTTCTACTGGTTCTAGAGGAGTGTGGATTGCCAGAGGGGCAAGGCGCAGTCTTAATGCGGAACTCCACAATGAAATGGTCAGACCAGACGATAGGTCTGGAAGGTAGGCAGGTTACAGTGTCCAGATTGGTAAAAATTGGATCAAGTAAGTTGCTGCCATTATGAGTTGGGCCGTAGTTGAGGAGACTTAAATTGAGGGCAGCAAGGTCCTGAATAAGATGAGTACTCATTGGACACATAGTGTTATTGAAATGAATATTTAGGTCACCTAATAACAGAAAATTGGTGGATTCCAACAAAAAAGGAGCAATTAGCTCAGGGAGAGCAGCTGCCAATGCGCCAGCCGCCCCGGGAGGGCGGTACAAAAGAGCACCGGACAGTGTGAAGTTTGGCAATAATAGTAACTTAAAACAACCTGCCTCGCAATTAGGGATGACAAGGTCTTCCCACTTACAGGAGTAGATCCTCTTATAAATAATGGCAATGCCACCTCCCTCTTTGAGTGTTCTGTTACGCCCCACAAAGGTGTATTCATCAGGGAGGGCAGTGGCAATGTCAGGGCCAGAACAGTCATTGAGCCAAGTCTCAGTAAAAAACAAGGCAGAAGGACTTGAGGATACTAAAAGGTCAAATATGTCCCTCTTGTGTTTAGGCAGAGATCTGCAATTAAGACTGATAAAACTAAGGTCAGGAAGGGAATCTGATGAGTGTGCAGTCACTCGGCGAGGGGTGATATTCCAAAGGGGGGAGGGTGGAATGCACAGCTCTGAGGGAAGAGATGTAAGAACCAGAGCGCATGCGGGGCAGGATAGAGGAGCATCCTGACAGCAAATGCAGGAACAGTCAGTACCGGGTGAAGGTCGCAAGCTCCACAAGGAAGAACGGGAATAGGTAAGTCTGGTGGCAATAAGGTCAGAAGCAAGGGGAGTGGCCCCTGGTCCCATCCGGCCACGGACGGGCGCAGACGGGCTTGCCTTAGGCGCGCCTTTGGCGCGCCGTCGGCGTGCCCGCTGCGCTCGCCCGCTGCGCGGACGAGTGGCCATTGCTCAAAATAGAAAAGTAAGGGAAGTGACGCAGCAAGGGGAGGAGTCGCGTCCCTCCGTTCAATCGGCACAGGCTCGCCGTGACGGACCGGGAACTGAGTCAGGTGGGCTAGGTGGAACAGATCTCTTCAGCACACAGTTCACCCCCCCCAACAGGTTAGTCATTTTAAAATAAGTGCGCGAGGCGCTACACAAAAAAAAAGAAAGTTGCGCTGGCCGGTTTGCAATCAACCGCGCCAGTGCCAAACACTCCGTAAAATATTGCGCTCGCTCTCAGCGCCAGCTCACACTGCTCTCACCAGCACGGCAGACTTATAGGCAGCTAAGTAGGCAGCAAGGGGAGGAGTCGCGTCCCTCCGTTCAATCGGCACAGGCTAGCCGTGACGGACCGGGGACTGAGTCAGGTGGGTGCTAGGTGGAACAGATCTCTTCAGCACACAGTTCACTCCCCCAACAGGTTAGTCGTTTTAAAATAAGTGCGCGAGGCGCTACACAAAAAAAAAAAAGAAAGTTGCGCTGGCCGGTTTGCAATCAACCGCGCCAGTGCCAAACACTCCGTAAAATATTCCGCTCGCTCACAGCGCCAGCTCACACTGCTCTCACCAGCGCGGCAGACTTACAGGCAGCTAAGTAGGCAGCAAGGGGAGGAGTCGCGTCCCTCCATTCAATCGGCACAGGGTAGCCGTGACGGACCGGGGACTGAGTCAGGTGCGTGCTAGGTGGAACAGATCTCTTCAGCACACAGTTCACCACCCCCAACAGGTTAGTCGTTTTAAAATAAGTGCGCGAGGCGCTACACAAAAAAAAAAGAAAGTTGCGCTGGCCGGTTTGCAATCAACCGCGCCAGTGCCAAACACTCTGTAAAATATTCCGCTCGCTCTCAGCGCCAGCTCACACTGCTCTCACCAGCGCGGCAGACTTACAGGCAACTAAGTAGGCAGCAAGGGGAGGAGTCGCGTCCCTCCGTTCAATCGGCACAGGCTAGCCGTGACGGACCGGGGACTGAGTCAGGTGGGTGCTAGGTGGAACAGATCTCTTTAGCACACAGTTCACCCCCCCAACAGGTTAGTCGTTTTAAAATAAGTGCGCGAGGCGCTACACAAAAATAAAAGAAAGTTGCGCTGGCCGGTTTGCAATCAACCGCGCCAGTGCCAAACACTCCGTAAAATATTCCGCTCGCTCTCAGCGCCAGCTCACACATACCTCCTTCTCTAACCCAATTTGCAGGGCCTGCAACATACATATGGCTCTTAACGTTCCTCGCTGTTTCCTTCGCTACTTCATCTGCAAATGCATTCACTCGACCTACATCATCAGTAATCTTCTTATGCGCACTGTACTTTACAATTGCTATTTGGGTAGGCAAAGTAAGTGATTCAAGAAGATCAGAAACCAACTCACCATGCTGTATTTTAGTCCCATGGGAAGTAAATAATCCTCTTTCCTTCCACAAGCGACCAAAACTATGAGCCTCGCCAAAGGCGTGTTGGCTATCGGTGTAAATAGTCACTCTCTTTCCCTTAGCTAATACACACGCTCTTGTCAGCGCAATCAACTCAGCTGCTTGTGCTGAATTGTGTGTGATACGTGCAGTTTCTACTATTGTATGCAAAGTGGTAACAGCATAGGCTGCAGTCGTATCACCATTAGGAAGCTTAAAACACGAACCATCTACCCATAGGATCCCATCCGGGTCCACAAGTGGTGTATCTTTTAGATCTATTCTGCCTTTTGTTTCCTCCTCTGTTCGGAGAAGACAATCATGCTGATTTAGTGTACCCTCCTCTTCTGGAGTAGGTAACAACGTTGCTGGATTCAAAACATTACATCGTTTGATGTGTATGTGGCTTGCTAAAAGCTTCAACTCATACCCAGACAAACGAGCACTCATCAGATGTTGCGTTTTTGTTCTATTCAAAAGAGTATCTACTGCATGTGGTACCATAACAACAAGAGTGTGATCTAATACCAGTCCAGCAGATTGACGAATAGAGATCGCCGCTGCTGCTGTTGCTCTGAGACAACTAGGCAATGCCTTGGCTACTGGATCCAGAGTAGCCGAAAAATAGGCACATGGCCTTTGTTTGTCTCCAAGTTGTTGCGTTAAAATAGACAATGCACAACCTTCTCGTTCATTCACGTAGAGTGTAAAAGGCTTACTATAGTCTGGAGTACCCAACACAGGAGCTGAACACAAAGCAGTACGTAGATCAGAAAAACTCTTCTGACATTCGTCAGTCCAGGGAAGAGGTTGCGGTTTGTCTTTCAATGTAAGTGCCAACAAAGGTTTAGCTAATAGAGAAAAATTTGGGATCCACTCTCTGCAATAGGAGGTAATACCCAAAAAGGCACGCACCTCCTTTTGCGTGGATGGCACAGACATTCGTGAAATTACATGAATACGTTCTGGAGTCAATCGCCTTCCCTCCTTCAACAAGAGATGACCTAAATAGGTAACCTCTTGTCGGCAATACTGTAACTTAGAGGGTGACACCTTATGATGTAAATCAGACAAGTGGCGCAAAAGCAAAATACCTGCATCTTTAAAGACATCTTCCGAATCAGCAGCCACCAATAAATCATCCGCGTACTGGATTAAAGTAGCACCAGCGGTCAAAGAGAAGAAATCCAATTGTGATTTCAAAGCTTGGCTATAGATGGAGGGACTCTCACAGTAGCCTTGAGGTGCACGTTTAAATCTATAGCTTCGGCCTCCGAGAGAGAAACCAAAGAGATCTCTACTTTCCTCAGCAATAGGAATACTAAAGAAAGCATTTTTAAGATCGATAACTGAGAACCAAGCAGCCGAAGCAGGTACCATTGTGAGCAAAGCAGTTATGTCTGGAACGACAGGAAACTGAGGGACAACAATTTTGTTGACCTCTCGAAGATCAATCACAAAACGATACACAGGTGGCTTAGAAGGATCGGTATGTTCAAGAGCAGGCAAAACAGGACTATTGCAAACGTTTCCTCTCGTTTCTTCAATGACACCTTTCTGAACTAAATCATGCACAATAGCCAACAGAGCTCTTTCACCATCGCTAGAAATCTTGTATTGCGGAATACGTGGCAACTGAACATTCGGCTTGACAGTAATCACGTAAGGTGGAATTCTGAGCAAACAAACATCATTCGGACCCGTGGCCCAAAGCGTAACAGGAAGTGAACGCAATTCGAGTGGTGGTTGATCTTTAGACAAATACATAGGAGAAATCAATTTGTCTCCCAACGTAAGATGTACGCCAGAGGGGGAACAATACAACGTTGCATGAAGGCGTTTCAATATATCCAAGCCCAACAAATTCTCACTGCAACCAGTCGTTAAAATAAGCGGTGGGTCCAAATCGTAAGGACCAATAGAAATAGGTAAGGAACATGAGACTGGGTTGCTAACTGGGGCGCCAGAGAATCCTACAGAAACATTTGTTAAGCCAGACAAAGGTGCCCCAGGGAGTTTGGAGTGAATAATAGAACTTCTCATTGCACCAGTATCCAAAATAAACGGCTCTGAAACACCCAATGCAACAACGTTAACATAAGGCCCATCCTGATCCACTGGAACTGATACCACTCCCTTGCTTTGTCCACGGCTGTCCTAGCTAGTGGAAAAATCAGAATTGTCATTCTCGATGCAATAATCGTCAATGTAATACTGTGCGGACTGAGAATTCTGCTGATCAAAATAATTCACAGTATTCTGTGGGGGTACGGAAGGCTGTCCTTGAGACGGCACACCTCGTCCTCTACCCCTGGATGCTGACTGAAAACCACCACGACCTCGTGGCACTGATAGTCCACCATTACGTTACAATAAAACCGGACAATTATTCTTGAACTGACCTTCCTCTTTACAATAGGCACATTGATTAGGACCCAACAAAGCTCATGGAACAAACGATGTAGGCTTCTGTAACAATCTCTGAAACTGTGGAGGCTGTTGTAATTGATTCTGAGCAGAACGATGGGAATAAGCTTGTTGCAAAAGAACCTTTGTTTTCAATTCTTTAGTCTTCTTCTCTGCTTTTTCCTTTTCTTCCTTATCCCTATTCTCATAATATTGAGCAGTAGCTAATATCTGGGCAGATGAAGAAACGGCCCACGAACTCTCAGAATCTTTCAATTCATGCGATAGTTCGGGAAGTAAATTAAACACAAATGTATCCACAAATAATCGCTGTCCACCCTCCGTACTCAAATCTTGACCACTATGGTCGATGAATGTTTCCTCGAAACGAGTAAAGAAATCAGAGACACTCTCATATTTCTTCTGTTTACACGCAGCTAACTTGTCCCAATTAACTCGGAGGGCAGGCATCATCGTTTTCTTTAAAGTTATTATTCTACCAGGCAATTCAGTGATCAAAGCATCGGGTTTCTCACCACCTACTTGTAGTGCATCTGCGGCAGCTAAAGCAACCCAAGTACCACCCAAAGCTTGATCATGATCTTCCTTACGAATCCGAGCCCATATTGCTGGAGGAACCACATTACCCATCAGTAAATCAATATCTGCCAAATTCATAACGCACGTGTCAACAGTCTGGGACAACTCTTTATAATACCCAGCAGGATTCTTACGAGGGTCCGGTAGAGACTGTTTAAGTGCTAGAACTTCAGATCTTTTCCAAGGATCATGTACCCATATACGCTGGAAATGAGCAGGGACACCTGGAACGTTACCTGCTTGTGGAACCGCTTCTCTCCATATAGGGGGTACTTCTCGCATAGGATAGTGTTTCACTTTATGTCTTACCGCAGGATCTGGTTCAAGAGAAGTTTGAGAGAAAAAGGAAGACCTAAAAGTGATAAGTGTTCGAACAGCATCCTCTACATCGAGACCCACAATAAGACCCTTATCGAAGGTAGCCTGTATATCAGATAAACCCCGAGGAGGTAAATCCAAACCCATATCACCCTATCCTTTAATCAGGGTAGTACACATAACATTAAAAACATATCTCTGCATGGGCGCATTCCACTGGAGGAAAGTATCCAAAATATCATGAACAGTATACAGTGGACAACTCATGATCCAATTGCAGGCAAGAGAATCTAATCTAGTTCGTTCATCAGTATCTGGAATTTGAGCACGAGATTGTCTTCTGGACGAAGCAGGAGTCAAATTAAGAGCACCGAAGAAAGGTGACAAAAGACCGGAAACGGTATCAACCAATCGTTGACGAGCTGTAGGAGAGTCAGACAGTAAAACTGGAGACATCGTGTTAAGCACAACAGGAGAAGAACTATCGATAGAAAAAGAAACTGGCGGTGAAGGAGACGGAGGTACAGAAGTCGGTGGCAAAGGAGGTGGGGTGGAATTACTGGAAGAGGCAATTGCAGAGGAACTGTAATAACTGGTTGGACAATAACGTCTCGCGATACCAATCATCACCAGGGCCAAGGCAGGGCGACAGTCAGGGCAGCAGTCGTCAGCAGCCGTCGGAAAGGATTAGCCCCGCTGAAAAAGTCCTTCGGTCCACTTCGACATACAGGGGTCGCTGCCGTGGTTCACGAATCCTCCAGAATTTTCTTGCGAAGCTCCTCTTGATCTTCGGGCTGAACCGCTACCACTGAAGTCGCCCCACGTTGGGACGCCAATTGGAGAACCAGGCCTTATGGGCCTAGCGGCACAGGGCACGCCTGATATCTCCGGGTTCACCTGCCTTATCAGACAGAGACACGAGACACTCTGTTCGGCGTAGAAAATCAGGTTTACAATACCCACTCCCAAAACATACAAGACTGACAAATTAGAAGAGTTCGAAAACAAGCTATCGAATATCTTGTACACGCCCTTCTTTCAGACCCCGTGTTCTCCCCTCCCCTCAAGTTAATCAATGCTAGTGCAAGTAATTCAATTTGCAGGTGGCTGGACGTATTTGCGAGCCTCAAAGGACAGTTGTGTAACAAGAGAATACACAGAAAGAATAGTGAAGGCCAGTTAAATAGGATAACATAAAGGAAGATAGTGAGACCCGCAGAGCCAACTAAGACAAGGATCAATCAGTCTAGACATGGATTAACTAACTCGGTCAGTTCCTGACATCGGTTTCTTAGACAAGGACAAAGGAGTTATTCTTTAACAGGAGAGGCGAGCAGCTGAAAAGGCAAATACACTATGTTCGCCGTGTCGCCTGAGTGAGGGCAACACAAAATGGCGGCTGTTACAAAATGGCAGCTGACTACGAAGCGAAGTCGAAAATCACGGAACCTCACTCCTACAATCACCCTCACTGTGAAAATGGCTACCTACCTGTAAGTTTGTTTGGTTAACAATGCAATGGCATCAAAGTGCTTGTGGGAGGGAGGGAGTGCTCCATGCTGCTGGGGTGTGGGGCAGGGGGCATGGTGGGAGTAGTAGTGCAGGCCTCCCTCCCACATACAGGCCTCCCAGGGAAGATTGCTACCTACCTGTAAGTTTATTTGGTCTACTGCAATGGCTTCAAAGTGCTTGTGGGAAGGCGGGAGTGCTCCATGCTGCTGGGGTGTGGTACAGGGGGCATGGTGGAAGTAGTAGTGCAGGCCTCCCTTGCATATACAAGCCTCTCAGGGAAGATGGCTACCTACCTGTAAGTTTGTTTGATGTACTTCAATGGCTTTAAAGTGTTTGTGAGAGGGAGGGAGGGAGGGAGTGCTCCATCCTGCTGGGTTGTAGGACAGGGGGCATGGTGGGAATAGGATTACAGGCCTCCCTCCCATATACAGGCCTCCCACGCAAGATGGCTACCTACCTTTAAGGTGAGGATGAAGAATGCAATGGCTTCCAGGCGCTCCTGGGTTGTATGGGGGAGGGCTCCATCTTGCTGGGGTGTGGGTCAGGGGGCATGGTGGGAGGAGTAGTACAGGCCTCCTTCCCACATACAGGTCTCCCAGGGAAGATGGCTACCTACCTGTAAGTTTGTTTTGTGTACTTCAATGGCTTCAACGTGCTTGTTGGGGGGAGGGAGGGAGGGAGTGCTCCATATTGCTGGGGTGTGGGACAGGGGGCATGGTGGGAGTAGGAGTATAGGCCTCCCTCTCACATACAGGCCTACCAAGAAAGATGGCTACCTACCTGTAAGGTGAGGGTGAAGAATGCAATGGCTTCCAGGTGCTCCTGGGTGGTGTGGGGGGAGGTCTCCATCTTGCTGGGGTATGTGACAAGGGGCATGGCGGGAGTAGTAGTGCAGGCCTCCCTCCTACAAACACCCTCACTGTGAAAATGGCTACCTACCTGTAAGTTTGTTTGGTGAACAATGCCATGGCATAAAAGTGCTTGTGGGTGGGAGGGAGTGCTCCATGCTGCTGGTGTGTGGGACAGGGTGTATGGTGGGAGTAGTAGTACAGGCCTCCCTCCCACATACAGGCCTCCCAGGGAAGACAGCTACCTACCTGCAATCGTGTTTGGTGTACTGCAATGGCTCCAAAGTGCTTATGGGAGAGAGGGAGGGAGTGATCCATCCTGCTGGGGTGTAGGACAGGGGGCATGGTGGGAGTAGAAGTACAGGCCTCCTTCCCACATGCAGGCCTCCCAGGGAAGATGGCCACCTGCCTGTAAGATTTTTTGTGTACTGCAATGGCTTCAAAGTGCTTGTGGGATGGAGGGAGGGAGGGAGTGCTCCATCCTGCTGGGGTGTGGGACAGGGGGCATGGTGGGAGTAGGAGTATAGGCCTCCCTCTCACATACAGGCCTACCAAGCAAGATGGCTACCTACCTGTAAGGTTAGGGTGAAGAATGCAATGGCTTCCAGGTGCTCCTGGGTGGTGTGGGGGAAGGGCTCAATCTTGCTGGGATGTGAGACAGGGGGCATGGTGGGAGTAGTAGTGCAGGCCTCCTTCCCACATACAGGCCTCCCAGGGAAGATGGCAACCTACCTGTAAGTTTGTTTTGTGTACTGCAATGGCTTGAAAGTGCTGGTGGGAGGGAGGGAGGGAGGAAGTGCTCCATCCTGCTGGGGTGTGGGACAGGAGGCATGGTGGGAGTAGGAGTACAGGCCTCCCTCTCACATACAGGCCTACCAAGCAAGATGGCTACCTACCTGCAAGGTGATGGTGAAGAATGCAATGGCTTCCAGGTGCTCCTGGGTAGAGTGGGAGGAGGGCTCCATCTTGCTGGGGTATGGGACAGGGGGCATGGCGGGAGTAGTAGTGCAGGCCTCCCTCCCACATACAGGCCTCCCAAGAAAGATGGCTACGTACCCGTAAGGTGAGGGTAAAAAATGCAATGGCTTCCAGGTGTTCTGGGGTGGTATGGGGGAGGGTTCCATCTTGCCGGGGTGTGGGACAGGGGGCATGGTGGGAGTAGTTGTGCAGGCCTCCCTCCCACAAACACCCTCACTGTGAAAATGGCTACCTACCTGTAAGTTTGTTTGGTGAACAATGCAATGGCTTCAAAGTGCTTGTGGGAGGGAGGGAGTGCTCCATGCTGCTGGGGTGTGGAACAGGGGGCATGGTGGGAGTAGTAGTGTAGGCCTCCCTCCCATATACAGGCCTCCCAGGGAAGATGGCTACCTACCTGTAAGTTTGTTTCATGTACTGCAATGGCTTCAAAGTGCTTATGGGAGGGAGGGAGTGCTCCATCCTGCTGGGGTGTGGGACAGGGGGTATGGTAGGAGTAGTAGTACAGGCCTTCCTCCCACAAACTGGTCTCCCAAGCAAGATGGCTACCTACCTGTAAGGTGAGGGTGAACAATGTAATGGCTTCCAGGTGCTTCTGGGTGGTGTGGGGGGAGGGCTTCATCCTGCTGATGTGTGGGACAGGGGGCATGGTGGGAGTAATTGTGCAGGCTGACTGTGCTCATGCTCCCATGGTTATATTGATAGCTATGTTTAGGGTACATGGGAGTGGGTGTCTGTTGGATGTGTGAGACAAGTTTTTGTGGGTGTGCGGTGCAGATGGATGTGATTTGTTTGGTGTGGTGTCTGTGTATGAATGTGTTAAACAGTACATACCAGTGTGTTGGTTGACATTTGTTTGTACTTACCAGCCTCCACTCCCCCAGATACTCCAGTGAGACTCTCAGGATGCAGTATGGGAAGCACCTACTCCTCCCAAGGTGTGAATGTGTTCTGTGGGATGGGAGGGCCACTGCCAGTCCGGTTAGCCACCTCCCAGTTCTAGTTCCTCCTCTCTTTGACAACCCTCTTCAGGTCATGCCACCGCTTCATGATCTCCTTCTTGGATCGCGGTGTGGACCGTACTGCCTTGAACCTTTGTACTATCCTTTCCAGCATTTGAGTCCTTGTGGCTAATGGTGTCTGTTGGACCAGGCTACCAAACAGCCATGGTGTGTGGTCTTTGAAGTGTTTCTAGGTGCAGGGGTATGGGTGGTGTTTTTGTGTGAGGTGTGTTATATGCTGGGGGAATGTCGGTGCTGGTGTGATGGTGGTGGTGGTGGGTGTGCTGTGTTCTCTTGCCTCTCCTGTCAGATCTGGTGGATGCCCTTCTCTTGTGGAGTGTTGCAAAGGATTGTGGTCAGTGAAGGGGGTGGTTTTATACACAGCTGTGTGGGATTTGTCCAAATGGGGATTTGCTGTCAGGTGTGTTGTGGGGGTTGTCCTGGGAATTGTATGTTTCTGTTTGGCATACTTCATTTTCATTTGGATGTGTTTTGTGTATTTGGGGGGTATGGGTACTTTGGTTTGTGCAATGTTTGGCATTGCTGCTGTGTTTTTGCATCATCCGCCATGTTTTTCATGTATTGTCTGCTGCAGTGGCTATGCTGCAGCTCTTCCGCTGTGTCTCACATTCACTCCTGTGTGTGACTGCAGCAGTCGGAAACAGCAGATCGTACCGCAGGACCATCGGGGATATACAAATTTTCCATGCGGAGTCTCCACTATGCTTGTTGTGGGTTGTAGCTTTCTCGCTGCATTTCCGACCCCCGCCTTCGGTTTTTGGACGTCATCGCCCATGTCGGGCAGCTTTTGTTTGCCCGCTACCACCTCGGTCAGTCTTTTTTGGCAGTTGTTCCTAATTTGACCGCCAGTTTCTTCATGGTCCCGATGGGCGGTTGTTTCCCGCATCCGTGGTGGTCGGGGTGGTTTTCTGCCCGCCATCCTAATGGGGCCCTAAGCAGCATAAAAACTGTGCTAAGATTGGCAGGTGCAGATAAGCACAATGCTCTATTAAAGACTGATGAGGCTGTGTCTTTGCTGATGCAGCTCCATGGTATATGTTGATATTGGAACTGCGCATGTCAGGCTGGACCAAAAATAAATATCAGCCAATCTGACATGAGCAGCTGTTTCACCCTCAGTTGCATGTCCCATCTACTGAGAGCACCGTAGGCCCACCTCATCAGGCAAAATGAGCCTTGGAGGTAGTAGCTCACAATAGTAGGTGGTCAATGCCACCACCCAGCATGCCTATGAACAAACCACCACTGACATATGTGTAATGTGTTTAAGGTGAAATACTTTTCCCAACTCTTGTTTAGATTGCAGTAGGGATAGTAAAATTAGCCTCTTTGCGATCAATTCAACACTTTCTCTACTGTTGCACTGTTTGGAGCGGGAAAAGTAAATCTTACCCCTCCAAAATCCAATGCATTTCCTACAGTTTTACCAACTGGATTGGGAATAGTAAATTTTATCCCATCAAAGTCCAACATTTTCCCTACTACTGTGTGGTTTGGAGTGGAAATAGAAAATTGCACCCTTCAGAAATCCAACGCTTTCTCGAAGGTTAGACAGACTTGAGTGGGAATTGTAAATTTCCCCCTTCTAATTTTAACACTTCCACTACCATTGCATAAAATAGAGTCAGAGTGGTTGATTCCGATTTCGGTTGGAAATCAGACCGACCGACTCGGACCCGGAACGGGGTTCCACGGACACTCACAGCCACCGTGCGACACGCGCAGTACGATGAGAAGTCCGTGAACTACAACCGACCCTTCCAGAAAACAAGCCATACGACCGAGCCATACGGAAATCAGCTATCCGGCCGGAAAACAACACGAGCCACACTGACTGACACGAATCCAGAATGAACCCGACCGAGATGTACCCGCGACGTCTGACACAGCCAGTACGATGCAATGCGCCTGAAATCAGACCGACACGCACGGAGCACAAGCCGCATGACCGACACGCACAGAAATCAGGTGCCTGAAGCGAGAGAGAGCCCTGCGACCGACTCGCATGCAACACTGAACAAAACCAGCGTGAAAGACACAGAGCAGCCCGCACAAGCCAACATGAGCATCCGACTCGGTCCGAAGAATGTCTCCTACATGCCCACAAAGCCACAAGGAAAAAACACCAAAAATGGACCAATCAAGCATTGACAATGTCAATAAATAGTAAAAAAAAAGAAACAATAAAGACACACCCACATCTCCACCTATAAAATTTTTAAAATCCCCTACCGTCATCCTTTGCAAATACAACAGACCAGCCAGCACAGAACTACTTCAGGCAGCAAACACAGACACACACGCTAACCTTTATATGCACCAATTCGAACAACATCATGTCCTCGACCACAGCAACCCTTTCCTTGATCATCTGGTGCTGTGGAAGAGGTACATAGATGATGTTCTGGTGGTATGGCGAGGCTCCGTCCCTGAAATCCAAGCTTTCCATCTTTGGCTCAATTCGTGCAATCAACATCTAAATTTCACGCTAGAGTACAGTCATGAGAGACTCGCCTTCCTGGACTTGTCCATCTTTCCAGAAGCTGGTGGGCTTCAAAGTGAGCTTTTCACGAAGCCAATGGCGAGGAACTCACTTCTGCTCTTCAATAGCCATCACCCACGTTCCCTAAGGGAGAATCTCCCGGTAGGCCAGTTCCTCCGTGTCAGGAGGAACTGTTCATCAAGAGACCTCTTTAATAAGCATGCTACTGTACTAGCTACCCTGTGGTGTCGCATGACAGTACATGTGTTATCTAATGGATATAGCCTCGCACAAACTAGTCGATATGCGAGTCAGCACGGCGCTATGACAATGAACCGCGCTGTGGTTATTCACTGAATTGCGTGAAAGTTGTGAATAGACTAAAACAATCACAGCACCTATGGTATTCAGTGTGCAAGTTGCGGTTAATTTGCACCGTCCCTCATTGTGCACTTTCACATCCCTCCTCCCACTAAAGCATGTTGGAGTTGAGCCTTATACCAGTAACGCTAAAAAATTCGAAGCTACTATTGAATTCACCATTCTATGGGGATAGACAGCATGCAGGCACTACGTTGAAGCACTGCACTACGTTACAGGCTTGTAAATACGCTCAATATGTGACATTTGTCCGCATTTTCTTTTACAGGCTTTTTGATTTTTAGAGCTCACCCATTGTGGTGCGAGCCGATACCACAGGCACATTTTTGCCTTCCAGTGGTCCCATTTGGTAGGATTGGGTGCGTCTTTTAGGGGACGCAGACCGTCCACCAATTTGGTTTTAAGGTCCTGACGAAAACCTGGTTCATTATAACCTCTAAGGTTGAAACATGTAGACCCATCACATAGAGAGATACACGGGCTCATCACGGCCCTCACTTTATCTCGCCACGATTTTAACATTGTCCAGTTGCTTACTAATAAAAAATCTTTATTTTTCTCAAGTTCAAACCAGGACAATTTTTAACACACTTACTTCCCTTTTTTCTCACGCACCATCACTCACAACCTGCTTCACTGTAATCAGGTGTTGTAGCACACCCGATGATGAAGCATGTCATCACTAGGTGATGAGTGAGGGGTTTCTAACAAAAGGAGACTTTTCTCCATTTTGAAAGAACCTTCTACCCCCATAGCAACCTGCGAATCCTTGCTGGTGGTACTCCTTCATTTGTTTTTCTGCATTTATACCCAGGGGTACAGGAGTACTCCCCGTTCACCCTCGGTGAACATAACCCTTGCTCTCCTTGTTGTTTTTCTGGGTAAAGAACCTCATCTGCAAGGACTACGAGTTGACCCATCACACCGGCAATGGCCCTCCTGCCAAACCAGTCTACTTCAGGTCCCGGGAGGGGAAGGTGCGGGACATGCTACCACCAGAGAGCGTCCATGGCCTACCAGACATACCGGAGCCTGGTGAGTACATAACCCATATACTCAAAATTGGGCCGCAATATACACACATCACTGTTAAGGGGGCAGTGAAAACATGCACTGATAGCAAAGGCATAGCAAACAAAAGTGAATCAGACAAAGAAGTGCATGCTAGTCAGACAAACACAATACCGCCCACCTCATGGTGAAACCTAACTGTGTCATGACATGTACAAACCGTACAACAAATACAGCAAGCCAGTGGAACCAATCTAAATAAACAGTGCCAGACATTTCTGCCACCACAACCACTACCTCACAGTGAAGGTGACTGACAGGAATGAATAGTTGGTATGCTGGTATAGTGAGTGTATCCAAAAGTTTGATGAGGTTGTTGCCACAGATAATGCTCTCACTCCCAATTGGACCATCAACGCCTCCCTGAACCATGCTCACCTCACAAGGGTGGGAAATGTACTAGCAGGAACTCTGGGACTGGGTCCCGTAGTGGGGAGCACAAGGCCCTGCTGGGAACTGTTCAACAACAGAAAACAGGTCAACACTGTCAGCCATCTTGTCAGCACAGGCACATCCCCATCACAGGGAAGCAGAGTCTAAAGGAAGCAAGTGAGGGCATGCTGGGAAGGGGGGTGTAGGCCAGAGCATGCTGGGAGTTGCAGTCACTCACAATAATTAGCCACCTAAATGGCCCAGCAAGCTCACAAAGCACCATGCACACCTCACAGGGAATGGTAATGGATTGGCAAGAACACTGGTACTGGGCTCTATTGTGGGGAGCACACGGCCCTACTGGGAATTGACCACCACCAAACACCTGAACTCCACTGTCAGCCATCTTGTCAGCACAGGCACACCCCCTCACAGGTAAGCACAGTCCAAAGGAAGGAAGTGAGGGCATGCTGGGAAGGGGTTGAATTACTTATTTATTTAAAAGATTTTATAAAGCGCTGGCTAGACCCGGAGGTATCAGAGCGCTTTACATCGGTATCACACAATAGATTGCAGGTTACAGCTTTACAAAGGTTACACAGTTATTAGATCATGGCAATTTTAGTTACAAGTAAGGTTGAGACAAACAAAAAGGAACATATAGGTAGGGGAAAGAGCTGGCAAGGGGAGGTATTCAGGGGAGTATGGGGGTAAGAGCAGGGGAAGTAGACAGAGAGTAGAGGAGGGAAAGAGGAGGGGAGAGTTAGAGACACGGCATGACAAGAGGAGGAGGAGGATGACAGGGACACAATCTGGTAGACGAGTCAAAGCTGCGCCAAAAGTCCATTAGCTGTGATCCCAGGGGAGTGGTATCATTTCCCCATCTCTGTTGCGAGAGGCTCCCTAAGCGCAGTGGACTCTCTCAGAGGGGTCTCTGAGGCTCCAAGGCCTATTTACTGGATTCTTCCCCAAAATGGGGAGAGGGAGTGCTTTGGCAAAGGGTGCCATACCATACTTCAATTTAGAGTGGCTCCCTTGGCGCTGTGGACTCTCTCAGCGGGTATGCTGAGACTCCAGCGTATATAACTTAGATGTTTCCCCAAAAGGGGGGATTGCTCAGTCAAAGGGCACAAAAGGACAGGGGGCTAGGTGGTAAAAGCAGGCAAGGGGAGATATTCCAGGGAGTGGGGGGGTAGGAGCAGGGGAAATAAACAGAGAGTGGAGGAGGGAAAGAGGAGGGGAGGATTAGTGACACGGCAAGGCAAGAGGAGGGGGAGGGTGATGGGGACACAAACCGGTAGGTGAGTCAAAGCTGCGCCCAAAGTCCAGTAAGCTGTGATCCCAGGGGGAGTGGTATAATTTCCCCATCTCAGTTGTGAAAGGCTCCCTAAGCACAGTGGACGCTCTCAGAGGGGTCTCTGAGACTTCAAGGCCTACTTTACTGGATCCTTCCCCAAAAAGGGGAGAGGGAGTGCTTTGGCAAGGGGTGCCATACCATACCTCATTTGTGAGTGGCTCCCTTAGCACTGTGGACTCTCTCAGCGGGTATGCTGAGACTCCAGTGTATGTATCTTGGATCTTTCCCCAAAAAGGGGAGAAGGAGTGTCAAGGGTTAATGTACAGACACTACTGTGCATCAAGGGTTAATGTACAGGCACTATTGTCAAAGGTTATCACCACAGATTGAGCACGTTATTCTAGGTGGTTTTTTGGTATTGTCGGAACGTTAGAAGTCATTGACTGCTGCAATATTGGATTTCTTGCATTTGCCTATGCTTATTGATGGTACCACTCGGCAAAACACGTTCTCCCCGCACGTGTTAAACGGTATCCAGCTCCCACGTGCAGCTCACGAATGTTCTGAAGGCAGTTAGTATATAAGGCTACCTGGAAGATGCAGTGACGCTTTGCTTCATTAGAGCGTCACCGCGAGAGCAGCTGAGCATTCCCCCGACCTCCGCCCTCTTCACCCAGCGCTTCCAGAAATCATTCAACTTGGGACTTGCCGAGTCTTGCCTGCATTCCTTTCCAGAATCCCTTCGGCTTACCTGAATACTCTGGACCTCATCGGGCTCTTCTCTTGCCTTCCCTGCACACCGGAGCCGATCCTGTGTCTTTCGTTTTTTTTTCCTGACAGCACGTCACCTCCAGAGGAGCCTCACAGTAAGAACAGTTAACCCCATCTTTCCCTGTTGAATAGCAGTATCGAGACTGGTATATATCCTCCACTATAACTCGTTTTGGTAATTAGATAGGACTACTTGCATGTAGAAAAAACGAACATTAAAAAAACAGCACTAGACTTGTGAAGCAACTAAGAACAAACATGCTGATAGGTGGTATTAAAGGGCCTCTATTTAATGATGAAAAAGAAAGACGACGAAAAGTGAACCTCTGTTTGTACTGTGGAAAAGCAGGTCACTTCGCTAAAAGCTGTCCTGTAAAACCAGTAAAACCAGTTAAAAAGAATGCTCTAGTCATAGCTACCGATTCTTTCATGGAGTCGGAAAACTAATCATCTCAGGGAATGAAGGGATCGATTCTTTGGGAAGAAAGCTAGCCGAGATCTCACGATATGCACCCAGTGTATTGAATCATGTGCCTAAACACTTTACGGTAAGATTACTTCTTATTTTGTCCACTCAACAGAGACATAGTATTCCTGTGCTCATAGATTCGGGGGCCACAGGCAATTTCTTTGACTTAGACTTAGCCAAAAAACTTCAATTGACTCAAATACAAAAGAAAGAGCCGGAACCTGTGAGGGCAGTTGATGGGTCAGCCTTATCCTCTGGTTTGATAAGATTTAACACAACACCGCTGCTGCTTGTTGCAGATAACGGCCACTCTGAGTACACAGTCTTTGATTTAATAGACACACCAACTTTTGGGGTCATTCTTGGTATCCCTTGGCTGGAGCTTCATAATCCAAAAATAGATTGGGCTAAGCGTACAGTGACACTTGATTCTGCCCACTGCAGATTACACTGTTATCAAGACACAAGAGATCCTATCATGCCTCTTTGTTGTGCAGCATTAACTGCTAATCATACTGAACTACCAAAAACATACCAGGATTTCGCTGATGTGTTTGACCCAGTCAAAGCAACTAAATTACCGCCCCATAGAAACTACGATTGTAGAATAGACCTCATTCCAGGAGTCAAATTACCATGTAGTAGAATATACGCTCTGACTGAACCTGAAAACCAATATTTACGAACCTACCTAGACGAGCTGTTAGAATTGGGTTTTATTCGACACTCCACATCACCAGTGTCTTCGCCTCTTTTTTTTGTAGCGAAGAAGACGGGTGATTTGCCCGCTTGCATTGACTATCGCGCCGTCAATAAGGCGACCGTTAAGAACAGGTACCCTTTACCTCTGATCCCTGTTCTTCTTAATCAAGTAAAAGGTTCCAGTGTATACACCAAACTGGATCTACGTTGAGCCTATCACCTAATTCGCGTAAAAGAAGGCGACGAATGGAAAACCGCCTTTCGTACCAAATTCGGCCTATTTGAATACACTGTGATGCCTTTTGGCCTGTGCAATGCCCCTGCGGCATTTCAATACTTCATAAACGAGGTGTTGCATGATCTTCTAGACATCTGCGTCATAGTGTATATTGACGATATTTTAATCTACTCAAAGAACCCAGAGGAACACACTAAACACGTTCGTTTAGTCCTTCAAAAACTCAGGGACAACGCTTTGTTTGTGAAACTAGAGAAATGTATGTTTAACTCCTCCAAGGTTGAATTTCTCGGATATTGGTTATCTCCTGAAGGTATCACTATGGATCCAAAAAAAGTGGAAGCTATTTTAAAATGGCCTTCACCCACATCTGTAAAAGACATACAGCGCATCCTAGGCTTCGCAAATTTTTATAGACGCTTCATAGCTAAATTTTCAGAAATCGTAGTGCCTATCACCACGCTGTTGCAAAAAGGAAAGAAATTTCTTTGGACTTCTGAAGCCGAGCAGGCCTTTTCAGTCTTGAAGAAGGCTTTCACTTCGGCACCTATTCTAACACATCCAGACCCGGATAGGCCTTTCTTTGTGGAAGTCGATGCCTCACAGACCGCAATAGGAGGAATTCTGATGCAGAAGGATAATAGGACAGGCCATATTGTTTTTAAGAAAGAACTTAAGACTTATCTGTTTAACGCTCCACTCTAACAGACTTGCTCTTGATCTATCACTCTTGCTGTTAAATTACTCACCGCGCCAGGATACCCCGTGGTAATAGAGCGCGCTATAAAAGTTTTAATAATAATAATAATAATAATAATAATTTACATCCAATAGCTTTTTTCTCAAGAAAACTATTGTCAGCAGAACAGAATTATACCATTGCAGAACGAGAACTTCTAGCAATTAAGGCCGTTCTCCAGGAATGGAGACACCATCTCCTGGGAACTAAACATACAGTGACCATCTTTTCTGATCACAAGAATCTGCAGTTTTATTCCACAGTGAAAGTTTTCACTCTAAGACAGATGCGTTGGTTACAATTCTTCAGTGAGTTTGACTTTATAATTATGTATCGCCCTGGAGAGAAACAATTATTATCTGACACCCTCTCTCGGTTAGTGTGCGAAAAGCAAAACGATCCAGTAAAAGAGGCACAAAGTATAATCCCAGCCGAGAAAGTGTGTGCTGAAACCACTTCTAAGACATTTTTTGACTTGGTAAAGAAACAGGTCACATCACTTAACCATGAGAATTGGTTATCTCAGAAACACAACTCAATTGAAGATGGTTTATTCTTCCACAAAAAGAAATTGCCAAATGAGGAATTATGTCAACAAATATTAAGCTGGAATCATGATCTAGGTACAGCGGCACATCCAGGAATCAATACAACTTTAGAGTTATGTCAACGACACTTTTGGTGGCAGGGTATGTTTTCAGACATACAGCAGTTCGTAAACACATGCCCGATTTGTGCACGTCAGAAATCAGTACATACAGCCCCAAGAGGTTATAGCTCCACATCCATGGCATACTATAAGCCTAGACTTTATCACTGACCTACCAAAATCAAATGGTTTTACAACAATTCTGGTGGTGGTAGACTTGTTGTCAAAAATGGGACATTTCATTCCTTTACCTAAAGTACTGTCAGCGGAAGAATTCAGTAAAGTGTTTTTGCAGCACATAATTAAGCTGCATGGATTGCCCAGTAAGATTATTTCAGATTGGGGCCCCCAGTTCGTGTCCAAATTTTGGAAACAATTCAGTAATAAGTTAGGAATAAAATTAGGTTTGTCTTCCGCCTTCCATCCTCAAACGGATGGTCAAACCGAAAGGGTGAACCAGATTGTTGAACAAAGCTTAGGTTGTCTGACAAGCACAATATCATCGAATTGGGATGAAACATTGCCCTTAGCCGAATTCTCCTATAACAACACTATTCATTCTGCATTAGGATGTTCACCGTTTTATTTTATGAATGGACAACATCCACGTTCATTCCCAGAGGCAGTCCCTGAACTAGATCAGAACATGCCAGCAGTCGCTGAAAGACTAGCCAAACTACGAATACTCCAGGAACATGTTAAAAAGGCCTTAGCTAAAAATAAAAACAGGATGAAAGAACACGCTGATAAACACAGATTGCCAAGTCCACCTTATAATGACGGAGACTTGGTCTGGTTATCAACTAAAAACATCCAAATCGAGGGGACTAAAAAACTGAAACCACGATTCATAGGGCCATTTCCCATAGAAAAGGTTCTAAATCCAGTGTCCATGAAATTACACCTCCCAGATGATTATTCTATCCATCCCGTTTTTCATGTATCCCTCCTAAAACCATTTGATCCATCCACTAGATCTGATAACCCGCCTCCACCAGTTGTAATGGGGGACAACCTTGAGTATGAAGTAAATAGAATAGTAGATGCCAAGCGCCTTCATGGCAGGCTCTATTATTTGATTGATTGGAAGGGTTATGATTCTAGTGAAAGATCCTGGGAACCAGAAGCGAATGTTCATGCTCCTCGCCTAGTTAGAAGGTTTCATGCCCTCCATCCAGACAAACCACGGCCAATTAGACGACCTTTGCGGGGGAGAACTGTCAAGGGTTAATGTACAGACACTACTGTGCATCAAGGGTTAATGTACAGGCACTATTGTCAAAGGTTATCACCACAGATTGAGCCCATTATTCTAGGTGGTTTTTTGGTATTGTCGGAACGTTAGAAGTCATTGACTGCTGCAATATTGGATTTCTTGCATTTGCCTATGCTTATTGATGGTACCACTCGGCAAAACACATTCTCCCCGCACGTGTTAACCGGTATCCGGCTCCCATGTGCAGGTCACGAATGTTCTGAAGGCAGTTAGTATATAAGGCTGCCTGGAAGACGCGGTGACGCTTAGCTTCATTAGAGCGTCACCGCGAGAGCAGCTGAGCATTCCCCCGACCTCTGCCCTCTTCACCCAGCGGTTCCAGAAATACTTCAACTTGGGACTTGCCGAGCCTTGCCTGCATTCCTTTCCAGAATCCCTTCGGCTTACCTGAATACTCTGGACCTCATCGGGCTCTTCTCTTGCCTTCCCTGCACACCGGAGCCGATCCTGTGTCTTCCGTTTTTTTTTTCCTGACAGCACGTCACTTCCAGAGGAGCCTCACAGTAAGAACAGTTAACCCCATCTTTCCCTGTTGAATAGCAGTATCAAGACTGGTATATATCCTCCACTATAACTCGTTTTGGTAATTAGATAGTACTACCTGCATGTAGAAAAAACGAACATAAAAAAACAGCACTAGACTTGTGAAGCAACTAAGAACAAACAATCATTGGCACAACCAAGAGCAAGAGTTCTTTATTGAGTACTGTCACTTGTGTTGCGAGCTGTGAATGAACAATCATTGGCACAACCAAGAGCAAGAGTTGTTATTTGAGTTTTGTCACTTTTGCTGCGAGCTGTGAACAAACAATCATTGGCACAAGCAAGAGGGTTAAGAGTTGCTTAATAAGCATTGTTATTTAAGGTATACACTGTGTATACTTGTTACCTGTGCTGTTAAAGAAGTATACACCACGGTTTTGTTACCAGCGCTGTGACGTAGTGAACAAGCACTGGTGTAGCACAAAAACTGATCAGTGAAGTACTCTGTTTGGGTATTTGGTATTTTCCTGTTGTTTCTTTCTTTTCTACTTTACAGACCAGAATCCCTTATCCCCACCTTGACAACAATTAATCAGGTACGCCTTGGGCTAATAACAATACTAACCAGTTGTCATTTGACGTGAGTACTATTATTGGTTCTCGATTCATGTTGTGTACTTTCGTTTAAAGCTCTCACAAGACACGAAGAGTTTGATAATTGTTGAAGTGTCAGCCAGGGCCAGAAGGTTGTAGGTATGTTCTTTTGTCCATGTATATATACATTCAGCATTGATTACCTTATGCTCAAAGAGAGTAGTGATTGTTATTCTTGCATATTGTGTACAGAACTAGTCAACGCCAGACCTGCTATACAGAACTAGTCAACACCAGAAGGCCCGGCACACTTATCTAGAGAAACATCATTTGGATTCCGCAAGGACCAGTGTTTTGTTTGTTTGTTTCTCTATCCACTTCCCCTTTCCCTTAAGGAAGAGTCAGAGTGGTCAAGCGTTGTAATCCTTGCTACCTGATTAATCCATAGGGGAGTTGGGAGTTTGCAGCATCAAAAGAGAAACACGCACAGCGCCTCGTGGTCTGAAGCTCAACAAGGAGGGCTTAGTCAAAGGGCACAAAAGGACAGGGGGCTAGGAGGTGAAGCGGGCATGCTGGGAGTTGCAGTCACTTACAATCCTCAGCTACCTACCTGACCCAGCAAGCTCACACTGCACCATGCTCATCTCAGAGGGAGTGGTAATTGATTAGCAAGAACTCTGGGGCTGGGCTCTGTTGTGGGGAGCACAAGGCCCTGCTGGGAACTGTGCAACAACAGATAACAGGACAACACTGTCAGCCATCCTGCCATTTCTGCCGTTCTCCCTCACAGGGAAGCAGAGTCAAATGGAAGGAAGTGAGGGCATGCTGGGAAGGGGGGTGTAGCCCAGAGCATGCTGGGAGTTGCAGTCACTCACAATCCTCAGCCACCTACATGACCCAGCAAGCTCACACACACCATGCTCATCTCACAGGGAGTAAATGTAAATGTAAATGTAAATGTAAATGTAGTATACTTGTAAAGCGCACAGCTGCCCCAGCAACGGGGCGTCCCGGCGCTGTATAACTCTGGGGAACCCGTCCTGGCTTTCCCTGTGGGACGGTCCCTTGCTGGGAGTCCCCAAGGTGGAGCAAGGCATCCCTGGAATTGGTGGGGCCGTTGTGGAGATTAGGCAAGCTAATGCCCAGAGTTGCCGAGTGGAACCCCTGATTGGAGTAAGCACCGAAGTGAAAATTATCGAGTCCGCTGACCAAGGTCCACGACCCTGCCGCGTCGGGAATTGAACCCTGGTCCCAGGCTGACTTCTGCTCTCAGGCCTGCCGCCTCTAACCAGTGAGCCACACTACTCTTAATGGATTGGCAAGAACTCTGGGACTGTGCCCTGTAGTAGGGAGCACAAGGCCCTGCCGGGAACTGTGCACCAACAGACAGCAGGACAACAATGTCAGCCATCTTGCCATCGCTGCCACACTTCCTCACAGGGTAGCAGAGTAAAATGTGAACAGGGATGACACTCCCGTGTCAGCCATCTGATGGCCCTTGAGTACCAATGAACATGTACATCTAAATACATACATGAGCTGCCTATGTGCACACTCCAACATGCACATTGAAAGGCATCATGATGGCTGGACAATGTACAACACAACATCACCCTCTGTGACGACTGGAGACAATGCAGTATACAGGCACGCATCCTGACGTCCTGGTGCAAATTTCATGTACATGAACCATTGATCCAAAAATCGAGGCGGGGGGAATGGTTCACTTGTCCTGTGTAACCCGGGTCCTAACTTATTTTATTGCCTCCATTCAAAACCTCACATACGTATACATGCGTATGGGGGAATATCTTTGTTTCCTGCATCAGTGTACTGTAGTAGTAGTTTCATTTGGTCACAATGTTACCAAATATGCTGTGCCCCCGCCTGGATGTAAACTGGCAGCTTTCCCAAGAGTGTACAGAGATGATAATTAAGAGTGCGTGTCTGTGCCAAGTGCTGTGAGTCAAAAACACTCACATCTCCCAAAGGCAAAGGTAAAATGGTGAACATATTGAGTGTACAAAGTCACAAACAAAGCTGCTGTGTGTGTGGATCCAGCTACTGATCCACTGCACCAGGGTTGTTCAGTGTTGGACAACATGTTGCAGCCCCATGTGATCCTAGAGCCTTTTTCTTCTCTAGACACGCTTGTGGAAGCAGCCAGTCTACCTCCAGGTAGAGGCACAGCATATTTGCACAAAGGGTGACCCAATGGAAATGCAGCTAAAGTACACTGAGGCGGTGAACCAAGATGTACCGCCCCATTCTTGTGTACGTATATCATGGCATTTAGTAAGGAATGAAAATACGTAAATAACCTGGTTGCACAGGACGAGTGATCCATTCCCCCATTCATTGTCATTACTACCCATTGCAAGCTGAATCGATCTGTACCTCTTCTCCCTCCTCATTGCTAAATACAAATGTGAATCATCAATGCCTTTAGTAACATAACTGACAATGTCTTACTCTTCCAAACACAGGTGCTCGTGGGGACACAGCAGCAAGTGAAGAGGAGTCCCTGGTCCAGACTTTGGTGGAGGACGAGCTTTCTGGTGTGGATCTGGCTCTGTCCTCTTCGGATGACGATCAACAACCTGGCACCTCTGGTGTGAGTCATCATGCAGCCCCAGCAGCACTGACATCTGCACCCCCTGCAACCACACCAACACCTGGCAACAGACCGAGCACCCTTGCCAACACGGACAGACCTAGGACACCAAATCCAAACCATACAGGGATACGGCCACCCAGGAAGCAACGGACAATAACACCAGTAGCAACAGCCAAGGTGTCCCAGGGTGACCTGTGTGTGCCACCGCAGGTCCTGCCCATGTGGCTAGGGGTGGTGGCGGGGTGTCAGGCAGAGGTCACGGCCTGCAGAGGGGCATGGCCTGCATGATGACCCACAACTGCTACGCATCATAGATGCCTACCAAGATAGCATTGCAGGATTCAGCCAGGTAGTGAGGATCCTCAAGGACATGCAACAGGAGCAGGCTGGCCACCATGCATGCATGGAGGCCAAGTGGAACAAACTTACTACAGTGCATAGCGACATCTTGACGTGTCTCCGCCAGATCAGCAGAAATATGTCCACACCTCCCTGTGTGCTCACACCATCTGTTGCTGCAACATCTGCAAATGCCACAGGGAGGGAGGATTAATCTGGTGGAGAGTCTGATGCTCCACCGAGGCCTGCACTTGAGGATCCCCCAGAAGACGAAGAGGGGTCGTTCGAAGAGGGACAAGTGAGCCACTGTTGTCCGTGCACATCCCCCAGGAACCCTGAACCTGTTTTGGATATTGGCTTTTATGTGCAAAGCGTTCACCTTGTTGCATATGACACAACTCCCCAACATGACATGGAGGGTCCATGTTGTTCCAATGTAGGAGATGAATGTGGACTTCACTCTGGACATTTCATCTACCAGGACTTCTAACTCATCTGTGAATTTTGGATTCTAAGACCCGTGTACAGCACTATCTCCACACATGAATGTAAATAAACTCACTCTTACACTATACCTGCCTATGTTGTGATTAAAACTTGGTATGTGTCATGGAGCAGATGAAATTCTGAAGTACACAGTGCATACACACTACTTAGCAATGTCACCGTTATGTGACTCATGTTGATGTGACACATATGAGGGAGAAACACCAATAGGGCCCCACTACACATTCTCACCATTGACATGTTACATATTGTCTACAAAGATGTACACCAGAAATAAAGTGGAATGCACAGACACCACACCTATCCACGGACAGTGATAACAAGCCCACACAGGAGGTAACCAAAGGTCAGTCAGATGTGTGACGATAGACAACACCATAACAAGTGAACCACAGGTCTATCACACATCAGCAACAAGTTTATTATACAACAGAAGCAAGGTAAGTCAGTCCACCTGACAGTGGGCACCCGGTCATCAAGTCTTGTTGATTAGAGCTTCAAGGATGTGTCACATCACATGATGGGATACTAGAAGTTCCAACCTGGCATTGGATTCTGGTTGTTGGGTGTCAGAGTTGACCAAGCACCAGCCTAAGTACTTTTGAAAGGATGAAAATATGACACAGTCAAAAGCACACCAGAACAGGATGGAAATGCAATGAACATGCACAAAACATATCACAAGAAACCTACACAGTAACAAATTGGCATGTCAACAACATTGTGGACCATGACCATCAGACAGGACACATCACTGCATGCATCCAGTCAAGTACCACACCAGTCAAGTACCACACGGACAAACCCAAATAGCAACTGAGCAGCACCCACACATCACACAGGCAAAGTCAAGACATTGACATAACAACCCTGGGAACTCACAATGAGCTGTAGAAGTTGTTGATGAGCTGTGCGTGGACATCACCATCATCATCATCACTGGCCTCCTGACCCAGGCCTGGATCCTCCACAGGTGGGGGATATTGGTCATCGTCATCCTGTATGAGAGGCACCTCCTTCCGCACTGCCATGTTGTGTAGCATGCAGCATACTATGATGATCTTGCACACTTAGCAGGCTCATATGGGAGGGCACCTCCAGTCTTGTTCAGGCATCGGAAGCGGCTTTTCAGGAGACCAAAGGTCCGCTCAATCACTCTCTTGGTTTAACCATGTGCCTCATTGTAGCGCATCTCGGCTGCTGTCTCAGGGTTCCTGAGGGGTGTCAGCAACCATGCCATGTTGTGGTATCCAGAGTCACCTACATACAAAGAATAGCACATTAGTTGAGTCTTGTAAGAGGGTGGGATACAACATTGCCAGACACACACAATGGAAACAGTACACACCAACAAGCCAAGCACGCTGGTTTGGCATCTTTGACATCATCAACGCAATGCGAATCCTCCTCATGACGTAGGCATTGGGCCCAGAACCGGGAAAATGTACACACACATGTGTGATCACCATGCCCGCCAGACATACCACCAGAGCATTGATGGATTGGAAGTGTTTCCTGTTGCGGTAGGCCTACTCATGTGCCCGTGGTGGTATCAGTGCCACATATGTTCCATCAATAGAACCAATGACGTTTGACATCCTCCCCAGTCTATAAAAAGCATCTTTTATGTCAGTGAGTTCACCAGGGCTAGGAAACCTAATGTATTTGTCAAGGAAATGCAACATCCCCTCCAAGACATCATGAAGCACACGGCTGAACATAGTTTGTGACATACCACCAGCACTAGCAACAGTGTGTTGAAAGGTACCGGTGGCAAAGAAGTGCAGGGCTGCATCACCTTGACCTTTGGTGTCAATGCTGTTGGGTATGTCCGGCCAGGTAGCAGATGTGGCGCCAACTGCTCCGCCAACTCATCGATCAGTCTCCTGGTGAAGTGGTACCGTCAGATGCTGTTGCGTTCCATGGTGGTCTCAAGGTCTGGGAAAGGTCTATGGACAGTTGGTGCCCTGAAGTACAGAGATGGGTAAAGTAAGATTATACATTCATCTATCCATGTGGCACTCACCTTGAAAAAAATCACATGACACATCATAGCAATACACAATGATCTGAGGTGTGTGCTGTTGGTCATGGACACATATGTCACCTACATGCCCATCATCTCACATATCAATGAGACATGTGTACATGATTTCCATGGAGTGCAATGCCAATTCATTGGGCAGTGGCACAGTACCTTTATACTGCTGTCACGTTCAAAACACTCAACACAGTGACATGTGATTACTGATGTTTCACAGGCATCACAACTCCATGTCAGGGCGATCGCCATGGTCCCTGTATTGCCACTTGTGCACTGGAATGACATGGCAAATCATGGACATCCCACAACCAATAATGACTCCCACAGGTAGTGACCCTGTGGTCCCCACAGGCGATACATGGACATCTCTGAGCCACTTACACACAGCATAAAATGTTGATGCACAAAGCACATGGTGGACACATGCTCCCATTGGGCACATAGAACCACACACATCACAGACACTACATGCACACAGACTGTGGGTGTACATCATGAATGTGTCCATGGGTCTTGCTCTGATGTACATAACATGCAAACCTGTATTCATGGTGTATGTGACAGGTCATACACATCTCCAAACAGGTACTGTGTCCATGACTCATGCCCATGTCAATCATAATTACATCGATTTTCTGAAAATGTCAAACATAGCAATCTGCAACCTTGGTATCTATGGGGACATGCTGTGGTGTTGAAGGTGTGGCCATGGCAATGAAATCTGTGTGGAATCCTTATGCAAGTCACACCAATGTGAACCAATGCTGGTGACTAGTCTGCGGACGCGCCGTACATACATGGACAGAGTAGTGCGCACACCTTGTCCATTGACTGTAAGATGCGTATGCATTACAGTCACCCACGTCGGGTCACATTGACGACAATGGGCTATGCGTTCGCACGGCTTGGTTCATGCATGTACGATGCGTATGCAATGTTACCCAACGCGTGTGACTTCTATAGAGACGTACCGTGCAGTTCTGGACCGAGCCCTGCACACGGTTTAGCCATGGATTGTAATCTGAACCGATGCGGGTGACTTCTAAGCAGACGTGTCGTACAGGCATGGACCGAGCTGTGCTCACACATAGCACATAGAATCATATTGGGACAGATGCGTGTGGTTCAAAAAAATATGCGTTGTATAGTCTATGTACCGAGCCATGCGCACTCATTGGCAATGGGCTGTCATGGAGACAAACTCGAATTCAAAATTTGTCCGAGTCGTGCGCTGGAAATTCAGTTGGATGCCTACATCAATGTTGCCATCTTACGGTGTCCTGAAGGTGAATGTTTTGAACGATGTGGAAGACGTGTAGGAGACTTACATTTCCATGGATTGGACAGATTCATAGAATGCAACCGTATCGGGCCTATCAGGAAGTGGCAATGTCACAGAATCTGACTCTGCAGCACTGATTTAAGGCTGGCAGGCCCCCAGGGAGCTCACTTGCCTGCACTACATGCTACAGGACCACACATCTGATTCCACTGCTGCTGTCTATACTTCCTCTGGACCCTGCAATGGCACGTACTCTGTAGAGGGCCCCAGCATTCACAGAGGAGGAGAACCAGGCCATGCTGGATGGGCTCCTCCCAGAGTACAGCAAGCTGTATGGAAACCAGGGGAGCAGGTGTGTGTTCAGTCCACTGCCTACGATTTCCTGTAAGTTGTCTGACTAGCAGTAATAGAATAGAAGTGTGTGTGTGTATTATTCTTTATTCGTTTTTAAAGTACATAAAAAACCATAAAAGCAATATAGATAAAAACCACATTACACATCAAGATAAAAGTTATTTCAATTCATAAGGATACATGGTGTTTAAACAGCCGTATATCTTTCTGACTAATACATTTGTAAAACTAATTTCTGAGATCCGAATAATTATTATGGAGAAAAAACTTTATCCAAGATTTACTCTATGTTTAAAAATACATTTCAAGAAGGTCACAATGTGTTTACAGATCCATTCGGATTCTAAAAACTGGAGTCGCAGCATGGCTTGGCGACATCTTCTAAAGCCCATTTTTTTTAACATCGGCAACAACCAGAGCCTACGGTGGTCATCATAAAATTTACAAAACAGGACAGTATGAGTTGTTGACTGTGGTGATGTTCTATCGCATGGACATGGTAATAGAATTTGATCCTAAGTGTTTTGAACTGGGAATGCCACCAGTCGATGAAAGATGTTGAGTCTAAATCTTATCAACAGGAATCGTTCAAATTGTGACGATACAAAGGTTAAGTATGGCTGAATTGCGAAGGTAGTCTGTACCGCCATCGAATGGTGTACAGAAGCTTTTCTTGCTTCTGTGGCGACACGCAGCTCTTCAACATGACTCAATGCCCTTAGTTTCAGATCTTTTCTAGATATTTCACAAATCTTGTCTGGGGCGGAGTAATATTCTCAGACCCCATAATCAGTCAAAAACCTTTCCACATAACTAAGCCAACTGATTTTAGATGAGTGGTCGAGTGACATACAGTCCTCCACTATTTGGTTGGTTAGTGAATTTTCTGTTGATGTCCATATTCGTCGCCACAATAGGAGCGGTTGTATTTTTGCCAAGTCCGCCAGATGCGAAATCCCCAGTTCCACATGGCACGCAAACGTTGAAACACTTTTTGGTGCCGCTAATAAAAATCTTAGAAAGGAATTCTCTGCTACTTGTAAGGAACTAGTATTGGTGTGTCCCCACAGACCAGCCCCATATAAGGCAACCGTTTGACATTTGGCTCTATAAATTTGTAATAGTTCAGCGGGTGGCCTTTTTCCTAGTTTTTGTGAGAAGCTTATAAGGGCAGCGATTGCTCGCACAAGATGACGTTTCCTGGCCTCAACTGCTGGTTTCCAATTTAGTCTTTCATCTATTACGATGCCTAAGTAGGGGTAATGGCCAGTGACTTCGAGTCTTTCTTTGTCAAGGAATATAGCTTTCCCCCCTTTTTTCCCTGATCCTGCTGCCATGATGTATGTTTTTTTTTATGTTAATTCGCAACTCAAGGTTCCCCATAAAGGTAGCATACCTACCTAGAGCCTTCTGAAACTCGCTTGGGGTGCGGGCCAGTATCACGGCATCGTCCGCATAGAGCATAGCGGGTATCGGGCGATCTCTCACTTGCGGCAAGTCCTGGCACCCCTTCAACATTGCCACCTCCAATCCATTTGTATAAAGGGAAAAAAGAAAGGGGGCCAGGACACACCCCTGCCGGACACCACGCTCTACCCCAAACGACTCCGACAACTGGCCTTTTACACCAAAACGTACCCTTGCAGAGGCGTTAGAGTATAGTTCCCTCAAAAGATCAATTAAAGAGACCTCAATAACCAATACTGAAAGGACGGACCATAGTTTTTCATGGGAACGCAGCAGAGAGATCAACATACGCCATGTATAACCTACCCTGCTTCGCGCAAACATATTTACCAAATAACAAGGATAAGTTTAAGGCCTGCTCAGTAGTCCCAAAACCCTCCCGAAAACCAAATTGGAGATCGGACAGGATCCCGCAATCGTCCGCCCACCGCTGTAAGCGCTCGAGGGCTAGTCTCCCCACCACCTTGCCCAGCGAGTCCAGCAGGGAGATCGGGCGATAGCATGATGCCTCTTGCCTGTCTCCTTTCTTAAATATAGGGACCATGATGGATTTGGTCCAAGATGGGAGCAAACCATTTTTTAGGGCTGCCCTGAGCACCCTAGTCAATAAGGGGGCCCAGAGATCTACTTTATATTTAGAAAAATTCTACAGGAACCCCATCAGGGCCCGGGGCGTTGCCATTTTTACTCACATTTAATGCTTGAAGGACCTCTGTTAGGGTTACGTCTAATGATATTGGGTAGGCCACCGTCTTTGGGCTATTACTACAGGCTACATCAACCCCATCTTGTTCCTGACCCTTCTTAAATATTTTTGAGAAGTGGTCCACCCAAACTGATCCCTCAATGGCTACTTCAATGGTTGGAAGGGCTTTATGATCTGATAGGAATGGAGCTTTTACCGCTCTCCAGAATGCCTCACTATTTTTGTCTAAACAGCTCTCATGTAGTTGGTCCCATAGGGCTTGTTTCAGTTCGACTTTCCTTTCTTTACATACTCTATTGTAGTCCTTTCTTAAGGTTCTTATTTATTCTTTATCCCTATTTTTTCTTTTAAGGGCCATTTTTAATTTTGTTTGTGCCACTGTGCAACTATGATTAAATCATCCTGTTTTTCTGGGACGATCACTTTTTATTTTGACCGTTAATAATTCATTTGTTTTCTCCAGGATTACCTAAAAATTTTGTAGAACTTCCTCCTCCGGGGTTCCCATATCTAGACATTTAACTATCGAAGGATAGACTTCACGTATCACTTTTTTGTTAGTTCCCCGGCGTCTACCTTTTCCCATCTAAGGGAATATCCATTTATTTTTGCTAGGTGTAAGGTGCTCTGGGTTAATGCACTAGTTAGAATCTGTTGGGTGGCCTGGCCTTGGTCCAAATAAAATTCTATGGTAACGGCACAATGATCACTTAGTGTGTTCACCAGTAGGTCAGAACTCATAATTCTTTCACCCAGAGAATTTGATACTAGAATTTAATCTACTGTGGTCTCACAGCCCCTTCCCAAGACAGTTGGGTCTAACCGATGGGATATCGTGTTTAGTTTGTTCACCATCTCAAGGCCCAGATCTGAGAGGACATCATTCAAATAGGCCCCCGTCGAATAATGAGTAAAATGAACAACTGGTTCTTCGTGTTCATCCACCAGCCCACAGATATTGCTATTACTTCCTGAACAGGGGTACAAGTTAAAATCGCCCCCCCAAACTATATTTACACTAGCACTACCTCTTAACTCCTGTGTAAGATGGGAGAGCTTTTGACGTACAGAACCCAAAACATTCAGAAACTGTCCTTCCGTAAGATTATTATAAAGATTAAGCAGGATGATGATATCTTTATTGTGAAACATTAATCTAAGCAACTGATAATTTGGATCCATGTGGAGGACTTTTATTTCCAGTCCTTGAATTGTATTTGCTATGAAAACCGACAAACCTCCCTTTGCCCTACCCGATGTTGTTGCCACTGCAGGAGTATAGTAGGTCTTATATCTGGGCAGATGCAAATCTGTCGTAGCCCATGTCTCCTGGAGACAGATAACAGTATGATTTTGCACAAAGTTCAGGGCACTTCCGTCCTCAACCTTTGTGGGAAGGCCCGCTATATTCCAGAACATGAGTTTAAGAGATTGCCCTTCATTTACTAGTAGGCTGTCCCTGGGAGGGGTATAATGAGTTCCCATATGTACTTCTTCAGCGGGTATCTCCCCAATGTTTTCTTTTGGGTTTTGGGTTGCGCCTCCCATATGGGTTCCAACATCATTTTGTCCCACCCTGTTTTTTTCTCTCTGATTGGGCTGCGTTAGTGAAGATTCAACCATGTTATTTTTTTCCTGTAATTCTCGACCCCCTACCATTTGGATTTTAGAGACTATGGGCTTAGCTGGAGTATCGATTCTCCCATAGTCGAGTCAGTCCACACCTTCCATCCCATAAAGCATCGAGAAGTGATTAAAGGTCGGGATGTTAAAGGCTTGTTGATCTAAATCAAAATTGTAAACGCCCTGATTTAGAGGGAGTCTTTGTTGGTAAAAGGACCCTTGATTGAAACCATAATATTCCATGGCATGCCTATCTATGCCCTGCCCTCTTGATGTATATTCTTTAGATTGTGGGGGCGGCATCCGGGGATAAAAATAGCTCAGATAGTGCGTAGAGATGGAGTCGCTACCTCTCGTGTCATACCAATCGCCAAAATGCCTCACAGCTCTATGATCTTTAAAATTAACAATAATGGCGTCCCCATTTTTATCTTTAGGTCTCGATCCGACCCAGTGTACACGCCTTGTATTAAGGATTTCTCCATTCACATGGGCCGGCAGAGGTCTATTATTGCACAGCCAATGGATTACTTTATTTCTCAGGGCTCGATGATCTTCCTTTGTTCCCACGGGGAGCACAGGAACCCCAGCCATGATAATTACGTAGGGGGCCGATTCTGGTGGCAGGTCAACTCTTCTATTGGGTGCTTTATATGTATATTGAGGGCCAGTCAATCCAACTTCCTTATTGTCCTTTTTTTTTACAAGGTTCCAGTTTTTTCCCTAATCCTATTTCCTCCCCCTTTTGGCTGCTAATGTTTCGTTCAGGTACAGGTTTAGGGGAAGGTATCTTCTGTGATTTAGTAGGTGTCTGTACTTTAATAGGAGATTTGCATGGTAGTTTTTGTGTAATGTTTTTAGCCTTTATAGGTAAATTAGGACAGGAGGAGCTTTGTTTAATGGGCAACTTCGAGTTCACTATAGCAACCGGGGGATTAGTGGTAGTCAGACCTTTTACCAGGTCGACAAGCAGGGATGAATTACCTTCGACCTGCTTTTCGATCTGGTCTAGCTTTGTGTTAATCATTCTGGTTCTTTCTAGGAGTGTGAACATCAGGGTCTTGACCAGGAACTCTATCTTTCCCAGGAAGTCGCCCCAGTCAATGGGACAATTAGAGGAGTGGGTGACTGTTCTGGGAAAAACAGAGGGCTCAGCCAGCGCTGACGGGGCAGATATCAGAATCTTTTTTTGTAAATTTGGTATTTTGGGTATTTTTGGTTGGGGGAGCCACCCCCTATATTCTCACTAACAGTATTGATCTTCACTGGAGTTCTCTGATTCGAATCAGAGGGAGATGGTATAAGTAGCCTTGGAGAGTCTGATAGACCAGTATTAGTACTATTTGAAGATAAGCTCAACTGTGATGGAGTTGTACTAGAAATATCTTGGCCTTCCTCCTCCTCCACCAGCCTAGGTCCCTCCCGTATAGCATTTGTGTGTACCGGTGAAGGCACCGACCCGATTTGCCCCAATGATGATCTTTTCCCTGTTATTAGGTCCAAAGATAGGCGCTTCTCTGCAAAAGCAATTTCTTTTTCAAGTATATTTGTGGCTCTCTTGAAAAAGTGATCCAAAGTACCCGTAGCCGCCCCATTTGAAGTTGTTAGGGTAGTGGTATGACAAATTTTCCCAGAGCACAAAGACATATTGCCTTCGGACAATACTGAGCAACACTTTACAACAGATGTCACAATCGTACCTGATCACAGCAACATTTTACTAGTTAAATAAGTATCCACCTTTCATGAACAGGAGACAAGGGTAAGAGGGGGGGTCCGGCCCGGACTTGATCGTCCTTGGACGGCCTTAGACTGCCCGCCCTTTGCCCGGGCTTCGCTCCGTGCTTTGCCCCGCGCACGCCCCGCGGTCGCGGGCGGAAGTGAGGCTAAGTAGGAGAAGGAGGGGTGGGAAGAGGCACCAGGTGCGCGAAATGCCAGAGCGCAAGCACCTCTGGGCCTCGCAGTCCCGCTCCTCGATATGAGCCCAGTTCGATAGAAATGTTAAGAGCCGGCAGTAGGTCCGTTGCAGTTCACGGAATGCTTTTTCCAACAGCCGCAGTTCCACCCGGTGATTTGCTCACTTTCCAAAAAATCAGCTAAGTCCACACAGCATACGATTGTGAATAGAAGTGTGCACAGCAGTGAGAGGCATATGCACTGAGTACTTGCAGCAACCAATTTATGTGGGTACATGTGATGAACAGGTGTCCTGCTGCAGTAGTGCAGCAGTGCAGCAATGCTAGCCTTTAATTCCTAGGCAATATTATCATGTCAGACCGGCAGCACAAAATCACATTTCTATGTGTGCACTACCTGTGTACCTCATTTAGCTTTGTGATGACTACATGTATTTTAAACTGTATGCAGCACAATTATGTGGCATGTGTGGTAATGTCCTCTTCACTTTGTTATCCTCACAGGTTGATGCCCACCAGAAGCAGGAGATCTGGCTGACCATCGCCTGGGCAGTAAGATCTGTGGGGAACTGCAAGTGCCGGATCCGCAACTGCCAGAAGAGGTGGCAGGACCTACGTGGCTGGACCCGGAGGATCGCAAGGGTCCAGCTGAAGCTGTCGCCTCTGCGCCGTAGACACCGGACCCTGACCCCCACATGCTCCAGATTCTGGCGGTGGTATTCCAAGACCTGGATGGGCAACTGAAGGCCAGACAGCAGCAAGGAGGGGATAAGTCCATGCCTGGTCTGTGAACATGTGTGAGAGGCTATTTGCAGTCTTTTGGCCTGGTCATACTTCCACATTACGTTGGTCTTGGAGTCTTGGACTCATGTCCCTCAATTGTGTAAGTCACACTCCTCATCTGACCCACAGTTGTGGCCCCTACAGTCTGTGACTTTTTTGACTTGGGCACTGTGTCCCTTCAATCACCTATGCTGAGGGTCCTGCACAGCCTATGTTACTGGGACTCTGATGGGTGCTTTGTGGATGGGTCTATTTTTTGCACTAGGCCTGGTCTCTGACATGTGTTCTGTGTGTGCCTTTCATATGTGTTCCAATTGCTGGTCTGGTTCACAACATGTGTGTGGGTTTTTTTAAACATACCCATGCAGCAGGTGAGTCCATGTAGTGTCCTCAGGAGTATGTATAGTAAGTATGTCACACTAGCCCAGACACCTGCCTACTGTCCAGGACAATACACAGTTACAGGTTTACCTAATCAGTCATGCCCACTCCACGGCATTGGGAGACTCTGTACTCACACTCACATGTATGTACCTACTGATTGTGCTTCATGAAATGTGCCATCAGGTTTCTGTCACAATGTCATTGTGGTATGGCTTCCTTTTTGTGACAACTGGTGTGTCGAGGATTTTAGTGTCAGCAGGGCATCTGAGTTGTGTCAATTGGGATGATACCTGTGCAACATATAGGGGTGTGGTCAGTTGACTGTGAACAATGCTGTATGCAACAGTGACTTTCACGCAGCTGTGTATCATTAGCAGCAGACTATGAGGTGCTCATGTTCAGGTAGTTGTGTTTGCAGTCACTCATTAGTCAGATTTTAGTGATGTTGGTTCATCATAGTGCAAGAACTGTGTGTGGCAGGGGACGGACAAGTGCACTTTTCAGCTGCAGAGTTTGGTATGGGCATGACATATGAATGTGATGCAGTGCAGACTGATGTTGTCCGGATGCATTGCCCCATGACATGTGGCAGTGAACACTGACTTACCATGCATGTCTGTGCCAGGGCATTGACTTGAGAAGAGGGATCCTGCATTGGAGTCAGAGGTGCTCCATGCACCCCATTGTGTCATTAACACCTGTACTGAGTGATTGGCATGTGATGTGATGTATATTTATATTAATGAACTTCTACATGGCCTTTTGCATGTACAACAACTGTGTATGTGGTGCATGTGTGCACTTTGGGGTATCATCAGCCAGCATGCAACAGACATATGGGTACAGGTCCAGGAGGGATATGGGTGCCATGGTTGATGTTCAGACTGGCTAATGCCCTATGTACACCTGTGTGGGCATTTTGAGCAAATATCATGCCCTGTAAAGTATTGTATTTACAGTGTTGAATGCAGTCAGTGCAGGCGACTAATGAGGGCCTTGTTTTCCTACTTATATGCAGATGCATCCACGGGCACAGGAGACAGTGTCAGGGAACTGGAATATGGTTTAAGTGAGAAAAAACTCTCAGCTAGTTGCGCACTGTTCACTCAGTGTTATCCAACACTCATCAATGTAAACACAAAATCAAACTGAAACTTCAGTTATTTTAATTCATAACCTATTACTTCTCTGAGCATCTAAGCGTTTTTACAAAATGCAAATAATGAACCAATTGAACATATAGTTTTCTGATTTTCAATTCAATTCATAAAACATTTTCATTTTCAAATCAACACAACGCAAAACATTTGATAATTGATTTTCACATTTTCATTTCATGCCCAATGCATTTCGGCACAACAGGTGTGCCTTCATCAGGGGCTGATCTGTAATAAAAGTAGAAACAATGGAACAGGTAAGTGTATTATGTGTGATGAGTTCCATGGGGGTGTGTATTTACAAATGAAGCATCATCATACCTCTGATGGACGTTAATTCCTCTTATAACACTGTAAAAATGAAACAACAAACCGAAGAAGAAGCCAGTATTAAAATTGCCTAAACCAGATAAAAAACAATAATGCCATTCGTGCAAAAATATTAATGCCAGTTCAACAAACACAAGATCCGCTTACCTAGATGAAAACTGAAATGTGTCACCCTGTAAATACAAATAACAGCCACAATATATACACCTATTAATTCGCATAATATTCACAATGTATAATCTCCATAATAAAGAAACTTGGTTCCTACCTGATTTGCAATGACTCTTCCAATCTAGAAAATATATATAATATGATATTTTTGAAAATTATCCAAAACGGACTCCAGGTGTCCATAAGCGCCGCTAAATATCAAATCACTCACCTCATGCTCACTAAGGTCTAACCTAAAACACAAAAACGAGTAGTTTTTAGCTCCATAGTGTCTCACTGCGACTGTTTTACAACAGTAAAACTAATGTTGCTCTCAATCCCATATATAACCAAAATACCCCTTTACCTTCTAATGGTGTCGTCAATGAATTAAACAGTAGTACTCAGCCTCGTCAACCGCTATAATCCAAACTGCCTTAAAACAAGACGTCTCGCGCCATTGCCTAAATCCTCCGCGTTTGTAGTGTGTAGTTGTCATCAACACTGAAAACGGACTCTATCACCAAATATACCGATCACCAAAGAAACCACTGCGGCCATTTTCAAAGGGAGTAAACCCAATAATCCGAACGCTATCTCCCAGGGAAAGATGCGCCGTGCATAACATACTGTGATCAAACACCATCTGAATATTCGCGCTAATCAAGTTCACTGCAGTCCCACCATGCTCGTGGGCTCTACTCTCACGATTGCATCTGCAACACTAAAAACGGACTGACACCTCCGTAGTCAGCCCACTTTAAGCTATCACCAACCTAACCAACACTGAGAACAAACTGCCGCCTCATCATCTGTTCTTTCACGTCCTGTACACAATCTGGATAGCATTATTGCTTGGATCCTGTCCCCATTATAAAACGATGTGATATGCTGTAGTGTCAAGTGTTATCAGGCACGAGACGGCGGTGAGCGTTATAAAACAAAACTCCAAACTGTGTACATACCGGATAAGTGATAGATACAAAGGTGTTAATAGTTCAATACATGATATAGCATCCTAATAATAATCCTGGAATGATCTATTCCGTAAAGGTAATAAAAAACATGGGATACATAGTAATGTTGTACAGTACTAATATCTTTTCACTTTCACTATTCCAGTGATAAATAGAGTTGCATGCTCACTTGACTCACTCTGTGAACACTCTGCTTAATAATTGTTTGTGGACATGTTCCTCTTAAAAATAATACATTCAATGCAACGTTTCCAGCTCATTAGTCACCATTGTTTCACAGCCCTTAAACTTACATCTAAATATTGAATTATCATCCTGATTATACAGTTCTAAACCTGTGATCAAATCACAAATCAGTAATCATTGTTGCGAGTATATACATTCGAATATAGGTAATGCATTGAATAGGATTTACATCATGATATAAGGGAAACTTATAACAATGTCAATATTGTTGCTATGTATTGCGGGGGCAAGCCATTTAACATAATGCGAAAGAAACCCTAACCTAACTCAAAATAACGTGTAGAGTGATAAAAAAACTTAAATAAACTTGAATAAAACTGCTGAATCTGAATATCATGTATGGAGCTATAGATAACATGAAAGGTCATATCTGTCATTTAGTCCCTTGGGCTGCATAGTCTGTAGAAATTTGATCCAGTACAGCTCACGTTGTAAAAGGCGGAGTCTGTTGTCAGTGCCTGATTTAATCTCAACCTTCTCAATAATGAAACATCGTAATTGAGAAATTGTGTGATTAGACTCTTTCCAGTGGGTAGCTAAAGGAGATGAAAGGTTCTGATTCCGTATCCGACTCTTGTGCTCATTTAGTCGTGTTTTAAGCTTGCGCTCTGTCTTCCCTACATATAACTTGCCACATGGGCACTTAATGCCATAGACTACATTAAGAGTGTTACAATCACTACTGTGTCTGAGTTTAATTGCCTGGCCAGATGTCGGGTGCGAAAAAACATTACCAGTGATTATATTATTACAGTTCACACAGTTCAAACAACGAGTTGTTCCTTTGTAGTCTCCATGTTGGTCATCTTCTCTCCCTTTCAGGATTTGTCGTATGTTGGGTCCTCTTTTATATGCATGCATTGGGGGTTGGGCAAATATCCCATTGAACTCTGTCTCTGTGGAAAGCAGTTCCCAACGTTGATTAACAATGCGTTTAATCTTTGTTGAAACTGTGGTAAACTTGGACACAAATACCACTCTGTCCTGGTTTGTTTTCAGTTTTGGTTGTAACAATGTGTCTCTATTCATTTCTGCCACTCGCTCTCTACTCCGTTGTATGATGGTATCAGGATATCCACGACTTTGATATCTTTGTGCAAACTTCTCAATATTGGTTTCACTAGTAGTAGTCAGTGAACAGATCCTTTTAATTCGAATAAATTGAGACAAAGGTAAATTCTCGATCAGTTTTCGTGGATGAAAGCTAGCGTAATGTAAAGCACTATTTCGATCAGTGTCCTTGGTGAATAATTCTGTTTCAAATCCTGAGAGTTTTTTTCGAATTCTCACATCCAGGAAATCCATTATGTTAGAATCAATTTTATGAGTAAATTGAATCCTAGGATTTACAGAATTCAAATACAGTATCATGTCAAGTAATGCTTTCTCAGTGCCTCGCCAAATTAAAAAGATGTCGTCTATGAAACGACAATACATCCTAATTTGTGTCCATGCTGCTGTGTCGAACACATGTTCAGCCTCAAATTGCGCCATAAAGATGTTCGCATACGCAGGAGCCCCTGCAAAGCCCATTGATGTACCAGTCATTTGAGCATAAAACCTTTTGTCCCATTCAAAATAGCTGTTGTTCAAGCAAAACTTCAGTAGCTGCAAGAGAAACACTTTCTCCGTGGGTAATTCCTCCATTTGTAGAAGAGCCCATTCAACTGAATCTAATCCCTCTGAGTGTGGAATCGAAGTATAGAGAGAGACTACATCTACTGTACACAGAATCCAGTTCTCGTCTATTTCACCTCCAATTTCTGAAATCTTTGATAAAAAATCACTCGTATCTCGAATGTAAGATCTCCACTTTTGAACAAATTGCTGCAAAAAGAAATCCAAGAATTTTCCAAGGGGGTCAAAAAGAGACCCACATCCCGAGACAATAGGTCTGCAGGGTGGGTTCGTTAGGTGTTTATGCACCTTGGGGAGCATGTAAAGTTTTGGACAGCGTGGATTGGTTGTCGTCAAAAATCTTTGGATCTTCTCATCTATCCATTCTTGTTCTCGAGCTTCTGATAAGAGAGTTTTAAGCATTGATTGCAGTGTTGTCGTGGGATCTCTATCCAGAATCTGATAGGTACCAGTATCTGAAACATGCTCCTCAACTTTAGCCGTATAAAAATACTTATCCATCACCACCATGGCTCCTCCTTTATCTGCCGGTTGTATTTGGATGTTGCTATTCTTTGCCAAGTTGTGCAGAGTCCGTTCTTCTGATTTTGTGAGATTACCACGTGTTCGTGACTTATAATCCAGACTTTGTATATCCTTTTTCACCATTGTCTCAAAAGTGTCAAGCATTTTATGGGAAGTAGGTGGTTGGAAAGTACTTTTTGGTTTAAACCGTAAGCTGTATTCAGACTGCATAGTATCTGTTGCTGGTACAATGTTATGAAAAAAATGTTTCAATCTCAATGTTCGCATGAAGCGAAAAAATGCCGCTTCCAACTCCATTTCATTTGCTCTAGCCGTTGGTACGAAAGATAAACCCTTGTTCAGGACCCTTATTTGTTGTTGATTAAGAGTAGTTGAAGATATATTAATAATCAAACTACTGTCCTCCCGCTCCTTAACGATTTTCCTGTGGCTTCCTCGTCTGGTTTTCCGCTTGATGTTAGGACTTCGCGGCGGTCCGTCGGTTGTAGCCCTTGATTCTGGGTTTGTGACAAAAAAGCCACATTGCCACTGGTGGACGCCTGTTGTGTACCTTCAGTCACAATTACTGTTGTTTAATCCGTAAGTTGGACTGGTCCACGAGTTATCGATGTCTCTTTATCTGTGACTAGGCTCTCTTCTGAAGAATGTGCCGGTGTTTGTGGTTTCTTTGGATGGTATTGTCGTCTAGCATAGATCTCTGCCCAGGTGTACACCTCATTAAGTTTGTAATCAATGGTGTCACGTTTGTACTTTCTCAATTTACCCTCCTGAAGTTCTCTACTATATTTCTCTAATTTCTGTTGCAACCCATCGAGGCTTACCCGCCATGTGTCATTTTCCATCCTAGACTCAAGTTCAGTTTTCAAAATTAAAATTTCCTCTTCAAGGTCTCGTATTGTCTTGGCGAGTTCCTCAACAATTAGCAGAATTAAATCAAGGGAGCATTTGTTAAGGATATTGTACCACTTCTCCATGAATTTCGCGTTCAAGTTAAATCTGAACAGCATCGGCTTAATTGATAGTCGCAATCCGCGGGGAATTCGTTGAGCCTTATGATATTGCACCAACGTGGATGCGTGCATCTTCTGATTTAGTTGTCGTCTCGTGAGGTATTCTAATTGCCTTAATTGTTGACTAATGGAACCCCCATGTGTGTCCATTGTCCTGACTTCCTGTATCATAGCATAGATTTTATCAGCCTGTTCTGCAGTGTAGGCCAATGTGCTAGCCCTATTATGCGTCATTCCTGTGATGTTATCAAACTGCATAGTTGGTGATGGGTGCCTCCCCACTAGTGACTGGTAGTAAAGTAAAGTTTAATGGGTTTGTGAGGAGCACTCCGATATAAACAATGTATTCAACCTGTTAATCGGTGCTGCAACTAATCAGGTGTGTCACGCCTGGGACTAAATTATGGTTTAAGTGAGAAAAAACTCTCAGCTAGTTGCGCACTGTTCACTCAGTGTTATCCAACACTCATCAATGTAAACACAAAATCAAACTGAAACTTCAGTTATTTTAATTCATAACCTATTACTTCTCTGAGCATCTAAGCGTTTTTACAAAATGCAAATAATGAACCAATTGAACATATAGTTTTCTGATTTTCAATTCAATTCATAAAACATTTTCATTTTCAAATCAACACAACGCAAAACATTTGATAATTGATTTTCACATTTTCATTTCATGCCCAATGCATTTCGGCACAACAGGTGTGCCTTCATCAGGGGCTGATCTGTAATAAAAGTAGAAACAATGGAACAGGTAAGTGTATTATGTGTGATGAGTTCCATGGGGGTGTGTATTTACAAATGAAGCATCATCATACCTTAGGGAACTGGAATAGCCACAGAGTTAGCCTGGGCCAGCGACTGAGGAGTCGGAGGGACCTAGTGGCACGGAGGGTAAGGGGAGCCACACCGAGGAGTCCTCAGCACCATCCCCCTCAGCTGAGGACCACAGCAGCTCAGAGGAAGACTCCCTTGCGGGGGCGGGTGTCAGCAGCCAGCAGACCACAGATAGTGAGGCTGTTCCCGCCACCACCACCACCCTCCCCTCGGCTCCCATCCCAGAGGTCCGTGGCAGTTCCTGTGTTCGGGAGCATTTCTCCTTCCTGCCAGGCACCGCACTCCCTGCCCCTGTGTCCTCTGCTGCCCTGAGTGTGGAGTCTGTGGACTTGCTTACACAGATCCATGTAGGGCAGACATCAATGCTGAGTGTCCTCCATGCACACACCAGTCTGTTGACACAATTGGTATCATTCATGGAGGGCATCTCATCGGGCATATCTGCCCTACAGAGGACCAATCAGTCCATGGCCTCCTCCCTGATGGCAGCAGTATCCCTCCTCCAACAGTCCCTCACCCCTTCAGCCTTTGCCCCATCAACAACTCCTAACACCTGACCTGTCCCCAGCACACACACACCAGCACACACAGACACAGACATCACACAATCTCATAAACAAAAGTCAAAACGTGCATGCACGCAAAGTCACGGGACTGATACCACACACACAGGGGATGGGTCGCAAACACACACACACACGCATCCACAACCACTCCGCAGTCATCTGATCCCTCTCCCTCTAAGAGCCCTTCCCTTGCCTCACCTGCAACCCCATCTCCAAAGAAGCTTTGACCTCTGCCTCTTCCCCTCCGATCCAGCAGATCCAGACTACAGGGGGAAGAGGAAGTCCCCACACACAGAGAAGAGTGCCCCTCACACCCGGACAACCTCCTCCAGGTGCAGGCAGACTGAGGCCCCCACCCGCAAGTCACCCCATACCCGGAAGAGCAAGACCCCACCCCCCAGCTGCACTGCACAGTCTCCTTCCTCCATCCCCCAGGTCAGCACACCACAGGTTTCCCATCACTACCTGTCCCGGGTTCCCCCACCCACAGATACATCATCTCCAAAATGCTCAGGCCCTCCCCAACTCCCACTTGCTCTTCTACTGACACCACACCAGTCTGTCTGTAAGTGCAACTAGTGTGGGGACCGTGGCCCCCCAGCTGTGCTGCAAACCTCACCTGCACCCCTTTCCACTCCCATGGGGTTAGGCACTGCAGTGGAGTCCACGACCACCCAGTCTGACATGGGCACTGCAGTGGGGACCATGTCCACTACACCTGATCTTCCCACTACAGTGGTTCAAGCACCCACCAAATCAGAGTTGTGCCCCACAGTTGTGATGGCACAAACCATGTCAGACACCTCCACTGCAGTTGCCACTGGCTCTCCTGCACCCACTACCCCTTCACAGCCTTCTTCTGATGAACTCTGATCCTGTCCCTGCGGTGCCTGGCCTGCCCCATGTATGCCCCTCAGAGTGGATTTCCCCAGTCCTTAGCAGTGCAGTCAAGCAATGAGCGACAGGTGTCGCTCACACCCTCATTGGACTTTGTATTTTGAGAGGACATTGGACTTCATTTTGTTTTGGATTTTCCCTTACACCTTTGAATTAGCTGAATAAAGTATTTTTTGTTATCCTTGTGCATTTCATTTAGCTATACATTATGTTGATGCTGTTTACCCTGACCTTGCTGTGATGATACAGGATTTACACATGTCTGATACTGAGGTGTTGATGTGATGTACTCTATGTGGACAATGAGATATGTTTCCTGTTCAGGTTGGTATCCATGTCATCCTTTGCAGCTGGCGAGGTAAGTCAAGATTGACTAATTTAACTCAGGGATGTTAATGTTAACATTTCATTGGCATGGCCACATCTGTGGCTTGCACCCATGCACATATGATGTGCTTCACATTGTACAATTTGTCACTTTCCCTGACTGTTGGCCCATCATCACTGTACATGCAGGTGTGGGCATCATTGGTGTGAATTCAACTGTGTCCTGTGTGCAACTTTATAGACATATGTATTGTGTATGTGCAGGAGACTTAAGGGGCACCACCGTACCCAGGCATATGTCACCAGTGCCTACATTGTGTGGTAAATGATGGTTGACTGAACAAGTGTTGTGCTGACAAGACTAGGAATCGTACATACTGTTTGGCATGGGCTGCTAAATCCATGATGACACTTACCTTGAGGTCACTGTGATGATGGGGGATGTAGACCCTTTGCCACAATGCTCAACTTTAGCTTCAGTTTGTGTCCACACACTTTACATTGGATGTACACAGATGGGGGTTTTGAACACATTGGCCCAGTGCTATTGCCAAGCTTGACTTGTGTAGCCCCCATTCAGATGTTGGTTACACATGTGGTGGTAGTTACATTGTGTGTTGTAAATCAAATTCACTGTTGGGGGTGCTTGTCAGGCACTACACACTGTTGGCATAATGTTGTGGGGAAATGTATTTGGCTGACAACTGTGGTTGATGTTTGATGGATGTGTGGCGCATCATCCACCCTATGGGTGGGGGTGTCAATATTGTCAGACACACTGACCCTATGTGTGGGTGAGGCAGTAGTGATACACAACATGGCACATATGGTTGGGGTGGCATTAGTGATAGGCAACATGAGACATGGGTGGGGTGGCATCAGTGATAGGAAACATGACACATATGGGTGGGGTGGCATTAGTGATACGCAACATGCCCCTATGGGTGGGGTGGCATCAGTGATAGACAACAGGAGCCTATGGGTGGAGTGGCATCAGTGATAGGCAACATGACACATATGGGTAGGGTGGCATTAGTGATAGGCAACATAATATTTATGGGTGGGGTGGCATCAGTGATAGGCAACATGCCCTTATGGGTGGCATGGCATCACTGATAGGCAACATGCCCCTATGGGTGGGGTGGCATCAGTGATAGGCAACATGACACATATGGGTGGGATGGCATCAGTGATAGGCAACATGGTACATATGGGTGGGGTGGCATTAGTGATAGGCAACAAGCCACTATGGGTGGGGTGGCATCAGTGATAGGCAACATGACACATATGGGTGGGGTGGCATTAGTGGTAGGCAACATGACACATATGGGTGGGATGGCTGTTGTGATAAGCAACATGCCCCTATGGGTGGGGTGGCATCAGTGATAGGCAACATGACACATGTGGGTGGGGTGGCATTATTGATAGGCAACAGGACACATATGGGTGGGGTGGCAGTAGTGATAGACAACGTGCCCCTTTGGGTGGGGTGGCAGTGGTGGTGGCCATGGGTTCACTGAGGAGGCCTGTTGCTGGTGGACAGGGTCTAGACACCCTGGGAGTGTATGACATTTGGCGTGTACATGTCGTTTGTATGGTCGGTGTACGACTTACCGTCTGCGCCGTCCGCGTCTCTTCCTGATCCTGTCATTTATGTACAGGACTTGTATGACCTGCGCGATTGGATTCAAAGGGGACTGGCAAAGAAACAACAACAATGGTTCAATGCCCCAGGTGAGCGCAGAACCAGGAACAACTTTTACCAGTGGTAGACAACACAGCTGGTATCGACTCCTTACTCCCCGCCCAGCACACCTCTTCTGAAATAATACCCATTTTTAACCTATCTAAGCATATACTACTGGATCCAGAAGTTGAACTCCTGAAAAAAGGCTTGTCCTTTGTACCCACAGTCCGTCCAAACTATATGGAGTTGCAAACTGAACTATTAAGATTCTTCAGGCTAATCCGCCTTAAAGCCTTCTTCCAACTGCATCCATCTACCTCACTTACTTCTAACACACCATTTCGCCCCCCCCCTACATTTTTTCCCATGGCTAGTATGATTCCATCTGAAATCGTAACATTTGAAAAACTTGTGCAGAAAGATCTGAGTGATCTAGAGAAAAAGAGACTATATATCCCTTACAATATCTCACGAGATGAGAAGGATGCCATAAGCACGCTAAAGGATAACCCTTTACTTGTAATAAAGAGTGCAGACAAGGGAGGGGGAATTTTCCTTCAGGACATTGATTCTTACAAAAATGAAGTCCTGCCCAAGTTTGGTAACACAGATCATTACCAGAGACAACCGGGCAATCCTACTAAAGATATCCAAGAGATCATACGCAAGCTTACAACTGAGGCTCGCACAGAAGGTTATTTGAGTAAAAAGGAACACTGTTTCCTTAATGTAAAAAGCCATCGACAACCGGTCATTTATACTCTCCCAAAGGTCCACAAGAATATCGATAAACCACTGGGGAGACCTATAGTCTCTGCTTGTGGCTCTATCCTTGAACCACTTGGAGCTTATGTGGATTTCTTTATAAAGGAATTCGTACCATCCACAGCCTGCTTCATAAGGGATAGCATGGCAATGATCAACCTAGTCGAACACCATCCCTATGACCCTGCAGTTAACACCCTTTGCACCATGGATGCTCTATACAAACATCCCTCAGACAATGGCTCTTCTGGTTATCCAGAAAACTCTTGACTCACGTCCCTGCCCACATAGAGTTCCAACACTTTTCATCTTGCAGTTGCTCGAGCTATGTCTCTCTCGAAACTACTTTGTTTTCGATAATGTTTATTATCAACAAATTAAGGGGACATCTATGGGGGCTATTTTTGCTCCCTACCTGGCAATTTTGTTTATGGATGCACTCGAGACTGGCAGTATCTTAACTGATAACAATCCATTCCTTCCAGGGATAACACTCTGGCGTCGTTATATAGACGACATCTTCTTGATCTGGAACCTTGATATTGCTACATTGCATTCCTTCCTTCACCGGCTAAATAACAACTGTGCGGACCTCAGTTTTACCCTTGCCTATGACAAATCACAAATTTCATTTCTAGACCTGACAATTTTCCATCATGAAGGGGAACTACTAACACGCCTATACAGGAAGCCCACGGAACGTAACACCCTTCTTAGCTATGACAGCAATCACCCCAGGGCTTTGAAAGACTCGCTACCTTACTCCCAATTTTTGAGGATAAGGCGGAATTGCTCATCCAAAGCAGACTACTTTAAGGAAGCAAATACCCTTGCCAATAAGCTTAAAACACGAGGCTACCCCAGAAGATTAGTAAATAATGCATCCAAAAGGGCGTGGTACTGTCCACGAGAGGTCCTCCTTACACCCAAAGCACGTGACAAAACAGAGAGGATAGCCTGCGTAACAACCTTTTCCCCTGTTTCCAACAAAATCTGCAAATCTATCCTCAAACATTGGCCAACGTTAAACGCAGGTGCAATAAACTTAGAAAGACCACTTTTTGCCTTTAAGAAAAGCAAGAACCTAAAGGATCATTTGGTGAGAGCAGCCCTACCAGCTCCCATTACTAAGGCAACCATAGAATCCAACTGGGGGCTACCACCGATCTTGGGGCACGCTAAGTGTGGCTGTTGTAATGTGTGCGAATTCACGAGTGAGGCCCGTAACTTTAGTCACAATGGTGTTACTGTTGAAATGAAAAGCTTCACCAACTGCAACAGCAGTAATGTCATTTATGCAATACTCTGTCCTTGCCCTAAAATGTATATGGGTCAGACCACCCAAAAAGCAAAGACCCGTATATGTCAACACAGGAGTCGCATCAGATGTGGGACCCCTAACGCTCCTCTTGTTGAACATTTCTCTGAACTCAACCACACCGCAAATGACATTAAATGGACAATCTTGAAAGCGGTTAAGTTACCACAAAGAGGCGGCAACTTGGACAAACTCCTAAATCGTGAGGAATTAAAGACTATTATCCAATTCAACACCATCAATACAGGCTTGAATAGAAGTGAGGACTGGACAACGCTTCTGTAACAAGAAAACTGTACCCAAGCACCCTTGAACAGGACAATGAGTTGATGGGCTCAGATGGACCCTTAACCACTTGGCTGCTAAGGTACATCCCCCTCTTCCCATTGACTTTCCATTGAAATCAATGGAAACTCCATGACGAGTTACCCTTGTCATTAGCACTGAAGGGGTTAAGATGGTGGATTTCCCGCATCCACCGGGCCGGCGGAAGCCACCGCCGGCCCGGAGGATGCGGGAAATCTGCCGGGGAGCCCTGCAATACCCACCGCCATATTAGGATGGCTGGTGGGTCTTCCTATCTGTCCGCCGCCTTTCCGCCGCGGGCGGATTGCGCCTGCGGCGGAAAAGCATTAACATGGCTGGCGGTGTCTATCAGACACCGCCAGCCATATTAGGATGACAGCGGAAAGATGCCTTTACACGGCGGCATTTCCGCCGTGTAAAGGCATAAGGATTTGTGTTTGGGGGCCCGTTGCGGGCCCCCAGGGGTGAAGGGGGGTGGGGGGTGCACATGGGGGGTACCTATGGTACCCCCCTGCATTTGCCTGCACAAAGCGGCAGGCACCGCGAGGTGCCTGCCGCTTTGTGCATGCAAAAGCACAACTTACTTTTTTAACATTGCGGCGGGTGCTGCTTCAAGCAGCACCCGTCGCAATGATAAAAATACAGGATGTGACGGCCAGGGTGGCGGTCACATCCTAATTAGCACGGAGGGACCGCCGCTGCCCCTGCGGACGGTCCCTCCTCCTCTAGGGTGGCGGACGGACGCAAGTCCGTCCGCCATCCTAATGAGCCCCTAGATGTGTTTTATAGGCTTGTTTTTATTGTCCACGCCAACAGGCAACACTTCACCACTGCGGTTCCGAATATTGCTAGTAAATGGCTAAGCTGATGTCCTTCAATGCAAATTTGACTTATATTTGTGTATCTTTCCTTCTTCTTCCCTATTTCCTTCCTACAAGGTGTTAAAATTTCCTTTGAATCAGGCAAATTAATCGTTTAAGTCCTGAAGATGATCCCTTTATAATTTGAGCGCGGGATCGAAACGTCGACTCCTTTGAGTAGACATACGCTTTATTTTGTAAAAGTTATTGTATGTATGTGTTACTCCAAGACACACTGGCAATTTTGATTCTTAACAGTGTCCTGACAGCTCACCCTGTTTGCCTGCAATTCTTTCACTTTACTACTTTCTCACTTCCACTTCCCTTGTACGGTACAGGATTGTGCCCTACTGTATTATAATGCTTTGTTGCTGAAACGTACCTTTTTCCTTAAAATAATTTACCTGATTATTAAATTCCCTGTCTGGCTGGAAAAGGGACAGAAATATATAGTAGCCTATTGTGGTCTATATAATATATTGTTTTATAAATTTCTTATGCTGAGGACCTTTTGTTCCCTTAAAAACATATGGGTGGGGTGGCATTAGTGGTAGGCAACATGACACATATGGGTGGGATGGCTGTTGTAATAAGCAACATGCCCCTATGGGTGGGGTGGCATCAGTGATAGGCAACATGACACATGTGGGTGGGGTGGCCTTATTGATAGGCAACAGGACACATATGGGTGGGTTGGCAGTAGTGATAGGCAACGTGCCCCTTTGGGTGGGGTGGCAGTGGTGGTGGCCATGGGTTCACTGAGGAGGCCTGTTGCTGGTGGACAGGGTCTAGACACCCTGGGAGTGTATGACATTTGGCGTGTACATGTTGTTTGTATGGTGGGTGTACGACTTACCGTCTGCGCCGTCCGCGTCTCTTCCTGATCCTGTCATTTATGTACAGGACTTGTATGACCTGCGCGATTGGATTCATGTTGCTCCATCTCAAACCGTTGCTGGCTGCTCCATTTTGGATCCGTGGATTGTTAGTGGAGCGATTCGTAGCTGATATGTAGCTCTTCCGGGTGCTGTGACGTGCTGTATATGGTGACACGTCTTGAACGTAGGAAGTATGCATCGTACTTGATCGTCCGGAAGTAGGTGTATTTATGGAGCCGTGCGACGCGGATTGTGTGTTTACGGGTCAGGCTCGAATGGAAAATGTGGATGGGGTCAGAGAGTATGTGTCGGTCGGGTATTTGGCATTTTTTCGCATCGTACTTCATCGCCCAGACGGTCACGCTCCTGATACGATTCGGCCATAAGGTAAGGCAACTGCCACGTCTTGGAGGGCTCACCAACCGAGATTGGAATCGTCCCCATAATTGTATATTCTTTAATATTCTTGACTCCAATAGTTTTCATAATGTTGGTTAAATTGAGGTTTATAGAATTATTATTATTTTTTTAATTTGACCTTATTTTGTTTTTAAATGTATTTTAATGTTTATAGTATTTTTTGTAAATGCGTTGATAAATAGATAGATAGATACATTTATTAATTGTAATGTTATTTTACATTTATCAGTACAGATATATATTTTCATATTAATTTAAAATGAATACATTGTAAAATAAATGTTTTTTTATATATATATTCAAAGTAATACATCTAAAATATAAAAACAAAATATAGTGTTAAATTAATATTTGTAATAAATGTGTAACACTATATATACATGTGTTTTTTGTGTTTATATAAGTATATATTTTTATATGGTATTAACTATTATTGGAATATAATTCATTTACATTACCTTAAAATTAGATATTAAAATATTTAACATTCACTACTTTAAACTATATTTATATTTACAAATATATATATTGTTTAGCAAGTTTTGGCCGATGTTAGTCCCCCATTAGGATGGCGGGCGGACTTTGCCCACCGCCATCCCATCGTGGAAAGGGACCGCCCGCCATAGGGGCAGGGGTCGCGTGGGGGAAATTAATCGGGCGCATCCTGTATTTTTGTGGTGCTGTATGCACCGCCTGCTGCAATTGTAAAACTACATGTTGTGCATTTCAAAGCACAACGTGAGAGGCACCGCGCGGTGCCTGCCACGTTGTTCTTTGAAATGCTGCGGGGTACCGTAGGTACCCCCATGTGCACCACCCAACCCCCGGAGTCACTGGGGGCCCGCAACGGGCCCCCAAAGCAGACTCCACATGCTTTTCCCTGGCGGCAGGCATTGGAAAATGCCCATTGTAATATGGCTGGCGGTGTCTATTAGACACCGCCACCATAGAGCACCCTTTTCCGCCGCATGTCGCAAGGCAACTAGGGCGGAAAATCGGCGGATGGTCTATCCGTCCGCCGCGGACCCCCCGCCATACTAATATGGTGGGGGGTCATTCCGGCATGGATAGCGGGGGCGATCCGCCCGCCATCCTAATAGGGGCCTTAGTGTCAACAGTATTTTTTTTCTGATGTTTGTGCTTATCGTTATATGTATAGCATTACAGTACTGTGGTCATTTATATTATTTATTGTGAAGTACAGCGGAGCTGCTACCAGGCCATCGGGCAGCCGTGAGGGAAACGGTGGTGCGGTTCGAGGGACTCTGGCAGACAGGAAGCGCCGAGAGACTTCCTAGCTCGAACCCGGGCTGCTTCACGCCATCGGGCAGCCGTGAGGGCAACGGCACTACATTCCCCAGAAGCCTCGGGAGTGGCGGCGCACCGTGACGGGTGCTGAGCGACAGGAGGCGGTACAAAGCTCCCCGCGGCAGCGAGCACTGCGGGGGCTACAGCGGAGCTGCTACCAGGCCATCGGGCAGCCGTGAGGGAAACGGTGGTGCGGTTCGAGGGACTCTGGCAGACAGGAAGCGCCGAGAGACTACCTAGCTCGAACCCGGGCTGCTTCACGCCATCGGGCAGCCGTGAGGGCAACGGCACTACATTCCCCAGAAGCCTCGGGAGTGGTGGCGCACCGTGACGGGTGCTGAGCGACAGGAGGCGGTACAAAGCTCCCCGCGCCCTATCGCCCCGCGAATCGCGCCCGCGGGAGCGCCCGGGACTAAGCCCGGGCACCCACCCGGCATCTCCATATGACGAGTCATATGACTCACTAAAAAACAAGACAGTCTCATGGCTAAATAAGAACTGCGGTTTCCCCGTCGGGTATTCAGATCAGATAACACTAGTTAGAAGGGTAAACTGGGTGGGGCCTTCTAACAAAGTGGGCAATGGGGATTGCATCGTGGCTAATTTTAGACACCCCCAACATGTGGCAACTGTACTCCTGAGAGCTGCATCCCTGGTATACAACGAGGGTAGTATTTGTGTTCGTCCACTGGGCTACTTTTATGCTCACCTTTGCACGGCACACCCACAACTGAGCAGGCCAACACCTCGGTATGATACTCTGACCCCGAACATTGGGAATAATGGGATGCAATTTACATACAATGTAGTTAACTCTGGCGGGCCAGGTTTTCCAACTAACCCAGGGAACAGACTTGATCCCGGTGGGCAACGCCAGAAGGCCTATAATGTCAACACACATAACAGATACGAACTTCTGTCCGGTCTTGATATGTGTGACTGACATAAAGTACCTGTGGGTAAGGATGGATTAAATGTAGCTGATCTAACATGCAATACTGACTCTACCAACCGACAGGAGCATAATAAATGTGTGAATATTGTGTCTTGGAACGTTGCGGGTCTAACAACCAAAATGGCGGATGAAAAATGGGTTTCTTTTATTAAACAATTTAAGGTTATCTGCCTCCAAGAGACTTGGGATGTGGAGTGTGAAATGTTCTTAGAAGGTTATAAAGCGTTCTTTGTGCCAGCAACTCCATCTAATAGAGGAAGACCAAAGGGAGGATTGGTGATTTTTGTCTCTGTTTTGATAACCTCGAGTATCCTCCCCATTAATGTTCAACGTTCATGTGTTCAGGGTATTGTTTTGTCTGCCAAAAGCAATAGGGTTGGACTGGTCAATTTTTACAATGCTACTAATACCATACTAGCATTTAACGAATTAATTGTACTAGATGAATATATTAATGTCTCTATGAAGAAACACAGCCTTAATCTAATGATCATGGGAGATTTCAACGTGCACCTCTGTGGCGATCCCCTTAGGAAGTGTATACGGGATTTAAACTGCGATAGAGCAGATGGGCTACACTTTGCACATACAGCAGAGGGTGAATTGTGCAATTCAATGATGAATGACTTAGTTTTAACAATGGGCATGGAAATTAGAGATCCCGGTAAAAGCTTTGACACCCCGACTTTTAAGGGGCATGGCAGAGGCACTTTTATTGACCACATGCTATTTTCTGAAGCTCTGCTGCCTCTCTTAGAATCCTTTGATATTAACAAAAGTGAGTTCAGTGATCACAACCCTCTTGTGGTTTGTCTTAGGGGTTTTGGCCTCTCAGATGTCATGCCCTCACGCCTTGAAGGCAATTTGACAACGACTGATGGGAGGCGGCGCTTAAAGTGGTCAACTATTACCCCAGACCTTCTGTATAAAAATATAGAGGAAACCTGTGCAGATGAAATTGTTAATTGTACAGGGACAGATCCGGTGGGGGTGCTTAATGCCTTTCAAGCTTTGGCGGGGAAAGTGTCAGGGTTACTCACGAAACCATCTAAGGGAAACTTAGAGAAATGCGGGCCAAGGTGGTTTAACCAAGAATGTTCAAAAGCTGCCCGTAATCTGAAGGCAGCACTGGCAGATGTACCGCGGAACCAGGAGAAAATCCGACTCTGCCGCAAAGTATACAAGTCTTCCCTTAAAACACACAAGGAGACTTTGCGTGTGGAGGCCTGGAATGAGCTTTTGGACCCCGAGACCCTAAATAGTAGCACGAAATTCTGGCAGATAGTAAAAAAACCATTCCTGTCAGAACAACCGGGGGATGGGCTGGAGTGCTGTATAATGAAAGAGGATTGGTTTCGTCACTTTGAATCACTGTACTTCTCAGCCGACCATGGCAATGGTGTGAGTTATCCTAGTGAATCTAAAGGAGTACTTAGGTTTGAGTGTGGCGAAGTGCTTGAAGCCATAGAAGGCTTAACATCAAACAAAGCTCCTGGCCCAGATGGCATCCCCCCTGATTTATTTAAGTCCAGACCACACTTCTGGGCTCCTATCTTACAGGCGGTCTTTAATGCTGCCACAGTGGTAGGATGTCCTGTGACCTGGGGGGTGTCAACCATTGTCCCGGTCTTCAAAAAGGGAGATAGGGGTAGCCCACTGTGCTACCGTCCAATCGCCCTAATTGATTCAAAGGTTAAAGTTATCGGGAGAGTTTTGTTGAAGAGAATCACCAGTTGGGCAACCGCAAATAATGTCATGTCCATATCTCAATATGGATTTTGTGAGGGCAGATCCACGATAACTCAGTGTCTTAATCTATTCCTCATACTCAGCAAATACACGGTGGCCCAGAAGGGTACGATCCACCTCGCCTTCATGGACCTGTCGTCAGCCTTCGACTGTGTTAACAGGGGGAGGCTGTGGCAGCACATGAGGGCGAGGGGAGTCGACATTGGGATTGTCGACTTCCTGGTGGATATGCATCATCAAAATAGTGCCAATGTAAGATATTCATCTAATGGGGACACCACTGATAAGTTTATGATAAATAAAGGAGTACGTCAGGGATGTATTCTTGCCCCTTTTCTTTTTAATTTTTATATTAATGATTTGGATGCAGCTTTACAATCTATACAGGTTGATTGCCCCAGAGTAGGCAGAAGGGGCATCCCCGTGCTGTTATACGCGGATGACGCAGTTTTAATCTCGCGCACGGAGAAGGGGCTCCAGGCACTTTTAACTGCTTTTAATGTTTTCATGTCTGATAGGGACCTAATGGTCAACAATTCCAAGTCCTATATAATGCAGGTTGGCCAACGCCCAAGAAAGAATTTTGTATTCAAGCTTGATGATAGTCCCATTCCGGTCACAGAGACCTTTCCCTATCTGGGCGTGCTATTTGACTCGAAGTTAAGTTGGGCCCCTCATCTGGTGAAGAAGAAGAATGATATGTTGAGGGTTAATGGAACCATCTTTAACATCGCGAAAAAGATAGGAAAGAAACCAATAACTGCAATGATTAAGTTATATAATGCCAAGTCTGTAGCCACGGCGGTATACGGCAGTGAACTGTGGGGCTATGTGTCTAATACTCAATTACAGGTTATCGAAAACACCTTCTTTAAACGGTTACTATGTGTCCCTGCGAGTACCCCGAACCTTGTTGTGCATGAGGAGCTAGGGACACCGTTTTTATGCGATAACCTAGCAATGAAGCCACTGATCTGCTGGGTTTCGCTGTGGCTTAACAAGGAGATACCACTCACTCACCAGATTGTACGGGATGTAACATCTCAGGATAGCTGTATGCGCATCCCTTGGCTAAAATACTTGAAATCTTGTTTTGAAATGCTGGGGTGCCCCAAACTGTTCTCCCATCCGAGTGGCATTGTGAAGGGTGACATAATAGCGGTTAAAAGAGCCTATCTCAAGTTTAAATTGGCGGACAGAGAAAGTGTGGAAATGCTGAAACCAAGTGTCAGAAAGTTTATCATGCTAAAGTCGTGTGGTGGAATAGAGCCCTACCTGGCTTGCACCTTTAGCTCACATGAAAAGTTCTTGCTGACTAGGTTCAGATTTAACATTTTTCAGCAGCTCTTGATAAGACCCAAATCTGACATTTTTAGCAAACATGTAGCTCCCTGTGGCTGCGACGGGAAGTCTCCTCAGGATATGCTACATTTTATATTTTTATGCAGGTTTTATGACTATCCCAGACGCTACTTTCTTGTTGACTTGCTGAGAAAGTTGGATTTTAAACAAATTAGACCTGCCCTTATTTATTTGCAGCTTTTGCACCAGGACTGTGTACTCCATATTTTGTCGTTTTTAAAACTTGCACTGAGAATAAGAACTTGCTTAGACCTATGATCTTTTTAAGCAATACTGCACCATGTCAGGACCAGAAGGATATTTTTTGCTGATTTTTAATGATATCTGTGTATAAAGTTTTTTAATAATGTATTGTTGTGTAATTCGATAAAGTAATCAATGTATGCACTTTTTATGGTTTGAAACACTAACCGAAATAAAGTCTTATTTGATTTTGATTTATTATTTACACTATTTTTGTCTACGATATTGTTTACCACAATGTTATGTAATTGATCCCTTTGATCCCTTTCCTCCTGAGCTGGATATGGTTTTAATCGTCACCATTTCCAACCTACAGGTTTATTGGAAATTAATTGCTAAAACAAGGCATCTGGTATTTTGGGTACCACGTGGAAAATACAAGTCCTAGGCATGTGTTTAAACAAAGGTTTTGGGTCCCACAGGATCCCGGGTGTGGAAGTATCGCACTTCATAATAATGGTTATCATCTACCCGGTTTTATGGCACATTCACGTCATACACATCTTCAAAAAATGATAAGAAAAAAGGAAACCCACCATCCCTATGTCACAAATTGGCGGAGGACTTCGATAGGAGCACTTCGAACTCTGCAGTTGTGTTACCCATTTGAAATACTATACAAGTAGGGCGAGAAAGAATTTTCATTTTGAGGTTACAATGCATAGTCATCTTCTTCCTACAAAGGCCATCCAGATCTGAAAGTCAGCTGATCTCTATACTAATGCCTCCACAAGCGTGTGCAAAGTCACATGTCCAGAAAGAAAGCAGCAGAGTAGACAGTTTATGAGGAGACCAGGCTCATGTCACACCTCAAGAAAACTTGGCAAGAGATTACTAATAATGTAAACAGCATGACCGTGCATACATGTAATGTTTTGAATTGTAAAAATGATTTCATGATCCCAAGAGCGTGGGACGGCATTTGCACCCATGGCTTTGCCGAGGGATCATTGCCTTATGGTGTGGCTCGCATATCACCTCACAGTCGATTCTTTGGAGAAGAGCGTTAGATGCTTTATAAACATCACTAATTCCTAAGCTAGTTAGTACATGTAAATTCTAAACTGCACAGAATAAAATACGCCATTTCTGAAGCACTGACAACAACTGTCTGTCACTCACACATCATGAAAGCGTGTATCAATGGGTCTCCACATACCGGGAACGAATATAATCAGTAAGGTGAAGCACGCGGGTGTTTGATTTTAAGATTGCCCAGAAGGGGTCAAGAATAATGGGTCTCCGGAGTCTGCATGGCTGAACAAGTCGAGAACTTTCTCGTTGCTGTGGTGACAGAAGTGACGTAAGGGGGAATATAGAGGAGCTCATATGTTAAATAACACGTAACTGCATGTGTCTACCGGATGTTACAGACTCTGTGAATGTGGTTTTAGCTATGTCCTAGTTTCAATTAGAGTGATGTGGCTAGTATGGAGGCTATGTTTTATTTCATACTATTTCAAGGAAATCAACAGGATCGATGATGGCACAGAAGCAACAGAAAACTCTCTGCTGCTTTCTTATCTTTTCATTTTCCTTTGGTTGTCGCAGCCCCCACGTGGCCAATCCATCGCCAGCAGCCGTCCATGTTAGTCCTAAGAGGCAGTCCGGTCTTGAGCTATATACTGAGCATAACAGTGCGCCTCCAGAACAATCAACACACAGCACATCCACATTATCGAGAGTGAAAAAAAGGTTAAAACGTGACGTAAACCATCACAACCGTATCTACATCAAACGTACACCATAGGACACGCATCGCATACTGCAGTGTTACCCCTACGTTGTTGCATACTGTTAAATGGCAGGCCAGCTACTACCCATAATAACAAAAATTCAAATTAATCATAGCACATAAGCCCGATGCACTCTGCATTAACAGGACATGGCTAAATTACTACGTTGGTCTTGTCCTCATATTCTTATGCCTCATCACTATCAAATCTTTAGGGCCGACAGAAATGACAACGTAAGGGCACAGATATTTTAAGACTGATGCAACGCTTGCTGCATCGGAAAACTTTGCACTGCTGTAGCTTTACGCTGCTTTCTTGCCCCATGGTTGCTCCATATTTATTCTACTACGCACCATGGCGCAACCGTGATACAACCACGCTGCAAAGTTGTTGTTGCGGAGCAATTCCTTCTTTCATTAATCATGCTGCAAGTCAGAATTGAATGTCTCATGGCAGAGTTGCATCACAAAAGAGGATTTAACTCACGTTTTACTTTAGTAATCAATACGATCTCATACAGCATATATACATTTTAGGTCGAGCTGCACTGTCTGCAAGACCGTTGAATCTTTTTGTTGCCCATCACACACTGGGACATATTCTCAAGGAGTTATCGCCGGTTTAACAGCCCTTTATGGCAGTCAAAGTGGCGATAAATGTATCTCCCCATTCACAAGCTAGTGATGAGAGCCCATATCACCAATTAACCCGCGATAGCAGCCGCAAAAAACATCGCCACAGTTGATCCTGACAACTATCGCTAATGAGATGCAGAGTAGGCGTTCCCGTGTAAAAAGCCGCAACAACACCAAACCTCAACATTTTCAACTACCAGCCAGATCGGTGGTAAGATCCCAAAACATGAGATAAGGCATGTGAGCTGCATGAAATTAACACCTGCTCTGACCTGGTGTAAATTCGTTTGAGTGCCTGCACCAGATAAAGGAGCCCAGCCTAGAGCTACACCTGAAGGGCAACAGATGCCTTGGAGCCACTGACCATGCAGCCCGGACACCCAGGAGGGCCACAACACCCACCGCCACCACCCCCAGGACCACACCAATCCCGCGGAACCCCACCGCCCCCCGGACCAACACTAAGGCAGCGCAGGTAAAGACATCGAACCCCTGAAAATGCACCAACCTCACAGACCCAACACCAGAGAATGACATTGCCCACCACAGGCTCAAAGGGACAACCATTCCTCCGCATCCTGACCACCATTGCCCACAGGCTGATAGTACCAACACAGCGGACAAATAACATCCCACCTCAGACAAAGCTACTTCCTGTGCTCCACGTGTTGGTCTCTGATACCTTCCAGCCAACAACTGCCAGAGTCGGAGGAGTCTCACAGCCAGCCCAATCCAAGTTCCTCACAACAGTCGTGGATGACATCATCACCTTGGTACCCCACTATCCATACTTCCCCCACACTGTGCAGTAACAGCTTGTGACCAAGCAAGGCATCTACCCCATAGCTGGCTTCCCACACGTGTTGGGGCAATTGACTTTACACGTGTCCCACATATGCCCCCCTGGCACCACTTCACACAATAACCGCAAAAGAAAGCACACACATTCCATCAATGTGCAGGCAATAGTGCACCACCCAGGAATCTCCACCAATGGCGATGCCAACTACCCAGGAAGTGTGCATGATTCTTACATCTACCGATAGTCCATCATCAACCAGCACTTCCATGATGGCACCATGGAAATGCACTACTTGTTGGCAAGTACCAAATGAACACACCACACACCTCAACTCCACAATCATGCAACTCACAACACTGGGAATACACTCGTTACAAACTCACATACAACATACAAAACAACATGGCCACCAACCAGCCACAATAGCACAACTTACTGTGGGAACCTGGGCCAGCCATGTACATAAGCCATCAATGGCATGGCACCTCAGCCACACAATAGGAGATTGTGGGAAGAGGTGGGGACCATGCATGTGGAAACGAGGCAAGTGACTGATGAATGAGAATGTACACGATGCCAAGTGTGTTGTGAATGTGATGGCCAGACTGCAGTATGCAGACCACACACATATCCATGTCAACAAAAACCACTAGTGCATCGACTGTAGTGGACAGTGGATGCAACCATGTCATCCCAGCCATTGGGGAAGAACAAGGAAATGTAGCTTGTTACGTTCCCCCCAGTAAGCGTGAGCGGAGTGGGCTGGGCCGGTGTACGCCAGGCCAGCATAGTGGTGTGAATAAACATCATGTAGCTCTAGTCGTGGTTCTCTTCCGGAATGCCCAATGTCTCTGCCATGGTGGCACTTCGCACCACGCCACAAGGCCAACGCAATTGCCATGAGCGATGTTGCCTGCGATTCTGTGCGCCTGCTGCACCCCAGGCCACTGGTCTCCAAACCCGTCTTGCTCGCCCCCGTGCACCCAGGCCTCAATGCTCACCTGCCAACACCGGCAAGTGTCAAAGAGGGCCCACCACATGCCAGTGCAAGCTCCAAGCCTGAGGCCCGTGACCCTGGCAACCTGTTACGACCTTCCCGTCCTCTGTGAGTAAGGCCCGTCGAACTCCTTTCTTATTTACATACTCTACCGTCATACACAGTGGACCAGTAGATCACACAACTGGAACTGAGTTTAGATTACACTATGGCAGAGAACATTATTTATGGTAGATGTTATGTCAGTATATTCTCTTCAATTTGGTGCCACCAAGTCTGTGCATAGCATTACAACCACACTTGTCTGTGGGCCCACGCGGACTAGAACACATGGCAATGCAGACTCTAAATCACTATACTCCCTTCGATGTGGTGCCACCAGGTCTTTGTATAGCATCACACGTTTCTGTGGCCCCTTGCTTGAAACTCCTACCGCCTAAACTGCGCTCGAGTTGGTCACACAATTGGAACTGAGCATTGATTTTTCAATGGCAGAGTACATATCACTGGGCGCAAGGAGAGGTGTAAGATGATGACGCTTTGCAGTCAGGAGGAAAAAAGGATCATCGTTATGGAGGGCGAGTAGTAAAAATATCCAACATTTAATATCGACATACCAGAATATTGAATTTTTAATATCAATGGTAGAAAATATCGATGTAAAAAAATTCAATATTGGTATGAGTAGCAAAATATCGAAGTACAACATATCGAATGTCATAATATCGTTGCGCGAAAATATCGCTAAAGGTTAGTATTTTATCATTTTTTGTATATTTTGTAATATTTTGTATCTAAGGAGGTCATTAGGATGTCGGGCGGACTCTGTCTGCCCATCATCCGATCGGGAAACCGGACCTCCCGCCATAAGGGCGGGGGTCCTGTGGTGGCAATTAGGATGCGCCCGCCACTGTGGCGGGCGCATCCTGCATTCCTGTCATTGGGGTGGGCGGTGCACTCAGCACCGCCCGCTAAAATGCCAGGAAGGCATGTCGTGCACTTCCATGCACAACATGGCAAACCCGCAAAGGGCCCCCGCAGTCTATTCCCGCATGCCTTTCCGCGGCGGAAAGGCATGTTACCGCACCCATGGTAATATGGCTGGCGGTGTCTAACAGACACCGCAACCATATTAACCCCTTTTCCGCCCGGTCAACAAGTTGGACGGGCGCAAAAGCGGAGGACGCTCTTTCTGTCTGCCATGGTCCCCCCCCACCATAGTAATATGGCAGGGGGGAAATGGGTGGCGGGCGGGGTCGCATCACGGGCGGATCACCATCGCCATGCAGGCAGTGGCGATCTGCCCGTGATCCTAATGGGCCCCCCAGTGTTTTAACATGTTGTTTGAAATGTATTATAAAAATGTATCTTATATTAAAATAGTTTAATATTTTTTTAAAAATGTTATATATAATTTTATGAGCAGGATGGTGGGTTTATAGGGGATAAGGGTGGGGAGTGTATTAAAAATAGATGTTTTTAATATAATATTAAAAAAATAAAAAATACATAATGTATTTGATATTTAAAATTACATTTGATAATTAATTTTAGGAGCGGGATGTTGGATTTTATAGGGGATAAGGGTGGGGAGTGTTTTAAAAATAGATATTTTAAACGTAATATTATTTAAAAAAAAATAAAATTTAGAAATAATTTCAAAAAAAGATTAATTTTTAAAATAAAATGTGATAATTAAATTTGGGATTAAGATGTTGGGTTTATAGGGGATAAGGGTGGGGAGTGTTTTAAAAATAGATATTTCAAATGTGATATTATTAAAAAATTTAAATAATTCAGAATTTGTTAAAAAAATAAAAATATAATATTTGAAGATAAATTTGATAATTAATTTTAGGAGTGGGATGTTGCATTTATAGAGGATAAGGGTGGGGAGTGTTTTAAAAATATACATATTTTATTTAAATTAATATTGAAGTGGTCATCATAATTTATTCATATTTACTGTCCAGCACCTACCCCAATTTAACACAGACTGGAGTGGAAATAGTAAATTATTCATGTTTAGTGTCCAGCACCTTCCCCAATTTAATATAGACTGGAGTGGGAATAGTACATTATTCATGTTTAGTGTCCAGCACCTACCCCAATTTAATATAGACGGGAGTGGAAATAGTACATTATTCATGTATAGTGTCCAGCACCTACCCCAATTTACTATAGACTGGAGTGGGAATAGTAAATTATTTATGTTTAGTGTCCAGCACCTACCCCAATTTAATATAGACTGGAGTGGGAATAGTACATTATTTAGTTTAGTGTCCAAAACCTACCTCAATTTAATATGCTTTTTAATGTATTATAATTTATTATTAGGAAAATATATATAAGATAATTTTGCATTTAAAAAATGAGGAATAGGAGTTTATACATTTAAAATAATTGTTCATTATGTTTGTAAAAATAAAGAGTTTGTTCATATATGTAAAATATATCTAATATAAACAAAGTAAAAATAATTAGAAAACCACACAATTTTCATTGTAGTTGTTAGATCTTTTATTTGTTTAATAATTTGAGTAGGATGAAACAGTAAAATATTTTATTACATTGTAATTCAATAAAAATATATCAGTGCATACATTTCTGAGAATATGTTATGTACATTTACAATATTTTTAACATTTTTATAAGTACATTTTAATTATTAACACAGTAATAGGTATTGTATACATTTATACAATGAGAGTGCAAACTGTCCACATAAAATGTAAATGTTTAAAATGTTTAAATTTTTGTATTTACATATTATTTAATTAATATTAATATTAAAAATATTTATATTCATTTTATAAACACTGTTTTCAACTTAAAATAGGTTTTTAATGGAACATTATTTATTTAATGCATGAAAAACATTTGTAACAATTGTTTATTCATTGTTTTTCTTTTTTTCTTTAATTATAATAATATGGGGCCGATTCCGATCTGGTTCAGGGTGTTTACCGACCGATCCGGATTCCTGCAGTCCAACCGAGCGAGTACGATGCGACCATATGCTGTCGGACACGGTTCAGTCAGACTCCTATAGAAATCAATGGGAGCCGGTCGTACAACGCGTACATGGGCTCCCATTGACTTATTGGGTATGTCGCGGACAAGTGCACCCCCTACAGTGGGTATGCGTCGGTGCCATCCGCACTGTACATGCCTTTGGTGGAGAGACCCATGAGTCTCCCCCTGTGTCTGAGTCGGAAGGCTGCGGATAACAGTGGGTCAGACGCGGACCCCAAAAGTCCAACTCTTGGAGCTATTGCGAGAAGGACTCTCCGACTCGATCCGGCTGTCCAAATGGAGCATCGTACTAGCTCGGTCATGAAATGTCTCCATTGCGTGCCACGGTTTGCTTGTGATCAAGTTGTAAAGAGCGGTTCGGACCCGGAAATGATTCAGAGAGAGATTTCTCGCTTGTTTGCATCGTACTTCCACGTCTGGACCCGTGTACAACTCGGCCGGAAATTCAGCCTCTGAATCGGATCCACTAATGCCGAACCCAATTCGGTGACCTTCTGACAGAGATCAGAATTGGCCCCAAAATACTATTTTTATTATAATATTTATGTTTATAATTTTAAAATTTGGGTACATTTTGTTACATTTTGTTACAATTTTTACTTAAATAAAAAAAAATCTACTATTTTATTTAAATAATTTCACGTTTTATATGTAAAGTAATATTTTACTGCATTAAATGACATATTTTTATGTTAAACTTTTTATTAGGTTTTGGGTCTTCTATTTTGTAACCGCGTTATTTCATTTTGTGTCATTTTGGTTGAAGAGAAGCTCGCGGTTGGGAGACACTTCACGTCGCTAAAGGTAATCTTTGTTTTCTTTGTTTTAAATAACTTTTAAATCAATTTTGAACCTAGTTACATACTGTTTAGTGTAGTTAGATGTTTATTAGTTGTATTCGGAAATGTTATATGTTATAATTACGTGTGGTGTTTTTACGTATTGTTAAATGTATATTTTTATCAAATTTAAAGCATGTATTATTGTTAGTAATTGTTTATGTGTTGTTTTATGTGGGTGGGCATGTATGTGCTTTTGTTTAGACTCTTTATTTTCAGAAGTTCTTCGTACCGGAAGGAGTCGTTTTTTTTTTAAAGAAGTGTTTGTTAGTTTGATTAACTAATATGTTTTTGACACTTCTTTAATTTATTTGGTTTCCTGGAGCGTTTTTTACTCTTTTAAACATTTCCGGGTTTTTTATGGCTTTCCAAAGGACCTTTGCTACATGGATTATTAATTTTTGCTACACTTGTATTTTTCAATTTTTTGGGGGAAAGCTTTTTTTTATATTTGGATTGTGTTAGCAGAAAATGGATTTTACGGCATTTGGAATACACTTGGGGGCCGATTCCGATTCGGGAAAAACCACTCTGAATAGCCGTACGGAGCGTTTTTCCCATACGAATCGTACCCTGCAACCTCCCCGTACGTATGATGAAGTACGATTCGTACCAGGAGCAGGACTCTACGAATCATACAGACCGTGCAACTCTAATCTCTGCATGATTCTCCCTCGGAACCCGCTGTACGTGACATCCGTACGGTTCGAAGCAGGTTTTCCCGACCCAGCAAGTAAGATTTGTGTCGGGTACGCACCATACAACGCTTTTTTACGGGAGCCCAAAACGTCCGGAGAAGCAGAGTACGCCTCGAAACAGGTACGGAACCCCCCTCCCCCTGGTACGGGGCGTACACCCCATGTCTGCAGGGGTGCGGTGCATACCCCTGCGATCATGGGGTGTACGCACTGTACCCTACGATCATGGGGTGTACGCACCGTACCCCATGATCGCAGGGTGTACAGTGCGTATACCCTGCGATCATGGGGTACAGTGTGTACACCCCATGATCGCAGGGGTACGCACCGTACTCCTGCGATCATGGGGTATACGCACCGTACGGTGTGTATGTGATTGTGTGGTTGTCCGTACGAATCGCCGTTACCTGACATGGACCGTACAAATCGTGTCCTCATACCCCGGTCCGCATCGTACTCATCGGGTCGTACGGCATGTTTACGAATCATACGGTTCACTGTGAGGGTCCGTGTCGTACGGTTTCAGCCTTGCAATTCGTACGGTTCGTGACGATTCGGACGGATTGACGAGATACGGATCGTACTAAGCGATTTGGACGGACGTGTACGTTTCGTACGGAGAGGGCTCCGGATACTATTCGGACGGATGCTTTTTTTCCCGAATCGCATGTACATTTACATTTACATTTGAAAGATGAGTAATTTCTAATGTATTTGTATTAATGCTTTAAAGGAGAGTTTTTGCAATTATGTTTAGGTATTCCAGGCCTTTTGTACTAGAGTACAATTTTACTTGTTGTTCTAGATATTTATGCATTTTTTTGTATGTTTAAATGTTTTGGGAGTTAATTGAGTTATGGATTGTTCCATTCAGAACTCATGATAGCTCTGGTTTTTTTTGTAGGCATTGTATTCATTTTTCAACTGTTGGTTTGTTTCTGCCTGTTGTGGAAGGAAGGCATTATGCCATCCTTCCACTGCATTGTTAGTTTTGGATTCCTTGATGTGCTTCTGTATACGCTCCACCAGGGTATTAAGAATTTAGGGTTTCTTCTGTGGACAGATTGGTGTAGTCTACCGACCAATGTGTCCTCAAAATAGTCCAACAGTGGACTTAGTTTAGCTTCATTTTGTTTGTAAAAGGTACTGTCAATTAAGATGTTCTGCGACGTCTATGTCTGGGACATAAGCTAATGCTGTTATTTTTTTTAGTTGATTTGCAAAAGAAGAATTAGTTGAATATTCTTTGCTTAGCGTTGATTTTTGCATGTGTTTTCAAAGGCAAAGATTCAAATGAGAGTAACAGTCCTGGATGCAGGTATGGCGGTGCGTTTTTAAGATAGCATTATTTATTGACTGTTCAAAATCTAGAATGATTTTTTGTGGGGAAAAGTCATTAGTTTTTTGTTTTATAGTATTTAATAGCTCCATGTATGTGGAGTTATTTTTGTTTGGTAATAATGCGTAAATTAATAGTATATTGCAATTCTGATGTTGCCCATGTATTGTATAAGGGCTTCCGACATATAGTAAAAGTCCCATCCATCATCCGATATTGATTTTCTTGAAGTTTTATCTGATTAGTTGCAGTGCCATAATTTAATAATCTTTTGTCATTGCTTTGATTATCAAAAATGACAAAAGGTTCTTTGTTTAAAGTGATACTTTGTTCAGGACTTATAATAACTTGTGGGTTTTTGAGAACTTGTGCTAGCTTCCTTCATTGTTTCTAATGCAGATCTGACTTCAATTTCTGTCACATTTGGTGGGTGATTATGTTCTCTCGTATACAGTACTGTTGCTTGCCTTGTTGTTGAACGACCGTAGCTTTTATTTGAGTAGTATTTACAGCATTTCCATTTAACTTTTAATACAAATTGCTTTTTCTGTGTCTAAGTGTGTACCATATAGCATAGTACCATTTTTCCTTTCTGGCTTATTATAAATTCTGCTCTTTCAGTCATTTTGCTGTAGGTTAATCTATGACAAATATATATAATTGTTATGAAAAATGTTGTTCTATGTATTTTAATTTAAACAGAAAAACATTTTTGTATTAAATACTTACAAAGTTGGTCTTTATGTATTTGAGTTCGATGATGTTTACTCTTTAGTTGTGGTAAGTTCTTTCTGTATTTGCTTTGTCTGAAAAATAAAAGGACATTTGTTTGTATTATTTGTTTCTATCTTTTTTAAAGGGGGTGGTTAGGGGTTTTGGGATTGGTTTTGAATTTGAGTTGTTGTTCAATCTATTTTTTAAAATGGGTTGGTAAATACTTACTTTGTTAGTTGTATCTTTTTTTGGGCTTTTCTGTCGTTTGTTGGTTTTCTGTAGCGTTTCCTGTAGTGGTAACAGAAAATAGAAAGAAGATATTCATTAATTTTTAGATTATGTATGTTACTTATTATTATTTTTCCTGTTAGTATTATTGAGTTTAGTTTAGTTTACTTACTTTTCATAGACTTGGTTTATTGGTTATATATTGAATTTCTTCTATGTGTAGTTGAATTCCTGTAGAGTTTTCTCTTCTTTAGTTTTCTTTTATTTGGGTGTGGAATAGGTATGAGGTTTAACTGTTTATATAGTGTTTCGCATGTTGCAATTTATATATTATTGGTTAATTTGAATTTGGAGTGTTTCTATTGGTTAGTTTGTATTTTTTTTTTAAATATTTGGTAATTAGTATCCAAATAAGGAAAACGCTAATTAGTATTAAGTTATGTATAATGTATTATATTTATTTAAATACTTTTTGCTATATATTATATTATATAATTGGATTGTAATAGTTATATATAATATTAATGTTTGCAGTAGTAATGTTGTAAATAATATGTTAGTGATTTTATTGCTGTTAATTTATTTTTAATGTAGTAAAACTGTTATTGTTCATTATTATTTATTTTTTGTGTTTTTAGTAATTAATGTATATTCATGTTGTTTTATTTTTATAATTATTAACATTTAATATTGTCGATATTTTAAAATGTACGATATCATTGTTGTCGATAATTTTGTGTACGATATTTTTTACCTAGTGAATGTTTTTTTACTCCTTGGATGCTCATGACGAGCTCAGCTCGTCATGAGCGATGGCGCTCCGGTGCTCATGATGAGCTGAGCTCGTCATGACCGCGCCCGTCCCGTGGAACGCTCGCACGCTGGGCTAATTCCGCCGCTGTGCTGAGCGTTCCATTGGAACGGGCGCGGTCATGACGAGCTCAGCTCGTCATGAGCACCAAAGCGCCGTGGCTCATGACGAGCTGACCTCGTCATGAGCATGGGGGCACTGTAGGCACCCCCCCGCCCCCCAGCACAGCGGGGAAATACCGCGAGCAGTGAAGGGGTTAATGGAGGTTGATATTTTAGTATTTGGATATGTATGTTTGCGATATTTGTGATATCAATATTTATGTACTTCGATACTGTATAATCAATATTTTTGTTATTTCTTAAATAAGTATAGGATGTCGATATTATTGTCATCGATATAATTGTAGTTCGATAATATGTGTTTCAATGTTTTGTCAGTGATTCGCTATGGAGGTGATCGAACACAATAAACAACTGCCCTGGTGTCACTAACTCTGTATATCGTGACCCAACAACATGGGGCTGTGAACCACTGCTGACCGCTGCCTCCGGCCTACACTTTCGGTCGAGTAGGTCAGACATTTGGGACTGAGTCTTAATTTAGCAATGGGGCAGTCCCTATCATTGTACCGGACTCATCGCAGACTGCATCCCCTCTCAGCCCTGGTGCACCTAAGTCTATTCCCCGGCATTCATGGACACTCTTTGGTTGAACTTTGGTGGCGTCTGAGTCTATGGACTAGGGGGCAGTCTTCAACCTCATGAAGCTGGTATCGAATTGGTGATGGAAACGAGGTTGTAGCATTCCACTTCTCCAGTTGCTGCTTCCGTACGGCTACTGCCCTCTGCACCATTGCCCTGGAAGACACCTTCTACTGTCCCCTGTCCCCCGCAATCCCCCGCCACTTTCCCCTTGGACATCGTCGAGGACCCGTCCAGTCCACGTGGCACTACCTCAGTGGACCGAAAGTCACTGTCCCTTGGCAGTGTGCCTGTGTTGGCTGATGTGCATCCGGGCACACTAACTCTGTGCAGCTCAAGTTAGGGACCCTGTTTGATTGAGTATTGGATGGCCTCTGATACGATGGCCTTTGGGTCATCAACACCATGTGTCTGTGGCCCTACACTTTCCGCTGCCTCCGGCCACAACTGCAGTCCACCAGGGCTCACACATCACATCGAGTCCTGACCGGCTTGGACATTGCATCACCGCAGGAGGCACACGCCACCATCGCCAGGACCACCTCCATCCGCCATCTGCCAGAGTCAAAACAGTCATACTGGCAGACTAATGGAGTTGCTCACACCTGTCGTGGATGCCATCATCTACCTGATACCCTGCTCAACACTCTAGGTGCCACTAACTCAGTGCACCGCAACTCATGGACCATTACTGATTGAGTCTTGTGCTGTGGAGAGGTTGCGCAGCAATGTCACCTTAGGCAGTGTGGGAGACCTGGGACAATGATGAGGAAGATGATGCAGGTGTAACACACCCCACTGCAGCTGCTTCAGGTATATCCCGAAGGGACACATGAGTGTGCTCAGCTCTAGTGCCCCAACCTCAGTGCACTGCAACTCACGGACACTTTTGTTTGCATATTGGAAGAGTTCGGTATTTGCTCCGGCTGCCTCCATGTTGCTCAGCAGTTGTCTCTGTTATGCTGGTGTTTTCAGTCTCCGTGTTAATGATGTTCACTGTTCAAGTTGTTGCCAGCACCAACCACTCTGTGTGGGCTGGCTTACACTCGCACATCCAGCACAGTCACTGTACATGTGGCCCTGCCAATAAAGGGACCGGGTGCACGTGCCCATAGCCAGTTCTACATACTATCTACGTGTGTTCCTGTGGTCATGTTGTATGCATGGGGGCCCTGGGCCCTACGACATTATATTGTGCTGTGTGCAGTGGATGCAGGCATGTCACCACAGGCAGCGGGTTAGAGCTTGGACAAGTAGCCTTGTTGTCGCCCATTCAATACATAAGAGGTGTGGACTGGGCCGTCGTACCCAGAGCCAACGTGGGTGTGTGAATGATAATTGCGTGACTCTGGGTGTGGTTCTGTATTGGAAATGTGCAAAAGCATGTGTCTCTGTAGCAGTGTGGGTCTCCTTTGTGGGGTGTAGGTAGTCCCTGAAGGGTATTCAACACCGATGTATGTGATCTAGTTCGTCCTCCATGGGTTTGGAGCACACCCGCGCCTGTTTGGCCTCCTCCTTTTGCCATTCTGACAGCTGGCATTGGTATGCAATGTGTGCCTCGGTGAAGTATTGGGAGCCAGCCATGGTGGCGGGTGCTTCCTGCTGTGTGGTCTGTACAGGGGCTGGCGTCTCCTCTATGTAGCTGGGCTGCTCTGCTCCTGGAGGTGGGTTGTCTAAGATGTCCATGAGCTGTTGTAGGGCGTCAGTGTCGAAGGTGTGGTGGTCCTCTCCAGCATCACTGATGAGTTGTCTGGTCTGCTCTGCTGGAGGTGTTGTGTGTCCCTCTGTGATGTGAAGGGGAGATGCATGTTGACACTGTGTTGACACGTATGTTGATGCATTGTTCTTGATTAAAAGCAGGCGGTATGGCAATGTACAATGTGATTGTTTGGGAGGTGCTGGATTTGGATGGTGGACAAAGGACATTTGGACTACATGACGGATGTGAGGTTGTACGCATACATTCCCATCACACAGTTTCCTGCTCAGTCAAATGTAGTTGGCCTGTTTCTGCGCATGTGCGGAGCCAGTTTTGTCCTTTGTTCTGCAGTGTCGGGGTTGCACATTGTACTGCATTGTCGTCAATGTGGATGTGCTGTTCTTGCTATGTGTGTGTGCTGCAATGTTCCGCGGGGATCAGGGACATGATCCAGGGTCATATTGGGTGTGCCATTGTGACCATCTACCCCTGTTTCCCCAGTCCCTGGTCGTTACTCTCCTTGTTGATGTTGTGTCAGGTCCTCTTGAGTATGTCCGAACTCCCACCTCCTTGCACCGTCTCCACATTGATGACTGTGGCCTCGGTTTTCTCCTGCTCCTGTGGTGCAGGACTCCCACCTCCTGACGCCGTTGCTGCCTTGCTTTTGGCAGCGGGTTTGTCCTTGGTTTGGTTTTCACATCATGCCAGCACCTCTTGGCCTCCTCCATTGACCTCCTCGACACTCTGACTTCATTCACGGTAGTCCAATTGTGGTTCAGTTGATGGTAGTGTTCTGTCACCTCCTTGACGCTGATCTGGTTTGCCTGCGGACTGCACCTATTCTTCCTCTCCCTCTTTTCCTTGGCCTTCCCTGACCCTGTTGTTCCTTTCTGGTGATCTGTGGGGTTCACTTTCACCTCTGCACTCGGTCCAGGTGCATCCATGTTGCTACGCACTTTGAATTGTTTTGGTGTGTTTTTTGGGTTGCTTTTATAGTACATTTTCCCACCAGACGCTTGGGATTTGCAGGCCTGCCGCTGGTTTTCGCTGCTTTTAGTATCGCGGTGGCCTCATCGAAAGTTTTTTTGCATTTGTCTCTCACATTTTTGAGGCTTTGCGTTGACTTAATCGCGGACATTTGATGCGTTGTCGGAGGCCTCTTGCATGGTGCCTCCGTGTTTTGAATACTTCGTTAACAGAGCGTTCTGTTCCCATGATAGACTGCGATGTTGAAAGTTGCGGTAAGTTAATTTTGCGATGGTTAACACACGTTCTTTAGAATATCCCCCCACTGTGTTTACCTTTTCTCCTGCTACAGTGCCTGATGCCCAGGCATGCAATGCCCATAGGACTCAAAGGGCTTCAGCTCCCCCATCCTGTATGTCAGTCCGGGCTGAGACAGTTTTTGAGCTTATCGCAGCTGCACAGGAGTACTTCATAGCTCTTTAATTTACATGTTAACAAGACTTTGTTGTTTTTTCACCCCTTCATCTCACCTCTGCCTATTGTTTGAAGAATTAGCCCCCCCCCCCAAATTTGGTGCTAGTTGCGCTTCTGCTGATGCCCCTCCTCCCGACTGGTGATCAGCACCTTCAGTCAAAACACAGTGTTCAAAAAGGCACTGAAGGTTTTGTTTGTTCTTGTGCCTCTGCTCGGGTGTACTTAATTGATGTTTTGTAAGCAACCTTTCACTCCACAGATCGTGTTTCCCCACTGCTGTGATTTGTTACAGTTTTCCAACAAACAAACAAACAAAAACACCACTGCTCCTATTATTAGTTAAGGCATTAAAACAATGTATACTTATCTGTGTGAATTACACCAACAAAATGTATTTCTAATGTTTATGTTTTAAGTGTCTGGCACAATACATTAGAAAGGGGACCCCACACATTTATATTAGCAAATAAGAAAATATACAGTTGGGCCGTGGTGTAGGAGTTTAATGTTTTTTAAGCTTTTATATATAGCACAATCTTGACCCCAAGGTATCAGAAGCTTCACACAATGAGCACCAATTGAACTCATTCATTTTGTTAGGCACTGAGAATTTAAGTGATTTGCCCAAAATCACAGGATGTTGAGCGTCCCTGCTGAGACTCGAACCTGGGGGCATATTATCAAGAATGGCATTAAAATTATCGACGCTTTAGCGGCAGGAAACTGCCGCTAAAGTGGCGATAATGGGCTTGATAATATGCCCTTGTGAATTCCCATAGAAGCCCAGGTTCTGGTGCATTATTTAACGAAATTGTTGGGAAACACTTATGTTTATTGTAAAAACAGCACTGATGCAATGGATTTAGTTTAAAAAAAGAAATTGACATTGGTTGTGTTTAAATACTCCACATATTCTCTTTAAGCTCTGGTTTGAATATTTTTCTTGTGCAAAACAAAAAGCTTATCTTACGCTTTTTGCACATCATAAACACACTGTATGATTTTGCGTAGCGTTGTTGGGTTACTCTATACTGTATTTAGTTTGAACTTTTGGGCTTCGGTGCTGGCTTTAAACTGGCTTTAAACTTTTGCAAACTAATGTTTATGTGTGGGATGAGTTGCCAATTTTGGGTTTTTCCAATCAGATCTTTTTTAAGGAGAAAAACATTTATTGACAAAATGAAAATACAACATGCTTATATTGTGCCATTTGCACATTTTAAACATGCAGTAAAAGTATTAAGAAGGGGTTATTTGCAGTGCATTCTCTGGATTTAGTTTAGTCTTTTATGCTTCTGTGGAACAATTGTCAATGTTTTTGGCCACATCATTACACTCTACTCCATACCACATAAATACACTCCATATAAATCTACTCCATGCCATGAAGCAACACTCTACATAAATACACACCACACCAAGCCGCATAATACCACTCACCATAATTTCGCTCAACATCACACAGATTCATGCCACACAATTCCATTCCACACTATATAATTCCACACCAAAACACAATCCCACAGCACATAATTCCATTATACCCCATGCCACTAATGACAGTTCAGGGTGGTAAGAGGATAGAAAAAAACATTGGTTCACCTCCCATAAAGTCTGCTCCTTCAGCACTACTCTACATAGACAACATTTATTCAGCTCCACATAATTCAACACTATGCCACACAATTCCACAACACTCAACATAATTACACTAAGCATAATACTAACTCAGCACCACATAAATTCAACTCCACCGAATTACACTCTACTCAATACCACATAAATTCACCCACCGCACATAAATACACTCTAAGCCTCATAATAGTCCATATAAATACACTCCACACATGCCACATAATTCCACTCAACACAATTTCACTCAACGCCACACTGTTCCATGCCACACTATTGAACTCCATACAAATCTATTCCACACCACATACTTCAACACCAGACCACATAATTCCGCTCAACAACACAATTCCACTGCACACCACATACATCTAATTCACATCACATAATTCCAACTTCATACCACAACATTCAACAGCACACCACATAATAAAACCCCACTACATAACACTCCACAAGACAAAATACTACTCCAAATAATTACATTTCATGACACATAATACTCATATACGCTAAATAACACATAGGTAAAATACATTTCCAATTACACAAAGCCAATAGCTCTAACAAACAAACACAAGATCTATTGCATTTCTAATGCTTGTTTAACATGTCAATCCATAAGGATGCTATACTCCAAGAGGGGTTTGGTACAGATGGAGGCGCTATCATGAAGGAGAGCAGAAAGACAGCACTTTATAGAGGGGAAAATTGACAATAGAGGTGACAAATATTCCTTTGTAACTTCCAAATTACCTTTATCTAAAAAAAATGCTTCATGACATGGAATTGTGGACACAATTAATGGTTTAACACCAACATGAGGGACTCAAGCTGAATGAAAAAAAGGTAACATAATTATACTTGCAGGACTAAGAAGAAACTGGCCAGGAACCTGAAGGCTGTATTGACCACAGTTGGAGAACCAGAGTACCAATAGGATTTGACCCCAAAGGAGGGGCGGTGGCACCATTCATTTCAAGACTTGGTTACCAGAGTCAAGGGTACAGGCACTGGTGACCTGGAGCCATTGCCAACTACTTAGGGTAAGTGTGAAATAAAGTTACTGTTGATGTATAATCATATTTTAATATCTGTAGGGACTTGGGGGGTTCGCAATTAACCTTAGTGTTACATATATCACATATTCAACATCAAAACTACTTTTCATTAACTCTTTAATTTGTTAAATGTATCTCATGAGGGAGGCATGGTATTTCTACAGTATTTGGTGTATTTACCAATATTGCACACAACGCAGCACAGCAAGAGAAGTTAAAAGGGAGAGAGCAGACCTGTTCCATATATTAAAAGATATTGGGCAGTTCTGATCCCTCATACCTCTGATGTATTTATGGCTGTCCAGTGCAATGCACAAAGCACCAGGGTGCCTGCATTGTGGTTTGGATAATTTTTGTGCTTGAAGGTGTATCTTTCTGTACCAAAAATAACATTAGATACCTTTTTAACTATGTATGCGTATTACCATGCACTACACAATGGAATTGAAATAACATGGACTGTCCTAAATATATTTTCACTGTTTCCACAGGCTCCGGCAGGCATAGGTGTTCCCCTCACATCAAAGTCTAGAAGTCACTGCTGATGTGGATGTGTGTATACATGAATGGGCATTTACATGGGAACTGCCAAGCACCATCCATGGAATGCCTCCATCAGAGTAAGGCAAGGCAGCCTAATGTGGAAACTTTTCTTTGTTTACTGTATCAACACAAAAAGGACAATATATTTTGCAGAAAGGTCTACCATATAGTTCAGGACAGATACGTAAACTATAAAAATGTTAAAGGCAGACAAATATATTTGAGCTATGTGGCATGATATTATGTTAGTTTCAAGTTTGAAAACTGCTATTATCTAATTGTTTGACATGTACTCATAACATATGCTAATATAGTCTTTCGATTCAAAGATCTAAACTATATATAGTGCAGCTTAAGTTCCACACAGAACCTTCAGACAACTGATCATCGCAAATGCAAACCTGTAGATGCGGAATTGTTTATCTTGTCCCTTTTCTAAACCCTCGTCTTTTTATCCTTGGAACTAATCGTCAACTCCAGTAGATATTGGTGTGGTAAGGGATCAGTCTCGAAGGGCTTGGGAGACTCTCTTTGCTCCTACAGAATCCTGGATGCTCAGGCGAGTGAAGACTTGTCATCGCTCTGACGTGGGTTAGCCTTAGGGCCTGGCTGAATGCTGTATGCAGCACAGGTTGACCACTTTCAGGTGTTTGGGTGCAGATTGTAGCCTCAGACTCTACTGAAATGTTCACCTAACTATAACATTACATTAACCTTTGTTTTTTCCAGTGAATTTATAGGGGTTTTAAAACATAAACACAATATTTTATTACCATACACAAAACCAACCCCCTGCCATGAATGGCCTTTGGCTGTGCTGGTTTCAGGGTCTCTCGCAGACAGGCAGCCGTACGCTGTGCATGGCGATTGCCCGCGTGTGGCTTGGAGTTGGCATTTTTGTGAAAACGTAACGTTTTAAAGGAAAAGAAATACACAAATTCACCAGGTATACTTATTTCTAGTAACTTTAACTTGTACCCTAGGGTAACTATAAATCACACCCTTGCCATGCACTGCTAATGACCTCACATATTTAATCACGCATGACATGTTGAGTGACATCATTGATAAAAGCACTACATCATTTGCAATGACATCAACAATGTCAAAACTGCATGGCAGGGGAGTGAGTTATAGTTATCTCAGCGCATGAGTTATAATTACTCAAGATAACCATAAGTGGTGAATTTCAGTGTTTTCTTTAGTTTAAAATGTTACTTTTTCACATGAATATTCACCTAACTATAAGAGCATTTAATTTTTTTCCTTATATAAATCATATATATATATATATATACATATAATGCTTGGAGGGCCATCTCTGGTTCATCCCATTGCAGTTGTTTCGAAATATATATATATATATATATATATTACCTACTGGCGGTCGCCAGTAGGTATATATAGTTAGGATTTTTTCTCTATGGGATTTTTGAAAATTCTATGTCTAATAACTTTGGCGTTTGTGGACGGAATTGGCTGAGATTTTCAGGAAAATGGCACATTTTGTTTCTGAGCAGCCCTTGAAAATTTGGGGGGGTTCGTCAAGGGGGGCCGAGAAAAAAGGGGGGTCCCAAAACGTGTTTTTAACATTGAGTTTTCCATAGGGCGGTTGGCCTCACTTTTAGCCCGAAGGGCTGAATGGATTTGCACGAAACTTGGCAAAATTGTAGGGACTGGTAGCCCGATGTGCCTTTGCTAGGTCTCAATATATGTGCTCCAGTGGATTTTGAGAAATTAACGTTCAAAAAAAGATATATATCTGTAACAGCGGACCGGGCAGCGCTCCGGTTCGCGGACTTTTCGCGGTACGGAGCTTTGTGAAGCGAAGCTGATTGGTTCTCCGGCGTCTGTGAACATTCCAAACAGTCCGTAGCGGCCGCCATCTTGTCTCTCGGTAGGATCGAGAGACAAGAGGAGGCCAAAGCGAAGGGGCAAATGACCATAAGGGGGCATAGTAGATCCTCGCTGACCCCCTAGGTTTGATGTGGAGGTTTTAAAAGGGTCCCGCGGGGCAAATAAAAATAATAATAATAATATTCGAATGGCTGAATGGATTTGCACGAAACTTGGTAAAATATTAGGGACTGGTAGCCCGATGTGCCTTTGCTAGGTCTCAATATATGTGCTCCAGTGGATTTTGAGAAATTAACGTTCAAAAAAAATATATATCTGTAACAGCGCTCCGCTTCGCGTAACGGAGGTTTGCGAAGCTGATTGGTTCTCCGGCGTCTGTAAACATTGCAAACAGTCCGTAGCGGCCGCCATCTTGTCTCTCCGTAGGATCGAGAGACAAGAGGAGGCCAAAGCGAAGGGGCAAATGACCATAAGGGGGCATAGTAGATCCTCCTTGACCTCTTAGGTTTGATGTGGAGGTTTTAAAAGGGCCCCGCGGGGCAAAAAAAAATAAATAATAATAATCGAACGGCTGAATGGATTTGTACGAAACTTGGCAAAATTGTAGGGACTGGTAGCTCGATGTGCCTTTGCTAGGTCTCAATATATGTGCTTCAGTGGATTTTGAGAAATTAACGTTCAAAAACAAGATATATATCTGTAACAGCGCTCCGCTGCGCGGAGATAAAATTATATCTGTATTACCTAGCTGTTGCTAACACCAGTTAGCGACGGCTAGTAGGAGATAGCGACCATCTTGGGCCCCACTTTGCATGTGAGTGATATTTATCACTAATGACATGCAAAGTGGGCATGCCAAGATGTTAGCGACTGGAAACAGTCGCTAACATCGCTATCTCCTATTATCAACTTTTGGAAATATTCGCGATAAGCGCGAATATCTCCAAAAGCTAGCACCTGCCCTGAGCAGTTCTTAGCCATGTTATCCAATGGGAGGTGGATAACATGGCTAAGAGCATTAGCTCGGTAATGCATGAATATCGCTGAGTTTTCAGCGATATTAATGCATTGCGGTCGTTTTTTATCGTATTTGCGATAAACCTTGATAATAGCAAGGTTTATCTGCGATAATTTCTGACGATGCTTAGCGGTAAAAAAATCGTTGCTAAGCATCGTTAGGGATAAATATCGCTTAACTTTGGTAATATGCCCCAACGTCTGTTAACGTTCGATTCGAAGGAAATCAGGAAGTGTTGAAAAACATTGTCTGCGCCATCTTGTCTTTTTTCAAATGCCACACTTTTGTCGTGCACGGCAGCCATTTTAGATGCCTTGACCAGACCCACTCTGTGCACGCTGTCGATCCTTAGCATGGCTCCCCACCCTCGCAAGCATCTCCCCCAGGCAGTGGTCACCCCCGCTCTCTGTCTTATGCATGGGTAATAAACCTCCCCCCATCTGCGCTGCTCTTCCCTGAGAATCACACCCTGTGCCCGCCCGACACCTCCCTTTCGCCCTATTCACTACCGCACCCTCTGACACTCCTTTTCCTCTGTGTCCGATTGTCCAGGCCGGTCCTAGGGTATCAGCTAGCCCTGCAGATGTAGTTTATGGCCCCAGCTGTAAAGAATCATCCCTCTTCAAAGGAGTTATAGTAGATCAAGGCCCACACTCGATGAGATCCGTCACAGCAGACGCGTTCCTATTATCTGAAAACCATCCTGTATTGTGATTGGGGAGGGGACCGAGCCTGAAGCGGAAGATTCCAGGGATGACTCTTTGTACATCAAAGTTTTTACAATTATGTGTCACATTAAAAATATATAGCACTCCAAAAAAGAAAAAGTAGTGGTAGAGTAGTCCCAGGCCAGCTTTTTAGTAGGATCTGTACTACTTGTTGAGGAGGGCTTCCTTTTAGATAGACGTTTTTTCTGTGTTATTTTCTGAGCAGGAGAGCTACTGGCAGAATCTATTCCAGTTGACACATCAGAGCTAATCTCGCCTGAGGGTAATGACTGTGACTGGGAGTCTTCATCAACTGAATAAAACCTTTCAGCAGAGGCGGCCTCGTTAGTAATAGCCAAGTCCACAGAGTTAGAGGCAGAGGATTCACCCCCTGATTTAAACCCCCCACTTTCAATATTTAGCTCCATAACCTCTGCCCAGGTTACAGAGTCAGATCTCTTCCCTTCTGAGGCTTCCTCCCCTTCATTATATTCTGCTTGTGTGTGTGAGCTCAGTTCTATCTCCAATCCTGGAGCTGGAGCTGGAGCTAATATGTCAAAACTACCCTCTTCATCCGGCAGTTGGGTGCTCAGGGCACGGCTGTCTATTACAGGGTCATTAGTCACTTTTGGACGCTGCACCTCACGAGCCTCCCGCTTGTGTGCAGACGGCCCCTCTGAACCAGCACACAGCCCCCTTGCAGACTTCCCCGCAACAACGAGAACAGCAGGCAATGCCCCGGCCGGCTTCTCTGTATCGGGCCCTTCAGGTTGCCTAGCAACCCCAACACCAACACCAGCGCTGGCTCCCGTTCCCAGTTCTGCGCTGAGGACGCCGACATCAACCTCTGCCCCACCGGCAGCATCCAGAACATCGGGGGTCGAGAGGCCAGTGTTACTCGTAGGCTTGCTGCCACCAGCATTTCCAGGTACGTTTGCAAAGCTCTCCGATACTGAGGGCTGGCGCAGCGAATTTTCCTTTACTTTTGATGTAACGGCCAACACTTTCCAGTCCTGCTACTATGATTCGGGATCAAGGATCATCGCAGCCCTTTCAACCCCCAGTTACATTGGATTTACTGTTTAATACTCTGAAGTTAATGCAGTCTGAGGCTAGACGGGAAAGTAGGAGGGCAAGGCAGGAATCAAGGAAGGTACAGAATAAACTCAGGAAAATAAGTCAAAGACAAGATGAGATGGTCGAAAGGGTTGCCCACGTGGAGGAAAGAGCTGGGAAGGTAGAGGATGACTTGAGAGAGTTAAAAACGTACAAAGAAGAACATCAGAAGGTGGCTGAAGACGTAAATTGGAAACTGGAGGACTTTGAGAATAGGCAGCGTCGTAATAACATCAGACTGCTAGGAGTAGAAGAAGGTCTTGAAGGGGAGGACCCTAGAATGTTTACTGTAAATTTGTTAAAAGGGGCATTCCCAGAATTAACAACATGGCACTGGGAGCATGAAATCCAAAGAGCCCACCGCTTTCCATTTTACAAAAGGGGCCAGACTGGAGCCCAGGGGGGGAAACCAAGGGCATTGTTAATCTTTGTTGGGAATTTTCTCCTGCGGCAGTTAATACTGGATAAGGCTAAACCTGAGACTAGACGTACATTTAATAATGTCACGTTCTTTGCAAGGCCTGACTTCTGTCATGCCACAGTTGAGCGTAGATGGAGGTTGAGGCAGATGATACCGCTTATACAGGCTCTGGGCTCAGAAGCTTATCTGCTATACCCCGCTAAACTGAAAATAGTAACTAAAGGACAGTTTAAATTTTTCTTTTCTGAGATTAAAGTAAAGGCTTACATGACGGAAGTGTTGGGGTATAAGGAGAAATAAATAAGTGGGGTTTTGTTGATATTTAGTTGCAGTGGGGAGTAGTGGCGACTTCTGTTTCCCTAGCGATCACACATAGGTCATGAGTGACCTATTTGCCTGTAGGGGAGGGTGGGGGAGGGGTTGCTCGGGGGGGGACAGGGGAGGGGATGGGGGGGAGGAAATGGCACACATCATACGCAACATACGTACAGAGATCTAGCGAGAGTCAGGTACAGGTTTTTAGTATAAGGCGGAACAATGAAAGAAAGAAGGGAAAAGGAAACTGGGAAAGGAAGATGGATCTGATTTTTGATGTTTTTTAATGGCTTGCCGAATTATTTCAATGAACGTGTGTGGTCTTAATGACCTTCAGAAGAGATTACGGGTCTCTGCTTTTTGTAAGGCATTATGTCCAGATGTGATTTGTCTCCAGGAGACCCACGTGGAGGGTTTTTTGTTAGGGCAGTTGGGTTTTGAAGTATTGGCGTACACTAAACAAGCCTCAAAAACACGGGGGGGTGGCAATTTTGGGTAGGGGGGGAGAATGCACGGTGATTAGGAATAAGGTAGATATGTGGGGAAGATGGGTCATTGTGGAAGTAGTGTTTAGGGGAGCTAGATTTACTTTGGTCTCTGTCTATGGTTCAACGTGTGATGAACCAGACATATTTCAATTTTTGGATCAGGAGTTGACAACCTGGGTGGAACCTATCGTGTGCTGTGGGGATTTCAACATTAATCGCCCTGCTAGTGTTGAGCTACAAAGGGATCACGGCTATACTGGGCGCAAGAAGAGGGTACATAGGGCTATAGTAGATTTGGCCGTGCATAATGCTTTATCAGATGTATGGGCGAATTTACATCCAATGAGTGACGGTGACACCTTTTTTTCAGCACCACACAGAATTACTGTTAGATTAGATTATTTCCTAATTTCTAATGTTTTGCTATCGAATGTATGTATTAGAAAGTTACCACGTCTGATGTCAGATCATAATCCATTGTTACTGACATTGAATCTCAATGGTATTGTTAGGAGAACTTATAAATGGACATTTGAAAGAGTGTTGTTAAAAGATGTGAACTATTGTAAACATATGGAGAAATGGATAACTGAGTTCTGGCTTAACAACAAGGGCAGCTCAAGTAGTGGTAACATCTGGGATGCTTTTAAAGCAGGGATAAGAGGTGAGACAATTAGTTTTACAACATTCAGACAGAAGAGCGAAAGAGAGAAGACAGAACTTCAAATGAATTCACTTCTGGTTGCAGAGGCAGAACTTAGTAGACTTATTATATGTGGGAGCCCATTGGATAATAAAATATTGGAAATAATGATGTTAAAGAGCGATATTGCTGAAAGTGTTACTAGCAAAACGGCTGCAAATTATCTTGCAAAAAAGGAACAGGCGTTTGAGTATAGTGAGAGGGTGGGACATATACTTGCTGTGAGAACTAGGCAGAAAGCTAATGCTGGGGATATTAAAAATATAATAGATAACTCAGGAAATGTGATCCTAGACTCTAATGGTATAAGGAATGAATTCTGGAAATACTATACGGATTTGTATGATTCTGATACTAGGGTGGGTAGCAATGAAATAAGGGATGAAATAAGAGACTATTTGGGAAATATTCAGCTAGATATGTTGGAAATGGAAGATCAGATTAAGCTGGATGCTGATATAACATTGGAGGAAGTCACGATAGCATTATTAGAACTTCCATCCTCTAAGGCCGCAGGACCAGACCTTATCCCAATTGAATTTTATAAAACGTTTTTTTTCATCTATAAGATTGGAGTTACTGGATACCCTTTTACAAGCACAGAGGGAAGTGTCAGTCCCAGATTCTTGGGGGGGCACTGAGATTATAGTTATTTTAAAAAAAGGCAAGCCATCTACAGCCCCAGGGTCATATAGACCAATCGCCCTTATGAATGCAGATGTGAAATTGTATTCAAAAATTTTGGCAACAAGGCTGTCCACTGTCATAGACAAATTAGTTTTACCGGATCAACACGGATTTATCCCTGGGAAAGGCACCACAACACATGTTAGAACAGTGATTACTTGCTTTGATGCTATGGAGGTTGCCGGCGGCCCTGTGGCAGCCTTATTCCTCGACGCCGAGAAGGCTTTTGACAGGGTCGCATGGGATTATCTGTGGGAAATAATGAAATTATATGGTTTTGGCAATAAATATATTAGGGCAATCCAGGTTTTATACAAGGCACCTACAGCTAGAATTAAAGTAAATCGAGATTTAACCGCACCTGTACAAATTAAAAGAGGTACTAGACAGGGCTGTCCTAGTTCTCCCCTCCTTTTTGCATTATATATGGATCCGTATTTGCGTTATCTGAAGTTTAATCCTAATATCCCACCTCTTGTCTCAAACGGAGTAGAGGTTAACGTATTAGCGTATGCAGATGACGTTGCTATAATCACCCCAGATCCATCTAAAGCAATGGGGGAGGTTGAGCTGGAGGCTAGTAAATTTGGCAGAATATCTGGGTACAAATTAAATAGTGCAAAAACACAGATTATTAAAAACACAAAGGTTCAATATAATGATACACGGGTGGTTCCAGCAGCAGTGTATTTAGGAGTTGAGATCTCACCTAATTTGGACACCGTGGTAGAACGGAATATCTCCCCTTTAATTAGGAACGTAAGCACAGAATTGGCTAGAATAAATAATCTTAGGCTTACTTTAGTCGGGCGTACAAATGTAATAAAAATGATTATACTCCCCAAATTCCTTTATTTCTTTCGCACCATTCCTCTTTTGTTTGAATCAATTTGGTTTAATAAGTTGGAATCGATATTAAATAAATTTATATGGTCATATGGGAAGACTAGAAGGGCCTATAAGTTTATGACTTTGCCGAGGGCTACTGGAGGATGGGGGGTCCCGGATTTCAGGTTGTATTACTGGGCATCTGTACTACAATTTACTCAGGGCTTGTTGGGTGCAGGCGATTTAGATTTGAATGTTAGATCTTTTTCGACAATGGTATACTCTATCGTATTGGGGACAGATGCTTCAAATGCTTTTCTAAATTGTGCGGACTTCCTTTACTACAAACATACACGTTTTAAAACAGTTAAAGCTGCATATAATATCTGGATAGCGGTAGCAAAAAAATGCGGATTGGGAAGATATAATAGGTATACTAGAATATATAGGAATAGAACACTACCACCCTTGATCTTCTCTGATTCTATAATGGCAGACTGGAATATGAAAGGTATAAAAAAAATAGGGGATCTGATGGGGACGGATGGGAACATCTTGCAATTTTCAGATTTGATGGCAAAATACGATATAACAAGAAATAGCTTTTTTAAGTATTTGCAAATTAGGAGCTTTTTGGGTAAGAAAAAAGGAGGAGAATGTGGATTTCGGAAAAATAATCTTATGGAATCCTTAGATCAGGGTGGAGAGTGCTCTATACGATTTTTTTATGCTAGTTTAGCAGAATTAAAGAAGGATGATACTGGGAAATTCGGGGACAAATGGGCAGGAAAATTAGGGGTACAGAATCAGTGCTTTTTGGATTCATTGGATTTAGGATGTTCTGCTTTGTGTTCTGCTTCTCTTCAATCGCAGCATTTTAAAACTTTATATCAACTTTATCATACACCGGACCGCATTGCACTGTGGGGTGCGATTACAGGGACAACTTGTGCTCGCTGCGACGCTCCGGCAGCAGATAGTATTCATATTTTTGCACTCTGTCCCCAATTAGATAATTTACGAAAGGGTATTGAAGAATTTATGCGACATACACTTGGTTTAAATGTGACTCTAACACCAACTGTTATTATGCTAGGGGTTAGGGGATTTAGGGGTGACAATACTGAATTTGTATTCTTAGCAATGGCAGTGTATAGGTTATTAATTGCTAGAGTATGGCGGGACCCTCTCCCTCCCACAACACAACAATGGATTGCTTTATTATTGGGGATATTTAACCTTGAAAAAAGTATATATGCTAGGAAAGGTAAAAGAGCAAGAAGACTGGGTTTGAAAATATGGGAACCTGTATATTGCTGGAAAGAGAGAGTAAGTGCAAGCCATAGTCAATAAGATTTTGTTTTTTTCTCCACCTTTATATGTACATGTTGTTGTCTAAATCTTTCTTACAGTAATTATTTTGTTTAAGTTTTGCATTGTGATCTCTGTTTAAACAAATGGCATTTTTTTTTTGTTTTTTTGTATGTTGTGTGCCAATGGAACAAGAACATTTTTTAATAAAAATATTAAAAAAAAATATATATATATAGCACTCCGACAAAGTAGTAAGATTATAAAACTTTAATAACTTATAAATATATACAAGAAAACAAAAACAGTAATAACATATAAACATTTTTAGGGAAAAACAACGAAGTAGCGGTCGGCTGTGCGAATAGTCCCAACGCAGCACAACGTCCAGATTTCCGGCGTGGGGCGTCGCGGGGGGTGGGTCATCAGTAGCAAACTGTTGTGCGAATAGTTCCAAGGCAGCAGAACGATGGCACCAAGGTGATGTCCAGTAAGTTGCCGCACTGGTTTTGGTATCCTACAATGCTGCTCCGAATAACGGCGTGGGGCGCCCCGGGGGAGGCGGCGTGAACGGGCCTCTCCAGGTGGAGTGTCATCTGTTGTAGTGGGGCGCCCCTTTACCGTTTCAGTTGCCATTCCGTCCGTTTTTGGTCCACTGTGTCAAAAGCCGCAATTCAGCTGAGTTGCGCCCACTCTTGCGGTGCAGCGATAGGCGGCTGTCACAGGACTCTCAAAATGGCGGCAGGCTGTTTCCTTTTTGGGCCTGGTCCACTGAAATGGCCCTGGGACACCTTGGAAATCGGACGCTTGTCTGCTAGGTCTTGGACCCCATTCTCGAAAGCGTCCCCTCCGCCTTGAGGATTCATCAAAAGTTTTGGGGGCCCCCGACTCCTGTAGGCTTCTGGTGGGGAGCGGTTGCCATGATTGCTCGCGGAATGACCACGACGGAGCTACGAGAGGGTGGTGCTCTCATGCTGACGCCAGCTTCAGTCTGAAACATCCAGAAACAAGGTGGGGCTTTCATCGTTTGGGAAAAAAAAAAAGTTTTCATCCAATGAAAAGTGTTGTTTTTAGGTCATATGATCAAGCCTTCCATCATTAGGAAACCAAAAGTAAAATGAACCAATGAAAAGTTTTATAAACAAGTCACATGACCTGTTATGCGGCATAGGGTATAAAATGCGGAGAAAATACGTTGGCACGTGAGGCGGCGTCAGTAGCGGACCGATGTGCGAATAGGCCGAAGGCAATACAATGCGCCAAGATCCGGATGGCACCGAGGTGGTGTCCAGCAAGTTGCAGCACTGGTGTGGCCATCCTACAATGCTGAAAGTCGGCGTGGGGCGCCCCGTTGGCCTGTGAGTTTGCGTCAGTAGCGGACCGATGTGCGAATAGGCCGAAGGCAGCACAACGCGCCAAGATCCGGATGGCACCGAGGTGGTGTCTAGTAAGTTGCCGCACTGGTGTGGCCATCCTACAATGTTGAAAGTCGGCGTGGGGCGCCCCGTTGGCCTGTGAGATGGCGGCAGTAGCGGACCGATGTGCGAATGGGGCCAAAGGCAGCGCAACAATATTTTCGGAATAGAAGACACCACAAGGCGCTGAGATGCCAAGATCCGGATGGCACCGAGGTGGTGTCTAGCAAGTTGTGGCACTGGTGTGGCCATCCTACAATGGTAAAAGTCGGCGTGGGGCGCCCTGTTGGCCTGTGAGATGGTGTCAGTAGCGGACTGATGTGCGAATGGGGCCAAAGGCAGCGCAACAATATTTTCTGACTAACACCACAAGGCGCTGAGATGCCAAGATCCGGATGGCACCGAGGTGATGTCTAGCAAGTTGCTGTACTGGTGTGGCCATCCTACAATGGTAAAAGTCAGCGTGGGGCGCCCTGTTGGCCTGTGAGATGGTGTCAGTTGCGGACCGATGTGCGAATGGGGCCAAAGGCAGCGCAACAATATTTTCTGTATGGAAGATACCACTAGGCGTTGAGATGCCAAGATCCGGATGGCACCGAGGTGATGTCTAGCAAGTTGCTGTACTGGTGTGGTCATCCTACAATGCTGAAACTCGGCGTGGGGCGCCCCATTAGCCTGTGAGATGGCGTCAGTAGCGGACCGATGTGTGAATAGGCCGGAACCAGCACAAGGCGCCAAGATCCGGATGTCACCGTGGTGGTTTCATAGTTGAGAGGCACTTCATCTGCAGTGGGGCGCCGAGATCCGGATGGCACCGAGGTGATGTCTAGCAAGTTGCTGTACTGGTGTGGTCATCCTACAATGCTGAAACTCGGCGTGGGGCGCCCTATTAGCCTGTGAGATGGCGTCAGTAGCGGACCGATGTGTGAATGGGGCAAAGGTAGCGCAAGAATATTTTCTGAATAGAAGACACCACAAGGCGCTGAGATGCCAAGATCCGGATGGCACCGAGGTGGTGTCTAGTAAGGTGCACTGGTGTGGTCATCCTACAATGCTGAAACTCGGCGTGGGGCGCCCCATTAGTCTGTGAGATGGCGTCAGTAGCGGACCGATGTGCGAATAGGCCGAAGGCAGCACAACGCGCCAAGATCCGGATGTCACCGTGGTGGTTTCATAGTTGAGAGGCACTTCATCTGCAGTGGGGCGCCGAGATCCGGATGGCACCGAGGTGATGTCTAGCAAGTTGCTGTACTGGTGTGGTCATCCTACAATGCTGAAACTCGGCGTGGGGCGCCCCATTAGCCTGTGAGATGGCGTCAGTAGCGGACCGATGTGCGAATAGGCCGAAGGCAGCACAACGCGCCAAGATCCGGATGTCACCGTGGTGGTTTCATAGTTGAGAGGCACTTCATCTGCAGTGGGGCGCCGAGATCCGGATGGCACCGAGGTGATGTCTAGCAAGTTGCTGTACTGGTGTGGTCATCCTACAATGCTGAAACTCGGCGTGGGGCGCCCCATTAGCCTGTGAGATGGCGTCAGTAGCGGACCGATGTGCGAATGGGGCCAAAGGCAGCGCAACAATATTTTCTGAAGAGAAGACACCAAAAGGCGCTGAGATTCCAAGATCCGGATGGCACCGAGGTGGTGTCTAGCAAGCTATGCAGCTGAGTTGCGTGCGCACTTGCGGCGAATAGGTCGAAGGCAGCATAACAATGTTTTCTGAATAGAAGACACCACAAGGCGTTGAGATTCGGTTACCACCGAGGTGATGTCTAGCAAGTTGCCGCACTGGTGTGGCCATCCTACAATACTGCTCCGAATAACGGCGTGGGGTGCCCGAAGGGGGGGGGGAGGCGGCGTGAACGGGCCTTCCTAGGTGGAGGCTCGTCTGCTGTAGTGGGGCGCCCCTTTACCGTTTCAGTTGCCATTCAGCTGAGTTTCGGCTGCTCTTGATGCTACAGCGACAGGCGGCTGCAACAGGACTCTCAAAATGGCGGCCTGTTCTTTGGATTTGGGCCTGGTGCACTAAAATGGCCCTGGGACACCTTAGAACTCGGACGCTCGATTTTTTTTTCCTTTCCTGTACATGCAAAAAAAGGTAAATGCCCGGTACGTTACACGCTTCATCTGCCACAATGAACTCTCCAGAGGAACCGAAAAAAAATATAGTTATGGTAACTATACCATGCATCGTCATATGGAGAGGTGGCACCAATTAATTATAGTGCTGCATAAAAGAGAGATTTGGAGGAGAACCCCTGACCTGCTAGTACATTCATCAAAGAAGTGGCACTGACAGCATCAGAGGCAAGGGAAACGGTCCCAAATATTTAGAAGAACTTTGGAAAGATTAAAATGACATGTTTAGATTGTGGCAAATTAATTTCATGTGGACAGATGAGTGTTACTCTAATAAATACAGCATATGAACATCATCATAGTCGATGGTTGGTAGAGACATTTTGACTATATCCTGGACCTGACCGTCCTCGCCCAAAATGGCGCCGGAATAAATGGGACTCGTAACTCCTTGTTGTGTACTGGTTGCAGAACCTTGAAATCACGAGATACGTATGCAGTTTTGAAGCACATGGCGGGCGGGGACGAGAATTGATTGAATATTTCGACATCCCTATTGATATTAAGTTCTGATGTGTTATTGATTACTGTACTATTGAAAGTTCGAATTAACGTCACCCATGGTACTTGCCCGCAAATGTATATCTAGATAATTTTATTGTAACTGGCCCTGTCGTATTTTAATTATAAAATGTACGTCCACCGATTCCGTAACTGTTAGACACCTTAGTTCTTGCAACCTAATGGCCCGCCCGTTACGTTCCTCTACAGTGTAAATGTCTACTCATCATATACGATTACAGTTTGCTCCGTGGCTGGCCCACGTGGTTATAGGCTCGTATTTGTATAATGAAATTTTCACAATAAAGGTTTTTAAAAGAAAACATGGTAGTAGTATATACATTGGTAAAGTTTTTAATAATAGTCACTGTTTTAGAATCATTAAAAGGCAAGTGAAATAAAGCAGACCAATTACATGAAGGGTAAAAGGTATAATACGAAGGAACGCAGTAAAGATAAATGGTCAAGGGCTGTTGTGTTTTCTATTCCTGCAACATAAAGTGATCGATAAGAATCTCATATTCAGGCGTATCGGCGACTAAGACAGCAGGTCGACCCTCTTTTGCTCAACGGCTTCGTCATGGGACGAAGAAACGCTCTTTTTCTCGAAAAAAGAATATATTTTACTTGCAGGACAGTTGTAAATTTTCCGGGAAAGTACATTAGCCTGGAACATTATAACATATATTTAAGAAAAAATAATGTTCGGAAGTAATAAAAAGCGTAATTTTTAGGTCATATGACCAAGCCTTTCATCATTAGAATAAGAAAAGTAAAATGAACCAATGAAAAGTTTTATTAACAAGTCACATGACTTGTTATGCTTACGTTACGCGCTGCGCGCCCCGGATGACTTCCGGATGCGCTAACGCGGCGCGTCATATGACGCATTACGCGACAACGCAGGTCCAGAATATAGTCAAAATGTCTCCACCAACCAGCGGTCGGAACACAACCCCTTTCAGCAGGCTAAATAGTTCTGTTAAATGACAACAGAAGGGACAGGCAACAAGAACCATCAGTCAAAGAGGGGAGGGCTAGTTCTTCTCTACCGGGTTACATTGGGGCGCTACCGGAACTGATCAAATTGGTAGTCTACAGTGTTTCTGGATGTTTCAGACTGAAGCTGGGGTTAGCATGAGAGCAGTACCATTTCGTAGCTCCGTCGTGGCCATTCCGCAACCAATCATGGCAGCCGCTCTTTATCGGTATTTTGGGCGGGGTGGGTGGCGGAGCCGAGCTGTTTTGCAGCCATCATTGTGTGGAGTTCAGTTCATTTCACTAGTTTTGTATTTGTCATGAGGGGTTGTTCCTAATGTTTCTATTTTAGCGAGGTCAAAAAGAGATCCCATTAGTGGCCTACTGATTTTGCTCGATTCCTTTTCTTTTTTTTTTACACGATTTTTCGTTATCTGCAAAGACTAAACAGAGTATTGCGACTCTGTGTTTGTTTGTAAATAGAGAATGAACCAAAGAGAACCAATTCTAAAACAGTAAATACTTGGATAACAATCAATCAAATGGAGAGAGAAGCAGGCACGACGTATTACAACGGGGGCAAAGGCCTGCGTTAACTACCCTTCACTATGTGCAAAGAGAGAGTACTCCTAATAGAAATGAGGGGGGGGGCACCATTCAAAGCAGATCAGTGTGCATAAACACGAAAATGTTTTCACTTACCACGTACTTGACATTCGACAGCTTATGATATTTGCTATTAAAAAACCATTGAAATTCACTGAAAAAACCATAGGTTATAGACCATATATAGTTAGGAATTAGCATTTACAAAACCTTGAAAATTCACTGAAAAAACCATAGGTTATAGACCATATATAGTTAGGAATTAGCATTTAAAAAACCTTATTTTACTCACACAAAACCATTGAAATTCCATATATAGTTAGTTGCACTAACTATATATCGCGCACCCGCAATCCACTGCTGATGATGTCACATATTACATCATTCATGACATGGTCAGTGACATCACTGATGACATCACTGATGACATCTCAAATGACATCACTGATGACATCACTGATGACATCTCATTTGACATCAATGACCACATCACTGATGATATCATTCATGTGACAATACAATGCATCTCCTCACATTTTAATATAACCTCTGTTTCACCCAGTGTTAAATACAGAGTATAATTTTTGAAACCATTGACACACCAATACTAGTTACTACATATGTACTCACTGATTCCTACGTCTACACACACATTCACTCATTCACCCATACAATCATTCATACATACAATCACTCATCTTTACAACACTATCATATGCACTCATACACCTATACAGACACTCACACTCTGCCACTCATCCATGGAGTAACTCACACACCTAGTCAGTCCTGTAAAGAATCAATCACACTTCCATTTTCTTGTCTATACAGTTAAACATAGAGCACCTTACATTTTCAAACATATACTAACACATACTTACCTTGTTATACAATCATTGATATAAGTACACATTGATCTGCACAGAGTCACACACCTCCCAGCCAGCCACACACACACTCAGTCTCCCATACAAATACTTGGACAATCAATCAATAACCCATATAGTTACTCATATAGCTACTGATCAACACATGCAGCAGTTTACAGAACAACAGACATAATGATGCACAAATTAAGACAGTTTAGTCACTAACCCATGCACTCAGTGAGACACATTTAATCACTCACTCATACAGTCAGTCATGCACCTACTAAATCCTTCGTCCAGACACTTATACATCCACTCATTCTTCAATATGTAAGACATATTTAAACTTTACAGAAACATAAAATCACTGGATGTTGTTATCAGTGATGTCATCAGTGATGTCATTTGAGATGTCATCAGTGATGTCATCAGTGATGTCACTGACCATGTCATGAATGATGTAATATGTGACATCATCAGCAGTGGATTGCGGGTGCGCGATATATAGTTAGTGCAACTAACTATATATGGAATTTCAATGGTTTTGTGTGAGTAAAATAAGGTTTTTTAAATGCTAATTCCTAACTATATATGGTCTATAACCTATGGTTTTTTCAGTGAATATATATATATATATATATATATATATATATATATATATATATATATATATATATACGTTCCACTAGTACCGATATAGGAGTTTGGCTGTCACGGACGGTCCTGCTGCAGCCACCGGTCGACTTCTAAATTCGCTCCACAACAACTTCAAATGAATGAAGAAAGCACGACACCCACAAGCTCTAATTCAAGAGTTATTCTGCAAGTGAAAAAATCTCCACGACGCGTTTCACCATTACGGCTTGGTCACGCTCGTCGTACAGAGTGTACGGCCATTTTTAAATACCCAACACCATGAATATCAATAGTGCAAGTGTTAAAACTCGGTGGAATGGCAGACATCTTGGAATGTCCATTAGAACATTACATATATTGGATACCATATCTTTTTCTTTTCACATTTTCCTGTACCCCCACAATAAATGCATCACAGATAATCGTTATTCACAAGGGTTCAATATCACCCATAATAGACTTTGTGCATAATCAAACAAATAATTTCCAAATACAGCAATCACAATATGTGCGTTAATGGCAGAGTAGATTTGTAAAGGATCTCATAAGTCGTACATCATATCAGAGGTACATCCGACAAAAACAGTCAGTGAACTCATTATCGTCATAGAGAACCTCCTTGTCATTGGTTCCACTATATCCGCATTGCAATATAGCGCTGTATTAGTGGTGACGTTACCCCGCGTCAGTTGTTGCTAGGAAACCCTTATTCTTCGGGCCGTCATCACGTAGAGTCCTCGCCCCAGTGGGCATTTCCAAACACTAAGGATTGTGCCCCAGCGGGCCATTATAACTGTGTATCCACAAATCCAACATCATAGTGCATGTTCTGCCGCCACCAAGTTTATAGTGAAATCTAAAAACAATGCAAAAGCTAATATTAAAATCAAGAAGACTGTTGACATTGCATATACTTATAGTTACTTTAGGTTCATCAATCATATAAATGTATTGCCAATTCCTCACTGATGTTGAATCCATTCGGGGTTAAGCATTCAAAATCAACAATATATTTGGATTCCAGTTTCCTAAGGGACAATTCACGATTGCCCCCTCTTACCCCCAGATCCACATTGTCTATCACCACCAACCGGACGAGTGTTTCATCTTGCATGTGTTTCTCAAAGAAATGCCTCGCAATAGGGTATTGTCTATTGTTGTTGCGTATAGCACGAAGATGTTCCAATACTCTTTTCTTGGCTTCATGCTTCGTGCTACCAACATACCATTTATTACAAGGGCACATCAGTACCCAGACACTGTATGGTGTATGGCAAGTAAGTCTTTTACGTATAATAAATTCCCTTCCTGTATTGGGAACAGTTATTTTCTTACAGTCATGACTATATTTGCACGCTTTACACTTTTGGCGGCATTTAAAACCTGCAGCTGCCAAATTGTTCATAGCTGTTAATGAGGTGACATAATTGTGACTTAGCTCATCTCTGAGTGTTCTTCCTTTCCGAAAAGTTATTTGTGGATTGTCATTCAGATATTTTTTTAGATGGTTATCTGTCTGCAGCACATGCCAAGAAGGTAGTGCCTTATGGTCTATAACCTATGGTTTTTTCAGTGAATTTTCAAGGTTTTGTAAATGCTAATTCCTAACTATTTATTGGCCTATAACCTATAGTTTTTTCAGTGAATTTTCAAGGTTTTGTAAATGCTAATTCCTAACTATATATGGTCTATAACCTATGGTTTTTTCAGTGAATTTCAATGTTTTTTTAATAGCAAATATCAAAAGCTTTAAAATGTATTCTTCTTTAAATGGAAAAATATATTTTATATGTTTTTAATATAATTTTTTTATGTATATATATATACATTTTTTTTATTTTATTTTTGTTTCGCTACCGGTCCGCGCACCGGGTATTTTCCCGTTAGCTCAGTTTGGTGCCGCGACCCGGTCCGCGAACCGGTAAACGTTCCGTTAGCGCAACTGCCGCGTTAGAAAACAACATCGTGACGCGTCTCGTAAGCGCGACGTATCGCGTTGCCGCGTAATGCGTCTTATGACGCGCCGCGTTAGCGCACCCGAAAGTGTTCCGGAGTGCGAACCGAGGCGCGAAGCGCAGCTCCCTGGAAGCGATCCGGGGCGCGTCGCGTAAGCGCGACGTATCGCGTTGCCGCGTAATGCGTCTTATGACGCGCTGCGTTAGCGCACCCGGAAGTGCTCCGGAGCGCAAACCGAGGCGCGAAGCGCAGCTCCCCGGAAGCGATCCGGGGCGCGGCGCGCAGCGCGTAACGTAAGAGTAACAGGTCATGTGACTTGTTAATAAAACTTTTCATTGGTTCATTTCACTTTTGGTTTCCTAATGATGTAAGGCTAGGTCATGTGACCTAAAAATAACACTTTTCATTGGTTTAGAACTATTTTTTTTCCAAAATGATGAAAGCCCCCACCTTTTTTCTCACTCTGACTTTCAACTTTGTGAGAGGAAGACCTATTTTGCTTACTAAAAAATGGCTTCAGTAGTAGCTGCAGCTGGTGGACCCCCACCACCACCACAACCACCTAGGAAGGAAGGACCACCTCCACAGTTCATTCCCAACCCAGAGGAGGAAGAGGAAGAGGAAGTACAGCCAAGACAGTTTTTACGTGAGGAGCCCCGGATATCTCACCAGAAAGATAGTTTTATTTGGCAGTTTTTTTCTTTTCCTCAAGGCCAAAAAAAAGTGAATGCTCGCCACGTGACATGCCTCATATGTAAAGATGTTTTATCTAGAGGCACAGATAAAAAGTATAGTTACGGCAACTATACTATGCACCGTCATATGCAGAGGTGGCATCCACTGAATTACAGCGTTGCAGAGATGCGTCACCTCCAAGACAACCCACCAACTCCTGTGGCCAATACATCGGCACAGGTAACTCTGTCGGGGCCAGAGGCGCGGGAAACAGTGCCAAACATTCAACAGAATTTTGTGCACATGAAGATAGTGTGCCTTTATTGTGGTAACCTACTCTCATGTGCAAATATGAGTATCAATTTGATAAACAGAGCATTTGAAAACCACAAGTGCTCAAAACGCCCCAAAAAATTAATTTTTTTTTTGCTCCTGTTGAGCCCTTTCTAATGCCTGTTTTTCGTTGTTCCCCCTCAAAAAAAACAAAAAAAATATAAAACCGTTCAAAAAATAAAAAAAAAGTAAAAAATTGTTCAGAAAAATAATAAAAAAAATATAAAACAACAAAAATAATAAAAAAAAAGTTCTTTTCAGAACTACCTCCCCTTTATACAAAAATTGCTAGAATGTTTAGCACTCTGGCAACCTCTATTTCTTTTGGTTCGCTCGCCGGTACGCGAACCGGGAGCGAACCAAAAAAAAAGAAAAAAAAAAGAAGAGTAAGTATAAGGGAAGGAAACAGAGAGTAATGTTAAAAGAAAGACAGCTATAGGGAGTAACACAGAGATACTGTTAAATAGATCTATTTACCGAAGAAAAGATGGAAGAGGGTATAATTGTGAAAAACAAAATAAATAAGGAAGTGGAAGAAAAAAAGGAGAGTAGAAGAATAATAAACAAGAGTTTCTTAGAGAATGTGAGTGAATGTTCAAAATAAGATTAAAACATGTGGAATAACAGAGAGAATAAACAGAAAGCAGAAAAGAAGAAGTAACAGAAAAGGAATGATTGAAACAGCAAAGAAATTCAAATAACATAGGGGCATATTATCAACATAGGTGATAAAATTATCGCTGCTTTTATCGGCAGAAATCTGCCGCTAAAGCCGCTTTTGCGGCAGAAAACTGCCGCTAAAGCCGCTTTTGCGGCAGTTTTATGCCGATAATGACTGCTTTTATCGGCAGAAATCTGCCGCTAAAGCCACTTTTGCGGCAGTTTTATGCCAATAAAAGCAGCGATAATTTTATTGCCTGTGTTGATAATATGCCCCTTAGTGTGCTTGAACTACAGGGAGAAAGCATAATGAACTATTAGTGAAAGAGTGATCAGTCAGAGACAGTGAGAGTGATAGAGACGGAGTGAGTGAACAGGAGTGAGGAACTATGAGAAGAGAGGGACTGAGAAAAGGAGTGGAAGGAGTAGAGTAAGTAAGTAATAGAGAAAGGAATGAGAGAAGTAGCAAAGGCAGGAAACTGAGGGTTAAAGAAATGAAGCAGTGGAACTAATAGAAGTTAAATGTGATAGAAATGTAACGAAAAGAGTACAAAACATTTACCTTATAATTGTCGTTAACTTAGTCACTTGTTATTTTTATACTTTCAATCTGTGAAAGAAAGAACAACAATTTGAAAAATATCAAAACATGTCTTTAAAAATTAGAAAAGACAAGGGAAAAGATTGAAGGACAAACAGTTTTTCAACAACTTTGACACTTACAGAAGCCTCTGCTTCTCCATGCCCCCTACACAGTTCTAAATATATACATTTTAAACTAACAGTATCTTGTTGCAGATGAAGTGAGGCCTATCTTGTAACATGGTGCATCTTTTGCATCACTGCTGCATCACATAAGTGATGCAACAGCGGCACAAATGAGGCGCATGGCCATCATAAATCTGCCCCTAACATTTTAAATGATTGATTCAGGATGCCGATAAGGTGTGACCTATCCAGGGGTTTGTTTGAGGTGAGGCCTACACAGGGTTACAGATGAAATTTAGACTTGTTGAAGAGTACAGAGGAGATAATACCTGTCCATGCATACCAATGAAGTGAGTCATGTCCACTGCACTCTTTAACAAAGGCCAGACCTCCTCTGTCTCCCTGGACAGGCCTAAACCTGATCTGCACAATGTGATTCGTAATGTTAGGAAACACAGGTGATGTAATTGAAAAAAGTGCAATTTCTTTTGCTCATTTCACAATCACATCACTTGTGTTTCCTTTGCTTAGGTATCTCATTGTGCAGATGTAGTCCAGCATATGAAAGAGTACGCAGAAGTGCAGCACTGCATGCAACAACTTTGACACTTACTGAAGCCTCATGCCCCCTACACAGTCCTAATTATATACATTTTAAACTGACAGTATCTTGTTGGAGATGAAGTGAGGACTATCTTGCAACATGGTGCATCTTTTACACTGCTGCTGCGTCACAAAAGTGACGGAACAGCGGCGCAAAAGAGGCGCACGGCCATCATAAATCTCCCCTTAACATTTTAAATGATTGTTTCTAGATGCTGATAAGGTGTGGCCTATCCACAGATTTGTTTCAGGTGAGTCCTACTCAGGGTTGCAGATGAAATTTAGGCTTGTTGAAGAGTACAGAGAAGATAATACATGTGCAGGCCTACCAACGAAGTGAGTCATGTCCACTGCACTCTTGAACAAATGTCAGACCTCCTCTGTCTCCTGGAACAGGCCTAAACCTTATCTACACAATGTGATGCGTAATGTTAGGAAACACAGGTAATGTAATTGAAAAACGTGCAATTTTTTTTGCTCATTCCACAATCACATCACCTGTGTTTCCTTTGCTTAGGTATCTCATTGTGCAGATGTAGTCTATCATATGAAAGACTATGCAGAATGTGAGCACTGTATGCAACAACTTTGACACTCACAGAAGCCTCAGCTTCTCCATGGCTCCTACACAGTTCTAAATGTATATCATAAATACAAAAAGTACAGAATTAATTATACATGTTAAATGGTTTATTTTTGCTGTTCTCAGAATTTATCAAATTTCACTAAAAACAGTGACTTGAAGGTATTCATCATATAACAGCGGGGAAAAAAAACACAATCAAAATTATTGTGTTTAAAAAACCCATATAACATAACCAATCAGAAATCAGAACTCCTGAAAAGTAACTTACTTTCCATGACGTCAAAGGATATCCTATGAACAGCTTACACTCTGTTGTGCTGTTATTATTTTCAGCCCGCCACTTTCTGAAAGAAAAGCTCCATCGTTTTGACAAATATGTTACATACAATAAATGACTTCTCGCTCTCTACCGCACTTTTCCACAAGGCCAAATCGTGTAAGAGCCATTTATAACTCTTGGAATTCTTCTAAGCAAATCCCGTCATTTTGTATTTCCGCAACTTTCAGAAAGAAAACGTTCAAGATCACTTTCACAATCCTGTACTAGTAATATCTCACCCTTCTTGCTCACTCATGTTCCACATTTCCTATGACACTGATACTGCTTACTATGAGGCACATTACACTACCTCTATGACTACTACAATTATTTAATTCTCTTGATCACAGTGGATGTTGTCAAAGGACCATCATGTCATATAATAGCTGCAGTTAGAAATGTTCTTCCTAAAATCAACAACTGTGTAGCCACAACATTTGTAATTAAAGTTGAAAACTTATTTTCATCAGGTTTATATAGTTGGAATTTTTAAATGACATTATAACCAAAAGTTTGTTCAAAATATGTCGACAGCATTGCAGACTTACATTACCTCTACTCCATGTTTTGATTGGCTGCTTGAATTAGCTTATTAAAAGAAACAGTTTTTCTGAACTCATTCAAAGTGCAGTTATTTTTCCATGACATCAAGTGTTATGGTAAGAACACCGTTTGCTTTGGGAAATACTCTGTTGTCCTTTAACTAATCCGTGTATACCACTTTCTGTAAGAAAACCTTTTTTTTTTCAGTAACTACTTAAAACTCAAAAATAAATTTTGACTCTGTACTACACTTATCCTCAAGGCCAAATAGTGTAGGAGCCATTACAACCTCTTGAAATTCCTCAGAGCAAATCCCGAGATTCTTTCCCTAAAATGTTGGTTGTACAAACACCAGGTAAGAATTTTTAAGGTCAAAAGGCAATTTTTTTTTGAAAGTTAAAACAGAATCATTGCAGAATGACCAGCCGTTTCTAGACTTCAAATAAGCTGTGTAATGTCCTGATGTTGTTGAAGGACCGTCATGATATATAATTGCTGCAGTTACAAAAGTCCTTCCTGATATTGACAACTGCGAAGCCACAAATTTTTTAATTAAAGTTGTCAATTTTGTTCCATCAGGCCTACATCGTTGGAACATTAAAATGACATACTGGCCATATGTTCGTATAAATAATGTGGACAACATTTCAGACTTACATTGGCTACACTCCATGTTGTGATCAGCTGCTTTTACTAGCTTATTAAAGGACACTGATTTACTGTCTGGCAAAGTTAAATATATAAATCTTTCTGAGTCTACACTAGTAGTACTTGATACCCTACAGTTCTCGCAGTCATGCTGCCATTGATAAGAAAGCCCAAACAGGTGATCTACATCTACACCTTCATCTTGCAATACATCAAACATATACATTAAAAACTCCTGACAATCTTGCTGAATATTTTGAGAGAATTGCGGTTGACCTGAACACTTGTCTAACAGATTTCGAATTTCAGACACACTTTCTATTTTTGTTCTATCAGTGCTACATTTCTCTAACACAGAATTCAGCAAGCAGCAAAAACTTTGATCCGAATTGATCACAATCTGTTCTTTTAAAGTTTCTAGAGAAAAGACAACATTAACCACTACATTAGCATAGCAGTTGACACCAGAACTGTTTTCAAATTGAAAACCAACAACAACTTCAACAGAATCCATTTTTTTTCTGCTTATAATTTCAGGTTCGTCGACTTTTCGTCTTTTTGCTACAACCTCCCTACTATTGGTCACATTTCTTCGTTTACGGCCTACCACACGTTTCTCAAACAAAGGATATTGAGGCAAATGTGGCGCATACTCTCTTCTTAACCTATTGTATTCCTTAACACAATCTAGATCCGCACAAATGTTTGTGACATCACACTCAATCAAGTACAATCCCGATAAAGTTCTGACTCGTGACAATGCCACATATGCCATACCCTCCTTGAACACAGAACTGCCAATATTCACCAATGCACTGTCTACACTTAAACCTTGCGATTTATGGATTGTCACCGCATATGCCAAGCAAACAGGAAACTGCTTACGGCGAACATATAAGTCTTTTACAAGCAAAAACCTAGCAGAGCAACGACCAATTAGCTGTACTTCCTCAATGCCATCAAATTTAATTTTTAAAAAATCAATTCCATCTCTATTTCTGTATTTCACAAAATCAACAACATTACCCATTGATCCATTTACCAGACCTCTTTCAACATGTAAATTCCTTCTTAAAATTATACGGCAATTTAAGCACACATTCAGAGTCTTTTCAAAACCTGCAGTTTTAGATATAGTCTTCTCTAATGAATCCAATTTTGATTTCAAATTCTCAGACAAAATAATTGTTGATCCCATATGCTCTACTCTGTCAATAGCTTCCAGTTTCACAATCTCTTGGTTTTCTAAATGCAACATTTTGTTGTTGAAGATGGCACATTCTGCAAGAGTTGGCATCAAACCTATTCCAGATTTCTTCTCAGTAATTTTCTGAAAAATATTCTCAGGCACAACGTCTTGTTCTGGATAAAAATTTGACAGTAATCGTGCATGTAAAGCTTCTTTCCCATGCTCGGTCACTTTTCCGATTCTAACATCTTGTAGAATATTCTTGTAATCTTCATCCTTCGCCTGACGCATATTTTCACGCAGTTCAGCATAATTGAAGTTTAACCATATATTGACGTTGCCAATGCTCCCTAGGCACTTCCTGGTATCTTCATGCGTGAGCATTTTGAACACAGGTTGTCCTTTCACTGGTGTCAGCTGCAGAAGATCACCGAAAACAATGATGTGTTTGCCACCAAATAACACATCATACTCTGTTTTGAGAACTTCTTGCATTCTCAAATGCACAAAGGCAAGCATGACATTGGAAACCATGCTTACTTCGTCAATGATAAGAAGTTTCATTTTCCTCAAGACTCTTGAAACTTCACAACAAGCATCTCCAGATAACTTGTGGTATTGTAATTTGTTTTCATGCTCCACTTGCAGCATCAGTAGACGATGCAAAGTAATACCTTTAATGTTATGTGCTGCCAGTCCAGTTGGAGCGGTGACAACACAAGACAGCGATGACTCAGTCCTTTTCTGCAAATAACATGAAATTACTTTAATGAGGAAACTTTTTCCAGTTCCCGCTTCTCCACTCACGTACAGTCGGACAGGCTTCAACGACGTACATGAGCACTCTTTCTTCTCATGACTTAATCCATGATCAATTTGGTTGGTAAGTTCGTCATATATTTTCCTCTGCTCAACGTTGAGTTGTCTTTCCAAGTCTTCTAAGTTAACCGCATCCTCCTGAGCATGTGCCATGGCTCTTTCCACCTCAATCATGGCAGTGGCAGCTTCATTTTCGATAACTGGTCCTCCTAGTGGATCCTGACTCAATGAAACAGAACTCTGACTGTCCTGAGTACTGTCTTTAGCAATCTCGGCTGCAATCGTTGCTTCCTGCTCGATTTCCGCATTCAACATTTCTAGATATTTGGGAAAAACAGGACATTCTATGGTCTCCTTGGCGGCATTGAAAGAGTCTTCGTAACAGAGGAAATCTCCAAGCAGTTCCTCTTCTGCACGCCAAGGCTTGAAAAGTTGCAAAAGTGCTAAATAGAAAAACTCTTTTTTTTCAGGAGATTCGCCACTCAATTTTCGATGGTTTACCAAGTGGCATTTTCTTTGCTTGACCAGACATACCTCACTTCCAATTACAGCATACACCCCTTTATCAATATCTTCTTTGATGTTCCTCTTGAATATGTAATTTTGTAGTACCTCATACAGACAAACATTCTCGAGGTGACTGCTTCTATTTGGATAATATGTATCCAAAATGTTGGTCTTCAAAATATCGGTACGGTTTGGCTCCTTTTCCGCCAAATACTCAATTTCCCGCACAGGTTTCAGTACTCGATTACGCGTTGCAGCAAGACCAAGACTCGCCCAAACGATACTCCTGGATTTGGCATAGAGACTTGCTGAAGACAACCGGTCAGAACATTCGTAAGCTCCGATTTCTCGATGTGACAACATCTTCAGACTGAAACTGTACAACTTCTTACTGAGGCTCTTTTCATGGAAAATGTCCTCCCACATATCCTTCAATTCTGTCTTTTCTTTTTTGGTGATGTAAGATGTCGCATACCGAGCCACAGCTATACAGTTATCAGCCACAAACTGTATATCCATGTTAGCATTCCACATCGACAAAATCACTGGGTTGTAGTCGTTGATGTACTTGGACTCTTCGTTCCTTTTAAAATTGTATGTGTTTTTAGGTGATTTCTTCATCACATTATGTCGCAGGGAAGACATCAAACTGTTCACTCTTCCTTTAGAAATCACCGGTCGTGGAAAGGCGAAACGACATTTGGTGTAGAACTTGTCCTTGTTTCTGAATTTACGACGACAGTACTTTCCACAATGATGGCTTTGGAAGCGTAAAACTTGTTCTCTTAGGCTTTTGTCTTCCTTTGCGTTTGGAACAGCACATGTAGAATACTGTTCTATGAAACTCATCACTAAGTCTTCTGGATCTGTTCCAAATTTAGGTGCATCCTTGATCCACAGCAGCATATGTATATGAGGAGCACCTCTTGCTTGGTACTCCTTTCTCCAGAAGAAATCCAACACCTCTCCAAGAGGTGGATTTTTCTTGTTCATGATGAAAGACATCATAGCTTCAAATCTATGATTGAAGTACCTGCATACATTCACTGGATCCAAAGAGCACAGTTCTCCGGGTGTCTTGAATTCGATATTTTCAATGTTTCCATTTGCCTCTCGTAGAAATTCAAGTAAGTCTTCCCAGCCATACTCGGCACAGCTGAGAGTGAGGAACCATGTGGGAGTTCCTAAGTTCCTCAGCATACATTTTAAATCACCATGACGACGGTACCAGTACTCATTAGTACCACGCTGACACGCCATGAGATTAATCAGGTGAGAATCCAAAATACTGTCTTGCACATTGACTTTATCCATAAAGTCACTTGCCGAGATGTTTTGCATCTGTACACCACTTTTCAAGATGTGGTTCACTGCATATGACAGTCCAGACAGATCGCTTTCAAACAGGAGATGAAACAAATAGGGAATGCATTGTCGAAACCTAGGATCTTCTGCATACAATCGTAAAGTCCGGTATTCAGAAGCAGGAATTTGATGAGGTCGCTCATCATATCTTCCTCCTTGACCTGTTGGAAATAGCTGTGGGTAACACCGAGCTTCCAAACTTTCCTCCCAAACACTAATGAAACTCCCTTTGGCTTGTTTCATTTGAAACAACTCAATAGCATTCCCCGTGACTTCCTTGGAATGCAAAGGATGAACACTATAATGTTCATATATTTCTTCACTTTTAGAGGGTTCTACTTTCTCAATTTGACCAGCACACAAATCGCTATCCTCTTCTTCACTTACTTCCTCTTCTGCAACATATACATTCTTATAGTACTTAGGGGGTCATTAGGATGGCGGACGGACTTGCGTCCGTCCGCCACCCCTGAGTTTGAGGGACCGTCCGCATGGGCAGCGGCGGTCCCTCCATAGCAATTAGGATGTGACCGCCACCCTGGCGGTCACATCCTGTATGTTTTACATTGCGGCGGATGCTGCTTGAAGCAGCATCCGCCGCAATGCAAAAAACGAAAGGTGTGCATTTGCATGCACAAAGCGGCAGGCACCGCGCGGTGCCTGCCGCTTCGTGCACGCAAGGGCAGGGGGGTACCATAGGTACCCCCCATGTGCACCCCCCACGCAACCTTCACCCAGGGGGCCCGCAACGGGCCCCCAAAGTGACTGTCCGTATGCTTTTCCACGACGGAAAAGCCGCCGCGGAAAAGCATGACTCACCCTGCATCCTAATATGGCTGGCGGTGTCTGATAGACACCGCCAGCCATGTTATTGCTTTTCCGCCGTGGTCGCCTTCCGACCACGGCGGAAAAGCGGCGGACGGATTGGGAGACCCACCAGCCATCCTGATTTGGCGGTGGGTCTTTCAGGCCTCCTCGGCGGATTTCCCGCATACTCCGGGCCGGCGGTGGCTTCCGCCGGCCCGGAGTATGCGGGAAATCCACCATCCTAATGACCCCCTTATTGGTTTTTTTCAAATACAATGTTGCCTTTTTGACTTTCCTAACATCCACTAAATCTTGCCATATTTTCTTACTCTTTGTCGGAACCCCATTAACTAAGATAACCAGAGGTTCCTCTTCCACTTTTTCTACTCCAATTGTATTAATGTTTTTCTTCAAATCTAGAGGCAAATAAACAACTCTTCCCTTTAATCCTCTCTGTAAATCTGATGGAGGCAATTTCCCTGTCTTTGGCTCCATTCTTACAATAGCCTGAAAGGGATGGATACTTTGAATCAAAATAGATTCATAAGTATTTAAATCCTTCAATTCAGAAGGAATCTCAACCAATTCCAGATTATTATGAACCGCTCTAGCAGGCATCCGGTTTTGATTTAATTTGTTACAACAATAAGTACACACACATTGATCCAATCCCAAATCAAAACAATTTTATACCATCAAGTATGTTGCGAAATCCTTCCATTCACTATTATTTTCCCTTTCACTTTTCGCATATAAATCCACTAACTTAGTCTGATTCTTATAATAAGTGCGTCGACAACACACACAAGTGAAATTAGGCCTCTCACTTGATTTCACCTGAAACGTGGCAATTTCCTTCTGAAAATTATCTGTACTGGAAACCTGTACACTATCTTCCACATTACCCTCTTCTTCTGGGTCAATTTCAACATTCTCCTCTTTACTTGCAAAGTAACAAAACTCAATTTCTTCACAAATATTCTTCACATCTATTTCAGAACCATGCAAAAGAGCAGTGCATAATTGTTTAAGCATAATTGCTGGACTCTTAGTATAATGCAACATTCTAACTAATTTCCTCACTTTATTATGATGCACTGCTAGCATCCTGAAATGATGAAAAACACTCTGGCATACTCTCCTGGAAAGACAAGCCAGTGAATGACCATGCAAACCTGTCACTTCTCTCACTCTGCAAGGATCTCATTCTTGCAACAACTTCATTTTCTGTTTTAAACTTTTCTTATTAAATGTCCGTACAAAATCACAAAGCAAATTCATGGAATCCTGTCGCACACTGCAAATACTACTACACTTCCAGATATACACTGGTCCCTTAGGACGTCTTCCTAAAACCTCATTACCTAACACCTCTTCTGCCTCTGTTGTCACAAGTTTTTCTTTTTCAACTGGACAACCATCTTTCACCTCATAAGCTCGACCACTGGTGTCAACTGCATGCACCAAATCATTATCCTGGAAATAACTCTCCTCATTAAAAAATGCCTCACAACTTGAACTATGCATCCATTCTCCTGAAAAAACTTCACAAAAATTACTACGATTAACTGTTCTCTTCCATCTACTATTTCTTTTGAAATCATAAATTGCCTTGTTTAGCTTCCTAATTCTATTGATTATCAAAATAAATAATGTTCGCTTAATTTCAAATGCCTGATCAATAACTTTCTCAACTTTTTTTTTTCTCTTATAAAAAACCACTTTCTGTTGACCTTTCTTAATATTTTTTAACAAATTGCCAATTATCCTGTTGCGGAACATTCGTCTACGAATGTCCCTAAACTGATTTTTCCTTCTACTACCATGCACAGAGTTATCTCCTGCTCTAGCAGTAACATTTTTGATTGGCCTTTCCTTTCCGTTTAAATTGGTTCTCTTTTTCTGGACTAAAACATTTTCTGTAGTACTACTTTTTTTTCTACAAATGTTTCTTATGAATGATTTCGTTGTCTTACCCGGAGCTTTCTTGGTGACTTGACAAGTTTTTATTGTAGAGGACTGCTGCAAGAATTTATTAAGCTGCTGTCTTTGACGTTTTGTAGCCTTTCGGTTTTGTTCTTTAGATGGCATTATGTCCTTTTGAAATGATCTGCAGTTGAATCTGTGGTAACATATAATTACAAATGTTATTAACCACTATTAGCAAACAGTAAATCAATAACAGTCGTCAAAAATTTAACACACTACTTGTCATTTTTACATAGAATAATTTTTAGTGCATTGGCAAATTTAGTAGTCAAAAATAGTAGCAAAGAAATGGAATGCTTCTACATTTGACCTGTGCTGTTTTATATGTGAATCTGAACTAATTTTATGAGCATATTTGACTATTTTATTAAAGACACTGCACACAACCTGTTTTTGAAGTTGTGTTTAATTTTAAATGAAACGGTTTACATATTTACTTTTCATTTCCAGTAACTTTTAAAAATAAATGTTTATAGTTCCATAGGCTCAAGCAGGTCAGCTTCCCACCCTATGTCATACAACTCTGACAAATCGGCATTCTCATCATGTTCTTAATCATCCTCAGGATTTAAATCATCCAAGGGATCTACTTCCACTGACGTTTCAATGACAAGTTCAATGATAAGATCGAGATCAACGGATTGCTCATTATCACTCATGGTTGATGTTGTCGTTATCTTTAAAGAAAGAGAACAACAATGAGATGTTGCAGAGTAAGAGACAAATCTCAGAGACTATAATAGTAAAATTGTTTAACAAGAGTAACATTTTGCAGCTATTATTTAGCCATGTCCAGCGATGCTGAGGAGGTGAGGCCTATGTCCAAGTTTTCAGTGAACAGGACTCATCTCTTCTTAACCTTGGATAAGCCTCACCGACTCTGTGTGCCCTGCTCATACTTAAATGTAAAGGGGCAGATTTATGTTAACTGGCGCATCCCCAGGGATGCACCAGTTAACGTGCACCGCTGCTCTGCCACCCATGGTGTGCCGCATTTACAATGTGGAGCACCATTGAGCAAAAACAGCACAGATGTGTCACGCATCTGTGCCGCAAAAGCGGCACATTGCAGGAATCACGTCGTAAGCGCGACATGTCTACTGCAATGCACAGGGGCAAGCCACACATTGCATGGTGCATCACTCCTTATGCCTGTTTCAAACAGGCGTAAGGATTTGATTCAGCAATGCCATAAAGCTGACTCAGTGAAATCTTCTAAATTTCACTGTGTTAGTTTTACAGGGCTTTCATGCAAATGAATGCCCACCCTGCAACAAAACGCCTATATGAAACCTGACGCAGGTTTCATGTGGCACAGGATTTTACACCGTGACACATCTGCCTAGATGCATGAAGTTGTAAATATGTCGCAACATAGCGCATCTTTTGCGCCGCCGCTGCGTCACAAAAGTGACGCACAGCGGCGCAAAAGAGGCACACACCTATCATAAATCTGTCCCTAACATTTTAAATGATTGATTCAGGATGACGATAAGGTGTGGCCTATCCAGAGGTTTGTTTGAGGTGAGGCCTACTCAGGGTTGCAGATGAAATTTAGGCTTGTTGAAGAGTACAGAGGAGATAATACATGTGCAGGCCTACCAAAGAAGTGAGTCATGTCCACTTCACTCTTGAACAAAGGCCAGACCTCTTCTGTGTCTGTGGACAGGCCTAAACCTCATCTGCACAATGTCATTCGTAAAGTTAGGAAACACAGGTTAGTAATTGAAAAATGTGGAATTTTTTTTCCTCATTTCACAATCACATCACCTGTGTTTCCTTTGCTTAGGTATCTCATTGTGCAGATGGAGTCTAGCATATCAAAGAGTACACAGAAGTTGAGCACTGTATACAACAATTTTGACATTTACAGAAGATTCAGCTTCTCCATGCCCCCTACACAGTCCTAAATGTTTACAGTTTAAACTGACGGTATCTTGTTGGAGATGAAGTGAGGCCTGTCTTGCAACATGGTGCATCTTTTGCATCACTGCTGCATCGGTTTCATGTGGCACAGGACTTTACAGCATGACACATCTGCCTAGATGCATCAAGTTGTAAATATGTCGCCACATAGCAAATCTTTTGCACCGCCGCTGCGTCACAAAAGTGACGCACAGTGGCGCAAAAGAGGCACACGGCTATCATAAATCTGTCCCTAACATTTTAAATGATTGATTCAGGACGACGATAAGGTGTGGCCTATTCAGAGGTTTGTTTGAGGTGAGGCCTACTCAGGGTTGCAGATGAAATGTAAGCTTGTTGAAGAGTACAGAGGAGATAGTACATGTGCAGGCCTACCAATGAAGTAAGTCATGTCCACTTCACTCTTGAACAAAGGCCAGACCTCTTCTGTGTCCGTGGACAGGCCTAAACCTCATCTGCACAATGTGATTCGTAAAGTTAGGAAACACAGGTGATGTAATTGAAAAATGTGGAATTTCTTTTCCTCATTTCACAATCACATCACCTGTGTTTCCTTTGCTTAGGTATCTCATTGTGCAGATGCAGTCTAGCATATCAAAGAGTACACAGAAGGTGAGCACTGTATACAACAATTTTGACATTTACAGAAGATTCAGCTTCTCCATGCCCCCTACACAGTCCTAAATGTTTACAGTTTAAACTGACGGTATCTTGTTGGAGATGAAGTGAGGCATATCTTGCAACATGGTGCATCTTTTGCATCCATGCTGCATCGCTTTCATGTGGCACAGGACTTTACAGCATGACACATCTGCCTAGATGAATCAAGTTGTAAATATGTCGCCACATAGCAAATCTTTTGCACCGCCGCTGCGTCACAAAAGTGACGCACAGTGGCGCAAAAGAGGCACACGGCTATCATAAATCTGTCCCTAACATTTTAAATGATTGATTCAGGATGACGATAAGGTGTGGCCTATTCAGGGGTTTGTTTGAGGTGAGGCCTACTCAGGGTTGCAGATGAAATTTAAGCTTGTTGAAGAGTACAGAGGAGATAATACATGTGCAGGCCTACCAATGAAGTAAGTTATGTCCACTTTACTCTTGAACAAAGGCCAGACCTCTTCTGTGTCTGTGGACAGGCCTAAACCTCATCTGCACAATGTCATTCGTAAAGTTAGAAAACACAGGTGATGTAATTGAAAAATGTGGAATTTCTTTTGCTCATTTCACAATCACATCACCTGTGTTTCCTTTGCTTAGATATCGCATTGTGCAGATGGAGTGTAGCATATCAAAGACTACGCAGAAGGTGAGCACTGTATGGAACATGGCTATGTAACTCAAAGAATCAAAATCTAAATTTGTCAAGCACAGATGGGGACGTATTTACAAGGACCTTGCACCACGGGGAAATGTCTTAAATTAAAATGGGAAAAATAACATCAAAGGGACTCAAAGGCCCTTTAAATATGCCCCAAGCAACCTATGAAACTCTAGCAGTACATATCAAGAAACCTAATTGATTTCAAAAAACGTTTTTAAACAAATGATGTAAAGCAATTATATACCTACATTCATGGGGAAGTGACTTAAAATGCTCTAAGACACATGAAAGCGTTTTTTTAAGGCCCTTGCAACATTTTTGCGTCACTTTTAACATGGCTATGTAACTCAAAGAATGAAAATCTAAATTTGCCAAGCACACATGGGGGCGTATTTACAAGGACCTTCCACCACGGGGAAATTTCTTTAATTAAAATGGGAAAAATAACATCAAAGGGACTCAAATGCCTTTTAAATATACCCCAAACAACCTATGAAACTCTAGCAGTACATATCAAGAAACCTAATTGATTTCAAAAAACGTTTTTAAACACATCATGTACATCAATTATATACCTACATTCAAGGGCAAATTACTTAAAATGCCCTAAGACACATGAAAGCGTTTTTTTAAGGCCCTTGCACCATTTTTGCGTTACTTTTAACATGGCTACGTAACTCAAACAATCAAAATCTAAATTTTCCAAGCACACATGGGGGCGTATTTACAAGGACCTTGCACCACAAGGAAATGTCTTAAATTAAAATGGGAAAAATTACATCAAAGGTACTCAAAAGCCTAGTAAATATGCCCCAAGCAACCTATGAAACTCTAGCAGTACATATCAAGAAACCTAATTGATTTCAAAAAACATTTTTAAACACATCATGTAAAGCAATTATTCAACCACATTCATGGGGAAGTGAGTTAAAATGCCCTAAGACACATGAAAGCATTTTTTTAAGACCCTTGCACCATTCTTGCGTCGCTTTTAACATGGCTATGTAACTCAAAGACACAAAATCTATTTGTAAAACACTTGACACAAAGCAACATTTTAAATACACATCTTTCTTCATAATTTTCTCCCTAAAGCATACTATTCTCTATATAAATTAAATGAATCTTTTCTCACCTTAGCAAATACTTCATGAGTTTCAAAACAGTCTCAGACACACACCAATTTGTCTTCAGCAGAACAAAGGGTATGCACTCCAGAGGCTGCAGCCATAAAAAGCACAGAAATGCTGTAATTCATCACACATATCTCTCATGTCACCCAATCAAAACTCTTCCCTCACTTTTTTCAAATCAACACCCTTCCCCCCTCTGCCCTTTCTGCCTTTTTGGCATAGCAACCACCTCCTGAAAGACCTCTCATGTTTGCAACTTCACACAACAATGTTTCAATTGAACTCTGAACTCTCAGTACACCTGCGTATCCAGTGCAATCTTTCATAAAATGATTTTTTCTTGACCATTCAAATTACATCTTTCAAAGAACTCATCCATGCACCCTAACTTTCTGTTTCCAGCAATCAAAATCCACCAATCACTGCTACTGATTCATTAGCACAGAAACTCCACAGTTTTTTTCATTATAAACTCTTATTTTTTCAACTGCCATTTCATTGCCACACTTCATCTGACTGCAGCAGAACCTTCTCTCACCATGTTTTCTGTCTGGATTGTTGGACATAGTTACATCTACTGGGCTCAAAGGTATGCTGATAACAGAAATTTACCTAACCTCAATTTACAAAATGTGGAAATCAAGTGGATTGGCCATAGAGGATTAAAATGTCACCAATTGATACCTTGGTGAAAACCTTTTTGCATTTGCCAAAACCTGACCTGTTAATTGTGCACTGTGGAGGAAATGACTTGGGCACTTTGACTGGGGTAGGTCTGGAAATGCTTTTAAAGGACACCTTTGACCAATTGATGGCACTTTTTCCTCAAACTGCCTTGGTATATTCAAATATATGCCAAAGACAGAAATGGAGGTGGTCGAACCAATTTTGTCCACAAATTGAGAAATCGAGGAAGCATGTAAATAAGTCTGTTTCAGTTACATGAGAGACCATGGAATGGGCTCCATGTACAACAATAACTTGCGTTACTACATGCAAGATATCTACAGAGGAGATGGAGTTCACTTCTCAGATGAGGGGAACAGAATTTTCATCCTGAATTTAAGACTGTGCATTGGTACCTACTTATAAGTACCTAAATCTACCACAAACCCAAAAGCTCTTCTCAGAGCTACCCTAACTATGATCACCATAAACAGATTTTAAATGTAACTTTTTTTTTACTAATTTTCACAATTTACGCTTTCCGGAGCGCTACCCGGTACGCGCACCGGACGCTAACCGCGCGAACATTTAAAAAAAAATGGTTTTTTTTCGCACATATGGACCTCCTCAGCCACCCTCAGAAAACCTAGGGGGTCAGGATACGTCTACCGTGCCCCCTTCTACCCATTCTGAACATTATTTGCCCTCCATCTTGTATCTCAATTCTACCGAAACACAAAATGGAGGACTCCCGTAACGCTGCCGGTTCGCGTACCGGGGCGCTCACCGGGAAGCGCTCCATTAAAAAAGGTGGGAAAGTAATTTACAGAAAAACGACTGGAGACACTTTCACCAAATATAGATTAGCTCATACTACATACCAATCCCTACCATTTTCACAAATTTGATTGAAATTCCATTTAGCCATTTAGCCTGTAGACCTCTCTAAATACCCTGAGGTAAATTACTTCACAAAACACATCTGAAGTGTTGGAATTGACAACCAATTAAAATGTTACTTTCATTTTCTACTTTTTTTACCTGACATTTGATTGGTTATGTACCTGAATATATATAAAAAAAGAGAGAGAAACACAGCCATTTTGACTACTACTTCCTGAACTACATTGCAAGATCATTTTCACTCACAACTTAAACTTGTTTTTAAAAGGTAAGATGTTATTTTATAAATTTGAAAACATTTTCAGATAGTTATATACTATCCCTCTGTAAGAGTTAGACATTGAGAAAGGCTTGTTTATTATAATTATGGATTGATTTAGGTTTCTGTGGTATAATTATGAATTTACTTAGGCTTTTTCACAGGCACTTTTTAATAGTACTACTTCACGCCTCAAAAGTACCTGTCTTAACTTAAACCCAACAGTGCCCTATCTCTACTGATATATTCATTTTTATGCAAATTTCAGCACAAAAATGGAAGGAGAACAGAACGTTTCCTTTGAAATTGTCCTAGACATGAACAATGAGGAAATCATTGAACCCATTGACTTGGAATTCATGGATGAATCACGAGACCATGAACTTCTACAATGTGTAGAATCTGTGGATTTCTTACTTCAATATGAGGACGGTCAAATGTGGGAAGTTATGTTCAGTCAAAAAGAAGACATATCGGACAGTCAAATGTTAGACGTTCTATTAAATTTTGAAAAAGAATCAGAAAAATAAAATTATATTTAATATTAAAAAATTGTTTGAGTCTTTAATCATTTTTATATGTAATTCATAAACTAGTACCAAATTGATTATAATGTAAAGTCAGACTTATAGTATACTGTGCACAATCCCAAAAATAAATTTATATTTAATAATCATAAATACTGCTACTTAAATAAAAAAACCAAAAAAAACAACAAAAAGAACAATCAATAAACATACAATATTTCAAAATATCATAGTCTATCATTATTTTTTCCTTATAGTACGCTCCCCAGACCGCTTCCCGGTGCGCGTACCGGGCGCTCCCCACGCAATAAAAACATTTTTTTTTCTTTTTTTTGCCCCGCGGGGCCCTTTTAAAGCCTCCACATCAAACCTAGGGGGTCAGGGAGGATCTACTATGCCCCCTTATGGTCATTTCCCCCTTTGTTTTGGCCTCCTCTTGTCTCTCGATCCTACCGAGAGACAAGATTGCGGCCGCTCCGGACTGTTTAGAATGTTGACAGACACCGGAGAGCCAATCAGCTTCACTTCGCGAAGTTCCGTTACGCGTCAGTTACGCGAACCGGAGCGCTGCCCAGAGCGCGCTTACAGATATATATATTTTTTTGAACGTTAATTTCTCAAAATCCACTGGAGCACATATATTGAGACCTAGCAAAGGCACATCGGGCTAACAGTCCCTACAATTTTGCCAAGTTTCGTGCAAATCCATTCAGCCGTTCGGGCTAAAAGTGAGGCCAACCGCCCTATGGAAATTAACATGGGAAAAACGCGTTTTGGGACCCCCTTTTTTCTCGGCCCCCCCCCTTGACAACCCCCCCCCCCAAATTTTCAGGGGCTGCTCAGAAGCAAAATGTTCCATTTTCCTGAAAATTTCAGCCAATTCCGTCCACAAACGCCAAAGTTATCAGACATAGAATTTTCAAAAATCCCACAGAGAAAAAATCCTAACTATATATACCTACTGGCGACCGCCAGTAGGTAATATATATATATATATATATATACTGGAAAACTAAACGCCCACTTCCCTTACAAAGAAGTGGAAAGTTTGCATGTCTGCAGCCTTTCTTATTTTTCACCTTATTCATCTTCCGCTCAATCAACACATCATCCACACATACACACACCTACTTGCTGCCTTTCTTGGCTGGGGTTATCAATTATTCTTCTTTAATTCAAATTCAAAGTGCAGGCCCTTTATTCAGCCTTCTTGGTAACTACTACCCGTGAAAAGCAGTGGGTAATTTGCACACTTACGTCCTTTCTTGCATCCTTTCTACCGCACACTGTGTGTACTTTGTGCACTAGCTTGCTTCCTTAGATGTGGTACTCGTTTCTCTTGCTCCCACTGCGGAATCCAACACCCTATCTGTGTAATGAGCTGGAAATCCAAAGATCCACTTCACTGACAAGGCAGTGGGTAGTTTGCGTGTCTCCAGCCTTTCTTATTTTTCACCATTTTCATCTTCCACTCAATCAACACATCATCCACACATACACACAACTACTTGCTGCATTCCTTAGCTGTGATTATCAACTATTCCTCTATTTCATACTCCTATTCAAAGTGCAGGCCTTTATCAAGCCTTTTTATTGTAACAACTACCCCACTTGCTCCCTTTCTTGGCTGGGGTTATCAATTATTCTTCAATTTCATATTCTGATTCAAGCTCAAAGCCCTTTATCGAGCCTTATTGTTGTAACTACTGTTGCAGGGATTCTGCTCCTACACAGAACTGGGCATAAAGACTTAGGACCTCAGTGAATTACGGTGTTCCAAAACCCACCTTACAGACTAGCAATCAGTGACTCATTGGTTCTTCGTCCTATAGCAAAAACACCAATGACTAGTCAACCCAGATCATACGACTTAGATTACCTCAAGTAAGGTGGAAAACAAGAGCCCTCTTTCGTTATAGTCTTACACCAGTCCAAAACAAGGAGTAAATAAAGACACGTGCAAGTTTGAAATGTTTATTTCTAACGCCGTAATCTCATGCGCTGTACCTCAGATCATACAAGTAAACATATTATCAGAAACAAGGTTGTCAGCATTGTTACTATTCCATAAAATACAAAGGGAGAAAGCATCTTATAATGCTAAATGGAAACAGATTTAAAATATACCTAGATTTCACCCTCCCTACCTAGCAGGTTAGTTTATAACTACAGAAGGTCTAATAGAATTACATGGGCGGACACATACCTATGGTACTCAGCAGTAGTGGATCACATTGAGTTCTGCACAAACTGTCAGGATACGAATGTTCTCCAACTGTCTGTAATCATGCCTGCACAGTGCATTATTAAACGTGCAAGTATCAGAGGTGTCCACAGCTGCATATGTGTTATGGCTCGAACATGCGAGGATTATTCCGAATAACAGACACAGGCCCACATGCATCAAGCATTTTTGTAGTCGCAAACGGTGCGATTCCTTAAAATCGTCCGTTTGCGAATGCAAAAGTGCTTTTTGGGATGCATGAAGCAATTTTAGAATTCGTAACATTTTTGCGAGTTCTAAAATTGCGGGTGCTTTTAAGAAGTCGCAGATGTGCGATTTCTTAAAAGCAATGCATCATTACTTTTAGAAGTGCAAATTCGCAATTAGGGTGCCAAATTTACCGAGTGGTTGAACCACTCGGTAAATTTGGAAAAAGTGTTTAAAATGCTGAAAATGTTTTTTTTTCAACATTCATGTTTCACACACACATGTCCTTAGGACATGTGTGTGTGAAACATGATGCGAAAAATATATTTCAGGGGTGCATGGGGGGGTCCTTTGGACCCCCCCCTGCACCCATGAAATTTTCAAAGTGCCACTCGCAATTTGCTGATGCCTTCCCATTCACTCCTATGGGCCTTTTGGCCCATAGGAATCAATGGGAATTGCGAAAATTAACTTAAGAATTCGGTATTTATTTGGGATTCGGTAAAAATTGCGATTTTTACCGAATCACAAATGAATACCGAAAATAATGATGCATAGCATTTTGCACGTCTTAATTTGCGATTCCTTATTTTTACCAAGTTAGGAAGTGCAAAATGTAACAATGATGCATGTGGGCCACAGTGTACAAGATAACCTTGATGTTCCATGCTCTCACTATACACACTAAGCTAGCGAGGCAGTCTACAAATGTAGCATAACAAATTATTCTCATGTGAAGCAAAATACTGAGTCTTCTCTAAACAATATCGCAAGTGCGTGCCGTGTGCAAAGCAGAGCACGAAAGCAAAAATGGCTTTTAAGCTTCTAATAAACCCATGCTAACTTAACACTGTGTGAGTGCAAGGCTCAGCCCTACGGCACCCTCCCTTGATCGAAGCACGTGTTATAAACGTGGGCAAATTACGAACGCAGAGTCCAAGCCTGAAAAGCAGAGTCAAGTTCAAATTTGTAAAAAAAATGATTCGCTGTTTGATAGAAAGCAGTAACTAAATAATAAAGAATAGGTAAAAAAATCAAAGAGTCTTATTCCAACAGCGTATAAGCACAGTAGGTAGCAACAGCCTCCAAGAGGAAGTCATTGTTCTCATCTGAAAACATTTCAGCCATCCAATTCAATAGTGGGAATGAACATACATGTTCCTCAACGACCGGAGCCTCTATCACCATCGGAGGAATACTCAGGTCATCTTCAATATAACTGCGTGCCAAGAAGTCATGCACCGCAAAAACATTCCAACGTCCCATTATTCCATGTATCGCTGCTAAGGCCATAATCCCGCCACAAGAACAGAGCAATTCATGAACCACTAAGGGGCTCATCAGCTGGTCATAATCCGCGTTGGGAGACACCGTACTACAGAGACACAAATCAAGGGGCCCAGTCGAAATTGCAGCTCAGGCAATGGAAGACAGGTTGAACGCATGTGAAAAATGAAAATCAAAACGATAATCCATAAGCTGCACTTAATGTAGCCAGAGGCAGCGCTCCGTAATAACTAAGCATTCGGTTGCGGAGCAGCAACAGCCGAGAAATATTGTTGTGTGCTGCAGGATGTGCATCCATATTTAAGTAAGCAAATTAATAGAAGCACACCGGCAACTAATGCGAGTATTAAGGGGAATCCACCAAAGATGCTGGAAAAAATCGAATGAAAAAATTTCGAGAAGCCACCAAATATAGTTTGAAAAGAAGTCACAAGGCCACTGCTTATAACTTTTTTAAAAAAAGGTAACCCCATAGTCGAGGACGCATTAAAGATAGTCTGAATTAACTCCCCAAATTGCAGGGCATGTCTGTATTTAATAAAGTATGCACTTCTGTGCGGGTGTTTGCTACATGAAGGACAAATGTTTCTCTAGCAGATGTAAGAGCAACCTCTTTTTGAGACAATAGCACTCTTATATGGCTCATTTGGTTGACTCTGCTTCCAAGGTCGGAATCAACGGCCAGATGGAAACATCTAACTTCCCATGCAGTGGAGTAAACACAACTTTTTTATAGCAAACTACACGCTCAGTTACCATAACCATGTAAGTGATGCCTGCTAACATCGCACAACAATCTGCGTTATTTCAAAGTAAATAACTCCCGTTTGCCAGTAAACTGAACGTTGGCATGATAGCAGGTGTCGGAGTGCCTTTCAAAACTCAGGCCAAATTAGGCGCATCTTGATTACAAGAGCCATGCAATTGTATATGTCTACAAATTAAGGAGTGATCTGGTGCTATTGTACAATCCTCCACATTCGGATAAACTTGTTTTCCCTCCCTCAGGCACCTATATGTAAATGGTAATAACCAAGCTTCATTGAGATAAGCGCTGCCTGAAGATCCATATCTGCCTATAGCATAGTATTTCATGCAAACTTCAAACTTAAACAAGCTAAATGGTAACGTTATGATACCGTGGATAAGCCACACAGCTTAATCGGATCTCCAATGAGTGACGACCATTCTCATGACTTGCCCTGTGCTCTGATTTGACAGTGAGAGAGTGATCGCACCATAGTTTGTACTGCTACTCATTCTCAGCATACGCTATGAATACGCTTTCACGTTACACGTCACATCAAAGCTTCCGTGTTACGTCATGAACGGTGCCCCGTACGCGAAAGACGCAAATGTTTTTAATTGTTTAAAAACATATATTTATATATTTAATGAACATACTAACAGAATACATTATGTAGGGTACTTAGGAAAATAGTTTTTTAAACTTTGAACAATCGTATATTACTTTTAAAAGAAACCTCATGCGTACTCGCATCGTAAGAGCACCGTAAGCACAGCGTAAGCGTACGCAAAACCATATGACTTTAAAAGAAGAGATTTGATTGGTTCATAACACTTCCTATTCCAACTGTTTAAAGTTCCGTCCCATTTTAATCATTCTACTTTGACTTTCTAAGAAGAAGCATCCCTTCTGAAAATCTTGTCAAATAGAAGGAAGATTACGATAATAACAGCAATGGACTCATCTTCCAGCCATTCTTCAGAGGAATATTTCATTCCTGAAGAACCGCCAAAGAAGAGGAAAGAAGCTCTAATTTGGCAGTTTTTTACTTTTCCAGAAGCGCAAAAGAAGGATAATGCTCCAAGAGTAACCTGTAAAATTTGCCAAACAACTCTTTCAAGGGGTGATCCATCTAAAAAATACTCCTTTGGCACAGCAAATTTGGAGCAACACGTGAAGAACTTGTACCCCAACAACTTTGCTCAAGCTGCAACACGGAGGTTGCAGGACAACCCACCTGCTGCTGCACCAAGCACATCAACTTCTGCACCAGCATTTTCAGCAAGCAGTCCACACCCACAAATTGACCCTGATTTTGCTAAAAGTTGAAATTCCATGCATTTATTGCAATAAACTTGTGTTATGGGTAACAGTCTACTGACCTGATTAAACGCAGGAAGCACTAGCATCGCTGTCCTCGACATTCGTTTTTTTTTTCATTCTTTTGTTCCTGGTTGACACTTTTTGAGTTCCAGTTCCATTTTTTGGTTTAAAAAAAAAACTTGTTGACAAAACACAAAAAAAATAGAAAACTAAAAACACAAAATAAACTGAATTATAACGATCTGCTCCGCGACATTTGTCACACTCTTCCGCACTGTATCCTACCCTTACTCAACACCTCCCTTAACTCTGGCATAGTCCCCAGGTCGTTTAAGGAGGCCGTACTGGTGCCTCTGCAAAAAAAAACTGGCGCGGACCCAGCGGTCCTCACCAATTACCGACCCATTTCCCTCCTGCCTTTCCTCTCTAAAATCCTGGAGGCACATGTTACTACCTGCCTCTCGCAATTTATTGAGGAGTCCAACTTCCTGGAAGTAAACCAGGCCGGCTTTAGACCAGCCCATTCCACTGAGGCTGTGATTCTCGCCGTGCTGGACAATCTCAGAAGCAACGCTGACAGGGGACTCCCCCAGGCATTAGTCCTACTAGACTTATCGGCGGCTTTCGACACAGTGGATCATAACATCTTCTGTGGGCCTGCCCTGTCCTGGGTCAAATCTTTTCTAGAGGGTAGATCTCAAGCAGTGAGCTTGGGTCCCTTCAGCGCCACCAGTGTCCCTTCATCCTGTGGGGTCCCCCAGGGTTCTTCTCTGTCCCCCCTCCTTTTTAATTTATACCTTCAACCTCTCCTTCACTCCCTAGGTAGGTGGGACGTCACAGTGTTTAATTACGCGGACGACTTACAAATTATTTTCCCCCTCACCTCCCCTGACGCTGTCACCAACTTCCAGGCGGTCATGACACACATCCAACACTGGATGAACCAAAATCAATTAAAGCTCAATCCCGGCAAAACTGAGCTTCTCCTCCCTGGGAGAAGCGCCCCCCATTGGGGCCCCCAGTACTGGCCAATTGAGCTTGGGTCACCCCCCTCTCCCGCTGGCTGTGTAAAGAGTCTCGGGGTCATTATTGACTCCGAGCTCACTCTCAAGGCCCAGGTGAGTGCTGTAACATCCTCCTGTATGTTCCAGCTATACAGGATACGGAAAGTTGCCCACCTTCTGACCCCTGAAGCCCTGCTACAAGTTTTAATAGCTTTGGTGATGTCCTGCTTGGACTTCTCTAACGCCCTATACCATGGCCTCCCCAAATCCCAGCTGGCTAGGTTACAGATCATTCAGAACCAGGCTGCCAGACTGGCATTTAAAATCCCTAGATGGCAATCGGCCAAACCCCTATTACATCAACTACACTGGCTACCAGTCAGTGAAAGAATAGCCTTTAAGGTCTGTTGCCTGGTCTTCAAAGCCTTAACTGGTCCCTCCCCCGCTTTCCTGAAGTCCCTGATCACCCCTTACTGTCCTTCCCGCACCTTGAGGTCCACTCACCTTCAGCTTCTAGTTACCCCCCGGTTTAAACTCACTAAATCTGGCGGCCGCAGCTTCTCTCACCTGGCTGCCAGACTATGGAACTCTCTTCCACTCTCACTCAAGACCTCTTGCTCCCTCCTATCTTTCAGGAAATCTTTAAAAACTCTGCTCTTTTCACATCCCCACTAAATTCCTCCCGCTCAACCTCAGTGTCCTATCAGTGCCAGGAAACTCATGGTGACAGTGCGTTCAATAAATTTCTCTTAACATTAACATTAACATTAACTTAACAATAACCACATGGACATGGAGTTAAGAATGTGAGGATTTAATGTCCCGAGCGCCGGGATTGCTACTTGCCCATTGCTAGACTCGCGGCAACTCCCGTGGCCGCCTACGTTCCCAGAATGCACTGGGCGCAAATTAAGAAGAAAACTGACTTTTTTTCCTTTTCCACCACGTACGAGTACCATACGCGTGCACCGCCTTTTTTTATTAAAAAAAAAGAAATTTTGGGTCTAAAGATCCATGTGGGACCCCCTGAGCAGGTCTAGAGGGTCAAAATGTTTCTACCCTGCCCCCTTTCCTTATTTTTCAACTTTCTTTTAGAGGTTTCTTGTGACTCGGTGCTACCGAGGCACAAGATGGCTGCCAACACTTTCTGGTTTGGAGTGTTGACAGACAGTTGACATCCAATCAGCATGCAGCTTGTGCTCGTAATTGTACGGATTTCCGTACGCGCGCCGTAATTCTTCTCTAGATATCACTATGATTTTACTTTTGATTTTCTCAGGAACTACTGAACAGATTTACACCATTTAACAAAAAGCCCAATCTGCGAACCAAACTCTACCTCTCTGCCAAATTTGGTGTAATTCCGTTCAGCTGTTCGGGCTGTAGCCCTGGCTAAAGGCCCCTACAGAAAATTGCATGGGGAAAACATGTTTTAGGACCCCCCTTTTTTCTCGGCCCCCACTTGACGAATCACCCCCAAACTTTCAGGGAAGGAGCGGAACGGTGCCACAGCTACAGCCCGAACGGCTGAACGGAATTACACCAAATTTGGCAAAGCGGTAGTCCTCAGTTCAGACTTGTGCCTTTCGCTTAAATGGTGTCAATCTGTTCAGTAGTTCCTAAGAAAATTACAGTTAAAGTCATTTATATATCTATGGGCGTGGTGGATCCGCAGATTGTGCGAGGATCATCGTACCATAAGCGCACTCTTCGATCACGCGCTGATTGATAATTGGTTGTGAAGTGGTACTCAACATTCGAAACCAGGAACTGTTGGCTGCCATTTTGTGCCTCGGTAGAAGCGAGGCTGAGGATGTCAGTGGAATATGTGTGCAAAACGGAGAAAGGGGGCAGGGTAGAAATAATGTCACCCTCTAGACCTGCTTATGGGGTCCCAGAAGGACCCCAAGGGCCCAAGATTTTTTTTTTTAAACGCGGCAGGTGGGTGTAGGGTGCGCGGACTCTGCCGTAAAATAAAGAAAAAATAAAACAGAGTTTTTTTATAATTAATATTAATCCGGGGGGGTTAATTACCGGGGAAAAATTATTACATTTTATGGGGGGCCACCAAGTCTCGGGGATCATCACCCCTTGGGGTTAGAAAGAAAAAAATGGTGGGGGGAGGGGTCCAAGGTCCCCAAAGCTGCGGGGACCACCACCCCCGGGGCTTTATGTATTGTGGGAGAGGGACTGCGTGGCCCCCTCCTGGAGCACTCGAGGGCCCCATTACCCCCCGGGGCTACAAAACATTTGTGGGGCTGCAAGGTTACCAAAGCCCCGGGGACCACCACTCCCCGGGGCTTAATGTATTATGGGAGCGCCGGCTCTTGCAGTGTCTATCCTGCCCTCCCATTGCAAGGAAATCTGTTCTCTCTTGCATCCAGCTCGTGCACACCAGGGGGCCGCTCTGAGCACTGCGCTGGGTGCGCAACTTTTAATTTTACCTTAAAAGATAGCCCCTATCAGTAATTTCTATCCCCCGGGTCTTATAAAAAATGTTGGGGACCGTGGGGGGAGCCACAATGCACACACGGTCCCGCCGGCTCCCTGCATTTTTGGGAGACGGCATTGCTTTTCCACATGGGGAGATGCTAAATTGCATGTGGAAAAGCAATCTGATTTGGATTTTAAAAGTGAGAACAGATTTCACTGCTGTGTCTTTCAAAATGCAAACTAAGTTAACTATAGTAGGGCACGAGCTGCGAGACTCCCACCTTCTCATAGCAAACAGAAGTGTCCCGGTGGTAGGCACCCGGGGACACTGCAGGAGTCGGACCTGGGGCATGGCGGTCCCCAGGGACCTCGAGGGGTCCAGGCGGAGGGCCACGCAATACACAAATAGGCCTCCCACAATACACAAATACCCGGGGGTGGTGGTTCCCGTGACTTGAGGGGGGTTGTTGAGGTCCCCACACTTCTAATTTTGCAGGGAGGGCCTTGGAACTCCCCACAACAATGTGTTTTAAAGCCCGGAGGGTGTCTCTCAGTCTTGTATAGGAAACAGCAATGTTGAGAAAATCCTTTGGTAACTTAACAAAGGATTTTGAAGTCCATTTTGGGCGTTTTTGTTGTAGTTTGCAGGCGTTAAAGCGACGACAATTTTAACTCCGTCTTTGTAAAGATGCCACTAAGTTTTGTAATGTTGACAATCTCGTCTTCCATTTAAATAGGCAGGAAGTATTTATTGAAGTTCATTGTGAATCGTGAAGCAACACTGTTTAATTGTGATCGATAAAGAATTGAATGAGTTGCGTAATTGTTTCGCTCGTAATGTGCATAGGGGCCGATTTACAAGTTCATTGCGTTACTATTGCATTACTTTTAAGATGTGAAAAGTGACGCGAAAGTGGCACAAGTGGGTTGTAAATCTGGTACACAGTGTTCTGTTTTACTTTGCTTTCCTTTCTGTAATGTAGAGGATCCTGGGTAAATATAACGGTTTCTGTACAGCCAGTACCTTTTAACCCTACCCCCAAATGTCTTTCTGCCTGTTACCATAGTAACAGTTCATGGAACACTTAAATGAGCACAGAGGTTAGAAGTTCACCACACTATGTTGCTAATCAAAATAGGTACTGTGCTGGAGTTTTAAAACTTTTCCATAGGTACCGTTAGTCGTAGCTATGGACTCTGGTAAAGATCTGGTAAAGAGTTTGCCTCAGAATTATACTTCAAATTATAAATATTATTTCTATTTTTAAACGTTTTCTAAGTATATTATTATCACACTAAATAATAGTGAAATGTCAGAAAAAGAAGTCGTATATACATTTTATATAAACTTTTATTAAAACAACAATAAATAACTAGAAACATAACTTAAAGATAAAAATATAATGAAAAACTAGAAACATAACTTTAACAAAACAATATAATAAACAAAATATGATATGGACTCCAAAAGACTCCAAAAGAAGTACGGTAGATAATCTGCAACACAAAAATGAAAATTAGTGTTTAGAATTAGATCGATGTGACTAAGGGCCAGATGTATCAAAGGGTTTTACCCATTCTGTGTCTATGGGAAAACGTGTTCATACATATGGCCCTAAATGAGGTCAAACATTACAAGTCAAGGTAATACTTGCCAATATTTTTTTATTTGGACGTCTGCAGTCTGCCTGATACATTCCACCTCTCTCATAGGCCCGCGTTCAAGAGGTGTCTTTCCGGAAGTGCCTACTGCGTCAGATTTACAGTATGGACCAACAGGTCTTTAAAATGATTCAGAGATGAGATAGAATTAGTTGGGAGATCAAGTCATTATGCAGGACAATATTCTTTGGGGCTTAGAAGCCCCTTGTGACACTTTTGCATTACTTTTTCCATGTTAAAAGTGACGCAAAGTTGGCGCAAGGGGCCTGTAAATAAGCCCCTTTACTTTTAACGCATTTAATAGGAAGCATTGTATATCTAGGCCACTCTGCTTACCTTGTGTAAACACTGTGACCAACAGAGTTCACAAATTGAACTCAGCTTAGGTTTTAGACAGAAGAGTAGACAGCAGCGTCTATAACTTTAAAAGAGAAAGTGAAATGATGTGAGAGAGAGGGAGAGAGAGAAAGAGAGAAAAAACAACATTAAAACTGTGAGAGAGAGAAAGTTATAGAGGGAGCAGTTAATACTGGAGAAAATCTTCGTAGCTCACCTTTTGCCACCGTTGTGTGTCCAAGCACGTGGTGGTTCATATTGCACCCTCCAGTTTAGTGATCTGAAAGATAGTATATAGAGTTAGTAATAGCATAGTACATACAACTGCACAAGTATATTTTTGGTTTATTTCTTAGTAGACTCAGATTAATGTATTTCATCAACTTCCACTGTAAGGTGGTGTCTGTGCGCTATTTTTCTTCTAAAGTACTCCCACTGCATAGCGGTGAGTTCTCAATACTGCGTACTTAGACTGTTGCACCCCATTGACTCGCAGAGAGTCCGGAGATGAGTGCTTTTTCTTGCAAACTCAGACGCAGTTTTACAAGCTCCTTGCGCCACTTTTCCCTTGTTAAAAGTGACACAAAAGTGGCGCAAGGGCCCCTCAGACTGTTGTAACCTATCAATTCTCACTGCCCGGAGGTAATTGTACATTCCTACGCAGTTAAGCTGCTGCACACTACCCACTCTCTCCGCCCACAGATGACTTGCCGTTGCCTCGGAAACAAGCTTCCGTGCTCACCTTGTGACATTGGCGTGATTTAAAGAGGGTGCACCACGTGTCGAAGCAACCTGCTCAGACGTTGTTACGATGGCCACGCATCATCGCAGAATGCACGAACGTAGAGCTTTGGAAGTGTTTGGGTGAGGGGGGACGCCAATTTGTGAAACACAACCTGTAAGATAAAAAGGAAGTTAACATTGTGTGTCATTTCTCTATCAAAGGAGAGAGGAAGTGAGAGAGTGACTGAAAGGAATATTCGCAGCTCACCTTTCTGTCACTGGTGTTTTTTTCACAACGTGCCGGGACATAATGCACCCTAAAGCTCTACATCTAAAAGATAGTAAAAGAGAGATGTTATGATTGGTATTTGTTACTATCTTAATGTGGAGTAGAATGACATCGTCTTTTCAGATACCTTCCCTCCCGCATTTAAAAACAACAATTTGTACAGTACCAACTTGTTTAATAGGGTTCGATTTTTGAAAAATTACTATAGTACTAATATTTTTATGTGGTTGTGAAAGCAAGTGGTGCGAAGTGATACACGGGGTTTCAAGTATCACGAGCATCAGACATTTGACGGATTATAAAAATGTTCCTGCTAATGGAAAAAAATATATAAATGGAATAGGATACAGTATATAGGACTACGTACGCCTAAATCGCTTTTTTGTATCCAGTCTGGTGCACCCCAATCGACTCCCTCCGATGCGCAACCAGGCCTCATTGCTCACCTTTTCATGGACAGGACACCTTCTACATCATGCTTCCCGCTCTGCCACCCAGAAGTCTCACATTTGGTGCTGAGTTTTGATATGGTTATCGGAAAGGACATACTCGTGCTCCAATCATCATCGCAGGTTTCTCACCCGCTCAGTCCTTGCGGTACCACTAACTCAGTGACCAAAGAGGCCACGCACATAGTGGTGGACCATTGTACTTGGTGGGTCGGACCTACATGAGGCGTCCAAACCACTAGGATGGGCCATCACAGCACATGCGATGGGAGCAACTCTAAAATGGCGTAGAGCATGTGCGCCCCATCTTTTTTAGTGGAAGGGTCACGTATGTAGTGATGCATGTGCTGGATGGGTGTGGTGTGGGTGTATACCAGGCATAAGTGAGTGTGTGTGTGCCGTTCTGACAACTAGACCTGGAACTAAGGAATCAGTATAATGTAAATCGGGGCAATGTTGCGTTTTTCTTTTTTCCTGGAAGCGTAAGTGGAGTTGGCTGGACTGACGTATGCCAGTGCTGCTTGAGGCTCTGAACCATGACTCCGGAGCTATGGGCGTGGTTCCATCGTTAGCTATATGAGAAATCAAGTGATTTGGGTGTCTGTTTTGTAGTGCTGTCTTAAAAGCAAATGTATCATTATATCTGTACATTTTCACAACATGGCCAACATGGAAGGTACGGGGTATCACTGACTCTATATTCATCCATAGTTGCACACATAAAAGATGGTGCACATGACATATTCCTGCGATTATGAATGTTTGTTGTACATTCAGTGAAGTGTTGTAGCTGTAGTACTACAGGGCTGTGAAAAGTTTAAGTTGTAGTTTTTGGCACATGAAGGGCAGCTAATATATATATACGTATGTGGTCATTCAGGTACACTGTCAAACTTGGTACTGGAAATCAGTGTTTGAGGCTCGGAGGTGCTTCCAAATTCTGTTATTGTAGAGTAATGACATAATCTACGTATGCCTGATAATGTACTGAAATACGGTGCTCATGTAAATTGCTGATATAGATTTGGGTTGACTATGCGCTATATAAATATGCTAAAAAACGGTGGAATAGCCCACACTTTCTGTCAGAGGTAAGATGGTTGCATACACTATTTATAGCACAATATAATGTGGTAGGGTGCAGGAGCAGCATTTTACAAATATAATAAAAATAATAAAGCTGAATTGAAGTTGTGAACCCAGCTGTCCTCGATGTAGATCGAAGGCAGTAGTCGAAACAAACATCGATGAATGCCATTTTGTCACAGTTAACTAAATCTGAGGACACAGTACAATTATCTCTGCCTTAAATAAATCGAGACTGAATTTAATGTTGTCTGTAGTGCTGATGCACTTCTGGTATCAAGTAGTGAACTCTGTTGAACGCAGTGTACATTTGAAGGCAGTACTCAGTACAGACATTGAAGAATACTTTGTGTTGCATCATTTAACAAAATCGTCTCGGCCTTATATAAATCAAGGCTAACTTCAATGCTGTCCGTAGTGTACATGGAAAGCTGAATTTAAGTTGTGAATTTTGCTGGTCGCAGTGTAGATCGAAGGCAGTAGTTGACACAGACATGGAGGAATGCTTTTTGTCACTTATTTAAACAAAATCTAAAGACATATAGTAGAATTGTCTCTGCATTAAATAAAGTAAGGCTGAATTTCCTACTGTTCATACTTTAGTAAAATCTAAGGACATAGTACAATGGTCTTTGCTTTAAATAAATTGAGACTGAATTCAATGTTGTCTGTAGTGCTTAAGCGCTACTGGTATCAAGTTGTGAACTCTACTGACCGCACTATAGATCGAAGGCAGTACTCAGCACAGAAACCGACGACAAATTTGTATCACTTATTTTAACAAATTCTGAGGACATAGACTAGAATTGTCTCTGCCTTATGTAAATGAAGGATAACTTTAATGCTGTGCATAGTGTAGATCCAAGGCTGAATTCAAGTTGTGAACCCTGCTGTCCCCAGTGTAGATCGAAGGCAGTAGTCATTACAGACATAAGTCTGCGGTCCTGTGATGCTGAGTTCGCAATCGGCCTGTATCGAGGAGGCACGTGATCATGGCGGCAGCCACGTGGCAGGGTGAGGACCTTTGTTGTGGCAGAGTCTTTTCTCTTTGCAGAAGTGAACCACGTCCAAGCTGTAGGCAAATTATTAATACTCTTACGCTGACGTTGCGTACGTTGGATCAGTCCACGTCAGTTCTGCTTCAAGAGGGGGAAGACAACACAGCAACATGACCAAGATATTCCTCATTTGAGATGTCATCAGTGATGTCACTGACCATGTCATGAATGATGTAATATGTGACACCATCACCAGTGGTTTGCGGGCGCTAGAGTTACAGTTAGTTCAACTAACTATAACTGAGGAATTTCAATGGTTTTGTATGAGGGAAATGTCCAGCTAACTATAACACCCCTGAAACCTATGTTTTTTTCAGTGAATTGCTTAGGTTTTTTAAATGATAATTCCTTACTATAACCTGATTGAAACCTATTTTTTTTGTGAATATATATACACATATATATATTAATTAAGTAGTTATAGTTTGGCTATGTTTGCGTAGAACATTTTTTTTTTACTTGTCTATAACTATGGCACCGTTTGACAAATTTTCAAGACGTTTTCCAACAGAAGGACCCCAGTGATTTATGTTGTGCATATAAAGTTTCAGGGTGGAGATCCAAAAAGTTTTTTTCAATGTTAATTTTCATTGACATTTTTAAACACGACTGTAACCCAAAACACTCAACGGAATTACACCAAATTTGCCAGAAAGGTAGGTCTAGGTTCAGAAAGAACCCTTTTTTTAATTTGGTGCAAATACATTCAGTAGTTTGAAATATTGAAAGGAATGTTAATTTGTATATTCAGGGAACCAGAACCTCCGAGGATCCAACAGTCCCTATACTAAAATGTGATTGGCTGCCAACATTTAAAGCAGGAAGTGTTGGCCGCCAATCACTACTATCCTTTACTATGGTGAACCCCCTGATAAAGAGACTAGACTAGCCTTTTGTATGGGTGTGGTGACGCTGACAAAGCCAGTAGGCCTGCTGTATTTAAAGTGATACCTCCTATATTGTTATGTTCTATCTGGTATAGTTGGAGTATACTGTGATTTTAGGTGTCATGACCCATTAGGGGTCAAATTTAATTTCAGAATGGCACCTAAGATATCTATCTGCCTGATGTATATATTTGCAAATCAATGTATAGTATTTATTAGTGTGTTTGTAACAAATGTACTTTTCAATTACATCTAACTTACTGAAAATGCACTGACTGGACAATCATGTATTAAGTGTTAATATTGCTTAGGATTAATACTATGCAGTTCCGGTGCATATTGATAATATTTGATACGATTAATTTTGCACAGCTTACCTATGAATTAAAGAGCAAATATCAGAGTGCGAAGCCCTGAAAGAGTTTCAAAGGTTGGTTATGTGAACACCAGAGATGGAAAAGAAAAGCTCCCTCACACATCATGTAAAAAGATTAATGGTTAGTTAATGTATCAACTGTGTCAATTAAGATTAGTTTACATTTTGAAATGATGTGATGACAGGGTGGGCTTTCCCACAGTATTCCCATTAGTGGGTCTCTAGGCCATAATGGACCTCAGCACTACACACTAGGACTGTATGAGGAGGGTTTTTCTCTTGAGGTTCCCACACCATAGACCTGGGTGAAGGGGTGCACTAGCTTCTTGGGGAGTAGGAGATGATTGGGGGCTGCAGGAAGTATCATTCTTGGCATAGGCAAGGCAGATTTGCCCATGAGGAAGACCACCATACATCATTCCTTTTTTTAGAGATTTTCCCACTAGTGGCAAAGGCCAGAAACCACAGGAAGTGAGACCCTCATATTGTGATATTCTATCTGATATAGATGGGGGGGGGGAGCTACTATAATTTTGAGTGTCATGACGCATTAGGGTACACATGTGATTTCAGAAAGTCACCAAAGGGATTTCTAGCTGACTGATGTATATATTTGTAAATCGATGTACAGATGTGCAATACATGTACTGTTCCTTTTTCAAAGTAAAAGCACTGACTGGACAATCATTTATTGAGTGCCAGTGAATAGCGATTACTAGCCCACAACACCTCCCCTGTGTAGGCCTTGGACTGCTCTGCTTCATTACCCTGAGAGAGTTAACTGTTGCGGTGGGATGCTTCATTCACTGGAAGAGAAAGTGGCGCATCTGGTATTTGTGCAAGCCTCAAAGCCTCCATAACTTATACCCCAATTTCTTACACTTAGGTGCTGATTACGATTGTGCTGTAAGATCCAATGTTGTTACAAACTCCCATTTGATCTCCAATGGGAATTATGAATTTCCTGCAAATTTCACCTGAAACAGGAGTTTGCACACATGGGGGTCGATTAGGATGGCGGACGGACTTCGTCCGCCATCCTGTCGTGGCAAGGGACCGTCTGCCATAATGGCGGAGGTCCCGTGCGTTGAATTAGGATGCACCAGCCACAGTGGCGGGTGCATCCCACATTTTTAACATTGCGGCGGGCGGTGCTTTCATGCTAAAAATGCATGTTGTGTCTTTCAAAGCACAACATAACAGGCAATAACTGCCATGTTGTACTTTGAAACGCAGGGGGGTACCGTAGGTACCCCCCATGTGCACCCCCACCCCTACCCTTCACCCTGGGGGCCCGCAATGGGCCCCCAAAGCAAAGACCGTATGTCTTTCCATGGTGGCATTGCCGCCACGGAAAGGCATTCCCCAAAGCCCATCCTAATATGGCTGGCGGTGTCTGAAAGATACCGCCACCATATTAGACCTTTTCCGCCACGGTCGCAAGGCGACCGCAGTGGAAAAGCGGGGGACGGTCTTCCCATCCGCCGCGGACCCCCCAGCCATCCTAATCTGGTGGGGGGTCATTTGAGTGAAGATGGAGGACGGATTGCCCCCGCCGGGCCGGCGGTGGCTATCGCCAGCCCGGTGGCGGCAATCCGTCTGCCATCCTAATCGAACCCTTAGTATGCAACAGGAAAACCTGAAGCAAATCACGGGGCAAAGTGCACAAAATGTCATTTTGCACGGCAAGTAATGGGAAGAATCATTTGACAATTATGTGCAATATCAAATTCTGAGATGTGCAAACTGTAATATGCTGCACACTGTACACCTATTTCGTTTTGCTGTCTGCACTTTTGCAGAATTGTCTGTGGGCAGTTCACAAAACTGGTGAAACACAACAATATTCAGGCTCTAGAAAGTGAATGTTGATTGTGAATTACTGTCATTGAATGATTTTGTCAGTCCTGCCCAATCCCGTTTTCATAGCCTGACCCACTGGGTGTTATGTGGACTACTGCACAAACAAATGCAGGTAATAATCCTGGCCCTCTCCTGTGAATAACTTGTTTGAGAAGGGGTGCGCTGTACATCTGAATGAAGAAAGAACCACCTGCATAATTTACAGTAAAAATTGTATGCCTCTGTTCACAATTACTTTGATTCTTTGGCTACATATATGCATGTTTCTGTCTTTCAGTCACATTCGTCTTGATCATACTGTGAACATTAACTATAGCCTTATAGTCTGCTGGCAAGGGCTATACCGGTTGTAAAGGGCCTGAACCAGAAGTCTCGGCTCAGGCCACAGGCAAGGGTCTATAACAAGGGAGAGAGCCTTTAACAACTGGTATAGCCTGAGGCCGAAACGTTATAGGAATATTAGAACAATACACCCACTGAAGGAAGAATGTTCTGAAATTAAAAAGGGAGAAAATGAAAGTAAAACTTTGGAATGATGAAGAAGGCTTAAACCAGCTCATATTAACCCCAAGACTCTTCATTCCCTTCATCAGAGCTACTAACATTCTAATATTCTAATAATAGTTGCAATTTGGCCCCCTGAATTTACCTCTTAGTTATTTTACTTTCATTCTTTCTGTTTACTAGGGATGCTGGTTCAAATTCAACTGCATATATATGTATGCCTCTTCTAGATAATAGGTTCAAAAAGTGGTCGCACTTTCACTGCCATAAGGAACAAGTGCTAATGGAATGTCATTGTGCTAGGTGCTGGGTTCAATAGCAGGTAAGGGCCCAGGAGATCAGTGGTAAAAGACTCCAATTCGTACAATTGATTCCCAGCAGCAGCTGTGTGCCCAGGGATTTGGCAACCAGCTGCCTCAGCTATCAAGAGTTTATGTTTTATATCTGATGACTGTGACAAGTAGTATATTGTTTGAGCAGGAACAGTAAGAAATTAAAATCAGGTAACTGTAGGTGTTGAAGTTCTTAACAACACAATTACAAAAATGGTAATTAAAACACAATTATCAAATATACAGAACCTAAGTCTCAAAGGAAAACATATTCCTTTGGGTTACTTACAACATTCAAGTTGATAGTATGTTTATGACTGAAGAGACTCCAAAATCGGGGCGCAGAACTCCACACATAAAAAGGAAGGACAGGCCTATCCTAAAATCCCACCTTGTTCAAAAAGATTCTTGTTTGTAATATGGTGCAGCTCTCATCCAATTCTTCAATGCCAGCTCATCTGCTTTGCCCATCACTTTCCTGCTTCCTTTTGAGGCCGAGCCAAGAGCCAGCATGCATGCCCTGCTCTTCAAGACTTATTGCAGTGGAGTAGGGAATAGAATCCCACTCACTCTCCGCCCATATTTGCCATTGGCTTGTGTCATTGTCAGTCCTAAATGCTGGCTTCTGATTCGTCAATTGGCTTATTAGTCACTCCTTAGCACCGCCCCCTCTTCATTTGTCACCTCCCATGGCGACTGACCCCTTTACTTCGGTTGTTACATGATACGTGTTATTTAGACTGTGAACACTATTTTCTTTAATGAGGTTTCCTACTGTAGGCACAAAGTACTTTGGTGCCTTCTTTACTCCCCCGTCCCTCTTGATGTCGTGCCTTCTTTTCCCCCCACCCTCCCTCCCATTGTCTGTCTTCTCCCCCTGCCCGCCCTCCCGTTGTCCATGTGACTTCTCCCAATTGCCCACCCTCCCGTTATCCGTGCCTTCTTGCCCTCCTGTTGTCTGTGCCTTCTCCCCCTACCCGTCCTCCCTCCTGTTGTCCTTGCCTTCCCCTGCTTCCCCACTCCCGTTGTCCGTGACGCCTACCATTTGCAATGCAATGGGTCTAGCTTAAATGCGAGACCTATTACATTGCAAATGCTTGTTTCAAATATCAAAACTTTTCGGTTTCAAAGGAAATATGCATGCCTAGCCATTTGATGTTGCTGCAGTTTCCTCTTTCTTTTTCTAACCTACCTTGCGACATGCTGGCAATACAAAATAAGGCAAAAATAAAAAATACATCTCTATCCTTTTTTATTATTTGAATCCATATTATTCTACTAAAAACATTTTAACTTCTATACCTTTCTTTTAATAAATAAATAAAAGTGTTGCCTTTAAAAATATGAGCCTTGTGTCCCACTTCGTAATTCAATACAAGGATGATGTTGAAAACATTTATAACATTGCAAGATGTTTAAAGTAAAAATGTCTCTTGTTACAGCGCACTTAGCAATTACCAGTTTTATGATGAATATCTGCAGGTCAGAGATGAAGATTTATATCTCAGGAAGCACCAAAGCACGCATATTATTCCCCAGAAACTCATAATTACGTGGCATTTGTCTGTTCTGGTAATTTCCGACTCCGTAGAGTCGGATTTCATGAGGTGCTCAAATATCACGCAAAATACCAGGGCACTCGTAATGAGGGCCTGAATCTTAACTGCAGGTATCCTTGGAAGCAGAAGTGTATTATAATATGTTGTAGACAAATTTTGTATGAAATAAAGAAAATTTGATAAATTGCCAAAACCTTAATGACGTGAAAGAAATATTGTTAATTCTGTAAATGTCCAGGGGCAGTATTGCAAAGTTTTGTCACTTGTCCAAATGATCCTCCGGGATATTTCTAGTGCAGGTTGCACATCTAGGGGCATATTAGCAAGCTGAAGTATCGCCGCTTTTTCGGCGAATTGTGCCGAGAAAGCGGCGATACATCCAGCGCCCTATTAACAAGGGCATGCTAACGCCTGCCTCAAGCCCACTTTGCATGTCAGCGAGAAACATCGCTAATGACATGCAAAGTGGGCGTTCCCACGTCCAACCACATGTAAAATGTGGTTGGAGGTGGGAACACCCTATTACCAAGGCAGGCGTTGGGAGAAGAAGACCTGTGATAAACTCGTTTATCGCAGGTCTCCCAATGCCTGCTCTGACCAGGTGTTAAGGCATTGATAACATGGGGGTGTGGATCATAACGCTGAACCTACCCCAAGTCACACATTAGCACGTGAAAACAACGTTTGTTTTCATGCGCTAATGTTCCATATCGCCGACTATCGCTGGATTTAATTTCGCCTACGTGTTGCGCATTGATAATTACGCGCTAACACGGCGAAAATATCCGGCGATATGGAAATGTGCGATGTGCGTTATATAACGCACATCTAGATAATATGCCCCCTTGCTATTACAGGAGTAGTGTTCGAATGGGTCTTCTGTAATTTGCAACTAAGAGCATCTCTAATACAAATTATAAGCTTTCGTTGTATAAGGATCAGCATCGTCTGGCTCAGCATCGTCTGGTTGACGTTCCCCACCCTCCTCTGGGTGCTGCAGAGGTTTTCTAGGAGGGTATATGGAGGAATCTCCCAAAGAGAAGAATCTGGCCTCCCCTCCAAAGTCAAGCAGTAGTCACATGATCATGATGTCATTTATAATTGAGGACATGCCCAAAAATGCGCCATATTCCATTAATATGATTCATGGTACCAGTCTGTATGGGCATCCTCGTCTGGTTAACTAATCTCACATCAGACCCATATGCTGTCCTAAAAAAGACAGTTTCAAACTGCCATTCCATCTTTAAATGCAGGTGGACTGGCAGGGTTTCAAAGAAAGGGCTGGGCGCTCTGGGGTGGTGGGGGCAGTGTGTAATTTCCCTGGCCTCAAGGGAGTGCCATCTAAGGTCCCTTGGACCAGTATGCTCCCTGCCAAAAATGCATCACAGAGGCACAGTGCCTGTACATCACATCCTATGTGGCACAGAGTCAGTGACGTCCACAGAACCTGTGGTCCTCTATGTTGTTTTCAGTAATATGGATCAGTCAGAGGGGCCAAGGCATTTCCACAGTTGTATAAAGTCGCTCCCCCATGAAAAAGAAGGATTGATCCTTGAGATCACACAGCCTTGAAACACAACATTACAGAAGGGGCCACACGAACACCTGCTGGGCACCTGACCACTGCACCTTAAGGCACCTCTGTAATATTGTTATCGTCACCCAACTACCCACTGTACATGCATGCACATGCCTCCAAAAGAATGTGCAAAATCTGAAATGGCTATGGCTTCAACAATGTATGGGGCCATAGGGACATGGCTGTCCTGTGGCTGATGAGCTGTCAGGTGAAGGGATATCCACTGGTGGGGCCAGCTGTGGCTCGGTTGACAGAAGCCAGCAGTTTCCCCATCTCTAAATTAGGTTGGAGAACAGAGAGGTTGACGGAGAGAACATCTGCTGCTTTTGATCACATTTTGAATTTCCCCAATATCTTAAGTAATAGCCCAATATCTCTGACGGCTCTATGGTTACTCAAATAATTTTGTACACAACTATGGAAAGTCGAACATGGGGCTATAACAGTCAATCTAGGACTTAGTTACATCCACACACTTGTCAAATCTGACAACAGGGAGTGTTAGGTCTCTGCTAGAGAGAACGCATATATATGACAACATCAACCACGAAATGACATCCGGTGGGGGCATGACCAAGATGGTGAACACAATGGATGCTTGTTATACAAGCTGTGTGCAGGCCCGATCTCTATCCTGCCTAATCACCGCATCAGACTAAGGCTGCATGTTCATGTTCCGCAGTGTGACTTGTAAGTGTCACTTTTTGCGGATGCCCCTGACTCTGAGTCCGGTACCCTCCATGAGGGGTTTTTGAACAGCATCACAGACTGTAGCCTAGAATGGTCTATTGTCATGTGGACACCCTGAGGAGGCTGGGGCCGCCTCATGGCAGTGAAAATCATAGAGTGGTACATGGCCTACTGGTGAAGGAGCTGCGGTGTTGAGCCGCTCCCCAAACTGTATGCCCTAAAGACTGTGGTATGTCCACCTACGAGCTCCAGCGGGTTTCCCAGTCAACTCCACCCATCTTTAGACCATTATTGGGCTCATCCGTTGCTGAGGTGATTGGGACCCTGCTGAAGAGCACCACTGAAGGCCCTGGAGAGCTTGCCCTATATTGCTCTGCCATTGGAGAGCCCCACAGCAATGCTGTGCATCCGCCTGCGGCTACCGACACCACGCACTTTGAGGCATTGGGACATGGCCTGGCAGACACTTTCGAGACTCTGGCAGGCTGGTGCTGGTTACGGGGGCTGTCACGCTATTGCCTGATGCCACAGACCTGCAGGCAGCACTCAAGGTATATTGTGACTGGTGCAGTGTGGTGTTGCTGTGCTCCTGAGGGCTGCTGATGATCTGGACTGCTCTGAAGTGGTGGGGTAAACGGAGGTGAGCCCACCCTTAATGTCATGGCCTGTCGCTGGGGAGGCGACCATGGGGTCAGGATCAGGATGGCCCCCCTAGCTTTATGGGAATTAATGGTCCTTGGGCAGATGCTGGGTCCTCGGTGGATACCTGGGGGGGCCCATTGAAGTATGGTATTAGGAGTGACCTGTTGTTGTCCTTACTGGGTTGTGGCACTGTGACCTCATGGCTGTAGCTGCTGTCCAGCCTTCTGTGACCTCAATGTCAGTGCAAAGCATCAGACACTCCACTGTTCTCCCAGCCATGCTCAGGTACCAGGGAGAGTTGCATGCGGTTGCCCCCTGTCCCTTCGATGGCAGGCCCTGCTGCAACTGTGAATACTGGGCGTTTGGTGGCCCTGAGGTGTCCAATGGAACACGTGCTGCTGGGAGTTTTCATGTTGGAAGGTGTGTTGCAAGAACTGCCACCACCTCCAGCCCTCTGTTGCCTGCTTCTATCTAGCCTACTGAATTGCCCCTGGACCACGCGGATTCACTGCACCTGGTGGGGGTACGGTGATCACACTCCTATGGCCTGTATATTGGAGGAAGATATCACACCAACAAACGTGGCATATCTGTGGGGCTGGCCTGTAGCCTGGAACCTGCCATGTCTATGCCTAGATTACATTAGTTGAGTCTCCGGCCCTCAGTGACACAAACTGCGGCAATCCAGAGCACACTTTTCTGACTAACCCATCTTACTGAGGGGCTGAGACACAGCTCCCTCTCATGCGTGTGTGTGTCCACTGGAGAAGAGGTTGTCGAACTCACTCTGCAGCCTGCGTTTTTGCCTTGATGCAATTGCGAGGCCCTGTACGGCCAGGAAATGACTTACCACACTTAAATTCTTCTCTATAACACACGTACAATACATAGATGTGGAAACCGAGGGCTAAGCTGGTGGGGGCACTGACTGGGGTGGGAGATCAGTTCTGATCCCTGTCTGTGAAAACTGTGGACCCGGCCCTATTAATGGACCCTTTCTACCTCCAACAAGACGAAATACTAGCTGCTATAGCAGACACCAAGGCTACCATCAAATGGGACTTGGAGGAATATCAGTGGGACTGGACCTGCTGCAAGTGGTACATCAAAAACTGCTGATAGAGTTTAAGAGGTGGAGACCTCAGTGGGGGAGATGAAACCCGAGAACCTGACACTTACTGGCCGGATGGCAGAGCTGATAGATACACTGCAGACACATGAACATCAAGGCCAAGATGCCGAGGCGCACAATCTTGGTAATACCATCTGGGTGGTGGGCCTCCCTGAGTGTGTAGACCTTGGTGATATGGAATCATATCTTTAAAACAGGATAAAGACAGATGTGGCACGGAACTCCCTGTTGAAACTGATATTTTCTGTTTGGCTGAGGCAGTGCCTAAGCAAAGCAGAACCCATCACTCCTGTCAGGGTTAGGTGATTACACTCACTGTATATCCTGCACTCAACCTTTCGTGTAGCTTGTCACTGAACAGCAAGGCTTATCATAGAGACAATGTGTAAAGCATTAGTACGGCACTCTCCCAAAATAAATACACGCAACATCACAAACGGGAATTCACACATGTTGTATGTACATTTTTCTTATTAAACTCACACATTAATTAACACAACATGAGCATCATGTTTTTCTGAGCATCAATCACACTTGGAAACATTACTAGCCGTACTAGGCCCAACAGTGTTAAAAGGATATGCACAATTAGGAAAAATCATATTTTACCACAGCCCCCTTATGCAGTGCGATATGTTGTCAGAACTGGGCCCAACCAGGCAAATAACATTTGAATCCACATATATTTAGGGTGCACCCCAGGTCACAACGATATCAGAAATGTGTACACACTTGAATTCATAAGACATTTCAACAGCACCTTGGGCCAAGGCAGCATGAGTAAACCCAATGTCAAAAAAGAATATTTGTTCGGTAATGAAATAAACAAGTAAAACAACACCTCTGTGTGGTGCAACTAAAAGCAGGTTTTTCTCATGCAGCACACTCTCCCACACTCACACAGCACCCTCACCCCGGGTAAAGGATATTGGTAAGTCCACATTCAGCACATTTGCACACACACGCGCTCGGCATCTTAACGTGGTGGCAATTGATATCTGGCTGTTCAATTGATAATATGAATGTGGACTCTGTGGCACTATCCCTCCCACACCTTTCAGTTACCAACCCAACTACTCTGCTCACAGATTAGAGTCAAAACTCCCAACCCTTACTATACCAGTTTAAGGCCGGAGTCATACTTAGTCAGGGGCCCTGGGGAGAAGGCTGGAGTATCTATCAGGGTACGATTTTTAAACAAAGGAAGGAGAGAGAGAGTATGGATTCGTTCTCCCTAAGTAACGTTTATAAAACAAGAAGAATCCATAAAGTTATGGGTTGACGATGTCCCTACTGTGGTTGGGAGCACGTCTGATGTTTTTTGGTACCCTTCACACACCAACAGGCCCCTTGGTGTCATGCTTCATCATCGGGGTCATCGTATCCCTCTACGGGATACGGCGTGCTGCGACCTGCGAATGCGCGGGAGCACTCTTCTGGCTATGTGTGGTGTATAGTGAGGGTAGTTTTTATCATATAGTGAGTGAGTGTAGTGGTGGGGTTGGGATAGTGAGTGGAAATTAAAAAGGACCTGACTCGTGGGTAGACTCAAAAACTTTAATGGTTCCCCGAGTTGGTACTATTAAAAAGATATAAGAGGAAATGGCGTAGTATTATGTGCGCCGCCTCTTTGTGTGTGTCAACATGTTTCGATGTAAGAACATCTTCTTCAGGACAGGGTTACACAAAATCCCCACCTTACTCACGTTTTTCTAATCTGTGTATATACAAAAAAGTGATATTTACAAGTGAAGGTCTATCATTGTACCTAAACTTTTAGCCGCTATTTTGCAGACCTGTAGAGAGAAAGGATAAAAAAAAATTTCAGGTGGTCCTTGCTTTCAAAAAGACCATGGGTTAAAACATCCGTGGTATTGGTCATGCAGAAAAAGTGCGGTTTTTCAAAATGTTGAAAAATAAATAATCATGGCACGAAAGTGTTACTCTACACAGAATTTACGTGCCTATTGTGAAAAATACTACTTCAGAAGAATTCGAAAAATATTCGAAAAAAGAGGACACATACAAGACAAACACACATACAACATAAAGCACACACTCTAAATTCGGGCCATGTTCGGTGCCACGTGAATTTTCCAATGGTGGTGAGGTCACTGTGAAGTAAACAGTAAAACGGCAGAAACATACTGTAAAAATAGGAGTTCATTGCTCCATGAGACCGTGTCTAACGTAGGGGTTACCCGGGCTTCCTTACTGCCTGTGAAAAGGAAAGGTGGACAAGATATATACATCCTGCTGTTTCCATTTCTTGGTACTTACATTATGGTCTGGAAATGTCCATTTCATTTAGTTACTCACGGGTCTATGAGGAGAATCCCTCTTCGCTGCCCCTTACGCCGGCTCTGCTGTGTCTAAGAGTGTGTCTTTGACGAGCCCTTATATGCGCTGGGTGCCCGCCCAGGTTTTTGTTAATTAGCCGCCGGTGGGCACATATTTTGTCAATTAGCCGCCGGGGAGCCCATATTTGGTCTGTCGGTGATTACCTGTTAATTGGTGAGAGGCCGCGCAGGCGTCTTGAGCGCATGCGCGTGGGAGTAGCCTTCCCAGTGTGTACTGAAAGAGTGCGTCTCCATTTAGCGCATGCGCACCGCATCAAAACGGGATGGAATGCTTGATGTTCCTGTTGCTCGGTGCATGTTAGTCATGATGCGCTCACATTCATTCGTTTCTCTCATTTCACTATATATTGATGGGGCACAGCCCCTCAGGAGGTATGAGAGCGGGCAGGGGGGTCTGGTAACTTATTACATCACGGCCCCATGTTGTTCTTATTGCTCTGCGCATGCTCGTCACAGCGAGCTCATATATCAGATTCACCCCCTTAATTGCCCCCATGGAATGTCATCATTAAGGCCTGAAATATGGGTCCCCAAACGGAACACCCAACGTTGTTCCTTCTCGAAGAGGCCATGTTCGGAGGGCAACTGTTCAATTATGGTCCAGTGGATGTCATTGACACAGTGTCCCATTTCAAGGAAGTGATTGGCCATTTTGGTGGTGCTTTTCTTGCACCGTATATTGCTCTTATGTTCGTTGAGTCTTGTTTTGATCGCTCTCGTTGTCATGCCAATGTATTCCAGACGGCAGGGGCACGTAATCATGTAGACAACGTTTTTGCTGTTGCAATTTGTCATCCTTCTCTGGTCCCATTTTGTACCATTGGTGAAGGTTAGTTGTTTACTCCTTTTTGTTAGGTGACAGCTGGCACAATTGCCACATGGGAAATGACCCTGTGTCCCATGTATAGAAGGCTGTTGTTGTGGAGAATTTCTGGGGCGTGTATGTACAAGGATGTCCTTGAGGTTCCTCCCGCGTCTGTGGGAGAACATTGGTTTTTCTATCTCCAACTCCCCACAATTCAAGATGCGCCAATGCTTGTTCACTATTTTTGACACCTCGTTTGACTGGGTGTTATATGTAGTGATACATATTGGCCTGGTTTGTTTCTCAACGGTTACCACCTTATTTTCAAGGAGAGCCTCTCTGTTGTTGTTCTTCGCTCTCTTCATTGCTGTGTTGATTACTCTGTCCGGGTACTTCCTGGCTTGCAATTTCCCTTTTAGGTCCTGGGCTTGGGATTTGTAGTTGTCCATTTGTGTGCAGTACCTCCTCAGCCTCAGGAACTGGCCATAGGGGAGGTTCATCCTGAGGTGTCGCGGATGAAAGCTGTCATACCGAAGTAGACAATTCCTGGCCGTGGGTTTAAAATGTGTTGTAGTTTCCAAACCTCCATTCCTATGGTAGATATTGAGGTCAAGAAAAACCAGTTCTTCATTAGAAACTGAATGAGTGAATTTCAGGAAGCGGTCTTGGGTGTTTAGCCATTCCATGAAACTGGTCACTGTCTCTATGTCCCCCTCCCAGATAACGAAAATGTCATCGATGTATCGCTTCCAGGTGAGTATATTGCCTCTGTAGGGGTTTCGTGGAGTCAGGATTTTATTCGTTTCCATATGATGTACATACAGCCCCGCCAGACTCGGCGCAAATGTGCTTCCCATGCTCGTGCCATGGCTTTGGAGATAGATAGTGCCATTGAATTCGAAAAAGTTCTTAGTCAGAGCTAGTGCAATGCACTCCATTACCACTCCTCTTGGAGTGTGGTACCGCCAGGTTGCACTGTACAGAACTTCCTCAATTATGGCCAGGGTTTCGTCATGGGGGAGGCTAGTGTACAAGCTTTCCACATCCAGGCTGAGTAGTAGTTGGTGATTCGGGTCAAATGGTAGGTCTTGGAGTAGTTGTAAGACAGCTTTCGTATCTTTCAGATAGGTGTCTGTGGCCTGAATTAGAGGTCGTAAGAATGCGTCTGAGAATTTCAAGAGTGGTTCGAGAATCGAACCGATACCCGAGACAATGGGTCTCACGGGTGGGTCTTCTATGTTTTTGTGAATTTTGGGTATACAGTAAAACTGGGGTATCCGCGGATGGCTCTGTATTAGGAATTCAGACTCCTTTTTTGACAACCAGTCATGTGTCACAGCCTCCTCAATCATTCCGCCAATGGTTCTCCTTAGGGATTCGGTTGGGTCATGCGCAAGTACAGTGTAATTGCGTCTGTCTGATAGAAGTCTCAGGCATTCCTTGTTGTATGCCTCTGTTGTTTGTATGACAATCGCACCGCCCTTGTCGGCGGGTTTTATGGTTATGGCCTGGTTTGCGGTCAATTCACGTATCGCCAATTGTTCCTCCTTGCTGGTATTATGGAAAACTGGTCGTACCGTGGAATTCAAACTCTTCAGGTCGTTCATTATCGCCTTTTCGAAGGTTAATACTTCGATGGGTAGTAGGGCATCAGGTGGTGTGAAAGATGATAAGGGTCTCAGACCAGTGTCTGTCTCTGGGATACTCTCTTTGTCCTTAAAGAAAACCTGTAATTTAATTTTTCGTAGAAATTCTTGCAATTCTGCGTGCAGTTTAAAAGAATCCAATTTATTAGTAGGGACGAAACTCAGTCCTTTGTTGAGTACAGCCCTTTGTGTTGTTGTGAGTTCCCATGGTGTGATATTTACCACTAGGTCCCTCTGGAACTGGTTGAGGGGTTCGATAGTGCCCCTGTCATGCTCCTCGTGTTCACCCTCGGGTCCTCTTGGTTGGGGTCTTGCCACATTACTGTGTTGCCTTTTCTGTTTCGCCCTCTGTTGGTTCCTCGGCGGGTGCCTAAAAAAGGCTGATTACTGTAAAGATTTGGGTCAAATTCAGGCATCCATGGTTGGTACATCGGACCGAAAGGGCCTTGTCCATAGTTGAATGGCGGGAAAGGTGTTGGTGCTGTGAACGGAGGCTGGAACGGTTGTGCTTGATAACCCCGCCAACCTCTCTGTCTCGGATAAGTTTGGCCTTGACGTCTTTGGTAACCTCTTTGCCGCTGGTTGTTGCGGGTGCTTGAGCTGGAAGAACTGCTATCTGAGCCATCGCTCTCATTGTCACTGTTGGCGTTGCTTTTATTATAGTCGTCTCTCGTGTACGGGTAGGCTGTCTCTGGAGTGAAGCGATCTTTGTCTTTACCCAGTTTCTTGAATTTGCTTTGTTTAAGTGTGGCCTCGAAATCGGCCATTTGCTGGTTCAGTTCTTCCAGCCTTTTTTTGAGTTCTGCTGGTTTTATGTATGCCTTCAGCTGAACCTCAATTTTTTGTATGTCCACTTTTAGCTCTTGTGTTATTCTAGTGGCAGTTTTCACTATGAGGACCAGGCAGTCCCGTGTGCAATGCCACGAGATCAATGACCACTCCTTTTTGAAAACTTTATCATTTTGAAAAATGAATGGTTCATTTTTGACCAGTAGACCTTGTGGTGCTATCTTGTTTCTCAGATACTGAGTCATCAGTAGGCCATGTAATGCTGCCCTGATCTGTGATTTCCTTAAGTTGACCAGTTCATCCCAGTCAACAGTGCTGGGCCCAGGGTCTGTGTTGCTTAATCCTTCAAAAGGGTTGAGGGCCGCCAGAATTGCGTCCACATCCTCCTCGCCAAATGTGAGACCGTGTTCTGAATCCATGGTTGTCTAATCAAGAGTGTGCTAAGTGTGTACGATGTGATGTTTGTATGTGCCTCTTGGGGTTCGGGGAACTCCCGCAGCTGTGCGCTGCCTATAATACGATTTTTAAACAAAGGAAGGAGAGAGAGAGTATGGATTCGTTCTCCCTAAGTAACGTTTATAAAACAAGAAGAATCCATAAAGTTATGGGTTGACGATGTCCCTACTGTGGTTGGGAGCACGTCTGATGTTTTTAGGTACCCCTCACACACCAACAGGCCCCTTGGTGTCATGCTTCCTCATCGGGGTCATCGTATCCCTCTACGGGATACGGCGTGCTGCGACCTGCGATTGCGCGGGAGCACTCTTCTGGCTATGTGTGGTGTATAGTGAGGGTAGTTTTTATCATATAGTGAGTGAGTGTAGTGGTGGGGTTGGGATAGTGAGTGGAAATTAAAAAGGACCTGACTCGTGGGTAGACTCAAAAACTTTAATGGTTCCCCGAGTTGGTACTATTAAAAAGATATAAGAGGAAATGGCGTAGTATTATGTGCGCCGCCTCTTTGTGTGTGTCAACATGTTTCGATGTAAGAACATCTTCTTCAGGACAGGGTTACACAAAATCCCCACCTTACTCACGTTTTTCTAATCTGTGTATATACAAAAAAGTGATATTTACAAGTGAAGGTCTATCATTGTACCTAAACTTTTAGCCGCTATTTTGCAGACCTGTAGAGAGAAAGGATAAAAAAAAATTTCAGGTGGTCCTTGCTTTCAAAAAGACCATGGGTTAAAACATCCGTGGTATTGGTCATGCAGAAAAAGTGCGGTTTTTCAAAATGTTGAAAAATAAATAATCATGGCACGAAAGTGTTACTCTACACACAATTTACGTGCCTATTGTGAAAAATACTACTTCAGAAGAATTCGAAAAATATTCGAAAAAAGAGGACACATACAAGACAAACACACATACAACATAAAGCACACACTCTAAATTCGGGCCATGTTCGGTGCCACATGAATTTTCCAATGGTGGTGAGGTCACTGTGAAGTAAACAGTAAAACGGCAGAAACATACTGTAAAAATAGGAGTTCATTGCTCCATGAGACCGTGTCTAACGTAGGGGTTACCCGGGCTTCCTTACTGCCTGTGAAAAGGAAAGGTGGACAAGATATATACATCCTGCTGTTTCCATTTCTTGGTAATGTAAGTACCAAGAAATGGAAACAGCAGGATGTATATATCTTGTCCACCTTTCCTTTTCACAGGCAGTAAGGAAGCCCGGGTAACCCCTACGTTAGACACGGTCTCATGGAGCAATGAACTCCTATTTTTACAGTATGTTTCTGCCGTTTTACTGTTTACTTCACAGTGACCTCACCACCATTGGAAAATTCACGTGGCACCGAACATGGCCTGAATTTAGAGTGTGTGCTTTATGTTGTATGTGTGTTTGTCTTGTATGTGTCCTCTTTTTTCGAATATTTTTCGAATTCTTCTGAAGTAGTATTTTTCACAATAGGCACGTAAATTCTGTGTAGAATAACACTTTCGTGCCATGATTATTTATTTTTCAACATTTTGAAAAACCGCACTTTTTCTGCATGACAAATACCACGGATGTTTTAACCCATTGGTCTTTTTGAAAGCAAGGACCACCTTAAAATTTTTTTTATCCTTTCTCTCTACAGGTCTGCAAAATAGCGGCTAAAAGTTTAGGTACAATGATAGACCTTCACTTGTAAATATCACTTTTTTGTATATACACAGATTAGAAAAACGTGAGTAAGGTGGGGATTTTGTGTAACCCTGTCCTGAAGAAGATGTTCTTACATCGAAACATGTTGACAAACACAAAGAGGCGGCGCACATAATACTACGCCATTTCCTCTTATATCTTTTTAATAGTACCAACTCGGGGAACCATTAAAGTTTTTGAGTCTACCCACGAGTCAGGTCCTTTTTAATTTCCACTCACTATCCCAACCCCACCACTACACTCACTCACTATATGATAAAAACTACCCTCACTATACACCACACATAGCCAGAAGAGTGCTCCCGCGCATTCGCAGGTCGCAGCACACCGTATCCCGTAGAGGGATACGATGACCCCGATGATGAAGCATGACACCAAGGGGCCTGTTGGTGTGTGAGGGGTACCTAAAAACATCAGACGTGCTCCCAACCACAGTAGGGACATCGTCAACCCATAACTTTATGGATTCTTCTTGTTTTATAAACGTTACTTAGGGAGAACGAATCCATACTCTCTCTCTCCTTCCTTTGTTTAAAAATCGTATTATAGGCAGCGCACAGCTGCGGGAGTTCCCCGACCCCCAAGAGGCACATACAAACATCACATCGTACACACTTAGCACACTCTTGATTAGACAACCATGGATTCAGAACACGGTCTCACATTTGGCGAGGAGGATGTGGACGCAATTCTGGCGGCCCTCAACCCTTTTGAAGGATTAAGCAACACAGACCCTGGGCCCAGCACTGTTGACTGGGATGAACTGGTCAACTTAAGGACATCACAGATCAGGGCAGCATTACATGGCCTACTGATGACTCAGTATCTGAGAAACAAGATAGCACCACAAGGTCTACTGGTCAAAAATGAACCATTCATTTTTCAAAATGATAAAGTTTTCAAAAAGGAGTGGTCATTGATCTCGTGGCATTGCACACGGGACTGGCTGGTCCTCATAGTGAAAACTGCCACTAGAATAACACAAGAGCTAAAAGTGGACATACAAAAAATTGAGGTTCAGCTGAAGGCATATATAAAAGCAGCAGAACTCAAAAAAAGGCTGGAAGAACTGAACCAGCAAATGGCCGATTTCGAGGCCACACTTAAACAAAGCAAATTCAAGAAACTGGGTAAAGACAAAGATCGCTTCACTCCAGAGACAGCCTACCCGTACACGAGAGACGACTATAATAAAAGCAACGCCAACAGTGACAATGAGAGCGATGGCTCAGATAGCAGTTCTTCCAGCTCAAGCACCCGCAACAACCAGCGGCAAAGAGGTTACCAAAGACGTCAAGGCCAAACTTATCCGAGACAGAGAGGTTGGCGGGGTTATCAAGCACAACCGTTCCAGCCTCCGTTCACAGCACCAACACCTTTCCCGCCATTCAACTATGGACAAGGCCCTTTCGGTCCGATGTACCAACCATGGATGCCTGAATTTGACCCAAATCTTTACAGTAATCAGCCTTTTTTAGGCACCCGCCGAGGAACCAACAGAGGGCGAAACAGAAAAGGCAACACAGTAATGTGGCAAGACCCCAACCAAGAGGACCCGAGGGTGAACAGGAGGAGCATGACAGGGGCACTATCGAACCCCTCAACCAGTTCCAGAGGGACCTAGTGGTAAATATCACACCATGGGAACTCACAACAACACAAAGGGCTGTACTCAACAAAGGACTGAGTTTCGTCCCTACTAATAAATTGGATTCTTTTAAACTGCACGCAGAATTGCAAGAATTTCTACGAAAAATTAAATTACAGGTTTTCTTTAAGGACAAAGAGAGTATCCCAGAGACAGACACTGGTCTGAGACCCTTATCATCTTTCACACTACCTGATGCCCTACTACCCATTGAAGTATTAACCTTCGAAAAGGCGATAATGAATGACCTGAAGAGTTTGAATTCCACGGTACGACCAGTTTTCCATAATACCAGCAAGGAGGAACAATTGGCGATACGTGAATTGACCGCAAACCAGGCCATAACCATAAAACCCGCCGACAAGGGCGGTGCGATTGTCATACAAACAACAGAGGCATACAACAAGGAATGCCTGAGACTTCTATCAGACAGACGCAATTACACTGTACTTGCGCATGACCCAACCGAATCCCTAAGGAGAACCATTGGCGGAATGATTGAGGAGGCTGTGACACATGACTGGTTGTCCAAAAAGGAGTCTGAATTCCTAATACAGAGCCATCCGCGGATACCCCAGTTTTACTGTATACCCAAAATTCACAAAAACATAGAAGACCCACCCGTGAGACCCATTGTCTCGGGTATCGGTTCGATTCTCGAACCACTCTTGAAATTCTCAGACGCATTCTTACGACCTCTAATTCAGGCCACAGACACCTATCTGAAAGATACGAAAGCTGTCTTACAACTACTCCAAGACCTACCATTTGACCCGAATCACCAACTACTACTCAGCCTGGATGTGGAAAGCTTGTACACTAGCCTCCCCCATGACGAAACCCTGGCCATAATTGAGGAAGTTCTGTACAGTGCAACCTGGCGGTACCACACTCCAAGAGGAGTGGTAATGGAGTGCATTGCACTAGCTCTGACTAAGAACTTTTTCGAATTCAATGGCACTATCTATCTCCAAAGCCATGGCACGAGCATGGGAAGCACATTTGCGCCGAGTCTGGCGGGGCTGTATGTACATCATATGGAAACGAATAAAATCCTGACTCCACGAAACCCCTACAGAGGCAATATACTCACCTGGAAGTGATACATCGATGACATTTTCGTTATCTGGGAGGGGGACATAGAGACAGTGACCAGTTTCATGGAATGGCTAAACACCCAAGACCGCTTCCTGAAATTCACTCATTCAGTTTCTAATGAAGAACTGGTTTTTCTTGACCTCAATATCTACCATAGGAATGGAGGTTTGGAAACTACAACACATTTTAAACCCACGGCCAGGAATTGTCTACTTCGGTATGACAGCTTTCATCCGCGACACCTCAGGATGAACCTCCCCTATGGCCAGTTCCTGAGGCTGAGGAGGTACTGCACACAAATGGACAACTACAAATCCCAAGCCCAGGACCTAAAAGGGAAATTGCAAGCCAGGAAGTACCCGGACAGAGTAATCAACACAGCAATGAAGAGAGCGAAGAACAACAACAGAGAGGCTCTCCTTGAAAATAAGGTGGTAACCGTTGAGAAACAAACCAGGCCAATATGTATCACTACATATAACACCCAGTCAAACGAGGTGTCAAAAATAGTGAACAAGCATTGGCGCATCTTGAATTGTGGGGAGTTGGAGATAGAAAAACCAATGTTCTCCCACAGACGCGGGAGGAACCTCAAGGACATCCTTGTACATACACGCCCCAGAAATTCTCCACAACAACAGCCTTCTATACTTGGGACACAGGGTCATTTCCCATGTGGCAATTGTGCCAGCTGTCACCTAACAAAAAGGAGTAAACAACTAACCTTCACCAATGGTACAAAATGGGACCAGAGAAGGATGACAAATTGCAACAGCAAAAACGTTGTCTACATGATTACGTGCCCCTGCCGTCTGGAATACATTGGCATGACAACGAGAGCGATCAAAACAAGACTCAACGAACATAAGAGCAATATACGGTGCAAGAAAAGCACCACCAAAATGGCCAATCACTTCCTTGAAATGGGACACTGTGTCAATGACATCCACTGGACCATAATTGAACAGTTGCCCTCCGAACATGGCCTCTTCGAGAAGGAACAACGTTGGGTGTTCCGTTTGGGGACCCATATTTCAGGCCTTAATGATGACATTCCATGGGGGCAATTAAGGGGGTGAATCTGATATATGAGCTCGCTGTGACGAGCATGCGCAGAGCAATAAGAACAACATGGGGCCGTGATGTAATAAGTTACCAGACCCCCCTGCCCGCTCTCATACCTCCTGAGGGGCTGTGCCCCATCAATATATAGTGAAATGAGAGAAACGAATGAATGTGAGCGCATCATGACTAACATGCACCGAGCAACAGGAACATCAAGCATTCCATCCCGTTTTGATGCGGTGCGCATGCGCTAAATGGAGACGCACTCTTTCAGTACACACTGGGAAGGCTACTCCCACGCGCATGCGCTCAAGACGCCTGCGCGGCCTCTCACCAATTAACAGGTAATCACCGACAGACCAAATATGGGCTCCCCGGCCGCTAATTGACAAAATATGTGCCCACCGGCGGCTAATTAACAAAAACCTGGGCGGGCACCCAGCGCATATAAGGGCTCGTCAAAGACACACTCTTAGACACAGCAGAGCCGGCGTAAGGGGCAGCGAAGAGGGATTCTCCTCATAGACCCGTGAGTAACTAAATGAAACGGACATTTCCAGACCATAATGTAAGTACCAAGAAATGGAAACAGCAGGATGTATATATCTTGTCCACCTTTCCTTTTCACAGGCAGTAAGGAAGCCCGGGTAACCCCTACGTTAGACACGGTCTCATGGAGCAATGAACTCCTATTTTTACAGTATGTTTCTGCCGTTTTACTGTTTACTTCACAGTGACCTCACCACCATTGGAAAATTCACGTGGCACCGAACATGGCCCGAATTTAGAGTGTGTGCTTTATGTTGTATGTGTGTTTGTCTTGTATGTGTCCTCTTTTTTCGAATATTTTTCGAATTCTTCTGAAGTAGTATTTTTCACAATAGGCACGTAAATTCTGTGTAGAGTAACACTTTCGTGCCATGATTATTTATTTTTCAACATTTTGAAAAACCGCACTTTTTCTGCATGACCAATACCACGGATGTTTTAACCCATGGTCTTTTTGAAAGCAAGTACCACCTGAATTTTTTTATTATCCTTTCTCTCTACAGGTCTGCAAAATAGCGGCTAAAAGTTTAGGTACAATGATAGACCTTCACTTGTAAATATCACTTTTTTGTATATACACAGATTAGAAAAACGTGAGTAAGATGGGGATTTTGTGTAACCCTGTCCTGAAGAAGATGTTCTTACATCGAAACATGTTGACACACACAAAGAGGCGGCGCACATAATACTACGCCATTTCCTCTTATATCTTTTTAATAGTACCAACTCGGGGAACCATTAAAGTTTTTGAGTCTACCCACGAGTCAGGTCCTTTTTAATTTCCACTCACTATCCCAACCCCACCACTACACTCACTCACTATATGATAAAAACTACCCTCACTATACACCACACATAGCCAGAAGAGTGCTCCCGCGCATTCGCAGGTCGCAGCACGCCGTATCCCGTAGAGGGATACGATGACCCCGATGATGAAGCATGACACCAAGGGGCCTGTTGGTGTGTGAGGGGTACCTAAAAACATCAGACGTGCTCCCAACCACAGTAGGGACATCGTCAACCCATAACTTTATGGATTCTTCTTGTTTTATAAAAGTATCTATCAGGGTAACCAGGGAAGAGTCAACAATTGGGGGGGTTGGCCACTGTTTCGGAAGTTAACTCACTTTATACGGAGCAGAAACTGGCTATAGGCTATCCCAGTTCAATCTAAAGATCCCTCAATTTACATTCCGGCACCAACCCAGTACTGTGAAGCACATGGGGTCAAGCAGTCTCTCGACCTACTTCTGATCACTCTCAGAAGACTTCCTCAGCCTAGTCATTTACTCTAAGCACCCAGGCCTGATCCGGGTGATACTACCTGGCAACACAAAGTAATCAGGCCGGAAGAGGAGAGGGCAGTTGTTTCACTGCACTGAGGTCAAAACAGAACACTCAGTGAATGGGGGGTGCAGCTGTCCCCGAACCCCATGGGATGTGATACACAACGTCTGGTACGCATTGATTTGTGTCGCACAAGCCAATCCAACCACAATGAACCACAAGTAAGGTTCTCCGTACCTCCCTGGAAACAAAGCACAGTATCTGGTGCATGATGATATGTGTTGCATCAGACAATCCAGCCACGAAGAAGCAAAAATTAGGTCTGCCATAACTCCTTGGAAATGAGCCGCAAAGTCTGGTGCACGATAAAATGAGTTGACCCAGACAATTTGGTCACAATCGACCCGACAGATTGGTGTGCCATACCTCCCTGGAATGAGGCACAATGTCTAGTGCACGATGATACGAGCTGCACAAGACAATCCGGCCCAACACACAGTTGCAAGTTCAGAAGTAAGGCACGTGGTAGAATGAGGAAATACTATGGATGCACCCTCCCTCCGAGGGTCACAATCTGTGAATCCAACACCACATGCAATGAGCATGCAGTCAGCATGTCGAACGAGAGTGATGCAGCACGTATGACCAAGCGGGCCATGCTGAGTCCTGCAACCAGTGAATCAACTCACCACCAACAACACAGTTGTACATGCTGAGGTCCTCATGATACAGGGGCCACACTGCTTAGAAGCCGGCAAGCATTAAGGGCTCCGCAAAAGGCAATCCAGTATCCAGGCACAGTGCTTAGTTCCATGCTCTCACCGCGCTGCAGACAGGATCCAGCAGATGAAATAGGCACATGAGAGGGCACCGCTCTCCAGATTAAACACACAGGTGGTGTAGGTTTCTTACCCGGGTCTTTGATGCCCCTGAGGCCATCAAAAAGGATAGGGGGTAAGCCAACAAGTGGAGAGCATACTTAGGGGTGCCACACCAAAGCAGGTTGTCAGACCAGGCCATCCAATATACTGGCCGGGTGTACAGTCCCATCCAATGGTGGTCTCCTCATTGTGCATAACAGATTCTTCTGGCAGTGTGCACCACACAGTCCAGGATGACCAGATAACCATCCCCCAATCCCTTTCCACACATCACACTTTAAGTGTGTCAAATGTTCTGTTGGACCACTCCACCATCCCTTGCCAGCAGTGCCCACACACAGGTTGGCTGAGGGTCTTCAGGACTAACTGGGACACTGAGAGGTTACAGGTGTTTGGAGATTACAGCATGGGGAGGAGCTGAACTATACTAACTGTTCACATAGCTACAGCTTTCATGCCTGAATAGACAGGTTTGTGTGCCCCGTTAGGCTACATGACACATACAGAATATCAGGGGCATATACTTTTAGACCCCAGTCATGCACTGCTAAGATTCCGGCATGTAGGGGCACACCCATGGATAACTAAATGATGACTCAATCCATCGCCCCTGGAAAATACTTGCCTTCAGGACTCCCTTGGGGAGGCAGTCTCTGGCTATTCTGACTTTAATCAAGGCTCAGCCTCCTCAGGTTTTCTTGAGTGGGAGCGCTTTAAGGTGGTAGTTCGTGGCCACTGCTTTAGGCAATCTGTTGTTGTCCAGAAGGAACTGAATGGGGAACTTCGGACCCTTGATGATAGATGGCATGTCCTGGACAACGCTGTTAGTACGAATGCAGCGGTATTTGACAGGTTTCAGGATACTTGGAAGCAATACAATTTCAAATTAGAGCTGCTGTGTTGCCATGATTATAAACACTACATTGCTGGGGCACAAGAAAAGGAAGGGCAGCTGGGCAGACAGCTGGCCCGGCTTATTTGACCCAAGCCCTAAGGGGCTCCTATAAAACACATCCGGGTGGGAAATCTCCTGTCACTCTATTCCCCTGGGGCCATTAATGACACATTCTGTGAATGTTATGAAGTGCTGTGTGCAAGCCCAGAGCCACTCCACACTGAGATTCTGGATACTTTCTTTGCCAGACTACCCATTGGGGCCTTCCCAGGGAGAGCCGGTAAGGCTTGGGCGACCTATTTCAATACAGAAGATCGGAGCTGCCATCAAAGAGATGGCGATGGGTAAAACCCCAAACCCATATTGCCTCCCTGCAGAGTTATATGCAACCTTTTTTGGGACCCTGGCTCCAAAACTGGAAACGTTCCATGCCGACTCCCTGAGACTAGGTCTCCCTGAATCAACTAGAGATGCAGTTGTTATCCCTCTACCTAAGATCAAGACCCAAGGGGCCCGGACCACATGGGTCTATGTTAAACATGGATTTTTAAATCCTAAGCGAAGTATTGCCCTTTAGGCTAGTCCCCCACATCAGTCTACAGTGACCACAATAACTTCATCTCTGCCCACAATACCTCCCTGAATCTTTGGAGGTTGTACCATGTCCTGTATCACGGAGATGCCTGATCACACCCACGTGCAATGCTGATTTCAGTTGATCTCAATAAAACTTTCGATATAGTATGATGGTACTTCCTGTTCGAGGTCATGTGGCAGATGGGTCTGGGGTGATGCTGGGTTGGATGCTCTACTCCGACTGCCCTTTTCAAAACTAGAGGTGGGCAGCAAACCCCACTTCGCCAGTGGAGTTTGCGGAGTTTATGGCACTCTGTGCTCCGTTTGGAATTCAGAGTTTCGCAAAACCTTTACAACCTCCGTGTAGCCTCCAGACCCAAGTTGTTTCCTACTGCTAATATGGCTACAGTACAAGCATGCACTTATTACATTCTAGTGCTGATCTAGAAGACGGTGGTGTAAAAAATGCCAGAACCTTCACAGACAATCAGGAAGCGCGGGCGAGCAGCATGTTAAACTGAAAATGCCGGCTGCATGCTTCCCTGCTCCTATTCCCTTCCAAGGCGGCATGTTGGAGCACATTACTCCACTCCAAACAACTAGCCCAGAAGAAACCCCTGATTCATTCAGCAATGTCACTATTCTGTGAAAGCTCTCATTCTCTCAACCTGAATTCTTAGGTAGCTCAGACCCAAGCAGCTTTGGCTGTAGCATCAGCGAGGGTTGTGGGTGCTGGACATGCTGCGGACCAACCTGTGTCCAGAAGGGACCATAAACTACTGAGTAGTGACTGCGAAAGTTTTTTTTTGGAGGGGGCTACTATTTGTTGAGGTGGGTGATAAATGTGCATATGTTTTTTAAATTAGATCAACTGTGGGCATCTTTACGCCAGGAAAGAAAGTTGATTAAAGTTGATTTTCAAGAAGGTGCCGAGGCAGCTGAGTTTCTCGGTTGTTTGTGGGACTCTCTACTTTGCATGTTTTTTTGGGCTTCTCCTGCCTTTCATGGGTTCTGGAGAGTTGTTACTGCTCATGTATTGAATTGCTAATAAAACCTTTTTATTCCTAATTTAGATTCATAGAATTACTAATTTCCAGTGGCAACCTTGTTTTGCTGACCGATAGAATAATTCCATTCTGCAGGAGTGTGACTTGTGTTTTACACGGCATTGCAACGGCTGTATCCACTTTTTAAAAGTCTGTGTTGAAAGCTATAAGCTCTTGGTTAAAAAAATAAGTTCCGACCGTAAATCTGTGTATGGATAGCTCTAGGCCCTCACAAGGACATTAATCTCTAATTGTATTGGATTTAAAAATCTCCTACTTGCTAATTTACATTTGTGATGACAAAAAATGGCTATCTACTTTGATATCAAGCATATAGGGATTCAAGTATGTCACATATCATATCATAAGGTAGAAATATTCAATACAGCACACATATAGGCAAATAAATACCTATAGGTCAGCACAGTTCTGAAACTAAACAATTCTTAACTTTACATCAACAGCTCAAGTGGCAAGCTAGCAGGATTTAACTAGTTGCTGGATAGTCTGCATATACCTGTGCACACATTTTCTCCTGAGATTTCACAGACCTTATGCAAACGTTTGAGGGGCACTTAAGTTAAGAGGTCAAAAAAGTGCGACAAAGGGGAATACCTTGTGAGCAGGAGCACTTGTGCCATTCGCAATCTCATGTGTGCTGAGACTCCTCTGATATTATAAGCTGCATACTGCTCCCAGAGCTTTAGCTGTCCCACAGCTGGCTGCCATAAGTCTAAAAACACAACCTTCCGAAGCATGGAATTTGAAGGCTTGGGGCCCCATTAGGATGTCGGGCGGATTGCCTCCGCCAGGGTGGCGGTGGCCACCGCCACCCTGGCGGAGGCAATCCGCCCGACATCCTTCACTGCATTCCCCCCGCCATATTACGATGGCGGAGGGGACCGCAGCGGTGGGAATCACCGCCCGCCTGTTTTCCACCCCGGTCGCCTGGCGGCCGGGGCGGAAAAGTGATAACATGGTGGCGGTGTCTATCAGACACCGCCAGCCATATTAGAATAGGCATCTGACAATGCCTGAAAGGCAGGCGGACTTCACTCTGGGGGCCCCCTGCGGGCCCCCAGAGTGAAGCACAGTAGGGGGGTGCACACAGTGGGGTACCTATGGTACCCCCCTGCATTTGCATAATGAAAGCGGCAGGCACCGCGCGGTGCCTGCCGCTTTCGTCATGCAAATGCTGCAAAGCATTTTCAGCATTGTGGCGGGCGGTGCAGAGTGCACCGCCCGCCACAATGATGGGAATACAGGATGCGCCTGCCACTGTGGCGGGCGCATCCTAATGCTGCCAACGGGACCCCCGCCCTCATGGCGGCCGGTCCCTAGTACCGTGAGGATGGCGGGCGGGCAAAGTCCGCCCGCCATCCTAATGGGGCCCTTAGTTGCTGTTTGTATTGTTTATTCCCACTGTCACCCACATGTAGGAACAACACTGAATGTGAACAGGGAAAAGAAAGCTGTTCCCTGTAGCCTGAAGTCCAGTACACCTTTGTTGTGACATCGACATTAGATAATGATGGCAGGTGAGTGCAAACTTTGGACTGATAGAGATCAAGCCAAGTCACCACTCAATCGTATAGGAAAGGCAGAGGGTGACATAGCCATCTTAATAAAGGATCAATATATATATATATCACTAACCTCCTCCCAATTGTAGATTGTGAAAGCCTTCAATTTTCCATTTCATTTGCTCCAACATACACCTTTTCAGGACTATTAATATGTAGACTCCCCCAGGGCCCAGTGAACATTTCTTGGATAGCCTAATAGGTACCATGGCTAGTCTAGTAGTGAGAAAAACACATATCACTATCCTAGGAGATGTAAACATTGATTTAGATAAACCTAATCTCCCTCTTCTCAAAAGACTGTTGCAGCAACTGGATAGGATGCAATTAACTCAATTTGTAACTGCAGCTACTCACGTTAAAGGACACAATCTTGATCCTCTAATTTCCATGACCCACAAATCTTAGTATTAGCCCCAGTACCTATGCCATGGTCAGTAACAACTATAACGATACTCTTTCTAGACCTAAAGGCCATTCCAGCTGATCAGGAGCAAGCAGCACGGACATGCCACCTTAGAAAGCACCCTTGAAACAATAAACTGCTACCTAGGGGCACCGCCAAACAAAGCCCATTGTCTAGTGAAGATATAGTCTTGCCAGCGAAAGAGTTCACTTATTAAATAAGAGGAGCAGGACTCAGCTGTACCTTTAACTACCATCAAGGTAGTACGGAATTTCTTATCCCAAATATTTATGACACGTTTTAATAGTGTCACCCTGGTCTCCTATGATCGGCAACATATTGCCATGCATCATAGATGTTGGAGTCTCTGCTACCAGAAATAAAATAACCCAGTTTTCACCTTCTGTGACTTAAAATTGATTATTTGTGGTCCTGATGAATTTTATACATATGTCAGCCCTAAAGTAAGGCTTTGAAAACCCACTGGGCATGGTGCAACATATTTAAAAGTGAGGGCATGTACTTTAAAGTTTTAAATGTCCTGGAAGTGAAATACTCTCAAAGTCGTTTTTCACTAATGCAAGGCTTGTCTCTCACATAGGATAACATTGGTATTACCTTATTCATTTTATAAGTGCAATTTCCAATTGGAAAGAGATCACCCTTCAGGTCTGGTGTCTCCGGTATCACAATTTAAAATCCTTGACACTAAAACACTTCAAAGGCACCACTGGGTATAAGTACTGGACATCAGACACCACCACTCCAGAACTCTTCTGGACCTGTGGTTACTCTGCCAGGAAGAAGGGCAGTTGTGCTGCTGAAGGACTGCCACTCTGCTTGATTGCTGCTCTGCTGGATTACTGCTTTTCTGTGCTGACCTGGGTGAGAAAGACTGGACCTGCATCACTTGACCTCAGAACACAGAATGACTCCAAGGCCTCATAATCCGAAGTCTCAGGAACATAACAGGCTCTCCACCCCTGCACCTGGGCTCTGCCATCTGTGAGTCAACCTTGCCAATTGGTGCCACTCCGTTCCTGGTTCCCTGGAAATTGGTCTTATGTGCTTGAAAGCAGAACCAGTGCATTTTCTCTGCTGTGCGACGCATTCCTGAGCAGAACTGACCCATCTCCTTGGCTGGACAGAGCATCTTTGAGCAGAACTGATGCATTGCTGCTGCCGCATGGATTGGACCCATTGCAAAAGACTTTCATCGCTGCATCCTCCCGCATCTTGAAACCGACACATTACTGTCAGATCCGCTGCTGTACAACGCTTCTCCCACCGCAAACTAATCGCATTCCTCATTGACAATAACCACAACAATGCTAAAACTGAATGGCAGCTTCAACATTCATGTGATTGACGCTTCACTTCTGCTGCGCCTCACATCCTCAAAACCAGACTTTGCATTACAAACTCTGTTGACAGGACCCTTGACATTGATTCAACAGGACATGACACAACAGCCTTGTCGCATCTCGGAACCTACACATAAACTCTGCTCCGCAACTCAGGGCTGGACTGGCTACCGGGCGTTTTGGTGTGCTGGCGAGCTGGGGGCTGATTTCGTTGATGGGGACCTGCGTGTGATGAACAAAATTAGTTTTACTTTTATTATTTCAAAGCGCACGCAGATCCCCATCAACGAAATCAGCCCTCACCGCAGAGAAATTAGCCCCCAGCTCGGCAGCACACCAAAATGCCCAGTAGCCAGTCCAGCCCTGCTGCAACGCTTGTTTGATGAAGGTTCAGGCAAAGCTGCACATTACATTTTATTACATTTTATAAGCATAATTTCTAATTGGGAGAGATAAATCCTTCAAGTTTAGTGTCTCTGGATTCTGGATGTAAGTTACTCTGTTCAGCAGGCCTATCCTGGTCCCTGTAGCTGGCCCACATTTCAATGCGGTTGGCCTGAACTTGTGACTTTGTCCCACTCCTGGACGACCTGATATCCTCAATAGCTTTTTGACCTTTTTGGCGGTATTTTTCTTAAAAAATCACTATCTCTAATTCTGCTAATTGGATTTTTGCTGTTTTGGTCTGGTTGTATATTAAACTTCTAGCTCCATTTTTTTTACCTGGCGTGGGATCTATTTGTGTGGTGTTTTCACTGTTTTACCATTTGAACTGTTGCACAAATATTTTACACACTGCTTCAAAGTTAAGTCTGACTGCTCTGTTGCAAGCTACCACATGACTAAACGTAGGTTAATTTAGGGTTTGTCTGTCCCTTACCATGACTAGGATTGTGGTTGCTGCTTGACCAGGGTGTATACTACAGTCAACCAGTAACCCAATTTCTAACACTCATGTAATACATTGAGACCACCCACCACTCCAATGTTAGCCCACATCTGCATCACAAACATTTAGTACCACAATACAGTATACATTGCTGCCACCACTGATCTTCCATCTCCACATCACCTCCACACATACTTACAGCTCACTATCACCTTCCAGCAGTATACATCCGCCCTCCCTCCCTACAGTGTCATCCCTCAGAAGTGTACCTATGTAACATAATATGTCTCTGACACAACAGCAAAGCCACTCATTTTACCAACATGTTCACCGACCACCTTCTATACAGTTCCGTCCCTTAGACATTCACATAGGCAACACAATACGGCTCCAACAGGACAGCAAATACACCCATTTAATTGTCCCATATACACACACACACCATCAGAAAACACCACAACTGCATTTGCAGCTCTCCTAATCACACTGCCATGCTAACACATCACAGATATGCAACGTAACCACCCAGCATTTTACCACAGGCCACCACAAATGCATTACCACTACTGCATAGCTCCACAACTTCGCAGCTTTGCACTAACACAATGCTATGCACCACCACCTCTCACTTTGGCATTAGAATGCCAAGCATGACACTGAGACAAACAGAATTATGTGCCTCGCTCCAGGACTCATTATTGCCAGTACTGCACTACACGGCTGTAATTTTAATGAACACTGCAGGATCTGCAACCAAATGTCATTTAATTCAAAGTGCTATCCTACTGCAAGCACTCTCCACCGCAAAGCAATGCTGTACCATCTAAATACCAAACCACAGGAACACAGTGCCACTCCCATCACTTTATGCCATGTCTCGCCATCTTTCTATCTATACCCACTGCTGTATATGTACCAGATTATTACATCTGCCTTTAACATACCACTATAAAACTATGCTCCAGCCCCAGAACGCCATTCTGCAAATCCACAACACCGCGTATTCACTTGCATGAATACACATCCACCCACCACCACCATCAGGAACACTCAAAACTCTATTCACCAACACCACATACCCATCACAACACTCTTACTACTGCAATTCAACCTTTGGCACCATTGTAAAAGTACATATTACTGCACTACCGCTTCCTACTTCTTTATTATCACTCCTTGATACAATACAGTTCCACTCCACTACTATTTATCATCTTTGTAAAACCACTGGCAGCAGTACAGAAGCAATCGTAACTTTTGTTTGCTGGAACAATTGTTCATTGATCTAAATGCTTATCGGTGATAGCATCCGTAATCTGTAGTTTAAATGTGAAAATCCTGGCCAGGCCAATCCAGGCCAATCCATGCTTCCGTACTTCTGAGGTTGGTATTTTGGCTACAAGTCAAATGGGTAATAGCAACGCCTGTTATTGCGGTGCTTAGAAACACCGCATGTGAAGTCTGACGTTGTATTTTCAATTATATTGGTATTTGAGCCCACTGGTCTATTACCTAACAGCATTACACGCCCTCAACAAATACTAGCTTAACACACAGAAGCCTTTCGCTATTATAAAAGCTAGACCTAGTGCCTTTCTCATCGCTTCTTTATTCCCCTAACGTCAATGCATTTTTACACCTAACATAAAGGGTTCCTTGCTTTCCTGCTAAAGGAAATTAAATAATCATTCTACACTTGCCACCTGATTGTTGTGTCACAGCTATTCGAAAAAAAAAATAAACACAGTACATCTGGCTTGTTTTTCCCCCTGTCTTCGAAGTCTTTGTCAGTTAAATCAAAGTTAAAAACTGCGCCACAGAGAGAATAATAAACGAGAAATATGGTTACAATTGCCTTTCTTTGCCGTGGTGCTTTTCCCATCTCTTTATTCCCTTCTCGTTTATTCTGTAAATTAACCCCAAGGTTATTCACATAACAAACAAGGGGGCATATTATCAAGGGGGTTTATCTCCGCATTTTTGGCTTTAAAAGCCAAGAAAGCGGAGATAAAACTATTACCTAGCTGTCGCTAACACCAGTTAGCGACAGCTAGTAGGAGATAGTGACAATCTTGGGCCCCGCTTTGCATGTCAGTGAAATTTATCACTAATGACATGCAAAGTGGGCGTGCCAAGATGTTAGCGACTGAAAACAGTCGCTAACATCGCTATCTCCTATTACCAACTTTTGGAGATATTCGCGCTAAGCGCGAATATCTCCAAAAGCTAACACCTGCCCTGAGCAGTTCTTAGCTATGTTATCCAATGGAAGGTGGATAACATGGCTAAGAGCATTAGCTCGGTAATGCATGAATATCGCAGATTTTTCAGCGATATTCATGCATTGCGGACGATTTTTTGCGCTTTTGCGATAAACCTTGATAATAGCAAGGTTTATCTGCGATAATTTCTGGCGATGCTTAGCGTTAAATAATTCGTTGCTAAGCATCGTTAGCGATAAATATCGCTTAACGTTGGTAATGTGCCCCAAGGTTATTCGGCCATCTTTTATTCCACATAACTCTACAAACATGGTGAGACTACATAAAACAGTGAGGGGCATATTACCAACGTTAAGCGATATTTATCGCTAACGATGCTTAGCAACGAATTTTTTAACGCTAAGCATCGCCAGAAATTATCTCAGATAAACCTTGCTATTATCAAGGTTTATCGCAAAAGCGCTAAAAATCGGCTGCAATGCATGAATATCGCTGAAAAATCAGCGATATTCATGCATTACCGAGCTAATGCTCTTAGCCATGTTATCCACCTTCCATTGGAGAACATGGCTAAGAACTGCTCAGGGCAGGTGTTAGCTTTTGGAGATATTCGCGCTTAGCGCGAATATCTCCAAAAGTTGGTAATAGGAGATAGCGATGTTAGCGACTGTTTTCAGTCGCTAACATCTTGGCACGCCCACTGTGCATGTCATTAGTGATAAATTTCACTGACATGCAAAGCGGGGCCCAAGATTGTCACTATCTCCTACTAGCTGTCACTAACTGGTGTTAGCGACAGCTAGGTAATAGGGAGATAATTTTATCTCCGCTTTCTTGGCTTTTAAAGCCAAAAAAGCGGAGATAAACCCCCTTGATAATATGCCCCTGAATGTTTTAATAAGGATGGCGATAATATTTGCCATTTTTTATTGAATTACAATGTAATGATGAATACATTTTCATTGTGCTAGCTGTTCACAAGCATCTTGTTACTTACATTTTGTCTATTTGTGGACAAGGGCTAATGGCTCTTTTTTCCACAGTTAATCAAGACTATTTAAGCAGTTTTTAATTTCCAATGATGTTGTCTTGTTTTGCAGAATTCCCTAACTATCACATAAATATACAGAGCCATTTTGGTTGTGGTGAAACTTGTACATTTACCACAAGAGATAAATAAACCATTATAAACGCACAGGTTTTGTAATAATCTCAATATTCTAAATGCTAGTATGTTCATGAGTTTATCTAGTTCAAAAGTTTTATTAATTTTAAAGGAGCAAATAAACAGTAAATACTATAAAAAGTGATACAATTGATGAGCATTGAAGAAGAATAATATAGCGAATATGACTAGATTACAAATATTTCATCTGATAAATTCATACGTATGTTGTAAAAACTAAAAATTTTGAAAATGGAGTCCTAAAGAGTATCAAAAGTATCACTGTGAGATAAAGAAGATATATAAAGAGAGAAAAGAGAGAAGAAGAAAAAGAATATAGAGAAAAATAGGAAAAAAGAGGGAAAGAAGAAAAGAAGAAAGAAAGAAAAGAGAGAAACGATCTCCCATGAGGCTACACATAGAAAACAAACAAAACAAACAAACACCACTCAATCAGGCAACACAAAGGGATATTGATCAGCCAAACCTTTCGAGGCCAACTCCATATATGCATCCAAAGCTCTCCAACGCCACTAGAGATCGAAGGGGGGAGATGGGCCTCATCAACCGAAGTGTGTGCACTTCTCAAAAACGAAACACAAGCCCACCAGGTATGGTATGAGACTGAGGAAAAAGACTTCCACTCCATACATAAGAATCACTTTGACAGCAACAGTAAATAGAAGATCCATTAATTGTAATTCCAAGGAGTCTAAGGGCAGAGGAACTGGAGAGGCCAATGGGCCCAACATAATCATGGGAAAGGAAAGCTGGAATTGAATATTAAAAATTAACATAAGGTGTTTATGTATCAGATCCCAAACGTATTTAAGAAGCGAACACTCAAAAAATATATGTGGATAATTACCTGCCAATAGACCGCAACTCCAACACAGGTCATTCTCCTTCAGATTCAGGGAATGTAAACGTACTGGAGTCCAATGAAGAAGATTGATAGAAAAGAACTTAGACTGAATCAAAGAGTGGGCAATTTTATTGCGAAGAGAAAGCTTCCCAATCAACTGCCAGAAATCTGGTGAAATATGTTCAGAGAGATCATGATCAAAGTGGCGCAACCATTTTTGTTGGGTAACAGTATGCTGGACAGAGGAAGAGGAAGACAGAAACTTATAAATTTTCGAAGCCACATGACCAGATCTAAGCCACAAGTGAAATAATGTAACGGTAGGAGAATTGGGATCTAATCTTAACTTAGCAAGAGCAACTTTAATTTAAAAAAATGTGTAGAAGTCTAAGTTAGTGAGAGAAAATTGTCGAGCTAGGGATGAAAAGGGTAACGGATCATTATTTGAATCATAAAGATGACGCACAAGCAAAATCCCTTTAGTAGCCCAATAAGACATCAAAGTAGGATCAATAATAATTTTAATCTTAGAGTTACGCCAAAATGAGGACCATCTCGATTTGTGTATCGGAATAGCAGCTCTCTTGTCGACCAACCGACTAAGATGATCGAACGAGAGAATGGAATAGATAAGGTGGATGTGGTTAAAAAAGAAGAAGTTGGCAACGGGGAAGAAAGTTCCTGCTCAATCAACAGCCAAGAAGGCATATGACCAGGGACAGAGGAAAAGCAAAGAGCCACTTGAGAGGCTAAAAAGGCAACTTGGTATTTCTCCCAATCAGGAAAATGACAACCACCCATATCATAAGGTTTTCTTAAAAACGTATATGCAATTCTAGCTCTGTTGTCATTCCAGAGAAATCTAGAAGTAAGGACATCCATCTCATGAAAAAAAGGTGAGGATAATTTCACAGGAAGCATAGAAGATACAAAATTAATGATAGGTGTTATCATCATTTTGACAGTTTGGAGACGACCCCACCATGAAATATGTTTAGGAGACCAGGTGTCTAAAAGATGGCGCACTTTGATTATAGTCTGGGCTTCATTGTAAGCCACAGTATCATAAGGGGTACTAAATATTTGAGCTGTTTAGATTGCCATTTAAAGCCTGCGGAACCCATATATGCTGGGAAACAATATGCATTCAAGGGGAACATCTCCGTCTTATCTCTATTAAGGGTATAACCATATATCTTAGAAAAAAGAGAGATGGTGTCGAAAATGACGGGAATAGCTAGCGCTATGTCATCAGAGAAAATAAGAACATCGTCCGCATAGGCAGCAGTCTTTATGCAATGAGAACCAAAATTAAAACCTTTAATATCTGGGTGGAGATCAATCAGTCTAAGGAGCGGGTCAATAGAAAGTAAAAGCAAAAGCGGGGATAAGGGACAGCCTTGTCTGGTGCCTTGGCAAAGATTAAAAAAAGAAGACGTAGCTCCATTCACTCTAATATTGGCTCTAGGCTGAGCATATAGAGACATAACCATATGAACAAAAGAGTCCCCAAGATTATGTGCACAAAGAACAGCACGCAAAAAAGGCCAAGAGACCTTGTCAAATGCCTTTTCGGCGTCAAGGGCCAAAGCAGCAGCCGGAAGGTTAGAACGATTAGCTGAACCCAAAATATGGCAAAAGGTATGAATGTTTGCCCTAGCAAGTCTACCCTTTATGAAACCCGTCTGAGATGGGTGGACAAGCTTAGAAATATAAGATTCCAAGCGCCTGGCCAGAATTTTGGCAAAAATCTTTGCCTCCATATTAAGAAGGGAAATAGGGTGGACATTTTTGGGATCGGAATGATCCTTACCCTCTTTTGGAATCACCACAATAGTGGCGTCAGCTGCCGAGCCCGGAACCGACCCCTTGAATGAAAGCCTCAAAAACAGACTTAAGATGAGGAACAACAGAAGGAAGAAGGGTCTTATAAAACAAAATGGGGAAACCATCAGGGCCGGGAGCTTTCCCAGAGCTTTCCCAGATCGTGTAGCTTTAATTGCAGTTATAATTTCCTCAGAAGTAATCGCGCCACCCAATTTGTTACTATCTTCCACAGACACAGATTGTATAGGTATTGTTTTCAAAAAATCTTGACATTGGTCAAAGGAGGATTGAGTGGTGGGAGTATAAAGCTTACTATAAAAGTCTCAAAAACGTCGAGAATCTCTGTGGTCTGACATTTTTTAACACCAGAGCTATCATTAATAGAGGAAATCTGAGCAGACTTAAAGTAGGTTCATGAGTTTATAAGCAAGGCAACATGTAAGGAAAGATTTCAAAACTGAAGTGCAGAATATGTGGCAGAATTTACATTTATGCCAGGAGAGTCACTTTAATGCTAGAAAAGTGTACACAACCACCTAGAGATCCATCATCTATGGAACTGTGGTGCATATTGTCAATCTCCTATCACCACGGGAATGTTACTTTTTTTGACGTTCCCGTTGCGATAGGGTCAGTGCCCTATTCTCAAGGCAGCCGTAACCCTCTTAATGAGGCTTAAAGCCATGTTAAGTGGTTTTTAGAGGAGGGCCAACGAGAAAAAGAAGACCCAGGCGGGGCAAAGGGAAAAGAAACGGATCCACCAAACACCAGGAGTGTTACGGCAGAAAGGAAGAAAGACAAACAGAAGAAAACAATGACCTGAATAACCTAGTTATCAACATCTCTGACGTTAAACTTGACCACATTTCGATTGAGACATTACAAAAGGGGATGTCTTTTGTGCCCACAACTGAAACAGACAGACTAGAATTGGAGGTCAGCTTCTACAAACTGATGAGAAAATTACGCTTAAGACATTTTTTTGACAATGTTTTAACCGAAAGAAGCGATATCAAAGCAGATCAACTGTTAGGATTAACTCCACAGAGCACGTATGAATCCCCTGTTTCACACAAAACTCTTGATACGTTCGAAAATCTTGTCAAACTAGAACTTTCTAAATTGAGTTATAAGAAAAACTCTAGGCGGAATAATCTCACGCAGAAACAAATGGATGTACTTCGGAAAATCGCTAAGAATCCACACATCATATGTCAGAAGGCTGACAAAGGAGGTGCCATAGTTGTTATGGATGTTTCACATTATGAACAAGAGGTGGAGAATCACTTAGGAGATAACCAGGTTTATAAGCTTTTGGATCACAATCCTACTGACCAATTTTCAAGGGATCTTAATGACATCATTAATAAAGCATACAATGATGGAGTGATTAATGACAAGACAAATTTTTTTTTATCACGAATCACCCTAGAAGCCCAGTAATACACATGTTGCCGAAGATACATAAGAATTTGGAACATCCTCCTTTTCGACCTATAGTGTCAACAGTCGGGAGCATACATCAATCTATTGGTCAACTGTTGGATAGACATTTACAACCCAGTGTGGTGAGGATGAAGACATTTACAAAGGACACGACCCACTTCTTGGAGAAACTCAGAACGGTGGAAATTGAAGAAGAAGAACGGATCATATTATGCAGTATGGATGTTAAATCTTTATATACATCGATACCCCACCAATATGGAATGGAAGCAATAGAACACACTTTGCTCAATACAGAATTGGATTTGGATTTCAAAGTTTTCCTAATGGAATTACTCCATTTCACCCTCTTTCACAGCTATTTTAAATGGAAGGACCAGTTCTACCTACAACTTACTGGGACTGCCATGGGAAATTCGGCAGCCCCTTCCTATGCGAATTTGTTTATGGAACGGTTTGAAACTGAACATATCCTAAATCAACAACCATGGAAGTCCAACACCAAATTAATCCTGAGATATATAGATGATATGTTCATCATATGGACCGGCACAGAACTTGAACTCAAAGAGGCCATCAATGTACTAAATATGTGTGACGAACGCATTCAATTTACATCGGAAATTGACTTTGATAGGATTACATTTCTCGATGTAGAGATACAAAGAAAGGGATCACATTTCTCCACAGACATATACCGTAAGTTGACTGATCGTAATAACCTATTACACTTCAATAGTTTTCACAACACCCCTTTAAAAACACATTTGCCATATTCGCAGATGATAAGGGTAAAGAGGATCGTGTCATCTCCTGAGTCATTAGAAACAAGAATAAATGAGATGGAATCCAGATTCACACGTAGAGGTTACCCTCAGAAAATATTGGATGAAGCTAAACAGCGATGCGCCCTGAAAAGTAGAAATGATCTATTAATCCAAACACCTAAAAAGGAAAGCAACAGAATGGTTGTGGTGTCAAAATATTCAACCAAAAGCAAAGCATTCAAGGGCATAATCAAAAAACATTGGACAATTCTGTCTCAAGAAACTGATTTTAACAACATCTTTAAATACCTGCCTATATTCGCCTATCAAAGGGCGACAAACTTGGGAAGCATGATCAAACAGAGAGTGGAGAAAACTGAGGAAATTTTTCATGGTACACTACCTTGCTATAATTGCAGTCACTGCAATAATATCATCAGAGGGAACACCATCACCCATCCAAGCAAAGGATATAAGATAAAATTACATGTGTCAGCTACCTGTGATTCTATGAATGTTGTATATCTATTAAAATGTCCCTGCGGACAAGGATATGTGGGAAAGACCGAGAGAAAAATAAAAATAAGACTAAATGAACATAAATCAAACATTCGCAACAAACAGTCCAAATCAACCGTTGCTTCCCATTTTTGTGAGGCATCTCATAACGTCAGCCAACTGAGGTTTACTGTATTAGAGATTGTGAAAAAACGAGAGGGAATTGACAATCACAAAAACCTGTTACAACGTGAACATTTTTGGATTTTCAAATTGGAAACTTTGAAACCCACCGGAATGAATGACCGGATTGAGTTTAACTGTTACTTATGATGAACACTATGTAGTACTGATTAATTCTGAGCATGTTGCCCCTTTTTTAATTGCCTATATTCGATTATAATGCATTGCACGAAATGCAACACCTGAGGAGATCAGACCAAGACGATCATATTATTATCATTTTCCGGTTTTGTCACTTCTTCAATTTATTCCCTTCTTTCCAACAGACCTTTGTTTTCTTTATATTTACATTTTTCATACTAACGTTCATGTCCTTTTTCTATTACCACCCTCCGATCTGTCATCTTTAACCCAGTCCGTTTTCTCTGTTTATTTACTCGAGGAGTGTTCTTGTAGTTTTCCCATCAACATTCCACCAGATATATCCACGAACCTATCTCCTACATTTGGTAAGCGGATTATATGTACACAAGCGAGTTTGGGAGTATTCCATAAAGTAGAAGGGTTATCGTTTTTAACACAGTTCCAACATGGCCGCCATACAACGGCTACTTCAGTCCTTTGTCACTGTTCATTAGGCACTAGACGCCTTAACGGTTCCAAACACTTTGACCGGGTGAACTATGCTTCCCGCGTGCGGGGATATTGATTAGAAGTCGCATTATATCTTACAATGTGAGTAACAGAGACTGTTTCGTTGTTGTAGAGGAGAGGGAGTTAGCGCTTCGTCCCCTTTAGATTACTTAAACTGCACATCGTTTGACTGTGGGTTATAAATAAGTGGTTCCTGACTTTATTTTATCTTTAAGCACTATGATTTCAGTCACTTTCTTAATCCTTGTAATTTCACGAGATTTTTACTTGAGAAAGGCGACGCCACCTTATTGATAACCTTTAGCGTTACTATTTAGAACATGTTTGATGTTTGGTCCCTGATGCATCCTTAATGTGATTATTTAATTTGTAGAATCCAGTCCCCGATGAAGGCTGTTTCCCAGCCGAAATGCATTGGACAATGAAGTACTAATTTGGATGTTTAAGCATTTGTTTTGAAGACTGGATGATTTTGAATGCTGTTTTCAATTCATCCTGGAAACGCCAGAATATGAATAAAGACATTTTATTTTCAACACGTTTGAGCTGCCACTTTGAACGTTTGAACTGTACAACCCATAAGTTGGGGATTACGCTGTGACTAGGGGACGTCACTCAATTGAGGGTCACGCTATCATTTGATTTACTAGTACCTAGAAGGAGGGTACACCCTAGAGCACGCCACAACTAATTGAATAACTTCCATTAATCCAGAGTGCAAGCGCGATAAATACTTTTGTTAACACCAGAGCTATCATTAATAGAGGAAATCTGAGCAGACTTAAAGTAGGTTCATGAGTTTATAAGCAAGGCAACATGTAAGGAAAGATTTCAAAACTGAAGTGCAGAATATGTGGCAGAATTTACATTTATGCCAGGAGAGTCACTTTAATGCTAGGAAAGTGTACACAACCACCTAGAGATCCATCATCTATGGAACTGTGGTGCATATTGTCAATCTCCTATCACCACGGGAATGTTACTTTTTTTGACGTTCCCGTTGCGATAGGGTCAGTGCCCTATTCTCAAGGCAGCCGTAACCCTCTTAATGAAGCTTAAAGCCATGTTAAGTGGTTTAACGCTGCCTTGAGAATAGGACCCTTTCACGCAGGGGGCGTGCAGTAGGTGTTGCGGTGGGTGTACCACCGCAATACTTATTGAATTTGACGCTGCCACGATTATCAAGGGTGGCAATAATAGGTGGCAGCGCCAAACTTAAGACCAGAAAAATCCTTTTCCTAAGGTGGCGAAACAAGGAGAAATGCTTAATTTTTCCTTGTTTTTGCTATTTCCATGTGTGCTGTCTTGTGCAGCACACATGGAAATAGCAAAATGCCATGGTTTGTTTATGTTCAGGAAGGTGTCACTTCCTGTACATAAACAAACCTTTAAAACAATGCCTTTTTTAACTTACATGTGTGCTGCATGAAGCAGCATACATGTAAGTTACTAAACGGCATTTTAGGATTGTTTATGTGCAGGAAGGGACACCTTCCCACGCATAAACAAACCTCCCTGCTCACATTCGAATTAAGTAGTGAGACTTAGCACCGTCGCAGGGGGAAACGCCAGGCTGCACCACATTCTTGAGAATAGGGTGCAGCTTGGCGTTTCCAAAGTGGCGTTGAGAGGCGTTAAGCTGAGTAGGCTGACGCCTCTCACCGCCACTTCCTCATAATTATGCGCACCATATTTCAAATATTCATTAGATTACATTTAAATTATTTCTGAGGTTTAGATAAAAGTCCAGCTAATGTAAAACAAATATTTTAATTATGCATTAATGATTATTAGAAATTATGTACAGAATTAACACTTAAATATACTTTAATACACATGAATGTTGCACTCTTTTTTGCATACAACAAAGTTCTTTAAATAAGCTAAAATGCAATCAAATGTTTTATCTTTACATAGTTTATTAACATTACATCATTGTTATACATTTTTTAACAATTTAAATAACATCATTTAAATTTAGTTGCTAGATTCTGGTTTAGTCCCTCTTCCATTGATGTTTACGGGAGTGTGTTGCAATACCAGTGGTTGGTCATGCGTGGTGCTGGACATAATCTGGCTCTTGGGTGGAGTCATTTACTACTGTTTTCGGGTCCCTTTTTGGATGTAACTTTAGAAGTATTGTCTCTGAATAGCAATGGGCTTACTCTTTTATGGCTGGTTATTTGTTCCTCTGTGAGTCCCGTCCTAACACTCCATAAAACCCTTATTGCACTGCCCTAAACCCTCCCATTTAGAAGTATGACCTTTTTACAGCCACTCTCCTATGATTTTCAGTACAGACAGGCTTTATTGTTCTGCCAGGATAGAAAAACGCTAGATTTAGTACAGGTAATAGTATAGAAAGTGAGTAAATAAGAAGAAAGAAGCAAGTATAGAAACAGTTCCAATATTTGACCATATAGGTGATTCTCTAAAAACTTACTTTATTTGTTTTTCAACATTTACATTTCTTTTGGTATTTTTCTTTATTCAAAAGAGGCACAAAAATAGCTCTGTGGAATTTAGGAACGAACCGGAAACAACATTACAAATGATATTGCTTGATGTGGCCATCTATTACCTTCTCTACAGGCTCACTGTACCCAACATAGCTATTTAATTTGGTAAAATAAAGAGACATTCCTTCCAATTGAGGTTCTGTAATTCTCGAGACTGACTCTATTTTATATTGTGCCACCATTTTGTGTTGCCCTCACGTAGGGGTGTGAAGGTAGCCTGGCGAACAAGTGGCCTGGCCTTCTGAGTTCATGTATACATTAACTCGTTTCTTTCTGACTCTGGAATGAACTGTAAGAAACTGACCTCGCAAAGCCAATTTCCCTGATCGATCTTTGTCTGAGATTGCTAATCAATGTTCAGGACATCGTTAACTTTTAGTTTCCTTGCACATGTTTTATCTTGTTCAGCATATATTACTGTTTCCTTTATGTTCTGACATTACATGGGTTATGCTTTCAATTATAAGTTTGTCCGGCTTTTGGAGATTGAATTTGGGACATTCCTAATGATTAACTTTTGGGTTTGGATACTGTACATGTAGCACATTTCATTAGCACATTTTCCCCTGAGGCGGAAAGCCGGGGGCTTAGATTGCACACATTTTAGCTTACATTTGCACATTGTTGTTTTTAAACTGATTGCTAGTTTTTAAACGTTTTGCTGCTTTTTTGTGTGAACCTACCTACCTGCCACCTCGAACCCCGCTCCCCGCTCAGCCGATTAGGTGCTGACGCGGTAGGAGACAGGGGTGGACGCCATCTTGGGGGTACGCCGAGGGCAGCACTCTAGCTGTTGGCTGCCTCCTCCCCCTGGATTACTTAAACCGCGCCTCTGTCCTGGCGCTTAGATTCATTAGCACATGTCCCCTGAGGCGGACAGCCGGGGGCTTAGATTGCACACATTTTAGCTTAAATTTGCACATTGTTGTTTTTAAACTGATTGCTAGTTTTTAAACGTTTTGCTGCTTTTTTTGTGTGAACCTACCTACCTGCCACCTCGAACCCCGCTCCCCCCGCCGCCAATTAGGTGCTGACGCGGTAGGAGACAGGGGTGGACGCCATCTTGGGGGTACGCCGAGGACAGCGCTTTAGCTGTTGGCTGCCTCCTCCCCCCTGCTCTGTCCTATACTATGACCCACATCTCCCGGCCGCGCAGTGGGTGGGCTCAGCGGGCGCACTGTGGTGCGCCAAAGGCGAGCCCGTCCGCGCCAGGACTGGGCCTGGGGCCACCCTCCCTGTATCATTTTCGGGACCTAGGAAACACTATAGTGCAGAGTCTTTGCACCAACTAAGGCCCTCTGTAACTACTAGCTGCCACCACCAGTTCCACCCCCTGGAGTCCCCCCGTGTCTGCCTCCATTGTAACACAGAGCTCATCAACACCCCCAATATTAATGAACATCAGGACTATCATATGTTCCTCCTCAACTGTAGATCACTACCCAAACACAGCTTAGAAATATCAATGCTGTTAGAGGAACATATGCCAGACATTGTTTTCCCAACCGAAACATGGCTGACCCAAGACTCTGACTTGGTACAAGCGCTTATACCAGGCTATCAGATAGCCTGCCTAGACCATGTTCTTGGGAAAGGCGGAGGGCTTGCTATTATTTATAAAGACATATTCACCTGCCGCTGCCCCCTGGAAACCATCGCAGACTGTGAAAGTTTGCGGTTTGTCATTGAATTTTCGTTGAATGACAGTTTTTCCGGTATTCTTATTTACCGTCCTCCTGGGGCCCTTAAACAATTCCAGACAGCGCTCCCCTCTGCCGTGGCTGAGCTGATCACCTCCCCGGCAAACTTTACACTTCTAGGCGATCTCAACATACATTTTGATAATACCCTGGATAGTGTCGCCATAGAGATGACGCCCAAGTTTAGCTGCAGTTGAACTAGAACAACTGGTTTCATCTCCGACACATGTCAGAGGCCATTTGTTAGACCCGGTATTCACTAACTGTGCACATCTTAAAGTAGGTACGGTAAGTCGCCTCCCCTGGACTGACCACTTCTTGATCCCCCTTAACTGGACCACCCATAAATTTGTTTCCCCTACCCCCATCCCACGTAAAATGAGAAACTGGTCCAAATTATGTATGAACCGTTGGACCAACATTCTCACAGCCACTAGACCCAAGCTTACCGGCGATCCTTCTTTAGATAATAACGAATATGATAACTGGATCACAAACTCATTAGACTCAATATTACCCCTTCGCACCTCTAACCCAAAAAGACACCGTAAAACAGCGCCCTGGTACTCGGAAGAGCTCAGAGGAAAAAAACGTCTATGTAAGAGGCTGGAACGAAAGTGGCGCTTGAACTACGGAACTACGGATAAAGCGACCTATAGGGAAGCTATTAAAGCTTACAAATTAGCAGTAAAAGTGACTCAATCGGCCTACTACAACGACAGAATAATGTCGGCCAAATCTAAGCCGAAAGAGCTGTATCAGACAGTAAAAAGTCTAATTAAGCTTCAATCTTCCCCGGCAGCTAATTACAACCCACTTGCCCAATGTAATAATCTGGCCGAATTCTTTTTTCATAAAGTCAACAAAATGTATTTATCCTTTCCTGATTGAGACTCTGATCCCCTTACCCAAGTACTGTATCTAGCGGGTGAAGCAGAGGAGCCACCTCAACACACCTTGGACCATTATCCCCAGTTAGTCCCAGAAACACTTGAGTCACTGATGCATCAGATCAAATCTGGATCTCCATGTGACCCTGCTCTACCGAGCACGCTGGTCCTAGCCAACCAGGTCATCCTTCCCACGTTAATGGAGTTACTGAACTCCTCCATAACGATGGCCATCGTGCCACCCAACTGGAAACATTCCAGGGTACGAGCACTCTTGAAGAAGCCCACCCTCGACCCTGGCGATCTCGGTAATTACCGTCCGATTTCACTGCTCCCTTGGGCAAGCAAAGTCCTTGAAAAACATATTAACGCCTCTACGACTAACTTTCTTGAGAATAACCAATTGATCGACATTACTCAGACAAGCTTCCGACCCAAACATGGAACGGAGAGGGCTCTGATGGCAGTCACTGAGGAAGCAAGGCGGGTCTTAGATCAGGGAGGATCAGTGAGAGTGATCCTTCTTAATCTGAGCACCGCCTTCGATACGGTGAACCACAGGATCCTCCAGCGCCGCCTTCTTGGCCTGGGAATATCTGGAGAAGCATTGGCTTGGCTTAGGTATTTCTTGAGTGAACGGACCTTTTGAGTGTTCGAGGGAGCTTCTGTTTCCGCCAGCAAGCCGTTGGGCTGTGGGGTTCCGCAGGGTTCCTCCCTGAGCCCCACACTTTTTAATGCCTACATGAGGCTGCTGGCTGGGATTGTTCGTCCGCACGGTATTAAGATCGTTACCTATGCGGACGACACCCAGCTGGTGGTCTCGCTTGCACACAAGAATTGCCATCAACAACAGACTAACCTCACAACCTGCCTAGAGCAGGTGAAGAATTGGATGACGGAATCATGCTTGAAGCTCAACGGAGATAAAACTGAGCTCATGATCCTAGAACCACCGACCCCCTCCAATCTGGAGTGGATATGGCCAGCCAGTCTAGGCGACCCCCCCTCACCCAGAGAAAACATAAAAAGCCTGGGGGTATGGCTGGATAAGTCCCTGACCTTTAATACTCAGGCCACTAAAACTTCAGCAATCTGCTTTGGCCTCATCAGGATGTTGAAAAAGATTCTTCCACTGTTACCTTTTGAGGCCAAACAGGTAGTCATCCAGGGCCTAATTCAGTCCCGCATCAATTTTTGCAATGCCCTATATCTGGGGGCACCTGAGTACTGCTTGAACAAACTGCAGCGGATCCAGAACTGCGCTGCGCGCACACTTCTTGGGATCCCTCGCAGAACTCGAATAGAGCCCGGACTAAGAGCTTTGCACTGGCTCCCCGTTAGAGAGAGAATCAAGTTTAAATCCATGTGCATCGCCCATCAAGCCTACTGGAAAGCTAGCCCTACAATCAACCATGCTTTGATCACCCCGTATTATCCATAAAAAGAACTTCGCTCCTCTCATGCTTTTCTCGCAGTAGTTCCCAGGATTAAGAGATCCAGAGCAGGAGGCCGATCCTTTTCACACAACGCACCCAAGTTATGGAATTCACTTCCTTTGCACCTCAGATCTAATCCCAATCTGTTGACCTTCCGGAAACAACTTAAAACTTTCCTCTTTGACTAATTCTACCCCTTGTTGGTTCTATCTCACTGGAAGCTGTGCTTTTGATTCCTAGCCCCTGGACGCCTCAGGGCAACTGTAGCGCTTTATAAAACCTTTTTTCATTTCATTCATTTCATTTCATTAACTTTTGGGTTGAGATACTGTACATGTAATCATGCCATGCAGTGCCATTTAAATCAGGTTAACCTTTGTGAACTATGTAATTATAATGTTTTGCCCATATCCTGCTAAAACCCCAAAAGGCTACTCACCTGCTGACCCTCCAGATTTTCCATTTGTTTAGGAATGTAATTGGTACAACTCCCTTACATGCCTGGGGCAGGATAAAGAGTATATAATATGTGAAGTAAGACCATTCTAGTAGACTGCCTCATTCAGTTGCTAAGGCTTCTGTGTGACGTAGTCTCACTCATTTGAGTTTAATAAAAATGTTCTCTTTATATTCCAGCTTCTGTGTCAGATTCTTCTTTTCTATTAGTGAGACCCCTGAGAATGAAGATTTGAGTTTCTTCAAATGGCGCGGCCAACGTGGGCCTCATCAGAGAATTGGCTATCTGAGGGAGTGATCTTGTCAGAAGACAGAAATCTACTGAGGAGGACAGGACAGGACTCTACTAAGGAGGTACTCTGTGCACGGAGGTTCTGGGGATTCTTTGTCTCTGCAGCCCAGTATATTTCTGATCTTCCTGATGTTGATCCTCCACATGATGTCACTCCTGACTGAGAACCTTTTTGGCGTGAGTATTTTAAAAAAAAGACCGTTAGGTCATTTAGAACTTGGCAGTTAAAATTTGGACAACTATTTGTTTGGTATAGCTTTGGAATTTTGGAATTTGTGTTGGCCAACTTTGGATTTGTATAGGTTTGTATATGCGAATTGCAATTTGTGTAGGCAGGTAATAAGGAGATTTTTCTCTATCTGGTTTTGTTGAACGGTGCACATACGAAAAGTACATTAAGCACTACTTTGATTATAACACTTGCATATTCTGCAGTATTTTTGGCATGCCTGTTTTCAAGCTCACATCGAAGAATGTGTTGCTTTTTTGGAAGGTACCATAGTGTGATGTGAAGTAAATTAGCCGGCTCCCCTAGAGGGAATATCTAAATAGGTTTAGATTTAAAAACATATTTCTTCCTTGGTGATTTTGTATCCCCAGGGAATTAAAATATGACATAATACAAAACAAGGATCCTTTGTTCTGCGCAATTTTATGAATGAAGATATGCAGAGCGATTTTTTGTGTTCTGCCAGCCAAAGCTAGTGAATTGAGTGTGTTTTGGCTTCTTGGATATGCAGCAGTCGGTTTTTGCAGTCTTTTGGAACACTATTGAGAAGCGTTTCTTGTAAATATGACTTACAACTAGTATTTACAAATGGTTTGGTTTAAGTACAGTCTGTGGGCTGTCCTTTGTTTCTGTCCTGAGTGTTGATCTGTGGGTTAAATGTGTGTTTAAATGTCTATGTGGTTTTCCCATTAGTGCAACGTCTGTAAGTACATAGCGATGGCGCTATTCACAAAATAAAATGGCTAAAGCGCGCTGTATTGTGTGTCCTGAGTGTTTGACCCCTTTCTGTTCATGTCTGAAATGAGCTCAATGTGTGGTTGTGGTTTTTCTTGATGTTTTCAGTCTATAAAGCAAAATGTCCAAATGCTTAAAAAAATAAAATTAAAATTCACATTCACTAGGAATGAAAAAGGCCTCAAAAACGAATGGTGTGTTTTGTAGAAAAACAACCTTATCGTATTTTTTACTTACATACATTGTATTAGATATTAACAGGCAAACACTTCAGCTGAAGTACATTTTTGCTGAACTCAAACGCATATTATAGAACACGCATTGATATGTCTTCGTTTGAAAAAGACTGCCACCGTGCTCATGTTACAACCCTGGGAGACAAACTAAATAAACAGGAGTATTTACTCAGCCAGGACATTGCCCTTAGCTAAACACGGGTGAATCTTTGCATTTCAGAATAGTGATTTAAAAAAAGGTTACAAACTAAGGTTCATTATTTTGTATTACAGGAAGACATTTCAATTAAGGGTTTTCCTCTCTTTACGCATTTTTGTACGCATATTCTTGGTTCTGTTGCTAAATAAAAATTGTCCTTTTTAGAAAGAAAAAATGTGGCGCCAAATTTTGTCATGTTTCAAGTTAGGCTTCTGTGCTTAGACTTATAAATGAATGCGTCTAAAATGATAGGCAAGGGATGCAGCTTGCTTTTATATGTGAAATTATCAAAAATGATTGGGTTCATTAAAAATAATTATTAATTATGAAAAATAATTTTTAAAAATAAGTGCTACAAAATTCGTTTTTTACTATTCATAAAGCTTAATGCTCATACTGTGACCTCCTAGCATTATAATTTAATTTAAGTTGTGTTGCACTGCATAATGAGGACATTAGCATATGGAATTTCACTTAGCGCAGGCTTAAAAAACTCATTTTTCTAAGGATTTACTTGAGATATGTCTAATGTCCAATCTCTGTAATCTGTAAAGAACATTCTGAGGATGATTAATATGTAACATAATTATAGGATATATTTTTTTAAGTGCCCCAAATATCAAAGTCGAATTTGGGTAACATTGTCCTTATTCAAACAGCATTCTTGCCATTTAAAATAGCTTTAAAGTGCCTTAGGCTTCAGTAAATGCATACATTTAGGTATAATACAAATTTGCAGGTTGTTCCCATTTGGGGTTGCTTTTAATGGCTCAGTGAGCCAATGTGCCTGGTGCAGAGGTTTGAGTTTAATATCAGGGTTGAAAGTTTTAACTCTAGCTGGACCTACTGAGACGTTCATCCATTTAAGGTTGCTGAAATGAGTACCATTGCATAGGGTAATAGCAAACATTTGTTCTAAAGCTGGTATGTTATGTTATTATGTTCTGCGAATTATTCACAGTAAATGTTTTAGTAATCTAAGAATGAATAAATTGTAGCACCTAACAGGAGTAATATATATATCATGTGTTTTTAAATAGGGTTGATTATTGCAGGCTAGAAAGAGTTGGGAAGGGTTTTTGTCTTTGTCAGCCTCAGAGTGAGGAAGAGGGAGAGGGCTGAGGAGCCCGCTAGGCAGATTTTGACCTTAAGGTCAATGAGGTGGGGGTTAGAAGTAAGTGAAAACAGATGGAGAAATAACTGCTTGGAAAAGCTTCTCTGACAAGAAGAAATTAAAGCTTGCACATTAGAGGACTGTGCGAGGCTTTCACGTCGACATCTGCAGCCTATTAAATTAGGGCTTTGTCTCTGAGAAGTGCATTCCTGACTGGCCTTGCAAAAATAGCATGGCCTTAAAGGGGGTTGGCGCACGGGACACGCAGAGTGTCTGTGAAAGAGTTGTATTCTTGGAAAGTCAAAATTAAGGTGGTTTAGCATGTTTTTAAAAGATGGTTGGTTACAGTTGATATTTTGTGTGTTATGTGCAGTGTCAGCAGTATGTTGAAAAAAAATGTTTTTTTTATTTTGACTTCTTTTGAAAAGAAATGTTTGTGCGTTTTACATATTTTTGCATGTTATCCTTTTATGAATTGTTCCTGCTGGTCCTGTGTGTCAGAAGAGACACAGTAAGTTGTATTTGACAGCCAATCTCCACTAACTGGTGATTTGCTGTCAAACGGAGGGTGAGGATTTTAAACCTGACAAATTAAGCAGGCCCGAATATTGGGTTTTGGGCTGCAGGTTCACAGTGCATAAAGTGCATGCAATGGCGTTGTGTGTCACCGCTCATTAACATGTGCTATTGTAATTTGTCTATGCTTTTTGTGCTTGATATACAGCGCATATATCTGATGGCTTGGCATGTGTGTGTTTTTTATCTTATGCATGTTTTTGTTTTATGTTGTTGCTTTTGATACAATTACAAGTTCCCCTGTGTTGTGAAGGGGATTTTCATGACGATGCATATCGCTGCACAACAGTTGGGTGGATTTGCTCTGATCCTAAATTTCACAGATATGATATTTTTATGCTGTGAACAAGACAGACAACACTTCACCAGTGTATGTCAAATTTGGCTATAATAGTATTGAAGAAAAATAAAAGAGATATACAGGATCAAAGTGTGTCACCTGCAGTTAGTCACGTTACTGCCCCTTTCCCTTAGGATCAGGCAGCCCTTTATCAAATGATTCCTGATTGGACATTAAGGAACAATTATAATTTTTTGTGGCTCTTGCTAAAGGTGACCTAAACTTTTCATTTTTCCCTGAAGAAGGAACTGGAACATTAGCTGAGATTACCGTATATGGTGTAGCGGCCAGCGGTAGAGCTAACATTTTAGATTTGTGTGTATCACCCGTATTCTTGGTGTTGTGTCACATGCCTGACTATCACCCAAGTAATTTCTTGTTCTTCCTATAGATTTTTCTTTTTCCCCCCTGACCGATGTCGCATCGTGCCTAGTTATTGGGGATTTTAGCTGTGTCCTAGTTCCATTTCCCTTTTCCATATTCCTTTCACCAGTCAGCCCTTTTATTATTGTTGGTGTATTGTTCAGGTTCACACTTCCAGACTGCAGTAATGTACCAGAGACCCCCATATTATGTATAATTCCCTTTTGTATAACCAGACTGGTTTTTAAGAATTTTCTTTAGGCCTACTTCGATGTTTTCCAGTCTGACTGTCAGGGTAGTGATGGACTGGTTAACTGACTCTCAATACTATAGTAAGACAAGTTTTCCACCTCAATAGGAGATACCTTACATTTATTTTTTTAAACATGACACATTTTCAATGACTATTTTAATTTGGATTTTAACCCTTTTGTTCCTGCTTCTTTAATTTTTGGTGGGATCAGATGTGTTCCAAATCATGGAAATACTGGGACTCTCTAGTTCTTGTCTTTTGTTTCCACATTTTGATCATTAGCCTTTGTATTGCATAGTGCGCCTGATGCACAGTTATTAAAAGGGAGGTATCTACATGTCCTTGATAATCTGTATTATGCAATTTCTCTTTTTAGATAAGGAATTAGGGAACACCTATATGTAATCATTGAGAGAAAAAATATGTTTACCCCATTAGACGATGTCACCATGTGTGAGGACATCCATTCAGATAGAATTCCCATGTCGCTATCTACCCTTAGAAGGTAGAGGATATGCTCTCACATGGAAAACCAATTGAAGAGGCTAGAGGCACTGTTTTGCCTACTGCCTTTGTCTTTGTATTGCCTTTGAGAATGACAGTGTATTCTAGACCAGAAATGTCCCATGGCGTATGGCCACTCCTTTGAAGATTGCAGGCCACCTGCTTGCAGTCCCCTTGTTATACAATGAACTGTTTTTGTACTTAATTGAAGGAAACTAACAACTGTGTCACATTTCTTACATCACTAGGTTCTGCGGTATCAAGTCATAATAACCTGCAGAACATTTATTTGAACCTAATTCCCATCAGTGACAGCTACAGATGAATGGCAGACGTCTTGGCCCTACAGTCCCAGCACCCAGAAAGTAGCAAGGCTGGACAGCGATCGCCAGCGCGCCATCAATGGTATCTCCAAAGCATCGTACTTGCTCCATCAGACGGCATTGGACATCACAGAACTAGAGTTTCAGTGCAAAAGAGCGAAAGAGAAGGATCCCTGTTGTTTTGAGGCTTGAGTTTTCTACCTGTCATGTGCTGGTAACCTCTGACAGTGTGCAGTCTCTTGAGCCCCTTGGCCTGAGTTTGGGCCACACACACCCCCCCTTTTCCTTTGCTCCAACGGAAGTGCAGTGCACCGGAGGATCCAAGATTGGAAAAAGGCACTACATTATGGTGCCCATGAAAGAGCAGCCTGAGCGTCCTCTGACACTGAATAATGAGTGTTGGAGTCTGAGAATGTAGACCCGGGTCTGCACGAGATGATCTGTGCCCATGATCAATGAAGAGCACATTATTTGTAGTGTCTGCCGCAGAGGAGAGACACTGGTGCACTATTTTGAGACATTGAGACATTCAAATGAGCTGTGAGTGTTTGACAGGAGGGCACTCCAACGGATACTGAGAAGCACTATTTTCATGGACGGCCTGAATCAAGGGGCCCAATGAGAAAACAATGGGAGCAGATTTGATGGACAGTAGAAGCCTGCCAGAGAGGTTTGAACGGACTTTGGGCACAGTTGCACAAGCGATTCCAGTGCAATTGTATAAAGTAAATGTTAATTAAGTTCTCATTTGACTGAATTGCCATGGAAGAGGAAGTGGCTCCGCCTCTAGCATCCAAAAATGGTCCACCAGAAGTGAGTCTTTGTGCTACTATGTGTGTTCGGAGACCTGTCCCGAGAGAAGTAGAGAATAAAAAGATGATGTTACAGCAACACCTTGACGGCCTAATAAATATCGATATAGACCTAGATTCAGATTCACATGAGTCTTAGGTTATTGCCTACGTAATGGCAAAAGGAGGGTCTGAGGTTCTGTAATTCTCGAGACTGACTCCCTTTTATATTGTGCCACCATTTTGTGTTGCCCTCACGTAGGCCTGTGAAGGTAGCCTGGCGAAAAAGTGGCCTGGCCTTCTGAGTTCATGTATACATTAACTCGATTTCTTTCTGACTCTGGAATGAACTGTAAGAAACTGACCTCGCAAAGCCAATTTCCCTGATGGATCTTTGTCTGAGATTGCCAATCAATGTTCAGGACATCATTAACTTTATTTTCCTTGCACATGTTTTATCTTGTTCAGCATCTATTACTGTTTCCTTTATGTTCTGACATTACATGGGTTATGCTTTCAATTATAGGTTTGTCCGGCATTTGGAGATTGAATTTGGGACATTCCTAATGATTAACTTTTGGGTTGGGATACTGTACATGTAATCATGCCATACCCTGCAGTGCCATCTAAATCAGATTAACCTTTGTGAACTATGTAATTATAATGTTTTGCCCATATCCTGCTAAAACCCCAAAAGGCTACTCACCTGCTGACCCTCCAGATTTTCCATTTGTTTAGGAATGTAATTGGTACAACTCCCTTACATGCCTGGGGCAGGATAACGAGTATATAATATGTGAAGTAAGACCATTCTAGCAGACTGCCTCATTCAGTTGCTAAGGCTTCTGTGTGACGTAGTCTCACTCATTTGAGTTTAATAAAAATGTTCTCTTTATATTCCAGCTTCTGTGTCAGATTCTTCTTTTCTATTAGTGAGACCCCTGAGAATGAAGATTTGAGTTTCTTCACAATGTTCCTTGTTACTCTTTAGGATTTCTTCAGAACGGTTTGTTGCACCTCCACCGTTCAGATTGTCTTAGTTGATGATGGCTTGGAGTTCTATTTTCCAGGTTACTTCTTTACATTTATTGACAGACATTCTGGTGCTTAGCATTCAAAAGTATAGACACTATACATGGCATAAATGAGCCCCAAATGAGTAAACACCTGAATTTCCCCAAAAATAGCAAACTTTACAAGTCACTATGTAAGCACTTTTTTTTGGTGAATGTGTAAAATAGTCTCACACTGTTGCCTCCTCGCTGACCTCTCCTTCATCTGATTTGTTTTCTATCTTTATGACATCTAGCAAAGTCAATACTGGCAGTATTGAGGTTTGGAGTGTGCCTGAAGTCTACTGTTCCCATCATTGTGCCATCTACTAAAGTAACACTGTAAAATCCTTTGTCCATACTGGGCAGCTGGGTATGAAACGGACTGTTCAAGTGAATTAATGAGGCCTGCTTAAAAAACAAGATGTGTGGTTTTGGGGCTAAAAGGTGAAGTGGGTCTGTCAATATTTGCCTGGGGATATAAGATATCATATAGGGGCATATGCATCAAGGTAATCATTTGCGATTACCAAAGAGCACAATTTGGTAATCGCAAATGGGTATGCATGAAGGATTTGAAAATATTTTTGCGAATCCATAATATTCCCTAATAGCAAATCGCAATTTGTGATTCGCTATTAGGGAATGCATTCCCATACATTCCTACGGACCTATAGGATCATAGGCCCATGGAAATGAATGGGAATGCATTTGCAATTTGCGATTACGAAATTGGTAATTGCAAATGCAATTCCAAGGGTGCTAGGGGGCCTAAGGCCCCCCTGATGCACCCCCAAAAAAGGAAAGTGTGCACATGTGCTGGTTCCGAGTCTAATGCGCTGGCTCCATTCCATGCTTTGACGATGATGCACCAGTTCTTATTCAAACAAAGGTGAAGATGTGCCGGTTCCGACCCATGCAAAGGCAGAGATGCACTGGTTCCATGTAGATGTCTAGACAGAATGCACAAATCCCAGATGTCGCCCACCCCTATGTGTATTCAGAGACATGCAGCAGGCACAGAATGGTTAAAGTAAGCAAATGCCAACTTTCTAAATGTAGCATTTGGTAAATTGTTATTTATAATCCAACTTCCACATAAGTTGTGATTTTAAATTTCAGTGACACCAAACTTGAAAAGTCCATCTTGTCTCAATTGGGAATTATACTTAAAGGATGTACTACGGAAATCCCAAAGTTTTCCCATGGGAGAGGAAGACCTTGCAGTAGTGAAAATCAAAACTGGAAGTTTTTCACTACCTAGACATGTAAAACTTAAAAGTACATGTCCTGACTTTTAAGTACATTGCACTCTGCTCTAGGGGTCATACAGGACAGACCTTAGAGATGACGTTTATGTATAAAAAGCGTTGGTTGAGGCAGGTTAAAGTGGCAGTGGAAGACGGCACAAACAGGCTATGTAGTGGCAGGACTGCGCATGGTTAGAGGACTGCTCAAGTGGATAGAACAAGCAGTGCTGCAGGCCCACTAGTAGCTTTTAATTTACAGTCACTGGGCAGTTTTAGGGCATATTACTAGGGACCTATAAGTAATATAAATATGCAATTTTGGTATGAGCCAATGTTACCATGTTTGGAGGCAAGAGCACATGTACCTTAATTCTGGTTAGCAGTGGTAAAGTAATAAAGAGCTGAGAGTTCTAAGGCCAAAAGAAGTCAGAACGCGCATTTGCAATGCCATAGGTCTCGCATTTGTGCAAGTTAGAGCTATGGACATTGTAAAATGGCAATGCCTTTTACCTATGCATTTTCTGATTGGAGTGAAGTGAATGTTTGTGGTGTGGACTGGAATTGTTAGTAGTGGAATTTTGTGTGGGTGAGTTGTGTGGTGTGGAGTGGATTTGTGGATTGAAATAATATGGCAAGGTGTGCAGTGGAATTATGTGGATAGTAATTATGTGGTATTGAGTGTACTGGAATAATGTGTAGTGGAATTGTGTGTTATGGAGTGTAATTATCTGGAATGGTATTTTGTATTGTAAAGTGATATGTAGTAGATTTTACTTATGTGGTGTGCTGTTGAATTTTGTGGCATGATTTGGAATTTTGTGGTGTGGATTGAATGTATGTGATGTGTAATGTAATTGTGTTTAGTTGAATTGTGTGGTTTGATGAATTAGGTGGTTGGTTGAATTATGTGGTGTTGAATGGAAATATGTAGAGTTGACTTGTGTGGCGTGGAAGTATGTGGCATTGAGGGAAAAATATGTTAAATGCTATTATGTGGCATGTTCGGAGTGTATTTATGTGGAGTGTTGCTACATGGCATATATTGGATTAATGTTGAGTGTATTTATGTGGTATGGAGTAGAATGTATTTATGTTGATTTAACTATGTGGTGTTGAGTGGTGTTAAGTGGGGTGTAAGTAAGTTGTGTGGGTAATTGTGTAGGGCTGAATTGTGGAGTGAATGGCATTGTGTGAAATTATGAGGCATGGTGTGGAGATGTATTTTCTAGAGTTTAATTGAGTGTTTTGGAGCCTTGTGTAAATTTGTAGTGTGAAGGGAAAATATGTAAGTTAAAGTGGAATTATGTGTAGTTGAATGGGTTGGAGTTGAATTGTGTTGTGTGGAATGTAATTATGTTGGTTTGAGTGGTATTAAGTTGTGTGGAGCCCTATTATGTGATTTGGAATTGTGTGGTATAAGGTGAAGTGGAAATGTAGTTTTTAATTTTTAAGGTTGTAAATATGTGGTAGGGAATGTTGTGGAGTGGAATTACTTATAGTTGAATTGCGTGGCATGGAATTATGAGATGCTCAAATGTGCTATGTGTGGAAGAATTGTGTGGTGTGGATTTGGAGAAACCGTGCACGCTATGGCTTTTATGTCATGCAGTTTGTTGGAAGAGGACTTCTTCAGAACAACTAAAATGCAAGCCTAAACCGTTTACAAGAGTGTGAAGGGAAAAGCTTGCACGTGATGGGTAGCCCGTACATTAGAACAAAGCATAATTTTCCCCAGTAAACATGTCTTTGTATGTTTTGGTTGGTGCAAGTGTTTGTTCCCATTTATGTAAAACATGCAGAAGTCACACACTACAGCATTGGTACACAAGGTGTACATTGTATGTTGTAACGTTTTTAATTTTAAATGTACACTTCAACCATGCTGCCTTTCTTCAGAGTGTATTTTTTTAATGTTGATTTCACACCATGTCCCAGACTGCAAATATACCCTGTGATGTGAGGCTACTGCAGTTGAGAAAAACGTGGGGTTTTGGACCCATCCCCCCAAATATACACAAACACACACACACACAGAAATTGCCTTTTACACAAAACTGATGGAAATGAATTATTATTATTTGCCTGGAGGCAAGAAGGTCAAACGTGAGAAAAGGGATCCTCTGTTGGGGTGAATCCCCGCCTGGTTCTCATCAGGTGCAACACTTGGAAGTATTTACACTTCAGTAGTGGTAATTGTTAGTGAACAGCCTGCATTAGGAGGCCTTTGTCGCAATGACTACTAAATTGGTAGAATTGCTAGCTTCGGTGCAGCCAGTCGCTTCTAAATAGTAGCCATGTCTTTAGACATCGAGCTTGCCTTTTTTTATATTTAAAGAGTATTTGAACCCTGCTATTGCCATATAGGTTATCTGGCACCAATGAATCCGAATGAATGCACAAGGGACTGAATACCCGCATTCACTATGCAAATATCCTTTTTTTTTTTTATTGAGAAATAAGGTATGTTTCCGTTAAAATCCATTAAAATCCAGTACATATCATAAAAGATATAAAATTCATAATATGCAATAAATTAGTCAACATTACTCAGAAAAATAATATACATACAATCATAGCTCGTGGACATTTCATACAATCAGTTTAAGAGCATAGATCACCATTGGTTCTCCTGAATGCAAAGTCATAAAGCTTAGCTTTTTAAGTTCGTCCATTTTTTCAGTGGTGCCCATATATTCCTACCAAACTCCTGTGACTTCCTTCCCTTAAATTCATATAAAAACGCCTCTAAATTATGGATACCCATCAGCCTAGAGAGCCACATCTGAAACGTGGGGGCGATGGTATCCTTCCACCCAGCAGAGATGAGGATTCGTAATACTGCAACTGCTATGAACAACAGCACTTGGGTGTCCCTCCCAACCTTAAGTTTGGCATCCGTCCCTGTAAGGACCAAGGTGGGGGATAGATCGATGTTCTGACCTAGCAGCCCCCCCAAGAACAGAGTTATCTCACTGCGGATTAAAGACAGATTGGGGCAATGATAGAACATGTGCAATAGGTCTGCCGGACCTGTATTGCAATTAGGGCACTTGTCATCTTCTCTAAGCCCCCACCGATACAATTTCTCCGGGGTGTAGTTGAGGTTAAACACAGACCTATAATGTTGGGCTCTCAAATTTGACGCTCGAAATACTTTCTTACTTAAATGTAGGGCGAGGTCTATGTCAACGTCAGGGTCCCCCAACCTGCGCCCATGTAACCTCAGTTTTCTCCAGATCATCTGGAAAGCCCGGCAACAAGAGATTATAGGCTATACCTATCTTCTTTCCCCCACTTTTTAAATAATCAACCATCTGACTATCTGGGGGCAACACAATCCTTGGTCTATGTGCTAATAAGGTTTGGACAATTTGCCCAAATAAAAAACAGTGACTGTCAGGAATTCCATATTTCTGCTGTATTTCACCGAAGCTAAGAATGGCGTCACCTGCCATAACATCACTCAGGCACCTTACCCCGTGCTCCCTCCATAAAATGCAGTTCCCGTTCTGACCCAAATGAGGGAATGAGCTAGATTTCCACCGATTAGTTTTAGGGATCTTCAAAATTTTGCTAATAGCCTTCCAAGTTCCCCAAACCCCTTCATCTGACTATCTGGGGGCAACACAATCCTTGGTCTATGTGCTAATAAGGTTTAGACAATTTGCCCAAATAAAAAACAGTGACTGTCAGGAATTCCATATTTCTGCTGTATTTCACCAAAGCTAAGAATGGCGTCACCTGCCATAACATCACCCAGGCACCTTACCCCGTGCTCCCTCCATAAAATGCAGTTCGCGTTCTGACCCAGATGAGGGAATGAGCTAGATTTCCACCGATTAGTTTTAGGGATCTTCAAAATGTTGCTAATAGCCTTCCAAGTTCCCCAAACCCCTTCAATAATCTTATATCTTGCCTTCCTATAGACCTTCTATCCGCCTCACACTGCAGTAATCCATAGGCCTTTCTCCCCAGTAGTAGCTCAAAAATAGAGGGGGGATCCTGGCTCTCAATTTGGCCTTCCAATGGTAGGGGATCAGATTGGTTCAATATATTCATTTGCGTGAGGAGGCATACCAGATGGTATAATCTAAGGTTTGGCATAGCCAGGCCTCCCCTATCCCATGGTAATGACATGTTGTTGATTGAGCGTCTAATTTTACCATACTGCCAAACAAATCCAGCAAATGTGGCTTCAATTTTCCTGATCACAGTTTCCCCTAACCGCAGTGGAATAGCCCTGAACAGGTAAAATATTTTGGGGAACATAGTCATTTTTAAGACGTTCACTCTGCCTATCAAGGATAGGTGTAGCACATCAATTCTTTTCAAGTCCGTTTCAATTGAATCGATAAGGGGGAGATAGTTTTCTGCCACCATCTTTTCAACTGATGCATTAATTTTGACCCCAAGATATACAGCTGAGTCTACCAACCTATGATCACTCTTCGTAATATTTTTAGGGCAGATGATCTGGGTTTTCCCCTCATTCAACTGATACCCGGATCGAAGCCCAAATTCATTAGACAATTGTACCAGTACAGGCATTGCTTGATGGGGGTCCGGTGTTGTTATCGCCAGGTCATTGGCGTAAGCAAGCAGTTTTGTAGTAAAGCCATTAAACACCACTGGGCTAATTTGATGGGAAGCCAAAATTCTCTGTATAAAAGGATCTATATATAGGGAAAACAAAATAGGGGAACAGGGGCAGCCCTGGCGCGTCCCTCTCTTGATTACTATTTTATCCGATTGTTGCCCCATAACCAAGACCCGAGCCAACGAGTTGAGATACATGGCTTTAATTGCCCTCAAGAATTTACTGCCAAAGCCTCTACCGGCCAAAATACCCCAGAGAAAGTCCCAGACCACACGGTCGAAGGCTTTCTCCGCATCGAGGAGGATCATGGCCATCTCCCCCCGTGTCACCATGGGCATCGAATAGCGCTATTGCCCGTCTAGTATGATCAGTGGTGCCTTTCCCGGGGACAAACCCATGCTGCCACGGGGAAACGGGACGGCCAATGATCCCCCCCAACCAACTAGCCCAGACCTTAGAATATAACTTTGCCTCTGCATTAATTAACGATATTGGGCGATAGGACCCCGGCAGTTCCTTGGGTTTCCCCTTCTTATGAAAGATAATAATGTTAGTGTAATTCCAAGACTCCGGTATAATACCTGAGCACAAGATCCCATTAAATAAATCAAGTAGAATCAGGGTGATCTCCTTTTCTAAACATTTATAGACCTCAAGGGGGATCCCGTCAGGGCCTGCAGCCTTGCCCGCAGCTAACTCCTGTAGGGACTTAGTTATATCCAACATATCTAAGTCTCTATCAAGTTCTTCTCTACACTGTGCATCTATGCCAGGACCACCATCTACATAGCCCGGCCCTGCTCACACATCGCCCCCTCCTTATCGTACAGTTTTCGATAAAAGTTCTGAAAAACCCTTAAAATATCTTTAGGCTCCGTGTACTCCTTATCTTCTTCCTGAATACAGGAGATTAGGTTCTTAGTCCTCTCTTGCCTTATCTGCAGAGCCAGTGCCCTACCCGCCTGTTCCCCTGTTTCATAGCGTCTTGCCTTAGAGCCTGATACACGCTAGCTTCCATCTGTATAACTATTTTCTGGAGATCCGCTTTAATATTAGTTATTCTTTTTAAGCTCTCCAGTCCGTCCCGTCCTTGACCAATATCCTTAATATGCTGCTCTTCAGCCAACACTAGCCTGTCCATAAGCTTCTCAATCTCTCTCTTGTCATCTCTCCTAAGCCTAGCTGAGCAGCTTATCGTTTCTCCCCTTAGAGAGGTTTTAAAGGCTTCCCACACACCGTTCCGGGACGTGCTGTATCGATTAGCATCATACAATTCACCAGCCCATTTTCTGAGATGTTCTACGGATCTGGTATCTAGTAATAGTTTCCTCTCAAAAGACCAGCTGGTTTGTTTTCTCTCAGCTTTAGGCACTTCACAGAACAGCATCAAGGGATTGTGGTCCGAAATTGACTTTGGGAGTTTCTTAATGCGGACCTTGTTCATCTCTGAGGAGGATATCAGGAAGTAGTCTAGCTTAGAATATCTCAAATTAGGACTAGAAAAGTAGATGTAACCTGGATCAAGGGGTTCCTTGACCCCCCACACATCCTTGAGCCCATGAGATTTCACAAGAGAGTCCAGAGCTCGGAACACTCTTGGTTTCTGCCCCGAGCAACCCACTGTCTTATTCCAATCTACTGATATATTTAGATCCCCACAGGCTATTATGGGCGTTGGCCAATTGGCTAACTCTCCTTCCAAGAGGTTAAAGATTTCTGGGTCGTCCTGATTAGACCCATAGATCACACAGAGTATATCCTAAATTGAGTTCCGCTATCACCCATCTCCCTGCACTATCGGATTTGTGTTGTTTAGCCCCGCCTAAATAGGGTTTGGCTAGAATGGCAACCCCCCTAACTGTTGATGCAAGCCAGGATTTCAAACCCCCTAAAATCCATCAAATTTCATTTTACCCAAGGAAGGTGAGTCTCCTGTATGCAAAAAATATCAATATTATTAAATTTAGAAAAGTGTCCCACCCTTTGACGCTTCCTCGCATCATTCAGGCCACCCACGTTGGCTGTACAGATTTTAATGCTTGACATATCTTTGCACCAAATTTTTCTGATGAGCCTGGATTGTAGTTATAACCTTCAATGAAACCTTAAGGCCGATAATATTAACCTCGAAACTCCTTATTTTCTCTTTTTTTGCTTTTTCCCCCAGCCCCTTATCTCCCCCCTCCTTATCCCCCACCCTTCCCCCCCACCCCCTTAACCCCCACACCCCCCTTGCCCCCCCCTCCCTTCCCCAGCACCCCTGCACCCTTACTCGTGAGGCGCTCAGACCAGGTCTGTGCGTGTGATGGTCACCGTGAGAACAGTGAAGCCCTTTACACAACAATCCTTATCAACAACCAGTCACCCCTTACGTCCTTCTAAATAGCCATACCCCAAGTTTACGTGACCCTTCAATAATGCTTCAATAGTGCTTCAGAGGCCGGCACATATATATCCAATATTGTGTAGCTCTATTTCCCGTAAGTGTCCAGATACTCTTTGGCTTTAATTTCAGAGGCAAAATAAATAGTTCTCCCTTCATTAATGATTTTTAACTGAGCTAGGTTGATCAAATAGGCCTGTATTTTTTTCTCCTGAAATGGATTAATCAGTTGCCTGAGTCTCCAACGTCTCTCCACCGCTGCGTGGCAGAAATCCGGGCGGACAAAGAAAAAGACCCCTTCAATGTTCCTCTTAGCATCCGGTCTTGCCTTCTCCGCAATTGCCTGCCTCAGCACAATGTTGCCCAGGAAGATTAGGATTGCCCTGGGTTTGTCACCTTCCTTTGTACCTCTTTTGATTTTAAACGGGGTGCAGTGCGGTGCGCTCGCTGGATCTCTGCAGCTCAGTACCAACTTGAGAGCTCCGCGAATGCCTGCTCAAATAATTTAATACCATAAGCCCTGACATCAGACCCTTCCACTCCCTCGGGTACCCCAAGAATCTGGAGATTATTCTGTCTGAGCCGGTTCTGCATGTCCTCCAGTTTCCACTGGATGTCTGTTACTTGTGAGCTTTGGGCTTCAACCTTGTTGGTTTTGGCTGCCGCTTCCGCCTCCGTAGAAACCACTCTTTCCTCAAGGTTAGTGACCCGATCTCCCAGGTTAATGCAGGCCTTGGACAGCTTCCTAACAACACCCCGTATTTTCCTTACAGCGGTTTGAGACTTCCGACTGTCCTGCCGGGCTTCCTCCCCGTGGGCCAAGATCTCCTTGTGGAAAGTTTCCAGGAGTGACATCTAAGCAGCAGCCCCCCCCCCGGGCTCCGCTGCTGGGGCATTGCTGAAGAGTGGTCCCAGCCCAGCTAAGCTCGCATTGAGGGGGCTCACGGCTTTTCGGCCCCCTTTGAGATTTGACCGCAGTTACCGGAGAGTCAGGCACGTGATCACTTTCTGAATCAAGGTCTGAAACCAGATTAGAACTATGATCTTCATCATCCTCTGACCACTCGCCTCCCTCCGACACTGAGAAAAAACATTCGCTCTGGACCTTTTCATTCTCTTTTCCCTTGTCGGCTTCTGGGCGGGCGACCGCGTTCTCCTGATCTTGCCCCTGACATTCCTTCATCACCTCGCCAGATTCCAGACCATCTTGGTTTTCCGCCTTGTTCTCGGCTTCATCCATACCAGCTAAGCTCCCTTGACTGGCACCAGCCTCAAGTCCGGCATTGATATCCCCTGGTTCACAATCATGCAGCCTGTAGTTGCTGGCAGTCCAACTCTCCAGATTACCTGGGGGATTAAGCTCAGCTATATCAGCTCTTTCCACTGTGCTTTGTGCTGCATAACTCAGGGGCAGAGGGGGGTCAGCCGAATCAGCTAAGGTTAAGGAGGTTATATCAGCCACTGCCTCTGGTTCCACCTCGCCACCCTCCCCAGCTAGTATTGTGGTTTTTTAGCCCCTTCGCTCTGCCAGTCTTAGTAAAGATATCTGCAATTGGGGCTGTGGCTGTGGCCTGCCTCGTTCTCGCCGCAATCTGTTTTCTTACCGGGGGGGTCTGCATTTTGCCATCAGTGTCACCCGATGCTGTCTCCTTATACCGCAATCTCTTTCGCGTCCTGCCGACTCCACTAGCTCTCGCCCAGACACCGCTCTGCTCCGCGAAGCCCGCGGAATTTCGCCCTTGCTCCGCCCCTTCGCTCTCCGGCTCCGACTCTGACGACGGGTGCGGGAACACACAGTGAGAGCGGACCGGGTCAGCTCCTGATAATCCGCAGCGCAGAGCCGCGGCAGGTGAGTAAACAGAGCATCAGTTTAGTTTTTTCCGCTGATTTTGTTCAATTCTGCCGTTTATTCCTTACAGAAGGATTAGGGAACTCCAGGGTGAAAAGGGGAACATCGCTGGGTCTATTTACTTGAGCTTCACTGTTCTGCTGCGCTCGGCCACAGCTAGGCGGCCGCCATCTTGCCCCGAGTAAGCAAATATCCTAGTGAATATTTTAGTTGTTTACTGTAGCAAAGAGATCATTAGGTTTCACGCAGCACACACCTTATCACTAAGTATGGGCGAATTTTGCGAATTCGCGATTCACAAATTTGCGTATTTACGAATTCGCAATCCGCAAAATTTGCGATCTTTCGCGAATTTTTCTTTTTTTGTTTTCGCAAGGGTTTCTGCCAGTTTGCGAGGGTTTTTTACCAGTTCACAAATGCGAACTTACTTGTCGGGTCGCAACGGTCGCGACCATGTTGTTCTACGTCTGGTTCATCACAGCACCCTCTGTTTCACCACTGCCACCCTCTGGTTTCACCCATGCCACCCTCTGGTTCATCAATGCCACCCTCTTGTTCATCACTGTAGATTATGGGGGGAAAAGCACACCTGCCCTGCCTCAACTGAAATGAATTAATTTGGGGCTGATTAATGTCTCACTGAATTTGAGCTGGCACCTGCTTCCTTAGCTGTAAGTGCTTCCTGATTAATGATGAACTTGAACTTTTGTACCTGCTAAGTGCTTTCAGTTTTGAAAAATTCGTTAGCACACCTGCCCTGCCTCAACTGACATGAATGAATTAGGGGCTGATTAATGTGTCACTGAATTTGAACTTCCAGTCTGGCACCTGCTTCCTTATCTGTAATTGCTTTCTGTTGCAGTGTAAATTTTTTTAACAGGACCTTTGTGGCATACTTGTAGCTATTCTCTGAGCCTGCTGTGAGGGTCAGAGCGGGGTCATAGAATAGTTGCAAGTAGGCAACTGAACTCTGGAGGGGCCCCTCAGGAAGCACTGCAGGGAATGGTTACTAATGATGAGCTTGAACTTTTGCACCTGCTGAGTGCTTTCAGATTTGCAAAAATCGTTTTTCTGCAATTTCGCGCGATTCGCGAATTTGCACGAGATCGAATTCGCAAGCCGCGAATTCGTGCGAATATGCGATTTTTTGTTTGCGGCATGTTAGTTCGCGTGGTTTTTTGCGAGCCGCTTGTAGCGCAACGACGTGAAGTTACCCTAGCGGTCGTACGTGGGCGCGCCCATCTTGTTTGCGTGACGTAATTCCGTTTCCGGGCGCTATGTGTAATCTCGCAAAGTGTGCGGCTCGCTAGTACAAGTTCGCGTGTGATCGCGGGGGAAATCTCGTGCAAACTTACCCACGGGGTTGTGAACGGGCGCGGCCATCTTGTTTTTCATTCATTGCTATAGTTCTGGGCATCCTTTCTGTATCCTCTCTCAATCTCTGCCATCCTTTGCTTGTTTGAAGTTTTTTTTAATCTATTTTACTTATTATCTATCCTTCTATTTTTCTAGCTCTATATTTTTGTGTTTTCTGCTACATTTGGTTAATTTTAAAATACTTTTTAAAACTCTTTTCCTTTCTTCTTCCCTATTCTATTTCTTATTTCTTATTTACCTTCCTTTCTGCCTAGACCATGGTAAAGGGAGCCGGGAAGCAGCCCGAAAAGGGAAAGGGTCCCGCACCCCGTGCCCGGCTCCCATGCGGGCGTTTGAGGGGGGAGCTAGTGATGCCACGGGAGACCTTTAGCGCGGAGGAGGTGGCCGCACTAGTGTACCATGTACAGCGCCGCCTCCCCAGGACCATCGCGGCATGCGGCAGGATCGCAAGCGGCTACGGGCTCCGGGAGCGCCGGAAGCGGTGGGAGAAGGTGTGCCGGGCCATGTATGAACACTCTCGGGTCCGGCGCACCTACAACCAGGCCACCCACCGTTGGACGGATCTCCTGGACCTGGAACGCGACCTGCTCGACCTGCTCGGCGTCGAGATCCCCGGGCTTGGTGAGTAGTAGTAGCTATTTCATCACTACTCTGTTTTCTCCTGCTCTGTGTGTTATTATATTGCAAATTTTTGTTTTTTACCAAGAGCAATAATGCTGCCGATTACATTGTAGGTAAATTATATTTCAAAATCTTCTGTGCATTTCAGGGGCACTGCTCTCCTTCTCAGTAGCGTTGCTACTATGCTTATTTGTTTTCGATTTTGTGTTCATTTCATTGGCCTGAGAAATTATGTATGAGTGTAGTTTACAGAACTGCGTAATGCTAGACACTAAAGGGCAGATTTGCAATTACCGGCGCATCCCTGCAAAGTAGCAGGGATGCGGCAGTAATTGTGCGCCACGCCACCACCACGAATGGTGCGCAATATTTACAATGCGGCGCACCATGGGCCCAAAACTTCACTGTAGCGTTACGCATCTGTGCCGTAAAGGCAGCGCATTGCTGGAGTTGAGTCGCAACGATGGTGCAGCTCCAGCAATGCTCTGGGGTGCCCTATCTCCCCAATGCTGCGGCAAGCCGTGCATCTGCTTCAAGCAGGTGCAGGGTTTGAGTGACGCATCATTGTCCTAAAAGTGACTGATTGAAATCTTGTAGATTTCCCTCAGCCACAGTAAGGATTTGTTCCTGCGCAGGAACGCCCTCCCTTGCGCCAGAACGCCCCCTGATGGCGCAGGGCTTTACAACGTGATGCATCTCCCATATGCGTCACGTTGTTAATATACGCCGCACAATGGCGCCTCTTTTGTTCAGCCGCTGCGTAACAAAAGTCACGCAACCACAGAGCAAAAGAGCCGCAAGGGGCTTGTAAATCTGCCCCTACAGACTCAAGTCCAGTCCTTCCTTTGTACACCTGGCAATAAGAAGAAATAGTGGTGGTGGATTGATAGTTTGAGTATTTTAATGACTGGTTAATGTAGTAGGAAACTTTTTAGTGTTGTCACTGATCTGCAATCACAATGGAGTTTGTGTGTCACTTCGCGTGCTGCGGACTGCTGCCTGCCAGTCCCAGGCGAACCTTTTTAGTAGTTTGTTTAGTGAGCTACATAACTTTCCAAGTTGACGGTCCGCAAATCAAGCAATACTAATATCGTAGTAGACCACATGAGATAGGTCAATATATCCCGTGGAATAGTTGTCTATTTGCTATTTCGCCAAAATATTTTGTTATTGTTCTTTTGAAATGTTTGATTTGGTTGACAACAATCATCCATGTATTTGGGTCTTTCTTTCTTTCTTTCATGTTGTACATCAGCTCCCCCCAGGGGCAAGAGGACAGAGGAGGAGGTGGTATCGGCTGCTGCTGCTGTAGAAGGCCAGGATCGGTCAGGAGAGGGCTCCTTTGCTGGCCCCGGTAAGTTTTCATTTTAATATAGAGTACCTATTTTTTCCTAGCGTTCCTCATTCGATTTTTTCTAAATCGTCTTTGATCTTCTTGTAGACTGTATCTAAATTCTTATCCTGCCTCTACTATGACTCCCTGTGGTATTACTAGATTATTCTTCTTAGTCTGTCTAAGTAGCTAACTAAGATTGCACAGTTGGCAAAAGGTGTTAAACGACACTTCCATTCTAGTCAGCAATAGTTCTATGCACTGAGTGCAGTCCTCTGGGATTGTCCATAATGTCTTTCAAGTCTTCTAAATGTTTATGCTTTGACAATTCCCAACAATAAAATGTGAATGACCACCAAGAAAGAATAAGATACTACTTTACTTTTGGTTTGGATAGGAGGACAATCGATACTACTCCTTTTGCAGGGACAAATCTGCACAAACAGAACTATGGACACTAAATAGTGCGTTGTTTATCAATTATAATAGGCGCAGGTAGACTTTCCACATACCTCAGTGATAACAGACTTTGAAGAACCCCCAATCTCCTTACTGACTAGATAGTGTGGCAGAGTCATTTAGCTCCCGAATTCATCGATGATTGATCCCCAATGATGATTATCCAACGCAGGACAAGAGTACGGAGTCAGAGTCCAGAAGTGTCAGAGGCACGGACTCCTACTTACAAATTGCAAAACCTTTTGCTCAGTCACTCTTGACCAAAGACCACAAAGCTTCATTAAAAGTAAAAACATTTATTAAAATCAAGTTTGTCATAAAACATAAACGGTTGATTAAAAATGGAAAAGTGCTTAGAGATTTATTTCACATATTTATTGTGGGCGAGCCGAGCCCTCACCTGGTTTGAACTTTAATTTTTCTTTTTGGTGCTCAATCGTTGGTCACTCCGTCCTAGTGATGATGATCTGATCTTGCTCTTGTTCTTAGAAGTGAAGCTTCTGTCTGTTATGAGAAAAATGGTGCGTGTGAAAAAGCAAGCATTCATCAGTTGTGCCAAAAAGTGCAGCAAGACAACACCCTTCCCTGGAAAAAGGGACATTTTTACTTTAGAGTAGACAGTAACAAACTATTAGATTGGTTTCTGTATTCACATTTCTTCATACCTAGACAAAATACTAGTGAGTGGTGTATGACATCTAACATTCTTAAATGTACTTTGTAGGTGGAACATCTGGTGCCGGGGCCAGCGCGGAGGTGGAGGAGGACACTTTTGGGGAGGAGGCGGTGCAAGTGCCGGAGTAAACTGCTGTGAGGGTTGCCACTGTAGTGGCGGGCAGTGGTAAGCTCTTATATTCCTTACTTATTGAGATTGCAGACTGCAGAGTGTGCTCTCTGCACGGGTGTAGTATATATGTTGTACAATTAAGTTACTATACTGTTAAGAAGACTTTCAAATTTAGAACAAAGTTTTTATCAACCAGGTAGTAGCCTCCTCTAAATTTACTTCAACTCAGCGGTGATTTTTTTTTCGAGAATCCAAATCAGATCTGGGATGAACTTGATGGATGGGATGAACGAAAAGCGAAAGAAGGGTGTAAGTAAGTGTGGAAGGACGAGCAAGTTAAAAGTAATGATGACTGACAAAGAAGAATGATACGTGTTTGATTGGTGCCCGAGGTGGCTGGGAAGGAATATGATGCATGGCTGGGTGAAGGATGAAGCAAGGATGGGTGGAAGGAGAACAGCCTGGGTGGGTGAAACAGAAACTGTATGTGTGCGCAATATATCCTTTGGTTGAAATTCAAATGCAAGTCAAGCACGGATGTATGGCTTGCGGTTTCCCAAATAAAATGAAAAGGTTGTTTTCCCGTGAGAAAACGTAAGGTTTGTCCAGATGAGAGACATGAAGAAGAATGATTGACATATAGTTTGAATGGATGGATGCCTGGATCATGGTACTATCTGACTCTTAGATAGCATATGTGTATCTAGAGAGAGTAGACGGTCACTGGATGAACTAAGTGTTACTTTGAAGAGCATGTAACACCGCACCCACACATCCGTTCCAGTGTAGGAAAGGCAAGGAAAAGAAGTTTTAATTTTGTCCGAATACTACCATGAATAGTAGCAGTAGTTTGTATTGCAAGCACAGCATATATCCGGCTATTACGATGGCCACTCACTACCTCTGTTAATAAGTTTAGTAGAACTCGGTCATTCATGTGTGGATGTATCACTGTTCACTCAATAAAAAGCAAAGCACTTAAACTCATCCCATATGTAAGCAAATACATACCATGTGCAGTGATAGATAATCAGATTATTTATCTTCTTCATTTTCCTTTTCTAGTATTCATTGGCACTGTAGGGTGAAAGTTAAATTAATTAAGCAGTAGCCCTTGTACCAAAGTATTCTCAGTGCCACCCGTAATAGAAAAGTAAGAGCATCACCACCTGCATGTACTGGACCGGTACAGTAACGCAAGTCTGTCTCACTCATCATGGCGGGCGTCTGTTTTTCTCGGGTGCAAGTTGACTGCGCTGGCATTATGCCGGCTTGCAGAAGTTAACATACCAATTTTGCTAAACAAGAGAGAAGAAGAAGAATAAGACTGGTGTACTGTCATAGTCGACTCTAATGGCGTGAGTCCATAGTGCTCGTAGAATTGATTCCTTAAACTCCCACTAATGTTAGAGCAAGGATGAAGAAGTGGAGGTTAGATAGATACTGGCCACAATAGTTATGTACAGCGCTTGCAAGTTGCCAGTTCTACTGTGACACAACTTTCTGCTGAATCATTTTGTGTTAATCTTAAAGAGCATTGGTTACAGACTATGTCTTCCTTTCTTCATATAGATGCTCCTTCCAAACCAACACGGAAGGAGCTGGCTAAAAGGGCCCGGCAACATAGGCTGGAGGCGACTGTCGCCGAATATCGGCGGCTGGTGGCCCAGGAGGAGGGGGACACGCAGTCAACCACAACATCGACCGGGACAGCTGCATCCTCCTCCGCGCTCCCTGGGTCAGCCAGTCAGCGCAGCAGGTCTCCAGCGGTACGGAGCCGGGGTACCGCAGCCACCCGCCACCGCCGAGCAGCAAAAAAATCAGCTGCCCCCCACAGCAGTACCAAAAAAAGGTTGCACCGCCTTTCACTCAGGGTGTCCTACCTCGAGCAGGAGCTGTTGAACACCAAAACCCTGCTCGAGACCCTCCGCAAAGAGCATGCCGACCTGGCCCAAAAAGTGAACAGCAGACAGCAGTAGGAGGAGACTGTCCCTTGCCCCTTTTTTAAAGACATCTGGGGGCTGGGAATTCGGAGTTGTTTTTTTTGGACTTTTCATGGACATTCGTTGGGGTTTGGGAGGGGGGGTGGGTTGGGTCTTGCAGGAGATTATTTATGTTAGGGATATAAATATACTTTAAACTTTATCTTAGCATACGTGTTTTTTACTGCTTTTGAGGCTGTTGGGTGGGGGTTTAACAGTAAGTTTGTTTTCCTGAAACTTAAGTGGCATCTTGATTCAAGTTGTGTAAGTAATTGCCCAAATTTTTCCAAAACTAAGTGCCTCTCACAGAGTAAGTGCATTCAATAGTCCTAGGACTTTACTAACACTACCGTCAGTCTCTCGTCTCTCCTAATACTCCATTATACTACCTCCCCCTAAACGCTTATCTTACCTGTAATTTGTGTTTGGAAATAGGGCTAGGCACAGGGCTGGCTGCACGGGAAATGGCGATTAAGGTTGGCAATCCTGGGCGGATGAAATGTCATCATTGCGGTGGTACTAGTGGTGTTACACAGTGGCAGTTGCAGCATATGGAAAAAAAAGAAACTGAAACCTTGTTTGTCCTTACCGTAGCATTAGAACGGTACGATAGAGAATATAGCAGGTGACAGTACACTAGAACAGTGCCACAATGTAGCCTAACAAATGGTAAAGTATTGAAAGTATAAATACTACTTGCGTTGAATTTCTTTGACATTGGCTACTACTACAAGAAATAGTACTGAATGTGAAGGACACAGCAGCTTAATCATTTGCCACGTCTAGGAGGAGTATGTTCTTGATGATCAATCAAGTTGATGGCGCACCTGAAAATCTGCTTTCATTTGCCAATAGTCATGGGTCTGTGTCAAGCTGAGTAAGAATATATCCTCGGATTCCTTCACCAGCCTGTTGCTATGACCTTATCCTCCCCAGCAAGTGTGTGGAATTATTGCTGTCATTTAGTCACACATCAATCAAAACCACACAGCCCGGGGGAAGAGGTTTAGGGTTTGGAAAATGGATGGGAATGGGGGTTTTTGGGAAAGTTTTGTTGAGAGAAGAAAAGAAATGACAGCATGGACAAACAATAATTGAAGATAAACAAATCTTTGGGTACAAAGCTATCCATAAATCTTTTAAGTGACATAAAGGAAGTGCATGCACTACTGCATGCATGGTTACAGAAAAGTAAGTAGTACTTTCGACAACCGTGAATGAAAGAATGCGACAGTACAGGGCTGCAGTAATTATGCGTTTTCACTTGCCTATCTCTGCACTCAGAGAAACACTTTGTACATTAAATTAGGTTTGAAAAATAGCAGAAGTAAAACCTATACAATTGCTGTAGGGATGAATTCAGAAGCAGAGATCAAAGAAATGCAGAGTCACACTCATAGAAGTTCACAGCAATAACATTACTTAAAAGATAATTAGAAAAGAACGGATACTGTATCTGTATGTTGTTGTAGTTGTCCTGTTGAATTTGGGAAGTTGCATGCATCCAACCATTCCTCTTATTAGCAGGACTCCTCCATTCCATATGATGCGCCGCCCATCAATGTTGGTGACCAGAAGACACCCTGTCCACAGCCTGCCTGGCGGATGCTGAATTGCGGCTCACTAATGTGAAGCCTGACTTCATCCTTTTTTTTCCCATTGCACAGGCTGAAACCCGGCCTGTAATTATTGATGGAAAAACAGGAAGTTATATTAGAACACCACTGACAAATAAATATAAGGTATGTACGCTGTGTAGTGCAAAAAGTCACACTTTGAGTTTCCTAATAGACAGTACAATATTTTTGAAAGTGCGTACTCTTTCTGAGTCTCCTTTTGAAGGATAAATAAGTATGGGCGAATTAATTTAGCGGATTTTTCCCCTCAAGCTAGGTGTACTGTAAACTGTGTTTTAGAACAAAATTAGACCTTCCCAGCAGTGCTCCCAGACCCTTACTAAACCCAGTCGCAAAAATGTAGAAGACCCCCAATCAGATCTCAAAAAACATGCGATACTGGTATCTGTCAGAGGCCTAGTAGAAAATGGTGACAAAACGTACTTTGAAAGTAAAGTAGGCCCAAATCCCCCCTCACCCACCATGGATTGTATTCAAACCACTTGCAAGCAAGCAAAAGTATCCATACCCAGCATTGCTCCAATACTCGCAAACCCCCCCAGAAACACCAGGAACCCCCACAAACTGCCCCCCGAAAACAGTAGAGTGAGCGAAATCTCAGAAAATGCAAAAACTTTTTCCCCAGGGATTGTCTCCAAAACACTTTCTTTCGGGTATTAGACCTTCCCAGCAATGGCCCCAGAACTGTCAACCCGGGCGAAAACAAGTTTAACACCCCCAAAAAGCCAAAAAGCAACACCCGGAAAAGCCACACTTAGGAAACTTTGGGCCTACCTGGAATGCAGTCCAAATGAGCTCTGCAGCTAGGCCCTAACTCCCCTTTTCCACCACGGATTTTCTGAAAAACAAATGCAATCAACATTAGACTGTCCCAGACCCCAAAACCCACCCCCAAAAACCAAAGACAGGCAAGTGACCGAAAACGCAATATACTTTTTCACCTCCGATTTTCTCCAAACCACTTTTATCCGGTATTAGACCTTCACAGCAATGCCCCAGACCCGTCAACTCACCCGCAAAGAAGTAGAACACCCCCACAATTGCAGGGTCTTTCTTCATTGGGCGTAATCCAGCCATCTGCTTTGAGGGAAATAGGAGTCTGGAGGAGGAGGATAGAGGAGCATGTTCTTGTGAACTTGTGAACCTGAGGAATGCAGGCTACGGCACCTTCAAATCAATAAGCAAATAAGTGAAGACAGTTCTGCTGATGGGCTTGTTTTTGTGATTAGGTGATTAAAGGTTTTTTATATCGATTTTGCAAAACAAAGAAAGACAGACACACAGGAATAAAAGTGAATAAGGACGAAAAAGAAAGTTAGTGATTCATTGACTCATTTTCAGGGCTCGGTGTCAGGGAAGAAGAGCTCGTCCTCAAACTCTGCGAATTCAGACGGGAGTAGGTCAGTTAACAGAGAAGTACTTCCCTCATCTAAGTTGGTGTCCTCCTCGTCTTCTTCCTGCGTGCATTCTCGTATTTTGTAATCTGGTGGTATGAAGTGCTGATTCATCTTGATCATTGTTAACCTCTCCACATTTTTGGGCGCGAGGCGGGTCCTTTTGGAAGTTACAATGCCACCAGCAGCACTGAAAACACGTTCAGAAGACACGCTTGTGAGTGGACATGACAAGTAATTTACAGCCAGGTTGGTGATCTCTGGCCACACATCTCTTTCCCCATGCCAATACGCCAATGGGTCATGATGAACATAGACCTCTGTTGAGTCATTCAGATAGGCCTGCACCATCGACTCAAGGTTCTCCAGGGTTCCTCCACTTTGCTTACTTTTTTCTGGGACCTTTTGAGAAGCAAACCCAAGCTGAGTTAGCCAATCCTCTTCTTCACACAATATTACTGTTGTGTCTGGTGCAGATGATACGGTTGCTGGTGTCGTTAACGGCTGAGAGGGAAAATCACTCACTTCTGCCACAGCCACAGAGGCAGAAGTGGATTTTTTTGACTCCGAATGGCCTGCTGATGCTGATGTACTGCCTTTTCCTTCAATTTCCTGCCGTTCTCTTTCAACCCGAGTGGCTGACACAGCTAGCCAATGTTTGTACTTTGTAACATCTGCGTCAACAAAAGGAAAGAATACTCTGCCTGCCACTGCCTTTATATACCGTGGATCCAGAATAGTAGCAGAAATATAATGCTGTTCTGTGTGGATCTTTTCAAGACGTTCATCGCGAAGTAGGCGCTGTAATAACTTCTCTGCCAACTCAAATGCTTCTTGCTTTCCATCTTTTTGAAACGTAGAAGACACCGCCTTCAGTTGGTGCTCTAGCATGCGCAACAATGGGATAGCTTTTCCAAAATTACAGTCCTCCCTGCTGACTGCACGCGTGAAGACCTCAAAAGGACGAAGCATGTCTGTCAGGCTTTTAACTACCTCCCATTGCTCCACCTCTATCCTCAGGTCTATCATAGGTGTACCCAGTTTAAAGAAATACTGATCGACTACCGCATACTGCTCATACAGACGCTCAAGCATGTAGAAGGTTGAGTTCCAACGTGTTACCACCTCCTGGATGAGTGCTTTCACTGGCACTTTACGTTCATGTTGCAGGCACCTCAGCTGCTTCAAGGCCTTAAAAGAATGGTTGAAATGTGTGCACATTCTTCGGCAGGTGGTCAGTAACTTGTAGACTGGACCTTCTTCAAGCAAGAATTTTTTAACAACCAGGATTATACAGAGCACCAAACACGGCACTCTGAAATAGTTACCCCTATCCATGGCCTTAACTACATTGGCGCCATTATCCGTGGAAACATAACCAATCGTGCGTTTTCTTGGGGACAGCCATTGAAAGACCTCCTGTATGAGTTTTCTCCATGGCCAGTTTTCTCCATGGCAAACATGGCTACTGTTGCATGTTTCCGAGCAGCTTTATAAACTTTGTCCGTATCAACACCTGCATTTAGCTTTGCTTTAACCCCTGAAAAAGAGACCCAGTGTGCAGTGATGCACATGTAATCAGTGGCTTGGCAACTGGTCCACATGTCTGTTGTCAGATGTATAGTGTGAACAGCACTCTCCTGCAAAGCTGCCCCAATCGCCTCCAGCACATCTTCATGTAGTGCTGGAACCGCAACTCTGGCAAAATAGAACCGTCTAGGAACCTTCCATTTAGGGCAGAGTGCTGCCACCATTTCAAGAAAACCCACCCCTTCCACAAAAGAAAAAGGGAGAAGGTCCAGCGCTAGCATTTTAGCCAGCTTAGTGTTATACAGACGCGCCGTTGGGTGGTTGCGTTCAAATGGCGCATCTGAAAACAACATGCTTCTAATGGTGGGCTGGACCATTTTACGGGATGATGATGACTTTTTTCGACCCAGTTACGCTCAGTGATGATGATGAACTTTTTCGCATTGGTGTCTCACTCTCTCCCACACTCTTAGTGTGGCTCATATATCTTGCAGGGGGTGTGCTGCTGACAGGGGTACTGGGTGTAACTGAAGAAATGTTTGACGCTTCTTCCTCCTCGTCATCATCAGATGAAACATCAACGGATACAATTTGTTGACTTGCAATTCGGGCTGCCTTGATCTCCCTTAGGTGAGCATGCCATTTGACAATGTGCTGTCTTTCAAGATGACCTCTCTGGCCTCCGGTACCATAGTTGGTACCAAGTTTACCACGACTAACTCGAACCTTACAAATGGTACAAATGGCTATGTTTTCCCTTGTTGGGCTAACACTAAAGAAGTCCCAAACTGCGGACTTCAAATGTCTGTGGGGGGCGGAGGAGGCGATACAGGGAATGCTAATGCCAGATGAAGTGGAGGATGTGTGTTGCCGAAATTTACTACGTTGTGCACTTACAGCACCACTAATTGAGGAAATGGAGGTCGAGGTGGATGGAGGTCCCTTCTGGTGAGAAAATATGGAAGTTGTAGGTGGTGGTGTACTAGTTAACTGCATTGGTGGTGGTCACATTGACACATCGCCAACATCACGCTCAGCAGCATTTCGGGATAGGGTAAAAATGTCTGTTTGCTGCATGCCCGCTGAGGCTGGAGTGACGTCTATGATGACTGCGTCGTCGTTGTGAGAGTCTTCATCAGCAGGATTATACGCCACTTCTTGTTCAGCGTCATCATCACACTCCATAACTATGAGACTTTCGGGGACCTTCCTTTTACGCTTAGCTACCTTTGTCAGATCATGGTGTGCCTCACTCTCAGAAAGCACTGGTGGTTCCCAATTTTCATCCATATCATCAGAAGGAAGGGGGCTTGAAGAAGATGTAGACACCATCCTTGATCTTTTCCTTGCTGGGGATCTGGAAGACAGTGAATCATCAGGAGGAGTGGCTTCCTCAGATGATACCTCGGCTTGAATGTCGATTTCCTGATGTGCCCCTACTTCGGGAGGAACAACTATTGTGGGCACTTGTGCCGCTCCATGCACCTCTGCTTGCACCTCTCCTTGCGCCGCCTCTCCTTCCACATGTACTTGGGCTTGTACTTGCACATGTGGTTGTTGTTGCGGCTGTGGTTGTTGAACACTCGTCAGATGAGTTACAACAACCTGTGTTGATTGAGGGATGCTGCTACTTTCTTGCGATGAGCCAACATCACTGGTCGATGGTGATTGAACAACTATACTGGCTGCCTCTGCAGCACTCAAGGGCTTGGACCTAAGTTGGCGTGGTGGTGGTGGCACTGAGCCCAATGGAGCGGAGGTGCTGCTCCCAGCTTGGTCCCCAGTAGACCCCGCTGCTGCTGCAGGCGTACTTTTTTTTCCCCAAAAAATGTGGCTGTCGGCACACCAGTCTCCTTGGTAAGTGGCGCCACTTGCTTCTTCTGCTCCTTACTGGCAGCTTTCTTGCTAGAGGAGCTACGGGCAACTTTTTTTGGGGCCATCTTCTTCAGATGTCAGAACAGCAGGCCGCAGTTGCACAAGTTGCAGAGTTGTCTGTGGCCAAACGTGACGTTGTGCTGCACACACCGCAGCAGGACTTTTTCCTGGCACTGATGAGGAACGATGAGGCTGATGATTCGTCTTTCTGCACCTAAAAGCAAACGAAGCCAGAGGAACATCAGTTAAATAAATGTTGCATATGTAGCGCTTCAATTAATAGTTTGCAAGTAAGCATTTTTATTATACCCACCCCCAAAAATGGAAAGACCAATAAAAGGCACCACTGACAGAGTACCCCTGTGCATAATGGATGAAAGCATGGCAGACTGGGTGCAGGCCTAAGGCACAACAAAGCACACTGCCTGGCTTCAAAATGGCCCCTTAACCCCCACCACATAGCCAGGCCCTGCCTGTACCAGTCCTCAAAATGGCCCCCACCCACATGGCCATGCCCCATCAACACCCCAAAAAATCGAAAAACACACAAAAATCACCACAATCCAAAGCCATCCATACCCTCAATGATGTTTACATTCAAGACACCCCACAGAAAGACTAGGCCCATGCACCACTGAGTAACCCTGGGCATAATGGATGAAAGCAAGGCACATTGGATGCAGGCCTATGGCACAAAGCACACTGCCTGGCTTCAAAATGGCCCCTTAACCCCCACCACATGGCCAGGCCCTGCCTGTACCAGTCCTCAAAATGGCCCCCACCCACATGGCCATGCCCCATCAACACCCCAAAAAATCAAAAAACACACAACAATCACCACAATCCAATGCCATCCATGCCCTCAATGATGTTCACATTCAAGACACCCCACAGAAAGGCTAGGCCCATGCACCACTGAGTAACCCTGGGCATAATGGATGAAATCAAGGCACATTGGATGCAGGCCTATGGCACAAAGCACACTGCCTGGCTTCAAAATGGCCCCTTAACCCCCACTACATGGCCAGGCCCTGCCTGTACCAGTCCTCAAAATGGCCCACACCCACATGGCCATGCCCCATCAACACCCCAAAAAATCGAAAAACACACAAAAATCACCACAATCCGATGCCATCCATGCCCTCAATGATGTTCACATTCAAGACACCCCACAGAAAAACTAGGCCCATGCACCACTGAGGAACCCTGGGCATAATGGATGAAAGCAAGGCACATTGGATGCAGGCCTATGGCACAAAGCACACTGCCTGGCTTCAAAGTGGCCCCTTAACCCCCACCACATGGCCAGGGCCTGCCTGTACCAGTCCTCAAAATGGCCCCCACCCACATGGCCATGCCCCATCAACACCCCAAAAAATCGAAAACCACACAAAAATCACCACAATCCAATGCCATCCATGCCCTCCATGATGTTTACATTAACGAGACCCCACAGAAAGACTCAGTCCATGCACCACTGAATGCCCCTGGGCAAAAGGCCCCAACAACAGCCAAAAAATCGAAAAACACACTAACATCACCACAATCCAATGCCATCCATGCCCTCCATGATGTTTACATTAAAGAGACCCCACAGAAAGACTCAGTCCATGCACCACTGAGTAGCCCTGGGCAAAAGTCCCCAACAACAGCCAAAAAATCGAAAAACACACAGAAATCACCACAATCCAATGCCATCCATGCCCTCCATGATGTTTACATTAAAGAGACCCCACAGAAAGACTCAGTCCATGCACCACTGAGTACCCCTGGGCAAAAGGCCCCAACAACAGCCAAAAAATCGAAAAACACACAAAAATCATCACAATCCAATGCCATCCATGCCCTCAATGATGTTTACATTCAAGACACCCCACAGAAAGACTAGGCCCATGCACCACTAAGTATCCCTGGGCATAATGGATGAAAGCAAGGCACATTGGATGCAGGCCTATGGCACAAAGCACACTACCTGGCTTCAAAATGGCTCCTTAACCCCCACCACATGGCCAGGCCCTGCCTGTACAAGTCCTCAAAATGGCCCCCACCCACATGGCCATGCCCCATCAACACCCCAAAAAATCGAAAAACACACAAAAATCACCACAATCCAATGCCATCCATTCCCTCAATGATGTTTACATTCAAGACACCCCACAGAAAGACTAGGCCCATGCACCACTGAGTAACCCTGGGCTTAATGGATTAAAGCAAGGCACATTGGATGCAGGCCTATGGCACAAAGCACACTCCCTGGCTTCAAAATGGCCCCTTAACCCTCACTACATGGTCAGGCCCTGCCTGTACCAGTCCTCAAAATGGCCCCCACCCACATACCATGCCCCATCAACACCCCAAAAAATCGAAAAACACACAGAAATCACCACAATCCAATGCCATCCATGCCCTCAATGATGTTTACATTCAAGACACCCCACAGAAAGACTAGGCCCATGCACCACTGAGTAACCCTGGTCATAATGGATGAAAGCAAGGCACATTGGATGCAGGCCTATAGCACAAAGCACACTGCCTGGCTTCAAAATGGCCCCTTAACTCCCACCACATGGCCAGGCCCTGCCTGTACCAGTCCTCAAAATGGCCCCCAACCACATGGCCATGCCCCATCAACACCCCAAAAAATCGAAAAACACACAAAAATCACCACAATCCAATGCCATCCATGCCCTCCATAATGTTTACATTAAAGAGACCCCACAGAAAGACTCAGTCCATGCACCACTGAGTACCCCTGGGCAAAAGGCCCCAACAACAGCCAAAAAATCGAAAAACACACAAAAATCATCACAATCCAATGCCATCCATGCCCTCAATGATGTTTACATTCAAGACACCCCACAGAAAGACTAGGCCCATGCACCACTATCCCTGGGCATAATGGATGAAAGCAAGGCACATTGGATGCAGGCCTATGGCACAAAGCACACTGCCTGGCTTCAAAATGGCCCCTTAACCCCCACCACATGGCCAGGCCCTGCCTGTACCAGTCCTCAAAATGGCCCCCACCCACATGGCCATGCCCCATCAACACCCCAAAAAATCGAAAAACACACAAAAATCACCACAATCCAATGCCATCCATGCCCTCCATGACGTTTACATTAACGAGACCCCACAGAAAGACTCAGTCCATGCACCACTTAATACCCCTGGGCAAAAGGCCCCAACAACAGCCAAAAAATCAAAAAACACACAAACATTACCACAATCCAATGCCATCCATGCCCTCAATGATGTTCACATTCAAGACACCCCACAGAAAGACTAGGCCCATGCACCACTGAGTAACCATGGGCATAATGGATGAAAGCAAGGCACATTGGATGCAGGCCTATGGCACAAAGCACACTGCCTGGCTTCAAAATGGCCCCTTAACCCTCACTACATGGCCAGGCCCTGCCTGTACCAGTCCTCAAAATGGCCCCCACCCACAGGGCCATGCCCCATCAACACCCCAAAAAATTGGAAAACACACAGAAATCACCACAATCCAATGCCATCCATGCCCTCAATGATGTTTACATTCAAGACACCCCACAGAAAAACTAGGCCCATGCACCACTGAGTAACCCTGGGCATAATGGATGAAAGCAAGGCACATTGGATGCAGGCCTATGGCACAAAGCACACTGCCTGGCTTCAAAATGGCCCCTTAACCCCCACCACATGGCCAGGCCCTGCCTGTACCAGTCCTCAAAATGGCCCCCACCCACATGGCCATGCCCCATCAACACCCCAAAAAATTGAAAAACACACAAACATCACCCCAATCCAATGCCATCCATGCCCTCCATGATGTTTACATTAAAGAGACCCCACAGAAAGACTCAGTCCATGCACCACTGAGTACCCCTGGGCAAAAGGCCCCAACAACAGACAAAAAATCGAAAAACACACTTAAATCACCACAATCCAATGCCATCCATGCCCTCCATGATCTTTACATTAAAGAGACCCCACAGAAAGACTCAGTCCATGCACCACTGAGTACCCCTGGGGAAAAAGGCCCCAACAACAGCCAAAAAATCAAAAAACACACAAAAATCATCACAATCCAATGCCATCCATGCCCTAAATGATGTTGAAATTCAACAAAACAGTTGTATCATGCACCCATAACTAACCCTGGTCCTACTGGATACTGTGGCTACCCACAATATATTTTATTTAATGTTCTGAAAAAGTTCCAAAATTGTAGTTGCCGCAACTGTAATGCCCCAAACAAACTTACTTGTGAAATTTCTAATCCAAAAGTGATCCAAAGAAAGTCAAAAAGGCCTCAAATCCAAATATCCAGCAGCATCCACAAAAAGTAATCCTTCCAGGTCAAGATCCAAATCAAAGTGACCAGGACATGAACAAAGCACTGGGAGGAGCCTGCTGGACAGGAACAGGAAGTTGGAGACTGTGGGGCACTTCCTTCCTCCCACCCCCCCCCCCCAAAAATGCACTCCTTGCAAAAAAAAGTGCAGGCAAATGTCAACCTGAGGAGTTATTCTGATAAAAATCATCATTTTCAGAAGGTTTATGCTGCCTGCTGGTGGATTTCTTGTGCAGAATTGCAAATTTAGCAATTTCGCGAGCTCGAGATTGTTGCTGCCCGCCGCATCTACGTGTTCGCAATTGTTTACTCCTGTGATGCGTGATCACGGGCCTTTATGACGTACTCGCGTTGACAAACTGCTTTGCAAGGTGGCGGGCCGCGATGACGTAATCGCGGTCGACAAACTCCCGCAGGATCACGCAGCAAGATCCAAAATGGCGCAGCACATGCAAACATGGCGAAAAACAACTCTTCGAACGCTGAATGACAGTAAGTGACAGTAAGTGAACGCCACGCGCCGCAATATTGTATTTGTCAAGTGCGACCAAGCAAAAAAATCCGCTGCATGCGAATTTGCGAATTTTCGGCAAATTCGCGACAATTCGCAGATTGCGAATTTGCCGAAAATCCTCAAATTCCGCGAGCGGAACGGATTTTACGCCCATACTTACTTATCACCCCCTTTCCCACATAGTAAAATATGCTTGGAAATACACCTTGGAATGAAATCAATCTGAGCATGAACGAGAAAGACAATCAAATATTATGCTGCAACTGTCTAAAATGTGCATAGTGCAGCTCTGGTTCTCGAACATCTCCGGTCCGGTCTGCATTGTAGTCGGTGGAGGAAGGGTGCTGCTAGAAGCCAAAAGTGCTCATCCATGGATAATGTTAAAAGCTTTGCACATAATTGTTGCACTCACATAGTGGTTTACACTAACTGTTGCCTCGGTCAAGAGGCATGCGCTCACAGTGCACGCACTACAACGTTTCAATTTAGGAAACTTGTAATTAAGGAATTACTATGTAATAGGTATTAAGAAACGGAAACAATGTGCTGACATTCAAAGTAGAAGACTATGAGAAAATATGCAAATGTAGCGTTTTAATGATGTTACCAAACTGTTTGCTTTGCTTTGATGTATAAAAAAAGAACTCCACAAAGCTGCTTGGCGCGTTCACTCAGGATTAGGGAGAGGCCAGGTGCGACTGTTGTGGGAGGGGGAATTACAATTACAAACTCTCCTTTCTATTGATTTAATAAACAAATAAATACATCCTCAGCACTTATGTCTCTCCAATATTGCTCTCTTATATTATAATAAATATTGTCCCTAAGTTCCTCTTAGTACAATCCTTATTCTATTTCAAACATCTTTTCATCAAACTCATTCAAATATATACCCATTACTTAGCACATCATACATAAAGGGGTTTCTAAATTTGTACACTCATTAAAAGTAATCTATTGTGTATCCATTCACTTCCTTACATATTTTTTTAAGTTGCATAATTAACCCCCTATGCATTTTGTTCAGACATCCCGAATTCCACAACAGTAGATAATAAATGACACCTAGTTCAAAGAAAATATATATATTCAGAGAAAAAAAACCAAAGGTTACAGGGATGTTATAGTTAAGAAATGTAATTAAAAATCTTAGAAATTCACTGAAAAAAACAAAGGTTACAGAGACGTTATAGTTAGGCTCTAATTTCACTCTACCAAATCAGTGAAATTCAGCAGCTATAGTTAGCTGACCTAACTATAACTCGTGCCCCACAATGTACTGCTGAATTTCACTGGTTTTGTGTGAGTGAAACTTGATCCTATCCTTAGTTTTTTTAATGATTAGCTAAGGTTTTTTCCATTACATTTCCTAACTATAACACAAATATGAATTACAAAGTGTAAAGCAGACATATAGACATATTTTATACACCATTTGAGTCTAGATGTTTAGTAACATATTGGTTTAACTTTAACAATGCATTTGTAAAAAACAAGAAGTTCAAAAAATAACTTTCAACATCTGAACTTACGAATAAAACATACCTGTCAAACACCCATCAAACTATCCATTGTTAACCAAAGGCATGGGGAATCAAAAACTGCTGCAAAACGAGTGCAATGCACAATCTGTAACAAGACCCTTTATTGAGGAATGAACTAAAAATGTTCATTTGGGACAAAGTCAATGTTATATAATCTTTAAATCTATCATAGAAAACGTCTACAAATGGCAATCTAGCAGTGGGAAACTAGAGGACTGTTTATATCAGTGGCAGCAGCAACAATTCCTGGCTAATTCGTCCCTTCAGAGGTTCCGAATACTACAACAGATATGGCTCCAGAGTTTTCAAGGCTGGCCACATATTGCATGGACTGTGTTGTTGGTATAAGTGCTAGTGAGCAGTGTATTACAGCTATTTGCAATGCTGTAAAAATCCTACGTGCTAATTTGTTTCCCTTTTTATATAGTTTGCTCATTTTTGAGTGCACATTTTTCAAATTCCTCCTGTCCCAGTTGCAATTTTGTTACCATAAAAAGAACACACATTTTTTAAAACTGTACAAAAATACAAAACAAAATTGAAAAACAAAACAGAAAATCATGTCACTGGGAAATAAAGAAATATCATTGGATAATACATTTTTCAACTAACAGAATAAGAAGAACAAGCCCATTTTTCTATCTTGAACATCCTTTAAAAGGAGTTCATAATAGTCAGATTGTCTCAACTTACAATATGTCACAACACATTGTCAAAGGGTACAAATAAAAATAATTCTCGGAGATTACCTCCATGCTTTACCATCTAAAAATATACCATAGCAATAGTGTAACAGCAACAACGCTGGGGGAGACCCTTCAGAGGTCCAATCTCAACTTCAAGAATTGGCTCCACATTTTTCCCAGATGGCATGGATTGTTCAGTTGTAGTGAGTGCTGGAGAGCAGTCCATAACAACCCTTTGCAATGCTGCAAAGAATCATAAATGTTGATTTTTTAAAAATGTTGCCCCTTCATAGTTTTTCTACATTAGCAGGTATTGTAACACTACTTACATATAACTCAAAGTGTTCCTCTACAAATAAATGCACACTTTTGTAAGTTATCATTATTTACTTTTTCACTTTTTAAATGCAAGTCAACAGTCTGTGTTGGAATCTTCTAGTGACTGTGTCGACAACATATAGTTTTTGAGATCACATTGTCCTAAATTTTTTAACCTCTTTTTCAAAACTAACAACTTTAATATATGTGTCCTGTTCTGCAACCCCTCCTGTTAACAACTCTTCATTTTCCCTAGAATCCTGCTCAGGACCAAAGAAACTAAACTGCACATCATCACTAACATCTGCCACAGTATTGTGCAAAAGTGCAAAACACAAAGCAGGCTTTTCACATAGTACAGCCTCCTAACTAAAGTTCACATTGTTGAATGGTGTACAGCTAACATTCCGAAATGATGAAAGGTGTTTTGGCTCACTTTATTTGATAAACAAGCTAGTAAATGTTCCTGAAAATGTGTATGCTTTCCAATCTTGCAACACTCCATTCCTTGTAAATTACTTATTTTGTGTTCCAATGGATTGCTGTTGGATTCCACAAACACTACTATAATTCCATTTCTATACAGGTGCCTGACTCCGCCTTCCTTGAACCTCTTATCCACCATTTCTAGGTACCATTATCTTTTTTGCTGTAAGACTGCCAATCTTCATTGCATAACATTGTCCTCTTTCATCAATAGCATGAACTACTCTGTTATCCAGCAAATAGTTTTCTTCATTACATAAAGGCTCTTTAGTAGAAGTATGAATCCATTCTCCACTAAAAACTGTACAAAAGTTACTTCTCTTCACTAATCTTTTCATCTGGTTTTGTCTCCTCATGCACAACACCATTTTGCCAAGGGTCTTCATTCTCTTTAAAATCAAAATGAAAACCTTCCTCTTCAAAGCAAAGACCTTATCAACTGCTCTCTCAACTCGTTCTTTTTGTTTCAGTGCATCCCTTCTTCTTCTATACCTCTTCAAATTACAACCACTCTACTACGAAAAACCTGGCTCTTATCTCCTTAACACCTTCAGCGCTACCGCGTTTACCTGCCCTGCGCTGAGAAAGGAGTAAATGGCTTGTTTGTGACAAAGCCAGCTCGTCATGAGCGCAGGGCAGGTAACGCCCATGACGAGCTGGCTTTGTCATTAGCGTCGAAGTGGTTAAACTGCTTTTGTCTCCTGATTAAGGTATGTCAATCTTAGAATTCTTTCTGTTCTTGGAATGCACACTTTGTCCTCACTTATTGTTTCTCATAGTCATAATTTGATTTTCTACATTATGTAATCTTTGCAAACTTCCACATATATTTTTAAGAAATAACTTTGTCCTCTTACCAGTAGCTCTTTTTTCTTTTAGCACTTTTTCTGCATTTTGCCCCTTTTGTAACTCATTTCTGCAGGGATATTATTGTTGCTTCTGTTGCTTTTTTATCTGTAGGCATTTTAACTGTGTGTAGTTATGTAGATATTGTTCTGTAAAACAATATATATATTTAAATTTTTAGCCTAGCCAACATATCAATTACTTTACTTCTGACTTACATATAATACAAAAACAGTTTTCATATTATACTGCATTATCAAAACACATTTTATTTATTAGTTACCTTTTAACATTTGAGCACCCTGTTGTACAACATAGCTGCACCATATCTCATTAATACATGGTGAAAGAACAGTTTATCCCTTCTGTAGTACATTTTAAAATGAATATCAAGCCAAGGGGGCATATTTACAAGCCCACACACCCCCAGAGCATAACTTTTTTTTTACACACCGGTGGTGTAATGTGGTGCTCTATATTTACCTTGCCACGCAAAGCCACTCTGCGTGGCTTTTCATGACCTTGTAAATATGAGACCTTTTCACACAGGAATTTGCATCAAAGGAGCAGGCTATGAGTGTTGCTGTGGGTGTTAACACGCAACACCCACATATTCTGCAGCATTCCTAGATCTATAACTATACATAAACCTGGGAATGCATCGGCAACCTTGACCTCCCCAAGGGAGGTGAAGGGGAGCACAATGAGGAGAAATACTTTTATTTCTCCTAATTTGTTCCTCTTTCTATGGGTGCTGCATTTTACAGCACCCAAAATGAGAGGAAAATACCTCTTGTGATTGCTTCTGTACAGGTAGGTGTCCCTTCCTGCACAGAAACAATCATCTCTAAAACACAGGCACCCTTGCACCATGGTACAACAGTGCCTCCGTTGGCGCATGGCAGCCAGTTGTGCGCCAGCACAGGGGAATGCATGGGGATCCGTCATATTGTTGTAACTATGACACATCCCTGTGCTTTGAAAGTAATGCAGCAGGGCAGAGCCGAATGGCTTGTGGCTCTGCGCTGCATTACTTTCTTTTAAATTGAGCCCAAAGAATAAAGGTAAATACAGTGTCTCAACACTGTAAATCTGGAAACACAACTTTAGAGCTATTCATGTGCCTCTCTACCACTGTGTCAGTGCTGTATTTTGTATCTCAGTACTAATCTACCTAAATGTATCAGATATACATTTTGAGAAGCAGTGCATATTACAATCTGCAATCTAATCTCTATCAAAGCATAGAGATTACTAATTCTTCCAAGTACATGCAAAGAGTGTGTCATGGCTTGCATATATAATTAACCAGATGGTCCTAAAAGAATACATCTTCCTCACTAAAACTTGTAAACACATTTGCTTGTGGTTGAATACATGATTACTACCTGGATGATTGAATTAGTGCATAGGTAGTGCCTAGGTGATTCTCTAAGGATACAGGTGTTACAACTTGGTCAAGACCCGACTGACCACAATGGACTGCTCTCAGTGCACCTGTAGCTGAAAGCTGCCAGTAAAGAACACATTCTGCATCACAATATCCACGCTCCAACTTACGGTGCAGCAGCCCTAATGCCTTATCCCTCAGAAGCATCTTAAAAATCTGAGGTGGCTCTCGTTCTTCGACCGACTCTGGGCCTATGTCGCCGGGTTCAGGCTGGACTAAGATTGTCATTTGAATCAGGAGGCATGTCCAGTGATACAGTCTAAGATTCGGGAGGGCCAACCCACCCCTTTCTCTAGGTAGGGACATTAAATTAGTGGAGCGCCTTACCCTTCCATATTGCCATACAAATCTAATAAAGGTGGCTTCTAGATGTTTCATAATTTTGTCCTCTATTAGTAGTGGAATAGTACGGAACAGGTACAGCACTCTAGGAAACATAGACATCTTCAATGCATTCACCCTTCCTACCAGAGACAGATGGAGCACGTCTATTCTCTTTAATTCAGATTCTAGATTTTTAATTAATGGTAAATAGTTTTCAGCGACAATCTTTTCCACACTGGCATTAATTTTAACCCCTAAATAGGTTGCAGAATCCACAAATCTATGATCAGTTTTACTAATATTTTTGGAGCAAATAATCTGAGTCTTTGATTCGTTTAATAGATACCCAGACTCACTGCCGAACACTTTAGCCATTTCCCCCAACATGGGGGGTGAGTGTTGTGGATCAGTTGTTAACACTGCAAGATCATCAGCATATGCCAAGATTTTATTTGGAAAGCCATTACAGATCACTGGAGCTATTCCGGGACAGGTTAAGATGTTCTGAATAAGAGGGTCAATGTACAAAGCGAAAAGGATGGGGGGGCAGGGGCACCCCTGGTGGGTCCCCCTCTTGATATTAATCACCCCAGATCTCTGACCCATAGCCGTCACCCTAGCTGTTGGTTCTGCATACATTGCCTTAAGGGCTCCAATAATATTAGGCCCAAATCCTCTCACCTCCAAAATGCCCCAGAGAAAGCTCCAATCGACCCGGTCGAACTCTCTCTCTGCGTCGAGCAGGATCATGGCCATCTCCCCCCCCATAGCAGCCTGGGCATCAAATAGTGTAATAGCCCTGCCTATGTGATTGGTTGTACCCCGGCCGGGGATGAATCCATGCTGCCACGGGGAAATGAGATCGCCAATGACCCTGCTCAACCTTTTCGCCAGAATCTTTGAGTAAAGTTTGGTATCTGAGTTTATCAAAGATATAGGGCGATATGATCCTGCCTTTTCCAATGGCTTCCCCTTTTTATGAAAATTACAATATTTGTCTCCTTCCAAGAGTCAGGTATCAAGCCGGAGCATATAACACCATTAAAGAGATCTAATAAGAGTGGTGCAATTTCTACTTCAATAGCTTTATATACTTCGAGGGGAATCCCATCAGGTCCTGAGGCTTTCCTGGGGCTAATTCATGGAGAGCGGTACTAATTTCCCCTGAAGTAATATCCTCATCAAGTTTATTTTTGATTAATTCATCAAGTTGTGGGCCAGAATCTTGGTTTCCCTCACCAGGTTTCTTGCTAGGCATTTCATACTCATAAAGCCGCTGATAATAGTTCTCAAATACTCTAAGGATATCTTTAGTTTCTGTATACTCTACCCCATCCTCCTCAATACGAGCAATGGTGTTCCTTACCCTTTCCTGCCTTAACTGAAGGGCGAGCACTCTCCCTGCTTGCTCCCCCGTCTCATATCTTTTGACCCTATTAGTCTGATACTCCCCTGTAGCTTTCAAGTTTATTTCTTTCTGGAGAGCAGCTTTAACTACTAAAAGTACATTCTGGCTTTCAGAACTATCTGACCCAGCTACTATATCCTTGATATGTTGTTCTACGGCTTTCAATAATTTCGAAATTAAGGCCTCAGCCTTTTCCCTATCTTCTCTTCTCAACCTAGCGGAACAACTAATAGTTTCGCCCCTCAGGGCCGCCTTAAAAGTTTCCGAGACCATATTCCTAGAAGTGCTGTACCTGTTTGCATCAAAAAACTGTGTTACCCATTTTTTCAGGTGATCCACAAATCTCGCATCAGCAAGCAATTTTTTCTCAAAGGACCAGGGGTTTCTTTTCCTTTCTATAAGTCCTAAATCATATGATAAAATTAAGGGATTATGATCTGAGACCAGTCTGGGGAGTTTACTAATATCAACTTTAGGTAATTCTGATGAGGTAATAAAAAAATAATCCAGCTTTGTATATCTCTGAGCGGGGTGAGAGAAATACGTAAACCCATAATCCTGGGGAGATTTGACCCACCAAACATCCTGTAGCCCATGCGAGCCCAACAGGGATTGTATAGATTGGAAAACCTTAGGCTTACGACCTGCATATGGTGTATGGCCGGTCCAATCAGCCGAAATATTGAGATCCCCAGTTACTATCAATGGGGTATGCCACCCAGCTAGTTCAATTTCTAAAAAATCAAAAATATCAGGCTCATCAAAATTTGAACCATGAATTGCACATAATGCGAAGCCTAGTTCTAATTCAGCTACTGCCCATCTCCCGTTACTATCTGCTTTTACTTTCTTTATTTTACCCAAAGATTTTCGAACTAAAATAGCAACACCCCTGATTATAGATGTCTGAGTCATGCATACAGCTAATTCAAAGCCATTCAGAAAGAGTTGCCTGCGTTTAGCCCATGGGAGATGGGTCTCCTGAACGCAAAGTATATCTATTTTTTCATGTTTACCCATGTATGCCAATCTCTGTCTTTTTCTCCAGTGATTCAGACCTCCCGCATTTATAGTACAAATTCTAATGTTTATCATTGTATTTTATTTTAAACTCAACAATCAGATCCTTCCACATAGTATTAATCATCACTTCATGGTCCTGCCCTACACTATACCACCTCTGTTTTTTCCCCTTTTTCCACCATACCACCCCCACCCCTCCCCTACCCCTCCCCCTCCCCTTCTCCCCCCTTCTACCACCACCACCCCACCCATCCAACCCCCCCTACTCTCCCCTCTCTGTGGGGCACGCAGACCTTGTCTGTGCAATGATGGAGCACAATGAGGGCAGTGAGGACGAATATAAACTGATACAATAACCTACTAACAAAGTGGAGCCCACAACCTAAAATCCCTCTAAACAACAATAAATCCCAAAAAACAATTATCAGTATATAGTTATAATCTATCATATATGCATCTGTCCGGGCCTATAGATCTGCCGCTTGCTTCAAGGAACCTAATTATATGGCTAACATAGCGACCTTTTACTTAGATAGAGAATCAAGGTATTCTTTCACCTTGATCTCAGAGGAGAAAAAAAGGGTCTTTCCGTTGCTAATAATCTTTAACATCGCCGGGTTTACAAGAAAAGCCTGTAAATTCTTGTCCTGACAAGGTTTGATCATTTCCCTCAGCCGCCAGCGCCTTACCACCGTGGAGTGGCAGAAATCTGGCCTTACGAAGAATGAAACCCCTTCCACACTCCGTTTCGCTTTTGGCCTTGCTAAATCTGAGATGGCTCACCTCAGAATAAAATTCACGAGAAATATTAAAACTGCCCTTGGATAATCCCCCTCCATAGTATTCTTTCTCAATTTGAAAGGGGTACAATGTACTCTTTGAATATCAGATGACCAGTCCCAGTCATTCAACTCGGGGAATGCCTGGGTGAATAGTTTAATTATATATGTCTTAATGTCAGACCCTTCAATCCCCTCCGGAATTCCCAGTACTCACAAATTGTTCCTGCGTAGCCTGTTTTCCATTGCCTCAAGCTTCCAATGGAGGTCGATCATTTGAGCATCATAAGTGTTGACTTTAGAGACTGCCTCCGCAACTTCAGTTTCTGTAGAGACAATCCTGTCTTCCAAGTTTGCTACTCTATCACCAGTAGTGGTACACACCTTTGAGAGTTTCCTAACAACTCCCTGCATTTTTTTCATGGAGGAGTGAGCTTTCTGATTCTCCTTGCGAGTTTCTTCCCTGTGAGCGAGGATCTCTTGATGTATTGTCTCTAGGAGTGTCATCTGAGCGAACTCCAGGCCAGGGCTGTCCTGTGTAGGCTTGTCCGTAAGGTGATCCCAGCTTAGCTCGTGCTGGGCAGTAGAGATCGCCCCTTTACTTACAGCCCATGAAGCCTTTAAAGCTGTGGCAGGCTGATCTAGTTCAGGGTCACTCTCGGAGTCTAGGTCAGAGGAGCCTGCTTCTCCATCTTCAGACCATTCCTGGCCATCTGATTCTGAAAAGAAGGCTTCATTTGGGGCTTTCCCATCAACGCTCAAGGCTTCGCTGCTAGGTACAACCCCACCCCGCATTTCATCTTCGACGCGGGTCGATTGAATTACTGCCGTGGAAGTGGTGCTTAGGGATATATCAGAGACTAAAGGTACAGAGCCCTGCAAAAGTGCCAAGTCAGCTTGCTGTATCCGACCCTCCTTTAAATGAATATCCTTGGGCATAGTTTCATTCAGTCCTTCTGCACCTGAGAGAATTTCGTTCTCCTTACTTTTCACATCTATGGGAGGCATATTGAGGGTATTGAGCCCTTCAGTCGATAAACAGTTCTTTGGAGGCCCAACATCAGCTCCAACCACAGCGTCCGTCATTTTTACTGGATGCCCGCCATCCTTCCCGGTCTCTTCAGCCCCTTCTGCCCCTTCTGCCCTCTTCTTCTTACCAGCTTTGGCGAAAAGTTCAGCTATTGAAGCAGTAGCAAGCCGGGTTCGTGTGCCAGCCTGTTGCTGTTGTTGCTGCTTGTTCCTGCAGCGCTCATCAGGTGGAGGTGTATGCACTGTTCCGGATTCAGCTGTTTCGTCCTCTCTGGGTATGTGGTGCTTCTTCCTATTGCCCAGTGGTTTACCAGCAAGATTAAGTTTAGGAGCCATAACTTCTAGGCAGTCGAGCTTTTCCTCCGATATACAACACCCGCCGTACTTCTTGGGCTTCTTGGGCGGGAACTGCTCTATCGTCTCTCCGGTTCCGCACCTGCACACCGATCTCTGTGTGGCTGCCGCTGCGGCGTTCCTCAGCTGCAGAAGCTTACGGCGTTCGCTCCGCCTTCACCACCTAGCCGCGTTGAGTCGTCCTCCCTTCTGCAGCAAAGCGGTAAGGATAGACGCCAGAGCATGTAATAGCTATTTAGTTGACCCGCAACATGAGGGGGCAAACTGCATCACTTATTTTTCGGGTAGACAAAACTTGTTCAGCATTAACGAGTGCGCTGGGTCCCGGGCGATATGAGGTCATCGGAGCTCCGGTCCGCTACGTCCTCACTGCACTCCTGCTACAGCTGCTAGTGAGCAGCCGCCATCTTTCTGTTATATTGTAAAAAGACTCGGCTAAAGACATTATATGGAGCCTGGCAGGCGTGGAAAGCAATTATGAAATTTTTCAAGGTCCCAAAGTATAACGCATATGTACAATTGTCTAACTCGTCCCTTATGCTTCAACTGAAAACTGATAGAAACTTACAGGAGTGGAAGAGAATGGGGGTTATGTCTCTGGGAGATATATTGGAAGGGGATAATATCCTTGGATTTGAGTCATTGCAGGAAAGATTTGGCATTCCAAGTAGTCACTGGCTGTTGTATGGTCAAGTTGCTCGTATGATCGGTGCGGTTAGACCTAAGGTCTCATCGAATGCCGGTTTTCCTGTGTTGGAGGCACAACGTAGTGGATGTAAGAAGATTAAGATCATCTATGATTCTTTAATTGAACAAATTCAAGATGATTTAGAGAAGGTAGAGTCAAATTGGGCCTTAAAACTTGATGATCCAGATGTGGACGTGGATCTCTCCCTTCTACTAAATAAAAAGATATTTCGGGCTTCCAATCTCCGAGCTCAACAATACAAAACTGTTTTTAACCTGTACTACACACCGGCTAAATTACACGCATGGGGAATAAGGGAAAATGACAACTGCCCTAGATGTAATGAAAACCCCGCTGACATAACACATATTTTTTTTTCTGTAATCGGTTGGATGATGTTAAAAGTGAGATTACGAAATTTTTGGAGGGGCTGCTAGGTCATGTCATCGACCTATCCCCTACATTAATGATCCTTGGTAATGACTCTAAGCTGGGCCTGGGAGATGACGAGAGGGCCTTAATATTTATATCTGTTGCAGTACTCAGAATTCTAATTTCTGCAGCCTGGAAGGATGCGACTGCCCCGTCCTTTCAGATGTGGATATCCAGATTGTTGGGTATTCATAATATTGAGTCAAGTTTATACAAATTTAAAGGTATTAAAAAACGTGAGAAGGGTGAGCGTCTTTGGGCCCCTGTAACAAACTGGAGGGCTTCTAGAATCTGTTGAGCTGAATCGAATTTGCTTTCAAATGTCTTTTATCTGTAATTTATTATTCCTCTCGCTAAAGTATTTATTGTACATTCTGTGTAAATATATCAATTTGTATTTTAGACTTGACCATGCTTTTGTAACTACTTGATGAATTTTGTTCTTCCTCTGTACCACTTTCCCAATACATTTTTGTTTTTAAAAAGAACACATTCTGCATCACAGGACCTCCGGCACCTCCAAACCATATAACCCAGAAGTGTCTGCTGTGCCCAAGCCCAGGGACCTACAAAATTCTGACTCCTCTGAAGTAGAAATTCCTCTAAAATCTGGGTGACAATTGTCCCCCAAAACTCTGTGGTGGAGTGTTGCTTTCATCGACCGTGATGGGAAATGTGTTTGCAGTACTCCACTATCTAACCCAATGCCGGTCTTCCCCTTGACCACTGCGGTCTCTGCCTGATGGTAGTGACCGCTGTTGAAAATGGACATAAAAAGCATGTATTAACTGTTGAAAGAAGTTCTTTGAATCTAAAATGTATATAAAGAATAAAGATACGATTTTATTTTTCCTACTTGGTCTCGGATTTTTTCTTGAGTGTGCGTCTCATTTATTGCCTCTGTGTGTGACAACAAATGTTTAGCACTACCCTCTGATAAGTTTAACTACTCGCCCGCACTACCACAAAAAGAGCACTCAAATTATCTGCTTTTACCTCTGCACAATTATTGGGGATCCACTAGGCTTCACGTTATAATTCATTTTAGTACACTACATAGAGAGTCAGCTTACTCCAGGGACAAAGTCAAGAGATCCTTACACTTGCTTCCAGAAGTATTTCTTGATGCAGGAAAGGTCCTCAACACAAATCCCAGTTTCCAGAAGCGCTGCGTTGCTCCTTGGTGTCAGGGACTACAACTCCCACAATGCACCTGGCCAACTTATGGACCTTTTAGCAAACTTTGCTCCAAACTTCTAGAACGTCTTTCTGAAGTCCTTCTTGTGGGTTCAAAGTGTTCAAAACACCAATACAAGGGCGTAGACGCTCTAAGATGTTCCTTGGGATGTTGGGACTACAATATCCCCAATGCACCTGGTCAAATCCTTAAAAATCCATTGGACACACCCCAGGATGTGGCCGTCTTGGTAGAGATGATGCAGTTGGGCTCTGTTTACCTGTAGCTTGCAGAAAGTTCACTTCTTAATACTTCTTGGAGCAAGGCAAAATCCAGAATGTGCAGCAAATGCTTTCCTTCAGAGTGTAGATATTTGAGGGGCAGATTAGGTTTCCAGCAGGGCAGTTGTTCTTCTCCTTGTAGTTTGAGTCAACAGATCTGAGTGGCTTCGCAACTCTTCCATATTTATGCTGTGTTCTTGGGCATCAAGCAGGTGGGCACCCCTGACCATTGGGACGCAGGGTGTCACCCAGGTGGCACTTCCTCCAAAGTGTGGTATATTCTTGTCCCACAACTCCCTCCTTGGAGGTTAGATCAGACTAATCAAATCACCCTGGCATGTATAAAATTCCTTAACATTTCCCTTCCATCCCTCTCCCTAATCTAATTAAAGGGGCTCCTGTTTGGCTGGGGTTGCAGGATGTGGGGTTGAGCCTGTGCTGTCCTAAAGTGTCAATCTCCCTTTGAAGACCAGTATGGTCACCTCTCCCTCATCCAACCTTTCGCTTCTGCAACCGCAGTTCTTCACCCACAGGAAACTAAATGTCTATCAGACCATTTCATACTTCATAAAGACAGCTTGACTCAGTCTGGCAGAGGTTAGCCGATCAGGAAAAGGCAGCTGGAACGATGGATTAGGCCTTACATAAAATAACGTTTAATAACTTATTTTCTGTGATAGTTGTTAGAAATCTAACAGTGGCAAGTTGTTGGATTTATCATAACTAGCATTGTCCTTGAAGGACATTGTCACCTCGCTCCTGTCAATATTTATGCTTTAAAAAAAATATTCCAATGTTAGCCTGTGGAGCTAGTTATGTGCAATGGAGAACATTAATTTGGCAGTTTTTCCTCACAGGGACTTATAAAACATCATTTATATTGTCCCTGCTTATATTAACATGGCTCCCTGCCCTCAGGGAACCTAGGGGAGACCTTAGCGGTGACTTATATGTACAAATAAGGTAGATTACTGCTTTGAAAGACTTTTAATTCCAAAGTCGAATTTGCATATAATGAAATTTCAATAAGTATGCAAACCAAGGCTGCCTTTTAAATGATAGCAATCAACAAATCAGTGCACGCTCCAGTACAAGAAATCTGCTGGGCCTCTAAACCTCCCTTCCCTAGTGTATCCTAGGGACTTATATGTAGTTTGAATTCCCCTTGCCTTATTATATGCTAGGTACTTACAGTGGTCTGTCAGTACCAATTGTAATTATACCTCATTGCAAACACAAGGAGATGATGGACGGAGCGCTGAAACTTTTCAGATACTCTCCCCCAGTCACAGATCTAGGTCGAATAAATCATCGTTCTTTAGCTCACTTCGCCACCCCAGTTCAGAAACCGCTATATGCAAATCAGTCTTGACCCTGTGCCTCATGGGAACAGTCCAGACATAAACCAGTCCCAGCATGCTTGTTTCCGGTCCAGGGAAGACAACGTCTGGGCATACCCTGCCAACTTAGGGCGAACAAAGGAAACACAAGGAGATGATGGACGGAGTGCTGACACTTTTCAGACACTCACCTCCAGTCACAAATCAGTCTTGACCCTGTGCCTCATGGAAACAGATCAGCCCAAACTTCCAAGCCATTTCTTCCCTGGACCGGAAACAAGCATGCTGGGACTGGTTTATGTCTGGACTGTTCCCATGAGGCACAGGGTCAAGACAGATTTGCATATAGCTGTGTCTGAACTGGGGTGACGACGTGAGCTAAAGAACGATGATGTATTCAACCCAAATCTGTGACTTGGGGTGAGTGTCTGTAAAGTTTCAGCGCTCCAACCATCATCTCCTTGTATTTGCTCTGTTCGCCCTAAGTTGGCAGGGTATGCCCAGCCGTGGGCCCCATGCTCACTTTGCCACTGGATTTAAGGTAGCCTTACTGATGTGTGCTATTAGCCCGAAATTGGTCCTAGGGTGCATGTTTCCGGTCCAGGCAAGACATGGCTTGGGAGTTCAGGCTGGACTCTTCCCATGAGGCACACAGTCAAGACTGATTTGCATATAGCTGTGTCTGAACTGGGGTGGCGAAGTGAGCTAAAGAACGATAATGGATCTGTTACTGGGGGTGAGTAATTTAACAGTTTTAGCGCTCTTACCATGTACTTCTTATCAGAGCACAGGCCCTGGGTCTGGTTAACAGAGCCCAGGGCACAATCAGAGTCAGAGAACCAGCACCTAGTACTCAAAATAGGGACAAAGGGTTAGGGGACACCGCAAAAAGTTCATGATTTCTCACACAACCCCCTCTCCAGCCAACAACTAAGGTGACTCATATCACCCCTGTGAGAGATTTCCTGGTTTATCAGGTGAGGAAGACGGTAGAGAAATCAGGCTGTACCATTGCAGGGGCGACTCTGCCTTACATCCTCCTGCCAAGGTCACTTCCTTTGGGAAGCTGACCTATCTCGAAGTAACAGGACACATTTTAAACTGGAACTTCATCACAACTGTTTTATTTTCTTCCTCCCTTTTTAGTTTGGGTAGTAAGGGACTGCCTCTTTCATCCCTAATTTTGCCAGGTTAACTCCCAGCTTACCCACAGGACTCGCCCAACACTTGAGCAACCCCACCATGACCGACAGGGTCAGGGGGCCTGACTTACGTCTAGCCATGGGGTCTGCCTCTCGTGCCAAGAGTAGTGCTGTTACGAAGGCCAACACTCAGAAGAGGCCACTGACAGCTGTCATAATCCAGAAGATCATCCTAAACTCTCCGCTGACAGGGGGTTGAACTTCTTTAGGGGCAACTCGGGGTTCCTGGAACCTCTTTTGCTCTTCAGAGAGGGGTGCTAGCACATCCGGGTAGAGACACACTTCTTCCACTCTCCCTACTGTCAGTGCAGAGGCGGGCACCCAGCTGCTTGACAGCTGCCTGACTATTCAGGACTCCCTTGATGTCAGGTGAAGCCTATACTGGACAGCCCAGGGCTACCCACCCTGTAGGAACAGACACGGTCACCATATAACATATTACAATGTTAGCCTAGGAGCAAATTATCTACAATGGGTAAAATCGAATTCAGCAGTTTGCCCCACACCAGGGCTTATAAAACATCTCTTATGAAGTCACAGTTTATAGTTGCATGGCACCCTACCCAACGGGCTCCTAGGCTTGACCTAAGGGGTGACTTATCTGTAAAAATAAGGTGTAGTACTACTTTGTACAAACCTTTAATTTCAAATTCAAATGTGCATATAATTTGATTTTAAAGACACTATGCCATGCAGGGCTGCCTTTAAAATGACATCAGGCAACACAGCAGTGCACACTCAAGTGCAGAAAATTTAGTGTGCCTCTGAACTTCCCTGCCCTAATAAATAATAGTGACATATGTATTTTAATTCCCTCTTGCCTTATTATATAATAAGGATTTACATGGGTCTGTGAGTATCAATTGTAAGTATACCTCATTACCATGTACTTTTTTATCAGTGTACAGGCTATGGGTCTGATTAGCCTACCCATTCGTAGCAAACTGCCTGCACAGTTTATACTGGGCACGTCTCCACTGGCCTACTTTGTGAATCGCTGGTCGATGCGAGTCAAGATCTGGCTTGTATCCTGCATTCAATGCCATTCATAAAAACAATAAGTATGTTTTATTTTTTGCCCATTGTATAAGGAGCCGAGAGTCCGATGGATTAAGCCACTGTGCTTACATCTTGGATTAAGGCACTTTCGTGATGTGCTTAGGATATATAAATAAGACACTAGTCCCATTGTGGAATATGCTGTGTCTAAATTCCTGTAAATTGTATATGAGAATGAGGTTGTGGAAGTCTGTGAATAATGCGTGTCTTTTGCACGAATATTTGCACAATATTTAAATGTTATTATGGATAAATTAAGATTTTTTTCAACTAAACAGTCATGTGGAATGATTAATTTTAGCTGTATCCTAACGAATTTTGTATGTCAGGTTTATTTGTTTTAATGTTTTGTACTTCCTGTGTGTGATTTGTATCTTTCCTTTGTTGATTTAGCTTTATGCATCCAAACTGACAATAAAACTGAACATATTATTTTTCGGATGTAAATCATTCTAGTGCGAGACTAAGGTATAAGTTAAGACTTGACATTTAAGATGAGACTTGACATTTAATCCGTCTGACATCTGAGCTGTGGCGCATCGGCCAGTGCGCCTAATTCCCGTGCATGCGGCTCATGGTTCGATTCCCGGCTCTGGGGGCAGCTTGGCATTTGCCCTTTTGACTCTGGGCAATAGCTCGCCTAATCTACCAACGCCCCCCCCCCTTGCATCTTGAGAATCTTAGGGGTGTACTGCGTTATTATGTTATTTGGGGAATATGCAATTGAGGTGACGCCATGCCAACCATTCTAAAAGGTGATTTAATATGTTGATATACAACTAAGTAAAGGTGGGTGGATGGAAATGTAAAGGAGAGGTGGACAGATAAATGAAAAGAAAGATAGAAAGATTGACAGCTGTTAGATAAGATGTAATGTTCACTTTCATATAGTTTAGGAGATATCAACCTGGGAAAGGACAATTGTTCCGGAGTAACATACTAGAAATGTTGCTGCATAGATTAATTATATAACTTGTACTAAAATAGGTATGTGGAATATCGAAAGTTCCCTCTCATCTGCGATTAGATGTGCTTTGTGAATCCACTTATATAGCCTTTAGACTGAGAACAGTGAGTCTAAACTGAATTTACAAAGAGTTCCTTGCTCAGCTGTTAAAAGTGTGAAATACAGCCAGTGATTTACTACACACTGTTCAAAAGCAACATATACATTTAGATTTTATTAGGACCATAAATGCCCCATTTCAAAAGTAGATGAAATGTTTTCACATCTAACGAGTTCTGACATATTGGTTTGTGATCTTATTGTTCCTCAAGTCAATTTTCCAGCGTTCAATAACAGAAAAACTCCGAGCAGATTGCTAAGCGAAAATGAATTATCTTTTTATGCTGATCTGTTTTCACAATATGTTCACATAAAGTTTATAAACAATAGAGCAATACATTTATTTCGCTTTTGTTCAGTGCAGAATGGATGCTATTTTACGAACTTTGGAGCATATTAGCAAGAACCTCGTTAAAATTATCGCAGTTTTAACGGCAGGAAACTGCCGCTAAAAAGGCAATAATGGGCTTGCTAATATGTGTTATAGAATTCCAATAGAAGCCCAGGTTAGATGTCCTGCACATCTAACCTGGGGTTCTATTGGAATTCTATGATGTGCTCCCAGGGCGATAAATTCCAGAGATAGCCTGCAATAACAGAATTATCGCTAAGCACGGCCAGCGAAGATTATCACTGGCCGTTCATAATATGTCCCTGTGTTTGATACTTACAGCGTAAAAGAAACATTATATTCAATACTCAGTGATACAGTTACCTCCTGCACCATGACTGGTTGAAGCCTTCTGATGCCACTGATGCCTGATCGATCGACTCTGATCTATTACATTAAGCCAATATGTGACCTGTTAGTTTTAATTTTTATTACATATCAATTTAAAAAAAGTGTGTTTATTCACATTATAATTTTCTTTTATAAAACGGAATTAGTGATTTTGCAGATGCGACCCTAAACATAACGATGGTTTAATAATAATAATAATAATAATAATAATAATAATAATAATAATAATAATAATAATATTAACAATAATAATAATAATAATAATAATAATAATAATAATAATGGTGTTACTTCTATAGCGCAAAGAGCTACTTCAAACAGAGGTGTCCCGAAGCTTAGCGGTAGGCATGTGAAAAGATAGGGCAGCATCTAGACTAGCCAAAGAGCCACGTCTTCAGGTGCTTTCGGAACTCAGATTCAGAGTCCAGTATGCGAAGATGCAGAGGTAGTGCATTTCATAGAATAGCTGTCCTGACTGAGAAGGCGGTTCCTCCCTTTCGTGCCTTAGCAAACCGGGGAACGCACACACCGGGTCCAATGACTTTAATGGGCCATAGATTATCATGAGGTGAAATATTTTCCTACACTGTGAGAACTGTATTCAGGGGCTTTATTTACCAGAATGGTGGTGCAGGGCAGGGCAGCAAGTTACCTCGCTGTGCTACCTTGTGCCACAGAGAAAGGACAGGAATGCACCGTATTTATCCAATGTGGTGTATCCCTGTGCTTTCCCCTGTGCTGGTGGTGTTTCGGTAGTCTAGCACCAATGCAGACACCCTTGAACTCTGGTGCAAGGGGGTCTGCGTTGCAGGCCGGATTGCTTTTTGTGCAGGAAAGGGCACCTTCAGGCCCAGAAACAATCCTTAGAGGCGTTTTCCTCTTTCTATATGTGCCACAGAATGCAGCAAGGATAGAAAGAGGAAAATACGAGGAGAAATAAATTTCTCCTTGTTGGACCTGCGATGGGTAAGCCCAGCACAAAGAGGGTAGCTTGGCTCAAGTGACAAGGCAAGTGAAGGCTGTAGTGTTAAGCCGGCTCTGACCCAATAATAACTCCTTGTACATCCACACCAAAAAGAAGGACACCACACCACTGCTGTAGAAAAATACGATTCCTTTATATAAAAGTTCTTTGTTGTAAATAGGGTTGACTGGGAAAGCACATATACATTTCTTTTGGTCATACAGTTCTGGTAATAAATAGTATTAATAAATAGAATAACTTCAGAAATGAGCATCAGAATAAATATCAGAATAAATATCAGGATAAATATCAGAATAAATATCAGAATAAATATTGGTTCATTTAAATAAACAACCACATGTTTCTTCTGGTATCGCTGCCACCAATTAAATACTTTAGAATCATCACATGTGCAATACGTTTCAAATGGGAAAGATAACTCTTACAGTTTATGCTGTTTTCAATGACCGGGTATACGGCTTGTCTGAGCACAAAATAAGGTTCGGGACTCTTTAATAATCATTCAGGGCGTATGCGCGTATATCTAAAAGGCAAGGAAACACAGTAAATACATCATTTGCACTCGGCGGTCACCGGGATAGGATCTCTGCTTTTGCCGGTGAAGTCTATGCGCGCCTACGGGCTTTAGCACCACTAGAGCACAGGCGGCACCAGTTCAAAGTCTTTAGACTGACGAACGGGCTGCCAGAGAGGTCACACAACCTTCGCGCACAGTCAAATGAATGCCGGTTCACAGTTCCTTCACAACGCTGCATTCACTATGAAGAAACGGGCCCACCTCACATCGGCTGCAATCAAAATACGATTCAGTCGGGCACAGCACTTCTCTCGTCAGCGACGGGGCTCTCAGGGGCTCCACGGACCTCCCTCCGACTTCCGCATACAGGGTGGTTCCCGCCCACAGCTACAGCTCCCGGGTCACTGGGGAGTGGCAGAGACGCTAGTCCCGCCCAAGGAAGGCCGGCCTTTCCCCGCCCCGGCGCACCACCTCACCTTCAATCTGCGCAGGCAGCGCTCTACGCTGGTGGCGCTCGGAGACGTCCGAGCTCCCCTCTAGAGGCACCTGTCGCGAAGGGGGCTCAGCTGACGATCACGGTCGCGGCGATCTTGCTTTCGCCTCGCGACTCGATAAATCGATCACAGTTCACCACCGGGGGGGGGGGCGGGGAGGCACACGAATCTGGCCACAGTCTTTGGGGGCAATGAGGTACTCGCTGGGCAGGCGCTAGATCACTTCTCACGTAGCTGACTGGAACGCCAGTCAGACACAACGCCAGCAACCCTTTGCTGCTCTACTGCCTGCGCTACCAGCCACCTCAGGGGTCAACAGGGCAGGTGTCAATCTGGTGTCAAGTCTGGAATCTCTTCTTCTCTAGTCTAATCAATCTTCATCCCCAATGGCCGCCAGGGACTGGGCCTTATATAGCCAGTGCCCTGGGGTACTGGCACGAGCCAGAAGGTTCTAGAACCTTCTCTGGCTGTGACAATGACATGGCACTCTTGAGGGGTATTTAGGACACTCACAGCCACCGTACTGGGGTTCTAGAGCAGCCATTTTATGTACCTGAGGAAAATAAAGGAATTCCTGTCAGAAATGCGCGCCAAACAAAGGGCGCCAAAACCTCAAAAGGCCAGGGTTCATGAAGGCTCCAATGGGAGTCACTTCACATGAGGAAAAAGGGTGTCCACCATTTTAGGTTCATTTATACAGGTTGACAACCCCAGTTTGTAATGCCACAGGTTTGGGCCGGGCGCCTTGTAAATAGGTGCCACAAACCTTGTGAGCAACTGGGCGTCAAGGAACATCTAACCCCATGAGACAACACATAAATAGTCCTGGTAGACAAATAAAAAGCGACAAATTTTGGGAGGTACAGGGGAACAAAAGAAATCATAGTGGTGAGGGGACTCTCAGAAGCAGACGGGTCTAACACGCGTCCCCCCCAGCTGAAAGTGGGGAGAGCTACCCAACCCCTTGGGAGTCCTCAACACTAAGGCGGAAATACCTGGAGAGACCGTCTGCATTGGCGTGGTCAACTCCGGGCTGGTGTTCCACCCGAAAGTTCATTCCCTGTAGGGAGATAGACCACCTCAACAGTTTGGGATTTTCCCCCTTCATTTGCATGAGCCAACGAAGGGGTCGGTGGTCTGTCTGAACAAGGAAGTGTGAACCAAACAAATATGGTCGCAGCTTCTTCAGTGCCCAGACCACCGCAAAGGCTTCCCGCTCGATGGTACTCCACCTCTGTTCCCGGGGAAGCAGTCTCCGTGACAGAAAGACCACGGGTTGATCCAGACCCTCTTCATTGAGTTGCGATAGCACCGCCCCAATGTCAATGTCGGATGCATCTATCTGGACAATGAACTCTTTTGAAAAATCTGGAGCCTTCAGGACTGGAGCTTTACACAATGCTTGTTTCAGAGTGTCGAAGGCTCGCTGGCAAGCCTCCATCCAAATGACTCTCCTGGGTTGCTTTTTGGCCGGGAGTTCTGTAAGGGGTGCCACGATAGTGCCATACCCCTTCACGAATCGTCTGTAGTAATCTGTGAGGCCCAGGAAGGCTCGGACCTCAGTCTGGGTCTTGGGGGGTTTCCAGGCCATGATTGCCTCAATCTTCGCCTGAAGGGGCTGCACCGTTCCCCGGCCCACCAAGTGTCCTAAGTACACTACCGATCCCTGTCCAATCTGACATTTGCTGGCCTTGATCGTCAAGCCAGCCCGTTCCAGGGCCTGGAGAATGGCTTGCAAGTGCTGCAAGTGATCCTCCCAGCTGCTACTGAAGACAGCTATGTCATCCAAGTAAGCAGCAGAGAATGACTCCATCCCGGTGAGGATCGTGTTCACCAGCCGCTGAAAAGTGGCAGGAGCGTTCTTGAGCCCAAAGGGCATGACGCAAAACTGGTAGTGTCCATCAGGTGTGGAGAAGGCTGACCTTTCCTTAGCTCCATTAGACATGGGAATCTGCCAGTACCCTGCAGTGAGGTCAATGGTACTGAGATATTGGGCAGCTCCCAACCGGTCAATCAATTCATCCGCCCGAGGGATCGGATGAGCATCCGTTTTGGTTACCGAATTTAGTCCTCGGTAGTCCACACAGAATCTCAATTCTGGTGTGGTGCCAGGTGGGGCAGCTTTAGGAACTAACACCACCGGGCTAGACCAAGGGCTACTTGAGGGTTCGATGACTCCTAGCTCCAGCATCTTAGCTACTTCACTTTGGATACTGGCCTTCACCTTGTCAGACAGCCGGTAAGACTTTGACTTCACAGGTGGGCTGTCCCCTGTGTCCACGTCATGGGTACACAGGTGGGTCTTACCCAGGACAAGGGAGAACAGGGGAGCGAATGACCCCAAGACCTGGCGACATTCCTCCTGCTGCTCAGAAGTCAGTGTTGGCGAGAGTTTCACTCCCTCCACTGACCCATCCTTTTCTTGAGACGCAAAAAGGTCGGGGAGAGGCTCTGTGTCCTTTTCCTCCGATCCGTCAGTCACCATAACCAACATGACTTCGAGCCTCTCGTAGTGGGGCTTGAGGCGATTGGCATGTAACACCCGATGCGGATGCCGAGGGGTCTTTACGTCCACCAGATAGGTAGACTTGCCCTTCTTCTCCAATACCTCATAGGGGCCTGTCCAACGGTCCTGGAGGGCACTCAGCTCTCCAGGCTCCATCACCCACACCTTCTGACCAGGCTCCAACTCCACTGGGTGAGCGTTGTGGTCATACCACGCTTTCATAACTGCCTGACTGGCTTCCAAGTTGTCAGAAGCTTGCTTCCACAACTTAGCCATTTGGCTTCGGAAGGCCAGCATGTAGCTCACCACATCCTGGGGAACTTTCCGGGGAGACTTTTCCCAGGAGTCCCTCACCAGGCTGAGAGGTCCACGTACAGGGTGCCCGTACAAAAGCTCGAAGGGGCTGAAGCCCACTCCCTTTTGCGGCACTTCCCTGTACGAAAAGAGCAAACAGGGTAGGAGGACGTCCCATTTCCTCCGCAGGCTTTCAGGTAGACTCCTGATCATACCCTTCAAGGTTTGGTTGAACCTTTCCAGAAGACCATTGGTCTGTGGGTGATAAGGAGTGGTGAACCTGTAAGTCACTCCACACTCCTTCCACATGGCCCGCATATATGCTGACAGGAAGTTGGTCCCCCTGTCAGACACAACTTCCTTGGGGAATCCCACTCGGGTAAAGATCCCCATCAGGGCCTTGGCCACTACTGGTGCAGTAATGGTTCTCAGAGGAATTGCCTCTGGATACCTTGTGGCGTGATCCACCAGGACCAGGATAAACCTGTGACCGGATGATGTAGGTGGATCTAGGGGCCCAGCAATGTCGATGCCCACCCTTTCAAAGGGGGTGCCAACGACGGGAAGTGGTTCCAGGGGAGCCTTCAGCTTCGTCCCTGTTTTCCCACTGGCTTGGCATGACACGCACGACGACAGTATGTGTCGGACGCCACCCTCATTCGAGGCCAATAAAAGTGGGGGACAATCCGGGCAAAGGTCTTGTCCTGACCCAAGTGTCCTGCCAAGGGAATCTCATGAGCCAACTCTAATAGGAAGGCTCGGTAACACTGTGGGACTACCAGGGCCCGTGACAATCCGTGCACTGGAGCCCTGGGTTCACTGTAGAGGAGACCATCCTCCCAGTAAACACGATAGTTCCCAGACTCGTTACCTGCTGCCTGGGCTTCAGCCTGTTGCCTCAGACCCTCGAGGGTGGGACATTCCCTTTGTCCCTTGCTCAGTTCATCCCTGGATGGTCCTCCTTCCACTCGCCACTCAGCGGGGATAGGCAAGTCCTCCAACGGAACCATGTCCTCCTCCGCGGACTCCGGGTCCACCTCCACGGGTGGCCTATCCGTCTCACGGGGCATGGACCTCGAGGCAGGCTCCTCCTATCCTCGAAATGTTCCCTCATTAGCAGCTGGGTGGGCCATTGTTCCAGGCTCCAACCCACGCGACTTCTCCTCCCGAGCAGCCGCAGACCTGGTACTCACACAGGCCCAACCAGGTGTACCCAGCATCTCAGTATGAGTCCGGTATTCCACCTCCTTTCAAGCATTGTGCTCCATCTCATTGCCCAGCAGACAATCGACTGGCACGGCGGGGCTTACGGCAACTCGAAGTGAACCTGCAACCCCTCCCCACTCAAAGGGAACCTCGGCCACAGGACAGTGGCCCATTCTGCCGTCACCCATCGCGGCTGGATAAAGTACGCCTGGAATCACCTGCTCTGAGGACACCAGATGACTCCTTACCATAGTCATACTGGCTCCTGTATCTCTCAGAGCTTCCCCTCTATGGCCATTGATGGTGACCCATTGCCCATACTTGGTAGTATTTGAGGGCACCTGGATCTTTGGAACCACCTCCCGATCACCCAGGGACACTAAGGTGACACCCGCCCACTCCCCCCCCTTAACTAAGGGCATCTCCTCCCCAAGCACTATACTAGCGACTTCCGGGGCCTTTCCTCCAGTGGGAGGGGGTGGTCTCTTTGGGCATTTCATGTCTCCCTTATAATGTCCAATACCACCGCACTCATAGCAATGGATAACCCTTGGCTGCTGACTCTGGCCAGGATTAGGGTTCTTCTGCGGGTTAGCCTTAGAAGTGGAGAAGAAACTTTTCCCCTTAAAGGTATTTTGGGGTCCTTTGGAGAAATCCTGCTTCTTGTTATCTCCCCCCTCTTTCTTCTGGGGAGCGCCCTGTCCGGACTTCTGAGAATCTCCTCCCGTCCCCTTCGTGGACACTCGGGTACTTGCCCAAATGTCCGCCTCCTCAGCAAGCTTACGGGGGCAAGTAAGTTTGCTGTCTACCAGGTGTTGCCTCAGCTTGGGAAGACATTTCTCGAGTAGATGTTCCTTGAGTATCAGGTCGTACAACCCTCGATAGTCCTCCACCTCATTACCTTGGACCCACCCATCCAGGGCTTTCTTAGCAAAATCCAGGAAGTCAACCCAATTCTGTGAGCTCAGCTTGTGGCTGCCCCTAAACCTTTGCCGGTTTTTCTCGGGGGTCAACCCAAACTTCCTGATGAGCGCCACCTTCATGGCGGGGTAATTAACCTGTTCCTCCTGGTCTAGGGCCAATAGGGCATCCCTACCTGTCGGAGGCATGTACCGGTATAATCCACCACCCCAATGCTTCTCATGGATCCCATGGGCTCTTAAGGAGACCTCATAGGCTGCCAGCCACTTGGCTATGTCGCCTCCAGCGGTATAACTGGCGACTACGTCCTTGGGTAAATGGGGCCTGGGCTCCCTGGCAAATTCCTTTGACTCGACACCCTTCGGAGTGATGTTAGGGGCCTGGAATTCGAGTTCTCGTAGCTTGAACTCGTGTTCCATCCTTTTCCTTTCCATCTCCAGCTTGGACTCATGTTCCAACCTCCTCCCCTCCCTCCTTTCTTCCAACTCCATTTTTGCTATTTCCCACCTTAACAGTCTTTCCTCTCTCCTGTCAGCTAACTCGGTTTCTGACAACCCTCTCGATGACACACTGCTGCCCTCCCGTGAGGTTGCCTTGGGGCTGATTGACATCTCACCCACCCCCGGGGGACATTCCGCAGTCCTATCAATGACAGTACCTCTGTCCGATTCCTCCTCCTCCACCGTTCCCTCCGTGTGTGCTTCCACCCATGCTCGCAGACTAGTACGGAGCTCCTCTCTTTTGGCCCCTCGCCTGACAAACACTCCCCTCTCCTGACAGAAATCCTTGAGCTGTGCCACAGTATAGGTCTCCAGCTCTGACATTTCGAATTCCATCTTGTCAGTGAAAAGTGTGGACAACCACCCCGAAGTAGGTGACCAGGATAAGAACTTTGAGGGTCACTTCCACCCACCTCCAGGAAAGAATTTGGAAAAAGCAAAACGTTGAATTTGAGGGCCGCTAGGAGAAAACTCCGGGTGTGTACCTGTGGTGCACACTGAATTATTATGGGGTACAAAACCAGCACGGCTCGCAATCCCACCCGCTGAGCACCAATTTTATGTTGGACCTGCGATGGGCAAGCCCAGCACAAAGGGGGTAGCTTGGCTCAAGTGACAAGGCAAGTGAAGGCTGTAGTGTTAAGCCGGCTCTGACCCAATAATAACTCCTTGTACATCCACACCAAAAAGAAGGACACCACACCACTGCTGTAGAAAAATACGATTCCTTTATATAAAAGTTCTTTGTTGTAAATAAGGTTGACTGGGAAAGCATATATACATTTCTTTTGGTCATACAGTTCTGGTAATAAATAGTATTAATAAATAGAATAACTTCAGGAATGAGCATCAGAATAAATATCAGAATAAATATCAGGATAAATATCAGAATAAATATCAGAATAAATATTGGTTCATTTAAATAAACAACCACATGTTTCTTCTGGTATCGCTGCCACCAATTAAATACTTTAGAATCATCACATGTGCAATACGTTTCATTTGGGAAAGATAACTCTTACAGTTTATGCTGTTTTCAATGACCGGGTATACGGCTTCTCTGAGCACAAAATAAGGTTCGGGACTCTTTAATAATCATTCAGGGCGTATGCGCGTATATCTAAAAGGCAAGGAAACACAGTAAATACATCATTTGCACTCGGCGGTCACCGGGATAGGATCTCTGCTTTTGCCGGTGAAGTCTATGCGCGCCTACGGGCTTTAGCACCACTAGAGCACAGGCGGCACCAGTTCAAAGTCTTTAGACTGACGAACGGGCTGCCGGAGAGGTCACACAACCTTCGCGCACAGTCAAATGAATGCCGGGTCACAGTTCCTTCACAACGCTGCATTCACTATGAAGAAACGGGCCCACCTCACATCGGCTGCAATTAAAATACGATTCAGTCGGGCACAGCACTTCTCTCGTCAGCGACGGGGCTCTCAGGGGCTCCACGGACCTCCCTCCGACTTCCGCATACAGGGTGGTTCCCGCCCACAGCTACAGCTCCCGGGTCACTGGGGAGTGGCAGAGACGCTAGTCCCGCCCAATGAAGGCCGGCCTTTCCCCGCCCCGGCGCACCACCTCACCTTCAATCTGCGCAGGCAGCGCTCTACGCTGGTGGCGCTCGGAGACGTCCGAGCTCCCCTCTAGAGGCACCTGTCGCGAAGGGGGCTCAGCTGACGATCACGGTCGCGGCGAACTTGCTCTCGCCTCGCGACTCGATAAATTGACCACAGTTCACCACCGGGGGGGGGCGGGGAGGCACTCGAATCTGGCCACAGTCTTTGGGGGCAATGAGGTACTCGCTGGGCAGGCGCTAGATCACTTCTCACGTAGCTGACTGGAACGCCAGTCAGACACAATGCCAGCAACCCTTTGCTGCTCTACTGCCTGCGCTACCAGCCACCTCAGGGGTCAACAGGGCAGGTGTCAATCTGGTGTCAAGTCTGGAATCTCTTCTTCTCTAGTCTAATCAATCTTCATCCCCAATGGCCGCCAGGGACTGGGCCTTATATAGCCAGTGCCCTGGGGTACTGGCACGAGCCAGAAGGTTCTAGAACCTTCTCTGGCTGTGACAATGACATGGCACTCTTAAGGGGTATTTAGGACACTCACAGCCACCGTACTGGGGTTCTAGAGCAGCCATTTTATGTACCTGAGGAAAATAAAGGAATTCCTGTCAGAAATGCGCGCCAAACAAAGGGCGCCAAAACCTCAAAAGGCCAGGGTTCATGAAGGCTCCAATGGGAGTCACTTCACATGAGGAAAAAGGGTGTCCACCATTTTAGGTTCATTTATACAGGTTGACAACCCCAGTTTGTAATGCCACAGGTTTGGGCCAGGCGCCTTGTAAATAGGTGCCACAAACCTTGTGAGCAACTGGGCGTCAAGGAACATCTAACCCCATGAGACAACACATAAAAAGTCCTGGTAGACAAATAAAAAGCGACAAATTTTGGGAGGTACAGGGGAACAAAAGAAATCATAGTGGTGAGGGGACTCTCAGAAGCAGACGGGTCTAACACGCGTCCCCCCCAGCTGAAAGTGGGGAGAGCTACCCAACCCCTTGGGAGTCCTCAACACTAAGGCGGAAATACCTGGAGAGACCGTCTGCATTGGCGTGGTCAACTCCGGGCCGGTGTTCCACCCGAAAGTTCATTCCCTGTAGGGAGATAGACCACCTCAACAGTTTGGGATTTTCCCCCTTCATTTGCATGAGCCAACGAAGGGGTCGGTGGTCTGTCTGAACAAGGAAGTGTGAACCAAACAAATATGGTCGCAGCTTCTTCAGTGCCCAGACCACCGCAAAGGCTTCCCGCTCGATGGTACTCCACCTCTGTTCCCGGGGAAGCAGTCTCCGTGACAGAAAGACCACGGGTTGATCCAGACCCTCTTCATTGAGTTGCGATAGCACCGCCCCAATGTCAATGTCGGATGCATCTGTCTGGACAATGAACTCTTTTGAAAAATCTGGAGCCTTCAGGACTGGAGCTTTACACAATGCTTGTTTCAGAGTGTCGAAGGCTCGCTGGCAAGCCTCCATCCAAATGACTCTCCTGGGTTGCTTTTTGGCCGTGAGTTCTGTAAGGGGTGCCACGATAGTGCCATACCCCTTCACGAATCGTCTGTAGTAATCTGTGAGGCCCAGGAAGGCTCGGACCTCAGTCTGGGTCTTGGGGGGTTTCCAGGCCATGATTGCCTCAATCTTCGCCTGAAGGGGCTGCACCGTTCCCCGGCCCACCAAGTGTCCTAAGTACACTACCGATCCCTGTCCAATCTGACATTTGCTGGCCTTGATCGTCAAGCCAGCCCGTTCCAGGGCCTGGAGAACGGCTTGCAAGTGCTGCAAGTGATCCTCCCAGCTGCTACTGAAGACAGCTATGTCATCCAAGTAAGCAGCAGAGAATGACTCCATCCCGGTGAGGATCGTGTTCACCAGCCGCTGAAAAGTGGCAGGAGCGTTCTTGAGCCCAAAGGGCATGACGCAAAACTGGTAGTGTCCATCAGGTGTGGAGAAGGCTGACCTTTCCTTGGCTCCATTAGACATGGGAATCTGCCAGTACCCTGCAGTGAGGTCAATGGTACTGAGATATTGGGCAGCTCCCAACCGATCAATCAATTCATCCGCCCGAGGGATCGGATGAGCATCCGTTTTGGTTACCGAATTTAGTCCTCGGTAGTCCACACAGAATCTCAATTCTGGTGTGGTGCCAGGTGGGGCAGCTTTAGGAACTAACACCACCGGGCTAGACCAAGGGCTACTTGAGGGTTCGATGACTCCTAGCTCCAGCATCTTAGCTACTTCACTTTGGATACTGGCCTTCACCTTGTCAGACAGCCGGTAAGACTTTGACTTCACAGGTGGGCTGTCCCCTGTGTCCACGTCATGGGTACACAGGTGGGTCTTACCCGGGACAAGGGAGAACAGAGGAGCGAATGACCCCAAGACCTGGCGACATTCCTCCTGCTGCTCAGAAGTCAGTGTTGGCGAGAGTTTCACTCCCTCCACTGACCCATCCTTTTCTTGAGACGCAAAAAGGTCGGGGAGAGGCTCTGTGTCCTTTTCCTCCGATCCGTCAGTCACCATAACCAACATGACTTCGAGCCTCTCGTAGTGGGGCTTGAGGCGATTGGCATGTAACACCCGATGCGGATGCCGAGGGGTCTTTACGTCCACCAGATAGGTAGACTTGCCCTTCTTCTCCAATACCTCATAGGGGCCTGTCCAACGGTCCTGGAGGGCACTCAGCTCTCCAGGCTCCATCACCCACACCTTCTGACCAGGCTCCAACTCCACTGGGTGAGCGTTGTGGTCATACCACGCTTTCATAACTGCCTGACTGGCTTCCAAGTTGTCAGAAGCTTGCTTCCACAACTTAGCCATTTGGCTTCGGAAGGCCAGCATGTAGCTCACCACATCCTGGGGACCTTTCCGGGGAGACTTTTCCCAGGAGTCCCTCACCAGGCTGAGAGGTCCACGTACAGGGTGCCCGTACAAAAGCTCGAAGGGGCTGAAGCCCACTCCCTTTTGCGGCACTTCCCTGTACGAAAAGAGCAAACAGGGTAGGAGGACGTCCCATTTCCTCCGCAGGCTTTCGGGTAGACTCCTGATCATACCCTTCAAGGTTTGGTTGAACCTTTCCAGAAGACCATTGGTCTGTGGGGGATAAGGAGTGGTGAACCTGTAAGTCACTCCACACTCCTTCCACATGGCCCGCATATATGCTGACAGGAAGTTGGTCTCCCTGTCAGACACAACTTCCTTGGGGAATCCCACTCGGGTAAAGATCCCCATCAGGGCCTTGGCCACTACTGGTGCAGTAATGGTTCTCAGAGGAATTGCCTCTGGATACCTTGTGGCGTGATCCACCAGGACCAGGATAAACCTGTGACCGGATGATGTAGGTGGATCTAGGGGCCCAGCAATGTCGATGCCCACCCTTTCAAAGGGGGTGCCAACGACGGGAAGTGGTTCCAGGGGAGCCTTCAGCTTCGTCCCTGTTTTCCCACTGGCTTGGCATGACACGCACGACCGACAGTATGTGTCGGAAGCCACCCTCATTCGAGGCCAATAAAAGTGGGGGACAAGCCGGGCAAAGGTCTTGTCCTGACCCAAGTGTCCTGCCAAGGGAATCTCATGAGCCAATTCTAATAGGAAGGCTCGGTAACACTGTGGGACTACCAGGGCCCGTGACAATCCGTGCACTGGAGCCCTGGGTTCACTGTAGAGGAGACCATCCTCCCAGTAAACACGATAGTTCCCAGACTCGTTACCTGCTGCCTGGGCTTCAGCCTGTTGCCTCAGACCCTCGAGGGTGGGACATTCCCTTTGTCCCTTGCTCAGTTCATCCCTGGATGGTCCTCCTTCCACTCGCCACTCAGCGGGGATAGGCAAGTCCTCCAACGGAACCATGTCCTCCTCCGCGGACTCCGGGTCCACCTCCACAGGTGGCCTATCCGTCTCACGGGGCATGGACCTCGAGGCAGGCTCCTCCTATCCTCGAAATGTTCCCTCATTAGCAGCTGGGTGGGCCATTGTTCCAGGCTCCAACCCACGCGACTTCTCCTCCCGAGCAGCCGCAGACCTGGTACTCACACAGGCCCAATCAGGTGTACCCAGCATCTCAGTATGAGTCCGGTATTCCACCTCGTTCCAAGCATTGTGCTCCATCTCATTGCCCAGCAGACAATCGACTGGCATGGCGGGGCTTACGGCAACTCGAAGTGAACCTGCAACCCCTCCCCACTCAAAGGGAACCTCGGCCACAGGACAGTGGCCCATTCTGCCGTCACCCATCGTGGCTGGATGAAGTACGCCTGGAATCACCTGCTCTGAGGACACCAGATGACTCCTTACCATAGTCATACTGGCTCCTGTATCTCTCAGAGCTTCCCCTCTATGGCCATTGATGGTGACCCATTGCCCATACTTGGTAGTATTTGAGGGCACCTGGATCTTTGGAACCACCTCCCGATCACCCAGGGACACTAAGGTGACACCCGCCCACTCCCCCCCCTTAACTAAGGGCATCTCCTCCCCGAGCACTATACTAGCGACTCCCGGGGCCTTTCCTCCAGTGGGAGGGGGTGGTCTCTTTGGGCATTTCATGTCTCCCTTATAATGTCCAATACCACCGCACTCATAGCAATGGATAACCCTTGGCTGCTGACTCTGGCCAGGATTAGGGTTCTTCTGCGGGTTAGCCTTAGAAGTGGAGAAGAAACTTTTCCCCTTAAAGGTATTTTGGGGTCCTTTGGAGAAATCCTGCTTCTTGTTATCTCCCCCCTCTTTCTTCTGGGGAGCGCCCTGTCCGGACTTCTGAGAATCTCCTCCCGTCCCCTTCGTGGACACTCGGGTACTTGCCCAAATGTCCGCCTCCTCAGCAAGCTTACGGGGGCAAGTAAGTTTGCTGTCTACCAGGTGTTGCCTCAGCTTGGGAAGACATTTCTCGAGTAGATGTTCCTTGAGTATCAGGTCGTACAACCCTCGATAGTCCTCCACCTCATTACCTTGGACCCACCCATCCAGGGCTTTCTTAGCAAAATCCAGGAAGTCAACCCAATTCTGTGAGCTCAGCTTGTGGCTGCCCCTAAACCTTTGCCGGTATTTCTCGGGGGTCAACCCAAACTTCCTGATGAGCGCCACCTTCATGGCGGGGTAATTAACCTGTTCCTCCTGGTCTAGGGCCAATAGGGCATCCCTACCTGTCGGAGGCATGTACCGGTATAATCCACCACCCCAATGCTTCTCATGGATCCCATGGGCTCTTAAGGAGACCTCATAGGCTGCCAGCCACTTGGCTATGTCGTCTCCAGCGGTATAACTGGCGACTACGTCCTTGGGTAAATGGGGCCTGGGCTCCCTGGCAAATTCATTTGACTCGACACCCTTCGGAGTGATGTTAGGGGCCTGGAATTCGAGTTCTCGTAGCTTGAACTCGTGTTCCATCCTTTTCCTTTCCATCTCCAGCTTGGACTCATGTTCCAACCTCCTCCCCTCCCTCCTTTCTTCCAACTCCATTTTTGCTATTTCCCACCTTAACAGTCTTTCCTCTCTCCTGTCAGCTAACTCGGTTTCTGACAACCCTCTCTATGACACACTGCTGCCCTCCCGTGAGGTTGCCTTGGGGCTGATTGACATCTCACCCACCCCCGGGGGACATTCCGCAGTCCTATCAATGACAGTACCTCTGTCCGATTCCTCCTCCTCCACCGTTCCCTCCGTGTGTGCTTCCACCCATGCTCGCAGACTAGTACGGAGCTCCTCTCTTTTGGCCCCTCGCCTGACAAACACTCCCCTCTCCTGACAGAAATCCTTGAGCTGTGCCACAGTATAGGTCTCCAGCTCTGACATTTCGATTCCATCTTGTCAGTGAAAAGTGTGGACAACCACCCCGAAGTAGGTGACCAGGATAAGAACTTTGAGGGTCACTTCCACCCACCTCCAGGAAAGAATTTGGAAAAAGCAAAACGTTGAATTTGAGGGCCGCTAGGAGAAAACTCCGGGTGTATACCTGTGGTGCACACTGAATTATTATGGGGTACAAAACCAGCACGGCTCGCAATCCCACCCGCTGAGCACCAATTTTATGTTGGACCTGCGATGGGCAAGCCCAGCACAAAGGGGGTAGCTTGGCTCAAGTGACAAGGCAAGTGAAGGCTGTAGTGTTAAGCCGGCTCTGACCCAATAATAACTCCTTGTACATCCACACCAAAAAGAAGGACACCACACCACTGCTGTAGAAAAATACGATTCCTTTATATAAAAGTTCTTTGTTGTAAATAAGGTTGACTGGGAAAGCACATATACATTTCTTTTGGTCATACAGTTCTGGTAATAAATAGTATTAATAAATAGAATAACTTCAGGAATGAGCATCAGAATAAATATCAGAATAAATATCAGGATAAATATCAGAATAAATATCAGAATAAATATTGGTTCATTTAAATAAACAACCACATGTTTCTTCTGGTATCGCTGCCACCAATTAAATACTTTAGAATCATCACATGTGCAATACGTTTCAAATGGGAAAGATAACTCTTACAGTTTATGCTGTTTTCAATGACCGGGTATACGGCTTCTCTGAGCACAAAATAAGGTTCAGGACACTTTAATAATCATTCAGGGCGCATGCGCGTATATCTAAAAGGCAAGGAAACACAGTAAATACCTCATTTGCACTCGGCGGTCACCGGGATAGGATCTCTGCTTTTGCCGGTGAAGTCTATGCGCGCCTACGGGCTTTAGCACCACTAGAGCACAGGCGGCACCAGTTCAAAGTCTTTAGACTGACGAACGGGCTGCCGGAGAGGTCACACAACCTTCGCGCACAGTCAAATGAATGCCGGTTCACAGTTCATTCACAATGCTGCATTCACTATGAAGAAACGGGCCCACCTCACATCGGCTGCAATCAAAATACGATTCAGTCGGGCACAGCACTTCTCTCGTCAGCGACGGGGCTCTCAGGGGCTCCACGGACCTCCCTCCGACTTCCGCATACAGGGTGGTTCCCGCCCACAGCTACAGCTCCCGGGTCACTGGGGAGTGGCAGAGACGCTAGTCCCGCCCAACGAAGGCCGGCCTTTCCCCACCCCGGCGCACCACCTCACCTTCAATCTGCGCAGGCAGCGCTCTACGCTGGTGGGGCTCGGAGATGTCCGAGCTCCCCTCTAGAGGCACCTGTCGCGAAGGGGGCTCAGCGGACGATCACGGTCGCGGCGAACTTGCTCTCGCCTCGCGACTCGATAAATCGATCACAGTTCACCACCGGGGAGGGGGGGTGGGGAGGCACACGAATCTGGCCACAGTCTTTGGGGGCAATGAGGTACTCGCTGGGCAGGCGCTAGATCACTTCTCACGTAGCTGACTGGAACGCCAGTCAGACACAACGCCAGCAACCCTTTGCTGCTCTACTGCCTGTGCTACCAGCCACCTCAGGGGTCAACAGGGCAGGTGTCAATCTGGTGTCAAGTCTGGAATCTCTTCTTCTCTAGTCTAATCAATCTTCATCCCCAATGGCCGCCAGGGACTGGGCCTTATATAGCCAGTGCCCTGGGGTACTGGCACGAGCCAGAAGGTTCTAGAACCTTCTCTGGCTGTGACAATGACATGGCACTCTTGAGGGGTATTTAGGACCCTCACAGCCACCTTACTGGGGTTCTAAAGCAGCCATTTTATGTACCTGAGGAAAATAAAGGAATTCCTGTCAGAAATGCGCGCCAAACAAAGGGCGCCGAAACCTCAAAAGGCCAGGGTTCATGAAGGCTCCAATGGGAGTCACTTCACATGAGGAAAAAGGGTGTCCACCATTTTATGTTCATTTATACAGGTTGACAACCCCAGTTTGTAATGCCACAGGTTTGGGCCAGGCGCCTTGTAAATAGGTGCCACAAACCTTGTGAGCAACTGGGCCTCAAGGAACATCTAACCCCATGAGACAACACATAAAAAGTCCTGGTAGACAAATAAAAAGCGACAAATTTTGGGAGGTACAGGGGAACAAAAGAAATCATAGTGGTGAGGGGACTCTCAGAAGCAGACGGGTCTAACACTCCTCATTACTCTTCCCTTAGCGAGGCACAAGATTTTGATGCATTCCCAAGTTTTCAAGTTTTGGAAAATCTGGAAATGCATAAAAAGCCATGGGAGTTGCAAGGGATCACCCACTGCAAGTCCCATGGAAGGCCTCTCTTGTGCAAAGTAAGGCAATGCAGTGTTTTGCCCTGCATTGCATTACTCCATATTTGTGAAGCAGTTCAAAACCATGCAAAGTGGCTTTGCGTGGCTTCATAAATATAAGTTGGGGCCATGCATCGTTTGTGTACTACATTGTGCAGTGCCGGCATTACGCAAGACTCTCGTAAATATGCCCGTAAGTGCGTAGTAGCCGTCCAAAGACAATGTAGTTACATTCTGCTAGTTTTATAATTTTGAGACCTGCATGGCAAAATGTAAAAGTAATGGGCAACAACTATCAAGAAGACCAGGAGGATTTGCTTTGCCTACAGGGTTCATTTAAAATTGTAATGTGTTGCTCGCACTTCAAACAACGTGCCAGCAGTTTTGGTCTCAGGAGTTGGGTATGGTGATAAACAAATGATTAACTCTTCAAAACATGATGGTCAGATGCATATATAAAAAGATATCTAAAGGCTAAATAAGAGGTGGCCTTTATTGGGTGTAATATTTATTCCGCATTCTGAGTATCTGAGCACAAAGAAGCATACTTTGTTTACCAAAATCTGCATGTACAAAATTAACTAGGGGGTGGTTTGAAGGTGGGATTGCATTACCTGACATACCGAGGTATTACTGGGCTGCACAATTAACCACTATCAACCAATGGGTTTATCTGCCAGACGGTGAGCCTTTGATCCGTATGGACCGTTGGGCGATGTGACCCAGTGGATACCTAAGAGCCTTATATGCTACATCTTCGAAAGCGAAGCAACAAAATCCCATGAACACCACAATCAAAATTTGGCATGCAGCCAATGGGGTTTTGGGATGGAACAACAAATTGACACAATCCACCCCCTTGTGGGATTCAAAAGCCCTAGGGATACTAGGTAGATACCCGGGGTTCAACAAGTGGGACATCATAGGCCTATCTAAAACCAGTGACTTACGGATACAAGGCACAATGGTCCCTTTCGCTGACCTCCAGAGAGACAATAGTTTGGCAAACTCAGAATTCCCTCCGATATTTACAAATGAAGCACGCACTACAATCTGCAATTCCTAAGGGAGGCAAACTTCCAGAATACTCACCATTCGAAGACCGTCTGCTTGAAGGACACATGACCCGCAAAGCAAACTCACTCACGTATACAAAAACCTACGTGCCCGACACACTTATGCAACTACGAGACAAATGGGTAACAGACGTGGATGGCCTAGATGAGGATGGATGACTGCAGTACAAAAGGGGGTGGTGATGGACGGAGCATCTGAACCAATCAAACACTCACACCCAGTCAAAATATCTGCAGGCACTTGCCTCTCCCAGAGAGATAGCCATTAAGGCGGGGTTCAGAGTGATCCAACATAAATTATTACGCAGGGTCTAATATGCCTGCACTACACAAATGAAAATGGACAAAACACACACTGAGAATTGTTGACGTTTGAGTCATCAAAAGGGCACCTTCATTCATATTCTGTGGGAATGTCCTATTACACAATCCTTCTGGAAGGCTGTGGTGATAAAAATGAATGAGTCTTGGGAAACATCATTAGCCCCAACACCAAAATGGTGCCTCCTGATCATATGGGAGTAAGCAGATATCACAACAATGGGTAAGATGTGGATAAAGTTGGGCCCTGTTTTTGCCAAACATAACATAGCTCACAATTAGATGGTGGCAACGCCCCCATGCCCTAAAGACTGAGAAAAGGACATGGACATATGTATGGTGGCGGGGAAGACGGTTTACACAAATAGAGGATGCCCCGCGAAATGGGTGAAAGTGTGAGGTAAATGGAACGTTGTGCAGGGTGGGTTCTGTACACTCCCACAGCTCCCTCGAAGAGTGTGGGAATACTAGTGAGAGTTGCAGAGAGAGGGGAAAGTCTTTCAAATCAGTAATGCTGTGTCACTCAATCAAATTGTCGCTTGATCTAATCATAACCGGTTGAAATTCGATGCAGTATTGTATCTTTTTCGGTATATTCAAGCAATAGCTCGCCTAATCTACCAACCCCCCCCTTTGCATCTTGAGACCCTTAGGGGTGTACTGCGTTATTATGTTATTTGGTGAATATGCAATTGAGGTGACGCCATGCCAACCATTCTAAAAGGTGATTTAATATGTTGATATACAACTAAGTAAAGGTGGGTGGATGGAAATGTAAAGGCGAGGTGGACAGATAAATGGAAAGAAAGATAGAAAGATTGACAGCTGTTAGATAAGATGTAATGTTCACCTTCATATAGTGTAGGAGACATCAACCTGGGAAAGGACAATTGTTCCGGAGTAACATACTAGAAAAGTTGCTGTATAGATTAATTATATAATTTGTACTAAAATAGGTGACATGTGTATTTTAATTCCCTCTTGCCTTATTATTTCATTCCTCCTCTTCCTTTAACCCTGTTCAATTTTCAATAAAAGGATTTATTTTTTTTAAACTTTGTAAAAGAGCCATTTTCAAAATTAAAAATCTGATTTTACAATTAAAGAAGATTTTTCATTTCATTACCGTAGATATCAAACATAAATGACTACTTGGTCCTAATCAGAAGTTAGCACATATTAAATGTAATAAGGCAACCCAATGTTATCCTATGGGACAGGTAGGGCTCACATTAGTGAAAAACAAATTGCAAAAAATTACAATACACCCTGCCCTATGGGCTAGGTAGGACTTACCTTAGGGGTGACTTATATGCAATAAAAGGGGTGTATGGTATACTACTCTATAACTGACCTATTTGTAAATTAAATGTGACAACCAGGTGTAAGTCAATCCAACCATGTTTAGAGGAGTGAGTACAAACAGTAGTAAAGTGAATAGAGTCCTAAGGCCAACAAAAATAAATTTGAGCACCAACAAATGTAGGTAAGTAGACAATAGGTTTGGGGGAAGACCACCATAAAAATGACAGGTCTAACACTGTCGATCACTGTTTATGACTGCTTTTCATTCATGTACAGTTAATTATGTAGTTGGGAACAGTTCCACAGATCAGGCACATAACTGGCAGTCTGCCTCTGAACACCAAGATCATCATCAATCCAGCAGTGCCATGTCGCCCATAGCAGAAATTGAGTCAATGAGGCAGATATATAATAAAAGTGTTTGTATAATGCTTCACACAATAAACAACTCAGGCAATGTGGGAAGACTACAGATTAGAAATGTACATAAACAGTATACTCGTCCTAATTCACTAGCGTATTGCCACCAAATAATTACAAATACAAATATTATGATATCATTTGTGAATATGTGGTATAAACATATATATATTCACTGAAAAAACCATAGGTTTCACACCAGTTATAGTTAGCTGGAAATTTTACTCGCATAAAACCATTGAAATTCCCACGTTATAGTTAGTTGCACTCACTATAACTTGCGCGTGCAATGCACTGCTGATGGCGTCACATATTACATCACTCATGACATGGTCAGTGACATCACTCATGACATCACTGATGACACCATCCAGTGAATGTGTGTCTTTTTAAAAAATAAATATGTGTTATATATGTATATGTAAAAGTTGATGGAAGAATAAATGTTTAAATAAGTGTTTACATGGATGTTTTAAAAAAAAAAATTGATTGGTTAACTGGTTTATCAAGTATATCTTAGTGACTACATATATTAGAAAGTAATGTTTAAATATTTAAATATATGTATTAGTGTTTCACTTTGTGTATAAGTGGCTGCATGGGTTGGTGAGTAGCTACATGTGTATGTATATGGGTTATTAGATGTTTTTTTTAGTATCAGTATGAGTGTCTGTATGGTTTGGTGGTAGATGCATGAATCACTGACTCTCTGTTTGTATCTGTTTTGAAGACAGCATATGTGCAGGACTCTATGGGTGAATGAGTGTGTATATGCGTGTGTTAGTGAGTGAATGACTGTCTCACTAGTGTCTTTATCAGTAACTACATATGTTTTAATCTAGTATATGTGAATATTGATGTATATAAGTGAGTATATGTGAGAGTAAGTCATTGTAAGAGTTCCTGTTTAAATAAGTATGTGTTTCTATAAGTGATTGTTTAAGAGAGTACATATGTGTAAGTTTCCTTAGAAATAAAGTGGTAGTGTGTGTATAGCTGTATATGCAAATAAATGGATGTTCAATAGTTTATTTGCATGTGTGAGTATGTGTGAGAGTATCTTTTGGATGACTGTCGGTGTGTAACAGGATGTATAGGTGTATCACTACATATGATGAGTGAGTATATGTATGAGTGACTATATAGAACTGTTGATGAATGAGTGGATGTGTATATAGATTGTGGAATTATTGAATTGGTTGTTGTAACTGGTATGGGTATCTCCATTTTTTTGAAAATTTTAGTTTCTATTTTTGAATATGTGCTTCAAGGGTTACATTACAGTGAAAGGAGGTCTGTCACTCTGTCACAAGGATGGTGTCATCAGTGATGTCATGAGTGATGTCACTGACCATGTCATGAGTGATGTAATATGTGACATCATCAGCAGTGCATTGCACGCGCAAGTTATAGTGAGTCCAACTAACTATAACGTGGGAATTTCAATGGTTTTATGCGAGTAAAACTTCCAGCTAACTATAACTGGTGTGAAACCTATGGTTTTTTCAGTGAATTTAATAGGTTTTTTAAATGCTAATTCCTTACTATAACTGGTGTGAAACCTATGGTTTTTTCAGTGAATTTCATAGGTTTTTTAAATGCTAATTCCTAACTATAACGTGGCTGAAACCTATGGTTTTTTCAGTGAATTTCAAAGGTTTTTTAAATGCTAATTCACAACTATAACTGGTGTGAAACCTATGGTTTTTTCAGTGAATTTCATAGGTTTTTTAATAGCAAATCTCTATAGCTATGAAATATAATATTTTTTATAATGGATTTTATATTGTATATTTATGTAATACTATTTTTTTATGTATATTTTTCCCTTTTTTTTTTGCCCTGGAGCACTCCCGGTGCGCTTACCGGTGAGCGCACGGGTAAGCGCAGTGTTAACGGGGCGTTCCCGGTGCGCGTACCGGTGAGCGTCCCGTTAGCGCTATTGCCGCGAATGAAAACAACATCGTGACGTATCGCGTAGCCGCGACGCTGTGCTTCATAATACACGTATCGCGTAGCCGCGAGATGCGTCTTATGACGCACGGCGTAAGCGCACCGGGAAGCGCCCGAGCGCATACGATCGCGCAACGTAAGCGCCCCGATGCGCTTACGCTACGCGCCCCGGGAGGCTCCCCCGGGCGCGCAGCGTAAGCGCGTCAAGCCATGTGACTTTAAAATAACACTTTTCATTGGTTCAGAACATTGTTTTTTCCAAATATTTAGAAACCCACCCATTTCTCTCACTATTGCCTTGTACTTGGAGAGAGCAAGAGGTGTTCTGTGCATTATCTGCTTCTCAAAGTTTCCTGATCTACAGCAATGGCTGCAAGGGAGTCATCCAGCAGTGATTCTGACGGTTTTTGCATGAGGACCCTCCTCACCACAAAACAAAGGACCACTTAATTTGAAATTTTTTGACATCCCTGAAGGAAAAAAAAAGGTTAATGCTGCTAAGGTAACCTGCAAGATATGTGGCACTATTTCATCCAGAGGCAATCCTAATAGGAAATATAGCTTTGGAAATGCCACTTTAATTAGGCATGTCCAGAGAATACACCCAAATAACTATGCCAGGGAGAGTGTCAGGGACCTGGCACGGAATTTACCAAGAGAAGGTGGCAGCACCTCCAGTGGTGGAGCAACACCTTCAGGAACACCACGTGGAAGAATGGTCCCTAACGTGCAGCCGGTCTTTGCAGGCATAAAATTTTTATGCGTGGACTGTGATGAACTGCTCTGTTATGGGGAGCAGAGCGTTGAACTCATTGCTTTAAAGAGACAGGAACACCGCTGCCCTCCCCGTCCCTAATTTTTCTCAATTTTTTGCTCCGGTTGAGCAGTTTTGGAATCCCTGTTTTTGTTTTTCCCCTGAAATAAATCCCCCAAAAATATAAAATCGTTCTAAAAAACTTATAAAAAAATATAAAACAGCAAAAAGAATAAAAAAACAGTTCTTTTCAGAACTACCTCCAATTTATAAAAAAAGCTACATTTTTTAAAAACTGTCATTCTTTTTTCTCCATGGTACGCTCCCCGGTACGCTCCCCAGTGTGCGTACCGAGCGCTCCCCCGCGAAAATCGAAAAAAAAAAAGGGTTTGATGTGGGGGCCCTTTTATGGCCCCCACATCAAACCTAGGGGGTCAGGGTGGGTCTACCCTGCCCAGGGCCGGACTGGGAACCGAAACTGGCCCTGGCAAAGTGCTCAGCCGCCCCCCCGCCCCCCGGGGGGTTGGGGGGTGCGACCGCGCTCTTTGCTAGGGCCGGTTTTCGGCAGATTTTGTTACAGTGCCGTTTTTGCAGCTATGCTGCAAAAAACGACCCTGTAACAAAACCGGCCCCCTGGGGCCCAAAACCGGCCCCCACCCTCGCGGCCGACCGGGGGATTGCCCGGTGCCTGCAACGGACAGTCCGGGCCTGACCCTGCCCCCTTTTGGTCATTTCCCCCTTTGTTTTTCCCACCTCTTGTGTCTCGATCCTACCGAGACACAAGATGGCGGCCGCTCCGGACTGTTTGGAATGTTAACAGACACCCGAGAACCAATCAGCTTTCCGTTCGCGAACTCGCGTAGCGCGCTGGTGCGCGCCCCGGTGCGCATACTGGGGCGCGCATATAGATATATATATTTTTTTGAAACTAAATTACTCAAAATCCACTGGAGCACATATCTTGAGACATAGCAAAGGCACATCGGGCTACCAGTCCCTACAATTTTGCCAAGTTTGGTGGAAATCCATTCAGCCGTTCGGGCTAAAAGTGAGTCCAACCGCCCTATGGAAATTAACATGGGGAAAACACATTTTGGGACCCCCCTTTTATCTCGGCCCCCGCTTGACGAATCCCCCCCAAACTTTCAGGGAAGGAGCGGAGCCGAGCGGGCCATCTAATTTGAGAAATTCACGAAAATTCATCCACCGACGCCAAAGTTATTCCCAATAATATGTTGCGGATTTCCTATGGAAACTAGGTCCTAACTATAACTACCTACTGGCGACCGCCAGTAGGTAAAATATATCTATATATATATAGGTTTCACACCACGTTAGGTTTCACACACGTTATAGTTAGGAATTAGCATTTAAAAAACCTTAGAAATTCATTGACAAAACCGTAGGTTTCACACGTTATAGTTAGCTGAACATTTTCATCATACAAAATCTTTGAAATTCCTCTGTTATAGTTAGCTCAGCTAACTATAACTTGCGCGCCCGCAATGCACTGCTGATGACCCCACATATTCCATCACTCATGACATGGTCAGTGACATCACTCATGACATCACTCATGACATTTCAAATGACATCCCTGATGACATCACTGATGACATCATCCAGTGAAAGTGTGTCTTTCTGAAAAATAAATATTGTTTTATATGTATATCTAAACATTAATGGAAGAATAAATGGGTAAATACGTATCTAAATGGATGTTTTTGTTTGTAAAATTGATTGTATAACTGACTTATTAAGTATATTTAAGTGAAAAGGTGTATTAGCGAGTAATCTTTAAATATTTAAATATCTGTATCAGTGTCTCACTTTGTATGTATGTGGCTGCATGGGTTGGTGAGTAGCTACATCAGTGTGTATATGGGTTATTAGTAGCTTTTTTGAGTACCAAAAGGAGTGTCTGTATGGTTCGGTGGGGAGTATTACTTAGCGCACAGGTGCATGAATGACTGACTCACTGTTTGCATGTGTTTTGAAGACAGCATGTGTGCAGGACTGTATGGGTGGATGAGTGTGTGTATGGGTGTGTTAGTGAGTGAATGACTGTCTCAATAGAATATTTATGAGTAATTACATATGTTTTAAATTAATATATGTGAGTATTGATGTATATAAGTGAGTATATGTCAGAGCGAGAGATTCTAAGACTTCCTGAATAATAAGTATGAGTTTCTATAAGTGATTGTTTAAGAGAGTAAGTATGTGTACACATCTGTAGAAGTTAGTGTAGTGGTGGGTGTATAGCTGTATATGCAAGGAAATGGATATTTGATAGTTTATTTGCATGTGTGAGTATGTGTGTGAGTAACTCTATAGATGAGTGTCGGTGTATAACAGGATGTATAGGTGTATGAGTACATATGATAAGTGAGTACATGAATGAGTGACTATATAGAATTGTTGGTGAATGAGTGGATGTGTATGTAGATTTTGGAATTACTGATTAAGTTATTCTAACTGGAATTAGTATCTCAGTTTTTTTGAAAATTGTAGTTTCTATTTTTGATCGTGTGAATCAAAGGTTATATTACAATGAGAGGAGGTCTGCCACAAGGATGATGTCATCAGTGATGTGATCAGGGATGTCATTTGAGATGTCATCAGTGATGTCATGAGTGATGTCACTGACCATGTCATGAGTGATGTAATACGTGACGTCATCAGCAGTGCATTGCGGGCGCGTAAGCTATAGTTAGCTGAGCTAACTATAACGGAGGAATTTCAAAGTTTTTGTATGAGAGAAATGTTCAGCTAACTATAACGTGTGAAACCTATGGTTTTTTCAATGAATTTCTAAGGTTTTTTGAATGCTAATTCCTAACTATAACGTGTGTGAAACCTATGGTTTTTTCAGTGAATTTCAAAGGTTTTGTAAATGATAATTTATAAATGTATTAATTATTATTTCTTTCTTTTTATACTAATTTCTTATATTTTTAATATACATGTTTATATTTATTTTATTTTTTAGATTATATTTCATATTCTTATTATAAAATAATAAAAAAACTAAATTGCTAAGGAATTTTTGGATTAATAATTGCTTGACATCGGTTGCAAGTATAACACAGCTCCACCAATGCTCTTGGGGCCCTATGCTCACAATGCTGTATCAATCCTTACACCTGCTTCAAGCATGTGCAAGGTTTTGACACAGCATAACCTCAAAAGTGACTGAATGAAATGTTATACATTTCACTCAGTCACTTTTAGGAGGCGTTGCTGCGCCCCCTTCTGCACAAGAAAGCCTCTTCTGGCGCAGCGCTTTACAATGTAATACACCCTCCAGATGCATCACATTGTTAGTAGCACACACCATGGCACATCTTTTGCACCACCGCTGTGTCACAAAAGTGACGCAACGGCTGTGTGAAAGAGGCACAAGGGGATTGTAAATCCGCCCCTAACACATACAAATTCACCCAGGCAGTTTCACCAGCAGCGCAAATTGAACCATAGATTTGTAACATATTTATGTACATATGTTACATTCAAGTGCTTTGGACATACTACAGTATACTATAGATAAACACCTTTTAGATTTATGCTGTAGCAGTTCCTTATAGTTCTGCACTTTCACATTCTCCATACACTAGTAACATATTCATTCATTCATTTATTAACTACACATTCATTCTGACAAACTTGTACACACTAACATAGAAATATAGTTCTTTCTTTGACCAGTGAAGGTAGTTCTAAAGAGAACTGTTTTTTTGTTATGAATTTTTTATGTGTTTTCTCAACAAATTCCAAGCGGAACAAAAGAACGAAAAAAAGAACAACTATTGTCGAGGACAGCAATGATCCTGCATCCTGCGTTTCATCAAGTCTATAGACCGTTCCCCATAAAACAAACGTTTATCGCAATAAATGCATAGAATTTTAACTTTAGCAAAGTCAGAATCAATATGTGGGTGTGGACTGCTTGCTGAAAATCCGGCTGCCGCAGTTGATGTGCTTGGTGTAGCAGCAGGTGGGTTCTCGTGCAACCTACGTCTTGCAGCTCGAGCAAAGTTCTTGGGGTGCACATTCTTCACGTGTCGCACCATATTTGCTGTTCCAAAGGAGTATTTTTTACAAGGATCACCCCTTGAAAGAGTTATTTCGCAAATTTTACAGGTTACTTTTGGAGCATTAACCTTTTTTTGACCCTCTGGAAAAGTGAAAAACTTCCAAATTAGAGCTTCTTTCTTCTTCTTTGGACGTTCTTCAGGAATGAAATCTCCCTCTGAAGAACTGCTGCAAGATGACTCCATTGCTCTTATTATTGTGATCTTCCTTCTATTTGAGAAGATTCTCGGAACAAATGCTTCTTCTTATAAAGTCAAAGTCGAATAATTATAATGGGACGGAACTTTCAACAGTCGCAATAGGAAAAATTATGAACCAATCAAATCTCTACTTTTTAAGTCACATGGCTTTGCATACGCTTATGATGCGCTTGCGCAGCTCTTTCAATACGAGTACGCATGATGTTCTACCGCGATTTGTGTAATTCTTTTTAAAAGTAATATATGATTATTACAAGTATTAAAAACATTCATAGTTTTCCCAAATGTCCACCCTTAGTATGTACATTAAATACATACATGTTTTAAACCAAGTAGAAACATTGCCCCCTTTCGCGTACAGAACGCAGAATATGACGTCACACCGAAGCTTTAATGCGGCGCGTAACGTCAAAGCATATTCGTACCGTATGCGCGGGTACGCGCAGAAGTATGATAAGCAGTACAAACTATGGTGCGATCACCCTTTCAGTGACAAATCAGAGCTCAGGGCACGCTTTGGAGAATGATTAGAAGTGCTGACTCATTGCAGATCTGATTCTGGGCCTGCCTCTGCGCACATTATAACACCGCCCCCATCTCTCCCTGTTGTTAATTGTTAGTGCACACACTCATACTTGCACATGCGCGGTGCACACCAGACCACACTACCCACATGCCACCACCAAGCATGCTTGCTATCAGTTAGCCTGGAAACCAATACATTACCCAATGGCATATCCTCCAGGGCCATCATTCTTACAGACCGTGAAAACGCTACCAAAGACAGCCCTGGGCTTGGTTTGGTCAGCCCCCGCGGTTCCTATATAATGCGGGCACTGACATGAGCATGCTCTCTTTTGCCTGCCTCTGCTGCAATGACAGACAGACTCAGCAAAACCACAGCCTTTCAAGACACGACAAAAGACGACAGAAACAAAAGTAAGAGAAGACGTCACAACATCAGCCTTCACGGTAAATTGTATATGCATAATACTATTTTTTATCCTTCATATGGCTTTCCTACCCCTCAATGGTTTTAAATAGTACTTACATAATTGAAATATTTCTTCATAAGTCACGAGGTCCTATACACCTCTAATCTTAAAAATTGTGCGTGCATACATTTCTGTGTCATATTTCTGTACTACGCCACGTGCTTAGGCCTCTATTATTATTAATTGTGTGTCCATGATATTATTTTTTTTCTGCGTCACAAGGCTGTCCCAGGCCTTTATTAACTTATTATTAACTTATTTGTTTGCTGGAGCTGCAACAGTCTTAACTACGGAATATTAAGAACCCACATTAAAATTCACTTTTGATAGTAGTTACGCAACTCAGTTTCAATGACTAATCAAAATGTCCTTTTGTTTCCTTCACCAAACATCGTTCAGAAGCAACCACGACCTATTGAGCAACAGCAATGGAATTCTCTGCAACTTATTGAATATACTTTGACGTATAGAGTTCAAGTCGAGTGGTGAACTCCAGTGGCCGCACTCTTTATACAAGTTTCCTGCCGATAAAAGCGAGAATAATATAGCGCCTTTTGTTGATAATATCGCTCATTGCTCTTTTTTTGACCAGTAAACTTAGGGGCATATTATCAAGGACCGGTGTCACAATTATCGCTGTTTTATTGGCAAAAAACTGGCAATAAAACAGCAATAATGAGCTTCATAATACGGCCTTGTTATTTCCGATAAAATATGACTATTAATACTGTACAAAAGTACAGCAACGGATGACACACGAACCAGGAAAAGAAAGCGACAGATTTACTAACTGATATAAAGAAAGGTTTGCTTGTTGAACTTGAAGAAAAAGAAAACGAGGGCTTCGAAACGATGCTGAGCATGCGAATAGAGTACAACTGCTACACCAAAAAAAAGGAAAGCTTTACACATAGAAATGAAGGAGCATATTATCAACAAAAGGCGATACATTATCGCCGCTTTTACCGACAGGAAACTGCCGATAAAGTGGCGATAATGTGCTTGATAATAGGCCCTTTAACTTCCCATAGCAGCCCAGGTTCTGGTGTTAACCTGGGATCCTATGGTTATTCACAAGGGCATATTATCAAGCCCATTATCGCCGTTTTATCTGCAGTTTCCTGCCGATAAAAGAGACGATAATATATCGCCTTTTGTTGATGATATAGCTCATTGCTCTTTTTTTGGGACCGGTGTTACAATTATCGCTGTTTTATTGGCAAGAAACTGCCGATAAAACGGCGATACTGACCATGATAATACGGCCTTGTTATTCCCCATAGAAGCCCATGTTAACACCAGAACATAGGCTTCTATGGCAATTAACAAGGAAATATTATCAAGCCCACCCTCCCAACATTAATAAAAAACTCCAGACAATGCAGGTACCCGGAGCTGGAAGGTCATTTTACATATCACTGCCCCAGAAATGTGGCGTTCCCCGCGACGTGTACGGGGAGATAGAGAGAGAGACCTCAAAACATATTTTTTTTTTAAAAAGAACAGAGGGGTGTCGCTCACCGAGACTGCGGGGAGTAGGACCGTAACCCCCCCCATACTTCAAAATAAAACTAGAGGAGTTCCGTTCACCAGTGCTCGGGCACCTCACAAGCCCCCATTATGCAGAAAAATTGCCCTGGTAATTTGCCCCTCCGGGACCTAATGAAAAAAACAGACTTCTACTTTTTTTTCACCGTTTCCACCGCATACAAGTACTGCACGAGTACCCCGCCATTTTTTATTTAAAAAAAATAAAAATTGAGCCTAAAGATCCATGTATCACCCCATGACCAAGACTATAGGCGCAGAATGTTTCTACCCTGCCCCGTTTCCTTATTTCTCAACTTTGTTTTACTGTTTTCTTGTGACTCTGCTCTCCCGACAAACAACATGGCTGCCAACACTTCCTGGTTTGGAGTATTAACAGCCAATCAGCATGCAGCTCCTGCTCGTAATTGTACGTATTTCCATACGCATACGCCTCGATTTTACTTTAAAATTTTTTTTTTTTAAAAATAGAGCCTAAACATCCATGTACAACCCCCTGAGCAAGCCTAGAGGGTCAGAATGTCTCTACCCTACCCCCTTCCCTTATTTCTCAACTTTGCTTTACTGTTTTCTTGTGACTCGGTTCTAGTGAGGCACAAGATGGCCGCCAACACTTCCTGGTTTCGAGTGTTGACAGACAGTTCACAGCCAATCAGCATGCAGCTCGCGCTCGTAATTGAACAGATTTCCGTACGCGTGCTGAACTCCTTCTCTAGATATCGCTATGATTTTACTTGCAATTTTCTCAGAAACTACTGAACGGATTCACACCATTTAACAAAAAGCACAATCTGGGAAGAGCACACTACCTCCCTGCCAAATTTTGTGTAATTCCGTTCAGCCGTTCGGGCTGTAGCCCTGGCTAAAGGTCCCTATGAAAAATTGCATTGGGAAAAAACTTTTTGGGACCCCATTTTTTCTCAGCCCCCACTTGACGAATCACCCCCAAACTTTCAGGGAAGGAGCCGAAACGAGCAGGCCATTTTCTTGGAGAGATTCACGAAGATTTGTCCACCGGCGCCAAAGTTATTCCCAATTGAAAATTGTAGTTTCCATTTTTGAATGTGTGTATCAAAGATAATGTTAGGGTGAGAGGAGGTCTTCCACTCTTTCAGAAGGATGATGTCATCAGGGATGTCATCAGTGATGTCATTTGAGATGTCATCAGTGATGTCATGAGTGAAGTCACTGACCATGTCATGAGTGATGTAATATGTGATGTCATCAGCAGTGCATTGCGGTCGCGGGAGTTATAGTTAGCTGAACTAACTATAACGGGGGAATTTCAAAGGTTTTGTATGAGTGAAATATCCATCTAACTATAACATGTGCGAAACCTATTGTTTTTTCAGTAAATTTCTAAGGTTTTTTAAATGCTAATTCCTAACTATAACATGTGTGAAACCTATGGTTTTTTCAGTGTATATATATATATATTCACTGAAAAAACCATAGGTTATAGACCATATATAGTTAGGAATTAGCATTTACAAAACCTTGAAAATTCACTGAAAAAACCATAGGTTATAGACCATATATAGTTAGGAATTAGCATTTAAAAAACCTTACTTTACTCACACAAAACCATTGAAATTCCATATATAGTTAGTTGCACTAACTATATATCGCGCACCCGCAATACACTGCTGATGATGTCACATATTACATCATTCATGACATGGTCAGTGACATCACTGATGACATCACTGATGACATCTCAAATGACATCACTGATGACATCACTGATGACATCTCATTTGACATCAATGACCACATCACTGATGATATCATTCATGTGACAATACAATGCATCTCCTCACATTTTAATATAACCTCTGTTACACCCAGTGTTAAATACAGAGTATAATTTTTGAAACCATTGACACACCAATACTAGTTACTACATACGCACTCACTGATTCCTATGTCTACACACACATTCACTCATTCACCCATACAATCATTCATACATACAATCACTCATCTTTACAACACTATCATATGCACTCATACACCTATACAGACACTCACACTCTGCCACTCATCCATGGAGTTACTCACACACCTAGTCAGTCCTGTAAAGAATCAATCACACTTCCATTTTCTAATCTATACACTTAAACATAGAGTACCTTACATTTTCAAACATATACTAACACATACTTACTCTCTTATACAATCATTGATACAAGTACACATTGATCTGCACAGAGTCACACATCTCCCAGCCAGCCACACACACACTCAGTCTCCCATACAAATACTTGGACAATCAATCAATAACCCATATAGTTACTCATATAGGTACTGATCAACACATGCAGCAGTTTACAGAACAACAGACATAATAATGCACAAATTAAGACAGTTTAGTCACTAACCCATGCACTCAGTGAGACACATTTAATCACTCACTCATACAGTCAGTCACCCACCTACTAAATGCTTCATCCAGACACTTATACATCTACTCATTCTTCAATATGTAAAACATATTTAAACTTTACAGAAACACACAGTCACTGGATGATGTCATCAGTGATGTCATCAGTGATGTCATTTGAGATGTCATCAGTGATGTCACTGACCATGTCATGAATGATGTAATATGTGACATCATCAGCAGTGGATTGCGGGTGCGCGATACATAGTTAGTGCAACTAACTATATATGGAATTTCAATGGTTTTGTGTGAGTAAAATAAGGTTTTTTTAAATGCTAATTCCTAACTATATATGGTCTATAACCTATGGTTTTTTCAGTGAATTTTCAAGGTTTTGTAAATGCTAATTCCTAACTATATATGGTCTATAACCTATGGTTTTTTCAGTGAATTTCATTGGTTTTTTAAAAGCTAATATCTGTAGCTGTAAAATGTATTCTTCTTTAAATCCAAAAATATATTTTATATGTTTATTAATAATTTTTTTTTAATACTTTTTTTTTGTTCGCTCCCGGTTCGCGAACCGGGAAGCTTCCCGTTAGCTCATCTTGATGCCGCGACCCAGTCCGCGAACCGGTAAACGTTCCGTTAGCGCAACTGCCGCGTTAGAAAACAACATCGTGACGCGTCGCGTCCGCATGACGTTTCGCGTTGTCGCGTGATACGTCATATGACGCGCCGCGTTAGCGTACCCGGAAGTGAACCGGTACGCGAACGAGGCGCGAAACGCAGCTTCCCGGAAGCGATCCGGGACGCGGCCCAGAGCGCGTAACGTAAACACAGCAGGTCATGTGACTTGTTAATAACACTTTTCATTGGTTCATTTCACTTTTGGTTTCCTAATGATGTAAGACTAGGTCATGTGATCTAAAATTAACACTTTTCATTGGTTTAGAACTATTGTTTTGCCCAAATGATGAAAACCCCTCCTTCTTTCCTCACTCTGACTTTCATCTTTGTGAGAGAAAGACCCTTTGTTACCAGTGAGCAATGGCTTCTTTAGTAGCTTCAGCTGGTGCTTCCCCACCACCTCCACCACATCCAAGGAAGAGAGGACCACCTGCTGAAGTTATAATTCAGCAAGAAGAGGAAGAAGAGGAAGAGGAGGAAGAGCAGGAAGAGAGGCATTTTTTGCCTGAGGAGCCCAGGAGGTCTCACCTGAAAGAGAATTTTATTTGGCAATTTTTTACATTTCCCAAAGGCCAGAAAAAAGTAAATGCAAGGTACGTAACTTGCCTTATATGTCAAGATAGACTGTCCAGAGGGACCGAGAAGAAATACAGCTACGGAAACTACACAATGCATCGCCATATGACTAGGTGGCATCCAAACAACTACAGTGCTGCACAGTTACGTAATGAACAAGATAATCCCCCTATTATGGCCAGAAGATCTGTTGTACCGGAAGTGACGGGACCAGAGGGGAGGGAGATGGTGCCGAATATACAAATGAGATTCGGGGAAGTAAAGCAAGTCTGCGTACATTGCAATGGGTTCATTTGCTACAGAGAAAGTAGCATCACTCTGATCAACAGAGCTATCGAGAATCATGTTTGTCCGAAACGCCCCAGACAATAAATTCTTTTTTTTTTGTTGCTCCTGTTGAGCCCTTTAAAATGAATCGTTTTCGTTTCCCCCCCCCCAAAAAAACCCCCAAAAATATAAAACCGTTCAGAAAATACAAAAAAAGTAAAAAAATGTTCAGAAAAATAATTAAAAAAATATAAAACAACAAAAACAATAAAAAAAAAAGTTCTTTTCAGAACTACCTCCCCGTTATAAAAAAATTGGTAGAATATTTGGAACTCTGCCAACCTCTATTTCTCTTGGTTCGCTTCCCGGTTCGCTCGCCGGTACGCGAACCGGGAGCGAACCAAACAAATGTTTTTTAAAAAAAGAACAGTATGTATAAGGGAAGGAAACAGACAGTTATGGTAAAAGAAAGACAGCTATAGGGGAGTAAACTAGAGATACTGTTACCCGCAATCCACTGCTGATGATGTCACATATTACATCACTCATGACATGGTGAGTGACATCATCAGCAGAGGATTGCGGGTAACAGTATCCCTAGTTTACTCCCTATATCTGTCTTTTTTAACATAACTGTCTGTTTCCTTCCCTTATACTTACTGTTCTTTTTAAAAAAAAAAAATTTTGATCAGTCAGAAACAGTGACAGTAATAGAGACAGAGTGAGTGACCAAGAGTGAAGAAGTATGAGAAGAGAGGGACTAAAAAAAATAGTGGAAGGAGTAGAGTAATTAAGTTATAGAGAAAGGAATGAGGGAAGTAGCAAAGGCAGGAAAGTGATGGTTAAACAAATGAAGCAATGGAACTAATAGAAGTTAAATGTGATAGAAATATAACGAAAAGAGTACAAAACATTTACCTTATAATTGTCGTTAAGTTAGTCATTTGTTATTTTTATACTTTCAATCTGTGAAAGAGAGAACAAACATTTGAAAAATATTAAAACATGTTTTTAATAAATTAGAAAAGACAAGGGAATAAATAGAAGGACAAACAGTTTTTCAACAACTTTGACACTTACAGAAGCCTCTGCTTCTCCAGGCCCCCTACACAGTTCTAAAAATATACATTTTAAACTAACAGTATCTTGATACAGATGAAGTGAGTCCTATCTTGCAACATGGTGCATCTTTTGCATGACTGCTGCATCGGTTTCATGTGGCATTGTTTTTTTACAGCATGACACATCTGCCTAGATTCATCATTTTATAATTTTGTCTCCTCATAGCAAATCTTTTCAACCGCCACTGCGTCACAAAAGTGACGCACAGTGGCGCAAAAGAGGCACACACCTATCATAAATCTGTCCCTAACATGTTAAATGATTGATTCAGGATGACAATAAGGTGTGGCCTATCCAGAGGTTTGTTTAAGGTGAGGCCTACTCAGGGTTGCAGATCAAATTTACACTTCTTGAACAATACAGAGGAGATAATACATGTGAAGGCCTACTAATGAAGTAAGTCATGTCCACTTCACTCTTGAACAAAGGCCAGACCTCTTCTGTGTCCGTGGACAGACCTAAACTTCATCTGCACAATGTCATTCGTAAACTTAGGAAACACAGGTGATGTAATTGAAAAATGTGGAGTTTATTTTCCTCATTTCACAATCACATCACCTTTGTTGCCTTTGCTTAGGTATCTCATAGTGCAGATGGAGTCTAGCATATCAAACAGTACACAGAAGTTGAGCAGTGTATACAACAATTTTGACACTTAGAAAAGCTTCAGCTTCTGCATGCCCCCTACACACTGCTAATTATATACATTTTAAACTGATGGTATCTTGCTGGAGATGAACTGAAACCTATCTTGCAACATGGTGCATCTTTTACACAAAAGTGACCCACAGCGGAGCAAAAGAGGCGCACAGCCATCATAAATCTGACCATAACATTTTAAATCATTGTTTCAAGATGCCGATAAGCTGTAACCTATTCACAGATTTGTTTCAGGTAAGGTCTACTCAGAGTTGCAGATGAAATTTACGCTTGTTGAAGAGTACAGAGGAGATAATACATGTGCAGGCCTCCCAACCAAGTGTGTCATGTCCACTGCACTCTTGAACAAATGTCAGACCTCCTCTGTCTCCAGGAAAAGGCCTAAACCTCATCTACACAATGTGATGTGTAATGTTAGGAAACACAGGTAATATAATTGAAAAACGTGCAATTTTTTTTGCTCATTCCACAATCATATCACATGTGTTTCCTTTGCTTAGATATCTCATTGTGGAAATGTAGTCTATCATATGAAAGACTACGTAGAATATGAGCACTGTATGCAACAACTTTGACACTTACAGAAGCCTCACCTTCTCCATGCCTCCTACACAGTTCTACATGTACATCATAAATGCAAACAGTACAGAATTAATTATACATGTTAAATGGTTTATTTTTCCTGTTCTCAGAATGTATCAAATTTCACTAAAAACAGTGACTTGAAGGTATTCATCATATAACAGCGGGGAAAAAAAAACACAATCAAAATGATTGTGTTTAAAAAACCCATACAACATAACAAATCAGAATTCAGAACTCCTTAAAGTTAACTTACTTTCCATGACGTCGAAGGATGTCCTATGAACAGCTTACACTCTGTTGTGCTGTTATTACTTTCAGCCCGCCACTTTCTGAAAGAAAACCTCCATCGTTATGAAAAATATGTTACATACAATAAATGACTTCTCGCTCTCTACCACACGTTTCCACAAGGCCAAATCGTGTCAGAGCCATTTATAACTCTTAGAATTCTTGTAAGCCAATCCCGTCATGTTGTATTTCCGCAACTTTCAGAATTAAAATGTTGAAGATCATTTTCACAATCCTGGATTACTAATATCTTCCCCTTCTTGCTCAGTCATGTTCTACATTTCCTATGACACTAATACTGCTTACTATGAAGCAGACTTACACTACCTCTATGACTACTACAATTATTTAATTCTCTACATCACTTTTAATCACAAAGCAATGTAAAACAGTAGACAGCATTGCAGACTTACATTCCCTCTACTCCATGTTTTGATTGGCTGCTTCAATTAGCTTATAAAAAGGAACAGTTTTTCTGAACTCATTCAAAGTGCACTTATTTCTCCATGACGTCCAGTGTTATGGTAAGAAGTTATGTCTCTGTACTACACTTATCCTCAAGGCCAAATCGTGTAGGAGCCATTAGAACTTCTTGAAATTCCTCAGAGCACATCCCGAGATTCTTTCCCTAAAATTTTGGTTTTAAAAACACCAGGTAAGAGTTTTTAAGGTCATACAGCAATTTTTTTTTGAAAATTAAAACAGAATCATTGCAGAATGACCAGCCATTTCTAGACTTTAAATAAGCTGTGTAATGTCCTGATGTTATTAAAGGACCGTCATGATATATAATTGCTGCAGTTACAAAAGTCCTTCCTGATATTGACAACTGTGAAGCCACAAAATTTTTAATTAAAGTTGTCAATTTTGTTCCATCAGGTCTACATCGTTGGAACATTAAAATAACATACTGGCCATATGTTCGTATAAATAATGTGGACATCATTTCAGATTTACATTGGCTACACTCCATGTTGTGATCAGCTGCTTTTACTAGTTTATTAAAAGAGACTGATTTACTGTCTGGCAAAGTTAAATATATAAATCTTTCTGAGTCTACACTAGTAGTACTTGATACCCTACAGTTCTCGCAGTCATGCTGCCATTGATAAGAAAGCCCAAACAGGTGATCTACATCTACACCTTCAGCATGCAATACATCAAGCATATACATTAAAAACTCCTGACAATCGTGCTGAATATTTTGAGAGAATTGTGTTTGGCCTGAACATCTGTCTAACAGATTTCGAATTTCAGACACACTTTCTATTTTTGTTTTATCAGTGCTACATTTCTCTAACACAGAATTTAACAAACTGCAAAATCTTTGATCAGAATTGACCACAATCTCTTCTTTTACATTTTCTAGAGAAAACAAAACATTAACCACTACATTAGCATAGCAGTTGACACCAGAACTGTTTTCAAATTGAAAACCAACAACATCTTCAACAGAATCCTTTTTGTTTCTGCTTATAATTTCAGGTTCATCGACTTTTCGTCTTTTTGCTACAACCTCCCCAGTATTGGTCACATTTCTTCGTTTCCGGCCTACCACACGTTTCTCAAACAAAGGATATTGAGGCAAATGTGGCGCATACTCTCTTCTTAACCTATTGTATTCCTTAACACAATCTAGATCCGCACAAATGTTTGTGACATCACACTCAATCAAGTACAATCCCGATAAAGTTCTAACTCGTGACAATGCCACATATGCCATACCCTCCTTGAACACAGAACTGCCAATATTCACCAATGCACTGTCTACACTTAAACCTTGCGATTTATGGATTGTCACCGCATATGCCAAGCAAACAGGAAACTGCTTACGGCGAACATATAAGTCTTTTACAAGCAAAAATCTAGCAGAACAACGACCAATTAGCTGTACTTCCTCAATGCCATCAAATTTAATTTTTGCAAATTCAATTCCATCTCTATTTCTGTATTTTACAAAATCAACAACATTACCCATTGATCCATTTACCAGACCTCTTTCAACATGTAAATTCCTTCTTAAAATTATACGGCAGTTCAAGCACACATTCAGAGTCTTTTCAAAACCTGCAGTTTTAGATATACTCTTCTCTAATGAATCCAATTTTGTTTTCAAATTCTCAGACAAAATAATTGTTGATCCCATATGCTGTACTCTGTCAATAGCTTTCAGTTTCACAATCTCTTGCTTTTGTAAATGCAACATTTTGTTGTTGAATTTGGCACATTCTGCAAGAGTTGGCATCAAACATATTCCAGATTTCTTCTCAGTAATTTTCTGAAAAATATTCTCAGGCACAACATCTTGTTCTGGATATAAATTTGACAGTAATCGTGCATGTAAAGCTTCTTTCCCATGCTCGGTCACTTTTCCAATTCTAACATCTTGTAGAATAGTCTTGTAAACTTCATCCTTCGCCTGACGCATATTTTCATGCAGTTCAGCATAATTGAAGTTTAACCATATATTGACGTTGCCAATGCTCCCTAGGCACTTCCTGGTATCTTCATGCGTGAGCATTTTGAACACAGGTTGCCCTTTCACTGGTGTCAGCTGCAGAAGATCTCCCAAAACAATGATGTGTTTGCCACCAAATAACACATCATAGTCTGTTTTGAGAACTTCTTGCATTCTCAAATGCACAAAGGCAAGCATGACATTGGAAACCATGCTTACTTCGTCAATGATAAGAAGTTTCATTTTCCTCAAGATTCTTGAAACTTCACAACAAGCATCTCCAGATAGCTTGTGATATTGTAATTTGTTGTCATGCTCCTCCACTGGCAGCATCAGTAAACGATGTAAAGTAATCCCTTTAATGTTATGTGCTGCCAGTCCAGTTGGAGCGGTGACAACACAAGACAGCGATGACTCTGTCCTTTCCTGCAAATAACATGAAATTGCTTTAATAAGGAAACTTTTTCCAGTTCCCGCTTCTCCACTCACGTACAGTCGGACAGGCTTCAACGACGTACATGAGCACTCTTTCTTGTCATGACTTAATCCATGATCAATTTGCATGGTAACTTCGTCATATATTTTCCTCTGCTCAACGTTGAGTTGTCTTTCCAACTCTTCTAAGTTAACCGCATCCTCCTGAGCATTTGCCATGGCTCTTTCCACTTCATTCATAGCAGTGGCAGCTTCATTTTCGATAACAGGTCCTCCTAGTGGATCCTGACTCAATGAAGCAGAACTCTGACTGTCCTGAGAACTGTCTCTGGCAATCTCGGCTGCAATCGTTGCTTCCTGCTCGATTTCCGCATTCAACATTTCTACATATTTGGGAAAAGCAGGACATTCTATGGTCTCCTTGGCAGCATTGAAAGAGTCTTCATAACAGAGGAAATCTCCAAGCAGTTCCTCTTCTGCACGCCAAGGCTTGAAAAGTTGCAAAAGTGCTAAATAGAAAAACTCCTTTTTTTCAGGAGATTCGCCACTCAATTTTTGATGGTTTACCAAGTGGCATTTTCTTTGCTTGACCAGACATCCCTCACTTCCTATTACAGCATACACTACTTTCTCAGTATCTTCTTTGATGTTCCTCTTGAATATGTAATTTTGAAGAACCTCATACAGACAAACATTCTCGAGGTGACTGCTTCGATTTGGATAATATGTATCCAACATGTTGGTCTTCAAAATGTCGGTACTGTTTGGCTCCTTTTCCGCCAAATACTCAATTTCCCGCACAGGTTTCAGAACTCGATTACGCGTTGCAGCAAGACCAAGACTCGCCCAAAGGATACTCCTGGACTTGGCATAGAGACTTGCTGAAGACAACCGGTCAGAACATTCGTAAGCTCCGATTTCTCGATGCGACAACATCTTCAGACTGAAACTGTACAACTTCTTGCTGAGGCTCTTTTCATGGGAAATGTCCTCCCACATATCCTTCAATTCTGTCTTCTCTTTTTTGGTGATGTAAGATGTCACATACCGAGCCACAGCCATACAGTTATCAGCCACAAACTGTATATCCATGTTAGCATTCCACATGGACAAAATCACCAGGTTGTAGTCGTTGATGTACTTAGACTCTTCATTCCTCTTCAAATAGTATGTGTTTTTAGGTGATTTCTTCATCACATTATGTCTCAGCGAAGACATCAAACTGTTTACTCTTCCTTTAGAAATCACCGGTCGTGGAAAGCCGAAACGACATTTGGTGTAGAACTTGTCCTTGTTTCGGAATTTACGACAACAGTACATTCCACATCGATGGCTTTGGAAACGTAGAACTTTTTCTCTTAGGCTTTTCTTCTCCTTTGCATTTGGAACAGCACAAGTAGAATACTGTTGTATGAAACTCATCACTGAGTCTTCTGGATCCATTCCAAATTTAGGTGCATCCTTGATCCACAGCAAGATATGTATATGAGGAGCACCTCTTGCTTGGTACTCCTTTCTCCAGAAGAAATCCAACACCTCTCCAAGAGGTGGATTCTTCTTATTCATGATGAAAGACATCATAGCTTCAAATGTATGATTGAAGTACCTGCATACATTGACTGGATCCAAAGAGCACAGTTCTCCGGGTGTCTTGAATTCGATGTTTTCGATGTTTCCATTTGCCTCTCGTAGAAATTCAAGTAAGTCTTCCCAGCCATACTCGGCACAGCTCAGAGTGAGGAACCATGTGGGGGTTCCTAAGTTCCTCAGCATACATTTTAAATCACCATGACGACGGTACCAGTACTCATTAGTACCACGCTGACACGCCATGAGATTAATCAGGTGAGAATCCAAAATACTGTCCTGGACATTGACTTTATCCATAAAGTCACTTGCCGAGATGTTTTGCATGTGTATACCACTTTTCAAGATGTGGTTCACTGCATATGACAGTCCAGACAGATCGCTTTCAAACAGGAGATGAAACAAATAGGGAATGCATTGTCGAAACCTAGCATCTCCTGCATACAATCGCAAAGTCCGGTATTCAGAAGCAGGAATTTGATGAGGTCGCTCATCATATCTTCCTCCCTGACCTGTTGGAAAAAGCTGTGGGAAACACCGAGCTTCCAAACTTTCCTCCCAAACACTAATGGGACTCCCTTTCGCTTGTTTCATTTGAAACAACTCAATAGCATTCCCCATGACTTCCTTGGAATGCAAAGGATGAACATTATATTGTTCATATATTTCTTCACTAGTAGAGGGTTCTACTTTCTCAATTTGACCAGCACACAAATCGCTATCCTCTTCCTCACTTACTTCCTCCTCTGCAACCTATACATTCCTATAGTATTTATTATTTTTTTTCAAATACAATGTTGCCTTTTTAACTTTCCTAACATCCACTAAATCTTGCCATATTTTCTTATTCTTTGTCGGAACCCCATTAACTAAGATAACCAGAGGTTCCTCTTCCACTTTTTCTACTCCAATTGTGTTAATGTTTTTCTTCAAATCTAGAGGCAAATAAACAACTCTTCCCTTTAATCCTCTCTGTAAATCTGATGGAGGCAATTTCCCTGTCTTTGGCTCCATTCTTACAATAGCCTGAAAGGGATGGATACTTTGAATAAAAATAGATTCATAAGTATTTAAATCCTTCAATTCAGAAGGAATCTCAACCAATTCCAGATTATTATGAACTGCTCTAGCAGGCATCTGGTTTTGATTTAATTTGTTACAACAATAAGTACACACACGTTGATCCAATCCCAAATCAAAACAATTTTCTACCATCAAGTATGTTGTGAAATCCTTCCATTCACTATTATTTTCCCTTTCACTTTTTGCATATAAATCCACTAACTTAGTCTGATTCTTATAATAACTGCGTCGACAACACACACAAATGAAATTTGGCCTCTCACTTGATTTCACCTCAAACGTCGCAATTTCCCTCTGGAAATTATCTGTACTGGAAACCTGTACACTATCTTCCACATTACCCGCTTCTTCTTGGTCAATTTCAACATTCTCCTCTTTACTTCCAAAGTAACAAAACTCAATTTCTTCACATATATTCTTCACATCTATTTCAGAACCATGCAAAAGAGCAGCGCATAATTGTTTAAGCATAACTGCTGGACTCTTAGCATAATACAACATTCTAACTAATTTCCTCACTTTATTATGATGCACTGCTAGCATCCTGAAATGATGAAAAACACTCTGGCATACTCTCCTGGAAAGACAAGCCAGTGAATGACCATGCAAACCTGTCACTTCTCTCACTCTGCAAGGATCTAATTCTTGCAACAACTTCATTTTCTGCTTCAAACTTTTCTTATTAAATGACCGTACAAAATCACAAAGCAGATTGATGGAATCCTGTCGCACACTGCAAATACTACTACACTTCCAGGTATACACAGGACCCTTAGGACGTCTTCCTAAAACCTCATTACCTAACACCTCTTCTGCCTCTGTTGTCACAAGTTTTTCTTTTTCAACTGGACAACCATCTTTCACTTCATAAGCTCGACCACTGGTGTCAACTGCATGCACCAAATCATTATCCTGGAAATAACTCTCCTCATTAAAAAATGCCTCACAGCTTGAACTATGCATCCATTCTCCAGAAAAAACTTCACAAAAATTACTACGATTAACTATTCTCTTCCATCTACTATTTCTTTTGAAATCATAAATTGCCTTGTTTAGCTTCCTAATTCTATTGATTATCAAAATAAATAACTTACGTTTAATTTCAAATGCCTGATCAATAACTTTCTCAACTATTTTTTTTCTCTTATAAAAAACCACTTTCTGTTGACCTTTCTTAATATTTTTTAACAAATTGCCAATTATCCTGTTGCGGAACATTCGTTTACGAATGTCCCTAAACTGTTGTTTCCTTCCACTATCATGCACTGAGTTATCTCTTGCTCTAGCAGTAACATTTTTCATTGGCCTTTCCTTTCCGTTTGAATTGCTTCTCTTTTTCTGGACTGAAACATTTTCTGTAGTAATATTTTTTTTACTACAGATATTTCTTATGAATGTTTTTGTACTCTTACCCGGTGCTTTCTTGGTGACTTGACAAATCTTTTTGTTAGAGGACTGCTGCTTTTTTTCATTGACCTGCTGTCTTTGACGTTTTGCAGCCTTTCTCAGTCTTTCTTTGGTTGGCATGCTGAAATCTTGAAATGATCTGCAGTTGAATCTGTGGTAAAATATATTAAAAAATGTTATTAACCACTATTACCCAACAGTAAATCAATAACAGTAATCAAAAACTTAAAACACTACTTGACATTTTTACATAGAAGATTTTTTAGTGCTTGGCAAATTTAGAATACAGAAATAGCAGAAAAGAAATGGAATTTATATTCATTTTACCTTTGCTGTTCTATATGTGAATCTGATCTAATTTTATGAGCATATTTTAATATTTTATTGAAGACACTACACATAACCTTTTTTTGAAGGTGTCTTTATTTTTAAATTAAACGGTTTACATTTTTACTTTTTATTTATTATACATTTTTAAAATAAATGTTTATAGTTCCATAGGCTCAAGCACGTCAGCTTCCCATCCTATGTCATACAATTCTGACAAATCTGCATCCTCATCACGTTCTTCTTCATCCTCAGGATTTAAATCATCCAAGGGATCAACATCCACTGATGTTTCAATTACGAGTTCAATGATGAGGTCGAAATCAACTGATTGCTGATTGTCGCTCATGTTGATGTTGTCTTTATCTTTAAAGAAAGATAACAACAATGAGATGTTGCAGAGTAAGAGACAAATCTCAGAGATTATAATAGTAAAATTGTTTAACAAGAGTAACATTTTGCACCTATTATTTAGCCATGTCCAGCGATGCTGAGGAGGTGAAGCCTATGTCCAATTTTTCAGTGAACAGGACTCATCTCTTCTTAACCTTGGATAAGCCTCACCGACTGTGTCCCCTGCACATACTTAAATGTAAAGGGGCAGATTTATGTTAACTGGCACATCCCCAGGGATGCACCAGTTAACGTGCACCGCTGCTCTGCCACCCATGGTGTGCCGCATTTACAATCAGATAGGACAAAGCTGCGTCAAAACCCTGCGCCTGCTTGAAGCAGGCATAGGTCTTGACGCAGCATTGTGGAGATGGAGCACCCCTGAGCCTTGCTGGAGCTGCATTGCACTTGCAATACAACTCCAGCAATGCGCCACCTTTACGGCACAGATGCGTCACGCATCTGTGCCGTTTTTGCCCCATGGTGCACCGCATTGTAAATGCAGCACACCATGGGTGGCGGAACAGCAGCGCAGGATGACTGGCACATCCCTGGTGATGCGCCAGTCATCATAAATCTATCCCTAAGCTTCTTATCTTGTTAGAGATGAACCGCCATATGTATCATCAAACTATTTTGCATTTCCTAAATAGCGAATTTTAAGGAATAAATAGCGATTCTTTACCATTCCTAATTTGCGATGAGCAAATTGCTAATTGCAAATTACCCATTCATTTCCATGGGCCAGGAGGCCCATAGGAATGAAGGTGCAATTTGCGATTAACAATTAGCTCATCGCAAATTAAGAATTTTTCCAAGGGTGCAGGGGTGTCTCAAGAACACCCTGCTGCACCCCTGAAAAAGAAATTTGGGGGCATATGGCGCACATACATGCCCTAAGGGCATGTATGGGCGTCATATGGCACCTTTTGTTTTTTGGAAAAAAAGCTTTTTGAAAAGAATTCGCAAATTACCACCAACTAGAAGTTGGTGGTAATTTGCAAATCCTTAATGGCATTTTTTGCATATTTTTTTGTTTGATACATTGCATTTAAGAAATCGCAAAATTTGCAAATCCTTCAGTGCAATCGCAAAATAAGGAATAGCAAATTTTGCTATTCCTTATTTTGCATCAAACTTGTTTGATACATACCATTTGTCTAATTAGCATTCGCAAAGGCCGAAATTCACAGAATTTCGGCCTTTGCGAATGCTAATTAGCTTGATACATATGGCCCCAAGTGAGGCCTGTCTTGCAACATGGTGCATCTTTTGCATCACTGCTGCATCGGTTTCATGTGGCACGTTTTTTTTTACACCATGACACATCTGCCTAAATGCATCAATTTGTAATTTTGTCGCCTCATAGCAAATCTTTTGCACCGCCGCTGCATCACAAAAGTGACGCACAGTGGCGCAAAAGAGGCATACACCTATCATAAATCTGTCCCTAGCATTTTAAATGATTAATTCAGGATGACGATAAGGTGTGGCCTATCCAGAGGTTTGTTTAAGGTGAGGCCTACTCAGGATTGCAGATCAAAGTTACGCTTGATGAAGAATACAGAGGAGATAATACATGTAAAGGTCTACCAATGAAGTAAGTGATGTCCACTTCATTGCGCCAGTCATCATAAATGTATCCCTAAGCTTCTTATCTTGTTAGAGATGAACCGCCATATGTATCATCAAACTATTTTGCATTTCCTAAATAGCGAATTTTAAGGAATAAATAGCGATTCTTTACCATTCCTAATTTGCGATGAGCAAATTGCTAATTGCAAATTACCCATTCATTTCCATGGGCCAGGAGGCCCATAGGAATGAAGGTGCGATTTGCGATTAGCAATTTGCTCATCGCAAATTAGGAATTTTTCCAAGGGTGCAGGGGTGTCTCAAGAACACCCTGCTGCACCCCTGAAAAAGAAATTTGGGGGCATATGGCGCACATACATGCCCTAAGGGCATGTATGGGCGTCATATGGCACCTTTTGTTTTTTGGAAAAAAAGCTTTTTGAAAAGAATTCGCAAATTACCACCAACTAGAAGTTGGTGGTAATTTGCAAATCCTTAATGGCATTTTTTGCATATTTTTTGTTTGATACATTGCATTTAAGAAATCGCAAAATTTGCAAATCCTTCAGTGCAATCGCAAAATAAGGAATAGCAAATTTTGCTATTCCTTATTTTGCATCAAACTTGTTTGATACATACCATTTGTCTAATTAGCATTCGCAAAGGCCGAAATTCACACAAATTTCGGCCTTTGCGAATGCTAATTAGCTTGATACATATGGCCCCAAGTGAGGCCTGTCTTGCAACATGGTGCATCTTTTGCATCACTGCTGCATCGGTTTCATGTGGCACGGTGTTTTTTACACCATGACACATCTGCCTAAATGCATCAATTTGTAATTTTGTCGCCTCATAGCAAATCTTTTGCACCGCCGCTGCATCACAAAAGTGACGCACAGTGGCGCAAAACAGGCATACACCTATCATAAATCTGTCCCTAGCATTTTAAATGATTAATTCAGGATGACGATAAGGTGTGGCCTATCCAGAGGTTTGTTTAAGGTGAGGCCTACTCAGGATTGCAGATCAAAGTTACGCTTGATGAAGAATACAGAGGAGATAATACATGTAAAGGTCTACCAATGAAGTAAGTGATGTCCACTTCATTGCGCCAGTCATCATAAATGTATCCCTAAGCTTCTTATCTTGTTAGAGATGAACCGCCATATGTATCATCAAACTATTTTGCATTTCCTAAATAGTGAATTTTAAGGAATAAATAGCAATTCTTTACCATTCCTAATTTGCGATGAGCAAATTGCTAATTGCAAATTACCCATTAATTTCCATGGGCCAGGAGGCCCATAGGAATGAAGGTGCAATTTGCAATTAGCAATTAGCTCATCGCAAATTAGGAATTTTTCCAAGGTTGCAGGGGTGTCTCAAGAACACCCTGCTGCACCCCTGAAAAAGAAATTTGAGGGCATATGGCGCACATAAATTTTAAAAACATTCCTTTACCTCAAAAACGATTTTCAAGTCATAATTTGAAAACACTGCCCACGGGGAAATGACTTAAAATGTCCTTAAGACACATGAAAGTGTTTTTTTAAAGCCTTTGCAACTTTTTTGGGTCACTTTTAACATGGCTATGTAACTCAAACAGTCAAAATCTAAATTTACCATGCACAGGTGGGAGCATATTTACAAGGAATTTGCTCCACGGGGAAAGGTCTTTTAATTTAATATGGGAAAAATAACATCAGAGACACTGAAATGCCTTATAAAGAAGCATACACCATTATGTCCTTGTCATAAATTTTAAAACCATTCCTTTTCCCCAAAAACGATTTTCAAATCATAATTTGAAAACACTCCACATGGGGAAATGACTTAAAATGTCCTTAAGACACATGAAAGCGTTTTTTGATTGCCTTTGCAGCATGTTTGGGTCACTTTTAACATGGCTATGTAACGCAAACATTCAAAATCTAAATTTGCCAAGCACAGGTGGGAGCATATTTACAAGCAATTTGCTCCACAGGGAAAGGTCTTACATTAAAATGGGAAAAATAACATCAGAGACACTCAATTGCCTTATAAAGAAGCATACACCATTATGTCCTTGTCATAAATTTTAAAACCATTCCTTTTCCCCAAAAACGTTTTTCAAATCATAATTTGAAAACACTCCACATGGGGATATGACTTAAAATGTCCTTAAGACACATGAAAGCGTTTTTTGATTGCCTTTGCAGCATGTTTGGGTCACTTTTAACATGGCTATGTAACGCAAACATTCAAAATCTAAATTTGCCATGCACAGGTGGGAGCATATTTACAAGCAATTTGCTCCACAGGGAAAGGTCTTACATTAAAATGGGAAAAATAACATCAGAGACACTCAATTGCCTTATAAAGAAGCATACACCATTATTTCCTTGTCATAAATTTTAAAACCATTCCTTTTCCTCAAAAACGATTTTCAAGTCATAATTTGAAAACACTCCACAGCTCCTATGCACAAAAAAACCCTGTCAGTACTAATACTTCACATTTTCTCCAATTACAATTTCTCAAAGAAACAAAATCTATTTGTAAAACACTTGAGACAAAGCAACATTTGAAAAACACAACTTTCTTCATAATTTTCTCCTTAAAGCACACTATTCTCTATCTAAATTAAAGAAATCTTTTCTCACCTTAGCAAATACTTTGAGTTTCAAAACAGTCTCAGAAACACACCAATTTGTCTTCAGCAGAGCAAAAGGTATGCACTCCAGAGTCTGCAGCTATCAAAAGCACAGAAATGCTGTAATTCTTCACACATATCTCTCATGTCACCCAATCAAAACTCTTCCCTCACTTTTTTTCAAATCAAAACCCTTCCCCCCTCTGCCCTCTCTGCTTTTTTTGCATAGCAATCACCTCTTGGAACCCCTCTGGTGTTTGCAAGTTCACACAACAATGTTGCAATTGAACTCTGAACTCTCAGTGCACCTGCATATCCAGTGCATTCTTTCATTTAATGATTTTTTCTTGACCACTCAAAATACATCTTTCAAAGAACTCATCCATGCACCCTAACTTTCTGTTTTCAGCAATCAAAATCCACCAATCACTGTTACTGCTTCATTAACACAGAAACTCCACAGTTTTTTTTCATTTTAAACTCTTATTTTTTCAACTGCCATTTCATTGCCACACTTCATCTGACTGCAGGAGAACCTTCTCTCACCATGTTTTCTGTCTGGATTGTTGGACATAGTTACATCTATTGGGCTCAGAGGTATGTTGAGAACAGAAATTTACCTAACCTCAATTTACAAGATGTGGAAATTAAGTGGTTTGGCCACAGAGGATTAAAATGTCACCAATTGATACCATTGGTGAAAACCTTTATGCATTTGCCAAAATCTGACCTGTTAATTGTGCACTGTGGAGGTAATGATTTGGGCACTTTGACTGGGGTAGGTCTGGAAATGCTTTTAAAGGACACCTTTGAGCAATTAATGGCACTTTTTCCTCAGACTGCCTTGGTATATTCAAATATATGCCAAAGACAGAAATGGAGGTGGTCGAACCAATTTTGTCCACAAATTGAGAAGTCGAGGAAGCATGTAAACAAATCTGTTTCAGCTTACATGAGAGACCATGGAATGGGCTCCATGTACAACAATAACTTGCGTTACTACATGCAAGATATCTACAGAGGAGATGGAGTTCACTTCTCAGATGAGGGCAACAGAGTTTTCATTCTGAATTTAAGACTGTGCATTGGTACCTACTTATAAGTACCTAAATGTACCATAAACCCAAAAGCTCTTCTCAGAGCTACCCTACATCTGATCACTCACAATTATTATTTTTCTCTAACTTTTTTCATTAATTTTCAACAAAGTACGCTCCCCGGGGCGCTACCCGGTACGCGAACCGGAAGCGAACCTCGCGAATTTTTTTTTAAAAATGTTTTTTTTCGCACATATGAGCCTCCTCAGCCACCCTCAGAAAACCTAGGGGGTCAAGATAAGTCTACCGTGCCCCCTTCTACCCATTCTGAACATTATTTGCCCTCCATCTTCGATCTTAAGTCGACCGAAACACAAAATGGTGGACTCCCGTAACGCTTAAGGTTCGCGTACCGGGGCGCTCGCCAGTTCGCGTACCGGGGCGCTCCCCGGGAAGCGCACCATCAAAAAAGGTGGGAAAGTAATTTACAGAAAAACGACTGGAGACACTCTCACCAAATATAGATTAGCTCATACTACATACCAATCCCTACCATTTTCACAAATTTGATTGAAATTCCATTTAGCCATTTAGCCTGTAGACCTCTCTAAATACCCTGAGGTAAATTACTTCACAAAACACATCTGAAGTGTTGGAATTGACAACCAATGAAAATGTTACTTTTATTTTCTACTTTTAGTACCTGACATTTGATTGGTTATGTACCTGAATATATATAAAGAAAGAGAGAGAAACACAGCCATTTTGACTACTACTTCCTGAAGTACATTGCAAGTGCATTTTCACTTACAACTTAAACTTGTTTTTAATAGGTAAGATGTTATTTTATAAATTTGAAAGGAGAACTATGTTATGCACTTTAAATTAATTTGGGAAAACATTTTCAGATAGTTATATACTGTCCCTCTGTAAGAGTTAGACATTGAGAAAGGCTTGTTTATTATAATTATGGATTGATTTAGGTTTCTGTGCTATAATTATGAAATTACTTAGACTTCTTCACAGGCACTTTTTAATAGTACTACTTCACGCCTGAAACCATACAGTGCCCATAGATAACTTCTCTGTTATAAACTCACAAGTACCTGTCTGAACTTAAACCCAACAGTGCCCTATCTCTACTGATATATTTATTTTTTATGCAAATTACAGCAAGAAAATGGAAGGAGAGCAGATTATTTCCTTCAAAATTGTTCTGGAGAACAACACAGAAAAAGTTATTGAGGACAATGATGACTCAGATTTCATGGATGAATCACGGGACCATGAATTAGTTCAATGTGTAGATGCAGTAGATTCGCTGATTGAAAATGAGGACATTTCCGACAATTTGTTGTTAAATGTTCTGTTAAATTTGGAAAAAGAATCACAAAAATAAAATTATTTAATAATCAAAAATTGTTCGAGACTTTAATCATTTTTATATGTAATTCATAAACTAGTACCTAATTGATTATAATGTAAAGTCAGACTTATAGTATACTGTGCAACTTTTTTATGTTACATAGTAATTTTGCTCATAGTTACTTCCTTTCTCCAACTATATTATCTCCAATGTGTATTTAACAACTCTTTTTCATCTCCTGCCTCCATGTTCTTTCTGCTTTCCTGACAGACTATGATATGGATTCCATATTCCACAATAACTTCTGAAACAACATGCAAGATATCTACAAAGGAGACGGTGTATATTAATTTTTTGACTCTGCATTGGTACCTACATATTGCTACTTAAAAAAAAAAAAAAACAACAAAACAAACAATCAATAAACATACAATATTTTAAAAGTCTATCATTCTTTTTTTCCTCATAGTACGCTCCCCAGTACGCTTCCCGGTTCGCGATCCGGGCGCTCCCCACGCAAAAAACAAAAAAAATTGTTGTTTTTTTTTTACCCTGCGGGGCCCTTTTAAAGCCTCCACATCAAACCTAGGGGGTCAGGGAGGATCTACTATGCCCCCTTATGGTCATTTCCCCCTTTGTTTTGGCCTCCTCTTGTCTCTCGATCCTACCAAGAGACAAGATGGCGGCCGCTCCGGACTGTTTAGAATGTTGACAGACACCGGAGAGCCAATCAGCTTCGCTTCGCGAAGTTCCGTTACGCGTAAAGTACGCGAACCGGAGCGCTGCCCGGAGCGCGCTTACAGATATATATCTTTTTTTAATCGTCAATTTCTCAGAATCCACTGGAGCACATATATTGAGACCTAGCAAAGGCACATCGGGCTAACAGTCCCTACAATTTTGCCAAGTTTCGTGCAAATCCATTCAGCCGTTCGGGCTAAAAGTGAGGCCAACCGCCCTATGGAAATTAACATTGGAAAAACGCGTTTTGGGACCCCCCTTTTTTCTCAGCCCCCCCTTGACGAACCCCCCCCAAATTTTCAATGGCTGCTCAGAAACAAAATGTTCAATTTTCCTGAAAATTTCAGCCAATTCCGTCCACAAACGCCAAAGTTATTAGACATAGAATTTTCAAAAATCCCATAGGGAAAAAATCCTAACTATATATACCTACTGGCGACCGCCAGTAGGTAATATATATATATATATATATATATATATATATATATATAAAATAAATATTTCTTAGCAGTCATTAGATTTTAAATATGTATTGAGAAAAATGATCATAGGACAAATAAAAACTAGCTCATTACCACTCGGTGTTTCTGTCCAGTTTACAATTTAAAATAGAACTTGTATGTGAGAAAGTGTTTCTAGTTGTGTGGTCACCTCCATACATTGTGACAGGTATAGCTGTTTTTTTAACTCACATTGGGGCATTGCTGTCCAGCACCTAGGGCCAGATGTACGACCCTACCAATTAGCAAGTCGCAAATTGCGTTGTTTTGCGACTCACACATTCGAATGAATAACAGTGTCTCAGACAGTTTGCGATTCCTACTAGGGTCGCAAATTGCATGCCTTATTAATATTCATGAGGCAGGTGCAATTTGCGACCCCATTTGGAATGGCAAGCATTCCCAGTGATGGTGTCCTGCTGGGGTCAGCAGACCACCATGTCTGTGACTGCTTTTTTAAATAAAGTTTTTTTTATTTAAATGCAGCCCATTTTCATTACAGGAAAACGGGATGCATTTAAAAAAAGAAACATGAAACATTTCTGTTTCAGTCTTTTATGGGCAGGCAGTGGGCCCTGGGACCACTTCCTGCTCTTAAAAATTATTTTCACATCCACTCACAAAGGGTAAGGGGTCTCCTGGGGACCCCTTCCCGTTTGCGAGTGGCTTACCACCTACTTGAAGTTGGTGATAAACTGCGGGTGTTTTGTTGGCCGCAAATAAAACGATAGCACATTCCATTGCACCTCGCTACTAGGAAGGGACGCACCTTCATTATAGTGAGAGTTGCAAATACTATAGCATTTGTCATGCCAGGATCGTTGTTTACAGTCACAAATGGGCCAATTTCCCATTTGTGACTGCAAAAAATGGTCATACATCTAGCCACTAGCGTATGTGCTCTGATCCTTGAAACATGACAACAATGGACAACTCATATTTTTCACCCAGTAATGCCATAGTAAATGGTGCCAGAAATACAGCAATGGCATGGAAAAGTAAATGTCAAGTGGGGGCTGCAGCACAAGTTGTATAGTCGACTAGGATGACAAAGGAAACCTGGTTTCAGACCTACCTATGTAGCCTGACTCCTGCAGATTTTAAACTTGCAGGCAAACTGGTGAAAATATCACTCTTGACAGGAAGGAATCATATTTTAAATATTAAATAAGGCACTCCTATCAAAGCTACGGAGACCACAAGCTAGGGTGCCCAGTATATAAAAGTTGTAGATCTAAGATGTAAGAATTTAATGTTGGCATGCTCCTACAGTGACTACCCCAGCTCCCAAAGCTATTTTTCAGCAACACAAAATCCAAAATTCAGAAGAATATTATAACTCTTCTGACTTTAGTTTGGGATAGCTACAGGAATAATACAAACACTATTTTTAATGATTATTTTAAAATCTAATTTAATGGTGAAAAAAGGTTTCTAGTAAATATTTACAAGAGACACATTTTGAAAGTTAGACTTTGACTGTCTGACCTTCTAGTCATTAATTGGAGTGTCGGTGCTTCCCCCTGATGAGTTGTGAAAGCTGCCTTTGGTAAGAAGACCTGGTGTGAGGAATGACCTGGTGTGATATATGTTAAACATATCGGCTGCAGAAGGTCAGTTAAGGAGGGTTCAGGAACTCCATTAACTTGAAAGGGACAAGGGTTAGTCCTGTCAATACATAGTTAAGTTTAAAGGGAGACCTGGGTTTTAACTACTAGTTGAACTATCTAGTTAATAATGGTGGGTGAAATCCAAGATATCCACTTCCTATGTAAGGTTTACCAGTGGTCTGTTAATCCTGTTCATGTCTGGATCTCACTGTATTGGCAGATGCTGGTGTGTTAACTTTCAGAGAGCTCAATCCCAGGGCTTCTCTAGCACTCAAGAATCAGTCACTGGCCTACTACTTTGGGTGTGCTGTACTCTGGATTTCTTAAGTGGCATCTCTTGGGAGGCACCATCTTAGCATTTGTGGTCTGCAAGTGCAGGGCTGATGGGTTCCTTCCAGGTTAGTAGGGATTTCTCCAAGGGTGCTCATAGTTGCCTTGGGTGCTGGCCATGTGCAATAGGGACATAATCAGCCTTCCTTCAAAGGGTGGCTTTCCCTCTACCAAGGAGTATTGTCAATGTGGACTGTTTATAAAGTAGTTCAAATCCAGAGTATTTAAAATGCAAGCACTCCATTGTCAAGATGGCTTCTTCTATATTTATTCAGAGAATAGTTTACAATCCACATTGTCTGCAAATTTCTAATTACAGAATAATATTTTTACATTCTGTTTTCTATGACAGTGGTTCTTAAACTTAACGAGTTAAGAACTGTTGGCATAGAAAACAGACCACTAATAATTATCTACTGGAAACTAGAGATATCCCTCCTGGACAAGGTCTATGATTGGAACGTCTTAGACCTGGCATCCTTGGCATGGTTTTCCCCTGTCTTTTTGCCTCTGCCCCCAGAATTTTTGCTGTGTGCTGGAGTTTAGTATGCCTGAACTCAGAATATAAAAAAAAATCTTTTAGTAAAGATGATTTTTATATTCTGTGTTTGAAAATACCACCTTTAGAATTTTCTTGCCCAGTCATCCTGGGTGCCTCTGCCAGTTTGAGGATTGAATATCTGGCTGTAGAGTGGCAGGGGCTGGGGATTTGCATTCACTGTAGTCTGCCACTGGGGGGGGTGTATACCTCGCCCTTCCTGGATGACTCAGAGTTCAGCTGAATAGATCATGGCTGAGCTTAGAGTGATGGGAGGGGTTTTCTTTGCACCTGTATAGGTCCAGGGAACGGTATTCTCTTCAGACAGCCACGGTAGGGGTTAGGTATGTTCAGCCCTTCTGGGATGAGTAAGTGCTGGGCTGCATTGACACGGGATGCATTTAGGGTAGTGGGAGGAGATTTCCTTGCATCTGAATAGACCTGGTCTGCCTTGGACAATGCTGTCTCCACCTCCAGCCCGGAAGCTCTGCCAGAAAGGACAGAACTAGTTTGGACTGGGCACATACACTCTCTGCCTCAAGACAACAAAGGGAAATGTGGTATAAATATCGGGGCCCAGGCCCCAGGATTTTAGAACTTGCTTGGATCAAGGACCCTGCCAATAAAAAGAAGTGGGGAAGCTGTGAGGAGAGACTACCACTTTGGTGTTTTGCTGTTTTGGACTGCATTAGCTTAATTTGTCTTGTACAGGAAAAGAACTGGAATGAACTTTCTGTAACTTTTTCTACTGAGTATCTCCAAGGACTTGAAGTAGAGCTTGCCCCGTGTTCAAGAAGTCTCAGCAGATGAATGCCTATTTGCTAATGGCATACAATGACGACATTCTCATGGGGCCCCCTTGCCTGTGTACAAGCTTATATATTGTCAGAGTGCAAATGGACGACAAGGGTAACATCCTTTGCAATAGCCCTGTACCCAGTCAAAAAGAAGAAACACCCCCTTTGCTTGCACACTGGCACCAACAGCAGGTATCTATTCAATATTACAGAAAGGACTTGCAGCCCTTCTGTAAAATGGGGAATGGTTTTGCTGTTTTGGCCACTTTTTTGCCAGAATTCCTTACATTATACTATAGTGAAAGTTTGTTTATGATGTCAAGCAATACATTATACTTTCATTATCAATGATATGTAATCCTCTAGCCTAGGCACGTAAGTGTCACTATCCATGCAGAACTCTCTTCCCCACAGACATGGCTTTGAGAGCAGTTTTGAAAAACCACTGATGATATGGTCACATAAGAGGTGCAACCTCGTTCTCAGTTACAGGGTCTAACATGAATGGTAATTGTATGCTTAGGGATGTACAGCAGCCACTTTAAAAGTTGGAAACTTGATAAAAAGCGTAAAATAAAAGTGTGATTAGAACCTAAGGAGATAGGGCATGCCTACCAGACCGAGAGACGCTATATATCCATTTCCTGCTACTAGGTTGTGATTGCTACTCAACTTTAAGCTACTGCGCCACATGAGGTATGATCACTCTATATACCAATGTACATACAGATGTTCTTTCTTTTAGGTACACAATGTGTGCATGATTATTCAGTACTTCAGGCGACCTTATGGAGAGATGCCATAAGTCTAACGACATACTAGATAATATGAAACAAATTATACTTTCCTATGTCTGGAATGATTAAACTAACTAGTTAGTTATTTTCTTATTTATCTATGGATCATAACAGAGAACTACTTCTCAATTTTGTCAAGCATACACTTCTCCCCACTATTCTTTCACCCTGACTGGACTCCACATCCTTTTTAAGAGCCTCTAATGAAGCTTCCATCATACAGATTCTGTCAGTTATGGAGGTCATGTTTGCTTCCAAAGTCTCACAATCCTCTTAAATCTTTGCTTGATTTCTCTGAAATATTGCAAACTTGCTTCTAATTACTGCAGTTAGGGTATCCAATATTTTTGCCAAACCCAGGTGCCTATCCTTATTTACCTTGGGGTCGTCTGTTGAAGCTGACTGCATTTGTGGAGTATTTTCGCAGCTATCTCCCAGGACCTGCTATCTGTTGTTAATCTTGACATCAGCTGGATGAGCCTCTGCTCCTTGTCTATAAGTCTCCATTATAGTTATGTTCTTTCTTATTAGCCTGGGTAGACTTATCAAGCTCACCATGCACAGGGGAGGTAGGATTTGTTAATAAAGAGGCAGGAATCTTTGTTGAGCAGATAAGAGTGCAGCAGAAACATAAATGGTCAACTCTGGAGGAAGCAGAGAGTTCCTATGTGTATTACAAACAACATACTCGATTTTGGTTTAGGGAGGGTACTCCATGGTGGGTTGGATCACATAAGGATTGTCTCAGGGATTCTGCTCCTACAGAACTGTGCATAGAGACTTGGAACCTCGGTGAATTAGTGTGTGCCAAAACTCACCTTAGTACCCAAAATCCCCTACCAGACTAGCAATCAGTGTCTCATTGGTTCTTACAAACTCCCAATGTTTAGACAACCCAGAACATGGACTTAGAACACCTCAGGTAACGTGGAACACATGAACAATCTTTCGTTATACCAACATATCAATCCAGAATGAGGTGTAAATGAAGACACGTACACGTTTGAAATGTTTATTTCTAATGCAGTGTTCTCAAGCACAGTATCTTAGCTAATGCAAGCAAAAATATTATAAGAAACAAAGTAATCAGCATAGTTACTAGTCCATAGAATACAAAGGGAGAAAGCATGTTAAAATGCTACAGGGAAGAAGGCTAAATAGCACATACATCTTACCCTCCCTTGCTAGTATATTATTTTATATCTAAGAAGGTCTCTTTGGGTTTTAGCAGGGAGGCCCCATACCTCTGATCCTAGTGGATAGGGATCACATCATCTTCCACCAGCTCTCTGCATGCGAAGCATCATCAAGTGTGTGTGTGTGCTCTGTGCAATGCAATATTAAACGTGCCTAAAGCCAAAGTTGGCCGCAGCTGCATGTATGTTATGTCTAGAACGTGCAAAGATCAGACCTCACAACAACCACTGTGTTGAAATAACCTTGAAGGCCTCGGCACTCACTGTATAGACATAGCTTACCAAGCAAAGCTGATACTATAGCAAAACATATTGTTCTTGTGTGAAGCAAAACATTCTACTAGGCTCAAAGCTCTAGTAACAATATGTGCTGTGTGCAGAAGCAGCAGAAATGTGAAATGGCGTTTAAACACCTCATAAGCTCATGCTAACTTAACACAGTGTGAAGGGCAAAGCATATCTCTCTGACAGGATATCGTTTGGCTTGAACTTCACTGGTTGGGGAGCAGAAACATGTTGGCCCATTACAAGACAGATATTTGTTGACTGTCTCTTTTGCACTGTTCTTGGTTTTTAATTAGGAGGTGGGGTTCGTCCGCAGAATAAAGTTTTCTATAGGAGAACACTCCATCCTATTTTAATGTCACTTTATTATTTGCGTTGCACTATTTTTCACTTGACCATCATAGATCAGCCATTACTGACGTTTCATTTGTAGTGGTGGTCCAAATCCTTTACCAGCAACAAATGGTGTGGTGCTTGATGTCCCAATGATCAGGGGACCAGCCGGATTTACACCTGGGTTTGGCCAGATGATAGGACTGATCATTGAGTCAATTTGATGGTAACCCATTGCTACAGTGTTTGGATTTGTTAACCATCTGTGATTCTTTCGAATGGTGTTGGGTCTTTCTATACACAGTGTTCACTCTTCATTATAACACGCTGTCTCCATGCGATTTATACGCTCCGTGATTTTGGTAACTCGGTTTGACAGTGAAGCCATATAAGAGATTTGGCAGACCCTCTGTTTTCTTGTGTTATATATATCAAAGTAGCTGGGGATAATAATCAGGTACGGGTCTTTAAACTATATATATCCCTTGGACCCTCTTTAAATTGTTTGGTTGTTTGATATTGGATGAATGTAGGGACAGTGATTTCCCCTACGTCAATGATGCTCATCTAGTGGGATACCAGTCACCGTGTGCTGCATTGCCTATTGTGTTCCGGATGTCGTGGACACTACAACAGGGACACACGCATTAGTCACTTCCTGTACCGGACATGGACTGAACAACACCCAGAGCCCCTGAGTCATTGTTGCAAGCTCTGCGCAGGTCTGACGTATGCCAGGCACGACCACTCCACTCACGTTCCGAGGGGGGCCCCACATAGCTACCTGTCGCAGGCGTACTCGCTGGTGGTGTGCAGGTCACTGGTCTAGTTGTCAGCATGTCATGGCCACTCCCTGAGGGCAGGTTTGCACACACACCACACTGATCCAGCACAGGTATCACAGGCCATGTGTCCCCGCAAATATAATGGGCCGACAATGTCACATCCCCCTCTACCGCTGGTGACTGGATGACGGATGCTCCACGGTTCTCAATCATAAAGGGCCCATGAGTTGCTGCGCACAGGGTTAGTGGCACCCGAAGCCTTGACCTGTCACGGGCCTACCACCACGTGGAGCTGACTGGCATTGCACAGGGTTAGTGGCACCCGAATCCTTGCGGCTGTCACAGGCCTACCACCACATGGCACAGACTGGCGTTGCACAGGGTTAGTGGCACCTGAAGCATTGCGGCCATCACAAGCCTACCACTGCATGGCGCTGACTGGCAGTACACAGGGTTAGTGGCCCTGAAATAGCTGATTGGGTGTGCAGCCTGCGTTGATGACGTGCGCACTGATGTGTTTATGTTTATGTTTACAGATTTCTAGAGCGCATGGTTGCCCGTAAGCATCCCAGCGCTAGTGATAGAACAGGCGAGGACAAATGAGGAGGGTTTATGGGAACAGCCAGGACTTCAGAAGTTTGCGAAAAGAGAGAAGGTTGGGCTAAGCACGGATGTCCGGTGCGAGTGAATTCCATAGTTTGGAGGCTTGATACGCAAAAAGGCGGCCTCCTGATCGAGCCATTTTAATCCTGGTATTGAGGTCAGGTGAAGGTGCGTGGACCGAAGGATTCTATTGGTTTTATAGGGAGCAATGAGATCTTTTAGAATAGGGGGAGCCTTGCCATACATGATCTTGTGAGTAGTGCAGAGGGCCTTAAAATGTACTCTTTCAAGTATAGGTAGCCAATGAAGTGACCTGAGGGCTGATTTGGCTGAGCAACGGTTGTTGGTGTCCGTAAGAAGCCGGGCGGCAGTGTTTTGCACAACCTGTAATTTAGCTGTCACTTTCTTTAGAGTGCCGACGTAAAGGGCGTTACCATAGTCCAGTTTGGACAATATAAGGCCCTGGATCAAGAGCTTCCTAGACTGGGTGGGGAGCAAAGGTAGGATTTTGCGGGAAATGCGAAGAAGGCCATAACAAGCTCCGGACGTTTTTCTGGCTTGGGTGCTGAACATAAGGCCTTGGTCCAGCCAAATCCCCAGGCTTTTAATATCAGACTCTGGAGTTGGAGGTGGACCCATACAAGGGGGCCACAGAGTCTCAGGGCGAAAGTGTGACTGGTTGCCCATGACCAGAATCTCCATCTTTCCGCCGTTAAGCTTAAGATGGGACCTGTCCATCCAGCCGGTTATATCACCAAGACAGGAATAGAGATCGATGGAAGGGTAATCCTGTTGACTTAGTGATACAACAAGCTGGGTGTCGTTGGCATAGGTCAGAAGCTTAATTCCATATGGAGTGACGATTTTTTCAAGGGGGGCCATATAAACATTAAAAAGCGTGGGGCTCAAGGATGAGCCCTGAGGGACGCCACATTGTACTGGAGTTGTGTTGGAGATCAAGTTGCCCTCTGCCACCTGATATAATCGGTTGTGTAGAAAAGATTTCAGCCAAGACAGGGCAAGTCCTGAGATACCCAGGTCTCTTAACCGACGGACCAGCATAGGATGGTTTACGGTGTCAAAGGCCGCACTTAGATCCAGGAGGATCACTGCCACTGATCCCCCTGAATCTATGATCTTTCTAGCCTCTTCAACTACCACTATCATCACGGTCTCTGTACCCTGACCCGGGCGAAAGCCCGCATGTGAGGGTTTAAGCAGGTCGTTTGATTCAAGGTAGTCAGATAGCTGCCGATTGATAAGCTTTTCTGCCACCTTGCTGATGCCTGGCAGAAGGGAAATGGGCCGAAAGTTGTTCAATTCCAGGGGGTCGAGATTGTTTTTTTTAAGTAAAGCTTTAACTACAGCCGTTTTCCAGCTCGGGGGTACGATGCCCTGGAAAACGGAGATGTTAATCAGATTCAAGGGACAAGGATGGTGGGTGCTACTAATTTTAGGATGTTCCATGGAGCTGGGTCTAGCGGAGAGCCGCTTTTAATTGACTGAAAAATGGGGGCGAACTTAACCAGACTGGGCTCGGCATGCTGTGAGGCTAATGGGGGCGGTTCAAAAAGGTCAGCAGAATTATACAGGGGAAGATCCTTCAGAATTTTTTTAATCTTCTGGTCAAAGAACTTGGCTAACTCATTGCAGCGGTTCTCTGAGGGGTCCACGGGGCAGGGGGGGTCCGGGGGTTTTAGAAGCTTTTTCACGATTTGAAATGTTTCTCTTGAAGAGATCGCGGAGGATCTAATTTTTTCTTCAAAGAATGCGGCTTGCGCCGTTTATGGGCCTTTTTATAGTTTAGAATCGCAGGTTTTTAGTCCTGCTTTCTGCGAGGATCATAGTCCTTCCTCCAAATCCTTTCAGACTTTTTACAGAATTTTTTTAGGAGCCGAATCTCCTTGGTAAACCAAAATGTGGTGTCCGCCATTGATGACTCAGTGCCACGCCTTGTGGCATCAATGCCATAGTGAGGATCTGCAGGGCATGGTAGATCCCAGCTACATTTCACTGATGTGCAGCGGTGGCTTCCATCCTTTCCGCCTCCATCCGCACCATGTCCTCCATGAGCCTCCGCATGTGTGCCTGCTCACGGCTGTTATCGCTGGAGCCACTCTGAGCAGACAGGTGTTCTTCTCTCTGCGTTTTCACTCCAGCGATGTCTTTGGAGACCATGGAGCGGGCGTACACACCCAAGGATGGCGTCAAGTTTAGTTGCCATGATGCCAAAGCCCAACCGCACCTGCGCTCTCCCTCTGGCACTTCAGCACACAGCGTTGGAAGGCCATGTGTTGTTCCTGTGGGTCTTGGGGGAGTGCCGGGGCTGTGGGTGCCTCCTGCTGGGTGCTTTGGGTAGTGGGTGGGGGTCTCCTCAATGCAACTGGGCTGCCCTGATACTGGAGGTGAGTTGTGGATGATGTCCATGATGTGTTGGAGGGCTTGGGTGTCGATGCTGGGGGTGTCCTCCTCATCATCAGTGAAGAGTGGCTGGGACTGCTGTGCAGGAGGTGTTGACAGTGCCTCTGCAATGTGAAGGGGAGATGGTGTGTTACAATGTGTCCACATGTATGTAGCCACATGGTACATGTTGACAGACAGACAGCATGGCATTGTACATTGTGACAGTCTGTAGATCAGGGCCATGACCCAGAGTCATTGTGGGTGTGCACTGTGCTCTGCTTGATTGTGCAAGTGTGCCATTGTGGCCATCTCCAACCGTCCCCCCAGTACCTGTTGCGGTTGTGTTGTGTCCTGTCGAGCAGTGTCCGTTCCCCCGACTCTGGCCAAAGTCTCTACACTGATGACTGTCAACACCAGCTCCTCCTTGTCATCCAGCACAAGCTGTGGCACTGGCCTCCCACCTCCAGTCTGCATTGCTGCCTTCTGGTTGGCTGCGAGTTTCTCCTTAGTCTTTCGCTTGATGTCAATCCATCGCCTCTTGGCCTTGTCCATTGACGTCTTGTGCTTTACGACGGCATTCACCTTGTCCACTATGTCCCGCCATATCTCATTTTGGTGCCCAATGACAGGTTGGCGGTGACGAAAAGTTGTTGATGGTGTTCCATCACCTCCGTTATCAGAATCCTGTTTTCCTGCGGACTGAACCTTGTCTTCCTCTTCTTCTTGTCCTTGTCCTTCACTGTCCCCAAGGTCCCAGGCTGGTCATCCGGGGTGCTTGTGGGGTTGCGCTCGTCCCCTGCTCCTGCTCCAGCTGCCTCAATGGTGCTTGGGTGTTGGTCACTTTGTGTGTATTGCTGGCCTGGCGCTACTTAGCGCTGATTTCCTCATCACGCTTTGGCCCATCGCATGTTTTTTCGCATTGAGGTTTATGTTTTTATCTCTGTCAAGGTGATTGTATCGCGGACATTGGCTGCGGTTTCAGCGGACTATTGCATAGTACCGCCTTGTTGTGAATTCCACGTTGACACAGGGTTATTTTCCTGCGATAAGCTGCAGTGTGTAAAGCTGTGTTAGCATTTTTTTTTATATTTAGCACACGTTCTTGTGCGTATACTCCAGAGAGTGTTGCACAAGCAGGTGTCTCACAAAAGAGGGCAATATCCAAACAAGAAGGCATAGGCATTTGTTTCATCGTTATATCGGAATGAGTTTATTCACTTGGATGGCCATTGTGTACAGGCAGTGCCATTGGGATTATGCTACAAGGGAGGACCAAATTTTGCAGCAGGGCTTACAAACATATGCAGCAAGAAAGGGAAATATTGTGTCATAACGGGGCACATTTCCTGATAGCATCAGTTTTGACATTTTCTGCACGTCTGGACAAGATTTTCCCTTATTAGTACTAGTTTAATACTCAAATACAGCGATATGCAACTGAAAGGGGAACATTCAGTCCTTGTGAAGTGTCTTCCGCTGCACAACAACACGTCGCCACATTTTGAGTACCTTTTTATCAATTAGAGCTATAAACAATTTTTCTGCAGCAGATGAAGGATTATAGCTATGTTAAACGGCTCCCCTGAGGAATTACATAATTCCAGTGGTCCTGTTTGTAGGACTTTACATCTGTTAGTTATAATGATGCTGACAATGAGGGGCACACTGATTCTTCTTCACTTGCAGAGTAATTTGTGCAGACATTCTCACATTGACAGTGTTTTTCTCTCTCACACACATACATGTGCAAAAACACACAGACACATTTGCACAGACCAGCAGTATAGAGTCTGAAACAAGCAGAGAGCCTCAGACACAGCCAGCCCAGCCCCCCCCACACACACACACTCTAAAAAGCATTACGCAGTCTCACTTAGACGGGGAGCAGTGTGTCACACCCAACTAAAATAATACTAAAAAACAGTTAAACACTTGCTATATTCAGGCACCTTTTGGGTGGTTGTACACAATGTTTTAATCACTAAAGTCAAAAAATATTATTCATCTTCTAGAGCAGCAAAGTTAGGATGATTGTCGTCAGACCAGGGCTTTTGAAAGGTAGCAGGAGACAGAATTGGTAGAGAGTAACCTTATGGCTCATGGAACACTACAAAGTAGCTATTTTGTTTTAAATATTGAAATCATTGTTGCTATTGCTGTTGCCTAAGAATGTTTTGCAAATGGGCTTTTTCTGCATGGCCATTCTACATAGTTCACCTTTTTTCTAGAGTCTATTTGATGCTGCATATAGGACTCTGTGCAGTTTACCCTGCTAAATGGGAGCAAAGTGCTGCACTCTCCCTTTAAGCATGGCTTATCCCGATTGACATAGTTAACTTGATTACATGTCCTTATTGTATGGTTTAGAAAATACACCCAGGGCCTTGAAGCTAACTGGATGTAGAACTGCAGGAACTATTGTGCCATCCCTGGGGTTGGCCAGAGGAACATCGTTTTGGGACTAATCTGTGGAGCCTGAATGTAGCAGCCCTAACACTTGCTATCCAAATGTCTCAAATAACCCTTTTGGACAGATGGGAAACCGTGCAAATACATATTAATTAGTCACACCTTAGTACACCTCATAGGGTGCCTGAGATTTACAAAGTGGGGTATGTGTGAAATTTAAATTATTATATTCATCCAGTGAATAGATATTCAACGTAATGTTGTTGCAGAATCCTCGAATCCTCGAAAATATCAAAGTATAGATTATAGACTTTAGTCTGTAACTTCAGACAGCGAATGGTTGCCACGTTAATGCAATCTGCCCTCTCTAGGCTCAAGGGCAGGATTGACACAATAAAGACATTAATAAGAATTAGAAATATATTTAAACTGCACTGCAACCTATGCACAACTCGCTTAGCAATGCTGGGTAGAAAGTGTTGCTGCTAACAATCAGTCCCGCAAAAATAGTTCAGGGGACACAATAAAGCACCAAACCCTCTTTCTTCAGTGAATTGCACACTCAATATAGCACTAAAAACAGGAGAGCAAAATGGTTATTTTAAACTCCTAGTCTAGTTCATAAAGTATGAACAGTAAGCACACAGAATACAAAAAGGAAAATAGCAATGCATGTCACCGGAGGTGACGAAAGACGCCGATACTGAGGCGCGGAGGCGGTTGAAGCTGTTTACGGGCGGATGGGCGGACAGAGGACAGAGGAACTACAGGCGGATTTACGGTGTTACGATGCTTCTCAGGGGGCCGTGAATCCTGCAAAATCTGCGAAGCAGCGCAGGAGCCGCAGGAGCCGGGGGAGCCACGGGAGCCGCAGGATCACAAGTCTCCCGACTGCCAATGAGGCCGCCAGCTGTGACAAGGCTATGGCAGGAGCGGCGGGAGCAGCAGCGCGTAGCGGCGGGGAACGGTTCATCACTGAGAGCCACAAGACCCTTTGCACGGGTATTGCCACAGTTTCCTTATTGTGGTGACTGCTTTTGGAGGACCAGAGGCTCGTCACTGACAGCCGCGAGATCCTGTGCACTGATATTGCCCCAATAATTGCCACGACTATTCCTTTTGCGAGGACTGCTTCTGGAGACCAGAGGGGGTTACATCTCACAGTGCCGTTCTGACAAGCGAGGTGCTGACCCACGCCCATCTGAGCCCTGATGCTGGGCCCACTCTCTAACATCCAGAACTTCATCTAAGACATTGACTCCGCCAACACCAGCTAAAGGATGCTGCCACTGGTCTTGGGAGACCGCAACGTTTCCCCCTGCATTCCCGCCCCTCCCACTGCCCACCAACTTCCAGCACGGACCGGGGGTCCACAAGTCCCGGCATCCCCCTTGTGGCGCCGGACATTGACGCCATCAGCCAGCGACAGGAGGCGCTTGAAAAGCGGAGTAGGGCCTGGCGGGCCCATCTGCGCCAGACCGTGGCAGGGCAGGGCCACACCGTTTGATGTTGAAGCTCGCGCCATGCCAAGAGCAAGTTAGGTTGCAAAGGGCAAATAGGATGTGGACCTTGCCTAAATAGTCAGAACTTGAGTGGTGAGATGATATTAGCTGAAATGCACCCTTTCTAATTGTGTGTTTCTCCAATTGACTCTGTTACATATTTGTAGTATTGATGTTATCATAAGGATATCAGTGCTTTCAGCAGTGGACACTCTGTGCATTTTATATCATTGGCATTCCGCATACCATGGTATCATCCTAGCCATTTATGTTTTATGATAGTTAGTACACTAGTTGTTTTATTTCTGACATAACCATATATTTTAAATGTAAATGTGTTTCGATTTATATAGCGCACTAATCACCCAGGGGTCTCAAGGCGCTTGCTTAGGGAACCCGTCCTGGTATTCCCCTGTGAGATACCCCGGCATGGTATTCACAAGGTGAAAGCCAGGCATCCCGCCGCGAGGGGCCGTAGTGGAGATTAAGCAAGCTATTGCCCAGAGTTGCACCCCGTGAGTCGAGTAGGCACCGGAGCAAGAATTGTCGAGTCCGTGGAAATTTTGAGCCCGAGACCCGCCGAGGCGGGGAATCGAACCCTGGTCCACGGCTGATCTCAGCTTCCGGGTCTGCCGCCTCTAACCACTGAGCCACGCTTCTCCACGTGGTTGTACTTAACGGCATTTATCTATAAAGGAATTTCAAGGCCCCCGTACAGTGCACATACTGGGATTAGGTGATAAGGTGATCTATTAGACATATAGTGAAAAGATGTTGAAGCGTAAGATATTGAAAACCCCTAAAAACATGGATCCTCCTTGTTCGACAATAGAGGCTTATTTAGTTAAGACGGTTAGCGTCATTAACATTGAAATCAATTGGGAGGAGTGTCGCTTATCTCTAGGAGTGGGCACCAGTTCAGAGGATACACATGCCCCAGAGGTAGAGGTCACCATGAATAACGCTCAAGAACCTATTCCTCCTCGATCGCCATTGCTTAGTGGGCCCACTACCCCAAAATGGAAAAGGGATTGTAGGAAAGACCAAATAAAGTAGGGAATATTAGCAAAACCAAAAAAGGCCCCCCCCTCGAGTCTCACAAACAAGGCATCCGAGAAAAACCTTAACACATACCCGATGTCTCATGAGAAAGTTAATTATATTGTAGCCCTTATAACTAAAAAAATTTAATTAACCATTAAACCATTGGTTGATAAAATAAATAAAATTAATGGAGAAGTCACTAAACTTAGCAACACTCTAAAAGACGTTAGCGGATACATAAGGGTTAAGGCAATTGAAACACAAGGTAGGCAAAATGTAAGTTTAATAAACTCTGTAGCTACAGTAAATACAACACCTAGTAATATAAACAACCCAGATAGCCCTAACAGGAAGGGTATAGGCCAAGGTACGACTAACCCAGCACCCATGGTCACTGATAAATCGATCGTAACAGATGATAGACAGATAGAACCTCAGTATAGACATCCTTGCCCTAGCAGAGAGGACAGGCCTGTAAGCCAAGAATCAATACAGGCCACTAACAAATTTAAGGAGGGGGAAGCGCTAGAGGGGCCAGCTGACCTACCGATTAACTTATCGCCCGAATGTAGTCCATATATGGCAGTATTGGTTAATGTACTATCACTAGAGACGGGACAAAAAGAAAACTATGACACCTTAAAAAATAAAGTGGTGCACTGGTTGCACCAAAATTGTGATTTCCCAGTGGGTTATGCAGATCAGGTACTCTTGACTAGAAGAGTGAATTGGATCGGACCCTCAAGAAAGACATTGCGAGGGGATTGTATAATTATTAATGTTAAGAATCCCATTTAGGCACGAAGCTCCCTCGAAAGAGCAGCTTTCAATCTGTATAAAGATCGTATTGCCTCTCTCTATCCCCTTGGGTACTTTTACAGACACCTACCTCTTCTACCTAATGCAGGCAGGGACTAGGAGTTATATAGATTTAACACAGTAGTCAATCCGCAGCCACATTTTGTTTTACCTACATTCAATAGATTCCAAAACTAGATATTAACGATTGACTGGATACAGCTTGCCTTCCCCAGGGGGAGTGGGGAGATATTGGGTTGACGGGCCCAAGGTTATCAGCAAGAAGTGTGTCTAACAAGCACACAGATGTTTCTACCATGCTAAAATACCTACCAAGTGACAATAAGTTAATTGTCCATCTGGGAGAGTGTCAAGTTGCAAATAAAGGAATTAATCCAGATGGGAGTATAGGGTATGGAACGGTAGTGAATCCAACCCTCCCTGTATTGGTAGGAGATTTAAGTGAGGAAGCTACCAGTGCTACTACCAGCACAGGTAATGATTTACCTATATATCACCCAGGAATCCCCTTTGTCGGTGGACATACTATTGTCACCTGGAATATAGCTGGAATCGCAAGTGAGAATGAAATGTTAGGTTGGAAGGAGTTTATTAATCTACATAACATAGTTTGCCTGCAGGAAACCTGGAGCACTGTTACGGTTCACTATGATGGGTTTACCTCATATGATTTGCCCGCAACCCCTTCTCCTATTGGTAGAGCAAAGGGAGGACTGTTAATACTTTTAAAAAATAACGTGCCCCTGAGAGTAAAAAAAACTATCAATATAGGTTCACTAAGATGGGTTTACCTCATATGATTTGCCCGCAACCCCTTCTCCTTTTGGTAGAGCAATATAGGGCATCACTCGCAGTTACTCTGGCTACATTATAGGAATGGTCAGAATGTCCTACTGATTCATTTTTATAAAAATATATTTGATTCCACCCGTCATAGTGTAGTTACGTAGCTGAAACAGGTACTAGATAAATTGGCAATTGTGGATAGTACTAACTTGAATATTGTTTGGCTCGGTGATTTTAATACCCCTACCTGCCCTCTGTCTATGATTAAAGTTTGTGGGTTTCAAACTGATGAAGGTGATGACTATCTACATTTCCCACACACTTCCTATGGTGACACCCTAAATGCTGTTCTGGCAGAACTTGAATTAGACATTATGCAGTGTGCAAAGGATAGTAGCTGGCAGGAGATCCCAACCTTTACAGGAAGAACAGCACATAGTATTATTGACCATGTAATTGTCTCTGCCAATATTGTAAACCTATGTTCAACCCCATGGTTTGTTAACTTGATGATGAGTGATCATAATTGCATTATTATGAGAACGCATGTATGGGGGAACAAAACTGTCGAGCTATGTACGTTCATCAATAACATTGCTCAGTGCCGTCCAAACGGCACTAGAATTAAATGGAAGGGCACCAACTCCTGTGAAATGACAAAAAAAATTGTACAGGCCTGCGGTAACAAAATTGAAGTTAGTTTATTGGCTGAGACCAAACCAAATAAGATCTTGACCAATTTTAGTACAATCAATTATTCAATCTCGAAATTATTTACCGCTCTGCCGTCTAGGAAACAAGCAAAGGCCAGGGGATGGTTCAACCATTCATGTACCGTTTCTTTGAATCAGCTAAAACAAACACTTTCTAATAAACCATGGGATTATGCATTAGTTCATGATCTAAGAGGGGAATACAATTTTAACCTAAAACGCAGGAAGAGAGAGCTTCAACGGGAGGCAAGGGATAACCTTGCCCTAGCAGATGATGCATCCAACAATAAACTGTTTTGGGATACGGTGAATTCTAAATTCCTTAAAAACGAATCCCTCCAGAACTTTTATGTCATGTCAGCTGTGAGGAATGGGTGGCTCACTTTACCAGTATTTTTAACCCAAAGCATTTATCTATTATGGACCAAACAAACTTACACAAATGGCCCATTATCCCATTAGATATTACCTTGGACGAGGTCATGATAGGCATAGGAAGCAGCAAAGAGGAGAAAGCACCAGGTACGGATGTTGTTCCTATTGATGTATATAAATCAGTACCAGAACTATGGGGACCGATATTAACAAGTGTTTTTAACGCCGCAGTAACCAAGGGTTCCCCGTCCACTTGGGGGGAATCTGTGAATATTCCTATTAATAAAAAGGGTGACAAATCTAAAGCCACAAAGTATTGGCCCATTTCCTTGATTGACTCCTCAGTCAAAATCATGAGTAGGGTTTTATTGTTAAGATTGGAGGAGTGGGTCGTGCACAACGGTATTCTGGCCCAGGCACAATATGGTTTTAGAAAGGGTTTAGGCACGTTAGAACAGTGTATTAACCTTGAGCTCTTAGTCGGAAAGTACACACATGCCAAACAGGGATGGCTCTTTTTATGTTTTGTTGATTTAGGCAGCGCTTTTGATTTAGTGGATCACAGTATCTTATGGCCAGTCTTACTTAATCTTGGCACCCCCAAACCCATTGTGTACTTTTTAGCCAGGCTGTACGAAAAACTATCGACCAAAGTACAGTACGGCCAGTTGGGTGAATGCAGCCCTAATCTTAACGTAAAACGTGGTATCCGCCAAGTCTGCGTTCTAGCCCCGTTGCTTTTTACCCTATTTATTAATTAAGTTGAGGCAGCCCTTAAATTGATACAAGCGGATTCCCCATTAGTGGAAGGTAGTCCCAGTCCTGCTTTATGCGGACAATGCTGTGCTTTTATCTAGAACGCCGGTAGGCCTTCAGAGGTTAATTGATGGGTTTGTAGTTTTTATCAGTAAGAGGAAGCTGATGATTAATAAGGCTAAAACATTGACTATGGTATGCGGTCCGAATTGCAAGAGTTTGGAACCTTTTTTTATTGAAGGCAATAAAGTGCAAAACGTGGATAGTTTTTGCTATTTAGGCATTTCCTTTTCATCTGACAGGAAAGGGAACCACGAATTGTCTCACGTTTGGGCCAAAATAAGCAAAACTATACATGGTGTTTTTAAATTTGCTTCTAATTTGGGGGACCGTCGCATTAGAGACATGGTTAATATTTATAAAGCAAGATGCACATCAGTTGCACTTTATGGAGCTGGGCTTTGGGGACTCCAACCTTGCTGTGATTTACAAATGGAAGAAAATTATTTAAGAAAAAAAAGCTTTTATGTCTCTCGGTTTCAGCCTCCTCCGAACTCATTCACTGTGAGGTAGGTCTTAACTATCTGATGGATTTGATAGCTTTGAGGCCCCTTCTGTTATGGAGATCCATATGGTTAAAGGAGGGGACTATTTTTACCAAGTCCATTATTAATGACTGCCTGCGATTGGATAATTGCCTAAAGATCCCGTGGCTTAATTATTTAGCTAATTCTTTTGGGGTTATATTCGATAGTACAATTTTGGAAAATCAAAATGAAGTATTTGGTTTGTCCAAACAGGAGTTAAAGAGTACCTTCCTGCACTATAAGAACGAACGCAGGCAGGAAAAAGTAGGAAAGCAAGCCACGTATCAGCTTTTCCATCTGCATATAGATACGGAGGGCTTTCAAAAGTAGCTTTCACTTGTCACAAGACCTTCCCATCGCTATGTTTTAACTAGAATGAAGTTAGGCCTTGTGCACTATTTAGTAGCATTCCCTACGATGAAACAGAGCCCTGTCTCCCCTTGCCCTGGTGACGGAAATACAAAGCAGAGCACCCTGCACTTTTGACTTTCATGCAATTTGTATCTGTCTTTTAGAATTGCTTATCTTAAACCATTGTTTAAAAAGTATGATGCCAAAACCACTAATGCTGCTATGACCGTACTTTTTACGCTAAGAGAACCTGAGATTAGTTTTTATACTGCAATATTTATTTTAGGCTCAATTAATGCTAGGAAGAGTATGTTGTTCTAATGTAATTAACCATCTCCCTTATGGTTGGGGATGGTCCCACTAATTAAGCACCTTGCAATTTACACTTTGCACTTTCTGAAGCCCATGTGTTGTGGAACTTGTCACCTAAAAACCATGTAGTGCTGCTATGAGTCTATTGTTTACATTAGGAGAACTGATGTGGTGCCATTACTGAAAAGCTGCTTGGAGTCTATTATTTTTTTTTGTAAACTATGTTTTTATTGCAGAGTCATGGGGTATATAAGCAATCATTCCGACATATTAGCCTCTGGCAGCTGCCGTCTACAGATCAGAAGTGAAACATCACACAGCCATTTAGCCCACAACCCGGAGGTCGGGCGGCGTCAGCCATAAAACGCCAAGGAACATAAGGAAGAAAGGAAGAAAAGAAAACACGCGAGAAAGCAATCATTTCCAGTCGGTATAATGGTCTGTCATCCGCTTTTCTGTATCCCCTCAGTCACCCTTCTCAACAGTTATACTCTTAAAGGAATCCCCAGCTCCCCCTCCCACCTCCCTCCCCTCGTACTGCTGTTGGTGTGGGCCTCGTTTAAGCATAGATATCCATATTCAGAAGAGGTCTGGGGATCTATATGCATTCCCAATAGTGTCTCACGGAACTTCTTACAATGATCCCTCACCCTACTCCTCATCTGCAACCAGATAGTCTTTTAGCGCTTGCACTAGTCCCTCCCACGCCCTCGCCATCTCCATACTCTTTTCATTAGCCGCCCGAGTGGCCTGCTGGAGCCTAATCGTACTTTCACTGTGGGCCCATTTCTGTAGTTCATTCGTCCACCTCCTGCTGGATGGGCCCTCCCTCGACTTCCAGTGCCAGGTAATTTTCCTCTGTGCTAAAATGAGGCCCAGGTCAATGAATTTGCTAGTGATTTTTGTTTTCGCCGAGTGGGGGAACCAAAGCAGCAAACAGGTCGCCATGTCATATTCCACTTGTCGATCAGTAACCACCCTAAGGAGCTCCCCCACCTCCGACCAATATAGCCCCAGTGTCGGACAGCTCCTTAACATGTGGTCTAGTTCCACATCAGGTGCCAGGCATCTAGGGCATACCGCCCCGTGGACCTGGAAGTGCCTCCTAATCTTCCCCGGGGTAAGGTAAGCTCTATGCACTACAAAAAAGTGTACTAGCTGAAACCGAGCATTTCTGCTCCCCTTCCAAGTTCTCCTCAGAATGTGGCCCCATGTCACATCCGGTATCGGTTTCCCAATGCTCTCCTCCCACTTCTGTTTCAACACTGTGAGTGGTTCCAGGCCCTCATTCAACATTCGGGAATGGAGGCAGGTGACCGCCTTGAATGTACCCGCCGCCATTACCACGTATTGGCAGGCCATGGTCGTGCAGGGCTCCGTCTGTCCAGTTTTCCAGTGTTTGCATATTGCCGTTGTCACAGCTGCATATAGGAGGAAACTACAATCCGGGAGGCCAAAATGTTCCTGCAACGTCCGGAATGGCAGTAATTCGCCATCAGCATATAGGTCGCCTACCATATGGAGTCCCAAATCCTCCCAGTCCATGAGCGGGGCCAGTCCCCACCATGCAGCAGCGCCGTCAACATACCTAGTGGGATTTCGGGAGCATAAGGGTGATCGACCCCCGCCCTCTTCTGGCTTCTGTTCCAACACAAACGCAGGGACCTTTCCTCTAACGTTAAACCACGTAGCTCAAGTTTCTGCTGCATGACAATATAGGACAGGACGTGTCTCTGTATTCCCCCCCCTCTGGCCTGGACAGGGCCTCTAAACTCCTTCGCTACGTTCTGTGTGAGGATCTGTAGCTGCGCGGCGAAATCATATAGTTCAAAATTAGGAACTGCTAGTCCCCCCTCTGCTTTTGGCCTCGGCAGCGTATCCAGTGCTACTCGGCACCTCCCGTGGCCCCACAAAAAATCCGTTGTCAGGGTGCGTTACTCTTTAAAGATCCTCTGTGGAATCCACAGTGGCATCGTGCGAAAATAGTAGAGCAGCCGAGGCAAAGCCACCATTTTAAGCAGCGCCGCCCTGCCCTGCACCGAGAGGGGAAAGGTCACCCAGAACGCCATGCAGCCCCTCAGAGCTCATAGGCAACGCCCTATGTTTCCTTCTAGCATATTATCAGCCCCGTGGTAGATGCGGACCCCTAGATAGGTGAAGAATGAATGCTCCCAAATGATGTCCTCAGTCAGCCGTGGCCGGGGCATGGTCGCCCTCAATGGGAAAAGGCAGGTCTTACTCCAATTGACCCTAAGGCCTGACAGCCTCCCAAAGTACGATAACATTGCAGTCGCTCCATCCAGGGCCTCAGCCATGTCCTCCAAGAACACATCATCTGTGTAAAGTGAGATGTACTGCGGGATTCCGCCGCATACAATACCAGCATGAGCCCTCCCTGCTCTAGCCTGGGCCGCCAGCGGTTCCATCACTAGCGCGAACAGCAACGGGAAGAGTGAACATCCCTGCCTCGTCCCTCTTCGCACCGGATAGTCGGAGGATATGACCAATCCGAGTCTCACCCTGGCTATCGCCGAGGAATAGAGGACTTTCGTCCAGCGTCCAAAGTGGTCGCCCAAGCCGAACTTCTCCAGCACCTTATCAAGGTGCCCCCATTCTAAGCTATCAAAAGCTTTTTCAATATCTATGGACAGCACTGCCGGCATCTGATCTGGGTCCAAGGAACTCTCCAACACCCGCACAAGGCGGCGGATATTGGTCGAGGTGTTCCTGGTTGGGATAAACCCGGCCTGATCGTCATGGACCAGTGTGGTCATGTGTGGCAATAGTCTGGTAGCCAGAATACGACTCAGAATGTTATAGTCCACCGTTAGCATGGACACCGGCCTATATGAGGTCACATCACTACTCTCCTTTCCCGGCTTCAATAGTGGAACGATCAGCGCCTCCCTCATCGACTGAGGCAGGTGTCACAGCTCCATCGCCTCGGCATAGACCACTAGCAGACGGGATGCCAAAACATCAATATATTTAGCGTAAAATTCCACCGGTAGGCCATCTACTCCTGGTGTTTTGTTCCGAGCCATCTGCTTGATCGCCCCTCTTATCTTGGGAAGTGTTATAGTGCGGCCCAGATCCTCAACGCTATCCCCATCCAGCTGGGGGAGCTGAACCTCCGCTAGATAACCCTCTATGTCGGAGGCCTCAGCCTCCAGTTGACTTCGTTTGAGGGTTGTGTAGTAGCCCAAGAAGCGTGAGAGGACTGCAGTCTGGGAATAGACCATCTCTCCCGCTGCCTCGCGCACGCTCATATTCGGGCAGCCCCTGGGCACCGGATTTGCCAGTTTCGCCAACAGCATGCCCACCTTGTCCCCCTCTGCATGCACTTTTGTTGTGTACAGTCAATAGTCATAACTCCTCAGTCTCTCCGTCGCCGCGGCAACTAGCTCCCTTGCTTCCAGTAACTGTGTGTGCATAGTCGGTTGTTCCGGCCGCCGCTGCTCTAAGTCTCGCAGTGCCCCCTCCGCCTTGTCCACGTCAGCAATGATTGCCGATCGCACACCCGAGTATTTTCCAATACATAGCCCTCTCACCACCACCTTGAACGCGTCCCATTCCACAGCTCTGGTGGTAGCCGTTCCGTCATTTTCAGTAAAATAACATTCAATGCCTTCACGGAGGTCAGCACTGAAACCCTGATCCTCTAGGGTTTCCGGCCGTAACCGCCACGTGGGGACCGCCCTTCTCTCATGCTGCCACTTGATACACACCAACTTGGGGTTGTGTTCTGATATGGTCCTAGTCAAATACTCTGAGTGTGTCATCAGGGCTGCCATCGCGCCACTACATAGGATTGTATCAATCCGAACATGCAGCTTGTGGAGTGCAGAAAAGAAGGAGTAGTCCCTATCAGTGGGGTGCTGCCCCCGCCATACATCTATGAGGCCCCATCTGTCCTGCCATGCTGTCCTCTGCATAGCTAGCCTGCGAACCGGGGAATTATTCAATGGTGGATGCGACCTATCTAGCAATGTGTCTGTGATCGAGTTAAAATCCCCCCCCCAGCAAGACCTGTCCTGCCAGAAAATGTACCAGGGACCCTGACAGTCTCTCAAAAAAGCAGGCCTGATCCGTATTAGGGGCATAAATACTGCAAAGCACCACATCACGGCCATACAACCTCCCTTCCACCGCCACATATCTACCCTTCGGATCTGTAACCTGGTTCGTGACCTGGAAAGGGACCCCGGCCCGCACCCACACCAAGACCCCTCTGGCAAACGCAGAGTTTGTCGTGCCAAACACCTGGCCACGCCATCTCTTCTGCAAGGCAGTACATTCCTGTTTGGTAAGATGGGTCTCCTGAAGCAGTGCTATCTGGATCCCACGTCTCACCAAGTACACATGCACCTTATGGCGTCTTGACATAGATTGCAAACCACGCACGTTCCATGTGAGACACTTCAAATCAGGTAACGTCCCCATTGCAACCTCCCCTCAGCTTCTCCGTCTTCCCATCCCGTCCGCCCACACCAAAACAGCTCTGACCCCCAAGCACAACACCCTGAACAACTCCCCCAGCCCATCCCCCCAGAACAGGACCCAATAACAAATTATTAGTCCCCATCCAAACTCTACACACAATTCAAATCTGTGGTAGCCACCACAGAGACCCTTAAGGGCGATAGGAGGGTGGGTCTGGGCCAACGGGCGGCATGCTTTGCCACCACCCCTAGCCCTGGATCCCATGTGATAGTGCGTCACCATAAGTACTGTTCCATAGTATACCACGGACATCCGTTGCATGGTCCTGAAGGGGTTAATCACCCACGATTTAGTCTGCCATTTGGGATGTGACCACCGGGCCTCTGGCACTGTCTGCATCGGAGAGTTCCGTGCCCGACTTTCCCTCTGCCTCCTCGGATTCCGACCCCATCGCCGATCCACCTTTCTGTGAACCGGTGATCACCGGCGTCGCCGCCAGGGCTCCCCGTTTGTCGGCGGCCATTTGGTCGGTCTGTTTCTTCAGCTGAGTTCTGTTTCGTTTGCGGTGGCGTTGTGATTTGCGCACCTGCAAAGGAATCGGTTTACCCCACTCTCCTCTACCTCTGCGGTCCGTGCCTGCTCTATATGATTCAAGCCACGTCCAAGCCTACTCAGGCATCAGGAAAAAGTGTGTTGACCCATCCATGATGACCCTCAATTTGGCTGGAAAGAGCAGAGAATATTGAATCCCTTCATCTCTGAGTTCCTTCTTCACCGATAAATACGAGGCCCTGCGCCTTTGAACGTCCTGAGCGTAATCCGGAAAGATCGTGACCGTACCATTCTCCACTTGGAAAGGCCCCGCTGAACGAGCCCTCTGAATCAGCAGATCTCTATCTCTAAAGTGTAGAACCCTGGCCACCACCGGTCGGGGAGGGCGGCCCTGCAAAGGCGGCCTGGCCAGCACCCTGTGCGCCCTCTCAAGGATGAAGAAGGAGGAGAGGCCCTCCGGGGCAGCAACCGTCTTGAACCAGTTCTCCAGAAACACAACCATATCGTCCCCCTCTGACTTTTCCGGCAGACCCACCACTCGGACGTTGTTGCGCCGATTGCGGCTTTCGGAGTCCTCAGCCCTCTTCTCCAAGACCGCCAGGCGTTTCAGCACATCGTTCAACTTGTGTTCCGCCGTGGCCACCGCCAGTTTCAGGTCTTGAAGTACAAGCTCGGTTTCTTTCACCCTGTCTACCAATTTGGCATGGTCCGCTCTCAGGAGCCCCAGTCCCGTTGCTACCTGCGCTATATCCTGGTGCAATGATTCCTTTGTTGCTGCTATTGCGTCCAGGATACTGTCAAGGTGCTTGTTAAGCCATTGTTCTTGTGCTGATTCCTCAGGGTTCCTATGGGCATCCTGGCTGTCGTCTCGCCCCACCTCGCCCTCCGTTTTCGACTTTGTTTTCATCACACCAGCAAATGCGGACTCCCGCACCTCCCAGACCACTGCCTCCGTGGGAGATGCTCCGAGCACGTACCCCGTGCACCCAATGGACACTCTGCGGCGCGGCAACAAGTTTGGGCCAACACCCTGGTGCCCCTTGGGACGATCAGCCCCGCCTCCCGAACTTGGCCTCCAAGTGAGGGTGAGCCGCAGACTGTAGTCTACCGGTCGTCCGGCCCGAGGTCCCTCAGCCACTTCTCATTTGATGCGGGTCTCTGTCTGTCCGCCCTTCCCTGCTTGCCTGCAAGTGGCTTAGTAGGCCTCTAGTCCGCCAGCACTCCTCCCGGCCGCAGTAGCCATATCATCGGTCGCCATAGGACGCAGATATCCCGTCCGCTCACACCCAGGCAGCCAGGCATAGGCCCAGGCGAGCAACACCACTGTCACACCTGTTGTGCCCTATTTAAAGAGGGGATTGCCCCAGTACTCCGCCGCCACCCTCGTTCAGGGGCCGGTGGTACCCACAGGCCCCTCCGCAGTGAACCGCCACTCAGGCACAGGCGGCACCTCTCAAGGGTCCAGGCATGTCACCACGGGCACCTCAATCCGTTTAGGGGCCCTCAGGGCGCTCATCGCCGGCAGACCGAGTAACACAAACAAAACATCCTTACTCAGGGAAGGATAGTCACTGGGTGCTTCCATCAACTACGGGGCCCAGCAGGAGACCCCCGTCACCACAGCCGTATCACCCTCCTCCTGCGCCGCCTTCCCAGGCCGCACCACCGCTCCTCCGCATTCTCTCGGCCAGCACTACGCCGCAGACCCACCCCTACTCCCGGGGTCTCTGTGTCCCGCAGTCCTCCTCAGTGCTCCGGGGTCTCTCTCGGTCCAGGTCGGCGTCCCGTCTCCGTCTCCTGCCAAATGCGGGCTGTCGATCATCAGTTTCGGTTCCGGGGCTGCACCACTATGCCCAGTGTCCGGGGGTTCCCTGACCGCCAAAGTGTCCCGCAATCGCCGGCTCAGGTGCGGTGTGCTTTCCAGGTCATTGTCCCGCTGGCCGCCATCTTAAACCTCCGGTCTGGATCGTTTCCTCCGCGGCAGTGCTGCCATCAGGGGGGCCTCACCTCCAGCCCGTCAGTCCTCACCTCTGCATAGCGGGCACTCAGCGACCCGGGCATACGCTATGCTCCGGTGCTACACCCCCAACCGAGCCCGCAGAGGGCCTCCCTGCTACGGTCTCACAGAGCACCCGGAGGCCGCCGCCGCCATCTTGCCGTCAAGTATAGCTGAAGCAGTAACTAGGAATCCTGTTGTTCATTTTTCCAGAAATGGATTACATGGCAAACCTGTTTCATTTGAAAAAATAGAAACTCACTATTCTCTATCACAGCTATGTCCAGGAATGAAACTCATCACTAGACTACTCTGCTTTGCTCTCGCTGAGTTTGGTTGGCACTTTAAACTAATGAGAACTCTGGCTTGATAATCTACGTTCGTGCAAAGTCCCTCTACCTATGGTCAGACACCTCAGTTTTTATAGTATCGGATTTCCAATTTTATCTGATGTTTTAAAAGAAAAAAGAACGTGCAGATACTATAGAATCAACAAGACTACACAAAAAGGCAAGATTTGCATTATCTTGATTCACATATTGATAATATACTCCTATCACAAAAAACAAGAAAAACATATCAACTAATAGAATGAGTGTCCGCAATCGTACAGCAGCATCCATAACTGAAAACAATCAAATAGGTCGGTCTAGATGTTAAGCAGACATGAAGCCAACATACTAATCATGTCTAAAAACCTCATACTTTCTAAAATGTGAAAGTAGAATCTGAAAGCAAGCCCAGGATCACAATTGAAGAGGCGTAAACAAGAACCTTTCACAGAGATCATGGCAAAACCTTTCAGAGACTATTCTTACTATTGTTTAACAATAACATTTCATGCTAAGGTCAGATTTTTAGTAAATACTTACCTGCATGAACCCCGTTCCCCTGTGTAATTAGCATCAGCTTACTGACAGCTGGTCTGCATCTGCTTAATATTAATGAGTCTTGAAACCTCCTCCCAGTGCAGAGCCAATAGCCTTGGTGTGGGGAGGTCTTTCCTTCCCTTGCAGGAAAGGTGGTTGGGGTGTACCGAGGAACTTCAGTGACTAGTTAAGGTGCAATGTGAAACCTGCCCTTTCTCAAGTAAATTTACACTCAAACATATGGTTAGGCCAGGCTTTGTCTTCAAGGTCAGACTAGGCATGTTCTGTAAAAGGAAGGAATTTAGGAGTAGGTTGCACTGTGCAATTGTTTGATGTAGGGCAAAGACAAACCACTGTCGAAAAAGTGGAAACATTTGCACCATTGGTTAGGGAGGAGCCGGGACATGCAGGCTTGTGCTAACCATAAATATGGCTTTCCAAGGACCCCTTTGTAGAATGCTTTCCTGACCTTGAGAAGATCAAAGCAGAACTGAACCCTGCTTGTTATACCCTGAGTCGAGCTCTGAATGACTGCATCTGCTCCTTCCCATACCCAGGGCTAAGCAGTGGATGCTAAAGTTCAGTGGGCTGTCCTCTTGTCGGGCCGAAGGGGCTCAACCAGCTGAAGAACCACTTTTTCCTAGATGGTTGGTTGCCCAATACAACTAGACATGCACTGGACCCTGCACCAGGCTAGTGTGCAGCTAATGCACTGAAGTCCTCATAGCCCCCAAGAAGCCTGAGAGCCTTAGGTAAATTGCTGGGAAGAAAGGGGCTTACAGCTGCAAAGATCTGGTATTCAGAAAAATTCTGGCTTCCGGCCACCAGAAGATGGGGCCAACCACCAGAAACAATCCAATGAATGTGCGACCTGGCTGAGCTGAAGAAAAAGGTTTGTCTCACTGGAGTGTCTTCCTTGCTGCAAATACATTTGAGCAGGCCCTCGTTTGGATACAGCATACTGTCTTGTGATGCTGAAGAAATCAAAGCTCAATTTCAGAGAATAAGTCCCAAAGTAGAAATCTAGATGGGGCAACCAAAAAATCAGATGACGCAGCAAAGGCACAAAATGTTACTTGTACCACTCTGAGCATTGCCTACCAAAATTAACTGCTTCAGTGGAACCTAGTTCAATACCAATCCGACTTTGGTGAGAACTTACTAGATACATCCTACTGCTTTGCCCTGCTGAGAGATCCTGCCTTCCGTTTTGCAAACTAAGTCCAAAGGTAATATTCTTGATCGGACTATCCCTGTTGTGTATCTGACCTCAGGATCTATCCATGTCAACATCAAAATACACATAGGTCCTGGTTTACCATGACCATAAGCTATCATTGTCGCTTGGCATTTTTTTATCCTATTTATGGTTTTTGGATTTTTGTTGATTTGGTGTTTTTTGCTTATCAAAATGTATTCTATTTTTCTAATGTAGATATGATTTTTTATTGTTTGTGTTTTGACTTTATTATTGTTTTTGTACTGCATAAAGGCTTTACTTATTACCATAAATTAACTCTCTGTTCTGTGCTATAGCTTCCAGGGTGTTGAGATCAGGTTAATTAATTTAGTGACTTTTGGTGTTCACTCTGACAGGAAAGTGTTTTTATTTCTTGAAGTGGGCGATCACCCACCTCAAAAACATAATCCACTTTCCTACAGAGTTGTAGTAACAAAAATATTATAACTGAGCCTCTAGTCTTGTAATCCAATTGCCTTAACGTTATATGGTGGCCATGTACTTGACATCTTCAAAGGCATCAGTAATGAAATTAGTTATTGATGTGGCTGTCCTACAAAAAAGCTGCATATACTATTTTAATTCTCTACACTACTACAGACTTTGTAGATAGATTACCTAAAACGCAAAGCCCATATTTGTGACTGGAAGTGACTCAATCTATTTAGATTGCAAGTTATTGAAACAATTTCGAAACTCAGCAATGTTATCTAATTGTGTGTCTTCATAGTTGTATGTACTATGTTACAGATACACTGTTTACCAGTTACTATATATCGTCTGATGACCACTTCTGCATTTCGCAATCCATTGCCTCTCTGTGTTAAAGGAGGAGGGCTGATAAGCAAACTAAGAAATAATGTTCACATTTCCATAAGGATTTGACATTTAGCACCAGTAGGTACATCATCGGTATTCAAACAACAGATTGCACTGGGCTGAAACCAAACAAAGTCTTTACCTGGGCTGAAGATACCGCAATTCTGCAGATAAAATAAAAAACGATGTGCATTAAGATACCGGAAGCTTTAAAGAACTTTGTCTTGCTTCTTAAAAGAAAGACCTGCAGCGGAAACAGCCTTATTGTTAAGGCTAGCGCTCAGTATCTGCACAATGATGATAACAGGCATTTGGCAGCATCCCAAACTGATAAGGCGAGGACAGTCTGAATGTCAAGACCTTAATAAGAAGAACGGATAGAACTCATCCAACGAAACCCTTTGCAGAAGTTCACTTGGCTAACTTCTGTGTAATTCTTTCATCGGTGGTGCTCGGTAGTGCCGGAATGCATCAGATGGGCTACGAAACTTTCCTCATGCAAAATCGTGTCAGCATAAATATATTTTGGATACACTACCCTGTGAAATATTATGTATTATTATGATATTCCGCGTAATGTAAACTATAACTTCAGAGATCTTTCTATAGCTTGTATATTATATTGTTATTTTCAAATTTCTATACGTTTTTACATGATGCAGTTCTAAAAAATAACCTCTAGCTGACTTGGCATACCAGGAAAATGGGATGACCAAGGACCAATCCTTCCTAGTGTGACTCAAAAAAATGCAAAATGTCATGTGATCGGTTGATGAGGTTGCAAGCACTTAAACTTTTCATGTGCAAACTGAAATATCAAGGAGTGCAGTTATACCATTTACCACTCTTTGTGCATTTTTACGTTGCATTCGCAACTAGTCATTGTTTGGGGTTAGTTTCTATTGTCCTTTTAGGAAAGTAGTCGCAGTGCAGACACATTGTGAAGATGAAGGCTAGAGTAGGTGAGCGGTCCCGGGCAGGACTCATTCAGCATTTGCTACTTTTCAAATGGATTTAATATTTGATTCTCGCCTTATTAATATTCATACGGTGGGCAGGATGCAATTATTTTTGTAAACAAAAACCTTTTCAGTGCTGTTTCTAGAAGCATCACATTCTTGCATTGTAGTGTTGAATCATTACCAATGCTCTTCACTAAGGGGCTGCAAAATCAGAGCGGCAGGGGCAACACTCCCAAAATGCAACACACACACAGAACATGCAGAGCACAGCAACAGTGCCAACAAGCTGTCACACATCATAACACGTCCACACCAGAACACAGGACGCAACTGGTGCCGACTGGGTGTAGACACTGGCCAATCACAAGCGGCAGTGCAGGTCAATGTGAGATGATAATGTACAAGTACAAACACACACATCTGTTGCCGAAATGTCCACTGTCACCCATCAAATAGGCAGCTCCTCCCAAACAGCCACGATGTACACAGTCATGCAGTCTGTATGTAAATATGTATAATGCGACAACACACATGTGAACACATTGTTAAACTGCATCTCTCCTTCACATTGCAGAGGGATAATCAACACCTCCTGCAAAGCAGCCTGACCTCTCTTCTCTGATGACGAAGAGGACCACCACAGCTTCGACTCCGACGCCCTCCAAGAGTTCTTTGACAGCCTCTGCACCCCCCCCCTCCAGGAGTAGGGCAGCCCAGCTGCAACAAGGATACCCCACCCCCATCACAGACCACACAGCAGGCAGCACCCACCACCACCGCTACCTCCCAGGACCCCTAGAAAGAACACATGGCCTTCCAATGCCGTGTATTGGGATGCCAGGAGCAGCTGGCTGAACAGGTGTGGGTGGGCTTCAACCGCATGGCAGACAAACTAGATGCCATACGTGGGTGTCTAAGTCCCATCAGTGATCACTCACAGTCCCTAACGGACACCCACAGTCCACTCCATGCTCTCCAATGGACGATGGTTGACATCACCAGAGTCCTGGCTAAGAGACAAGAATGACTGACTAGTCAGAACGGCTCCATCGAGATCGCCCGGGAGGTGGGAAACATGCAGAGGCTCATGGAGACCATGGAGCTGTCCAATGCAGAAAGAGCAGCTGCCACCGCTGCACACCAGCGACTGGGAGCAGGATTCCTCAATGACCTCAAAACCATCCTCATGGCATTGCTGCCACAAGGCCTGGCGCTGATGCATGCTGCTGCTACGACTAAATCCACAAATACACCCCCTGAAGTATCAGTGCCACACAGTGCAGCAGACATTCCACCCCCAGCCACTGAGGTGTCACTGCTACACAGTGCTGGAGAAAGGCCAGCACCACCCACAACTGAGGCACATGGAACAGCAGAGGACAAAGAGGCGGATGAAAGCGTCATCGTGGTAAGAAGGACGCAGTAGCAGTCATCTCCACCATTGCTGGTTACAGCTTAGTTCTACCCTCTGCATCATCACTTTCCACTGTCCCCGATACACTCTTTGACACTCACCTTGGACTTTGCAATGGACCGCCATATTCTGTTTGATCGTCAATGACACAGCAAAAAGACTGCGGACTGAACTCTTTCTCTTCCTTTGGACTTGTCATTCCCTGAAGGACTCAGGCTGGCCCTCCACGGGCCAACATTGTAACTTGGTGTTTGCATTGCCCTGTACTGCTCCAGATGCAACACTCCTCTGAATATGCATTAAACATTCCGACTCACACAGATGTGTCATGTCTACAGTCTTTCATGTGTGGTAGTATTGATGAATGTAGGGTCAGTGAATTCCCCCTACATCCAAGTGGCTTATGTCATTGGACTTGGGTCACAGGGTGACACTTTGCCGAATGTTGTCCGAGTGGTGCAGATGCAACAATTTGTTACTTCCTTGTCCAGCCCCATAAGGAACCATGCCCAGGGGTCATTGTTCAAGCCCTTACGCTGGACTGGCAAACGCCAGGCCAGCCCACTACGCTTATGCTCCAGGGGGGACAACAATGCCACATGTGCCGGGACTCCCCTGTAGTGATCTGCTGCTCACAGGTCTAGTTGTAAGCATGCCACGGCCACTCCCTCACGGCTGGTTTACACCCACACCACAACCATCCAGCACACGCATCACACCACATGTGACCCTGCCAATAAAAAGGGCCGGGAGCACGTGCAAGACGCCATTTCCAACCGCTCTTGGGGTGTATCCGTGTGGTGTGCATGTATACATGGGGGCCTAGGGACTTGCGACATGACATTCCACAGGCCCAGAGGTGACATGATGGTGTCCGCTCCACAATACCCAATCATAGAGGGTCCATGAATAGCGGGGCACAGACTCGGTGGTACCAGATACACTGCGGCTGGCACAGGCACACCACCATCGGCAGTTACTTTCGGTGCACTGAGGTAGGGGCACCTTAAGTGCTGAGCGGGTGTGCCGCCTGCAATGATGCCCCATCCTGCTTGCACCGGCACGTAGTGGGCCCTCATTTCTTTAAGGGTGGGCAGAGTTTGCATACTCACGCAACGCAAAACTCAGCGAAACAGTAAAAAATCTCTGCAAGCACGCAGAGTTCCAGGAACACACGGAATTGCTTGTTCCGCCCATTCGCAGTGCTTTTTTCCTATTCGCAAACACTGTTTGCGTGTTTGGTGGGAAATATCTGACGAACACGCATTTTGAAAGTGCGACCAAGCAAAAGATTTTGCGAAGCCGTGGATCCTGGAATTTTTGGTAATTCCACATTCTTCGCGGAACACGAAATTACCCAAATTCTGCAAATTCAATGAGCGGAATGGAATTTACCTCCCAGGCCTAATTTCTTACACATTGGTGGTGGAAGTTGAGCAGTGAGGCCTGGGAGCGCAGGGGTGGGCATACACCGCTGGGCGATGGGAGGGGCTGAGGTGCAGCTGCCTGGGTGCTCAGGGGCGGGCATGCGATGATGTCACGTGCACTTGTCTGTACTTTGCCATTCAGGTATCTGGACTCTGTTTCAGATGATGGGTCTGTCTCAGATGAGGGACCTGGTGAACTGCAGTACACATCGGAACGTGGTTGGAGACACACCGGTGGCAGCAGGTGAGCAGTGTTGCCTGGGTGCGCAGTGTCATCACTCTCTCTCCCTGTCCCTCTTTTCTCTGTGTCTCTCTCCCCCTATCTGTCCATCTATCTCTCCCCCTCTCTGTCTATCTACCTCTCTCTCCCCCTCTCTGTCTGTTTATCTCTCTCTCCCCCTCTCTGTATGTCTATCTCTCTCTCCCCCTCTCTGTCCATCTCTCTCTCTCTCCCTCTCGCTGTCCATCTATCTCTCTCTCCCTGTCTCTGTCCATCTATCTCTCTCTCTCCCCCTCTCTGTCAGTCTATCTCCCTCTCCCCCTCTCTGTCTGTCTATGTGTCTCTCCCTCTCTCTGTCCATCTATCTCTCTCCCCCTCTCGCTCCGTCTATCTCTCTCTCTCTCCCTCTCTGTCTGTCTATCTCTTTCCCCCTCTCTCTCTCTCTTTGCTCTCTCTCTGTCCCTTGATGTATGCAGGACACACCTTCTCATCGTGATATTTGTCTTGCAGGCTGTGACCTTCGGAGTGTCCCGAGGGGTATCGCCATGTGTCTTCATTTCTGTTCTGTTTTTGTTTTAATACATTTTTATTTGTTGCTTTGCAGATGAATGTGTGATGCTCATTTTTGCGATGATACATGCATGTCACCAGATGTGATTGTGCGACATCAGGCGGAATGTTTGGTACATGATTCGTTGTAGTCAATGTGGCATGTCTTTGTCTCGAGAGAGGGCCAGGGAGGGGAGATTCAGGGGGGGTGGCGGTGGGTTTTGTGGCTCTCTTGGGTGTCCGGGCTGCATGATGTGTGGCTCCATGGCATCTGTTTTTCTTCAGGTGTGGCTCTGGGCTGGGCTCCTGTTTGTGGTGCAGGCTGTGGTACGACTTTACACCAGGTCATAGCAGGTGTTAGTTTCCTGCTGCTAACGCACCTTATTGCATTTTTTGTGATCTTATCGCCGAGCTGGCTGGTTATTTAGAATGTTTGGGAGTAGTGTTGGTGCAGCTTTTTGCTCGTGAATGCCTACTCTGCATCTCATTAGCGATAGTAGCAGGGGTCATGTGTGGTGATGTTTGTTACGGCTGATATCGCGGGTAAACTGGTGATATGGGCTGTTAGCTTCAGCTTGTGAATGGGGCGATATATTTATCCGGACTTTGGCTGCAATAAAGTGCCGTTCACTCGGTGATAGCTCCTTGAGAATATACCCCATTGTGTTCCCTGGGCACCCCCATTTATTATGATGGCTGGAACTGGTGGTAACTGACTCTGGCTGTCCCTGGGCTCTGCCTAACCAGGCCCAGTGACAGTGCTATGTGTAAAACACACTTAGAATACAGTGAAAACAACTACATACACTTGAGTACACTATGTTTTAGGGTAACCCTATGATTGACATGACCTCCAATATAAGGCCCTAGTACATAATTGGGTAAGGGAATCAAACCTACCTTTAAGTCCCTAGTATATAATAGGGCATGGCAGTTTAGAGGCCAGCAGCTCTTTCTGCACTTGCATGTGTGCACTGCTGAGGCCAGTTTAAAAGTACCCCTGTGTTGAAGGGCTGCTTTTAACACATAAATCATGCCTAAACCTGCCTTTGCTGTTTGGGGCACTTAAAAATAAATAAACTACTATATTTTAGAATATTACATACCCCCAGGGTCTCCCTTAGGCATCCCAGTGGTGGGGGGCCAGGTATGTATAATGAGGACCCTTATAAAATAAGTTTTATATGCCTTGGGTTTAGTGAAATTCCACATTTCACTCCCCCCAATTGAAGTAAAGTGCTGCCCAATAGTGACTTATGTGCTAGGAGCAGCGTGCAGTGAGGATTTGCTATATTTTAACATATTTAGCACCTCTAAAGTCTCCCCTAGGTGTTTCAGGGGTGGGGGTCCTATAGTTATAGGCAGGGTCCTTATAAAAGATGTTTTAAAAGCGCTGCTGTTGGAGAAATTGCCCAGTTCATTTTCTCCACTGCAGATCCCCAGCAACACAGGTTAACATGGCAAGACGTTATTAATTCGTAATTGCCACCAGAAAACACAGAAAATATAATTCAAAGACTTACTATAAAGGTATTGATAAATCCAACAATATACTATTGTTGCATTTATCCTAAAAAGTACAGACAAGAAGTTATAAGACTTCCTTGTATCTAAGCCAAAATGCAGCCTTCCAGTGATCTGAGTTACCAGGATTAGCCAGGATGCTTTGATGAGGTGATAAGTAACCCCTCAGATGAAAGAGCCATTCTGGGAGTGGAGGGTTCTGCTGTATGGGAATGCCAGAGCAAGGGGGAGGGTTTGTAAAACAAGATCTTCAAAAGAAGGAGCAGACAGGCAAAAGAAACAAGTTTCATTAAGGCCCCTACCCTCTGAATCCAGCCAGATGGCAGGCTTAAGGAAAGAATGTCCAGGTGCAAAAGGTAGGGAGTCCATGGAGATGAGCAATCCTGTAGGTTGGGTTAGCCAGCTCCTGTCTTCCTGCTAAGATTTCAACCATATTGAATTTTGGAGAAATCGTGCTTTCTGGGAGACTATTGTGCCACATGTTGGAGGAAATGTTCATGCTCTGTTGTATTGACTTGCACCTCATCGGACAGGAGTGCCCTACTGTGTGACCCCAGAGAACATTGAATACGTTTCTGAGAGGGGCAGTATCTTTCAGATCTGCTGTTTGAAACTAAAGGAAGAAGAAGGACTCATGCTGGAAGTTTGATTTGCACCAACCAGGCCCTGCACTCTGACTGACTGTGTTTGCCTCACAATCTGGAACTACACCCCTGTAGATCAAATCTGATTTAAAAGGACTAAAGAGTGGACTCCCTGCAAGCTACAGGTGAATAGAGCTCACATGGGCAATCACCACCAAGAATCCCCGGCCTGGAGTACTACCAGTGGATTTGTACGGGTTTTGTCCAGGTGGATTGTGGGAATTGGAGTCTTAAATATTCAAGGACCATCTTGGAGCTTCCAGACACTTGGAGTAAGTTTTGGATACTTTAGGACCCTCAAAGGAACTTCAGGAATAAGAAGTTTGGAGAACTCTGGAGCAAGTTTGAGAAAAAAGGTCAATAAGTAGACCGACTCGCCCTGGCCAGCCAAGCCGGCGACCCCCAACCTCAAACCGGAATGCCTTCCAGGTTCATCCTGTTGGAAAGCTCTAGAGGTCTGACTTCTAGAATTTTACTGGAAGCTGGTTGAAAACCAAGTGAGCGAACCCTCACTATATCCCGCCTGATGAAGAGCATCGAGGGACCCCACAAAGAAAAATCTCTGTGAAAGTTTCTAATTCTGAATGTAGAAAAGGGACCGGAACCAACCCAAGAGTCAAGCCACACACCTTCGACCGCGATCCAGCCTGGATCTGTGGAGGTCTGACTTCCATAAGTTTGACTGGGATCTCATCGCAAGGCAAGCCATCAAAACCTTCACCAAATTGGGACTGGTTGAGAGCTTCGAGGGCCCCAGGAAAAAAAACTCCAGAAAAAAGTCAGAAGGTAAAAAGAGGCTGACTGCAAGGGGCAGTGGTAGAGGGCTCCATCACGGTCTGCCAGAAACCTTAACATTGTTCTGACCTAGAAGGACCAGATGTCATAATAAGCGCTATAGATTTCTATGTGCTATATAGTGCTAAAGCTTTAAAAATGAACATCTCCTGTTCCCTACATTGGATTTTCGTTTTGTTGGTGTCATTTCGAAGATACATTATTTTCCTATTCTTATAAATTGGTGTTGGATTTTTATTGTGTGCTGCCTCTTAATTATTTACTGAATTTGTGTTTTTAAATGCTTTACATACATGTCTTGAAGTTAAACCTGCCTGCTTGCAGCCAACCTACCAAACATTGAGCATAGGAATCATTTTCTGAGCCCTAGTCTAAGCCCTACATTGTGTAAGTGGCTTTATTGCCATTCGTAAATGCATATTTACCACTACTAATAATCCACTTTCCAACAGATGGTGTGTGCTTCTCAATAAAACTTTATTTGATTTTTATGACAGAAATTATACAAGTATACATGTCAAACGCATAACATCAACACAAGCACAAAATATACATAGGATAAAACATAGATGAGTTACAAACACATTAAAAACTAATTAACATTCAAAAGAAAACAAAAACAAAGAGGATTGTATTGTGGTAGATTTTGAAAATCCTCCATCTTGAATGAGTTTATGTTGAATTCACTCCCCCTTAGTATTATCACAGTGCTACTGCTAGGTTTCTTCTACAAACCTCCAATGGGGAAGGAGGTTCATCAGAGAGAGGCTAATTTGGCACATAGGCAGGTGTTTGCTTTCATTATTCCTCAGCAACGGAAACAGTTTATTTCTCTGAGCAATTGATTCAAGCCCTTGAGCGGGCTGAACAAGCAAGTTTGATAATTGATAGTACTCAGGTCTGGAGGGTTCTGAATCACTCCTTTTTTAAAGAAGATCAGCTCTCTGATCAGGCCACTACCATGACTGCTCAGGCTTAGGTGAATCATTTTTCAGCACTCTATGATAGCGAGTCTTCTGAGCTTTCACCTTATTCCATCCCCAGGGCTCTTAGGCTCACAATTGATTGGAAGGAAATGAAAGAGGCAATTTTATCCCTACCCCTGGTCAAGGAGCCTGGAGCTAATGGAGTTCCGGGAGACTTGTTGAAGTCTCTAGTGAATCTATGGGCACCTGTTTTTACTCCCCAGGCTAACGAGGCAATCAGAGGCCCTTTCCCAGAAGAATAGAAATAATCAGTAATGGTGCCTCTGTAAAAAAGGAAAGGAGACAGAGCAGAACCTGCTAGCTACATGCCAATCTTCCTACTAGATGTAGAAGTCAAGCTCATAGGGAGAGTCATCCTGGAAAGACTAGCCAGCATGGCCAATGTGAATGATATCCTGTCTGACCTTCAATATGGGTCTAGACCCGTAAGGGGCACAGTTGAGCAGAATTTAAATGTATACCTTTTGATCTATAAATACACTCAGGCCGAAAGAGGTTTGGTACATTTTGCATTTATGGACCTCATGTCTGCGTTCGACAAAGTCAAAAGAGAAAAACTCTGGAATGGTCTAGGGTTCATGGGGGTTGATCAGGCACTCATCCCTTTTAAGAGAGTTTAATGGATGGTGGTTAGATATAGATCTGACAGTGAAAGCACTCGGCCTTTAAATTTATAAAAAGGTGTTTGCCAGAGTTGCATTTTCGCACTACTTTTATTCCTTATTTATATCAATTGCCTGGAGGAAATATTATTGAATAGTGGTATTGATGTTCCCAAAGTTGGCGGGAGAGCGATTCCAGTGCTTTTACATACAAATGATGTGGGTTTAATTGCTCATAAAGCCAGGAGCCATCTACGTCTTATAGATTTTATGTATTGCTTTTGTGGGTATTTTGGATTTATTTACACATTTTAACGAATCACATTTTATGGTGGCTGGTCCCAAGAACACACAAACATGTAGATTTTTAGCCTTTGGACAGTTCCTAAGTAGGGTGAACAATTTTTCCTACCTGCAGCTGATACCCAACTCTTGTTAAAAGCTAATCTGGCTGATGAGAAGTGATACCGCGAAACTGGTCCCAGGATGATTGTTTCCATTGCTGGGAGGACCTAGCTTGGCCAATCAAGCTGGAATGTTCCCATGAGGAGTAGCCCAGGACTGATTTGGATATGGCTATGTCCAAACAGGCATGATTTGCTGAGCAAAATATCGAAGATTAAACCCAGATTTGTGACCGGGAGGGAGTGTTTGAAAAGTTTAATTTTATTTTGAAATGTTGCTAGGTTATCTCTCTTGCCAAGCACAAACATTCCTTCTTTTATAATACATACAAGTCATCCCTAAGGTAGTCTATGGATAGCCCTAGGGCAGTGCGCAGTGTACTTAAAGAGTAGGACATGTACTTTAAGTTGTACATGTCCTAGCAGTGAAAATCTCTTAAATTAATGTTTCACTACAGTAAGGCCTATCTCTTCCATATGACAACATTGGGAATACCTTATTACAGTGTAACTTCCAATTGGGAAGAGTTTGGATCCTCAGGTGTCGTTCTCTGGAATCACAATTTAAAATCACAACTCATGGTGAAGTCAGAGTTTAAATTGTAATTTTAAAAACGCCACTTTTAGAAAGTTGCCATTTTCTTACTTTATCCATTTGGTGCCTGCTGCCTGTCTCTTAATACATGTCTAGGGTAGGTGACAGCTGGGCATTGTGCATTCCCTCTAGACAGGCACACACAAAGGGAGCTGCTACTTGATGGGTCATCCATATCCTGATCAGGGGTAGGGGGAACTGGCAGAGTTCTGCTATGCAGAATTCCATGGGCAGGCTCCAAAACTCCTCATTACTCCGGGGAGTTCTGCCCAACCCAGGTTAGGATATTGTACCCCAGGGAAGTTACCCCAGCCACCATCAAGCCCTACCCCTTACTTAAATAGCTGTCTTTTAGAAGCTGCCAGTGAGATAACCCACTCTTTGGCACAGTGGTGTTCCCCAGAACACTTGAGCCTGAGTTATTGTGCTTTGAAAACTGAAGGAGTAGTGACACTCACCGGCCATACTTAGTGATCACCATCTCTCTGTGCCCCACTCATGGAACTGGTCCACAAATCCTTGGCTTCCAGGAGCCTTAGGGTCATCAATCACCTCATCCTCGAGTCTATTTCCACTTCCAGTCCCTTCTTGAGGGGCCGGAGGTGCAAGTCCGCTTTGTGGCACATGGCGGAAAACAGAATGCCAACTTCGGCCGGCCCATCAGCCACTCAGTACTGAAGCAGTGCCTGGGCCAAGAACAAGGGTGGATGGAGGACAAGAATGCCCCAACACATTGGCCTGAAGCTCAGCCCCCAGCTTTCAAATGTGGAGCTCCCTGCAGGTCACAGCCTGGTTCGCACTGCCCTGCCTCCAGCAGAGTGAGACTCTGGCACCTGCCTTGCACCGCGGCAGTGCATTCCATCATAGGAAGGTGAGAGGCAGCAAGGAGGGGGATGAAGAGCGAGGGAAGTAGGAGAGAGAGAGGCAGCCCCAGCACTGAGAATGCCCTGTGAGACGGAACTCCTCTTTCACTGGAACACTTGATTGGCTCTTCTACATGTGGGCACCGTCAATAGAGTACTACGGACTGCACAATTGGTCCAGGAGTGTGAAAGAGCCTGTCAAGTGTTCCAGGGCTGGGAGCCCACTGCACATCCATAAAGGCTGATGTAAGGAGGACTCGGCACAGGTGGGAGCAGGCTGCTAAACTCCCCTAAGCAGCACACGGGGAGTTTTTGCTGAACTCCGCATTCCAAGCGAAGCACAGAGTGGCAAAAACTCCATGTACTCCACCAGAGGAGTGGAGTTTGCCGCCCACCCCTAATCCTGATGGGCCATCCTGGGCAGGATGGGAGGGAGGAGCGGGGCACAGCTTCATACTTACATTTGAATAGCCTGTGTCCTGTCACCACACAAAGGGCTGCATAACCTCCTATAGTGAGTCTGAAGCCAAGACAGGAATGGGAGGGACTCTGTACTCTTCAAAGGCATCTCTTTGAAGTCTCCCCCTCTTCAAAGGCACAGCTGGATATGAGTACTGGACCTCTAATACCATCAACTCAGTACACTTCTGGACCTGTGGATACTATGCCAGGGAGAAGGCCTGTTGTGCTGGATTCCTATGCTCATCTGTTTCCTGCAGCCCTCTAGCTTGGGAGTGGGATGGACTGGACATGCATCTATACAAGGCAGCATCAAAATGAATCTAAGGGCTTGCTTCTTGTTCTAAAGTCTCAGGGACATCAACAATTTCCAACCACCCTAATACAGCACCTGGACTCTGATTTCAGTGAGTCTTGCCTTGCCAAGTGGAGCCAATCCAGTCCTAGGCCCTTGAGAGTAGGTATAAAGTGCTGTTCCAGCAAACATCCACTCATCAACACCATTGCACCGCTTGGAACGAGCGCATTTCCATTTAGACTTCGCAACACAAACCCATAAAAAAGGGCTTGGAATAAACTTCAAGTGGAGCTGTACAATCATAGACTTATGGATAAAATGCCACTGTTTAACTGTAACCTAGATGAGTCCATTAAAAGCTATTCAGCATGGCTTAATACAGCAATATCAATCTCTACACGTCTTATAAAATGGAAATTCCAGAGAGCAAAACCTTCAGCTCTGTGGTTTTCTGAAGACCATTGTCTTCAGAAGCAAGTGCGTAGGAAACAAGAGAGACGTTGGAGGAAAGAGTTTGACACACACGAAAAATAAAAATATAGAACTAGCCTGCGCACACTTAAAGAATTTTGTTTTTTTAAATATTTCATCCATAGAGGACAATACCTCCACCAAGGAGCTTTTTCAGGTAATTTACACTCTAGCTGGACCTACAAGAAACAATCCATCCTCCACCTCCCAGGCCTTCCATGACACACTGGCTAGTTTCTTCCTAGATAAAGTGGTCCAAATTTATAACAAGTTTGATCAAATATCAACCCACAGCCGGGATCACCTCTTAACCCGCTGTCATAGTCAAAGAGGGGCCTGTGCTTCTAAACTTCTCCCCCTGGATCCGGAACGAGTTGCAAGAAATCTAACAGGGACAACAATGGGATCTCCCTGCCATCTTTGCCAGCTGCGGGTGATCAATATTATATTGCCACAGACACAGCTGCAAAGGGACTGACTATGATTTTTAATGCACTGTTAGAACAAGGCTCTTTTCCCTCCGCATGGAAGGAAGCATCCTTTCTTCCACTTTTAAAGAAAGTGAATATGGATTCTACAATCCCTAACAACATGAGGCCCCTCTCATGCCTTCCTATGCCAGCAAACGTCATCTAGAAAATCATGAACCAAGAACTGGCTCAGTTCCTGCAGGAGAATCAGGTCCTAGATGTAACCTATTTTGAATCAGAGCTATTGTGGATGGTGGCGGCAGTGTACGTTAGTGCTCCTTGACTTGTCTGCAGCCTTTGATACGATCAACCATAACATCTTGGTAGACCGTCTCAGGGATGTCGGGGTCCGGGGCTTAGCTTTAAAATTGTTAATATCTTTTCTATCTGACAGGAGCCAAACGGAGGGCTTTGGCCCATACACCTCTGAACCATTTTCTCTTCCTTGTGGTGTTCCACAAGGATCTGCTCTCAGTCCTACAATTATTTATTTTCTATGTGAAACTGCTCGCAGCACTAATAAGGTTGTTTGCTTTGCACCTCACCTCCTATAAAGTTGATACTCAAATAGTGATAGCAATGTCCTCCCCCCATAACTTGGGTGGACATTTTCATGACCGCATGGCAGAAACTGGAAAATGGATGGACCAAAACAATTTGCAACTTAATTCTGGGAAAACTGAAGTGATTCTGTTTTGGAATAACCCATACCTATGTTCTTCTTCCTGGTGGCCTGAGGAAATGGGCCTACTCCCAACTACCGTGAAAAAAGTTACACATCTTGGAATAGTAATGGACAATAAGCTCACCTGTGGACTACAGGTAAATGCAGTCGCATCCTCTGCCTTCTTTATACTTATGATGCTCAAAAAGATCTTTTCTTTCATCCCCATAAACTCTCAGAAAAATGTAATGTCAGCTCTGGTGCTTGCCAAACTAGATTATTGCAATGCCCGCTTCCTGAATATGCAGCATCAGCATCTAAATAGGCTTCAGGTAGTACAGAATGCTGCAGCCAGAATATTTGTTGTAATTTAGCAGCGATTAGGGTAAGCATTAGCAGAAGACATCTTGTATTTAGAGACTATCTTGTCCGTTGTGTGGAATCCATTTTGTATTTCTGGCAGCCATTTTGTTTGCCATGTGCTCGCCATGTGCTCTGTCCTACCTTCCTGTCAACTGCTCTTGAAATCTGCTTAGAGACCAGATATATTTAGCCTCTTCTGCTTCGCACATGCTCAGTTGAGCTTACAGCTGTCCCAACTTGCAACTGTCATGATGTGTCCACCAGAATTAGCTAACTCTCAGCCCCTCCCACTTGTTGCCAGCACACTCTCTGTATGACCTTATATGTATTTAAAACCAGCATTCTGTACTTGTACCTCCTTCATTTGAACCCCTGTGTGGGTATAAAAGGAACAAGCTCCTTCCAGTCAGTGTGCTTCTTCATACATTGCCGAAGGGTGTTGTGTGAATGTAGTTCCACCTCATGAGGCTTAATAAACACAGTCTTTTCTATTTCAGCTTCTGTGCCAACTTATTTCTATTGGTCTGAGGACTCTGTGCAGAGAAGGGAGAACCCCTAGCACTGGTAGGCCTAGCTGAGGCTCACCACCACATATTGACCTGGACACCTAAACATTCTTCCATTCCGCAGGCTATCATGAAACTTCACTGGTTGCCATAAGACCCTAAATGGCATCTGTCTGGTTTTTCTGCAGAACTCATTTAAATGGTGTAGCACGAAAAGAACTCTCCGATCAATGGCGCCCATAAATTTAACATCAAACATTTAGGGCCAGATGTAGGTAACTTCAATTTACGACTCATAAATACCGAATTTTACCGATTCGGTATTTATGAATCGGTAAATATGAAGGAGGGAGATGTAGGTGAATTAATTTATAGAAATACCGAATCTTTAAAAATCGGTATTTACCGAATCGGTAAATACCGATTCGGTATTGCCCATTGATTCCTATGGGCCTGAAGCCCATAGGAATCAATGGGCAATACCGAATCGGTATTTACCGATTCGGTAAATACCGAATCCTGCAAGGGTGCAGGGGGTGTCACTTTGACACCCTCTAGCACCCCGAATAGAGGCATGTGTAACGTGGCACACATACATGCCCTAAGGGCATGTCTGTGTGTCACATTGCACAGGTGTGCATGCACAGATGCCCTTTGCTCCGGAGTTGGCTGTCCTGTTCATGGGGTTATATGAAAACAAATTCATCTACAACGACAACCCTTATGCTGAATATATTACAAAGTACTTACGATACATCGATGATGTTTTTATGATCTGGTCAGGCACCCAAGAAAAATTAGATGAATTTATGATTTGGATCAACCAAAGGATGGAGGATATTAAATTCAGTTTTGATTCCTCCAACAAAACCATCACTTTTCTGGATGTGAGAATCTATGCAACTGAAGGAATGTTGGGCACCACACTGTTCCGGAAAACAACTGACCGGAACAGGGCACTCCACTACTCCAGCCATCATCCCAGAAGTCTAAAACAAAATCTACCCTTTGGACAATTCCTTCGTATCCGAAGGAATTGTTCAAATAAAGAGGAATATTTCCATCATGCGAATGAGCTGGTTCAGCGATTGTTGGTGAGAGGTTACCCCAAGAAATTACTAAAACAAACACTTAAACGTGTCTGGTGGGTTCCTCGTGAAACCCTACTCCAAAAGAAAATCCGGCCTGAACAAAAGAGGATTGTATGTGTCACGACCTTTGGAACTAATGCCAACCAACTACGAAAACTGGTAACTCAAAATTGGCATTTGGTGAAGGACCTACATAGTGACTTGAAGGAACCTCCGCTTTTCACCTTTAAAAAAGAAAAAAGCTTGGCACAACACATTGTTAGGGCAGCTCTGCCCCCCGCTACAAAAAGAACTCTAAGAAATATGTTGGGACTTCCTCCAGTAGTAGGCCACCATAAATGCGGGAATTGCTCATGCTGTTCACAGACGAATGAAGGGTCCGTTTTTTCATTTAATGGTATCCATTGGAAACATGACGTCTTCACAAATTGTTTGACTAAGAACGTGGTATATGGGGTCGTATGCCCTTGTCCCAAACTTTACATAGGGAAGACTACACAACACAAATCCAGAATAAGAAAAGAGACACCCAATGCCCCGTTGGTACAGCACTGGATTGTAAATAAACACAAAGAGGAAGAGTTGCGCTGGACTATAATCTCCAAAATTGAAAGAGACCCTCGTGGTGGCGATATTGAAGGCAAATTAAATCAGCGGGAAGCGCTGCTTATTATGAAGTACAATACAGCAATAACAGGACTTAATGAGATCTCAGAAATCTTTAAGATGAACGTTTAGGTGTGTAAAGACAGAGGGTTACCCAGAACTCTGCCTTTATGCCTTAATATGACTCCTCTTCTAGATTACACCAAACCCGAAAAAAACTAAGGTATGCCAATGGTCGATTGTTGCCATGGGATCCATATATGTCTGAATGGACATCAATTGCCTAATAAGCTAGTCGGACCAATATAAAGCAAACCGGCTTGCAAATACAAACGTGGGCGGTGGGTACGAACAGCTTTGACACCAGGCTAGAACTGATCAGGCTATAATTAATGTGTTTTCAAAAAGCGTGCTCCGTCTTTAAATGTAAATATTCTACATGTGCCTCGTACACATTGCCAGCACCAACAAGACTGAATAAAGTTTTATACAGAAGCGGGATCACTATACTGCCACTTTAAAGATCAAGACAACAGTCGGACCATGTGACCGCGACATAGACCAATAACAGGCAACGTCTCTGAACGGAGGCTGCTGCAGACTGACGGTCTACTGTGAAGGACGCGAACTTTGTGGAAAGAAGGTAACCCGCCCTGTTTCACTTTTTTATAAACTTAAAACAGCCGGCTGGTCGACCCATTCACTCATCGTCATCCTTATTTTGTTCTAGGACGAACCTAAAAAAGAGAAAAACAGAAATTTAATCGAACCTGGGCATCGAGGGGCCCGAGTGAATATGATGCGGTAAGCGTTCCTTGCCCCTTTTTATTTCTTTTCCCAACATTATTGCGTTCGATTTATATGAAGGAACTAAATGGATCCATCGTTTTCCACTTTTAGATCACGGCGCTACTCCATTAACTAGGTGAGTGCCAAAACATGGTTGGTTCTGAGAACAAACAAACAGGTATGATTGTGTACATTGGGCTAAATGTTAAAGATGCTGTTCGTCTCTTTTGTCTAGAGTGACTTGGCACATCCACTCATTCCAGCTAGGAGGTGTTTCATATTGAGAAGGTAGGCAGGCGGTGATAGGTGGTGGAACTATCGGTAATGTAACATGTATTTGGACCCCACACTGATATTAGTATTCTTTTGTTTTGTAGAACGTGTAGGTCCTGAGGAGAACCCCGCACTGAGGGGTTCGAAACGCGTCGACCCTTATTTGGTGCCTATTGTCATTTGAAATATAACGGCAACCATACTGAATAAGTAGGACTTTACCAGTAAATAGTTATCAAAAAGCTAATGAGGACAACAAAAGTGTAACCATTTGTATGGACAGAGAACCCACTATTGACTTTAGGACCAATAATGTTCATTTTTGTGTGTTTGGGAAGGATGAATGATGAATGAAGTGGCCATTGTGTGAGTTGGATGTGTTGTAAAATTGCTAAATGTATTGTTCTTGAAAACTTTATGTATTGTAATGTTTTTTATCTGTACATACACGAAAAAGTATTTGATATGATGAGCAAATAAGAGTTCCACTAGTGAAAGAATTAATCAATAAACTAGTGATGGAAGTAATATAATGGACCTGTATGTTGTTTCTCATAAAGGTCGGCTAGAATAAGTTCAAGTAACAACCAGTACTGGCATTTGTGTTGTTTTTTTGATTGATTTGGCTTAGCCTTGCTGGCAGGTAGCCAGGACCCTGTGTTGTTTTTCAGATTCGATACAGTCCATCATGTTTTGCTGATGGACCAGTTGCGGGAGTGTGGAGTTGGGGATAAAACATGGAAACTCCTGAAGTCTTTCCTCTCAGACAGAGTGCAAACGGTCTCACTTGGTAATTTCTGTTCGAAACCTTTCTCAGTACCTTGTGGAGTCCCTCAGGGGGTCATCCCTTAGCCCTATACTTTTCATTGTCTATGTGTCCTCCTTTGCCCCTCTTATCAAATCCCTTGGGTTTTGTCTGACTTTGTACGGGGAGGACCTTCACATTGTGGTGTCGCTGCTTGCACAGCAGGAGATGGGGAAGGCAAAACGGTTTAATGATTGTATGAAGCAGTGGGCAAATGGATGTCCCAAAATTGTTTAAAACTTAACTCCAGTAAAACAGAGATTATCCTGTTTGGTAATGACCCCAAGTTTTGACCCCCAAGCTGGTGGCCAGATTCCTTGGGTTCTCTTCCGACCCCCACTAGGAAAGTAAAAATCTTTGGAGTCTTGATCGACGAAAAACTAAATTTTTGTGACCAAGTTAATGCAGTAGCCTCTGTCACGTCATTTGTTTTTAGAACATGTTAAAAAATAGTGCCTTTTCTTCCTAAGGACAGTCAACATACAGTAATCACTGCATTAACAATGTCAAGGCTGGACTATTGTAATAGTCTATACCTTAACATACAGGAGCGGTATCTGCATAGGCTCCAATTCTTACAGAACGCGGCTGCCAGACTGCTTACCAGGACTGCCAAATTTGCTTCAGTCGCCGGGGATATTAGGAGACTTCACTGGCTACCCTTTAAGAAACGGTGCAGTTTAAATCACTCTGTACTGTCTACTAGGCCCTACTGGGGATAGGTCCAGATCATCTGAAGCAGCAGTTTTAGTGGTATGTCCCGTGGAGCAATGTAGGGTTACAAACCAGTTTCTAAGCCCTACCCTGCCCCTGAGGAGTTCGAGCCTCTATCCATTATGGATACACATAGGCTCCTGATGTTGGCTAAATCGGGGTTCCCTAATGATCCGTGTCCAGTTGCGGTTTTAAAACTGGCCCCGGAACCTATTGTACTAACACTTACCTCCTTGATGAATGCAATGTTTGCAGAAAGGATATTTCCCTAAAGCCTGGAAAACTGCATCAATACTATCGCTGCTAAAAAAAAGCCCAGTTTGGACCCTAAGGATCCTAATAGTTTTTGCCCATACGGTGTCTCCCTTTTCCAGCTAAACTGGTAGAGAAAAGATTGAATGCACAATTAAATGCTTATTTACGAGAAGCGCAAGTGCTGGATCCAACACAATAGGAGTTCAGAGAGGGGCACAGCACAGAGTCCGCTCTTAAAATCCACAAAAGTGATTAGGGCTGTACTTGATTGGGGAGGTAAGGCCGCTATGATTATGCTGGACTTGTCCGCTGCCTTCGATACAGTCCATCATGTTTTGTTGATGGACCGGTTGCGGGAGTGTGGAGTTGAGGATAAAACATGGAAACTCCTGAAGTCCTTTCTCTCAGACAGAGTGCAAACGATCTCACTTGGTGATTTCTGTTCCAAACCTTTCTCAGTACCTTGTATAGTCCCTCAGGGGGTCATCCCTTAGCCCTATACTTTTCATTGTCTATGTGTCCTCCTTTGCCCCTCTTATCAAATCCTTTGGGTTTTGTCTGACTTTGTACGGGGAGGACACTCACATTGCGGCAGGAGATGGGGAAGGCAAAACGGTTTAATGATTGTATGGAAGCAGTGGGCAAATGGATGTCCCAAAATTGTTTAAAACTTAACTCCAGTAAAACAGAGATTATCCTGTTTGGTAATGACCCCAGGTTTTGACCCCCAAGCTGGTGGCCAGATTCCTTGGGTTCTCTTCCGACCCCCACTAGGAAAGTAAAAATCTTTGGAGTCTTGATCGACGAAAAACTCAATTTTTGTGACCAAGTTAATGCAGTAGCTTCTGCCACGTCATTTGTTCTTAGAACATGTAAAAAAATACTGCCTTTTCTTCCTAAGGACAGTCAACATACAGTAATCACTGCATTAACAATGTCATGGCTGGACTATTGTAATAGTCTATAACTTAACATACAGGAGCGGTATCTGCATAGGCTCCAATTCTTACAGAACGCGGCTGCCAGACTGCTTACCAGGACTGCCAAATTTGCTTCAGTCGCAGGGGATATTAGGAGACTTCACTGGCTACCCTTTAAGAAACGGTGCAGTTTAAATCACTCTGTACTGTCTACTAGGCCCAGCTGGGGATAGGTCCAGACCATCTGAAGCAGCAGTTTTAGTGTTATGTCCCTTGGAGCAAAGTTGGTGGTAGTTCATTCTTCAAAAAAGCTAGCTGGGGAGGCAGGAGTTTTGTGGCTGGGGCAGCTAGGGCCTAGAACGACCTCCCTTTCCACCATAGAAACAGCACTGATCTACTGATATTCAAGAGAGCCTTAAAATCCTGGATTTCTGCTCTATAACACTGGTCTCATATGTACGCTTCATCTTGAGGACTGTAGATAGTGCCAGGACACCCCTGGGTAACAGTTGTGCTTTACAAATGCCACTTACATAACATAACATAATATTTGACATAATATTTTGGTAAACAGTATTTCGATGTCCAAAAAGCATTGTATGACATGTATGGAAACAAAGAGGTAAAAGATGGGAAAAACCAAAAATGAAGAAAGTAAGGATAGACAGAAAATAATGCAATAAAAAGAGAGTAATGAGGGAGGGAATAAAAGAAAGAAATAAGGAATGGCTGGTGAAAGAAAGAAGCAACGAATGGAAGAGCACAGAAACAGAATACATGGATTTAGTAGAGAAAATCAGGATGTCCACCACAAATATATGCACTTTGAGTTAGAATAGTGAATATTACCACCACTCCTAAAATATATACACTTTCTCCAATATATGAGGCACTGGTGTTGGAATAGTAAATCTCCCCTCCCACAAATACACTTTTTGCCAATGTCAATGAGTCTGGAGTTACAAAATTAAATCTTACCCTCCTTCCCAAATATATGCACTTAGGTGTGGATTATCAAACCAATCCCCACTGAAACAGCTCTCAACAAGTGTCTGTTACAGCAGGAACTGTCACATGTCCTTGAGGGGAAAGGGATTTGAGGATGGAGAGAGAGAGACAAATACTCTTCGTCTGGCTCAATCCTCTCGATCATAGGGTGAATGTGGAATGAGTTTTGGTTCTTCGCTTCTGGTTACAATCTCTTATTGAAGTTTAAATTGTAAGAGATGTCACACTCACAGGAAGTCCTCATCGAATAGTTTATTCTACACATTCACTCTCACTCTCTTGATTTCTTTACTGTACATGTAGGCCTTTTGGATTCACAACATTGACCTGTGTACAAAGAGTCTCTGGAAAGTTCTCCATTTAGGGTTTTGCCATTTGTCCAATTGCCTGGATAGTCTGTCACTGTCTAGTGACTCCATTTGGGTTCTCAGGATTGTCTCTTGTGTAAAAATAGTTAATTGAAAGATTGTGGAGATAGGGACTGTTCCTTGGAGTAATCTGTTGGTTACTGCATAACTTGTACTTTCTCCTTATTTGTTTTACCTTGTTTTCTCTTTATCTCTTTCAGCAGTGTCACTAAGGGGGAACTTCAATAGGAAGTCAAGATGCAGCAGTCATGGAGTGACAGACACTCATGATGCCAAGGTTTAGGTGTCTGAAAATGTAGGATCTCCAAGTAAGTGTTCTGAGCAGCACAATGAGCAAGTCCTTCTCTCGCTGCAGTATTAAGATAAACATTTGCCTTGTGGCTGGGGTGCGCTATATTTATACCTACTCCAGCCAAGACAGCCACTAATCCTATGATTGGCTCAAAGTCTGGAAAGAATTTGAGCATGTTTCTTAATTATGTCCCAGTGTGCTGGAGGGCTATCGATCCCAGGGAGCACAAATAGTAACAAAAAGTCTTCACAAGAGAGTGAAACAAACGTAGGCAATATAAGTCACTCACGGGTGTCGAGGGAGGGAATGGAGGGGTCAAGGCTGTGTGAACAGGGCTGAACAATGCTGAGTGTATAAGGGCACAATTAACACAAGGAAGGACAGATGGTAGTAACAGTTTTGGGGACTTAGAGTTAGGGTTATAAATCTGACCGCACAAAACTATATCCACTTTGGAAAATCTATACTGGACTGCAATTAGAATATTAAAAATGCCCATCCAAAATATATGCACTTTCTCCTATCGTTTATAATACTGGAGCTAAAATATTAGATCTATCCCCCAATATATAGTCCTTTTACAACAATGTCATCTGTGTATATATAATTTTAATTGATGAATCACATATTAGTAATAAAGACATTTGTCTAAAATATTAAAATGTTAAATATTTCTAAATAATGAAGACATATTTCAAAAAATGTAAACTTCAAAATTTATTAGAAAACATTTCTAAAATGTCACAGAAAATGTAATTACATATTGAACATTGCAGATCAGTTTCTGCATACATTATCCCTTTTTGTTACTAGTTACAAACAGCAATAATAATTGTAAGCCTTTGTAGTAGTTAATAATAGTGAAATCTTTCATACTTATATTTCATATTTATTTCTAAAATGTCATCAAATAATGTAATAAAAATTATTGTATTTTTCAGATTTTGTTAAACATGTTAATTTGTTTAAAAGATGATTTTTTATTAAATAAAACTAATACCATAATCTAGTTTTAATAAGAAAAACATACATATCATATATTTTTGTTGTTAGTAAACAAGTATTTTGTAGTCTAGTGGGCATTTTGCGTCGCATTTCCCCATGCTGTGCCCTTTCAAAGGTGGCGGTGCCTTTGAAAAAGGCACTGCAATGGGAACACCTTGCAAGGTTCATGCACGACATGGACTGTAACACCCGTGCTGTGCAGGAACTAGTGTGAATATACACTGGGGGCACATTTTGCACTTACCTGTGTGTGTGCATACACAGGGCGCAGAGGCTCTTTGTTTCCTCTCCACCAGGGTTCCAATGGCAGTGGAACCACCATGAAAACCCTGGAAGAGATGACGCTCATAATAAGCTTGGTGGGACCACAGCAGCGATGCCAAGCATATTGCAGCCTCTGACAACCATGCCACCGCAGTGAATGAAACTTCCCTGGCGGCATCAGAGGTCCCAAGGCCATCCAAGTCGTAATGGGGCAGTTGGACCACCAGGGCGGCGGTGGCTGGACTACGACCGCCGAGGCACCATGAGTTTGGTGATCCTCAGACCGACAGACTCGCAATAAGGCTCAAAGGGACTTTTAAGGTCATGAAGAATGTTGTGTACTTCAATCTCTGCCATAAACAGCGGGTGATTATATTTTCTAACATTTTCAGTGATCAATCTAGTAGCCCTCGCATTATATATGGTAGAGCAGTTTTTAGTGTATTTCCAATGAGTGTTCTCATTTGTGATATTCTCTTCACTGAAAGGGTATCTCTAATATATTAAGAGAGATTTCCCCTTTTTCTGCAGTGCTAAAGTGACGGAGACCTTCTCTCCATCCGCAGTGGGTCCGACCACTGTAATTGTAATATGGGAGTCGGTCAGAAGGGCTGTCAGTGGTCGTAGGGTTGTCTGACCCCCACAGTAATCATCCACTGAGTAGTTTCCATGGTTTTCTATGCTGAAGATGGCTCTATATACACCCCTGAATTTGGAAGTGAGACATGATTCTGTTCTGAGCCTCTGTGAATGTTGTCCAGTTTTCTATAGATTTTTTGCACAATAAAGGCCTTATTATGAGTACGGCTGTTCATACGACTGCCATACTTGCAGTGGTGGCCCAAACACAACCATACTGCAGCCAGGATCACTTGACAGTCGTGCAGCGGTAAGGCACAGGAATTTGCTGGCTGTTCCTCTGCTGCACCGCCAAGCATAGTCTGAGTTGCTCTTTCACTACCCTTTTCAGGGCGATGAGTTCGCAATGATAAGGGTGGCGGAGAGGTAACTAAGGGGGCTCTAACAGTGCCCCTGTTGTAATTTAGCAGCGATTAGGTTAAGCATTAGCAGAAGACATCTTGTATTTAGAGACTATCTTGTCCGTTTTACGGAATCCATTTTGTATTTCTATCGGCCATTTTGTTTGCCAAGTACTCGCCATGTGCTCTGTCCTACCTTCCTGTTAACTGCTCTTGAAAACTGCCTGGAGACGAGATATATTTAGCCTCTTCTGCTTTGCACATGCCCAGTTGAGCTTACAGCTGTCCCTAACTTGTAACTGTCAGGATGTGTCCACCAGAATTAGCTAACTGTCAGCCCCTCCCACTTGTTGCCAGCACACTCTCTGTATGACCTTGTATGTATTTGAAATCAGCATTCTGTACTTGTACCGCCCTCATTTGAGCCCCTGTGTGGGTATAAAAGGACCAAGCTCTTTCCAGTCAGTGTGCTACCTCATACACTACCGAAGGGTGTTGTGTGAACGTAGTTCCACCTCATGAGGTTTAATAAACTCTGTCTTTTCTATTCCAGCTTCTGTGCCAACTTCTTTCTATTGGTCTGAGGACTCTGTGCAGAGAAGGGAGAACCACTAGCACTGGTAGGCCTTGCTGAGGCTCACCACCACACACCCAAGCCACTTCTGGGCCTGAGGGTGCATGCAGAGGGGCACATGTTGTGCCCCCTTGGAATTGCACATATGTTCATGCATGAAGGGGCATGCATGGCACACTGTGCAGGAACATGCTGGTGGTGCTGTCATGGCAGTGGGCTGCATGTTAGGCTCCACTATGAGCCTAACAGCCCACTGTCGTGAAACCATTACAGCCCTGCCTGCCCAACCAGGATCAAACTCCTAATGAGGCAGGCGGGCGCACAACCTCCATCAGACGGAGTGGTAGCAGCACCGCTGGAGGACCACTAAACTCAAAATGAAGCCCTTAATGCTTAGTCTATTTAACATATTTTTCGTCTTTAATGCATTATTGCTGTATTTGAGAGCCTTTAAGGCAATTTTACATACGTTTATTGATTTAAGGAGATTGCTGCTGTATTTGTATTTTTGTATGTTTGTATATTACTATTAAATCTTTACTGCTTTTCTCAATAACCTGGCTCAAATTCCCTTCTTTAAGTCAGTCCTTTCTTATTGACTGTATTTTGAAATGCTGTTTCAAATTTTGTCTCTAGGGATATATTACCTCATAGTTCTTGAGGTCAAGACTGTCCCCAGCTGTGGAATTTGGGCACACCACTAACTTGTAGATTATCTCAGTGAATGGGTGCCCACACAACTGGAACATTTGGAACAAAATAAATCATGAAAATAACTAGGAACAACTAGAAATAGATGATACATTTCACCTGTACATTTTGCACTGAAGTTCAATTTACAAAAGTAATATAGCATTAGGCTTTCTATAGACTTTGATCAGAGAGTTATTTAGTGTCTGTTGGTTGCCCGAATAGACACCCAGAGCAACAAAGCTGCAGCCTATTTTGATTTTTCATTGTGTACCAACCAATTAATTGTACATCATTAACCCATTGACCGTGGGACTAATTCCGCCACGGTGCGGGTGTTTTAATCAGTGGGCGGGGTTAGGACGGCCCCCGGCCATCCTCCACACACGCCTGCCGTCACGTGGGATGGCCAGGGGCCATCGTCAGCACCAAAGAGGTTGATATAGTAAACTCTAATGAATAAAAAATAAGGATGAAGGAAACCTATGCAATTGTTAAATGTGCCAAGACCTTGCGGTTGGTGATATTGGATATTTGTACAAATATTTTTTGGGGTGCCCCATAATATCATGAGAGTCCGAGGACATTATGAAAAATGTGGATACTGGAGATAAATTTAATTGATAACAAATGGTCTAATAATGTTCTACTGTTCTGTGTTCACTTGCTTCTCCAATGAAATAAGCTAACACCACATGTGTGGATAGGTCAATTGCCATAGTGTTTTTATTAATTAGAAAAATAGGCTCTAATTCAGATAAACTTAAGTCAGCATGACTGGGCACATACAGCTTGCAATGACATCCATTCATATTTATTTATTTTATGTTAACATGCTTTGTTATGTCTGTTTCTCTGTTTGCTTTTCCGTTTCAGAATATTAGTTAAATAGAAATTATTCCATGGTCTATGTATAAATATATTATATTAATTTGTGTTCCTACCAAGGAAAACATGTCTAAGATGTTTTTGTCTTTGTAATTTTCAAGGTCCTTAAAGTGATCCTTTCCTAAGGACCATTCTCTAGTTGAACTTTGTATTGTATTTCTCTATTGCATAACCATCATGTTATTTCCTTTATTTGCTATGCACACCTCATTTATTAATATATAATAGGTGTCACTAGATTAATCTTCTCTGAAATGGATTAATCTTCCTCTTATGTATTAGAATATTCATTGGCTTCTAGAAATGCACTGCTAGTTCAACCCTATTAAGTCACTTTTCTCCACTGAAGATGCATGGCTTTTCTGTCTCAAACCCTATGGAAGATAATGTGGCTAAGATATGTTCTAAACTTTTTTTTAACTTTGTATGACTTGGTTTGCCTTTCTATCTGTGCATACTGTATGTTAATCTGTCATTTGATTTAATTTGATCCTTTTCAGGCTTTTCAAGAGGTAAACTTTATGTTGGTCCTATTGCTGACCTATACTTAGTTCTGGCTGCTTGCTTTCTTAGGAGATAGACTTTATGTTGCGCCTCTCAATGTATTTGATTTGGATTTAGCCTTCAAACATTGATTTGTATTGAGTAAGTACTTTTTGCATTTATGTAACAATTGTCATTTTGAATAAACCTGTAGGTATTTAACTTGGAACTGTGTTTTGCATACCTTTATGTGATTGGCTTTGAGTCAGTCTTATGAAGACTTAGATAGAACAAAATCCTACGCATTGACACTTTTAATTATTTTAATTAGCGTGTCACCAGTACTTCCTCCACTTGTGTGGCAGGGTCTATAGCCTGGCACTGGAAAGAGCCAAAACCAAACATGGAGTTCAAGATATTCCTTCAAATTGATTTTATTTAGACCATAGTCTTTAGAACATTTACACATTAAAAACCACCAAATAAAAAATTCCATGAAAATTATATAAATCTTATTAGACCATTGTTCAAGATAAAACAAATTCCAAACATCCAAGTGCATATAGTATACATTTCCCCATTACATATTTCACCAAAATACTAAAATCCTTACTGAAACCTCATTCACGGATAATATGAATTGTCCCAAAGCACAAGTCATGTCAAGGTACTGCATATCCAGTAATTAAATAGCTGATTGCTGCCTTTCCCCTAATGTCATATTTCTTAAAAATTGCCCTCAATAATTCGTCTGTTGCACTAAAAACCAAAGACAATCCAGTAAATTCTGCTGTAAGTCTCCTTTAATGCTAAATCCTCATTTACAGATATTTCTAAAGTTAAAACAGGGTTGATTCTACATGAAATTTCTACATTTTAGAAGGCACAATATTAGACATGCATTAGGTATGTTTTCTAAGTAGGGGAATGTTTCCTCCTCCAATCACGAAATTATCAGAGGAGATACAGATTTCTTGTTTCTTAGGTATCGCAAATCATCTTCCCTGGTCATGTTTTTCTCAACATTTTAAGGTCGGCCTTTGTAATTCTTATTGTGTTTAGTGCATTGTGTCTTATTGTTAGTTTAATACATAAATCATCAATCCTTTTCCTGACAGATCTTGCCCAATCTAATTCACTGTTTGTGATTTCCTTTTCACATAGTGTAGATATTTTGAGGGAATCAGCATTGTCTATTCTCATCCAAAACCTTAGCATCTCTGCAAAGCTAAATAGCTCCATGCCATTAGGCAGGTCTCCATCCTGATGGCCTGGGCCATAGTAGACGGTGGCAGTAACAATAGCATTTGAAAACATATACTCTTTTCAAGATCTCAATTTGTTTTCCCATTTATACAGAGTACCTCAGCTCCATATTGGAACTGTGTCCGAATCATTCAATGATGTGCTGCCAATATGGGTCTTGGAGAGGGTCCTTCAAACACTTAATCAAATTTCTTATGTCTCCCCTCAGATGTGAGGGCTGTTGCCTTCAAGGGTTAATGTACTCTTTCCCTGACAAGTTCTTTACAAACTACATCCTCAAAAACCTATATCTACTAACTACCTCGATTTTAGCATTATTTAGGGACCAATTAAACTTTACCTTCTTTTTCCCATAGGGAAGCACTTACGTTTTTCACATCTTTATTGTCAATTTTTTCTTCTTGCAGAAATATGTTTCCATTCCCTCAGGCTCCAACCAAAGACGTTCAACTAGATTGTCCTTCAATACAGGAAAACAGTAACCTACACCCTCATCAGCAGCAGGCTGGACTACTGCAATGCACTCTACACTGGGATCCGCAGAAATCTCACCTGTAAACTCCAGAACCCCCAGAACGCATAGTCCTCAACCTATCAGACCACTGCCAAATCACACACCTGCAGACACTACACTGGCTCCCCGTCAAGAAGAGAATCACTTTCAAGCTTCTCACCTACGCCCACAAAGCCCTCCACAATACCGGACCTGCCTACCTGAACCACTTCCTCGAGCTCCACGCACCCCAAATATCTGACCGCTCAGCCCAGTTCTCCCTTGCTCTGGTGCAATGGAGGTCGCTCCTCCTCCTTCCTTGTGGACAAGGCATGGAACACCCTCCCTCTCCACCTCTGACAGACACCAAAACTCTCCAAATTCATGAAGGACCTCCAAACCTGGCTTTTGGAAAAATCGCTGTGAACATCCAGGAGCTGCACTTCCCCCCATCCCCCACAGCACCGTGAGACCCTATCGGGTGAGTAGCTGCACTCTATAATTATATTGATTGATTGATTGACTTAATTAGAGAAGACATGTAGTTTTCTCTGTAGTTCAGTTTGACTAGATGATCTGCATTAAGATGGCAGCTAACATGCGTACTATTCAAGTGTACTATTCATTTCAGGGCTTAGGCTGTTTGGTATGCCAAAGATTTTTGGCCGATCAGCTAAAAATAAGGAGAAGAATAATAGTGCCAGAACTTAACCTCGTCGAATGCCGTTCCTGATATATATTCTCCATGAAAGAGACTCATATGTATCTAATTCTACTTGTGCCCAGTTTTCTCCATGTATTTTCTGTAGAATCAAGAGTAAACCATGTGGTGATACATTATGCCCAATCAACAGTATTGAATGCCTACTATAGGTCCAGAAAGCAACAATATAGCCCACCCGGGCCTTTTGTTTTTTTTTCTGTTGCCCACAAGCTGAAGCAGTGATCTGCTCTTTAGTGTCCCTCCTTAAAACCACCTTGTTCAATAGGAATTATCACATTTATTTCTGCCCATTCTTTCAGTATCCCCAAGCGGATTATTGAGAAGGTTTTCCCTCTCACATCCAACACTTGTATTTGCCTACAGTTTTTTTGTGGGGAAGATGCATCTTCTCTTTTAAATATGGGCTTCATTACCATTCCTTTCCAACTGTTTAGAATAATACTCGTCATTAAGATTTTTTTAATCAATGGGTAAAACAAGCTAGATCAGCAGTCAATATATGTTTTCACTATTACTGCTGGTAGATTATCTGGACTGGCTGCTGTTATCAGTGTTAGATATAACATGTTGCTCTTATTTGTACCTTAGAATAACTACTCCCTTATTTCATCATCTATATTAAATGTGGCAGGTCGCTAGTTATTTAGAGCTCCTTGTACATTTCTTCTAGGCATACAACCCATGTCTCCTCCCCACCAGGCATCCTAGCTTTCCCTCATTCCTCCCTAGGCAGTATTGCACCAGCACCCAGATGTGTTTGATAATATTAGTCTCAAGTGTTTCAAACATGATTTTCCAGCATTTCACATGGTAAATCTATTTCTTACAAGCTATTAATCTTTTAAGCTCACGTCTTAATTCAAATAGTTGGTTTCTACCCTCTTTATTTAATGAGACCTTTATATACCTTTCCAATTTCCTTATCTGCCTTTGTAGAGGTCTACAGTAATCATGAAACCAAAAGTTTTGATTTCAATTTTTCAGATTTGTGTGATGTGTTTAACTGTGGTATATGGGCGTGGGCTCAGTGTCCTCCTAAAGAAACCAACCAAATGTAGACATTTCTGAGCACAAGACACCCACGGTATCCATGGAGGTGTGACCTGTGTGACTGTGTTGAAAATTGCCCTTTTTGCACGCTTATCCCCAAACGTTTTGCTTCTTCCTCCTTTATTTTTCCTGACCTGTGGTTGTTGGCAATAGGACTCTGGGTACTTTACCACAGCTGATCAGTGCTAAAGTGCATATGCTCTCTATGTAAACTGTTATTGTGTTGGTTATCCATGATCGGCATGATTGACATATTTGTTTTGCCAGTAGGTCCCTAGTAGAGTGCACTGAGTGTGCCAGGGCCGGTGATTCAAATGCTACTAGTGGGTCTGCAGCACTGATTGTGCCACCCACATGAGTAGCCCTAAAATGGTATCTCAGGTCTGCCACCGCAGAGCCTGTGTGTAGTTGCTAACTGCCATGCTGACCTGACCAATGTCCACACTGGCCAGGTTAACCCTTCCCTTTCTGTACACATTGGACACCCCTATGGAAGGCCCAAGGTACCCCCCTGGGCAGGGTGCAGTGTATGTGAAAGGTAGAGCAGGTACTAGTGTGGGTGACATACTCTGATAGTGAATTACAGCAATTTTATTTTTTGACTATCTGGCTCATAGGCTATAATGGGGAATGCTCGGTATAATGTTTACCTGCATATCTTCCCATAGGATCAAGATAGAAAATTAAAGTCTGGTATCCCTGAACTCGGAATTTAATAACACATCTTTTATGAAGGATGTTTTTTAAATCCTGTGTTTCAAAACATCACTTTTAGAAAGTGGCTTTTTTCTTGTATGGCCTTTGTGTGTGCCTTGGCCTGTTTGTGAATTGACTGTCTGGTTTGTGAGTGACAGGGGCTGGGTGGCTCACAGAGGCTGAATGAGTCACTCCTGGGCGGAACAGCTCCATCTGCATCTTGAGTGGTGGGAGGGGTGAGCACATGGGCCTGAATAGGGCTGTGTCTGCCTTCCACAATGCTGGCTCCACCTCCTGCTGGGCGGCTGACGACCCTGCCCCTCTCTCTCAAAGGAAACAAGAAGTCAAGTAAACAAAGTGCTCCAGGACTGACCAGAACTGGTTCTGACTAAGCCAAGGCCTCTCTGTCCTCAGAGAACAAATAGAATATTGGTATAAAAAGGGCTACCCAGACTTCAGAAAACTAGATCATCCTGGAATCAAGAAGGAACCTCTGCCAAGGAGAAAGCTGGAATACTGAAGAGGAAGGACTGTCCTGCTGTGTGTTTGTGGGCTGACCTGCAGTTGCTTTGCTGCTAAGGAGAGGGAAGGGACTTTGTTGTTGCTGTGTCCTATTGCGTGAAGAGATCTCCAAGGGCCTAAGGAGAGCTGGCCTCCTGTTAAGAAGTCCCAGGAACAAAAGGACTTCACCCCCAGCTTTCCCCTAAACTGTGCTGAGTGAGTTCTGCCCTTTCTAGAGTGCTCGATCCAAGTGAGTAAATATGCCTAACAATTTGATTGTGATACGTTTCAGAATTCTATGTCACTTGCCTCACTACCTCACTCAAGTCACTTTCCTCTCCTCCACCCCACCCAGTTGGGCACACCAACGTCTTTTATTTGAATACTATATATTAATTGTTTGTTTAAACTAATACTTTCCAGGTGCTAAGTGAGAATAAACAACACTCTAGCACAAAGTAATTCTTTTTGTTATTTGTTCATTGATGTTGTTCTTGAAACTACTTTTGAAATACAACTGTACTGGGACCACCACTTCTTATACTGTTTCACACCCAGGTCCTAGTGATTTTGGGTTTACCCTTCTTTATATTGATCCAGTTGTGGGGCGTCTGGAAGATGTTGCCTGCTGTTTGGGGAGCTGGACAAGAAGAAAAGAAGATCTGCAATTTCCACAGATCGGTCACTTGCGCAGCGCGTCGTCGACAGTGCGAGACAATTTATGTTGCCGCAAAGATCATTGCAGCACCTGTTCCCACTGCAAAAACTGACGCTTCGTTTGCTTGCGTAGCGCATCGCCCCGGTTCGAGAAGATTCCTGTCGCTGCGAGTATCGGCGCAGAGCCTGTTGTCGCTGGGTGAGATCATCGCACCGCTTGCTTGCCGACTACATCACGTCGCTCCGAACATCGTCGCAGAGCCAATGCATCGAGGGGGCGTGAGAGGAGAAGATCAACGCTGCGCCGCGCATCGTCACCTCACCGGAGATCATCGCCGTCCCGAAGATCGTAGCATCGTGCCTGTGCAAGCCGCTTCCTACCGAACCTGCACAGCAGAATCCAAACAAGGTATCGCATCCCTCCCCATACAGACGGGATTTGTCGCAACACACCTGCTGCGTGCAACGGGGCTGTTGCATCGCCTCCCCAGGGCCTCAGGACTGACACACCGCTTGTTTTTCAACACTGCAGCTTCCACTTGGAATTTTTGTCGCATCTACAGGTACTTTGGGATAAACATGACGCAAATGTGGAGTATTTTGACGCAAACCCTAGAACTCTTTGAAAATCATATTCTTGAACTGTGTAGGTTGGATTTTTGTTGTTTTGGTCTTGTGTAGTTTAGGTAAAGATACTTTATTTTTCTAAACTGGTTTGGAGTCCATTTGTGGTGTTTTCACTGTGTTACTGTGAGTGTTGGTACAAATACTTTACACATTGCCTTTGATAAGCCTGTCTGCTCGTGCCAAGCTACCAAGGGGGTGAGCAGGGGTTATCTAACAAGTGTATCCCCCTTACCCTGACAAGAAGCAAGGGTCCCTATTTGGACATTGGTACCTACCGCTGCCAACTAGAGACCCCCAGATCTAGCACTCTCACTAATTTTTCTGATCCCGAATTGCCTGAAAGTGTCATACTTTGGCTAATATTGTGCAATTTCCTCACATTTTCTTAAGTGAAATTTCCAGAATCTCTGGTGATGCCCAAATGCCCTACTACTCAACATTCCCACCATCCTCCCAATGAGAAAAATGGTACCCACAATGTGTGGGTGCCTGTCTCCCACATCAACAACAGGTCAAAACTTGTAAAACATCTGAAGTCAATATTATCTCAATGGGGTGTTCACATGGTTAAAGTTTTGGTCTGTTTCTATGACATGTGTTATGTCAAACCATACAAGTGACCGTGTTTCAATAGCACCAGTTTTGGTAATGCAGGGTTGCCAGACTTTGGTCATTGGCTGAAAGTGCTCAAATGTTCTGTTATATAAGTATAGGGAAGATGTCCTTTTGGCCTATATTTTGATGTTCACATGGCATTCTGGGTAAGTGGAGGAGCTGGGATCCTTGCAATCCACATGACCCTCAATTCCCCGGGTTCTCTAAGTTTCAGATCGAATCAGCATTGCTAGGTTCCCCAGTTACTAGCTGACTCAAACGTATGCCTAAAAGACTAAAAATGTGTTGTTGCTTTTTGTTGCTTTAAGCCCCAAGGAAAAGAGAGACTGTTGGGGCACTGTGAGTTGGGTGTGACTTGATGGTATGATAAACAAACTAGTACCACCCTATTCTTTTGTGTAAATTCTATCTATGGCCTTCATCGGGCTTTCTGCCCTTGCACCCTTGTGCAGATTGGAGATAGATCTTTCAATCACTCTCTTATGGTTACATAAATATTTTGGGGGGTTTAGGGATCTGGGTATTACTTGATACAGTCTGGTCCCCTATGCATTGGTTGTTTTTTCAGCATTATCCGTAGCTTCTCATGTAATTTATCTACAATAAAAACACAAACTCAAAAATCATATACATGATAAACATAAAAAAAGTAAGCATAGAAATAAATGTAGTGCCTAAGTATGGTGGGTGGATTTCTGTAAATAAACTGAAGTTATATATTAAACATAACAGCAGGCTGCCATCTTGGCATGGTACTGTGCAAAATGTACATACAGTGTACTAGCTTTCCATTCTTATGAAATCTTGGCTTTAGCATTTACTTTTTACCATAAGTATGTCCACCTTACTCACTTTGTTTTTATTTTTTCATAATGAACAGATCAGAACCCTTGCATCAGACCTAACTATTCCTAATGAACCAATCTGGCCTATAGAATTTTAAATGGACTGCTACCACACCCATCTCAAGCTTAATTTATTTAACATAATCTTTCACAGACGGCAATTGTCAGACACACAGGCAACATTACCGATATGTACAAAAGTACAAATATCAAAACAATTTACAGCCCATCTGATGAAGGACTGTAACCACAGCAAACACTTTCTACCTCAGTTTTTCTATTGAGGTAACAAACGTTAAAAGCCTTGCCTACAACAGTGAGAGTCTGTGGAATTAAAAGTCTAACAATATCTTTAATACAACATACTAACAATTAACCCTAAAGGCCATTAACGTTCAACAATAGATTACCACAATAAATATGTCAGCATATGCCTCAGTAGTACGTTTTTCTAATGAATAGTATTTATGTTAGACTTGGCATCTTTAGCATGGTTTTCCCAGACTTTTTGCCTCTAGCTCCTGTATTTTTGAAGCTGGACTATGGTAGGCCCAAGGTATCCCCCTGGACATGGTGCAGTGTATGTGAAAGTTAGGACATGTACTTCTGTGTGTAACATGTCCTGATAGTGAAATATTGCCAATTTCGTGTTTCACTTTTAAATGGCTATCTGTCCCACAGGATAGAAAGGGAAATACTATGTAAAATCTTACAAGTATAACTTCCCATTGGGACACGATGGAGAAAAAAAGTTTAGGCTCTCTGAACTCAGAATTTAATAACATATCTTTTAGTAAATATGGTTTTTAAATTTTATGTTTGAAAATGCCCCTATTAGAAATGCTTTCAGAAAGTAGGAATTTTCTTGTTTAACAATTCTGTGTGCCTCTGCTTGCTTGTGTATTGGCTGTCTGGTTTTGGAGTGACTGGGGCTGGGGATGTGTATTCACTGTAGTCAGTCACTCTGGGTGGGTATCCCTGACCCTTCGTAGATGACTCAGAGCTGAGCTGAATAGACCATGGCTGAACTTAGAGTAGTGGGAGGAGTTTTCCTTGCACGTGGATAGGGCCTGTCTCTCTTGTACAATGCTGTCTCCACCCCATGTGGTCATACTTCCCTGGTGAGGACAGAATTCGGTTGGGCTTGGCTCAAAGACCATTGCACAAGGAGAACAATGACATTTTGGGGTATAATTACACCTGAAACCCCAGAACTTTAGATTACGTTTGAACTCAAGAAGAACCTTTGCCAAGGAGAAGACCTGAAGAGCTGTGAGAAGGAGTACTGACCCTATGTTGTGTGCTATGTGGGGTTGGCCTGCTATGCTGTTTCTGCCAAGTAAAGGACAAAGACTGGAACTTTGCTGTGAACCTGTTTGAAGAAGATCTCCAAGGACCTGCGTGTGCTGGTCTCCTGTTTGGAAGTCTCAGGGGCACAAAGATTTCACCCCCAGCTCTCCTGAACTCTGCTGTTGAGAGTTATGACCTGCCTGGAGGTGCCTGTTCCAGTTCTGGGCCTCTGGAGGTTGTTCCTGCTGTTGGGAGCTGGCAGAAAAAAGGACTGAAGAAATCGATGCTTCCCTCTTCTTGCAGCTGTTTTTCCCAATGCAGCTCCACTGAGCGAGAAGAATCTCCACTCATCGCTGTGCCACTGCCTAAAGCAATGGAGCACCTCTTGCGGCTGCAAGATCCAATGCATCGAGGGATCGTGGCTCAAGAAATCGACACAGCGCAAATCAATGCTGCTGCATCCATCACAACACATCTTGGATTTCCACGCTTCACACCTGTACGGCAGGTTTCCTGCACACATCACCCGTGGACCAGAATTGTCTTGGAGTTGACGCATCACTTCCCCCTACAGACCTGATTTGATGCATCACTGCTCCTGCGTGCAACAGAACTGTGGCATCACCTCCCCAAGGTCTCAGGAGCTGTCACATCTCTTTGTTTCTCAACACTTCCCATCTCTGCGGCTGTTTGGCCTTGTGAATTTTGTCACATTTATAGGTACTTTGTGAAAACTCACGCATCCATAGTTTTCTATTGGCAAAGTTATTTGAAACCTTTATAAAGTCATATTCTTATTACATATATGTTGGATTTGTGTTGATTTGGTCTTATTAAGTTTAGATAAAGATACTTTATTTTTCTGAACTGGCGTGGTGTCCATTTGTGGTGTTATCACTGTAGTACTACGTGATTTGTGTACAGCTACTTTACACATTGCCTTTGTGATAAGTCTGTCTGCTTGTGTCAAGCTACCCATGTGGTGAGCAGGTGTTATCTGAAGTGTCTACCCCCATTACCCTGACTAGAAGTAAGGAACCCTATTTGGATAAGGGTACCTAACTCTGCCAACAAGAGACCCCCATTTCTAACAACTAAGTATTCTTGGTACCTGACACAACATTTCCCAATACGCTAATAAGGCTTATTGCCTTGTCACCAGAACGAACTCAGGTCTATTCAACTTAGCATAAACTTTCCCACATGCCATTCTTCAAGTATACATTAATAAATCACAAATATGTGCAAACTTACAGTCAGCATGGACTGGGATCCTAGTTATGTTTTCCATCTAGGCTGTAAAGCAGCCTGTTTGAAGAACATGCAAAGTGAGCATGACGTTTTGGCTGGCCTGACATGGCCGGTCAAACTTTCATGCGCACTGATAACAGTGCATACCACTCCCTGTGGGTGCCTGTTATCCCCTGGTCCCTACCCCCAAGACCCCAGAACACAAAATAAAACAATAATAAACCATGGTGTATTATTGTTTTCTTTTTCTTTTTTTTATGCTGCCGGAAAGGGAGGCAATGCTCCTCTCCACAACGGAGTAGCTGCCGCTGGTAAGCTGAAGCAGGGGTGGTTGCTGCTGCAACCACTCAGTCTCCTGAAGAGCATTTTGTTTGCCTTTTCCAGGCAATCCTGGCCCTACATCCATAATATTTGACAACATAAAAAGCAAGGAAGCAGCATATGAATGTTCTCAGGAGATGCAGGTCTCTACTATTGCAACCAGATGTTAGAGTTTAGAGGCACCCGCAATTTCCTTCCTCGTTAAACTCGAAGACAAAATGCTGTCTGGTAGATATCTAATTTGGTCTGCTGCAATGCCTGTTGTGTAGTGGGGAATGTGATAAAATGGTGTATCCTATCTACCATTGCATCCAAAAAACCATTCAAGAAGTGTGAAACGCAACTTTGGGACACCGCTCCTGCTGTAGCTTTCATCCCCTGGTAGCTCCCTCATGCTAGTAGGTACAGTGAACATAGGACCTGCACATGTGTGGAAATGGCTTGGGTTCTGTGGGTTGGATGCTCCAGTATTGGTTGTAGGTCAGCTATCAGGTCTAGTATTGTTGCTGAGTCTAGTCTATATTTGTCATGAATTTCTTCCTCCATCTGCTGAAACAGGGTTATGCACTGTTAGATTTGGGGGTCTCTAGTTGGCAAAGGTAGGTACTTGTGACAAATAGGGACCCTTGCCTCTAGTCAGGGTAAGGGAGTACACTCCTAAAATAACCCCTGCTCACCCCCTTGTAGCTTGGCATGAGCATACAGGCTTATCTCAGAGGCAGTGTGTAAGCATTTGTGAACACATACAGTAATCAACACAACAGATGGACACCACACAAGTTGTATATTAAAACTAAGTATTCTTTATATAGACTTATCACAAGACCACAAACGACAAAAATCCACAATACTGTACTTAAAAAATGGTAGGGTTAGCTTTGTTCTCTGTAGCTCTTAAAATGCGACACTTTGAGTCAATGTACCTTAAGATGTGACATGCAGGGAAACAAAAGTGTTACAAAGATGGAAATGCAGCAAAGATCCGGTGCAAAGATATAAAGACTTCAAGTTATTCCTGATGCGGCACGCTTTTTCGATGATGCGAGAAGTCTCGGCTCGATGCGTAAGCTGCAGCGGCGACACCCTTGTTCAGTGATGTGACGACAGCGGCTTTGGCTACAACACTCTTCTCCAACGATGCGATACGCCTCCGCTCGATGCGACAACTGCAGCGGCGACACCCTTGTTCCGTGATGCAACGACAGCAGCTCAAATGGCGGCACGCTGCTCTGTGGATGCAAGGTGCATTTCTTGATGCGTTGCAATGCGACAGCTACAGCGGTAACATCACGATGCGAAGGCAGCATCTGTGACGCCACACGCTTCTTCCTCGTTGTGAGAGGCTTCTCTTGATGTGGTGCAATGTGTCAGCTACAGCGGTGCCATCCACGATGCGACAGCAGCGGCTGCGACGGTGACACGCTTCTTCAGGGTTACCTGAAGTTTCTTGAGATGCAGTGCAATGCGTCAGCTACAGCGGCGTAATCCATGATGCAACGGCAGTGACTGTGATGGTGACATGCTTCTCCCTCTTGAGTCGCGCTTTCAGCTCCTTTCGACACGCAGTCCCTCAGAAGGCCCAAAACAGTAGCAGGCGCTTCCAAAGAAACACTTGGGGAGCTGGTGGTTGAGGTCTGTTGTCCCTGAGACTTCCAGTACTGATGAAAATTTCAAACAATTAAATGAATGGTGCAAGGATGACTAAACCAAGCAACCATAAGCTCATTAGTAGCCTTTATTTTCAAATATTCAGAAATGTCTTCATTGGAGAAACACATACAGGGAACATAATTACACATATAGTACAAAAGCCATATAATAAATACTTTCTATACACTACTAATTTCAGTCACTACTACCACTGTTACACACACACTGTCACACTCATTCTACCTACAATCACCACACACCACAACATTCTTAAAGGGCCAATCTGATTTGTTCAATTTAAACGATGGCCCTAACACCTACCAAACAAAGCAATAATACGTTTTTAATTTTTACAATTGTTGTGTAGTGTAAACAAAAGAGGACCTCTTTTGTTTACACTACCAAACAATTGTATCTAGTATTTTGTGATTAGCGTTTCGGTGCACCCTGAAGATAAATTGTAGATCTTTAGGTTTTGAGAAACTGTTTGGTGACCTTTATATGTCACGTTGCTTTGTATGTAGTAAGGTGCACCATAAAAACTCCGGCCACTTTCCCACTGTACTGCAGTGGGAAATTGTTTGAACCCTTCCTGCACATGTCAAGATAGGGTGCTAACTTGATTGGGTTAGGTGTCAAACCTGTTAGTGCCCTGTAAAAAAGTACACCCCATATGCAGGGCAGGTGTGATACTGGATAATATGCTACACTGATTGTGCCACCCACCTGAATAGCCTGTCAAAATGTAATATATTCAGGGTGGCCAGACTCACTTCATAGCCAACCCTGAGGGGTCTTTTCACTACCACCCAACGGAGGTGGTGAGTGGCCGGGTAGGCACATCTGTGCATGCACAGACTGGGTATGGATAAACCCCCATACTCAGGGTGGCGGGTCTCACTTCATAGTCAACCCTGAGGGTTCTATTCACTATCACCCAATTCGGGTAGGCGAGTGGCTGGGTAGGAATTTCTGCATGTGTACTGCCTGGGTATAGATGAACCCCCATATTGGTTTTTCCTACCTAGGGGGTCAGCTCTCCTGAGGGGACACTTCCTGGGTGTGGCCGAGTTTCTTGTTTAGTCCTTAGGGCCAGCAGCACTTTCCCACTGTAAGTGCAGTCTGAAATAGTGCACGCCTTTCCTACACACTTTAGTAAGAGGTGCTCACTTGAGGTTTCTAACTTGTCTGTCAAGTCTTCCATGGCCAAACCGTGGGTGCACACTCACACCTGTTATGTTTTAAGACCTGTGTCCAGCCTGCCAGTGCAGGCTGGTGTGTGTACAGGCACCAATTGTGTCTTTGAATGCAGGTCCAGCTTGCATTGCATGCGGGTGTGATCTAGGCGCCAAGGGTGTACTATGCACGAGTCCAGCCTGCCATTGCAAGCTGGTGTGCACAGGTGCACAGATGGTGCACTTAAATATGTGTCCAGCCCATCATTGCAGGTGGTGTGTGCTCTGCACCGATGGTGCTCCAAAAGACGTGTCCAGCCTGCCATTGCAGGCTGATACGTGCAATTGTGCGCTTACTCACTCTTGTCTGTTTAAGCCATCCTGAGAGGCCCTTCATTATTTATTTATTTTAAAGAATTTTAAAGCGCACAGCTATCCAACAGGGTTTCCTGGCGCTGAGCAGGACTTGTGAAGTTGCAGTTAGTTGGAGCACAGGAAGTAAACTTGATTATAAAGAAAGGTCTTTAACTTTTTTTATGGAAGGCAAAAAGCGACTGACAGATCCTAAGTTCCAAAGGAAGAGAATTCCACAGTTTAGGTCCGAGGTAGGAGAACAACCTGCCTCTCATGTGGGTCAGCCATACTCTGGGAAGAGTGAAAAGAGAAAGGCTGGCCTATCTCAATTTTCAGATGGGTAGGCAAGGTTTGACAAGTTTTTGTATGTACGAGGGTGCCAAGCCATGCATAGCTCGAAACATGTAACATAGATCCTTGAACTCAATGCGTTTGTTTACCTTGAGTCAATTAAGTTGAAGGAGCAGACGGGAGACAGAGGTGTATCGAGGCAACCGAAAAAGCAAACGAGCAGCCAATTTGGAATGAGCAGAAGATGGTGAACGGAGGACTTATCTGCGCCCAAGTACAATACATTGCCATAGTCAAGTCTGAAGATCAGCAATGCCTGCAATAAGGTTCTTTGGGCTGAGGCTGGAATTAACCAAAGGGTTTTTTAGCCTCTTGAGAACCGCTAAGCACATTGCGTTGACTTCAAACACTTGGGCTCTGAGAGGGAGATTATTATCAATGATAAAACCCAAGTTCTTAACCTTCGGGACTGGAGCAGGTAAAGGCCCCAGAGAGGCAGGCCAATGGCTAGCTCCCCAAAGTGCTGGATTGTTTCCCAAAATAATGACCTCAGTTTTTGAGCCTTCAGCTTTAAAGCATTATTGGACATACCCAAGGAAATATTAAACAGTCCAAGCTGGAGCAATGAAGGGTCTTGATGCTGAGCAGAAGAAAGAGGGAAAATGATCTGAGTATCATCTGCGTAAGAGAAAATGGTCAACACAGACTTTTCTGTAATGTCCGTAAAAGGGTGAACCTAAAGATTAAAATGCGGCGGGCCAGGATCGAGCCCTACAGTACTCCTAATGTTAAAGATACTCAGTTTGATTTAGTGGTATGTGAGAAGACTTGGAATGAGTGATCCTTTAAAAAATAGATCAGCCACTGCAAGGCCACTCCTACAATGCCAGAGGCTTAAAGATGATCCACCAGGATGGAGTGTGAGACTGTGATGAAGGCTGCACTCAGTTCCAGTAGGATGAGCGCTGCCATACCACCACAGTCAAGCTGCTGCCTAAGATATTCTGTAACACCGGGCAGAGCCGATTTGGTACTATGCCAAGGACGAAAACCTGAGTGTGACGGATGAAATAACTTGTGCAATGCCACATGTGAGGTGAGTTAGGAAGTAATGTCTTTCCAAGACTTTGAAAAAGGCTGTAATAAGAGATATAGGTTGGTAAATTGACCAACAGAGGGGGTCAAGGCCAGTCTTTTTCAGCAAAGGGAGCACCAGGGGGGTTTTCCAACCCCAGGGCACCTGCCTTAGGCTTAACGAAGAATTGAGGAGAGTAAGAATCACACCAAGGGCTAACTCGTCCAAAAGCCTGAGCTTGGCAGGAGGGAGAGGATCGTGTGGAGTGCCAGACTTAATGGTTCCCAGCTAACATTGAAAGGTAATCAAGTCCAGTGGAAGACAGGCCCTAACTTGACGAGGCTCAACAGATGAGGAGGCCTGGGAGACAGTGTTGCCCTGAGCTGAGAATGGAGTGTCAGGGAAGATAATGTTGTCTTGAAGGCAAGGGTCAGAGTCAAGCTGACGGTGGATAGACTCTACTTTATTGTGGAAGAACAGCGCAAGTTTGGTACATTGATGTAGCCAGAGTGAAGGAGACTGCAGAAACGTGCTAGATGTGGAATGTTCTTTCACAACTGTGAATAGAGTTTCTGACAGCTTTGGACATTTATAATCTTGTTGGTATAGTAGGAAGCATGTGCTGATCTGCATAGGACATGGTATTTTTTTTAGTGCTGCCAGATAGGCAACCTTGGCCTCTGGTGCATAGTGCTTTCTCCACTGTTTCTCCAAGACTTTGCAGTATTTTATTTATCGAGTTTGAGAGAGTCCATAAACCACGGGACAGGGGGGAGCACTCTAAGTTGGGGTTTGGCGGAGAGAGGAAGAGTAGAATAAATAGCATCCGACAACCAGTAATGTACCAAGATTTGATACGGGTCCGGTAGAGATGTAATAGTACGGATTGTAATCGAGAGATGCTTATTGAGCACCTTCACATCGAGTTTAGACCAGTTCCTCAATTTTGGCGTGAAAGAAGGTCGAAAAAGAGGGGTCGGGAAGTTTGATGGAAAAAGGAACAGCAAAGTGGTCAGACCAACCAAGTTCAATAGGAGGTGCCGTTGACAAGGTTAGTGGATTAGAGAAAATAGATTCCAGGAGATGCCCCGCTGAATGAGTGCTTAGGGAATTAATAAGCAAAAGGTTCAGGATCTTCAGATCATCCATGAGGGTTAATGCTGATTTGTTATTAGGATCATCAGGATGAACATTTAAATCACCAAGCACTGAGAGGTGATTAGTGATTCAGCAAGGATAGAGCCCCAGTTGTTAGTTGGCCCAGGGGGGTGATAGATAAGAGCACCTGAGAAGGTACATTTGGGAGAGAAAGGAATAGAAAAAAGAAAGGCTTCACAGTTTGGAATCATGTGTTCCTTAATTTTACAATTATAAAGTTTTTTTAAAAACAGTTGCAATACCACAACCAGTTTTCTGAGGTTTGTTAATACCTAGCAGCGCAAAGTTCTTAGGGAGTGCCACGATCACGTCTGGCAAGGAACCATCACGAAGTCAGGTTTCGGTTAAAAAAACGCACCAGGATCAGTGTCAATGAGGAAATGAAATAGGTGCAGCTGATGTTTGACAATTGACAGGGAGTTACAATTAAGACTAAAACAGCGAAATTCCTTGGGAGGACAAGAAATGGTCGTAACGCATACCAGAGTATAGGAGGCCTTCATACTAGACAGGAGGTAGGGAACAATCCATGGGTGAGAAGTTAAAATGTTATCAAATTGGAAGTTAGTGCAGTGCATAATGCATGTACCTGGACCTGACAGCACGTGTTAGGGATAGGTCTGAGTCAGAAAAGGGCCTTAGAGGAATAGGGGAAACGGGGTTGTAGAGAAAAATGGGCAGGGGTTCTGGGCCTGTGCCCCAGCCGGACGCGGTTGGGCGCAGATGGGCTTGCCTTTGGCTCGCCTTCGGTGCGCAAACAGAGTGCCCGCTGCGTGTATCCACCACAAAATGAGTTTAAATAGTGTGGTGCCGTTAGGTGCACAGCCGTGCCCCCCTGGAAGTGCGACAAGTGACTGGCCTCGCTGGTTTTGCGATGCCTTCCGCGCAAACGGCACATAGCCACGGCAGAACAGGGCAGGAACCAGGCGAGAAACACCACAGAACGAAGTGCATGGAAAGCCAGCAAATGTAAGTGACACAATCTTCCCACACAGGTATTTCACAGAACTGGTGCAAAGTAGCAAAACACAATGAAACGTAAGGCTAAAATGAATTAGGACTAAAAATAGATCAAAACAGCTAAAAGTAGAATTGAGATTCAGGCAGGCTAACTATAACAGACTTACTCATGTCCCCTTTCACTTCCACCCGAGTACTCTGAGGTGTCAGGTATCGATTCCTTGGGAACAGTACCCTCAAAATGCCCACCTTCTGGGAGCACCAATTCTGTGAGATGATCAACACCAGAAAATTGGAGCAAACAGACAAGCGGAAGGGAATTAGGGAGAGGACTGAGGGGACAGAGACCTAGAACGAGAGATGGAACCCCTTTTAGAGATACTCAAGTTCGATCATATAATGACTGGAACACAGTATCATCTATGTAAAGCAGTACGGCAATTGTTTAACCTCTTACCTGTAGAAATAAAATGTATCACTTATGTTGTATAAATCCTAAGATAAGCTGATTACAATAGTAATGCAATCTTGATTATAAGAGTTCAGTACTTTGAGCATAAAGTCTTTAGTATTGTATAATCAGACAGTGTTATATTCATGGAGGTCATGTATTATTTTTTGCTTTACTTACGATGCAGCTCAAATCAGGAGTCATTCCATGGACATTGCGATGGGTTTTTACACGCAGCACCCATGGAATTTGACTTTGCCTAAGATTTACAAAGCTATAGAAACCTGAGGAAGCGTCCTATCTGTATGCCTCGCGAGGTGAGGTGTTAAGAGGAGAAATATGTGTATTTCTCCTTGTTTTTCCTCTTTCCATGTGTGCTGCATTTGTGCCTCTTCCTGCACAAAAACAATCCTGCCTGCAATGGAGGCACCGTTACACCATGGTGGCGGGAGGCTGCCAAAACAGCACAGGCAGAAAGGACAAGAATGCATGGTATTGCTTAAATGTTAATTTGTATAAGGCAGCTCAACAGGGTGCCTTGCTGCGCTGCCCTACTCCAAAATGCCGTAAAGGAGGTCCCAAATTTACAAGGGGGTCATAGTGTGGTGCTTGTATGATCAAATAAGAAGCAGGACTACTCCACAGTTACATGCAAAGCTGGCAACATTACAATAAGAGGAGCAATAATGAATGCACACAAAGGCGTTCAGACTGTTTCTCAATCTATTTAAAGTGAAAACTATTACTATGGCTTAACTGGTTGGAACCTTTTAGTGGAGTCTCATTTTAATAATTGCCAGAATTGTATTTGTTCCCAGATCAGCCCTGACTGACTATGATGCATTTCCTGCTCACTGCAAACTCGTGTGCTAAAAAATAGTATTGTATGCATATTGTGATTTGTAGTCTCAAAATTGAAATGTAACCTAGTTAATCCTACCTAGATACTGCTTTTACAGAGCACGAGAACGGATAACAGAAGAGACCCCATAGGCAACCTCGATAAAATATAGTAAATTATAACACAAATAGAAAGCACAATAAACAGCCCTATAAGATAGGTACACTTGATATACAAAAAAGCCTTAAATTGGTTTTCATGCACATTGCTTTCTTGATCTCTAAACAGAAAAAACGCGGTAAAAAAGTAACTCATATTTTTCACCGAAATTGTATTCTATTCATTGGAACAGCAGGGAATCCCTTTCAAAAAGCTATATTTTAAGTGCCATAAAATTGTCATATTACTGGATAGATTTTCCTCGCTTTATGTTTTATCCTTTATGGTGAAGTTAAGCAACCATGAAGTGTCATGATGCTCCCGTTTAAGGAGTGTGCAATCTTGTTCCCTGAAAGAGACTATTTGTGCTCTGCCTGCCTTCTTCCCCTTTGATTAGTGCTCCTGATTAAACTATGGTAATTGCAATGAAGCTCTGATGACACAGATACTATGTTCAGAGAAACGCTTTACATTACTGCATAAGATGAGATAGTAATTAATGTTTAAACTGATGAATGTCAATCCTGTTGCCCCTCAAAGCATATTAGAATTCTTAAATGCTTCCGCACAGCTTGGCAGCGAAATGCTAATATTGTCTTCTAATGATATGTTTTGTTATTTTCAGGTAGACTACATTCTGATTTGTGACTTTCTCAGTAATAATTATTTCCATTAAACAGACTTGGACATGCTGATTGAGTTTAGTTTGATTTTCATGAAACCTCTATTGGAAATAGCAGTTCATAATCGTTTATGTAGAGAGTTGGCCAAGCCAATCAGAATCCTCTATGCGAAACCATTCATTATTCAAAGTGGAAAAATGAGATTTAATAGTGTATCTATCTTTTAAACAGGGTTCATTTAGAGACCCTTCGAAAATATGTAATAGGGTGCACATTTTATTTGGGCCTTATGTGACAGTGCGAATTGAGCGCAAATATGGCCTTGATAGGAGGCATTTCCCCTGAAAATGTTTTAAGGTTTACAAACTGTAGCAATTTTCATAGAAAAAACAAGTTGACAATGAGGAAAACTGGTGAATTCATCATGCGGAAATGTTGGGTCCATTCCTTGTTCCCCATTTCGACTTGTAAAACTTAGAAAAAGGAGGTAAAAGCGCTATGGAATAAAAACAACAGAGAGTAAAGAAACAATGGGGCATATTACCAAGCAATAGCGATAATTATCGCTATTGCTTGGTTAGAGACAAAATTTACCGCTAAGCTGCGGCGATTTTTATCGCAGATAAACCTTGGTTACCAAGGTTTATCGCAAATGCGATAAAAAACGGCCGCAATGCATGAATATCGCTGAAAAGTCAGCGATATTCATGCATTACCGAGCTAATGCTCTTAGCCATGTTATCCACCTCCCATTGGATAACATGGCTAAGAACTGCTCAGGGCAGGTGTTATCTTTTGGAGATATTCGCGCTTAGCGCGAATATCTCCAAAAGTTGGTAATAGGAGATAGCGATGTTAGCGACTGTTTCCAGTCGCTAACATCTTGGCACGCCCACTTTGCATGTCATTAGTGATAAATATCACTGACATGCAAAGTGGGGCCCAGATGGTCGCTATCTCCTACTAGCTGTTGCTAACTGGTGTTAGCGACAGCTGGTAATAGGGAGATAATTTTATCTCCGCTTTCTTGGCTTTTAAAGCCAAAAAAGCGGAGATAAACCCCCTTGATAATATGCCCCAATATTTTTTCAGGGCATTCACTATAATGGGCTCAAGTGCTAGCCCAACTATGGGGCATATTATCAAGGGATTTATCTCCACTTTTTTGGCTTTAAAAGCCAAGAAAGCGGAGATAAAAGTATCTCCCTATTACCTAGCTGTCGCTAACACCAGTTAGCGACAGCTAGTAGGAGATAGCGATCATCTTGGGCCCCGCTTTGCATGTCAGAGAAATGTATCACTAATAACATGCAAAGTGGGTGTGCAAAGATGTTAGCGACTGGAAACAGTCGCTATCATCGCTATCTCCTATTACCAACTTTTGGAGATATTCGCGCTAAGCGCGAATATCTCCAAAAGCTAACACCTGCCCTGGGCAGTTCTTAGCCATGTTATCCAATGGGAGGTGGATAACATGGCTAAGAGCATTTGCTCGGTAATGCATGAATATCGCTGACTTTTCAGCGATATTCATGCATTTCGGCCGATTTTTATCGCTTAGGAGATAAACCTTGATAATATCAAGGCTCCTAAGCGATAAAAATCGTCGCTACACGGCGATTAAATTATAGCCGCTAAGCCAACATAGCGGTAATTATCGCTAGTTGTTGGTAATATGCCCCTATATGTTTTAAAGCAGCTGATAGATCATTAAAGGTCGCATCAAAAGGTGCGCCCTTTACAAATGTCTGGGCTTAAAAGCTAATGTGTGGCTCTAGTAAGCCTATGAGTAAACAGCGTAACTCACATGAAGGAGTTTTACGTGAATTGAGAAGTTCGGTTCAAGCATTGATAGGCCTTAGCAAGTGCTCCCAAGTGTGTTGCTTGAGTGGTGTGTTACACCGTTTACTTACAGCCGTACTAGGGAAATGTACAGTTAGGACCCATACTGGGTGCGCTCGCTCACCAATTTGTCTGTGTACTGTTATCTCTAGCCTTTAGAAAGTCACTGTGACGAAACACGTGTCGGCTGCCTGTTTGTATTTGGATGTCAAGTATGACATAAAGAATGTGCAACACTGGAAGGAATAAATCGCACAGAACTCAACAAAAACCTCACTTCACTGCTTCTTTGGATACATTTGTATGAATGTAGAATTCTCAGTGTGCTTCGGAAATATTTTGAGTAGTTGCACAACGAACGTGGAATCCTTCTATTGTACCCATTGCACCCCCGCTGGCAGGGTGCATATAGCAAGAGAGCACCAAACCTTACTTTGTTCTTTGATTTGTACATTCAATTTCCTTATACAATTGCACACCTTGAAATGTGCGGGCAATTTGGCATAGTCAGCACCATTTTGCGCAACATATTAAATAATTTGTACTGTAAGAAGAGTGAATAATAGGTTATAGAATTCCACAACAAGAGAGATGGGTTTTGTCCACTCCAGTTACCGCCTTCATCTGATTGAGCTCTGCCACAATGTAATCCCTAATAGTGAACTACAGCTGAATCTATCTGCTGTGGCACCATTATCAAGGTGCATCAAGCCGCTGAAGCACAACTGCACATGTTCTAAAAAATATGACACATTGATGTGCCAAACCCAATTTGTGAGTTCCAAAGGCTCTGACTCTTGCCCTGCCTAAAACTCTCATCGCCGCACTTGTGGGCAAAAATTAGTATGGTGCCGAACCCACTCACCTCACCTAATTTGCGGGCCAAGCATCTGTAGGGCAGATTGCCTGCACACAGTGACATTTGTGTGGGAGTTTGATATTGTTGCCAATGGCAATGTTGATGCTGTATCAAACCACCTCAACCAGGTGAGCCTGACCCACTACCAGTGCTGGCCTAAGATGACCTCTCCAGATGATACTTCAGCAGATTTCCACTTGAGGTATATGCTTTCTACTCATAAGCCAGTCTGGTGGATGACAATTATGGAACTGAGTAAATCTGCTAAATATTATTGGAGCAACCGCTTTGGGACATGCATCCTGTCTTGCACAGAGTTGCAATTCCATTATTACTGATTTTGGAGTTCTAGGATCAATATTACTGATTTTGGAGTTCTACACAAATATGCAAATTATCCTGCATAGCAGCTACAAGTTGACTCAGCACATCTTGCATCTTCTTCATTGTTCCATCCCTATGAGATTTAGAAAACTTGATCGATTGTTTCAGGCACTATTTGTGCAGTACTTTTCGAAACCATGGTAACTACCTAGTGCTGTGCTCTAACGGCATAGAACCAATTTCTACTTTTGTCAATGCATGACAGCTTTCCTACATCATACTACTTGCTCAGCAAGACTTACTGGACAGTCCATGCCATGTCCCTCACCTGCGACATCCCCGTACTATTTTCTCCTATAGATCTCCTATAACCTGCCCAAGGGAGAATCACTAATGCACATTCTGACTGTATGACTCTCCATACCTGCTCTTGGAGGCCCATACATATGTTATGCATACATCTCTGGGGCCTTCTACTCCATATGTTGGATTTCAAATCTTGTAGACAGCTGCCTTTCTCTTAGGTGCTGCTAAACAACTTTAAAAAAGCAAAAAACGATGAGGATCAACAAAAAAATACTACGGTTTCCCTGGAGTCACTGATGGCAGATGTGAAGGATATTAAAACTCCACTGGCTCGGCAGACTAGCCTATGCTGAAAAAATAAGAAAATGATATCCACTCATTCAGTATTTGACGGCTTTAAGGCAAGATTACAAGTTAGGGATATGACCCTTTGTATTTTAGAATCTCAATTGCTCTACTCATCCAACTGCGACAGCCAGATCTGGAAACTTCATCAGAAACTGATTTAGAAGATAACAGGTGAGACCACATAAGGTTTTTTCTGGATTGACTCCTGTGGCATGGAAAGCAGGGGACCCATGTCTGGGCGAGTCAAGACTTATTTGTATATGACTGGGTCCAAACTGGAACGGTATGGTGAGCAAAAAAACGATGGATTTGGGCCCAGATCTCTGTACTGGGGTGAATGAATGACATTGTTATGCATTCTGTCCATCAATTGTTCTTTTTACATTTGTCACCCCCAAGTGGGACGGGTATGCCCAGATGTGGGTGCCCTGCTCTCAATGCCACTGGAGTCAAGCTATCCTGGCTGATGAGGGCTGAAAGTTCGAAACCGGTCCTAGGATGGTTGTTTGCAGTCCAGGGAGGACCTGGCCTGGCAGTTTGGACTGGACTGTTCCCATTGGGCGCAGGGTCAAGACTGATTTGCATATGGCTGGACCCAAACTGAAATTGCATGGTGAGCAAAAAAATCAATGGATTTAGGCCCAGATCTCTGTACTGGGGTGAATGTATGACATTGTTCTTCATTCTGTCCATCAGTTCAATCAATCAATCAATCAATCATAGGCATTTATACCGCGCACTACTCACCCGGAGGGTCTCAAGGCGCTAGGGGGGGGGGGGGTCCGCTACTGCTCGAACAGCCAGGTCTTGAGCTTCTTCCTGAAGGAGAGGTGGTCTTGGGTCAAGCGTAGGTCGGGAGGGAGGGAGTTCCAGGTCTTGGCGGCCAGGTGGGAGAAGGACCTTCCTCCTGTTGTCGCTCTTCGGATGCGGGGAACGGCGGCGAGGGCGTGACTGGTCGAGCGGAGATGGCGTTTGGGAGCGTAGAAGTTGAGGCGGCTGTTGAGGTAAGTCGGGCCTTGGTTGTGCAGGGCTTTGTGTGCGTGGGTGAGGAGCCGGAAGGTGATTCTCTTGTTGATCGGGAGCCAGTGCAGGTCTCTCAGGTGTCTGGAGATGTGGCTTCGTCTGGGGACGTCGAGGATGAGTCTCGCCGAGGCGTTCTGGATACGCTGGAGTCTCTTCTGGAGCTTGGCGGTGGTTCCGGCGTAGAGGGCGTTGCCGTAGTCCAGACGGCTGGTGACGAGGGCCTGGGTGACCGTCTTCCTGGTCTCGGTGGGGATCCACCGGAAGATCTTACGTAGCATGCGCAGGATGTTGAAACAGGACGAGGAGACGGCGTTGACTTGTCTGGTCATGGAGAGGGAGGAGTCCAGGATGAAGCCCAGGTTGCGTGCGTGGTCTGTCGGTTTGGGTGCGTTGCCCAGGGCGGGGGGCCACCAGGAGTCGTCCCAGGCGGAGGGTGAGGAGCCCAGGATGAGGACTTCCGTCTTGTCTGTGTTCAGTTTCAGGCGGCTGGTCGTCATCCACTCGGCCACGTCTTTCATCCCTTCGTGTAGGTTGGCTCTGGCGGCGGCGGGGTCGTTGGTCAGGGAGAGGATCAGCTGGGTGTCATCGGCGTAGGAGATGATGTTCAGGTTGTGTTGGCGTGCGATGGCCGCAAGGGGGCTCATGTAGACATTGAAGAGGGTGGGGCTGAGCGAGGAGCCCTGAGGGACGCCGCAGATGACTTCCGTGGCTTCTGATCTGAACGGGGGGAGGCGGACTCTCTGTGTCCTTCCGGCGAGGAAGGAGATGATCCATTCCAGTGCCTTCTCCTCGATTCCGACGTTGCCGAGGCGCTGTACTAGGGTGCGGTGGCAGACAGTGTCGAATGCCGCGGAGAGGTCCAGGAGGATGAGGGCCGCTGTTTCTCCGTTGTCCAGCAGGGTTCGGATGTCGTCAGTGGCAGCGATGAGGGCGGTCTCGGTGCTGTGGTTGGCCCGGAAGCCTGACTGAGATGGGTCGAGGGATCCAGTCGTCTCGAGGAAGGCTGCCAGTTGCTTGTTGACGGTCTTCTCGATGACTTTGGCTGGAAACGGGAGGAGCGAGATGGGGCGGTAGTTCTTGAGTTCGGTGGGGTCCGCCGTTGGTTTCTTTAGTAGAGCGCTGAGTTCGGCGTGCTTCCAGCTCTCAGGGAAGGTAGCGGTGTCGAAGGAGGTGTTGATGATGTCCCGCAGGTGGGGTGCGATGACAGCGTCGGCCTTGTTGAAGACGTGGTGGGGGCAGGGGTCGGTTGGAGATCCGGAGTGGATGGAGTTCATCGTGCTGATGGTGTCTTCGAGGTTGATCGGTGTCCAGGCGTTGAGGGTGGTGGTGGGGGGCGTTGGTGTGGTCGTGGGGAGCGTTGTTTGTGTGTTGAAGCTGTTGTGTATGTCAGCGATCTTGTTGTGGAAGTAGGAGGCGAGGGAGTTGCAGAGGTCTTGCGATGGGGTGATGTCATTGGTTCCGGCGTTGGGGTTGGAGAGCTCTCTCACGATGTTGAAGAGTTACTTGCTGTTGTGTGCGTTGTTGTCCAGCCGGTCCTTGAATGCTATTTTCTTGGTGGCGTGGATCAGTTGGTGGTGCTTTCGGGTGGCGAGCTTGAGGGTCGTCATGTTGTCCGGTGTAGGGTCTTTTCTCCAGGCTTTCTCGAGGGCACGGCAGTTCTTCTTGGAGCTCTTGAGTTTGTCGGTGAACCACGGGGCCTTCTTGCTTCCGGGTCTGCTGGGCGGGGTCCTCAGAGGGGCGAGTTCGTCCGCGCAGGTGCAGATCCATTTCGTGAGGTTGTCGGCGGCTTGGCTGGGGTTCGCTGAGCTGGCGGGAGGGTGCTGGTTTAGGGATGCGGCGAGTTGGTCGGCTGTGATCTTGTTCCAGCTTCTTCGCGCTGCCTGTTGCTGGTGGTGGTGGACCGTGGTCCTTCTGAAGGTGAAGTGGATGCAGCTGTGGTCCGTCCAGTGGAGTCCAGTGGCATGGCTGAAGGCGATGTCTTTGCTGGACGAGAAGACGGCGTCGAGTGTGTGGCCGGCGAGGTGGGTGGGGGTGGTCACCAGCTGCTTGAGTCCGAGGGTGGCGAGGTTGTCAAGCAGGGTGGTGGTGTTGCGGTCGTTGTTCTTTTTGTGTATGTGGAAGCAGCTTGGAAATAAATTAGTTGTATGCTCTTCCTAGGCTACATGCCTGTGACATTCTGGTAATTGGTATGTCTGACCAGACCCCTGTGCATTATCAACTCAATTTGATCTGGTAATCCCCTAGAATGGAAGATGGAGAACGACCTTTACAAAATTCACAAACAAAATTAAATTCTATATTACTGCCTAGACTAGACATGAATAAGTCACAAAAGGCAAACTTCATAAGGAGAAGAAGAACCAGAATTATATTAGACATTCCTCTTACCAAATGATATGGGTGGCTGGCAAAGCTTACAAGCGTGGATGTCTAATAAAAGATTTGACCATCGTGATACAGGCATCTGCTTAGAAAAAACGAGGCTGAAAGACAATATTTAAGAGGCCTACCATGAAAAACAGCTCCTCACTATTGGACTCACTGGTGAAATATGCTCAATTAGACATCAAGTAGGAACAATCTAAACAGGGAGAGAAAACGAGAGGGATACTTGCCCTGCAGCTGAAACATTGTTAAGCCATGTCCACCAATACTACTATCGAAGATCAGCAGAATTAATTGGTATCCCACCACGGGGTTTGCTACCTTCTTTTCCACCCTGCACTTGTCTGAGGAGGACAAGGAACATGACCAATGTTTCCTGCATGGCTTGAGGCTGCCATCTTTCCCCTTGAAATAGCAATTAACATGATGGAGAAAACTAAAGGACAAAAATCTCACAGTCTTTTAAGGATATAAATACAGATGGACCACTAGAAGAAGGTGGCATCCCAATAGAATTTTGCAAAGACAGTCCTCTCATAATTGATTCTTTTTGAAACAAGATGAAAATGATAACTTACTGAAACAGACATTCTGGTCAAGTGCACAAGCTATATAACACTTTTCTGAGTAACATAAGCATAAGGCAATTACCAAAGTGCTGCCGTCTAGTTTATGGTGCTCCCTTTCTTAATCCTATAGGATGAAACGGCTATGTACCAGAAGACCATCAAGAACCTACCTGTGAAAACTTGCACCTTTTTTCATAGAAGTTGCAAAATGACAATGATAACAAAATAAACTTACTGCTTGACACCTACCAGGCTTTTGATTGTGTGGAATGAAGATACCCTAGAGCAGGGGGTCTTCAAACTGTGGGGCGCGACCCCCCAGGGGGGCCGTGGATCGATGCAAAGGGAGTCGCGCCTTCTGCGGGTGTCTCAGCCGGGCAGCTGCTGCAGTGAAACTCGAGTTGCTGGGGACTCCGCTGGGCTGTCTGGAGTCATCTCCAGCCGCCCAAGTTTTTCACAGGTCTTTAAAGACCATTTGCATATTTACATGCCTTTGTAAACTGGTTACAGAGGCTTAGTTTTTTTGCCTGGTTCCAGTACCCCCTGGGTCCCCACTCTGCCTGTTCCTTACATTTGTATTTTACAATTACTGTTGTACTGTGAGAATGCATTTAATGAAAAGGAATATAAAGTAGGGTTGCCAAAAGAAAAAAATGCCTGCCTTTTTTGTTTAAAGAGCCTGGAAAGACCTCCTCTTGACACTTAATTGATATTTAAATACAAAAGTGCTTTCTATTTATATTTGTGTTCAAATTATGCACAGATAAGTGCTGAAAATACAGCTTTAGGTGACTGCTTAATTTTGTACTGACTGGGCTATCAAAATAATCTGCTAGTAACCCTAACTATAGGACTGTAAGTTTGTTGCAGGATAAGCACATTATTTATTTCCTCCACCCTTGATTCATGCCGCAATAGCTTAACTTAGATCTTAAGAGACCCCTTCTTCTCCTGGCCAGGGCCAAGTGAGCGTCTAATGTGGCAGCACGTATTCCTGCGGAGTGGAAGGCCCTTCTCAAAGGTTGACTAGAAATCTTTCTGATGTTAATTGCTGTATTTTGGTTATAAACGGGTACTGATGGGGTGAAATCTTTCCTCAGTGTTACTGTGTGTAAAAAATGTCAAAATAAAGAAGCAATGCTATCCCAAAATACGTGGCATCACATAACATGACTTACATTTTCTTCCCAAACAATTTAGTCAAGCCTGTCGCGTAATTTGGTCCTCACCTGTCTCATAATTCTAATAGCCCTGCCTACAGGTTTAGAAGTTTTTGTCAGGAGGGGGTCCTTACGCCTCAAAATGTTAAGAGGGGGGTCTCGGCATCCAAAAGTTTGAAGACCTCTGCCCTAGAGGGAGCAAGTCAAGCCCTCAACACTAAGCAAGTGAGATAGATGTATAATGAATTGACCAACATGGCCAACTGCAATGTATTCTTCTCAGCCTCATTAAGTATAGGCAATGGTGCACATCAGGCATGAATGTTTGTGCCTTTGCTCTTTCTAATGTCACTGCAGCCACAGTGGGCCAAAGTGAAGCATGCAATAAAGGTAGAAGACATCACTAACCTAGGTCAGAGAAGTTACATTAATTCTACATATAAGTAATATACTGTTGATATTCAAAAGTTCTAACACATCCCTACCAGCCCAATTGTTGTTAATTATGGCATAATTATTAATTTCATGGTACATGATAAACTGCTCCTCACTTCGAAGGCTTCTGTGAGTTGTCCTCAATGGGCTGTCTTGCAGGTCATTCCCTCGTAAGGATTCATGATGATTCTTATGAGTTCGTCTGGCATACTATAGTGATAGAGGAGTTTCTAAAGGGTTTTTCTGTCCACATTGTTGAATGCCTTCTCATAATCGATGAAGGTGACATAGAAGAGGGAATTCCATTCCGTTAACTGCTTAATGAGGAGGCTCAGTGTTGCAGTCTGGTCTGTGCAGAATCTTTTTTTGCAGAAGCCAAAGCACTGTCATTTTCTCTAACCCTGTAGGGAGTATTTTTATGGTGTTTTTAATGTATTTCTGTGTGTGTGTATTGCCCAAATACTTTACACATTGCCTCTTCAGATAGGCCTAGCTGCTCTGTGCCAAGCTGCCAAAGGGTGAGCACAGGTTATTTTTTAGTGTGTATCTCGCTTATCCTGACTAGAGTGGTGGTTCTTGCTTGTACAGGGTGCATACTCTGACAACCAGAAACACCAGTTCTCACGAAATGCCTCAGGAAATTATTTGCTAGACATATTCCATGAATCCTTGCATACTCCTGATTGGTTATTCTTCAGTGCAAGGGCCAGGGCACATATTTTAAAAATAGATATATATGGCGATGTTACTAGCTCGTTTATTAGTTTTGCAGTGCTGGAAAACTGCATAGTTCCCAGCTTTCTCAGAATGGTTTATATAAAATTATTAGGATGGAACATAGCAAAGAACCAAATGTGAAAAAAGCTGGTTCAATTAAAATAATTAAAAAAATTAGGGGTTCCTTTATTATCTCATAGCCAATCAGCACACCTTCAACTGGAATATCATATGTACTGTTTTTGTCTATTTAATTATCATATTCCGTGCACTGACATTTCATGCTTAAACTGTGCACTTGTTTATGCACTTTATTATGCACATGCACCTTTATGGACTTCAGGCTTAAATCATCAACCAGATCTTCTTACCTTGACATTCGGTGTCTTGATGTATTTTTAAGATTTAGCTTTAGGTATAAACCCAGAATTTTCTGTGGTACTCGATTTTCCCTTTTTGTACCTTAAATGTAAAATAGAGGGCTGTCCTTCAACGCCCCCACCATCCCCCCCCCAAAAAAAAATAAGAAGAGAGGCAAAGGTTCTTGTGGCCCCTCGTTTTGAACAATGACTGACAAAATCGGTATCTGGCACTGAATGTAATCCTTACATTTCCCTTAGCAGATATACAATTTTCACTTGTTTTAAACTTTCTTTAATAAATGTTAATCTTGTTCCACAATAAGATGTTAGTATTTTTACAACCGTTTCTATAATTGCCACATAACAATTAGATATGGACTCGCTCTATGAACTACAGAAATTATGATATTCTTTTAACAATATAAGTATGGCATATGTCTGCCTCTTCTACTTTTCCTAGCATTCAAAAGCTATATTTTTTAACAACTAAAAACTCCTAAATTAGTTGTTCTTATATTTTTTATTCACCTCTGTATGAACTTTATTGCTGTTTCTATTAACAGAATTCTCCCTCCATGAAGCATGAATGCACTTTATTGATGGTGTCTGATCATATAACACATTTGTAGATTCGTACTGGTCTGGATGTATTGTTTTACGTGGGTGTTTGATGTTTATCAATATAAAGTAATGGTAAGAGGAACTGCTTGATTTGGGCTACTTTTTGAACTTGATGTATAACAACTGTAATGGGTTTCTGTGAGATTCTATTTTAGAAATAAAATTGATATGATTTGAAAAAAGAATTTGGATTTGATGTTTCGAAATGTAACTATATATATATACTGTATGAACCCACTATGCACTGTTTATGACAATCACACACAACAAAAAACATTGGGGCAGATTTATGATAACTGGCGCATCCCCAGGGATGCGCCAGTTATTTTGCGCCGCAGCTCCGCCACCCATGGTGCGCCGCATTTACAATGCGGCTCACCATGGGGCAAAAACAGCACAGATGCGTGACGCATCTGTGCCATAAAGGTGGCGCATTGCTGGAGTTGCGTCGCAAGCGCGACGCAGCTCCAGAAATGCTCGGGGGTGCCCTATCTGTCCAATGCTGCGTCAAGCCTTACGCCTGCTTCAAGCAGGCACATGGTTTTGACGCAGCATTGGCCTGAAAGTGACAGAGTGAAATCTTATAGATTTCACTCAGCCACTTTTGCGAGGCGCACCTGCCCCGGAACGCCCACCCTGCGCCGGAACGCCCACATATGGCGCAGGGCTTTACAACGTGACGCATCTGCCTAGATGCGTCACGTTGTAAATGGGTTGTAGGGATGCGCCACGTTTACGCCGCAGTTGCGTGACGCAAACGTGGCGCATGACCAACATAAATCTGCCCCATGATATATGGGATAGACATAAAGTGGGATTTGGAATGCTCAGAATATATGCCTTGACAACCTCAGATGTATCCCACGCCTCAAAACCTGTTATACAATCCCACATTTCTCCTAACTTACACAGAACTGAAATGCTGAATGTTAGACACTTTCACTACTAAATGATAGCGATTCGGGTAGATACATCTTATCTCATTAGGAAGTTGAGCTAGTGTTAACGTAGTCAGAGCTAATAATTAAATAGAGTGTGAAAGACAAATAGGTATCTGCTATGGAATAATTTTGTAATTGACAGGAAAAATAGTAAGCATTGGGAAGAAATATTAGCGTCAAAAGGTTTTTGAAGTCAATGAGAGCAATCCAATTCTGGATATCTTTGTTAATAATTCAGAAAGTAAAACATTGTTGTGGAGAAGGGCTAATTTGGTTTCCAGACCTAGAATCAGGAGAATGGGACAGAAGAGGTAGCTAACAGTAAAGATTAGTTTGTTTTGAGGCGGCCATACCTGTCTGCAAGGAGGTCCATCTTCGTATCTATTGCTGTGAGGCTCAGTTTCGAGTCTAGAAAACATGGATCTAATATCTGGCTGTGGGCCATCCTCGCTGCCTCGGTGAAACAAGTGGTCCTCAACAGTGGGGTCCATCGTACACGTTTGCTGTTAGTTCTCAAAGGGGAGTTTAGCTTGCTTTGCATCAGCTTTACGCATCTTTCATTTAGCAAGGTACTTGTAGTGATTGTATGTTTCTTTAAGATCTCTAGTGGAATATTGAGTATGTAATGGAATGTAGTGTACAGTGCAGGGTGTAAGAATGTTATGATTCATTTCTTCTGTGTCCAACTACTGTGCTGCATACACTTTTATATGTACCTTACTTTAATGTATTAAACCAGAAATTCATTTATACTTTAAGTGTGATTTCTACACTTGTTTTTCTCCTTCGACTACGCTACAGTACTGCATGCAACACCCACTCCCACCAGCTGGATATCTGCTCTGAGCCACCACCAGACCCCAGCTTCCAACAGGGTCCCGCCACTCCACACTCTGTGTTGCTGCAGCCCACAGCTGCAATGTCATAGCGAGAGCCACTCAGCCTCCCCTCACCCTGACTTCCTCGGGGCATGAGCAATCCAAGGGTCCCCACAATGTCTGTAGCAATCCTCAGGGGCAATCCTCAGGGGCCCTCGAAGAGACCCTGCTTTGCACGCCCCAAGGTCTCCAAAGTCTGCTGGTTGGGGAAACATCCTTTACAACGAAACTTTTACCACGCAGTACCTTTATAAAGCAGGTATTACAACGCAAGTCGTTACAACGACTTGCGCTGGAGGGCGCTGTAGGATAGGGAATAGTTTAATTTACTATCCAACACCTTCCCTACTATCCACGGGGACTGGAGTTGGAATAGTAAATGAAACTATCCACTATCCAGCACCCCCCAACGCAAGTCGTTGTAACGACTTGCGTTGTAATACCTGCGTTGTAAAGGCATGTGTGGTAAAAGCATGCGTTGTAACGACATACATCCTTTGGTTGCCAAGAAAGGGGAATCAGTCTCATTGCCTCACAATGACCCAGCAGTGTGAAGAAACAGGCAGGTTTCAGGTATCAGTAGCTCCAGTAGGCCAGCAGCATATACACAGTTATGGGGAAATGAGGCAGGGCCGCCTTTGTTAAACTACAACTACACCGTATAGCGTTCTGTCACCAGGTGAGCTAGGGTACATGCAGTCCATAAACACAGCACAACAGCTTGCCAGGGCACCACAAGTCATATACTGCCTTTAATCTACCCTTCCACCTCACAGGCCCAGGGCTTCTGCAGCATTCCCTAAGCCACTCTCAGGCCCTCCTCCAGTAATGCAGCTGGGGTCATAGGCCGTGAACTCCAGCTTCCAAACACCGTCCATCTTAGCACTGAGAGCAACAAGGGCAAAGCGACGGGGAGGCCATGCGGTCATCCTCCAGTCGCAGATCCTGGATTGGTTTTTTCCAGCCTGCCAAAGAAAACAGCATATCGGCCTTTTGAGCCAAATGACCCAGAGTCAGTAGGCAGGCCCCTTCCCCACGTACACTCACAGCTGGGGCCCCATCACTTGTACTTCATTCGGGGCAACCAAGCTACATACCCTTTTCTACCATACCATCCTCATCATCTCCAGTCCCGCCCCATCCCTGCCCCCCTTTCTGGACTCAAGACTTTTCGGTCACTTCACGAGCTTCATTCTAAAGCCAGTGGAACCTGAACCACATGGCCGATTCCCGGTGGAGCTGCTGAACACCAGGCTGAACGATGGCAAGAATTTCCTGCTCTGTAAATATGTAATATATAATTGTCTAAGCCTAATCACTGTTAAAATGTAATTCTCAGTGAATTTCCTCTTTGTATATTTATATAGCTCTTACCACTAGTATATGTAGTAGACCTTTGTACTTGCTACCATTCCTATGTGATTTTAGAGTTTATCTGTTCGTATCTCTTCCTTGTTTGACTTTACAACTTGTACATTTGCAATTGTTCCCTCCTTTCACTCCACATTTTCCATAGAACTATAACCACTAGTATATTTAGTAGATCTCTGTACTAACTACCATTCCTATGTGATTTTAGAGTGTATCTGTTTTTATCTCTTCCTTGAGTGACTTTACAATGTGTACTTTTGCAATTTTCCCCTCCTTTCACCCCACTTGCATATTTGTTATGTTATGTTAACCGTTTTATAGAGCGTACAGCTGCCCCAGCAAAGGGGCGCCCCGGCGCTAGCCACGAAAGAGGCACAGAAATATGGACCAGACTGAGAAGAAAGAACGAAGCTTAAAAGGGACTAAGGTGACGGAAACAGGAAGGTCTTGATGGCTTTCCTAAAAGCAGACAGACAGTCGATGGCGCGGATATGTACGGGAAGGGAATTCCATAATTTGGGCGCAAGGTACCTGAAAGCACGCCCACCCTCCCTGGAGAGCCTAATTTTGGGCACAACCTCCAAGTGTAGCTCGGCAGTGCGGAGAGGACGTGAAGGAACGTAGTGGGTAATCAAATTGCCCAGCAGAGCGGGACTCAAGAGTTTCAGGATTTTGAAAGAAAGAGAGTGTCTTAAAGTGAATACGTCTTTCAATAGGAAGCCAGTGCAGCCTCCGAATGGTGCTGGTAGCAGAGCAGAAGCGCAGTAGGCCCACCAGCGCTCTGGCCGCGGCGTTTTGAACACGCTGCATTCTTTGTATTTCCGCCTTGTTCGCCCCCAGGAGAAGGGAGCTCGCATAATCGAGGCGCGAGAGGATGGTGGCCTGCACGATGAGTTGACGAAAGATACATTTAGTAGGATTGGGACTGGAGCTGATCTCCTTGGCGTAATAGGCTGCACGGGTTTTACAGAGCGCTTTATGATAGTATTTGACGTTCGTCTGATAGTATCTCTTTTTCTCCAGAGCGTAGTCTTTCCTCCAGTCGCGCTCTGCCTGTTTACAAGCTTTCCTCAGAGTGGTGAAGGAGTCGTTATACCAAGGGCTGGTGGTAGAGATACGCCCCTTCCCCCATTTGGCGGGAATTAGGGTATCTAAACCTTTCAAGATCCAGTCACAGAACAGGTCGTAATCTAAACAATTGTCTGGAAGATTGGCACTAAGGAAATGGTGAAAGTCTTCCAGCTTCAATTTATGCCATGGGCGTTTAAAAATCGGTCTTGGAGTACCAGAATAGGGGGACTCCAGGAGCGGGACGGACCATTTAACCAGGAAGTGGCCAGTCCAGCCCATGGGGATGGGCGGTTCCATATTTACCGATTGAATATTAGAGAATAGGGGGTCTAACAGGTGCCCCGCAGAGTGCGTGGGTCCGGAGACTAATTGGTCTAGCTGGAGAGCAGCTAGATATGCAATGAAACTGCAAGTGGCATTGTCCTGATTAAGCTCTAAGGGGAGATTAAGATCCCCACAAATGCTAAAATGTGCAGAACCTGCTGCAAGCGTACTAACAACATCTAGGAGCGCTTCTTTAAACTTAGCAGCCGGACCAGGGGGACGGTATATTAAGAGGCCTGATAAAGTAAACTGTGGGCTAACAGACACCTGAAAACGCGCCACTTCACATTCTACAACGTTTACTTTATTAAATAGGCAAGAGTAATGAGTTTTAAAGACAACCGCTAGGCCACCTCCCCTAGAGTCCCTATTAAGTGTGCAAATGGAATATCCTAACGGTAATGCCAAGTTTGATATCGCTACCATGTATTTGCAATTATTTTACTGTTTGTATCTCTTATGTAAACCGAAGTCCTTATGTAACACAACTAGTTTGGGTAATGTTTGCGCTATCTAAAATCGCATGAAATAAATAAATAAAATAAGAGGGCCAAATGAGGGGAAAGCCCGGCAGTTCAGCTCACTAGTTGCTGTTGTCCCGGCCTCCCCAGCATCCCTAATGTTGCTCACAGGCCCGCCTCCAGCAATGCGGCCATTCATACAGGCCTCAAACGCTAGTGCTGGGTACTCATTTCCAGTCTGTTACACTGTGATGTCCCCATATATTCAGGATAAAGAACAGATTTATCACTCCAGCCAGCAGAGCCTCACAGTTTAGCAGCCATCTTACGACTGGCATCTGTAGACAAGCATAATGACTGGATAGAGCAGCTTGAATGCATGAGTCGACGACCATGGGCAGAATCGAGGTCTGTGTTGAAGGGCTGCTTCAAGCGCTTTTGGAGCAGCACTCTCTCCTATGTTTTCCATGGAGCAAGCACATAGGTCCCTTTAACAGAGACCCCGCTGAGGACACTGGCCCAGCCTAGTATAGTTCAACTATTAAACTATTGGGACTGTGAAATCACCTCTCACCTGGCGAGAGATAGACGACTGTTGCAGTACCAGCAGAAAAAAGTTTCAATTTTCCTGGACTTCATAAAGGCAGTACAGGCCGCCAGAAGAGATTTCCTGCCAGTCATAAGCACACTCCAGCATACAGATGCCAAATACTGTCTGTTATACACTGCTAAGCTGCTGATGCTACACCAAGGAAAGACTCACTACTTCACTGACCCCAAGACCTTGGCCGAAATTGGCCAGTCCATCCCGGCAGAGACAGGGGGATCGTCGCCGACTGCCCGCATACCTCAGTGACAACGATTAGTCCCATGATTCTTCTGTGAGAGGTGAGAGCTTTATGGAAGATGGTATCACCCCTGTTCCCATACCATCCCATACAGATGAGCAGACTATTGATCAGAAGCAGTATTGAGTAAGAGAGACATACTTGTGGACTGCACTCCTTGGCCTGATAATTCCAGTAGGAGGGAGAAGGCTTGGCGCATGTGCTGAATATGCTATTTTTTTATCTTAATATGTGGCAACGGGATAACTGGTGGTAATAGACCCCTTGAGATTCTGATGAACTTACTCGAAGCACTGGGGCCCCATGACATTGTCTCCTACAGCCGCCCAGCTACACTGTTGCTGGCAGTGAACCATACCTCTAGATCATCCTCATGGGATAGGTCTCTGGAGAGTTCTTCTTGTTTGTTGTTGGGTGTTGCAAAGAGGGGGAGTTAGTGACATTTGGCCTGATTGGGGGGCCAAAGTGGGAGGTGGGAGGAATGCATGTTAGACGCTGTTGCTAGCAGCCCTATGGCTGTATTTTATTTTCCCTGTCCATTCCTTTAGTTCTATTCAACGCGTAAACACAGCCTGCATGGTTTGGTGACTGCTCCTTGTGCAACAGAGACACATGTTCCAATTCATCTTCACTTATGCAGTCAGTCAAGGTTTTAACCTGTAATGTCATGGGTCTTATTGATTGGTAGAAATGCAACATGTTCTTGTGTACCTGCAGAGACACTCAGTGGATATCTGCTTCCTGCAGAGGCTGCATCTCATGGAGAGTACTCAGGTGCAGCTGCGGTGGGATGGATGGGAGAAGAACATGCTGCATATTATTCAAACTATGGCACTGTTGTGGCAATATTTTTCACCAAGGGTTGGTGTGGGACCTGCTGTGTAAGGACAAAAGGTGGAAGACACCCAATTTTTTGCAGAGGTGTATCAGGTGGTGGGGTTGTTAGGCCTGGTGCGACTCTGTTGGGCGAGGATTTAAGTGTTATTTTAGACACTTCAGCAGATAGATCCTGTGACCCCAATCACCCGCATCCATGGGTAGCAGCCCGGCTGCGCCTACTCATGGAAGATTTCGATCTAATTGATCTTTAGGACCCTTGAACCTCAAATGACCCTGAAGGAATGTGTATACATGTGACGCAGACCACATGGTCACATATCGACTATTGGTTGGCATTGCGTGATATTGATACCTAAACCCTGAGAGTTTCCCACTTGCCATGGACGCTGTCCGATCATGTCCCAGTTCTGCTTGAATTAGCCCTCCTAGATAGTCCCTTGTGTGCATTCACATGGAAGATTCTGTCCGGAGCCTTACGTGACCAAGTGTTCAGTGAGGAAATTGGATCTGCAGTCACGGATTACTTTGAGCATAATGATATCCCTGAGATGCCACAATCCTCTCTCTGAGAGGCCTTTAAGGTTGTAATAAGAGGTGCATGCATAGTGAAGCAGGCTGGTGTATTGCGAATGCTGTGTGGCGAGGTTGCATGCTTGGAGAAGATCAGAGAGCTAGAACTTCAGTACTTTGCAGATTGCAGTGCAACCACTCTAGCTTCCATCCAGAGCAATTGACAGAGTACGAGGAGGCTGCACAGAGGGACACTAAATTACCTTGACGCAGAGGGCCGCGCTCAGCAACAAGAGGACAGAGCAGCCAAAACCATGGCTCATATGTTATTTAAGCCCTGAGCGGGGGACTACTTAGTGGAATCGCAGGATGGACATTTCCTCACTCCTCACTCTAACAAACTACGTGGAACATTCCCTGGATCTCAACACATATTTTGTCTCTATACAATTGTTGTGACTCTAATTTTGTCACAGAAAATACCTTGCCGAACCCTTCTCAGTGGAGAAGGTTATCCAGGTTATTTCTGGTATGCCAGCTGACAAAGCACCTAATCTGGATAGCCTCACAGCTGCATTTTAAAAAGAAGATGCTCATTTATTGGCCCCTCGTCTCCTCACCATGGGCAAGGAGTCACTCTACCAGTGCTTTGCCCCCATCATCATGAGAGGTGCTAATTGTGATGATCCTTAAGCCTGGGCAGTACCCGTGGCACTGTGAATAATATTGCCCTCTGTCCATGATTAATATAGACAGTAAACGTCTGGCTAAACGTATTGCCTTACACTTCCTGCCACTCCTACCAAATATAGTGAGACCTGACCAGTTCAGTTTTGTTCCTGACAAGTCAACCTCACACAATATGTGCATCCTCTTCACTCAGCTCCATACGATTGAGCCAACACTGAGTGCAGCAGCGGTTTTATTAGACACCAACAAGGCATTTGATTTGCTCGAGGGGCCATCTCTCTTTGCCTTGCTGCAGCGCCTTGGTATGAGTTCTCAGTTTATTCTACTGTTTGGACATCTGCATAGTCAGCCTGTGGCCTGGCTGCCGGTCAGTGGGAGGATCACAGGGTTGCCCCTTGTTCGCCTTTGAGTTTGCTGTCACTATGGACCAGCTTGTGGCCCGTCTGGGACAACACCATGCACACTGGGGTTAAGCAATTTACACCTCACAGAGTTGTAGTGTCAATGTATGCAGACAATGTCACCCTATATGTTAGAGATCCCTGGTCAACTTACACTCTTTAACAAAGAAATTCACTAGCTTTGTGGGCTATTCGGGGGCTTCTGTAACTGGGCAAAGTTTGTCCTGTTTCCCTTGACAAATACAACATTGTTGTTTGCCCCAGAATATCTGGTTGAATTGGCTGATGGACCAATAACATACCTCGGGTATGTCGTAGCAGAGATATTTATGTTCTATCGAGAGACAACTATGGGCATTTGATGTTCTGGCTGGATGAGCATGTGGAGAGCTGACAGAGGCTCCGGCTGTCCTTTATAGGACGGTCAGTCATTGTGAAAACAGTGATCCTTCCTAAATTCCGCTATTTGTTTATGAAGCTTCCACTTACTCTATCACTTCCTCTATCACTTCATTTTCATCTGATGCTTCGTTCATGCTAGGTATCCATTGCATGGATGGGAAAGCAATACCAGAGTGCCTGGGAAATTCTAACGCTTCCTTCAAGCAGGGAGGTTGAGGGCCTTAGAATATTGACCTCTATTATTACAGTGCCCAGGCACAATTTGCACACCACTGTCTCTATCCTACACAGTTTCAGGCCCCCTTGGATCCTGAACACGTCCAGGTACTTTGGTACCTTCTCCAGATGGCACTCTTTTTGCCCCCCAGGTGTCCATGCATGCAAATGGATATGGTGGCATGCACAGGGTGGGTGTGGAGGAAGCTCTGTCTGCACGCCTGCCTGGAATATCTGTGTGCTTCATCGTTGACACTCATAGGACACTCATTGTATTTTATTACCACTGATACTGGCACTCGTACCAGACTGTAGAATGTGGGACTTACCTCTATGGGGTTGATATAATCAGATGGTACCTTTATATCGCTGCAGGAGGTGCTGCAGGGTCTCAACGTCACCCTCCTGGATACCTTTACCTATTTGAATAAGGAGCAGCCATCCAAGTGACTCATAGCTCATCTTTCAAGTCCTTGAAATGGCTCTCACCTTCCCTTTCCCTCGCCGACTAATAACCTGCCTATGTCCTGGGATGCAGGAGACTGCGTAAATGCCCACACCTAATAACCGTAGTACCTGGCACACAGTCCTATCACCTCCCCTCCCCTCACGAATGACCAATGGCAGTATTACTGCACCCTGGGGGATTGTCTCAAGAACGTGTGATAATTACCGCAAAATTAGCTTAACACAACTCTTCATATCGTAGTCTATTGCAGAAAAACAACGCTGTGTTAACTCAGTATTCACAACACAGAGGTACTATGCGATAGACCCACAACAACGCTTCAAATGTCTGTGTCAAAGTCAACACGACACCGCAAAAATGCGCAACACAAATGCGAAAATATTAGTGATGAGGTCAATCGCGATTCAAACATCAGCGATAACCAGCAACAGGCCTGCTATTCCCACGCATCATGCGTAAAAATGTCCCATAAAAGCAGAGTAAAAAATACAGTGAGATGACAACGTACGAGCTCAACTCCACATCCGTGACGTAGAACAAATGGACATTGTCCTGCATCAGATAGGCATCCCCTCACAAACAGGACAATGTACAGTGACATGCATTCTGTATGTAACCTGAGCCAATGTGGAAACATACATGGGACACACTGTGAAACCGCATCTCCTCTTCACATTGCAGAGGGACAAACAACAACTCCTGCACACAGACGTGCCATTTCCATGACCAAACAACAATGAAAGCATGGACTAATGCAGGGGCAGTGACTCCCCCTTATGTTCATGTTGCACATGTCGTGGAACTTGAGTCACATGGGGGAGCCCTGCATCATGGCAGCACATTTCAGAGCCCAAAAGAAGCACAGTTGACACTTGCAGGCCACAAATGACAGCCAAAATGGTATGAATTGGGACACATGTGAAACGCCGAAGAGTGGGATTCTGTACTATCTGATACACACAGAACGGGCATTTCGAATACGTGACACCCTAAACAGCCTCACTGCACAGAGGTGACACACCCACCATACATTACCAATTCCCAAAATTGCTAGCACTACATGTCACACCCACACTTGTCTGAGTGATGTGCCTGCACGATGAGTGACATGCACGCTGGGAATGTTTTTTGGAATGCATTTATTTGCACATGCTGTGCCTGTGGTCATTTTGCAATGTCCCATGATTGCTTAGGACCGTCACAATGTGACTTCAACATGAGAAGAAATGATCACTGATGTTGTTCCTACCGGCAATTCCTGCTGCGGCTGCAGTGAGGTGTGGTCCTCCTGCCTCATCTTCATCATCATCGTCCAGTGCATCTGGCACTCGTATCCTTGGGACATTGCTGTATACACATATGTTGTGCAATACACAACATGCAACGATCATCTTGCACACAATGTCTGGGCTGTACAGGAGCCTTCCAACTGTGATGTCCAGGCACCTGAAACGTCACTTCAACATGCCAAATGTGCACTCCACGATGCCCCTGGTACATTTGTGGGCCGAATTGTACTGCCTTTGGGCCTGTGTGCTCGGGGCTTGGAGGAGTGTCATCATCCAAGCGCAGAGTGCATATCCTTGGTCACCTGTGACAGTGCAGAGAGACATGAGTCTAGACTACACACTACACGATGTATTGGCAGGCTCACTCATTCATTGGTGAGTGATTTGTGTGACTTAGTGATTCCTGTATGAAATGATCTGCCTGTTGCAAATGAGCGTAATCAATGTTAATTAAGAAGCCTCACTGCTGCTCCTCCCTCCCCCGAGCATAGTCACCAGGGTGCGCTGCGCAGTTGCATCACTTGCACCTCTACGGCACAGCATTGTCATGCCTGTCTGCGCATGTCCACAAGCCTCACCATGACAAAGTGATGAGGTGCGCTGAAGGTAGGTGACCACGTGTGTGGAGGCCCATTGTAAGGACAGGACTGACACAGATGCAGAGCAACTGCCTGGCCAAACTCGCCATGCGGTTGTGGGTAGACATTTGGCGTATGCTGTGCTAACAGCGACACACACAACAGTTGCACGTGTGATCCCTGACCCCGAGCGTGCATGCCCACCCTCATGTAACCCTTTGACCAAGCCCGAACTCTGCGGGCATGCCACATAGCAACATTGTCCCTTGTGGGAAGCGTGGCTCAATCACTACAACAGAGACACATGCATTAGGGTAAACAACGTTTACCACAAATTCTTTACAACGCGGTACCTTTACCACGCGGCCGTTACAACGCAAGTCGTTACCACGACTTGCGCTGGAGGGCGCTGTGGGATAAGGAATTTTATAAATTTATATTCCAACACCTTCCCTAGTATCCACGGGGACTGGTGTTGGAATATAAAATTATAAAAATCCTAAATCCGCGCCCTCCAACGCAAGTCGTGGTAACGACTTGCGTTGTACCGACCACGTGGTAAAGGTATGCGTTGTTACAACCTGCGTTGTAACAACGTACATCCATGCATTAGTCACTTCCCTGGCAAGACCTAAACGTAACCACACCCAGATCCATGTGGAGAAGAGCCATACCCCTATGCTGTACTGCTGCGCGCCTGCCCACTCCGCTTACGTTCACAAGGTGGTACAACAAGCTACATGTCCCAGGTCTACCCCACTGCCTGCGGTGACATGGTAGCGCCCGCTGTACCCTGCACAATGTAATGTGGAATGGCCCGGGGCCCTCCTGCATACATAATGACCACAGCGACACTGAGTGAGTTTGTGGAACTGACTATGGGCGTATGCGCCCGGCCCCTTTTATTGCCAGGGACGCCTGTCCAGTTACACCTGTGCTGGATGGGTGTTGGGTAGTGTAAGCCACCCCTCAAGGATTGGTTGGTGCTGGCAACAACCACAACAGTGATCAGACAATCAGCGATGCAAGCTTCAAACAGCAAGGGTTCATGACTTGAGAGGCACAGAGTTAGTGGCCCAGGATGCACTGCGGCCGCCACAGGCACACCGGCACGGGACGGTAACTTGCGCTGCACTGAGGTGGGGCCATGTGAGCTGTGCGGATCCTCATCGGTGTCCAGGGTGAATGTTGCGGAGGGTTGCGGGGGACAGTGGGAGATATCCTCTTGGGCATACTGCAGAGGGCAGAAACAAGCAGAAACAGGCAAATGGCGGAGTTGAATGTTACAGCTTCCTCTTTACCACCATGTCAGTATCAGCTACATGATGATGTAGACATCCCCCAGCCCATGAACTCCGACGCTATCAAAGTTTAACCTGAGAATGCCCAAGGATTTCGGTGCACAGAGCTAGAAAGGTATGCAGTCTGGGATGAGGTCTGTACAATGACATGAAGTCTGACATGAAGAGAGCAGGACTCAGTTCCAATTGTGTGACCTACTCCACTGCAGTGTAGGCCAGAGACAGTGGTCAGCGGCGGTCAACCGCTGTTCAGCCAGCTCCTCCTGGATCTCTAACACACAACATTGAAATGGCATGTGGAGGAGATGTGTGGCTGATGGAGGTAGTGGCACCAGAGTTGAGCGGGTGTTTAGCCAGCGACGATGCCATGTCTTGCTTGATACGGACTGCATTGGATTGGTGTGAGGCCTGCAGGACCGCAGAGTAGGCTGAAGGCCGAAGACAGCAAGGGCCCACAGACACGTGTGGTTGGAATGCTATGCATGGCATTGGTGTCACCACATTAAAGAGAGTATAGTGATTTAAACACATCCATAATAAAATGTCCTCTTCCACAGTCTAATCAAGACTCAGTTCCAAATGTGTGACCTACTGATCCGCTGTGTCAGACGGTGGAGTACGACAATGAGGAAGGAGTACTGCGGGCCTGTGTCGCAGAGGCTGTGATGGTCTGATGATGCTACCAAGGTTGGGGGCTGTGAGCTTGGCGCTTGCACCAGCATGTGGTGGGTCCTCCGTGACACACTGCGGTGTCGGCAGGTGAGCAGTGAGGCCTGGGAGCGCAGTGGCGGACAAGACAGGTTCGGGGACCAGCAGCACGTGTGCAGCAGGCGCACAGGATCGCAGGCACCACAGCTCAAGGCGTCGGCTTCGTGGTGGGGTGAGAGCACCGCCCTGGCAGAGACGTTAGGCATTTCAGAAGAGAAACACACCCAGAGTTACGTGCTTTTTATTCACACCCCTACGCTGGCCTGGCGTACGCTTTAAGGGGGACGTCACAAGCTACATTTTCATGATCTCCCACACTGGCTGGGGTGACATGGTTGCGTCCACTGTCCACTACACTCCAAACATCAGCAGTGGATGTCGACATGGATATGTTTGTGGTAGGCATACTTCAGTCTGTCCGGCACATCCATGCCACACTTGGCATTGTGTACATTCTCATTCATTGGTCATTTGCCTCCTTCGCACATGCATGGTTCCTTTCTCTCCACACATTCTGCTATTGTGTGGCTGGGGTGCCATGCCGTTGTTGGCTCTTGTACACGGCTAGCCCAGGTTCCCACAGTAAGTTGCACTGCCATGTCTGGTGGGTGTGCATGTTGTTTGGCATATTATATGTGACTTTGTGACATGTGCATACTCAGAGTTGTGAGTTGCATGATTGTGGATTTGAGTTTTGTGGTGTGTTCATTTGGTACTTACCAACGAGCAGTTCATTTCCGTAGGTGCCAGCCTGGAAGCGCTGGTTGATGATGGAGTGTTGGAAGATGTAGGAATCATGCACACTACCTGGGTAGTTGGCGGCGTCGTTGGTGAAGAGTGATGGAATGTGTGTCCTTTCATTTGCGGTAATTATGTGCAGTGTCGGAAGGGTGATGTCAAAGCAAACAAATTCATTAATAGGGACAAGAAGAAGGGCACATACAAGGTTTCAAAGAAAGTGGCTTTATTGCCAATAAAAGCTGCAGCTTGAGATAATTTGCAGGAGTGCAAAGTGATCTGGTTTTTCAGTAAGCAAGCCAGTTCTTATATACAGTTTTCAGAACCTGCATACATTAATTATTAACAATGACATCATGGTGTGACCATGCTAGAATTAGGTCCACGTGTACATTACAGTATCAAGGTGCATTTCAAAAATATGTCTACGTTCACAGTTTACATTAGTTGCAATACATCTGACCATGCAGCTATAGGTTAATCTTTAAACTACCGCCGCCTCCTGACTTTCAACCTTGCCTTGACCGGTTATCTGGAAATGTCAATGTGCAATGTTGATCTGATGTCAGCAGAGGCCCGTGTTTTCTGCTTTTCCATACAGATGACGCACTTGCTATCTATGTTATCTATGCTGAGCAAACACTGCCCTTTCACTTAACCGGGCGAGGGGCAGAACAAACTTGGCACGTCCTAGGTCAGCGAGCGATTCTTAGAAAGGTCTCGCTGAACTGACTCTGTACATGGGTGAAAGCTAGTAATACATTAAACAAGTAGGAGCTACAGTAGAATGAGCACGCACACGTTCACCATCTATCCTTTTCTGGTTTTAGCTGAATTTCAGACAACTTAATTTAACTCTCTGTGTACCAGCTGTGCATCATGGAGCAGCATTTCATTATGACTAGTGGGCTTATTTTATTAGCAAGCAGGTTAAAGACAGAAATTAATATAAACTACGGTTCAATTTAATATTTTCATTCAACAAAGGGCCAACTTATTTTTCATCTTTTACAAATCGACCCTTTGAACCTCAGTTTAAAATAATTTCATCACGCAGCATATCACAGTCTAATAATTATATTGTTCATTCTTATCAATGTCAGAAATGTCTATGTTCATTAACTCAGTAGTGGCTGTTTGCATCAGCATTCTTTCTTTTTCCTTTAATTTCCTCACTGGGCATTTAGTCAGCTGTCCCAATAGTTGACAGCACATTGGCAGGCAATTAATTAATAGGCAACAGCCTATTATTAGTAGGAAAATTGTTATGAACACCATTCCTATCTTCCAACCCCATGCGCTCAACCAACTCCAAAGTGAACCTCCTATATCCCATGTACCAGACTCCTGATGTGCTTCTACACCTATATGATGTAATCTTTTTATTGCTTCCCTGACAGTAACAGAGGTGTCAGGGACATAGGTACAGCAGGACGCCCCTATAACTGCACAGACTCCTCCCCTTTCTGCTAGCATCATGTCAAGAATCATTCTATTTTGTAATGAAACTAATCTCACAGCTTGAAGCTCTACTGTAATATTTTCAAGTACACTTGTAGTTTCGTTTATTGTTGCTTCGAGTAGTCTGGCTAATCTACGTATATCCCTTGAGTTGATAGATGGACCAACCCATGGTATTATTCCTTTAAATATATCACCTGCTATTTCTGCTGCTGTATCTCTTTGATCCACACTCCTTCTGCCTCGCCGTGGTGCATGTCTTTGCATGTCCCTTCGTACTTCCTTTGTGTCTTTTATCGCTATAGCAGGTAATACAAAACCTAGGTGACAACAACCACTCCAACTTGTTGGAAGCCATGTATAAGCCTTATCTCCACAAATGAAATAAATTGAGTCACCTACGTAAAATGGAATGCTAATATTTCCGGCCGTCATTTCAAATGTCATATTGCAATTTGTACTATTGCCCACCTGATAGGTCCCGTTACTCTTAATACAAATACTCCCTATTGCGTTGTGTTTTCTTAATTTTAACTTCAAAAATGGTATATTCTTATTTGCCTCTTTTGATGGGCCTGCTATCCCAATGCTTGTATTCTGAGTTGGAAAGATTGGGGTAAAGATGTCAGACAGGGGAAATGTTGCATTCTGCTCTACTACCTCCGTGCAATTTCCCAGTGTCAGAATCTCTGCCATATATTTGTTATATAATGTTCCTGCAGGCGGAGCCATAGTTGCCCCTGCACCACCAGAGGTGCTTTTCTTTAAATTCTGTAAAACAGCTATTATCTCTATCTTTACTATTGTTACGTAAATAGCGTAACAGGATGCTGCGAAAGGCAGTGGGACTTGAACCAGGGGCAAACTTTGGTCTACCGAAGCTGGGAATTGCAAACATATCCAGCAATCTCCCCTTGGTAATATTTTATTGGTATGATGCAACAAAGTCACAAAAGTATTGTGGTGCATATCTTCTCTGTGGGCTATTTCTTCAGGTGACAAAGTGTATGCAGGTATTGTAGCAGGTGTTGTTGGTGCTGGGATCAATTTTTCCATAGGATAGAACACATCTAATAGATATACAATAATTAATGCTAGCAATAACAGACAGAATATCACCCCAGGTATACACATTTTAGACTTGTACCATTTTTTCTTCATTTTTAAAGCTGTATTTTCCCTATCCATACCTATCTATTCTTATACTCTTGTTAATTGGATGTAGAGCTATTGATGACACTATGTTGTGAATTATCACTGTGAATTTTTACTATAATATAAGCTAAACACACAAAAAGCATGAACACATATAAGGTGAGGCTGTAGTACAGAATATATTGCGAACAACTATTCGTTAATATTTCAGATGGTCTCTGAGAATTTCTTGGTACTTCTCGCCTCCCAAAGATATGCATGTAATTTTGTAATGCACGACCCTTTGATATATATCAGTTGGTGGTGCAGCCACACTTACTTTCACAGGAGTGTCCACTATACCTCACCCCTCAGGTAATTTTCTAAAGCTAGCTGTCTCGACGACCTGGAAAAAGTTCTTTGCTGGTTGCTGCAGCAGCACGGGTGCTCGCAGTGACAGGAGGACTCGCAAATACCTCCCGGATCAGTTCATCTACTAATGGCTGCAGTGGCACGGGCACTATGCAGCTACAGGAGGACTCGCAAATACCTCCTGGATCAGTTCATCTACTAATTACTGCAGTGGCACGGGCACTATGCAGTTACAGGAGGACTCGCAAATACCTCCTGGGTCAGTTCATCTACTCAACGTTGAACTTCCCTGATGAAGTGTGCTAAACTTTTCTTGTTCTGCAACTGAGCTATTACTCCTGGTGGTAGTGTGCAATATACCTTAGTTGTATTTTCTTAGTCTGAAAGTACTCTACTCAAGGCTTCTTGTAATGCTATGCTATTTAAATCTCGCATTAGTTGGTATTCTAGCTGATCAAATACTTCCTCAAGGCAAATGAGTGCATTTTCATTGTCTTCCTCACTGCTATTCTCAAAGTCAAAAATTGTCGTCAAAATATCTGTTAGGATGATATCTAGTAGTAATACTTCACCTACTTCCTGTAGAAGATCAGGTACTGGAATCACTGACATTTCATCTCCTTCTTCTTGGTAGATCTTAAGTTGTACCTTTTTTCCTCTTTGACTTCTTCTGGTGTTGGCGTGTGTTGCTGACCTGTGTCTTGACTGGATGCCGTCTCAGTGGGTGCCCTTTTTATATGGCTGGCATGAATCCAGAATTTGTAGTTGGTGCACTTCACTGCTGTCTTTGTAGCGAGCAGCACCTGCTGCGGTCCCTTCCAGCGGGCTTGGAGGCAGTTGGACCTCTGGAATGCTTTGATGAGCACCCAGTCTCCAGGCTTGAACTTGTGCCCCTCGACCTGCAGTGGCTCTGGAAGTGCTCCCTTCACGTGCTGGTTGATAGAAGCAAGAGTACGTGTAAGTGACATGCAGTAATCATTCAACAGTTCATTCGTCATCATAGGCAGAGCATTTTTGTCTGGAACTCCCCAAGCTACCATCGGCAACCCAGTGACAATCTCGTGTGCACTGAGTTTGGTCTTGGCATCTGGTGTGCTCCTCATGCTCATCAGGGCAATAGGTAAGGCATCCATCCAGGTCAATTTTGTGTCAGCACATATTTTAGAGATTTTGGCCTTGAGCACGCCATTTTTTCTTTCCACTGCGCCAGCGGCCTCTGGATGGTAGGCACAGTGTAGCTTCTGCTGTATTCCCAAGGCTTTGCATGTCAGTTTTATTAGTTCATTACAGAAGTGACTGCCATTGTCTGAAAATATTGTTTTTGGGACCCCAAAACGTGGGATCAACTCCTTTATCAGGCACTTGGCTGTTGAGATGGCATCATTGCATTTTACCGGGTATGCCTCTATCCATTTTGAATACATGCACACCACCACCAGGATATACCTATACTTATTTGTAGGGGGCATCTCCACATAGTCTATTTGCAGGGCTTCAAATGGCATCGTTGGCTTCTGAAAATGTCCCTTGGGTACTGGAGCAGTCTTACCCACATTGTACTGTGCACATACCATACATGTTTGACATATCTCCTGTGCTATCTTTCTTATGTTCTTGTTCACCCAGAATTTGTCCATGCAATTTACAATTGCATCCCTGCATATATGTGCCGGGCCATGCATGGCCAAACACATAGAGTAGACCATCCTGTCTGGTAACATATATTTATCTTTGGCATCATTCATCCAACATCCTTGAACAAATGACCCGTTCTTTGACCAACTCATCTGTTCTTCTGCTGTTGCTCCTTGTTGCATTAGTCTTATACCTTCACTTGTTAGATCTAGTGACTTCACTTCATCAGGTAATTCTTGGACCGTTAGTACTAGTGCTGCATTATTTCTTGCTGTCTGTTTTGCTGTAATGTCAGCAAATGCATTTCCCTGGCCTACCTTGTCTGTAACTTTCTTATGAGCACTGCATTTAACTATGGCCAATTTCTTTGGAAGTGCCAAGGAATTAAGTAATTTAGTGATCAGCACTCCATGCTGTATCTTTGTGCCTTGTGAGGTAATAAAACCTCTTTCCTTCCAGAGTCTTCCAAAGGAATGTGCCACATTAAAGGCGTATTGGCTGTCTGTATATATGTTAACACACCTTCCTTCAGATAATTCACAAGCTCGTGTGAGTGCCACAATTTCTGCTGCTTGTGCAGACAACTCAGGTATCTTACAGGACTCAACTACAGTTCTATTTGTTACAACTGCATAGGCTGCTGATGTATTTCCATCCTCTGTTCTAAGGCAGGACCCATCCACCCACAGTTCTCCTTCAGCATCTGCATAGGGTGTATCAGTCATGTCAATTCTACCCTTCGTTTGTTCTTCAGTTAACAGAATACAATCATGGTCTGAATCCACTAAATCATCAGTGGGGACAGGTAACAGAGTGGCAGGGTTAAGTACATTGCATTTGTGAAGTGTCACATGTGCTGCGAATAAACAGATCTCATACTGCGTGAGCCTGGCATTTGTGAGGTGCTGCGTGCGTGTCTTATTCAGTATCAACTCCACGGCATGTGGAACATAGACATCAACTTCATGTCCCATTATAATGCTTTCTGCACGTTGTAGTGCTAAAGCAGTTGCTGCAACAGAACGTATACAGGAAGGTAAAGCCTTGGCTACAGTATCCAAGGTGGCAGAGAAATATGCGCATGGTCTTTTGTGGTCACCAAATTGCTGGCATAGAACCCCAAGAGCACTCCCGTCAGATTCATGGACATAGAGTAGGAAAGACTTAGAATAGTCTGGTAGGCCTAAAGCAGGAGCAGAGCAGAGAGCTTGCCGAATGGCAAGGAAGCTTTGTTCATGTTCTGGCAACCACTGAAGGGGTTCGGGAGTGTCCTTGTGGGTCAGGGCCAATAAGGGTTTTGAAATCAAGGAGAAGTTAGCAATCCACTGTCGACAATAGCTGGCCATACCTAAAAAGGCTCGCACCTGCTTTTGGGTGCGTGGCACTGGTGTCTGTAGAATCAATTTAATGCGCTTGTCATCCAATCTTCTCTGCCCTTTCGACAGGATGTGTCCTAAATAAGACACTTCCTGTTGAACAAATTGTAGTTTCTCTGGGGAAACTTTGTGACCACGTTCAGCTAGGAAATTCAACAAATTGATGGTGTCAGTTATACATTGTGGCTCAGAGTTGCTGCCAATCAGCAGGTCATCTATATACTGTATTAGCACAGAATCTGGTGATAAATTGAAAGTATCTAGTTCTCTTTTCAAGGCCTGATTGTAAATGCTTGGGCTTTCTGTGAACCCCTGAGGAACCTTCCTAAAACAAAAGGTCCTCCCGGAGACTGAGAATGAGAACAGATACATGCTACCCTCATCTAATGGAATTGAGAAGAAGGCATTCTTCAAATCGATCACTGAAAAATATGCCATTTCTGGTGACAATGTTGACAGTATTGAGACTACATTGGGGACGACCGGGAACTGAGGCACCACAATCTTATTAATTTCCCTGAGATCAAGAATGAATCTATAATTCTTTTCAGTAGTATTTCCATCTCCCTTTTTAAGGACCGGTAAAATAGGGCTGTTGCAAGGACTGCCTGTTATTTCTTTCACAATTCCTTCTTTGAGCAAGTCAGTTACTATATCCTGCAACCCCTTTAGGCCTTCTGGAGCTATTCTGTACTGAGGTATCCTTGGTAATTTCACATTCTGTTTAATTGTAATTGTTACAGGTGTCATGTTCATTCTTCCTGTGTCATTTTTATGTTTCGCCCAAATTCTTGAATCTATTTGATCCAATATGTGTGCTGGTATAGTTTTTATTCCTATTGACAGTAAACAGTTGTCTATTTCCTCTGTCATTGGCCCATCTACTTCCAAGAATACTCCATCTGCCCTACACGTAATTGTTGCATTCATTTTCTTAAGCAAGTCTAATCCCAACAAATTAAATGCACATTTTTCTGATATTAGAAATGAATGGGTGTCCTGTAGTGGGCCTATACTGTATTTCAAGGGAGCCGAAATTGGGCTAGTTACAGGTATGTTGGTGAATCCCACTGACTTATTTATTTTTCCCGAGAGAGGAACATCTGGAAACTTTTTCTTTGTTAAGGAGGAATTGGTGGCCCCTGTATCTATTAGTAATTCCACAGGTGTACCTTCAATCTTACCCCTGACATATGGTCCAGTGGGATCTACAGGGATTACCATCCTCTGTATTAACTCTCTCGGGCCTCCCTATCGTGCATAATAGTCCCATTCCCCTTGGGGCCCTTCCTGATATATTCCATCGTAAGGGTGATGCACCTGCATTTTTGGTATTTGTGCATTATCAAAGAAATTTGTGTTGGGGGGATAGTCTGTAGGGGCAGGTTGTGAGTCACGTCCTTGCTGTTGATAACCAGCTCTTCCCATGCTCCTACCCCGACCTCTTGATCTCCCCAACCCACCCCCTCTCTGTGACTGTTTAAGGGGGTGTGGGCATTGAGCTCTCCAATGATCATGACCCCCACAATTAAAGCATCCTTGTGTGTGTCCTTGTTCATTTGTGGTGGTATGCTGTGCAGGGGGAGTAGAAAACGACCTTTGTGGACCCCCACGGCCTCTTCCTCTACCCCTTCTTATTTCTCCTCTGCCGCTATACTGGTTTGCCTGCTGAATCAAAACTTTAGTTTTTAACTCTTTTAATTTGTTATTTTTACTTTCCAAGTCCTTTTTACCTAGCATTTCGTAATACTGTGCCAATTGTAAAACTTCTGTTAGTGGTTTGCATGACCAAGTAGGGTTGTATTCTAGAATCCCTTTTTTAATAGATGGTTTTAAATTATTTACAAAACAAGAGACAAGTGCACTCTGTGTTGCTTCCTTTTCAGTATCTAAACCACTTGAAGCTGTGAAGACTTTCTGTATTCTAGCGAAAAACCCAGATACTGTTTCTTCAGTGTCTTGAATGCATGCATTTAATTTTGACCAGTCTATTTGTTTTCTGGGGATCAGTGTATTTACTTTAGCCATTATTTTTGCTGGTAAGGCTCTAATCTCATCTGATATATCATCTCCTCCTTTTCTAGTTTCTGAAGTTATATCGTCCCATTTTATTTTGAAAAGTTCATCATCTTCTCTCCTTATTTTTCCCCAAATGTCTGGTGGTAATATTATAGAAAACATTTGTTCAATGTCATCCAATGTCAGAGTGCCAACTCTTAGTATTATTTCTGTTTGCCTGTACCATTCTTCTCTATTTTGTCTAATGTCTGGAAACTGAAGCGCAAATCTATGTAATTCAACATTTGACCATGGTGTGTGAACTTTAATAGTGGGCTTCCCTTCCTGACTTCCTGGTACTTCTCTTAATGGCAGGGCTCTAGAAGTGGAAAGAGTACTATCTTCTTCTTTTTTAGAAAGAGTACTATCTTCTTCTTCTTTACTTTTTTTTTCTTTTGTATACATTTTTGTTGTAGTATCAGAAGAGTATCTATCCATTCGGCTAATATCTGGACAGCCTCTAGTATCTCTGTGCTTAATGCCCCTACATCATCTATTGCTGCTGAGATCGTGTTGCTATGAGCACGGGACAATCTGTCAGGTTGGGGGTAGCTGTGTTCCTCTGGCCAAAATTTGGCCCAATCTTTAAACCAGTTGTAACTTTTTTTGTCCAATTTATGCAAAGCACTGCGTTGAAGTGCAGGCGTGAAATCTGGGGGGAAGCGACATTTTGCAGTACGCCATGCAGCGGTACCATATTTCATAACGTCCATCACCCATTCGTGTATCATTTTCTGTTCTTTTTCTGATATTTTTTGTCGTAACCCCTGTCTACCAGAGTGAGAGAGAGGCGTGTCATGTAGTGGTATAGGTACTGTCTTGCTAGGTGGTGATGTATGTTGTGGTGTGTGTGTCTGTGCTGCTGATGGAGTTTGCATTGTTTGTGGGCTGTATGGTGGTGGAGTTGTTAGTAATGCTTCTATTACAGGATCTTCGGTATCTTCCTGTTCTAAGGGAGCATTAGGTAGAGTTGGGTAAATATCTGGTATTGGCTCGTGAACTGTGAAGCATTTGTCTACTTCCATTTCCTTTTCCCTACAATTACTTACATGTCTTTCTTCCCATTTCTGCCTATCATGTACCATTGCTTTTCCTTTCATACTTTTAGGTTCGCATGAGAATCTTGAAGCTACATATGACCTCCATGCATGGAAAGCATCCCACTGCAACAAACGTACCTTCTTCCCTTTCTTTTCACGTTCTCTTAAACAATCTTCTAAATAAAGCATTTTAGCTTTATCAAACGTGCCATATTCTGGCCATTGCAATTCAGTATTTTTCCTTGTGTAATGAGTCCATTGATGTAGATGGACAATTGCAGAGTATCCCTTTTTCCTTGACACGTACCATGCTGGGGTACCGCGAGGTGCTGTCGGCTGAGTGACATCTAATGCTGCCCTGCGGCCTTTAGCTGTGCTCAGAAATAATTTACTAAGCATTTTTTAGTTATGTATGTATGTATTTATCAATTTATTTTCTAGATATACACTGTTCTACACTTTATTTAAACACTGTTGTACAACCTATTTCAGTAATATGCATATTTTTCTAGACGTCTTTCAGAAGCATGCTCTGTCTAAAGGCGACCACCCACGGTCCCTCTTCTAAAAGCGACCACCCACGGTCCTTCTCCTGTCCTTGAGATCCTCAAGATCTTTCACAGGTTGGACAGTCTTCCTCAGGTATCTTTCTTAAAGGCACCCTCAGACCTCCCCTAGAGACCCCTAATGAATCTCAGTATGTACCTTCTAATGTATTTTTAGAAAAACACTATTCATTTAATAAACTTGAGTTCAGTGCATTTAAGCACTGCCTACCTGATCATCAGACCAGACAGTATGATGCCGTTGTATGCGTCCCTCTTTGTTGTGGCAGCAAAAAAACCTGATGGTTCAAAGGAAGCTGGTGGTGTCTTTTGTCAAAGGATGATCAGCGGGAGCCTTGCCTTCTGGGCGTGTCAGGAAACAAGTCCTCTCCTCAGTAGCTGCGCAGATTACACCGAGACTGGAAGGCCCCTGAAGATTCCAAAGACAGCAGTTCTTTATCCCCTGCAGAGACCATCAGTTCCCCTTGGATCACGGCACCATTCTGTCAAAGCAAACAAATTCATTAATAGGGACAAGAAGAAGGGCACATACAAGGTTTCAAAGAAAGTGGCTTTATTGCCAATAAAAGCTGCAGCTTGAGATAATTTGCAGGAGTGCAAAGTGATCTGGTTTTTCAGTAAGCAAGCCAGTTCTTATATACAGTTTTCAGAACCTGCATACATTAATTATTAACAATGACATCATGGTGTGACCATGCTAGAATTAGGTCCACGTGTACATTACAGTATCAAGGTGCATTTCAAAAATATGTCTACGTTCACAGTTTACATTAGTTGCAATACATCTGACCATGCAGCTATAGGTTAATCTTTAAACTACCGCCGCCTCCTGACTTTCAACCTTGCCTTGACCGGTTATCTGGAAATGTCAATGTGCAATGTTGATCTGATGTCAGCAGAGGCCCGTGTTTTCTGCTTTTCCATACAGATGACGCACTTGCTATCTATGTTATCTATGCTGAGCAAACACTGCCCTTTCACTTAACCGGGCGAGGGGCAGAACAAACTTGGCACGTCCTAGGTCAGCGAGCGATTCTTAGAAAGGTCTCGCTGAACTGACTCTGTACATGGGTGAAAGCTAGTAATACATTAAACAAGTAGGAGCTACAGTAGAATGAGCACGCACACGTTCACCATCTATCCTTTTCTGGTTTTAGCTGAATTTCAGACAACTTAATTTAACTCTCTGTGTACCAGCTGTGCATCATGGAGCAGCATTTCATTATGACTAGTGGGCTTATTTTATTAGCAAGCAGGTTAAAGACAGAAATTAATATAAACTACGGTTCAATTTAATATTTTCATTCAACAAAGGGCCAACTTATTTTTCATCTTTTACAGTGATCAAGAAGGATAGCTGAGCAGTTGATTGCCCCTAGCACATGCGGGAATACAGCTATGGCGTAGAAGCCTTGCTTGGTCTCCAGCTGTTCCTGCGGAGTGTGGGGTAAGGATAGGTGCTGGGGTACCAAGCTGATGATGGCATACAAGACAGGTTTGAGGAACTTTGATAGGGCTGGCTGTGAGACTCCTCCGACTCTGGCGGTTGTTGATTGGAAGGTACCAGAGGCCAACAGGTACAGCTCGGCCAGCAGCTTTGTCTGAGGTGGGATGTTGGCTGTCCGCTGTCTTGGTACCATAAGCCTGTGGGCAATGATGTTCAGGATGCGGAGGGTGGTTGTCCTTTTGAGCCTGTAGTGGGCAATGACATACTCTGGTGTTAAGTCTGTGAGGCTGGTGCATTTTTGGAAGGTCCGCTGTCTGTGTCTGTGCTGCCACTGTGGTGGTCCAGGGGGGTGTCGGGCCTGGAGGTGGTAACGGTGGGTGTTGTGGCCTTGTGGGGGCTCCGAGCTGCATGATCAGTAGCTCCATGGCTTCTGTTTGTCTTCAGGTGAGGCTGTGCTCTCTTTCCTGGTGCAGGCAGTCGTCTGACTTTACACCAGGTCAGAGCAGGTGTTAAATCCCTACTGCTAAAGCGCCTTATCGCCTGTTTTGGGATGTTAGCACCGATCTGGCTGGTCATTGAGAATTTTGCGGAGTGGTGTTGTCGCGGTTTTTGGCAAAGGAACGCCTACTCTGCATCTCATTAGCGATAGTTGCCGGGGTCATCTGTGGCGATGTTTTATTGAGGATACTATCGCAGGTAAACTGGTGATATGGGCTGTTTTATCACAACTTTGGCTGCAATAAAGTGCAATAAAGTGCTCATAACGCGGCAATAGCTCCTTGAGAATATGCCCCTCAGTTGCTTGTGCCGTCCCTTAATTATAGACTGTGACTTGCACATTTTAAAGTTCTCCACAGGCTATACCGCATTCCTGAGAGGATGCACAGAATGGGCCTACTTGAAGATGCACGCCATGTGCGCTGTGTGACACTTTACACTAACTTCATGCATTTGGAATTGGAGTGTCCTGACTTGCAGTGATATTAGCGCGAGGTGTTTGGAGCGCTTGAGGCGATCACTAACTATGCACTGGAGAGGTCCTCACGTTTTGCGCTTTTGGGTTATGTGAGGAATGTGCTGTCGGAGGGATGCAAGTTGCCAGCGCTCCTGCTTGCAAAGCGTCGAGTAGAAATGAGTTGGGGTCGGTGAATGATGCCCCATGTGACGGATTGGCTTAAAGACGCAGCATGCTGCCAGGAATGCCTACTGGGAGCTGATGGCGGTGCAAACTCTCCCCAAAGATACCTGTTGGAAATGTACCTTTCTGCTAAACCAGAAACACAGGAGGCTACAAGTGCAGAGGTAGCGGTCACTTCCCCTGACCCTATTGATGTGGAAGATTAGACCCTACAGGGACCATCGCCTGTCCTAATCGTAGCATGTTGATCACCATGTAGTAAAGCAAATCCTGCAGAGCGCTAGCACAATAGCTACCTTCCTTTGTCAGCAGAGTGGCCCATATTCCCTCTCCCTTTGTTCTCCCCATCCCCTTATTGCTTTTCTGTATGGTTTGGATCACTGAATATTGATTGTGCAGATGGAAATGCAGATCTTTGATCTTTATGAATCGCATTTGCTGTGAAATGTGCATTCTTGCTTTGTTCGATGTTCAAACAACAGAAATAAAAAATGTGTTTGTTTTAAATACTTGTCTTACATGCTGTAGCAATTCTGTGTCAGAGCAGGACTGTAACATTGTCATATGATAACCAATTTGCAACCTTTCTGTTTAAAGACTTAAGCATGCCACTGAGTTGTTGAAATATCACAAAAACACATGTGCTTGCTGAACTCAGAATTCGAGTAATGAGGAAAACCATGGCAGCCGCATTTCTGTTTCTCAATGATTCTGCTAGGCTATTATCCACTCTGAATAATAATAATGTCTGTAGCATAGTGTCATAGTCCCTTCATTATGAGACGCCCACAGTGTTGACCAGGTTAAGGTTGCCGCTGTAGGCAATTCTAAGGTGCCCAGTGTTCCCACACTAAAGGTTACCGGGTGTTATTTTACAGTAACCAATAATCCTCTGTGCAAAATCATGAGACATATCTTACCATATGCATGTCTATAGGCAATATGGGACAGGAGCTGTGGAATGATGCACAGCCCAACCCCCACCAGATACCCTGCAACACCACGGTAGAGCATGCAAAACACCCCCCCCACCTAGGGAAACTGTTCTGCTCTCAGATTCCCTCCTGCTGCTCTACCCATAAAACTTCTTGCTCAGAGCAAAGGGTAATTCTGACCAGACTTGTTCCAGGAATGCCCATGCAGAATATATACCCGAACTAATCTGACTTTCTGACAGCAAAACAATATCAATTTTGAGTTAGGGAACACAACAGGAGGATGAAACAACTACTCACACAAGATGTCTTGTGAATCTGGAATAAAACAGCCAATTGGCCTGATTGCCCCATGGCTTTATTGATGCAGACTCTACTTTTTTAGTACTCTTTGTTCTTACTGATTTTTAACCCTTAATGACCTTGAAACAAACATACCCTTTTCATAGAGGTTAAATGCAAATTATATTTTCTGTGAAGAATTCATGTTCATTCTGAGAATTACTTGTGGCAACTCACGTTTAAGAATTACATTTTGTATCATTTAAACAGAGTGAAATGAATCCACCTTGCATATCAGTTTCAAACCCTAAATTCCATAATATGTTCACTCGTTATGTATTTTCTTTAAAACATACAATTGTAAGTAGCTCTCTTTCTAATGTGAAATTACCTTCTAAAACCCAGTTAAATTTTAGGGTCTAATTTTGGCCTAAAAGTATTGCTGTTATTTGCCTCTGAAATTGGTGTTACTCTCAACAGGCTTTTGGGGATTAGAATGCATGGATAGTTTCTATGCACCAATTAAATCCTTCCTTAGCATCACAAATCTGTGTGAAACAACATAATTTATAAGCCCCGTGGGGGCAAAACCCCCTGTTACCAACCTCATCAGAATTATAGGGGGACTCGTAATGAGGCCCTTAGAATTCTTCGTTTAATGATTTTTATCTGGCCCTCTAGTTGTGAATTACGTTTCCGATTCAAGGCCTGATACAAAAAACGTTTTAGTGAGTACATATATTTTACCCCAAATGTAGGCGTGAATTAGGATTTGCCAGGATTTATAAATGATTAATTTCATCTTCATAGTATGTTGCCTTTTTGGAATATCACATTAGATGTTGTTGTAGCCTGGGCTGTGTCCTTCTTTCCAAGTTTCACACCCTTAGTATCTGCTTGAATAATGAGTCCTCTCCTGCTGCTGTGATATGAACCAGACTTCATATCACTACACAAGGCTGACAATGAAGTGTAAAGTACATTTCATGAAGTATTATGGGTAACAAGCATCATCTCTGGACCAACAGAGACTTGTTGCATATTTGAACATTATGAGATATTTATTTAAAAAAAAAAATTACCACGTGATTTCCAATATCACTATGATTAAAGCTGATAGCTGGCTATTGGCAGCTTTTATGTCTCTTGCTTAATTCTTTGGTGAGTTATAGCTAACATTGGCTTGATGGCGGCTATTGATACTGGGTTTACTGCATAAATGATACAGGTATCAGTTAAAAGATTTTGATAATTTTCGCTATTTTTCAGATTACGCAAACAATAAAACATTAACCATTTTTGTTTAAAAGAGATTTTTATTGAATTTTCAAGTACATGAGACAAAAGAGAAAATAAGAACAAAAAAGGGATAAGCAATCATGACTATATAAAGCATATTACAAAATATAGGTAAGCAAAAAACATAGTGGTGTAATATGATAATTATATTTGAGAGAAAAAAAGGAGGAGAAGAAAAGAGAAAAGGAAAAAGGAAGAAAGGGATAGAAAACAAAGAAAAAGAAAAGGGAGAAAGATCTAAAATTGAGTATGCAAAATAATGAAGAAAATAATGAGTGTAAGGGAGTATTAGTAGAAAGATATGTTGTAAAAGGTAGCCAAAGAAGATCAGATTTAATTTTTTGAGTGCGGGAAATAGAGGAAACATTAGCAATTCTATGCTCAACACAGATACAATTCCACCATGTTAATGAAGATATTTTAGAATGATCTTTCCAGGATGATAGGATAACTTTGAAGGCTAATGCAATAAATAGGTCAATAACATGGTAACAGAAGACGAGTCATCAACATCAGGTGAACAATAACCTAGAAAAACATTTTGTAACGATAAAGTAAGATACAAGTTAAAAATATTTATGCAAATAGTCAGAACAGATTTCCAAAAGGTTAATACATTAAAACAATCATAGGGTTGATGTCTCAATGTGCTGGCATCATTAGAACAAGACCAGCATAATGGAGAAGAGGATGGAGAAAACTTAGAAATACAAACAAACAGGAGTGATAACAGCTCTATTGTAAATAAAATACAAAGATTGTGTTATACCGGCCGCAGCAGAAACTTTGAATAATTAGACCACAATTTATCCCAAGTCGTAATAGAAAAAGAAACAGACAAGTCAGTTTTCCACACAGTTTCAATAAGGGACTTGGGTCTCTCAGTAAAATTTGATAACAATAACTTATATACAAGAGCAGCTTTAGATCTGTGATTTGGAAATACAGGATATAAGGGAGTGGGTGGAGTAAGAGATGGTGTATCAGCTGGAAGGTCAAAAGTAGCTATTTGTGAACGTAAGACATTTGAAATTATGCTATATACATTGATGCAAGAGTCAAGTAATTGATATTGTACTTGTAGGATATGAAAAGGAATAACAGAATTTTGGTAAAAGAATTGATGCACAAAAATAATTCCATTCTTCTTCCAATATTTGTAATAGAAAGGTTAACCTTTGCATTTAAGAAATTTGTTATACCATATTGTAGAGGATGAAAAACATTGAAATGGAGTGAAACCATTAGAAAATGCATTGTATAATAGACTCTGGGAATATTTTAAAATAGGGTTGTTGAATATGAAGGTGCTGTTGGACATAAAAATTACATCCTGAAAAGAAAAGTCTTTTAGTAAGGAGCGTTCAAAAACAATCCAACTGGGAATTGAGGTATCAGCAAAATCATATGATAAGGCAAAGGATTGCTTAATCAGAAAAGCCGAGTGATAGGCTTTAAAATTTGGAAAACGTACACCACCTTCAGTCTTAGGGCGAATAAGTTTGTTAAGAGCAATTCGTGGATGCTTCTTGTTCCAAAAATATTATATACGAGTGGAGTTAATTTGAGAAAAAATTGAGAAAAATAGGAGATGTGAATCCGAATTGGCAACATAGATAATGTGTAGAGAACATAAGGTACAATCATCATTTCAATAGTATCCAACCTACCCCAACAGGAGCGATATAGGGGGGACCAAGTGAGAAGGAATGATTGGATTTTAGTAAGTAACGCATTAAACGTGTATCTAATTGTGGCGGCCAAAGAGGCAGAAAACCAAATACCAAGATATTTAATTTTTGTGGGACACTAAGCAAAATTAGTATTATTAAACATAAATTGGTAACATATGGAGTTTAAAGGTAAAACTTCTGTCTTCGAAAGGTTTAGTTTATAACCAGAAATACTGGAGTATAGTCGGACCTCATCCAAAAAAGGCGGGAGGGAATCAACGGGGTTTGACATGTAAATTAATATATCATCTGCATATGCAGATATTTTGGGTTCTATGGAATTATAAGTAAAGCCAGAAATATGAGAATTAACACGAATATGCTCCAGGAAAGGTTCAAGGCATAACACAAATAAAGGTGAAAGCGGGCAGCCCTGTCCTATACCTCTGGTTAAAGATTTTTGGGGGAAAAATGATTATTAACAAAAATACTATCTCTAGGGCATGAGTACAATAAGTTAATATAAGAAGTAAAAGTACGTCCAAAGCCAAACCATTGGAGAGTTCTAAACATAAATTGCTAATTGATACGATCAAAGGCCTTTCCGGCATCTAAAGACAATGCTGCAAGATAAGATTTGTATTTTTTACCATATGAAATCATATTTGTAAACATTCGTGCATTATCTGATGCTAACCCACCCTTCACAAACCCAACTCGGTCAGTCCTAACCAATAAAGGAATAATAGTTTCAAGTCGGGAAGCAAGAATCTTGGCAAATATTTTACACGTGCTCTATCCTCCTGGTAGGCTTCTTTGGAGTAAGCTAACGCGATCTAGTGCATATTGATTTTAAACATTTAAATAACTGTTTTGTTGCTATTTGTATTATGAATTGTGCTTTTAATTAAATGCTCATTTTTGCACTCGGGGAACACGGGGAATTGATGTGAGAATTGCCCATTACCCCTCTGCTCTCTCTCACCTCCCCGGTCCACCACGAGCTCGGCTCGATTGTTGTGGAGGGAGGCGTCTCGCTATCTTCACTTTCTTCACACTTCCGGCGGGGCCACGGGTGAGTGGTCTAGTGCAAAACGCTCCTCTCCCCATAAAACGGATGTGCTGGCCGTCTCGCAGCGGACGTGCTCTATCCTCCTGGTAGGCTTCTTTGGAGTAAGCTAACGCGATCTAGGCGTTAGTGCATATTGATTTTAAACATTTAAAAAACTGTTTTGTTGCTATTTGTATTATGAATTGTGCTTTTAATTAAATGCTCATTTTTGCACTCGGGGAACACGGAGAATTGATGTGAGAATTGCCCATTACCCCTCTGCTCTCTCTTACCTCCCCGGTCCACCACGAGCTCGGCTCGATTGTTGTGGAGGGAGGCGTCTCGCTATCTTAACTTTCTTCACACTTCCGGCGGGGCTACGGGTGAGCGGTCTAGTGCAAAACGCTCCTCTCCCCATAAAACGGATGTGCTGGCCGTCTCGCAGCGTACGTGCTCTATCCTCCTGGTAGGCTTCTTTGGAGTAAGCTAACGCGATCTAGGCGTTAGTGCATATTGATTTTAAACATTTAAAAAACTGTTTTGTTGCTATTTGTATTATGAATTGTGCTTTTAATTAAATGCTCATTTTTGCACTCGGGGAACACGGGGAATTGATGTGAGAATTGCCCATTACCCCTCTGCTCTCTCTTACCTCCCCGGTCCACCACGAGCTCGGCTCGATTGTTGTGGAGGGAGGCGTCTCGCTATCTTCACTTTCTTCACATTTCCGGCGGGGCCACGGGTGAGCGGTCTAGTGCAAAACGCTCCTCTCCCCATAAAACGGATGTGCTGGCCGTCGCGCAGCGGACGTGCTCTATCCTCCTGGTAGGCTTCTTTGGAGTAAGCTAACGCGATCTAGGCGTTAGTGCATATTGATTTTAAACATTTAAAAAACTGTTTTGTTGCTATTTGTATTATGAATTGTGCTTTTAATTAAATGCTCATTTTTGCACTCGGGGAACACGGGGAATCGATGTGAGAATTGCCCATTACCCCTCTGCTCTCTCTTACCTCCCCGGTCCACCACGAGCTCGGCTCGATTGTTGTGGAGGGAGGCGTCTCGCTATCTTCACTTTCTTCACACTTCCGGCGGGGCCACGGGTGAGCGGTCTAGTGCAAAACGCTCCTCTCCCCATAAAACGGATGTGCTGGCCATCGCGCAGCGGACGTGCTCTATCCTCCTGGTAGGCTTCTTTGGAGTAAGCTAACGCGATCTAGGCGTTAGTGCATATGGATTTTAAACATTTAAAAAACTGTTTTGTTGCTATTTGTATTATGAATTGTGCTTTTAATTAAATGCTCATTTTTGCACTCGGGGAACACGGAGAATTGATGTGAGAATTGCCCATTACCCCTCTGCTCTCTCTTACCTCCCCGGTCCACCACGAGCTCGGCTCGATTGTTGTGGAGGGAGGCGTCTCACTATCTTAACTTTCTTCACACTTCCGGCGGGGCTACGGGTGAGCGGTCTAGTGCAAAACGCTCCTCTCCCCATAAAACGGATGTGCTGGCCGTCTCGCAGCGGACGTGCTCTATCCTCCTGGTAGGCTTCCTTGGAGTAAGCTAACGCGATCTAGGCGTTAGTGCATATTGATTTTAAACATTTAAAAAACTGTTTTGTTGCTATTTGTATTATGAATTGTGCTTTTAATTAAATGCTCATTTTTGCACTCGGGGAACACGGGGAATTGATGTGAGAATTGCCCATTACCCCTCTGCTCTCTCTTACCTCCCCGGTCCACCACGAGCTCGGCTCGATTGTTGTGGAGGGAGGCGTCTCGCTATCTTCACTTTCTTCACATTTCCGGCGGGGCCACGGGTGAGCGGTCTAGTGCAAAACGCTCCTCTCCCCATAAAACGGATGTGCTGGCCGTCGCGCAGCGGACGTGCTCTATCCTCCTGGTAGGCTTCTTTGGAGTAAGCTAACGCGATCTAGGCGTTAGTGCATATTGATTTTAAACATTTAAAAAACTGTTTTGTTGCTATTTGTATTATGAATTGTGCTTTTAATTAAATGCTCATTTTTGCACTCGGGGAACACGGGGAATCGATGTGAGAATTGCCCATTACCCCTCTGCTCTCTCTTACCTCCCCGGTCCACCACGAGCTCGGCTCGATTGTTGTGGAGGGAGGCGTCTCGCTATCTTCACTTTCTTCACACTTCCGGCGGGGCCACGGGTGAGCGGTCTAGTGCAAAACGCTCCTCTCCCCATAAAACGGATGTGCTGGCCATCGCGCAGCGGACGTGCTCTATCCTCCTGGTAGGCTTCTTTGGAGTAAGCTAACGCGATCTAGGCGTTAGTGCATATTGATTTTAAACATTTAAAAAACTGTTTTGTTGCTATTTGTATTATGAATTGTGCTTTTAATTAAATGCTCATTTTTGCACTCGGGGAACACGGGGAATTGATGTGAGAATTGCCCATTACCCCTCTGCTCTCTCTTACCTCCCCGGTCCACCACGAGCTCGGCTCAATTGTTGTGGAGGGAGGCGTCTCGCTATCTTCACTTTCTTCACACTTCCGGCGGGGCCACGGGTGAGCGGTCTAGTGCAAAACGCTCCTCTCCCCATAAAACGGATGTGCTGGTCATCGCGTAGCGGACGAGCGCAGCGGGCGCGCCGAAGGCGCACCAAAGGCAAGCCCGTCTGCGCCAGACCGGGGCAGGGGACTGGCCACTATGCCCGTCCACTGACCTACACAGCCAACAAACTAAAAGCACTACGCAGCAACTACGACCTAGGTACTTCCCAGCTACATCGACTGGAGTACCTTGGCCTCCTGCCCTCTGATTCCAGCTCAGTTCTCTCCAACACTTTTCGGCCTAGGAGGGCATCCCCTGCCCGTACTGACCCTTACTGCAACACTGCCCCAGATCCGTCTTCGGATATCTCCGATGACAAAAGAGTCGAATTTATGATATACTACCTCAATACTCGCTCCCTCGGTAAGCACCAGCTAGAAATATTTTCCCTGATCGAGCTGAACAGGCCGGATATTCTATTCTTGTCCGAAACCTGGCTGCGTGATGATTCCTCTCCGGACATCCAAGCAGCCATCCCCGCTCCCTACTACATTCTCCATGTCGACTGGGAAGCGGATAAAAAGGGCGGTGGAGTGGCCGCAATTATTCACAAAAAGCACCAGTTTACTGCACTCACTACTACTCAAATCAATTCGACGGAAACACTTATTATTAAATTGGAAAGGCATTTTTTCTCGCTGACATGCATCGTCGCCTATCGACCTCCATTGCACATGGCGTCATTTCCACTGGAGTTTGCCGATTTAATCAGCCACTTGATCATCAATCACTCTAGAGTGCTGATCGTGGGTGATTTTGACTATTGGCCAAGCGACCCTCACGAAACCCCACTTTCTCGCGACTTCACGTACTCACTGATCAATCTCAACTGCCTACAGCACGTTCATACCGCCACGCATAACAAAGGTCACACTTTAGATCAAGTTTGGTCTTTTAATTTAGACATCTCCCAACTCACCATCCTTCCCTGCGCCTGGCCAGACCACTGCCTAATCAGGTGTACGCTAGCAGGTTTGGAAGTACCTCCCACGATTAGACCTAGTAGCATGAAGGCGAGGAACTGGGGCCAAGCCCGCATTGAGACCTTTAAAACTATTCTTATCAATACTGTTCCACCGACCCAAGCTACCTCCCTCTCAAATCAAGCGGAAAACCTAGCCACTTGGCTTGAACAAGCCAGCGACATGGTTGCCCTTCAAAAGAATATCAAAGCACGTAGGTCTCATGATGCTCAAAAATGGTTCTCTCCCGCCCTAAAGGAACAAAAACTAAGCCTCAGACAAGCTGAGCGAAAATGACGTAAGAAATATGAGCCCGAATTGAAAACCAGCTATTTGTCCCTTTTTAAGGCATACAAAACGTCCGTGCGCAAATGCAAAACCGAGTTCATTACAAGTAAAATCTTGAACTCTGCTAATAAAACTAGAGAGATCTTTTCGATCGTTGACGAACTGACAGGGATGGAAAGAGTTTCAGCACAACCAGTACATTCTCAAGCACTGTGCGATAGGCTAAATATTTATTTTTTTGAAAAAATTTACATAATCAAAGCAAGTATCCCCTCAACTAGTACACCTATTCCTATTGCCATACCTGACCAACCCGTCCCCCCTCGACTGGATCATTTCCCCTCCATCAACTTAGACTCCTTTTCCAACCTGATGAACAGGGTCAAATCTGGCTCCCCCCTGGATAGTGGTCCTCCCCATATATTGTGCGAGGCCTTCAGCGCATGCCCTGACCCACCACTATCTCTTCTCAACACTTCTATCTGTAGTGGTATGGTCCCCGACTTGTTTAAAAGTGCAGAGATCCTTCCCATTCTTAAGAAACCCGGGGCGGACCCCCAAGTGATGAGCAATTATCGCCCAATATTCCTCCTACCTTACTTAAGTAGGATCCTGGAGACACATGTGGCGGAATGTCTGAGCTCCTTTATTGAGGAGTCCCACCATCTTGACCCTCATCAAGCTGGCTTCAGGTCGGCCCACTCGACCGAGGCAGTTCTAGTGACGGTCATGGACGAACTTCGCAAGGGGGCTGACCACAACTCCCCACAGGCCCTGATCCTCCTCGACCTTTCCGCCGCATTTGACACGGTCGATCATAACATCCTGATCGACCGTGTTCGCAGCGCTGGCAATGGAGGCCAAGCCCTGAGGTGGATACACTCCTTCCTGAGGGATAGACACCAATCAGTCAGACTGGGTAACTTCTGTTCAAAAAAAGGCCGGCTCACTTGCGGAGTCCCACAGGGCTCCTCATTATCCCCCCTGTTATTCAACCTATACATGCAACCCTTAATATCGGCCCTGAAGGAAATGGAAGTCTTGGTCTATAACTATGCAGATGATCTGCAACTTATCTTTAACATCCAACCTACGAGACTATCAGAATCCAACTTACAGAAAACCATGACCTTCATTAGTATATCGATGAATACTAACCAATTAAAACTCAACCCTGACAAGACGGAGCTGGTCCTGACACTCCTGCCTTCCAATCCCTGGAATGCCAACTTCTGGACCTCCGCCCTGGGCTCTCCGCCCACCCCAGTCTCTTCGGCAAAAAGCTTGGATGTAAAAATCAGCAGCGACCTATCAATGAACCCTCAGATAAGCTCCGTGGTGTCAGCCTGCTTCCTCATGTTACGGAAAATACAAAAAATTAAAAGATTCCTATCAATTGAAGCCCTTACTCTGGTCGTTCTTGCGCTTATCATCTCGCGGCTAGATTACGCTAATGCACTGTATGCAGGTATTCCTGCCTACCAGATACATCGCCTGCAACTGATACAAAACCAGGCGGCCAGGCTGATCTTCCAACTTCCAGCTCGCCAGCACATAAAACCATTGCTCAAACAACTGCACTGGCTCCCGGTAGAACAGCGTAGCATCTTTAAGCTCAGTTGCATTACGCATAAAGCCCTCTCAGACACAGGCCCAAGGTTCATCTCCAATCGGATCAAGAAATATTCTCCCTCCCGCACCCTCCGCTCCTCTGGTCAACATCTAATGGCCGTCCCTAGATATAAGCGCATAAAATATGGCGGGATCCGGTTTTCAACGCTTTCCCCTCAAATCTGGAATTCACTCCCTCTCTCAATTCGTTCCACCAACTCGCATTTTCAATTTAGGAAGCTGCTTAAAACGTGGCTATTCCAGAAAGCCTACTCCTCCTAAGCCCCCAGTCTCATAGAGCTCAATTCCTAGAAGCGCCAAGAAACCGATCTGGTGAACGTTGCGCTTTATAAATATTTTAACTTAACATAACATAACATAACACAATCATGATTTATTATGGATATAGGACGACCATTTTTACAAAGGGAGTGGTCTTTATCTGGTTTAGGGATTATAATAATTAAGGCATACATTAAAGAGCCAGACTCTTTGGCATCCGCAATAAAGGAATTAAAAAGTGCCAAAAGTTTAGGAACAAAAATGGAGGTAAATGTGGTGTACAATTCAACAGATAGACCATCAAGGCCTGGAGCTTTTGATTTTTTGAAAGATTTGTTAGGGTTAGTTATCTCCTGAGTCGTGACCTCTCTTTCAAATGCATTAAATTCATCAGCAAGAGAAGGGGGGAAGGAAGGCCTTCGATAATATTCATGCAAATCCTCAGCAATATCTTCATCGGACGACACCATTGTTTTAGTAGATTCATTTAAGATGGGACCAATATTTTTACGTTCAGATTTAATTTTCAAATAATTGGCTAACATCTTACCCGCTTTATTTTGACCACCAGGACATTTGGATTTAATTTTAAAAAGAATATTACAGGCTTCAATTGTTGCCAATTTGTTGAGTTCAGATTTGGCTTTGATCAATTCATGGAGAGTAGAAGGTGATTTAGAAGTAAAATACGTATGTTCTAATAATTTAAGATGTTGTAATTGGTTGTAATATTTTATCCGTGCGACTTTCCTTTTATTCGAGACATATGAAATAGTAAAGGCACAAAAAGAGGCCTTGAATGCATCTCAATTAGAAACAGATGTGTCCAGTGGATTATTGAAGTTAAAAAACTCATTCATAAAAGTAGTGGCTTCTTTGATGTAAACAGTATCAGATAATAAAAAATTATTACGTTTCCAGTGACTACATTTAAAGGAGGTAAGTGAAAGGTCTAGTACAGCATGAACGGGTGCATGGTCAGAAATTAAAATGGATCCAATTTCTGAAGTTTGAATGGAAGGAAGCAAGGATTTACTAACCAAAATATAGCCAATTCTAGAACGAGTGTGATGCACAGTGGAGAAAAAAGTATATTCAAGTGAGTCTGGGTTACATGTCTTCCAAACATCATATAATGAACGAGAGGTAATGGCTGATTGAAATCTTTGTGAGATTTATCAGGGTTAAATTTACATTTAGATAATCTATCAGAAAAAGGGTCTATGGAAGAGTGTAGAATTTTAATGACATTCCAAAACTTAGGGTCTGGTTTAACAGGGCCATAGATATTTAACATAACAATATTGTTTTTTATAACAACCTTTGCCATTACCCAACGTACATCATCATCATTTTGTGTAGATAAAATGTATAAAGACAATGACTTATGAAACAATATAGCGATACCCCCTTTTTTGCTAGATGCAGGAGAATAAACAACTTGACCCACCCAATGCCTTTTCAACTTAAGTGACTCTGCTTCATAACAGTGAGTTTCTTGAAGAAAAGATACCTGAGAATCAAGCTTGGATAAATGAGATAATACTTTTGTCTTTTGACGGGATTCCCAAGACCACGAACGTTCCACGTGACAAACTTGCACATCATAGAAGGGTAGGAGGGAAGTAAGCAAAATGAATTGATACACTTCAGGAATACAGCTACAAGAAATAAAACAACATAAATGAGATTCATATAAGGAAAACACTACAAAAGAACACACAGTACCAATATACACAAGCATCAAATTAAGTATATGTAGTATTCTGAGTTATATTTATGTTCATGCATTTCACTGCATCTAGCTACTCAGCCAGTGTGAGTGTTCCAGGTTAGAATGTGAGTGTGATTGACATGAATGGAATGCTTGGGTGACTGGTGTGAGGTTTGACAGTTGGAGTATGGGCTGAGTGGCTAGGGGGCTGCTCCTGGTGGGGCTGCTAGTTCCAGCCTAATCCTACTTGTAAATCTACTTATGGCTTAATAAACCTACTTCTCAACTCTACCTCATCTGCCTCACAAGAAAAGTATTGTTTAATTTATGATGGGTTCTCTCACCCTTATGTCTACACTGCATTTATGCTTGTGTCACTCTTCACGTGTGAGTTCCCTCACCCTCTTCGTCATTATAATGTACGTGAGTCCTCCCACTCATGTCTGCGCAAAGTTTAGTTAAGGGTTCTCTCACCCTCATTTGCATCATTGATCCCTGTCTTGGGATGGGTTTAGGTTGTGATCCTATTTCCCCTCATGGTTTCACCATTAGTTAACCCTCATGTCTGGGTTATTGGGTTCTTGTCTTTGTTTAGGACTTTTACCTTCTCTACCTGTGTTGGACACCTTGCGTGCATTTCGCACTGTGCGAATTTCTCTTTTGTGTCCAGTGTGTAAGACGCCATGTGCATCACAATTTCGTTGTGCGTGTAGTCATTATTTGGCTCACTATGTCTTGTGTAAACTGGTTGTGCTTCACTTCTTATCTATGTGGTAGTTTGACACATCGTGCTGCACCTGTCCGTGCTGCGTGTGTGCTTGGGTCCTGTCCCTTGTCACATCTCTTTCCTTTTTGGTCATGGGTAACCCCATATTTTACTGTTCCTCACTTAGGAAGTGGAATTGTTGCCACGTTGTGCTGCACAATTTTGTGCTGCGTGTGTTCTTAGGTCTTTCTTTTGTAACACACTCATTTATGAGTAACCTCATATTTTCTGTGTTCCTCACATGAGGAGTGGAATTGTTGCCACGTTGTGCTGCACAATTTTGTGCTGCGTGTGTTTTTAGGCTTGTCCTTTGTACACCTTCTCAGTTCCTCATTTGAGGCGTGGTTTTTATCTGCCACAGTCTACCTTTATGGAGGTCCTTCCTTCATTCTAGGTCTTACTCACTTGCTTTGTGAGTATAATTTTATCTTTTGCAATATTAAAGGAGGAGGATAGTGTCAGTGTTTGTATTTACTGTCTCTTTCTTCCTTCTTTACATTGTTTGTCTGTTTTCCCTCTCGTGGTGCGGTTTCCTCCTCATCCCTGGGTTTACAGACTGTTATCTTCTATTGTAATTTTATTGTCTATAGTTTTCCTCTTTGCTGATTATTTCTTCTTTCTTTTCTTTTTGTAAGGAAGAGGATAATGTAGTATTCTGAGTTATATTTATGTTCATGCATTTCACTGCATCTAGCTACTCAGCCAGTGTGAGTGTTCCAGGTTAGAATGTGAGTGTGATTGACATGAATGGAATGCTTGGGTGACTGGTGTGAGGTTTGACAGTTGGAGTATGGGCTGAGTGGCTAGGGGGCTGCTCCTGGTGGGGCTGCTAGTTCCAGCCTAATCCTACTTGTAAATCTACTTATGGCTTAATAAACCTACTTCTCAACTCTACCTCATCTGCCTCGACTACATCTCTTCAATGTATGTATGACAAAGATACTACAGTATAGTTATCAGAGTAAAACCGATATGGGAAAGCCAGGAAAAACATGGTACAGAGATAAGGAGGATAAAAAGAAAAAAAATAGGAAAGGAAGATAGAGGAAGAGAGAAAAGAGAGGAAGCAGAAGAAAGAGATAAGTGAACAGATCAAGGAATAACAGCCAAAACTCTAACAAAGAAAGGAGATGTAGGGAAAGGAGCATAGTGGCGCCAGAGAGCACGGACCTCAGCAAGAAGTAATTAGGAGAAGAAAGGAAGATAGAGCTTCATGAAAAGAAGGAAAAACAAATAGAGTGTGAAACATTAAAAGAAGATATATTATGGAAGTAAAGCAATATTTTATTTTTCAAAAAATAGAAAAATCAAGTATTGGTGTCCATTCCAGTAGATTAGAAATTCTGAAGATAAAGTTTGAGTTTTTCCGGGTCATCAAAGGAGCATGATCGACCACCATGAGTAATCTTGCAGAGACAAGGATGGAGGATTCCATATTGAATGTTGAGGTGTCTCATTTGAGGACGTAGAGCAAGAAATTATTTGCGAAGGGTATTCGTTGCATTAGAGATATCTTGGGAAATGAACAGATTATGGCCAGACCAAATAAGACGACGTTTAAGTTTTACAGCCTTCAGCACATGCATCAGCTCAGTAAATTCTAGGAAAAGCATGATGATTCCACGTGGTTTGATAGCGTTAGGATTTAGACGACCTAGACAATGAGCTCTTTGTATATTGAGGGGACTTGCTGATATTTGAAAGGAATTTCTGAAGAAACAATACCATATATGTACCTTCAATGTTTTCCGGAAGTCCATAAAGGCATAAATTATTTCTGCAATTTCAGTTTTCAAGGTCCTCAGCGTAGATTTATAGATTATGAATTTCCTGTTCCAGTAGAGGTATCTGTAACACGTTGTTCCAATTCTAGAACTTTACCTTTCATAACAATCCATCTCTCCTCAATCTGTTTTAACTTTTCATTTGTCGTGGACATAAAATGTTGAAGACCATGTACCTCATCCAGTATTGAATCCAGAACAGGATTCTAAGAAGAATGAATGGGAGAAGGCGGATCATTCTGATGTTTTTTCGGTTTTGTCCCAGATATTGAGGTTCTTGCGGTGTGAGACTCGTTAGCCATTGTAGATTATACCGGAAAACAACAGCAGCAAAAGCAAAAAAAGAAAATTAAGAGAATAAGCAACGAGTGCCACAGGAAACTCTAAAAGTAATGTAGGTAAAATTTCCGTTATGAGTAATGTAAATTAGGTTGAGAATAAAAAAGTCCTCCAAAAAGCAGAAAAACCACAAGTAAGTATCCTCAGAAATAAGGGGGCATCATTTTTCAACAAAAGGATTGCTCTATTCCTTCAAAATGCTGGATATTGCATGAGAGCAAAAGACTTAGTAAAGCAGAGGGAACATGTGTAGAGTCAAAAGTAGTCCAAATTCATTAGGAGGTGCCAAAAGAATGCGAGTTCACTCATTTCATTAAGAGAATTGTAGAACTGAGGTTAAAAGAACGGTGCAACATGCGTTTGATGTTGAGACTAAAAGAGGACCTCCAAAAAGTATAGCTAGAAGCTGAATTACATTTATTTTTCCTCAGAAAACAAGAGGCAGCATCATTTGGGAAAGAAAGTGCTCAATTTCCTCAAATACAGTGCACTTTATGAGAGAAAAAACTATATGCCGAAGCAAGTGAATAAGATGCACAAAATGAAAGTTAGCTGATACTCATTAGCAAGTAGCATAAGATGGTGACTTGCACATTGCAGCAGTAGTAAATGCCTATTGAGGCTGAGAAGTGGAAGCAGCAAGCATAAAAAAGAATTCTGCAAAAAAAATGGCAGAAAACGACATTGTTTGATTGACAAACGAGACGCGAGCGCAGCGACCTAAAATGGCACCCACTCGCGTCTCTCACAGGACAAATTTACTGATAGTTATCACCGGTGCAGCAAAGGAATTGCGTTGCTCACGAAGCGGTTTGACAACTCACCGCATCTTCGGAGAAACAATGCTGACATTCAGCGCTCCTGGGAATGAGAATAAGCGCTCTGAAACAAATGAAGAGTTCCGCGGTACAGCGGATCTCACACTTGGTCCGCCATGTCCCTTCGGCGCCATAGCCATGCCCCCCAACATTCACCATTTTTATCCACAGTAAAACAATGCAGTAATTGTAAGCCCAAGAATACAAATCAGATGAACTAATTCCATAACACGGTATTAACTGATCTTTTACTTCAGAATATACACAACATTTAACCCAATGAGCGGGGAGGCTAAACAGGCTGTCTACCTGCAAGTGAATAGCTCTGTGAATGTATCTGCAGACCGTAAGCAAAAACTCTGGCTACCCGACTCTGCTGTGAGCAACATCTTTTACGAGAGAGATGAGAAGGCCCTGGGATGACATTGAACAGTATTTGGCTAAATTCTGCAGCATTAGGTTTCAATTTGGGAACAGGCAGTAGCTCTTTCTCCAAGGAGAACTACTTTTCCATGATCAATGGTGTCAGCAAGGGACGTTCAGAGACTTTACCCACCCCATGGTGCTATCAAGGGAGAAGAAACATTTAATTTAGGTTGAACTCATGCTCAACCCACTAGAATATCACCACTGGACCCAAGCAAGTTTAGAAAACCTCCTCATCTACTTTGCTAAGAAGAACCCCTGCTACCTCTTGAGGGATAGTTGGAAGAGTGGTTCCTCTCAGCTGCTTGAATCCTTCTCCGGGACATGATCCAACAGCTGAAAGAGATGGTTCAAATCAATTGGACAATTATAACTTTGGACTGATATGAGACCGCTCCTCGTATTCTGGAGAATTTCCCTCATCAAAGTGAAACGTGCTAAGGAATAAGGCAGTTCTGTTACTGAGAAGGCTGCAGTACAGGTTAGATAATCACGTGCTCCTATGAAGATTTTAGAGACCCTCGCTAGGGGATATCAACAGAGGTTGGGGGCATCACAACCTGCTTTCAAATGGACCATGGTCATTCAGTTTTAGTCCAGAAGGAACCAGTGAAATTATCAGGCACATGCATCAAAAACCAAAATAGCGATTCTTAAATTGCGAAAAATAAGGAATCGCAATTCAAAAATCGCTAGCCACAATGCATAAATCCATTTGCAAAATAATACCTATTGGCAAAAAACGGTAAAACAATTTGCGGAGACAAAAATGCGAGGTGCAAAAACAGAAAATCCCAAATTGTGATATCGCTTTTAGCGAGATCGCTAATTGCAAAATCGCTATTAGCGAAAATCACAAAAAGCGTGTCGCATTGGAAGCAGGGTAATGACATCACAACCAGGAAGTCATTCAGTCCATGCTTCATTCAGTGCCCAGAGGAGTTCAGAGGAGGAGGAAGAGTACTGGAGATGAGCTGAAACACACCCAAGTCTTTATCCAGCAACTTTCTGTGACACAGGATGGACAAAACAGCATCAGGGGAGAGTGCCACGCGCAGAAAGAGGAAGATGAAGTTCAGTGAGAGGGAACTAGAATATCTCATTGAGGAGGTCAGCAAGAGCCATGACAAGCTCTTTGGAAAAATGTCCCTGAAAGTACAGAGGCAGAAAAAAGATAGATATGGCTAGGCATAAAGAGCAAGGTGAATGCTGTGGGTGTCACACACCGCAGCATCGATGACTCAACAAAAAGGTGGTACGACCTGAGGATACGTGCCAAAGAATGCATCGCTGAAAGACTGAAGGAGGCAGGTGCCACAGGAGGGGGACCATCAACTGCACCCAACAACACAGCCCTGGAGGATCTTGTGGAGGCGACTATCCTGCCTGAGGCAGTTGTTGGAGTCAGACATCTGGACCCACCGGCGCAGCAAGTGCCCCGCAAGGTAAGATGCATGCAAGCGTAATCCTTTACGTAATGTATAATTGTGCACATACACCCGGGCAAATCACAGTGTACAGATCAAACTCCAGTCCATGTTTCCCCTCATACAATTAATGCATCATGGGAGTTGTAGGCATGTCAGCCAAGTAGGCGTTCCAAAGCAACAATGGCAAGCAAAACATACCAAAACTGCATGGCAGTCAGTATTTTCAGTCAGTAATTTAATGTGAGCAAAGTATGCCTAATGTAAAACAATTGTAGGATTAACCAAAATTAACACTGCACTGTTTCACATCACAGATGCAGCCGAGGCAGACTCCGAAGATAGTGAGTGCCTCCACATCTCTGAGACACCTGCTGAGACCGATGTTGAGACTCCAATTGCCCCAGCATGCACACCACCTGCACCACCAAAATACAGAACACATGTTCCCTCACTGCAGCCAATGGAATCCGAGCCCTCTCCTGCCCCCACTAGAGGGACCAGCCAGCCTCGTGTTGCAACACCACCAATACCACATGCACAGGTCCAACCGGGACGATGGCGCAGGTCAAGGACTCATATTAATGCACGTGAAGAGCAGGCTTTGAATGTGTTTGGAGGCGTAGAGTGCCAGATGTTATGCGTGCAGCACCTGCAAGGAAGACACATGGGCTCAATTAATCTCCAGATATCCAAACTTGCAAAGTACATCAGCACAATGACAGACAGTGTGCCTGAGCTGACCACAGTGGTTGGTGAGGGTAATAGGCAGACAAACTGAAGCCTACAGGAGCTCACCCGGGCACTGCTTGCGGGACGAAGCACTAACTGGAGAAGGCATTGCCAGAGCATGATCCTTATGTCAGGCAATACAAGAGCCACCAACAAGCTCTGCAACACCACTGCGCTGCTGGCATGGCGCTCAGTGACAATGCAAATAGATCGTGTACATTTCTGTGGGGATGTTGCCAGGGCCCTAGGACAAGTGACCACTGCTGTGGAACATATCCAGGCCAGGACTGTGGGTGGCATCAACTTGACAGGGGAGGAGGGGAGTGAGGAGGCATCGAGCCTTAGTAGCCTGTCGGTGCGAGTGACTAGTGCCAGGAGGCACAGTTCCTGCAGCACCACATCTTCAGTCACACATCATGGTGATGTAGCAGACAGATGTGAAAGGAGGCTGGGAGTATGTGGCAGGAGACGCGAGCCAGGCATGTCCTCGTTTTTTGGCCATGGTGGTGTAACTATGGTCAATTACAACCTAGTGATTGCTATTCAGAGTGTGGAACTGTAATTTGACTTTATACCTCAATGGAATCACAGTCATATTTTGCACTTATATCTTTGTGGCTAAATATGGGCTCATGTTAATAAATACTTTTGGGTTCACCATTTAGTTGTATGGCTCATCATTAGCTACCTCAGAAATAATGTTGGGTGATGTGTGCAGATCTCCTTTGGGTGAACAAAGCAAAACCAAAGGGGATGATGGACGGAGTGCTGAACATTGCAAGCACTCACACCCAGTCAACTGATCTCGGTTTAATCCATAATCATTCTTTAGCTCACTCCGCCACCCCAGTTCAGTCATAGCCATATGCACATCAGTCTGACCCTGTGCCTCATGGGAACAGTCCAGCCCGAACTGCCAAGGCATGTCTTCCCTGGACCGGAAACAAGCATCCTGGGAAAGGTTTCTGACTAATCAGCCATCATCAGCCAGGCTAGCTTGAATCCAGTGGCAAAGTGAGCAAGGGACCCACGTTTGGGCATACCCTGCCAACTTAGGACGAACAAAGCAAAACCAAAGGGGATGATGTACGGAGTGTTGAACATTGCAAGCACTCACCCCCAGTCAACTTATCTGGGTTTAATCCATCATCATTCTTTAGCTCACTCTGCCAACCCAGTTAAGACATGGCCATATGCAAATCAATCTGACCCTGTGCCTCATGGGAACAGTCCAGCCCAAACTGCCAAGCCATGTCTTCCCTGGACCAGAAATAAGCATCCTGGGACTGGTTTCTGGTTAATCAGCCGTCATCAGCTAGGCTAGCTTGAATCCAGTGGCAAAGTGAGCAAAAGATCCACGTCTGGGCATATCCTGCCAACTTAGGGTGAACAAAGCAAAACCAAAGGGGATGATGGACGGAGTGTTGAACATTGAAAGCACTCACCCCCAGTCAACTGATCTGGGCTTAATACATCATCATTCTTTAGCTCACTCCGCCACCCCACTTCAGACTTGGTCATTTGCAAATCAGTCTGACCCTGTGCCTCATGGGAACAGTCCAGCCCGAATTGCCAAGCCATGTCTTCCCTGGACCGGAAGCAAGCATCCTGGGACCGGTTTATGGCTAATCAACCGTCATCAGCCAGGCTAGCTTGAATCCAGTGGCAAAGTGAGCAAGGGACCCACGACTGGGCATACCCTGCCAACTTAGGGCGAGTAAAAGCAAAACCAAAGGGGATGATGGACGGAGTGTTGAACATTGCAAGCACTCACCCCCAGTCAACTGATCTGTGTTTAATCCATCATCATTCTTTAGCTCACTTCGCCACCCCAGTTCAGACACGGCCATATGCAAATCAGTCAGACCCTGTGCCTCATGGGAACAGTCCAGCCCGAACTGCCAAGCCATGTTGTTTTTGCATGTCTCCTTTGCCCTTCTGCTGAGTTTGCCACATGCACTTGTCGGTGTTGTGTGGGTAATTGGTCACCCCCATCAGACTCACTGTCGGACAGCTCGATGTTTATGCCTCTTCTTTTGGCAATGTTGTGCAACATGGCATATGCAGCCACAATCCTGCATCAGGTCTCTGGGCTGAACTGCAACGCTTCACCAGTTTTGTGTAGAATGCAAAAGCAACTTTTCAGTATTCCAAAGGTGCATTCAATCATATTCCGTGTGCTGATTTGTGCAGCATTGTACCTCTGCTCATGTGGTGTGGCTCGGTTGAGGTATGGTGTCAAGATGTAGTCCCGCACGGCGTATGCGCTGTCACTACAGGGTGGAAAGCAAAGGGTTAGCCACAGTTTTGCAATAACATTTGTTTGATTGATGTTGTAAACAGGTGTATGTATGTACCAAGTAGATGTTCTTTGCCAAATTCACTCCTGAACAGACGCCTGTGGATGCCACTGTGCCGAAATATATAGGAGCCATGGGTGCTTCCTGGAAATTGTGCACGATGTCCGTTATGATATGCTGTGCATTGCACACTACTTGCACATTAATTGAGTGATAGGATTTCCTGTTCCTGAAGATGTATTCATTCGCTGTTGTAGGACAGATAGGAACATGCGTACAGTCTATGCATCCGATCACATGAAGGAATTGTGCTACCTGGTAGAAGTCAAGTTTTGTCTTATTCAACTCCTGTGGGGTTGTGGGAAAGGTGGAGTGAGTGTGGATCTTTGCCATCATGGCAGCAAGGAAGCTTTTGAAGAAGCGTGAGAGTGAGCTTTGTGATAGCCCTCCAGCTACGGCTACTACCCCCTGGAAACTGCCTGACGCAAGTAGGTGCAGGCAACATAGGACCTGTACATGTGTAGGGATAGCATGGGTCCCACGGGTCTGGCACTGCAATAGGGGTTCCAGTTCTGCAATTAGGTGCATGATCATTGCACGGTTCAGCCTGTAATTAGCGTAGATTTCATCCTCTGTTTGGCAGAGCAATGTTATGCGCACTCGGAAAATCCTCTCCTGCATTCTCCTTCTACGCTGGGCTGGTGCATGCATCCTCATCATCCTTGCCATCTCGTAGAGGACTGCCATTGTGAAAGGCTTTTGGGGTCTCCTGAATCAGTTTTAAAGGGTTTCTGATTAGTGGTACCTGTGCAAATTCTTTTTTTTTACTTTACCACCTGATTGTGATTCTCCTTATTCTGCTCTTGCTAATTTGACATTTTCATGGTATTCGCTAATTGCGATATTCCATGCATTTCATTGCGATTCTTTATTTGCTAATCGCTATTTGCGGTTTTTGTTGTATGTGTCGCTGTTCAGGATTTAAAAAGTTGCTTCTCGCTAATTTTGCAGGAGGTATATCTGTGATTTTCTTGTATTTTTGGTATTTTGGTTCCTGCATTGGAAGCTGTTGTTTCGCGGTCGCTAACGGTCTATTTTAGCGATTCACAATTTTTGCAAGAATATTTATGTTTGATGCATGTGCCAATAAAATCTGTTCATATTTTGGAACATGTTGCCTATTTGCCAGAGAAAGACTTCAGACGCGAGATGATCCAGGGATCTAGGTACAATGGTCTGCTTAAGTTACAGCCTCATCAGACAGCTGTTCAACTTCGTCCCCCTAGTACTTTTCAATATCTGTCAATGTGTCCTCACCAAGGTGCTCTACAAAATGCATTTGGCCTTGAGTCGTCGTCATCGATTAAGCATGTAGATGCATCCTGCTGGAAGGGTTTCAACTACCAAAAATATGTTAGTGCAAACATAGAAACCTTCACCAAGACTAATAACTACATCTAATACATTTATAGTAAACACCACCCAAACTTAATGTATCCCCTTAGTTCACTTAGGAACCTTTATTACAATATGTACAGAAGTGTTGTCGCACTTTACATCTGATTACGTAGGAGCTATGCTCTGATATAGGTTGTTTTCACTTGTATTTATTTGCTTCAAATATATATTTTATGTACACTTTTACAGATTTTGAGCAAGCCTAAATGCCTGATTCAGCCCGACCACTTGGGCACGTGTTTATGTCAATTGACTTGTCTAAGTCTTAGATGAAACTTTGAAGGTCATTTGGACATGTTTTGACTATTTTTGCACTTTCATTTAATTTGAATGCATCAAATTTTAATGGCGACTTCAATTAGATGTATCCTTGAAGACCTTGGCAGAACTACATTTTTAGCTGCTTCTTTTAAACGGTTAATCTTTTGCTTACATTTGGTTTCGACTTTACAATCTTTATTTCTATTAATGTATTGCTTTCTAGGTGTTCACACATAAAACTGTGTTCGTTTTTTCTTTTGTGACTTGATGCTCAGTCAAGCTGCTAAAGGCCAGTTAAGGTTACCATTTATGAAACTTTTTTGCCTCAGTGGATTTTAATGTTTGAACAGTGTGTGAGTTCAGCCACAGCTTAGTGTAAAACTGTGACTTATCTCTCCCATGAGCAGTTAGTTGAATTTCACGTACAGGCTGAGAACATTCTCTCTAAAAACGACCAAACGATTATGTTTGTGGCAAAAGATGAATTGCAACGTTCATCTTTGGAAGCAACATACATAAATGATAACAACAGAGTGAAATTACACTTCATGAATTCAAAATAAAACTATGTTCTAGGTAACAGAAAAATACGTTGAAAACGAAGCAACACTGGTGGAGGGAAGTGATACGGGACAATTGTATTGAGCACAAAAAAGCGTGTGAGAAATAATTATTTATCTTGTTATGAAATTAACAAAACATAATTGTATGCAGCGACCTCATATACGTGAGAGATTCTTAAATGATTTCAGATGTCTCTTGAATGGCATGTGATGTTTGTTCTGTGTCGGTATTGATCATATGGTACAGAAATGCTGATTGGGAATTCTGTTATGGAACTGTCTATAACTGTGCCAGCAGTGTCATTTCAGCTTCGGCCTCCATGTGATGCACTACTTCCTGGTCTCCCTCATTAAAGTGCCTACTGATTTCTAACAAATGTATGTGTTTTTAAATACTCATAAACGGAGCGATAATTAAACAACATTCACTTTCAAGAACTTTCTAGAAGTTTGACTTTCAAGAACCCACGTTTACATTCATAGACGTTTTCAGGTACTCTTGTCTGACCAGCATGTTTTGGCTGCCCTGAGTGGCATATTGCTTAATGGGGGCGCAGAGCATATGGTGTTTCCGGCGGTATTTACGTGTAATCTTTTGAATGATATTTTCTGTACTGGCCATGTGGGACTATGTCAGTGCTGTGCCTCAACGTGTGCCTGTGTGCCTCCCACTCCATGTTGTTCACGCTTCTGTTGTGTGTCCATGTGTGAGAAACAGCATTCGGCAGCTATCATCCTTTGTCATGCCCAGCATTCTTCACAGGGGACTGTGATTGGTTTGCTTATGCAGAGCCACTGGTGTTCTATGCACTTCAAGAGTGTAAACTGAATTCATTTACCTGACATCACTCTGAGTTAATGTTTTACCCCAGATAGTACACCTCAGAGACAGCAAGCAGTGTTTGCTTCTTTCTGTTTCCTGAGCAGGGTGACTGTAGATAAAGCACTGACTCAGAGAAATATGAAATTCCTAAATTTACTTTACACACTACAGCCATATAAAGCAGGAACAAAGCCCACATGATACGGCCCTTGGAGCTCCACTTACAGGGTTGCTCACAAATGTGACGTACACTTACACTTCTGTGTAACTTTACTACTTTGGGAAATTCACCAAATCCGAGTGTAAAGTTACTCGAAAGAGTGTAGACATGCCCTCAGAGCCCGAAACAGGGGATGGAGCCAAATATACCAGTCTAATGGTACTACTGCCAAAAAGAAGCAGTCTTTAATTTGGCCTCCCATTGAAATTCACTGGGAATTAAATTAGAACCCCAATTAAAATTGTGCTTTTATACAAACCCAAAGGTTACAGGGATGTTATTGTTAGGAACCATAACTAAAAAAACCTTAGATATTCACACAAAAAAGGCTAGAGGGACGTGATACTTTGCCACAGATGTTAACACACACAAAACCGTCGAATTCCAGCAGATATAGTTATCTCAAGGAACCATAACTCGTGTCCTAAGGTAACTATAAGGAGCACCCTGGCCATGCAGAGTTCTCTCATCAATAATTTCACTGCAAATGTTACAGTGAGAGTATCAATGATGTAATAGAAGATGTCATGAGGGATATAACATATTGGGGTAATTAGCAGTGTGTGGCGAAGGCGTGATTTATAGCTATCTTAGGGAACAAGTCATAGTTATTTGAGATAACTATAACTGCATCATTTCTATGGTTTTGTATGTGTAAAATCTAGAACACACTATGACATCCCTGTAACCTTTGTTTTCTTCAGTCAATTTCCAAGCTTTTTAAAGTGTTATTTCCAACTATAACATCCCTGTAACCTGATTATGTGTGTGTGTGTGGTTGTGTGGGTATGTAAGTGGGTGTGTGAGTGTGTGGTGTGTGTTAGTGTGTGTGTGACTGGCTGTGTGGGTTTGTGTGTGGGTAAGGGAGTGACTGTAGATGTGTGAGTGGCTTTGAGGGCTTTTGAGTGAGTGTGTTAATGGCTGTATGGGTGAGTGAGTGTTTGTATAGCTTTGTAAGTGGGGTTGTTAGTGGATGTGGGAAAGCTGTGTGGGTCTGTAAGTGGCTGTGTGAGTGGTTTTGAGGGCCTGTGAGTGGTTGTGTGAGTGGCTGCATGGGTGTGTGCGTGGGTGTGTGAGTGGTTGTGTTGGTATGTAAGTTGGGTTATAGGAAACTGCCTCTTTTTACATGGTTTGCCCCCACTTTTTGCCTGATGTAAGTTTGAACTGTAAGTGCACTGGGGCCCTGCTAACCAGGTCCCCAGTGCCAGATCTCTTTCCCCAAAACGGTATCACGATTGGCACAACTTCCAAGGCCTCTGTAAGTCCCTAATAAATGGTATCCATGGTACCCAGTGTATGCGTACTGAGGAGGGTCCACTAGGGCTACAGCACTGGCTGTGCCACCTGAGAGCCCCTTACCAAGGTGATGCCCTCTGCCATTGCAGGCTCCATGACTTGGTGCGGAGAAATCTGAAGAGTGGACATAGCACACATCTCTGTGCACCATGTCTCCCATACACTGCATGATCTATACTAAGTCATCTCTACTGCAGGTACTTAAGCCTAAGGCAGGGTGCACTATATCCTATTTGTGGGCATACAACATGAACAGATATACCCCTACAATTTCCAGTCCATTCTGGGATGTTGTAAGGGCACAGAGAAGCCATAAAGAGTGTATGGCTGGATACTTGTCAAAACTAGTTTCCTAGGTCCATGATGGCTTCTCAGATTTTTAAGATGTTTGGTAACAAGCATCTTGTCTTAATCAATCCTCACTGAAGACAGTGATGGGTTTAAAATTACATTCATATAGGAAAGCCTTTTAGAGGGTCATCATAAAACCTACCAAGCACTGGTGTGGTTCCTGCCTTATTTTCGCCAACCTGCCTCTACCAGATATGTTTCTGATATCATGGGGAGGGAGCCAGCACTCTCAGAGGACAGAGACAAAGCCTGCGCTGGGTGGAGGTGTTTCACACCTCTTCCAGGACAGGATGACCTACCTGGGCAGGAAGCTTCAAAGGCAATTCTGCCTTTGAAATCCAACACAAGACCTCCTAATAGTGGGGGAAGCCATTCCCCCTTTCCTGATCCACCTTTGGCAGAAGGAAAGGGGGGAAAATTTGTTAGATGAGGAGGAGGGTCCCCACATAACCTACACCACCACTAGGGCAGGGCAGGCGATATGAACCCCACTCCTGAAATTCCGCCATCTTGGAATGATGGAGAAACCTCAAAACAGAGCTAGCGCAGTGCCCCTCCCCACAGGAAGTGGTCACTAGAGGGTGTAGATACCCTATAGTTAAGTAGCCCATTAGCATCTACCTGTCTCTCCTTGTAATACCCCTAAATTCAGTATTTAGGTGGCATTCTGAGAGCTGAACATCATATTTGATAGGCAAGAGAAGACCAGGCCAAATAATACCTGCTGCTCCACAACTGAAGCTCTGCTGCAGAAGAAAAATATGTCAAACCTTGCCTCCTGCTCCTAGGACTCGATAGTCGCTGCTGCTGTGTTGTTCTGAAACCTGAAAAGACTCCAAGAACCCCCATAATTCTTCCATCCTTCAAGAAATCACAGTAAAGCTCCCTTGGAGTGAAGGTATCACTCCCCTGCACACCACAGGCACCAATCCTGTGAAGCCTGGTTTGTCGACTTGCTGTTCCCCAATGATCTCAGTACAGCACCAAAAAAAAGCAGTACAACTGCTTCAGAGGATCGGCTCAGCCCAATTGTCCCAAGATCGCTGCTCCATCTTGCCTGCTCCATACATCAAGCACCTCAAGAGGCTTGATCCCCAGCTGACCTGTTCACACTGCACCCGGCCCCACCATCCCCAGCACTGACACGCAGCCCTGATTCTGAGGTCCCTAGGTACCTGCAAACTGTTACCTCTAAGGAGACCCACCAGACTTACCTGTAAGTCTAGCTGTGCAGTGATTTTTCAAGTGGCCTTCTTCATCTTTTCACACCAGCTTCTAAGACCTCAGCACCTCTGCTCCTGGCTGATCCAGGATGCTCCTGAACTTTTCCTACTGGAACTTTGGACCTGGTCCCGACATCAACCGAAAACAGTAAACTTTGTGAAAGCATTGCCTGAATTTCTATGCATTTTTCAGCTTTTTCCACATTGTTCCCCATGGTGAGTGATTGCACATAGAAGTGATATAGTTTCCAAAGTTTGACAAATTATAAGTCTGAAAGTACATACCTTAGAACTGTGTTTCTCGACTTAAAAATGATAATTAAATCGATATTATTTTTCCAAATTGGTGTTGGATTTATTCTTGAGTGTGAGTCTCATTTATTGCCTTTGTGAGTACAGTTAATGTTAAACACTACCCTTGGATAAGCCTAACTGCTCTCCCACACTACCACAAAAAGAGAGTTAGTATTATCTACTTTTGCCTCTACCTGTCTTTTGGGGATCTCCAACACTCATTTTGGTAGACTGTGCAGAGAGGAGGATTCCTAAAGTGAGCATGTGAGTTGGTGTGTGGATCTGTGAGTGAGTGTGTGAGTGTATGTTTTCTTTTTGAATATGTTCCCCAAATTCACCTGAACCCATGAGGATCCGGGAGGATCTGCGGATCCTTCTCTGGTAAAAAGAGAAAGGCTTTTGGACATGTTATTGCCCATGAAGGGTCCCTCACAGACCCCTTTATTAGTACCATGGAGTCAGTTTACCTCTACCCTGATGTATTCGATCATTTTTTAACTTTATGTCCCCGCTATAAACTGCATCCGAAAGTACAAAATTGTGGCCAAAACCTTCCTCTCAGGTGCCAGTCAGCCAATCATGGCATTGCTGTTGGCACGTGGATTCATGAATCCGAGGTGAATCTGAAGAGGTTCTGCGAAGGATCTGCATCCCTGGATATTGTAATTTGCATTTTCTTTAATATTTACAAAACTACTGTATAGATTTACACCAAATTACAACAAATATTTGCAATGCAATAGGTCTCAACTTTGTGACCTTATAAGTTTTTAGTTACAAAAACAGTCCCTACTTGTGGACACAATGGTATACTGAGCTAATAATCACACACCTGATGTTATGTCTTTTGTCTAGCCGGACAAGGAATTCATTTAACAATTTTCTTAATAAAAACTGAATGAACACATTAATAACAAGTGGGCACAGCCGTGACCCACAACATTCAGACAAAACAACGAACAGAATGGTAATCGTTGTTTTGTCTGAATGTTGTGGGTCACGGCTGTGCCCACTTGTTATTAATGTGTTCATTCAGTTTTTATTAAGAAAATTGTTAAATAAATTCCTTGTCCGGCTGGACAAAAGACATAACACTTATCAGGCGTGTGATTATTAGCTCAGTATACCATTGTGTCCACAAGTAGGGACCACTGTTTTTGTAACATGATACTGCCCAAGGTCCCTATGGCATACCTTTTGGGTTCCCTTGTCTTTCTTAAACTTATAAGTTTTTAGCTATGAAGCACATTATACTGGGTAAAACAAATCTGGTATTTTTCTGACATCTGCTAGTTGTTTTCTATAAAGACAGTTAAACAGAGGCAGATGGTAGAAAAAAAGAAAGTCACAAAGCAGACATTTATTCTGGTATTTTACTGACTTCTGCTGGTTGTTTTCTATCAAGACGATTAAATAGAGGCAGTTACTAGGAAAAGTAGTCCCTAAGCAAAAGTGAAAGATGACAAGTCCTGGGGAAACGGTCCAAAGCCCACACAAATGCTTACAATAGATCTTCCAAGCAGTGCAAGTGCTTTCTAGGCTTTTGTAGTTCGGACTGGACTGTTCCCATGGGGCACAGGGTCAGCGCTGATTTGCATATCGCCATTGTCTAACCCAGGGTGGTGTGGAGTGGAAAAACGATGGATTTGGGCCCAGATCTTTGGACTGGGGTGAATGTGTGACATTGATCCACATTCTGTCCATCATTGTTGTGTTTGCAGTTACCGCTCTAAGTGTACTGGGGATGCTCAGACGTAAGTCCCAGGCACTCCACACCACTGGAATCAAGCTAGCCGGGCTGATGAGAGGTGTTACCTCGAAACCGGGCCGGTCCTCGGATGCTTGTTTCCGTTCTGGGAAGGACATGGCTTTTGTAGTTCGGACTGGACTGTTCCCATGGGGCACAGGGTCAGCGCTGATTTGCATATCGCCATTGTCTAACCCAGGGTGGTGTGGAGTGGAAAAACGATGGATTTGGGCCCTGATCTTTGGACTGGGGTGAATGTGTGACATTGATCCACATTCTGTCCATCATTGTTGTGTTTGCAGTTACCGCTCTAAGTGTACTGGGGATGCTCAGACGTGAGTCCCAGGCACTCCACACCACTGGAATCAAGCTAGCCGGGCTGATGAGAGGTGTTACCTCGAAACCGGGCCGGTCCTCGGATGCTTGTTTCCGTTCTGGGAAGGACATGGCTTTTGTAGTTCGGACTGGACTGTTCCCATGGGGCACAGGGTCAGCGCTGATTTGCATATCGCCATTGTCTAACCCAGGGTGGTGTGGAGTGGAAAAACGATGGATTTGGGCCCAGATCTTTGGACTGGGGTGAATGTGTGACATTGATCCACATTCTGTCCATCATTGTTGTGTTTGCAGTTACCGCTCTAAGTGTACTGGGGATGCTCAGACGTGAGTCCCAGGCACTCCACACCACTGGAATCAAGCTAGCCGGGCTGATGAGAGGTGTTACCTCGAAACCGGGCCGGTCCTCGGATGCTTGTTTCCGTTCTGGGAAGGACATGGCTTTTGTAGTTCGGACTGGACTGTTCCCATGGGGCACAGGGTCAGCGCTGATTTGCATATCGCCATTGTCTAACCCAGGGTGGTGTGGAGTGGAAAAACAATGGATTTGGGCCCAGATCTTTGGACTGGGGTGAATGTGTGACATTGATCCACATTCTGTCCATCATTGTTGTGTTTGCAGTTACCGCTCTAAGTGTACTGGGGATGCTCAGACGTGAGTCCCAGGCACTCCACACCACTGGAATCAAGCTAGCCGGGCTGATGAGAGGTGTTACCTCGAAACCGGGCCGGTCCTCGGATGCTTGTTTCCGTTCTGGGAAGGACATGGCTTTTGTAGTTCGGACTGGACTGTTCCCATGGGGCACAGGGTCAGCGCTGATTTGCATATCGCCATTGTCTAACCCAGGGTGGTGTGGAGTGGAAAAACGATGGATTTGGGCCCAGATCTTTGGACTGGGGTGAATGTGTGACATTGATCCACATTCTGTCCATCATTGTTGTGTTTGCAGTTACCGCTCTAAGTATACTGGGGATGCTCAGACGTGAGTCCCAGGCACTCCACACCACTGGAATCAAGCTAGCCGGGCTGATGAGAGGTGTTACCTCGAAACTGGGCCGGTCCTCGGATGCTTGTTTCCGTTCTGGGAAGGACATGGCTTTTGTAGTTCGGACTGGACTGTTCCCATGGGGCACAGGGTCAGCGCTAATTTGCATATCGCCATTGTCTAACCCAGGGTGGTGTGGAGTGGAAAAACGATGGATTTGGGCCCAGATCTTTGGACTGGGGTGAATGTGTGACATTGATCCACATTCTGTCCATCATTGTTGTGTTTGCAGTTACCGCTCTAAGTGTACTGGGGATGCTCAGACGTGAGTCCCAGGCACTCCACACCACTGGAATCAAGCTAGCCGGGCTGATGAGAGGTGTTACCTCGAAACTGGGCCGGTCCTCGGATGCTTGTTTTCGTTCTGGGAAGGACATGGCTTTTGTAGTTCGGACTGGACTGTTCCCATGGGGCACAGGGTCAGCGCTGATTTGCATATCGCCATTGTCTAACCCAGGGTGGTGTGGAGTGGAAAAACGATGGATTTGGGCCCAGATCTTTGGACTGGGGTGAATGTGTGACATTGATCCACATTCTGTCCATCATTGTTGTGTTTGCAGTTATTGATCTAAAAAGGGAGCTTTCTGGACCAGGAGCTACCTTTCTGCCAAATTTGGTCTCATTCTGTCCAGCGGATTGGGCTATAGTAGTGTCTAAAATCTCTACGGGAATTAACATGGGAAATGCACTTTTTTTGACTGCCCGTTTCTCAACCCCCACTTAAAGGATCACCCTGAAACTTTCCATGCACAATAAGACTTAATGGAAAAAAACATTTAGGCATATGAGGAGGAGGGTCCCCACATAACCTACACCACCACTAGGGCAGGGCAGGCGATATGAACCCCACTCCTGAAATTCCGCCATCTTGGAATGATGGAGAAACCTCAAAACAGAGCTAGCGCAGTGCCCCTCCCCACAGGAAGTGGTCACTAGAGGGTGTAGATACCCTATAGTTAAGTAGCCCATTAGCATCTACCTGTCTCTCCTTGTAATACCCCTAAATTCAGTATTTAGGTGGCATTCTGAGAGCTGAACATCATATTTGATAGGCAAGAGAAGACCAGGCCAAATAATACCTGCTGCTCCACAACTGAAGCTCTGCTGCAGAAGAAAAATATGTCAAACCTTGCCTCCTGCTCCTAGGACTCGATAGTCGCTGCTGCTGTGTTGTTCTGAAACCTGAAAAGACTCCAAGAACCCCCATAATTCTTCCATCCTTCAAGAAATCACAGTAAAGCTCCCTTGGAGTGAAGGTATCACTCCCCTGCACACCACAGGCACCAATCCTGTGAAGCCTGGTTTGTCGACTTGCTGTTCCCCAATGATCTCAGTACAGCACCAAAAAAAAGCAGTACAACTGCTTCAGAGGATCGGCTCAGCCCAATTGTCCCAAGATCGCTGCTCCATCTTGCCTGCTCCATACATCAAGCACCTCAAGAGGCTTGATCCCCAGCTGACCTGTTCACACTGCACCCGGCCCCACCATCCCCAGCACTGACACGCAGCCCTGATTCTGAGGTCCCTAGGTACCTGCAAACTGTTACCTCTAAGGAGACCCACCAGACTTACCTGTAAGTCTAGCTGTGCAGTGATTTTTCAAGTGGCCTTCTTCATCTTTTCACACCAGCTTCTAAGACCTCAGCACCTCTGCTCCTGGCTGATCCAGGATGCTCCTGAACTTTTCCTACTGGAACTTTGGACCTGGTCCCGACATCAACCGAAAACAGTAAACTTTGTGAAAGCATTGCCTGAATTTCTATGCATTTTTCAGCTTTTTCCACATTGTTCCCCATGGTGAGTGATTGCACATAGAAGTGATATAGTTTCCAAAGTTTGACAAATTATAAGTCTGAAAGTACATACCTTAGAACTGTGTTTCTCGACTTAAAAATGATAATTAAATCGATATTATTTTTCCAAATTGGTGTTGGATTTATTCTTGAGTGTGAGTCTCATTTATTGCCTTTGTGAGTACAGTTAATGTTAAACACTACCCTTGGATAAGCCTAACTGCTCTCCCACACTACCACAAAAAGAGAGTTAGTATTATCTACTTTTGCCTCTACCTGTCTTTTGGGGATCTCCAACACTCATTTTGGTAGACTGTGCAGAGAGGAGGATTCCTAAAGTGAGCATGTGAGTTGGTGTGTGGATCTGTGAGTGAGTGTGTGAGTGTATGTTTTCTTTTTGAATATGTTCCCCAAATTCACCTGAACCCATGAGGATCCGGGAGGATCTGCGGATCCTTCTCTGGTAAAAAGAGAAAGGCTTTTGGACATGTTATTGCCCATGAAGGGTCCCTCACAGACCCCTTTATTAGTACCATGGAGTCAGTTTACCTCTACCCTGATGTATTCGATCATTTTTTAACTTTATGTCCCCGCTATAAACTGCATCCGAAAGTACAAAATTGTGGCCAAAACCTTCCTCTCAGGTGCCAGTCAGCCAATCATGGCATTGCTGTTGGCACGTGGATTCATGAATCCGAGGTGAATCTGAAGAGGTTCTGCGAAGGATCTGCATCCCTGGATATTGTAATTTGCATTTTCTTTAATATTTACAAAACTACTGTATAGATTTACACCAAATTACAACAAATATTTGCAATGCAATAGGTCTCAACTTTGTGACCTTATAAGTTTTTAGTTACAAAAACAGTCCCTACTTGTGGACACAATGGTATACTGAGCTAATAATCACACACCTGATGTTATGTCTTTTGTCTAGCCGGACAAGGAATTCATTTAACAATTTTCTTAATAAAAACTGAATGAACACATTAATAACAAGTGGGCACAGCCGTGACCCACAACATTCAGACAAAACAACGAACAGAATGGTAATCGTTGTTTTGTCTGAATGTTGTGGGTCACGGCTGTGCCCACTTGTTATTAATGTGTTCATTCAGTTTTTATTAAGAAAATTGTTAAATAAATTCCTTGTCCGGCTGGACAAAAGACATAACACTTATCAGGCGTGTGATTATTAGCTCAGTATACCATTGTGTCCACAAGTAGGGACCACTGTTTTTGTAACATGATACTGCCCAAGGTCCCTATGGCATACCTTTTGGGTTCCCTTGTCTTTCTTAAACTTATAAGTTTTTAGCTATGAAGCACATTATACTGGGTAAAACAAATCTGGTATTTTTCTGACATCTGCTAGTTGTTTTCTATAAAGACAGTTAAACAGAGGCAGATGGTAGAAAAAAAGAAAGTCACAAAGCAGACATTTATTCTGGTATTTTACTGACTTCTGCTGGTTGTTTTCTATCAAGACGATTAAATAGAGGCAGTTACTAGGAAAAGTAGTCCCTAAGCAAAAGTGAAAGATGACAAGTCCTGGGGAAACGGTCCAAAGCCCACACAAATGCTTACAATAGATCTTCCAAGCAGTGCAAGTGCTTTCTAGGCTTTTGTAGTTCGGACTGGACTGTTCCCATGGGGCACAGGGTCAGCGCTGATTTGCATATCGCCATTGTCTAACCCAGGGTGGTGTGGAGTGGAAAAACGATGGATTTGGGCCCAGATCTTTGGACTGGGGTGAATGTGTGACATTGATCCACATTCTGTCCATCATTGTTGTGTTTGCAGTTACCGCTCTAAGTGTACTGGGGATGCTCAGACGTAAGTCCCAGGCACTCCACACCACTGGAATCAAGCTAGCCGGGCTGATGAGAGGTGTTACCTCGAAACCGGGCCGGTCCTCGGATGCTTGTTTCCGTTCTGGGAAGGACATGGCTTTTGTAGTTCGGACTGGACTGTTCCCATGGGGCACAGGGTCAGCGCTGATTTGCATATCGCCATTGTCTAACCCAGGGTGGTGTGGAGTGGAAAAACGATGGATTTGGGCCCTGATCTTTGGACTGGGGTGAATGTGTGACATTGATCCACATTCTGTCCATCATTGTTGTGTTTGCAGTTACCGCTCTAAGTGTACTGGGGATGCTCAGACGTGAGTCCCAGGCACTCCACACCACTGGAATCAAGCTAGCCGGGCTGATGAGAGGTGTTACCTCGAAACCGGGCCGGTCCTCGGATGCTTGTTTCCGTTCTGGGAAGGACATGGCTTTTGTAGTTCGGACTGGACTGTTCCCATGGGGCACAGGGTCAGCGCTGATTTGCATATCGCCATTGTCTAACCCAGGGTGGTGTGGAGTGGAAAAACGATGGATTTGGGCCCAGATCTTTGGACTGGGGTGAATGTGTGACATTGATCCACATTCTGTCCATCATTGTTGTGTTTGCAGTTACCGCTCTAAGTGTACTGGGGATGCTCAGACGTGAGTCCCAGGCACTCCACACCACTGGAATCAAGCTAGCCGGGCTGATGAGAGGTGTTACCTCGAAACCGGGCCGGTCCTCGGATGCTTGTTTCCGTTCTGGGAAGGACATGGCTTTTGTAGTTCGGACTGGACTGTTCCCATGGGGCACAGGGTCAGCGCTGATTTGCATATCGCCATTGTCTAACCCAGGGTGGTGTGGAGTGGAAAAACAATGGATTTGGGCCCAGATCTTTGGACTGGGGTGAATGTGTGACATTGATCCACATTCTGTCCATCATTGTTGTGTTTGCAGTTACCGCTCTAAGTGTACTGGGGATGCTCAGACGTGAGTCCCAGGCACTCCACACCACTGGAATCAAGCTAGCCGGGCTGATGAGAGGTGTTACCTCGAAACCGGGCCGGTCCTCGGATGCTTGTTTCCGTTCTGGGAAGGACATGGCTTTTGTAGTTCGGACTGGACTGTTCCCATGGGGCACAGGGTCAGCGCTGATTTGCATATCGCCATTGTCTAACCCAGGGTGGTGTGGAGTGGAAAAACGATGGATTTGGGCCCAGATCTTTGGACTGGGGTGAATGTGTGACATTGATCCACATTCTGTCCATCATTGTTGTGTTTGCAGTTACCGCTCTAAGTATACTGGGGATGCTCAGACGTGAGTCCCAGGCACTCCACACCACTGGAATCAAGCTAGCCGGGCTGATGAGAGGTGTTACCTCGAAACTGGGCCGGTCCTCGGATGCTTGTTTCCGTTCTGGGAAGGACATGGCTTTTGTAGTTCGGACTGGACTGTTCCCATGGGGCACAGGGTCAGCACTAATTTGCATATCGCCATTGTCTAACCCAGGGTGGTGTGGAGTGGAAAAACGATGGATTTGGGCCCAGATCTTTGGACTGGGGTGAATGTGTGACATTGATCCACATTCTGTCCATCATTGTTGTGTTTGCAGTTACCGCTCTAAGTGTACTGGGGATGCTCAGACGTGAGTCCCAGGCACTCCACACCACTGGAATCAAGCTAGCCGGGCTGATGAGAGGTGTTACCTCGAAACTGGGCCGGTCCTCGGATGCTTGTTTTCGTTCTGGGAAGGACATGGCTTTTGTAGTTCGGACTGGACTGTTCCCATGGGGCACAGGGTCAGCGCTGATTTGCATATCGCCATTGTCTAACCCAGGGTGGTGTGGAGTGGAAAAACGATGGATTTGGGCCCAGATCTTTGGACTGGGGTGAATGTGTGACATTGATCCACATTCTGTCCATCATTGTTGTGTTTGCAGTTATTGATCTAAAAAGGGAGCTTTCTGGACCAGGAGCTACCTTTCTGCCAAATTTGGTCTCATTCTGTCCAGCGGATTGGGCTATAGTAGTGTCTAAAATCTCTACGGGAATTAACATGGGAAATGCACTTTTTTTGACTGCCCGTTTCTCAACCCCCACTTAAAGGATCACCCTGAAACTTTCCATGCACAATAAGACTTAATGGAAAAAAACATTTAGGTAAATATTGTGAAGATTCGTCAATTGACTTAAAAGATATAGGCAAGTAAAAAAGCACTTTACCTATGGAAACTAGGTCCTAATTATACCTACATACTGGCGACCGCCAGTAGAAAATATATTCATTATATATTCATGTTCACAGGAAGAACCAAAAGTTAAAGGGACATTATAGTTAATCTGACATTTCACTCTTACAACACCAGAGAAATTCAGCAGTTATAGTTAGCTGAGCTAACTATAACTCAGCCCCGCAATGCACTGCTTATGACCTCACATATTACGGTACTCATGACATGGTCAGTGGCATCACTGATGACATCACTTATGACATCTCAAATGACAACACTGATGGCATCACTGATAACATCATCCACATAATCTCTGGTGCAGCCACTCACACCCCAATTTAACCTCTCATATGCCATACTCCAACTTCCATACTACCATTCTCAAACCCATTCATAGACCAATGCCAGTACTACACAGCTACACCTACTAGTAGCGTGCCAGGAGGTGTATTTGCAAGTGGTGGAGAAAGGGGGCATGGCCTCCTATAAGATCTCAGCAATCCTGTTGTGTGGGACTTACTAGAGGTAACAGGAGTGGTAGTTGGCCCCTAAGGATCTCCTAGGGGGCCAAATACCCCTCCTATTATCTCAAGTAAGTCCCACTCCTCAGTGGGATTGCTAAGAGGTCTTCAAAGGTCATGCCTCCTTTCTCCTTTCTCCACCACTCTCCAAACGTGACTACCATTTATAAGCCATTGAAATTCACTGAAAAAAGCAAAGGTTAAGGGACATTGTAGCTAGGAATTAGCATTTAAAAAATCCTTAGAAATTCACAGAAGAAAATAAAGGTTTCTGGAACATTATAGTTAGCAAATCAAATTTAAAAAAACCTTAGAAATTCAGTGAAAAAACAAAGGTTGCAGGGACGTAATAGTTTGGGTCAGATTTCACTTGTACAAAACTAGTGAAATTTGGCAGTTCTAGTTACCTGAGCTAACTATAGCTCACTGCTTATGAACTCACATATTACATCACTCATAGCATAGTCAGTGACATCACTGATGACATCACTGATGACATCTCAAAGAAAAAGGTGACCTGTAGGTAGTTATACTAAGATGTAGTTTCCACAGAAAGAACGTTTTTCATTTGCCAATAACTTTGGCGTCGTTTGACGAATCTTTGTGAAATTTTCAAAACTAATTTGGCGCTCATGAGAATTATAGGCTGATCTGTCAAACTTTTTCTCCATGTTAGATTCCATATTAATTTCCATAGGAAACGTTAAACACAGTTACAGCCTCTTTTTGGCCTGGTTGGGTGTGTTCCTCCGGGGCGAGTAGCTCCACCCAGGGCAACTGTGGAGGGGGAGAGCAGCGATCAGCCCTGGCATGATCTGTGGAGCGACTGCACTTTTAGGGTTACTGCGGAATGCTTGTTAAGTGGGCCGCTCTCACGAGCAGTCTGAAAAGGGCACCCTGCAGAGAAAACCGCAATAAAGACTTTGGGACCTGCATGGGGTCCGTGGGGACCTTCACCTGTTTGCAGGCTGCAGGGCATACATGCGAGAGGCCCTGCTTGGGGCCAGAAGAACAGGGTGGTGAGCTTGATTCCCTGGGAGAGCCTAAGTGCTGTGGTCTGGTTCAGTGACCCCCTGCAGTGGGGTGTCCCGTGCATATGTGTTGTACTCCGGGAGGTGAAACTACCACCAATTGATCTTTGAGGATGACTGACCTCCCAATATGTGAATTGTGAAGGGTGTGGCTTTTACCTCCTGCATTCTCCATTGCATAGTCTGAGGGCAGCAAATACTCCCCTATAGAGGTACAGTTTTAGAGGTACTGCCAAACAGGCCCAGTTGCGCTACCTAGGAGTCCCTCTCTACCCCTGAGTTAAAGCGGTACAAAACCTGGTCACTGTCGGGCTGAGAATGGGTGACCACACGCTTAAACTTGGTTCCATACTGGTGGTGGAATGGTGAAAACCAGACCTAAACAGAGTGTCCTACAGTCGGGGGGTGCTTCTTTGCCCCCACATGAAAGCGGTGAGGGATGCCCATTATCCCCTCTGTTATTTGCACTAGCTATTGAACCCCTGGCAGTGTATTTCAGACAGAGAGGAGCAGGACATTGAATGACGGTGGGAGGAAAAGAACATGTGATATCATTATACACTGAGGACCTGTTTCTCTATTTAAGAGATGCCCACGAGAGTGTGATGAATGCCATAACACTGTTGGAGAAGTTTGCTGGTCTTTCAGGCTTACGGGTCAACAGGGTTAAAACATATCAGTTCCCTGTTAGAGTAGACGTGATGCGACCACTGACAATACCGACAAGTTTGAAATGGTCACCTCGGTCGTTTCAATACTTAGGTATACACCTATTCCATGCTGTCGGGATGGTAATCTGGGACAAGTAATTAGATCTCTCAAAACTAATGTACAGTTCTAGAGGTCCTAAGAACTATCGGTGATTGCATGTATTTCACTCTCTAAAATCATTATGCTTCCCAGACTCCTATATTTTTGTAAATCTCCCCATGCTCGTGGTTTAGGAACTTGGACCTGTTGCTCCGAGAGCTGATTTTTGGATGGGGGGTGACATAGGGTCTCCATGGCAGTTCTGCAGAGAGCTCCAGAGAAAGGGGGATTGTGGGTGTCACATTTTGAACAATACTATCTGGTGGCCCAGTTACTAGGGCTGGCTCACTGGCTGGATGGTGGGGACCTTGAGTTACTGGGCCCTATTGGTAAGTCCTCTAACCAAGGACTACTACTGGTAAAACTAATCAACACAAAGGTGAATACACCCACTCCTGGGGTGTTGCTGAGGATAGCGTTACAATGCTGGTGGAGATGTGTAAGACGCAAACACGGGACAACCCTCAATGCCCCAGACCTGCCCCTTGTGTGCCTGTCACATGGAGACCCCCCTCCCCTTTTACAAATTCCCATTTAGCTGAATCGATGGTTGCTGGACTGGTGAGAACTGGAGACTGCTTTCAATTAAGAGAGCTCCTGCCCTTTAATGACTTGATCGAGCAATGTGGGTTGCCACTTGGTCGGTTCCTAACGTACTATTCAATTGTTAGGACTATGGCCTGGGAGTCAAGGAGAATTAGATGTACATGTGGTTCTACAGGCATTGGTGACTCTGAGCTTAGCCCAGCATCTGTTAAAATGGCTCTACAGAGCACTAATGGAAATGGCCATGGGACCACTAACGAAGACACAAGATAAGTGTACATCACTGCGAGGGAGTTAACAGATGCAGAACGGAATAGGTTTGTTGAAAGCCCTAAACGTATTTCCAGGACCACCAGTTTTAAATATATACAATTCAACTACCTGCACATGGCAGTTTTGACCCTGCACTGTTTACAAGCTATACACCTGTACTAGGTTTAGGATGCCCAATGCAGAGTTCCTGCCATTGACATGGGATTGCCCAAGGCTGAGGAGATATTGGGAAGCAGTTATCGCCATGATTAATGGGTAACCCTGGGCAAAGCACTATGCTACGCTTGCATAGTTTGCAAAGTTTGCGCTACTTCGCACTACGCAAACTGCACGTAGCACAGTGCAAATACACGTAGCATAGTGTAGTGTAGTGCAGCGGTAATTTTTTGCTTGCTCGCGGTCCTCAACGTCAAGTTGGCGACCGCGAGCAAGCAAAATGACATCCCTTCGAGATTTTTTCCTCGTACGCGATGAGCAACATCAAGTTGCCGATCGTGAGCGTGGAAAATAAACCTCCCAGCGAGATTCTCAAAGTGGGGAGGTCAGGTTTCTCATTGCGAGTGGTCGCGTATGCTCGCAACCGCTCGCGATGAGAAACTACCAGTCCGTGTTGGGAAAGGTGCTGCTCGAGTAAAAATCTACTCGAGTGGCAGAAAACTACAGCTCGCACTGTACAAGATGCTGTTTTCAATGATTGCACAGTGCCGGATGCTTTTCCGCACTGTGCAATCATTGAAAATGGCATCTTGCACAGTGCGAACAGGGTACTACGCAATTCTCGTAGTGCTACGCGTAGCTCGCGTAGTGCGAAGTGCACTTTGCGTAGCTTTGCGTAGCGCTACTTCACAAACTATGCCCAGCTCTATTAATGGGGTTCTGGAACAAACCCTCGCGTGCATGGCAGAGGTCTGCCTGCTTGGACTTTTCCCCAGGCCCTAAGCATATAAGGTAGGCACTAGATTTATAGATCTAGCGCTCATTTTTGCGAGATGCCACCTAGCCCTGAAGTGGATGTCGAAGTTGAGTCCTTCGGCAGAAACGTGGGAACGAGACGTAGAAAAGTAGGCTAGGGCAGAAGAGAGGGCATTAAAAAGGGAGGATGCCGGAGGATTTAGGTGCCACCCAAAGGTGGTGCGGTGGACGGAAGTGCTCAGATCATGGAATAAACACATACTGCCAGGGCACATGAAACCCAGATAGGTATACTACTAACAGAGACCACAGTGGAATCCTCCTCCTAAAAAAATAGCGTACGATAGTGTGTTAGTGGCTTGAAGTGACACACTAGGCCCTGCTTGCGTATGCCCTTTACAATCCCCTGCCCCCAAATCAACACCTACACATCATTGCTCAAATACCTAGATAGGACATCTCCTGGAGGCCAGCCTGCACACACACTCGTTGAGAGACTTGAATATTATTTTATTGTTGTCTTTCTTGGTTTTATTATTTCAATTGTTTTCTTTATGTCCTGTTGATAACTTTTTCTAATGGCAATAGAATTGGAAACGTTATCTTTTGTTGCACAGAATATTGACAATATTAATGTCGGTCTCCGCAACTGTTACTCCCAGCGCATCAAACGATGTTGCAGAGTCAATTACTTAGATACAAGAAGTTGTAAGAGTGCAGGATATACTGGAGACTTATTACATGAAGTACTGATACCATGTTACTGTAATAATGCTTATGGGAAAGATGATCGTAATTGGCTTACATAAAAGTGAACTCCTATGAAACCTTGTACATCCTTATTGTTTTTTTCTCTTTTCCCTCGAACACCAATAAAAATATTTTGGAAAAAATACACAGACACAGCCTGTGCTGCTGAACGGAATTACACCAAATTTGGCAGAAAGGTAGATCTTGGTCCAGAAAGTGCCCTTTTTGCTAAATTGTGTAAGTCTGTTCAGTATTTGCTGAGAAATATATGTATTTTTCAGATATACAACTGAAGCCGCTTTGGATACGTTGCCCCTCCTGATCTCATGCCTGAGATCTAATTGGCTGCCAACTAATGATGGGCAGAGCTGGCATAGTGGTACTCTGTGAAATTTCATGAAGTTACTGGAAAACTCCGTGAAATTTTGTGGTGTTCCGTGGCCTGAGGGAGTTCCTCCTATCCCCCCCACCCCCATGCCCCACAGCTGAAACCTCTGGCCCCCGCACCCTCTCCCGCTAAAGCCCTGAACCCTGCCCCCTTTGCGCTATAGCCTCGCCCCCTGCACGTATTAGTAAGGCCAGCAAAAAAAAGAAGACTTATCTTCCTCCCAACATGCTGTTCCACTCCTGCTGCTGGGCCTTGCGCCACTTCCACTGCTCCCTAGTTAAATTACAGGAAGAAGTGCAGTGCGCAGGGCGTACTGCATGAAGGCATGCCTGACCCTATCAAATCTTATGATAGGGTCAGGCAGGAATACACTCAGTATGCCATGCGCACTGCAGTTCTTCCTGTAATTCAACCAGGGAGCAGCAGAAGTGGAGCAGGCCCAGCAGCAGGAGCATGACAGCAGGACACTGTTTTGTAAGGGAGGTAAGTCGCCCATCAAACTAGTGAACTCCGCTGCATAGGCAGAGTGTTTGCTGACCTTCGCCCTCCAAGCAGAGTGCTGAGTAGCAAAAACTCCATAAACTCCACCCACAGAGTGAAGTTTACAGCCCAGGAATACCGCCAACACTTTAAACATGGAATTGTTGGCAGCCATCCTATAACTCAGTTGAACCAAGTCACAAGAAAAAACTTTTTACTTTTTTTTTTTAAAGATAAGGGGGCAGGGTAGAAATTCCCAGACCTCCTAGACCTCTTGGGGTCCACAGAGGGACCCCCAGGGCCAAAAAGCATTAAAGAAGAATATTTGTCTGGAGCCGCAGCCCCTGCGGAAATGCAAAAAATATAATGAAGCACAGGCTTTCGCGCTTTGTTTATTATAGGTCCCTCGGTGGGCCAGGTCTTGGGGGCATGTGTAAATGAGTTAGAGGGAGCGCACTGAGACCCTGTCCTAGAATGCATAAAGCCCTTGAGACGACCACCTCTCAGGAGCATCTTTTTATATTTATGAGGTGGTTGCTCTTGCGGCAACCCGCGTACGCTGGGAACTGCTACCTCCTCAGGGCTAATGTTTTAATTATGTGGGGGCCCATGTGGACCCTCCGTAGCCCCGGGCTAAACATAATAAAAATGTTTGGGGCCTGCTTGACCCCCCTGCTGCCACGGGGACCAAGACCTTTCCTGGGCTAAAGATCATTAATACAAGGGGAAACTCCAACCCCTGCCACAGCCCGGGGACCGCATCTCCCCAGGGCATATTGTTTTTTTTTTTACGGGCACATACATTATTGGAAACAAAAATGGGGTATGCCTTCAGGCACCCCTGCTGTCCCCAACATTGACAGTGGGTGCCCTGGGTTGGGACTAGGGCACCCACACAACATGCTGGGGCTCTGGTGAGGGGGCCCTGCAGCCGAAATCAGCTCATCAGGGGGCTACATGGCCCACTCCCATGTTTAAAAAAAAAGAAAATAGGGCCCTGGGGATGGTGTCCCCAGGCCGAAAATGGTCCAGGAGGGGGGACCTTCTGCATTTAAATAAATATTTTTTTAAAAATTGAAAGGCCTGTCCCAGGTGATTGGGTCCTCGGGGCTGAAAATGGCACAGGAAACAGGGGCCATGCACCCCTTCCTTAAAAAAAAAAAAAATAATGAGAAAAAAAGAAAGGCAAGGCCCGGGGGGGGTTGGGTCCCTGTGGTCGAAATCAGCCCAGGAGCGGAGCAGCACGGTCCTTCTCTCTTTAAAAAAAAAAAAATGGGTAGGCCCAAAGCAGCCCAAGAAAGGGGGACAAGATGCCCCCCTTCCCAAAAAATACAAAAAAAAGAAGAAAAAAAGCTGGCAACTTCCCGGAGGACTCGCCCCCTTTCTCATCCACTCTGCAAACACACCTTCAGGTGTGCTGCTGGTTGGGGATCAAGTCCCGCCCACTGCTGAGGGTCCTTAGAGGCCGACAAGCCTTCCTGTTACCTTCAGTAAGCCCCACGCAGTGGGATTCCTGAGAGGTGGTCAGAGGCCATGACCCTTTCTCGACCACTCTGCAAATGTACCTCTTGGTGCACTGCTGTTGGGGGATGAGGTCACTTTGCCTCCTGAGGGCCTCAGGACTAAAGGGGACTTCTTTCTCCAAACAGGAGTGCGCCATGTGGTACATTTGCAGAGTAGTGGAGAAAGGGGGAGTGGCCTCTGATGACCTCTCAGCAATCCAGCTGTGTGGATGTTACTGGCGGTAACATGAGAGCTGGTGGTCTCCAAGGACCCTCAAGAGTGAAGGGGACTTAATCTCCACACTAGTAGTGTGCCAAGAGGTGTGTTTGCAGAGTAGTGGAGAGAAGGGCGTTGCCTGCTACTAGATCTCAGCAATCCTGCTATGTGAGACTTACTGGAGGTAATAGGAGGGGTAGTTGGCCCCCAATGACATCCTGTTATCTCCATTAAGTCCCACACAGCGGGATTGCTACAATAGCTTTGGAGGCCACACACCCTTTCTCCATCCCTCTGCACATGCAGCTCGTGGTGCACTTCTGGTTGGGGCATGAAGTCCACTTTACTCCTGAGTTACCTTGTTGTCAAGAATCCTCCTGCTACCTAACAGGGATGTTATAGTTAGGCATTAGCATTTAAAAAGCCTTAGACATTCACTAAAAAAATCAAATGTTACAGAGACCTTATAGTTAGGAAATGGAATAAAAAAAAACTCAGAAATTTACCACAATAAACCAAAGGTTACTGGGATGTTAAAGTTAGGCTGACATTTCACTTGTGCACAACCAGAGACATTCAGCTGATATACTCACTCACACATACAGTCACTCATATACTCCAAACTCACCTATACTGCCTTTCACAAATGCAGTTACTCACGCATAAACTACTGACACATCCATGCACTCATCGACACAGCCATACACACACTCAGTCACCCATACAGTCCCTCACAGATGTACTCCCTAACCAATACAGCCACTGATTCAGCCACTCACTCTTCCATGCAGGCAGTTAAACACCACCTCACTAACACACAGGCACTCATATACGCACACAGTTATCTAGGCAACCAATCAATCACCCATACAGCTATTCATATACCCACTCACTCACCCATACAGCCCCTTAGACACCTAATCACTCACTTATACAGTCAGTCACACACCAACTCAGTCATCCATACAGTCACCCACTGACCCACCAAGGTATATATATATTTAACACTCATAAAAGTTTTTTAAACATTCACAGTCACTCGATGATGTCATCACTGATGTCATCAGTGATGTCATCTGAAATATCATCAGTGATGTCATCAGTGATATCACTGACAATGTCATGAGTGATGTAATATGTGAAGTCATAAGCAGTGCATTCCGATGGCAGGAGTTATAGTTAAATCAGGTAACTATAAGAGCTGAATTTCTCTGGTTTTATATGAGTACAATCTGACACCATGATTATAACGTCCCAGTAACCTTTTTTTGGGTGTATATATATCAGGAACATTCCAAAATGTTATTGGCCATGATCACACTTTGCCTTGAAAATAATGTGTTTCTTTTTTCCAACCAGCTGTCTTTGCAAACTAGGGGAGTAGCCATGGGGGCCTGTCTCTCTCCCAGTTACGCATGTTTACACATGGGTTACTGGGAGGAACAGGTCCTCATAGTAGATTTTAACTTGACCATGACCACCAAAGTTAAAACATGGTGGAGATATATAGATGACCTCTTTTTTATCTGGGAGAGCTCTATGGAGGATGCATCTGAATTTATAGAGAAACTCAATGTGAACAGATTGAACTTAAAGTTCACTAGCAACATGAGTGAGGAATCTGTTGTGTTCCTAGATGTAGAATTCTTTGTCAATAATGGTCAGTTGGAAAGTAGACTCCATCGCAAACCTACTGCTGGCAATGCCCTGCTACATGCAAGCAGCCAACATCCTGCACATCTGATTAGGAGTATCCCTTATGGGGAAATGCTCCGTATCAGGAGAATCTGCAGTAACAATGAGGATTGTGAAAGAGCTCAGCATGCATGCAGGGCTAGATTTCTGGAGAGGGGCTACAGCAATTCCTGCATTGATAACGCTATGAAAAGAGCTAACAAGTGTGACAGAAAGATTTTGTTGGACCCAGATACAAACTCTGGCAGGGTCCTCAAACCAACACCACACAATGTAGTACGCTTGATCACGGGCTATAGTAACCAACATCAGGCCATTCATAAAATTGTCAAACAACATTGGCCTTTAATTAGCAGTGATCCAGCAATAGGGAAAATGATCAGTAAATCCCCTAACATCTCCTTTAGAAAAGCGAGGTCTATGCAGGACAGCTTGGTCTCAAGCAGTCCCGAAATAACCACGGGCTCGTGGTTGGATGGTAGTAAGGGCTTTCTACGTTGCTCTTCCTGTAAGGCCTGCAAGAATGGGGTCAGTAGATCTGAATACATTTCCCACTCCTATCAAAATTAAGCAGAAGTTGAACTGCAGATCGGAATTCGCAGTATATGTACTTGAATGTCCATGTGGTCTGAAGTACATGGGCGGCACCAGACCTCATGTTTACAAAAGGATCTAACAACACTTGCGTGCTATCACCAATGCAGATCCTACATATCCGGTCGCCAGGCATTTTGATAAGGTTCATGCTAGAAATGCCTCACTTCTGCTATACTTTGTGATTGACACCGTACCACCACAGAGAAAAGGAGGAGACAGGGAGGCCCTACTTAGGAAATTGGAGACTAGGCATATCATCCTCCTAGATTCTAAGATACCTAATGGGCTTAACAACAGTGAGGACTGTTATACCTATTTATGAATTGGCGGCTCACTAAAACAATTGGTCCAACACTATATTATACTAACAGCTATAAATATGGTTATTTTGCTGTCTCTGAGTAATTAGCAGCAATCCATTGTGAAATTACCCGAGAGTAAGTCCTCCATTTGTACTTTAATTACATGAAAGTTGACTTCATATTCATGATTTTAATTTCACTGGTAGCACGTTCATATTTAATTGCATAATGTTATAGGTTTTGATCTTCATGCATAATGAAGCTGGCACAATTTTGCACAAAATGTTTTGCCCACTTGGGCGTGATTGACTAACATTATAATGCCATACACAGTAATAGCCAACTTGTAAGCACTTTATACCCACTTGGGCAGGATGTTATGCTGGTCCGTCTAGTAATATGTATTATATTGTATATAAATGTTTTTAGCATTTAAAATGTGGCTGCACTATATTTTTCTCCTGTTGCTGATAGAGCAGTATACGGCTGAAGGAAAATAATGCACAATAATATCTGCTTTAGCAGTGGAGGCAATTATTGGAAATATTTATTGTTTTATGGCAGTTCGTAAGTGTAATTGTTTTAACATTATTGCAATTGCCTCAGCCATTTTACATGATGCATTAATGACGGGTTAATTAATTATTATTCATTAATTTTGCATAATGTCCGTTTGTGTGAGCTACTTGTGGTGGACTGTTAGGATTAATCCTGTAAGTATTTGTGGCAAACAGTCAAGAGAGCTATAGTATCTCTTCTATTTTCATTATTGCAATTAACTGCGTGCACTTTAAAAAGGGTGTTCGGCCCCATGACAGTGTCATGTGATCAAGGCTTTGTGAAGCCGAAACGCGTCATGGCGGACTGGTGTTGGGTGTCTAAATAAATTATCTTCGCACTATCTAAGGGTCTGGCATCGTCTTCTGTTCGAGTGTTTATTTGCTTGAAAGACGTCTACGTACCAAATATATATATATATATATATATATATATTCACTGAAAAAACCATAGGTTATAGACCATATATAGTTAGGAATTAGCATTTACAAAACCTTGAAAATTCACTGAAAAAACCATAGGTTATAGACCATATATAGTTAGGAATTAGCATTTAAAAAACCTTATTTTACTCACACAAAACCATTGAAATTCCATATATAGTTAGTTGCACTAACTATATATCGCGCACCCGCAATCCACTGCTAATGATGTCACATATTACATCATTCATGACATGGTCAGTGACATCACTGATGACATCACTGATGACATCTCAAATGACATCACTGATGACATCATCCAGTGACTGTGTGTTTCTGAAAAGTTTAAATATGTTTTACATATTGAAGAATGAGTAGATGTAGAAGTGTCTGGATGAAGGATTTAGTAGGTGCGTGACTGACTGTATGAGTGAGTGATTAAATGTGTCTCACTGAGTGCATGGGTTAGTGACTAAACTGTCTTAATTTGTGCATCATTATGTCTGTTGTTCTGTAAACTGCTGCATGTGTTGGTCAGTAGCTATATGAGTAACTATATGGGTTATTGATTGATTGCCCAAGTATTTGTATGGGAGACTGAGTGTGTGTGTGGCTGGCTGGGAGGTGTGTGACTCTGTGCAGATCAATGTGTACTTGTATCAATGATTATATAAGAGAGTAAGTATGTGTTAGTATATGTTTCAAAATGTAAGGTGCTCTATGTTTAACTGTATAGATTAGAAAATGGAAGTGTGATTGATTATTTACAGGACTGACTAGGTGTGTGAGTAACTCCATGGATGAGTGACAGAGTGTGAGAGTCTGTATAGGTGTATGAGTGCATATGATAGTGTTGTAAAGATGAGTGATTGTATGTATGAATGATTGTATGGGTAAATGAGTGAATGTGTGTGTAAACATAGGACTCACTGAGTGCGTATGTAGTAACTAGTATTGGTGTGTCAATGGTTTCAAAAATTATACTCTGTATTTAACACTGGGTGTAACAGAGGTTATATTAAAGTGTGAGGAGATGCATTGTATTGTCACATGAATGATATCATCAGTGATGTGGTGATTGATGTCAAATGAGATGTCATCAGTGATGTCATCAGTGATGTCATTTGAGATGTCATCAGTGATGTCATTTGAGATGTTATCAGTGATATCATTTGAGATGTCATCAGTGATGTCATCAGTGATGTCATTTGAGATGTCATCAGTGATGTCATCAGTGATGTCACTGACCATGTCATGAATGATGTAATATGTGACATCATCAGCAGTGGATTGCGGGTGCGCGATATATAGTTAGTGCAACTAACTATATATGGAATTTCAATGGTTTTGTGTGAGTAAAATAAGGTTTTTTAAATGCTAATTCCTAACTATATATGGTCTATAACCTATGGTTTTTTCAGTGAATTTTCAAGGTTTTGTAAATGCTAATTCCTAACTATATATGGTCTATAACCTATGGTTTTTTCAGTGAATTTCAATGGTTTTTTAATAGCAAATATCATAAGCTGTCGAATGTCAAGTACGTGGTAAGTGAAAACATTTTCGTGTTTATGCATACTGATCTGCTTTGAATGGTGCCCCCCCCCCTCATTTCTATTAGGAGTACTCTCTCTTTGCACATAGTGAAGGGTAGTTAACGCAGGCCTTTGCCCCCGTTGTAATACGTCGTGCCTGCTTCTCTCTCCATTTGATTGATTGTTATCCAAGTATTTACTGTTTTAGAATTGGTTCTCTTTGGTTCATTCTCTATTTACAAACAAACACAGAGTCGCAATACTCTGTTTAGTCTTTGCAGATAACGAAAAATCGTGTAAATAAAAAAGAAAAGGAATCGAGCAAAATCAGTAGGCCACTAATGGGATCTCTTTTTGACCTCGCTAAAATAGAAACATTAGGAACAACCCCTCATGACAAATACAAAACTAGTGAGATGAACTGAACTCCACACAATGATGGCTGCAAAACAGCTCGGCTCCGCCACCCACCCCGCCCAAAATAACGATAAAGAGCGGCTGCCATGATTGGTTGCGGAATGGCCACGACGGAGCTACGAAATGGTGCTGCTCTCATGCTAACCCCAGCTTCAGTCTGAAACATCCAGAAACACTGTAGACTACCAATTCGATCAGTTCCGGTAGCGCCCCAATGTAACCCGGTAGAGAAGAACTAGCCCTCCTCTCTTTGACTGATGGTTCTTGTTGCCTGTCCCTTCTGTTGTCATTTAACAGAACTATTTAGCCTGCTGAAAGGGGTTGTGTTCCGACCGCTGGTTGGTGGAGACATTTTGACTATATTCTGGACCTGCGTTGTCGCGTAATGCGTCATATGACGCGCCGCGTTAGCGCATCCGGAAGTCATCTGGGGCGCGCAGCCGTAACGTAAGCATAACAAGTCATGTGACTTGTTAATAAAACTTTTCATTGGTTCATTTTACTTTTCTTATTCTAATGATGAAAGGCTTGGTCATATGACCTAAAAATTACGCTTTTTATTACTTCCGAACATTATTTTTTCTTAAATATATGTTATAATGTTCCAGGCTAATGTACTTTCCCGGAAAATTTACAACTGTCCTGCAAGTAAAATATATTCTTTTTTCGAGAAAAAGAGCGTTTCTTCGTCCCATGACGGAGCCGTTGAGCAAAAGAGGGTCGACTTGCTGTCTTAGTCGCCGATACGCCTGAATATGAGATTCTTATCGATCACTTTATGTTGCAGGAGTAGAAAACACAACAGCCCTTGACCATTTATCTTCACTGCGTTCCTACGTATTATACCTTTTACCCTTCATGTAATTGGTCTGCTTTATTTCACTTGCCTTTTAATGATTCTAAAACAGTGACTATTATTAAAAACTTTACCAATGTATATACTACTACCATGTTTTCTTTTAAAAACCTTTATTGTGAAAATTTCATTATACAAATACGAGCCTATAACCACGTGGGCCGGCCACGGAGCAAACTGTAATCGTATATGATGAGGAGACATTTACACTGTAGAGGAACGTAACGGGCGAGCCATTAGGTTGCAAGAACTAAGGTGTCTAACAGTTACGGACTCGGTGGACGTACATTTTATAATTAAAATACGACAGGGCCAGTTACAATAAAATTATCTAGATATACATTTGCGGGCAAGTACCATGGGTGACGTTAATTCGAACTTTCAATAGTACAGTAATCAATAACACATCAGAACTTAATATCAATAGGGATGTCGAAATATTCAATCAATTCTCGTCCCCGCCCGCCATGTGCTTCAAAACTGCATACGTATCTCGTGATTTCAAGGTTCTGCAACCAGTACACAACAAGGAGTTACGAGTCCCATTTATTCCGGCGCCATTTTGGGCGAGGACGGGCAGGTCCAGGATATAGTCAAAATGTCTCTACCAACCATCGACTATGATGATGTTCATATGCTGTATTTATTAGAGTAACACTCATCTGTCCACATGAAATTAATTTGCCACAATCTAAACATGTCATTTTAATCTTTCCAAAGTTCTTCTAAATATTTGGGACCGTTTCCCTTGCCTCTGATGCTGTCAGTGCCACTTCTTTGATGAATGTACTAGCAGGTCAGGGGTTCTCCTCCAAATCTCTCTTTTATGCAGCACTATAATTAATTGGTGCCACCTCTCCATATGACGATGCATGGTATAGTTACCATAACTATATTTTTTTTCGGTTCCTCTGGAGAGTTCATCGTGGCAGATGAAGCGTGTAACGTACCGGGCATTTACCTTTTTTTGCATGTACAGGAAAGGAAAAAAAAATCGAGCGTCCGAGTTCTAAGGTGTCCCAGGGCCATTTTAGTGGACCAGGCCCAAATCCAAAGAACAGGCCGCCATTTTGAGAGTCCTGTTGCAGCCGCCTGTCGCTGTAGCATCAAGAGCAGCCGAAACTCAGCTGAATGGCAACTGAAACGGTAAAGGGGCGCCCCACTACAGCAGACGAGCCTCCACCTAGGAAGGCCCGTTCACGCCGCCTCCCCCCCCCCCCTTCGGGCACCCCACGCCGTTATTCGGAGCAGTATTGTAGGATGGCCACACCAGTGCGGCAACTTGCTAGACATCACCTCGGTGGTAACCGAATCTCAGCGCCTTGTGGTGTCTTCTATTCAGAAAACATTGTTGTGCTGCCTTCGACCTATTCGCCGCAAGTGCGCACGCAACTCAGCTGCATAGCTTGCTAGACACCACCTCGGTGCTAACCGAATCTCAGCGCCTTGTGGTCTCTTCTATTCCAAAAATATTGTTGCGCTGCCTTTGGCCCCATTCGCACATCGGTCCGCTACTGCCGCCATCTCACAGGCCAACGGGGCGCCCCACGCCGACTTTCAGCATTGTAGGATGGCCACACCAGTGCACCTTACTAGACACCACCTCGGTGCCATCCGGATCTTGGAATCTCAGCGCCTTGTGGTGTCTTCTAGTCAGAAAATATTGTTGCGCTGCCTTTGGCCCCATTCGCACATCGGTCCGCTACTGACACCATCTCACAGGCCAACAGGGCGCCCCACGCCGACTTTTACCATTGTAGGATGGCCACACCAGTGCCACAACTTGCTAGACACCACCTCGGTGCCATCCGGATCTTGGCATCTCAGCGCCTTGTGGTGTCTTCTATTCAGAAAATATTCTTGCGCTACCTTTGCCCCATTCACACATCGGTCCGCTACTGACGCCATCTCACAGGCTAATGGGGCGCCCCACGCCGAGTTTCAGCATTGTAGGATGACCACACCAGTACAGCAACTTGCTAGACATCACCTCGGTGCCATCCGGATCTCGGCGCCCCACTGCAGATGAAGTGCCTCTCAACTATGAAACCACCACGGTGACATCCGGATCTTGGCGCCTTGTGCTGGTTCCGGCCTATTCACACATCGGTCCGCTACTGACGCCATCTCACAGGCTAATGGGGCGCCCCACGCCGAGTTTCAGCATTGTAGGATGACCACACCAGTACAGCAACTTGCTAGACATCACCTCGGTGCCATCCGGATCTTGGCATCTCAACGCCTAGTGGTATCTTCCATACAGAAAATATTGTTGCGCTGCCTTTGGCCCCATTCGCACATCGGTCCGCTACTGACGCCATCTCACAGGCCAACGGGGCGCCCCACGCCGACTTTTACCATTGTAGGATGGCCACACCAGTACCACAACTTGCTAGACACCACCTCGGTGCCATCCGAATCTTGGCATCTCAGCGCCTTGTGGTGTCTTCTAGTCAGAAAATATTGTTGCGCTGCCTTTGGCCCCATTCGCACATCGGTCCGCTACTGACGCCATCTCACAGGCCAACGGGGCGCCCCACGCCGACTTTCAACATTGTAGGATGGCCACACCAGTGCGGCAACTTACTAGACACCACCTCGGTGCCATCCGGATCTTGGCGCGTTGTGCTGCCTTCGGCCTATTCGCACATCGATCCGCTACTGACGCAAACTCACAGGCCAACGGGGCGCCCCACGCCGACTTTCAGCATTGTAGGATGGCCACACCAGTGCTGCAACTTGCTGGACACCACCTCGGTGCCATCCGGATCTTGGCGCGTTGTGTTGCCTTCTGCCTATTCGCACATCGGTCCGCTACTGACGCCGCCTCACATGCCAACATATTTTCTACTCATTTTATACCCTATGCCGCATAACAGGTCATGTGACTTGTTTATAACACTTTTCATTGGTTCATTTTACTTTTGGTTTCCTAATGATGGAAGGCTTGATCATATGACCTAAAAACAACACTTTTCATTGGATGAAAACTTTTTTTTTTCCCAAACGATGAAAGCCCCACCTTGTTTCTGGATGTTTCAGACTGAAGCTGGCGTCAGCATGAGAGCACCACCATCTCGTGGCTCCGTCGTGGTCATTCCGCGAGCAATCATGGCAGCCGCTCCCCACCAGAAGCCTACAGGAGTCGGGGCCCCCAAAACTTTTGATGAATCCTCAAGGCGGAGGGGACGCTTTCGAGAATGGGGTCCAAGACCTAGCAGACAAGCGTCCGATTTCCAAGGTGTCCCAGGGCCATTTCAGTGGACCAGGCCCAAAAAGGAAACAGCCTGCCGCCATTTTGAGAGTCCTGTGACAGCCGCCTATCGCTGCACCGCAAGAGTGGGCGCAACTCAGCTGAATTGCGGCTTTTGACACAGTGGACCAAAAGCGGACGGAATGGCAACTGAAACGGTAAAGGGGCGCCCCACTACAACAGACGAGACTCCACCTGGAGAGGCCCGTTCACGCCGCCTCCCCCGGGGCGCCCCACGCCGTTATTCGGAGCAGCATTGTAGGATACCAAAACCAGTGCGGCAACTTACTGGACATCACCTTGGTGCCATCGTTCTGCTGCCTTGGAACTATTCGCACAACAGTTTGCTACTGATGACCCACCCCCCGCGACGCCCCACGCCAGAAATCTGGACGTTGTGCTGCGTTGGGACTATTCGCACAGCCGACCGCTACTTTGTTGTTTTTCCCTAAAAATGTTTATATGTTATTACTGTTTTTGTTTTCTTGTATATATTTATAAGTTATTAAAGTTTTATAATCTTACTACTTTGTTGGAGTGCTATATATTTTTAATGTGACACATAATTGTAAAAACTTTGATGTACAAAGAGTCATCCCTGGAATCTTCCGCTTCAGGCTCGGTCCCCTCCCCAATCACAATACAGGATGGTTTTCAGATAATAGGAACCCGTCTGCTGTGACGGATCTCATCGAGTGTGGGCCTTGATCTACTATAACTCCTTTGAAGAGGGGTGATTCTTTACAGCTGGGGCCATAAACTACATCTGCAGGGCTAGCTGATACCCTAGGACCGGCCTGGACAATCGGACACAGAGGAAAAAGAGTGTCAGAGGGTGCGGTAGTGAATAGGGCGAAAGGGAGGTGTCGGGCGGGCACAGGGTGTGATTCTCAGGGAAGAGCAGCGCAGATGAGGGATGGTTTATTACCCATGCATAAGACAGAGAGCGGGGGTGACCACTGCCTGGGGGAGATGCTTGCGAGGGTGGGGAGCCATGCTAAGGATCGACAGCGTGCACAGAGTGGGTCTGGTCAAGGCATCTAAAATGACTGCCGTGCACGACAAAAGTGTGGCATTTGAAAAAAGGCAAGATGGCGCAGACAATGTTTTTCAACACTTCCTGATTTCCTTCGAATCGAACGTTAACAGACGTTGGGGCATATTACCAAAGTTAAGCGATATTTATCCCTAACGATGCTTAGCAACGATTTTTTTACCGCTAAGCATCGTCAGAAATTATCGCAGATAAACCTTGCTATTATCAAGGTTTATCGCTAATACGATAAAAAACGACCGCAATGCATTAATATCGCTGAAAACTCAGCGATATTCATGCATTACCGAGCTAATGCTCTTAGCCATGTTATCCACCTCCCATTGGATAACATGGCTAAGAACTGCTCAGGGCAGGTGCTAGCTTTTGGAGATATTCGCGCTTATCGCGAATATTTCCAAAAGTTGATAATAGGACATAGCGATGTTAGCGACTGTTTCCAGTCGCTAACATCTTGGCATGCCCACTTTACATGTCATTAGTGATAAATATCACTCACATGCAAAGTGGGGCCCAAGATGGTCGCTATCTCCTACTAGCCGTCGCTAACTGGTGTTAGCAACAGCTAGGTAATACAGATATAATTTTATCTCCGCGAAGCGGAGCGCTGTTACAGATATATATTTTGTTTTTGAACGTTAATTTCTCAAAATCCACTGGAGCACATATATTGAGACCTAGCAAAGGCACATCGGGCTACCAGTCCCTAAAATTTTGCCAAGTTTCGTGCAAATCCATTCAGCCGTTCGAGCTAAAAGTGAGGCCAACCGCCCTATGGAAAACTCAATGTTAAAAACACGTTTTGGGACCCCCCTTTTTTCTCGGCCCCCCCTTGACGAACCCCCCCCCCAAATTTTCAAGGGCTGCTCAGAAACAAAATGTGCCATTTTCCTGAAAATTTCAGCCAATTCCGTCCACAAACGGCAAAGTTATTAGACATAGAATTTTCAAAAATCCCATAGAGAAAAAATCCTAACTATATATACCTACTGGCGACCGCCAGTAGGTAATATATATATATATATATATATATATATATACATATATCCAAAGTAGCTGCTTGAAAAGGACGCTACCCGCGCAGGCGGGCAACACACAGGCGGACTCGAACCCAGATTTCGTGCAAGATAGTGTGTTTATTTGTCGGCCATAACGCGTTTTTTTTTATTATATATATATATATATATATATATATATATATATATATATATATATATATATATATATATATATATATATATATATATATATATATATATATATATATTACCTACTGGCGGTCGCCAGTAGGTATATATAGTTAGGATTTTTTCTCTATGGTAATAGTGCCATCAATTGCTCAAAGGTGTCCTTTAAAAGCATTTCCAGACCTACCCCAGTCAAAGTGCCCAAGTCATTTCCTCCACAGTGCACAATTAACAGGTCAGGTTTAGGCAAATGCATAAAGGTTTTCACCAATGGTATCAATTGGTGACATTTTAATCCTATGTGGCCAAACCACTTAATTTCCACATCTTGTAAATTGAGGTTAGGTAAATTTCTGTTATCAGCATACCTCTGAGCCCAGTAGATGTAACTATGTCCAACAATCCAGACAGAAAACATGGTGAGAGGAGGTTCTGCTGCAGTCAGATGAAGTGTGGCAATGAAATGTGAGTTGAAAAAATAAGAGTTTAAAATGAAAAAAACTGTGGAGTTTCTGTGTTAATGAAGCAGTAGCAGTGATTGGTGGATTTTGATTGCTGAAAACAGAAAGTTAGGGTGCATGGATGAGTTCTTTGAAAGATGTAATTTGAATGGTCAAAAAAAATCATTTTATGAAAGATTGCACTGGATATGCAGGTGTACTGAGAGTTCAGAGTTCAATTGAAACATTGTTGTGTGAACTTGCAAACATGAGAGGTCTTTCAGGAGGTGGTTGCTATGCAAAAAAGACAGAAAGGGTAGAGGGGGGAAGGGTGTTGATTTGAAAAAAGTGAGGGAAGAGTTTTGATTGGGTGACATGAGAGATATGTGTGATGAATTACAGCTTTTCTGTGCTTTTTATAGCTGCAGACTCTGGAGTGCATACCTTTTGCTCTGCTAAAGACAATTTGGTGTGTTTCTGAGACTGTTTTGAAACTCATAAAGTATTTGCTAAGGTGAGAAAAGATTCATTTAATTTAGATAGAGAATAGTATGGTTTAGGGAGAACATTATGAAGAAAGTTGTGTATTTAAAATTTTGATTTGTGTCAAGTGTTTTACAAATAGATTTTGTTTCTTTGTGTTACATAGCCATGTTAAAAGTGACGCTAAAATAGTGCAAGGGTCTTACAAAAATGCTTTCATGTGTCTTAGGGTATTTTAACTCACTTTCTCATGAATGTAGGTATATAATTGATTTAGATGTTGTGTTTAAAAACGATTTAAGAAAACAATTAGGTTTCTGGATATGTACTGCTAGAGATTCATAGGTTGCTTGGGGCATATTTATAAGGCCTTTGAGTCTCTCTGATGTTATTTTTCACATTTTTATTTAAGACCTTTCTCTGTGGTGCAAGGTCCTTGTAAATATGCCCCCATCTGTGGTTGGCAAATTTTGATTTTAATTCATTGACTAACATAGCCATGTTAAAAGTGACCCAAAAATGTTGGAAGGGCCTTAAAAAAACGATTTCATGTGTTTTAGGCCATTTTAAGTCATTTCCCCTTGAATGTAGGTATATAATTGATTTAGATGATGGGGCAGATTTATGAGGCACTTGCGCCACGTTTACGCCGCTGTTGCGTCACGCAAGGCGGCGTAAACGTGGCGCATCCCTACGAACAATTTACAACGTGACGCATCTAGGCAGATGCGTCACGTTGTAAAGCCCTGCGCCGCTTGTGGGCGTTCCGGCGCAGGGTGGGCGTTCCGGGGCAGGTGCGCCTCGCAAAAGTGGCTGAGTGAAATCTATAAGATTTCACTCAGTCACTTTCAGGCCAATGCTGCATCAAAAGCCTGCGCCTGCTTGAAGCAGGCGTAGGTCTTGACGCAGCATTGTGGAGATGGGGCACCCCCGAGCCTTGCCTGAGCTGCGTCGCGCTTGCGACGCAACTCCAGCAATGCGTCACCTTTACGGCACAGATGCGTCACGCATCTGTGCCGTTTTTGCCCCATGGTGCGCCGCATCATAAATGCGGCGCACCATGGGTGGCGGAGCTGTGGCGCACTGTGGCGCACATTAACTAGCGCATCCCTGGGGATGCGCCAGTTAACATAAATCTGCCCCGATGTGTTTAAAAACGATTTATGAAAACAATTAGGTTTCTTGATATGTATTGCTAGAGATTCATAGGTTGCTTGGGGCATATTTATAAGGCCTTTGTGTCTCTCTGATGTTATTTTTCCCATTTTAATTTAAGACCTTTCCCTGTGGTGCAAGGTCCTTGTAAATACGCCCCCATCTGTGCTTGGCAAATTTAGATCTTGATTATTTGACTTACTTAGCCATGTTAAAAGTGATCTAAAAATGGAGCAAGGGCTTAAAAAAACGCTTTCATGTGTCTTAGGGCATTTTAAGTCACTTCCCGATGAATGTAGGTATATAATTGATTTAGATGATGTGTTTAAAAACGATTTTTGAAATCAATTAGGTTTCTTGATATGTAATGCTAGAGCTTCATAGGTTGCTTGGGGCATATTTATAAGGCCTTTGTGTCTCTCTGATGTTATTTTTCCCATTTTAATTTAAGACCTTTCCCTGTGGTGCAAGGTCCTTGTAAATACGCCCCCATGTGTGCTTGGCAAATTTAGATTTTGATTATTTGACTTACATAGCCTTGTTCCATACAGTTCTCACCTTCTGCGTAGTCTTTGATATGCTAGACTCCATCTGCACTATGAGATACCTAAGCAAAGGAAACACAGGTGATGTGATTGTGAAATGAGGAAAAGAACTCCACATTTTTCAATTACATCACCTGTGTTTTCTAAGTTTACGAATGACATTGTGCAGATGTGGTTTAGGTCTGTCCACGGACACAGAAGAGGTCTGGCCTTTGTTCAAGAGTGAAGTGGACATGACTTACTTCATTGGTAGGCTTTCACATGTATTATCTCCTCTGTACTCTTCAAGAAGCGTAAATTTCATCTGCAACCCTGAGTAGGCCTCACCTTAAACAAACCTCTGGATAGGCCACACCGGATGTATGACGTTACAACGCAGGATCCATGACAACGCATACCATTACCACGCATGTATTTACAACGCATATACCTTTACAACGCATACAATTACAACGTAAGTATTGGTAAGTATATAATATTTTTTAATATTTAACTTAATTAAAATTAATATAATGTAATTTAATTTAGTTTAATTTAATTAATTTAATTTAATTTAATGTAATGTAATTTAATTTAATTAATTTATTTTAATCAATTTAATTTAATTATATTTAATTTTTAAACTGTACCCTTTTACCCAAAAACCCAAAACTGACCCTGAACCCTAAAAATACCCCTTTACCCAAAAACCCAAAACTGACCCTGAACCCTAAAAATACCCCTTTACCCAAAAACCCAAAACTGACCCTAAACCCTAAAAATACCCCTTTACCCAAAAACCCAAAACTGACCCTGAACCCTAAAAATACCCCTTTACCTAAAAACCCAAAACTGACCCTGAACCCTAAAAATACCCCTTTACCCAAAAACCCAAAACTGACCCTAAACCCTAAAAATACCCCTTTACCCAAAAACCCAAAACTGACCCTGAACCCTAAAAATACCCCTTTACCCAAAAACACAAAACTGACCCTGAACCCTAAAAATACCGCTTTACCCAAAAACCCAAAACTGACCCTGAACCCTAAAAATACCCCTTTACCCAAAAACCCAAAACTGACCCTGAACCCTAAAAATACCCCTTTACCCAAAAACTGAAAACTGACCCTGAACCCTAAAAATACCCCTTTACCCAAAAACTGAAAACTGACCCTGAACCCTAAAAATACCCCTTTACCCAAAAACTGAAAACTGACCCTGAACCCTAAAAATACCCCTTTACCCAAAAACTGAAAACTGACCCTGAACCCTAAAAATACCCCTTTACCCAAAAACTGAAAACTGACCCTAAACCCTAAAAATACCCCTTTACCCAAAAAATGAAAACTGACCCTACACCCTAAAAATACCCCTTTACCCAAAAACTGAAAACTGACCCTGAACCCTAAAAATATCCCTTTACCCAAAAACTGAAAACTGACCATGAACCCTAAAAATACCCCTTTACCCAAAAACCCAAAACTGACCCTGAACCCAAAAAATACCCCTTTACAAAAAAAACCAAATAATATTTTTAATAAAATAATATACTTACCAATACTTACATTGTAATGGTATGCGTTGTAAAAGTACTTGCGTTGTAAATACATGCGTGGTAATGGTATGCGTTGTAATGGATCCTGCGTTGTAAAAAATGCGTGGTAATGGTAGGTCGTGGTAAAAGTTGCGTTGTAAAGGTTGTATACCGGCCACACCTTATCGTCATCCTGAATCAATCATTTAAAATGTTAGGGACAGATTTATGATAGGTGTATGACTCTTTTGCGTCACTGTGCGTCACTTTTGTGACGCAGCAGCGGTGCAAAAGATTTGCTATGTGGCGACATATTTACAACTTGATGCATCTAGGCAGATGTGTCATGCTGTAAAGTCCCATGCCACATGAAACCGATGCAGCAGTGATGCAAAAGATGCACCATGTTGCAAGACAGGCCTCATTTCATCTCCAACAAGATAAGAAGCTGAATCTTCTGTAAATGTCAAAATTGTTGTATACACTGCTCAACTTATGTGTACTCTTTGATATGCTAGAGTCCATCTGCACTATGAGATACCTAAGCAAAGGAAACACAGGTGATGTGATTGTGAAATGAGGAAAAGAAACTCCACATTTTTCAATTACATCACCTGTGTTTCCTAAGTTTACAAATGACATTGTGCAGATGAGGTTTAGGCCTGTCCACGGACACAGAAGAGGTCTGGCCTTTGTTCAAGAGTGAAGTGGACATGACTTACTTCATTGGTAGGCTTTCACATGTATTATCTCCTCTGTACTCTTCAAGAAGCGTAAATTTCATCTGCAACCCTGAGTAGGCCTCACCTTAAACAAACCTCTGGATAGGCCACACCTTATCGTCATCCTGAATCAATCATTTAAAATGTTAGGGACAGATTTATGATAGGTGTATGACTCTTTTGCGTCACTGTGCGTCACTTTTGTGACGCAGCAGCGGTGCAAAAGATTTGCTATGTGGCGACATATTTACAACTTGATGCATCTAGGCAGATGTGTCATGCTGTAAAGTCCCATGCCACATGAAACCGATGCAGCAGTGATGCAAAAGATGCACCATGTTGCAAGACAGGCCTCATTTCATCTCCAACAAGATAAGAAGCTGAATCTTCTGTAAATGTCAAAATTGTTGTATACACTGCTCAACTTATGTGTACTCTTTGATATGCTAGAGTCCATCTGCACTATGAGATACCTAAGCAAAGGAAACACAGGTGATGTGATTGTGAAATGAGGAAAAGAAACTCCACATTTTTCAATTACATCACCTGTGTTTCCTAAGTTTACAAATGACATTGTGCAGATGAGGTTTAGGCCTGTCCACGGACACAGAAGAGGTCTGGCCTTTGTTCAAGAGTGAAGTGGATATGACTTACTTCATTGGTAGGCTTTCACATGTATTATCTCCTCTGTACTCTTCAACAAGCGTAAATTTCATCTGCAACCCTGAGTAGGCCTCACCTTAAACAAACCTCTGGATAGGCCACACCTTATCGTCATCCTGAATCAATCATTTAAAATGTTAGGGACAGATTTATGATAGGTGTATGCCTCTTTTGCGTCACTGTGTGTCACTTTTGTGACGCAGCGGCGGTGCAAAAGATTTGCTATGTGGCGACATATTTACAACTTGATGCATCTAGGCAGATGTGTCATGCTGTAAAGTCCCGTGACACATGAAACCGATGCAGCAGTGATGCAAAACATGCACCATGTTGCAAGACAGGCCTCATTTTATCTCCAACAAGATAAGAAGCTGAATCTTCTGTAAATGTCAAAATTGTTGTATACACTGCTCAACTTCTGTGTACTCTTTGATATGCTAGAGTCCATCTGCACTGTGAGATACCTAAGCAAAGGAAACATAGGTGATGTGATTGTGAAATGAGGAAAAGAAACTCCACATTTTTCAATTACATCACCTGTGTTTCCTAAGTTTACGAATGACATTGTGCAGATGAGGTTTAGGTCTGTCCACGGACACAGAAGAGGTCTGGCCTTTGTTCAAGAGTGAAGTGGACATGACTTACTTCATTGGTAGGCTTTCACATGTATTATCTCCTCTGTACTCTTCAATAAGCGTAAATTTCATCTGCAACCCTGAGTAGGCCTCACCTTAAACAAACCTCTGGATAGGCCACACCTTATCGTCATCCTAAATCAATCATTTAAAATGTTAGGGACAGATTTATGATAGGTGTATGACTCTTTTGCGTCACTGTGCGTCACTTTTGTGACGCAGCAGCGGTGCAAAAGATTTGCTATGTGGCGACATATTTACAACTTGATGCATCTAGGCAGATGTGTCATGCTTTAAAGTCCCATGCCACATGAAACCGATGCAGTAGTGATGCAAAAGATGCACCATGTTGCAAGACAGGCCTCATTTCATCTCCAACAAGATAAGAAGCTGAATCTTCTGTAAATGTCAAAATTGTTGTATACACTGCTCAACTTATATGTACTCTTTGATATGCTAGAGTCCATCTGCACTATGAGATACCTAAGCAAAGGAAACACAGGTGATGTGATTGTGAAATGAGGAAAAGAAACTCCACATTTTTCAATTACATCACCTGTGTTTCCTAAGTTTACAAATGACATTGTGCAGATGAGGTTTAGGCCTGTCCACGGACACAGAAGAGGTCTGGCCTTTGTTCAAGAGTGAAGTGGACATGACTTACTTCATTGGTAGGCTTTCACATGTATTATCTCCTCTGTACTCTTCAACAAGCGTAAATTTCATCTGCAACCCTGAGTAGGCCTCACCTTAAACAAACCTCTGGATAGGCCACACCTTATCGTCATCCTGAATCAATCATTTAAAATGTTAGGGACAGATTTATGATAGGTGTATGCCTCTTTTGCGTCACTGTGTGTCACTTTTGTGACGCAGCGGCGGTGCAAAAGATTTGCTATGTGGCGACATATTTACAACTTGATGCATCTAGGCAGATGTGTCATGCTGTAAAGTCCCGTGCCACATGAAACCGATGCAGCAGTGATGCAAAAGATGCACCATGTTGCAAGACAGGCCTCATTTCATCTCCAACAAGATAAGAAGCTGAATCTTCTGTAAATGTCAAAATTGTTGTATACACTGCTCAACTCATGTGTACTCTTTGATATGCTAGAGTCCATCTGCACTATGAGATAACTAAGCAAAGGAAACACAGGTGATGTGATTGTGAAATGAGGAAAAGAAACTCCACATTTTTCAATTACATCACCTGTGTTTCCTAAGTTTACGAATGACATTGTGCAGATGAGGTTTAGGTCTGTCCACGGACACAGAAAAGGTCTGGCCTTTGTTCAAGAGTGAAGTGGATATGACTTACTTCATTGGTAGGCCTTCACATGTATTATCTCCTCTGTACTCTTCAACAAGCGTAAATTTCATCTGCAACCCTGAGTAGGCCTCACCTCAAACAAACCTCTGGATAGGCCACACTTTATCGTAATCTTGAATCAATCATTTAAAATGTTAGGGTCAGATTTATGATAGGTGTATGTCTCTTTTGCGTCACTGTGCGTCACTTTTGTGACGCAGCGGCGGTGCAAAAGATTTGCTATGTGGCGACATATTTACAACTTGATGCATCTAGGCAGATGTGTCATGCTGTAAAGTCCTGTGCCACATGAAACCTGCGTCAGTTTTCATATAGGTGTTTTGTTGCAAGGTATGCATTAATTTGCATGAAAGCCCTGTAAAACTAACACAGTGAAATTTAGAAGATTTCACTGAGTCAGCTTTATAGCATTGCTGAATCAAATCCTTACGCCTGTTTGAAACAGGCATAAGAAGTGATGCACCATGCAATGTGAGGGTTCCTCCTGTGCATTGCAGTAGACATGTCGCGCTTATGACGTGATTCCTGCAATGTGCTGCTTTTGCGGCACAGATGCATGACGCATCTGTGCTGTTTTTGCTCAATGGTGCTCCACATTGTAAATGCGGTACACTATGGGTGGCAGAGCAGCGGTGCACATTAACTGGTGCATCCGTGGGGATGCGCCACTTAGCATAAATCTGCCCCTGTACATTTAAGTATGAGCAGGGGACACAGAGTCGGTGAGGCTTATCCAAGGTTAAGAAGAGATGAGTCCTGTTCACTGAAAACTTGGACATAGGCCTCACCTCCTCAGCATCGCTGGACATGGCTAAATAATAGCTGCAAAATGTTACTCTTGTTAAACAATTTTACTATTATAATCTCTGAGATTTGTCTCTTACTCTGCAACATCTCATTGTTGTTCTCTTTCTTTAAAGATAACGACAACATCAACCATTAGTGACAATCAGCAATCAGTTGATCTCGACCTTATCATTGAACTTGTAATTGAAACGTCAGTGGAAGTAGATCCCTTGGATGATTTAAATCCTGAGGATGATTAAGAACATGATGAGGATGCCGATTTGTCAGATTTGTATGACATAGGGTGGGAAGCTGACCTGCTTGAGCCTATGGAACTATAAACATTTATTTTTAAAATTTACAATAAATGAAAAGTAAAAATGTAAACCGTTTCATTTAAAATTAAACACACCTTCAAAAACAGGTTATGTGTAGTGTCTTCAATAAAATATTAAAATATGCTCATAAAATTAGATCAGATTCACATATAAAACAGCACAGGTAAAATGAAGAAGAATTCCATTTCTTTTCTGCTATTTGTGTATTCTAAATTTGCCAAAGCACTAAAAAATATTCTAGGTAAAAATGTCAAGTAGTGTGTTAAGTTTTTGATGACTGTTATTGATTTACTGTTTGGTAATAGTGGTTAATAACATTTTTTATTATATTTTACCACAGATTCAACTGCAGATCATTTCAAATTTTGAGAATGCCGTCTAAGGATAGAATCAGAAAGGCTACAAAACGTCAAAGACAGCAGGTTCATCAACTAATGCAGCAGTCCTCTACAATAAAAAATCGTCAAGTCACCAAGAAAGCACCGGGTAAGACCACGAAATCATTCATAAGAAACATTTGTAAAAAAAAGTAGTACTACAGAAAATGTTTTAGTCCAGAAAAAGAGAAGCAATTTAAACGGAAAGGAAAGGCCAATCAAAAATGTTACTGCTAGAGCAAGAGATAACTCTGTGCATGATAGTAGAAGGAAACAACAGTTTAGGGACATTCGTAAACGAATGTTCCGCAACAGGATAATTGGCAATTTGTTAAAAAATATTAAGAAAGGTCAACAGAAAGTGGTTTTTTATAAGAGAAAAAAAAGAGTTGAGAAAGTTATTGATCAGGCATTTGAAATTAAACGAAAGTTATTTATTTTGATAATCAATAGAATTAGGAAGCTAAACAAGGCAATTTATGATTTCAAAAGAAATAGTAGATGGAAGAGAATAGTTAATCGTAGTAATTTTTGTGAAGTTTTTTCCGGAGAATGGATGCATAGTTCAAGTTGTGAGGCATTTTTTAATGAGGAGAGTTATTTCCAGGATAATGATTTGGTGCATGCAGTTGACACCAATGGTCGAGCTTATGAGGTGAAAGATGGTTGTCCAGTTGAAAAAGAAAAACTTGTGACAACAGAGACAGAAGAGGTGTTAGGTAATGAGGTTTTAGGAAGACGTCCTAAGGGTCCTGTGTACACCTGGAAGTGTAGTAGTATTTGCAGTGTACGACAGGATTCCATCAATTTGCTTTGTGATTTTGTACGGACATTTAATAAGAAAAGTTTGAAGCAGAAAATGATGTTGTTGCAAGAATTATATCCTTGCAGAGTGAGAGAAGTGACAGGTTTGCATGGTCATTCACTGGCTTGTCTTTCCAGGAGAGTATGCCAGAGTGTTTTTCATCATTTCAGGATGCTAGCAGTGCATCATAATAAAGTAAGGAAATTAGTTAGAATGTTGTATTATGCTAAGAGTCCAGCAATTATGCTTAAACAATTATGCGCTGCTCTTTTGCATGGTTCTGAAATAGATGTGAAAAATATTTGTGAAGAAATTGAGTTTTGTTTTTTTGTAAGTAAAGAGGAGAATGTTGAAATTGACCCAGAAGAAGAGGGTAATGTGGAAGATAGTGTACAGGTTTCCAGTACAGATACTTTTCAGAAGGAAATTGCCACGTTTCAGGTGAAATCAAGTGAGAGGCCTAATTTCACTTGTGTGTGTTGTCGACGCACTTATTATAAGAATCAGACTAAGTTAGTGGATTTATATGCAAAAAGTGAAAGGGAAAATAATAGTGAATGGAAGGATTTCGCAATATACTTGATGGTAGAAAATTGTTTTGATTTGGGATTGGATCAACGTGTGTGTACTTATTGTTGTAACAAATTAAATCAAAACCAGATGCCTGCTAGAGCGGTTCATAATAATCTGGAATTGGTTGAGATTCCTTCTGAATTGAAGGATTTAAATACTTATGAATCTATTTTGATTCAAAGTATCCATCCCTTTCAGGCTATTGTAAGAATGGAGCCAAAGACAGGGAAATTGCCTCCATCAGATTTACAGAGAGGATTAAAGGGAAGAGTTGTTTATTTGACACTAGATTTGAAGAAAAACATTAATACAATTGGAGTAGAAAAAGTGGAAGAGGAACCTCTGGTTATCTTAGTTAATGGGGTTCCGACAAAGAATAAGAAAATATGGCAAGATTTAGTGGATGTTAGGAAAGTCAAAAAGGCAACATTGTATTTGAAAAAAAATAATAAGTACTATAAGAATGTATATGTTGCAGAAGAGAAAGTAAGTGAGGAAGAGGATAGCGATTTGTGTGCTGGTCAAATTGAGAAAGTAGAACCCTCTAAAAGTGAAGAAATATATGAACATTATAGTGTTCATCCTTTGCATTCCAAGGAAGTCATGGGGAATGCTATTGAGTTGTTTCAAATGAAACAAGCCAAAGGGAGTCCCATTAGTGTTTGGGAGGAAAGTTTGGAAGCTCGGTGTTTCCCACAGCTATTTCCAACAGGTCAGGGAGGAAGATATGATGAGCGACCTCATTCAAATTCCTGCTTCTGAATACCGGACTTTACGATTGTATGCAGAAGATGCTAGGTTTCGACAATGCATTCCCTATTTGTTTCATCTCCTGTTTGAAAGCAATCTGTCTGGACTGTCATATGCAGTGAACCACATCTTGAAAAGTGGTATACACATGCAAAACATCTCTGCAAGTGACTTTATGGATAAAGTCAATGTGCAAGACAGTATTTTGGATTGTCACCTGATTAATCTCATGGCGTGTCAGCGTGGTACTAATGAGTACTGGTACCGTCGTCATGGTGATTTAAAATGTATACTGAGGAACTTAGGAACTCCCACATGGTTCCTCACTCTGAGCTGTGCCGAGTATGGCTGGGAAGACTTACTTGAATTTCTACGAGAGGCAAATAGAAACATTTAAAATATCGAATTCAAGACACCCGGAGAACTGTGCTCTTTGGATCCAGTGAATGTATGCAGGTACTTCAATCATAGATTTGAAGCTATGATGTCTTTCATCATGAACAAGAGAAATCCACCTCTTGGAGAGGTGTTGGATTTCTTCTGGAGAAAGGAGTACCAAGCAAGAGGTGCTCCTCATATACATATGCTGCTGTGGATCAAGGATGCACCTACATTTGGAACGGATCCAGAAGACTTAGTGATGAGTTTCATAGAACAGTATTCTACATGTGCTGTTCCAAACGCAAAGGAGAAGAAAAGCCTAAGAGAACAAGTTCTACGTTTCCAAAGCCATCGTTGTGGAAAGTACTGTCGTCGTAAATTCAGAAACAAGGACAAGTTCTACACCAAATGTCGTTTCGGCTTTCCACGACCGGTGATTTCTAAAGGAAGAGTAAACAGTTTGATGTCTTCGCTGCGACATAATGTGATGAAGAAATCACCTAAAAACACATACAATTTGAAAAGGAACGAAGAGTCCAAGTACGTCAACGACTACAACCCAGTGATTTTGTCCATGTGGAATGCTAACATGGATATACAGTTTGTGGCTGATAACTGTATGGCTGTGGCTCGGTATGTGACATCTTACATCACCAAAAAAGAAAAGACAGAATTGAAGGATATGTGGGAGGACATTTCCCATTATAAAGAGCATCAGCAAGAAGTTGTACAGTTTCAGTCTGAAGATGTTGTCACATCGAGAAATCGGAGCTTACGAATGTTCTGACCGGTTGTCTTCAGCAAGTCTCTATGCCAAATCCAGGAGTATCGTTTGGGCGAGTCTTGGTCTTGCTGCAACGCGTAATCGAGTTCTGAAACCTGTGCGGGAAATTGAGTATTTGGCAGAAAAGGAGCCGAACAGTACCGATATTTTGAAGACCAACATGTTGGATACATATTATCCAAATCGAAGCAGTCACCTCGAGAATGTTTGTCTGTATGAGGTTCTACAAAATTACATATTCAAAAGGAACATCAAAGAAGATATTGATAAAGGAGTGTATGCTGTAATTGGAAGTGAGGGATGTCTGGTCAAGCAAAGAAAATGCCACTTGGTAAACCATCGAAAATTGAGTGCCGAATCTCCTGAAAAAAAGGAGTTTTTCTATTTAGCACTTTTGCAACTTTTTAAGCCTTGGCGTGCAGAAGAGGAAGTGCTTGGAGATTTCCTCTGTTACGAAGACTCTTTCATTGCTGCCAAGGAGACCATAGAATGACCTGCTTTTCCCAAATATCTAGAAATGTTGAATGCAGAAATCGAGCAGGAAGCAACGATTGCAGCCGAGATTGCCAGAGACAGTTCTCAGGACAGTCAGAGTTCTGTTTCATTGAGTCAGGATCCACTAGGAGGACCTGTTATCGAAAATGAAGCTGCCACTGCCATGAATGAAGAAGAAAGAGCCATGGCACATGCTCAGGAGGATGCGGTTAACTTAGAAGACTTGGAAAGACAACTCAACGTTGAGCAAAGGAAAATATATGACGAGGTTACCAACCAAATTGATCATGGATTAAGTCATGAGAAGAAAGAGTGCTCATGTACGTCGTTGAAGCCTGTCCGACTGTACGTGAGTGGAGAAGCGGGAACTGGAAAAAGTTTCCACATTAAAGCAATTTCATGTTATTTGCAGAAAAGGACTGAGTCATCGCTGTCTTGTGTTGTCACCGCTCCAACTGGACTGGCAGCACATAACATTAAAGGTATTACTTTGCATCGTCTACTGATGCTGCCAGTGGAGCATGATAACAAATTACAATACCACAAGTTATCTGGAGATGCTTGTTGTGAAGTTTCAAGAGTCTTGAGGAAAATGAAACTTTTTATCATTGACGAAGTAAGCATGGTTTCCAATGTCATGCTTGCCTTTGTGCATTTGAGAATGCAAGAAGTTCTTAAAACAGAGTATGATGTGTTATTTGGTGGCAAACACATCATTGTTTTCGGAGATCTTCTGCAGCTGACACCAGTGAAAGGACAACCTGTGTTCAAAATGCTCACGCATGAAGATACCAGGAAGTGCCTAGGGAGCATTGGCAACGTCAATATATGGTTAAACTTCAATTATGCTGAACTGCATGAAAATATGCGTCAGGCGAAGGATGAAGATTACAAGAATATTCTACAAGATGTTAGAATTGGAAAAGTGACCGAGCATGGGAAAGAAGCTTTACATGCACGATTACTGTCAAATTTATATCCAGAACAAGACGTTGTGCCTGAGAATATTTTTCAGAAAATTACTGAGAAGAAATCTGGAATATGTTTGATGCCAACTCTTGCAGAATGTGCCATCTTCAACAACAAAATGTTGTATTTAGCAATCCAAGAGATTGTGAAACTGGAAGCTATTGACAGAGTAGAGCATATGGGATCAACAATTATTTTGTCTGAGAATTTGAAAACAAAATTGGATTCATTAGAGAAGAGTATATCTAAAACTGCGGGTTTTGAAAGGACTCTGAATGTGTGCTTAAATTGCCGTATAATTTTAAGAAGGCATTTACATGTTGAAAGAGGTCTGGTAAATGGATCAATGGGTAATGTTGTTGATTTTGTGAAATACAGAAATAGAGATGGAATTGAATTTTTAAAAATTAAATTTGATGGCATTGAGGAAGTACAGCTAATTGGTCGTTGTTCTGCTAGATTTTTGCTTGTAAAAGACTTATATGTTCGCCGTAAGCAGTTTCCTGTTTGCTTGGCATATTCGGTGACAATCCATAAATCGCAAGGTTTAAGTGTAGACAGTGCATTGGTGAATATTGGCAGTTCTGTGTTCAAGGAGGGTATGGCATATGTGGCATTGTCACGAGTTAGAACTTTATCGGGATTGTACTTGATTGAGTGTGATGTCACAAACATTTGTGCGGATCTAGATTGTGTTAAGGAATACAATAGGTTAAGAAGAGAGTATGCGCCACATTTGCCTTAATATCCTTTGTTTGAGAAACGTGTGGTAGGCCGGAAACGAAGAAATGTGACCAATACTAGGGAGGTTGTAGCAAAAAGACGAAAAGTCGATGAACCTGAAATTATAAGCAGAAACAAAAAGGATTCTGTTGAAGATGTAGTTGGTTTTCAATTTGAAAACAGTTCTGGTGTCAACTGCTATGCTAATGTAGTGGTTAATGTTTTGTTTTCTCTAGAAAATGTAAAAGAAGAGATTGTGGTCAATTCGGATCAGAGATTTTGCAGTTTGTTGAATTCTGTGTTAGAGAAATGTAGCACTTATAGAACAAAAATAGAAAGTGTGTCTGAAATTCGAAATCTGTTAGACAGATGTTCAGGTCAAACACAATTCTCTCAAAATATTCAGCAAGATTGTCAGGAGTTTTTAATGTATATGCTTGATGTATTGCATGCTGAAGGTGTAGATGTAGATCACCTGTTTGGGCTTTCTTATCAATGGCAGCATGACTGCGAGAACTGTAGGGTATCAAGTACTACTAGTGTAGACTCAGAAAGATTTATATATTTAACTTTGCCAGACAGTAAATCAGTGTCCTTTAATAAGCTAGTAAAAGCAGCTGATCACAACATGGAGTGTAGCCAATGTAAGTCTGAAATGTTATCAACATTATTTATACGAACATATGGCCAGTATGTCATTTTAATGTTCCAACGATGTAGGCCTGATGGAACAAAATTGACAACTTTAATTAAAAATTTTGTGGCTTCACAGTTGTCAATATCAGGAAGGACTTTTGTAACTGCAGCAATTATATATCATGACGGTCCTTCAATAACATCAGGACATTACACAGCTTATTTAAAATCTAGAAATGGCTGGTCATTCTGCAATGATTCTGTTTTAACTTTAAAAAAAAATTGCCTTTTGACCTTAAAAATTCTTACCTGGTGTTTTTAAAACCAAAATTTTAGGGAAGGAATCTCAGGATTTGCTCTGAGGAATTTCAAGAGGTTCTAATGGCTCCTACACAATTTGGCCTTGAGGATAAGTGTAGTACAGAGTCAAAAGTTATTTTTGAGTTTTAAATAGTTCCTGGAAAAAAAGAAGGTTTTCTTACAGAAAGTGGTGGGCACGGATTAGTTAAAGGACAACAGAGTATTTCCCAAAGCAAACGGTGTTCTTACCATAACACTTGACGTCATAGAAAAATAACTGCACTTTGAATGAGTTCAGAAAAACTGTTTCTTTTTATAAGCTAATTCAAGCAGCCAATAAAAACATGGAGTAGAGGTAATGTAAGTCTGCAATGCTGTCTAGATTATTTGACCAAACTTTTGGTTATAATGTCATTTTAAAATTCCAACTATATAAACCTGATGAAAGTAAGTCTTCAACTTTAATTACAAATGTTGTGGCTACACAGTCGTTCATTTTAGGAAGAACATTTGTAACTGCATCTATTATATGACATGATGGTCCTTTGACAACATCCGCTTATTACACAGCTTAAAATGTAAAAAAAGCTGGTGTTTCGGAAATGATTCACATTTGACTATGAAAAATGTTGCCTTTTAACTTAAAAATATTCTTACTTTCTGTTTTCAGAAGACAGAATTTAGGGTAGGTAACTGGCCTATAATGATTTTAGGGGTTGATATAATTGTATCTACTGTTTTAGATTGCTTTGTGATTAAAAGTGATGTAGACAATTAAATAATTGTAGTAGTCATAGAGGTAGTGTAAGTCTGCTTCATAGTAAGCAGTATCAGTGGCATAGGAAATGTAGAACATGAGTGAGCAAGAAGGGTAAGATATTACTAGTCCAGGATTGTGAAAGGGATCTTGAACGTTTTCTTTCTGAAAGTTGCGGAAATACAAAATGACGGGATTTGCTTACAAGAATTCCAAGAGTTATAAATGGCTCTTACATGATTTGGCCTTGTGGAAACGTGTGGTAGAGAGCGAGAAGTCATTTATTGTATGTAACATATTTTTCAAAACGATGGAGGTTTTCTTTCAGAAAGTGGCGGGCTGAAAATAAAAACAGCACAACAGAGTGTAAGCTGTTCATAGGACATCCTTCGACGTCATGGAAAGTAAGTTACTTTTGAGGAGTTTTGATTTCTGATTGGTTATGTTATATGGGTTTTTTAAACACAATCATTTTGATTGTGTTTTTTTTCCCCGCTGTTATATGATGAATACCTTCAAGTCACTGTTTTTAGTGAAATTTGATAAATTCTGAGAACAGCAAAAATAAACCATTTAACATGTATAATTAATTCTGTATTTTTTGTACTTATGATATACATTTAGAAATGTGTAGTAGACATGGAGAAGCTGAGGCTTCTGTAAGTGTCAAAGTTTTTGCATACAGTGCTCACATTCTACATAGTCTTTCATATGATAGACTACATTTCCACAATGAGATACCTAAGCTAAGGAAACACAGGTGATGTGATTGTGAAATGAGCAAAAAAAATTGCACGTTTTTCAATTCTATTACCTGTGTTTCCTAACATTACAAATCACATTGTGTAGATGAGGTTTAGGCCTGTTCCAGGAGACAGAGGAGGTCTGACATTTGTTCAAGAGTGCAGTGGACATGACTCACTTCATTATTAGACCTGCACATGTATTATCTCCTCTGTACTCTTCAACAACTCTAAATTTCATCTGCAACCCTGAGTAGGCCTCACCTGAAACAAACGTCTGGATAGGACACACCTTATTGCCATCCTGAAACAATCATTTAAAATGTTAGGAACACTTTTATGATGATTGTGCACCTCTTTTGCGCTGCCATTGCGTCACTTTTGTGAGACAACAGCAGTGCAAAAGATCCACCATGTTCCAAGATAGGCCTCTCTTCATCTGCATCAAGATACTGTTAGTTTAAACTGTATATCTTTAGGACTGTGTAGGGGGCCTGGAGAAGCAGAAGCTTCTGTAAGTGTCAAAGTTGTTGAAAAACTGTTTGTCCTTCAATCTTTTCCCTTGTCTTTTCTAATTTTTAAATACATGTTTTAATATTTTTCAAATGTTTGTTCTCTCTTTCACAGATTTAAAGTATAAAAATAACAAGTGACTAAGTTAACGACAATTATAAGGTAAATGTTTTGTACTCTTTTCGTTACATTTCTATCACATTTAAATACTATTAGTTCCACTGCATCATTTCTTTAACCCTCACTTTCCTGCCTTTGCTACTTCCCTCATTCCTTTCTCTATTACTTACTTACTCTACTCCTTCCACTCCTTTTCTCAGTCTCTCTCTTCTCATAGTTCCTCACTCTTGTTCACTCACTCCGTCTCTATTACTCTTAGTGTCTCTGACTGATCACTCTTTCACTACTTGTTCATTATGCTTTCTCTGTGTAGTTGAAGCACACTAAGGGGCATATTATGAACACAGCCAATAAAATTATTGCTGTTTTTATCGGCTGAAAACTGCTGCAAAAGCGGTTTTAGCGGCAGTTTTCTGCCGCAAAAGTGGCTTTAGCGACACATTTCTGCCGATAAAAGCTGCAAAACTTTTATTGCCTATGTTGATAATATGCCCCTATGTTATTTAGATTTCTTTGCTGTTTCAATTATTCTTTTTCTGTTACTTCTTCTTTTCTGCTTTCTGTTTTTTCTCTCTGTTATTCCACATGTTTTAATCTTATTTTGAACATTCACTCACATTCTCTAAGAAACTCTTCTTTGTTATTCTTCTACTCTCCTTTTTTTCTTTCACTTCCTTATCTATTTTGTTTTTCACAATTATATCCTCTTCCATCTTTTCTTCCGTAAATAAATCTATTAAACAGTATCTCTGGTTTAGTCCCTATAGCTGTCTTTCTTTTAACATTACTCTCTGTTTACTTCCCTTATACTTACTCTTCTTTTTTTTTTTTAAATTCTTTTGGGTTCGCTCCCGGTTCGCGTACCGGAGAGCGAACCGGAAAGCGAACCAAAAGAAATAGAGGTTGCCAGAGTGCTAAACATTCTAGCAATTATTTTATAAAGGGGAGGTAGTTCTGAAAAGAACTTTTTTTTTTATGTTTTTGTTGTTTTATATATATATATATTTTTTTCTGAACATTTTTTGTTTTTTTTGTATTTTTTGAACAATTTTATGTTTTTTTAGGTTTTTTGGGGGGGAAACAACGAAAAACAGGCATTGGAAAGGGCTCAACAGGAGCAAAAAAAATAAATATTTTTTGGGGTGTTTTGAGCACTTGTGGTTTTCAAATGCTCTGTTTATCAAATTAATACTCATATTGCCACATGAGAGTAAGGTACCGCAATATAAACACTCTATCATCATGTGGACAAAGTTGTCTTGAATGTTTGGCACTGTTTCCCGTGCCTCTGGCCCCGACAGAGTTACCTGTGCCGATGTCCTGGCCACAGGAGTTGGTGGGTTGTCCTGGAGGTCACGAATCTCTGCCCTGCTGTAATTTAGTGGATGCCACCTCTGCATGTGATGGTGCATAGTATAGTTGCCGTAACTATACTTCTTATCTGTGCCTCTAGATAAGTCCTCTTTGCATATGAGGCACGTCACATAGCGAGCATTAACTTTTTTTTGTCCTTCAGGAAAAGAAAAAAACTGCCAAATGAAACTATTTTTATGATGAGATATCCGGGGCTCCTCTTGTAAAAACTGTGTTGCCTGTATTTCCTCTTCCTCTTCTTCATCCTCTTCCTCCTCTGTGTTGGTAAGAAACTGTGGAGGTGGTCCTCTCTTCCTATGAGGAGGTGGTGGTGGTGGTGGGGGTGCACCAGCTGCAGCTACTAGTGAAGCCATTTTCCACTCAGCAAAATAGGTCTTCCTTTCACAAAGTTGAAAGTCAGAGTGAGAAAAAAGGTGGGGGCTTTCATCATTTTGGAAAAAAAATAGTTCTAAACCAATGAAAAGTGTTATATTTAGGTCACATGACCTAGCCTTACATCATTAGGAAACAAAAAGTGAAATGAACCAATTAAAAGTTTTATTAACAAGTCACATGACCTGTTACGCTTATGTTACGCGCTGCGTGACGCGCCCCGGATCGCTTCCGGGGAGCTGCGCTTTGCGCCTCTGTTCGCGCTCCGGAGCACTTCCGGGTGCGCTAACATCGGCGTGTCATAAGACGCATTACGCGGCAACGCGATACGTCACGCTTTCGTGACGCGCCCCGGATCGTTTCCGGGGAGCTGCGCTTCGCGTCTCGGTTCGCGTACCGGAGCACTTCCGGGTGCGCTAACGAGGCGCGTCATAAGACGCATTACGCGACAACGTGATACGTCGCGCTTCCGCGACGCGTCACGATGTTGATTTCTAACGCGGCAGTTGCGCAAACGGAACGTTTACCGGTTCGCGGACCGGGTCGCGGCACCAAATTGAGCTAACGGGAAGCTTCCCGGTTCGCGAACCGGGAGCGAACAAAAAAAAATTATAATAAAAAAAATTATTAATAAACATATAAAATATATTTTTTGATTTAAAGAAGAATACATTTTACAGCTATAGATATTAGCTTTTAAAAAACCAATGAAATTCACTGAAAAAACCATAGGTTATAGACCATATATAGTTAGGAATTAGCATTTACAAAACCTTGAAAATTCACTGAAAAAACCATAGGTTATAGACCATATATAGTTAGGAATTAGCATTTAAAAAACCTTTTTTTACTCAATCAAAACCATTGAAATTCCATATATAGTTAGTTGTACTAACTATATATCGCGCACCCGCAATCCACTGCTGATCATGTCACATATTACATCATTCATGACATGGTCAGTGACATCACTAATGACATCACTGATGACATCTCAAATGACATCACTGATGACATCACTGATGACAACATCCAGTGACTGTATGTTTCTGTAAAGTTAAAATATGTCTTACATATTGAAGAATGAGTGGATATATAAGTGTCTGGATGAAGGATTTAGTAGGTGCATGATTGACTGTATGAGTGAGTGAATTAATGTGTGTCACTGAGTGCATGAGTTAGTGACTAAACTGTCTTAATTTGTGCATCATTATGTCTGTTGTTCTGTAAACTGCTGCATGTGTTGATCAGTAGCTATATGAGTAAGTATATGGGTTATTGATTGGTTGCCCAAGTATTTGTATGGGAGACTGAGTGTTTGTGTGTGGGTGGCTGGGAGGTGTATGACTCTGTGCATAGATGTGTGAGCAGTTGATTCACTAGATGTATGGGTTCAAAAGTGCATGTGGAAACACCTGTATGGGCGGTTGACTGAGTGCATTGGTGAGTGAATGGATATCTCAGTGCTACATGTCAAAGTAAGTACATATGTAAAACACAGTACATGTGACAGTTGACATATATAAATAACTGTGCATAAGAGCCAGTGAATGTGTGAGTGGCTGTATTGATCATTGTGAACTTGTATCAGGCATTGTAAAAGAGAGTAAATATGTGTTAGTATATGTTTGAATAAGTAAGGTGTGTATAACTGTATAGGTGAGGAAATGGAGGTGTGATTGATTCTTTGCATGACTGACTAAGTGTGTGAGTAACTCCATGGATGAGTGACAGTCTGTGAGTGTCTGTTTACACTGAGTGTATCTAAGGTTATATTAGAGTCTGAAAAGGTTCATCGTATTATCACATGAATGATGTCATCAGTGATGTGATCAGTAATGTCAAATGAGATGTCATCAGTGATGTCATCAGTGATGTCATTTGAGATGTCATCAGTGATGTCATCAGTGATGTCATTTGAGATGTCATCAGTGATGTCATCAGTGATGTCATTTGAGATGTCATCAGTGATGTCATTAGTGATGTCACTGATCATGTCATGAATGATGTAATATGTGAAATGATCAGCAGTGGATTGCGGGTGCGCGATATATAGTTAGTACAACTAACTATATATGGAATTTCAATGGTTTTGTGTGAGTAAAAAAAGGTTTTTTAAATGCTAATTCCTAACTATATATGGTCTATAACCTATGGTTTTTTCAGTGAATATATATATGCATATATATATATATATATATATATATATATATATATATATATATATATATATATATATATATATATATATATATATATATATATATATTACCTACTGGCGGTCGCCAGTAGGTAGTTATAGTTAGGATTGGCTACGATAGGAAATCCGCAACATTCTATTGGGAATAACTCTGGCGCCGGTTGAGGAATTTGTGTGTAATTTTCCAGAATTTTGGCCAGCTCCGCTGCGCTCCTTCCCTGAAAGTTTCAGGGGGATTCGTGAAGTGGGGGCTGAGAAAAAAGGGGGTCCCAAAACGTGTTTTCCCCAGGTTAATTTCCATAGGACGGTCTGACAAGTCTACAGCCCGAACCGCTAAACGGAATTACGCCAAACTTGGCAAAATTGTAGGGACTGGTACGCAGATGTGCCTTTGCTATATTTGCTGAAAATTGCTCCAGTGTTTTTTTTTAAATTAACTTCAAAAACACATATATATCTATAGGCGTTCTCCGAGCGCTCACGGGTACGCGTACCGGGGAGCGCACCGGGCGCGCTACGGGAGTGCGCAAGCGGAAAGCTGATTGGCTGTCGGGTGTCTGTCAACATTCTAAACAGTCCGGAGAGTCCGCCATCTTGTATCTCGGTAGAATCAAGAGGTGAAAAAAGAAAGGGGGATATAATTAAAAGGGGGCAGAGTAGACACCCACTGACCCCCTAGGTTTTTTGAGGGGGGCCTAGAAGGACCCTGAAGGGCAAAAAAACGTTTTGTTTTTTTTGTTTTTTTTCGCGGGGTAAGCGCTGGGTGTGCTCCCAGGTGCGCTCTCCGGTACGCGCACCCTGAGCGCACCACAGGGAAAAACTGTAAAAATTTAGAGTAAAAAAATAATGTAGAGTGTTTAGAGGAAAGTGATACATTGCTGGAATGTGAATGTTGCAACTCCAGCAATGCATCCTTTCACATGGGGCCAGTACCATGTGAAAGGGCCTGCGTTAGTGTTACGTCTGCTGTGAGGCAGGCGCAAGATTTGGACGCAACAACGTCATAAAAGTGACGCATTGATATCTCATTGATGTCACTGCATCACTTCTACGACCCTTCCTTATGTCAATACGCTCCCTTTACATACATTACAGCTGGCGAAGATATAATGTGGCGCAGGGGTTTACAAAGTGACGCATCTACCTAGATGCGTCACTTTGTAAATATGACTCAACAAGGTGTATTTTTTACAGCACTGGTGCGTCACAAAAAGTGACGCATCGGTGGTGTAAAAGTGACGCATGGCCTCATAAATGAGGCCTTCAGTCTTCTACTCATGCGTCATATTTAATGTATGACGCATTATGTCGCAAGTAGTTACAGATACGTCAGTATTTCTGACGTATCTGACGCCCTTTCACATGGGGCCAGCCCCATGTGAAAGGGCCTGCGTCAGTCTTACGCCTGCTGTAAGGCATGTGCAAAGTTTTGCCGCAACGGCGTCCTGAAAGTGACGCAGTGAAATCTCATAGAATACACTGCGTCACCTCTACGACCCTTTCTTGCATCAATACGCCCCCTTTGCATGTATTACACTTGTCGCAGGTATATTGTGGTGCAAAGGTTTACAAAGTGATGCATCTACGTAGATGTATCACTTTGTAAATATGACTCAACAAGGCGCAATTTTTACACCACTGGTGCGTCACAAAAAGTGACGCACCGGTGGCGTAAAAGTGACGCATGGCCTCATAAATGAGGCCTTCAGTCTTCTACTCATGCGTCATATTTAATGTATGACGCATTATGTCGCAAGGAGTTACAGATACGTCGGTATTTCTGATGTATCTGTAAGCACAAAAGTGATGCATTGCTTGAGTGTGTTACAAAAGTGAGGCAACCCCAGCAATGCATCCTTTCACATGGGGCCAGTCCCATGTTAAAGGGCCTGTGTCAGTGTTACGCCTGCTGTGAGGCAGGTGCAAAAATGAGGCCTTCAGTCTTCTACTCTTATTTTTTCTTTCACTTTCTCTGTTTCTTCACTGCCTTACTTACCTGTTCTCACGCTCACTTGTCTTTATCCAGCCTGTATCTCCACTCTTTCCAAAACATCACTGCTTTTTTCTTACCCTTCCACACCCCCGTTCCTTTACTACATTTTTTTCGCGTATACACATTCCCCATGTTCACTCTCCTTCTCCTCACTCTCCTTCCCCACACTCACCTTCTTTCAGTCCCCCTACTTCACTTCCCTTCTCCTCTCGTCCCTTTCTTTGCTTTCTCACTAATTTTCCTCTCCTCTCTCAATGCACTCCACTTCACTTACTCTTTTTCATTTTTTTAAGAATACAGCTCTTTGATGAGAATTAGAGGTAGTTCTGAAAAGAACTTTTTTTTTCTTCTTTTTTCCTTTTTTTTGAACAAAAACAAAAACAGAGAATGGGAAACTGCTCAACAGGAGCAAAAAACAAAACAAAATTAGGGCTGGGAATGGCAGCGATGGTTATCCAATGCTCGAACCATGAGCTGAACACTATGTTCCCCATAGCAAAGTAGCTGATCACAATATCAGCATTTAAGTACGCCTCTATTAAAAGCAGGCTGAATGTAAGGAATCAGCTCTTGTGATTGCCCCCTCCCTGATGTAGTTTCTCCTCCGGTTGAAGTAGAGGCCCCATCACTGGGAGCCTCTAGTGCCAGAGCCCTGACACTCTCCCGGGCAAAGTTCTCGGGGTGCCTCCTCTCGACATGACGAATCATAGTGGAGTTTCCAAATGAATATGTCTTGGTGGGGTCACCCCGTGACAGGACAGTGTGACAAATCCTGCACTCCACCTTTGGAGCATTTACTTTTTTCTGATCATTTGGAATGGAAAAAACTTCCATATGAAGTGTTCTTTTATCTTCGGCTGAGGAACCTCTTCATCAAGAAATCCCTCTGTGTCATCTTCACTGCTGGATGCTCTGGCAGCCATGGTAATCCAAGATAGCAATCCAACAAAGATCCAAGAGCAAAAAGAGAGGTCTTGCAGTCACAAAAGTGAAAGAAGAAGTGAAGGAAATGGGTGGGGATTTCATTCTTTGTAAAAAAAACTGTTAGCAATCAATGAAAAGAGTTATTTTAAGGTCACATGACTTGACGCGCTTTCGCTACGCGCACCGGAGCGCTTCCGGGGGCGCTTACGCGGCGCGAACGTAGGCGCTTCTGGGGGCGCTTCCGGGGGCGCTTACGCGGCGTGCCTGAGTGACGTTTTGATAGCTTTACGGAAATGCAAAATCATTTTTATTTCGTAAATCAAAAATACTGCTTTTATAAAAATGGTCTTCCATTATTATTTACTTTTCATGCATATTTTTTTTTACGAACGCAGAAATAGCGCTCTCGGTAGAGCTTACCGGTGCGCGGACCCTGAGCGCATCAGGAAAAAATTTAAAAAAATATATATATACATTTAACAAATGATTTAAAAAAATATATATATAAATATTTGTTGTAAAAATCAGCTAACAAAAAAATAAATAATCGTAGGTTACAAAGTCGATAAACAAATGAATTAGCTTTAAAAAAAACTATGAAATTCACTGAAAAACCATAGGTTTCACAAACGTTATAGTTAGGAATTAGTTTTTAAAAAACCTTTGAAATTCACTAAAAAAAACAAAGGTTTCACAATCGTTATAGTTAGGAATTAGCATTTAAAAAACCTTTGAAATTCACTGAAAAAACCATATGTTTCACACTCGTTATAGTTAGGAATTAGATGAAGCCACACTAACCTCCCCGTATTACGAGAAACAAGTAGAAAGTTGCAAAATAAAGGTCAGAAACCAGCAGAAAGAAGCACGATAAGAGTCAGAAACAAGCAGAAAGAGGTAAAACACAGGTCAGAAATTAGCAGAAAGAGTAAAAAATAAAAGTCAGCAGTGAGCAGAAGGAGGTACAATAATGGTGTGAAACTAGCAGAAAGAGGCAAAATAAAGGTCAGAAACAAGCAGCAAGAGGCTAAATAAAGGTCTGAAACTAGCAGAAAGAGGCACAATAAAGGTCAGAAAAGTACAGAAAGAGGCATGATAAAGGTAAGAAATGAGCACGAAGAGGCAGAATAGAAGAGGCAGACTAGGTCAAAATTGAGCAGCAACAGGCAGAATAAAGGTCAGAAATGAGCTGAAGAGGCAAAAAAAGGTCTGAAAGAAGAAGAAAGGTAAAAAAGGACAGAAAGAGGCAAAATACAAGTCAGAAACTAGCAGAAAGAGGCAATAAAAAAGTCAGAGGTGACCAATAAAAAAAAATCCCAAAACTACTGGTTGGCAGTAAACTGTATGTATGTATATGCATTTATATAGCGCACTACTTACCCGTAGGGTCCCAAGGCGCTTCGACCGCTGCGAAACCCTTCCTGGCTTCCCTGAGAGATGGTCCCTTAATGGGTATCTCCAGGGTGAGACCAGGCATCCCCGGCAGTCTGGTGGGGCCGTTAGTGAAGATGAGGCAAGCTAATGCCCAGAGTTGCCGAGTGTGATCGCTGATCAGAGTGGGCACCGAGGCGAGAGAATTATCGAGTCCGCTGACCCTGGTCCAGAAACCTGCCGCGCCGGGAATCGAACCCTGGTCCCGGGCCGTCCTCTGCTCTCGGGTCTGCCGCCTCTGTTATGTAACTTTTTAATAATATGTGCCTCTGTAATATTACACCGAAACTATTGGTTTGTACATTGTATTCAGCACCTCAGTTTTCCTTCCTGTTCCTCCGTAGGTCAAATTTGAGACAGAATCAGGATTGGTATTTCTACAGCATCTTTGCAAAATAGACAACTGTCAAGCTGTGTTAAATTTTAAGCAGAAAAAGATATGATGAGTTTCATATATGAACGTATTCCATTTACCTGGTTTCATATGATTTTCATATCGGACGACTAGTTTGAAAAATGTTATGTAACTTTTTAATAATCTTGTCATTTATTATATTTTGTGCATACAGGGCCGGAATGGGAACCACAACTGGCCCTGGCTAAGTCCTCGGCCGGCCCCCCTCCCCACTCGGGTGGGTTGGAGGTGCCGCCGAGCTCTTTGCCAGGCCGGTTTTCGGCCAATTATGGTAGAGGGCCAATTTTGCAGCTGTGCTGCAAAAACGGCCCTGTAACAAAAACGGCCCCCAGGTGCCCAAAACCAGCCCCCACCCGTGCGGCGCACCGGGGGATTGCCCGGTGCCCGCTATGGCTAGTCCGGCCCAGTATATACACAGAATGCTGTGGAGTTGGGCTTCAAAATGTTCTTTTCGTTGGTGGTGTGCCAAAGTACGGGCTCCTTGCCCGCCTTGAAGCCACCCTGCAGGGACGGTGGCTCTCGTCACTAGGAGACTCTTCTAAATATCAAATTGGGTAGCATGTCCCGCTTACCTGCTGGTGTGACGCAGAAGAATTTTAGAGGAATTTCACCCAGTGAGGTGAGAAAGGGAAGGGAGAGGACAAGTGTGTTTCCTCTCCTGGTCAACTCTGACAGAACTCTGTGATTTTAAGTATGATTTGTGAAATGCAGCAGTTGGCAATGAGCTACAAAGATGAGCACTTATGACATTTATTTTTAAACCCCAGGCATGCGAAAGAATTACGAGTAAGGAGACTGTGTCATTGAAACGCTATTAAGCTGGATCGCACAAAGGCACAAGTCTTCACTGTGACATTGACAGTATTGGTGCATTGTGGGATATGGAGCATTTAATCCTGGTCACATGCTGTTTTAATCAATTGCACCACAATTGCCCACCTGTGAACAAGGCTATTTAATCACTGTCATCAGTGATTCAATGACCATGTCATGAATGATGTAATATGTGATGTCATCAGCAGTGTATTGCGGTGGCACGAGTTTTAGTTAGCTGAACTATCTATAACAGGGGAATTTGTATGGTTTCGTACGAGTGAAATGTCCAACTGACTATAACATGGCTGAAACCTATGTTTTTTTCAGTGAATTTCTAAGGTTTTTTAAATGCTAATTTCTAACTATAACATACCTCAAACCTAAGGTTTTTTCAGTGAATTTCAATGGTTTTTTAAATGCTAATTTCTAACTATAACGTGCCTGAAACCTATGTTCTTTTCAGTGAATTTCAATGTTTTTTAATGCTAACTTCTAATTATAATGTTCATTTAACCTACAGACAGACATTGCTCAAGTCAATGCCTATGCCTGTGGGCCCTTCCTCACCACTGCCTCCTGCCTCCACTGCAGTGAGTAGGGCTCACAATGCAGATCGAGTCACGATTGCAGATGACGCAGTCCATTAGGCAACAGACATTGTTACCAGTACGGCCTGCCTGGACAACGTATCATTGGCACAGTAGATCCCACACGTGCAACTGTGTCCTGAGTCATAAATGGCAGTGACCCCAAGTCCGTGGCACCGACCACAGCACCCGACTCCCTTTGATCAGTGAGACATATTATCACTCGAAAATCAAATAGAGGCAGAATTCAAGAGACAAAAGACATTGCTCTGAGTGCACCTCCTCCCCCGGACCACGCATCTTCGCAGGGTACATACACAATAAGAGCCAAATGTAATATTAACTCAGTGCACCAAAAGGCATCGCAAGGAAGAGTGAACTGTATTATGTCAGCAGTGAGGCATACTATCACTCGAAAGTCACCCAAAAATATTTATAATATAAAAAGAAAAGAAAAGAAGTACATTAATGATTACAATGCGGTGATTTAGAAGGTGTGGAATGCAAATCTGGACATACAATGTGTTGCAGATAACTGAATTGCTGTTTCTCGCTATGTCACGTGTGTCATATATTACAAAGTCTGAGAAAACAGTATTGAAACAAATGTGGGAAAAAATGTCACAAGAGAAGACAATAAGCAAAAAGTTGTACAGCTTCAGCTTAAAGATGCTTTCACGTCGAGAAGTTAGATCCTACGAATTATTGTGTCGATAGACATCTGCAAGTTTATATTCAAAGTCAAGAGGAATCCTCTGGATAAGTCTAGGTCGTGCTGCAGCACAAAATGGAGTTTTAATATAAATGATATTAAACAACTTTGCGATGATATAGATTTACGTTTCTTTGGTAGTCAAGAGAAGTGCACAGAAAATAACAGTATATTAAGTGTAGGTGTTAAAGAAGAGATGGAAGATAATAGTGATGTAAAATTTCAAAAATAAATAACAAAATTTAAAGTAGTTTCTGGTGAAAATCCCAACTAAGTATAACATCCCTCAAATCTACACAATATCCTTTTAGTATCCTTACTTCAAGAACTTGTTTTATATCACTTGGTGCCACTGAATCTGAATTATGCAAGCCAGTGGGGCCACCAACCTATGCATGTTAATGTGGGCCCTTGCTTACCGCTACCTCTGGTCTACACTGCGGTCAGCAGGGCTCACAATTCAGATACAATCCCGATTGGAGATGACGCAGTCCAGTAGGCAAGAGACATTGCTCTCAGTGCGGTCGGTCCACACCAAGCATCATCACAGGCTCATGCAGTCTCAATGCTTCTGGTTCCACTAACTATGCACCTCAGCTCAACGCCACGTGGCTGTGGGCCCTTGGTGACCGCTACCTCTGCCCTACACTGCGGTCCTCAGGGCTCCCCAAAAAAATTAAGTCCTGATTCTTTAATTACAGAGTCCAGTAGGCAAGTAACTTTCACAGGCCTAAAACCTATATAATATCCGTTTAGTATCCTTGCTTCAAGAACTTTGTTTATATCAGTTATAGCTTTAGTACAATCACCAAATTCATCTTCAAGTGGAAACGAACAGTCAACACAAGTCTACACTGCGGGCAGCAGAGCTCGCAATTCGAATTTTGGACACATGCTGCTCCTAACCCTCTTCAACAAAAGCCGATCCCACATGTGTAACTGTATCCTGAGTCCTGAAAGACAGTGACCGCAAGTCCATGGCAGTGACCACAGCAGACTCCCTCTGTCAGTGATGCATATTTCCATATGCAAGACCGGCGACACGTGATGTAACTAACCCTGATAACACAAGCCGATCCAGCATGTTTAATTGTGTCCTGAGTCCTGAATGGCAGTGATCCAAAGTCTGTGGCAGCGACCACAGCACCAGACACCCTTCGATCAGTGAGGCATATTTCCAAATGCAAGACCGACGACAGGTGATGCTACTAACCCTATACAACACAAGGCGATCCCACACGTGTAACTGTGTCCTGAGTCCTGAATGGCAGTGACCCCAAGTCCATGGCAGTGACCACAGCACCAAATACCCTTGAATCAGTGAGGCATATTTCCATATGCAAGACCAGCGACATGTGATGCCACTAACCCTGTATAACACAGGCCAATCCCACATGGGAATCATCCTCGACTCAACGATCTCAAGGACCAAGCAAGTCAATGCCGTCTCCTCCTCCTGCTTCAACATCCTCCACATGCTCCGCAAGATCTACAGATGGATCCCGACAGATACAAGAAAGACAGTCACCCAGGCCCTCGTCAGCAGCAGACTCGACTACGGAAACGCCCTCTACGTGGGAGCCCCGACCAAGCTCATCAAGCGACTACAACGCATCCAAAACGCCTCGGCACGACTGATCCTCGGCATACCACGCCACGGCCACATCACCCCCCACATGAGAAACCTGCACTGGCTCCCCGTCAACAAAAGGATATCGTTCAAGCTCCTCACCAACATACACAAGGCACTCCACAAGACTGGCCCAGCCTACCTCAACAGACGGCTCTCATTCTACATCCCCAACTGCCAGCTATGCTCCGCCGACCTCTCACTCGCCACATCCCGCGCATCCGAAGAACAACCACCGGTGGGAGATCCTTCTCCCACCTCGCTGCCAAGACATGGAACACCCTCTCACTGAGCCTACGACATACCCAAGACCTGCTGACCTTCAGGAGGATACTCAAGACCTGGCTGTTCGATCAGTAGTGCCCCCCCCCCAGCGCCTTGAGACCCTCGCGGGTATGTAGGGCACTTTACAAATGATTGATTGATTGATTTATTGATGTGTAACTGTGTCCTGAGTCCTGAATGCCAGTGACTTCAAGTCCGTGGCAGCAGTCACAGCACCAGACTCCCTTCAGTTTTATTTGTTATATGTACATCTATACAGGAGTAAGATACTCGTTTGCCCAACCGCACTGGGACAACATGGTATTATATTTTGGGGCAGTTATTGCTGGAATATTGGTGATGTCTGCAGTTTGCACCAGCTTCTGAATAGTGTGTTAGATTTATCTCAACTTTAGTTGCATTAAAGTGCTGATAATGAGATGCAGAGTAGGTGTTCCTGTGCAAAAAGAAACAACGTGCACCTTTACGATTTATTCTAAATACTAAAATCCTGTATTGAATTGCACTGTGGTAGTGGGTGAATTTACAGTGTACACACAAAATCAATGAAGAAATCTCATTGTATTTATATTGATTAGGAATAGTGACGCAGGTGCTGGATCTTGACAGCATACACTGCCCCTTCATTTAATTTTCTGTACACGAAAAAACCACATCACAACTTTCCCAATGAAAGGCAAAAACTGCAATGCAAAAGAAATTCTGACGATAAGCCGCGTTAGCACAAGGGATTTGACACCTGTTTTCTGCTGGTGTTAAGCAGGACGACTACATCCAACATGAAAGTGAACACAGCCAAGAGCCACACCGGAACACCCACAGGTACTATAGAGTCAATGAGCATGATACACAGATAGCGATGAGGGCCACAACACTTATCGCAACAAACCTAGGACTGCCAACGTCCCCCGAACCCGCATCTGAGCAGGTGTGTCCGTATGGTCATTGTGTTAGCACAATGGGCACGGGCCTTGCAACATCATAGTGTGCTGTCTTCAGCAGATGTTACAATGTCACCTCAGCGTTGGCAGTGAGCTTGGACATGTAGCTACGCACTCATCCTCAAGCATGCACAAGCGGCATGTGCTGGTCTGGCGTACATAGATCAGCGCATGGGTGTGCCTATCGGCAAGGAGAACGGGGTGTCTCGGACATGTCTGTGTGCAGGAAGTGCGGTAAGTGTGTCTCTGTGTTCTGGTGTAGCCACCACAAGGGCCGCAGCAGTCGATGTTGTAACGTGGCATGCACCACCTCCAAACAGCAGTGTCACAGTGTGGTTGGAATGCCGCTGGACATGCGTGAATAAATATGCATTTCAATGGTGTGCAGTAGGAGTGTACAGGATACAACAGCGCACTGCACAAAAGTGTGGTGGCTTGTGGGAGGGAGAAGCAGCTGTTTGGCAATGTAACACACAGTGAACCCGCCTATGTGCCACATGCTGCGCATCTCATCTATGATGATCAGGTTAGCAGACATCCCACAACACCCACGGCCAGCCTTTGTACACATCCTGTATGAATGCAGCTAGAGAAGTTACTGTAGGGATGAAAGGTTCTTTGTCTGAGCTATCCTGTGAGCATTTGTGTCCTGTCATCGATTGTGCGAATGTTTGTGTTTGGATAACATTCTGTTGGATGTTGTTGTACTCTGCTTCCTATATGTGTGTGCTGCATTGTGTGTGAGTTGTCCCTTCATGTGAGGTTTTGTTCACACTTCTCCTTTTCAGGCAGTGTGGTTTACATTTCTATGCTTATTCAGTGGCATGATGTTGGCGGGTTCTGTAACTTGTGCTCCTTGTTGGTGTGTTTCATTTTGGCCATGGTTTGTCTGTAGTTGTGCTGTACTTAATCGTGCATGTGTGCCACTGTGTCCATCTCCCCCTGTTCTCCCACTCCCTGCTTGTCCTCTTCCTGGTGCTGTTGTGTCTGTAATTCTGTTCCTCCACACATAAATACAAGTAAAGAACAAATTAGAATAGTTCCTTGATTCTTTTAGATTGCAAAACTCCTCTCTATTGTTTTTTTTTTTTAGTTTTCCATATAAACACTTTTGTTTTATTTTCAAGGACACATAGAAGCCAGAAGTGCAACGTACTGTATCAACACACTTTCTAGAGCATTCTACAACACTGCAGGTTTAAAGTTCATCAATTTTATTAAACCTAACGATATTTTTTTGCAACATTTTCTCGAACATTTAATGGCACATGCAGGTTAAAAGTTCACAATTCTTTTAAGTACGAACAGTGCCTTCCAAATGCAAGTAGCAGATGTGGTTGAGTTGAGCACATTTTATCCTATGATATGTACGTTTAAACTGCTTTTTATTAACCAATCACAAAAATGCTTTTCCACAAAACTAATGTGAACCCTACTTTGAAAAAACAATGCTTTTCATCTCCCAATCAGATATCATTTTGTATGGGGAAAAAAAGAAGTTTCCCATCTTTAAACACATCTCTTATTCTACAAACAACCTGCATGGGCTACAGAAATGTATCCATACCTCCCAGCCATACCTTCAAAATGCTAGTGTGGATCGTAGGACATAGTTATGTTTTCTGGTGCAAAAGGTATGCAGAACAGAGAAGTATTGACTTAGACCTAGCTTTACAAAATCTGGACATTAAAGGGTTTGGACATAGAGGATTGAAGTGGCACCAATTGTTACCTTTGGTTAAAACCTGTTTGCATCTACAACACCCTGACCTCATGATTGTGCACTGTTTTGTAAATGAAATAGGCACATTGACTGAGGTAGGTTTGGAAATGCTAATGAAGGGCAACTCAAACGGTCTTTGTTTATTCCAATATATGCCAAATACAGAAGTGGAAATGGTCAAACCAATTTTGTCCTCAGAATCAAAAATCGAGAAAGAATGTCAACAAAGCTGTGTCAGCATACCCCAGAAACCACAGAATGGGGTCGATCTACAACAACAACATACGTTTCGATATAGCTGATATCTGCAGAAGTGATGAAGTACACTTCACAGATCAGGGAAATTGAGTTTTTCTGAATAACCTAAACCTGTGCATCCACACGTCTATGTAGCTCCAACTAATAAACACAAGCGCTCTTTTTAAAACCGCCTTATATTCCCAATATCGGTTCATAGAGTGACAGCTGCGATCCGGCTAGCAAAGGGAGACCTGCGGGCCGTCGAGCAGGCTCGCAGATGGAGTGCTGCGGCCCGTCGGCTCGGCTCACACAGTGTGAGCTACAGGCTGTCGGCTTGCAATTGCACACCAGCGAGCTGGCTCACAGAGGGAGAACTCGGGTCTAACTCGCAAAGGAACACCAATGGGCCAACGTCTGCAATCCGACTGACTGATACTGTTTTATGCTTTAGGGTAGTACAGTAGTGTTTGTGTACTGTAGAGGGTTCATGCTGGACATTGCGTATTAGGGTTTAGGGTACTGCAGTGGTGTTTGCTATGTGTAAGAATCATGCTAAAGGTAGTGTTTCAGAGTTTACAACAATGCACTAATGTTTGGGTACTGTAAAAGGTCATGCTGGGAGTAGTATTTTAGGGTTCAGGGTAGTGTAGTGGTGTTTGTGTAGTGTAGGGGGGTCATGCTGGGAATAGCGTTTGAGGGTTTACAGCAGTATAGTGTTATTTGGGTAGTGTAGGGGTCATGCTGAGAGTAGTGTTTTAGGGTTTACAGCAGTGAAATGGTATTTGTGTAGTGTAGGGGGTCGTGTTGAGAGAAGTGTTTTAAGATTTAGGGTACTGCAGTTGTGTTTGGGTTTTGTAGGTGGTCTTACTAGGGGTAGTGTTTTGGGTTTATGACAATGCAATAGTGTTTGGGTAGTATAGAGGACCGTACCAACAGACTGACTCACAGAGCTCTGAGCCGACAGACGGTCTTCTAGATGCATACCTGTGACCTGGTGGTATGAGGAGAGGCAGCGCGAAAGGCATATCTCACACAGACACAGATGCCAGTGTTACTTCGCACAGGTAAAACTGTGGACCTGATGGCTTCTACACAGAGAGATGCAAGCTGACGGAGTAAATCACAAAATGACTGCCAACACTTCCTAGTTTTAACCATTCACAGCCAATAAGCAGCAAGCTTGTGCTCGTAACTCCTCAGCTAATCACGTGTCAGAATTCTCAAATATTGATATCTGTAAAATTTCATATTTCTCAAAAAATACTTAACAAATTTACATATTTTAAACAAAAGTGTGCTTTCTGGACCATCACCTTTCTCCTTGCCAAATTTGGCGTAATTATGTACAGCAGTTTCACCTGTAGTCTTCTGAAAAGGTTGGTATGAAAATTGCATGGAGAAAACACGTTTTAGGACCCTCTTTTTTCTCAGCCCCTCCTACACCATTCACTCCCAAACTTTTAATATAGAAGGTTATAAAAAAAAAGAGAAACTTTTTGGGAAAATTTCATAAAGATTTGTCAAACAGCGCCAAAGTTACAAGTACATAGAAGACTCCAGGAGGGAGGCAGCGCTCCCCCCTCCCAACATGAGTGAAGCCCCGGGGCTGCGCTGACCCCGCAACCCCTGGGAGCCCCTTGCTATTATTTTTAAGAAATACCCCCGGATCCTAGCCCACCCACAGACCTCATTGAAATAAAATGCAAGAACCCGCGATCCGCTGTAAATTTTTGCGGAATTTTAATAAAAAAAAAAAATACTTTTTGGGCCCTGGGAGTCCTTCTGGGACCCCTTGAGCAGACCTAGTGGGTCAGGGTTTTTCTACCCTGCCCCCTTCTCTTGTTTTATACCTTTGTTTCTCCATTTTTGGAATACTCGCTTCTACCGAGCCGCAAGATGGCTGCCAACACTTCCTGGTTTGGAGTGCTAGCAGCCAATCACTGTGAAGCTCGCGCACGCTCCGCCCAGATATTAAAACTATTATTTTTTCTAATTTCTCAGCAACTACTGAACGGATTTACATAATTTTTCAAAAGGTCCTTTCTGACCTAAGCACTACCTTTCTGCCAAATGTATTACAAGTTGTTAATTGCATTTTAATAAAGATTTAATATTGATTTCCGTTGCATTCATTCTAATATTAAAAAGGTTATTAAAAGGTTTGAGTAATCTAGCACATTGTCTTAGTTGCTTGGTTTATTTGAAAGCCCTCACTCACCGACCTGGTCGGTGACATGCTTCATCATCGGGCCCCACCAGGAGTGGCCGAGTGTCACCCTGGTGTGCTGCAACACCAGATTACTGCGGAGCTGGTTATCTAGGACTGGATAGTCAGAGTCAGTTACCTCCAGTACCCATCTGAAAAAGTTGAGGGTACAGGATGATTTTGCAACAAAGCTTCTTTCTGCTCTTCTGTTTGTTCTTTATGCACATTTTTCTTTCTTCCTGCACTTTTCTTCCTCTTTGTTGACTTCTGTTGCTTCTTTCTGCATTTCTTTTTTTTCTTTCTGTGCATTTTTTCCTTTCTTCACATGTCTTATCTCTGTAGGCATAGTTAGAAATTAGCATTTAAAAAACCTTTGAAATTCCCTGAAAAAAAACAAAGGTTTCAGGCATGTTATTGTTAGGAATTAGCATTTAAAAAACCTTAGAAATTCACTGAAAAAAACATAGATTTCAGGGGCGTTATAGTTAGCTGGACATTTCACTCATACAAAACCATTGAAATTCCTCTGTTATAGTTGGTTCTACTAACTATAACTCGCGCGCCCGCAATTCACTGCCGATGATGTCACAAACGACATCATTCATGACATGGTCAGTGGCATCACTGATGACATCACTGATGACATCTCAAATTACATCAATGATTACATCATCCACGTGACAATCTGATGCACCTCATCATACACAAGTATAACCTTTCATCACTCACTATAAAATACAGAGTACCATATTTGAAACCATTGACACACCAATACAAGTTACTAAAATCCCATTTAGTGATTCCTGGATGTACACACACATCTCAAAACTTAGATTCACTCATACATGCTGACAAAGATCAATAGAACACTATCAAATATACTTATACACCTTTATCGACATTACAGACCAGCACACATCCTATTTACTTATGCCGTCATCATACTCATTTATGCAAACAATTGATCATACATTTACTCAGCTACACACTTATACAAACACCACTTCATGTATTCATATAGATAATAACTCATACTTAGTGTCTTATAAAATCACTATTACAAGTACACAGTTATCCATACAGTCACTCATACAATCACTAACTCTTATGTATACTTATTTTTACACAACTGTCACATACACTGCCTTTTATTTTTCTACTCTGTTGGACATGTATCATTGAGAGATAAATTTGCTCATCACCACACCCACAAAGACATTCACTCAACCAAACAACTATTTCCACATGCAGGCTTAACCTCATATACCTACTAAATCAACTATTTAAACATCTTTTGACAGTCACACACCCCCACCCAACCACACACATTCACTCTTCCCTACAAATACTCAGTTAACGAATCAATATTTAATATAGACTTTCACGTTGCTAATAATCAACGTAAGCAGTAGTTTACACAACAAGAGACAGAGTGATAAAGATATTCACAGTTTAATCACTATCCCATATATTTAGTGAAACACTTTAAATTAGTCACTTACCCAGTCAATCACACTGCTACTAAATCCTCCATCCTGACACGTATACATCCACTCATTCTTCAATGCAGATTGCTATATATATAACACATATTTAAATATCAAACCAAACCACATTCCTTGGATGATGTTATCAGTGATGTCATTTGAGATGTCATCAGTGATGTCATCAGTGATGGCCCTTGGGTCTAGTGATGTGGAAAACTGCAAAAATAGGGGCTACCTTACACGGAGTTGTCTCTTTTAAAAACGGTTTCCCTCACCCACCAATAGTGGCATGATTTATCATTGTGAATCCTCCTCACACCATGAAGCCTAGTCAGGGTGCGGGCTACAGCCCCCTCACTGTGAGGGAGGAGCACAGGGGTGTTTTAATAGAGGAGTTATTACTAAAACCCACCGAGAGGGATGCAGCGCAAGTGAGTTAAAACTAATTACAAGTTTCACCTTCTAACCTTTATTCTGGCTACCTTGTGCTAGGACTAAAAGCAAAGATGTATGCATGAAACCATTAGATTCAGTCGTACTGAATAGTGATCAACATGTTTCATTCAGCCAATGACCTGGCCAGTGTTGTGGCCTTCTTCAGGATCTCTAATTAGTTAATGCAGTGAAAAGTGTAATAAAACAAGAAAAACAAAATAATGCATCAGTTGTATTTGCTTTGAATACAAAACCAGTGATTCTGGGAAATCAAGAAGGCGGATTTAGTCGTACAACCTGTTGGGGGGGGGGACACAAAAACAACATACTGAGCAGTTAAATCAGTTTTTGATAGTGATAAATAGCAGTCCATATTTGACACTTCAAAATCACAAAAAATCAAGACACTCTTAATCATAGTCCGATTTAGCCAACCAACATCAATGGCCAAATAAACATCTACAGTATGTCTACTACATGGGGATGTTGTATGATAATATAGTCTCATAGCACATTTGCTATGGTGGGAACCACTCATGTGCAATAGTCAGTCAACGTGACCTATCTGTCCTTGGCAATTTGCCTAAGGCGCAAATGCAGCTCTAACCTGTTAGGTAAAGGTTGTGGTGATAGATACAAAGATAGGATGTGATGATAGGGACAAGCATAAAATGGAAGCAGAGACCAGTTCAATTCAGTGTAAAGTGTAAGTCAAAGACAGTTATGAGTTGAACCCATATTCCCAACATGTCTGGTCATACACTTATCATAATTCACCAGTCTGGGGTGGAGGGAGAGTAGAGGTTAAGGGAGGAGAAATATTTTTTTCCTAAACAAAAAGGGGACATAAGTGCATATTGTAAAGTTGTAATCCAAATTAGGAGACACTTAAAACAGACATTTGAACACTGCTTAATATCCAACTATGCACCATGATCATTCTGTTGTATGAGAGCAAGGTTGCAGAATCGATAGCCAAGATTTCATTTATTTGCTTCCAACACCAACATGCTTATATGGAGGTGGCAGGAATCATGACAAGTACAGGGGATTTCAAACTTGTAATGACCTGAGGCGGTATGTCAAAAGTGTGCGGTACAGTTATTGTGCCTGTTTGGTGCTGCTCATGGCAGGGAAGCAACAAACAGCCAGATGCCCGCTCCAAGTACTAGGGATAAATGTATAGACGGGAAATGATCACACGGCAATGACCCCAAAATATAATGTTGCATTTTGTTGAGACACCGTAAATTCTTAATGAGCTTGTCAACAATGTAAGAGACGGCCTATAATTCCTAGGCCCCCAAATCATATGTTACCACTTACCGCTGTTGTGTGTGGAACCTCTGGTGCATAAGCCCTGGGACAGGGAAGTCATCCGAGGCTAGCTGAAATGCATAAAGTTATACAAGAAAAGATACCTGATCTCATGACTACTTCCTGGGTTATGTTCCCAAGGCATGCCGGGACATGTAGTCTGAGAGAGCATCGGGGAACCGACTAAGGGAAATGAACTGTTACTCACTCAATGTTATGTGGTAAAGGGTAGCCAAGGGTTTGTGTACTGCAACCCATACATGTAGGATAAGTAGTGCTTGTGACAGAGTATTTAATAATTATACTGGTCAAGCTACATAAAAAGGCATCAAAACGCACCACAGTCTTTTGTCTGTATGTGGCACATGTCATTGACCCTGTCACCAGGTAGGTCGCCCCCTCAGCCACCACACGGTCCCCCTGTGCCGCTGCTGCCCCGCTGCCCACTGTGCCACCTGTTATTGCCGCAAGCCATCTCCTCTGCCCAGTCTGTTTTTTTTCTGTCTTTTTCTGTGCGTTTTTTTGCCTTCTTGTTCCTCCGTATTGGTCTCCTCTCTTTTCCCCATCGCCCCTAGTGCCCGTGCCCTCCCCCCCTGCCCCAACTCGCTCCCCTTCCTCGCATTTCCCACCGCTGCCACCTTGCGGCCCTGCCCCCGCACCCCTGGTGCCCCATTCGCCACCCCGCTCCCCCGCCTCCCAGCTGCTCCTCCCGCCCTTAGCCCATCTTATGGAGGCCGCACGGTGGTGAAGGGAGCGACCTTTGACCCTGTCAACAGGTAGGTCACCCTCTCAGGCGCCACATGGTCCCCCTGTGCCGCTGCTGCCTGCGGTGCCCCCTGTGATTGCCGCAAGCCATCTCCTCTGCCCAGTCTGTTTTTTTCCTGTCTTTTTCTGTGCCTTTTTTTGCCTTCTTGTTCCCCCGTATTGGTCTACTCTCTTTTCCCCATCGCCCCTAGTTCCCGTGCCTTCCCCCCCTGCCCCCACCCGCTCCCTTCCCTCGCATTTTCCGCCGCTGCCACCCTGCCGCCCCGCCCCCCTGGTGCCCCATTTGCCACCCCGCTCCCGCCTCCCAGCTGCTCCTCCCTCCCTTAGCTCTTTTTATGGAGGCCGCGCAGCGGCCGTGCCAAAGTCATGCCCGTCTGCGCCCGTCCGCGCCTGGACCGCACACAGTGCCAGAACCCCTGGCCCCCGCCGAAACCAAGTAACCTGACTGAGATACGACACCACGATCCTCCACGCACTCAACATCGGCCGACCAGCCGCCTGCTACCAAGCCACCCTGAAGCTCACCCACGGACCCTTCTCCTGCCAAACCTGCAAATTCACTTGCGTCCGAACCTATGTCCCACCACCCAGACCAGGCAACAACAACAACCACCTCAAGTGCATCCTGCTCAACACCCGCTCCGTCCATAAGCACGCCGTCGAACTCTGGGACCTCCTCGAAACAACAGCACCAGACATCGCCTTCCTCACAGAAACCTGGATGAACGCCTCCTCAGCCCCTGACATTGCCATAGCCATCCCGGACGGCTACAAGATCACCCAAAAGGACCGCGTCAACCAAACCGGAGGAGGAATCGCCATCATCTACAGGAACACCATCAACGCCACGACCATCTCCGAAGATGCCCTCACCACTGCGGAACACCTACACTTCCAGATCCACAACGACCCCAAGACCACCCTCAGAGGAACCCTCATCTGCAGACCCCCGGGCCCACGCACACAATTCAGTGAAGCCATCGCCGACTTCATCAGCCCACATGCCCTCGCCTCATCAGACTACATCCTCCTAGGGGACCTGAACTTCCACCTGGAGAACAACAATGACAACAACACCACCACCCTGCTCGCCAACCTCGCCAACCTCGGACTCAAGCAATTGGTGAACACCCCCACCCACTACGCCGGCCACACGCTCGACCCCGTCTTCTCTGCCAGCAGCCACGTTGCCTTCAGCCACTCCACCGGTCTACACTGGACCGACCACAGCTGCATCCACTTCACCTTCAAGAAGACCAAATCCCACCACCGCCCACAACAGATTCCCGTAGATGCTGGAACAAAATTAAGGCAGACAGCTAACCACATCACTGAGCCAGAACCCACCCATCACCACCACTGACACCGAAGATGCAGCCCGCAACCTCACACAGTGGATAGTAAACTGCGCCGACGTCCTTGCACCACTGAAGAACCCTCCAGGTAAGCCCAGCAACAGGAAAACAACATGGTTCACTGACAACCTCAAAGAAGCAAAGAAATCCTGCAGATCCCTCGAGAAAACCTGGCGCCGCGAACAGACAACAGAAAACATGACAGCCCTCAAAAACGCCACCTGCAAACACCACCAGTTGATCCGCACAACCAAAAAGACATCTTTCAAAGAACAGCTGGACAACAACACACACAACAGCAAGGAACTCTTCAGCATCGTAAAAGAGCTCTCCAATCCCAACGCCAACAGCAACGACGTCACACGACCTCTGCAACTCCCTCGCCACGTTCTTCCACCGCAAGATCGCCGACATACACAACAGCTTTGGTGCCCAGACTCCGCCCCCAGCCACCGAACCAACGCCCCCGACAACCACCCTCAGCGCTTGGACTCCCATCAGCACCAAAGACACCGCCCACGCTATGAACACCATCCACTCTGGCTCTCCTTCCAACCCATGCCCTCACCACATCTTCAACAAAGCCTACACCATCATCGCTCCCCACCTACGGAACGTAATAAACAACTCCCTCGTGTCCGCCACCTTCCCAGAGAGCTGGAAGCATGCAGAGATCAACGCCCTACTGAAGAAACCCACAGTAGACCCCAAAGACCTCAAAAACGTCCGCCCCATCTCTCTACTTCCCTTACCGGCGAAAGTGATCGAGAAGATCGTCAATAAGCAGCTGACCGCATTCCTCAAAGCCAATGGGTCCCTCCACCCATCCCAGTCCGGATTTCGAGCCAACCACAGCACCGAGGACGCCCTCATCGCAGCCACGGACGACATCAGGACCCTACTCGACATCAGAGAAACCACCGCCCTCATTCTCCTAGACCTCTCAGCCACCTTTGATACAGTCTGCCATCGCACCCTAATAACCCGCCTCCAGCGAGTCCGCAACCCTCCCTTCCGCTCCGCGGCCACCGAGATCTTCGGCGGCGTACCCTAAAGCTCATCGCTCAGCCCAACCCTCTTCAATATCTACATGAGCCCCCTCGCCACCATCGCACACAAACACAACCTCAACATCATCTCATATGCCGATGACTCCCAGCTGATACTCTCCCTCACCAAAGACCCAGCCACCGCCAAACTCATCCTCCAGGAAGGAATGAAAAACATCGCGGAATGGATGAAACTCAGCCGTCTGAAACTGAACTCAGACAAGACGGAGGTCCTCATCCTCGGACCATCCCCATCCGCCTGGGACGACTCTTGGTGGCCCACAGAACTAGGCACCGCACCGACACCCACTGACCACGCACGCAACCTGAGATTCATCCTGGACTCCTCTCTCACGATGACCAAGCAAGTCAACGCCATCTCATCTTCATGCTTCAACACCCTGCGCATGCTTCGTAAGATCTTCCGGTGGATCCCTACCAAAACTAGAAAGACGGTCTCCCAGGCTCTCGTCACCAGCCGACTTGACTACAGGAATGCCCTATATGCAGGAACCACAATCAAACTTCAGAAAAGACTCCAACGCATGCAGAACGCATCCCCACGACTCATTCTTGGCATCCCCCGCCACAGTCACATATCAGCCCACCTGAGAGATCTGCACTGGCTCCCCATCAGCAAAAGGATCACGTTCAGGCTCCACACCCACGCACACAAAGCGCTCCACGACACAGGCCCGGAATACCTCAACAACCGCCTCACGTTCTACACTCCAACACACAAACTCCACTAGGCCAGCCTCGCTCTTGCCACCATCCCACAGGTCCGCAGAACCACCGCCGGAGGAAGGTCATTCTCCAACCTGGCGGCCAAGACATGGAACTCCCTCCCCGCCCACCTACGTCTGACCCAGGACCACCTCAAGACCTGGCTCTTCGAGCAGTAGCGGCACTTCCCCCCAGCGCCTTGAGACCCTCACGGGTGAGTAGCGCGCTTTACAAGTGTACTGATTTATTGATTGATGTCTATACCAATGCTGGTGTGTTTATTGTGTTGTCATGCAGTAATCAGAGATAGGGGTAAATATCAGCATCAAATGTATTTGCGTTTGGTATGTTTGTACTCTAATATGAAATGAATACAGCTAATGTTGGACTACATGTTTTTAGTGGCAAGGTGCATGGGATGTTAGGTGAGAGATAACCACGGTATCTCGTCATTCAACCCGCTTTCTGCTGTGCCCTGCCTAAAAACCCATCTCTGTTCTGTTCTCAACAACCTCTTAGTCAAGTTAGGTGTAGTAGGGTACAAGTTAGGTTTATCCAAGATTGACTGTCTCAGGGTATCTGCTTGTTGTTTCTTTTCCCAAAAATGTTTAGTGAGTTTCGTTGCCTTCTTCTCGCACCTTATAGTGCTCTTATGCTCAGATATTCAAATTCTTACTTCATGGGTGGTCATGCCCACATAGCTAAGTCTGCATGGGCAGGTAATGAGACATATTACTCTCTCACTGTTACAATTAGTATGGTGCCTTAGTATCCAGCGTTTACCAGTGGCTATGTCAATAGTGTTTGTGGCAGAGGTCTGAGTACATACTCTGCATGCACCACAAGGATAATGTCCTTGAACTGGTGGAAGACCACAGAGCGTGTTCTGCTTCGTTGGCTTGACTGAATATCCTTGAGCTCCTCCCTCGCAGTGATGGTGCAAGGAGGATTCCCAATGGTGAAGCATGGCACCATTGGTGGGTGAGGGAAACCATCCTTAAAAAGGGACACCCCCCTGTAAGTTAGCCCCCTTTTTGCAATGTTCCACGTCACTAGACCCGAGGGACCTGTGTGTATTGAACCCATGGTGCCTGCCACACTGTGTATGGGTGGGAAGAGGGGTCCCTTGGGCACCCCCACTGGCTACATTTGTAAGTCTCGGTATGAAAGGGGCCAGCAATGGGCCCCCAAAGACAGTTCCAGCAGCTGTTTTGTCTTAATAGGTCGTTGTAATCGCTCATCCAGAAACTGTGTCGATCGAGCTGTACAAATCGGCTCTGAAAGACTTGGGCTGTCCGGATGCCTTTTGGAACCAATTCAGTCTGCTCGGACAGTTTCCAGGCATTGTAATCAGTAATTGGGAAATCTATATAATTCCGGAGGAAACATGGGTTCCGAATCAGATTCTGCAATACCAAATCCCATCCGGAGCCTTTCCTATTGACATCGTAATCGGCCCCTAAATAGTAAACTTGCATGTGTGAGGATCAACCTACAGAATTTTAGAAAAGGTAGAGATTTACACTTGTAGGTTTGTGAGAGGAATTTTGTAGTACTCAAGTAGTACTATTGTGGCACTACTAAACGTATTACAAATGCAGTTTATGAACAGGCCCCAATATAGACTTTTGCCTTTTTGGTTTTGATATCCTGTATCCACTGTACTCTAAATAACCCTCTCAGATCCTAGTTATAGCATATGGATAATGCGATCTGCAAGGCTACCCTGATCCCTACTTCATGAAGTGCACCCTCAAATCCCATGGAGGTGCCGGTGAACCATGAACAGTTACTTTGATAGGTATTGTGTTGTGTCATTATGCTTTTTACCTCACACCTTTCCAAATTGCTAACAGTGGGTCCCTTGAAACATTTTAGTGTCATTTTTACTTTTTTTAAATGCTTTTAAGAATTTCTGTGTGTTGCTGTCTTGAATTTAATGTTGTTTGATACTGCTTTAAGGTATTCCACATTTCTCTGGCGATAAATATGTTACTTGTGCCATAGCTAACAGGGGTTTATCACTGTTTTCTCAGTAATTTGAGGTGTAACCCAGCAGAGTAGTGTCTTATTAAGTGGGTTGTACCTTCTTATCAAATCATAAATTCTATATTTCAGAAACCTCTCATTTATTTGAGCTTGCATGATTGACTTTTGCTTTGTCCTGTTTATATCTTAGAGAGAACAACAAGGCAACTAAAGAACAAAACATTAATTTTAATTAAAAAATTATGCATATAGGGGACAACTGTATTGCCCTTCTGAAACTTCGGAAGATTAACTGTTTGAATGCATTTTTGGAAATGTACACTCACTTGTCTCGCTTACTGTAGCTCAGATGTTTTTGCTTCGATAGACATTGCCACTAAATGACAATGTTATCTATCTCTACTGATTACAAATTTCTAAAAACAAAAAGTTTAAAATAAGTGCACTTCGAACCAATCAGATAATGAGACGCCGGATGATTTAATGCGCAATTAAAATTCTGATGTAAGGGAGCAGAATGTGAGAACTGCTGTATCTAAACTGTACTGGATAAACATTGCATAGTGATGGGATATTCTTGACAACTAAACTGCCATTTCTCTTCAGCAAGCTTGTCTTACTGTCAGCCTACTGCATCATGAAAAAGATAAGTGTCTCAGGGGAATGTGATCAGCTTATTTTAGAAAAAAGAAAAAAAAAAGTCAAGATGACTGCTCAAAAGTTACAACAGACAGAATTACTTTTATTATTTTGCACACTGCTCAACGATTGAATGCATTATTGTTAACTGGACTTTCATGGCAAAATATATTTATCAAGACCATATTTTTGCTAACAATGTAGATGGTACCTCATAAAAGTAAAAGGTAATATTGAAAACCGTAACCTCTTTAGAGGTGCTATTGTGTCTGAGTCCGTGCATCCTCTCAGTCGATGATTCCGGAGGTGCAGCCCCTGCCATCGACAGGAGCTGCATTAATTAACAGTAGGTCAGAAAAACACAGAACATGTCGTATGTAGTCCGGTCATTGACACTGAACGTCTGCAGGGAATGAATGGCAATGTCAGGAGAAAATGTTTTTCTTTTCTAAAGGGAACACCTGCGATGTTTATGAAGCAGAAACTTTCAGAGAGCTGCATTTACTATTCAGAAGCAAGGTGATTTTGAGTTCAAACCTCAAACATAGTATTATTGTTGGATACTTGGTTCTTTCTGTCAATGTCACTGTTTTTCATTTTATTTTATGGTGTATTTGTTTTCTCCTAATTTAGTTGCTTATTTCTTTTTTTTAAACTTTTTGTGAAAAAGCATTATTTATGTATATTGATGGGGAGAACACGAACGTTGGCCTCTTTCCTTTAGGCGAATCCTCTCCCTCTCCCTCGTACCCAGCAGTGGTCGGGTCCACTTTGTTAAATAAATATTTTATGTAATATCAGAATACAGGTTAGTTTATAAACAAAAGGCTTCATCAATGCTTTTCTATTAGAACATCACAGCCGGCTTGCTAGAACTAATATATTTAAACAAACGTTGACAAAGGCAATGGGCCTGCATGTTTTTTCAATAAGTAAAAGAACGTCTTTTATTATTGGAGAATTTGTGTCTGCGTAGATGAGTGGATCCTTAAGGACATGAATGCATCATTTTATGCTAAAATGAGGCACTTGGTACCTGGTTAGTGCATGGGTGGTTAGATGAATAAGATATTGAATGAATGGTTAGATGAATGGATAATTGACTGCATGGATCAATAAACAGAATGAATGTAAAGTTCTGAAAGCGTGGGTGTTTGAGTAGATGAGACCGTGGGTGGCTAAATAGATCAATGACCTAGAGCATGGATGTAGGTATTATTGAATAAAAAAGACGCTCACCGAGTACAGGGCCGGATGACTGATTGCTCAAGTGAAGCCGATTCTGCATGGATGGATCAATGGGTGGATTGGTAAACAAATGGAGGGATGAACGAGTGCATGAATGAATGAAGAAGACTGAAGGCCATCTTTAGGCCAAAGTGGTGCAGTGCATTACAGCAAGTCACCTTGCTGCACTGCGTCACTGGGAAAGAGCAGGAATGTGTCATATTTAAGACATTCGGTGCATTCCTGTCCTTTCCCCCTGGGCTGGCGCACAACGGGCTGCCTAGCGCCAATGCATGCATCATTGCATCATGATGCAAGGGTCCCTGCGTTGCATTCAGGATTGTTTTCCTGTTGTCCTGAACAAAAACAATCCTTTGAGGCATATTTCTCTGTCACACGTAGAAGGAGGAAATAATGAGGAGAAATTATGATATTTCTCCTCGATACGCCTCTCCTGGGGAGGCGTATCTTTTTGGAGCCATCCCAGGTTTACCAGGTTTGGTAAATCTGGAACTGCGTCAAAAACGATGGGAGTTGTGTGGGAACACCGAGGCAATGCCCATGGAATGTCTGCTTTGCACAAAGTAATGCAACACAGTCATTTGAGCTGCATTTTATTACTCCAGATTTTTTAACTCATTCAAAGCCACGCAAAGAGGCTTTGTTTGGCTTCAGAAATATGACTTAAGGTTTGCATCGCCCTTGCACCATATTGCGCCGTGCAGGAGCGATGCAAACCGGGTCATAAATATGGCCGAGTGTTCTTGAAATGACCCCCTCATGCCTTAGCAATGAGTTGGCCTACCACAGCCTGCCCTATTCTCACATTCCCGCACTCAAAGTTGGTAGCAAAGTTTGTTGATTTGCACTATCATACAGCCTTAAAGCATGTGGAATACAACACACTCTGGAGCTTTAAACAAACCTTTTGTTTGCTGGCGGAGATGATTTATAGACTACGGCATTCCACTTGTATAGACATCCTCTATCCCTTCTTTGCCTGCGCACCCTGTGTCTTACACAGATACATTAACACGCTCTCTTTGATGAATGACTGGAACACATTACACCAGCTAAAAGACTACTCCCAAAAACTCTGAGTTATGCCCGACAAGCCAAAATGTACCACTAAACGGAGCCAACCATCATAAATATGTATTTCTGCAAATTCTAGGCAGTTGCTGTTTCCCATGCCTGATGAACAGAGATTAGTATGTTGCCCATGACACTAGCATGTCACCATCATTTTGTGTGCTCAACCAGACAGCACAGAGGTCTCTCGTGAGGCTTGTACTGAGTCCTTGCCTTAACTCACAATTACTTGAGCCCATCACAGTGCTTCTTCCCAGCATTTTATTAGTTAAAGCACCAAAGCTGATTTGATCCAGTCACGAATCCTGACATGCTACGCGGCAGCTCAGATGCTGCCACTATGAAGCTCATAGGTTGTTGCAGAAACTGGGCAGGCCTCCATTGCTTTCTTCAGGATGAGAGTTTGGTATGTTTCTCAAAATTCATCTCCTATATACCGCCACTGGATATGCTTCCATTAGTAGTGTTTATGCACTGCAAATTTACCCAATGAGGAAGCACTTTTTAATCAAGTAATAGAAAAGAACTCCTGTAGGGCGTACACCTGATGTTAAATTGTGGTTCCTTATTTGAGAAATAACTGTTTACATCTTACATTCTGGTATTGCAAGAAAATACCTCTTTCTGCATGATCATTTCCGTTTTTGTGAACTGATGCTGCTGGGGTTTTCGACCCTATATACTGGTAACAAGGCCCCAGTGCATTTGCTCAGACCCTTACACATGTTGAAATTGATTACACAGCTTATTGGTGTATTTAATAATCCAGACGTCTCTAGTATATGGCGCAAAGTATACCCAGGGCCTGGAATTTAAATGTCACTAGTGACCTGCATCACCAATCGTGGAACCCACTACAGTGAAAGTGCAAACACGATTAAAGGCTTAACATTGTAGTCTGGCAGTTTTAAACTGCAATACAATTTGTCAAAATGAATAATTTTGACAGGTCTATACCGTTCTTTTAATTTTTAATAAGTTACCTCTACATAGGCCTTACACAATAAGGACAGGGTGCTTAGTATTGAAAAGAAGGACATGCAGAAACATAATGCTACACATTTCCTTCTAGGGCAAAGGTACTAAAGCTATTTACACTGTAGCAAGACTGGTTGGATGTTCAAAAGAAAAGACCTGGATGACATTATTACATTTAAAAATGCTAATATCATTTAGGAAACAGTAATCTAATCCATTGACTATTTTTTATATTTATTTTAAATCCAATGTAACGGTAAATTCAAATTTGTGATAGCTATTAAGGAAAAGCTGTTTCTAGAAAGTTACCTTTTACCTACCTAAAGCCTGTATAGGACCATTTACATAAGCTCCAACTGTCACCTGGCAACTGAGTAGCCCCCTTGATGAGCTGTGAAAACTGATACCATAGCAGGACAAAGGCCTTGGGTGTAGGGATATGTTTATGCTCCTCCCAAAGAATGACCAGTATCCAGAATTCTATTAACTTCAAAGAGGCCTATCCTGACATAGGCAAATATAATCTGACACCAAGGCTGGGCACCTATTTTTTCACCCAGTCAGACAGACACCAATCCCAGTGGAAGAGTAACTGCCCCTAGAACTAGTTGGAAGTGACCACAGAGAAGTAGTTGCTCATTTCCCTGGACACACTGTGGTGTTGGGTTTCGTCATGTCTACATACTCTGTAAAAACTCTCGAACACCATAGAATAGAAGTTGGCATGGAAACTGGAAATGCAAAAGACAAGTGTATTAAAACCCCATGGGGTGGTGGTACATTCCTACAGCACCCTTCGGTAATGCAAGAAGTACCACCACGAACATCGGTGCGCGACCTCTTTTTTACAAGTTAAACAGCAATAGAAAAGGTAGGCGGTATACTTTTGCACAGTTTTAGGTACATATAAGGGCATTTTTGGAACACAGCCAACATGTGGGAGGAGTGTAGTACTACTGGTCAGTTTTTAGAGAACATTCCTGAGAGGTGACCACTCATTAATCTAAATGTTCGAGGGCGCATGCGTGAGCTTGACCAGTGCTAAAAATAGCCTGTTGCTGGGCAAGTTAAAATGGTCATTGGTACAGAGGAAGGACAAAAGGGCATGCTGACCACGAGGCCGCATGTTCATACAAAATGGAAGCCATGGAATACAAAATGGACCCTGCAAGTTTGGTCAAGTGAAATACGAAAGTTCATGTAGCTGAGCTAAATGCTAACCCAATCCCTTCCAAATTACGACAGACGGCCCTTTTAGCATTTAGCTGAAGCTACCTCATAATGGAAGTAATCAGGATATTCGTCATCAATATTAATCATCATTATTTTCATCAGTTCTTTGTTAAACATTTTCTCATTTTTGGCAATAGCTCGTTTGGACGGAATGCAGGCTGTAATACATACAGAACATAAGGTAGGGCCACATTGAATACATAAACAAAAGAAGAAGAGTATTCCTTTTTTTTTTTTAAACTTTTTATTGAGAGTTCATACCGGCAAATACATATTCCTAGATGGATATATAAATACATACATAGATAGAAGCATAGCATTATGCCGTCATGCAAGTCAAAACAAAAAGGGTAATAAACAATACAAAATCTAAATCAATTGACATGTTAAATATCTCCACAACCAGTAAATCATTCATTTGTAGTTAGTTTTGCTATCCTCCAAGTAGCCACTGGAGCCCAAATTCGCTTGCCCACATCCCTTAGCTTCGCCCCCTTTAAATCATATAATGCTTCCTCAATATTATGTATTCCCAACATTCTACACAACCACATTTGAAAAGTTGGGGCTTCTGTATCCTTCCAGGCTGCGCTAATTAAAATCCTAAGGACTGCTACAGAAATAAAAACTAAAGCTTCAGCCTCGATACTCATACATAATTTCACATCACAACCAATTATTATCAGGGTTGGGGATAGGTTAATTTTGACATCAAGTACCCCCTCTAAAAAGCGTGTTATTTCAATTTTAATAGTTTTTAATTTTTCACAGCCATAGAACATGTGAATAAGATCTGCTGTGCCATTTCCACATCTGGGGCAATTGCTATCTGTCGCTTTCCCCCACGAGAATAATTTTTCGGGCGTATAGTATAAATTAAATAGGGTTTTGTAATGTTGGGCTCTAAGATTCAAGGAGCGCAGAAACCTCTTATCCATAGCTAACGCCTTATCAAGGTCTACTTCGGGATCTCCCAATTTATTGGACCATGCGGTTTCAATTTTTCCAATATCGTCAGGTAATGCGTCGTTAAATATTTTATATATATCTCTAATTCTTTGGCCCCCTGACTTCAAATACTCAATTAGTTCGTATTTCCCGAGCAAAGTGATACTTGGCCTAATTGATTTAATTCTATTTACAATCTGTATGTATTTGAGCTCTTGATAGCCTCGTAATGAATAGTGTTGTGTAAGTTCTTCGAGTGTTCTGCACTGATCTCTAATCATTATTTGCCCCAGCTCCACTATACCATGGCTCTCCCAATGACGCCACATTCCATCCATACTAAGATTTGGAAAGAGTGTTGAATTCCAAAGTGGTGTACGATGATGGATGGTAGGTATATCTAGAACTTTTTTAGCAGTTTTCCATATATACCATACACCTTCGAGCGTCTTATATCCAATTTCCTTGTAATAACTCCTCTGAGTTCTCCTTAATAAAAGCCCTACGGCTTCGCTTCCCACCAATAGCTGAAAAATTGATGGTATCACCGCCTGCCTGAGGGTTGGGCCCCCCGGATGGAGTAAAATAGCCATGTCTGTGAGGAGACATGCAAGATGATAGCTCTTAATATCCGGTAGTCCCAACCCACCTCTATCTTGTGGTAATGACATGTATCTATTTGACCGCCTTATTTTCCCGTATTGCCATAAAAAATTTCATGAAGATGGACTCAATTTTCCTAATAATTTTCTCTTCAATTTTAAATGGGATTGACCTTAATTTATAAAGCACCTTAGGAAACATTGTCATTTTTATAACGTTAGCCCTCCCAATCAGTGACAGCTGTAATGAGTCCATTCTTTTTAGATCTGTTTCCATGGATTTGATAAGAGGGGTGTAATTATCGTCAATTATTTTACCTGGTTCTGCATTTATTGTTATTCCCAGATAAACTACAGATCCTACATATCTTCCATCCACCTTGGCTATTTTTTTTGAACATAGTACCTGTGTTTTATCCACATTTAGTCGGTAGCCTGACACCTCTCCAAAATGACCAGTTATGTTGACTACCGCCCTCATAGCTAGCTCTGGATCTTTTGTAATGACTGCTAAATCATCCGCGTAAGCGAGAAGTTTAGTATGAAACCCATTTGATATTACTGGTTTAATAAGCGCACTGTTCATTAATTGTGTAATTAAAGGATCTATGTAGAGTGCGAACAAGATTGGAGAGCATGGGCAGCCCTGTCTCGTACCCCTTGTTATATTGATCCTATCTGATCTTTCCCCCATTGATTGAATTCTTGCCGTAGGTGATGAATACATAGCCTGAATGGCTTGACAAAATCTCGGCCCAAATCCCCTTGCCTCCATAACCTTCCATAGAAAACTCCATCTAACGCGATCAAATGCCTTCTCTGCATCAAGGAGGATCATTGCGACCTCCTCCCCCCTAGCAGCACCGATGTCAAATAAGGTGATAGCTCTCCTAATATGATTTGAGGTTCCTCTTCCTGGGATAAACCCATGCTGCCAGGGGGAAACCAAGGACGCAATGATCCTTCCCATGCGAGTGGCCATGATTTTAGCATATAGCTTATTATCACTATTAATCAATGATATTGGTCTATAGGAGCCCGGGTTGGTCTTTGGTTTCCCTTTTTTGTGAAAAATTACTATATTGGTTTCTTGCCAGGACTCAGGTATTATTCCGGTATTCATAACACCATTAAATAGATCTAAGAGCATTGGTGTTGTTTCCTCCCTTAGACTTTTATATAGCTCTACCGGTATAGCATCTGGGCCCGACGCCTTTCCGCTTGCCAGATCTTGCAGAGCTTCCAATACCTCAGACAATGTAATATCTTGTTCCAGTAATTCGATCTGGCCTGATTTTAGCTTACTACCCATGTCTAACCAGTTTATATTTGAGGGCTCACCAGCCGCTTCCTCCTGATATTTGGCCCTGATATTCAATTTGTTTCACAATGTTCTTACTTGCAACCTGCCTGATTCGCAGGGCAAGAGCTCTACCTGCTTGCTCACCAGTTTCATAAAGGCGTGATCTCTGTGCCTGATAATTTGCTGCCGCCGTTCTTGCTAGTTGTTTCTGGATCTCAGCTTTTAAGGAGTTTACTTTATGTAGGCTCGCAAAAGATTGATCACCTTTAATTATATCTTGTCTATGTTGTGTCTCTGCCTCACTCAATTTTTCCATCAATACTTCCCTTTCCCTTTTAACCTTTTTCCATACGTTGGTGGTGTAGCTTATAGTCTCTCCTCTTATTCCTGCCTTAAAGCTGTCCCACACCGCTCCCCTTGATGCACTATACCTATTAGCGTCAAAAAAGGACTGGGACCATATCTTCATACGAGTGATGTAGTCGACATCCGCTAATAATTTTTTATCAAATGACCAAGGTCTAGGAATCTTGTATGGTCTATTGATAACCATATTTAAGACTAGGGGGTTGTGATCTGACATGATTTTGGGAAGCTTGTTTATTTGAACACTCTTAAGTAAGGTAGTCGAGATCATGAAATAATCCAATTTCGAATATTTATTAAAAGGATGTGAAAAATAAGTAAACCCTGGATCTCCGGTCAGTAAATTTCCCCACACATCGTCTAAGCCATGTGACTGCATCATTGACATGATTGCTCTAAACACCCTTGGCTTCCTGCCTATGTATGCGCTACTATCCGTAAAATTTGCAGAGATGTTGAAATCGCCACATAGTACTATGGGGGTATGCCAGTCAATTAATTCATTTTCAATATGACTAAAAACTTGTGGCTCGTCTGTGTTGGATCCATATACTGTGCACATAGTGAAGCCTAAGTTCATTTCGCAGATTGCCCATCTTCCTAGTGAGTCCGCCTTACACCTTTTGGCCCCCCCTAACCCCACTTTGCCAATTATGGCCACACCTCTTATCATAGAAGTTTGGGATGTACATGACAACAATTCATAGCCTTTAAAATTCAACCAGTGTTTTTTGCTCCAGGGTAAGTGAGTCTCTTGTAGACATATTAAATCTAAGTTTATCATATTTAAATATTGTTCAAGCTTCCCCCTCTTTTTCCAATCATTTAATCCTCCTATGTTAAGAGATCCAATCCTTAGTTTAGGCATACCTGATTTTTAAATATTTCCATAACATCAACCTGTCTAGATAACTGATGCATACACAATATACATAATAAGAGCACATCCATTGTTTCAAATTACCTCCTTCATTCGAAATCGCTTTAACAGTGCGAACTCTCTTCAGTTTTTTATTTTCTCCCCCCACATCCGCCACCCACCCCCCTTTCCCCCCCTCCCTCCCCCCCCCTCTTGCCCACCCCCCTCCTACCACCCTTTGAGGCAACCTGGGTTTAGACTCACCCAGCTGTTGATGGCCGTGTGTTCCGCACGCCTGGGCCTACCACCTGGCCTGATACTATATGATCATACTGGGTGTCAACCTTATATCAAATAATAATAGTTAATAGTTTATCGGCACTAAATGTCTTCTTCTATTCAATTACCATTGTTTTGTTTCATTCTTGCTTCAACCTCCTTAAGATAGGCCTCTGCCTGAATCTCGCTTGTGAAGCTCCTCGTTGTGCCTTTATATACTATTTTTAATCGTGCCGGATTTTGCAGATAGACCGTTGCTCCTAGCTTTTCGAAAGGGGCAAATAGCTGTCGCATTCGCCATCGTCTTTCTACTGTTGCGTGTGCAAAATCTGGTCTTGCAAAGAACTTAAAGCCCCTATATTCTCTTTGAGCTGTTGGTCTAGCCAAGTCATATATAGTGTCACGTACCAAAAAGTTTCCAAAGTTGACTAAGAAAGCTCTCGGATATTTTGGAGAATTCTCTGACCGTTTTGGTGATGTTAGTGGAAAGCGATGTGCTCGGCATACTTCTTTATCCATTTCCCAGGAATTGAGTTCCGGGAAAGAAGATTTTAGCAGATTGATCATGAAGTTTCGTGGATCACTCCCTTCCGAGCCCTCGGGAATCCCAAGAAATCGAAGATTGTTCCTCCTTACTCTATTTTCTTGGTCTTCAGCCTTTATCATTAAGTCTTTGATTATTCCCTCGTGCTCCTTTGCTTGGAGTTGTAATCTGCCAACATCTGATTCCAGGTTTTCTGCACGAATTTCTACCGAGCACATTCTATCAGAGATTTCCTGACACGTATTGCCAACTTTATTGAGAGCTCCTTCCAATTTTTGAATAGCGACATGATTTCTTTGGCTATCTTTCTTTACATCTTGATGAAAGTTTTTAATTGATTCGAAGACTTCACTAAGTGTAGGTTCTCTATGCTTTAGCTGCTCATCATCATCCGGGTTGTCAAGAATATTCTTATTTTTTTCCGATTCAGCATTTGTTTTGCGATGAGGACTTTTTCGTGAGAGTTTAGTTCTCACTGTTATTTGTTCTGGATTACTCCCAGGATCTGTCGTTTCATCATGAATTATATTTGGGTGCCTTTTATGTTTACTTCTTTTTCTCCCCATTTTCTTTGTTGATGTATAATCGTATAGTAGAGCATTTTTAGATCCGATTTCTGTCGGTGAAGGTACTTTTTTGTCAAGTTCATCCTGTCTGGGTTTTTTGCCAAGATCAGTCTCTTCACTGGATTCGCTGGATTCACTGGAGATTGATATTCCTGTCTCATAGATCTCTGATTCAGAGCCATCGGAGACTTCTGCTGAAGCGTACCCCTTCGTAGCTTGGTTTATATTTAAGACTTCTACTGAAGTGCTGCCTTTCACTGATGGATTAATATTTGAGTCTGCGTCTATGTTAGGGCCAGATCCGCCTTCTTCTCTCATATTTTCATATTCTAGATGCTCTACTGGAACTAGAAACTCGACGGCCACACTTATGGTCTTATTTTGTAATCCTTGTTGATCCATTGTGATTGGTGCATTTTCATCGGAAGGGTAGTTCTGCTGTCTTTCTTTAATTGTGGGGCTGAATATGTTTGAAATTCTGGGTTGAGAACCTGTCGAAAGCCCAGTTATGTTAGCCGCAGCTTTTAAATTTTTGATCGTCTGTAGTCTTTTGGCCTTTTTCTCCAATAGGTCAAGATTCTCTCTGCTTGCCAATTCTTTTTCCTTCTCCTTACCCTTTTCTGCTTCTTTCGCTTTCTGTTTTTCCTTGGCTTTCTTTTTTGATTTTTCAGCTTCCTTATGCCGTTTCTGTTCAATCTGTTCATTCTCCATCTTTCTATCTCTCCCATCAGACTTGATAACTCTTATTTTGCCATCGTCGTTAATTTCGTCGTTATTTTCCATTGCTTTATAGCCCCTGGTCTCGGGTCGTCTCTGTGTTTCTTTTATCTTCTGAGATCCTTGTACATTAAAGATCTCTTTGGTATTTCCTCTGTCCCTGTCATCTGAGTTCTCTTCCCTTTCTTGACTTTCTTGACTTTCTTGAATTTCAAGTTTTTCTTGATCAACCTCACCTCCTTGAGCCTGGGCCTGGGCCTGGGCCATAGCTTTTGTAACGGTTGTAACGGTTTTTGTATCATTCTCTATTACAGTTTGATTCTGTTTTTGAGTTTTAGTTTGAGTTTTATCTTGAGAGTCAGAGTCGCTGGTTTTATCCTTATTTTTACTTTTATTCCTCTCCATGTCTTTCTACATGATTGTGTTCAAGGTTTGTATGGTGAGTTCCACTATTTTTGCTAGCAGTACTGCGTTACCTCTGACCCTGAATCCTCCACCTTTAAGTCTTATAGTTAATTTAAATAAGCTTGGAAATCCAGCAATTGCTCCTTTTCTCCGAATCTTAATTTCTAGACCTATATTTTTCCCCAATTGTAGATCTGAACAGATCAGCTGAAAGTTTTGGCCAACCACCAAAGAGCCCATACGTGATTCACCTCCTTTTGCTCCCGGTACGCTCCTACTGATATACTGTTATATTGTATACTGTGTATGAAGAGTATTCCAATGATCATACACAGGATAGTTAATAATTTCCAACCCCAGGTACTAAGCAAAGTCCAGAACCAATTAGAGAATGTCCATGTACCATTTTCAGGATGAATTTCAGCAGCAATTTTGTGCAATTTAGAAATGGCATCATACACAGAAGGCGAATTATCTGGAACGTACACACAACAACTACTACCGATAATGCGGCATGCACCCCCACGATTAGCTAATATTACATCTAGAACCATTCGCTTCTGAAGCGTCACAATTCTGGTAATTTGGAGTTCCTCAGTTAAGTTCCCTAAGGCAGATGCAGTTTCATTAGCAACAGCTTCCACAAAACGTGTTAGCCGTCTTATTTTCCTGCTGTTTAAAGCAGCACCAACAAAGGAAAACAGGCCTAAATTAAAATCTACATATTGCTGTAGAGAAGTGTCAGTTTGATCGACATTTTCAGTTTCTAATGTTCTCTTAACTCTATTTAATATAAAATCATGATATAATACAAAATCATTATGATACATAGGTGGTGCAATGAATACAGGGGGCAGCACGAAAGATATATAACAAGTTCCTAACCACCCAATGGGAAGACGATGATATCCTTTATTTCCACAAATAAAATAGGTATTTCGTGAGGCTACAAAGGCAATACCATTTGGTGTATCAAATGATAGAGTAATAGTACATTCACTCTTCCCTACCGGAATAGTACCTTTATTATGCACACATAATTCAGCCTTGCTATCAATAACAGTAATCACATGTAAGCTGGACATATTTGTAATTCTTTGATTGGTGAAAATACGAGGCGTGGATACATTGTCCGGTCGATATTCTTCTCATTCAAATTTAGTTCCTTCTGCCTGTGGGTAGCCATCTCTATCATTATAACAAACTTTGTTGAGTTGAAAGAGTAGTCCACCTTTTGTTGGCCATCTCAAAGTAAAAAGAAGAGTGTACCAAGCATTACAAGAACCATCATTATGAGAAAAAGGAAGAGGAATAAGTAGAGTTCTTCATTTCTTCTGATGTCCAGGCAACATTCCACATACCCAACAGTTCGAAGTGTTCGTCATATTATGAGTATGATGTAGAATTTGAATGAAGCTGTTATTTAAGTAAGTCTGTCTATGTCTCTCTTCATGATAAGGCAGAGTAAACTGAAAATGTTCAGATGGGATTGGAGTGGTAGGCAGTAAATATTCTCTTGCCGGAATCAATCGTTCTACGATCCAGGCTATTACTGCTATTACCACTATAGTCGTAACAAAAAGCACTGCACCAAGAATTATTCTGTTTCTCATCATAGTAGGTGCCATAGTTCAAAGAACAAAAGTTTCTAAAACAAAGCTAAAAAAAATGAAAAAGGAGTGCTGAGCTCTGAGGTAGCCGCTGGTTTCTTCTCCGAGATTCAAGACGGGTGTCGCTACACTGGATAGAATTGATCCCCCCCCCTTGATATTCTCGGCTTCCGTTTTCACCAACCTCAGAACGGTAACTCAACCAGTCTCGCACAAAAAAAACTACTTTCTTTGACGTAGGTTATACTTCACTCCACCAGAAACAGTGTGGTCAGGGAAGGCTCCCTCCGATTCGTGAGGCATAGTAGCTGGGCTCTTCTCTGCATCCAGGAGGTCTCGATAATCAGACAGCACCGCAGGATTCACCAGATCCGGAGAGACACGATGACAGTGAGTGGAATGTACCCACCGCTTCTTATTCGTGACTCGCACAGCCGTCCGAGTTGCCAGCAATACTTGATCAGGGCCACGCCACCTCGGCTCCAAACTGTTGGATCTCTCGAACGCTCGGATCATCACATGATCCCCAGGATGAAGATCGTGAACCTCTCCAATGGAATTGTCGGGGAGCGCTTCTCGAACATGTTGATGAATAGAAAGTAAATCATTTGTTAATCGTGCCAAATAATCGTTCATCACAACGCAAGGCACATTATGTACTAAGCGAGGCTTAGGGACTCCCCATATATTCATTGGCCTTCCAAACACCACTTCATAAGGTGTGAGGCCATATCGGGAATGTGGCACTGATCTGATAGACAGTAATGCCAAAGGCAAAGCGTCCGGCCATTTCAAAGACGTGGATGCCACGATCTTTGCTAACTTCAGCTTCAGAGTTGCATTATATCTCTCTACTAGACCTGCTGACTGTGGGTGAAATACAGCGTGGAATTTTTGTTTAATTCCCAATCCCTTCAGGACATACTCCACTATTTTCCCAACAAAGTGAGGACCATTGTCATTCCACAAAAATTTACAAACACCATAGCGTGGGAAGTACTCTTTGAGTAACACCTTGGCTGTTGTCAATGCAGTATTATCCTTTGTGGGGTAGGCCTCTATCCATTTACTGAAGGCACACACCACCACTAAGACATACTTCAAATTATTACAACGCTCAAGCTGGATGTAATCCATTTGCAGTACTTCGAATGGTGCAGTGGGTGGAACAAACCCTCCTTTAGGAGTATAAGTCCCTTTTGCAGGATTGTACTGTAAGCATATCAGACAGGTTTGCACTACTCTCTTAGCCGTGCTGGCAATCTCAGGATGCTCCCAAACTCGTGTAAGCAATTTAGTAATTGCAAGAGCTCCAACATGTGCCAGCCCATGTGTCATTTGTACCATTGCTTGCAAATAAGCGGCAGGCAATATCCATCTCTCCATATCTTTGCTACGCCAACAACCCTCATCATCCAACACTCCCTCTGTTGCCCAAGTTGCAAGTCCTGCTTCAGATGCTGATTTCTGTATGTCTAATATTTCCTCTCTGGCATCATGCCATCGCTCAGCCTGTGATTTCACCACATACATAGGAGAGACATTCTGTAACATTGCAGTCTCTCTCGCTATGCGATCTGCAAAAGCGTTTCCTTGTCCAATTTTGTCTGTCACCTTCTTGTGTGCACTACATTTGACTTTCGCCACTTTCTTTGGACACAATAGCGCATTCAGGAGATCACGTACCAATTCTCCATGCATAATGTGTACTCCATGCGAAGTCAGAAACCCTCGCTCCTTCCAGAGTAGGCCGAAATCGTGCACTACTCCAAAAGCGTAACGACTATCAGTGTAGATATTCACACATAATCCAGCACTTAACTCACATGCTTTCGTTAAGGCTATTAATTCAGCTGCTTGAGCCGATTTTTGCGATATTCGTGCTGTTTCTACCACTGTCTTAAGTGTTGTGATCGCATAGGCTGCGGAAGTTGTACCATCTGGCAGCTTTAAACACGATCCATCAACCCAAATGTCCCCATCTACATCTGGAAGTGGCGTATCCTGTAAGTCAATACGACCCTTTGTTTGTTCTTCGGTCAGAAAAACACAATTATGATGTTCTTCCTTCTGGGTCTCAGCAACAGGATATGGCAATAAAGTAGCAGGGTTCAAAGTGGCGCACCTCTTCAGTGTAATATGTGGCGCCAACAGCGTTAACTCATATCCTGTTAAACGAGCGCTAGTTAGATGCTGTGTTTTCGTTTGGTTCAATAAAGCATCTACCGCATGGGGAACTAACAAGAACAATTTGTGTGACAAAACTATCCCCTCACTCTGTCGTATGGCCACAGCTGTTGCTGCGACTGCTCGAAAATATCCAGGCAATCCTCGAGCCACAGGGTCGAGTACTGCCGAAAAGTTCGCACAAGGCCTTTGTTTATCTCTGTGTGTCTGCACTAAGACTGACAATGCGCACCCATCCTTCTCATGTACATATAGTGTAAAGATCTTTGTATAATCCGGTGTACCTAACACTGGTGCAGAACAAAGGGCTTGTCTCAATTGTTCAAAAGCATTTTGACATTCTTCTGTCCATTCAAGGGGAATTGGTGTAGTTTTGGACAACAAAGCTAGCAAAGGTTTTATAATGTGTGAAAATCCTAATATCCACTGTCTACAAAAGGACGTCTGACCTATGAAAGCACGAACATCTTTCTGAGTGCAAGGGACTGGTGTTTCTAAAATTGCTTGAATTCGGTCTGATGTCAATGCACGTCCCTCCTTAGACAAAAGATGACCGAGGTAGGTCACCTTTGGTCTACAATATTGCAACTTCTTCCTCGAGACCTTGTGATTATTCTTGGCAAGAAAAGAAAGTAGGGAGAGAGTACTCTCCTCACATTGTTCCTGCGTGTCTGCTGCAAGTAAAATGTCATCAACATATTGAATAAGAGCCACCCCAGACTGTAAATCAAAGGAATCAAACTGCCTTTTTAAAGCCTGGCTATAAATGCTAGGGTTTTCTGTGTAGCCTTGAGGAACTCGACAAAATCTATATGATTTGTTATTTAATGTGAAGCCGAACAAATATCGGCTATCAGGATGAATGGGAATCGAGAAGAAAGCATTCTTCAAATCGATAACAGTAAATGTAGTGGATGTAGGTGGAATCAAAGTAAGTAAAGTAGTAATATCAGACACCACGGGTACTGGGGTACGACTATCTTATTAATTTCCCTCAAATCAATAATGAAACGATAGATCTTAGTGTCTGTATCTTTCTTGAGGATCGGAAGAATTGGGCTGTTACAAACATTATAGGGGACTTCCTCCACCACCCCTGCCTCAATCAGGTCATTTACGATATGTGTCAAAGCAATTTCACCGTCTCTGGAGATTTTGTACTGCGGCACGCGAGGCAAAGACACTCCCTCCTTCACAGTAATACGTACGGGAGGGATAATCATTTGTCCCAGGTCAGTATCAGAAGTAGCCCATAAAGTGCTTGGAAGAGAAGCTAATGCATCGGCCTCCTGCATGAGGCACGATCTCTCAACCTCTGGGTAGTTCTCATTCAAAATAACCCGTACCCCTTCAGGGGCACAGCGTATAGTTGCTCGAAAATGTTTAAGCATGTCAAGTCCCATAATATTATCTGGTGTGTTTGGAGATAACAAAAATGGGCATGGGGTAGTAAATGTATCAACGTGAAATGTAAGGGGTTGAGACAATGGGCTAAGAGAAGGTGTTCCATCAAACCCTATTGATGTAATCGTTTTGCCAGACAGGGGAGCCCTTGTAACCAAGTGTTTGGACAGAGTGCTACGAGTAGCTCCTGTATCGACCAGAAACTGATCAGTAGAACCCAAAACATGTGCTGATATATATGGACCCCTTTGATCGACTTGTACTTCAACCGATTCCACACCCCATCCTACGCAATCCTATGCATAAATATTATCCTGAGACTCAATAAACTCTCCCTCAGCTATCTGATACTGATTCCGTCGATCAAAAGTATTATAATCAGCCTGACCACGACCCCTCGCTTCAAACCTACCACGATCATTCGCTCCACCCCTCGACCCTGAATAACTATTCCGTGACCTTCCACTTCCTCGACCACGCTGATTACGCTGTTCTCGAAGCACCGGACAATCCGAAGGCCAATGTCCAAACTGTTTACAGTATGCACACTGATCCTCGGAAATATCAGAACGAGCAGAAGACGTACCATACGATCCTCGTCTACCCCTGTCATTCCCTCTCGACTGCGTAGCATAAACCTGAGCCAACATCACCTTCGTCTTCAAATCCTTCGCTTTCTTATCACTACTTTCCTTAGCCTCCAATTCCTGTCGTTCATAATACTGATCCACAGTCAATAAAGAAGCAGGGGTTGCCGTGGTCCATGAACTTTCACTAGTTTTTAAATGTTTCGCAATCTCCGGTAGGAGATTAGCCACGTACTTATCAACGAACAAATGCCTGCCCGTGTCCTCTATTAATAATTGGCCACTGTAATCATGAAATGCTTCTTCGAAATGTGAAAAAAAAGTCAGAGACCGATTCATCCTGTTTCTGTTTTTCTTAGGGGGGACAAGTGTTTTTAATTTATTCAAAATAGCCGCCGGGAGATCTAAAATCACTTGACACTGCTTACATGCGGGTTCCCTATCCAAATCAGTTTGAGCTAAGTCCTTCCAACTTGCACCTAAAATCGCTCGATCATCAAACTTACGAATAGCTCTCCACATATCAGGGGGCAATATTAACCCAAAGAAAAGATCAATATCGACTAATGTCATAACACACGAAGAAATAGCACCTTCCACTCATTCATAGAAAGCTGCTGGATATTTACGAGGGTCAGGCAAAGCATTCTTAAGTGTCATAACATCTGTTCTATTCCAGGGCGTATAAACCCAATTATATATAAAATAACCCTTCCCATCTTTAGACGTCTTATCATCATCTGTGCCTTGCCCTTCAGGAGGGACATACAAAGGCGCAGCTTCTCGCATAGGCATAACCTGAACTGCAGCGCTCTTATCTGTTCCAAAGATAGGACACTCTTTCGATACTTCCGTCGATCCAGACGCAGGCGAACCCGATGCCTTTTTCGCCGCCCGTAGTCGTAACGTCTCATCCCGTAGCTGAACCAAACGCTGGAAAAACTCATCCGCATCTGCAAGAACAAAAATACCTTTACGTAAATGATCACGACCAACTGATATATCCTTAGGTTCCAACTCAGGTGAATAATGTATAAACCGTTCAACAACTTCATCTCCTAAATGATCCAAAGAATACAATCGTTCTCTATCGGACCACTTACGCATAAGGCCATCAATCTCTGAAACAGTTATAGAATTAATATTAAGTTTACGAGCAAACCCGCGTAATTCTGAGGCTCGATCAGCACTTAGCCTGGTACGATTATCCCTCTGATCATCCTCGCCCGAGTCCTCATCCGGGGCCGTAGGCGGAACATACGGAGGCGGGCAACGATCTAGCAATGAAAAATCATCTAATTCATTAGTAAGGACAGGATAAAGAGGACGTCGAATAGGAAACTGACCATTAACTTGCAAATGATGTTCTCGAATCTCCCTCTCTTTCTGTTCCTGCAATTCCTTTTTGTGCAACTGTAAAGCTTTATCACGAGCAGCCTTTCGCTGCTCTTTGTCCGCCAAGGCTTGTTCGCGCTTCATTCGTTCACGCACCGCTTTCTCCTACATACGCACACAATCAAACATATCTTGTCTAGACCTGCGCTGAAACAAACACTGCTCCACATATTGAACCTTTCGCAAATCAAACGACCCATGTAGTGGCCATTGTAATTCATGATCAGTTTTCGTATATTTATGCCACAATGTACTATACATAATGGGGGGAAGGCCAAATGTTATGTACATTTCACGATTAGGTGTCCCCTATGGGGGAGCCGGCTGAGATTCATTTAATAGATAATTGGTACCATTTCCAAAACAGCACATTCCTCGAAGTGTGCTGAGAACAGGCATGTCAAAAATATCACGAAAACGCGATATTACAAAAAATGGCACTTAAATATGTTTTACACACGGTGTGCCGTTCAAACAAATACAAAGTCAGAGAAATATCTCTACATGCCTGTCTATGTGAGGTGCACTCCACATATAACTCAAATCATAGGTCCAAATGTTAGTTAACTCAAACAAATCCAAAAAGCCACAGTAAGTGTCAATAGACTACCTTACCAATCACAAACTTACTAAATATTCTCAAACGACCAGGTTCCAACTGCCAAGTTCCTTTAGTCGAATCAGCCAAACGGGCACTGCACAACAACCCAACCGCTCAGGATCTCAGTCGAGGACCGGCGCCACCTAGAAGGTCGGGTCAGAAGGAAAGGAAGAAACACCGTGGGTGCCAAGACTCGGGTCACTCAGTGGCAGCGTACGCGTCCATGGCGAGTTTGCAATCCTTCGTCGCGACCTCTCCTTCAGGCATCCGAGTCGCCGATGAGTCCCTTCGTGGTCGCCAATTTGTGGTGTTGGGTTTTGTCAGGTCTACATACTCTGTAAAAACTCTCGAACACAATAGGATAGAAGTTGGCACGGAAACTGGAAATGCAAAAGACAAGTTTATTAAAACCCCATGGGGTGGTGGTACATTCCTACAGCACCCTTCGGTAATGCAAGAAGTACCACCACGAACATCGGTGCGCGACCTCTTTTATACAAGTTAAACAGCAATAAAAAGGTAGGCGGTATACTTTTTCACAGTTTAAATGTTCAAGTGCGCATGCGTGAGCTTGACCAGTGCTAAAAATAGCCTGTTGCTGGGCAAGTTAAAATGGTCATTGGTACAGAGGAAGGACAAAAGAGCATGCTGACCACGAGGCCGCATGTTCATACAAAATGGAAGAAAATTACGACAACACAACTGGGGTGTATACACAGAACCTGCACCAAGAAAAAAGGGTTCTGCCATGTTGGATTCAGGTGGAGAGGTGCAGTGTGGCATTTAGTACTGTAGGGAAACAGGAATTACTGCAAAGGTGATTATGGTTAGCCCTCAAAACAGTTTCTCTGTTAGTCACTGAAGGGACAGGCATTGTCCCAATCCATCAGCTGGCAGCAGGCATAAATATCACACCCGGTCTATCTTTTTCAGAATGCTACTGGATCTGTGGAAGATAGTAGAAGACAGAAGAGGAACTGTACTTGCTGTAGAGACTGATGAGCAAACCTGAAGGACTGAAACTTTTCCCACTTGTACCCAGGAAAAAGAAGTGAGCAAGGGAGCAGGTCCTAGGCCTAAATTAACTGTTTTTGGATCATTACAGTGGTCCTGCTGATAACTGTAATCACAAAATGTTAGAATATAATACCATAAAATGGGACATATTGTATGTTCTCTTTGTATATTCTTTTGTGTGTGTGTCTATGTTGTGTGTCTATGTCTGGTAACTACTTAGTACATGACGAACACTGTGGTGCGCTAAATGGGGTCCTCTAGTTTATAAGGATGTCCAATACCAGACAAATTATAATCTCTATGTTGTTACAGTTTGTTACTTTTTGCTTCTCATTCTCTCCAGTTTGGACAATCATCTTAACTATGAACAAGAAGGTACCTCCCTTTTAGAGGGGGACTTCACTTAACGATTTAAGTGGGGAGGGGAAGGCTTTTTACCCTTTTGATCCTAAAGAAGCGTCATGAATTACTGAGAGACCATAGAGGTGCGAAATATGTTGACCCATTTATTAGTTCACTTAAATACACTGAGCTGCTTGGGTACATTATTACCCCAAAGTAGCACTAACCTATCCAGTGTTTTTTTTAACCTGGAATGGGAGTCTATTTATTAAAGCCTGATTTGACTTCCCCTGGTCAGTTTTAACTAACTTCGTCACATACATCACAACCACCCCACCTGGACACCCTCACACTCATCAAACGGCAGTAAAACTAAAGGATCTCCACTAAAGTGACCCTTCGTGAGACACACAGGGAATTGCAGCACCAGCCCGATTAAGAGCACCCACCCTATGAGCCCTCACTCGATGATGAAGCATGAGATCCCTAGGGGTGTGTGAGACCAACAAGAGACAGTCCTGCTGACTGCGCTTAATGTTCTGTAAGGAACCTAGATAGCTCATTCTTGTTTCTCTCTTTTAGGAACATTTACCCCTATTTGATTTGTATATAGTTTCGGAGTATGGGTACTGGACCTTTACTCGCTCCTATCCCCCCTCTTTTTCCTTTGATTATATTAACTCTCTCTTTTTCTGCCATTTCTCAATGAATAGATAGCTCTAGCCAATGATCTATCAGCTAGACACTAGCTCGGTAGATGTTGGCCAGAGAAGTAGCATGACATTTGCACGTTTTTAAGGCATAATCTTACATTGATCAAGTCTTACACTAGTACAGTTTCGTAAACATGTTGCTCATGATCAATGATTAAAAAAGACTATTGTGACAAAAGAAGAGATCACATTATTCCCACCAGAATAGTTACTTTGTGATAAGTTTAAAGCATAGAGTATGTTTATGGTTAACCACTAATTCCAAAGCAGGCGAAAAGATATAGCTAAAATAATGACAATTCAACTAACAATCTGATTGGTGCCAGTAATTGAAGCAGTGCCTCAGGGCTGAAGTGTGCATTTATTGGAAGAAGCCAGGGTCACATTGACCTATTAGTTTAGTGTCAAGGGGGTTGATTGCTTGGGGCAATGATATCTACTTATCAAATCTGGTGGTCTTGAAACTAGGTCTTCTTGAAATGTAGCAACCGAATTCAGAGATTTAAGTAGACTAGCCATGTAAATTCCACAAATGAACCTCTAATTCAAGCTGTAGGAATATCTTCTGGCTTGTTCAGGTTCAAGCTTAACTAGAGCACACAATTAGACAAACTAGGGTAATACTTTGGGTGTTGAGAGCACTGTCCTGGAAACATTAGGTAAGGTGTGTCATCATTTCATCAAATAGTCCATATTTAGACAATTCTCTATCCAGTACTCTGAGTCTTTACAAATGTCTCCATTGCTTAACCAGATACAAAGTTGATTGATTGTAGACACTGTAGAAGCTATGACTGGGCCTGGAGGACTTATTTGCTCAGCCTGCACCGCACTGCCCTTCTTTAGAGAGGGGCCTTAAGACTGCCTGAGACACTACAAAAATGCGCTTTGCTATCAGCGATGTGGAATGTGCACGAAGTGCATCCGGGTGCATGCCCGAGCGATGACTGAGCCAAGACTGTGGGAAGGGTATGCCCAGACGTGGGTCCTGTGCTCACTAAGCCACTGGAGTCAAGCTATCCTGGCTGAAGACGGCTGATAGCCAGAAACCGGTCCTAGGATTCTTGATTCCGGTCCAGGGTAGAAATGGCTTGGCAGTTCGGTCTTGACTGTTCCCATGAGGCACAGGGTCAAGACTGATTTGCATATGGCCATGTCTGAACTGGGGTGGTTTGGTGAGCAAAATAACGATGGATTAAACCCAGATCGGTGACTGGGGGTGAATGTTTTGCCATTGTGCAACATTCCGTCCATGATCTTGTGTGTTTAACCATGACAATTTACCATTCTGAGAAGTAGAGCATTGAGAAAGATAAATACTATCTAACTTATGATGAGGCAAAACACAATCCTACCAAGTCTTAAATGATAATTTAGAGGAACATTTGCAATTAAATCAATTTGTTGAAAGTCAATTGTCAGAAAAAAATAGTAAATTACAGGCACGGAAGGAAGGGGAAAACTGACCAGTTAAAGTGCCTAAAAAGAGATGGAGAATGTTAAATGAATTTTGTATCTATTCTTCTGATTTGTGATAAAACTTTGTACCAGAAAGAAAGTGTATTGGGACACCTAAACATCATATACATGATTTCAGTTTGAGAAACTCACAAGAACAGCATTTAGACAAGGTATCAGTTGAAAGTTGTAATATCACAAAATGTTAGAATATAATACCATAAAATGGGACATATTGTATGTTCTCTTCCTGAACATAAACAAAGCTTAAATGCCATTTTAGAACTTACATGTGTGCTGCTTCATGCAGCACACATCTAAGTTAGAAATCGGCATTTTTAAAAAGAGGTTTGTTTATGTACAGGAAGGGACACCTTCCTGTACATAAACAAACCTTGTAATTGTGCTTTTTCCATGTGTCCTGCACAAGGCAGCACACATGGAAAAAGCAAAAACGAGGAGAAATTAAGCATTTCTTCTCGTTTCCCCACCTTAAGAACAGGTCTTTCCTGTGCTTAAATTCGGTGCTGCCACCCATTATCGCCTCTCTTGATAATAGGTGGCAGCGTCGAAGTGAATGGGTGTTGCGGTGGAACGCCCACAGCAACACCCACTGCACGCCCCCTTTCACAATGAGTTTATCGTGAAAGGGGCCCTATTACCAAGGCAGCGTTAAGTCAATTAGCGTGGCTTTAAGCCACAATAATTGACTTAACACTGCCTTGATAATAGGGCGATGCAAATATCGCCGCGTTATCGGCAGAAAAGTGCCGATGACGCGGCGATAAGGAGCTTGATAATATGCCCCCCAGTCTTTTGAGGATGCTGTTGACACAGGCACTACAGTACCAAGGATCACAATTGTGGCTCAGGTACATCACCCAGAGGAGGATGCCCGTCCTGAGATTCAACATCAAAAAATAGGTCTCGCATTTGTGAGGGTTTAAAAAAGGCATTGTCATTTATAATGCCAATTGCTTGAACTCTAACAAATGGGAGACCTCACTCCAAACACACTGAGAGAGAGGGAAAAGCTGCAGTGGGGGAGGCCCATGTGTTAAAGGGTGGCGCTCAGTTGTGCAAGTAGCGCTGAGAAAGGGAATACAACACTGTGTCTAAAGAAAGGGGCGTGGGGAAAATTAAAGTGAAAGCGCGGCATGGGGTGCTTTCACAAAAAAAATTGTTTGTGAACTTCACAAACAACTCTTTTTTGGGGAGAAAAGCCCCCAATGCCGTTCTTTCACTTTAATTGTGGCCACGCCACTTTTTTGGACATGGCTTGCTTTATTTAGCTTGACAATAAGCTGAATACAGCAAGAAGCGTCTAAAGAGAGGGGATGGCCACAATTAGTGTAGCATGGTGCACTGAAAAACAAATATTAAATAAGTGAGCCTAAAAAAAGAAAGGCCTGAGGAAAGAAAAGGGGCACTGATGATATAGTAAAGCATGCGGCACTGCTAAAAAAAAGAAAAAAAAAATCATAGCTAAAAAGATGCAATTTTGCTGCCATTGACAACATAAATGTACAAGTGGGTGCCGTGCTGAAACCTAAAGTGCAGTGCCCAGGGGCAAAGCGGGCACCCTTGCGTGGAAAGCATGTTCTGCCTGCAATAGGAGAAAACCATTAAAGAAAATAATGCTCGCAGACAGTAAATTAAACATATCATGTAACAACGTAAGTAAAAGTGCCAGTCCTCATGGGATGTTCCAAATGTAGAAAAGGCTAAGTCTAAGGAAGGACTACTAAGGTTCTTCATGAATCAAAAGCAACGATTTAGAAAAGACAGTAACAGGAGCCAATTGAAAAGATGGGCGGAAAATGGGCGGAGCTTCAAGTCCATACCTGAATACAGCATGCCTCGCAGAGCAGAGCATGTGCTGCCTAGGCTTGACCTAAAACGTGATGATACAGTGAGCAAGGCAACTGGAACTGAGCAGCGACTTTTAGCAGGTAATGTAGGGGGGCAAAAGAAAACCTTCTGTTCTCTGTAAACAAATTGATAAATTCCTTGGGGACTTATTTCCAAGCCCCTTGGGCCACCGGTATGTCTCTTTTTCACATATTAATGGTAAAGCAATGGCCGCACAAGGGGGTTGTAAAATGTCCCCCATATCCAAAGCCATGTCTACGAAACTTGAAGCCTTGGTTAACCCAGAGGCTTGAGGTAATTGAAAAGCTAGTTTTGACTTCTTCAATCCTCAAGATCCCTCATTGCCCCTTTTATATCGATAAAATTGGTGTAACAATCAGTTCCTGCGATCAAACCGAGTACTAAATTTGTATTGACACTCAGTTGAAAGTACATGAGAAGATTGCTATTGCTCGAGCATCTGACAAGGGTCAGCAGGGCCATGGCTCCCAGTCATCAGCAATTTTAGTTAATGGACAGTCATGTCAGCTTGTGAAAGTCGCTCATACTCTCCACAACCTAACAGTTCCTGCCTGTCAAAAATCTTCCCTCATATGCAGACCCCTTTGTTGTCGTAGTGGTTCACATCCCACAATTAAAAGAGGGGTCATCTGGGAGTTATATCCAGCTGAAAAATAAACAATTCATTGGTTTCATTTTCAATTAAAGGTTGTTGTTTCTCTTTTTGAAACATTAGAATGGTAAGACATGTGAGCTGGAATATCCCTGATAATAAAACATATGACAGTAACTATATTATAGTAAATTTTGATCAAAAGGAGTGGCTGCTAGCCTTTTATTTGAGTTTTTGCATAGGAATCATATAACTTCAGGGATACAGAGGCAGCCCTTGGGTTATATCCTATAAACAATCAGCCTGTGTCTAGAGCATAGTACCTCTAGACCAAGTGCGATTTAGTGTGTCTCCGCTCCTTTTAGTTTAGCGCTGCCATTGTATAATCAATTCGATATTTCAACTTCTGGAGCAGGTTGATCGACTGGAGACTTCTGGTGTAGACATCAAGCAGGTTGTTACAGCAGCCCAGCAATATTCCAACCGACCAGGGGCCAGATGTATCAAGCCATTTTCCGTTCGCAATTGGGCCGATTCGCAGAATTGGCCCGTTTGCGAACGGAAAAGGCCTTTTCTAATGTATGAAAGGCTTGGCATTCGCAATTACCTAAACCGCAAACGCAAATAGGGAATTGCAATTTGCGATTCCCTAAGGCACACGCAGGTAGCCTTTCCTAAATGTGAATTGCGCATTTAGGAAACGCTAATTACCATCAACTTGAAGTTGATGGTAACTGTTACAGTCTAGTGTTTCGCGGGTCTCGGCCGAGACCCGGAAACACTACAGCACTTTGTATCAACTTCTGGCCAGGCGTGGCCAGAAGCCTATAAATAAAAGGACCGAGGTTGCTTATGGCTTCCGGTCCGACTCAGCATACCTCTAGTGTGGTGTCCGTTATTTCTGTGCTGTAGTTTACTCACTATTGAGGCCCCTGGTGTAGAATCCTGCTCCCCTACACTGGCGACGAGGGTGGTGGTACGACGAAGAGGACGAACCCTGAATGCGGAGCAGGACGGTCCTGGCACCGACGTGACCATCGATCTGTGTGCAGCCCGCTGCAAGTCTGCCGGTGCGGAGCGAGGTCGAGTGGAGGTCACCAGCCGAGTGCCGGTAAGCAGTGTGTGAGGAGCTGCGGAGTGTCCGGCGAACGAAGGTGTCTGCGAGGGAGTGCGGAGCTGCCCGAATCTGCAGGGAGAAGGCCCGGCCACCGTCTGCTGAACGGCGCGCATGCGCAGTTGCTCCGCAGCCTGCCCCAGCATCGGGAGACACGCGAAAGGCGTCTGGCAGGGCGTCACGGCAGCGGGAGGCCAGAGTGGCTGGGGGAGAGCGTAGGCCACCTCTACTTCCGTGGAGCGAGCGCTGACAAGCCGACGTGTGGGCCAAAGTTGTCCCTGATAACCCCAACAAGCAGTGGTACCTGCAAAAAAAAAAAGACAAATTACATTTCATGAAAGAAAGGCAAACAGGTGTCTTAGCCAAAGCAGTGGAGGGCCAAAGCAATAAGAGGCAGACAAGGTTAAGACCGGAAGGGCTATTAACAGGGGAAAGGACTTTAATGTGTACTGGAGAAAAGGCCCCCAACACACGCGCAGTATCCGAGAGACAATAGCTGCTGCGCCATTACAACTATCACGATCCAGGTGCCATCTTGTCGAGTGGCAGAAGGTAGAAGGTAGAAGGTAATCGGCTCAGGCGATCGCAAATATGTCAGTAACACAAGATGCAGCGTCGGCAGGGGGAACTCAACAAGCAGCAGCCCCAGTGCCAGGGGCTGGACAACAAGTAGTGGGCGCAGTGATCCAACAGTCGCCACATTCCCAGATAAATCTAATTCCTCCATTCAGCACGCTGGCTGACCCAGGTACAGCGGCGCCACGCTGGGCAGTGTGGCTAAGTCGCCTGAATAACTACTTCACGGCCACAAGAGAAAAAGACAATGAGGTGAAAAGGTCACTGCTACTACACTTTGGTGGCAATAAACTCTACAAGCTATTCCTACAACTGCCAAACACTGGAGCAGCAACAGACTACAACGCTGCAGTACAAGCGTTGAATGCCCACTTCGACCCACAACTGAACCCCCATTATGAAAGGTTTAAGTTCAGGCAATCCTGACAAAGGGATGGAGAGATGATGGACGCGTTTCATGCACGGCTGAGGGAGCTGATAAGCACGTGCCCGGATGATGATCAAGAGAAAGAGGTGACTGCACTGTTGATTCAGGGATGCAAGAACAAACATTTAAGGACGCTGATCTTGAGGCACCCCCGCATAACGCTGGATGAAATACTACTGCTAACCAGGTCGCATGAACTGTCAGATGCGCGAGCCACCGCGATGGAGTCGGCCATCAACCCGTCAACAAGCACTGAAGTGACCGTCAAGACGGAGAGAGTAGATGCTGTGCGGAGCAGCAACCGAGGAGGGAGAGGGAGGTAGCCAAACAGAACACAGCGACGTGCGCAATGTGGTTCCTGTGGGTATGAGGAACACAACAGAGACAGCTGCCCTGCACGTGGCAAGACGTGTGACAAATGTGGAGGAAATAATCATTTTGCCAGTGTATGCAGGGGTGGTGCGAGAGGGAGCTCGCGAGGACAAGGATCAGCGGGGAGAAAAACACCCACCAAAGCAGTTCGACAACTAGACATAGATGACACACGGGAAGTCTACTCATCGAAGGGGAACAGAACACCATCCCGCCACCCCCAACGGCTGGATGATTCGTCAACAGACGATGAAGAGGAATGCTATTACGTCTCATTCGTAAGTGAGCTCAAGAGACGGCGACGGCCTCAGCCGAAGTGTCAGATCCAAATAGACGGATCGCCAGTAACCGGAGTCATAGACACTGGGGCTACGATCAATGTAATGGGTATCCAGCATTACAAGGCGCTACAACCAAGACCCCAATTGGTACCATCCAGAGTTAGGATACTCACTTATGGTAGTAAGACTCCATTACCTCTGAGGGGAAAAATGACGGTGCAAGTAAAAGCTGAGGGTCAAGAGCTGACAACAACGTTTCACGTAATTGACAGAGAAGCAGACCTGCTGGTTGGCAGTCACACGGCATAGGACCTAAAACTGATTGCATTCACAAATACTGTCAAAGCATTCCACACAGAAGAGATACTTCAGCTATTCCCATTGTTGTTTCAAGGGTTAGGTACCATTAAGAGACCACCTGTCAAGCTACACATTGACAAGGCAATACAACCCATTGCGCTAAGGCATCGATGGATACCGTTTCATCTTCGATCGGCGGTGGAACAGGAACTCCTCAAGTTGGAAGAGCAAGGGGTAATAGAAAAAGTGACTGGTCCGACGCCATGGGTGTCACCGATGGTGATTGCTGAGAAGCCCCGACAACCTGGCAAGATACGAATATGCATCGACATGAGGATGCCCAATAAAGCAATCAAGAGGAAGAGGCATCTCACGCCCATGGTGGATGACATACTAACGGATCTGAACGGAGCACAATGGTTCTCCAAATTGGACTTAAATGCTGGCTATCATCAACTGAAACTAGCCAAAGAGAGCCGGTACATCACGACGTTTCGACGCACTTGGGGTTGAGGAGGTATAAACGACTGAATTTTGGCATCACATCGGCAGCTGAAATATTTCAGAACACGATCAAAGAAATTCTGTCGGGACTGAATGGGGTATTGAATGTCAGCGACGACATCCTCATCCATGCCAAAACCAGCGAGGAACACCACAGATGGCTGAAAGCCACTCTCAAGAGGTTGGCGGAATTTGGAGTCACGCTGCATAAAGAAAAGTGTCAGTTTTTCAAACAGTCGATAGTGTTCTTTGGATACGTATTCGACTCAGAGGGGGTCAAAGGAGAGCCGAGGAAGTCCACTGCCATCAAAAACGCCCCAGCCCCGACCACGGCGTCAGAGGTGCGAAGTTTCATGGGTATGGCACAATATTGTGCCCGATTCATCCCACAGCTCGACACTCTAGCTGTACCACTGCGGAACCTGACCAAAAAGGAGAACCCATGGAGATGGTCCCGGGGAGAACAGGAGGCCTTTGAAAAAATAAAAGCAGCATTGCTAGACAGCACGACGATGGCCTACTTTGACACGAAGCGGAAGACGGAAATACTAGTAGACGCTAGCCCCGTAGGGCTAGGTGCCTTGCTGACTCAAGAATCGGAACCTGGAGTGTGGGTGCCACTGGCGTTCGCAAGTAAGGCACTAACTGCGACGAAGGCCAGGTACTCGCAGATTGAGAGAGAGGCGTTGGCTGTGAAATGGGCCTGTAACCATTTTCATCTGTACATCACCGGACAGCCCTTCAGAATGGTCACAGATCATCAGCCCCTAATACCTTTGTTCAGAGGCACAGCCCCACATCCACCGCCGCGGATTGAAAGATGGGCAATTCAGGTCCAACATTACCAAATGGATCTAGTCTACAGGCCAGGAGCAAAAAACCCGGCGGATTTTCTGTCACGACATCCTCCTGTGGAAGAAAGTGGGACCTTGGATCAGGAGACTAAGACAGAAGAGTTTATAGATATGGTGTCCCAACTGTCGTGCCCCCAAGCATTTGCGCCATAGGACATTGTGGCACAGCATGGTGACGACGCCGTCATGGTGAGAGTTAAAACAGCCATAGAAACGGGTTCATGGGAGAATTTCCTACGCAATGTGAGTGATTGGGATGAAGCCGACCGAACCCGTTTGTCTCAGTTTTGGAAGGTACGCCATGAACTCAGTAGAGCGAGCAATGGGCTCATACTGCGGGGATCAAGAGTGGTGATTCCCCTCACCCTCCAAAACAGGGCAACCTCGTTAGCTCACGAGGGGCATCAAGGCACAAAGCGGATGAAAGCCAGAATGAGGGAAAAGGTGTGGTTTCCGCACATGGATGAAAAAGTAGACTCATGGGTGAAGAACTGGCGAGCATGCCAGTTAACCAGTACCCCGGAAATGCCCGCCTCCGTCATTACGGAAGAGCCACCACCAGCACCCTGGACCTGGGTCAGTCTGGACTTTGGGAGTTTCCCAGATGGGAGGGTAACTGTAGTATTGGTGGACAGCTACACCAAGTACCCAGTAGTAGAAGTGGCACAATCCACCAGCTTTACAAATGTCCAGCCTATCCTTAGCAAAGTGTTTGTGATGTTTGGTATTCCACAAGTATTGAAAACGGACAACGGGCCCCCGTTCCAGGGTCACAAATTCAAGGAATTCACGCAAGGACTAGGAATAAAGCATCGGCGAATCACGCCTCAATGGCCCCAAGCAAATGGTGAGGCGGAAAGATTTATGAGGACTGTTAAAAAGACTCTACGGATTGCGTTAGTAGAAGGGGTAGACCCGGAGACAGCGCTGCAGCTCTTTCTGAGAGAGTACAGAAGCACACCCCATAGTACCACTCAGAGGTCCCCTTGGTCACTAATGTTTGCAGGACCCCGGCGTGACCTACTACCCACAGCAGAACATTGGAGGCCTGATCCATACTCGCCAGCTGCCACCCAAGAGAGGAGGAGAAGAACGAACGAGAAGGCAAGCCACAAGAGACGAGCGCGAGACAGAATGTTAGTCCCAGGGGACGCAGTGCTGGTGAGAACACGCAGGCCTGGAGGTAAATTCAGAACTCCGTATGAAGTTGAACCATGGACAATCAAAGCTACCAAGGGCACGGCTGTGATGGCACAGAAGAATGGAGAAGAAATCACCAGAAATGTCTTGTGGTTTATACGTATTTCACCCAGACAAGATAACCAAGGTGCAGGCGACGGGCCCGTCGCGGAAACTGCCAGCCAACCCGACAATGGGCCAGAGCACGGTGAGAATGAAAACAATAGTGACTTACCCTCATCTCCACCGAGGAGAGAACCTGAACCGGTGCTCACCAGGGGGCGAAGTTCCCACAACCTTCGACCGAATCCCAGGCCCAATCGGATGCTGGCGGACTTTGCATGTGCACTGACTAAGTCTGTAAAGAAAACAAGGAAAGAAAAAAATACCAAGTTGGGAAGGGATGTTACAGTCTAGTGTTTCGTGGGTCTCGGCCGAGACCCGGAAACACTACAGCACTTTGTATCATCTTCTGGCCAGGCGTGGCCAGAAGCCTATAAATAAAAGGACCGAGGTCGCTCGTGGCTTCCGGTCCGACTCAGCATACCTCTACTGTGGTGTCCGTTATTTCTGTGCTGTAGTTTACTCACTGTTGAGGCCCCTGGTGTAGAATCCTGCTACCCTACAGTAACCATGTGCACACTTTGTAAAATGCACAAAAATATATTGTTAACGTGCCATGTTGCGCACACGTTTCCCTAGGGCATTTGTATTCTTTACATGTGCACATTTTCTATTTTTTGGTGTGATTCAGGGGGGTCTTTGGCCCCCGGGCACCCTTGGCTTTGCATTTGATCATTGCGATTACCAATTTGGTAATCACAAATTAGCAAATGCAAAACCATTCATTCCTATGGGCCTTCAGGCTAATAGGCATGAATGGAGTCATATTACCCAATAGCTGTCCGCTATTTACCGAATTACTATTAGGTTATCTTAAGCAATCGCAAAATATTTTGCTATTCCTACATACATTGCATTTTGCGATTCCAAAATAGCGAATCGCTAAAATTTGCTATTTCGGAATCGTAAAATGCTTTCTTGATGCATCAGGCCCCAGGTTTCTTACTTGGGGTTATTGTGTTGGAATATAGCAGGTCTGAGGATACGAGGTCATACTATAATTTGGGATATCCATAACTATTTCTTCCTGGAAGGTTTCTGTTCCTTCTTTTTTCAGCAATTCATCCCCATTTTGTAAAGCCACAGGAGGCTTAATCACTTTAGTCTTCCTGGGCCTGATACATAAATGTCAACTGAGATGAGAGTCTAAATTTACGACTTTTGGTATTCACAAAGACATTTACTACTAGAGAAATCCCTTTGTGAAAACCAAAAGACATTAAGTTAAACTTTCGTCTCATTTTACCTTTGTGAATCGGGCCACCTATTAACCTGTGATAAGTAAAAAATAATGTGGAACTTTATAACTCTAATTCTTTACAAAAAGCATCCGATCATTTAAGAATGCTGGGTTTATATCTTGAAAGGTTTAGGACAAAACAAAATACCTTTGTGCTGTTGGGGCTGCTTGGTGATTTTAATTGACATCTTTGCTGGATATAATCGCTGAGATAGCGGGTTATCAACAACGGCTATCTCCAAAGCGATAAAATATTCAGCGATAGCGGCAAAATGCTGCAACATCGCTGGTAATCCAGCGATAACATTTCAGTGATAGGGTAGTCCTTGTTGATATGCCATGGGGGATTCAGCATGATAATCCAACTCCCCTAGGGCAATATGGGTATGTCAGCAATTAACCTTGCATAAGGAACAAGCGTTAATCGGCTCTTTGCGCGACTTTCATGGTCGCAACGCAGGAATGAGGCATCCTTGTTGATAGTGCGAAGCCGCATTATCGATGTTCTGCATGTAGTGAATGTCAGGAACGCCTACCTTGCATCTCATTAGCGATGAGATGCAAGGCATTAGTGAAATATGCAATGCCACAAGGTAACACACGCTAAAGCCGGTTAGCATGCCCTTGCTACACATGCATTAGGATTATCGCCGCTTTACGGCTGATAATCATCTTGATGATATGAACCTAAGTGATTTGCCTAGAATCACAGAATATTGAGCGTCCCTGCTGGGATCGAACCCGGTTCCCCAGGTCAGAGGTTGACCGCCCAAGCCGTTAGGCCACATTCTTTACTATCTATTAAATGAACTAAATGTTTTCAAGAATAGTTTGAGCAATTTTAGCAACCATAACCCAATTATCTTCTCATTTATTTGGAATAAAAATGGTAGGTCTCATAGAAAAAAATCAATTTTCTGGGCTGAAACTTCTGGAGCATTGTTGTACAATAAAATGGGCTAGGATAGAGCCAGAGTCTTTTTGTAGTAAGCTATTTGGAGTGTGTAATCACGAGCTAGATGTGGGTTAAAATATAGGATCTTCTGATAGTATCTGATCAGCTTTACTATAGACTAGATATGGAGTCAACCCTGAGAGACGGAGTGGAAATATGAAGGTGCCGCCTGAAGTATAGAGAGGCTATTATTATCTGAAAGAAAACAGTCCCAGACAGGGTGTTTGAGACTCTGTTGATTAAGAGTGGTCAGTGAAATAGCTCACTATTTTGGGAAGTTGTCAACTGCCCATTTTGGATATTGAAGAGGGTTCCAATATGATTTCCCATATCTCAGTGGACAACTTGTTTAACCATTTTTAAGCAATCTATAGTCATGTTACTTTAACACACGTAACAAATGAGCTCTTTATACTTCAAAGGGCTTCCGAGCTTACTCTATTAGCAGAGGAGGTTCAAGGCACCAACTTGATGTTGTCCAAGACTAAGGCCCCACCCAGGTTCGGATGGTTTACCGTCCTATCTTTATAAATCATTCCCCTCCTTATCATTTATATCAATAAATTAGAATCATCCCTGGCCGTACCCATCCTGTCCCTGTGTTACTCTGTGTGGATGATGTGGTACTTAGAACAGCTCTAGGTTTACTGCATCTTCTGGATTCTTATGTGACCTTTATGAAATCAATTGACTTGAATATCAACTGCACTTAATCACGCACCATGGCAATTAGGCCTCAAAACATGAAACTGATTATAAATGAAAGTGAGGGCCACCTATTAGCAAGATCAGTGTGTAATTTTAGTAATACGCAGGGAGAAAAGGCCAGTAAAAGGCCTTTTAAAAAGCTTTCGACACCACAAAAATCAAGACGTCTGAAAATCGTTTTTTAAGAAGGCGACTTTCCTTGCCACCAAGTATTTCATCCTTTATTTTACTTGAGGACTTAGGACGGAGACAGATCGCTGATATAATGGCCCTGTGCCCCATTGGTAGATTAATTAAAGTCTGGATTAGGCACTAATCAGAGTTTGATTGTATTGTTTTTCTGGATTGTATGAGACTTGATAAAGCGCATTGTATTTATTCCTTGCTTAATGTATTTAAACTTCTGTTCTTTCAACTAGAGGTCTGTTGTCCATCCGACCTGAGGTTGGTTAAAATAGTTTTAGGTCGAGCCTAGACAGCGCATGCGCTGTCGCAAGACCTGAAGTATTCAGTAAACTGAGGTTGATTCTGCCTGCTGCTTACTATTTGTTGCGGGCAGTGTCGGCCTTCTTTGCTGCTGTGTAATTGCTTTAGGCAGCCAAGGCCACCTCCGTCCGACCAAGTACAGGTTTGTTACGCTTAGACAGCATAATTGCTACTTGGGGAACTCTTTTTTGTGTTTTTTGCATTGGTTGATGCTTGTGGCAGTGCAAGATGCACGCCTGTGTCGGCATCCTCACTGTCGTTGTCTACCCCGGCACCGGAACTCCCCTCTATGTGGACATGGACGTCGTGCTTTCACTTTTATATCTCTGCACCCCACGCTTCATGTATATTAGCTCAGGAGTGCGGTTATGGAGGAGACGGGCATGTTGAAAATATAGGGAATATGCGCTTGGCAACAGCAGCGCCATGGCAACAGAACGAGAATTCAACAGCAACACTTGAATACAAGATTGTGCAGTTTAAAGGGATACCACATTGCAGCGCTTTCTTTCAATACGGCGCATTGGATGAAAAAAAACACAACACATCATGTACTTCTGAGCCAAGGCTCTGCCGACACTCCTGCAAGCCCATAAACACTCCCGGGACATGCAACAAACTGCCACAGCTACAAAACACATTGGGGCAGATTTATGATAACAGGCGCATCCCCAGGGATGCGGCAGTTATTTTGCGCCGCTGCTCCGCCACCCATGGTGCGCCGCATTTACAATGCGGCGCACCATGGGGCAAAAACGGCACAGATGCGTGACGCATCTGTGCCGTAAAAATGGCGCATTGCTGGAGTTGCGTCGCAAGCGCGACGCAGCTCCGGCAAGGCTCGGGGGTGCCCCATCTATACAATGCTGGGTCAAGACCTACGCCTGCTTCAAGCAGGTGCAGGGTTTTGACGCAGCATTGGCCTGAAAGTGACTAGGTGAAATCTTATAGATTTCACTCAGCCACTTTTGCGAGGCGCACCTGCCCCGGACGCCCACCCTGCGCCGGAACGCCCACAAGTGGCGCAGGGCTTTACAACGTGACGCATCTGCCTAGATGCATCACGTTGTAAATGGGTCGTAGGGATGCGCCACGTTTACGCCGCAGTTGCGTGACGCAAACGTGGCGCATTCCCATCATAAATCTGCCCCATTGATTCCCCCGAACTTCCTAAGGGCACCAAAGGGAGCCTGGCGACGGGCGAATGAATGTCTCCTGTGCATCGCCAGCTGTCCATTGCTCGAGAGGCCCCTCTGCAGACCACTCACTCCTCATATCCCTTGTGCGAAGAGTGCGCTGAGCCGAGAGTCGGGTGGAGGTGGGCTAATGAAAGAGGGGTGCCGAGGTGACACTTCATTGTGGTTGGTAATAAGGGTATACGGTGTGCGTGGAGATATCTCTGTGTGTCCTGCATGTTTGTGTACTTACGGTTTACATACTTGAGGGATCACATATGTTGTGTGCACTGTAGCTTTGTCAGCAAACATTGTGGCACTTTTTTGCAGGGACTCCTTGCCTGTGTGTGCCCTCCAGTCAGCGCTAGGGTGTCAGCATTATCTGTAAACCTGCCTACCCTCCGAGTGAAAAAAAAAAAACTTAACTCCGCAAAATTACCATCCGTCACTGCTTTAGATGTAACTGAAAAGAAACTCGTTTTTAAGTTTTATGTAGCGCAAACATGGAGTCCTTTACATGAGCACAAGGGGCCTCATTTATAAAAAGTGACGCATCGCTGCGTGAAAACAGCGATGCGTCACTTTTCACTGCGCTCTCCCTGCGACATGATTGATGTGTCATATCTATAATATGACGCATCATGTCGCAAGGAGTTACAGATACGTCAGTATTTCTGACGTATCTGTAGGCGCAAAAGTGACGCATTGCTGGAGTGTGTCACAAAAGTGACGCAACTCCAGCAATGCTTCCATGTGAAAAAGCTTGCATCAGTCTTACGCCTGCTATGAGGCAGGCGCAAGATTTTGACACAACAGCGTCCTAAAAGTGACGCAGTGAAATCTCATAGATTTCACTGCGTCACTATTACGAGGCTTTTTGCGGGTGAACGCCCCCTCTGCATACATTATACCTGACGCAGGTATGATGTAGCGCAGGGGTTTACAAAGTGACGCATCTGCTTAGATGCGTCACTTTGTAAATAGTGCGCATCAGGAGGCATGTTTTACGCAGCCAATGCGTCACAAAAAGTGACGCATCGGAAGCGCAAAACTCACGCAAGGCCTCATAAATGAGGCCCTAGGTACATGACACAAGGACATATTCATGTTTTGAATCACAGGATTTTGAGCCGACGTAAGGCTCGATCCTGCTCGCTCAGCACAAAGTTGGCAGTCTAGACTTATGCCACAACCCTTACGAACCAAAATTGAAACATTTTTTAAATTATATACGATGAAGTCGTAGTTGTTGCTTATTTATCTAATGCAATTTATAACCATTGACAAAGCTAATACTCCTGTTTTCTTTTGTGCAGATTTATATGGCTCAAACTCGATCTGAAAGTAACTGGTGCTTATGTATTTCGCTCTGATTCTTTCGGGTCGACTTCGGGCTTCATAAATCTGCAAAAAATAATAGAAGAGAGCTGCTTGAAATAAGAGTTTCCAAGAATTTGCTGCCGGCTTTGGAGCTGGAGAACTAGGTTCGGGCCTTGTATTGACTCAGTTTCCGGTGATTCTGGGCAAATCTCTTGATCACCCGTGCCTACCAAAAAAAAGCATTACCAATACAATAGGTCTCGCATTTACACGAGTTTAACGGCTTCGTTGCGCACAAGATTTCCCCGTTGTGCGGGCGAATTCCAAGCGTGTGCAAATCGGACGGCCCACAGCCGTCCTATGCACACGCCCACCGTGACATCGGAGGACTGGGGGCTGTCCAACGCAGGAAGAGGTTAAGCTGTTGCCATTGTAAATGACAATGCCTTTTATAAATGTTTTAAAAACAAAAACAAAAATAAAAGGCATTGTCATTTACAATGTCAATAGGTCAAACGCACGTAAATGCGAGACCGATTGCATTGTAAATGCTTGTTTGTTTTTGGCACTATTGTGCGAAGGGAGGGAATCTAGTACGTTTTCGAAACCCTCTGTTTGCTCGTACATTCTTTTGAAAACTGTGACCTCTTTGGAACCATGCCTCACCTTTGTAAACAAGGAAAATCATTGCTTCCTTTTAACTAGATTCAGGCTCAATATTCTTCATTCCGTCCAAAGAGTTGGGCTCAATAAAATCCTTAGCTCAGTGTGGCTTTCAGTTTTTAGAAGCAGCCATGCCAACTTTCTATTGCTCTATTGCCGCAGACGTTACATTTCAAACAGGTCAGAAAAGTCTTGAGGTTTCTGCAACCGATTGGTGACGAATGTACATGTTTAACACCTTCGGTGCTCATGACGACCTCAGCTCGTCATGAGCCACGGCACTCCGGTGCTCATGACGAGCTCAGCTCGTCATGAGCCGTGGAGCGCTCAGGTGCGGGGAGAATTCCCCCGCTGTGCTGAGCGTTCCACGGGAGCCAATGCACCTGTGACGAGCTCAGCTCGTCATGAGCACCGGAGCGCCGTAGCTCATGACGAGCTGAGCTCATCATGAGCATGCGGGCCCTGTGTGCGCCCTCCCCCCCCCAGTACAGCCGGGGAATAACCCCCGCAGCGAAGGGGTTAATGTGGCATGTTTTTTTAAATTGAGCCATTTAACATAGGTTATGTAATTGGCGTTATGGACTGGGGCTCTAATTTATGAAATTGTCTGGATTTCTATTTGTTTCTAATGAACCGTTGTTTTACTTGTACTTTGTAAGGTTTGTCAAACAGAAATAAAGACAATTTTGAGTTTGAATGATTGTAGGAAGTAGGCATGGGCAAAATCCTAAATATGCCGGAATAATTGGATCATTTATGGAATATGTCAGTTTAGGTTAATTATAAGTAATTTGGCATAAAAATCCTACTGCATAAGCACAGGAACAGCAAACTTAGTGAGTGCCAGCAGCTGCTGCCTGCTGAAATTCATGCTTTGTTGCATGTAGTGCTATTTTCTTAGTGCAAAATGCATCCTCATTTTGGGCACAAGGGTTCGTTTTGAGGTAAGAAAATTGTGCTAATTGCTGGGTTACGGTCCTCACTTGATTCCATGTAATCTTTCATAATTTATCTGTAATTTCACATAATTATGCTACAGGAAATTAAGCCAGTTAAGCCCACCCTTGGAAGAGTTTATTTTTCAGTGCTCTTGCACTTCCCCCATATCTACCTGTTGCCTTACTTTCAAATTGCGAGAAATTCATACAAAATATGAGGAACTCAAAATCTATTTTCCTAAATTCAAAACTATTGTGAGCACCTAACCACTATTAAGAACATTTCCAGTTCATACAGAAAAAAGCCATTAGCCCACCCCATATCTTCTCGCAGAGTAACTGCATATTGCAAGTGCAAAAATCTTATAAAAACTTCCTCAAATGACATCACTATAAAACTTTTTTTAAACATTTTTCAAAAATTTTATTAAGCAAATTTGCACAGCAGGGTTTCAAAATTACACTTCATCAAGACATTATCTACGCGCAGAGGGACTCCAATCAGGGAAGTAGACCCAATGCAATATTATGCAACAGAGGTTACCTCAGGCGCGTAAAGCATGTTATTAAGATAGAGAAGAAAATGCAGAGGCTGCACCGGGGGGTAGGGGGGAGTGTAAGCCTAGGGGAGAGGCCCCTCAAATAGGGGGGGGGAATCTAGGGAAGCAGAGGGATGAGTAAGCGGGGAGACGGCACTTCACTGGCCATCACCGGCGGTCACTGCGGGCGGATTGCCGGCAGGAAGTGAGGAAGAGGTCGCAGGATGCTGAGAGTTACGACTTGAGAGGTAAGATACAAGTGGACCCCATATGTCAATTGGGCGGGATTTGGCTGGCATTAATTGTGTCAACCTTGGGTACAGTCCTGCGACCCCAGCACATAGAGACCCTGCGCCTTGCAAGGACAAGAAGCATCGCAGTCAGGTGGCATGTAGCATCAGGGAAGAAATTCACGAAGCCTAGAAGGCAAAGCAGAGGGTCTGGCTGTACCGTTTGTGAGGTGATCTCAGAGATTGCGGCAGACACCTCACACCAGTACGCTGATATCTGAGGGCAAAACCAGGCTAGGTGGGAGAAGTCCACTGCAGGAGTGGAACATCACAGACATCTGTCGCTGAGGATAAGGCCCATTTTGTGCAGCTGAGCAGGAGTTCGGTAAAGCCTATGCAAATACTTAAAGTGAATGAGGCGCAGATGGTAATTTGGGGATAATTGTTTATTCTGATTGCAACAATAAAGCCAGTCCCCCTGAGAGAGTTCGACACCCAGGTCCTCACACCACACAACACGTGCAGGGTCTGTAGAGATGGGAGATGCCGACAGTGCAAGGGCGTAAATCTTGGTGACCAGCTTTCGTGGGGAGGGGGATGTGTAAAGGAAGTTAAGATTGGCCATCGAGGGGGGAGGCTGGGGAAACGTGGTGTGAAGCTCCCTGCAAATAGCCCTTAGTTGAGAGTAGAACAGAGTGTCCATGGGGCCGGAATCAACAGCAAGGGCGAAGAACGTGTCCCGAGGGTAGAGGTACGACACTGTGGAAAGCCCCAAGCGGGTTGCATGTTTAACCATACTGGCTGACTAAAGGGGGGGAAAAGCCGGATGATGAGCAATAGGCATGACATTCCCGGAGCGCATGCTGGAGCCGGAGAGTTTCCGGTGCCCATCCCAGGTCCAGCACAGAGCTTCAACCATGTCAATCTCAATGCGTGGAAGTTTTGCCAGGGCGAATAAGGCTGTTGTGAGCAGCCAGGGGGCAGAAAAGTGAGCATCTACCACAACATGCGGCTGAAAAGGAGTTGGGTGGAGCCAGAAGTAGAGAAAACTGGCATGGGCGCTGAGGGCGTAAAGTTTAATATTGGGGGCACCAAGACCACCACGCGACAATGGGAGGGTGAGGATATTATAAGCGATTCTGGGCTGTCGACCAGCCCAGCCAGAGTGATGAGCAATGAACATAATCTGCGAAAAAAGTGGGCAGTGAGAGGGATAGGAATATTGACAAATAAATACAAACATTTCGGGAGAACCACCATCTTGGTGATGGCTATTTGACCTGCCAGTGACAGGGATAACCTTCGCCAGAGGGGAATCTTGGACTTGAACCAGTCCAGAGCGTGGCCAAAGTTGGTCCTCCAAAGTTCGTCCCTACTGAGCCACATACCTAAGTATCTAGTAGGACCCGACGCACACACAAAAGGGTAGTCCGGAGTAAAGGGGACCGTGGCATCAATGAGGGGGGAAAGTACAGACTTACTCCGGTTGACCTGGATGCCGGAGTAGCCCCCGAACCGTATCACCTCGAGGGCTGATATTCTCCTGAGGCTAGCGGACATAGAGTGTAACATAGTCCGCATGCATGGAGACAACAAGGGCACCAGCCGCAAATCTGAGACCCCTCTGGGTGTGATACTGCCGGAACCTAGCGGCGAGGTGTTCCATGGCGATGGCGAAGAGCATGGGTGACAACGGACACCCCTGCCTAGTGCCTCTCACAATGGAAATAGGCTCAGTTTGACCGTTAAACCGGAGGTGGGCAGTGGGAAGGGTGTAAAGAAGTTGCACTTTGCGTAGGTCAATAAATCTTTGCAACTATTTTAGAATAGAGCTTTATACAACAAAGACATTAACATTTGCATGTGTCATTCAGTCAATCAAGAGAGGATTGTGAAGATTTAAAAGTGCATTTTCTCTTCTTAATCATTAGTCGCTACTTTTGTTCTTTTTATTCAAACTAATGACAAGTCAATTATGGAAATAATAGGAAATAAGACTGGTTAGAACAAGCAGAGAGACATAAAAACAACGTGTTTCATTCAGAGTATAGTCCCTGTTCTAAACTAAAGGACCTATCCTAACAAGAACCCATAAAGAGTTCCTTCTGAAAAAGAGCAAGTAGAATTTGAAGCAAGTCATATTACTAAGGAAAAGATCAAACCCCCTTAAAGGGTAATTCGGGAGACTCAGCCAACTTCTCCAAACAATCGCAGATACAACTGATGGAGCACGGGTGAAAAAAGAATATTTTGTACACCCCTTATAAAATTGCTTTCCCTTAACTGTAATATGTATTAATCGTGTGGTTTTAAAATTAACCAACGTAGAACAGAAAGCACACACACAAATACACATGGGATACTAATATGCTTGTGTTGCAAACTTAATCCATTCATTATGTGAAGTAGTCTTACTAATTGAGGGGCCCATTAGGATGGCGGACCGCGTGGTGCCTGCCGCTTCCTGCACGCAAAGGTAGGGGGTACCATAGGTACCCCCCGTGTGGACCCCCCACCCCTCTTCACCCCTGGGGGCCCGCAACCGGCCCCCAAAGACAACACCGTATGCCTTACCAAGGCAGAAATGCCGCCGTGGAAAGGCATATGACCGCAGCTATCCTAATATGGCTGGCGGTGTCTGATAGACACTGCCAGCCATGTTAGTGCTTTTCCGCCGCGGTCGGAAGGCGACCGCGGCGGAAAAGCGGCAGACGGAAAGAAGATCCCCCAGCCATCCTAATCTGGCGGGGGTTCTTTTTCCAGTCCGCAGCGGATAATCCGCATCCTCCGGGCCGGCGGTGGATTCCGCCGGCCCGGAGGATGCGGATTATCCGCAATCATAATAGGCCCCATAGTGCAGAAATTCTATAATCTAATGAAAAGTTTTGCATGAATGCATTCTAAATGTATTATTGTTGCAGAAATTATAGAGAATGGTAAGACAACAATGGATAATTGTGGCTTAAAAGGCTAGGTAACCACTAACTGGGTGAACAATGAGTGGGGGAGGTAAACAGAAGGGTTCTACTTCAAAATCTAACGTTTAATTGTGTTTGTTTCTATAATAGTTCCCGTTATGGCCAATGCTGCCTATTAAAAAATGGAAGGTGTGCAAGACTCCAAGTGAGTGTCCCTCTACGCATGCACGACGGTGCTCGAGAGATGTGCAAGCAGCCTGTGCGGCTGATATCAAGGTCAGCGTGGCCTGAAAAGCAGAATGGTGCCAAGTTAAAGATGTCCGTGTCATGAGCCTGGGAAAAATTATGAAAGTGACAAGTTAAAGGACAAGGGTGAAGGAGTGTAATAATCAACAATCGAAACCTTATTATGCGTGAAGCCATGACTAAGTGAAGGAGATGAGGTTATCTTCATCCACCCCTTGAACGGACCAGTGAGAGTTGAATGTGGACCCTAAAAGTTTAAAATTTTAGATAGATAGTTAGGGAAAATGGGTATAAAAGAGGTTGTTTGGAGGAAAGAAGAGAGCACGCTTTTGAATTTATATTTCGCACCACGACATGCTGTCGGACTGATTGATTTTTCCATGGTGCAAAGAATTTGACATTTTCTTGACTTTAACTTTTGATGGAGACGGAGTCCTGATGGGTGGTGAACATCGAGAAAGAATATAGAGGCTGTTTTTGCAAAACATTCTACGCTAATTCTGATCCTCATTGACGATACAATTGGTAATATGTCTTTTACTTATTTTTCTGAACTATTCTGCTGATAAATGTAAACTGTTTGAATTTAATCTTCTTTTTCTTTAGGTGAATTTAAAATGCTTAATGGTGTTCGAATAAAGGTTAAATAAAATAGGGTCATGTTAGGAGATTAAATCTTTAAATAAAAATTAAATAAATGGAGAATTAAGCTGGTCTTGTTGTCCTTAGTAACTTCTACTAGCTGATCCATTGACCAAACAGTGGGTTGTCTTAATGTTTTAGTAAGAGTTAAACCATGGGAAGATCCAATAAACTGCAGATGTATATATTGTATAAAATTTAGACCAAAATTGATTAAATAGGACACTCTGCTAATCCAGCAGCTCATCATCAAGTGTTCACTGATCTTGAGAGCAGGGTGATTTGTGTGAATGAATGACTCACGGTGTCATGGGCCCCACCGACGAGTAAAGTGTGAAAGCTCCTAGGATATATATTGATGGTTTGGAGGTTTGGTTTGGAGCAGTGCTGGATCAGTTTGTCTTGGTAGCAGGAGTCTGGTTGCTATAGGTTAACTTGGGCCAGTAATGTATAGACTTAATGGGGTAATGTATATAGAGTTTTGATGTACAGTGAAGTAGTGTGGCTCACTGGTTAGAGGCGGCAGACCCGAGAGCAGAGGACGGCCCGGGACCAGGGTTCGATTCCCGGCGTGGCAGGTTTCTGGACCAGGGTCAGCGGACTCGATAATTCTCTCGCCTCGGTGCCCACTCTGATCAGCGATCACACTCGGCAACTCTGGGCATTAGCTTGCCTCATCTTCACTAACGGCCCCACCAGACCGCCGGGGATGCCTGGTCTCACCCTGGAGATACCCATTAAGGGACCATCTCTCAGGGAAGCCAGGAAGGGTTTCGCAGCGGTCGAAGCGCCTTGGGACCCTACGGGTAAGTAGTGCGCTATATAAATGCCTATACATTTACATTTACATTTACATTTACATTTACATTTGACTAACATTATATGTTGAGTCTGTATTACGTTATGTGTAGTCGGAATTTTGAGGCTTCTGGGAAGAAGGAAGCTGGTTACTCTGCCTAGGAAGAGGAAAGTGTGGCAAGTAAGTCACACATCACCTAGTCTGTTACAAAGTGGTAACATCGTCATGTATTACAAGTTAGGGACATTTTACGTGTAAAAGTGGTGAATGTATAGTGAATGACACCTGTAAAATCTTTGCTCTAAGCACAAGAGTCAAATCTGCATAAAACTTAGCCCTAAGAGAGTTGATACCGGAGATTGAGAGAAGGGTAAGGTAGAGGGAAGTGCTACCTTATTGGCGAAACTAAAATTATGTGGTAGTGAAGAGGTAAGCGCTGTTTACTGGAAATACAGAATACTTGTGAGTTTGAGGAAACTGTCACATTGGTTTCAGCGAAACAGATGAATGGAGATGTTTTATGTGGTTACTAACTGGTTTTAGTTGTATAAAGGTGTAAATACAGTGTGCCGATAAATTTTGTAAAGGAGGGGTCAGCCTAAGCTGCAGAAGCTGGAGCAGGGCTGACGTCAGAGATGTCGCACTGGGATTGGTCCGCGTGACTAGAACGGAATGAGTGCTGATTGGTGCGCTAGTAACAGTTGTGTTAGAATTGGTTGAGAGCAATTGGAACGTTTTCTATTCTGATTGGTGCGTTAGTGTGAACCTCGCTGCGATAGATTGGTGTAGCGAAGCAGTCCGCGGAAGAGTGTGCATGTGTTTGAAAGTCAGGAAAACGTCGGAAAATGGAGTTTTATTATGGAGAAGAAAGGGAAAAACCTACATGGTTTAAGAAATTAAAGAAGGTGTTTAAGAAGGATAAGGAAATAGTGACAAGAGAGAGAAAATTGCTTCGTCTACCTAAAACGCCTGCATCGTACATGATGAGAAAATATGGCTATCATACATGTATATGGTTAGAAAATTGGGCTAGATACACTAAGAATGACAACGTATTAGCATTTCCAGAAGTAGGTTCTTTAAGTACTAAGATGACTAAGCTTGAACCAAGACCTAGACCAACTCAATTTGAGGCATTGACCGAGTGGGAAGATTAGATGCATGAACTGGAGCAAGAAAGGTTTGAGGAGTTCAGAGGACCTAGGAGTAGATTGCGAGGTTTATGGGGAACGACTCATGAGAGTAGAATGAGGAGATGGAGAATCGCTGATATGTATGATGGAATGTAGCCGGTAAGGACAGTTGATGAAATGGTAGGACAGAAGTGTACGGAAAAGAGAAATAATGTGGAACCAGAAAGGAAGATTTATGGGAATTGTGAAACAGAGGATGAAGTACTGGAGGAGATATTAAATAGAAGACCCCCTCGATTTCAACAGAGTACTGTAACATTGACTCCAAATGCTCCGACAATGGAGACCAGATTTACTGGTACCCCAAGATGATTTTCTGAAATCGAAAGACAGTACCGAGAGAGAGGAATTGAGATATGATTCTAATGCCCCATTAATGGAAACCAGACTTACTGATACTCCCAGACAAATTGTGAAATTAGTGGTAGCATGGATAGAGCAGAGAGGAGATTTGAAGGAAACCCAAGTACGTCTGAATATTTGCGGTCTACTAATGAATTGACTCAAAAGATACAGGAACTCACTAAAAATATAGAAGCTGTGACTGTCCCAGTAACAATATGTCCTGTGATTCCAGTGTTGGAAAACAAGAAAATAAAAGAACCATTGTTAACTAGCCCTTTGAATCAAAGTTTACAAATAGTAAGAGAAAAGGTTTATCCAGACTTATCTGAAGTTAGGCATACTAGTCAGATGATACCGCAAGACCTGACCTTTAATCAAAGTCTCCCATATAAGTTTCCAACGGTTCGGAATCAGATTCTGCAACACCCGAAAGAAGTATAGAGAAAATTGATTTGTCACAAACCCCTGTAGGACCAACAGAACAGGAATTAAGTGATTGTCTTAAAACGTTAAAAGTAAAGGATCAAGAACCTAAAGCGTTAGATGTGGTAAGATTGAAAATTGACATGGAAGAATCAATAATTAGAACAATTGGAACAGATAGGTTAAAATCATACCAAGATGATGAATTCATGTGCATGTGTAAAAGCATTGCATGGAGAGCTAAAAACCTGCATGATCGAATAGAAGGATTGGCTTATGAACTCAATATAGACTTTGCAAAGACTAAAATATTACGAAAGCCTTACAGAGGCGATTTTACTGAAAAAGGTATTGACAATATGAATACTCCCGGAAGATTAACCCAGATAAAGAAATTGATTATGTTGTTGAAGAAGTGGGGAGATGTAGAACGGTGGAAGAATAAATGGACAAAGAAAAGGGAAGAAAGCAATGATAAAACATCATTAGCATTTCTAGTAAGAGAAAAAGAGCATGTAGCGAATTAATTTCCCATAAGAGAAATACCAGGAGGAGGGTATGTGCATTTTCTTTGGACTAGACAGGATATATTTTCTTTTACAAATGATTTCCCTAGGTTGCGAGTGAAACTAGTGAAATGGTACTGACAAGTGGATCGATTTGTAAAAGTCTCAAAAGTACTATGGGAAGATTTAGATAGGTTGTTTGACATAGTAGTACCAGCAGACCTATGGTCTGAATGTAAAATAACTGTAGACTGGCCAAAAGCCGAGTATCCAAGAGATCCTAAAACAGGTGCTCCTGGACCTGAGGTGATGCGGAAGTATGAACAGGTAATAGTATTCTTCAAGAATAAAATCCCTCCGAAAGAAACAGATTGGGTAAAGCTTTTCAGGACATTGCAAGAACCTAAAGAATCAGTACATTCATTTTATGAAAGGTTGTTGCTAGTGTTTAAGCAATACAGTGGATATGAGGAAATGAGTGAAAAGGACATGAGTCATTTTGTGTATTGTTTTATCTTTGGATTAAGACCAGAGATAGGGATACGATCAAGCATAACTTGATGGGTTGGCACTCATGTTCTGTCGACGAAGTGTTGAGGCATGTGAAATATTGCAGTGATGACATTGAGGTTAAGTATAGAAAGCTTAAAGAGAAAGCCATGTGAAAGTGGCTGAACATCAAGTAGCTCAATTAGAAAATAAAAGTCCTGAAGGAGGTCAGTTGAAAATGTAGGGAAATTTAAATAAAGGAAAAGGAATGGGTAATTTAAAAGAGGCAAAGAAAAGGTTTCCGTGTCGCAATTATGGCAGGTTAGGGCATTGGAAGAACGAGTGTAAGTTGCCACCAAGAGTTAATCCCAAAAATACATCATTGACTCCGCAGGTGTAGAATGAGGTAATTCAGCAGTCATCGCCACAGCAACAGGTAGTTACCCTAGTTACCCTACAGAGTCAGGTGCCACAACCACCACTTCCACACAGTGTGAATCTACAGAAATACAGTGCAGAAAAAGGATTCTTCGGAGGAGAACAGGTAACGAGATCACATAGAGTGAATTTGAGTCCACAGTATTGGCTGAAGGAAGATGGGAGTGAGGCTGATGATAGCTACTGACGGTGCCTTTAAGAGAGGGAGAAGAGTGCGTACTTGGCGCAACTCTAGAGGTAGATCAATCTGGTCCTTTTGTGAATGGAAAGGCGAATGATGTAAATGTGACTTTCCCAGTGGACACAGGTGCTACCCGTTCTACTGTTAGATCAGTAGAAGTTCAAAATCTTTCTCTCTCAGGAGACAGCATCCAAGTAGTAGGCGTAGCGAATAGACATATTAAAACATCCCTGACAGAACCAGTTGAAGTGGAAATTGGAAATTTCAAAGACATGCCGCGATTTGTATTGTGTGACAGTAGTCCTGTTAACGTTCTTGGAAGGGTCATACGGTGTAAAATGAACAGTGCCATTTTACTTTTCACCAGATGGCATTGAACTCCAAACTCCAGATGAAGATAGATTGTATAAAAGGACCATGTCACTTATAGACTCAGAACAAAATAGCATGTTTCCTGTATTTGACAACGATAAAATACCTGGTGAGTTAAAAGAGTCAGTAAAAGAAAACGTGTGGGATTTCACAGGAGAGGATATTGGATTAATGAAAGATGTGGATCCTGTGAAAGTTTCTGTAAAGGAAGGAGTGAGCTACCCAAATATTCCCCAATATAAATTGACAGCAGAAATAATTGAAGGAATAACTCCAGTGATAAACAAAATGATCGAACAAGAAATTTTAAGAGAAATAATAAGCAGTCCATGTAATTCACCTATAATGAGATTGAAGAAGCCTAATGGAACATTTAGGATAGTGTACGATTTACGAAGAATTAATTGTCCCATGCTGTCTTGTTGTGCCAAACCCAGCAGTGATCCTGTACCAAATTCCACATGATGCAGAATGGTATACAGTCATTGATCTATGTAATGCGTTCTTCACAGTTCCATTACACCCTGATAGCCAGCCAACATGTGCTTTCCGGTTTGGAGACCGTATTTTGGCATGGTGCCGAATTCCTCAGGGGTATACTGAGAGTCCCTCCATCTTTAATCAATTGCTAAAGAAGTCTTTAGAGAGTTTGAACATGCCTGGAAATTTAGTATTGGTTCAATATATTGATGACCTGTTAGTGGCATCTAGAACCGAGGATGCATGTGTTTCAGATACCATTGCATAACTGAATCATTTGGCAGAAGGAGGACATAGGTTGTCAGCATCAACGTTACAGTTCTGTCAGAAAGAAGTACAGTACCTAGTTCACAAGATTGCCCAAGGAGTCAGACAAGTTACCATAGAAAGAATCAGAATGATACAAGGAATGAAACCTTCTAAAACTCGGGAACAGGTGAGAATGTTCCTAGGAATGGAAGGTTACTGTCGACAATGGATCAGTGGATTTTCCCTGATAGCAAAACTATTGCAAAGACTGACAAGAGCAGATGTAAGAGACCCCATAGTGTTGAACAAAACTGAAATGGAGGCTTTTGAGCGACTAAAAACCAGTCTGTGTGAAGCACCAGCATTGGGAATGCCTGATAATGTGAAAGAGTTTGAACAGTATAGCAGTGAACAAAAGGGATGTGCATTATCAGTTCTAATTCAAAGGCATTAAAAACAGAGAAAGCCAATTGCATATTTCTGACCTGTTTTGGAACCAGTTGCCAAAGCATTGCCAGGATGTTTGAAAGCAGTAGCTGCTACAAGTGTGAATTTGGAACAGAGTGAAGATATAGTAATGCTGGGGTCTTCAATCTGTGGGGCGCGACCCCCAGGTGGGTCGTGGAGTCCTGGGAAGGGGGTCACAGATTGTCAGTTTGCCTTAGTGGCCTCGGGCTGATTGAGGGTGCTCAAGGCGAGGCCTAACTCACACCGAGTGGTAAAAAACTACAAAGAATAATTAACAAGTAAAAGGTCTTTTAAAGACCTGTGAAGTACTCAGGTGCAGCTTTGTGTGTGTCCCTGAAGGTGTTTAAGCCCGGCTCACGAAGAGGGGAAGGGATGGGGGGCAGGGGAGGGTGGCTGGGGAGGAGGCCCTTTAAGTTCAATGGACGTTGCGTGCCTGGAGCTGTGGGTTCTGCCTGTAAAGCACAAAGCACGAACCCTCATACCTGGCACCTGTGCAGGAGAAATGTGCCTGAGAGTCTGTTCTTCAGGTGAGATGTTGTTACAGCCTGCCCGTACCCAGCAGGGAGGCACAGAGATGCCCTCCCATGAGAGAGGAAGAAGATGAAGAGAGATACTGACTCCCCCCCTCCGCTCCCCCAGAGGCACAGAAAAGGTGGGTGGATGAATGGATGGAAGGGTGAATGGATGAAGGATGGATGTATGGCTGGAATAAAGGTTGCATGGATCATGATGGATGGATGTATGAAAAGGTGGGTGGATGAATGATGGGTGAATGGATGGATGAAAGGGTGGATGGATGAAGGATGAATGTATGGATGTAAGGATGAAAGGGTGGATGGATGAAGGCTGTATGGATGGATATGTGAAACGGTGGGTGGATGAATGATGAGTGGATGGATGGATGAAAGGATGGATGGACGAAGGATAAATGGATGGATGGAAGGAAGGATGAAACGGTAGATGGGTGAAGGATGGATGGATGGATGAAAGGGTGGATGGATGAAGAATGGATGTATGGATGTAAGGATGAAAGGGTGGATGGATGAAGGATGGATGGATGGATATGTGAAAAGGTGGGTGGATGAATGATGAGTGGATGGATGGATGGATGGATGAAAGGGTGGATGGATGAAGGATGAATGGATGGATGGAAGGAAGGATGTAATGGTAGATGAGTGAAGGATGAATGGATGGATGAAAGGGTCGATGGATGAAGGATGGGTGTATGGATGTAAGGATGAAAGGGTGGATGGATGAAGGATGGATGGATGGATATGTGAAAAGGTGGGTGGATGAATGATGAGTAGATGGATGGATGGATGGATCTAAGGGTGAATGGATGAAGGATGGATGTATGGATGGAAGGATGAAAGGGTGGATGGATGAAGGATGGATGGATGGATATGTGAAAAGGTGGGTGGATGAATGATGAGTGGATGGATGGATGGATGAAAGGGTGGATGGATGAAGGATAAATGGATAGATGGAAGGAAGGATGAAATGGTAGATAGGTGAAGGATGGATAGATGGATGAAAGGGTGGATGGATGAAGGATGGATGTATGGATGGAAGGATGAAAGGGTGGATGGATGAAGGATGGATGTATGGATGGATAAAAGGTTGCATGGATGAATGATGGATGGATGTGTGAAAGGGTGGGTGGATGAATGATGGATGGATGGAAGGGTGGATGGGTAAAGGATGGATGTAAGGATGAAAGGGTGGATGGATGAAGGATGATGTATGAATGGAAGAATGAGGATGGATGAAGGATGGATGTATGGATGGAAGGATGAAAGGGTGGATGGATGAAGGATGGATGTATGGATGGAAGGATGAAAGGGTGGATGGATGAAGGATAGATGTATGGATGGATACAAGGTTGCATGGATGAATGATGGATGGATGTGTGAAAAGGTGGGTGGATGAATGATGGATGGATGGATGGATGGAAGGGTGGATGGGTAAAGGATGGATGGAAGGATGAAATGGTGGATGGGTGAAGGATGGATGTATGGATGGAAGGATGAAAGGGTTGATGGATGAAGGATGGATGTATGGATGGAAGGATGAAAGGGTGGATGGATGAAGGATGGATGTATGGATCAAAGGGTGGATGGATGAAGGATGGATGTATGGATAGAAGGATGAAAGGGTGGATGGATGAAGGATGAATTTATGGATGGATAAACGGTTGCATGGATGAATGATGGATGGATGTGTGAAAAGGTGGGTGGATGAATGATGGATGAATGGATGTGATGAGGTCTAGCAGGCGCATTTATGGTTGTCGATAGTTGTTGATGATGAGGAGTACCAGTTTCTAGAAACTTTTGTTGGAAGGGGGTCCTTAAGCCTAAAAAGGTTTTACAAGGGGGTCTCGGAATCAAAAGTTTGAAGACCTCTGTAGTAATGGGATATCCATTGAGGGTATATGTACCTCATTCAGTGGAAATTCTCCTCACTGGGATCATAGTACAGTTCCTTACCAATAACAGGATGACAAAGCATGAAAAAGTAATTCTGGGTGCAGATAATGTGACAATAGCACGATGTATAAATGTAAATCCATCTACCTTGTTACCTGATGCCATGGATGTGGAGGTGAGAAATGAAGTTGATCATAAGTGTCTGGATGTTCTTGAGTATTGTACCAAACCAAGACCTGACCTTGAAGATGAGCCACCCTGAATCTGATTATGTAATGTTTGTAGATGGTTCATGTCTGAGAACAGATGAGGGTGCTCTGAGTGCTGCATATGTTGTATGTACAGAGGCTGACGTTCTGGAAGCATCTTGTCTGAAAGGAAGTCGTTCTGCTCAAATAGCAGAATTGATTGCTTTGATTTGAGCATGTGAACTGGGAAAAGAAATAAGAGTCACCATAGTGACTGACAGTCAGTATGGTTTTGGGGTTGTCCATGAATATGGTCAACTGTGGTCCCAAAGAGGTTATTTAAATTCTGAAGGATCCCCCATTCCGAAATGCTGAGTTTGTGAAAATGCTGATTGATGCAATCCAGTTACCTGGGAAAATTGGTGTTGTAAAATGTGCAGCTCACAAGAAAGGAAATGATTATGTCACCAGAGGCAACAGCTTTGTTGACTCTATTGCTAAGTACTGTGCTAAAAATCTTGCATCTATAAATCGGGACAGAAAAGCTGAACATGTTTCAAGTCCTTTAATGCTAACCACAGTAGTTGAGACTTGGCAGGAAGTAAAACAAATGCCGGAGGAAGCAAGTGAGGAAGGGAAGGACATTTGGTTAAAATCAGGATGTAGACAAAGAGAAGAGGATGAAACTTGGGTTTCTTAAGATGAAAGACCAGTAATGCCTGATAGCATGATCTCTAATATGGCCCGAATTTACCATGGTCCAGCCATATTAGAAGGGATGCCATGATCTGGATGTTTAGACAGACATGGTATAATCCCAAGTTCAGGATGATCACTGAGAGCCTTTGTCAGTGATGTCTTGTTTGTCAGCAATTAAACCCAAGAAGAAAAACGGTTGTGAGTTTGGGAACCATAGGACAGGAGGGAGGTCCATTTACACTAATGCAATTGGATTTTGTTGAGTTGCCACCCTGTGATCAGCTTTGATATGTACTTGTGATCATTTGCCTATTTTCTTGGTGGGTGGAGGCCTTCCCTACCGGACAGAATGATGGAGTGACTGTTGCCAAACTACTGTTAAGAGAAATCATTCCGCGTTTTGGTTTCCCAGTAACAATTTAGACGGAGCGTGGAACACATTTTCCCCATGAGTTAATGCAGGTGATATGTGAAGCACTGGACATTCGTCAGAAATTACATTGTGCTTACAGACCAGAGGCTTCTGGGGTAGTTGAGCAAGTAAACTGAACCATAAACAACAGAATTGCAAACATGTGTTTGGCCACTGCACTGAAATGGCCTGATGCTTTGCCACTTGTTCTGATGAACCTAAGGAACATACCTGATAAAAAAGACAGGATTTAGTCCACATGAGATTCTGATGGGAAGAGTGATGAGACAAGCATTTGTGCCAGTTGATAAACTATTGACTATTAATGATGATATCATACTGGATTACTGCAAAAACATGTCTGATGTGGTAACTTCTGTGTTCCATCAGGTGGGAACTGAGGCAAGCTCGAATGAGAACCATCCAGCTCATGATCTAGTCTCTGAAGATTGGGTTCGGATAAAAGCACACAGGAGAAGAAACTGCCTAGTTCCTCGTTGGCAGAAGCCCAGACAAGTCATTCTGGTTAGCTAGACTGCAGTTAAATGTGCTGGTGTAAAGAGATGGGTACATGCCAGCCACACCACCCGTGTGCCTGAACCTGAAAATCCACAGGACGATGCAGAAAGCACAACTGACTCAGATTCCGAAGGTGAACCAGATAAAATTCAAGATACTGAAGCTCCACCTATTCGTCGACATCTGGAAATATCAGATGCAAGCTCTGCATCTGAAGGAGAAAGTGAAGTCATCAAAATACCAAATTCTGAAGATCGACTTGAAATTCGAGATTTGGTAAGGTCTGATACCAGTGTGGACACTGACCAAAGTGAAGACAAAACTGGTAGTTAGATAAGTACTGAAGGACAGTCTGAAAGCTCTGAAAGCAGGAACAGAAATCTTGAAACTGGTGAAAAGAAAATAACTCACGATAAGGTTAAGCTTCCAAGTACCAGCTATGGAGAAGTTCCTAACAGAGTGAAAGAACTGACCAAAGAGAAAACAGATTCAATAGAGAAAACAGACATTATAAAGATCACCTTAAAGGAAACTCATGAGAAATCTGAAACTGAGTCTGATGACAGTGAGGATGAAACTCAATTGGGGTGAAGCTCAAGAAAGAGAGCTTGAAGAGTGGAACGTAACATTGTCAAACCTGAAACCAAGAAACCACGTAAAGGAGATAATTAGCCTAAGGAAAATGATGGTCGGAGATTCAAACTGGTTAAGGAAGCAAAAATACAAGAAAATCAAGTTAATGAAATAACCAGTCAAAAGGAGTTGTTGGGAGAAAAGATAGAAATGGTGCAAAGGCCAAAAAGAGTAAGAAGACTAAATCAAAAATTCAAATCTTCTGAGTGGTCGTATATCGCTTTGCCTCCAATAAGGGAAGTAAATAGCAGTCAAGAAAATTTGAATTATCAAAGTGGAGAAAAAGAAAGTGAGTGAACTGAAACTCAAAAGAGGGAAAAGGGATTACTTAAACTGGGAAACCAAAGTGAGGGAAAGGTGAAGGAACAAGATTGTTGAATTTATTGATGGTAAAGACACTTTTAAATGCAAAAGAGATGTGGAAGAGATAATATGAAGACAGAAAAGATTGTGGAAAACGCTGTGTAAAAAAAGAAAAAAAGAAATGGCTACTAATGATGTAACATGATCGAAAATGGTGTAGAATGTGGTTAATATGTACAGGGTTATTGATGTTGGTATGGTTGATTTTAGCTATTGTAATTCCTTTAGGCCAAATTGTGAAAAAGCAAAGGCAAATGAGAGTATGAGAGAAAAGGCCTACGAGTCAAAGGGTGAAATAATACATAGGTATAAACCAGAAGTACATCAAGATAATTTGATTAGTGATTACTCCAAGAATACATTGTTGAAGTTATTATCTGAATATGTGAGAACTATGGACGCCAGTGATTGCTACGTCTATGTGAAATTACCAGCATCTGTATCAGAGGCTGTGATCTACCACCACCTTCCATTGACATATGGGGCTACATGTAGTGTGTTAGCTAGTTTGTTTTACAGAACAGGTAAATTAGAGTATTATTATTCCAATTCTGATGATGTTTTTGCAAAATTGAAAAGTGTGGCTGAATGGAATCAAATCGAACCTGCAAACGTTTTTGGAAAATATTATTTTGAAACTCAAAAACTGAACCATGACTATTTGACTTGTAAAATGAGAAATGAGGAGAAAGCCTTTTTGGATATGGTAGAGGAAATGAGGAATCAATATAAGAGGAAGTAAAAAGCAAAGAAATCTAAATCAACAATGTGGACATTTGAGGATGATAATATAGAGGGACATAATGTGAATGTGGCTATAAATATAGATACTCCATTATTAGAGAAATTTCGTATTCGAAGAGACAACACTGTGTATGATAATATTTTGTGGGAGCAAGTCAATGTGAAGATACATATATTATAAAAGGGGGTTGGGGATTTAAAGGAGGTGATGATCCAGTTTTCCCTGGCATATATTTCCTGTGTGGGAACAAAGCTTATTATAGATTACCTGATCATTGGTATGGGTCCTGATACGTAGGTCTGGTCTTTCCTAAAATTTTCCATGTAGATAGAGGAACTAATGGAATTCATGAGATAGGTAAACCTTTACGTTGTAGAAGAAGAGAAAGTGTAATAGAAATAATAGATGATGTTTTTGGAGCATTGATAGCAGCAGTAGGTATATCTTTTAATGCAAACAGAATTCGGAAATTGTCAACGATAGTAGATAGTTTGTCAACAGATACTGCAGGGGGATTTTTAATGGTAAACACAGAAATGGTGGCTATGAGAGCTATGGCGATGCAAAATCGACTTGCAATTGATTTAATTTTGGCAAAAGAGGGAAGAGTCTGTGGAATTTTGAAGGTACAGCACTGTTGTGCCTACATTCCTGATAAAAGTCAAAACCTTGAAAGATATATTACAAATCTTACATAATTGCATAAATAAATTATACCACTGGAGGTTGATGGTGTTCTTGAGAAACTTGGCAGAAGTTTTTCAGCCGTTAAGAAATGGTTTTATGGAATAGGTAGATCAATAATAGAGAAAGTATTATTTCCAGTAACACTAATAATAGTGATATACTTAGAAAATAAGAAACCTTAAAAAGTCTATAAAAAGGGAATTTGAAGAGAGACAAGAAAGAGAACGTGGAAAGGGGGACATTGAAATGGAAGAGTTTAAGGAGATACTTTATCAAGATAGAAAGAAAATAGAAGATACTAGAGTAGAACTCATACTAACTGAAAGAATTTGAAACATGTTTTGAAAATCTAATGAAAACTTTGGGTGTTATTTAGTGATAAATCTCCAAAGGGGGGAGTTGAGGGAGCGAGGGTGAAAACAACATTTTTGTGTACCCCTTGTAAAATTGCTCTCCCATAACTGTAAAATGTATTAATCGTGTGGTTTTAAAATTAACCAACGTAGAATAGAAAACACACACACAAATTCTCATGGGATACTAATATGCTTGTGTTGCAAACTTAATCCATTAATTATTTGAAGTTGTCTTACTAATATAGTGCAGAAATGCTATAATCTAATGAAAGGCTTTACATGAATGCATTCTAAATGTATTATTGTGGCAGAAATTATGTAGAATGGTAAGAAAACAATGCATAATTGTGGCTTAAAAGGCTAGCTTACCACTAACAGGGTGAACATAGAGTGGGGGAGGTAAACAGAAGGGTTCTACTTCAAAATCTAACGTTTAATTGTGTTTGTTTCTATAATAGTTCCTGTTATGGCCCATGCAGCCTAATAAAAAATGGAAGGTTTGCGAGACTCCAAGTGAGTGTCCCTCTACGCATGCACGACTGTGCTTGAGAGATGTGCAAGCAGCCTGTGCCTGTGCGGCTGATGTCAAGGTCAGCGTGGCCTGAAAAGCAGAATGGTGCCAAGTTAAAGATGTCCGTGTCATGAGCCTGGGAAAAATTATGAAAGTGACAAGTTGAAGGACAATGGTGAAGGAGTGTAATAATGAACAATCGAAACCTTATTATGCGTGAAGCCATGACTAAGCGGAAATATGGACAATGAGAAGATGAGGTTATCCTCATCCACTCCTTGAAGGGACCAATGAGAATTGAATGTGGACCCTAAAAGTTACAAATTTTAGATAGTTAGGGAAAAAGGGTATAAAAGAGGTCGTTTGGAGGAAAGAAGAGAGCGTGCTTTTGTAGGTATTTTTTTCACCACGATATGCTGTTGGAATGATTGATTTTTCCATGGTGCAAAGAATTTGACATTTTCTTGACTTTAACTTTTGATGGAGACGGAGTCCTGATGGGAGGTGAATATCGAGAAAGAATAGAGAGGCTGTTTTTGGGAACCATTCTACGCTAACTCTGATTCTCATTCCTGATACAATTGGTAATATGTCTTTGACTTATTTTTCTTAACTATTCTGCTAACTGTTTGAATGTTATCTTCTTTTTCTTTAGGTGAATTTAAAATGTTTAATGGTGTTCGAATTAAGGTTAAATAAAATAGGGTCATGCTAGGAGATTACATCTTTAAATAAAAAATAAATAAATGGAGAATTAAGCTGGTCTTGTTGTCCATTAGTTAACTTCTACTAGCTGATCCATTGAGCAAACAGTGGGGTGTCAATGTTTTATATTGAGTTAAACCATGGTAAGATCCAATAAACTGCAGATGTATATATTGTATAACATTTAGATTAAAATAGATGAACTAGGACACTCCGCTAATCCAGCAGCTCATCCTCAAGTTTTCAATGATCTTGGGAGCAGAGTGATTTGTGTGAATGAATGACTCACATTGTCATGGGCCCTACCGACGAGTAAAGTGTGATAGCTCCTAGGATATATAGTGATGGTTTGGATGTTTGGTTTAGAGCAGTGCTGGATCACAACTGTCTATGCAGGTGAGAAGGAGAGAATCACAGCTGTTGCTATGAGGTAAGGTATAACTTATTATGCATTTGTTATGTTAATATTTAGCGTGCTTCTATAATATTCTGTTGTAACATTTTGGTAAAAAAATTCAGATTGCTCATTTTTCCCATCTGATGATTTGTAAAATCATCACATATCTATGTTTCTAAAGTGAGTCTGTTTCAGAGAGCACTTTCGTTATCAGTTGAGTCTCATCTTTTTCTTTTCAACCCCCTAAATTGTAATGATTTTATATCATCCTCATTCATGATTCCATGTAATTCATGTCCATTTCATATAATTTCTTTTTAATTCTCCTTGTCTGTTTCCGATTATGCAGCTGGAGCTCAGTATTAGAGCAAAGAATTCCGAGAAAGAGTCCAACTATTACTGTTGGCATTAATATACCATAGGATAAAGGCATGCTATAGCAGGTAACCTCTTCTGACACGGATGCAGGTTAGTGTGCGCAAACATAGGAATCCTTTGCTTTTGTTTCATTAATGTATTCTTGCACTAACCTAGAATAGACATTAGTGGAATAATCAATGAGTAACTAAAGGGATATTACCCTTTACTGCAAATGTGAACATTAACAACATTATTTTCTTTATGCTCTGACTCTGGTGCTAAGTAAAATCATATTAGTACTATAGTAATCATTATTATTGTTATAATGATAATTTAACCTATGATATATACAAATGCAATACATGCTCAAAGTCAGTTCAGAGCACTTGGTTCAATAACTGGTGATGCGTTAAGTGAATATTTCTTTAGTGTAGTTCTTTTTTTTTCTTTAGTTAAGCTCCTATCCAAACAATCCTTAGCACTAATCTGTGTTCTTCTGAAATGGTATCCCTATGATTCTGTAACTTTCAACTCTGACCTAGGTTAGTCTTCTGTAAAATAACTGACTAAAATAACAAATTTCTAGTAGACATAGTTCAAATGCTTTTCTTCTTCTGTTCAGTGTCAGATTATTTCTTAATTATTTTCCCCTTTGTTGCATTTTGTTTTCCCTTCAGGGAGGTTTAAACAGTTAAGGATTCATGTTGCTCAAATCTTCCAATGTAACATTCAAAGCAGTGCTCATAAAGTACAACCATTCAGTACCTACTGAATACCTGTGACAAGGCACCAATGCTCTTTTTGATCTAAATAGAGGTTGCTGTTATGGGTCTCGGCCATTCTCATCGCTATTCTCATTCTCTTCAGGTACTGTTTCTGGTATTCATGCTATTGAATCACATCTCCTCGGATTCTTTGTTTTCATAACCTTTTTCCACTCTGCTTGTCGACTCTTTCTCCTTATTTCAGTGGGAGTTCTTTAACTTGATCTTTGCTACATTCAAAGCACTTACTCTTGGTGACTTGATTTCTGCTTGTCTTATCTTAGAAATTTCCACACCACTCTGGGTCGATTCAAATACTTGCACTTGATTTTCTGTCCACTGCTCTTCACTCATTTCATCCCCATCTTGCTGAACTGGCAACAGTGCTACTAGTCTAGGTGGTCCCTTCAATGGTGGTTCAACAACCAACACTCTTTCCCCAGGATCAAAGACCAAGGATGCTTCTTCTGAATTTCTCACACTTTTGGTGTGTGAGGCATACATCACTAAAATGTATGGCTGCTACCCAGGCCCTCAGAGCCTTTTATAGCTCCTCTTTTCTGGTGAGGCTCCTGATTTGTGCTTTGAGGTTTTTGTGATCACCTTTAATTCCTTTACATTGTAGGTTTCTAAACTCTCCTCCTCAAAAGTCACTTCCAAGTATGCAGCAGATGATGCAATTGATTAAGGCATGTTGTACGAGAACGTTCAAGTTCAAGACAGATGGAAAGGCAAAAATAGACTAAAAAACCAGTATGTGGTACTTAATGGTCTAAGATATGGTAGTAGTGCACACAAATCACTGTAAGTCAAGTGCAAATGCAAGTCCTATTCTCTCTGCTGACAACCAATGTTAGAAATGGGGGTCTCTAGTTGGCAAGGGTTTGCACATTTGTCCAAGTAGGGACCCTTCCTTCTAGTCAGGATAAGGTAGTAACACTCCTAAAATAACCCATGCTCGCTCCCTTGGTAGCTTGGCATGAGCATTCAGGCTTATCTTAGAGGCAGTGAGTAAAGCATTTTCACATAACCAACAGTAATATAGGGAAAACACTACAAAAGGACACCACACCAGTAGAAAAATAGCCACTATTTTGTATACTTAAAACAAGACCAAAACAATAAAAATCCACAATACAGTACTTAAAAAGGTGTACTTTGCAAACATACTTGAAAAGCACAGTTTGTATGAGTCAGTAGCTCAGTCTGGGGCTACCACAATGCTGAAAACAACACTGTTTAACAGTTCCAGCCAACCGCGTCGGTATGGGCCAGCAAAATCATGAACAGACTCGGTAACAGTACCTTTCTCGTTGCGGCTGACACAGTGGTGCAAGCAGTTCGTGGCAACCATTGCGGTTTCGTGGCAAAATGGAAGCTGTGCAGGGTGCGGTGTCCTCTCAATGCAGTGCAGGCAGCAGCTCCGTGACAATCGTCCACACAGCATCGGTGAGACCAAGACTTACGGTGTAGGACGAGATCAATCAATCAATCAGAGTACCTGTAGAGCACGCTACTTACTCATGAGGGTCTCAAGGCGCTGAGGGGAGGGGGTGCTGCTACTGCTCGAAGAGCCAGGTCTTGAGGAGTCTTCCGAAGGCGAGTAGGTCTTGGGTCTGCTGTATGTGGGTAGGGAGGGTGTTCCAGGTCTTTGCGGCGAGGTCGGAGAAGGATCTGCCGCCGGAGGTCGTTCGATGGATGCGGGCGACAGCGGCAAGGGGGAGGCTGGTGGAGCGTAGCTGGCGGATGGGGGTGTAGAAGCTGAGTCTGCTGTTAAGGTAGGCTGGTCCGGCGTTGTGGAGTGCTTTGTGTGCGTGGGTGAGGAGCTTGAAGGTGATCCTCTTGTCGACGAGGAGCCAGTGTAGGTCTCTCAGGTGGGGGGTGATGTGGCTGCTGCGGGGGACGTTGACGATCAGTCGGGCGGAGGCGTTTTGGATGCGTTGTAGTCGTCATAGGTGTTTGGCTGGGATTCCTGCGTCAAGCGCGTTGCCGTAGTCTAGTCTGCTGCTGATGAGGGCCTGTGTCACCGTTCTTCTTGTTTCGGTCGGGATCCACTTGTAGATCCTGCAGAGCATGCAGAGGGTGTGGTTGCAGGAAGAGGAGACGGCGTTGACCTGCTTAGCCATGGAGAGGGAGGAGTCGAGGATGAATCCTAGGTTGCGTGCATGGTCGTGGGTGTTGTTCCCAGTGTGGCCGGCCACCAGGAGTCATCCCAGTCTGAGGGGGTGGGTCCGAGGATGAGTACCTCCACCTTGTCCGAGTTTAGCTTCAGACGGTTGCTCCTCATCCAGTCAGCGACGGCCTTCATTCCCTCGTGCAGGTTGGTTTTGGCGGTTTGGATCGGAAGGGTGGGAGGCGGAAGCTCTGGGTTCTGCCGGAGAGGAAGGACGTGGTCCAGTCAAGGGACTTCTCTTGGATTCCGGCTCCTAGGAGGCATGTCTTTAGAGTGCGATGGCAAACCGTGTTGAAGGCGGCCGACAGGTCCAGGAGGATGAGGGCCTGGTGTTTCGCCGTTGTCTAGTTGGCGCCTGATGTTGTTTGTGGCGGCGATGAGGGCTTTACTTGGTGCTGTGGTTTTGTCTGAGTCCGCAATCAGACGGGTCCAAGATGTTGCTCGATGCAGTGCTGGCAGGTTGCAGGTGCAGGTGACAGAGTGGGAGCTGGCATCAGTCGGCCCAGATGGCTGTGTGGGACGAGGCGGTGCATCGTGAAACTTATGAGTGGTGCCCCCAGTCACTATGCGGTCATGGGTGTTCAAGTCAGCAGGTCACGGGGCAAGCAGCGGCATTGTTGGCAGCGGCTTCAGTCATCGTCACCAGCGAGACCAGGGTTGCTGTGCGAGATGCGAATGGTGCGGTCTGAAGTGCCGTCAGGACACAGAACCACTGATGAACTGAAACAGCGGTTCCAGAAGTGGAACTCAGACGTTGGTGAAGTCTTTGCAGTACCTGAGACTTCAGAACAGGAGGCACACTCTGTTTCAGGCCCTTGGAGATACTCAATAAAGAAGCTGCAGAAAGTGCAGTCCAGTTCTTTCACTGCCCAAGACAGAAGCAGCCACTGCAACACAGCAAAGCACTCAGCAAAGTGGTAGTTCCTCCTCACACCTTCTCCAGCTCTTCTTCTTGGCAGTCTTCTTGGTCCCAAAGAGTTCTAAAGTTTAAGGGTTAGGGGCCCACTTTTTATAGCCCTAAATCCCCTGTTCTCTGGGGGCAGAGAATGTCTGTGCCCAGCCAGAACCAATTCTGTCCTCTCTGATGTAGCTTCCTGGCAAGAGATGGAGAAAGCATTGTCAGAGGCAGACCAAGCCCATTCAGGTGACTCTAAATGCAGCCCAGGTCTATTCAATCCATCCCTGGCCCATCTATACTCTCTGGAGCCACTGTTCCTCCTCAGCCACTGTAATTCCAAAGCCAGACATGCAATCCACAAACCCAGCAGAGCATACTGCATTGCTAAGCAAGAAAATACTTACTTTCTAAAAGTGGAATTTTCAAACACACAATGTAAAAATCACCTTTACTAAAAGATGCATCGTTTGATTCTGAGTTCAGGCATACTAACTTTATTTTTCTACCTTGTTCCCAGGGGTAGTTATGTTTATAAGATGTTATAAACAACCACACCTTCTCCCCATTCTGCCTTATGGGGACAGGTAGCCTTACAATAGTGACAAAACTAAATTGGCAGCAATTCACTATGAGGACATGTCACACACACCATGGAATGTCTCCCTTTCACATACTCTGCACCCTGCCCACGGGGGTACCTTGGGCCTACCTTAGGGGTGGCTACCATGTAAGAAAAGGGAAGGTTAGGGGCTGGCAAGTGGGTACACTCGCCAAGACGACATGGCAGTACAAGACTGCACACATGTTCTGTAATAGCAGGCCAGAGTTACATTCTCAGGCTGCTAGTGTATGTAGCACAATCTGTGCTGCAAGCCCACTAGCAGCATTTGATTTACAGGCTCTAGGCACACACGGTGCACTGAACTAAGGACTGACCAGTAAATCAAAAAAGCCAATCATGGAAACACCAATCCTAATAACATTTTACAACAGGAGCACCTGCACTTTAACTCTGAACAGCAGTGAGAAAGTGAGCAGAGACACTAAACCAGCAAAAACAAAGTCAAAACCGAGAGGTCAGAAAGCAAAAAGACAAGGGAAACACTATGATGACAAGTCTGACACCCACCCTTTTCCAATTCTACATTGCCCCATTTGCAATCATTGTCAGAAGCCACAGACTCAACATCGTCTCCTACGCTGACTACACCCAGTTGATTCTCTCCCTCACAGACGAACCAACAGCCTCCAAGAACAATATTCACAATGGGATAAAGACAGTCTCATCCTGGATGAAGGATAGGTGCCTCAAGCTTAACACAGACAAGACTGAAGTCCTCATTCTGGATTCCGCCCCTCCACCAGGGATGACTCCTAGTGGCCAGTGATGGTAGAACCACCCCCACGCTCATAGACTGCGCATGTAACCTCGGCATCATCCTGGACTCCTCGCTCTCAATGAAGCGCAAAATGAGTGCAGATTCGTCTTCCTGCTTCCACATGCTCTGCCTGCATCATATGATTTTCGAATAGATCCCCACCAAGTCCAGAAAAAAACGGTAGCCCATATGCTCGGAGCAGACTCGAAACGGCAACAGCTGGAGGAAGATCTTTCTCCAACCTCGCTGCCAAGACCTGGAACTCCCTGACTCTTCACCTCAGGCAATCACCATTGCTGCCGCAATTTGGTAATGATCTCAATCCATGGCTCTTCGACTGAACCACAGATCCACCCCCCTCCACTCAGCACTTTGAAACCCTCACGGGTGAGTAGTCACACTTTATAAGAAACCTGATTGATTGATTGACAATTTACAAATTCAGTTATTTTTGGGCATTAGTGACTCCTGGGTACTTTAAGCTGTTTCTTTAGTTTTATGGCAGTTTGCTTACTGTTTTTTTCTTTTATACACATTTAACTGTGTGCTTGTCATGACAATTAGTCCAATCCACAAACGTTTTTATTCAATTAATTTTTATTTTTATATAAATAGGCAAATTAAGTAACAACAGTATACCATACACTCTTGCTACAATACATCTGGATGCAGAAAAATCATTGATTAGCAGTCTCAAATAAGTATGGAGGGAGACTTAATAAGATACATCAAGATCTGCAATCAGTGTGAAATAAAAGGTGCTACAAATGTGTACTATGGAGCCTGGATCGACAGGCATATAACATGGCAAATTGAGTAATTCATAAAGATAGGAATATAGGAAAGGCAAGAATGAAGAGGAAGAAAAAGAGACAGACAGGTAGAGGACGAAGGGTAAAGGAGACTACACTAGGTTAGGCTCACACTTAACACGGGGGTGCCATCAGTCAGATGCGTGTGTTGAAATAGAGGGGAGAAGGACCTTTATTGATACTTAGAGTAGGGTTAGATCTTGGGGCCAGTTCAGTATGGCTTGTTTTATTGTAGGTTTTTGTCTAGGGCATCCCATGGGCAGGCAGTGGTGTGTATTTTGGAGTGTGGTATATTGTCTGCCCCCTGGATTGGGCATAGTATGTCACTCAATAAATGACATGGGTTCACGTGAAATCCCCTCCCATTCTCATCTTTGCAGTGGAGTTTTGATCTTCCAAACATAGACTTTTATAGATTCCTGATATTGAAAGGCCCATTGAGTAGGTTGAAGCCCCCTCACCACCCAGACCTACCAGAAATACTGAAAAAAACTTACTAGAGAGGGCCACACCACCTTACGTGTATACAAACTCCTGGACGCACCCAGGCTGCAAATTTAAGCCAAGGATACCATTGCAGAAATGTTTTACCCCTGTGGGACCCTATGCTCATAAAATGTATGGACTCAGTCACAAATTGTATCCAAATGGCACCCTTTCCACACATAGCCTGCCAATTCGATTGTCTACAGTGGTTGTACCCTTTATTCACTGCTTTTTTTCTTTAATGTGACCACAAAATCCATTGGCCTCGCCATGTAGGCATGGTTCTTCGCTAAGTCGTGCGTTAATTTTTTTTCTCTGTGGGGCGACAAATGGTGGCCTTCGGATCTTGGTGTGACTCCCCTCCCAGCAGCAGAGATAAGTAATTTGGGGATGTGGCTTGATCCGTCTCTCAGTTTCATCTGTCATACCGAGAAGGTGGCGGCTTCTTGTTATGGCATTATTAGAGGACTTCGACCCATTCTCAAATTTTTGGATGCACCCACAAGACAACTGGTGGTTCAAGCTTCAGTGCTGTCCAGGCTGGACTATGCCAGCTCACTACTGGCAGGGGTCAACCAGTCAGAACTGCTTCGACTGCTGCGGGTCCAAAACGCTGCTGCCCGACTGGTGACAGGCCTGCCTAGGCGATGCTCGGTGTCCAAATCCCTGCGCTCTCTCCACTGGCTCCCTATGCAGCAGAGGATTAAATTCAAGGTGCTTTGCCTTGCATTTAAAATCCTCAAGGGTACTTCCCCATAAATTCTGGAGAATCTGCTGATTCCTTATGTCCCCTCCCGCACTCTTAGATCTTTAGGCCAGAACCTAGCAGTGGTCCCGCGTTTTAAACTGAGCAGAGTTGGTGGCCGCTCCTTTCGAGTTCTGGCGGCGAGTTGGTGGAATTCTCTTCCTCTGCAAATCCGGGCCATTGACGAGCTCTTTCAGTTTAGAAGGGCCATTAAGACCTTCTTGTTTGTTTAGTCCCTCCGAGGTGTCTCCTTTCCTTTCTGCCTTTTTGTAGTGCTGTGTTGTGTTTACCTTTTTAAAGCGCCAGGACGCCCCTTTGCTGGGGCAGCTGTGCGCGGTATAAATAAAAATAACATAACATAACATAACATAGATAGCTTCTAAGCATTTGATGTAATCCAGGGATCATTTTTTAATGAGTCGAAGTGCCTGGCATTTCAAATCTTCTGGGCGATTTGCTTGAAATTAACATTTCTATTGTTTACTACAAGTTAAAGGGTAGCTATTCTACTTGCTTGCAGTTGTTAACTATAGTTTTAGACAATCATATGGAGATATTTATAGGTTAAACTGCCATGGTTTCTTTGAACACGTAGAATCTCACGATATTTGTTTGCATCCACTTTTGCATTGAGTTAAAGAAAATCACATTACTGACCTTTAAATATCCTGAAATACAGTCTTTTAGTAATGTTAGATTTACTTGAATGAATCATGCAGAATATACAATTGATTTCAATACTGAATTGTCAAGATTTCATCAAATGGTAACACACAGCTGTTAAAATGATTTAATAATTTGTCCTATTAGTATTATTGATAATGCTATTTATAATAATAACAGTTTGTCTAGCACAGAGCACTGCAGGTTTTGCACTTTGCAAACACTCTATTACCTGATGTTATTAGCCGATTGATTGGTATCCGAATTATCAACCATGGAGACATGAAATGCATATTTGGCACTGAGGGGTATAACACAGGAAATTAATATTGTAAGCCGTAATAGTATTTTTCTAAATGATGTATTGTGTTCTTCAGCAGTACTAGTAACTCATCAACTACTCCAGTAGCTATTACTCTGCCTCAGCTTTGGCAGCTCCTGTGCCCAGCTTGATTCTCTTTGATGAGTATCAATCCTTACTACTTGTGACATTTAACTGTCTTAATATGTAATCATTAACCATCTGTTCTATAGCTCTCCATCTCTAAGTATACGTTTTGATGTCATTAGCCTTCAGAAACGCAGATAGTATTGATGGATACCATCCCGCCTGCTGTGTTTCATGGGTAAGTAGCAATAACGTTTAAACAGTTAAGCACAGAAAACCATTAACACAGACTTTAAAATGGATCTGATTAGCAAGAACGATGCCCAGAAGCCACACCGACTATAAAGTAGATGCAAATGGGAAATTCATTTTTGTTTTTTTTGTTTCAGATGTATTATTTTCCTTCAATGAATAGTGAAATGTTGAACTTAATGCCTTTTAGAACACATCAAATAATAAACTTTATGAGTAGTCTTGATACTTTTGTAAAAATAAATGTTAAACGGATGTCATTAGAATGGCACCTTCCATGAAATGTGCACATCCACCTGAAGAAATAAAGCGAGTGTAGCAAAATGTATTGTGATATAAACAAGGCACATGGGTGATGAGTCTACTGGGAAAGTAGTCACTGCAGAGAACCGCTTTTAACAATGGTTTTTAATGTGTGGGTTGTCTTCTATAACAAGAATGAAATCATGAATTTAGTATATAAATAGATAGGGGAAAGGAGTTTTTCTTTTTATGAATCGTCCTTACCCGAAATTTACCAAGGATGGATTGATTGTACACATTAACACAGTATCACCAACAATAGAGACAGATATAAACACAAATTCTATGAGGCATTGTAATTAAGGGCCAGATGTACCTACAAAATGGTCACCAAAAGTGGTGGAAAATTGCGCACCAAGGGGCCTATTATCAAGGGATTTATCTCCGCTTTTTTGGTTTTAAAAGCCGAGAAAGCGGAGATAAAATTATCTCCCTATTACCTAGCTGTCGCTAACACCAGTTAGCGACAGCTAGTAGGAGATAGCGACCATCTTGGGCCCCGCTTTGCATATCAGAGAAATTTATCACTAATGACATGCTAAGTGGGCGTGCCAAGATGTTAGCGACTGTTTCATCGCTATCTCCTATTACCAACTTTTGGAGATATTCGCGCTAAGCGCGAATATCTCCAAAAGCTAACACCTGCCCTGATGGATAACATGGCTAAGAGCATTTGCTCGGTAATGCATGAATATCGATGACTTTTCAGCGATATTCATGCATTTCGGCCGATTTTTATCGCTTAGGAGATAAACCTTGATATTATCAAGGCTCCTAAGCGATAAAAATCGTCGCTACACGGCGATAACATTATTGCCGCTAAGCAACCTAGCGATAATTATCGCTAGTTGTTGGTAATATGCCCCCAAGTCTTTGCAACCTGAGTTTGTTTTGTGAGCCCACCTTTTTACTAATCGGTTTTGTTCACAGAATAACAAATTGCATGAGGACGAGCAACAACCTTCCAGATTAACATTCTTTTAGCAAGTCACAATTTGCAACCCCGCGTGTTTGGCTGCAATCACAGGAATGGTGGCCTGCAATTAACAGCAGACCACAGTCCCTAAGATTATATTCCAAAACGGCAAGCCCTTGTTTCTAAAACCAACCTACGTTCTTTAATTGAACCTAGCCCTAAGTTAGTTAATGGAACCTGGCTGCTTTTTAAAACAAGCATTGGCATAGCCAATAGGTCTCGCCCTTGGGAACTTATAAGTGTTTAGCCAGAGATATTGACTTTACCTATGTCTTTAAGCTGTGCTGTACAGAAGACAGCAGCATGCTGAAAAGTTATAAGAAAGAAGTGTCAAAGCATTTTTGTTATCTTAGATATGACCGAAAAAGCATTATTTACAACTGAATGACCATATTATAAAGTATTAAAAATAATGTCTTGAGTTTTTTTGTCCTTTGAATGCTTGCAACTTGTATCTGCCTGTCCCAATGATTGCTTGTTGTGGTTTCATGTGTTATGGGGTCATAAATAACAGGAGGGTGAAGGTCAGTCAGTTAATGAGAGTGAGTGAGCGAGTCTGTCAGTGAGAGAGAGTCAGTCAGTGAGAGAGTGAGAGAGTCAGTTAGTCAGTCAGTGAGAGTGAGTCAGTGAGAGAGTGAGAGTCAGTGAGAGAGAGAGAGTCAGTCAGTGAGAGTGAGAGAGTCAGTCAGTTAGTGAGAGTGATAGAGTCAGTCAGTCAGTGAGAGTGAGAAAGTGAGTCAGTGAGAGTGAGAGTGAGTCAGTGAGAGTGAATGAAAGTGAGAAAGTGAGTCAGTTAGTCAGTGAGTGAGAGTGAGTCAGTGAGATAGACAGTCAGTAGAGTGAGTCAGTCTTTTAGCAAGAGTCAGTCAGTCTTTTAGCGAGAGTCAGTCAAACAGTGAGAGAGAGTCTGTCAGTGAGAGTCTGTCAGTGAGAGTGAGTGAGTCAATCAGTCAGTGAGACAGTGGGAGAGTCATTCAGTGAGAGAGAGTGAGTCAGTCAGTCAGTGAGAGAGTGAGAGAGTCTGTCAGTGAGAGTGAGTTAATGAGAGTGAGTCAGTGAGAGTCTGTCAGTGAGATTCTGTCAGTAAGAGTGAGTGAGACAGTCAGTCAGTGAGAGAGAGTGAGTCAGTCAGTCAGTGAGAGTGAAAGAGCCTGTCAGTGGGAGTATATCAGTAAGAGTCTGTCAGTGAGAGGGAGTGAGTCAATCAGTCAGTGAGAGAGAGTGAGTCAGTCAGTCAGTGAGAGTGAGAGTATGTCAGTGAGAATGAGAGAGTCAGTCAGTTAGTGAGAGTGATAGAGTCAGTCAGTCAGTGAGAGTGAGAAAGTCAGTCAGTGAGAGTGAGTCAGTGAGAGTGAATGAAAGTGAGAGTGAGTCAGTTAGTCAGTGAGTGAGAGTGAGTCAGTGAGATAGACAGTCAGTAGAGTGAGTCAGACTTTTAGCAAGAGTCAGTCAGTCTTTTAGCGAGAGTCAGTCAAACAGTGAGAGAGAGTCAGTCAGTGAGAGAGAGTCTGTCAGTGAGAGTCTGTCAGTGAGAGTGAGTGAGAGAGAGTGGGAGAGTTATTATTTTTAATTTTTTTATTAATGTGTTTTTTGGCCTTTCATAAACAAACAGTCCCAAGGGACAAAAACAGACACGAAGGGCATGACAGCAGTACAATAGCATTGCAACATGCAACGTTCAGTCAATCAGCAGTACTTAGGCCCCAGTACAGAAAACGAGGATGACCATTACTTGTAGCACATCCCCATATCATCTCCCCACCCCTCGTCACCCCCCCCATTTCAGCTCAGATACAGATAGGGTGGCATTCTGGCTGGTGTTCCCCTAAATAAGTGTCTCTGCGTCAGTGTGGTGTGTGTCATCCGCTCGCAGCCCCCCTGTCGCTGGAGCCATTTCTATCGTGTCTGCGTCTGTTGTGCCCTGTAGGGGAGAGTGGGAGAGTTAGTCATTGAGAGAGAGTGGGAGAGTCAGTCAGTCAGTGAGAGTGAGTCAGTGAGAGTGAGTGAGTCAGTCAGTCATTGAGAGAGAGTGAGCCAGTCAGTCTGTGAGAGTGAGAGAGTCTGTCAGTGAGAGTCTATCAGTGAGAGTCTTCAGTGAGAGTGAGTGAGTCAATCAGTCAGTGTGAGAGAGTGGGAGAGTCAGTCAGTCACTCAGTGAAAGTGAGCGAGTCTGTCAGTGAGAGTCTGTCAGTGAGAGTCTGTCAGTGAGAGTGAGTGAGTGAGTCAGTCAGTCAGTCAGTGAGAGAGAGTGGGAGAGTCAGTCATTGAGAGTGAGTCAGTTAGTCAGTGAGAGAGAGAGAGGCAGTCAGTAAGTGAGAGAGAGTGAGTCAGTCAGTCAGTGAGAGAGTGAGAGAGTCTGTCAGTGAGAGTGAGTCAGTGAGAGTGAGTCAGTGAGAGTCTGTCAGTTAGATTCTGTCAGTGAGAGTGAGTGAGACAGTCAGTCAGTGAGAGAGAGTTAGTCAGTCAGTCAGTGAGAGTGAAAGAGCCTGTCAGTGAGAGTATATCAGTAAGAGTCTGTCAGTGAGAGGGAGTGAGTCAATCAGTTATTGAGAGAGAGTGAGTCAGTCAGTCAGTGAGAGTGTGAGTCTGTCAGTGAGTCTGTCAATAAAAGTCTGTCAGTGAGAGTGAGTGAGTCAGTCAGTCACTGTGAGAGAGTTTGAGAGTCAGCCAGTGAGAGTGAGTGAGTCAGTCAATCAGTGAGAGAGAGTGGGAGAGTCAGTCAGTCAGTGAGAGTGAGTCAGTGAGAGTCTGTCAGTGAGAGTCTCTCAGTGAGAGTGAGTGAGTCAGTCAGTCAGTGAGAGTGAGAGTCTGTCAGTGAGAGATTGTCAGTAAAAGTCTGTCAGTGAGAGTGAGTGAGTAAGTCAGTCAGTGTGAGAGAGTGGGAGAGTCAGTCAGTGAGAGTGAGTGAGTCAATCAGTGAGAGAGAGTGGGAGAGTCAGTCAGTGAGAGAGAGTGGAAGAGTCAGTCAATCAGTGAGAGTGAGAGTGAGTCAGTCAGTCAGCAACCGTTGACCCTGCCTCCAGGATAGGTCACCCCCCACGCGCTGCTGCCTTCCTGCCAGCCTGATTTCCATCGCCGCTGTCGCTGCCCGCCTTGGATGACCCAGCCGCCGCTGAGCCGCCCACCTCCAGTTCCCGCATTCCCGCCGCTGCCTCCCTGCGGCCCCGCCCCCGCCAGCCCATTTGCCGCCTGCTCCCGCCTCCCAGCTGCTCCTACCTCCCAGTCACATTCTTAAGGGGACTGCGTTGCTGGCGAAGGGAGAGACTGTTGACCCTGCCTCCAGGATAGGTCGCCCCCCCATGCGCTGCTGCCTTCCTGCCAGCCTGATTTCCACCGCCGCTGCCGCTGCCCGCCTTGGACCACCCAGCCGCCGCTGAGCCGCCCACCTCCAGTTCCCTCCTTCCCGCAGCTGCCTCCCTGCGGCCCCGCCCCTCGCCAGCCCATTCGCCGCCCCGCTCCCGCCATCCAGCTGCTCCTCCCTCCCGGTCACATTCTTAAGGGGACTGCGTTGCTATCGAAGGGAGCGACCGTTGACCCTGCCTCTAGGATAGGTCGCCCCCCACGCGCAGCTGCTTTCCTGCCAGCCTGATTTCCACCGCCGCTGCCCGCCTTGACGACCCAGCCGCCACTGAGCCACCCACCACCAGTTCCCTCCTTCCCGCTGCTGCCTCCCTGCGGCCCCGCCCCCCGCCAGCCCATTCGCCGCCCCGCTCCTGCCACCCAGCTGCTCTTCCCTCCCGGTCACATTCTTAAGGGGACCGCGTTGCTGGCGAAAGGAGCGACCGTTGACCCTGCCTCCAGGATAGGTCGCCACCCACGCGCTGCTGCCTTCCTGCCAGCCTGATTTCCACCACCGCTGCCGCTGCCTGCCTTGGACAACCCAGCTGCCGGTGAGCCGCCCACCTCCAGTTCCCTCCTTCCCGCCGCTGCCTCCCTGCGGCCCGCTCCCACCACCCAGCTGCTGCTCCCTCCCGGTCACATTCTTATGGAGACCTCAAAGCGACCACGCAGCGGACGCGTGCAGCGGGCGTGCCGATTGTGCGCCGAAGGCACGCCAAAGGCAAGCCCGTCTACACCCATCCGCACCTGGACCGCGCCCAGCGCCAGAACCCCTGGCCCCCGAGGAAGCCAGCCCACACGACAGACTTACGACGCCGCCACTCCCAATGCACTCAAACCTGACCGGAACCCCGCCTGCTATCGAGCCACCCCGAAACGTACCCACGGACCCTTCACCTGCCAAGCCTGTTATTTCACCTGCCTCCGGTCCTGCACCGCACCCGAAAGGCAAGGCACCTGCAACAATCACCTCAAGTGCATCCTGCTCAGCACCTGCTCCGTCCACAGACACGCCGTCGAACTCTGGAACCTGCTCGACACAACATCACCAGACGTCGCCTTCCTCACGGAAACCTAGATGAACGCCTCCTCAGCGCCTGACATCGCCATAGCCATCCCGGACGGATACAAGATCACCCAGAAGGACCGCGTCAACCAGACCGGAGGAGGCATTGCCATCGTCCACAGAAACACCATCCGCGTCACGACCATCTCCGACGACAACCTCACCGCTGCCGAGCACCTTCACTTCCAGATACACACCGACCCCAATACCACCCTCAGAGGCACTCTCATCTACAGACCCCCGGGACCACGCACACAATTCAGTGAAGCCATCGCAGACTTCATCAGCCCGCACGCCCTCGCCTCCTCAGACTACATCCTCCTAGGAGATCTAACTTCCACCTGGAGAACAACAATGACAGCAACACCACCACCCTGCTGGGAAACCTCGCCAACCTTGGACTCAAGCAACTGGTGAACACCCCCACCCACATCACCGGCCACACGCTTGACCCCGTCTTCTCCTCCAGCAAGCACATCTCCTTCAGCCACTCCACCGGACTTCACTGGACTGATCACAGCTGCGTCCACTTCAACTTCAGGAGAACCACGACCTACGACCACCCGCAACAGGTTCCCCGCAGAAGCTGGAGCAAGATCACCGCCGAACAGCTCACCACATCCCTCAGCCAGAATCCTCCCGCCGACACAACGGACCCCAACGAGGCAGCCCGCAACTTCACACAGTGGCTCACCAACTGCGCCGACGACCTTGCATCTCTGAAGAACCCGCCCAGCAGACCCGGCAGAAAGAAAGCATCGTGGTTCACCAACAAAGTCAAATCCTCCAAGAAAAACTGCTGCACCCTCGAGAAAGCCTGGCACCATGACCAGACCACAGAAAACATGACAGCCCTCAAGAACGCCACCCGCACACACCACCAGCTGATCTGCACCACCAAAAGGACAACATTCAAAGAACGATTGGACAACAACACCCACAACAACAAGGAACTCTTCAGCATCGTCAAAGAGCTCTCCAACCCCAGCGCCGGAAACAACAACATCACACCCTCGCAAGACCTCTGCGACTCACTCGCCTCGTTCTTCCACCGCAAGATCGCCGACATACACAACAGCTTCGGTGCACAGACCACGCACTCAACCACCAAACCAGCGCCCCCCACCACCACCCTCTGCAACTGAACCCCGGTCAGCACCGAAGACACCACCCACACGATGAACACCATCCACTCTGGCTCCCCTACCGACCCCTGCCCCCACCACGTCTTCAACAAGGCCGACTCCATCATCGCACCCCAACTCCGAGACATCATCAACAACTCCTTCACCACCGTGACCTTCCCGGAGAGCTGGAAGCATGCCGAGCTCAGTGCCCTCCTGAAGAAACCGACAGCGGACCCCACCCACCTAAAGAACTTCCACCCCATCTCGCTCCTCCCTTTTCCTGCCAAAGTCATCGAGAAGCCCATCAACAAACAGCTCGCCGCCTTCCTCGAGACAAACGGATCCCTCGACCCCTCACAGTCCGGTTTTCGAGCTAACCACATCACCGAGACAGCCCTTATCGCAGCCATCGACGACATCAGATCCCTGCTTGACAGGGGAAACAGCGGCCCTCTTCCTCCTGGACCTCTCCGCAGCGTTCGACACAGTATGCCACCGCACACTAATACAGCGCCTCAGCAACACCGGAATCCAAGAAAAGGCTCTGGAGTGGATCATCTCATTCCTCACCGGACGAACCCAGAGAGTCCGCCTCCCCCCGTTCAGATCCGAGGCCACCGAAGTCATCTGAAGCGTACCCCAAGGCTCCTTGCTCAGTCCCACCCTCTTCAACGTCTACTTGAGCCCCCTCGCAGCCATCGCACGCCAACACAACCTTAACATTCTTTCCTATGCCGACCACACCCAGCTGATTCTCTCCCTCACCAACAACCCTGCCACCGCCAGAGCAAGCCTACACGAAGGAATGAAAGACGTCGCCGAGTGGATGAAGAACAGCCGCCTGAAACTGAACTCAGATAAGACGGAAGTCCTCATCCTAGGATCATCCTCCTCTGCCTGGGACGACTCCTGGTGGCCCCCTGCCCTGGGCACCACCCCCAAGCCAACGGACCACGCATGAAACCTGAGTTTCATCCTGGACTCCTCCCTCTCGATGACCAAACAAGTCAACGCTGTCTCTTCATCCTGTTTCAACACCCTGCGCATGCTCCGAAAGATCTTCCGATGGATCCCCACCGAAACCAGGAAGACGGTCACCCAGGCACTCGTCACCAGCCGACTGGACTACGGGAACAACCTCTATGCGGGAACCACAGCCAAACTACAGAAAAGACTCCAGCGCATAGGAGAGAGTTAACCAGAGTCTGTCAGTGAAAGAGAGTCAGTGAGAGTCTATGAGGGAGAGAGAGTCAGTCAGTCACTGAGAGTGAGTCAGTCAGTGAGTCAGTCAGAGTGAATCAGTGAGAGTCTGTCAGTGAGAATGAGTCACTCAGTCAGTTAGAGAGAGTGGGAGAGTCTTCAGTGAGAGTGAGTCTGTCAGTGAGAGTCCGCCAGTGAGTCTGTCAGTGAGAGTCTGCGAGAGTCTGTCAGTGAGAATCTGGTCTGTCAGTGAGAGTCTGTCAGTCAGTTTGTCAGTGAGATTGAGTCAGTTGACAGTGAGAGTGGGAGAGTCTGTCAGTGTGAGAGTGAGAGAGTCTGGCAGTGAGAGTCTGTCAGTGAGAGTCTGTGAGTTAGAGTCTGTCAGTGAGAGTGAGTCTGTCAGTGCGAGTGAGAGTGAGAGTCAGTCAGTCAGTGAGAGTGAGTCAGTCAGTCAGTCAGTGAGAGAGTCAGAGAGTGAGAGAGTGAGAGAGTGTCAGTGAGAGTCTGTCAGTGAGAGTGAGTAGTGAAAGGGAGTCAGTGAGAGTGATTCAGTGAGAGTGAGTCAGTGAGAGTGAGTCATTGAAAGTGAGTGAGTCAGTCAGTAAGTGAGACTGAGTGAGTGAGTGAGTGAGAGTGAGTGAGTCCGCCAGTGAGTGAGAGTGAGTGGGAGAGTTAGTCAGTGAGTGAGAGTGAGTGGGAGAGTCAGCCAGTGAGTGAGAGTGAGTGGGAGAGTCAGTCAGTGAGTGAGAGAGAGTGGGAGAGTCTGTCAGTGAGACCGAGTGAGACAGTCAGGCAGTGAGAGTAAGTGGGAGAGTGAGTCAGTGAGAGAGGGGGAGATTCAGGGAGAGTCTGTCATTGAGAGAGAGTCAGTGAGAGTGAGTCAGTGAGTGAGAGTGAGTGGGTCAGTCAGTGAGTGAGTCAGTCAGTGAGTGAGAGAGAGTGGGAGAGTCAGTCACTAAGTGAGTGAGTCAGTGAGTGAGAGTGAGTGAGTCCGCCAGTGAGTGAGAGTGAGTGGGAGAGTCAGTCAGTGAGTGAGAGTGAGTGGGAGAGTCAGCCAGTGAGATAGAGTGAGTGGGAGAGTCAGTCAGTGAGTGAGAGAGAGTGGCAGAGTCTATCAGTGAGACCGAGTGAGACAGTCAGGCAGTGAGAGTAAGTGGGAGAGTGAGTCAGTGAGAGAGGGGGAGATTCAGGGAGAGTCTGTCATTGAGAGTGAGTCAGTGAGAGTGAGTCAGTGAGTGAGAGTGAGTGGGTCAGTCAGTGAGTGAGTCAGTCAGTGAGTGAGAGAGAGTCAGTCACTAAGTGAGAGAGAGTGGGGGAGTCTGTCAGTTAGAGTCTGTCAGTGGGAGTCGGTCAGTGAGTCTGTCAGTGAGAGAGAGTGATTGAGTGAGAGAGTGGGAGAGTCAGTAAGGGAGAGGGTGAGAGTGGGAGAGTCTGTCAGTGAGAGTGAGAGTCAGTGTGAGTGAGAGAGTCAGTGTGAGTGAGAGTCAGTGAGAGTGAGAGTATGAGTGAGAGTGTCAGTGTCAGGGAGAGTTTGAGAAAGTGAGAGTCTGTGAGTGTCAGTGAGAGTGTAAGAGAGTGAGAGACTGTGAGAATATCAGTGAGAGTGTGATAGTCAGTGATATTGAGTCAGCCATTAATGCAAGGCATTTGAAGCTAGGTAGATTACTCTAAAGCTCAACTTTCATTGTGACAATGATTCGAATATAAAATCCATAAATGTTTGCAGAGTTTAAAGATTTGTGGCTATTCCTAATGCTCTGAGGATACTACATTATCATATGCAAATGAATGCATGCAGAACAAATAAAAGAAACAATTATAGTGAAGACTTGAATCCGCATGTTCTGAAATCCGGTAATTTTGTGTGTGCATGCACGCGCAGTCTGCTCTTTTTTGGAGCACATACTCGTGCTTGTGGTGCGCTCCTGCTTGCTCCCGCAAGGTGGATGCCGCCACAAGTGGGAGTATGTGCTTCGAAAAAGAGCAGAACAACGGCTAAAGGTCTCCTAAGCAGCGCATGCGTGCTGTGTAGGCGAGACCTTAAAATGTTTTCAACTGCCTAGTCCCCCTGAAACTGCCATCAGATCCCAAAATGGGAAGAATTCCAAAGAGGATGCCTTCCCTTTGTGAATCTGTTAACACCCTAACTTGTTATTCAGTAACAGATCAATGTCTTGAATTATGATTACAAATTATTGATACATAGATTACTGAATCACAATTTGAAAGGAAAGCAGCTAACACAGCCCTTCCAATTTGTCATTTGCTCTAAATGTCTAAGATTGTTTTTGATGCAGAAAAACGTTCCACAGGTAATAAACTGAACAGGATCCCAGGGCTGATGTCCATCTGAGGGGCTAAAGTTGGAAATAGAAGCACTGATATTACCATTCCAGGCAACTTGTACTTTACCTATTGAACAACCAACTGCTATCTGTGTTGCTTACTTCCTTTCTGCCCCCTACTATCCACCTATTGTTTCTAACCTTATCACCTGACATTTCCTGTCCTCTTGCCTCTCACAGGCTGTGTGTGTAGGCATGTCTCTCATTGAACCCAGGTGACGTGAGCAATAGGTTAGGTAAAGTGATTGCTAGGGTTAGTTACTTAATCTCTTCGGTTGTCCATGTGATCATTAGGAATTTCCACAGTTTAACATGGACCATCAAGGTATCCATCCAGTTGTCCAGGTGTGACAACCCCCTCATTCGTCTTTTGCATAGTAGGCCTAGCACGCAGGGCTAATTTTGTATTACCCCTGTGGCATTTCCCTGAGCCCGTGATTCTAACTCCATGCAAGCATCCCTCAGAACGTGTGGACAAATATATTGCCTTGAACCCACTGTTACTAGTGTTATGTGCACGGGAGAGGCTCAAGTAACGAAGCTACACATTTTCTTGCATTGTCCTAATTTTGCACAATAACATTTCTGCTGTCACCTTTTGCACTTGTTCAAGTGCATGACAACGTTGGTTTGGTTTCTCTGAAACTACTTCTGTTTACAAATCTAGCTTTGCATAACATTATCATGATGCCTTGTACAAGGCCTTTTTAGACACAATGTACTAATGACGTTCTATCTTCATTCACGACAGGGTCATCTAGATATCAATAACATTACTAATCTATATGTACATCACAGGATGCTTTCTATCATAGTTAATGAGCATCCCAAAAGATCAGCACTTTAGCTGACACCGAGTGGTCCCTGTATGCTGAGATTTCACCAAGCAGCGGTCTGGCATCTCCATGACGGGGTGTCCAGTTTCTGACCAAGACGGTCCTACATTCTCTCCCGCCAGGTAATGGGGTTGGATCGTCCCTTGGGGGGATTCTTGGCTTCGCATCCACATGCACTCTAGGCACACTTAGAGTAGGGTTCGCAGAGTAGGAGTACGCCTGATTACTAGCTTGTTTTGAATGCCTGCATATATATACTGTTTTAGCACCATGGTAGAATTATGTCTACTCTTCACTCTTTTGGTACTTTAAATCACTTTCATCTGCTTCAGTATACTGATTATAGCAACACATGTATTTTATACAAGAACAACACCAGGTCAATAAATATATTGAAAACGTCCCACTGGGTATTCTCTCTATATTTCTCTGAGCATAAGTGAGCACAAATGACTGAGCGTAAGGTTCTGATCTGTTATCACGATCCCTGAGGAGTCAGGGTTGTCATGTTCAGTGGTTGCCAGAAGCTATTCGTTCCCTTGTAGGGTTAGGTGGGCTTATGGCGGCAATGTGAGCTAGCTGGTCTCTTGGCCAACATATCCTGCCGGGGTGCCTGTAGTCAGTTTGGGTACCTAACCCAAAGTCTATGTTGTCCAACAAACATGCAAATCCTACAGATTAGTAGGAACTACACAACACTAGGACCTTGGAGTGGGTTTCCATTGAGTCTCCGCAAGCTTCTCCCAGTGTACTGTTAACCAATAGAGTACCCTGCTCTCGCTGTTGCTGGGGTTTTGGTGTTGTTTTCCATTATTCACATTCAAGCAAAAACAATACATTTGTTTCCTGTTATTTGGTTCCAATCATCAACTTGCACCTGCTCTTTCTGTAAGGTCAAAGTGAGTTTAGTAACACTAGATTTTTTCAAGGTTTGAGAACCCTCCAGACGTCTATGTTTCCCATATGAAACATGTAATCTAGCTACATTCATGAGCCTTCGATAGGTTATATAAAGCCCCCCCATTCACAAGTCATGGTTTGGCTTTGCTCCCTATGGAACAAGCTTCACCCTTCCCACTCACCTGAAGAATCCAGCCATAACAGAGAAGCACAAAAGTCTCTTTCAAGCCCAAGTTGAACCAGTGGTTCCTGTGGCTCCAGCTCCTTTTATATCCCTTTCATCTCTTCCTCCTGCACAGTTACTTATATTCCCATGCGACTCCCTGAGTCAAAGCCTCGAGACCTTCTTCAAACCTCAGAAGTGGAAGAACAAGGCTAAGCACTTGATATCAGGTTAGTGCACTCTAATTCTTCTATAGTAGTATCAGCATCATCAAATATCAGCAAATAAAGTTTTTTGATTAAATTCAAACGGAAAGAGTGGTTTTGCAAGGGCATTTGTTTTATTCATTGTTCCTTAAATTTATGGAAAGATAAAATAACAATGCAGTACTGACTAATAGGTAAAGTCATCCTCCCTAGGCAACATGGGGGATCACGGATCATATTCACAGGGTTATAACTCTTTTAGATGTTTCTTTCTTTCCAGGAGATCCTATGGCTTTGATATTATTCAGCACAGAAAAAGTGTTTCATAGGGTCTCATGGAAGTATCTATGAGTTGTCATGAACTGGTTTTCCATAGGGCCTGGGTATGTTAATGAGATAAGAGCACTACATCCTATTCCTACAATTAGGATTTTATTAATGATGGGACAATCAGAACAAATCCAGATTCAACAAGGAACACGGCAAGGGTATGCTTTATATATAGACTGCTTCATACGGAAGTTTGTCAGCAACATTGCAATAACACCTATGCATTACCATAGATGGGTCACAAAAGTACTTGCCTATGCTGATGATGTCCCCATAGTTACTTCTGATCCAGCGACAGCATTGAAAGAGATTGAAAAAAAGGTGAGTATCTTTGGAAGATTCTCTGGGTGTTCTCTAGATCACGATAAAACACAAGTGGTGATCCGGGTGTTGGAGAAGGCGGTATATCTGGGTGTCAGCATATCTACTGAGATAGATCAAATAGTCAAGCATAACTTCGCCCCAGTTATTAGAAATGCAAGAAAAGGTTTTTCTAGAATGGATAATCTGCACCTATTTATAATCGGTAGGAGTAATATTGTTAAAATGATATTTCTCCCTAAAGTGTTATATTTCTTCCGGGCCATCCCACTCGAGTTGGATCTTTGAATCATTGGTTCAAGCTAATCGATGATATGGTGATTAGATTTATTTGGGCTTACTCTAAAACTAGAAGGGTTCTTAGGTTTTTTACAATTCCTGGAGAAAGAGCGGACTGGGCTGTCCCGAAGTTCAAACTTAATTTCTGGGTGGTGGCTCTGGTTACATGATTACCTTACTAGGGGAGGAGGATTGAGCTTGATCAGAAATTGGAAAAGTCCACCCCAATGTTTGATCTTCTGCTTGGAGTAGGTAGTAGGGGATGTCTTCTCCAAAGCCCTGGAGCACACTCCAGAAGAAACTGTTGTTAGGGCCATTCAATTTGTATACTTTACTGCAAGACATCCCCAGTCTCCCAGGTGTCTTTTGAGAATCACATGTACTTGGATTGAAGCACCATGGTCTAGAAGACTGGGGGACATTTATTCCAATGAGGGGAGTTATTTCCTTTTAGGAACTGAGGATAACATTTGAGATCTGACTTAAGGAATTCTTTAAATATTTGCAAGTCCAGGATTTTCTATTTTAGAAAAGTGGGGGTCCATGATGTTTAATTAGGACAGAATTTGTGGATCAATTATTAGGGGGTCACACTCCACAATAGTTTGATTATATGGTGTACTAAACTTCCCCTCGCAGAATGATCTAGAGAGGCTATTGGGGAAATGGCAAACAAAATTGGTGGCCACTGATAGTTCCTCTTTGGAATCTTTTGAGTTATGTCATTCTATATTATTGCCATTTAAGTTACAGGCTCAACATTACAAAACCATTTCTGACTATACCCCCGAGAAAATCACTAAGAGGTAGGGTGCGGTGGGTTCTTGTGCCCGCAATGCCCTTGCTTGAGGGCAGATTTGGTACACATTTATGATAGTTGTGCCTTGCTTTAATCACTTAGAACACCAAGTTCTTTTATACAAGCATTAAAATCAAAGTATCCCTTACCCACAAGCTCACATTACTTGCAGTACAATAGTGAAGAGGATCCCAGTCCTGCCTAGCTGTTTACGTTTGTGGCTATGGCTGTATATCGATTATGCATTACATCAAATTTGCTTGATCATCCTCCACCCTCTTTTCATCAATGGCTAGCATTATTATTGTTAAGTTATAATCTGGAGATATTACTGTATTCATGTAAAGGGAAGAAGGGGAATTAAGTCTAGGCCCCCTTTGTAGAAGGGATAACGGAACAGCAGGATAGGTTGTCTGGTAAACTACATTTAAATCAATCAAAGGAACTCTCAGCTTCACTGTGTCTATCTTTTCCTCTAAGGGATCTGTTTGCAATGTATCTTCTATGGGAATTTTCACCCACTGTCAGAATTGTTGAAGTCGGGGGCCTCTCCCTGCAGGAGCTCTATTTAGATGGCACATGTTATTTTATACTATCTGTTATCTCATGTCTGCTCTTTGTACATATTATGGACTTTTCGGGAAGGACCCATGTCTTTTTTTTCAATTAAAGATCAAACCTAGAATATTACGTTGCAGCTGCTATTATTTGTTAATGACATAAAAATATGCTGTTCAATTTGATCCACAGATCTGGTAGAATTTTTTAATAATGAATTTTGGGAATATGCTCTCTGCAACTCATCTTTCTGATTCTCTCTTCTTTTATTGTTTGTAACAATGGAAAGATTTGTGCAATAAAAGTATATATATTTTTTTTTAAAAAAAGGAAAACACACTCTAATTAGGCACACATGCGTGACTGCAGGATTTCCACTTTTCCCTCAAGTTACAAAAACACAATAAAAAAATCCAAATGTATCCATAATGAAAACATCTGCATTAATAACAATGATAACAAATGTTAGGTTTGTCATCATTAGGGTGGTCTTTCCCAGGACATTTTGTCTTTTACCTCCTGTTTTTGCTGATTTTTTTTATTGGCCTTAGGATTCTGAGCCCTTTACCACTGTTATCCAGTGCTAAAGTTTATGTGCTCCCCCTAAACATGGTGACATTGGTGTATTCTTGATTGGCAAACTTGATGTACTGGTAAGTCCCTTGTGAAGTAGTATACTGTATACTCTGGGCCTGTACTTTAAATGCTACTAGTGGGCTTCAGCCGTGCTTGTCCCTTCCACAAAAGCAGCCTTTGAAGCCTGTCTCAGGCCTGCCAGTACGGTGTATCTGTGAAGTGTACCTCCACTTCAACTTGGCATTTAAAACTACTTGCCAAGCCTTAAACTCCCCATTTATTACATATAAGTCACTCCTAAGGTAGGATCTGTGCAACTCTAAGGGCAGGGTGCTATATAAGTAAAAGCTAGGGCATGTACTTTAATATTTTGCATGTCCTAGTTGTGACAAACTGTCTACTTTGATTTTCTCTACTATGAGGTCTACTCCTGCCTACATCAACATTGGGAATTCCTTAATACGCTTTTACACTATAATTCCTGATCAGAGAAGAGTAGCTGTATCATGTTTCATATTTTAGGAATGGCAATAATACATTGCCTTTCTTGTGAAGTTGAATTTAACACTGCTGTTTTAGAAATGCCACTTTTAGAAAGTGAACATGTCTCTGCACTTCTTGGTGTATGTGCCTGACAGCCTTTCTATATTACATACCTGAGGTGGGTGACAGCTAATCTTTGTGCTTTCCGTCTAGACAGTCAAAGACACAAGAAGGTGAGACAAAACTGCATTCTGAGCACTCATTTGCATTGTGATCTTCCTGGACAGGGAGAAATGGGAGGGGCTGCCACACATCATTAAGGAGTGTCCTGTCCACAAACAAAAAATAGATTCACCTCCCACTGATAGCCTGGCAGGCAGGACTGGGTTGAAAGGGAGCTGTTTGTACTCTAGAGAGCTTCTTTGAAGCCACCCCCTACATCAAAGTACCTTTTGAGTATAAGTACTGGATCCCGAACTCCCTAAAATCAGACGTTTCTGGATCTTGAACTGAACCTTTGTCAGAAGGACTGATGTGCTGCTTAAAGCACTACACTGGACTGCTTTTCTTGCAGGACTGCTTTTCTGTATGTTGCCCTGATGTCTGCTGCTCCCTGACTCTGCTGAGGTAGAGCTGGACTCTACCTTCCCTCCAAGTGATCTCCCAGAGCTTGCTGGCTTGCCACCTGTTTTATGAAATCTCATAGACACAAAGGTTTTCTGTAATTCTGCTGGTGCTGCTAGACTCTGCCTTCTGTGAGTCTTTCTCTTGCCTGAGGTGTCCTCTCCATGTTCCCTGCCTCAGAAGTGGGTTCTGCAGCTGTTTTGCTGCAAAACCAATGAGTCCAAAAGAGTCATTGAGGTTTAAAGCCATTCAGAGTCCTTTCAAGGGGTAGTTCGGAATCATGGAAGGAGTCAGCAGAAGCATTCAAGGGAAATTCTGCATAGGGTCTGCAGAAGGGGTTCAGCAAAGAAGTCCATACGAGTCTGGGACAAGGCTCCATACAGTTCTGAAGTCTGTTCTGGACAAAGAGAGTTCTACCCAATCTGCCAGGGCAACTGGTTAGTTATAATTCACAAGTTCTTAGGCCACAATCCTGTTGTTGCAGCATCCTGAGAAGTCCATTGTCCATGGGGTTTACACATTGCAGACTGAAACCGTCGACAATAGTTTAAGGATGAATCATCCATTTATTAATATTTGAATTCTCTTGTGCTGTTTTTCAAGGTATTCTTCTCAGGCTATGTATCTATCTCTAATACAAGAATGTATCAAGTCTAAACTAACTATGCATGAAAATACCTGCAAGAATTGTAAAGTTTGGAGAAACAGTAGACAGTGAATTATGAAATGCAGCATTGGGAAATACAGGCCTACAGAATCATGTCACTTAAAGTATTAAATCAAGGGTGCACATTTAAAATGTGTGTACTCAATTAAATACAAACAATTATATTTTCTCTTGTATTTTTGTTTATATTGCATAGGCACACAAGGAATAGTCAGAATACTTAGGGGTGGATTATGATCTCACTAGGAAGGCCTCCAAAAGGATTACATGTTGGATGCCTGCAGGCTTGTGTGTGAAACAGGATCTTGTTCAGTAACATGACTCAATCCTTTTAAACATTAAAGGGCTTGTGTGATTATCACTGAAACTTATGAAATTGATATACTTTTTGCAAGATTATGCTTCTAGATCATCATTTTATTATGGTTTAAAAATATTACTTAAAATCCAAACAGGGTACATATGGACACGTGATGCAATGGCGCCTGTTGAAACAATGAACACATTATAACACATGCTGCTTTGCATTAATTGAAGAGAACTCCACCCTCGACCTCTCCCAATTTGGAATCTGCAGCAACCACAGCACAGAGACCGCCCTCCTCACCGCCACAGACAACATCTGCACGCTCTTCGACCAAGGCCACACTGCAGCCCTCATCCTAGTTGACCTCTCTGCAGCCTTCAACACCGTCTCCCACTGCACCCTCACAGTCAGACTCCACAAGGCTGGAATACAGGGATCCACCTTCTTCCTCGCAGGCTGAAGCAAAAGGATCAGACTCCCACTCTTCCTCTCTGAATCCACTCAGATCAACTGTGGATTACCACAAGGATCATTGCTCAGTCCGACGTTCTTCAAAATCTACATGGCCCCCCTTGCAGCCATTGTCAGACAGAATGGACAAAGCATTGTATCCTATGCCGACGACACCCAGCTCATCCTCTCCCTCACAAAGGACCTGGAAACCACCAGACTCAGCTTCCACGAAAGAATGAAAGACATCGCAGCCTGGATGAGCAGTAGCTCTCCGAAACTCAACTTGGAGAAGACAGAAGCCCTAGTTCCTCGGATCCTCCCCCTCAGTGTGGGACAACTCCTGGTGGCCCCCTGCCCGTGGCAACCTCCACCCCATGGTCCATGCCCAGAAATACTGCATCACACTCGAGTCATCCCTCACCATGACCTCAAAGACCACCTGCTTTAACACCCTCTGCATCCTCTGCAAGATCTTCAAGTGGATCCCCCCGAAGCCAGAAAGACCGTCAACCACGCACTCATAAAAAGCAGACTGGACTACGGAAACACCCTCTACACTGGAATAAACAAGTCCCTGCTACACAAACTCCAGACCATCCAGAACACTATGGCCAGACTCACCCTCGGCATCCCAGGACATGAGCAAATCATCCAACACCTGCGAGACCTCCACTGGCTCCCCGTCAAGAAGAGATTAAACTTCAATCTACTTACCCATACCTACAAATCCCTCCACAACACAGGACCAAAATACCCCAACAAAAAAGTCTCCTTCCACGTACCCAAAAGGAAACTCCACTCTGCCAACCTCGTTCTAGCACAGCGCATCCGCAAAACCACAGTAGGTGGAAGTGCCTTCTCCTATATCACGGCCAAAGCATGGAACAAGCTCCCACTCAACATCAGATGCTTCCATACTCTGCACACCTTCAGGAAGAACCTCAAGACCTGGATCTTTGGCTGGCCGGAGCTGCACCCCTCCCTCCCCCTCCAGCACCTTGAGACCCTCACGGGTGAGTAGCGTGCTTTAAACCCCCTGTTTGATTGATTGATTGAACAAGCAAATCCTATTCAGAGACTATGTTCTCATCCCCATCGACCAAATTGTTTCTGAACCAGAACCTGTACGTCCGACTCATTCGGAGCTGAATCGTGCCGCGCAATGGAACTGGATTCTGAACGAGCGAGTATGATGCACGATTCGGACTGCTGTATCGACTCGGTGTCAGAGAGATGAAATGGCTGTCGTAATCGGACTTCCGGGGACCGTAGCAGGCCCTCCTTCACCCGGAGCCCTCTGAATTGGTTGCAAGGGGGTGCACATGGGTCCCCCTGATGGGCAAAAAACACTTTTTTGGCTACGTGTTACTGTGTACATATGTTGTAATTTAGCAGCGATTAGGTTAAGCAGTAGCAGAAGACATCTTGTATTTAGAGACTGTCTTGTCCGTTGTGTGGAATCCATTTTGTATTTCTGGCAGCCATTTTGTTTGCCATGTGCTCGCCATGTGCTCTGTCCTACCTTCCTGTCAACTGCTCTTGAAATCTGCCTAGAGATGAGATATATTTAGCCTCTTCTGCTTCGCACATGCTCAGTTGAGCTTGCAGCTGTCCCCAACTTGTAACTGTCAGGATGTGTCCACCAGAATTAGCTAACTGTCAGCACCTCCCACTTGTTGCCAGCACACTCTCTGTATGACCTTATATGTATTTATAACCAGCATTTTGTACTTGTACCGCCTTCATTTGAGCCCCTGTGTGGGTATAAAAGGACCAAGTCAGTGTGCTACTTCATACATTACCGAAGGGTGCTGTGTGAATGTAGTTCCACCTCATGAGGTTTAATAAACTCTGTCTTTTCAATTCCAGGTTCTGTGCCAACTTCTTTCTATTGGTCTGAGGACTCTGTGCAGAGAAGGGAGAACCCCCAGCACTGGTAGGCCTTGCTGAGGCTCACCACCACACATAGAGTTCAATGGGAGTCCGAGCGAACACAGTCCATCAGCATACAGCTACATTGTACTCGTTAGGTCGGACTCGTACGATTCGATTCGCTAGGAAAGCCCTCCGGATCAGTGTCGTAGGGACAGATTTCCTAGCAAGATCGTAATAGGCCCCCTAATAGTATGTATGACTGAAAACTATATTTGAAAGTACCGACAGGTAACCTAAATACATACATTGCACACATCATATTTTTTCTGTTGAAATCATATTCTTCGCATAAAAAGATAGTTTTAGAGCTAAGATAAAGTCACTACATGTTACCCAGACAACATAGCACACGCTTAAAAATCATAAGCCACGGGTTAGTAATGAAGCACAATAACATGAAGAAAATGATTCTTTCCATTTCATCTAATGATTATTTCTAAGTCAGTCATTGGAAACTCAGGTCTGTTAATTGAAGATGGTTTCTTCACTTAGGATTTCAATTCACATGGTTAGACACTATATGAGTAAATTCACAAGTTCTAAAATAAAGGCATCCCTCAATAGCAATGTTGAGTGTATTTTGTCATTCATAAAGATGTCACATAGGAAACATGTGCAAGGTGAATGTTCAAATCAGATACCTGTTTATATTTTCTGTCATGATCTGTGATGTGTAAAAATGGGCAACTTTCCTCTGCATCAATCCCACCTCTGATGATGAATCAAACCATCACATCAAGGTTTTTTGTCATCATATTATTTACTCTGTCGATCCTCCAGTTCCATGTCTGCTCTCTTTTATCTTCACTCCCTTCTTCACTTGTGCACGTCTTTATACATCAAGTATCATTAAGTATCACAAACAGTAATAATCCACAAAGAGCAAGTATCACTAAAGGTTTCATGATGCTTCCAACAATTCCACTCACTAGGTTACCTAACCATCTGTCTATAGAAAAAAATCCACTTCCTATTGCTTCTCATGCGCCTGTTGCTGTTAACACTTTCAAATATTCCTTCAGGTCACTAATGTTGCTAATGTATTTCTTCAGGTCTTTACTCTTGTTTGGAATGTAAGTTCAACATTGTTGAGCTTTTAATATACAGCAGACTCCACCCTCTTTTGCGAGAAGGACACTTAAAGCAAGTCTGGTATATGCCCGAGTTAGGCCCCTGTAATGCTGCACATGTTCTTACATTGCACTCTTTCTGCACAATAACATCGTAAGATGCACTTTTGCACATATTTGCGTGCGTGACAAGGTTGGATTTGTTTTATTCTGAAACTGCTTTGTTTCCACATCTCACTTTGTGCAACAATATTATGATGGCTCAAACACCAAGTACAAGGTTTTTGCACAAGCGTTACAAAAGTTGTTCTATCTTCATCCAGGGGTGACAGGGCTACATACATACCTATAACAATGCAAATCTGCATATACATAGCAAGGATACTTTTTATTATAAATAAATAAGCATTTCTGGGGTTTGCAGAGGAGATACTTCAGCTGACTTAAGAGGTCCCTGCATGTTGATGCTTGGCTAAGCAGCTGTCCAACCTCTCTGTGAGGGGTGTCCAGTTTGAGACCAAAGCGATACAAAAGGGGATGATGGACGGAGTGTTTGAACAAATCAAACACTCACCCCCTGTCAACTGATCTGGGTTTAATCCATCACCATTCTTTATACGATGGATTTAGGCCCAGATCCTTGTACTGGGATGAATGTATGACATTGTTCTACATTCTGTCCATCAACTGTGTTTTTTGCAATTTTCACCCCGAGTGGGCTGGGTATGCTCAGACGTGAGTCCCAGGCTCTCCACACCACTGGAGTCAAGCTATCCAGGCTGATGAAGGCTGATAGCCAGAAACCGGTCCTTGGATGCTTGATTCCAGTCTGGGAAAGGCATGGCTTGGTAGTTCGGACTGGACTGTTCCCATGTGGCACAGGGTCAGAGCTGATTTGCATATAGCCAGTGTCTAACCCAGGGTGGTGTGGAGTGCAAAAAAACGATGGATTTAGGCCCAGATCCTTTTACTGGGATGAATGTATGACATTGTTCTACATTCTGTCCATCAACTGTGTTTTTTGCAATTTTCACCCGAGTGGGCTGGGTATGCTCAGACGTGAGTCCCAGGCTCTCCACACCACTGGAGTCAAGCTATCCAGGCTGATGAAGGCTGATAGCCAGAAACCGGTCCTTGGATGCTTGATTCCGGTCTGGGAAAGACATGGCTTGGTAGTTCGGACTGGACTGTTCCCATTAGGCACAGGGTCAGAGCTGATTTGCATATAGGCAGTGTCTAACCCAGGGTGGTGTGGAGTGCAAAAAAACGATGAATTTAGGCCCAGATCCTTGTACTGGGATGAATGTATGACATTGTTCTACATTCTGTCCATCAACTGTGTTTTTTGCAGTTTGAGACCAAGACATGGTCCCACATTCTGTCCTGGCATTTCATGGGATTGGATCCTCCCGTGGGGGGATTCTTGTCTACACACTAACGCAGTCTGGACACACATAGTGTAGGGATTGAATAATTGGATTATGCCTGATTACCACCTTGTTTTATATGGCTTCATATATACACAGTCCTTAGCTCTATACTGGAACTACAAAACATGGCACCGCCAACGTGGAATGGGTTCTTTTTTTTGTTGGTTCACATACTGAAGATGTCCATGGTGATAGGGAAATCCACCTCAGCTGAGTAGGTAGAACCTATGTATTGGCTGAAGGTGATTCAAGCTTAAGGGATAAGATTTCCCAAATTGTGTTAATCCTCCCAGTAATTCCTTTGTTATATTATGTCTGGGAACAAAGATGACCAGGAACTGAATATTGCAGAGAATTGCAGACAAGCAGTTATTATGAAATTATTACATTTTGGTCTCCTGGCTACAGGTGGAGATGTTAACTTCAGTAGCGGTCGGCAGTAGGAGTTACTGCAGGGCGGTGACGTGGGCAGGGGGAGGGGCAGGGTGGGGGGTAGTAATGTATGGATTACGGAGTTTTACAGGTAAGTAAACATTTAAATAAATAAAACGAATTTTGTTGCGCGCACTGCATCACCAAATGTGATGCAGTGCGCGCAACGAAATTCGTTTTATTTATTTAAATGTTTACTTACCTGTAAAACTCTGTAATCCATACATTACTACCTCCCACCCTGCCCCTCCCCCTGCCTACGCCACCGCCCTGCAGTAACTCCTACTGCCGACCGCTACTGGTTAACTTCGTGGTTGAGGCACAAAAATAATTTAAGAAAGAGGTTTTCTATTACTGGGTTAAATTCACAGTTGCAAAAGCTCAAACAGAATTATTTCATACTTTAATTGAAGATGAAACACCAGGGTAATACACCCCATATGAGGACATAAAGATTCCTCTTTCTTACGAAGAACTTAATAATTGGCTTAAGGATGCCCTCCCACACACAACAAAAAATGTGAGACTGTCCTCTCAGTAAAGAAGGAGGGAGATGGCGAGTCTTAGCTGCATACAAACCGCATCCTAAAGCAGCTAATTTAACTGCAGCGGAAATACGTACACTATACTAAGATTTCGTAAAAATATTCAGAAAGCTCTCACAGTTCATAATGTACACACTTGCAGTAAACTCTGTGTGGACTGCTCAAGCCGCACTACGGCAATTGGTTACTACTGATAACAGCCCACAAACACTGAATGCTGTCTTCCGGGATGGGATGATAAAGAGCCTCAGCAAAAGATCCCATTGAGGGCAACTCTTCAACCCCAAAGACAATATCCGGGGGCTAAGGTTATGGCATACGCCGAAGATACCCAGCTGTTGTTTACTTGGCATAAGGTGGATGACTCTGTTGGGATAGTCCAACACTGCTTATCCTCTGTCTTTCACTGGCTGGCCAATGCTCAGCTGAAATGTAATGAAGGGAAGTCTGAGGTGCTGCTGTTTGGATCCTTTCCATCGGATTTCAGAGAGAAGCTTTGGTCTCCGGGTTTCCCTCGTCCCTCTGAAAGAACTGGCGCCGTAAAAAATCTCGGTGTCTGGTTCGATCAAAATCTGAACTTTGTGACGCATGTGAAGAAACTGGCCGGCACCTGTTTTGGCATACTAAAGAGCTTGAGGAAGTTTCTTCCCCTCTTGCCCAGTAATTCCAGAGAAACAGTGGTCCGTGCGCTAATTTTGTCCTGATTGGACTACGCCAATGCCCTCTTGGTCGGCTGCCCGGGGTTCTTGGTTAAAAAATTGCAGGTGGTGCAAAACTCTGCGGCCAGACTTCTTGCGGGTCTGTCTCCCAGGGACAGTGTACGGACACATTTGCGTGCCCTGCACTGGTTGCCAGTTGAATCGCGCCTGAAATTCAAAATGCTGACAATTGCTTATCGGGCCCTGTATGGCATTGGCCCCATATACCCTTCTATGTGCCAGGGAGACTGCTTCGGTCTTCCGCCCAATGGCTGATGCAGACCCCGAAGTTCAAGCGCCAGCATCTCAGTGGCAATTCCTTTGTGCGCAGGGCCGGCTTGGCCTGGAATTAGCCCTGCGGACCACTCAAGACCCATTGATGTTCAAGAAGAAACTCAAGTCTCTGCTTTTTTAATCAGCTGAACGGACATTTCTTTCTTTCGGGAGCTAGCGCCGGGACACTTCCAAGTAGCCGTGCGCTCTATAAATTAAATATAACATAACATAACATATCAGATTAAACATGAAGCTAAAAAAACAGCTTGGGAAAATCCTAGAACATCTTGAATACCAAGGTGTAATAGAAAATTGCACCTCATTAATGAATAATCTCTTGTTTCTCATAATGATAGCAGACAATTCATACCGTACAAGTATTGGATTACAGACATCTAGTCACACATTTGCTGTACAAAATGCACACAGTGCTGGAGTTATTGGATAACATTGTGTGGAAAACATACAAAACTACACTACATATTTCAAACAGATTTTTGTGCCAAAATATAGCACCTGGAAGCAGATATTTGACAGAATTTTCAGTGCTAGGCTCACAGAGAAAATTTTGTTGGTTGCCCCTATGTGGTATAATAATAGTTCTGAGCTGTTTTCAGCCAGAGTAACAGAGTCATTCAAGAATTTTGATGAGGAGGCATTGTCCTAAGTAGATGAAATATATCTCATGGACAATGGAATAATGGAACACTTGAACAGAGTGGACCGCATAGTCCTGGGGTTTGCTCACATTAGCTACAAATTTTAATATAAAAAAATTAAAATTGCCCATCTCATTGTCCTCTTTATAGGATACGAATCGTCACATGAATGCAAGAGCTTAGAGTCCCATTTTGTAAAAATATATGCTTTGCTCCAACTTCCAACAACTGTGAAAAGACGACAATCCATTTTAGGATTTTTTAATTTTGGCAGAACATACATATTGAATTACACAGAAAAAGCATTTTACAACTTTTTAAAGCACACATTGGACACAGAAACACACAAGCTGACATAATAGCTTCCAAACATTTACACACGTGTTTTCAAAGACCAACAATCTGGTGATCTGTATATTCGCTGGAAGATCTGGGTACACCTATATCACTTTCAATGAAGGTGATATGGTTCCCATAGCATATAAATCACATTTATGCACAAATGCTGAAATGCATTTTGCACCTACTGAGAAAATTCTCCCAGCTGTACAGCCTGCTGTATTAAGAGAGGGAGCAATAGCTCCAGGTAAATACATAATTATAACCCCAGTACCGAGATTAGAGGCGGTCACCAAAGCAAGCAATCCAAATGTCAAACCTTTAAATCCATGATGGATACAATGGGCTAACTCTATCACTGCAACAGATGTAGACTACAAATTTGACTCTACATTACATACACAAGCCTTTTTCCAGTCTGAACAAGAATATCGTCTGCCAAATGATATAATGCCACTAGATCAATATAAAAACATTATCTACACTGATGGGTCCGCCTAGCCTGCCGTAGGGATGAAGCACCAATATTCGGCTGCATGCACAATAGTATAGGGGAGCATGTATGATGGAAACTTCCATCCTGAAAAAAACCACACATGCAGTCCCTTGGTTACTGAACAGCGCAGCTGGCAGAACTCAAGGCCCTAATACTGGCACTGGAGAATACAGATCAGGATTCCCCACTCTTATAGTGTGTGATTTGTACTATTGTGTCCAGTCATATAATGAATACCTTCCCTACTGGGGCCAAAATGGATTTCAAGATTCTAAGGTTTGCACAATCAAGCACAAGAAGCTTTGGGAACAAGTGGCAAAGCAGAAAGATTGCTTCCCACTGGCTCATGTAATACATACCTTGAGGCATTAACGTGCTGTTGTTCACATTGTAAGGAATTGGATGGCGGATGAAGCCTCTAAGGCAACAGTTTGTTCTGCTGCAGTTGCTGCAATCACTCTTTCTAATACGAGGATAGGCAGAGACTTTATGGTGTCTGTCAATGCTGCGTGCAATGACACACACATGCCAACAGGTTTTCCACTCAAGTACTCCTACAGGTTAGATGCACAGAACATACCATAAGCTCACATACCAGGAGTGGGAGATAGATTCATACCTAACACTGATTGCAGAATTGTGTTTATACTAGCTGCACATGAGGATCTGGGTTCAGCACACATAGGGATTACTGCTACAGTTTCATTATTGGATCAGCGTTATTGGTGGCCTGATCTTACTAAATAGACCAAGGACTTTGTCCTCAAATGTGGCATCGCCAGCAGATGAAGGGCTCTACCATAGCTCGCCCACCATAGACACCTCTATTGATTTCAAACAAGCCTCTCACTTGTATCTATTTGGACCACTGCTGCCTCTTACAATCTGACTGAGTTTACAGGTACATCTTGGTGGAAGTTGATTCATGGTCTAGATTTCTGTGGGTATGGCCACAGCGATTGGCTGACACCCAAACTGTTATCAAAGACTTGAGATTCTTCCTCATGACATGCACGATTGGCACACTAAATTCCGGCCAGGGTCCAGCGTTTAGCTCTCAGGCTTAAAAAGAGGCCATGGGAAGTTTAGGTATGGCCTTGTGCTACTCCTCCCCTATCATCCTGAGGGAAATTTGTTAGTCAAGAGGAAGCGATGTGACATAAAGTAGTCTTTATCAGCAAGGGTTCTAGGCTCAGGTTGCAACTAGGTCCATCATCTATATGGGACCCACGGGGCACTTAACTACATGCAAAGAAAGTTCCTGGGTTTTCGGACTCCATATGAAATCCTTTTTGGGGTGAGAATGTGCGTTGCAGAGCTCGACAATGTGGGAACAGTGGTGGCAGACACACTGTTTGATATCAATGAATGTTTGGATGTTTTAAAGGAACTGAATGAATTCCAGGACGAACAAAGCAATGTCCAACTAAAACGCACTGCCACTGGGGAATTGAAGGTTGTGTTGGCAAGATCCGGTTATGTCACAAAGATTCGGGATCAAGTCAGGGAGAAAATTGTGGACAAAAAAAGAGTTTGGGGCGCCATACAGCAATCCTGTACCTGTACTGGTTGTCGAAGGTACTGGAAGTGTGCTTCTTCAGCCCCTTGCTGGGTGACCAGATGTGCTGTGGCACTTTTAAAAAAACTAACTTTGTTTTTAATTATATGCATTGCGCGCTGACTGCTAACGCGCTGTTTATTTTTATTATTTCCTCGCGCTGAGCGCTAGCGCGTGTCACCGCTTTCCCAAGTACTGCTCCTGGAATCATCGCGCTGATTGCAAGTGCCAGCACTGCCTATTGCCGAGTGCTTTTATATTTGGACAGGCTGTGTCTCCCGCTTTTCTGACCCTTATTCCCACTTGTACCTTTTCTTTTTTGGCACCTGAGGCGGAAAGCCGGGTGCTTTCTCCTCGCTGTTTTCTGTGCACTTTGTTTCTGGTCTTCCCCCGCCTGTGTTGGGTGGCAACAGCACTGTGGGAGGGGACCTGTCTTTATCTTTCTTCCCCACTCCAGTCCGGCATACGAGGTGCCGCTGGGTGCTGTGGGATTGGAGTAGCGGCCATCTTGGGAGGAGATCTTGCACGCCGGTCGGCGGACCAGCGGTGCGGCTCTCCTTTCACTCCCCCTGAGCGACTAGAAGTTCAGGGGCTTTCCGCTCTGCGCAGCGGACTCGCCTATCCCGCGCCAAAGGAGCACCTAAGGTAAGCCCGTCTGCGCCCGTCAGTGTCCCGGTTGCGGACGGGTGCGGACGTGGGTCTTCCTAGCAGCGGTCTCTCCTCTTTCTCTACCACTATGCGCTCCTATACTTTTGTGGAGCTCCTTTCCCTTCGGGGCGAGGTGGCTACGTGCCGCTGCATCTTTCCTGGTAGGCGGGCTTTGAGAAAAGGCCGCCCTGGTTGTGGATGGCGTTTAGTCGGCTCTCATGTCGCATCCCTTGCGACCCTGCCAACTTACAATCCTTGCTCTCTTCTTAATACCAGATCTCTCAGCAGGCATTCTTTGGACATCCACAATCTGCTGATGGAGTCCAAGCCGCCCTGTCTGTTCTTAACTGAGACCTGTTAAAATCTGGATTGTGGCGTAAACATTATCGGCGCCATCTTGTCCTTTTCAGATCCATGCGTGCGCGTAAGCAGCAGCCATTTTGATTGCCATGGCCTCTCTGCTCACTCCCGATAGCCAGCGCGTCTCTCCCCCCCCCTCACTCTCTTGTTTCCACAAGCATCCCCCCGCACTCCGGCAACCCCCGATGTCTCCTCCTTGAACTATAAACGAACCATAAGCGCGATCCTGCCTCAGCGCAATATCCCGAGCCGAAACCATATAAGCCTTTCATCCCTTCACAGGAACAAGCCTTTGATATCCTCTTCCTCCCTGCCCGATTGTCCAAGCTGTTCCCAGGCCACCGCCAGGCCCCTCAGATGTAGTTTATTGCCCCCTACAGTAGGAACTCACCCCATCAAAGGAGCGGGGATTAATCAACGCCTTCGCACCCCGAAGATCCGACTGATCACACGCATCCCCATTCCCAGCGGAATGTCCAGCTGCGCGATAACCACCACATGCTGAGATTGGGGTGGAAACTCTACTGTAGATGTGTGTGGGAACGGGCCTGGACCGGGAATTCCGAGGATGTCTTTTCTGTCCTTCAAAGAAACATTACGGATGCAGTGTATGTAATAAAGCCATAAACCTGTGTATAAGAGGCCAGGCCTCAGAGATGCGGTGAGAGCACCTCGAGAAGATACCCTGTTGTCTGATTTGACGTGTTCTGCTCCGTTGGAATAAACTCCTGTTTCCTGCCTTCTGTCTCCAGCGCCTGCCTCTTTGTTTGGTAATCTCGAATGGTATGAGAGGCGGCTAACGCCCGGCAAATACTGAAGGGTTCTTGGTCGACATCGGCTCTACATTTTTACAATTGGCGTTCCAAACGTGGGGCCCATCAGCGACACGTGGATCCAGTGGGAGAGGTCCCGACGACAGTGTGAACAACTGCAACGATCGGGAAGAGCTCCTGCCCGATAGACCCTCGTCTGGCAGCCGATCATCCGAACTTCACCGGTTCTGAGCAGACCTCTCTCGAGTGATCTACGGTCGTGACTGGGAACCATCAGGAGTGCCACAGCAATTACGGAGAATAGAGGACGATCGGGCGCTGGAAGCGGAAGACGAGAAACCGTCCATGCGGTCCGGGTAAGGTCGTGTAACACGACGAATTGCGAATTGATTGTTTGATTGTTTGAAAATACTAGTATTACTTATTTGATTGTTTCTGAGAGATTCTCTATTTGCAAACAAGCACAGAGTCGCAATACTCTGTTTAGTCTTTGCAGATAGTGAAGGGTAGGTAACGCAGGCCTTTGCCCCCGTTGTAATCCGGCGTGCCTGCTTCCCTCTCCATTTGATTGATTGTTATCCAAGCATTTACTGTTTTGGAATTGGTTCTCTTTGGATCATTCTCTATTTGCAAACAAGCACAGAGTCACAATACTCTGTTTAGTCTTTGCAGATAGTGAAGGATAGGTAACGCAGGCTTTTGCCCCCGTTGTAATCCGTCGTGCATATTTTTAACCCTCATTTGATTGATTGTTTATCCGAACATTGATTGTTCGGAATTGGTTCTCTTTGGGTTATTCTCTATTCACAAATAAGCACAGAGTCGCAATACTCTGTTTAGTCTTTGCGGATAGTGAAGGATAGGTAGTGCAGACTTTTGTCCACTTTGTATCCCGTCATGCCTATCTTCGCCCCGTTTGTTGGTAGTTGGTTCAGCCCGGACCGCTTATTAGAGGTGAACCATCCGGCTCCACTGGAGGGCACCCCTAATAAGGACATGTTTACTAAATATGGACTAGTCGCCGTTGCTTATAGTAAGCTGTGGCATAAATACACGAGAAAGGATCGGGAAAATCAGTGGCCACTGATAGGATCCTTTGATAACGATAAAATAAACGCGCTGGGAACAGCCCTTTATAACAATAAGACAACACCCACTATGCTCGATAGCTTCGGCATGTGGCGCAAAGAAACAGAACAGCGGAAAAAGAGAAATGAGGTCAGGTTAGAAAAGGAATTACGCAAAGCAGCTCACCTAGCCGCTAACAAATTGAAGGAAGAAATAAAAGAAAGAGAGGAAACCAAGCTAAAACAAGATTCCGAATCATCGGGCCAGTGTCCCGTCAGGACACCCTCTACACTTTACCCCGAGCTACCTTCGAAACAGCGAACGAACGATGATTTACTACTAGGTCCCCCGATCATCTACATGCCCCCTCCATATGCCCCTTCCCAACCCTTAGCGCAACCCCCGCAACCCCCAACGACAGGCGAGAATAATGCCGGAGCCTCGGTCCTCATGGCCTCTGCGCCGACCGAACCCCTCGCACTCAGCGCAGCGCGAGCAGCGACTTCAGATGATCACGAAGCTGGGAGGAAAGACCCTGCGAGATCGAATAGATTAAGTAAGGATGAACGAGCTGGGATCGATAAGATTGTAAAGACACTGGTGGTGCGAAAGGAAAGTGAAGATTATGTAACGGATATGTACAATACATATGCCAATAGCCACAGACGACACTTTGTCGTACGCCTTTGTTACCACACCCTTAATGCCTATGAGGACCGATACCAAGGAAAAGGCCCTGAAAACCTAACGACTCTGTATAGGAAGGTTGATGTCGGAGATGGGGGCGAGTGTGATGTGACGAACCTCTTCACGCGTACGCTTGAAGTTTTCCGCCACCTCACGGAACTGAAACCAGAGACTAACACCACGACTCCTGCAGCGACTGAAGCCAGAGTAGAAAAAATTGACACTATGATGCCCATAAAGGAGGCCGCTCCCTATTGGGTCCCCCCACGAGGACAGGGAACACACAACGATATTAACCACCAAGATGCGAGAGGGAGGGTAGGTTACAACTGGGTTTACCAACCATGGGATCGGCAAGACATCCTGACTTTCCGAAAGTCCTTGCCTGATATGCGAAAGAACCCCACAGCCTTCTATACAGAATTAGCCACCGCTTTGGGTTCGACGATTATGACCCTAGCGGATATCGATTCGTTTTTCGGGTTATGTCTGCCAGCTGATGTGTGGAAGCAAATCCGGAAAGTCGACCACCTTGAGCTGTTCGGACATACCTGGATACAACTCGGTGATGTAGACAAACAGCGAGAACCGGGACAGAAACCTTTGAAAGCCATTCTAGACCTACCAGATAAGATTGTGCAGAAATTAAAAACCTTAGTCCCAGAAAGGAAAGTGGACTGGTCGATAGTAACGGCCAGTCGCCAGAAACCCCAGGAAGACGTATCAGAATACTTCTCCCGGTTTGAAACGGTGTTCTCCGATTACAGCGGCCAGGACATGACCACTGCAACCGGACATCACTTGTTTGTCCAGAACTATGTGAAAGGCCTGACACCAGAAGTCTCGCAGAAACTACAGACTAGCGAGAGTAGTTGGGCGGCCTCCAAGCCCGCAGCTATCCTTCAGATGGCTCAATACTATGAGCGACAAAAGAACGAGAACGATCGAGCGACTGAGAAAAAGAAAAAGGACTTGAAAGAGAGGGTGATGATTGCTCAGTTGCAAGGGGTGACTATAGGAAGGGAACAGTATAGAGGGAACTACCAGTCGAATGCTCCTAGAAATCCACCCCCTAGAGACCGCACACCCGCACCCGGCGCTCCACGAACAGACCTCGATGAGAACCAGTGTGCGTTTTGCAAAGGAATTGGCCATTGGAAGTCTCAATGTCCAGCTCTGCAAGAAGCACTCAGAAATAAAGACACGAGAGACGTAGCGGGCGGGCCGAGAAATAGAGGACAGGGACGAGGGCACACAAACGACACCAACAATGACAGACCTGGCAGACCGAACACGTTTGACCGTCCCCGACAGAATCAGTGCCAACAGTCTGACTACGACAATGCCCACGACTTTGCATAGGACTGCCAAGGGCAAGGAAGGGATCCAGTCGACCAGCAAGGTCCTTATGTCACCGCTAAGGTCCTAGGTACGAAGTCTCCATTTCTGGTAGATACTGGTGCAACACGTAGTGCGTTGTCTAAACAATTGATTCCCAGGGCACCCTTGTCTGGCTCACATGTGACATCAATAGGTTTTGATGGAACGCCCTCCACTAATCCCTTGTCCACACCGATCTCTTTTAACTTGGACAATAACACCACTGACACGACGTTTTTGCTCTCCTCCAACACCCCCGACGCTATTATGGGACTTGACTTGTTGAAACATTTTCGAGCTACTATTAGGTGTTCACAAGACGGAGTCCGAGTCATTCTGTACGACAACCCAGCGCTGCTCAGATCTTGTCACACACAACGCATGTTTTCCATCACTGACGCTGACTTGTCCTTACTCGACACCCTACCTCTGTACCTATGGGCAAAGACTGACTCGGACGTAGGACGCATGATGATAGACCCTGTACACATCACTGTTCGACAGGACGCAGTGCTCCCAAAACTCCCACAGTATCGGATATCGCCCGAAGGCGAGAAGGCATTGGTAAAAATCATCCAGTCCCTGGTGGACGCAGGAGTGGTAGAAGAAGTAGTTAGCAATGTTTGCAACAGCCCTATCCTACCCATTGTGAAGAAGCAGGGTGAGGGAGATGAAAAAGCGTACCGCTTCATCATCGACCTACGAGAAGTCAACAAAGTAGTCGTACCTCAGTCACCAGTCCTAGGAACCCCTGATTATACAAAACCCTTCTCTCTCTACACCCACGAAAGGGAGGGATGCGCTTTGTCTGTCCTGACCCAAACCATCGGCCCCAAACAACGACCATGTGCCTATTTCTCTGCCACTCTTGACCCTGTAGCGAGAGCTTTGCCTGCCTGCCTTCGAGCAGTAGCTGCTACTGCTGTCTCTATCCGACAAAGTGAGGGGATCGTACTCTCGAATTCCCTCACTGTACTAGTGCCCCATGCTGTTGACACCCTCATAAACCAGACCAAGACACAACACCTGACCAGCGCACGACTGACTGGGTACGAACTGACACTGCTCGCACCTCACATCACGTTGAAACGATGCACCACACTGAACCCAGCCACCTTGTTGCCTCTGCCTGAGAATGATCCCGATGTGCCCCCTATACATGACTGTGTGACCCTCACGGACGAACAGACTAGGAGTAGAGTGGACCTTCGAGACACAGCTTTCCCAGATCCTAACGGAGAGCTATGGGTGGATGGCTCTTGCATCAAACTCACCGATGGCACCACCTCAGCTGCGTATGCAGTCACCACAGCCCGAACTGTATTTGAGACCGCCCGCATCACACAGAAATCTGCACAGGCAGCAGAACTGATTGCCCTCACACAAGCTTGTATCCTAGCAGCAGGGACGACAGCAAACATTTACACGGACAGCCAGTATGCCTTCGGGGTGGTGCATCATTTTGGGCTCCTGTGGAAGGAAAGGGGATTCCTGACCTCACACGGCACCCCCATCCTACACGGAGATCTAGTCTCCGCTCTGACTGAAGCAGTTCTCCTTCCCAAATGACTTACTGTGATCAAATGTCAGGCACACAAAAGGGTGACAGATATCGTCGGACAGGGGAATGCACTGGCGGACATCACCGCCCGGACGACAGCAGAGAATAGGACGACAACACGCATATACGTGACCAGGTCACAAACAGAAAAATGGAAGGACGCTAGGGAGACCATTAGGGACTTCCAGATAGCCAGTGCACCACATGAATTGACTGAATGGGCACGGGTGGGACTGAAGGACGATGAAGGCTGCTGGCGGACAAAAGACACGAACAAATGGTTGCTACCCAATTCATACTTGATCCCTATACTGACCATGGCTCACTCCCCTGCACACATAGGAGCAGCCCCTATGGCTGAACTTGTCTCCCGAGTGTGGCATAACGACAAAATTACAGACTCAGCCAAACGTCTTGTCCAACAATGCCTAGTTTGTCTGCAACACAACCCTGGGAAAGGACCTGTCGTACCCCGAGGAGGATTTGGGGTCTCCAACCACCCATTTGAAGTCCTACAGATGGACTATATTCAGTTAGAGAGATGTCAAGGACTGAAGTATGTACTTGTTGTTGTATGCGCTTTTAGCAAATGGGTGGAAGCCTACCCGACGCGTGACAACACTGCCATGGCCACTGCAAAAGTACTACTGAAAGAGTTCTTCCCTCGCTACGGCCTTTGCCGTATTTTATGGAGTGACAATGGCCCCCATTTCATAGCCGAGGTTATCCAGCTTATCCTGAAAGGATTGGGGGTACAACAGAAATTCCATGCAGATTTTCACCCACAATCTGCTGGACTGGTCGAGCGGCACAATGCCACATTAAAACTAAAACTGGCGAAAATAGTGGCTACCACAGGACTAAAATGGCCAGATGCTCTTCCCCTGGCATTGCTGTCAATGCGTTCTACCCCCACCAAACACCACTTGACCCCTTATGAGGTCGTTTTCGGCCGGCCCATGAGTATCTGGTCTGCACCCAAACCGACATCTATTCACGACGTCCCGGACGTCCTAATGTCTGACTATCTGTATAACCTAACTAAAACACTGTCTGTTATTCATCATCAGGTGCTGCAGGCCATCCCCGATGCTTCCAGGGGCCCCGGACATACCATCCAGCCTGGAGATTTCGTCCTAATTCGGAACTTCCAGCGGGAGAAGAGTCTGGAACCCCGCTGGACGGGCCCCTGGCAAGTCTTGATCACCACCCGAACAGCTCTTCGAGTGGAGGGGAAGCGAAATTGGCTGCAAGCACTTCATTGCAAGAAAATCTCTCCGACCCTGACGTCGACCGAAGACGTGACCACCCAAGAAGAGCTCCTGAACAAAGACCGACCATCCCTGAGCTGCTACCCTGAGACAGAGACACTCGAATTGGTGAAATTCCCTGATCCCACTGTGCCATCCAGAGAAGGGTATAACCTGCGACGAAAGAAGGGAGCTTCGGCTAAGCAGACCACTGACTAAGTTACAATTCTCAGACTGGTGGCCTAACACTACTAAGGCTGCCAGGAGAGAAGCCCAACGAAGTTTGTGGTCCTGCCCACTACCGAGCACCTTGAAGATGATGGAAGCGCCCGATACGAAGATGATGGAAGCAACCGGACATCCGAAGACCCACTACAGAAACCCGAAAACTGACAGGTTGCACAGCTCAAAGACTATTGCTCTTCTTATCGCTCTTCTCTTTTGCCTCCTCCTCATGACTACCTTCTGGATCATGGAAGAGAACTCACCGGCTCATAAGACATTTCTAACGACTGCACAGCCTACCACCATGAAAGAACACTACCTGGTCTCTCTTTCACCTCAAATCCAAGAAAGGCGTAAGGAGTTCTGGAACAACTCCTTCGTACAGTTGCTGCACCAACGCAACCTTGCTGCCAATGCCACGAATTGCTGGATCTGTGGGTTGATACCACATGCCACCGGGCATTCCATCCCCTTCACCCCTTCACCTTTCTCTGTTCATGGTTCCTGCCTTGCTTGGCTGATCCTCTTGCAAGAGAGCTACAGAGACAATGCCACTTCCAGCGGAACTATGTCGCACTTTTATCATGGGGTCTGGCTGAACAAAACCGGAAGAACTGCGGCTCCCTTCTGCCCTCTATCCTCCAATGCTTCTGTTCACATGGATATCCCCGCCAAAGAAAGGGTGGAGATGCAAGTATTCAACAATCCAGCCAGACCCACCTTCTCCTACCTCCGGAAACGAACGGCTGCCACCCTGACTGTGGCCCTATCTGTCCTCAATGTCTCGGGCCTTGTATGCATCACAGGCCATGGGACACAACTGGTGGGCCACAGCGCTTGCCGCATCACCAGAACTTTGGACTCAACCGACCCACCCTCTTTTGTCACCTCTCCAAACATGTACTTCGTCTGTGGTACAAAAGCCTACACCTGGCTCCCAAAGGGCTGGGGAGGTACCTGCTACATTGCCTTCATCCTTCCTCCGACCTATGTGGCTCCGGCAAACCATCACCGACAAAAACGAGCAAAGGACATTGAGCAGGCCGACTCCACTGGAGCACAATTCTTGGATGCAATAAAGGGACTTGTTCCAGTTTGGGGTCCAATGGCGAACAGTCGTGCCATTCGGCATTTGTCCCAGGCGGTCGAAACAACGATGAACATTACAGCTGGTATCCTCACAAACAATACAGCCGAGCTTCAGGCGGTCCGTCTGATGGCTCTTCAAAACCGCCTTGTTCTAGATGTGGTTCTGGCGGACCGTGGAGGAGCATGCCGTATCATCGGGTCCAGCTGTTGTACCTACATACCGGACAATTCGCCCTCAGTCCACAAAGCCATTGAACACCTCCACAGACTCTCCTCAGAAGTTCATCAGGCACAAGACGGATGGTCACTTGGGAGTTGGTTCTGGAGTGCTGTAAAAGACTGGGGATGGAGGTTGTTCATGATCGTACTGATACCAATCGTCGTAATATGTGGACTCTGCCTGGGTATTCAATGCTTGCCGCCTCTGTGCTCACTGTTTGCTCACTGTATTTGCCCTAAGACTCCGAACTTCAAAGCTGAACGTATGAAAACTTTGTATGATATCGAAATACGTAAAATAATGGGTGTAGACATAAATTGACAAGCTGGCTAGATATGTTGAAAAGGGAGGACTGTTAAAATCTGGATTGTGGCGTAAACATTATCGGCGCCATCTTGTCCTTTTCAGATCCATGAGTGCGCGTAAGCAGCAGCCATTTTGATTGCCATGGCCTCTCTGCCCACTCCCGATAGCCAGCCCGTCTCTCCCCCCTCACTCTCTTGTTTCCCCAAGCATCCCCCCACGCTCTGGCAACCCCGATCTCTCCTCCTTGAACTATAAACGAACCATAAGCGCGATCCTGCCTCAGCGCAATATCCCGAGCCGAAACCATATAACCCTTTCATCCCTTCACAGGAACAAGCCTTTGATATCCTCTTCCTCCCTGCCCGATTGTCCAAGCTGTTCCCAGGCCACCGCCAGGCCCCTCAGATGTAGTTTATTGCCCCTACAGAAGGAACTCAGCCCATCAAAGAAGCGGGGATTAATCAACGCCTTCGCACCCCGAAGATCCGACTGATCACACGCATCCCCGTTCCCAGCGGAATGTCCAGCTGCGCGATAACCACCACATGCTGAGATTGGGGTGGGAACTCTACTGTAGATGTGTGTGGGAACGGGCCTGGACCGGGAATTCCGAGGATGTCTTTTCTGTCCTTCAAAGAAACATTACGGATGCAGTGTATGTAATAAAGCCATAAACCTGTGTATAAGAGGCCAGGCCTCAGAGATGCGGTGAGAGCACCTCGAGAAGATACCCTGTTGTCTGATTTGACGTGTTCTGCTCCGTCGGAATAAACTCCTGTTTCCTGACTTCTGTCTCCAGCGCCTGCCTCTTTGTTTGGTAATCTCGAATGGTATGAGAGGCGGCTAACGCCCGGCAAATACTGAAGGGTTCTTGGTCGACATCGGCTCTACCTTTTTACACTGGCTGGGAGAAAGTTCTGGCCCTGACCTAGTGAATGCCATTCCTACTGATTATGTTATTATCAGAAAGGACAGGGCCTTAGGAAGAGGCGGCGGGATCCCTTTGGTAGTTGACAAGCACTTCCCCTGCGCCACTCTCCCCACGGATAATATTTCGGGCTGTGAGTCTCTCGGTTTTACCCTCTCGCTATCCCCACGCCAAGCCTGTATTGGGCTTTTAATTTATAGACCCCCGGGTCCCATAGGTCTTTTTTTCGAGGAACTGCAGGTTGTCCTTTCTGCACTTTGTTTAAAATCCAAACATTGCATATTGTTGGGTGATTTTAATTTACACATGAATGTTGGTAGTGATTTGGATGTTGTTAAGTTGTGGGACATTACAGCTCCTTTAGGGCTGTTACCGTATGTTTCTGTCCCCACACACAACACAGGCCACACTCTAGACCAAATTTTTTCTAAACCTCCGATCCCTGTCCTTTGGTCTGACCACTTTTTAATACATTTTGTTATCTCTCCTGTCATCACTACTTCGTCCAGATCGTTGGAAGGCCCTAGAGGGACTGCTAGGGCTTTTCACCGGGTCTCTCCTGAAATGCTGGTATCTGCACTCTCCATACACCCTTGTCAACTGTCTGGTAGTTTAGAGGAAGATTTGGATCTGTTACATAGGTGGCTAGTGGATAGATTTGAGGAGTTAGCTCCCACGGCTACTTCCAGAAAATCCTGCAACCGCGCCTCGGCACGGTGGTTCACTCCTCTTGGTGAGCTGCCCCGAGAGTAAAAAAGCTGAAAGGGCCAGGCGCCGTATGTATGATCCCATTGTCAAAAATAAATATAGGGAACTCACGAAGCTCTATCACCGCCATATTATGGCTGGGAAAAAAGCTTGCTATGACAAAAGAATTGAGGACGCGGCCAATAAGAGTAAAGAAATTTTCCGCGGTGTAAAAGATTTTATTTCCCCTACATCGATATTACCATCCCACTCCCATACGGAAGCATGGGTACATCAACTTGCAATCTTTTTCACCTCTAAAATTAAAGCTATTCAAGATACTTTTTCCCCCATGAGTTCAGTATTTGTATCTGAACACAGGCTCTCTCGGTTTCCATCCTTGGTAGTGGAAGGCCCCTCTCTGTTTGAGTTTCCCCTTCTGTCCCTACCTGCCTCTCTTGACCTTCTCACCCAGCTCAAGTCTGGCTCCCCACAGGATCCCTGTCCCGCTAAATGCCTTGGAAAAGTAGCCCCGGTCTTAAACTCTTTGTTTAACCCGGTGCTCAACATGTCTTTAAGCACAGGGGTGGTTCCCCAGGCCTGGAAACATGCCTTGATCCTGCCGCTTGTCAAGAAGCCCAATTTGGACCATCTAACCATGCTAACTAAAGGCCGATCTCGCTTCTCCCGGCTCTGGCAAAGGTGGTTGAGAAGCATGTTCATATCTCCCTCTCTGACTACATTGAGAGTAATGACATCCTTCACGATACTCAGTCGGGTTTTCGCACCAACATGAGTACGGAGACCGCTCTCCTTGAAGTTACTGATGCCATCCGGGAAGTTCTGGATTTAGGTGGAAAGGTCATATTAGTTATGCTGGATTTGTCGGCGGCCTTCGACACCGTTCCCCATGACAGTCTCCTTTTAAGACTCTGGGAGATTGGATTGCGTGGAGTGGTGTTGAAGTGGTTCGAGTCATTCTTGGCTGGTCGCCGGCAAACGATCTGGGCGCCACCTTTCTCCGCCGACATGCCGCCATTGGAGGTGGGGGTGCCTCAGGGCTCTATCTTGAGCCCCACCCTTTTTAATATCTTTATGGCCCCCCTGGCGGCAGTGGCGGAGTCATTTGGTGCCCAGATCGTATCCTACGCTGATGACACCCAGCTCCTTTTCACCTGCACTAAGGGCTCCGACTTTGATGGTATGCGGATCAGGGACTGTTTGAGAGCGGTCTTTGACTGGTTTAAACAGCACAGTCTGAAATGCAATTCCGATAAATCGGAATTGCTTGTCTTTGGCTGCCCGCCTGATCCGAGATGGAAGGCCTGGTGGCCTCCTGACATGCACCCTCCGGCAGACGCCTCTTCCAAGGCGAAGAATCTTGGCTTCCAGATTGATGATGGCCTTTCCTTTGGGCCTCAGATTCGCGAGCTCACAGGGAAATGCTTTGGCATTTTAAAAATGCTAAGGAAATTCCTTCCGATTTTGTCCCTGGAGCACAGAAAGACCACAGTACAGGATTTGATAGGATCCTGCCTAGATTATGCTAATGTGCTCTATCTGGGATTGCCTAAATTTCTTCTTGCGCGCCTTCAACTAGTGCATAACTCCGCTGCAAGGGCCATTTTTGGCCTTCATCGAAGAGCGAGTGCACCGGAGCTGCTTAAAAGGCTTCACTGGCTCCCGGTTGCGAGACAGATTACCTTTAAGGCGCTGATTCTCGCCTTTAAGGCGCTTCATCTTGCAGGGGCCAGATACATCAGAAGGCGTCTTGTCTTTTATCTGCCCTCTAGAACTTTGAGATCAGCCTCTTTGGCCATGGCTTCTGTTCCTCTCATTAAACGAGCTAGAATTGGAGGTCGCTCTTTCTGACACCTGGCACCACGGTGTTGGAACGCCCTGCCCGTCTCCCTTAGGAAAATCAGCAATTTACTGGTTTTCAGGAAGGAACTGAAGACATGGCTTTTTACCCAGTAATCTTTTTTTTCTGTTGCTCTGCATCTGCCCTGGATTTTCTCTCCTTCGGGTCTTTGTCAAAGCGCCGGGACACTCCAAGGAGTAGCCGTGCGCTATAAAAGAGCCAAATTAACATTAACATTAACATTAACATTAACATGGGTGTCAGTCCAGATTCCTGGGTCATGCCGAAGGGTTTATGATCAATAGACCTGACCAATGCTATGTACAGTCAGAACACTCGCTGTCTTTACATCATACAGTGTTGGGAAGTTATGCCCTCACTGGCTACAGACCTCAATGCTGTGAAAGGTGAAACAATACTCCTCACTTCTGTCTGATGACCTGAGTCTCAGGGATGTCAAAAGCTCTTCTTGTATGCCATATACAATGAACTATAGTACCTTTGTCAACAAGAAGCTCCTGACAGGCTGCGCAGGATTGATAAGATTGATTTAGAAAAAGCCATGCAGTGGTTGACAATGGCAAGACCACGTTATCCTCTAGGAGATACTCGTTGGGCAACATTCTATCATCTACAATTGATATAATCCAGCAAGTCATGTCTATTATACAACATGAGCAGTTGTTAATTCCGTCCATTGTGTTATTAACCTGAGGACTTCAAACTTTACATTCTGTTCACATGCTGTGGCTTTACATGAATACCTCCACTCTGTTTTCTTCATACGATATGAATGAAAGACAGATATTAATGACACAGAGAGGTGTAAAGTATACCATGTTACATGTTGAAAAACTAGACAATTACCTTTTACCAGTACGGATAGACCATCCACGGATTGCATAATCCAAGGATACATTACCATACCAGTCACAACATTCTAATTCCAATACTGTCTACAACATCTCCAGGTAGGCAGATGTGAAGCATTAGGAGAAGAGCTTGTGCATGAATACTGGGAATTACAGTTCAAGCTTGGTTGCAGGTGGGGGCATGGGAGTCTTTCTCAGAGGTTCCGACTGTGAGAATGCTTTGAGCGGGCCCTTAGTTTGCAAGAACATTTCGCTTCACAGGGCTTGTATTACGTTGGTTGTGTACTTGTCCTGTTCTCTCAAGGGTTCTCCACCCAACCTTATTCGTCCAGTTTTCGAACTACACTCTAATGGGAGTTATTTGATGCTGAGTGATCAAGGGTGCTGTGGAATGGAACCATTATTTACAACAAGGGGTGGTGATGGACAGAGTCTCTGAATTAAGCAGAGTACTCTCACCCAGTCAAGAGATCAGGGCTAGATCCAACACCGTTTTTTAGCTCATTGCACCATCCCAGTTTCAGAACCTGGCTGTATGCAAATTAGTCTGTCCCTGGCCCAGTGCATCATGGGAACAGGGCAGACCAGACTACAAAAGCCAATTCTTACACTGGGAAGGAAACAAGCTTCCGGGGACCGGTTTCTGCCATTTCAGGCGTCTTCGGCCCGGCTTGCTTGAATCCTGATGGTGCAATGAGCAAGGGACTCACATCTGAGTATACCCTTCCACGCTTAGGGTGGACAAAATTATTTACAACAAGGGGTGGTGATGGACAGAGTCTCTGAATTAAGCAGAGTACTCTCACCCAGTCAAGAGATCAGGGCTAGATCCAACACCGTTTTTTAGCTCATTGCACCATCCCAGTTTCAGAACCTGGCTGTATGCAAATTAGTCTGTCCCTGGCCCAGTGCATCATGGGAACAGGGCAGACCAGACTACAAAAGCCAATTCTTACACTGGGAAGGAAACAAGCTTCCGGGGACCGGTTTCTGCCATTTCAGGCGTCTTCGGCCCGGCTTGCTTGAATCCTGATGGTGCAATGAGCAAGGGACTCACATCTGAGTATACCCTTCCACGCTTAGGGTGGACAAAATTATTTACAACAAGGGGTGGTGATGGACAGAGTCTCTGAATTAAGCAGAGTACTCTCACCCAGTCAAGAGATCAGGGCTAGATCCAACACCGTTTTTTAGCTCATTGCACCATCCCAGTTTCAGAACCTGGCTGTATGCAAATTAGTCTGTCCCTGGCCCAGTGCATCATGGGAACAGGGCAGACCAGACTACAAAAGCCAATTCTTACACTGGGAAGGAAACAAGCTTCCGGGGACCGGTTTCTGCCATTTCAGGCGTCTTCGGCCCGGCTTGCTTGAATCCTGATGGTGCAATGAGCATGGGACTCACATCTGAGTATACCCTTCCACGCTTAGGGTGGACAAAATTATTTACAAGGGGTGGTGATGGACAGAGTCTCTGAATTAAGCAGAGTACTCTCACCCAGTCAAGAGATCAGGGCTAGATCCAACACCGTTTTTTAGCTCATTGCACCATCCCAGTTTCAGAACCTGGCTGTATGCAAATTAGTCTGTCCCTGGCCCAGTGCATCATGGGAACAGGGCAGACCAGACTACAAAAGCCAATTCTTACACTGGGAAGGAAACAAGCTTCCGGGGACCGGTTTCTGCCATTTCAGGCGTCTTCGGCCCGGCTTGCTTGAATCCTGATGGTGCAATGAGCAAGGGACTCACATCTGAGTATACCCTTCCACGCTTAGGGTGGACAAAATTATTTACAACAAGGGGTGGTGATGGACAGAGTCTCTGAATTAAGCAGAGTACTCTCACCCAGTCAAGAGATCAGGGCTAGATCCAACACCGTTTTTTAGCTCATTGCACCATCCCAGTTTCAGAACCTGGCTGTATGCAAATTAGTCTGTCCCTGGCCCAGTGCATCATGGGAACAGGGCAGACCAGACTACAAAAGCCAATTCTTACACTGGGAAGGAAACAAGCTTCCGGGGACCGGTTTCTGCCATTTCAGGCGTCTTCGGCCCGGCTTGCTTGAATCCTGATGGTGCAATGAGCAAGGGACTCACATCTGAGTATACCCTTCCACGCTTAGGGTGGACAAAATTATTTACAACAAGGGGTGGTGATGGACAGAGTCTCTGAATTAAGCAGAGTACTCTCACCCAGTCAAGAGATCAGGGCTAGATCCAACACCGTTTTTTAGCTCATTGCACCATCCCAGTTTCAGAACCTGGCTGTATGCAAATTAGTCTGTCCCTGGCCCAGTGCATCATGGGAACAGGGCAGACCAGACTACAAAAGCCAATTCTTACACTGGGAAGGAAACAAGCTTCCGGGGACCGGTTTCTGCCAAGCATCACTTATCTGGTGAAGGTCAATTCCACAGTTACTTGTTGCGAACAAGTGCTTGTTGCAAGCAGTTAGGGCGACAACATTTCCAACGATAAATGTTTCCAACATACGCTTTCAGTCTATTAACAAAAGGAAAGCCATGCTTTTACAAAAGGATGTGGCCTTAACATCCCCCAAAGAGACGCCAGGTTGCAAAGTCATTGTCCGAAATACAGACGCTACTTCATAATACCTTCCCACTATATTTTAGGGAGCTAGTCCAACGTGGCTTTAATATATCTGATACAAGGACTGCCCGTCAATTGTTCTTTTTGCATTTGTCACCCAGAGTGGGGCAGGTATGCCCAGACATGGGTCCCGTGCTCTCCATGCCACTGGAGTCAACTTAGAATGTCTGATGAGAGGTGAAACCCCAAAACCTGTCCTAGGATGCTTGTTTCTAGTCCCGGAAGGACCTGGCTTGCAGTTCAGGAAGGACTGTTCCCATGAGGAACAGGGTCAAGACTGATTTGCATATGGCTGGTATAAACTGGAATGCATTGGGGGCAAACAAGCAATGGATTTAGGTCCAGATCTCTGTATTGACGTGAATGTATGACATTGTTCAGCATTCTATCCATCAGTTGTTCTTTATGCATTTGTCACACCGAGTGGGACGGGTATGTCCAGACGTGGGTCCTGTGCTTTCCATGCCACTGGAGTCAAGCTAGCCTGGCTGATAAGGGGTGAGACCCCAGACCGGTCCTAGAATGCTTGTTTCCAGTCATGGACCTGGCTTGGCAGTTTGGGCTGGGCTGTGCCTATGAGGAACAGGGTCAAGACTGATTTGCATATGGCGGGGTCTAAATTGGAATGGCATTGGGAGCAAAAAAACAATGGATTTAGCCCCAGATCTCTGTACTGAGGTGAATGTATGAACTTGTTCAGCATTCTGTCCATCAGTTGTTCTTTTTGCATTTGTCATACCGAGTTGGACGGGTGTGCCCAGACGTGGGTCCCTGGTTCCCCATGCCACTTCAGTTAAACTAGAATGCCTGATGAGAGGTGAAACCCCAAAACTGGTCCTAGGGTGCTTATTTCCAGTCCAGGGAGGACCTCGTTGGGCAGTTCAGGCTGAACTATTCTTATGAGGAACAGGGTCAAGACTGATTTGCATATGGCTGGGTCTAAACTTGAATGGCATTGGGAGCAAAAAAAACAATGGTTTAGGCCCAGATCTCTGTACTGGGGTGAATGTATGAACTTGTTCAGCATTCTGTCCATCAATTGTTGTTTTTGCATTTGTCACCCCCGAGTGAGACGGGTATGCCCAGACGTAGGTCCTGTGCTCTTCATGCCACTGGAGTCAAACTAGCCTGCCGGAAGAGGGATGAAACCCCAAAAACAGTCCTAGGATGCTTGTTTCCATCCAGGGAGGGTGTGGCTTGGCAATTTGATCTGGACTGTTCCCATGAGGAGCAGGGTCAAGACTGATCTGCAAATGCCTAGGTCTAAACTGGAATGGCAAAGGAGCAAAGAAAGGATGGATTTAGGCCCAGATCTCTGTACTGGTATGAATGTATGACATTGTTCAGCATTCTGTCCATCAATTGTTCTTGATACAAAGCGTGTAGCACATTTGTTTAAATATATTGCTCTGGACTCGTTCGCACCTTTTAGACAATTTCCGGAGTCATTCCATCATTCACACACTCTGTGGTGGGAAGCATTTTTTGGAGATCTTCTGCTTGTCCTTCTACTTGAGTCTGGGATTTGTATTTAAATGTTTCTGCTCAGCAATGGATGTTCCAGTTCAAAATGGAATGAAGACAGCAGTACTGCCTGTGTTGCAATGCCGTGAGTGCATGAAAAACTGCTTCGGCACACTTCAGCTTTGAGAACTTAATTAGCCTTGGTTCTTAATGTTCAAGCCTGTATGGCCTCACTGCTTACAGCATGTATTGAGCTGCCTGCTATTCAGTCATGAATGTGTGCTGGATTCCTGCCTCGGATCACACTTGGTTGCATCATTGGATAATGGGGCACTGATGGACCCTCTAAGGGCCCTTGGGTATAGTTGTCCCCATTCATTTCCATGGCTGCTGAATGCATACTTCGAGCCACCCTGGTATGCTGTGGCTCCTAGGGAAGTGGATATCCGTTCTGCAGAATGCTTACAGGATGTAATCCCTCCCTCTGCGGCTGCTGTGGGGAATGGATAGGTCCACCTTTGCTCTATAAACCTTCCTCGAGGTGCACCTCTGGGAACGTCATCTGCAGTTGCTGGCAACAGCAATGTCGAGACTACCACACGGAGCACATAAACATTACATAAACATTACTATTCCGTTTAGTGGGAACTGTTTATTTGGCTTGTTTTAAAACATAACAGAAACAAAATAATGTTTTTCTGCTCTTTTTTGTTTACTTCTAGGTACCTTGGTTTTCTGGGTGCTTGGACTTTCAAACTATATGATAGCCTTTTTAAGGAGTTTGTTTTTTAAAGGAAGTTACTTCTAGGTGATTTTAGAGTGGTTTTAGATTTTACAGGATTCATAACGAGGAGTGGGTATTGTAATCCCACGTTAGGCACCAGTAGCAATGCAGCACATTTTCATACATTGCCCTCTTTCTGCACAATACCTTTTTACGATGACCTTTTACGCACATTCTCGTGCGTGACAATGTTTTTTTAATATTTCTTTTTATTAAACAATTCGAGCATTTACAATAATATGAGCACATACAGGCAGGCATTTCCAATACAGAGTCAAAATCACTTTAGCAAAATAAATACCCAATATTACATTCAGCTGATCAGGGGATTTCAGGAGCCTCCATTTCACCCTGTCTTCTTGGTGGGGGACAGATGTCGCCTCTATACTTATTCCACACACCCCAGATATTACTCCATTTCCCTGGGTATCCCCTTGCAATGAAGACCGATTTCTCTCTGAACATACACCAGTCTAGGTCTTCTTTCCACTTCCCCACCCGAGGTGGTTGGCTGGCTCCACACAATTGTGCAATGTTCCGCTTCGCTATCATAAAGGCAAGTGTTGCCCACTGCGTGGTGTATGTGTTAAGATCTGTGGGTTTCCAAATATTCAGTATACATCTGCGAGCTTCCGGTCTCAGATGTTCCCCCAATACAGACCGTAATTCTTCATGAATATCTGCCCAATACTGTTGTATCTGTCCGCAGCTCCAAAGTATGTACATGAACGTCCCGACTTCCCCGCAACCCTGTCTGCATTGGGCACTCTCCACCCGACCCATGCCCACCAGGCCTGGACCTGTGACATAAACTCTGTGCAGGATTTTAAGCTGTACCAGCTGGAGTCTGGCAGGAATGGCCACCACCCGCGGGGAAGGAATCACCACCTGCCAATCCTCATCATCTAACTCCAGCCCTTCGCTAGTCCATTTCCCCCTCAATCCCTGCAACGGGTCTCCCATATTATTCACCTGCTACTTATAAATGAGAGAGATGTTTTTTTCTGGTATTTGCCCGTCAAGCACCCTATCCTCGATGGGGGAGGCTTCAGGGAGAGACGTGCCATCCTGCACCTGGGTTTAGAGTGCGTGTCGGATTTGCAGGTAGTGAAAAAGTTAGGTGTCGGCTAATTTGTACCTCACTTGCAGTTCAGTGAATGAATGTATCCTGCCCTCACCCCATATATGTTTGATCCTAAAAATCCCTATGATTTCCGATTTGTTGAACCCCTTATTCTTCCAAAGGCTCCCTAACCTCTCAGAATTCCACAGCGGCGTGGCCAGCGTCAACTTGCGCTCCCACTGCAGGTGTCTGGTCACTACGTGCCACACATGCACTGCATGCCCAGTGGGGCCAGTCAGAGGGAATCTGCTCGGCTTCTCATAAGGAGCTCTAATGTAATCCCCCCCCAGGGGGGTGTCCATCTATCCATTACATATCCAGGATCATACGGTCATCCATAGACCCCGTGATTGATCACTGCCAACTGAGACGCCCAGTAATACTTCCTTATATCTGGTAAACTAATTCCACCATCATACCAATTTAGCGCAAGTGTGGTGAATGCAATACGTGGCCTCCCATCCCACAACAGCTGGCTCTGGAGACCCTCAACCTCCTTGAAGTAGGAGGTAGGCACTGGATCCATCGTGTGTTGAAGCACATAGAGAAAGCTTTGGAGCGCCATCATCTTGAACAGGGCTGCCCTTCCCAACATCGACAGAGGGAGAGCTCTCCAATGCGCTTTTGAGCATTTGCAAAGGCAGAGCCAGATTCCTCACATACCGGAGAACAGGATCAAGTGTTATATATAACCCGAGGTAACGGAACCCATTTACAGCCACTCGAACCTGGCAACCCCGGGGAATCGCCGGCGGTTGCCCGCTCACAACAAACACGACTGACTTAACCCAGTTCACAGTAAATCCCGAGTATCTCCCGTAGATTGCCAGAATGTCCAAGAGACAAATCAATTATCCCCTAGGGTTCGTAAGATACAACAATACATCGTCCGCATACAAGGACACCTTATCTTCCCAGCCCGGAGCCCATCACATAACGCCTATAGACAGATCCTGCCGTATTCAAGCGGCCAGTGGCTACACCGCCAAGGCAAACAATAGCGGGGACAATGAGCACCCCTGCCGGGCACCCCTACTAAGGGAGAAGTCGTGGGACTTGCGGTTGTTAAATACCACCCGTGCTATCGGATCAGAGTATAGCAGACGGATCCACCCACAATATTCGTCCCTAAAGCCCAGCTTGGCTAAGACTGCGAATAAGTATGGCCATTCCACCATGTCGAAGGCCATCGTTGCATCTAACAACACTAATACAGCTGGTTCCATTATTGTGGAAGCTCTCCCCAACACCCCATGTATTTGCCGCAGGTTAAGAGCTCTATTTCGGTGAGGCAATGACACCGACTGGTCGGGGTGAATCAGTGAGGCAATCACTTTAACTAGTCTCGTCGCCAATAGCTTAGCGAGGACCTTAGGCTCCACATTTAACAATGATATTGGGCGATATGCAGCACAGCTTATCTTGGGCTTACCCTCTTTGTGTATAAACACTATATTCGCCACTCGCTGGTCACACGGCAACTGCCCCTTCTCTGTGCTTTCCAACAACATAGACCGGAAATGTGGGGCCAACTTGTTGGAATTTAGTTTGTAGAGCTCGATAGGGATCCCGTTGGGCCCCGCTGATATGCCCGAGTTGAGTCCCTGGATCGCCTGCGCCACCTCGTCATCAGTAATGGGGGAATCCAAATATGCTTTATTTTCATCCAAGAGGGTGGGGAGCTGTATGTCTCTAAACATTGCTGCATTTTCCAACTACTTGTATTTGGCCTCTGCGGTGTATACAGAGCGATAATGACCCGCAAAAGTATCCGTGACCGGAACCGAATCCGGCCCCTCTATTATAGGTACCACTTGGACGCCCACTCCCGCCTATTGAGCCATGCTACCAACCGTCCCGCCTTGTCCCCAAGCTCGTAGATCCTGCCCTGAGCCTCCCTGCCCTGGGCCTTTGCCCTGTCTCTCACAATACTTAGAAACTCATCCTGTTTAAGCCGAACCATATTGATCCCATCTGGGGTGCGGCCCTTAGCCAGCTCCTCCTCCACCTTCAATACTTCTTCCTCCACCTTTTCGAGCTCGGTCACCCTCTCCTTCTTTTTCCCTGCTATTTCAGACAATGCCTCACCCCGGATCACCGACTTATAGGCTTCCCACCATGTCTGGGCGGACTCTACCGTACCTACATTCTCTTGAAAATAAAGATCGGTGACTCTGGTCAACTTGCTTTGCGTCTGGGGGTCAAGGGTCAATAGGAGCCACCCTACCGACATTGACAAAATCAGATTCCATATGAACCCACACAGGAGAGTGATCCGAAATATCACATATCAAGTGGGACAGCGTTTCCGGGACCAGGATATAGTCAATTCTAGACATGCTGTGGTGGGCTCCCGATATATGTGTGTACTGCGTACCCCTCTTAAGGTTTCTTCGGGCTCAGTTAACTCCACGTTTAAATTCTGGAGTATCAACGGTCGCTCATTATCTAAAAATAAGGAACATATATTCGACCTGTTAAATGAGGCGCAGCCAGATGCACTGTTTCTTACTGAAGTATGGCTCCAACTTAGCTCTGGTCCTGATGTGGCCAGTGCTCTTCCGCCTGGCTACATGATAGTGAGAAGAGACAGGGCCACAGGGAAGGGTGGCGGGATTGCCATTATTTTTAAAGCCATCTTCACTTGTTTGTTAGAGGCTCTGTCTTTCCCGGACTGTGAGGCGGGATTGTTTAAATTGGCACTCTCTTCTCAACTTACTCTCTCTGGCATTCTTCTTTATCGTCCCATTGATAAACCTACTCATTGGCTCTCAGCGTTCTCTGAGTTAGTTGCTCCTCTTGCTCTAAAATCTGCACATTTTGTTATCTTGGAGGATCTCAATCTTCACCTAGAAGACACCCATAACAACTTGAGCAAAAGGTTCCTTTCCGATTGTGAGGCCATTGAACTTGTCCTGCGCAATCATGGACCTACTCATCAAGCTGGTCATATACTTGACCCTATTCTCTCTAATACTCCACTGGATTGCAGCATTCCACCCCTGCCTCTAGATTGGTCAGACCATTTTGCTGTTCAATTCAGCCTGACTGTAGAGAGGAACAGAGCCTCGACTCCACCTGATATTTCTGCCAAATTTAGAGCCTGGTCTAAATTGAATATTGATGCATTCAACGCCACGCTTTCCTCCAACCGCCCCGATATCTCCCTTCCTTTGTCTTCCGCTCCAGACGTCCTTTTGTGCATCTACCCCCAGCCCCTTGGTTTACGGAGGACTTAAAAATCTTGAAATCGAACTGCAAATGCTTGGAGAAGTGTTGGAGGAAAACTTACGCCTTGAACTGCAAATTAGCTTATAGATCTGCTCTAAAAAATTACCATCTAGCATGTCGAAAAGTCAAGGCGGAGTATGTCTCCAACTCCATTTCTAACGCGTGTAACCGCCCTAAAACACTTTTTGCTATGGTAAAAAAGTTAGCTGGTGCTGACGTTTTACCTACCCCTCCTGTTCTTGGGGAAGTTCAGTGTAATGAATTTGCGGACTTTTTCATCACTAAAGTGGAAACTATCTATAATCCTCTTTCAATCCCTCCCCTCTTATGTGGTGGAGAGTCCGTTGAAATGGACCTTAGTAACGTTCCTACTGGAGTCCTGCTATCTGAGTGACCTCGGCTGGATCAAATTACTTTCCTTATCTGCCATGGAAGGGTGAAATCTGGCTCCTCAGAGGATCCTATTCCTGTTGCAGTTTTGCGACAGCTTTCTATGGACTCCCTCTTGGTCATTAAATACTTACTTAATGCTTCGTTGCACGAGTCCACAGTTCCTATTTACTGGAAGAGAGCCATGGTGGTTCTCTTGCTGAAAAAGCCGGGGGCAGACCCCAATATCCACTCTAATTTATGCCCTATTTCCCTGCTGCCTGTGTTTTCAAAGATTCTTGAAAAACACGTTAACATCCATTTTACTTCTCATATTGAGAAGGTGGAATATTTACATCCTTCCCAATCAGGGTTCCGTACATATTTTTCCACCAAAACGGCCCTTTTAGGGGTAACAGGGGCCTTGCGGCTCCGCCTGGATTGGAGAGAAACTGCGGCACTTATCCTATTGGATCTAAGTGCCGCGTTCGACACGGTGTCACACTCTATTCTCCTTAAGGCGCTTAGAATCGCGGGAGTGGTAGGACCAGCTTCGAATTGGTTAACCTCCTTCCTGAACCAGCGCACCTTCCACGTTTTTTCCCCTAATTGCTCTTCCTCTGTTCGAGCATCTGCATATGGGGTCCCCCAGGGGTCCACGTTGAGTGCAATGCTCTTTAATATCTACGTGATACCCCTGGCCTCAATAGTGGAGGAGACGGGCTAGCCTTGTACTCCTACGCAGATGATACTCAAATTTTCTCTACTCTCTCCTCAGACAAGGACGGCTCTCCCTCCACTCTTCAGCTAGGCCTGAGTCGGGTAGCTGCATGGATGCAGGCGAATCTCTTGAAGTTGAATGGGGACAAAACTGAGGTGGTGATACTAGGTAAAGACAAACATCTTTGGGCCCGCAACATTGGCCCTCAGAAATGGGTCCGTTACCTCAACCTGTCTCCCAAGTGCGCAACTTGGGCTTCATGTTCGATGATTCTCTATCTATGCGTCAACAAGCAGTCAGTGTGGCAGCCACCTGTTTTACCATCTTCAGGTGGCTGCAGAAAATCTTTTGGATGCTCCCAGCTTCTACCAGACGAACCGTGGGCCAGGCTCTTGTCATCTCTCGCTTGGACTACGGTAACGTGCTTTACTTGGATGACAGCAAGCAGATTCAGAGGAAGCTTCCACTGGTACAGAATCGTCTCCTCTGCGGTGTCCCTAGAAGATCGTTGATCTCCCCTTTCCTTCGGGACTTACACTGGGTGCGGATCGAAAGCCGCATAAAGTTCAAGGCGCTTTGTTTCATGTTTAAAATCAAGCAGGGTTTAGGGCCCCCTTATCTTTTGTCCCTCGTCCACCCTTATGTTCCCCGCCGTTCTCTCAGGTCCTCATCGCTGGGTAACTATTCGATCCCACGGATCAGACTTGTTAGAATAGGTGGTCACTCCTTCGCTCACCTTGGTCCGAAGCTCTGGAACGCTCTTCCTGTGACATTGAAATTTGAATCCTCATTTGCCAAGTTCCATAAGGACTTGAAGACTTGGTTCTTTCCTCAATAAGCAATTTTTTGACCTGTAGGCCTGTCATCTTGGCGCCGGGAAACCCCACGGTGGGTAGCTGTACGCCCTATAAATTTAATTACATTACATACATACATACATACTGCAATTTCCCGGGGTTGTGTTGCCACCACCCATCCACTGGGTCCAAAGTTTCAGAAAATTCTGGGAGCCACCTCAGAGCTGTCCGAAGTGCCCGCGGAGGGTGCCTAATCTCCTCCCCAGACATAACAGAATTAAAGTCACCTCCCCACACCAGAATACCCACCGGAAGTGCGAGAAATATTGTACCAAGATCCTTGAAAGTATCTGTCTGCAGGCCAGGGGGAACATATATTTAGAAGAAAGTGGCCACCTTACCCTCACAGAGACCAGTGACCCCGACATACCTCCCCCGTCTGTCCTCCCATGTGTTTTGGATCGTGAAGGGGAAATAATTCTTAATCAGGATGCCGACCCCCCCTAGAACCTGATGTAAAACCAGCATGTGCCACCAGTTTAAAACCACCCCTGTGAAGAGCCATGCATCTTTTTCCTACTAGTTGGGTCTCCTGTAAAAGAATCACATCGGGGGCATGCCTCCTGATAGACTGACTGACCATGCCCCACTTCAGCTTGTCACCCAGACCGTTCACATTCCAGCTAAGCAACTTCACCCCAGATCTCTTCTAATTAAGTGACATCCCACCCCGCACAAGGGTGGACAGCCCTGCAACGTTGTTCTTCCTGGTCGAAAAAAACAAACATATATAAAACATAACTCAAAAAAGAAAAGGACCCATGCCCTCCTACCCCCACCCTTCACCCCTGCACAGGGCTTTTGCCCATCCCCAACTAGCAGAGTGCTTGTCGCCCTACACACAACAACTATATCAACTATGCTACTAAAGCTGGTAAAGTGGAGAGGGTTCGGCATTCCCGCCCCGACCCCTTCCAAAAAACAACTGGTTCCTCTCCGAGTCCCCTAGTCCCATTACAAATCAAATCTTCCGGAGAGCCATGCAGCAGCCCAGATGCTTCACTGTCCCCGATACCTGACAAAACTAGGTCAAACCAGAAGAATAAAAATCAGCCTTATTCTTGTTCCACAGTCGCCTGTTCCTCCGATTGGTCCAGAGTTCCTGAGCCATCACGAGGGCGACTGTCCATCCAATCAGCCACAGTCTCTGGGTTGTCAAAAAAACAGGCCCTTCCGTTTTCCTCCACTCTCAAATGTGCTGAGAACATCATGACGTACTTCAACACCCTGTCTCTCAGTTTCTTCTTGACAGCCAAAAGATTCAGTCGCTGCTTCTTTACCGCCTGCGTAAAATCCAGGAAAAAGGAAAGGGCAGCATTCTTATAATGAATGGGGACCCCCGACCTTGCTGCTTGCAGGATTGCGTCTCTGTCCCTAAAGTTCAGGATTCTGGCGGACATGGGACGCGGTGGGGCCCCAGGTCTCGGCCTCCTCCCCAGGACCCTGTGAGCACGTTGAATGGTGAAAAAAATTACTTAGGCCTTTGGGTTGGAGATGCTTAAGGACCAGGTCCTCCACAAACAAATCCGGGACAGGGCTCTCTGACTTCTCAGGCACCCCAAAATACGGACGTAGTTTCGCCAAGCCCTGCCTTCATATTCGTCCAGCTTGCATTCCGCCAGTTCATGTGAGGATTTGAGCTCATGCATGTCATGTTGCAGCTGGGCCACATCGTCCACCAGACTGGCCGTCTTGATATCCAGCGACTTGACCTTCTTATTAACCTTAGTGAGGTCCGCTCTTATTAAATTGACTTCAATGGACACCGTGTCTAGTTTTGTGTCCAACGTCACCATTTGCTGTGCCAGGAAGGATTTAACCCCATCTATGACTGCCATAACGTCATGCAGCGTGATCTCTACCCCCGGCTCAGAGGGGCCCCCGGCGGAAGCAGCAAAGGACCCCGAGCCAGACAGTGAAGCTTCGGGGCCCTTGGACCCTGGAAGGATGCCTCTCTCCATCCTGTTTGGAAGCCATCTCACATGCTGCTCACCTCACATTCCAATCTCCAATCCGGCAACTCAGCGCTGGGAATATCCGCACCTCAAGCTCTGTAGCGTGACTGTCCCTTTACCAGGGTCATCAGGCAAGTATCTCGCCAGGGGGGCCCCTACGTCGACTACTGCTCCAGCCTGGGTCAGCCGTTACTGGCTCCAATTCACTCCTTGCTACCAACGTTTCCCACCAGGACCACTTTACTTCATGGTGCCGGATTTGCCACCATTCCTCTAGCTGCAATTCGGGTGCGGAACGCTCACCCCCGGTCTCCCCACTGCAGCCAAGTCTGCTCCCACTCGTGGGCATGGAGATAGGTGCTCTGGATTTAAATGGGGCAATCTATCTCAGGCCGCAGCACTAAGGCTGCTCCTTCCGCCTCGCCAAGCCCCCTCCTCAATCGCATGGCACAAGTTCACTGGGGAGGGAATAGGGGGGCACAGCGCAACCCGGACCCCCACTCACCGCTTGCTGAGGCCAAGATGTCCCGCGACCGCCTCCGCCGATCTCCAGAGGCGCGCAGGTCCCAGGACTCCCCCAGTGTTTCAACTTGCTGTGCCGGAGGAGGGAGGGGGGACCCGCCACAACCCGCGAGCACCCCTGGTCCCATCGTTGTTTGCGGCCACTGCCGCTCTCAGATCTCCACCATAAAAGGGCCCTGCCAGCAACTTCCGGTTTGGGTCCCCGCTGTTGTCAAACTCTGGATCGGCCGCCACACTAACTCCAGCCCCCGGCTTCTCTTAGGCCCAGAATCGCTGCAAGCTTATCTCCAGTTCCCGGTCTCATGGGAACTCCGGAGTTGGCCTCAGACACTCCGCCATGCCACCGGTGATGATTTCGGGGCTCGGAGGGCAGGATAGCTTGCAGGATGTTGGGGCGGGCGGACAGACTCATCAGAGCTAAGAGCTCACGCGGCCATCTTCTTCAGGCGCGTATCTGCTCCCCTATAACATGTGCGTGACAATGTTGGATTAGTTTCTCTGAAACCACTTTGCTTAGACATCTCGCTTTGAGCAACACTATCATGATGCCTCGAACACTGAGCCCTAGGCCTTTGCACATGTGGTACAACTGTTATTCTATCTTCATCCCCGGGGATCGACAGGGCTGTAGATACATACACATAAGAATGCTGATCTGTGTATATGTCTCAAGGATGCTTTTTATTATAAATAAATAAGCATTTCCTGGGGTTAGCAGAAGAGAGGCTTCAGCTGAAATCGAGAGGTCCCTGCATGCAGATGCTTCACCAAGCAGCTGTCTAACATCTCCGTGAGTGAGGGGTGCCAAGTTCAATATGGGGTCCTACATTCTGTCCCGCCCGGTAATGGAGTTGAATCATCCCGTTGGGGGATTCTTGGCTACACACTCAAACACACCCTAGACACACATAGTGTATGGATTGTATAATTGGAGTACGGTTGATTCCTACCTTGTTTTATATGCCTATATATATATATATGCACACACTGTTCTTAGTACCCAAGTCAATTCTGCGAAACCATCAATCCGATGGCAACTATTTCTGTGTCTAGGACTAGGAATCCTCCATCTGTACTAGTAGTCAATTTGTCTACTACTGTAAAAAAGTTCTTATCTTGTGTGAGTTGAGTATCACTCCTACAGTGAAATTATTCACCAAAGATATCACCCACAATTTTACTAGCACTTGTTCCGCTCTTTGTTCTTACGTGTTGTTCCCTTGCTGAGTCATCAATTTGTCCCACTTGCTAACTCTTTGGAAAAACCATTCCTAAATAACAGGTTCCATGCCATCTCTTGGATAATCTGTAAAGTGCATGTTTCCCGCAAATATAATAAACTCCAGTTAATATATGATCTCCACCATCTAAATATGAACCCCCAGTTTACTCGAACCTCAAATGTATCATCACATTCACTAGTTTATACAAAGTGCTAGACTTTCTAATGACAATGCATAATCTCCCTTTATGTTTCCCATCTAAGGATAATGCAGCCTTTATTTCCCCTATTCTATATTTGCTTTCCTCTTTCCCCCATGAGGGTACTTTTGTTTGATTTGCGGCTTTATCTAAAAGATCTCTCCTGCTGTCTTCTGCAGAATCAATGAATTTATTTTCTACACTTGTCAAAGAACATGTTAAGTTGGCTCTATGTGAATAGGCTGTAGGGGGTCTAAAGAGATGGCTCACTATCTCAGAAATCTAAGCATCAGGTTGTTGATTAAGGTGCTACAGGCAATTCTGAAAAGGCCAAATCATGATTTGAGTAACAATATTGGAAATGACCTTTTCCGTAAAACAAGCTTAAAAGCAAGCTACAGAAAATTCCATATGTCAATGGAAGATAATGATAGGTAATTCCCTTGGCAACAGATACAGGCAATTGTACACAGACGTAGAATTCCTGAGCATCCATAGTATCAATGTACTCATACAGCAGCTTTGAATATATATTCAATGAGTAATATCCTCTAGTAGCATGAACGTGTAGCTCTTTCATATCTAGTGCAGGGAAACTATTGTCAGTAGGAAGGGGCGTTTGAGGGGCACCTGTAGGTTTCTGCTTTGTGTCATGTAAGTGATGCAGTAAATGCAGTATAATAAGTAAAATATTTAGACTATTGTTGCAGCAGTAAATATGCTGCACATATGCTTTTGCATCTAAGGACTATCGTGTTAGCCTCCATGAGTTCTCTAGTGACAGATGATTTAGTTTAGAAGATGTCAGCACAGTTTGGTTGCAGTTAGTTCACACTTTCATTGGCAGCAAAACAAAGTTCAAGTATCTCTTCAAATCTTGTCATATTTCCCTTTAATAAACGCACGGTTAAAATTCACTGATAATCGCTTCCAGAATAAGTTGAAGCAGTCTGTTTAGTGGCAATGCGATTTCAAACCTCAGTACAGCCACAATATTCACTTCAAGGATGTTCAGGTGAATGCAGATTGTTATAGCAAAAGGTGTAAAATGCTCTCTTCCAATCATTGGCTGCTAAGTAAGACCATCCAGTGCTGGTGTACATTTGACAGGGTACTCTCGCTCTTTTCGATTGCATAACTGCTGGCCCTTCTTCTTCACTGTCACTCGGGTCAGATTCATCGTAACCCTCTGGGATGGTGTGTGGTTCAAGCACTTCAGTCAGACAGAGTCTTCCTCCCACTGCACTGCTCCTATTGAGGCGAAGTTGTAGCCTCTTCAACCTGGTGAGACACAGAACCTACCAGGTCAGCCTGTCCTTTGTAGTAATCATGTCATCTGTAATGCTCACAAGTGTATTTGCAAGCACAGCTGGCTGTCCCATGGCCCTCTCCATGATGATTTCATGGGGCGATAATACTGTCCTCCTTGCTGAAGTACTCCTCAGGCTCATCATAAAAAGGGCCAAGGCGTCAGGCCACTTTAGAGACGTTGAAGCACACTCTTTAGCCAATCTGAATTTCAATGGACCATTTACTTGCTCCACAGTGCCAGAAGCCTCCGGACGCTAACTGCAATGGAGTCTTTGCTCAACTTGTAATTCTGCACAGAACAGCTTCAGGACCTCGTTGTTTAAATGAGTTCCTTGGTCTGGCTCTAAAGAAGTTGGAAAGATGAAACGTGGTATTAACTCCCTAAACAACAGCTTAGCTACTGTGCGACTGTCATTTCTCCTGGTTAGATAACCTTTCACCCACTGTGAAAAGATGCACACAGTCACTAGGACACATCTCAATCCATTACGAACAGGCATCACAATAAAGTCCATCTGTATTTTGTTGAAGGGAACTCCTGATCTTCCTCTGTGACATATGGTTACTGGAGTTATTCTCACTACAATCTGCATTTTGTACACCACACATCTGTGACATAAACTTTCAGCCATTAATCTGAATCATGGTTTAAACCAGGTTTGTCTAAAGAGGTGCACCATAGCATCTCTCCCTACATTTACATGACCATGTTATTGTCTTGCCATGGGAGGTAACAAGATTTCAGGCAACACAGGTCTTCCATCAGTTGAAATCCAAATGTCATCTTCATCTCTTTTAACACATCCTGCTTGTCCACTGTTCTTCATACTAACTGTTTGGGCGGCCTCAGGCTACCCAAGCAGTCAGTATGAACAACAGTGGGCAAGCCACTCCCCCCTGCCCTCGAGCAACACCACCCACCCCCAACCAGGAACTTCTGCTTTCTCGCTGTGCGAGAAGGCAGAAATATAAATGGTAGTTATTACCATTTATGTTTGTGCCTTCTCGCACGGCGACAAAGCAGGGGGGCGGGCCCAACCCCCCTAAAGAGGAGCCACCACTGTCAGCCACCTCAAATTTTGAAGGAAGACTGCTTTCTGGAAGATGATGCCACACTTTGGAAGAATTAGTCATGTTAGGGGTGTTGCCCTGCACCTCACTGGTCAGAATTCTCTTGCTTGACCCCAGAGAACACTGAATAAATATGTGAGTGAAACAGAGCCTCTCGGATACGCTACTTGAAACTAAGAGAAGCAGAAGGATTACCAAGCTGTAAAATTGATTTTTACCAACAGGCTCTGGATCCTAAAGAGAAATGTCAGGCAGAAGTTCCAGAAGTTAAGAGACGTTTGGAGCAACTTTAGGAAAAAATCTCCATAAGGAGACTGACTCAACTGCGAGCCAGCTTGACCTGCTGGTTTGTCCCGCTGAAAAGTTCCTGAGGTACGACTTTCAGAGATTGACCATCAGCTCCCTTAAAGGAATCCTGAAAACCCAGGCTGAATACAGACTGGTGAAGAGCATCGAGGGACCCAGACAGAAAAATCTCCAGAAGCGTTTTTTGACCGATACCTACCACAAGAGCTATCTGAGCAGGGCTCGATCATGGTCAGCCTGAAACTTTGACTTTGTCCCGGTCAAGCGGATTTTTTTCATTTTGGTATGCTTTTAAAGATAAAAACATGTTGTATTTTTAAAATTTGGTGTTGTATTTTTATTGTGTGTGTGTTGCTTAATTATTTACTGCATTGGTGTTTTTAAATGCCTTACATACCTCTAAGTTAAACCTGCCTTCTCACAGCTAAGCTAGCCAGTGTTGAGTATGAGAATAATTTATTGAGACCTGTACCTAGCCCTCGTCTGTGTTAATGGCCTTATTGCCAGTGTTAGATGCATTTTGACGATTATTAATAACCCACTTTCCAACAGCACAATTTAGCTTACATAAAAGATATTGTCTGAGTAGATTAACAGGATTAGAAGCGCACACCACAAATTGGTGATAATCCTCAAAGGACCCTATTTTGACAGGTACCGCTTTTAAAACTGGGGTAGTCATTTGTTGGTTTGAAACTCCTACACCTTGGATTTTCTTTCCCGAGAGGTGTAGGTAAGGAATTTCTGCTGTTCTCCCAGTAGAGCGGGTAGCACCAGTGTCAACGAGGAATAAGATAATACCTCCCCATCCTCATATGGAATTCTCTGGTCTTCCTCTAAGTGCACAATCTTCTTCCCCTCTCAGGCCCCGAAAATGCAACAGGTCTGAGTTGAAATCATCTGTTTGGGTCACAGAATTTTGTTGGGGCACATTCTGATTCACAAAGGGGTTAGTGTTTAAATTGGGAACCGGATTTGTATTGTATCTCTGGGTAATTGCAACATTGGCAGTTTTTTGCGGCACACACAAATGTTAGTTCCTATCTCAAATATGCTCTTGATGATGTCTCACGACAAGCACCACAACACAGCAGACAACTACACCAGGTGTTTTCCTTCCCGACTCTTGACTTCATATCTCCTGTCCTGGGATCTTAGGCCACAATGTACCCAATATCCACTTCAAATTCTGTGCATTAAGTGCCACATTCACATATCAACTTAAGTCAACACCACATGGCACCTTATAGCCTCAGCAAAACACTCCAATCTAAGCATAAGCAATTGCAATGTGCAACCCTATTAATGCTCACGCTTCTTTGCAGGTCAATTATGCAACTGTGATACTTCAACAATCCTCCAACTGGAGATTGGTTTGGGTTTGGGCAGTTTTTAAATAGGACACCCTAACTCCCTCCTGTCAGTGGACAAACCATCCTGTGCTACCTGATCTGATCCAGCATTTTATGAGCCCACACTATACCATGTTTTTGGTCCTTCGATTAATCTGTTTTGTGCGCACTGAGGTGACAGGGAGTTAGTAGTGATCCTCACCATTAGACAGTGCAACCCATTTTGCTTCACAATGAGGACCAGAAACCAGTTGCCAAGTTTAAAAAGGTTTATTACAAATAGGTTATCAAATTCAGATAGATCACTGTCAACACCATACTATAGAGATACAGTATTACAGCAGAGAAACCAAGTCTCCAGAAGATATTTAGGCAGATTAGACTTAAACAGAAAAATAGTTCAACAGCTGCTATGCAGAAGGACAGCACCAGTACCTTATGTTCAGAAGACAATCTTAAGTAGGTTTGGACAGAGCTCACAGAGTTTACTCTGTGGAGTTCCATGGAATTGCCGAAAAACTCTTTCAAATTCGATGGATTTTGGTGAGCAGGCGGAATATTGCTCGGCCAACCCTTATGCAGTCTCCTTGGCTGCTGAGCATTGTTGGGGCCCAAGAACCCCTGTTGTTGCGACAAGTGAGTCTTCCATATCGGAATTGCTGAGACATCATCAGAAGCCCGCCCCCTTTCTCAACCACTCTGCAAAGGGGCCTCCTGGCGCACTACTGGTTGGGGGATGAAGTCCCTTTGGCTGCTGAGAGGTGTTAGGGGCCAAGAACCCCTATTGGTTCCACAAGTAAGTCCCAAACAGTGAGATTGCTGAGACGTCATTGGAGGCCCCACCCCTTTCCTCAACCACTCTTCGAAGGGACCTCCTGAAGCACTGCTGGTTGAGAGATGAAGTCCTCTTGGCTGCTGAAGGTCGCTGGAGGCTAAGAACACATGTTGTTGCCACAAGTAACTCCCCCACAGCATGATTGCTGAGACTAGTAGTGAACGTGCCGGTAAACTTTGCTCCACAGGCGGGTTGGAAGAGATTTTGCGTTTTAAGCATGGTGCGGAGTGTCAAAACTCCTCAAACTCGGCCAGCAAAGCAGGGTTTACTGCTTAGCTCTACTTAAGTTACCTTATCTGCAAATGAATAGTCTACATATCCCCAAAACAATCCAAAGGGAAAGAATAGATCAATTATTCGAAGAGTTTCAGAAATCCTATAGGGCAAGGCACAGCAAATAGGAAGGGGCCATCATTTGCATCTCAGAAGCTAGGTCAAGAGTCTTCAGGAGTTCAGGAAGAAGTGTCAGCGTAAGCTACCCTTGGGAAAAGTTTCAAAGGACATTGAGGTCTGAACCTCTTTAAGTCCATTTTAGGGGCAGTTGGGAATCATGGAAGGAGTCTGCAAAACGGTTCAAGGGGAATTCTGCTTAGGATCTGCAGCAGGGTTCAGAAAGGAAGTCTGTAAGAGTCTGGGGACAGACTCTATACAGTTTTGAAGTCCATTCTGGAAAAAGAAAGTTCTGTCCAATTCACCAAGACAATCGGTGAGTTATAATTCACAGGTCCATAAGAGACACCGCTTTAGTTGTAACATCCTGAGAAGCCCATTGTCCATGGAGTTCACACTTTGCAAACTGCAACAGTTGACAATAGTCCCACACTAGACATGGGAATGACACCCCTCTCACACACCCAGTGTAGGGATGAATAGTCCTTTATTTAACATTCCAGTTCTAATGTGCTTGTGGTTATAGCCTTCGTCTGAGGCTATATGTCTATCTCTAATACAAAAATGTATCTAGGCTACTACCACTGCATGCGCAAGTTAGCAGAACAGGAGACTGTGAATTATGAAATGCTGAATGGTAAAATAAAGGCCTACAGAATCATGGCTGTTAAAATATTAAATCAAGAGTGCACATTTAATGTGCATGTGCTCAATTAAACACGAACTAATATTGTTCCTTTACTATTTTAGTTCATAGTGCATAACCATACAATGAATAATCACATTTCTTAATAGTAAGTATGACTGAGAACTACATTTGAAAGTACATACAGCTAACATCAGTCAATTAATCATTCAATCAATCATTTAATAAATCAATCAATCAAAAGATCTTTATTCACCCAAAAGGGGCCATGAAAGAAAATGCATAACTTGATAAAAACATACAAGTAGTACAAATAAATACTACAATCATGTAAACACCATAGAGTACAGTCAGATTAGTAAAGCAGCATTGTCATCAAGTAAGCAGGAAATAGAAAACAACCAACTGGTTATTCCCTGAGCATTACCATGAAAGTAATTTGGTGAATTTGACATAACAAACACAAGATGCATGCAGTTGATAAAAAAAATACAGAAGTGGTCTTTTATTCGTAAAGTGCAATTGGGTTAATGAAGCAGCAACAACTTTAAGTTAGTGTGCGGATGAAGGACAAGAGCAAGTACTGCTAATAAAGGTAATATTCCTTGTTTATGACAACTGCTAAGAGTGAGCCGCACCGGAAAGCTAGTGTTCCATTGACTCTGCAACTCACTGCAGCTTTGAGAAATGAGCTAACCCTCAAACATATGTCATGGCTACTGAACAGTAGCAGATAAAATAACGTTTCTCTGAATTTACTCTGATCCAAATTAATTAATAGTAGTATGAATAAATGTTGAAATAAAAAATGAAAACATTTGCAACATAAAATTAAATTCAACAACGTTTGTTCGGCTGAACCTTCAAAGGGGCAGGTCCCTGCAAGGGGCTTTTGAATTCTCAAAAACACCAGAGCCACCAGACCCTTACAGCTCTGAAAAAGAAGAGGAAAAACCTCTCCCACTGCACACGGTGAAAAGACAGATCAAGGGCTGGTTCCGCAGATGCAAAAGACCAATAAAAGCTCTGTACAGAACATTTCAACAGTTTAGTGTTCAGCCTTCTAGTCGAACAAAAGTCTGAAAAGTGTTGCCTGACCCATAGTTTGTCATCTTTATTAATATTCAAATGGTTCGTGAACAGGAAGGACAGTCCCAGCACACAGAACGTTTTAAAAATATTATCTGCCCATGGGATTGTACATCCCTTATCTAGACTGAGGAAGTCCCTAATAATATTTTACATAGTAACACCTCAGGATTAAGCCACACACTAACCCATTGCAACAGGGCGGCCAAGTTAACCTTATCCGTTATTATATATTGCACATTTTGCTCAGAGTGCACTATAAAGCCGGGGCTAGGTGGGGGAAGATATAACAGCCTCCGACATATTTGATTTTCCTCGAGTTGAAAGGGAGAAGTGTTTTGATAGTCCCAGATCCCGGCCCCATATATAACTGCTGGAACACACTGGACATTGTAAACATTTAAGAGAGAGGACATCGCCCCTTTCCGTTGGCTCTCTGTAAATTGAAGACTGCTCCGGTCGCTCTACTGTGCTTGAGTCATGAACTATTCAGCTAAGGTTGCCAAGAAACCATAGAATTGAAAATGACACCTAAGTAACAGAAATCGTTTACACTACTAAGTGACTGTCCCTTAATAGAAAGCCTGGAAATGTTAATTTGCCAGGCCCATGCACCATAATTTGTGACTTTCCACAATTTGTGGCCAAGTAAAGCCTGCTCATAAACGAGACAAAGAGGTCCACCAGCGCCTATTAGGCATTAGTAGTGTATGCTAGCAGAACCACATTGTCAGCATTTAACAAACTAGGCACAAGGGGGTGGGCAATCCAAGGGTTGTCTACACGAGCTGAAGTCAAATGGGAACCTAGGCCATTTATAGAGATGATGAAAAGTACCCGAGTCAGGATGCAACCTTGAATCCTCGCTTGAGGGGGAATTCAGTAGTCATTTACCCGTTCATGCCCGAGCGCACTTTCGCTGCTAGATCAATATTCAGCGAGTGCAGTAAATTCATTAGACATAGCTCCACCCCAAGGTCCAATAGCATCAGCCACAGCTTGGCCCTATTCACACAGTCAAAAGCTGTGGATAGATCTAAGAAGGCCAGGTACAGTGGGCAACGCTTAACAAAGATATATTTGTTGACTATCAGGTTCAAATTTAGACATTGTTCTTCCATACCCAGCCCAGGACGGAAACCAAACTGGAAGGGAGAGTGGATGTTGTTTTCTTGGGCCCATGTGGCAAGACGATTACAAACCACTCTTCCTATGATTTTAACCACACTGTCAATGAGCGAAATAGGCCACTAATTTAGGGACAGGCAATCTACCTTTTCGAAAATGGGTTCAATGGTGGACAAAATCCAAGAAAAAAAGAATATTAGTGTAAAGGCGTTTGTGATCAATTGACCCCACAGATACATTTTACACTTTATAAGGTCGATTGTTACCCCTTATGGTCATGGAGATTCCTCCCAGAGCTCTGGCATATTGCCGACTTCACTTCTGGTAAAGACACAAAGAGGGGCGGTGGATGCTATAACCTACTTTGCAGAGAGTTTTTCCAAATCTGTGTTCTTCTCTATGTGGTATATGGTACTTAAATGCAAAACCCAGTCAGACCCCAACATTTTACAGTGCAGAAGATGCTTTCCGGTGCATTCCTCAGTCTGGTTTTCGTACCTGTGTCCCAAAAGACCTACAAAAGTTCCCAGTCTCTCTTATGTAGAACTTTCTTCCTAAATTTTAGGGTGGATTTATAAGACAAGCGAGCGGGCTAGACCTCGGCCCAGAATCTAGGGCTGGCTGTCAAAGCCTTCCTCAGTCAGCGATTGGCTGCCAAGCAGTGCCCGTCAAACTATCAATGACCCCCCATCTCAGACTGGGGGGGTTTGAGAAAAAAGCATCTAATGCCCTTGAGTAAGCTATCAAAATGGGCTAACAAATCATCTTCACTTGGATCCACCAAAGATTTGAGGAACAATCCTCGGTGTGACTTTAGTAAAATAGCCAAAGTGTCTTCTGGATCTTTAGGGTGCCAAATAAGTATAAGGCTATCGGAGTGTTGTGTGTTGGAAATTACTTTATTGGGACATTTGTGTCTAATCATCGGCAGATGCTCAGAAGTTAAGAGGGTTTTGTTATCCCCGCACTCTGTCTGCACAACCTCTTCCTTAGAAACCCAGGGCAGGACGTTCTTAGCTACAAATATGTAATCGATGTTGGAGACATGACCAAGCACTCTAAAAGTTGGTAAAGATGGTCCGCTCCCACTTAAAATGTTGACAAGATCAGCCAGGTCATGTACTGCTATGTCTGGTCAGCGCCTACCACCCCCCCTTCCATTTCTAACCAACCTGGGGAGTTCTTTGGCTGAAACCCCTAACGACCTGGTATGGCCTGCCAGCTTAGCATTAAAATCTCCACATAGAAGATGATATGGTTAGGGCTCTGTACAATCCCCTGCAGATTGCAGTTTAAAAAGGAAATTAAACAAGTGGATAAATTGGACACAAACAGTGTTAATAAAATCATTATAATAAAAATAATTTAATAATAGAAAAAATGGATAATTTGTCCTGTATCTACAGAATTAAAGAGGCTGAATTCCCAGAGTCAATAACTGTTGCTTCCTGTTAGACCTGGCACCATTGGCGTGGGTCTCCCTTCCATTTTTTGCTGTTGCCTCATGTATTTTTGCTGGTGTTAGATGCTTTGGGAACTGTGACACTGCTATTCAGTGCCACAGTGCAAGTGTTCCCTATTGTAAATTGATGTATTAATCAGTGGTTCCATGTTTGGCTATTTGGTTTACTTGTCTGACCCTAGTCTAGTGCACTGAGTGTGCCCAGGGCATGTAAATTCAAATGCTGCTGGTGGGCCTGCAGCACTCGTTGTGACACCAAGAGAAGCAGCCTTGTAAAATGTGTCTAAGGTCTGCCATTGCAGAGCCTCCGTGCAGTCTGGTACTGTCATGCTGACTGGGCAAGTGCACCCACTTGCCTGTCCCTAAACCTTCCCTTTTCTTCATATCAGTCACCCCATAGTAGGCCCAAGGGCAAGGTGCATCATAAGTATAAGGTAGGACAAGCCCTGGTGTGTGTGGCATGTTGTTAGAAACGGGACCCCCGGCCGGCCAACGCTCACGCCAAGGTCAGTCAGGGATCACCATTTCTAAGTCAGGGCAAGGGAGTCACACACCAAGATAACCCCCGCTCACCCTCTAGGTAACGTGACGCGAGCAGCAAGGCTAATCTCAGAGGCGATGTGTAAAGCGTTTGCGCGCGCACCCCAGCGACAACACCCTAGGCCCACCACAAAGGAAACTCCACACAAGGTTATATCAAAAATAGCCTTTGTATTATAATAATAAAAACACATTAGATAACACACACACTTTACAATGTGCCAACAGGCACGGGCAAGATTTACAAGGGATTATGTACAGGACAGGGCCACCTGGACCACTGTCGGGGGTATGCACTTTTTAGAAATAATACTTGTAGGTATAACACTTAGCACATCAACATATAATGACTGTAACACAGAAATAGTGAATGTAGCATACAACCAGTAACTACTGGTAAAGGGAAAATACCTCCTACGCCACCCTAAACACTGTAGGGAAATCACGCAGGGAACTAGGACCTTATCATCAGGACCTATGGAAGGAAAACCTATCACCTAAGCAAGTCACATTTAGCAAAGGGAAGGAAACCTAAAATAATCACCTAGGCAAGTAACATTTAGCAAAGGCAATAAAACATCAACATTCCTCTAAGCAGGTCACTTTTAGCAAAGGGAAATAAAAGCACAAGGCATTACCTAGACAGGTCACTTTTAGCAAAGGTAATGACACGAACAATCCTCTAAGCAGGTCACTTTTAGCAAAGGGGATAAAAACATAAAGAATTACCTAAGCAGGTCACTTTTAGCAAAGGTAACAACAAACATTCCTCTAAGCAGGTCACATTGAGCAAAGGGGAATAGAAGAACAAAGAATCACCTAGGCAGGTCACTTTTAGCAAAGGCGATAAAACAAACAATTGCACATGAAACATTAAAACACATTCAGAGGTGCAGGTAGAACATTTGCGCAGGAATCAAATTAGCAGTAAATCATAAATTGCGCAGGGTGCACATGGCACAACATTAGAATTGTCCCTCAGGCCAACTGGCCTCGCAAGGGCTGGGACGCCCTGAGTCTCAATGTCAGGGGAGGCTGCGCAGGCAGCACAGAACAAAGCCTAAACGTAGTAACTGGCCACTAAGTGCTGGACAGTTGTAAATAACAGGTAGGCAAACGTTGGAGCCACGTGGGCTCAAGAACAAAGGTGGGGAGACACAGCGTGGGAGCTTCGGGGCTACAACCAACTAACTGCCTGTGTCCCCCTAGAGCCGCTCTGGCTCGCAAAACAAATGTGCACTCAAGAGCTCAGCGCTCTAAAATAAGGAGGGGCTGTGAGCCTCGTGGGCTCTAGAACAAAGGTGGGGAGACACAGCGTGGGAGCCTCGGGGCTACAACCAACTAGCTGCCTGTGTCCCCCTAGAGCCTCTTTGGCTCGCAAAACTAGTATGGGCTGAGAGCCTCGTGGGCTTAGAACAGCTGCCCCCTCGAGCCTCGGGGCTCGTGAATACAATTGTGCTGTGAGCCTCGCAAGGCTCGAAGTAAGAAATGCCCCAGGATCGTTGGAGTCCCTCACGGGGGACTCAAGACAACAGAAAAATGCCCCACGAGCCTCTGGGCTCGAACACAACGAGGGCCTCGCTCGGCCCGCACACGGAAGGGGAGGGGCGGGCACCGACAACGTGCCCCGACGCCCTCCTTCACTCCTTCACTCACCGGCTGTCTTGCTGGGGCTCCTCTCTCCTTACGGGGAGCCTCGGACACGGCCGGCTGCTTCCTGCTCCTTCGGCTGCCTGGAGGACGCGGCGGAAGGCTCGGCCGGCTGGGCCAATCCCAGCGCGGCCGGGCGGTGACGTCAGCGGCTGCTTCCTTGCGTCCCCGGGCTGCGGCGGTGATCACGGGCGATGCCGGGTGGGCTCCGGCTCACAAATAATAAAACAATAGCGGGGCAATGCCGGGTGGGCACCGGCCTCATATAAAAATATAAAGCGAGGTGGGCACTCGCTCGGGGTACCACAAATCGGCTAATCTGCTCCAATGCCGGGTGGGCACCGGCAATGTCAATAAAGCGCTCCCAAGCGCTCTGGGAGCAAAGGAGAAGCGCGCTCAGCGCTAAAAGGGAAATAAAGCGCTCCTAGCTCTATAAATCAAAATAAGAGCGCTTCCAGGCACAGCAAAGCTCCAGCAGGGTTTGGAGGCAGGCAGAGGGGCAAGGCAGGGCCAGAGCCAGCACACTGGGTCTCCAGGCAGGGAGACAAGCCAAGTGGCGGTCCTCCTGGCCCCAGCAGCAGCAACAGCCCCCTCTGGCAAGGATCCAAAAGTAGAACAACTTCTGTGGGGACACAGCCCCATTTTTATACAGCGAAATCCTTTGTTTCCAGGGTGCAGGGTGGGGGGAAACCAGTTGCAGCTGGCTTGGGAGTACCCTTGATGGCCCAACCACCCCTTTCATTCACTGGGGAGGCTTGGGTCATTAGACAAACCACAGGGGGGCGGAGCCAGCATTGTGTGGGGAAAACCCCAGTCCATCAAGGACCCAGGTGCACTCCTCCCACACATCACTCATGCTGATCTCACACTCACCACCGGGCAGACCCATCCAGACTTCCTGGAGCCTGGCATGCCAGCCAGCTCCAGCCAATCACGCTCCAGTATCCTCACTGCACACATACATCAATGTCCAGAAGTAGCACTTCCCTTCTAGACACATACAAGCCGCACATACCATTGCGCAGCATTCATTCTCACGAGTTCATACATACTAAACTCGAGCCTGCACTCCCCACACATCAGGAACTAACATGGACACTCACATTCCCCATGGATTCCTATGGGAGGGCAGGCCAGCCATACTACACGCACGCACTTTACTCTGGGACACAGGGAAAAAGTGCGCCAAGACCCAGAAATCACTACACAGGGTCACAAATAAAAGCAAAAAGATTAGGGGTGAACCTGCCCTAAGGCCCAAGTCCAACACATGTCCTTTAAGTAAATTACAGCCATTTTCGTTTTTCACTATTGCAAGGCTACCTGTTCTCCATAGACCAGAATGGGCTGTTAGAATTATTACATTTTATAATCCTAACCGACTCAGAGAACACAGTAGAAATTCGAGTTTAGAATGACTGAACTCAGAATGTTAAAATACATCTTTTAGTGAAGTTTGTTTTAACATTCTGTGTTTGCAAATACCACTTTTAGAAAGTAAGTATTTGCTTGTCTAACCTTTCAAGCCTGTCTCTGCTAGGTTGTGTATTCCTTGTCTGTTTTTGTCAGTGGCAGGGCTGGGGGATTCCAAGAGACAGTGGTGAATAGAGAGATCCTGTGTATTGTATCAAGGACCCCCTGATTGGGATATGACTCCTGGGTCAGGGAAACAATTTTTTGTGCAATATAAACACCCAGGCAGACTTACAAAAAACAATCTGGCTTTTCTCTAGGACATGTAATAAACTTTACAGAATTCACACACGAACAACATATAAAATGAGCAAAGAATAAAAATGATATCAAAAATAATCTTTAATTATGATATAAAATTGTATAGATCCATTTGGATAATTGAATACACAATGTATATTTAGTAAAAATGATTAAAATATCAAAAACCATTGAGTTAATCTCTTCTTTTGTTTAAAGAGAAAAAACAGAGTTTCATCAAAATTTGTAGTAAAAATAATTTCACAGTATAATCCTGATACAGGTGAGTTTGGCTGTGTCAAATAGAATAGAGAGATCTGCATCTAGATGGGAGGGAGGAGTTCCACCTGAACCTTGAATAGGGCTGTGCCTGCCTTCCACAATGCTGGCTCCACCTCCTGAGGAGCAGCTGATGTCTCTGCCCTGCACATTGAAAGAAGAGAAGGAGTCCAGTAAACAGAGTGCTCCAAGACTGTACTTGCCTTCCACAATGCTGGCTCCACTGCCTGTGGGGCGTCTGATGTTTTGTGCCCTGCACTGTGAAAGGGAAGGAGAAGTCTGGTAAACAGAGTGCTTCAGAACTGGGTTGGACTGGGCAAAGGCCCCTCTCCCCTCAGAGAACAAAGGATTTTGGGGTATAAATATTGGGACTCTGATCCCATGAAATTAGATCACTTTGGACTACAAGAAGAAACCTTTACTGAGGAGAGGAACCTGAAGAAACTAAGGAGAGACTATTCCCAAGCTGAAGTGCTGATTGGGGTATGGGCCTGCAGTGGTTGCCTTACTGCCAAAGGAAGGAGAAAGAAACTTTTGTGTACTTTGCTTTCAACTTGTGAAGGATCTGCAAGGGCTTGGAAAAGAGCTTGCCTCCTGCTGAAGTCTCAGGGACAACAGACTTCAACCCCCAGCTCCCTAGAGTTCTTTTGGAAGTGCCTGCTGCTGTTTTGGGCCTTCTGAGGAACTGCGTGTCGCAAGGAGCTGGAAGTGTGACTCATCGAGAAGAAGTGTGTCGCCATCGCTGCTGCTGCCGTAGCAACTCCGAAGAAGGGTGTCGCCGCAGTAGTTGTCGCATTGCACTGCATCGAGAGAAGAGTCTTGCAACGAGGTCGGAGTGTGTTGTCGTTGCTGTGCCTGCCGTTGCAACTCCGAAGGAGTGTGTCGCCGCTGGAAGTGTCGCACTGCACTGCATCGAAGAAAAGCACCTCACATCCCCCAGGAGTGCGCCGCCGTCGGAACTGCTGCCATCGCATCATGGATGTCCCAGCTGTAGTTGTCACATTGCGCGGAAGCTTGACGCATCGTGGGAGAAGATTGTCACAGTTGGAGCTGTTGCCGTCGCATCACTGAATAAGGGTGTCGCCGCTGCAGTCCACGCACTGAATCGAGAACTTCTCGCATCCCCGAAGCATGCCGCATCTGGAAGATCTTCACGTCTTTACTTCTTTGTGCTTGAACTTTGCCGCATTTCCCTCGCTGCGAGATTGCTTGTCGTGGAAGCGCAACTCAACCTAAGGTACATTGATGCAAAGTGTCGCATTTAAGAACTGAAATAAACTAACTAAATCTACCATCTTAAAGTAACAGTATTATGTATTTTTGTCGTTTATGGTCTTGTGGTAACTCTATATAAAGTATACTTATTTTTGATATAAAAGCCCTGTGTGGTGTCCATCTGTAGTGTTGTCACTGGGTTACTGTATGGGGCCAGAAATGCTTTACACACTGCCTCTGAGATAAGCCTGTCTGCTCGTGCCAAGCTACCAAGGGGGTGAGCAGTGGTTATTTAGGAGTGTAATCGCCTTATCCTGACTAAAGGCAAGGGTCCCTATTTGTCACAAGTACCTACCTGTGCCAACTAGAGACCCCCAAATCTAAGACTTCCCTTAGCTCTACCTCGAGGAGAGGGAGTCGCTGGACTGGAATAACATGTATAGCAGTTGCAAGATAAAAAAGAGCTGGCCCAGGTTTCTTGTGGGGCTATGATATCGAACTTGGTGATAAAGGCCCTCAGTATTCCAGCTAAGTATAGAGAAATACCGAGCCAGACTGGATCCTATGGAGCCACCCTTTAAAGGTGAAACATTCAGGTTAGTACCAGGGATGGTTGTCTGATTAGTCTCTGCAGCAAGACCATTTGAACTGGAAAGAGCATCAAATTTATTAGTGGTGGTGTTGGACTTGGCCCTATTTGCAGGGTCATCCCAGAATGTTTTGTCTTCCTCCTGTATTTTTTCGGACCTGTTGGTGGTTTGGGGACTCTAGGCACTTTATTACTGCTGATCAGCGTTAAAGTGCATGTGCTCTCTATGGTAAACTTGGTAAGATTGGTCTACAGCTGTTTGGCATATTTAATTTACCTATCAGTCCCTTGTACAGTGGTATCACACATACCCAGGGCCAGTAAATTAAATGCTATTGGTGGGCTTGCAGCGCTGCTTGCGCCTCCTACCAAAACTAGCCTTTCAAACCTATCTCAGGCCTCTGCCACTGCAGCGCATGCATGCACAGTTTACTGCTGCTGTGATGTGGCACATAAAGTGGTTGCCCCATCTTTGACTCCACTTTTTCTACATATCAGTCACCCCTAAGGTAGGCCCTAGCGAGCTCTACGGCCAGGGTGCGGTGCAGATAAAAGGTAGGACATGTGCCTTAACAGTGTGGCATGTCCTGGTAGTGACAAACAACCTGTTTGGTTGCTCACTGCTGTGAGGCTGCCCTCTCATAGGAATGTATTGGGGATTCCCTGATATGGCTTCAGTGGTAATTCCTGGCATGAGAGGGGTACCGTGATCAAGTTTGGTCTGTTTGGAATAGTGGTGACAAATGCTGCATATTGGTGTTAACTGATTTATTATTACTATTTTAGAAACGCCACTTTTGGAAGAAGGCATTTCTGTGTGCTATATATCTTTGGTCCTCTGCTAGGATGTGTATTGACCTTCTGGCTTTGGAGTGACAGGGGCTGGGGAGGTGAAGTGGCTCAAGAGATTCTGGATGAGTCAGCGCTAGGCTGAATAGGCCTGGTCTGCATTTGGAGTGGTGGGAGGAGTAGCACCTACACCTGAATAGGGCTGTGCCTGCCTTCCACAATGATGGCCCTACCCCCCTGTGGTGTGTCTGGGGCCAGGGCTTACACTGACAATGTAGGTTGTTGTGCACTTGCAAAATGCCTCCCAGAACTGGTTTGGCCTGGGCTCAGAGCCTGTGCTAGGGGGAGGACAAAGACTGTACTGCTATAAGTACCTGGGCTGTGACCCCAGGTCTGTTGAACTGAGCTGGCTTATTGAAGAGGACACTGCGTGGACTGCTGTTTGCCAGGAGGAACTGCCTTGGGACTGAGCTATTCTTTGGGGGGGCTAAGATAAGCAATGCCCCTGTGCCCTGGAACACTTGTGCTGGCCTGCCTGGATGCACCCTACTAGAGGAGACCCCAGTACCCTCCCAGGAGTGCAGACTCACGCACTGGTATTTATCAGGGCTTGTGGCCCTGAAACTAAGAGTTAGGAGTGGGCTGCGAGTTGCCTGAGCCCAAAGTGGGGGCCCCTGCTCATTACAGCGAGCGGAGCATTTCACCTTTGCTGCACCCCTCAGCGCTGTGCCTGTACCTCGGAAGCGTGCGGTGGGTGCTTTTCAATGTCATTGCCAGGAGCCAGAGAAGTGGGCTTCAACCTTGTTCGTGACAGGGCGCCATTACGCAGTGAAGGAAGAGCCCTGTGTGCTGCCGGAAGTCAGACGGTAGATGCCTGGTTGTGGGCAGGGCTCCCGTGAGGAAGGGGAGAGCCCTGCGTGCTGCCTGTGCCTGCTTGTGGGCGGGGCCAGTGGCACAATCGAGACAGAGCCTCTCAGGCTCCGTGTGTCCCGGGAAGTAAGCAGCGAAGTGATTCAACGCTTTTGTGCCCCGAGGCCTGGTGAGCAGCTCTCCTGCAGCAGTGGTGAGTCTCAGGGTCTCCCGCAGTTGCACCAAACAGTTGTGGGCAGCTGCATTTGAGGCACTGTCTTTACGGAGGCCCCTGCTCCTCAGTTTGAAATAGGAGCATTGAGGCCCTGATTGGGAGCGGTAATTGCTGTAATCCTGGTATTAGCTGGGCAGATGGCCCAGTAGCCTGAGAGACCCAGAGAACCGTATACCACATAATAGGAGTGCAGAGGTGTTTCCTTGCGTTTGCCAGATTTGATTTTGTGATCCCCACGGTAAGAAGGGTGATCTGCATGTGGCTAAGGTGGGCATGAGGTGTTCACAATAAGTGAATTGTGACAAGTGTGTACTAAGGTGCACTGATGATCATATGTATGCATAACATGTTGTGCTGAGTGCAATATTGCCAGTTGTTACTCTTCCCTAACTGTAATGGTCATGACAGCGGCCCAATTGGCCTTGTAATGTATGTAATGTTAAATTGCCCGATTGGCAAGATGATTTATATACTACCTGTGAAATCATGTCAAGTGCCTGATGAAACAGTATATATATATGTGATTGTTTTCTCATGTGTTTTTATGGATAATACAAAGGCTATGTTCATATAACCTTGTGAGGAGTTTCTTTTGTGGTGTGCTTTACACAGTGCCTCTGGGCTAAATCTGACTGCTCTCCTAAGCTACCAAGGGGATGAGCACAGGTTATCTTCAGCGTGTAACTCCCTTGCCCTGACTACAGTGCGGGCTTCTGCCTGGCTTATGCGCATGCCCTAGTCAACCAGAAATCTCATTTCTAACTGGTGGGAATAGAGAAATGGTAGCTTTTCTAGATGAAGGGGGTAATTGCCCCTGGGTTGATTTCCTTTTTGGTGGTAATTGGGGCAAACGCGATAGGAACTGTTGCTGGGCATCAAAACATTTATTAGATCGAACAATTTTAGGTTCCAAAGGATGGATATTTCTCTTAGTGTAAGGAACAGCAGGTTTATAAAAATACCTTAAAGGGACCAGAGCAATGTTATGTACTCCTTGCTATGTTGTGACTTCTAGGTCTGAAAAATGAGTTATGTACCAAAGACAGAAATCTAAAATTCTTTATTACAAAATCACCTGAGTGTCAGCTAGGTTGCCCCAAATCCAGATACATCTCCGGGTCAACATGATATCTTTTGCATGGTAAATAGGCAGCCCTTTGTCAGACACAAGCCAGTCTAGAGTTTTATTAAACAGCTCCTCATGGGATTCCTTCAGCCCATTTCATCATGGATATATCCTTATAAGAACTGCTACGCAGGGGCAAACGGCAGGAGGAAGATTGGTGACAACCTGGTTGGACGCAGGGGGTGTGGCACCAACCAATAACCCCCTCGCATGCAAACCCATTGGGATAGAGCCTTCTCCAAGACCGGTAACTAGAGAGAAGACCTAGGATCTGAACTAGATGTCCGAGCCAAGATGGGTTGACTAGCTGGATTATTATCTCTGAGCGATTTTAGGACCCTGGCAGAGGGAATGTGGATTAAAGAAGAAGGATTCACACATGGGGCTGAGAAGCTGGCAACTGTAATGGCTCTCAAACCCGGAAGGCTTGCTGTTACCAATGGGGCGGCAAAGAAGGCAAGGGGTGACAGGACTGCTAGTTTGGCTTCAATAGAAACCAGGCGTAAAATTAAAGGGGGGATCTGAGCCTTCTCGGGAGAGCCCTCTATAAGATGAACCAAGCTATACTGGGCCGAATTTGGGATGTCCTCCTCTCCTTCAGGGGGAAAGTTAAGAGAGTTGTGGGTCGTAAGCTCTGCAACCTGCAGAGGAACTTGCAGCAGTGCTTTCATTTTGTTACTTGGGTGTTTGGAACAGGCGCCTCATGTGGATTTCCTGAGAGTTGTAAGGGTGGGATGAACAGGGCCACAACTCTCCAAAGGTGCTGGGCTGAGTACGACTTTTTCATATCAGTGAGGATCGTGGCTGCAGTAATGGAGTGGAGGGGTGTCGTTTCCCTCGGCAGGAGGGTAAGTCCCACCTGTAGTGAGCTCAAAGCACATGACCCAGAACCAGAGCCCAGATTTAGGGAGAGTCTTCTTTCAGTGAGTGCAACTTTCATGTTAAAAACACCCACAGCTCGCTTTAGAACTTGATCGATGGAGGTACATTTAACAGGAGGTGTGAGGCCAGAGGTACACCCAACGATTGTCTTCCTGTGGCAATGCAAATTAATTTAAAAATAGTTTTAAACTAGGGATAAGACGTCCCGCCGAGCATCCAGGGTTGGTGTAACTTTGGCAAGACAGTCAGAAAAACACTATTCATCCAGGCAAGGCAAAACACAGCTGTACCTTATGCTATGTGGAATCCTCCGCGTGATGACCGGCATAAACAGACATGCCCGTATAGGCCTGGTCTTCACCTAGTTCTCGCCACAAGGCAGGATACTGGACCACACTACATAGCACTGAAAGAGTCTGCATGCAGTGATGTGGAGCATGGGGCCCCCGGCAAAAAGCTTTGCATCCTGAGCAGTGGGTTACAGGGGTGCACTATAGCACTGAGACAATCTGTCCCCTGGTGCTGCAAGCAACTCCTGGCACTCCGTGATATGGGGTTTGGAGTCCCCAGGCAAACAGCTTTGCGTCCCGCGGAGCAGGTTACAGGACCGCGCTATATAGTGCTCAGGGGTTGATGTGGAGTTTTGAGTCTCTAGGCAGCCATCTTCGCATCCCGCGTTGCGGGTTACAGCGCCATGCTACGTAGCACTGAGAGAGTCCGCCGCCTGGTGTTGCAGGCGCCTCATGAAACGCAGTGATGTTGGGTTTGGAGTCCCCGGGCTAACAGCTCCATATGCATTTGAAACTACCTACAGGTAACATAAATGCATACATTACACAAATCATAGTTTCTGTTGAAATCGTTTTCTACATGTAAAAAAGGGTAGTTTTAGAGCTAAAATGAAGTCACTACATGTTACCCAGACAACATAGCACACGTTTAAAAATCATAAGGCATGTGTTAGCAATGAAACACAATTACATGAAGAAAATTATTCCATTTCATCAAATATTTATTTCTAAGTCAGTCATATTAAACGCATGTCTAATAATTGAAGATGGTTCCTTCATCTAATATTTCAAACAACATGGTCAGAGACTTTGGGCCAAATGTATGTAATTTCTATTTACCGATTCCTAAATACCGAATTTTACCGATTCGATATTTAAGAATTGGTAAATATAATGCAGGTAAAAAAATCGGTAAATTTTACCGATTCGGTATTTACCGAATCGGTAATAAGGAATACCTTCCCATTCATTCCTATGGGTCTCCAGGCCCATAGGAATGAATGGGAAGCCATTCACTATTACCGATTCGGTAAATACCGAATCAGTAATAGGGGGAGCATATTCAAGGGTGGCAGGGTGTCACAATGACACCGTGCTGCACCCGTGAATTGTGCATGTGTGCACATGTGGCGCACATACATGCCCCAAGGGCATGTATGTCGGCCACATGGCACTTTTAAAAAAAGCACAAAATTGCTTTTTTAAAGGTATTCGGTATTTACCACCAACTTGTAGTTGGTGGTAAACAACGAATCTTTCAACCAAAAGTGCACTCACTTGAGTGCTCCCTACATAGAATTTAAGGAATCGGTATTTTACCGATGCCTTAAAATAACGAATCGGTAAATTACCGAATCTTTAAATCCAGCCTTTTACATCGCAAAGGGCTAAATACCGCTCGGTAATGGTAAATTTACCGATTTTCGGCCTTTACCAACCGGTATTAGCCCACCTACATATGGCCCATATGGGTAAATTCTCAAGTTCTAAAATAAAGGCACTCTTCAATAGACATGTCGAGTGTATTGTATCATTCATCATTATGTCATGTTAGATACATGTGCAAGATGCACGTTCAAATCAGGTATCTGTTTATACATTCTGTCATGATCTATGATGTGTAAAGAATGGGCAACTTTGCACCAAAGGATGGATGAGGGAAGAGCCTTGAAACGTTTATTATGTAGATCATAGCAGTAAAATGACACTGGGATGGGTCAAAGGAGGGCTACTGGAGGGAAGTGTCTAGGAAGTGTTATTTCGGAGATCATAGTTGTAAAATGAGGTTTGGGGTGAGTCATGGGGAGATAGAGTAGGGAATCTAGAAATGGTTGTTTGGTAGAACATAGTAATAGAATATGGTTTAAGGTGAGTTGAAGTCGGACAGAAAAGGAAAAGTCAAGAAGAATGGATAATTAGGGCGCTCATAGTAAGTAGTAGCTGTAGTTCTATTAATAGAATGAGGTTTGGAATGAGTGAGGGTAAGGATAGAGGATATATTTTGAGAGTTATGGGGTAAGACATAGAGAAGTGCATTGGAGGGAATTGAAAACTTGTTTTTCCCTATAGTAGTAGTAAAGTAGTAAATATATAGATGCATAACTACATAGAAGGTATACATATGTAAGGAAGATAAGAAAGTGATATATAGTTGTATTGTAGAAAGTTACATATTTGCATGCATGGATAGATAGTTAGAAAACTAAGACGTTCAAGTGTTGCTTTACATAAAGCTACTTTTTATGAGCATTTTTAGAATTTTTTTTTTTTTTTTTACTTTCTATTTCTATTTATTTTATTTTATTTTTTCCTTAATATTTCCATAGTGAAGCACATATAACTACATCTGTTATTATCATATTTACATGTTGTGATAGAGTAAACAAGAGACTCATAAGCATCAAATCAAATAACAAATATGATAACTATGCAGTGACCTATATACGTGTGTGTATATATTCTTGTAACCATAAGTAATATATAACTTTGCTAAGCAGAGCTAAAGAATATCTACATATTCTTAAACCATGAGTAGTATATATATTTGTACAAAATAAATGCACATAGATAAATATGCACATAATCAAATTATACATGTCTACATTCCCATGCACATGCTGTACATTTGTGTTTGAGTGTGGTGGTCATGTACAAAAGACTTAACTCGAGTAGTCTTCTAAAGAAAATATAGTTATCTGTGGTTCTTATGTTTGGGGGTAATTCATTCTATAGTGTAGCTACTTAAACAGAAAAAGATGTAGCAACCATGTCTTTTTTTTTCATGTATGTTAGAGTTTTGAGGTGAGGTGACAATCTGGAGCGTAGGTTCCTTTGTTGTCAGTATTTAGTGATTTTATTCCTGATGAAAAGTGGTCCATATATTGCTCTGTGAGTGATACAAGACACAGGAGAAGTGGGCCTGTGGCTTTACACGTAGGAGTAGTTTGGCAGCAGAGTTCTGAATCCGTTGTAGTCTTTTTATAATTGATAACGATGATCCGTAGAAGAGGCCATTGGTGTAAAAAAAAATGTTTTATTTGTGTTTATTAGCATTTTAAACAGTAACCATGAGGTGGGGTAGGTATATTAGAGGAGAGGGGTAACACAAAACTCATTCCTAAAATATCAATTGTGATCACATTAAAGTAGATGAAAAAGATAAATTAATGGGTGTCTGAAAAGCACATGTAGACTGACCTCTCCCACAGTGGACAACAGGCCATGGTCATGCATAGAGGTCGAGTAAAGTGGGGCGTTCTGAGTCCCCGATCAAGACATTGATATGAGCTGTTCATGACTGCGAGGCAGCATCCAGGGCCATTGGGCTCTCCACTTCATCTGAAGCCTCGCAACCCCAGATGGAGGAATAGTGGCCCCTGATATCCCAGGGTTGATAACATGCTGGCATAAATTCTCAATAGTTTATAAGCTGTACCTGGCAATATACAGCTTCCGGTAGCTAATCCTTAGTTTTGGGCACAGGACCTAGTGAATGGTCACCCTCTATTTGGCCAGAGGAAGCAGCAGCATGGCAGTGAGTCGTTGAGCAAAGGTATCTACCCAGGCAGACAATTTAGGACAGAAAGCTGGCTATTGAAAAAGACACATATTCATGAACATCTAAAAAGTAAAGCAATGGACTGAAATGATATCAAAGGGTTGATTTTTAATATAATCGTAAAAGATGTATGGATACATATGATTCAATAAAAAGATGGTTACATGATATGAGTAAACATGACTTCATTGGACAATGGATATAAAACAAACATATCAATGTACATAAAATGAGGGATAGGGGGTATTTTCTTAAAAATAATTTCTCCAATACAAAAAGTATCTGGGGCTGTGTGTCAACGCGTTTCGACAAAATCATTTGTCTTCATCAGGACAGATCGATATCCAGCCACTTTTTCTAAATAAAATAAAGTAAAACAGGATCACAAATAAATCACAGTACATTGCTAATACTACTATTTACATAGACAAGAACTAATTCAGTTTAAAGGAAACTTTTTCTTCTTTTTTATCTTTTATACTTTCTTTTTCTTCACATAGCCAGACTTATATCGTAGTTCAACATAGGTTCAAGGACACAAGGTTGGAAAACACTTACATATTTAATAAAATATCACATTATTATCGGTAACGGGATGAATCCCAAGAATAGTTATTTGATAGAAAAAGGCGTAACATTTTTAGGAGACCTGTGTCTCTAAGCAACCCTATAGTTCTAAAATTATATAATAAACTATTGCCAAAGTTTATTTTATATAGGAAACAGATTAGTTGTGCCTATGCTAGAATCTTCTGTCATGATGTCTAATTTAAAAACTAAAAATACATACACAGTATGTAATCCTTACCTAAAAAAAGGAAGAAGTTATAAACTATTAGGTTCGTGGTAGATGGGGCAGGTAAGGCACCTCTCCTTTTAAATCTGGAGACGGTATGTGATAACTGTCCAAGGAGAAAAATACATTGTTTGAGATATTGTACAATTTTGTTTAATATTCTCAAGATTTCTCCATGTATTGATAAGGTGGTTTTGATCAACGATATTCTTACCTGTTTAGACAATAATCACTGCTTCCATCCTACTACTGCCTACAAATACTTTTCAACGTTTTTAAAAATAAAGGAAAACGTTTCTTTGTTGTTTTCTTTAAAGGCTATAGAAAAAAATATACATATTGTTTTATTGTAGTTTTATAGTGAGTCGTTGAGCTTCAGGAGGAGTTGCTTTTGCGTAGCCCAGCAGGGCCATTTACGGCATGGCAGGAGAGTACAATGATCTGAGCCATTGCTCTATAAACACTAGCCCAAAAATTCGCTACTTGAGATCATTCTGAAGCAAGATGGAGAAATGTGGCTAGAGGAGCAGCACATCTCAAACAGTGCATGTTTTCAACCAGCCCTTTCTTTGCAGTTGAACAGGTGTTCTATTTAGTCGATAGTCAATATAGTCTATGCAGGAATTTAGAATGAATGAGTCTGAGCATGTAGTTCGGAGAGAGGCCCTCAGATTGGGTGAAGCAGTAGCTCCATTCCGCCTCAGAAATGGGTAGCTGTGTCTGTCTCCCAGGCAGTCCGAGCCCTGGGGGAACCCCACAGCTGACTTCTCGTGCATCTCAGTGTTCAGACAGGTTATGAGCCTTCAGGGTATAGACTTGGTGAGCAGGCATGAAGTGTGGAGGGGGGCACAGGAAATGTAGTGTGCAATGCTCAGCAGGTAGTGCAGAGTTGGTGAAATAGGAGAGCAGCAAGCACAGTAGGTAAGGGGTGAGCTCCAGCACCTCATGGCATAATGAAGTGTCCATCTGTTATAGGTCTACAAAAGTGAGAAGCCCCAGTTTATGAGCTTGCCGACAGGTCCCCTCAGCCACCATCGTGGGGAATAGGCAAGTCTGAGCTAATGGCATATTGGGTGCTTAAAGGCAATTAGCCTGACCCAGGACTATCTGGTGCATGACACCTTATATATCTCTGCAAGCAGGCCAGTGCATCTGGTATATCTGGGCGGCCAGAGGCCACAGGCTGCCCGATCTGTCTCTACTGCAGTGTGTGGTTGCAATAAAGTGGGGTGTAGCGCGAAGTGTAGGAAATCGGCCTGTGCACAGTAAGCATAGAGGTGCATTTCAGAAACATTAAGACCATCCTGTTGGAATGGTAACATTAGACTTTCCCACATCACCTTGGCTGTTTACCTGCCCAGGCATTCACAACTAGATTAGAGCAAAGTAATTTCAAGACTTGTTCTATGTGCGTGATCAGGATGTTGATGAATACGTAAAGGAACTTAGGCAGTACAATCATTTTTGCAATGGTGATCGTAGCTGCCAGGGACAAGGACAGTCAGGCACCTTGAGCAAGGTCATAGCCCGGCCATAATTCACTCCACAGTTCATTGATATCCCTACTAGGTCATATTCCTAAATGACTAATTGGCACCTTTGCCCACAGTAGCGGGTATTCAGGCTCAAACTGGCACTTGACTGAGGTGAGCGGAAATAAGGTAGAGATTGGCGAATTGATGAGAATTCTGGAGTATCCTCTTAATCCAATCACCTCCTGAATGATAGGGGAGAGGTTAGTCCGGGGATAATGGTGGTACAATGTAATATTGTCTACATACATGGGCACCACCATGGTGATGAAATTAAGGCCCCTGCATGCATGGTGTTGTTGTAATCTGGCAACCAGAGGCTTCATCACTATCGAAAGCAGAATTGGAGGTACTGACCCCTGGTTATAGAAAAGGGGGCACAGGTGGATCCTTTGAGGCTCAGGCACGCCATTGTGGAGGTGTTTAGTCGGCTGATCAGATGCAGGAACCATGGACTCAACCCACGCGCAATAGTAGGCGAAAGAGGTAAGGCCACTCTAAAGAGTCAAATGCCTTTGTGGCATCCAGAAGCAACATGGTCGCCTCTAGCTGAAGATCTATGGTGTGCATGAGGGCAAACATTGTGTGGAGGTTGTGGGTAGTCAATCGCACGAGGAGGAATCCAGACTGGTCTGGTGGGACAATGTCAGTCAGGAGGGGTGGAAGGCAGTTGGCAATTAATTTGGCAAGTATCTTATCATCGACATTTAGCATTGAAAGTGCCTATAAGAGTCACATTTATTGGCCGGCACACCAGGCTTCAATATGGTTACGATGACCGCTTCCCACAAGGAAAACGACAACTGGCCCAAGGACAGAGAATCCTTGAACAATGCTATTAAGTTTGGGGCGAGGATCAACGTGTATTGCTTGTAAAAGGACATGGTTAGCCCATCCAGGCTCAGTGTCTCATAGCCAGGGATTCTCTGGATGACCTGCACTATCTCCTCCACTGTGGAGTGGACATCAAGGTACATGGGGTGCGCATGATAAAACCAAATGAGTTGGAGCATGTCAAAAAAGGCATCAGGGGCTGTTTTATCTGGGAAAAATGGAGTGCGATATAAGTTAGAGTAAAATGGCATCATGACATAAACTATCTCATCAGGTTCTGTGTGTGCTAATTGCTGATCATCAATAAGTTCTGTAATGTATGCGTTTGCCCAGGGCCTACAGACAAGGCTTGCCAGTGTCTTCCCAGATCTGTCCCCTTTGCAGTAGCACCTTGCCACAGCCTCCCTGTTGATGTAGTGAGTCTCCCTAGTCGACTCCTCTTCATAGCCGGAGAGCTTATTTTAAGGTCAGTGATTGTTTCCACATTTCTGATGTCAAAGGATGTGTAATTCTGTTTCTAGTGTAGCAAGTTGAGAGCGGATCACCTTCAGCATCCCTGAATGCTTTGCTTTGCGAAGCTGCAAATTATGATATTAAACACCTCCCACAATACGGACACAGAGGTAACCAAGCCATTGTTGTGGATGTAGAAATCTAGGATGGCCGTCGAGATTTCATCCCATGAAACTGCATAGCAAAATTTGCATAATCAACTTTAGACAGTACAAGAGAGATAGAGCTTGAACCTTGTGTGGAAATCCTTGTTGGGGAAAGGTGCATCACAGAGTTTTCATAGTAATGAATCTTGAGCTTACTAACTTGTCCATTTAGGCACTCAATTATAATCTGGAATCCATGTTACTTTTAAGGTTTCCTACTTTCTTAGATACTTTAGGATGTGGTCTCAGATCGTCAAGCCAAGCACTAAGTGGGTCATCATCTTTCCAATCCCCAGATATGAGTACTTCAGTTTTGCAAGCATTTAATTTGAGATGGCTTCATGCCATTCACTGATCAACTACTCTGAGGCAACTCAAGATTTTTTAGTTCGCAATGTCTCTGGACCTTTGCAGTTTAAGAAGCATCTCTGTATCATCTGCATTGTTATGGCATGTGAGCTGAAATGAATTGATCATTGCTGGGTATGACGTTGTGTATATGTTGAAAAGCATGGGTGAGATGATAGCGCCTTGAGGGACCTCTGCTTTTGTGAAGTATGGTTTGAATGAGAAAGAGGGAGTATGGATGACCTTTGTTCTGTTTTGAAGGTAGTATGTGATCCAGTTCAGAGCAGTCCCTTCTAAGCCGGCTTGATAGAGATTTTGGATTAGAGTGTCATTGCTAACTATGTGAAAGGCAATTGAAATGTTCAGGAGAAGTAGTTCAGCAACCCCATTCTGGTCTACTGTGTTTCTAAGACCATCCCACATGGTGGTGAGGGTAAATTCTGTGCCTCTTCCTGGACGTAATCCTGTTCGGAAGTCGGAAAGTATGGAGTTATATTCAATGAAATGTGACATCTTGGTGAATGCAGCTCTTTCTATCAGTTTGTCCAGGAAAGGTCCATTTGTAATCGGGCTGTAGTTGTTTGTGTTATGCAGGTCGAGGTTTGTTTTCTTTAGAATTGGGGGTATGTATACCTTTTTTAAGTCTTTTGGAAAATTCATGTAGTTAAAGAATTATTCATGATTCTTCTTAATGGTGTGGTAGAAGAGGTAGTTAAAAGAATGTTTCTAAAGATTTGTGGTGGACAAGGGTCACAAGGGCAACCAACTGGCGTGCGTGCTTTGACACAATCTGTAAATTCAGTTTCTGATAGTTGTTTGAAGGAATGCAGAGGCTGCATTAGCCTACCCTTGCAGGGGTTGGTTGTAAATGGGTTGGTACTGGTGGTTTTCTTTGATTTTAAACAGGAGTCTAACATGCCTGATTTGGTTGTGTAATGATTTTCCAGTTTGACAGTAAATTCTTGAGTAATGGGACGAGTTCCTTCTGTGCATTTAGGTTTACAGTGAATTTTATCAAATTCTTTATTTGCACGTTTAACAGTTCGAATTCTGCCTGAATAGTACCTTTTTTTCCATTTTTGATTGTTGAGTTATATACTCTATTAACTTTGTGTAGGTGAAGTTGTCTTGATTACTGTTAGAAATAGGATCTCAGGTTGGCCAAGGCTTGCGCCAAAGCCATGCAGAGACCACCACTTTAGTCAGGGTAAGGGAGTTACTCGACAAAGATAACCCCTGCTCACCCCCTTGGTAGCTTGGCTCGAGCAGTCAGGCTTATCCTGGAGACCATGTACAAAGCATTTGCGCACGCACACACCAATAACATACTAGGCACACCACAAAAGGAACTCCACACAAGGTTATATATAAAAATAGCCTTTGTATTATCATCAAACAAATTAGAATAGTGAACACACAATATACACTGTGCCACCTGGCACTGGGTCATATCTACAAGGGATTATATACACCAGGCAGGGCCCACTGGGCCACTGTCAGAACCATCACAATGCAAACTTGCTCAAAGTAAAACAGATCATAAATGTACAACCAGTAACCACTGGTAATCACTGTACTTAGCATCAGCCTGTGCCATAAACTACACTATGCACAGTATCACATCAGGTGCAAACTACATTCTGTGCCAACCTCACCAGCATAAACACATTATGCAATCCTCTCACAAGTCTAAACACATTAGACCCTAACTTCCTAAGTATAACTCACATTAGGGGCATAAATCACACAGTGAAACATAATCTCACTAACATAAACCAGAATATGCAAAACAACCTCATAATCATAAAACACATTTAGAGGTATACAACAGGGTGCATAATCATACTACATACATTACATTTCCTAGCACCACATAATCACGTTAGGGCCTGGCGCATTATAATCCTAACAGTCCCCCTGGCCAACTGGCCATCTCAAAAAGGTGCTCAAATGCCCCATGTCCCAAAGTCAGAGCGCACTGCCTATGCAGTGAAAGTCAAGGGTGCACAATTACGCAGGCCTAAACATTGCAGCTGGCACTAAGTACTGAGCAGCTGTGAAGGGATGGGGCCAATGAGTGTATCTCACTTCTAACTCAATCAGAACTGCCCCCAAGGATTAAATAGCCTACATGGTGCAGCTGGCACTAATTGCTGTGCAGCTGTAAATGAGGGAAAGGCCCGGGCACTCAATGTGCCCTTTAAATAAAGAGGTAGAAACATTGTAGCTGCCCGCACTGGTGCGGCGCAGCTGCAAATAGCACAAATGGGCCCTGGCACAACTGTGCCCTCTGGGCCTTGCTGGGGCTCTTAAAACAATATTGCACCTGTTGGAGCCACATGGGGCTCTAAAATAATTATTTCCAAGCGTTGGAGCTATCAAGACTTTAAAAACAAAGCTGTGGACAACACGGGCCCCTCTGGGCCCTTCAACAAGAATGTGCCGCCTAGCGGGAGCCACACGGGGCTCTGAAAACAAATATGCAAAGCGTTGGAATGGCCCGCTGCAAGACGGGGCCGCTCAAAAATGTAGAAATGGCACTGTGCCTCGAAGGGCACCAACAACATGGAGATCCCACTTACCGTACTCACTGGGACTCCTCTGCTCCCTGGTGCTCTGCTCCTCTTCACCTGGGCCCTCTCAACAATAAAAGCATGGGCCCCTCTGGGCTCTGATAAACAAGTATGCTGGCAACGGTGGAGCCGCCCGCTTTCCTGGTGGGACCGCTCAGACTCCCAAACAAGCCCCTACTCATCGGAGCTTCCTTTGGGGACTCCGCTTCACCCCTTGCGGCACGGTCAGCATGACGTGGGGCTCTCTCCTCACGCATGGGTGCCCCGCTTGGAGGAATACTAGCTCTCAGACACCTCGACACCCGGCACAGTCCAGTGCCGGGGGCTGTGGTTCGCGGTGGAAGCGATCTCCTCAATGAGGGGTAGGCTCCCTCTAAATTAAGGCTATGAAGCTGGGTGGGCAATTGCAAATTAAAATAAAAAGAAGCTCCCTAAGAATGCAGGGTGGGCACCCGCCATTTCGAGCATTGCTGGGGAATCCCTATGCCAGGGGATTCCCTCTCTCTCGGTCGGCGCCGCCGCGCTGCAAGGCCCACTCACTCACCCTCTAGATGAAGAAAAGGCAAAGGGAGCACAGCTTCCCCCTGTAGCAGGGAAGGGCCAGGTGCTCTCAAAATTAAAGCAAAAGACCTCACAAGGCGCTGGGGCAGCCCAAAGTACCAGGGCTAAAAGAGATGAAGGAAAAGGTTCCAGGGCTTAGCTGGGCCCAGTGAGGCAGTCCTCCTGGCAAGTTCTCCTGGGCCCCAGCAGCAGCACATCCCGCAGGAATCAGGAACGAAGACAGCACTGAACAACATCATGGGGTCACAGCCCCTATATTTATACATTTCCCTTTGTTTAAAGGTGCAGGGTTCGGGGGAACCAGATACAACTGGTTCAGGAGCACTCTGTGTACCTGACTCCTTCCTTCTTTTCACAGGACAGGCCAGGGACATCAGACGCACCACAGGAGGTGGAGTCAGCATTGTTGAGAGAAGGCAAAGTCCTATTCAGGTCCCAGGTGCAACTCCTCCCTCCCATCTACATACAGATCTCCCTATTCACCACTGGGCAGACTCATCATGGCTCCTGGAGCCACCCACATCATCCATCACCTGTCAATCACAAGCCAGACATGCAATTCACATCAGGCAGGCAGACACACATTACTCAGAAATACCAACTTCTAAATGTGGCATTTCTCCACCAGTCACCATAAATCTGCGCACACCATTGAGAAGCATTTATTCTCACAAGTTCGCACATAATAAACTCGCCCCTGAACTCCTCTCATATCAGGAATTACCATGGACAAACATATCCCCCATGCATTCCTATGGGAGGGCAGGCCAATCTCACTACACGCACTCAGATTGCACACGCACTTTACACTGGGCCACAGTGCTAAAGTGTGCAGAGGCCAAAAATCACTACCACTATGTCAGAGCTCTAAGGCAAAAATTTCAGGGCTGAACCTGACAAAAGGGCCAAGTCCAACAATTACTATTTGTTTTGAGCCAGGTGCATTGCACATTGCAAATTGTTGCGTTGTGTTTTTTTTAGCTGTTTATTCCTCCTAGGTGCTTATTTTGTTTTGTCTTGTTTTGTTCTTCTTAGTGGTATTAAGCTATCAAAAGCTTTATGGAGCACCTCATAATTTTTTTCAACTGAACTAAATATGACTAGAACTGTGGATGTTAATTGTGTTTCAAAGCATGTAAATTGAGCTTGTTCCAAGGTTGATAGTTTCATGCATATAAGGTGGCCTTCAGTGTGGTGATTTGTGGTGTTTTGTGTTAGAAAGCTACCCGATTGTGGTCTAACCATGTGACTTGAGTAATCCTTTGAAAGGTAACTTGGTCTGGATTTGCAAAAATGACATCTAGTATATGTCCATCAATGTATGTGGATTTGTGGATGATCTGATGGCTGGTGACTGTGTCTAGTCAAGTGATGACAGTTCTTGGAAGCAGCATATTGAGTTTGACAAGCCATATGTTTAGGTCATCAAGGATGCATAGGTTGGGGTGCAGTGCCATAAGGTTTGAACTGTGACTGGAAATGCATCTGAGACTGTTGCATTGCTAGGTGGGGGTGTTTAAAGAAATACGACGTTACAGGAGAAAGTTGGTGTATGGTTGCATCTAGTGATGTGGGCCTCGCAACCTTGAATGGAAATGTCAGCTTTGGTGAGATTAATTGCTCCCTTGAATATACCAATAGGTCCACCTTCGCTTTTGCTTATGCAATGATGCATGACAGTTTGATAGCCTGAACAAACTTCATGCAACATTGGAGCCATGTCATCTCCCAACCATAATTCAGTTATGAAGAACATTCAAAGGGATTTGCATTAAAATGTTATGTCTCCTCGAGGAAGGTGTAATGAGGAGAAATGTTTTAATTCTCCTTATCTTTCCAACTTTGCATGCATGCAGAATTGTACAGCATACATAGTGTGAAACGTTCTTAGGACCAGTGTTTTTACTAAAGGGATCCGATCCAGTGAACAAACTATGCTTTAGAAAACACACATACCCTTGCGCTATGGCCCAAGAATGTGTGCAGTCAAAGTGTGCCAGTACTAAATAATGTGCCATATTTTAGTAGATATACCACATGTTTCTCTCTCCAGTTAATACAAGACAGCACAGCAACTTTGATTGCTGCACATCTGGGCCCAAGTTTTGTATGGGTTCTTGCATGATGCAACATAATATTCCTCTGGTCTCCTGGGCTTTTTAAATGGATAGTAAATCACTTCTACATTTTGTTTTTAATTTCCCTATGACAGTATCCACTCAAAGTGTTAGTAAATGTTCCCTCTGAAGTTTAAATCACAATTACCTACCTCATCCAAATTTCTAGCCCCTGTCTTGTATGTTTTTTTTAATGGATTTACAAGTGTGGGATGGCAGTGCAGGATGGCAGTGCCTCTTTTAGACATGGCAGTGATCCAGCAGGCTTTCTTGCTTTTGCGTCTCTGTTGCTAAGGGAGGTTGAGAAAGATGACTTCTGTCAATATAGAAGGAAAGAACCGGAGTCACTTCCAATTTATAAGGCCATTCATAGTTATCTATGGAATTGTCGATGTAGAGAAGATGAGTGTTCCTCTTTTCTTATCCAAAAGACCCATTTCATTATTTTTTTGAGGATTTTGACTCCCTATCTGCTGCAGTCTCTACCCTGGCTATTTCTGCAAGGTGCCATATATCGATGACGGCCTGGAAGGCTAATAACTCCCAAAAGGCCCTTTGAAGTAATTTTCCCTTCAAAGGTGAGAAACTATTTGGCTCCCTACTTGAGGACCTACTTTATAAATCGGTGAAGACCTCAAGCTTTTTGCTCCTGTCAAACTTCCCTCGAGGGGTAGGGAGTTTGGATCACCAATCACAAAGCTGCAATGCAGCATTGTGATTGGTCTGAGCATTCTGGTGCGACACTCAGCTAGGGAATGGGGGCCTGGGCATGTTCACCATCCTGGCTGTAATGCAGCTTGCATGGAGAACAATGAAAGTGCTCATGACTGTTTTCGGCGGTCCATGAGGGCCAGCCAAACAGTCGCGTGCACTTAGGAGTGGACAAACCTCTCCTCCCTAAATGTTATGCTTCCTTCTCTTTGCACAGCTTAAAAACAGTGGGGCGACGCTGCTCTGCCATAGCAGAGGCACCGCAACAGTGCGTGGTGCAAGAGCGACATAAATTGGCCCCTTAGTTCTAATGAGTTCAGGAGAGTAATATCCTGTCCTGGACCTCAAATCAGTCAACCAGTACATTCCCCAGTCAGAGTTGTCAAATAGTGAGTCGCCAAAACATTCTTCCTCTTACTTTTCGAAGCATATTTCTGGCTTCAATCGACATTTTGAATGCTTACTTATTCCAAAGTACTTTTGCTCTCTGAGGATTATTATTATTATTATTATTATTATTATTATTATTATTATTATTATTATTTTTACCTTGGTCCACCATTTTCAATTTGGTGTGCCTCTCTTCATCACCTAGAGTTTTTACTAAGACTTTCACACTTTTGGTGGGAACCCTTCATTCCTTGGATACGTTGGGGTTCCATTACTTGGATGACTGGCTATTTTTTTTTCAAGGTTCTGGAAACAGTCAAGCCCATAAAGTCATGGATTCTTGCTAACTGTTAAAAAAATTACTTATTTTTCCCCTCTAGGAAGCCTCATATTCTTGGCAGGCTATTCAGAAGCAGCCTAGGGAGAATCTTTTCACCTCCAGCACAGCAACAGAAACTGCTGTCTTTCCTCAAAAATCGTTTGAGCCTTGAAGAGTCTCCAGCAAGAGAATGACTGAGAGTACAGGGAAACATGGCGGCCTTATTGTACCTGGTGCCTTGGGCTTTGCTCCGCCTGTTTCATTTGTTTCACCACCTCCTTTCTTACTGGGGCCCAGTTTTTCAGTATTTTAAATCTCCAGTACAGATCATGCCTGGAATGTGCAGAATATTGCAGTGGTGGTTGACTGTCTCGAATCTGAACATAGAAGTGCTACTGTCCCCCCTCTTCAAGTAGCAATTATCATGGATACAAGTAATCTGTACTGAGGAGCTAGTTTGGAGAGTCTCTCTGCTCAATGACTAGTGAGTGGAGTTGGAAAAACCAAACCCCATGTTAAAGAAATAAGCAGCAATTTGTGAGAAGACGTAGCTTGACATTTGGCCAACTTTTCAATGCAAATCTTGTTTTGGGTTTTTGCCATTAAAGTAATGCACAGCTGTTGCAAAAATATTATACATCTGAGCCTTCTTTCCTACTTACAGGGACAGGAAGTGATTCCCAGTGCCCTGACTGTAGATCTGGAAGACTCCCATATTGAAGGGTACCAGTGTCCTCCTTATTATCTGACATCCAGGGGTAATGAGGGGACTGGGACTAGGAAGAAACCTAAAAGGTACCTGGATCTGGCAAGTTGACTATCCAAAGGGATTCTCGATTTGAGTGCTCATTGCATTTTGAGGGTCAATCTGTCAGGCAGAACATTTTCATCACTGGTGCAGTGTGCAGTGCCTCAACAGATATTCCTGAGCATCACAGTACAGAGCGCTCAATTTATCTTTAGTATTTCTGGAAAAGCAGGACTATATGTTGCTGGTCCAGTACTTCTATATTCTTCAATGGCTACATCAGAAACAGGTCAGCCATACATTGCTTCAAGCAGGGCTTTGAGTTAGTCTTAGCTATGAAGAGAGGGCAGCACATTAACTCTACAAACTGGATACTTCTCTGCGATAGAAGTTCCTGACAGGTTCAAAACCAGGTAATGCTCCATTAGCTGCAGAACAGCACTGGCTTAGTGACATAATTGGGCAGTTTGCAGTAGACCATTGTCCAATCACTTTCCAATATTTTCCACAATTTAACGATCCATCCAATCTGGCTGGGGTCAGGTTTTCTTGCTCAGAAAAGAGTCTTGGATACAAGGAGCATCTGCCTACGTGCAAGGTTTCCAGATGAACTTTCCAGTGGTACCTCTGGCAGGAAGTTATACTGAGTACATCCAAGCAACCCAAGATTAAGGAAGATCAGGAAAAATACGCGGAGAATGGGGTAGACAGCACCCATCCTACATCTATTAATCTCCAGTTGCACTAAATAAATGTTCACAATGCCATAGGGAAACCCTAAATCAGGTACACCTGTAATGATTGTTAAATTTACATCTGATGGTTGTATGACAGAGGCACGCATGGATGAATCACGCCTACCTCTGAAATGCCGTCCTAAGCACGAATGCGTCTGAACCATGCATTCTTTTACTGTGCATGCCTTATCCATGCATACCTTCACCATGCATTTTCATGGTAAAAGCGTGATTAGTAAAGGGTTCTGCATGGTAAAGATTATCACAACCCCGACCACCTTCCCTGAATTAAGCCCTAAAATCTTATCTGCATACCTTGTCCCTTGCCCCCTGATGCCTAAAACCTTCTTCGCCCTGCCCTTAAAACTAGCCCTTCCCCTCCCCCAACCTTGAGGCCTTAAACACTGCCCCCTAACAAAAACGACCCTAGCCCCTGCCCTGAACCCTAAAACTTACCCCTGCACTGTCCTCAAAACTATCCCTATGCCCGTCCACTGCCCTGAGGCATAAAACTCAGAGACATTAAATTAACTACCACAACCCCCGCCTTGAACCTTAAAACTGGCCCCACCTCTAAAAACTCCCCCACACCATAGCCAACCCTTAAATCTACCCCAACCCCCTCCCCAGCCCTAAAACCAACATGACCCTTAAGAACACCTCCCAAACCCGCCCCAGTCCTTAAAACTACCCAAAACCCACTCCCCTTGCCTGAGCCCTAAAACCCCACCCCTTACAAAAATTATCCTTAGCCACCCCCCCCCAGTGAGCCCTGAAACTGACCCCACCCCTATAAACTACCCCCGCCCCCAAACCAGACCCCTACTCCATTTACCTGTCGGCGTCCGGAGCTTCCTGTTACGATGCTTTCTCTTCTTCTCCCCGCCTATCTGAACACTAGACGGCTATCTACCTTAACTACGCTTATTCATGGTTAAAGGCAGATGCATTGTTCAGGCAAGTATGGTGACGCTTGTAGCGACAAGGCACACGTGGCTCAACCCGCTTTGTAAAGACCATTTCCCATATCTGATATCTTTATACATACGTCCCACCTGACAGCATCAATTAGCAGTTTGGAGTGTCCATAGGAATTAGTTGACCGTACTCTGTAGATCAAATGAAACAGCACAGGGTAACTTAAGGGATCAAAAGAAATAAAATAGTGAGGATGCCAGCTGCACAGATTACCATGACCTTTTGTCCTTACAGCTATTCCCATTTCGGTAGGCATTCCATAGTCTTGTCTTGCATCTGGATTTGAACTCATGTTTTAAGTTTCCGTGTGTCAAAACATAAACTGCTGTATTCTGGATATTTCAGGCCACTGTGCTCCAAACAGCTTTGCTATTCCCTTAGTGTGTTTTTCTTTTCATTTAATTGTTAGAGCTACTATAGGACACCTTGGCTACAGCTTCCCTAGACTCGTGATTGCAAGCTTAAGCCACAGAGAATAGACAAAATGGTGTTTTATAGGAGATTAGGGAATTTTCTTTGTCAGAACATGAATACAGCGACTCGAATATTCTAATGCTGAAAACATTTTTAATTTCATCTCTTCTCCTATTTATATTTTAATACTGTAGAAGCCACTGACCCCTGCTGTCACTCTTACTAATTGGTACTCTTCATACAGACAAATAAAACTTGATTTGTACCGAGAGGTGCAGTGATTCATAGTGCGTCATGGAGGAATGCATTCGGGTTTTCAATGAATTGCTAACAGCTTTTTGTTCAGGGTCACTTTTTTTTGGGAGAAAAAGGGAATAAAAAAAATAAAAAAATAGTTATATATTTGATGTCTGAGAGTACATACATTTCTGCTAGACTGGAGAACACATTTTCACAAGAGAAATGCAGGCTCGCTATTGAATGGTTCACCCGAGAGCTATTCATTTTTTGTAGTAAATGAATCGTGCGATTTCTCACTATAGTCCAAATACTCTTTTGTAAATATTCAAATGGATTTTATTTAAGCAGCATGTACATAAATGATCTAACAACCACACGACCTTATCATTCGCATGGGCTTAGTTTAAACAGCTGCCTCACCAAATGCTGCGGCCATGATCCCGCTGATTCCCTTTGGCAGAGAACACAAAACTGACCTATTCTACCCCCACCGAGTCACCTGCGTATTCTTGTCAGAAAAAGAGGGAATTGCAAAATGTAATAATCCCATAAAGCTGTATGTGGGGAAAAAAACGTAATAACATGTTCTGTTCTTTTCTCCCCTCTGTTACCTACCCTCTAAATACAGATGTGGTCCGTAGCATGGAAATCAAGATGTAAATGGCAGTAACAGTAAAAAGACAACCTAAAGGCACCTTTCAAGGTCACTATTGTGCAGCTCAGGGCGGTGAATCCCACAGAGTAAAGAAAAATAAGCCAATGCCACATCGCATAAGGTTTTTTTTCAATGAAAGGAACACGAAAGGAATAAGAAAGAGTGTGCCTGATGAATGGATTGAATCATTAAACAAGACTCACTCAATGTATGACATTACCAGGAGGAGGAGGTTATTTTGCGTTGAAAAGATGTCGCTGTTTGATTTGAAATTCTGGAAACTGAGATATTGCTAAGCAGGCCCCCGTACATGTGCCTTGACCCCTAAAACATGGCTAAATTGGCTACCCTCTAATTTGCATAATTATTTGTCATGTAAGGCCTTTGTATGTGGCACAGAAATACACCCATGTCATCTAAAGTTGAAAACTACTTGTGGGCTCAGTACGTATTGTGCCATCCGCTAGTGTGACAAAGGAAAACATGGCTTCAGGTGTACCATTTTAGCCTGACTACTGCAGATAGAACATGCAACACGATTTGTCAAAATAACCCTTTTGACAAGGGAAAACATTTCCATTTAAACATTAATAAGCCACCCCTATCTAGACCTTATAGTGCAAAAGGTAGGGTGCATAGTATTTGAAAATTGGACATGTGGAAATGTAATGTTAGCATGTCCCTACAGTGACAAGCCCCCAAAAGCTATTATCTCTGTGAATGGCTTTGGCTGTCCTATGAGGAAGACTAGAATAAAGATTTAAATGTTAATTCTACTAGCTTGAGCTTGGGACCTTCTAGAAATATAGTTTAACCACCCTTATACTAGCTATTCAAAGTCCAATCCAATGGTGGAGTTGAAGTTTTTAATACATATTTAGAAAGCTAACCTTTTCTCTGCCTGAAGTTCCTGGGGGTTAATTTGAATAAGTACTTCAGCAGCTACCCAGCCAGTGCTTAACCTTAATGAGGTGCAAAAACTGCTTCCACAGCAGAGACAATGGCCTGGGTGTGTGGAGGTGTTTTTTTTATCCCCTTTCAGAAAGACAAGTTTTGGTGAACACAAGACCTTCATTAACCTGCAAAGGGTCATTCCTTTCACAAATAAATTTAAGGTGAGACTTGGAAAAAGCAAATGTGTTCCCTCAGCCAGGTTTTCTCCAACCCCAGAGGGAGGGGAGTTACCCCCAGAACCAGTTTTGGAGGGGACTGCTAATTTACCTGGTCCCACCTTTGGGTGGGCACGCAGGCTCTGCACAAAGGGGAAAGATTCCCCCATTTTGGATTTTGGGAGTAAGGTGCACTGTGGGATTATTTCCAATAGGGCAAACAGGAGCTGTTGTAAAAGTGGCTATGACTGTTCGTGGAAACTGTTATCCCATTGGTGAGGGAGGTGCCATGAGTACCAACACCCACTAGGCAGTGCCAATCATGAATGTGGCACACTAAGGAACCCTTCCTAGAACCCTTTCTGCACCTGTGAAAGAAGAAAAGATGAACTGCACCTGCTGTTTGTGACCTATGAGGAGATCTGAAGGGCCATGCCTGCTCTCACCTGCTCCCAGGACAAATAGTGGACTCCAGGGGTCAACTCAATGACAGACGTTGGGTACAAGGATACAGCAAGCTTCACAACGTTTTTCCCTGAAATGCCCACCTGCCAGTTGTTACTTGACCTGGACATGACCGGTCATGTGGCCTCTGTTGGAGTAAACCTTGACCCCTGATTTTTGCCTCTGAGTTCCTGTGATCCTTGACTTTGTCTAATTGGACTTATCCTATGACATCTGAAAAGCTGTGGAATGCCGACTTCCTGTCACTGAAGGACTGGGACCATCCCCATGAGCCTATGTGGCCCAGGCACTTCTTTTCTGGGCTAAAGGAACTAAGTTCTCTTGCTTGAAGCGTCTCTGCAGCAGCAACTCCATTTCAGGTTGCCCTCAATGAGGAGTTACAGTGCCTCGTAGTGTCGAATACAGCCTGTAACATTAACCTGCGTGAGGATTCCAACTTCCACTGCAGAAACTCATTCCTAAGGTAAAATGACTGCTTGGTGTTGCTGACTCATGCTTCATCACATTTGTGTCTAAGTTCTGGTCACTGCAATTATAGACTATCTCTATTTTGTACCTAAAATCGACTAAGATTGATATCTCCCGTTCCCCTTCTTAGATTTTTGTCATGGATTATAACATTTTAATGTATTTTTCTAAAGTGGAGTTTGATTTTTAAAATTTTCTTATGTGTTTGACTCTCTATCTATTTTGGTACTTATAACATGCCTTGCACATAATATTTAGGTTACTCCTGTCTGCACTGTGCCATAGCTACCCAGGGCTGTTCTCAGATTTAAAGCCTTGACTGAACCTAACAAGTTTGTGACTATATAACTTCAATCCACCCCAATCACCATTTCACTCTCTTACAGAGGAGAAGAAGTTGAATAGGAGAAGGTTAGATGAACAAATACATTTAGGTTTGTGTTATTCCCTGTATCCTTAAATTACGGAGGGCTACATTCAGAAACCAGGACAAATGCTCCCCCCATCCGCCAGGCTCCTGAGATGATTGATTGGTTAGGGCCTGCCTAGTATCTCAGTACCTTCAATCTTATATCAGGGTACTGGAAGATCGTCTAACCGATTTACAAATGAAAAGTCAGCCTTCTTCACTCCAGAATGCCACTACAGTGTAGAGTGATGCACTTTGTATTAAAGAACGCCCATGCCACCTTCCAGAGGCTTGTGAACCAGGTCCTTGCTGGAATGGAGGCCTTCTCTGCTGCTTTTCTGGCTAACATAGCTGTCTTCAGTAGCAGCTGGAAGGACTGCCTTTATCACCACCAGGAAGTGATTCAGGCTCTGCAACAGGCAGGTCTGACTATGAAGGCAAGTAAGTCCTGGATAGGGCAAGGATCTGTTGTGTAATTGGGACTCCTGGTGGGCACTGGGAAGGTGTAAGTCCTTGAGGTCAAGATAGAAAACATCATGGCCTCGCTGTCCCCCAAAACCCAGACTGCGGTAAGAGCATTCTTGGGCCTCACAGGGTATTATAGGTCTGTCAAGGGATATGGCACCATTGTTACCCCCTTGACTGAACCGACTTCCGAGAAGCAACCCAGGAATCTCATTTGAACAGAGGCATGCCTAGACCAACCTGTAGCCTTTCATCTCATAGAAGTTATTCCCCAGGGAACAGAAGTGGAGGGCTATTGAGAGAGAAGCGTTTACTGTGTTCTGGGCACTGAAAAAGTTGTGCCCATACCTGTTTGGCACTCACTTCCTGATTCACACTGGCGATAGACCCCTCAAATGACTCATGCAAATGAGGGGTGAGATTCCAAAACTGTTGAGGTGGTCCATTTCCCTACCAGATATGGACTTCCGGTCGGTATACAGACCTGGAATAGACCTCGCCTATGCTGATGGTCTAGCTAGGTTTTCCCATCTTAGTGATGAGAACTCCCTAGATGTTGGGTGGATCTTCCCACTTTAAGCTGTGGGGGGACACATTTCAGACCTGGCATACATAAGGTGGTCTTCAACTATACTTTTTGCCTTTTACCTCCACATTTTGTCTTTTTATTTGTTGGCTTTAGGACTCCAAGCACTTTACCACTGCTAATCAGTGCTAAACTGTGTGTGCTTCTCTCTTAATTATAATGGCATTAGTGTATACCAGATTGGCATATTTGATATTCTGGCATGCCCATTGTAAAGCGGTACACCACATACCCAGGGTACGTATTTCAAATGCTACTAGTAGGCCTGCAGTATTAATTGTGCCACCCACAGAAGTAGCCTTTAAAAGCTGTCTCATGCATGCCACTGTGTTGCCTGTGTGTGCAGTTTACTGCCACTTTGAATATACAAGTACTTGCCAAGCCTTAAACTCCCCTTTTTTACACATAAGTCACCACTAAGGTAGGCCCTAAGTAACCCTAAGGGCGAGGTTCTATGTAAATATGTTTTGCATGTGCTTGTAGTGACTAAATGTCAATTGTGAGGCCTACCCCTCTCATAGGCCAGTATTGGGAAATCCTTAATACACTTTTAAGCTGTAATTCCTGAGTAGAGAGGAACAGATTTCTCATTTTTCATATCTTTGAAATGGGAATGATAACTCACCCTTACTGGTAAACTTGGATTTAACATTACTATTTTAGAAATGCCACTTTTGGAAAGTGTGAAACACTGAAAGTCAATGCGCGCAGCAGCAAGATTCACAATGTGCGTATGAAGTTAATTAATCTTGTGTGTGCTTCTGGGGTGGTGTCTTCCATTCAGGACGTTATCTGATACAGTGATAACAGCACACCCTGGGCTGGGTGTGTCCCCCTGGGCACAACGTTACGTCCTAATTATAGGAATCTCAATTTGTAAATAAAGATAATCCAACAGAAATGTTTAATCCTTGTTTTAATTTGCTCTTCCAATTAATTCTTACAATTGCTCTTCATTAATTTTTGGCGATAGGCCAGAAAATAACTGGATTGCAACATTCAATGCATTTCGGGTATCTCACCCTACGTCAGGAATCAATCCTTAAACAAACATGTTATATCATGAGGGACTAAGAAATTATATGTGGTTCGACATAATAGTGATGCATGTGAATTGCATGCAATCACTTTAATGGTATTTTATAGAATGCGGTGTTAGAAACATTAGAATTCGCATGGATTACGTCTTGCACATGGTGAAGTTATGTGACTGCTGAACCTCGCAAACCCGATTTTCGTTTCACTCCGTCGACAGCACGTTTTTTCACCGCGGACAAATTGCATTCTTTAATCATGTTACTAAAGCATGTCTGCACTCGGTTTTACTAATTCCGTGTACCACAACCCGCGCTTTGTTGTTTTAACTTGGGCTTCTTATCTAACGCATTGACCCTATGATCATGTACACAAGCGGCCGTATTTGCTTTATCGAAAGCTATGTCGGCATGCCGCATAGCGCGCTGTGACCTCAGATAGAATTGATTATTTTTTCACTCATAAAACGTAACCAGCACAATGGTCACCTGAATACTTACGTTCTATAAAAACCTGCAGCACGTTCACCTTCTGGCACAACCACGTTTAGAGCACTTTTCTTGACACCGCTATATACAAGTTAACTGATAACTGTCACATAACTTCACTATGTGCAAGACGTAATCCATGCAAATTCTAATGTTTCTAACACTGCATTCTTTAAAATACCATTAGCGTGATTGCATGCAATTCACATGCATCACTATTATGTCTAACCACATATAATTTCTTAGTCCCTCATGATTAAACATTTCTGTTGGAGTATCTTTATTTACAACTTGAGGATCCTATAATTAGTACGTAACGTTGTGCCCAGGGGAACACATCCAGCCCAAGGTGTGCTGTTATCACTTTTAGAAAGTGGACATTTCTCTGCACTTACTACTGTATGTGCCTGACAGCCTGTCTCCAATACACTTCTGCGTTGGGTGACAGCCACCCTTTGTGCATTCTGTCTAGACAGCCACAGACACAGGAAGGTGAGGCTCATATGCATTCCTCTGCATTCCGATAGGTCTTGCTCTGCAGGGAGGAATGGGAGGGGCTGACATTTAAACTTCAATAGGTAGTGTCCTGTCCTGCCTTCCTTCCACGTGATCTCCAGGGGCTTGCTGGCTTGCCTCCTGTTTTCTAAAGTGTCGGGGACACAAAAGACTCCCTACAATTCTGCTGGTGCTGTTAGTCTCTGTTTTCAGTGAGTTCTACATTTACCTGAGGTGCACTATGCAAATTCTAGGCTTCAGAAGAGAGTTATGCAGCTGCTTTGCTACAAAACTGATGCATCGTCACTACTGCGCTGATCAGAACTGATCAGAACAGATGCATCACAATTCGACCCCCAACTCAGAGGCTGTTTGACAACAGCCCTGCTACAGCCTGCGCGGCCCAATGGCAATGCTCTGCGAAGCTTAATGATGCAACGATCCAACAGCGTGGAAAATATAGACTCATTGTGCCCTCAGCTCCAACGCTTTTCTCCATCCAAGGTATTTTCTCAAGGGGTCCTGCGTGGGTCCTGTAGCCGTGTTTCCCTCCATCGCGGTCCACCTGAACTTTGGATTTGCACCCATCCCTTGCAACCTCAAGTAACCTTTGGACACTAGTGACTTCTAAGCACAATATTTGCATTTAATATTTAAAAATTCATACATTGACTTCTACTGATGAGATGTTTGTCATTTTGGTCTCATTTTGTTCAGATAAATACTCTCTATTGTTCTAAATATGTGTGGGGTCTTTTTGTGGTGTAGTCATTGTGTTACTGTGTGTGTGTTGCTCAAATACTTTACACATTGCCTCATTGAACAAGCATTTCTGCTCTGTGCCAAGTTACCATAGGGTGAGCACAGGTTATCGTTTAGTGTGTATATAGATTACCCTGACTAGAGTGGTAGTTCCTGCCTGGGTGCATACCTCAGCCAACCAAGAATACCAGTTCTAGTTGTATGGAAAGGGGATAAAATAGTGGAGTAGATTAATAAATTAAGGAAGAGAGAGAAAGAATATATAAAGGAGTGCAATGAATAAAATAAAGATGAAAGTGACAGATATATCCCAGTGAGGTCTAAGTCAATTCTTACATATCACAAGTGAACAGGTGAAGGACATGGCCCTCTAGGGCCACATGAGTTATATGCCAACCACCTGCTATGACTTCCCAAGAATGAAGAGTCGGTCAGACAGTAGAGAATGAAAACCTACATTTACTCAGATAAATATTCTCTGCAGAGGAGCCCAGTCAGTCCTTCACCCTAGGATGTTTGTTGAGGGAACTGACTCCCCAGGGTAAGCTAATACATAATGAACCTCTCTGGAGACTTCGACCACACCTCTGGTGGAAAACTACTGGCTTGAGCCGGGCATGAACAAAGGAGGCACACAGAGATGAGCTAGCACCTGCCAGAGGGGTGCACTATCAGTATCTCAAGGCCACTGTGCCGAGTTTCAGCGTCTCCTAACATGGGAGCAGAGCTACAGGTATACAATGGAATGCAAAAGCAGAATAATTGTCTGTTAGTAAGTCGAGTTGCAGCCTTGAACAGGAAAGAAAATATTAACGAAGTACAGTGTTCTGCTGAAGCAAGCGATTCTCAATACATGGGGCCTAACACGAGTACAGTCTAAGCAGTCTAATTTGGAATACGAAATACAAAATGGAGTCACACTGGCTAATGGGAGGCCTACATGCTGCAGGGATAACCCACATAGCGCAATACGAATGCATATATTTTAGCCACACAATGCTAATCTAATATGACATAACAAATGCATTATGGGAGAGGGAAATTTCAAATCTAACACCGGGAAGCCATTTTTTTGTGTTGAATCTTTTTATTGAAACAGAATAATACAGTGTATGCATAATTGGGGCAACATATGGAAACATTAAGCAGTACAATGCCATTAAATGGGGGTGTAAGTGAACAGGGGTGAAGCATTTTACACTTAGAACTAAAATAGTCAGTTATTATCTAAGTGCTGTGTATCTCCTGCGCTGAGTGTTAAATAGCCATTGGGCTAAAAGCCCATCCAGACGAGGGGAGGAGAGGGGGGATCCAGGTGACCAGTCACTTTGGGAGAGGGGAGAGAAGAGAGGACACGTCTCTAGGGTCCAAATTAGGCTGGCAACAGGATATGAAGGGAATGGGCAGTGACAAAAAGAAGGGGAACCCAATGGTATCGGGCTACTGAATTCCATATCCCATCGCCGAAAGAGGGAGGAAGAGGTTCTGCTAGTATGTTTAGAGGATGGTGGGAATTGTAGCAATGGTTCACCAAGTTAAGTGGGTCCACATGCCTGTGTGTCTAGGGGAAGGAAGAAGAGAAGGGGCGGGGGCAGGTGGAAATGGGGAAGATGGGGGGATATGGGAATGGGGATGGGGGAGTTGGGCCAGTGGGGGGAGGCAGGGGAGGAGGTGGTAAAGGAGATAGGCAGCAAGGGTGCAGGGAGAGGGTGGTGGGGTGGGGGAGGGAATGGAGGAGATGGTAGTGAAAGGGGAGGGGGAAGGCTGTGGAGAAGAAAAAAGGAAGGGGTTCTGTGAGGAGGGAGGTCAGCGAGATGCGAGTGGCGAGGCTGGAGGGAACACACAGTGTCTACCAGGGATATGTTGAGAGTTGTACACAGGTCTGGGGACTCAGGATGTAGTGCAATAGGGTAGGGGGTGGGGATGGCAGCTCCTATTTCAGGGATCAGCTCTTAATAATTATCTCTAAGAAAAGGGCCCACATCTCAGTGAACACTTCTGACTGGTCCTGCAAGTTGTAAATTATGCATTCATGTGACACCGTTTGGATAATTACCACTGTCCAATCCTCTTGGCATGGTGGCAAGGGTGGTCTCCAATGACAAAGTATACAAATCTTGCCTGTATCCTGAGCTTTGTGAAGGAGATGACACTGCAGGCGGGAGAGGTCAGGATAATCCCCTGCCTGAGGGAGGAAGATGACAGCGGGAGTGAGAGAGAGGTGCAGTGGGATGGACGCTCCCAAGGTAATCCCAACATATGACCAGAAGGACCTGATTGCGGAGCACTCACAGAGAATGTGAGGGTGATGGCAGTGGGCATCGGTCACCTCCAGTAGTTCACATGGGGAAGAAGTCAGCCTGTTCTGTTTTGTCAGTGTCCAGTGGCAATCGTGGAGCATTTTGAAGAGGCAGAACTTTAAGAGGGCTTCATGAGTGCCCATATCTAGGTTTTCTAAGATATCAGCCCAGTCCTCTTCCACAAAGTTTGTCTGCAGGCGGGCCTGCCATTTGATGCGGAGGTTGCGCAGCATAGGCTTTGAGAAGAGGTGGCTCATGAGTATACTGTAGAGTCCCAACATCGCTCCTTAGTGTCAGCTTCACGTGGCAATGTATGCCACCTGTTGCAAAGACGTGCAGACCAAGGTCATGAGCCTAAGTGGCACCTCAGGCAGTGCTCCAGTTGCAGGTAGTGCCAGGCTTGCTGTGGTTGGAGGTCAAATTCCTCCCTCTAATGATCAAAAGGATTCAGATCTTTGTTGAGCAAGATTTGGTCCCGGGTGTGTTTGCCCACCTCTATCCAGTGAGTCCAGCATATAGCTTGACCATCAATGCGCAGGCCGTCATTGCCCCATAGTGGCGCTTTATCATGGAAGAGTGGGTCTACCCTGAGTAGTCAGTGAGCATGTGACAAGACCTTTTGCGTAGCCTACAGTAGGGGGTGCGAGTGGTGCGGCTGTAGGGAACGAGCTGCATAAAGAAGGCAGAGCCCCTAACCTCCAGGGAGGAGCGATCATTTAGTGTGGACCCACTGTGGTGGGCCAGGGAGCAAGTATGCCATTTGGGATAGAGCCAACCAGAGCCATGAGGAGCCCCACACAAAGGACCAAATCAGGGAGTCAAAGGGATGGAGAGTGGTTAAAGGCCCCAGGACTGGGAGCATTCCCAATGTGTAGCTGAAGCGCTGTAGTGTGACCATCCTCACCATCTGCATCCTGCCCTACATGGAGAATCCCATTAAGGACCTTTTCTCGAAGTCCAGTTGCATCTGGGCTATCGGGGTCTATGTTTTTGAAACCAGCCTGTTTATTCCGCTAATGATGAGTATTCACAAGTATTTGAGACGTGAGGATTTCCATCAGAAAGGAAATCCATGGATTGTCACTTTTGTGGTGCCATTAAGAGTGGCAGGGCCTGCTCGTGTCCCAGTTTACCTTATAATTAAATAGTGTTGCAAAGTCGCCAACAGAGAGAGCAAGGGGTGGTGGAGATCTTTGAGGGTAAGCAGGACATTGTCTGCAGAGTTTGGATATTCCACCCACAAGGGAAATGCTTGCAATATGTGGTGAATGATGGATAACATAGGCCAGGGGTTCCATGGCCAGTAGGAACTGGAGCGGGCATCCCTGACGGGTGCCTCTTCGGTTCAGAAAAGGGTCCCATAGGAACCCCTCCGCAGTTGACCTTTGCCATTAGACAATCATACAGCAGGTGCACCTTAGAAATGAATCGATCTCCTAGGCCAAATCTTTTCATAGTGGTGAAAAGGTTTTCCTACTCGATGCGATGAAATGCCTTCTCTGTGTCCAGGGAGAAGGCCACTGCATCTACCAGAAGGTCTTTGGCCACCCAGAGGGTATAAGCCATGGTGCTGAGGTGGTTTCTGGAGGACCGGCCTGACACAAAACTGACCTACGTGTGGTGGATCAGAGAGGGAATGACTTTACTGTGGTGTGCTGCCAAGATGCTGGCAAGGATTTTGATATTCCGGCTCAGCAGCAAGATAGGATGCAATTTGGAGGAAGTTGACTGTCTCCTCACCTGACCACCTATAAAACGCCATGAAAAAACCATCCTCCCCTAGGGCTTTTTGATAGGGCAATTTGTTGATGGCCAATGCTATCTCCTCTCTGCTGATCTCACCCACCAGGAGTTCCCTACCCTTGTCCGATAGGCATGGGAGGTCTACACCCTTCAAGAAGTTGCCACCAAATCTGCCCTGGCCGGCATCTCTGGAGTGTATAGTGTCTTGTTCAATATAGCAAGCTTGTCGACAATGTCTTGTGGGTGGGTGAGAACCTCCCTGCTCACCGAGTGTATGGCAGGGAGGGATGGCCATGTCGGCCTCCCGTTGCAGTAGTTGAGCCGCCAGTAGGTGACCCGCCTTTTTCCCCTGTTCATAAAGCAGTTGAGAGTCAAGCGGGCCTGTTCTAGGTGTCAGAGATTGGGCAATGTAGGGTGAGGGAAGTAGTGACAAGTATGAGAAGCTATCTGCCCCTCCAGTGTCGTCCAGTGGAGATTTGCATGTTTGTTGGACACAGCGGCATCTCTCATGAGTGGGCCCCTTATTGTAGCCTTCACTACAGCCCATAGAACTCTGTGGAAATCCACTGACTTTCTGTTGTCCAGCATGTATGAGGAAACATGGACTTTCATTTGGTGCGGTAGCATTGTATATTCATGCACCTTGGTTTGCGAACCGGGGAGGCCAGGCCCATGACAAGGGATAAAAGAACCGGGGAATCATCAGACAGAGCGGCTTCCAGTATTCCAGACTTTCTGATGAGAGCCACTATTTTCTAGGAGATGAGGAATTAGTCCAGCCTGGATTGCATGCTGAGGACCGGTGAAAGGAAGGTGTTTTCTTTATCCACTGGCTGGATGAGACGCCAGTGGTCTAATAGGCCGCGGTCTGAGGCTACATCTTTGAGCAGGGCTCTGTCTGTGTTGTTGCCTTTGTCTAGGAGGCTTGTCCTGTATAGAACTGTGTCTCAGGTGCGTTTCTAGTCCCCTCCAATGACATACTGCAATGCCCCGATTTCCACAAGCAGGCGGTTCAATTGGCGAATGAAGAGGCATGTTGCCCCAGTCGGGACATATACTGATCCCATACAAAGCAATGTGTCCCCCTACTGTACCTTGGCAAATGTAAATCTGCCCTCCTGATAAGACCATGTTTTCACAGTGGTGACAGGCAGTGACTTCCGAATAAGGCTAGCCACTCCGCACTTGTGGGGTGTCCCACTCTCAGTTGATGGTACCGTCAAAACGCTACTATGGATCACCCTACCCACCCATCCGTGATGCAACTTATCAGATTCCAGGGTATCCAGGGGTGTCTCCTGCAGAAGGGGTACATCTACCTTCTTTGTCTATAGGTAGGAGAGCACTTTTTTCCATTTGATACTGTGCGTGAGGCCGTTGACATTCCAGGACAGGACATGAAGAGGGTGGGGGCACATGACTGGGGTGGACATGGGCTCTCGGAAGCCTTGTGGAAGTGCCAAGCTGTAAAGCATGATAGAAAAGAGGATGGGAGCCGTCCGGGAGACTAAGAAAGCTATTGTCCAGAGTCACATGTTGCTGAGCTAAGCAGCCACCAGCACTGGGGATCAAACAGTGAGCCTTGCGCTAAGGAGTCAGCTGCTCTGGCTGCTGTACCACACCTCACCCCTGAATAGCATCCAGGGTCCCTAGATTTAAGACTGGTTTGTGTTTGTTTATAAATGTTCTCCTAGTGTTCAGTACTCTCCTTAAGACTTCCAACTTCGTTGTGAGACTACTGACTCATTGTACCATTATTGTAGGTAGAGGCTGGAGGGACTCAGCTTGTATTAGGCCTCATGGGAAGGCTTGCTGTAAACTTAGAGATGACGGCTGTAAATGGAGGTGGGGAATATGCAAGATGGTAATAAAGATTGGGAGTAGGAATTCTCCAGGCTAGTGTATAAGATAAGACTCACAACTTGGCATCATCTCCTTGGATCATTCCTGTATCTGGCAAGGAGAGTGAAGTAAACAAAGGGTCTTTGCCTGAAAGCTGGAAGAAATAAGACTATTGGTCCTCTGATGCATTTAAGCATCAAATTGTTGGCCTTTTATTTGTCTACTCAAGGGGACACACAAATCAGAAGGACTCCTATCACAAACAAGACTCATCTAATCAAAAAGACTGGACCCTGCACAGCCCTCACTGGAGAGAGACCAAGGGTCATAACATGATGGGCTTTGCTGACATAGCATAATAGAGATCATCTGTTTTATGCACAAGCAGTGTGCAAAGTAAGTTTATTTAGCTCAATATTTCCTTGGGTTAGTGCATTATGTTAGACAGCACAGCTCAGAAATAGAAAGACCAAAGCCTAGCTCACTGCTTCTCTGCTAGAATGAAGCCCTAACATGGAGAAATATTGTGTTAAATGAATGGGTTAAATGCAGCATGTTCGGAGAAGTTAGAGGCTCAGTCACGGCCGTCGTCAGTGAGTCACTTTAGATCGAAAGGAGGCACCTTCAACCAAGCTGACATAGTTGTGGTGATGCAGTTGCGAAGGTGATGGAGGAGTTCCGCCCATGTTGGGACATCTTGAAGAGACCATGGTTGAGCAGGTGGAGGCCGATAGGGCCTCTTGAAGGTGGGTAAAGGCTCTCGGGAACAGGGCTGTGAATAGCTTGGGTTCTTTGAGCCGAGAGGATCCCTCTGGGTCGTGGAGTCCGTCCAGCTACAGTGCTTTCTTCTGGCCCGTCGACATAAGTGTTGTTCCTCTTCTGCTGCGGTTTTAGTGTTCTTTTGCAATAGTGATTCACGTCGGTACAAGTATTGGTCCTTTACTACTGTGGTTTTTAGTGCTGGCATGCAACGGGGACAAGAGCCTCTAACCCAAAGGTAAATTCTTGGAGATTGGTTCGAAGGCTGGAAGGTCCTGGTGGTTTCTTAGATGCCTTACAGTGTTTCTGGAAGGACAGCAGGTCCAGTTGTCAAACCGGCTACAGGTGGCAGGGATCTTGCTGGGTTTCCTCTGCAGTGGCTCCATTCCTGGTCTGGCAGCGGTCTTCATCCGTATTCTTCTTTGGACCATCAAATCTGAGTAACAAGGTTCTGGGGAGCCCTTAAATACTCAATTTAAGGGTGTTACTGAGGTCAGTCAGTAGGGAATGGCTGCTGTCACCTAGGGTGACGACACTATTTAGGTGCCCCTCCCTTTGGGAAGAGGAGAACATCCCTGTTCAGATTGGGTCTGATTCTCCAGTTCAAGATGGGAAATGTCTAAGAGAGGTGTTCTCCCCAGCTCTTGGCAACCCTAGTGTGGTGCCAGACTGAGGTGGACACTCCTACTCTGCTTACAAATGTTCCCGCCTGTCCTGCCGCCAAAAGTGGGGCCTGGACAGGGGGGTCAGGCATCTCATATTGGAGCTGCCCAAATCAGCACACCACAAGGTGAGAGCATTTGAGACTCACCTCCAAGTGTTGCTGTTCCTCTCAGAGAGATACACAGAAGAAACAGTTGGGCGTGTTTACAATAAGAATTTTTGTACCGTTGTTCTTCTCATGTAAAACAAATGTGCTGCTACAACTGTGACACAGTAGCAGAGACATAGAATCAGCAGTACAGTGAATAAAAAGGAATAGTATTGTTCTACCATTTTGCAATAGCCATGAATACATATATGAATATAAAATGCATTCATCTGTTCCAGTATGTCAATAGCAGAAGATACATGTTGCCCAATGAATATACTCTGAGGTCAAAGTTGTTAAGCTATTATCCACCACAGCTAACGCTTTTTCGAAGTTTATACAGTCTATTTCCCGTATTCTCTCTGCGGCTTCGTGTTGGGAAATCTTCCAGAGTTCATTATAGGCAGCATAAATGCCTGCATATATGAAACGTTTTTGACGTTGTTTCCTAGGTCCTAGTAAAAAGTCCCTAAGATCCATGTCTTGTGAGAGTAAAGATAAGTGTTGTTTCACTTCTGCAAGTGTACCTCTGGATGTTCTCTCTGTACATTTCGTGGATCTGGCCTATGCATACTGAGTCCCTTAGTGATGTGCAGGAACCGTTTATGACATGTGTTTGTGTCTAAGGGCCAAACCACCCACTCCTTCCAATTTGGGTCTGATCTATTGTACTTTACTATGTCATCAAATGTTTCCCCTTCCTTTGTAGAAGAATTCTGCCACCCCTGTGTTGGTATAGGAAGCTTTGGAGTGTTCAGGTACTTTATCTTGGCTATTACAAGACAGGATGTCTGGTGCACAGCATCATTTAACAAGCTCATCTGCTGTGGAATGAGGCATGCTCTAAATAGTGCCTCTGTACCCTGGACTTGCCAGTCCCTCGAACCCCAAATCGATTTTGAGTCAATTTTGTCTTTCCATAGGTTGAATCCCTGTTCAGACAATTGACCCAAAAAGGAAGAAGAGTAAATCTGTTTAGTGTTTGTCAGTTTAATTTTCAGTGCTAATGTTGGTACAACCTTATAATAAAATGAGTCTGGGTCTGTGGTGTTCAACTCTGAAAATTATGCAAAAGTCTGTGCAAACATTTGTGAACTACTTTTTGGTGGTTTGGGCAATGTTCCCAATGACTGTACTCAAAAACATTCCTAGCCAAAATAGATTTGTGAAGGAAATGAAGACTATAATGTCGGTAAAAGTACAATTTGTCATAGTCTGAAGAACGCTCTAATATTTCATCACTAGAAAATGCTACAGTTTTCTCCAAATCAGACAACATGTTATTTACTGTTTCAGTGCCCCAATCATCAGAAAATGTGCTGGACATAATGAAATCACTCAATGAAAAATTAAATACATGATTAGCTTTTAAAAGTTCTTATGGCCGAAAATGTTAAAATCAACCTCATGCCATACCATACCATTGGGTATAGGAACAGCTGTAATGATATCTGATGACAAGTCTGCTCATGATGTGAGGATGGATGTGGCTTCAGTAGGATGCTTACCTTTTGGGCTGTGGAACCTTGTTGTAGATAGTGTCCATTGATAAGCATACTAAAAGTCAATACTAAGCCTAGCCAGAAAAGAAAAAAACAATATCCCAGAAATTACCCAGTGTTCAATCCCAGGTGATACCAGGTATGTCTTTTCAAGAAAGAGAAAAAAAGTTCTTTAATTCTTGTTTGAATAGTGTTTTGGCTGGCATCGTTTCCTGGCTCACTTGGATCCAGAGAAAACGTATCAAAGTTAAATTAAATAGCCAGAAGCTGTTTGATCAATTGTGGGAGTTGCATCGGGATTAGTTGAAATATTATTTTCCTCTCGACGAGGCATGTTGATGTAGACGTCAGTATTCGGTCTAATTGCAACTTGTGAATTATTTTGATTTTCAATGTCTGGTTCAATTGGAACAAGTTCCGTAGCATTGTTGCTTAGTCCTTCATTCCTTGTAGGTGGCTTTTCAAATGTGATGAGTCTTTCTATCTGAACTTATTGGATTGTATCTAGAGGATGGCGTCTGCTACAGTGGAGTCCACTAGACCTTACTGTTTAGTATCATCCACATAGTGTGCTGTGATTGAGTCAATTGAGACAAATCTTTTCTCCTTTTTTCCGGAAAGAGGAGGGAGCAGCACAGTTCTTGTTCTGTGTACTGCAAGGACTGGTACAGGTTTTCTGTAAGAGGGTCCAAATTCCTTTTTGTATGCAATTTTCTCTCTGACATGATCCCTGACTTTTGGGAACCAGACAGGTCTTGCCGTGATTACCTTGACTTCCTCAATGGCGGTCTGCTTTAGGTGGTCATTGCTTTGTTTGGTCCTGGATTCATTTAGATCCTGTAAAACAGCCAAACGATCATGAATATCAAATGGTTTTTCATTCATCACTGCGCCTTAACAATCAAGATCAGGTGCCCACATTTGTGTCCCAAAGAGGACCTCATATGGAGTGACACCCCCTAGAGAGCTTTTTGGCTGGTTGTTTACGGCCCGCTGTACTCCATAAAGGTGTGTGACCCAACTACCGCCCTTGCCTAATACCCAAGCTGTTAAAGATTGCTCTAAGTCCCATTTTGTTCTCTCCACAACCAAATTTACCTCAGGATGGTACGGAGATGAGAACCGCAGAGCTACGGCCATTCCTTCCATGGCCTCTTTGTAAGCTTGAGAGCTAAATGCAGGTCCACGGTCAGAATGTAACGTGCTAACTGTATATGTGGCTTTAAAGACTTGCAAATCTTTTGTAACAGTTCTAGAGTCAGACGAACGCTGAGGCCATACCTATAGGAATCTCGAGCATTAATCCACAAAACCATGATAATAATAAAATAAAATAATAAATCATTTATAAAGCGCCTGGCTACACAGAAATGTGTGTCCCCGCGCTGACTGCTGATATAATACAGAGATCCATAGGCAGCTGTAGAGAATAAGCTCAGGGGAAATTACATGTTGGGGAAGAGATAAGTTTTCAATTTTCCCCGAAATTTCAATTCAGATGGCTCCATTCGCAGGTGAAGCGGGAGCGCATTCCAGTGTTTGGCAGCCAAGTACCTAAAGGAGCTTCCACCCATTTTGGCCCTGAAAATTCGAGGGAGTTTAAATATCATCATACCAGATGATCTGAGGTTCCGGGTCGGTCGATATATAGTGAGGAGTTTTTTTAGGTATTCAGGGCCTTTGTCCTGGGCGATGCGATGAGCATAGCAGAGAGACTTAAATATGATCCTCTCCCTCACCGGAAGCCAGTGAAGTTTGGCCAAGGCAGTTTTTGCGGATGTCCTCCGTGAGAGTCCGAGCACAAGACGCGCAGCGGCGTTCTGTACACATTGTAGTTGATGTAAGCCTTACTGACTGAGCCCAATCAGGAGGGCATTCCCATAGTCTAAATGGGGGGTCACAAGTGCATGGACGATGGTCTTTCTGGCCTCGGTAGGAAGGAGATCTAACACCTTGCGGAGAACCTTTAAAACACCAAAGCACCTTCCCGTTACCCTGCTGACATGGGTCTTGCCAGAGAGGTCTGAGTCCAGCATGACGCCTAGGTTTCTTATCGACTCCGCGGGAGTGGGCAGATTGCCCAATTCGGTAGGCCACCATGATCGAGACCAAGCAGAAGTTGCTCTCCCGATCACCAGTAGTTCGGTCTTTTCGCCATTTAGGCGAAGGCAGTTATTATTCATCCAGACCGCTACTGCAGACATGCAGTCCGAGAAATTGGTGGCATCTTCTCTTCGGCCAGGGGTTAACTTAAACACCAGCTGGGTGTCATCCGCGTAGCTAACAATGCCCACCCCGAAGCCCTCTACAATGTGTGCCAGGGGTTCCATATAGATGTTGAATAACGTAGGGCTCAAACTTGAGCCCTGTGGAACCCCATGGCTCACCTTCCGCGAGGATGATCTAAAGGGTGGGCGGTGTACCTGGAAGCTTCTATCGGTCACAAAGGAACGCAGCCATGCTAGTGCTGGACCCGTTACCCCCATGTCCGAAAGACGAGACAGCAGCGTTGAGTGCAGCACGGTGTCAAATGCTGCACTAAGGTCCAACAGGACCAACGCCACCGTCTCGCCTTCGTCCACTATCTGCCGAAGGCACTCAGTAGAGTATAGAATTGCCGATTCAGTCGAGTAGCCTGTTCTAAAGCCTGACTGGGAGGGGTGAAGGAGGTTTTCTGCTTCCACATACTCCATGATCTGTTTGTTCGCGATTTTTTGTATTATTTTAGCGCAGAATGGGAGAAGGGAGATGGGGCGGAGATTTTGTAGCTGAGAGATGGGAATATTAGGTTTTTTCTTCAATGGTATAACTTGCGCAGTTTTCCATTTCTCCGGAACATAGCATTCTTGAAAAGATAGAGTAACCATGTGACTTATATAATCAATTAATGTACTTTCCATAACTCCCTTACACCGATCCGGTGGGCAGACATCAGCGCGGGAGCCGGACTGTATTCCATTAATGATACCTAAAAGTTCATGTTTGTCAGGGGTTTTAAAGCTAGTCAGAGGAGATTTGTGAGTTAGGATGGGCCTAGTATCCACATTGATATTTAAGAGAATTTTTTTGTCTACAAAGGTAGCATGGATTTTATCTACCTTATCTACAAAGAAGTCAGCTATCAGGGCACATGTCTCCGCTGAGTATGTGTCCTGAGTTTCAAGTCTCGAAGGAATTGTGAGTTCTTTTTAGATACTAAATAATTCTTTCGTAGGATTGTCTGCTTGCTCAATTCTGTTTTTGAAATGGAGCCTTTTCTCCAATCTGACCAATTTCTGATACTTTTTTAGCTCGGTTTTGTAGCATAATTTAAGTTCAGGGCCGTAGCTCTTTCTCCATCTCCGTTCTATGGTTTTGCATTGAGCTTTAACCATTCTAAGTTTCTCTGAAAACCAAGGCGCCACTCTCGATTGTCTTACCGGAGGTCTGGATGTCCAGGGGGCAACCTTATCTAGTGCCTTCGACATCCACGATTCATAGCTATCCCATACCTCCTGTAAGGTGTTACCTAATGTCGGGGGATGCTCTGCTAACATCCTAGTAAAGAGTTCAGCAGTGAATTTTTTCCAGATACGACGTTTCTGGGGAGGATGTTTTGTGGGTATGGCTTCTGAGGGTTCCTTTTGTATCTCGAATGGAACAATGCTGTGATCTGACCAGATCAGTGGGATGGGGGGGAGGGCCTTAATGCCTTCCCAATTCCCAAAAATAGGGCCCAGAAGATGCCCCAGCTGATGTGTGGGGGCTGTGGAGAGAAGTTTAATGCCCACAGAGTTTAGTGCGGCAGCTATTATTTGTGCCTCCCTGGAGTTTATGTCTTCAAAATGAAGATTTAAATCGCCTAGAATGATAAGAGTTTTATATCTGACTGCTAGCTGGGTAGCCAGTTCAATGAGTTGGCTGCCAAACTGAGCAGTTCCTCCTGGAGGGCGATAAATCAGTAGGCCATATATCTGTAAGCTCCATCCGTTTGTAAGGGGCCGCAGTGGTCCAAGTACACCCATGCGAGAGGTTTGTCTGACTTTAGTAATGGCGTCTGTGCCGAGCGTGCAACGGAGGAGCCTTCCATTTGCTGGCAGATGTCGCTTTTCAAAACATAGGAGTATATTCACAAGAACGTGTGCTAAACATCACCAAAAGATACTAACGCACCTTTACACATCACAGCCTATCATGGGAAAATAACCCCGGGTCAACGTGGAATTCACAACAAGGGGGTAGCATGCGATAGTCTGCTGAAATCACAGCCAATGTCCGCGATACAACTACCTTCAACGGATAAGCACAACAAAAGCCTGAAAAAAAGAGACAATCCAAACAGAAAACAACAGCCAAGCACAATGGAGGCAACCTGAGCCAGCACACAACACCAGAAGCCCCATTGGCAACAAAACATTGTACATGACAGGCCATCTCGGACAAGGTGAATGCAGCCTGAGAGCGGAGGTGGACAATGGTATAAAACCAGAACATCCGGAATGATGCAAAACGCACAAACAACCAGAAACACACCGATAACAAGAATGCAGCAACGCACATCGGAGGTGGGAGGCCAGCGCCACACCAGGAGCTGGAAGACATGGTAGAAATGGTGTCCACCACATCAGTCTGGAAAAGGTGGCAGGACTCGGGGACCGGAAACTGCCCAAAACAGACACAACAGCAACAGGGAGAGGAACCAGCAGGGACCTGGGGGAGATAGGCACAATGGCACACATGTACAATTAAGCAGAGCACAACTGCAGACAAACCATGCCCAAGAGGAACAACACCAACCAAGAGCACTAGTCATACAACCTGGCAATACCACACCACAGAACAAGCACAGAAGTGAAAACCACACTGCCTGGAGGGGAGAAGGGTGAGCCAAATCAGAGCCGAAGGGACATCTCATGCACAATGCAGCACACACACATAGGAAGTGGAGCACCACAACCTCGAACACAATGTGGCACAAACACCAACATTTGCACAACCGAACACAGGACACAAGTGGACCCGCCTGGTACCGGTAAACAGCCATACACATCTGGCTAAGCATGACACAGGGACATGACAATGCACAAGTACAAACCCACAGTCCTGATGGGGTAGCAATGCACGTACAGCAGGGAGTCAGAGAGTCCGTGACACACATTGGCACACAAATCAAGACACAACACAGTTGGAGACAAGTGAAAGTGCGGAACCTTTATCAACAAGTGCATGTCAGTACAGCTCAGAGAAGTGCCACAATATGCTGACCAATGCTACACGTCCAGGGTCACTTCCAATGCTGAGGTGACATGGTAAATTCCACTGGAGACAGCACACTGTGATGTTGCAGGGTCCGTGCCCATCATACTGACACAATGACCACACAGACACACTTGCTCAGATGATGTGAATGGCTACGTGCATGTGCGAACTGCCACATTTATTAGCAGGCACACATACTGACTGACACCCGTGTTGGATGCGTGTGGGGTGTGTGCACACCAGCCGGCAAGGGCTGCCTGGTGCAGTCGACAACAGTGTACATGGTAAAGGACACAACCATTCAACCATAAAGGCCCCATGACTTCTGCTGCACAGAGTTAGTGGCCCCGGATGCACAGTGGCCTGCATGGGCATACCACCACGGGACGCTGACACCCGGGGTACTGGGGCAGGGTCATAAGTGCAGAGCAAGTTCTTGTAGATGTAGAAGGAGCTTGCCACGGAGTGTCTCGGTGGACAGTGGAAGTTGTACCCCCAGGGCATGATGCTGAGTGCAGGACCACGCTGGAACAGTTAGTATGGTGGAGATGAATGGAACAGACACATGTCAGACACCAAGTCCGGTCCAACATGAGGAAGATGCAGGAAACCACCAGGCCATGGACTCAGATGCCACCAATGTCCAACCAGATAGTTCCCATGACTCATTGTGCACAGAGTTAGTTAAACCAGTGCTGTTAGGGGATGCCGCCTTCGATGAGGCGTGTCCAATGGAGTGGACTCCTCCACATCTCACCCAAGACAAAGTTCCACATGTGGGACCTACTGGACCGCTGTGCTAGCCTGAGGCAGCAGTTAGCATGGGCCATTCACCGAGTGTCACCGGCTTAAGTTGGATGGCCCCACCGGCCTGCGTAGTTCAGGTTCAGTGGCACCACGGGGCGCGGACTTGCGGTGAACAGGGCTGATGGCACCAGGTCAGTCGTTGTACGTGTTCGAACTCATCCATGACTCTGATCCGGCTTTCGTCTGGACTGAGCCGCATCTTCCTCTTCCTCCTCTCCGTTCATTCACTGGTGGGCACTCTGCCATTCATGAGTCGTGACTAGTGCTGGATGTGGGACCGACTGGTCCGCATGGTAGGCCTGGGCTCTCATCCATGTGTGGCCGGCTGGCGTTGAACAGGGTTAGTGGCACCTCGTTTGGCCGGCTGGCATGGAACAGGGTAAGTGGCACCTCGTGTGGTCGGCTGGTGAGGAACAGGGTTAGTGGCACCTTGTGTGGCCAGCCTGCCATATGGAATTATGTCACTGATCGAAGGGGGTCCGGTGCTGTGGCCACTGCCACTGACATGGGGTCACTGCTATTCAGGACACAGGACACAGTTCTACATGTGAGACCTACTGGGCCGCAGCAGAGTTTGTGGGACTGGTGCTTGGAGCTTGCACCGGCATGTGATGGGCCCTCTTTGACACACGCCAGTGTCCTTCTTTGGAGTTATGTCCTTATAAGGCTCGTTCATATGAAATGACAGGTAGATGATGTAGGAAAAGTGTTCAATGTTCCCTGGACCTAAATCAGGGTACTGATATGAAATATAACAGTACTTTACAATAATTCTATTGGTATTGCTTGATCTTCTTATACATTTGTTTGAGTATGGGCTATTGGAAGGGGTAAGTATGCAGCTACCACTAGCAATACGACCATGCACGTAATGTAAGGTTTATATAAACTCTCAATACATTAGCCCCTGGTTCAACCCTTGGTAGCTGGCTGCGAGTAGGCAAGCTTAACTCAGGAGACAGGTATGTAAAGCATTTAAAATCACCAATACATTAAATGAATAAGACACAATACATAATAACAATCCCACACCAATGTATACAAATATCAAATATTTCTATCTTTAAAATGACACCAATATGAAAAAAACAATATGTGCAACCAGGGATATGATTTTTTAAAGATGAACCACTTATTAGTGCTTAAAATGTATAGTGTCAACTTGAGACACCTGATCGCGCTTCACTGGGACAAACTCAAAGTCAAAGTCTGAGACCGACCCCGATGGAGCCCTGGCTGGGTAAACTAAGAGGGAGGCCCCATCAAAGGTTTACCTTCGGACTTAGAAACGTTTCTGGGGAATTTTCTCTTGATGTTGTGGATTCCCCTTCAGCGGATGTATGACATTACACCGCATGCTTTTACCACGCATGCTTTTACATCGCAGTTTTTACAACGCATACCATTACAACGCATAGCGCTTTGGGGTGCTGGATAGTGAATAGTTTAATTTACTATTCCAACTCCAGTCCCCGTGGACACTAGGGAAGGTGTTGGATAGTAAATTAAATCTATTCCCTATCCTAGAGCGCCCCCCAGCGCAATGCGTTGTAATGGTTTGCGTTGTAAAAGTTGCAATGTAAAAGCACTGCATGGTAAAAGTTGCGTTGTAAAGGATGCTTTCCCCCTTCAGCAGGTTGATTTTGATGCATCATTGTCAGATTGCTTTTCCACGAGGCTCAGGTCAAATCCTGGAAGTTTGGAGCTCCGGAGATTTCAGCAGGGTGAATCTGAAATCGAGGCCGGGTCGCAGTTGAAGGTAGCTTGACTCTCGATGTCGGGCTGGTCTACTTAGGTAGCTTTTTAAAAAAAGTTCCTCCAAACGTCAGGAACATGTCCCTGAAGTTCCTCTTGAGGGTTCAAAGTGTGTAAAACACACATCCAATGGTCTAGGAGCACTGAGATGGTCCTTAGAAGTTTGAACTACTATTCCCACAATGCACCTGGTCAAGTTGACTGCAAACACACTCCAGGCTGGGGAATTCTTGTGGGAGATGGTGCAGGTAATCCCTGTTATCCTGTTGCTTTCAGGGAGCCCACTCCTTAATCCTTATTGAAGCAAGTCAAAATCCTCAGAGTTGCAGGTCCAAGTGTGCAACAAGAGCAGTCCTTTAGGGAGCAATTCTGTGTGGTGCAGACAGGATTCTTGCAGGGCAATCCTTCTTCTTGTAGTTTCAAGCAACAAAATTAAGTTGCTATGCAGCTCTTACCTATTCATTCAATGATCGGGTGTGACAAGCAGGGGGCACCCCTGTCCAATAGGTGCAGGTGCAACCCAAATGCATGAAGTTTCCCTCCAAAACGTGGCATATTCTTCTCCCACAAAGCACAGCACTTTAAAATTCAAGATGAAGATTTTGTCTCCTTTGTAGTAAGAGCTGGTTCAACCAACCTACTAGTGTGGCTCATTTCCATTAACACTCCCCTCCTCATCCTGCAAATTCCATTCCTAGGCATTCCATCTGGCTGGGGTTACAGGAAGAGGAGGTAGGCCGAGCTAGCATTTCTTACTGTCCTGCTTTTCTTTGAAGCCCAGTTTGATTTACCCAGACGCCAACCTGGTCTGTTCTTTGCAGAGAACTCTCACCATCAGATAACCTCGGCTCTGTGTGGTCACTTACATCATCAAACCAGCCTGGCTAAGCCTGTTGAGGCTGACCAATCAGGACTGGCTGCTTGAAGGCTGGCTTTTGTCTTACAGAAAAGACAATTATATAACTTATTTTCTGTACTAGTTATGATAAATTCAACAGTAGCAAGTTGTTGGATTTATCATTGCCCATCTCTCCAGTATTTGAATGACATTTCGTAGCCTGTTCCAAGCACCTTTTGTATATAATTAACATATTTTTTGTTAGCCTATGGAGCTAATACTCTACATTGGGGAACATGGAATCAACAGTTTTTCCCTCACCAGGGCTTATAAAAACAAATTTTATAATGGTCCTGCTCATAGTTAAATGGTACCCATCTCTGGGGCACCTGGGGGAGATCTTAGGGTGATTTCTAAGTACGAATAAGGTAGATTACCACTTTGGAATTACCTTTAATTTCAAAATCGAATTTGCATGTCATTTACTTTTTAAAGACACTCTGCAAAGCAGAACTGCCTTTAAAAATGATGGTAGGCAACACAGTAGTGCACATTCCAGTGCAGGAAATCTACTGCGTCCCCAAACTTCCACTGCCATATTGTACAATAGGGACTTATAGGTAGTTTGAATCCCCCCTGCCATATTATATACCAGGGTCTTACATGGTCTGTCATTGCAATTGTAATTATACCTAACTCCCATGTACATTATTTCATCAGAGCCCTGGGCCTGGTAATAAGAGCCCAGAGCACAGTCAGAGTTAGATACCAACAATTTCAGTCACAAAATGGGGGTGAACAGGCCTAAAATGGATGATATGTATCTGAGGAATTGCCTGCTGCTTGTGCAAAGGCTACAAGAGGTAGACCTGAGTTTATCTGAGACTTCAGTTGAGCCCCAAAATTGTTATTATGTTGAATAGTTTGCTAATTTTTTGCACACTTTCTGATAACACTGCATGACTCAATGAAACAAAAGCGAGAAAAGGGACCAGTTCTGATTAAAAGGAGATCAGTAGATGAGAGATTGGATAAAATATAACCTAAACAGCAGATTTATGAATAGAAAGATGTATTGGCCAAAAACATACCTTGTAGGTTATTAAAAACAGAAAATCCCTAATACTCTTCATGCATTCTGAAAAGATATCATATAATACATATTTGCCAAAAAAGTAGGCCTGACGAAGGTAAAGCCTTTAAGCAAAACATGGATGCAAATTGTGCAAAGAAATTGTGCAATCTGACTGTCATTTTGTCATGAGACCTATGTAATAAAAGGTTGCAACACAACATGCCCATTGGCAGAGGGTTACAGAATGACCTGCCAAAAGAATATTTGTTGGCAGGCCTCTCTTTGTGCCTACCTTTGATTGGATATGAATGCAGAAATGGTGGCTTGCAAGAGGCAGCCACCATCCAGTCCTGTGTTTGCATCACCAAACAAAAAAATTATGTTTTAAGTTATATGAGCTGCTTTAAAAAATGATGGGCTTCTGTTTCATGCAGAGATCCCATGAACTTCTGTTCCTCTGGAGGCCACTTAACATGGTTAACAATTGGAAAGCTGTTTCTCGGAGTCTGGTTCTACTCTGCAAGTGAGATATAATCCCAACTCTGGTATAGGCATATGATCAATGGTATACCACCACAATTATGGTGACAAAACACTTTGAAATTAGGAAAAGACGCCTCCAGTGAGTCATAAAGACTGTTCCATTATGTGATTGTTCAAATTACAAAGTGTCTTGTACATCAGGCACATAGTCTGTATATGAAGTGTTTATAAAGTGTTCTCCAAGGGGCTTCAGCATGTTTGGTTTATTCACACAGACCAGTTGCAGAGACAAAAAATCTTTTTTACAGGGTCACCTCAGTCTTTTTTTTACCTTTCTCAGCCATCCATGGCTGAATCCACTTTTGTTTGCTTTCAGGACTGTGTGCCCATTTTCTCTGCTAACCAGGTTGTAAAGTAATTGTGCTCTCCCTTTTAGATTTGGTAAAAGTGTCCGGCACCTCACTGGTATTTTTAATTTACCTGTAAGTCCTAGTATATGATACTATGTGTAGCCAGTTCTTCTAAAGTAAATGCTACTATTGGGCTGCAGCACTCATTGCGCCACCAACTATATTTGCCTTTTAAAATATGTGTTGAGCTTGGCACTGCCACCTGTAGAGCAGTATGATACTAGCCATTTGACCTGGAAAAATAAACAATTCATCTGGCCTAATCCTTCCTTTTTTAATACTTATTAATCACCCCTAAGGTAGACCGTAAATGCTCATAGGGCAGATGTGGGATTACATTTTACATGACCTGGGTAGTGAAAACCTCCTGATTTTTTTTTCACTATTATGAGGCTATCTCTCCCATACTATAACACTGGGTTAGCTTAGTAACTTCAGATTGGGAGCAGATAGAGAAATTATTTTCATACTCAATTAATTGTAATTTTAAATCTTCTTCAATAGTGAAGTCAGATTCTAAGTGACTCTTCTGAAAGCGCCACTGTTGAAAAGTTGTCATATTTATGCCCTAAACGAAATCTACCTTTTTGGGTCAAAAGACTCTGAATTACTCTCCTGTTGTGACTTGTGTATTCATTAATACATGGGAACAAAGAGGCATAGGCATAAGAGAAGGGACTCTTCCTAACGGGATGGTTGGGGATCCGCTGTCCCCTGCCCTGATTATACCGAGAAGTGCCCTGGCTGCAGCACACACAAAGCATCCTGACACCAGGACTGAACTGTCTTTTGTCACTCCAGACAGTTTGGAGCCAGAAGAACGTAGGGGAGCTTACCAGAGCCAGTTTTGGAGGAAGGTGAGGGAATAACCCAACACAAAGGTTGCACCAGGTGTAAAAAATGGGTCCTTCAAAACCTCTCATATGTACACTCCGGGACCTATGGATGATTCACAAGAAAGGCTACTTTGGAGAAGAAGAACTGCCCAGCTGCAGGATAAACTGCTATGCTGTCTGAAGAAGGATGATTGGACCTGCTTGCCTTGATCCCAAAATACCCAGAGGGACTTCAATGGTAAAATGTTTGACCTCCTGGGCGAGCTACAGGGACACATCAAGCTTCCAGATGCTCCCTGCAGCTGCCCAACTGACCAGCACTCAATGGACGTGCTTGAGTCCTGCTTCTGGATTCTGCTAGAGTGAGTCCTGATCTCCAAGAGGTTCCCCCTAAGTCATGCACCCTCGGATCAATCAATCAATCAATCATAGCATTTGTATAGCGCGCTACTCGCCCGGGCGGGTCTCAAGGCGCGGGGGGAGGGGTCCGTTTACTGCTCGAAAAGCCAGGTCTTGAGTTGCTTCCCGAAGGCGAGATGTTCCTGGGTTCGCCGAAGGTGGGTGGGGAGGTAGTTCCATGGCTTGGCTGCCAGGTAGGAGAAGGATCTTCCTCCGGCGGTGGCTCTGCGGATGCGCGGAACGGTGGCGAGGGCGAGGTTGGTCAATCGTAGCAGGCGGGTGGGCGTGTAGAAGGTCAGTCGGTTTTGAGGTACTTGGGGCCCAGGTCATGTAGAGCTTTGTGTGCGTGGGTGAGGAGTCAGAACGTGATCCTCTTGCTGACGGGGAGCCAGTGCAGGTCTCTCAGGTGGTCGGAGATGTGGCTGCATCGGGGGATGTCCAGGATGAGACGTGCGGAGGCGTTTTGGATGCGTTGGAGTCTTTTCTGAAGTTTGGCTGTGGTTCCGGCGTAGAGGGTGTTTCCGTAGTCTAGGCGGCTGTTGACGAGTGCCTGGGTGACCGTCTTCCTGGTATCGGTGGGGATCATCGGAAGATCTTGCGGCGCATGCGCAGGGTATTGAAGCATGATGATGTTACGGCGTTGACTTGTCTGGTCATCGAGAGGGAGGAGTCCAGGATGAAGCCCAGGTTGCGTGCATGGTCCGTTGGCTTGGGAGTGGTGCCCAGGGCGGGGGGCCACCAGGAGTCATCCCAGGCGGTGGGTGATGATCCCAGGATGAGGACTTCCGTCTTGTCTGAGTTCAGTTTCAGGCGGCCGTTCTTCATCCAGTCGGCGACATCTTTCATCCCTTCTTGTAGGCTGGTTCTGGCGGTGGCGGGGTCATTGGTGAGGGAGAGGATCAGCTGGGTGTCGTCGGCGTAGGAGTTAATGTTGAGGTTGTGTTGGCGTGCGATGGCTGCGAGGGGGCTCATGTAGATGTTAAAGAGAGTGGGGCTGAGTGATGATCCTTGTGGTACGCCGCAGATGACTTCGGTGGCCTCTGATCTGAACGGGGGGAGGCGGACTCTCTGGGTTCTTCTGGCGAGAAACGAGATGATCCATTCCAGTGCCTTCTCTTGGATTCCGGTGTTGCGGAAGCGCTGCACTAGGGTGCGGTGGCAGACGGTGTCGAATGCTGCGGAGAGGTCCAGGAGGATGAGGGCCGCCGTTTCCCCATTGTCGAGCAGGGATCTGATGTCGTCTGTGGCTGCGATGAGGGCGGTCTCGGTGCTGTGGTTGGCTCGGAAGCCGGACTGTGACTGGTCGAGGGATCCATTTGTCTCGAGGAAGGCGGCGAGCTGTCTGTTGACGGTCTTCCCGATGACCTTGCCCGGAAACGGGAGGAGCTAGATGGGGCGGAAGTTCTTGAGGTCAGAGGGGTCAGCTGTTGGATTTTTCAGGAGGGCGCTGATCTCGGCGTGCTTCCAGCTCTCCGGGAAGGTGGCGGTGTTGAAGGAGGTGTTGATGATGTCCCGGAGTTTGGGTGCGATGGTGGAGTCGGCCTTGTTGAAAACGTGGTGGGGGCAGGGGTTGGTAGGGGATCCTGAGTGGATGGTGTTCATCGTGCTGATGGTGTCTTCGGTGCTGACCGGGGTCCAGGCACGGAGGGTGCTGGTGGGGGGTGTTGGTTTGGTGGTGGGGTGCGTGGTTGGAGAGTGGGGGGGCGGAACGAGGGAGGAGCAGCTGGGAGGCGGGAGCGGGGTGGCGAGTGGGGAGGGGAGCGGTGCGGTGAAGCTGAAGGAAACGGGGGTGGGGCCACGGGGAGCAGCGGCAGGGAGCGGGGAGCGGGGTGGAACAGCGGGAGAAAAACGGCGATAGAGCGCAAAAAAACAATCAGGGGCACAACAGTGGACGCGCAATACAAATACAGGCACAGCAGTGGAAGAAACAAAATCAGGGGCACAACAGTGGACGCGTAATACAAATAGTGAGGCAGATACAATTACTGGCAGTGGCGGCGGCATCATTAAGAAGTTTTTGTTAAACTTAATTATGTGAAATTTACAAAATTCGACCATTTTGCTATGTGACGTAGTTAGGCTCCATTCACAGTAAACATTTACAGTGAATTTCCAGGAGATACAGAATTACTGCAGCCTTTTTTCTCAGTGCTCTTGTTTTTTGCACTCAATGCTGCCTTGTATAATAAAATCATGCAAGGAGGTACTTCACACTATAGAGCTACATAATGGATTCACATTTGTTTTAATTGTGAGAAAATGGATTACTATTTGGGTGGAGGTAAGACCAATTCTTGTTAGGTCCAGAAAAGGTGGCTTCAGTAATTTAAACCTGAGATCAACCCTGACACAGTACTGACAGGCTTGAGTCAAGAAAGTCTATAGAGCATTTATAAGTACCAGAAAAAATAAGAAGTCAAGAGCACAATAGAATAGAAATGCCACTCCAGTTTATAACAATACAGGAAATGGAATAATAAAAATGATGCCAAAATATTAACAATACAACAAGGGGAAACATGGGGGAAAAATGTTATATATAAATTACACCAAAAAGCACTAAACAACAACCCTGGTCACCTGGTAATGCTTGACAGCTAACTATGTGTGATTTAGGGCTGACTGCGATTGAGCATGGGTCGGATACAGAAACCAAGTTCGACCTGGTCAAACGTTTTTTCTTCGGATTTAGTCTGGGAAATAAAAGTTCAAAAATAGTCAGTGGGATAAGGCAGTAGGCTCTGACTGAGAAGAGCTCAATGAGTCCGGATAACCATGAACAAGGTCCCGGTGAAGCTGTGTGAGTAGGGGGAAAAAGAAGGGCCCTGCCCAAGTATCAAGTAACATTCGCCTGTGGAAGGGTAGGCATCTTTGAAGTTAATCAAGTTTGTGAGCACTGCCCACATCATCATCTTGCAAGAGCAACAGAAACAACTCCCCACATCCCAAGATCTGTAACCAATTTTCCCACCTCAGCAAGGGGGCTCTTGAGCTCGCAAGTGACAATTGGAGCTCTTACATATAAGCCTCCAGAGGCTCTAGGCAGGAAAATGGTAATCATCTAAAAGTACCTTTTCCTTAATAGTTATTACAAACTAGATTTTACCATTACATCGGATTTGAAAAAACCTATAAAGAAGATACCTTGAATTATATTTCCAGCTGTCTCTAACCAAAATTAGCATTATTTGAATCAATAAAGTAATCCAGTGCTTTCCTATGGCACAGGCATCCTTTCTTCAATCAAAATAGCTTTTATTTTTATTTTTACTGTTATGACATGTGAGATTAAATTTATAAACGTCATACATTTAAATATCATGTAGCCTACTTCGGGGTAACTTAATATTTTTTTTAATGAAGGTTTTGACATATCAAAATGGTTTATTCTAACAGGACAATTTGCAATTTTAAAACTGCCACAGTCAGGTTAAATTGGTAGATCTACAATCATGTTTGCACTGTAGTGAATGGCTCAATGGGTGCTGCAGTCCACTAGTGACATTTAACTTACCTGTCCTCAGTATACTTTGTAACATATACTCGGGACTTATAGGTAGGTTCGATATTCCAATTAGAAACATAGCCAATATCAGCATGTTTTCGTGGTCAGACCATATGCCCCTGGACCTCGTTAAAAGAGTTCTAGCGTGCCAAAAAGCTCGAGAATTTGTGCAAAAATATGGGTGTGATCATGCAAAAAGAGGCATTTTCCTACTGCAATTGTGTGTAATTTTTCTGAAACTTTAAGTAATTGTGTGAAAGCAAATTACACAAATTATGCACACCTCTATCTATAATCAAAAGTACTAGCATTAGTGCACTGTGAGATTAATGTTCATAATACTAGACAATATGTTATGTATTAGATATGTTTTACACTTTACAGAATATATAAAAGAGGATTAACAAAAGCAGATCTGGGTAGGAACTGTCTTTCTAAAAAGGAAACAATTACAATAGATGCAGACAGGATGTCTGTGGGAATAATGTGAAGAAATCTTCAGTGAAAGAAAACATTACTATCTCCAGAACAGAGGTTATTAGCACCAAATAATGTATGTCATTGAGTATGTGCCCATGTTTGCTAGATATCTGTGTTACAGGAGCGGTTTCTATTCTGCTTCATAAATCTTGCATGTCAGCAGACATTGTGACTTTGACCAAGTTTTGATTTAGCAAGCTCCAAAGAATGGAGGGCACATTTTTGAGGAAACTCACCACAACATCACCACAACAGAGTTTTAATACTTTTATGAGAAATCAGAATAGAATAAACCAAAAATACTCTCCAAGACAGATAAAGCAAAGGTGGCTCCTTGGGTATCTTAAAGAGAGGACAATCTGAAGGTATAAAACTAAGGGGCATATTCTCAAGGACTTCTCGCCGTGTTATCGGCACTTTAGCACAGCAAAAGTGGCGAAAGAATCATCGCCCATTCTCAAGCTGAGGCAAACTGCCGATATCGCCAGTCTTCCAGCGGTAGCTTCTGCAAAAACACATCGCCACAGAGGAGAGCGACAACTAACACTAATGATATGCAGAGTAAGCGTCCCCATGCAAAAAACACGAAAACACCACTTTGCGATATTCTCAACGACCAGCCACATCTGCGACGCAATCCAAAAATAGCCGGGTTAGAAGCAGGGATTTAACACCTACCTTTTACTGGTGTTATATAGATACAATGGGGGAACCCTGTGTCCCTCAGAACCTGGGTAAGTGTAAGTAGAGCTACAGTGGTTCTGTCGGGGAGACAGCCTGTGACAGCCTGTGAAAAATGTATTTTTAGAAACGCTTTGAAAAAAAATCAAAATAACAAATAATCATTTTTTGCTAGCATTTTGGAGTCTCTTGTTGTACTATTGTGTTCCAATATACCAATTATCTTTTGTTGCGTGCTGCGATGTAGCCCACTTTTTACTTTCCAGCATATTGGTTAAGCTGTGAGTCATATAAAAGTCATACAATTTAAATTTTCATAACATGATTCATCTCTGTTGATAATGCAATTGCTGTCTCCCCGACAGAACCACTGTAGCTCTACTTTTACTGGTGTTCAGCTGGACAACTACCTGCAGTATGAAAGGGAGCATAGCCCAGAGCCACATCTGAAGACCAAAACATGTCATGGAGACACTGAGCATGCAGGTTGGAGACCCAAGAGGGCCACAACACCCACCGCCACTACCCCGAAGTTCCCCTGGATCACCCCCCTTAGATTACTACTGAGGCAGCGCAGAACAGGACAGCAGACGTTCCGAAAACGGCATGGCTTCTCAGCCACACAATTGCAGAATGTGGGGAGAGGTGGGAACCAAGTATGTGTGAAGGAGGCAAGTCACCCATGAATCAGAATGCACACAATGCCAAATGTGGCGGTGAAGTGCTGGACAGATCTCAGTATGCAGAGTACAGACCTGTCCATGTGGACATATACTGCTGGTGCTTGTAGTGCTGCGGACAGTGGATGCAACCATATAACCTCAGGCAGTGGGGAAGACATCGGTCATGTAGCTGTGTCACCCCCCCTGTAAGCGGGAGCGGAGTGGGCTGGTCCATCATACACCAATCCAGCATAGGAGTGTGAATAAATAGGCCTGGGCTCTGGGCGTGGTTCACTTTCAGGAAGGCCAATGAATCTGCCAGGGTGACAGCCCTCACTCTGCCACAATGACGCTGACGTGACCGCTGGCCTCCTCAACACAGGCCCCCAGCGAACCAGCGGCACAGCACCATGGAGTTATGTCTGTGCTGACTACTGCCTTCGACCTACACTGCAGTCAGCTGGGCTTACAATTCAGATTGAGTCGTGATTGCAGATGACGCAGTCCAGTAGCCAAAAGACATTGCTACCATTGCTACCCGCCCTGGATCATGCATCATCGCAGGCTGAGCACCCGCTGAGCGCCACAGGTGCCACTAACTCAGTGCACCACAAGTCAACACCACGTGGCCTTATTGAGGCAGAATTTATTATACAAAAGTAATTGCTCCCAGAGCGGCATGTCCAGACCACGCATCATCGCAGGCTGTGCTCCCTTTGAGCGCCACAGGTGAACCACAAGTCAATGCCACTTGGCTGTGGGCCCCTGCTGACCAATGCCTTTGGCCTTCACTGTGATCAGCAGGGCTCACAAACATCCTATCCCTTACTGACCTTCACGGACAACGCATCATTGCTGGCTGCGCACCCCCTGAGCACTTCACGTGCCACTAACTGTGCACCACAAGTCAACATCACATGGCTGTGGGCCCCTGCTTACCTCTGCCTCCGGCCTACACTGCGGGCAGCAGGGCTCACACACATCCGAGCCATTCCTAACCTTCACGGATGACGCATCATCACTGGCAATGCACCCCCTGAGTGCTTCAGATGCCACTAACTCTGTGCACCACAAGTCAACGCCATGTGGCTGTGGGCCCTGCTGACCTCTGCCTCTATCCTACACTGCGGTCCACAGGGCTCACACACGTCCAATCCATTCCTGACCTTCACGGACAGCGCATCATCGCTGGCTGCGCACCCCATGAGTGCTTCAGGTCCACTAACTCTGTGCACCACAATCCATGGAACCTTTATGATTAAGATACATACTGCGGATGCAACAATGTCACCTCAGGCAGTGTGAAAAACCTGGGTTGATGACGATGAAGACGAGGCAGGTGTAACACACCCCACTGCAGCTGCAGCAGGAAATCCCGAAGGGACACAATCATTGACAATATCTTCACAAGAGCATGCTCAGCTATTATGCCCCTACCTCAGTGCACCGCAAGTCATGGCTCCTTCTGATTGAATATTGGGTGACCTCTGTACTTGCTTCGGGTACCTCCATGATGCTACGCAGTTGTTTGTGTTATGTTGGTGTTTTCTGTTTCCACTTTAATAGTGATCACTGTTCAAGTTGTTGCCAGCACCAACCACTCTCTGACGGCTGGCTCACACTCACCCCACACCTATCCAGCACAGGCGTCAGGAGATATGTGATACTGGTAATTAAAAGGGGCCTGGCGCATGTGCCCATCGCCAGTTCCACTACCTATCCAAGTGTGTCTCTGTGGTCATTGTGAATGAATGATGGCCCCGGGCCCTACCACATTGCATTGTACTGTGGACAGCTGATGCAACCATGTCATCTCAGGCAGTGGGTAAGAGCTTAGACATGTAGCTAAGTCCCCCCCCCCTGTAAGCGACAATGTTGCAATATAGCATGCACCCAGAGGGCAAGTTCGCACAAACTGAGTAATGAAGGAGAGCAAGAGACCGCTCAGGGTCCACGATCATACATGCCAGGTTTTGTGTGTATCTGTATTGCTGCAGCATGAGCCAAATGCCTAGCCACATTAGCAGTGCCAGTTCAGCCAGGCATATACTCTACATCTGTGTCCGCCCTATCCTTACCAAAGGGCCTACACTCACGTGACTCACCACCTTCAACGGCAAACATCACACTGTCATTGTCAGGCTTCTCGACATGTGCAGACAGGCATGACAATACTGTGCAAGTGGTACAATCGCGCAGCGCACATAAGTAAATGGATTCGGGGAGAGGGAGGAGCAGCTGTGAGGCAACGTAACACACAGTGTTACCTCTCATATGCCACAGATAAAGACAGGTCAAACATGAATCCCAAAGCCGCACACATCCCAAACCCCACCCCCAACAAGCCACATTACATTTCCTGAATGCAAGCAGATGACAAACTAACATTAGGGATGAAAGCTTCTTTGTTTGAACTATCAGGCGGGAGCACATCCTTGGAATTGCATGTGCCCGGCACCTCCTGACAGATACTATATCAGCTAATGATGACTCCCACACTACGCACAGCCCAACGAAGGAACAACGTATACAAACTCCACAGACAGAAGTCCTTGCTCGAAGTCATCTTGCATGGAATGGACTTCACACTTACTCCCACTCCATCCCAGGCGTACAACCGTTGAACACTAAAACAACTCATTGATCCGAGCTGTGGCATTTTATCCACAGAACTGGCGCAGGTCAGAAAAGTGCTCTTCAACCAGAGCCACTGACGCCATGGCAGAACATCCTGGACAGATGCACAGCCCCTGTCACGTGGAACTGTACCGTACACATATGCTGCATTTTCTGGAGGCACTGCCATTGGCAGTCCTGCGCCTTGCCTTGCCAACGTCACCTGCATTCAGCCTGTGTTGCATTGTCGATCGTGCATATTCGAGTCATTCATAGATGTCTGCCTATCCAACAGGACGTAGATTAACTGGATTTTGACATGCGTGTGTGCCCCTGGTTGGCACATGACCAGGAGGGTCTTCGGAATACCTGTTTATGGGATGCCTTGATACTTGGCATACATGCTGGCATCTGGACTTGGGAGATTGCACAAATCCTTGTGTGCAGTGACCACTTTGTACCGCTCCCCTATTAGTTGGTCAAAGGGGGTGGACACAGCACATCTGTCCGGAACTACTAATGGATGGACTCATCGTCCTGTTTGATGAAGTCGACAACTACCTCACTCATGTTGGAGACTTAGCCTATGAAGCTGCAATCGCTTTCATGGATGAATAACTACGTACCTGCAGCCACAACAGATTGGAACACATTGCACATGTCCCAACACCTTTTTGCATCTTGGAGATCTGGTCACATATCCCACGAAAACAGTGGACATGGCTGCATTCGCCTGGACTCCGAATACATGAGCGGACGACAATGCGGCTTAACAGACACCTGTGAAAGGTGAGGCACTCCCCCGGAGTGGACAGCAGCACTTGCCAATGTTCCTCATTCTGACATACTGTTGTATTGGACTGCATGTTGTGGCACTTATCTTGCCCGTACTGACACGTAAATGCTAATAAAGTCTATGCAACTTCACTTGTATTCAACTGTGATGAGTGCTGATTTGAATGACAATGTGTGTCTCAATGCCTATCTGGGTCACGGCCATACCTGTGAATTGATAGCATTACCCACGGAGTACCTTTTTGTGGAATCACTGTCCCTACATTCATCCATACGTTCATTCTTGATTGATCATGTCCATGATACATTTGTGTGAATTGGAATGTTTTATTCACTTTCAGTGGAGTATTTCAAGCTGGACCAGTAAAGGGCCATGCAAACCCTACTTTACATTGTTGGCCTGTGGAAGGCCAGCCAGAGTACTTTTGGGAATGACAAGTTCATAGGGAGTGTAAGACTACAGTCGTCAGTGTGATTGCTGTGTCATTGATAACCAAACCAAATATGGCAGTCCATGTCGAGGTCCAATTTGATTTTCAGTATATAGGGGGACAGTGGGAGTTTTTTTCCATGGCATGATGCAGGGGGCAGAGCCAAGCTGAACCGGGCCATATGGCAGAGATGAATGCTACCACTTCATTCTTACCGCAAAGCCAGATTCATCATCATCTTCGTCCTCTGATGTGTCAGGTGCCTCACTTGTGAATGGTGGTGGTTTGTCTACTTCACTCTGTTATACATCAGGGGCTGAAGGTGGAATGTTTGCCGCACTGTGTGGCACTGACACTTCGTGAGGAGGAGATGTTAATGGAGTGGTAGCACCGGCATCCATCCGCACCTTGTGGTGGCAACGCCATGACGAGTATCTGCAGAACATGGAAGATCATAGTTACATCTCGCTGGTGTTGGAGTATCCGTGTGAGCGGCAGGTTAAGAAGACGTACTGCTTTCCAGCGTCTCCGCGTGTAAATGTGGAAGTCATTTACAGTTTACACGCGGAGACGCTGTAAAGCTGAGACGGCTGAGACAAATCAGCGAGAACCTCGACACTACCCGGTAGCCGGGTCGGAATTAGAAGCGGTTGAGAGCACCTAGCCATTGTGGCAATAGCTTTGGAACCGCTGCCCTCGGGAGCCCTGATGAAGTCGCGGGCTACTAGCCCTGACGAAACACGTGTTGGCTGGGCGTGGTGAATAAAATCTGAATTGAAGAAACGCTTCTATCAAGACTACTTCCACATTTTTGCCTGGTTGTGTTGTTTGATTACCAACAGTCATAAATATTAAGACTCGCTCGTCCTTCGTTTCACCCTTCCTTAACTTTTCGTTCTTCACATCCCTAAACTTCATCTGATATGACTTGGCTTCACAAATCACAATAAAAATTGGCCAGCTGAGTTGAAGTGAAATAGAGGGGGCCATTGGTTACCAGAGAAGTACCGCAGCTAATGCTATTAACAGTCAAGGTTGACTGTCTTGTACGTGATAGTCCAAAAAGTCGTTCTAAATTAGTAAATGTTCTTGACAGTACAGTGTACTTATACTAGTGTACTGTGTACTACTGTACAGTACATCATACACTCCTTTGCGAGGCTACTCAAAAATATTTCAATAAGTAAGGAGTATAATAACTTACCACCGTCCGCCGCTGCTGAGTCTTCCCCCCAGCTCCTCCTGTTGGCGCCGCCCCATCCTGAGTGGACCCCTCCGCACTGCTGGCCCCGGCACTGGTTGTCATCTGTGCCGCGTCAGATGTTGTGACGTCTAGGAAAAACATGTCATATTTTCAGATGCCATACACAACCCCCTATTTTGTCTCGTAACGGAAGAAAATGTTACATAACACATTTTTTTTTATAACTGGGATTGAAAAACATTACGGTTTTGGGGAGGGTGTTAACCTTTTATATGCTTATTCCATTAAATGCTACACTTTTTCTTATGACAACTGATGAATGCTTGCTTAACGGGCCCCATTTTTCTCATTACAGAAAGAAGATTACATTGCCCTTCTGCCAGACAATTCTCCAACTACTAGTAAGTCATCACCATCAGTACTGTGTTTTCATTTCTTAATTGAAAATAAAACTTTAAAACTAACAAACACTGTGTGGTTTTTGTTTACGAGTGAGTGAGTGGAAAGGTTTGAACTACTGCACTTGGCAGTCATGTTTCAGTGACTCAGATAGGCCGGGACTCTGAGGTAGTCTCTCTTCTTCTGTTCTTCTGGGTCGTAAAAATCATTGGTCAGACATTCTAGATAGTCTGTCAGGGGATTGGGGGTTCAACTTCTGTTCGGACTGAGGTATGTCGAAAGACGAACTGCACCTATCATCTTGTCCATACTTCTTTGTGTGCAGAATAGTCCCTGAAACACTAGCGGTATGGGATGTGCTCCTCTCAAATCAAAAAGGACACTGCTACCGTTTAGTTGGTGTAAACAATTACATTTTGTTGTTGCAAATTGTCAAAGCACTTACATTAAGAAGACTGGAATAGACAGCAAGGGCAACCCAGAGGACTACACTCAGTGCCTAGAGCTATTGCTGTATCAGAGTTTTGTTTCACACCGTTTGCCGAATGGGCAAGCTTAGCTACCTACACAGACCGACTCATAATTGTAAATAGTAGTAGCACAGAGAGTGATGGTAGAGGCAGGATAAGAATGTAGAAAGTAGTCTACATTAGAAGAAGATCCAAGACTATTTTGTAAAACATAGAATTATTAGGAACCAGTTTATAATAAATAGGGGCTGTAAAAGTTAGGGAAGTATAAGTATTAAGATAACAATAAGACAACTTACTGGGGCCAGCAGAAGAGCCTGGATGGGACTGCTCCTGTCCAACTTCTGCCACCGGAGTCTCTGTCGCCGTCGCCTTGCCCCTGGGAGTTTCTGCTGGTGATCATGAAATAAAGAAACACAACATGGATGATTGTTTTTTGGGAAATATTTGATTTCTTTGTACTCAATCTAAAATTATGTTGGGGAAACAAATTAACATCAATTGCATCTGATCTGGTCAACTAAGAGGATAGTAGTACAGTATTGCAGGATTCGCAGACCGTCTAATAGGAAAGTTATGTAATTCACTAACTACATCAACAACAAAAAGGTTCTACTACGACTGCCATCACTCAGCAGCAGGAGATGTCGCGTGACAGACACAGTCCGTCATCATGATTGCAGACCACTAACAAATGTCCTAGAACAAGTAATAAATAGTATACTCAACGTATCAATCCACCACTATCTCTTCAAAGTGGCAGCAGCAGGAGTACAAAGAAGGACTAGACTTGAGTCTACTGTCTCTAGCATTACGTAGTAATGCTCTCAAATGACTAAAAAGTTGCAAACAAGTAAGCATAGTATCAACGCCAATAACCAGGCGAGCACCTGCAATAACAGAAGCTATTTAAACATTAATTTACCTGCAATGTAATCTAGTCAATAGCATCCGTACTCTTCAGGAAAAAAATAGATTAGCAATATAACAGAGCAGAAGGAAAAAAAGTAGTTATTAAATAGCTACTTACCAAGCCCAGGGATCTCCACACCAAGCAGGTCGACGAGGTCATGCTCCCGGTCCAAGATGTCACTCCACCGGTGCGTCACTTGGTGGTAGGTGCGCCGGACCCCAGACTCCTTATGCATGCGCCGGCACACCGTGTCCCACAGCTGGCGACGCTCCCGGAGGCCGTAACCGGAAGCAATCCGCCCACCTGCTGCCACGGTCTTAGGGAGGTGGACCTGGACAAAAAACAGCAAGGCGGCCACCTCCACCGCAGAAAAGATCTCCCTGGGCTGCACTTCCCCCACTCCAACGCCCGCAAGGGAGCCGGGTACGTGGGGCTTGGCCCTCCCCCTTGCCCTTGTTGCCTCCCTTAGCCATGATCCTGGGCACAAGAAGAAGGAAAGAAGAATAGGTGTGAAAAAAATAAGAGAGAGAGCAAAAGAAATAAAGTAGGTAATAAAGTAACAAAAAGTTAAAAAAAACACAAGATATAGATGTAGGAAATTGAAGAGAGAGATATTAAGCAAAAAAAAAACAAAAAAAGTTCAGAAAAACATAGGATTGCAAAGATGTAAGGTGGATAGAGAGGTAGCATGCCCAAAACCATAGCAGTGAATGAAAAACAAAATGGCCGCGCCCATAGAGGACCGCGTGGGTAAGTTCGCGCGATATTTCCCCCGCGAGCACGCAAAAACGCTCACAAATACGTAATCGCGCACCGCATACGACGCAAACTCGCAACGAGCGGCCGGAAACGGAAACACGTCACGCAAACAAGATGGCCGCGCTCGTACATGACCGCATGGGCAACCTTGGAGTCGGTGCACTGCAAGCGGCCCGCGAAGAAGCAAAAAAACGCCCGAACACGCAAAAAAAAAGAAAAACCGCCCGAACATGCAAAAAAAAAGAGAAATCAGCAAATTCGCACGAATTTGCGGATTGCAAGTTCGATTTCGCGTCCCGCAAATCTCGCATAATGAAAGAAAAACAAATTTTGGAAAACTGAAAGCACTTAGCAAGTGCAAAAGTTCAAACTAATTTGTAACCATTCCCTGTAGTGCTTCCTGAGGGGCCCCTCCAGAGTTCAGTTGCCTACTTTCAACTATTCTCTGACCCTGCTCTGACCCTCAAAGCAGGGTCAGAGAATAGTTACAAGTATGGCACATTGCTCCTGTAAAAAAAATAACTGCAACAGGAAGATCTTACAGCTAAGGAAGCAGGTGCCAGGCTTGAAGCACAAATTCAGTGACACATTAACCAGCCCCAAATTCAATCATCTCAGTTGAGGCTGGGAAGGTGGGCTTTGCTTTCCCCCCATAATCTACAGTGGTGAACAAGAGGATGGCAGTGGCAAACCAGAGGGTGGCAGTGATGAACCAGAGGGTGGCAGCCTTGAACCAGAGGGGGACAGTGCTGATCCAGAGGGTGGCAGTGGCAAACCAGAGGGTGGCAGTGATGAATCTAACACAAGATCCCTACACCTGGGATGATACATGGTCCTGGTTCCGTAATGTACGATTGATATCTCAATCGTTTTTAAGCGAATCGGAGTGTGATTCGGTCAGCCGGTATGAGATGCCCATGCTGGCCTGGGTGTCCAGAAAGGATGTTCCAAAAATTGGTGCAGTGACCGAGTGTTGAATACCCTGATGAATCTGCCGAAATTATTGGGGCAGTGAAACATGTCGGTATCAGGTACTGGTAGGCGATATTAAGCTACCAACCTACTTTTTTAACTCATCAGTACACACTAAAACGAAGAATAAAGTGATTGAGTGGGTGTGTCTGTTGATTTTATGTCACTCTGTCCCTTATGAGTTAATGTTGTAAAACTCTTTATTTTGCACCTTTACACACATTTCATTTTATGTGTTGTACCTAGTTTGTTTTCTTTTGGGACTGGAAGGCAACCGATGATGTGAAAGGGGCAGTGAGTTGGTAACATCAGCCAACATCCCCGAGGGTTGTTCGCCCGTGAGGTGCCTTCCGCTCCACCACACATTTTTTCTTAGTTTTGTGCACATGTGGTTGAGTGTGGATACATGTACTGCCGGTAAAGAAGGCAGACATTTGTTGGACATTGTCCTGGACACTGTTTGAGTTGAGAACTCACTAACCTGTTTGGAACAATAGTTTATGGGGACAATAAGACATTAGAGGATCTATACCCCACTGCGATAGATAGCAGGGGTTTACTCTGGTATGTTTGAAATAATACAACCTGAGTGATTTATACTCATGTCTGTTAAATTTATTAATTGTCCCAGGTATAGGGATCTTGTGTTAGATTGATTGCTTAGAGTGGAGGGCGATCCCTTATATACCTTTCCGTTCCCTCTTGGCTCCTTTTTGTTACTATAGGTGGCAGTGATGAACCAAAGGGTGGCAGGGAGGAACCAGAGGATGGCAGTGATCAACCAGAGGGTGGAAGTGATGAACCAGAGGGTGCTGTGATAAACCAGAGGGGGACAGTGAGGATCCAGAGGGTGGCAGTGGCAAATGAGAGAGTGGGACAGTGATGATCCAGAGGGTGGCAGTGGCAAACGAGAGGGTGGCAGTGATGAACAAGAGGGTGGCAGGGATGCACCAGAGGGTGGCAGGGATGAACCAGAGGATGGCAGGGATGAACCAGAGGGTGGCAGCCTTGAACCAGAGGGGGACAGTGATGATCCAGAGGGTGGCATTGGAGAACCAGAGGGTGGCAGTGATGAACCGGAGGGTGGCAGGGATGAACCAGAGGATGGCAGTGATGAACCAGAGGGTGGCAGCCTTAAACCAGAGGGGGACAGTGATGATCCAGAGGGTGGCAGTGGCAAACCAGAGGGTGGCAGTGATGAACCAGAGGGTGGCAGGGATGAACCAGAGGGTGCTGTGATAAACCAGAGGGGGACAGTGATGATCCAGAGGGTGGCAGTGGCAAACGAGAGGGTGGCAGTGATGAACCAGAGGGTGGCAGGGATGAACCAGAGGGTGCTGTGATAAACCAGAGGGGGACAGTGATGATCCAGAGGGTGGCAGTGATGAACCAGAGGGTGGCAGGGATGAACCAGAGGGTGGCAGGGATGAACTAGAGGATGGCAGTGATGAACCAGAGGGTGGCAGCCTTGAACCAGAGGGGGACAGTGATGATCCAGAGGGTGGCATTGGAGAACCAGAGGGTGGCAGTGATGAATCGGAGGGTGGCAGGGATGAACCAGAGGGTGGCAGGGATGTACCAGAGGATGGCAGTGATGAACCAAAGGGTGGCAGCCTTGAACCAGAGGGGGACGGTGCTGATCCAGAGGGTGGCAGTGGCAAACCAGAGGGTGGCAGTGATGAACCAGAGGGTGGCAGGGATGAACCAGAGGGTGCTGTGATAAACCAGAGGAGGACAGTGATGATCCAGAGGGTGTCAGTGGCAAACGAGAGGGTGGCGGTGATGAACCAGAGGGTGGCAGGGATGAACCAGGGGATGACAGTGATCAACCAGAGGGTGGCAGTGATGAACCGGAGGGTGGCCGCAATGAACCACAGGGTCGCTAACAGGCTGGACATGTAGAAACAACAATGTCGCGACCGTTGCGACCACACAAGTAAGTTCGCGTTCCCGAACTTGTACAAAACCCTCGCGAACTGGCAAAAACAGCAAATTCGTAAATTCGCACAAATTCGCGAATTTTGCGGATCGCGAGTTCGCAAATTCGCAAATTCACGGACCGCGAGTTCGCAAAATTCGCCCATGCTTAGTTGAGACCCCCTTGCTTTGTGGTGTTTGGATATGTGTGTACCAACAATATAGCCTACTTTTGGAGAGTTCAAATCCAGGGCCAATTTTTGGTGGTGAAAATGTAACCATCCAAGTCAGGCAATACCATATCTTCCAAGGTTGCTGACCTCATGACATGGTATTAGTAAACCTCCACCGACATGACTATCAAGCTCAAATGCAACTGTTTTTTTCCCGCTGCCAGTGCAACAGAACAGATGTGCCGCTACAATGGTAGGCTAAATATATATCAGCTATTTTCTTAGGTTGTCATGGTTCTCAGTGTCAGGCATACATATATATTTTATTTGTATTCAAAATCATTTTGCGAGGGTGGAGGTGATGAACTACATTGATGAACCTTTTTCTTTTCCTATTTTTATTTCTAACAATATTCTTACAGTAATGTATTTATTTACCAGCAACAACAGCATTTCAACTAGAAATGCTGCAGAGAAGCACAACATCAATTAGTGTTTAGGTCAGTAGTGGTTTTGATGGGAAATTGTAGAGAATGTGTAGGGGTCAATGGATGGTAAATGATGATAAAACTGTAAAAAATAAAATATATATATATATATATATTTATATATATATATATATATATATATATATATATATATATATATATATATATATATATATATATATATATATATATATATATATATTCACTGAAAAAACCATAGGTTATAGACCATATATAGTTAGGAATTAGCATTTAAAAAACCTTATTTTACTCACACAAAACCATTGAAATTCCATATATAGTTAGTTGCACTAACTATATATTGCGCACCCGCAATCCACTGCTGATCATGTCACATATTACATAATTCATGACATGGTCAGTGACATCACTGATGACATCACTGATGACATCTCAAATGACATCACTGATGACATCACTGATGACAACATCCAGTGACTATGTTTCTGTAAAGTTAAAATATGTCTTACATATTGAAGAATGAGTGGATGTATAAGTGTCTGGACGAAGGATTTAGTAGGTGCATGACTGAATGTATGAGTGAGTGATTAAATGTGTCTCACTGAGTGCATGGGTTAGTGACTAAACTGTCTTAATTTGTGCATCATTATGTCTGTTGTTCTGTAAACTGCTGCATGTGTTGATCAGTAGCTATATGAGTAACTATATGGGTTATTGATTGATTGCCCAAGTATTTGCATGGGAGACTGAGTGTGTGTGTGGCTGGATGGGAGGTGTGTGACTCTGTACAGATCAATGTGTACTTGTATCAATGATTGTATAAGAGAGTAAGTATGTGTTAGTATATGGTTGAAAACGTAAGGTGCTCTATGTTTAACTGTATAGAGTAGAAAATGGAAGTGTGATTGATTCTTTACAGGACTGACTAGGTGTGTGAGTAACTCCATGGATGAGTGGCAGAGTGTGAGTGTCTGTATAGGTGTATGAGTGCATATGATTGTGTTGTAAACATGAGTGATTGTATGTATGAATGATTGTATGGGTGAATGAGTGAAAAACAACGTATCCAGTTCAAAAGCCTTTGTCTAATTCATAAAATCCTGTACAATACTGCCCCTCAAACCTTGCTGGGACTCTGCTCCTTCTATGTCCCCTCGCGCGCCCTTCGTTCAGCCGACCTGTCACTGGCACGCACGACTAAGATCCGCAGGTGCCGAGCTGGTGGTCGCTCTTTTAGGCATCTGGCGCCGAAGCTGTGGAATTCGATTCCCCTTGGGGCTCGGGCCACTTCTAACCACTTGCTGTTCCGCAAACAGATTAAAACTTGGCTGTTCTCTTCCATCTAGCTCCACCTTCTCTGTTGTGTTGCACTGCTTCTAGGTATGTCCGCAGCGCTGGGACGCCCCATTGCTGGGGTAGCCATGCGCTATATAAGCAGGATTAACATAACTTAACATAACATAATGTGTGTGTAGACGTAGGAATCAGTGAGTACGTATGTAGTAACTAGTATTGGTGTGTCAATGGTTTCAAAAATTATACTCTGTTTTTAACACTGGGTGAAACAGAGGTTATATTAAAATGTGAAGAGATGCATTGTATTGTCACATGAATAATATCATCAGTGATGTGGTCATTGATGTCAAATGAGATGTCATCAGTGATGTCATCAGTGATGTCATTTGAGATGTCATCAGTGATGTCATCAGTGATGTCACTGACCATGTCATGAATGATGTAATATGTGACATGATCAGCAGTGGATTGCGGGTGCGCAATATATAGTTAGTGCAACTAACTATATATGGAATTTCAATGGTTTTGTGTGAGTAAAATAAGGTTTTTTAAATGCTAATTCCTAACTATATATGGTCTATAACCTATGGTTTTTTCAGTGAATTTTCAAGGTTTTGTAAATGCTAATTCCTAACTATATATGGTCTATAACCTATGGTTTTTTCAGTGAATTTCAATGGTTTTTTAATAGCAAATATCATAAGCTGTCGAATGTCAAGTACGTGGTAAGTGAAAACATTTTCGTGTTTATGCACACTGATCTGCTTTGAATGGTGCCCCCCCCCCTCATTTCTATTAGGAGTACTCTCTCTTTGCAGATAGTGAAAGGTAGTTAACGCAGGCCTTTGCCCCCGTTGTAATCCGTCGTGCCTGCTTCTCTCTCCATTTGATTGATTGTTATCCAAGTATTTACTGTTTTAGAATTAGTTCTCTTTGGTTCATTCTCTATTTACAAACAAACACAGAGTCGCAATACTCTGTTTAGTCTTTGCAGATAACGAAAAATCGTGTAAAAAAAAGAAAAGGAATCGAGCAAAATCAGTAGGCCACTAATGGGATCTCTTTTTGACCTCGCTAAAATAGAAACATTAGGAACAACCCCTCATGACAAATACAAAACTAGTGAGATGAACTGAACTCCACACAATGATGGCTGCAAAACAGCTCGGCTCCGCCACCCACCCCGCCCAAAATAACGATAAAGAGCGGCTGCCATGATTGGTTGCGGAATGGCCACGACGGAGCTACGAAATGATGCTGCTCTCATGCTAACCCCAGCTTCAGTCTGAAACATCCAGAAACACTGTAGACTACCAATTCGATCAGTTCCGGTAGCGCCCCAATGTAACCCGGTAGAGAAGAACTAGCCCTCCCCTCTTTGACTGATGGTTCTTGTTGCCTGTCCCTTCTGTTCTCATTTAACAGAACTATTTAGCCTGCTGAAAGGGGTTGTGTTCCGACCGCTGGTTGGTGGAGACATTTTGACTATATTCTGGACCTGCATTGTCGCGTAATGCGTCATATGACGCGCCGCGTTAGCGCATCCGGAAGTCATCCGGGGCGCGCAGCGCGTAACGTAAGCATAACAAGTCATGTGACTTGTTAATAAAACTTTTCATTGGTTCATTTTACTTTTCTTATTGTAATGATGAAAGGCTTGGTCATATGACCTAAAAATTACGCTTTTCATTACTTCCGAACATTATTTTTTCTTAAATATATGTTATAATGTTCCAGACTAATGTACTTTCCCGGAAATTTTACAACTGTCCTGCAAGTAAAATATATTCTTTTTTCGAGAAAAAGAGCGTTTCTTCGTCCCATGATGGAGCCGTTGAGCAAAAGAGGGTCGACCTGCTGTCTTAGTCGCCGATACGCCTGAATATGAGATTCTTATCGATCACTTTATGTTGCAGGAATAGAAAACACAACAGCCCTTGACCATTTATCTTTACTGCGTTCCTTCGTATTATACCTTTTACCCTTCATGTAATTGGTCTGCTTTATTTCACTTGCCTTTTAATGATTCTAAAACAGTGACTATTATTACAAACTTTACCAATGTATATACTACTACCATGTTTTCTTTTAAAAACCTTTATTGTGAAAATTTCATTATACAAATACGAGCCTATAACCACGTGGGCCTGCCACGGAGCAAACTGTAATCGTATGTGATGAATAGACATTTACACTGTAGAGGAACGTAACGGGCGGGCCATTAGGTTGCAAGAACTAAGGTGTCTAACAGTTACGGAATCGGTGGACGTACATTTTATAATTAAAATACGACAGGGCCAGTTACAATAAAATTATCTAGATATACAGTTGCGGGCAAGTACCATGGGTGACGTTAATTCGAACTTTCAACAGTACAGTAATCAATAACACATCAGAACTTAATATCAATAGGGATGTCGAAATATTCAATCAATTCTCGTCCCCGCCCGCCATGTGCTTCAAAACTGCATACGTATCTCGTGATTTCAAGGTTCTGCAACCAGTACACAACAAGGAGTTACGAGTCCCATTTATTCCGGCGCCATTTTGGGCGAGGACGGGCAGGTCCAGGATATAGTCAAAATGTCTCTACCAACCATCGACTATGATGATGTTCATATGCTGTATTTATTAGAGTAACACTCATCTGTCCACATGAAATTAATTTGCCACAATCTAAACATGTCATTTTAATCTTTCCAAAGTTCTTCTAAAAATTTGGGACCGTTTCCCTTGCCTCTGAAGCTCTCAGTGCCACTTCTTTGATGAATGTACTAGCAGGTCAGGGGTTCTCCTCCAAATCTCTCTTTTATGCAGCACTATAATTAATTGGTGCCACCTCTCCATATGACGATGCATGGTATAGTTACCACTACTATATTTTTTTTCGGTTCCTCTGGAGAGTTCATCGTGGCAGATGAAGCGTGTAACGTACCGGGCATTTACCTTTTTTTGCATGTACAGGAAAGGAAAAAAAAATCGAGCGTCCGAGTTCTAAGGTGTCCCAGGGCCATTTTAGTGGAGGACATGATACAGCGATAATGCCCTGGATAAGGACACTTCCTTCGGGCACCCCACGCCGTCTTTCGGCGCAGCATTGTAGGATGGCCACACCAGTGCGGCAACTTGCTAGACACCACCTCGGTGCCATCCGGATCTCGGCGCCCCACTGCAGATGAACTGCCTCCACATGGAGAAGCGGGAGAGGCTCGTTTGCGCCGCCTCCCCCCCCCCTTCGGGCACCCCACGCCGACTTTCGGCGCAGCATTGTAGGATGGCCACACCAGTGCGGCAACTTGCTGGACACCACCTCGGTGCCAACCGAATCTCAGCGCCTTGTGTTGTCTTCCATTCCGAAAATATTGTTGGCAGCATTTTGAAAGGAAAGACAAACAGCCGTTTGTGGCCCTCACTACACCGTTCTCCTAGTGAGTCTCACATTGTTACATTTAGGAAGAATGTTGAAGAGTAGTATGTTGAAAATCTGAAGCCATTGTTATACAAACTCTCAACCAGCCTTGGATGGAAAAATCCTGAAGAATGTACAAACTGAAAACCAGTTTTTCTCTGTATAGCATCAGCAGCAACGCTTGAGTCAGCTTTGTGTGAAGCCGCCATTTTGATTCAATCAATAGCGTCCCCCTGCACACATTCAGGGACCTGGTCGTGTCTTCAGGTCAAACGGATTGTGGGACAAGATGCACAAAGGAAAAGGAAAAAAGTTCCGCCGGACCCCGGGAGGTGGCCGCCTATGTCATGGGCGATCTTAGGCCACACCAGGGCAATAGTGAAGCTGCAGCAGGTGCAAATAAGCTTCAGACAGTGTTACAAGCGCTGCTCAGAACTCTCAACTATGACACCACCTCGGTGCCATCCGGATCTTGGCGCCTTGTGCTGGTTCCGGCCTATTCACACATCGGTCCGCTACTGACGCCACCTCACAGGCCAACGGGGCACCCCACGCCGACTTTCGGCGCAGCATTTTAGGATGGCCACACCAGTGCGGCAAATTGCTGGACACCACCTCGGTGCCATCCAGATCTCGGCGCGTTGTGCTGCCTTTGGCCCCATTCGCACATCAGTCCGCTACTGACGCCATCTCACAGGCTAATGGGGCGCCCCACGCCGACTTTCAGCATTGTAGGATGACCACACCAGTACAGCAACTTGCTAGACATCACCTCGGTGCCATCCGGATCTCGGCGCCCCACTGCAGATGAAGTGCCTCTCAACTATGAAACCACCACTGTGACATCCGGATCTTGGCGCGTTGTGCTGCCTTCGGCCTATTCGCACATCGGTCCGCTACTGACGCCATCTCACAGGCTAATGGGGCGACCCACGCCGAGTTTCAGCATTGTAGGATGACCACACCAGTGCAGCAACTTGCTAGACATCACCTCGGTGCCATCCGAATCTTGGCATCTCAACGCCTAGTGGTATCTTCCATACAGAAAATATTGTTACGCTACCTTTGGCCCCATTCGCACATCAGTCCGCAACTTAGACATCACCTCGGTGCCATCCGGATCTTGGCATCTCAGCGCCTTGTGGTGTCAGTCAGAAAATATTGTTGCGCTGCCTTTGGCCCCATTCGCACATCAGTCCGCTACTGACACCATCTCACAGGCCAACAGGGCGCCCCACGCCGACTTTCAGCATTGTAGGATGGCCACACCAGTGCGGCAACTTACTAGACACCACCTCGGTGCCATCCGGATCTTGGCGCGTTGTGCTGCCTTCGGCCTATTCGCACATCAGTCCGCTACTGACGCAAACTCACAGGCCAACGGGGCGCCCCACGCCGACTTTCAACATTGTAGGATGGCCACACCAGTGCTGCAACTTGCTGGACACCACCTCGGTGCCATCCGGATCTTGGCGCGCTGTGTTGCCTTCGGCCTATTCGCACATCGGTCCGCTACTGACGCCGCCTCACGTGCCAACGTATTTTCTCCGCATTTTATACCCTATGCCGCATAACAGGTCATGTGACTTGTTTATAAAACTTTTCATTGGTTCATTTTACTTTTGGTTTCCTAATGATGGAAGGCTTGATCATGTGACCTAAAAACAACACTTTTCATTGGATGAAAACTTTTTTTTTTTCCAAACGATGAAAGCCCCACCTTGTTTCTGGATGTTTCAGACTGAAGCTGGCGTCAGCATGAGAGCACCACCATCTCGTAGCTCCGTCGTGGTCATTCCGCGACCAATCATGGCAGCCGCTCCCCACCAGAAGCCTGCAGGAGTCGGGGCCCCCAAAACTTTTGATGAATCCTCAAGGCGGAGGGGACGCTTTCGAGAATGGGGTCCAAGACCTAGCAGACAAGCGTCCGATTTCCAAGGTGTCCCAGGGCCATTTCAGTGGACCAGGCCCAAAAAGGAAAGAGCCTGCCGCCATTTTGAGAGTCCTGTGACAGCCGCCTATCGCTGCACCGCAAGAGTGGGCGCAACTCAGCTGAATTGCGGCTTTTGACACAGTGGACCAAAAACGGACGGAATGGCAACTGAAACGGTAAAGGGGCGCCCCACTACAACAGATGACACTCCACCTGGAGAGGCCCGTTCACGCCGCCTCCCCCGGGGCGCCCCACGCCGTTATTCGGAGCAGCATTGTAGGATACCAAAACCAGTGCGGCAACTTACTGGACATCACCTTGGTGCCATCGTTCTGCTGCCTTGGAACTATTCGCACAACAGTTTGCTACTGAAGACCCACCCCCCGCGACGCCCCACGCCGTTATTTGCTGGGTGGCAACTTACTAGACATCACTTTCGTGTCATCTAGATTTCAGCGCGTTCTGCTGCCTTGGAACTATTCGCACAACAGTTTGCTACTGATGACCCGCCCCACGCCGGAAATCTGGACGTTGTGCTGCGTTGGGACTATTCGCACAGCCGACCGCTACTTCGTTGTTTTTCCCTAAAAATGTTTATATGTTATTACTATTTTTGTTTTCTTGTATATATTTATAAATTATTAAAGTTTTATAATCTTACTACTTTGTCGGAGTGCTATATATTTTTAATGTGACACATAATTGTAAAAACTTTGATGTACAAAGAGTCATCCCTGGAATCTTCCGCTTCACGCTCGGTCCCCTCCCCAATCACAATACAGGATGGTTTTCAGATAATAGCAACGCTTCTGCTGTGACGGATCTCATCGAGTGTGGGCCTTGATCTACTATAACTCCTTTGAAGAGGGGTGAATCTTTACAGCTGTGGCCATAAACTACATCTGCAGGGCTAGCTGATACCCTAGGACCAGCCTGGACAATCGGACACAGAGGAAAAGGAGTGTCAGAGGGTGCAGTAGTGAATAGAGCGAAAGGGAGGTGTCGGGCGGGCACAGGGTGTGATTCTCAGGAAAGAGCAGCGCAGATGGGGGGAGGTTTATTACCCATGCATAAGACAGAGAGCGGGGGTGACCACTGCCTGGGGGAGATGCTTGCGAGGGTGGGGAGCCATGCTAAGGATCGACAGCGTGCACAGAGTGGGTCTGGTCAAGGCATCTAAAATGGCTGCCGTGCACGACAAAAGTGTGGCATTTGAAAAAAGACAAGATGGCGCAGACAATGTTTTTCAACACTTCCTGATTTCCTTCGAATCGAACGTTAACAGACGTTGGGGCATATTACCAAAGTTAAGCGATATTTATCCCTAACGATGCATTGCAAAGATTTTTTTACCGTCAGAAATTATCGCAGATAAACCTTGCTATTATCAAAGTTTATCGCAAATACGATAAAAACCGACCGCAATGCATTAATATCGCTGAAAACTCAGCGATATTCATGCATTACCGAGCTAATCCTCTTAGCCATGTTATCCACCTCCCATAGGATAACATGGCTAAGAACTGCTCAGGGCAGCTGTTACTTTTTGGAGATATTCGCGCTTATCTCGAATATTTCCAAAAGTTGATAATAGGAGATAGCGATGTTAGCGACTGTTTCCAGTCGCTAACATCTTGGCATGCCCACTTTGCATGTCATTAGTGATAAATATCACTCACATGCAAAGTGGGGCCCAAGATGGTCGCTATCTCCTACTAGCCGTCGCTAACTGGTGTTAGCAACAGCTAGGTAATACAGATATAATTTTATCTCCGCGAAGCGGAGCGCTGTTACAGATATATATCTTGTTTTTGAACGTTAATTTCTCAAAATGCACTGAAGCACATATATTGAGACCTAGCAAAGGCACATCGGGCTACCAGTCCCTAATATTTTACCAAGTTTCGTGCAAATCCATTCAGCCGTTCGATTATTATTATTATTTATTTTTTTTGCCCCGCGGGGCCCTTTTAAAACCTCCACATCAAACCTAGGGGATCAGCGAGGATCTACTATGCCCCCTTATGGTCATTTGCCCCTTCGCTTTGGCCTCCTCTTGTCTCTCGATCCTACCGAGAGACAAGATGGCGGCCGCTACGGACTGTTTGGAATGTTTACAGACACCGGAGAGCCAATCAGCTTCGCTTCGCAAAGCTCCGTAACGCGAAAAGTACGCGAAGCGGTGCGCTGTTACAGATATATATCTTTTTTTGAACGTTAATTTCTCAAAATCCACTGAAGCACATATATTGAGACCTAGCAAAGGCACATCGGGCTACCAGTCCCTACAATTTTGCCAAGTTTCGTGCAAATCCATTCAGCCGTAAGATTATTATTATAATTTTTTTTTTTTGCCCCGCGGGGCCCTTTTAAAACCTCCACATCAAACCTAGGGGGTCAGCGAGGATCTACTATTCCCCCTTATGGTCATTTGCCCCTTCGCTTTGGCCTCCTCTTGTCTCTCGATCCTACCGAGAGACAAGATGGCGGCCACTACGGACTGTTTGCGGCCACTACGGACTGTTTGGAATGTTGACAGACGCCGGAGAACCAATCAGCTTCGCTTCACAAAGCTCCGTTGCGCGAAAAGTACGCGTCCTAGGCCGCTGCCCGGTCCGCGCTTACAGATATATATCTTTTTTTAAACGTTAATTTCTCAAAATCCACTGGAGCACATATATTGAGACCTACAAAAGGCACATCGGGCTACCAGTCCCTACAATTTTGCCAAGTTTCGTGCAAATCCATTCAGCCGTTCGGGCTAAAAGTGAGGCCAACCGCCCTATGGAAATTAACATGGGAAAAACGCGTTTTGGGACCCCCCTTTTTTCTCGGCCCCCCCTTGACGAACCCCCCCCACATTTTCAAAGGCTGCTCAGAAACAAAATGTGCCATTTTCCTGAAAATTTCAGCCAATTCCGTCCACAAACGGCAAAGTTATTAGACATAGAATTTTCAAAAATCCCATAGAGAAAAAATCCTAACTATATATACCTACTGGCGACCGCCAGTAGGTAATATATATATATATATATTCTTTCATACCATACTTGTACGATTGGAAGAAGGCGCTGACTCCGTGGGTCTGAATCCAAACTTTTATTCAAGGATCAGTGTCTGCTTAGACGCGTTTCGGCGTTGCCGCCTTGTTCACTATATATATTCACTGAAAAAACCATAGGTTATAGACCATATATAGTTAGGAATTAGCATTTAAAAAACCTTATTTTACTCACACAAAACCATTGAAATTCCATATATAGTTAGTTGCACTAACTATATATCGCGCACCCGCAATCCACTGCTGATCATGTCACATATTACATCATTCATGACATGGTCAGTGACATCACTGATGACATCACTGATGACATCTCAAATGACATCACTGATGACATCACTGATGACAACATCCAGTGACTGTATGTTTCTGTAAAGTTAAAATATGTCTTACATATTGAAGAATGAGTGGATGTATAAGTGTCTGGATGAAGGATTTAGTAGGTGCGTGACTGACTGTATGAGTGAGTGATTAAATGTATCTCACTGAATGCATGGGTTAGTGACTAAACTGTCTTAATTTGTGCATCATAATGTCTGTTGTGATGTAAACTGCTGCATGTGTTGATCATTAGCTATACGAGAGGCTATATGTGTTATTGATTGGTTGCCCAAATATTTGTATGGGAGATTGAGTTTGTGTAGGGGTGGCTGGGAGGTGTGTGACTCTGTGCATAGATGTGTGAGCAGTTGATTCACTAGGTGAATGAGTTCAAGAGTGCATGTGGAAACAGCTACATGGGCAGTTGACTGTGTGCATGAGTGTATTGATGAGTGAATGGATATCTCAATGCTACATGTCATAGTAAGTACATATGTAAAACACAGTACATGTGAGAGTTGGCATATATAAATAACTGTGCATGAGAGCCACTGAATGTGTGAGTGGTTGTATGGATCATTGTGAACTTGTATCAGGGATTGTATAAGAGAGTAAATATGTGTTAGTATATGTTTGAATAAGTAAGGTGTGTATAACTGTATAGTTGAAGAAATGGAGGTGAGATTGTTTATTTGCATGACTGACTAGGTGTGTGAGTAACTCCATGGATGAGTGACAGTGTGTGAGTGTCTGTATACACTGAGTGTATCTAAGGTTATATTAGACTCTGAAGAGGTTTATCGTATTAGCACAAGAATGATGTCAAATGAGATGTCATCATTGATGTCATCAGTGATGTCATTTGAGATGTCATCAGTGATGTCATCAGTGATGTCACTGACCATGTCATGAATGATGTAATATGTGACATGATCAGCAGTGGATTGCGGGTGCGCGATATATAGTTAGTGCAACTAACTATATATGGAATTTCAATGGTTTTGTGTGAGTAAAATAAGGTTTTTTAAATGCTAATTCCTAACTATATATGGTCTATAACCTATGGTTTTTTCAGTGAATTTTCAAGGTTTTGTAAATGCTAATTCCTAACTATATATGGTCTATAACCTATGGTTTTTTCAGTGAATTTTCAAGGTTTTGTAAATGCTAATTCCTAACTATATATGGTCTATAACCTATGGTTTTTTCAGTGAATTTTCAAGGTTTTGTAAATGCTAATTCCTAACTATATATGGTCTATAACCTATGGTTTTTTAAGTGAATTTCAATGGTTTTTAATAGCAAATATCATACACTGTCGAATGTCAAGTACGTGGTAAGTAAAAACATTTTCGTGTTTATGCACACTGATCTGCTTTGAATGCTGCCCCCCACCCCTCATTTCTATTAGGAGTACTCTCTCTTTGCAGATAGTGAAGGGTAGTTAACGCAGGCCTTTGCCCCCGTTGTAATCCGTCGTGCCTGCTTCTCTCTCCATTTGATTGATTGTTCTCTTTGGTTCATTCTCTATTTACAAACAAGCACAGAGTCGCAATACTCTGTTTAGTCTTTGCAGATAGCGAAAAATCGTGTAAAAAAACAAAAGGAATCGAGCAAAATCAGTAGGCCACTAATGGGATCTCTTTTTGACCTCGCTAAAATAGAAACATTAGGAACAACCTGTTGAAAATAGCAATGTGTATGTACATAAGCGGCGTTCATTTCTGTTCACAGTACCCCTTGTTGATTGTTTGAATCGAGCATTGAATTGTTCGAAGTTGGTTCTCTTAAGGATCTTCTCTGCCTGCAAACGAGGAAGAATAGGAATATTCTCTCTCCCTTTGAAGATAGTGAAGGGTAGGTAACGCAAGCCTTTAACACGTCGTACCTATTTCATTCCTCATTGATTGATTGATTGTCCGAACATTGACTGTTTGGGAATTAGTTCTTTTTGGAGGTATTCCCTGTTTGCAAATAAACGTAGGAAAATCTTTGGAAGTAGTGAAAGGGTACGTAATGCGGACCTTTCTCCCCCGTTGTAATCTGTCATGCCTATCTACTCCCCACTGATTGATGCACCTGTTTCACCCGGACCATTTACTAGAGATAGGTCATCTGGCCCGACCAGAGAGCACCCCTAGTGAAAAGGACATATGCAATAATAACGAAGTGATCACTGTATCCTGTTAACAGAAACTTTAGCATGAAACAACCTGGAAAGAAAAGAATAGGAAAACGAAAATCAGTAGGCCACTGATGAACTTTTTATTAAATAACAAACAAAGAAACGATAACAATACGTAATGATAAAACCTATTATTGTCCTAGAAACAAGAAACGTTAGAAGTAAGCCCGTAATAAGAAACCTGAAAACATCGCCCCTCACTGCCCCAAAACGTGTCTGTCCCACCGCCTGCCACGGCCAAATAACGGCAAACTGGGAAAGATAGAAGTCAGCAGACATCCGCCCCATTCTAGAAACTTCCAAAGGGCAACAGGTTTTCGGCTACGCCCAGCCGGAAGCAACACATATAAGGCGGGTCCTGCTGCCACGCCTCGGCCAGGAGATCATCACGTAGGGTGTAGCCGGAGGAGAGGCCGAGGCCAGCGGGACCCGGCCAGGGGGATTGACAACACTGGAGAGTTTCAGGGGGGGGAATGTCCGTGTCCTCGACCCTCCCCTCTCTCTCCCAGTCCGGCCGCGGTGGCCCTTGAGAGTTGCAGGTTGGCCCTCCACACTCTCTCCCGGTCCGGCCACCAACGGCCGGGGGCTGGGGCCGACGGGATCCGGCTGCAGCCGATGAGCCAAGGAACCCGTTCATGGGGTCAGAGCAAAGGGCGTCCGGCCGCCATCCACCGGATGTGCGGCCCAAAGACGGACGGGACATTTCTTCTTTCTTTTATAATGGCTGCGACAACACTGGGGGGGGGATGTCTTGCACATGCCTCCGACCCCCCCCTCATCCTCATCGCCTGGTCCGGCCATAACAAATGTCAAGCGAGACGCCGTGGGGTGCACTGGGAGGGAGAGACGATGCGAACAGGCCTCTCCCGCCTCCCCAGGTGAAGGCTTCCCAGCTGCACCCTCAGCGCTCCAGGCGCCCGGAAAAGGGTTCTTCCACTGTGGCGGTGCTGCAACGTCTCGCCCGGCAGGGTGGAGCCCGTCCGCTCATTTGACCCCGCGATCGCCAGTAGCTACCGAACTCTCAAAATGGCGGTCGACCTGGCAAGAGCGGGCCCAGCATAAAGAAATGGCCCGGTCACTGGTTGACTCCACCACCGTAGTCCTCCACGACCTTGAAGATTCTAGAGGAGCCGCGGGAGTTTCCGACCCCCGCAGACACCCCCGATGGGGAATGACTGCCATGATCGCCCGTGGAGTGACGAAACTGTATCCGCGGGACGTCGGCGCTCCCATGCTGCCACCAGCCTCAGTTTGAATGACTAGAATCCTGCAGACCTCAGTTCCGGTGAAAGCACAGTGTGACCCGGTAGGAAAAATTGTTGCACCCCCTCCCCTTTTTGACTGATAGTTCAAACCACCGATCCTTTCCTTTGCCCTTTTACCGGAACTATGGACTGCCTCCCCCTCTTTTACATTTTCTAGAGAAAACAAAACATTAACCACTACATTAGCATAGCAGTTGACACCAGAACTGTTTTCAAATTGAAAACCAACAACATCTTCAACAGAATCCTTTTTGTTTCTGCTGTGACCCTGCTACAGCACAGGCATTGTCCCCAGCAGTAATTCGACAATGCCGATAAGTATAGCTGTGGTGCCTACTGGACTCACTCACCCCCGCGGCGCCCCACGCCGTTATTTGCTGGGCGGCAACTTACTAGACATCACCTTCGTGACATCCAGATTTCAGCGCTTTCTGCTGCCTTGGAACTATTCGCACAACAGACCGCTACTGACAATCCACCCCCCGGGACTCCCCACGCCGGATACCCAAATCAGTGCGGCACCCAGGCAACATCTTCTGAATTTTCATAATTTGAAAGAACTAGTAACATGTCCTCATCAGGAATTTCCTCATGAAAAGTCTGCAATGATGATTCTTGTAACTCTATGGTCTCCAAACATTCGATAAATTCGCCATCAAGAGATTGATCAAAAAAATCATTCAAGTCATCTCCTCATTGTGAGAATATTTCATTATTGGTGCTGTCAATTTCAATAAATGTATTGGATAATTCAAAAGAAATTGCCACGGTCTCTTCGTTGTTTAAATGTTTTTACTGTTTTTGTTTTGTTGTATATATTTATAAGTTATTAAAGTTTTATAATCCTACTACTTTGTTGGAGTGCTATATATTTTTAATATGACACATAATTGTAAAAACTTTGATGTACAAAGAGTCATCCCTGGAATCTCCCGCTTCAGGCTCGGTCCCCTCCCCAATCACAATACAGGATGGTTTTCAGATAGTAGGAACACGTGTGGTGTGACGGATCTCATCGGGTGTGGGCCTTGATCTACTATAACTCCTTTGAAGAGGGGTGATTCTTTACAGCTGGGGCCATAAACTACATCTGCAGGGCTAGCTGATAGCCTGGACAATCGGACACAGAGGAAGAGGAGTGTCAGAGGGTGCGGTAGTGAATAGGGCGAAAGGGAGGTGTCGGGCGGGCACAGAGTGTGATTCTCAAGGAAGAGCAGCGCAGATGGGGGGAGGTTTATTGCCCATGCATAACACAGAGAGCGGGGGTGACCAGTGCCTGGGGAAGATGCTTGCGAAGGTGGGGAGCCATGCTAAGGATCGACAGCGTGCAGAGAGTGGGTCTGGTCAAGGCATCTAAAATGGCTGCCGTGCACGACAAAAGTGTGGCATTTCAAAAAAGGCAAGATGGCGCAGACAATGTTTTTCAACACTTCCTCATTTCCTTCGAATCGAACGTTAACAGACGTTGGTGCATATTACCAAAAATAAGCGATATTTATCGCTAACGATGCTTAGCAACGAATTTTTTACCGCTAAGCATCGTCAGAAATTATCGAAGATAAACCTTGCTATTATCAAGGTTTATCGCAAATGCGATAAAAAACGGCCGCAATGCATGAATATCGCTAAAAAGTCAGCGATATTCATGCATTACCGAGCTAATGCTCTTAGCCATGTTATCCACCTCCCATTGGATAACATGGCTAAGAACTGCTCAGGGCAGGTGTTAGTTTTTGGAGATATTCGCGCTTAGCGCGAATATCTCCAAAAGTTGGTAATAGGAGATAGATATCTTGCATGTTGTAATGCAAGTTATTGTGGTATATGGAACTCATACCATAATCTCTCAGGAAAGCAGAAACTGATCCTTTTGGGACCGCCTGAGAAGGCCTAGGAGGTGAGGGGTACTCTACTTTGCCCCCTTTTCACGTTCCGAACTATTTTTTTTTACTCTCTTCTGTAATTACACAAAATGGCAGCGATAAGATGCATCAGAGACAGAAAGTGAGAGAAAGGAGGCCGGAGATGAAGAAGAGATGTCAAATACACATTGGAGATAATATAGTGGGAGAAGGAAAGTAAATATGAGTAAACTTACCATGTAACATAAAAATGTTGCACTCTATACTATAAGTCTCATTTTATACTACAATCACTTCGCTACAACCTCATAAATTAAAAATAAAAATGAATAATGTCTCAAACAATTTTTGATTTCTAAATATAAATTTATTCTTCTGAATTTTCAAAATTTGAAAGAACTAGTAACATGTCCTCATCAGGAATTTCCTCTTCAATCATCTCATCTGGAATCTCCTCATGAAAAGTCTGCAATGATGATTCTTCTAACTCTATGGTCTTCAAACATTCGATAAATTCGCCATCAACAGATTGATCCAAAAAATCATTCAAGTCATCTCCTCCTTGTGACAATATTTCATTATTGGTGCTCTCAATTTCAATACATGTAGTGGATAATTCAAAAGAAATTGCCACGGTCTCTTCATTGTGAGCCATTTTATTTTGAAATTGCTTGCTGTAAATTGCAGAAAAAAATAATCACTTTCATTTATCGTTTTTAGTAATACATAATATAAAACTAACTTTATCAAGTATTTAGTATAACAGAAGGACTGTAAATAAATAACAGAAAACATTTTTCAAATTATCTTCAAGTGTACAACATAGTTCCCCTTACAAATTAACAACTCACCTTTTTAAAAGTAGGAGAAGTGTTAGTACTGTGTAAATCAAACACCAGCAATTGACCACCAAAAATTCCTCACAAATGTACCTCAGACAGTAGTATCACAAAATGGCTGTGGTTTCCTCTCATTTTAGATATATACATAACCAATTAACTTTCATCACACACAAATACAAAACCAAAGTAACATTTTAATTGGTTCTAAATTTCAACACTTTCAAATGTGTTTTCCCCATGCAATTTTCCATAGGACATTTAGATACGTCTACAGCCTGAATGGCTAAACGGAATTACACCAAACTTGGCAAAATGGTACATCGAACCTAGGAGGTCAGGGAGGATCTACTATGCCCCCTTATGGTCATTTGCCCCTTCGCTTTGGCCTCCTCTTGTCTCTCGATCCTACCGAGAGACAAGATGGCGGCCGCTACGGACTGTTTGGAATGTTTACAGACGCCGGAGAACCAATCAGCTTCGCAAAGCTCCGTAACGCGAAAAGTACGCGAAGCGGAGCGCTGTTACAGATATATATCTTTTTTTGAACGTTAATTTCTCAAAATCCACTGGAGCACATATATTGAGACCTAGCAAAGGCACATCGGGCTACCAGTCCCTACAATTTTGCCAAGTTTCGTGCAAATCCATTCAGCCGTTCGGGCTAAAAGTGAGGCCAACCGCCCTATGGAAAACTCAATGTTAAAAACACGTTTTGGGACCCCCCTTTTTTCTCGGCCCCCCCTTGACGAACCCCCCCCAAATTTTCAGGGGCTGCTCAGAAACAAAATGTTCAATTTTCCTGAAAATTTCAGCCAATTCCGTCCACAAACGCCAAAGTTATTAGACATAGAATTTTCAAAAATCCCATAGAGAAAAAATCCTAACTATATATACCTACTGGCGACCGCCAGTAGGTAATATATATATTTACAGTGTGGACAGCTTCTTGTAACACTGTAGTGGAGTGTAAATTGTTACGCTGTTATAGTGTGATGAATTGTTCCTTTAGGCCAATCTTCAATGAGTTCAGCACATGAACTGAGCACAGCTCATTAGTAAAGAGTTCCAGTCTGGGGGATCTATTATGGAGGGCTCGAATCTAAATATCCTTCATGAAGGTTTAGGTTGACAAGGAGATTTTGACTAATTGAATAAATGTTAGAAGAATCTACAAGACTAATATTTTAATGGTGTATGTGGTAATATGGATTGAAGTACAATACAATGTGTTGAGTTTGGAATCTGGAGACCTAACCTCTATTTCGGGTTTCCTATTAATCCAACCTGGGTGAAGGTGAGACAAATATTTCGTCTCTGTTTGGCTTTCGGGGACGTAGCTTTTGAGGGTGAGGGGGAATGTAACACCCCCCACCTCAATATTTACTGTCAGTAAGGTAACATGTTCTAGATGGCTGGCAGGCAGGGTGACTGTTCAGCTATTGCATGAGTAGAGCAAAGGGCTCAGGGCCGGGCGCAGGCTGTGCATTGACAGGCCCCTTTCACATTGACCCCATATAATTCATCAATCAATCAATCAGGATTTGTAGAGCACTGCAGTCTCGAGATGCTGGGAGAACATTCTGCCTGTACTCCTATTGGTTGAACATCTGGGCTTGAGGTTCTTTCTGAACTGCCGGAGAGATAGTAAGAGTCTGAGATGCAGCTGAAGGTTGTTCCAGATCTTATGCGCCAGGTGGGAGAAGGAGCAGCCTTCATTGCTAGTCCAGCAGATGCATCAGGTGGCTGCTATGGAGAGGGGTCGGAGTGGAGTTTCCTGGTAAGTTGGTGGAAGTTCATTCGTTTGTTGAGGTATTGGCTCAGACTGTCGGATTCACAGACAAAACATATGTGCCTGATGGGGTATCCTCTATCTCTCACAGAAGTTGCTTTACTCGGGTAGATAGAATAAAACAGACAAACTTGCCTGCGCTCGATCTGAGGAGTAATCTTTCCTGCTCTGTTCCTTTGATATTCATTTGGATCTTATGCATCCCCAAGAACCCTGCTGCCGTCAAACAGTGGGATGGTTGGCTTGCCTTTTAGTGCCTGGGAAAGGTGTCAAACAGTGGGGTGGTTGGCTTGCTTGTTGGTGCCTGGGGGAAGTTGTTTTGGCTGCTGCTTTCTTTCCACAGAAAAGCGTATATCTGCTACAGCAAGTAGAGAAAAATAAACATTTATGTTTATATGTGTTTGAATGTGAGTTTGTGTAAGTGTGTATACATGAATATGAGCATGAGTGAATGCACAAGTGTGAGCAGCATATGACTATGTGAACATGTTGACGCAACAGTGTGTGTGCACAATTGTGTGTGCAGGTGAGTGTGCATGGTCGGACTGGCCTATAGGGCAATCAGTGAGTACTCGATGGGTTGGTCTGACAGGTCATTATGTGGCCAGGATTTAGGCTGGTTGTGGGCCAATTTTATGATCTGCTGGGGCATTTTTTACTGTTGTTTTCCTGATATTAAAATAAAGATTGCCTGCATCCAGCTCAAATTCTCAGAGTCTTCTAACCATGCAGAACAATTAAACTATGTATTTTAACAAATTCAAAACTGCCCCAATTCGCAAAACACGGCTACTTTTTATCCCACCTCAACACTGTGAGTGTGAAGTTGAATTTGTGTGCATTACAGTGTGCTCATGAGTGTGTGTGCACAAGCTGGTATGGAGATGATAGTGCGTATGTGTGTACATGAGTGTGTATGTGCTTGTGAGTGTTTCTGTGTGTGTGTCGACATGACTATGTGCGCGTAGACATCTGTGTTTGAATCTCAGAAGCTTCACTCAGACTTTCATGCTTCCAAGGTCAATAAAATGAGCACCACTGAGTTGGGGTAAAAGGGTGCTTTTGCAAATGCATGTTAGATTGTTATTAGGAGCTTATAAAGCGCACTTATACCCAAAGACGTCCTGGCGCTACACACTGACTCCTAAAGAACACAAGGGGGTCTAATCCCTGAATAACTAGATCTTCAGCCCCTTTCTAAAAGAGAGGAGCTCCGAGGTATTCCTGAGATGCGCCGGCAGGCTATTCCAGGCTTTTGCTGCACAGTAGGAAAAGCAGTTTCCTCCCCAACTGGCCTTTTTTATTCGGGGCACCGCAACTAGCCTGCCTTCAGAGGAGCGCAACGCTCACCCCCGCATGTACCATTCGAAACCACCTACTCAAAAACTCTGGGCCACGGCCCAGAGCCTTAAATTGTGCTCGTATTATTACCGGCAGCCAGTGCAGTTGCTGGAGTCCCTCTCGTACGAAGGCAAACCTTGGGATCCCTATCAGCAGTCTCGCTGCCGCGTTTTGTACCCACTGTAATCTATACATACGTTTTTTTTTCAGATTCAGGTACAAACCTTTACAGTAGTCCAAGCGCAACAAAATGAGGGCTGAGACTGCTATCCTGAAACCATCGACTGGAGGAAAACATTTAATTTTTCACAATATCCTAAGGATATGGAAGCAGGTTGAAACCACTCCGCTAACCTGATCCTCGAAATCAAGTTTCTGGTCCATGATCACACCCAAATTCTTTGCCTTACCAATGGGGGCTGGTAGCTTTTCCATGGCTTCAGGCCACAAGTCAGGTGTCCAGATGTTAGGGTTGTTCCCAAAGATGATGACCTCGGTCTTCCCTGCATTGAATTTAAGGCAGTTAGAGGCCATCCAGCCAGCAATGTCTTTCAGACAGTCATGGCACCTCGCGGCCATATCCACTTGGGACCCTTGCTTGCATTAGCAAAATTATTTATTTGTAAGTCATGAATGGCTAAGTGAATGGATTCTCTGAGGAGTGAGCTAGGTGCATTAGCATATGTATGTCTGTGTGTATGTCATTCAAAGTATGGAGCAATAGTTTGGAGCTTGGAGCAGTGCATATCAAAATACTTTTGGAAAGGCTCCTCCTGGGTTAAGAGGTATGGAATGGAATACTACGCAATAGGGCAACTTTCCTGATTGTAGTGACTGAAGCCTCTGCAATTTGAGGCACCAAGTAAAGATTTCAAGGACACCTGCACATTGTACCTGACAACCTGGAGATTGCAGATGCTGTCTGAGTAAAGGAAAGTAATGGTTGTGAAGCTGATACAGTGGTCCAAGTGATGAACTCTAGAGTAGTTACTGTGCCTGGAGAGCTTCCTCTCCTGCAGCAAAACAAGAAACCTTTCTTATTATTTCAAGTCTAGCAGATGAAAGATGCTCACCAACAATTAAATTGGGGAATGTCCAATCTGCTCTATTTAGGTGTCTGCAAATGTACATTTAGAGTGTTTACAATAGTATATAGTTTAAATGGAAATGATAGAACATCAGCCACATTTTGATAGATGTCCCTCATCTCCAAACTATAAATAGTCACATGTCTTCTTCCCATTCTCCCAAATAGATTACTATACTAAACCACAGACTCATTCCCTACCTCCATAATGCTGGACATCATGCCTATGTATTGAGATATTTTCCATGATGGACTTTGAGGTTATATGATGACACAAAGGTTTTTGTAAATACTTTGGACGTGTAGAGAATACTGGTGAGTCTCTGTAACTCTCCCTGCAATACTGAACACAAGATGTATGATTCCTTTCTAGTCAGCCCATGTTCCTCTGCTTTGAAAGCCAAAAAAGCCTATTCAGCGGGGTGCCATGAAGTCTAACTGTGGCACACACTAAATAAGTATTCATCCATGGTCACTGGTTCCCAAAATATCAGAGTCTGAAGTTTCTCTGGCATGCCCACCAGCAGCTCCTGGCTAACTGGAGCTGTTAGACTCCGAGAGAATACAATAGGTTGACCAAAACCAGGCCCTTTCAACATATGATCGGTGAATATCCCAGTACTGCTACTGGCCACTTTCAAGCTACTGGCCTCGATTTCCAACTTGTATCAAATGCACGATGAAAATCAACATAACTTGAACACAGCTTTCCAAAGGAAAGGGTCACATTACCTGCAAAGGTTACCCTGCTTTTTTATAGCAATCATGAACCTCTGTGTGTTCGAAACCCTAACTATCTGCGAACCAATATCACAAAAATATGGGTGCATGTTTATCAAGAGTATAGTACTCAAGGCTCTCGGATGCTCTTCAGCCATTCCTGCGAGGGCATCCAGGCTGCCTTGATCGTCAAGAACTGGACTGAGTGGACAACATCGTAAACCACCCATACTTTTTAGTGGGGCCCTGTGCAAAGAACTGCCATCAGAAGGAGATCTGGAAGGTGGACTTCCATTGAGTCCTGGAAAGAGAAACGATCACTGTCCAGTTCAGCAAATACATACTCTGCACATATCAACTAGCTCAATGCTTAGTATGTGTACCTGGGATGGTGGTGGCAGGGTGTAGGCATCAGAGAAAAGGTCCAAAGGTGCATTTATTTAAGTTTGCCTAAGTACGCATCTAAAGTCCATTAATTCAATACCCAGTTTTTGTTCTCTGACCTTGTATTGGCCATTTTGTAAACTACAACCAGTTTCTAAGAAGACATTTAAGAAATGCAAAATTCATTCACTCAAGCCTAGCATGCGACATGGTACTGGAATGGCACAATGCCCAGCCTTGTGTGCATACATGCTAGTGCATCAGTGTATTCCATAGGATTGTAGCATTGGATTGTGCCACTTGTAGGCAGGTGCAACGTGTCATGAGCTTGGCTTCTGCAATTGATTTATTCAACTGGTCTGTGTGGTGTATTCAGGGGTGCAAATATGTTTCACTAGCTTATGACTGTATGTACTTAATAATGCTACCAAAAATATTCTTTACTTTCCGAATTCCATGCTCATTTCGCTGACTCAGCCCCAAAGCCCCAGGCCACCCACTGTCTTTTTTAGTTGGGTTCACTCTACCACTTGTTGGGAAGTCTCAGTTTCACTTCGCCCTGACAATATTAAGTAAGCTACGCCACTATGGGCTTTGGTGTAAGCATTTTTTTTTCATTTGACAGCACTTAGGCTAAATTGCACTATTGAAGCATTCATACAAAGCTTAGCTAGCTTTCCCCATACAGGAACACAGTGTTATCATTCACAGAAATGGATAAACAGACAGTTTTGAAAGAATTATGCGTGAGAGTGAAATACATCTTGAAAGTGTAAGTTAGTTGCAATTTAAAGAAGCTTCACACAGGGCGGAGAAGCGCAAATCTCTCAGTACAGTTTAATGGAATTTTCTTTGCACTGCACGAACTGCATATAGATCATATGCCTGGGTGCCCGGTGGCTGAAAGCAGAGGCACATGCCTTCGTCTGGGGATTGTGACTGGTGTTCTTTCCACTGCAGTCACATTTGCAATAACGTCCAAGCCGATAGCGAAAGCTAAGGCGGCATGCCATGGACACATAACTACAACACGAGGCGTGTTTGCCATAGAATGTAGGTCACATTTGCATATTCTCTTAATCAGTCTTTTATCTTCCCCTTCCCAGCGAGTAGCTATTTTTATGTAACTGAACTTCAAAGGGACACACGCTGTCCTCATTTCCTCGTAAACTTGCACTTCATATCCTCGAAGATTGTGTAATAATTCAAATGTTTCCGTAACCTTTTCAGTCGGAAAGTATCATTTGCCCCATTTCCTCTAAATACGTTTTTTTTTATTTTACCTCGGGCAGGTGTGCTTTCCATCTGTGTGATTCCTTGTAGAGAGCGTGTGCTGTACAAAATTTCATTCACTATGTGTGTTCTTCGAGCGTATCCTGCATACATCGGTTTCCACAAATATCAGTGTCTGTCTCTTATTGGAGGCGTATAAATTAATCCCTTAGGGGCTCTACTTGGGTACTTGCCCTTTAGTAGTACGTTCTCTAGCAACTTAAGGCTCGCTTTCTAGAAAGAGCACCATGTTGTCTCGTTTTTTCATTTAAAAAATAAAACACGTCTCTAAGAAAATGTTGTTCGAGTTACTTTTATAGACCATTGTAATAATGAAATCTGAGAAAAGAGTTCGTGAGAATGAGCGAGATCTACATTGTTGCCCCTTGACACATGGTTTACAGTAAGTATGAAAACCATGGGTGATTATATAGTAAAAGGCACGTTCTATCATATACATCTTTTAGGAGCTGATGTTCTCAACGGTTTTAACTGTCCAAAACATGTGGCTGGCTAAAATGCAGGCTTTACAAATACAAAATCTAAAAGCCGCAATGTACGCAGCGATTAACAAATAAGTTTGCGGCTCACAAAGAACACTTTGTGACTCGTTTTTTGCTCGCCACGCTCGTCCATGGTGCTTCACTGTGCCCTTCACACGTCCTGTGTTGCTTCCATTCTCCCCTCCCATTCGCTTACATTTTTTTTAAACGTTTTGTGTGTTTTCTTTTCTTTTTAGTTACCAAATCAACACGGATCGGTAACTAACAAGAAAAATGGCAAATGCTGTGTGGCATGGCTAAAAACATTTGCAAAGCCAGTGGATCACAAAGGCGAGATGTATTTGCTTCAACAACGCTTGTTTAATTTGAGTTGTCCCTTTCAGAGATAGAAACTTCAATAGCTGCATTATGCAATGTACATGCAGTTATGCTGTCCCACACAGGCCTCCATCCCTGCATTTTAAATATTGCAAATGATTATCAGAGGAAATGCCTCGTTAAAATTATTAGGGCAGGTTTTAAGTGAATCATAACAAATATAATTTATGCACTGTGACAGATTAGTACATTGACATAGGAGCTGGCAGACACGAAAGTGCAGAAAAATTGGAATTTGAGGATAGCATAGCAAAAAAGAGACTGACACATTTATTTATGTTTTCTTTATTTATTTAATGAGATTTGATATAGCACAAACTTTACCCAAAGGTGTCAGAGCGTTTTACATAAGGACCAGTTACATTACATAAGGTCTTCAGAGTACATATAAGATACAAACAGAAAAACTCTAAATTCACAAAAGAATGGATGTAAGTACATACGTCTACTACAGATATTAGTGATTCACAAAAGAATGGAAGTAAGTACATACGTCTACTACAGATACTAGTGGTTAGATTAGCATATATTAAAGTTTAAAGTTCACTCAAGGAAAAGATACAAACAGTAAAACTCTAAATGGTAGTAAGTACATATGTCTATTACAGATATTAGTAGTTAGAATTACATATATACAAGTTGCAAATCACTCAAGATTACATTTTAAAAAGAGATTAGGGTTGGACAGTTATATGTTGCATATTTACAGAGCATGCCATTCTTGCCATTGTTCAGCCAAACGTTCAGGTGGTGTTGCCCTTACGGGCAGTGGTCTTGGGTCTGTAGGGAACCCCAAGCTGGAGGTGGAGATGGCCGTAGGGGAAGAAGGCCGGGTGGTGGTGGGCGGAAGCAGCATGCTGGATCCCCGGTCTGAAGTTGAGGTCATGTTGGGCTCCATCTTGTGGAAGGACGAAGACGCTCAGGGCAGGCAGATCTGTTCCGCGAAGTCAGGTCTCCCGCCTGGCTCAAGCACCCGTAGTGAGACCCCGACAGGCCCAGTGTGCCAATACCACATTCAGGCCTCAGGGCTGACGGTCGGCTGCCAGGCTTGCTCTGACAAATCAAGTCCCCATTAGGCCCACTAAACTTCCCTCCCTCTCAGGCACGAGGGTGATTGGGCCAGGAAGCCCGTCAGGCTAAGAGTCTTGCAGGCAGACAATAGGGCACCCGTATGGACATAGGCACTCCGGGACTTTTGCGTGCACTCAGTCTGAAGGAGCTGAACACGAGAGCAAAGCAAATGGAGTCCAGCAATATTGCTGGCCGTATATCAGCAGTGCCAATTAGAAAAGTGAGGGTCTAACTACCTAAGGATCTGTTGCTCAGCTATGTGGTGGGATATATGATTGATAAATGGTTCTCAGCATATGAGATAGCTCTGAGGGGACACACAGCGTCCCAGAGGAGAACTTGGGTGGAGGTAGCTTGTGGAGGTACATGCCCACGGTAGGGAAGCGACCACTCCTTACACTTGAGGTAGATGACAGACCAGGTATTTCCTTATAAGGGCCATTTTGCTTTCCTCATTTGGGCTGACCCCCGAAAAAAACATGGCAGAGGTTCAGGGACAGTGGCAAACTCCCAAACCAGTACTAGGTTGACTTCTTAGACTATTCCAGCAAGGCATTGAAGGGCTTGGTTAGGGGCAGCAAAGTAGATACTTTTACTAGGTTGCACAACCTACTTTTTAGGAAGCACATGGTCAACACCTAGTGGATAGCAGGTTTTCTGACCCCTAGAAGCTAGCCGAGGAGGCGGACCTCTGGGTCAGCCTGAGAGTGTCCTAACAGTTACCTGTGAGTGACTCCAAGAAGGTTGGTTAGGGTTCCCCACAGCAGAGTGAAGGGTAGGTCAGAGGAGACACAGACAAGTCTCAGACTAAGGGGGAAGGAATAGGTTTCCATTGTCACGATGTCACTCACCAGAACCTCCTGTTCTTTTCCTAGTTCTTTCCTTCTTGGTGCTGAGTGTTTCAAATTCCTCCCTGAACCAACCAAACCGACAAAATTATAGTAATCCTTTTCAGTCTGCTTGATCCCTGGGGGAAAGGGGAATATGAGAAAACAAGACAAAACGCTGGACTCCGTCTTCTAAGAAGTCGTGTAGTTGTTTCTCAGCTGGAAGTGACCCAGAGCTCTATGCTGCTTAGGGATCACTGACATATAATCGAAAGACACATTATCGAGATACAAAAATATCGACACAAAAATATCGAAATCAAAAATATCGAAGTTATATCTACATAATGGTAAGTACAAAAATATCGAAAAAATAATATCGTTGTACAAAAATATCGAAATAAAAAATATTGTTTTTTTAAATGTATTAATAATAATGTAAAAATTATTTAAAAATACATATAATTTTACAAATATTAACGCATGTTTTTACAACGCAGATACTTTTACAACGCATACCATTACAACATAAGTATTGGTAAGTATATAATAATTTTTGATGTAAATTAATTAAAATAAATATAATATAATTTAATTTAATTTAATTTAATTTAATTTAATTAATTTAATTTAAATTTAATTTAACTTTAATTTTTACACTGTACCCCTGTACCCCAAAAACCCAAAACTGACCCTGAACCCTAAAAATACCCCTTTACCCAAAAACTAAAAACTGACCCTGAACCCTAAAAATACCCCTTTACCCAAAAACAAAAAATCGACCCTGTGCCCTAAAAATACGCCTTTACCAAAAAACTAAAAACTGACCCTGAACCCTAAAAATACCCCTTTACCCAAAAACTAAAAACTGACCCTGAACCCTAAAAATACCCCTTTACCCAAAAACTAAAAACTGACCCTGAACCCTAAAAATACCCCTTTACCCAAAAACTAAAAACTGACCCTGAACCCTAAAAATACCCCTTTACCCAAAAACCCAAAAACTAAAAACTGACCCTGTGCCCTAAAAATACCCCTTTACCCAAAAACTAAAAACTGACCCTGAACCCTAAAAATACCCCTTTACCCAAAAACTAAAAACTGACCCTGAACCCTAAAAATACCCCTTTACCCAAAAACCCCAAACTGACCCTGAACCCTAAAAATACCCCTTTACCCAAAAACTAAAAACTGACCCTGAACCCTAAAAATACCCCTTTACCCAAAAACTAAAAACTGACCCTGAACCCTAAAAATACCCCTTTACCCAAAAATAAATCTAATTAATGTAATTAACTAATTAACATTAATTAATTACCAATTAAGTTTTAATTAACAATAACAATAAATTATATATCTTAGCACATTAAATCTAATTAATTTAATTAACTAATTCATATTAATTAATTACCAATTAATTATTAATTAACAATAACACTAAATTAAATATATTACCACATTAAATCTAATTAATGTAATTAACTAATTAGTTTCAATTAATTACAAATTAATTATTAATTAAAAATATTTAAAAATATATATTAATTATTTAATTATTATTAAATTACTTCCCACCCTATTCCCCTATAAACCCACAACCCGCTCTAATACTAAAACGCAAAATGTTAACATAATTACTAATTTTCAAACATACATTTCTAAACATATTTAGCAAACATATAAACAACATAATAAAATACATAATACTAAACAACAAAATTTCGATATTACTAACATACATACCTTAATCTCGATATTCTGTCTGTCGATATTATGGCACATTGATATACTATACCATCGATATTAAAACATCGATATTATTGTATATCGATATTTTGTTTTCGATATTTTGTCTGACTACCGCTGCTTAGATAGGAACATCAAAAACAATGGTCGAAGACTAAAGATTATGCATGAATAAAACATATACTTATTATCATCATTTGTCCAACTTAAAGCCTCTGAACTAGTAAGCTCTCTGTATCAATCCACTAGGTTATTTTACAACATGTGCAACAACCTAACAAGAGTAAGTATTTGGTAGATAGGGTTGATTAAATCACTCGATCATATTAAGCAATTTGTATCGATTTCTTAACATACATTTAGCGGTACAAAGGAGCGTGGTACTTCTAAGGGCGTGTAAAGAAGGAGCATGCTTAGGTGATTGAAAGGGTGCAGTGAAGATTTAAGGAATTAGTGACAAAGGGGAAGATATTTACACAATTTGAACAAAGGGCTGGTCATATAATCACAGCTATATTAGCACCTGGCCACGTTGTTTTGAAATATCAATTAAATATCATTGATTTCAATTTATATAGTCCAAAAATAAATTCCTGAGTGGCACATTTGAGATAATTGAGCAGGAAGTGGTCCAGATGTGTATTTGAAAGGGCGTCAACGTTTCAACCCGACTTGGGGCTCAGGGGTGAGTGGAGACCTCGGCCTGCGGGTCTTCTTCAGGACGATGTGGGCCACCTTGGTACCGGTAGTATGGCAGGGTCACATACCTGGTGGTAGATTAATAAGGTGTCACAGTTGTGCACACTAGGAATGCTTGTCAAGTTGAGAGGGATCCTAGCTCATTGTTGACTTACCCATGAGTGTTCGTGGGCAGACCTATTCTTCTTAAAATTCAGAAGGACTCCTTGGGTGGTGTTTAAGGTAAGGTAAATCGCTTGAAGGCTTGGAGTCCTTATATACATAAAGGAGGGTTGAGGGGTGAATTAGAAAACGGGAGCCAAGTCCTCGTATGGTGTGGAGTCTCTAAACAAGGGTCAAAATGAGCTGCTCTCTGCACACACTTACCCGCGAGTGAAGGGTAGCGTGTCCTGTAATCGCTTCAGGACTCTTTCTCCGTCGGGCAATTATGCCGCTGCTACGGGGAGAAGAGATGTATCAATATTTGCTTAGTTTGAGGAAGTCCATGGGATACTTGGCCCTAAGGGCCGGAGATGTTACCTCATTTACAGTTAGAGCCAGCCTCAGGCGATCGCACGGTCATTAAATGGCAGACTGATCCCTGATCGGCGAGGACGTTTAAGTGAGGATGCATCTACCGTATCAGCCGCGCCAGTAGCAGTAACTGGATTGAAGAAAGACTCCCCTAGTAGTTCTACATGCAAGAGGGGGTTGAGAACAGACTAAAAGCTCGAGTTTGTTCATGGTGTGGCACGTTATTGAAAATGTTAAAATTACACACTGTGCACCATCGTTACCAGTGACAATTGAGGACTCAATTAACATTAAAAGACATACATAGATACGTTCCCCAAAAATGCTTGAGCAACTACATTTACCAGACAGTGTTAAAGGGTTAAACACTGTGCATCATCGTTGTCAGTGACACTTGTGAACACAAATTCCATTAAAAGACACACATAAATACGTTCCACAAGAATGCTTGAAACAATTCCAACTACCAGACACTATTAACAGTGGAGGGAAATATTACATTAAACAATGGTATGGCTGGCTACTGGTTGTCTACGGTTCCTGGAGGGACCAACTTGTGTATGTTAGCGGGCTACACAACCAAGTGTAGAAAAGTCAGCCCATAACGAACCGGATGCCCAGGCTGCTGGCGCAAGGCGCCTCTTAGTTTCCATCGTAAATAATTACCAAATGAAGAGACGGGCACTGGAAGCAGGAAGACAAGGAAAAAGGTTTATTTCTCATGAGGAGAGCATGTCATTTGGGACACTCGCATAGTGTCTTCGGGAGGTGCTCTAACAAGTTTCTCTGAGGCTTCGTCTTTTATACACAGGTTTAAGGCACACACACATCCTTCATTACAATCAAGACATTGTGAAGTATGAAGATATTCCAACACGTGGCTACAGTAGGGGCCCTTATCCTCCATGCAATAGGAGGGGGCTGTCACGCAGCTGAGTGTTCTGCTGATTCCATTGGAATGTGTGTGTCTGATCGAATCTCAGGGGGTGGGGTGGTCATGATCAATAGTGGCTCCTTTCAAGAGAGGCGAGTGCATACAGTAGTGGGCAATAAACTGTATCCTCGGGCTAAGGGATGACCAGCGGTCCGTGCAGACATTCAGGCTCAGAGGTCGGGGTCATCAAAGGAGGGGTATTCATGGAAGGAAAGGAGGTGTTGGTCAGGCGCGGGGTGTGATCCCTAGAGACAGAGTCATGCGGGAGGGGAGGTGCTCATGACTTGTACATGTGAGAGCGGGGGGGGCAGTCAGGGTGCATGGGGGAAGCTTGCAGGGTTTAGGGAAGGGGCTGATGATCGATCGTGAAGAAGGAGACCATGATACCTAAAATGGCTGTTGTGTACGTGTGTGCATGGGTCTATGCTAGCGGGATAACACAGTCAGTGTTTTAGCGATATCCGTTCTGCTTACAACAAGGGGTACTGTGAACACAAATGAACGCCGCTTATGTACATACACATTGCTATTTTCAACAGTCGCCGCTTTTTTTACATAAGCGAGTTCAATTTCTACGTAGTCGATGCGATAGGCAGAATGCACTACATGTCAGTTTACATTTGTTGGGTTCTTCATACAAGCCTAGAGATCGGCATAATATTGAGTCGGAGTCAAGAAAAGAGGTTTCCGAAACATTACAGAATCAAGTTCAGACTTTTTCTCCGATGACATTAATTAAGAGTAATCTGATACCTTCGGGTCTTATCAGTACTTTGGGAAGCTAGATACATGGGTGACCGACGAAACATTTTTATAAGCAATAAAAATTGAGGGAGGAATGCAATTCGATGTAAACAACTAGTCAAGGGGTGGGTAGAAAGTTCAGGAAGGGGGGGTCTTAGTGAAAAATGTCTTTTTCAACGACGAGCCACCACTGGTAGACTCTGGTAGTCCGTTTTCTTTTCGTTGGCGCTTTTGAGCACCGGCGGTGGAGCTATAAGTCCAGCTCGGAATCATCCTTACGTGTTGCAGGGTGCGATCAGTCCTCTGCTGTTAGATCACAGTCCTGTTTCCTAACTCATTTTCTTAGGGGTGCCTCATGTTGGGCACCTGCGTGTCTTTCTTTTTCCGTGGCAAAATCCCATTCCATAGTCAAAAGTTTATATGAAAGAGTTTGTTGGATAATCGAGGGAAGAGAGGGCGGAGTGGGGCCAGATCTTCGAACACACCAAGAGACCAAGGGAGCAAATGACAATGAGCAGGCAGGCCCATCAGTCGGACTAAAAAGGGGACGGGGACTTCAGGCACGAGTGGGTCGGCAAGTCGAGGGCTTCAAGGTAGCCCTTCATTCTTTCATCTGCCGAGTTTGAGAGTTGTGCCTCGTCCCGCGTCTCGTTGCTCTGCGGCTCCACCTTTGGTTGCGGTCACATGTGCTTCATGATCTGTGGCCAGGCTGTGCGTCACGTCCAGCTCCTCTCCTCCGGTTATTATATCTTTAAATGAGTATAAAAGCAAAGTTTTAGAAAGACTGGCAGGAGAAGACATTTATACATTTCAATACCGTCCCCACTCCTCTGTAGGTGGGGAATAAGTTCATCGGTCACAGTCAGAAGTCGTCACTTATGGAGTCTGTAGAAGGGCATTGCTTATTGAATTCATAGACCTGCTTAGCGTTCATTCGCGACATATGATGAGAGAAGTTGGACTTTTATACACAGTGTATTACATCAAATTCAAAATCGAGTCCTTATGTAGAGACTCGTCCTTCCCTTTAACCCAAGTATCGACCTTCTTACATCTCCCTTCGGGGTCGGCTAACTCTTGCAAGCAGGGGCGTTATCGTCATGAAGAAGGGGGAGGGGGTGCACGTAAAACATGCTCTTCTTGGGGAGTGAACGTTAATCAAGGTCGTCAATTTCGCTTTCGAGGGTAGATGACATGAAGCTGGGGTTAATCGGGGGAAACAGGGACGCTTTGGGCAGGGAGCTGGGGTCGATCGGGAGAAGTGGGGTACTCTGGACATCCACACTTAAGTGCAGAGGAGCGAAGTAATCTGTGCATTGGGAATTGCATTTTTAGCGAACTGAGAAACAGGAGGCCATTGACGTTATAGTCCCCCTATAAAGGCCAGATTAGGGGACGTTAGTCGTCTGACCCGTCCTTTCTTTCATGACCAACTCGGGTTCTATTGTTTTTCAGAAAGGAGAGGTAGTAACATGGCAAGTTACAGTCGTTTTAGTTCCTGTCAATTTTTCCAAACATCTTTGTGTTCGAGGAAACCCAATTAGGTGTTGTGCCGGGAGGGGCACAACGTTACCATTACAAGAAAAGAGGGAACAGGGGGTTTTTAGAGAGTGAGAGAGAGAGAGAGAGAGAGAGAGGGAGGGAGAGAGAGAGAGAGAGAGAGAGAGGGAGAGTGAGGGAGAGAGAGAGAGAGAGAGAGAGAGAGAGAGAGAGAGAGAGAGAGAGAGAGAGAGAGATCGCACTCTAAATGGTCCATTCTGTACACGCATGGCATGGAGCGAGAGAGAGAGAGACGTGTACAATAATGGGCCATCCAGTGCACACAGAACAACAGGGATTAAGTACTCCGGAAATACAGACAGAGGGATGACGTAGATCCATGCATCACGTATACACAAACTCAGGCGGAGAAGACAGTACATGTATTATGTACGAAAATCCAAGACAAAACATAAAACAGTTATTGGCCAAAATTATCCCTTTCTGTATGCTGTGCATTCTTAGCATCCTAAGCTCTTTTTACCTTTTTCTTCTCTTTTAACCGTCGGCTGCCCTTACTGGTGGCTTTGATTGTACACACTTACGCCTTTGGCAATTGGTCATGAACTAACCTGGTCGGGCTAATGCTCACGGTGGTTTATTCGAGTCATTTTTAGCAAATGCGTTTCCAGGCTGAGACAACGGTTGGTGTCAGTTGGAGAACAATGGGGCAGCTTGGAGTTACATGTCTAGGAGGGTGCGAAGAAGGATGCAGTAGATTTTAAATGTACCTCACCCCAAAATATTCCTTAAACTTTCCCTATTTAATTAATTGTGGGGTGCTTATTCATTAGCGCACGTCATTTTAGTTGTACTATTCGGGGTGCCAAGCGAAGTTATATTTTTGTGGTTTCCCCTTCATGCTGCCCTCCCAGGCGCTAAGTTCAGAGAGAGAAAAATAGTCGTGGTTTGCTTGCTGCGGTTAGGTACCATAATCAAACCCTTTTTCCCGTCTCTTCGTCCGTTAGATCACCGTTTTCATACATTGATCGATATTCCGATGTGACCTGCAGAGAGAGAGAAAAAGAAGGGGGCAGGGGCTACATTGATAGACACATTAGCGTGCATAAACCCAGAAAGGCTTTTACTTACTGCATACTCGGCCTATCTCCACGGGATGCAGTCCCTGCCAACTGGGCGTTTTAAGCCCCGGTGGACCGTTAGTGTGACTCTTTTTATACAGGTAGCACATAAAGTATAGGCTAAACACCAGGATTTTTAGCGGTTGCTTTTTGGCTGCACAAAAAGGAAAAACGCACACAACGAAAACTTGGACCCTTCATTTTTGCAATATTTCTACGTACTATACTTTTTAATCCTTTAAACAGTGGTCATTTATTCGAAAATTACCAATTCACACGTGACAACTACGTTTGCTTTTTCCAAAAATCTTTAATAAGAATGTTGGTGCATAAATATGGGCCTACAACCCCGTGGGCCGGCCACGGAGCAGGCTGGAACTGTAGATGTGGGGATACTTTATTAGTAAAAAACTTTTTAGTGGAGTCGGTGGTCGTTTATTTCATAATAAAAAGTGCGAAAGCGTAATAAAATCATGTCGAGACTTCAGTGTGAGCGAGTGTCATAAGTATTGGGCTTCGGACTTTCAATAATCATGATGCGTCAAACTTAACAACAATTCATTGTCCGAATGTTCAATCAGTACCCATCTGATGTCAATTTACTGTCTGAACACATAATCAGTACCCATCCAATATCAATTCATTGTCCGAACATATAACCAGTACCCATCCCATATCAATTCATTTCCCGAACTGACAGTACACATCCTGAATCAATTAATTGTCCGAACATATAATCAGTACACATCCTATATCAATTCCTGTGGTTAAAAAAAAAAAAAAACCTTCATACGTATCTCATGACACCAGGGCTGAACAATCGGGGTACAACAAGGAGTTGAAAGTTTCATTTGCATCGGCGCCATTTTGGGTGCAGTCAGGCAGAACCAGGCATAGTCTAAATCTCTACTAACTCGTGGTTGGCCCAGAGCTTCTTTTGGCAGTCCAAAAGTTCCATTAAAGGGTAAAAGAAGGGATCGGTGGTCTGAACCATCAATCAAAAGGGGAGGGAGGCAACAATGTTCCTACCGGGTCATACTGTGCTTTCACCGGAACTGATCCGAACTGTAGTCTGCAGGATTCTAGTCATTCAAACTGAGGCTGGCGACAGCATGGGAGCGCCGACGTCCTGCGGCTACATTTCCATCGTTCCGTGGGCAATCATGGCAGTCATTCCCCATCGGGGGTATCTGCGGGGGTCGGGGACTCCCGCGGCTCCTCTAGAATCTTCAAGGTCGTGGAGAACTATGATGGTGGAGTCAACAAGTGACCGGGCCATTCCTTCATGCTGGGCCCGCTCTTGCCAGGTCGATCGCCATTTTGAGAGTTCGGCAGCTACCGGCGATCGCGGGGTCAAATGAGCGGACGGGCTCCAACCTGCCGGGCGAGGTGTTGCAGCATCGCCACAGTGGATGAACCCTTTTCCGGGTGCGTGGAGCGTCGCCGCACCGCAACAGTGGACGAACCCTTTGCCGGGTGCGAGGTGCGTTGAGGGCGCAGCTGGGGAGCCTCCACCTGAGGAGGTGGGAGAGGCTCGTTCGCGCTGCCTCTCCCTCCCGGTGCACCCTACGGCGTCTCGCTTGACATTTGTTATGGCTGGACCAGGCGATGAGGACGGGGGGGGGGGTCGGAGGCATGTGCAAGACATCCCCCCCCCAGGGTTGTCGCAGCCATTATTGAAGAAAGAAGTGGCGCCTGGCATGTTTTCGGGCCGGGCCTCCGGTGGATGGCGGCCGGACGCTCTTCGCCCTGGCCCCAGGAATGGGTTCCTTGGTTCATCCGGTGGGGTAAGCCTTGGCATGTGACGCCTCTCCTGGGCCTTTCGTGCAGTGGCCTCTCCACTCCCAGGCCCTCCATGGATGCTGGTCCAGACTGGGAGAGAGAGGGGGGGGGTCGAGGACACGGACATTCCCCCCCCTTGCAACTCTCCAGGGTTGTCGTAGCAGTCCCTTTGGCCGGGTCCCTTCGGCCTCGGCCTCTCCTCCGGCTGCACCCTATGTGATGATCTCCGCCCGACGGTTGGCAGCAGGACCCGCCCTATATGTGTTGCTTCCGGCTGGGCGTAGCCGTAAACCTGTTGCACTTTGGAAGTTTCCAGAATGGGGGCGGATGTCTGTTGCTTTGTATCTTTCTCAGGTTGCCGTTATTGGGCGTGGCAGGCGGTGGGACAGACATGTTTGGGGCAGTGAGGGGCGAAGAAGCCTCGTTGCCTTGTGGCCGTTGCAATGCCACGCTTGGTTTCTCTTACTGTTTTCAGGTTTCTTATTACGGGCTTATTTCTAACGTTTCTTGTTTCGAGGACAATAATAGATTTTATCATTAAGTATTGTTATCGTTTCCTTGTTCGTTATTTAATAAAAAGTTCATCAGTGGCCTACTGATTTCGTTCTCCTATTCCTTTCTTTCCAGGTTGTTTCATGCTAAAGTTTCTGTTAACAGGATACAGTGATCACTTCGTTATTATTGTATATGTCCTTTTCACTAGGGGTGCTCTTCTGGTCGGGCCAGATGACCTACCTCTAGTAAATGGTCCGGGTGAAACTGGCGTATCAATCAGTGGGGAGTAGATAGGCATGGCAGATTACAACGGGGGACAAAGGTCCCCATTACCTACCCTTCACTACTTGCAAAAGATTTTTCCTACGTTATTTGCAAACAGGGAATACCTCCAAGAAAAGAACCAATTTCCAAACAGTCAAATGTTCGGACAGACAATCAATCAATGAGGAACGAAATAGGTACGACGGGTTAAAAGCTTGCGTTACCTAGCCTTCACTATCGGCAAAGGGAGAGAGAATATTCCTATTCTTCCCCGTTTGCAGGCAGAGAAGATCCTTAAGAGAACCAACTTCGAACAATTCAATGCTCGATTCAAACAATCAATCAATGGGGAGAAAAATAGGTATGACGGATTACAATGGGGACAAAAGTCTGCATTACCTATCCTTCACTATCTGCAAAGACTAAACAGAGTATGGCGACTCTGTGCTTGTTTGCAAATAGAGAATCTCTCAGAGACAATCAATAAGTAATACTAGTATTTTCAAACAATCAATCAATCAATTTCGCAATTTGTCGTGTGTCACGACCTTACCCGGACCGGACCATGTGGACAGTTCTTCGCATTCCTTTTTCCAGCGCCCGATCGTTCTCTTTCTCCATGTTTTTACCGCAGCATTCCTGTGGGATTCCAGTCAGGACAATAGGTCATTTGAGAGAGGTCCGTTCGGAATCGGTGAAGTTCATTCAATCGGCAGCCGGACGAGGGCCCTCTCAAGGCAGGTATACTCCAATCATTTAGATGTTCACCTCATCGTCTGGACCTCTCTTACCGGAACTTATGTCGCTGATTGGCCCCACGTGGGGCGCCAATTGTAGAAAAGTCAGCCCATAACGAACCGGATGACCAGGCTGCTGGCGCAAGGCGCCTCTTAGTTTCCATCGTAAATAATTACCAAATGAAGAGATGGGCACTGGAAGCAGGAAGACAAGGAAAAAGGTTTATTTCTCATGAGGAGAGCATGTCATTTGGGACACTCGCATAGTGTCTTCGGGAGGTGCTCTAACAAGTTTCTCTGAGGCTTCGTCTTTTATACACAGGTTTAAGGCACACACACATCCTTCATTACAATCAAGACATTGTGAAGTATGAAGATATTCCAACACGTGGCTACAGTAGGGGCCCTTATCCTCCATGCAATAGGAGGGGGCTGTCACGCAGCTGAGTGTTCTGCTGATTCCATTGGAATATGTGTGTCTGATCGAATCTCAGGGGGTGGGGTGGTCATGATCAATAGTGGCTCCTTTCAAGAGAGGCGAGTGCATACAGTAGTGGGCAATAAACTGTATCCTCGGGCTAAGGGATGACCAGCGGTCCGTGCAGACATTCAGGCTCAGAGGTCGGGGTCATCAAAGGAGGGGTATTCATGGAAGGAAAGGAGGTGTTGGTCAGGCGCGGGGTGTGATCCCTAGAGACAGAGTCATGCGGGAGTGGAGGTGCTCATGACTTGTACATGTGAGAGCGGGGGGGGGCAGTCAGGGTGCATGGGGGAAGCTTGCAGGGTCAGGGAAGGGGCTGATGATCGATTGTGAACAAGGAGACCATGATACCTAAAATGGCTGTCGTGTACGTGTGTGCATGGGTCTATGCTAGCGGGATAACACAGTCAGTGTTTTAGCGATATCCGTTCTGCTTACAACAAGGGGTACTGTGAACACAAATGAACGCCGCTTATGTACATACACATTGCTATTTTCAACACAAGCATTGGTAAATAAGATGCTTGGGTGTTGCGAGTTGGCGTGTCTGTGCATGGTGACTGTATGCAAAAGAAACGCTGCGCTAGGGAACCGTGTTGGAGGCAGTTTCGGAAGAGAGCGGGCCTCAAGGGAGATTGCAAAAAACAGTGGTCAAGGGATTTACTGCAGTCATCCGGACATTGTCTAATTACCCAGTGTTGAGGACTGCTACCTGTTTGCTTAGTTCTTCATACTCATTAAGGCCACGTTTGACGGTGTCGAAAAGGTGTATGAATTTGCACTCACAGGTGTTCAAGATATTACCGAAATTCCCACCCCTGGGCTTGGGTGTGACCTTTTCTATCACCCACCATTTGAGGCTGTCTGGTTCATGACCGAACTTGGTAAAATGGTCAACGAGGGGTGCCCCTTGTGTTTTGCATCTAATGCGGCTGCAATGTTGCAGAATCTGACATTTGACTTTTTGGATAGTTTGCCCTATGTACATGAAGTGGCATGGGCAAGTGATAGCGTAAATGACCCCTGTGGAGTTGCAGTTACTATGGTCCTGGAGTACATCCGTGTGGTTGTTCTGCGTGAACTGTTTGGTCTCTTGCACCAGTGGGCATGCCTTACATGAACCACATTTCACATGACCTTTTACTGGGGGGATTCTCCAGAGGACTGGTGTAGTTGCTGAGGGTAATAGTGCTTTTACAACATAGTCTCTCACATTTTTGGCCTTTTTAAAGGCATGGAGAGGTGGTGGGGTGTTATCTAATTCGTCAGAGATGAGGTGCCAATGGTGGTTAAATATTTTCTTCACTGTGTTGCTTTTGGTGGAGAAAGTGGTCACACAGACCAATCGTTCCTCATTATCATTCTTATTAGATCTTGGTATAAGGAGGTGTTCTCTGTGGTTATGCCATGCACGTTTACGAGCCTGTTTAAGTAACCTGATGGGTAAACCTCTCTCATGCAGCCGTGCTGTGAGACCTGCAGACTCTTTCAAATAATCCTCTTTTTTGGAGCAATTCCGGCGTAACCTCAGAAATTCCCCAAATGGGAGATTGTCCCTGAGGTTACGTGGATGGTGGCTAGTGTAGCTTAAAAGTGTGTTGCGTTCACTGCTTTTTCTGTAGAGACTTGTATATAAAGTCTCTGATACGGCGTTTATCGTGATGTCTAGGAAGTGGATTTTTGATCTATCATACTCTAGAGTAAACTGAATGTCTGGCGAGCATGTGTTCAGCCAGGTGTAAAATGCTACGAGCTGTTCCTCACTCCCTTTCCATATGATGAGAACATCGTCTATATAACGACGCCGCATTTCTATACGATTGGCATAAGGATTAGAAACGTTTAGAATGAATTCCTGTTCAAAAGCGTCCATGAAGATAATAGCTAAGTTAGGGGCAAAACTAGCCCCCATATCCACGCCTTTTGTCTGGACATAGTGTTGGCCCAGGAAACAGAAAAAGTTTTTTGTCATGGCAAGTCTCAAGAGTTCAATGATAAAATCAGTAGGTACATGGTGTGGTACAGCGCGTTAGTTCAAGGCTGCTTCAATGACAACCAAGGCAGCATCCTGCGGGATATTGGTATACAGGGACGAGATGTCCATGGTGGCCAGGAGGTTAGTCATCTGGTATAGGGACGTTCGTCCAGCAATAGTATAGTTTGCATGGTATCCTTGAGATACGTAGCAGTGTTTTCTGCTAATGGTTTAAAAAAACATCAATATATTTACACAGCAGTTCAAGTAAGGAACCACACTCAGAAATAATAGTCCTTCCCGGTGAGTCCTGCGTCCTTTTGTGTACTTTTGGGAGGGTATAAATGGTGGGCATCCTCGGGTGTTTGTTGTTGAGGTATTCATACTCGTGTTTGTTGAAAAAACCCGTTTCGAGGCCATGTTTGGTGATCATGTCAATTTTTTTACTCAGTTCATTGGTGGGGTCGGATTTCAATTTTTCATAGTTGCCTACGACTGCCAATTGTGAAATGATTTCTCTTGTGTAATCACTATAATTCTGAACCACAATAGCCCCACCCTTGTCTGCTGGTTTTATAACTATCGAGGTGTTACGTTTCAGGCTTCCCAGGGCATGGCATTCACCTCTAGTGCTGTTGTATTTGACATACTGTCTTTCTCCTAGGGGAGTCTTTCTTCAACCCGGTTACCGCTACCGGCACAGCTGACACGTTAGACGCTTCCTCACTTTAACGTCCTCGCCGATCAGGGATCAGTCTGCCATTTCCTGACCGTGCGATCGCCTGACGCTAGCTCTAACTGTAAATGAGGTAAGCTCTCCGGCCCTTAGGGCCAAGTATCCCATGGACTCCCTCAAACTTAGCAAATATTGATACATCTCTTCTCTCCTTAGCAGCGGCATAATTGCCTGATGGAGAACGAGTCCTGAAGAGATTACAGGACGCGCTACCCTTCACTCGCAGGTAAGTACGCGCCGAGAGCAGCACATTTTGAGCCTTGTTTAGAGACTCCACACCATACGAGGACCTGGCTCCCGTTTTCTAATTCACCCCTCAACCCCACTTTTTGTAGATAAGGACGCCAAGCCTTCCAGCGATTTACCTTGCCTTAAACAGCACCCAAGGAGTCCTTCTGAATTTTAAGAAGAATAAGTTTGGCCAGGAACACTCATGGGTAAGTTAACAATGAGCTAGGATCCTTCTCACCTTGACAAGCATTCCTAGTGTGCACAACTGTGACACCTTAATAATCTACCCACAGGATATGACCCTGCCATACTACCGGTACCCAGGTTGCCCACATCGTCCTGAAGAAGACCCGCAGGCTAAGGTCTCCACTCACTCCCGAGCCCCAAGTCGGGTCGAAACGTCAACGCCCTTTCAAATACACATCTAGACCCCACCTCCCGCTTAATTATCTCAAATATGCCACTCAGGAATTTATTTTTAGACTATTTAAATGGAAATCAATGATATTTAATTGATATTTCAAACCAACGTGACCAGGTGCTAATATAGCGGTGATTGTATGACCAGCCATTTGTTAACATGGTGTAAATATCTTCTCCTTTGTCACTAATTCCATTAAATCTTCACCGCACCCTTTCAATCACCTAAGCACTCTCCTTCTTTCCACGCCCTTAGAAGTAAAAAACTCTTTTGTACCGCTAAATGTATGTTAAGAAATCGATACAAATTGCTTAATATGATGAAGTGATTTAATAAAACCCATCTACCAAATACTTACTCTTGTTCGGTTGTTGCGCATGTTGTAAAATAACCTAGTGGATTGATACAGAAAGCTTACTAGTTCAGAGTCTTTAAGTTGGACAAATGATGATTATAATTATATGTTTTATTCATGCATAATCTTTAGTCTTGGACCATTATTTTTTATGCTATACGTAACCCAAGTCCACGACCATTGGGTCTCCCCATTTTTAATAATGGCTTAGATAAGAACAATAGAATATGAGGATTCAAGATAAAGTAACAGCTTCTTAAAGTATCAAGATAATACAGTCAATTGCCTACCTAATCTAGAAAAGCCCATGCTCTCTCTTCTATTTAGATACTATCTCTTGTATCTTTCGTATCTTCATGAGAACCTTAAATACATAGAAGTTTCATTAGCAATTGCATTAAACAATATATTCCTGTGTTCGTAATGTTAGAGGATTAGTCGTGTTAATAGTGCTTGTTAGGTATTAGATCATACCAAAGACTCTCAGTGAAGACTTGTTACGATGGGGTTCTGAAATTGTAATGAGAAAACAAACATAGAACAACATGTGCTTTCACACAGAACAATATGTGCTCCTAATGCACCATGATTCTCCTTAATTCCAGGAAGTACTAGATGAACATCAGAGATTCCTTTCTTAATGCACAATTATAAAAGTTAAATACTAAGAAATGTCTCTTATTTCTGCCCATTTCCCTTTCTCTCCTTCTGCTCCTTCATTCGTTTTCACTCGTTTTTTCCCCTTTCTATCTTTCACCTTTCTGCACCTCTGCTCTTTTGTGCCTTATTTTTGCCCATTTTCCCTTTCTCTCCCTCTGCTGCTTCACTCGTTTTCACTCGTTTTTTTACCCTTTCTATCTTTCACCTTTCTGCTCTTTTCTGCATCTCTGCTCTTTTGTGCCTTATTTCTGCTTATTTTCCCTTTTTTCTTTATCCCTTCTTTCCTCCCTTTACCTTTCCCCGCCGCTGCTGCCCCCGCGGCCCCTCCCCCCCCAGCACGACCGGCCCAATCCAGCTCCCCTCCCCGCTCCCGCCTCCCAGCTGTCCAGCCCTCCCCGACCCCTACTTAATGGCGGCCACTGCGGGGACAGGCGAGCAAGACCACTGACTCATTGTCAGTGAAATTGCTCTCCCACCCTCGCAGCTCCACCATTAAGTGAGGTGGCCCTGCCCCTGCACTCTTGAGTGTTGGTGATCGAGGCCCTCCTCCACCCGCAGGTTTCCCTGCGCCTCATCCCTGGTGGTCCAGTGGACCTCTGTCTCCTTTCTTTCTTTCTGCTCCCTCACTCATTTTTCTCCCCTTTCTATCTTTCACCTTTCTGCACCTCTGCTCTTTTGCGCCTTATTTCTGCCCATTTCCCTTTCTCTCCCTCTGCTCCTTCATTCGTTTTCACTCGTTTTTTCCCCCTTTCTATCTTTCACCTTTCTGCACCTCTGCTCTTTTGTGCCTTATTTTTGCCCATTTTCCCTTTCTCTCCCTCTGCTGCTTCACTCGTTTTCACTCGTTTTTTTACCCTTTCTATCTTTCACCTTTCTGCTCTTTTCTGCATCTCTGCTCTTTTGTGCCTTATTTCTGCTTATTTTCCCTTTTTTCTTTATCCCTTCTTTCCTCCCTTTACCTTTCCCCGCCGCTGCTGCCCCCGCGGCCCCTCCCCCCCAGCACGACCGGCCCAATCCAGCTCCCCTCCCCTCCCCGCCTCCCAGCTGTCCAGCCCTCCCGACCCCTATTTAATGGGGGCCACTGCGGGCGCGCTGCTGGTGCACCAAAGGCGCGTCAAGGCAAGCACGTCTGCGCCCGTCTGCGACCAGCAACAGGAACCCTGGACCTCCGCCCCGCCAACGCTACGACCCAGCAGCACTCCACGCACTCAACCCAGGCTGAAACAACAACTGCAAGCTAGCATCACCAGCCAACACCCATGGACCCTTCAGCTGTCACCGCTGCCGGCACACCTGCAGCACCGCCAAGAACACGGATCCAGCACAACCCGCCCACAAGAACACAACCGAACCGAAGACCCTGCAATGCATCCTCCTCAACGTCCGATCCCTCCACAAACACGCCACAGAAATCTGGGACCTCCTCGACAGCACATCCCCAGACGTAGCATTCTTCACCGAAACCTGGACCAACACCACCTCGGGACCGGACATCGCCATCCCCCAAGGATACAAGATCTCCAGGAAGGACCGCCCCATCCACCCAGGAGGAGGAATCGCCATCGTCCACAAATCCAGCCTCCGCCTGAGCACACTCCCTGACGAGTCCACAGAACTGATGGAACACCTTCACTTCAAGATACTGGCCAGCCCCACCGCCGCCCTCCGAGGAACCCTCATCTACCGACCCCCTGGACCCCGCGGACCCTTCGCCAACTCCATCACGGACATTATCTCCCCGCAGGCCATCGCATCCACCAACTACACCCTGCTGGGAGACCTCAACTTCCACCTCGACAATCAACTGGACCCCAACACCACATCCCTCCTGGACAACCTCCACAACATTGGACTCCGCCAGATCGTGACCGAGCCCACGCACTCAGCAGGACACACCCTCGACCCCCTCTTCACTACAGGAAACTCCATCACCTTCAGCCACACCACCGAACTCCCATGGACCAACCATCGTTGCGTCCACTTCACCTTCAGAACACCCACCATCCACAGACACCAGCACCTGCTTCCACAAAGAAACTGGACCAAAATCACCGATGACCAGCTCACCTCCTCACTCAACAACTCCACCCCAACCATCACGGAAAACGACGACCCCAACACCGCAGCCCGAACCCTGCATAGATGGATCTCGGACAGCACCAACACCATAGCCCCCCTCAAGAAAAACAACAATACCCATGCCAAGAAAGCCAGATGGTTTACCACCGAACTTCGAGAGTCCAGGCGCACATGCCGCCGCCTCGAAAAGGCCTGGAGAAACACCAAATCCACAGAAGCCCACAACAACTTCAGAGCCGCCACCAACGCCCACCATCAACTCATCAGAGAAACGAGGAAAAAAGCGATTGAAGACAGAATCTCCACCCACGCACACAACAGCAAGGAACTCTTCAGCATCATCAAGGAGTTTGCCCAGCCCAACAGTGAGTCTACCAACATCCCTCCCTCACAAGACCTCTGCGACAAACTCAGCATCTTTTTCCACCACAAAATCAAGAGCATCTACGACAACTTCGACGAAGACAACCAACACACTGAACCCTCACCAACCACCCCCGACACCCGGAAACCAGCGATTGATGACTGGACAGCCCTCACCACCGAAGACGCACTGAAGACAATGAAGTCAATCCACTCAGGGGCCCCCACGGACCCCTGCCCCCACCACATCTTCAACAGAGCCGCCAACACCATCGCACCCATGTTCCGCCAAACCATCAACCGCTCCCTGGCGACCGCCTCATTCCCCGACGACTGGAAACACGCCGAGGTCAACCCCCTCCTAAAGAAACCCTCAGCGGACCCCACCAACCTCAAAAACTACAGACCCATCTCCCTGCTCCCGTTCCCAGCGAAAGTCATCGAGAAAGCCATCAACAGCCAACTCGCCACATTCATTGAAGAACACAACATCCTCGACTCCTCCCAATCCGGCTTCAGAAAAAACCACAGTACAGAAACCGCCCTCCTCGCCGCAACAGACGACATCCGCACCTTACTGGACAAAGGAGAAACAGTAGCCCTCATCCTCCTCGACCTATCAGCGGCGTTCGACACAGTCTCCCACCGCACCCTAATACGCAGACTCTACGATGCAGGAATCCAGGACAAGGCCCTCGACTGGATCTGCTCCTTCCTCTCCAGCAGGACGCAGCGGGTCAGACTCCCCCCTTTCCTCTCGGACCCCACACCTATCACCTGCGGAGTCCCCCAGGGCTCCTCCCTCAGCCCGACGCTCTTCAACGTCTACATGGCTCCACTGGCCCCCATCATCAGAACCTACGGACTCAACATCGTGTCATATGCAGACGACACCCAGCTCATCCTCTCCCTATCCAACGAGCCCAACACCGCCAGACGCAACTTTCGAGAAGGCATGGAAGCCGTCGCCAAATGGATGAAAAACAGCTGCCTACAACTAAACACCAACAAAACAGAAGTACTCATCATGGGCCCAAACCCCGACGCCTGGAGTGACACCTGGTGGCCCACCGCCCTCGGAAACCCGCCAACCCCCACAGACCACGCACGCAACCTGGGAATCATCCTGGACTCCGAGCTCAAAATGGACCGCCAGATCAACTCTGTTTCATCTTCCTGCTTCCACACCCTCCGCCTCCTTCGCAAGACCTTCAAATGGATCCCCCTCGAACACCGAAAGACAGTCACTCACGCCCTGGTCACCAGCAGACTCGACTACGGCAACGCACTCTACGCCGGAATAAACAAAAACCTCATCCGCAAGCTACAGAACATCCAGAACGCCGCCGCAAGACTGGTCCTCAACCTGCCAAAACACTGCCACATCTCCCAGCACCTGCGCACACTCCACTGGCTCCCCGTCGAGGCGAGAATCACCTTTAAGATGCTCACCCACGCACACAAGGCCCTCCACGGCACCGGACCAGCATACCTGAACAGCCGACTCAAATTCCACGCACCCCAAAGGACCCTACGATCAGCTCAGCTTTCCTACGCTGTAGTCCCCCGCACCAGAAAGACCAAATCGGGAGGCCGCTCCTTCTCCTTCCTCGCGGCCAAAGCATGGAACGCCCTTCCGCTCCACCTCAGACAGACAACATCGCTCCCCATCTTCGCAAGAAACCTCAAAACCTGGCTCTTCGACAGACCCCCTCCTTGATGGAATGGAACGTGCACCCTCCCAACCCCCCCTCCACCCCTAGCGCCTTGAGACCCTTACGGGTGAGTAGTCGCGCTTTAACAAACTCCTGATTGATTGATTGATTGAATGCACAATTATAAAAGTTAAATACTAAGAAATGTCTCTCTTGGTTCTCAGGTATTCCTTAACCTTAGCGCTAGCATGGAGCCACTGTAAACTTATTTAACATTTCTTGGTTAGCGCTAAAGTATTGGCTGACATACTGCAGGGTTCTTCAAAAATGTTCCAGAGTCTTTTTTCTCCAAGCGCAATGTATTCTGTAACTTTTTAAAATGTGAGGAAGTCTAAATAAGCTTACCGAAGTTTCTTTACGATCTGCTTACACTTGCTTTATTTACCGGTTGCCGGTCTTAAAATAACCTCTCTTGTGTTTTCTTTCTTTTCGTGCAGGATTAGAGTCATGCTGTTGGTAGAGCCACCGACGCAGGAAGAAGATGGCCAGCACTCCGGAAGGGCTCGAGGACCGAGAAGACGGGGAAACCACAAAGAAGATGCAGAGGAGGAAGGAGCAGGTTCAGAGATGACTTCTGAAGTAGGTAGGTGTTAGCGGGGTCTTGATAGCAGGTCCAGAGCTTCCAGAGGTGACGCGACGAAGCGAAGCACAGTTTCGAAGTGGGTGGGGTTTTTATAGCTTGGCAGTGCACGAGCGCTCCATAAGACCTACGCTCTGCACGTGTACTCGAATTTGACAGTTCAACCACCGGGCTCACGTCAATTGCAGCAACCATATGACAGATTTGCCCATGAGAGCAAACAAGCACTGATACCTACAAGTACTAATGAAATACATGGCAAATACAGCTGAATGTAAAATAACATTACAAATGACCATATCAAGAGAGCACAAATATCCACTTCTGTCAACAATTACCCGATAATTATGATAAAACCCTAACACCCATGCCCCTTCTGAGAAAGAAGGAGGGAGGTTCTGGACAGCAGTGGCTGCGAGAATCCCAATTGCAACCCTGTTGCTCTGATTGTTCTCAACTAGGACACAAGTAGGGGACTCTGTCTGTTCAAGGAAACCACCCTCTTGTTAGGCCTCTTCATGGGTGACCAGTATTGTCCTAGGGGTAGTAGTCACCAGTGGCAGGAAGTAGAACATGCTCTAATCTCCCTTAGGTGGGGGGGGTGAACTAAGAGGGTAGACTGGTGGTCCCTGAGGGCGGAAGTCACTTCCCCCAGGTCAAGTTGAACAGGGTCCCTGTCACTGTTCTGAAGGACACGGAGGCCAGCCAGACCATTGAAGTGGAAAGGATTATTCACCCAGATCAGTACATTGGTCAGGTTTGAAGGGTAGTTCAGGACCAGGGCCGGGCTTTATCCATCCCACAGTGCTGGTATCCCTTGAGTAGGGTGGGGAGGTGACTCCAAAAAGGATCATAGGTGGTCCCCGGATGCCCAAGCTCAGACCTCTGGGCATTCCACTCCCAAATGGAGAATACAGAGGCCCAGATAGAGGGATATGGGGAGGAAATACTCACCCCTGACTCCTGCGCAGCCTCAGGGTACAAATCTTGGGCTGAGTAACCAGTCTCTGGCTACCACAACTGAACTGGTGGAAAGGAGATTGAAAAAAGGGTGTCTAACACCTGGGGCTGTTGACGGCTACTCTGAGAAACCAAAAAGGACAGAGACCCTTGGATGATGATAGAAGGCTGATCCAAGGGGTGGAATGGACCACAGCACATTGATGGGCAGGGTGTTACTGTCTGCCTAGTGGGATGCATCTATAAGCAAATTAGGTTTAGGTGCTACACAGATGGGGGTCCACAGGAGAAGAGAAGTATTCCCTAGGGGTCAGTTCGGTGGCTCAGTAGAGTGTAGAAAGAAGGATCCAACTGAATGCAGAGGGCCAAAGAACTGGCACAGGCTTCTGCAGTAGAGAGCCAGTTTTCATTTTCTATTGTCTAAACAAGGAAGCCAATCAAGGTATTGATTAGTCTACCCTGGCTTTAGGCTAGAGAGGAGTTTTGATGGACCCGATCCTTATTGTAGGATCACCTCCAAACATTTTGCCATACTCTCTGCTTTTTTCAGAATTCGTTTTTGTCGGCCTTAAGCCTCTATACACTTTTGCACTGGTGCTAAAACGGTTGTGCTCACTCCTCTAAAACTTGTTTAAATTGGCTTATTCCTAATTAGCATATTTATTTTAGTTGTGAGTTACTTGTAGAGTGTTATGTCATATACTCAGGGCCTGTAAACAAAATTCTACCAGTGGACTTGCTGCACCTATTGTGCTACTCTCTGAAGTAGCACCTTAAAACATATCTCAGGTCTGCCACTGTACTGAATGCAGTTTTAAACTGCCACGTAGACATGGCATTGAAATACCCTTCCCCAATCTTAAGCTTCCATTTTATTGTATAAAAGTTTCATTGTCACTGTAGCCAGCTTGGAGTCAGGAAATTTCCATGCACTTCAAGGCCTTAGTCTAGAAGCTTCTCCTGCCTTCCCGAAGAATGTACCAGGGTGTAAAAAGTGGACCTCAGACACCAACTCTTCTATACACTTCTGTACCTCTGGATACTCCAAACAAAAGAAGGACTGTTGTCCTGCAGGAAGGACTTCCACTCTGCTGAGCTGCTGACATGTGCTGATTTGCTTAGCTGCTGCCGTTATTCCCTGCTCCCCTCTTGCCTGGGGAAAAAGTCCTGGACTTGCAACGTGATCCCAGGATCACCAGAATGACTCCAGAAGCTAGTTTGCTGACCGACTGATCTAGGCCTAAGGGACACAAAAGACTCCCTTCACCTTGGGCCCACACCTGATCTCATCCTGAGTGAACCCTGGCCCTACAATTGGTGCCCCACCAATCTCGGACCCTTGGAAGTGGTACTGATGGGGACTAAATAGCCAAATTTCAAAAGATTCGGCTTTGAACATTTTGGGCTAAAAACTGCTTAGACAACCAGGAGGAGATCAGGGCCAACCTGCTCGCCTATCCAACTGAGTTGCATTGGAGGTCAGATTGACTTTGCAGCTTCTCCCGCTACAAACTTCTCCACAGCAGCAAATCCATTCCAGCTCTCCTTCACCAAAGGGTCGTTCGACCCCTTGGGCAAGAGTCGCTTTGAGGGCACACATTATTTTAAAGTATATTCTGCCCCCCTGGGGGCAAATCAGTTTGTTTATTTGGCCTTGCTGCCCCCGGGGGCAGGGGGGGGCAGAAAACCCCACAAGACACCAGGGAGTGTTTTACATTTTAAATGGAAGCGACCCCTTGGGCCATGGTTGCTTCCGCAAGGGCCTAAATAATGTGTAAGACTTTTCTGCCCCACCCTGGGGACAGATCGCCTGCATTAGAAAAGTTTTAAATAAAAAAATAAAATTGAAAGCGACCCCTTGGGCAATGGGCACTTCCAGTAGACATATTTCTTTTTAATGTGTATTTGTACCTCCTTGGGGGCAGATCGGCCTATTTATTTGGCCTTTCTGCCCCCAAGGGGAGGGGGGCCAGAAAACCCTACTAGACACCAGGGAGTTATTTAATATTGAAATGGAAGCAACTCTTGGGCAAGGGTCACTTCCCAGGGGCAGATGTTTTTTATTCTATGTATTCTCCCCTGCCCTTTTTTTGAGCCTTTTTGTCCCGGGGTGGAGGGGCAGAAAACCCCACTAGACACCAGGGACTTCTTTTTAAAAATAATGTAAGCGACCCCTTGAGCAAGGGTCGCTTCCAGGGAGCAGATTATTTTTATATGTGTATTCTGCCCCCCTGGTGGCAGATCGGCCTGTTGTTTTGACCTTTATGCCTCCGGGGGGGAGGTGGGGGGGAGGGGGCAGAAAAGTAACTAGGCACCAGGGATTTTGTTTTGTGTGTAATGGAAGCAACATGTGTGCTTCCAAGGGGGTAACATTTGGTTAATACTTTTTCTGCTCCTCCTGGGGACAGATCTGCCCCTTTTTTTGGCCTTTCTGCCCTAGGTAGGAAGGGGAGGCACACAACCCTACTAGGGAACAGGAATTATTTCTTTTCAAAGGGGGGCACATTTCTGTCTCCTGTTTTCTGCCCCACCTGGGGGACAGATCGGCGTGGCAGAAAACCTCACCCGATCCCTTGGGAAATAACACCCCACATTTTTTTCAGTCCTATGTGAAGGCCCATCTGGCAGATTGAATATTTGGGTAGTGACATAGCGTGTTTTATTGTTAATTGTTTTATTTCTTGTGAATTGCAATTGTAATGCTTTATTTCTCCCTTTTTGTTCTTGTTCATTCCAGGTTGAAGTTTCGTTATTGGTGGTTCTGCTGTTTGTGTAGTTGCATGTGTTTGGTAAGAGACTTTTTTGAACAATGTAAATGAGTTTTATTTCTCTGCATGAATGTGTTTTTTTCAAATGGTGTAATATTTGCAGTATGTTTGGCTTCTGTTTTTTGAGTGTCAAAAACTTTTTGCATTGGTGCTTGATGTGTATTTTGTTGTCTCTCTTCAGAGTAGGTGCTGGTGAGTGTAGCTGTCTCTTACAAGTGAATCATATAGTTTTTGAGTATATAGATCTTTGTGATAAAGGCACACATTTTCTTTACTTATGTTGCACAGTGTTGGTTGTTGCTGACTTGTTTGTGCAGTCTCCTTTCATAGTAAGGATAATGACTAGCCTCAGGATCACTGCTCAGCAGGTTATTGGTATGCTTTTTAACTCTACCTCTGACTATGGTTCAGAGACTGACTCTGCATGTGAGCAGAGGAGCGAGGGGAAGATTCAGGCACTGTGTTTTTTCACCACATGGAATCATCGGATGATGAAGTTACTCTCAGTGCGCATGAAGCTACTTCTAGTGTGGATGAGGTGCCTGTTTTAGAGGATTACATTGCTGTGCCGATAGTGCAGCAAGAGGCATCTGGGCTGCAGCCTGGGCCTGCAAGGCTTCCAGATGGAAGTGATGACCTCTGGATTGCCCAAGGAATGGTGCAGCCGGCATTGCCAGACTTTGTTGTTGTTCCAGGGTGTAGAGTGAATACAGAACATTTTTTGCCAATAACTTTTTTTCAGTTGTTTATGGACGAAGTATTTTTGGCAGAGATTGTTGAGCAGACTAATTTGTATGCCGAACAGTTTTTGTGAGACATCAGTGCCAGCCTTAGGCCCCACTCTAGAGCTACCCGGTGTACTCCCACAAATCTATAAGAGATGAAGAAGTTCTTGGGTTTAACATTTTTGATGGGCTTGCTAAGGAAGCCATCAATGTCTTCATATTGGTCTACTAGTCCCTTGATGGCAAGAGCTATATTTCCAGCGGTCATGAGTCATGATAGGTATTTCCTTCTGCTTCAGAGGCTGCATTTTGTCGAGTGTGACTGTCTTTTTAAGATTCGGCCTGTCATTGATCACTTTGTAGTTCAATTTTCTGATTTCTATGCTGCAGGGAAAGAAATAGCAGTCGATGAGTCTTTAGTCTTGTTCAAGAGCTGCTTGGTTTTTAGGCAATACATTCCTAGTAAGAGGGCACTCTAAGGAATTAAGCTGTATATATTCTGTGTGACAGTAGGACTGGATATGCCTCTAATTGCAGGCTGTACACTGGTGGGGAATACAGGATTAACCCCCCTGGTTGTCCGTCCACTTTTGGAGTGACTGAGAAAATTGTGTGGGTACTTGGTAGAGGTCTTTTTAACAAAGGTCACAATTTATATGTAGATAACTTCTACACTGGTGTGCGGTTGTTCAAGGAATTGGCCAAAGTGGACACTGTTGCTAGTGGCACAATCCGCTTTAACCGTAAAGGTTTCCCAAAAGAACTAGTTTGTCAAAAGCTTGTGTGGGGACAGTGCAGTGCGTTGCATTGCGAGGAACTTCTAGCTGTGAAGTTGTCAGACAGGAGATATGTATACATGCTGACTACCATCTATGATGAAAGCACTTCACCTTTGACTGTTTGGGGTCAGGTTGTTGAAGCGCGCAAACCTGTGTGCATCTTAGACTGTAATAGGCACATGGGTGGTGTTGATAGAGTAGATCAGAGGTTGGAACCTTACACTGCTCATCGTAAGGCTTACATTTGGTATGAGAAGTTGGCTATCCATCTTTTCCACTTGGCAACCTTTAATGGTTTTGTTGTATTCAAGGATACTTGTCCTTAGTCAAAGATGACTTTTGTTAAGTTTCAGGAGTCCGTAACAGGCAGTCTTGTGGTAGTGGAATAGGCAAGTGTTCCTAGATTTGAAGTGGTGGAGGATGTGGCTAGATTGAAAGATCGCCACTTTCCTGATCACATTCCTCCCACACCCTCAAAAGACTTTCCCAGTAGGAGATGTAGAGTCTGTTGGCGAAGAGGTACGCTGAAGAAGACTCATATGTACTGCCTGCGTGTCCTTCTAACCCTGGGCTGTGTGTGCCTGCTTGTTTTAGAGTGTACCAAATGCAAAATAATTTTTGGGAGCATCCATGAGTGGTAAAGTGAACTGCTTAGTCTCTATTGTTTTATATTTTTTGTTCAGTGTCAAGGTTGGCATTTGTGCAATGTGTTTAGTTTCAGATTTTGTTTTAGTCGATTTGTATCTATTTGCAATGGTTTGTGTTTTCTTTTTTGTTTAAAAAAATCCTAAATGTGATGGCAGTGTGTGTAGGCTGGTACTTGGATGGTGGTGTGCGTGGACTGGCGCTTGGCTAATGGTGTGTATGGACTGGCGCTTGGCTGGTAGTGTGCGTGGACTGGCGCTTGGCTGGCGGTGTGCCTGGACTGGTGCTTGTATGGTGGTGTGTGTGGAATGGCGCTTGGCTGGTGGTGTGCCTGGACTGGCGGTTGGCTGGCTGTGTGCCTGTACTGGTGCTTGGCTGGCAGTGTGCGGTGTGCAAATAGTGACTTGCTGCTGGTCACTACACACACTGCTGGCCAAACGCCACTCCACACATCCATGAGCTGGTGTGGTTGCTGTGTCAGGAATGTGGGTGTGTGAACGTGATGGGCCCTTGAATGGCATCATCTGTTTGTGTGAGTGTTTTAATGTGCTGGGCCCGCGGCTGGTGGTGTGAATGGTTTTGTATCACACGTTTGAAAGGTGTATCAATGGCCTATAAAGAGGTTGGTGCCTTGTTGTGGATTTACAGCCCACAAACTGTGAGTCAATAGTTCAGTTTCTCGTCCTTTCAATTATAAACAGTGCATTTCATTTTTATGAAATCTCTGGTTAATACAACTGTATATACATTGGAAATGTTCCTCTGTGTATTCTTTTTATACTTCTCTGAGCAAAGGAGAGCACAAGCGTCTTAGCAAAAGGTTTCTACTTTGGTCACCATGATTCCTGAGCGATCATGGTTATCAAGTTCAATGGTTGCCAGAACTATCTGTCTGGTTTAGGAGGGCTTATGGCCTAACCCCTCTTCCTGTTCCCCAGCCAGTTGGCAGACCCAGAATTGAAATTTGCAATAGACCTGGAGGGGAATTGTAAATGGAAATGAGCCACATAAGTAGGTTGATTTAGCAAACTCTACTTCCAATGGAGAGAACATCTCTATCTTGAATTTAAAAGTGCAGTGCTTTTGTGGGACAAGAATATGCCACACTTTGGAGGACGCCATCATACTTTTGAGTAGCACCAAGCACCTCATTGGACCCGGGTGCCCCCCTACTTGTCGACCCATATCTTTGAATACATATGTGAGAGCTACATAGCAACTTAGATTTGCTGCCTGAAACTGCAAGGAGAAGAACGACTGCCCTGCTGCCCTGCTGAAACCCTGTGTCAAGGTTATGTATAGTTCCTGAGGAGCGGTACTCTCAAGAAGTCCACCTTCCAGCAGCTCAGAATCTGAAATAAAATCCGAGTGGCCAGATGAGGGTGAAGGAATTAGGGAGGGTACTTCAGGGAGGGAGACCTCTAGCTAACAATGCAAAGGGATAATGCTGCAACCTGTCTCTTTTATTTCAAACAACTTGTTTCATGTATTAAAGGTGTGGACGAATTCTGTAGAATATAGAGAAACTGGAATTACCTGAAATTAAACTCTCATGTATGTGCTGCTAGGAGCAGTAATTGTTTCTCAGTTCATGTTATCCTTATATTTGTACACTCTGTTCAATATTGTGCTTAAATGTATAAGACATATAACTGTACAAAGATGCTGTGGTCATTTAACAACTGATGTCCTTTCTGTAGTCACTGAAAGTCAAATTAAGGGTTAGACATTTTCCCAGAACTCCAATAACAATGTGTCTTTATTATTTGCCAAATACACTCTTTGAAAGTTTCAGTCACTTTCCTTCAATTACACCATAAGTTAATCATGCTTTCTGAATTACCAATTGCACTTTCTGAAAGTTTCAATCACTTTCTAGTGCTGTGTCCTTAAGTAATTGCCAAAATGAACCTTCTGGCATTTTCAATCACTGACGTTTTCGATCACCCTTCTTCAATAAACTTGACTGCAAGGTTATTCACGTAAAGCCAAGGTAACTTCCATGATGATTGCAGGGATTAATGATGATCACTGTCCCGTTGAACAAAAGACACAAATATTCTGCCTACCTGATCTGATGGCTGGCACTGGATGAGAAGACACATACAAAATGACTGTAATATAGGAACTGGAATAGACCCACCGTAGCTTCCTCTAAATCAGAAAAGATTGCTGCAAGGATTCCAAACTGCGAACACAGTCAGCGGAGAAGTTACATGTTCTCTTTTATAGCCGCAATTGCTGAACAAACATAACGTACGAAGAATAACTTAAATGATTAATGTACAAAGGATAACATAAAGATTCAAGAACATGGTCATTAGATAAGTATATTATGCCACATAATCTGTCCTGTATAATCTGTTTAGTGCATATGTTCACTATTGAGTGCCCTAGACATAATAAAGTGTGGTGCTTTCTGGCACTTTGTTCCAAGTTCAATACTTCTCATGCTTCTTGGTGATAGAGCACATAATGGGTGCAGAGGGAACATGATTTCCTGTGTGGGATCATGACATTTTGGTCTGGACCACACAGCACTGCTTCCTGAAAGACTGCTCCTGCTGCACACTTGAAACTACAGTCTGAGGGCCTTGCCATGCTTCAAAAAGGATTAAGGAGTGGACTCCCTGAAAGCAACAAGTTAACAGAGATCACCTGCACCATCTCCCCAAGAAGTACACAGACTGGAGTGTGTCCGGTTGACTTTTAAGAATTTGGACAGGTGCATTGTGGGAATTGTAGTCCTAAGCTTCCATGGACCATCGTACAGTTTCTTGACCCTTGGATATGTGTGCTGGACACTTTGAACAAAAAAACAAAATTCCCCTTTGTGGTCTCACTCCACAACCAATAATCAACAGGTCACTAAGAATGCACTGAACCAAAAGCCTTCTTTATGTTTATTGATAATGAATTGAACTATTAATTATAGCTGTCTCCATTGTTGAAAATGTATATTTACTACGATAATTAAAATACATATCATTATATCCACAATGTACAAAATTATAAATATACAGTACAGAAACACAGAATAGAATCTAAAATCTGAGGATACTCGAGTTCAAAAGCTACAAAATATAAAAATGTATTTAGTCTGTGCAGCAATATACAATGTTCATGTATAATTCTCGCGTAAGCACGTCTCTATTTGTCTACATCGACATTATATCATCGATTGTAATCATATGCAGCTAGTTGCAAATAAAACTCTGTATTAAGGTATACCCTTGTGCATATTGTGTCTCATTCCTGTGTCAATATTGTCAATATATCATTGGTTGTAAACATTTGTAGATAATTGCAAACAAAAATGGTATATTAAAAGATATTCTTTCACATAACATGTCCCATCTGTATGGGAGTAGTGTTGATGCAGCGTTTTGGCGCATCTTGGACTCAAATACCTGCCTTCTTCAGGACAAATTCACATAAAAAATTGTATTTAAATAAAGTTGTTTATTCTCAATTGCCACTTTGTGCCCTTATTGTGCTCCTGATAATTAATCTATAAAGGGGTTTGATCACCCTGGTGTAATCTTCTCTTTCTGTTAGAAGGTGCATATGCCTTGAGTAGTATAGATAATTCTTGTCATGTTACATCAATTTCTATCTCATCCCCCTCAATTCATGCTCATGGCTTAGTCTTTTATGGATAATCATGGTTCCTTATCATCAGTTTGGAATAGTCATAATTTCAGTTCTTATAAGATATTCAGCCCCTGGTCTTGTATGATCCAGAATACACTTTGCGGCAATGCTTCTGTCTTCTTCTCATATAAGCTGCTATTTGAGAAGAACACCTTTAAAAGGTGATTCTGCCTTTGCCAGTTGGACACTTTGAACCCACAGGAGAAACTTCAGGAAGAAGTTCCAGAAATTTGGAGAAGTTTGGAACAACTTTAGGAAAAATGGTCCATAAGTGGATTGACACGACATCGAGAGTCCCGCCAATGAACTGACCTTGATTTCAGATTCATCCAACTGAAAGCTCCGGAGCACTCATTTTCCAGGAGTTACCGGGGAGCTCCCACTGAGCCAAGTCTGTGAACCCTATGCAAATCCAGCCTGATGAAGTGCCTTGCTTGCCTCCATGAGAAAATCCTCCAGAAAAGTTTCTAAGGGCCTTATTATGATAGCGGTCTGTCCAATGCATTATGATGCTACTGCTGGGCTGGTGGTCTCAGAGTGCTCCTATACTCAGTGTCATGTGCTGCGGCCCAGGAAAAGAGACCACCTTACATTGTGAGGAAGTTTTTATTTGTTTGACCTACTGTTTGCCAAAAGCTGGTGATCCATGCCAATATTACTTCACGGCTGGATTACGCCAATGTTCTTTACTGGGGTTTTCCGTATTATCTCCTCAAGAGAGACCAGTTGGTATAGCATCTGTCAGCTCGTCTCCTGATTAGGATTGCTAAGTACACTTCTATTTGAAGACATCTTAGGGAACTGCACTGGCTGTGCATTTAGGGGAAAGTGCAGCTGAAAGGAATGATGTTAGCTCACAGAGCATATTACGAACTTGGACCTAAATATCTTTGTAAGAGGTTCCAGCAATATCATCCTTCTAGAGCGCTTTGCTCCTCAGACAATCTGTTAACAGTGGTGTCGAAAACTAAGAAGAAAAGGTGATTAAAGATGCATGAACGCAGCATTTCAAGCTTCTGATTTTCATCTGATGCCACAGGTTTGTAGCGCTGGGAAACGTTTAGTAGCTGTGCACTTAATAAATGTCAGTGATTGATTTATTGATTGAGCACTTCCTGCACCTCCATGCACTGTGGGCCATGCACCTTATGATGCATGGCACACGGTTCATGGAGGTGCATGGTGGCACATGTGCTCCCTAGGCCACTTCACAGTGGCCCACAATGGAAGGGGCCTGTTTGGGGGCCCCTAAATCTGTTTCTTACAGCTTTTTCATGCGGTCTTTCTAACATAAAAAGGCTGTAGAAAAGGGATATCATGATGCAAACGGTTGTACCCGCCTCAGCACCGCCTCCGTTCTGGATTGCAATTTGGCCCACAGCCCAGACGGGATCACTGATCCTGTCGGAGGCAGTAGTCTTCCTCTGACCGTTTGGGGTCTGACTATCTGGATTGTAATCTGGCAGTTGGACCGAAGGGCTGTCGATTTGTGGGACTGCCACCGACAGCCTGATGGTGGATGTCCGACCAACATCATAATCGGGCCTAAGTGTCATCATCATTTCCATCTTTATTTCGACAATGTTGTCATAAAAGAAATACATTTGATTAAACAGTTTAAAAAGGAATTAATACATTACACCCAAGTACACTATAAAAATATAATCTAAAATCTATGTTATCAGATAACCAGGAAGTTATTTCATCACAACTTAAAAAATGCCAATAGACATAAATGAATACATAGTCAGCTAGAAACCCCTGCCCATCTAGAATCAGAGATCAAGCCCCCTAGCATCAGTACAATTTTTTCTACAGGACCCTATTTCAAACAGAGTTCACATGTTTCCTTCTAATTGTCCACATGGCAGCTAAAAATGTTGTTAGAGCGAAAACAATTAGAGGAGAAAGATCCGTTTTAAATATTCTATATGCATGCAGACAGTGCATGATCCCCAGATTTGTGCACAGTGGGATAATCCACTTCTTTCTGACTTTTTGATAGATAGGGCAAAAAAACATGACATGCAATTCATTTTCAAGCTCCGAGGTGCATCCAGGGCAGTTTTTGAGTGACGATGGACACCACTTACTCGTAAAATCTCTGATTGGCAGAGAACCGTGTCTCCATTGAAAAAACAACTTCCTGGCAGCAACTGGACTAACATCATCGAAGACAGACTCAAATTTATAACAGTCTTTAAACATTAAAAACATGGCGGACAGGGTATCAATTTGGGCGTTCACTAGACAAGCAGTTAAGTTGGTTTCATGGTACAAATTGGCCAGATACTTACGCGATACATTAGTGCAAGCATGCTCCGGGTCGGACCACCTGGGCGCAAGACCTAGTCTCTCAAATTCCTCTCTTATATATTTTAGCCATGGTAGTTTCTGAGCGTTCGGAAGTCTTAAAACATCCGACAGCTCTTGCCTATAGGTCTTTAACTCAGGGGTAACCCAGAGTCTCCTCCAGAGAGTTAGAGGTTTGAGGCCCAATTCTTCATTAATAGGTCTAAGGCCCAGGTCCAGCCTGAGCGGCAACAGTGGTGTACTCTTAGGCAGTGCTACAAACTGTCTTAAAAATCTGTTCTCCAGGGCGACAATCGTGGGTGCACACTTGTGACCCCACAATTCGCCACCATGGATTACAGCCCCCCGTGCCTGCAATTTATAAATTTCCAGGGGTGGACCAATTGGTTGAACAGCAGATTTATTTAGGAGCTTAGTAATGGCCCCCACTTTTTGGGACAGCTTAAGTTGCAGTTTTATTTGATGGTGCCCCCATGTCATATTTTTATTTAAAGTGAGACCCAGATACTCAAAGGTCTGAACTCTTTCAAGGCGGACTCCACCTATCACAGGGCTTGGGCGAGTTGTTATTGGGGGGTTGAAAACCATATATTTAGTTTTCATGGTATTTATTTCCAACCCCCGGTCCTGGCAAAAAAGCACGAAACCATCCAAGACTCGCTGGATGCCCATAGGGGTCTTAGAGAGCAATAAGGTATCATCCGCGAACATAATCGCGGAGATACTAACCCCAGCAAGTATTGGAGCATCGCTATTGGGGACCGCGTTCAGGTGGGAGATTACCCCGTTGAAAAAAAGGCAAAACAGGGTGGGCACCAAAAGGCACCCCTGTCTTACCCCCCTGCCAACGGGAAATCTAGATGACAAAGAACCATTTTTCCCACACCTGACCTGTGCGAAATTCTCAGGGTGCAGTCGGATTATTATATTCAAGAGAGCAGGAGGAATGCCCAACTCGGAAAGCACACTCCACAGTTTCCGACGTGGGACTAAGTCGAAAGCCGCACGAAGGTCCACAAAGACGGTGTAGAGTGAGCCACCCTCAATCCCAACAGTTTTCCAATATAGCAGGGTTAAGCGAAAGATCTGCTCCGTGGTGGATACATTCTTTCTAAAACCCACTTGGTATGGGCTTAAGATGTCAAATTCCTCCATCCAATCTAAGAGGCAATCTAGGATCAGCCTCGAGAATAGCTTTTGCGGGACATCAATAAGGCTGATCGGCCCGTAGTTGGCTGGGAGCAGAGGAGAGCCATTCTTGAAGATAGGTACTATCTCTGCTCCCAGCCAAGTACTAGGGACCGCCATGCCTCCCAGAATGGCATTGAAAATTATCGTTAGGTAGGGGGCCCAGACCCTGGGTTCATGTTTAAAAAGATCGCCAGGCACCTTATCCAGCCCGGGGGCTTTACCAAGCGGGAGTTTAGAAATAGCAGCCCTCACTTCTCCCTCTGTGAATTCAGGCTCAGGCCTTTCTGAATTAGAATGAGGAGCTAATCCATCTTGTGCCAGGTCCTCAGTGAGATTTTCCCCCTGGTGCAGAGTGTGAAAATGTTCTTCCCACATGACCGCAGAGATGTTAGGGGCTACAGCTGATACAGGGTCAGCCGACCTTGTGTTCACAATCAGCCAGAACTTCTGAGCATCTCTTGTTGACAGAGCCGCTGTTAGGTTTGCCCAGTTCTCGTTACCCCACTCAACCTTGGCATGATGGATTAGCTGGCGATATGCTACCCTCCTTTGCTTTATCAGTGCCTTGTTATGATTTTGTTTCACAGCCTCAAGTAATTCAGTTTTGGCCGTTCTACAAGCCTTATTGTACCAGGTCGGTTTATTCCCGGCTCTTTTCCCTCTTGACTCTGGGGGATTAAGAATCTCAGCTAAAGTGTTAACTAGGTTCTTATTCAATCCTCCTAACTTAACATATGCTTCATGCGGGGGGTATTGCAGGGGGTATTGCAGCTTTAGGGCACAAGCGGCCTCCAGTACCGGAATTACCCGAGCGTACAGCTCTGCCACTAGTTCCGGATGGGTAACCAATTTGTTCCCATCTAACCCTACGCCTGTTGTTTGATAGAAGAGCCCTGTTGCCTGGTTCGCACTCTTCACTGCTACTATCCATGGGAATACCTGGGGATAGAAAGTCTAAGATCAACGCATTGTGATCACTTTCACCCCTAGGTACCACCCTGAAATCAAGGACCTTATACCAAGCACAGCACTCAACGAAGACATAATCCAGGCGTGATTCTTTCCCTGGTTTATTAAAAGTGCACTTTGAGGGGATATCTGATTTTACACGGCCATTGCAGGCCCTAATTGAAGGATTCAGGGTCAGGGCCATAATCTGTACAGCCAATGACGCCCATGACCTTGGTGGGGGACCCACCACTAGCGGGATTTTCCAGTGCTCATCCTCCTCCTGACGTGCACCTTCCATTAAATCCGCGAGTGGCTCAAAGTGAGAGTTAAAATCACCCCTATCACTACTGTAGTCCCCTTTGGGATCTTATTTAGGAAAGAGGAGAGCTCTTCGATGGTTCTGGACTCAGATGTAATATTCACAGGTCTAGAGTAGATATTGACCAATGCGAGTGTAGAACCATTCAGCCACTCTAGGACCACACATTGCTCATCCTCTGTACCAGTATCCATAACCCTCGCACTGCAACCCAAGTGGGCTCCCACCCAGATTGTTAGACCTCCCAACGGTCTGCCCTTTCCCCCCACCTGGCTAGGACTGAAAATGATGCAAAGCCAGATCGAAATTGGTCTTCCCTAGCCCAGGTTTCCTGGAAGAGGCAGGCGTCATTCGCGTCTATAAAAGAGCCCCACTCAGGGCTTGCCAATTTATTACCCAGACCTGCCAAGTTCCTGGAAAGGATTTTTAGTGCGGTATAATCTGGTCGCAATTGTTGGGTTAACAAGGTGGCTTCAGCCTCAGTGACTGGAGTAGGAGCCCTATCGGTTTTTACTTGCCCGTTAACTTCTCTGTCGGTGGGAGGCTCAGATGGTTCGACCGCCGATATTCCTGATTGAGTGTTCCTCACACTGTCTTCTTCCCAACTGCTACGATGATTCATGGCACACCTCCCCCCAGGGCGACTCCCTACACTGGCTTCATAGTGTAGTCAGTCTACCTGGTCCAAGCAACTATACCTATTGGTGTGAAAGTAGTTGGGGGTCATAAAAGGCTCATACAGATTGGTCCTGAGCCCTCTAGTGTGGCCCCTAAATCCCACCCTTGTCCAACCCTCTTCCAGCCCAGGAACAGGTTGCATGTTAACTGGCGGAAAGAAGAACGACAATGGGAGCGACTGAATTGCAATGTCTTCACTGCTGGCCGGCCAATTACAGATGTGAGAAACAATCCCTGGGTTCCTAAAATTCACCAAGATACAGGCACTCTTGATTGTTTTGTTGGTATGGCCCACCCACGGAACCCTTCTAACCATTAGAATTTCACTTGAGGCATGGGAGGGAAGGGGTCAAAAGGTGTTCAGCCAGCTAGCGACTTTATTCCTCAAGGATGAAAATGATTCTGCCGTTGAGTTACTAAGCTCAGGGACGCCGGTAAGAACCACTACATGAGGAGCAGCCTCGGGGGGTAAATTTACTACCTTTTTTATCCTCACTCTATTACCATCAACATTAGTCCGCTCATCATTCACAGCAGGTTTACTGACCGGCCTATGGGAACTAATTGATACAGCAGACTCGATGTTCTGTCCTGGAATAGTGGGGATTACTTGGGTAGGAATGTTTGCTGAAGGAGGAGGGTTAGATGTTAAAGAGCCCCCCTAGCAGCATCAGAGACCCTCTGCGTATTTTCCACAGGCTTCAACAGGTTTACCAATGCCTCAGTGGCCGTTTCTATAGATTGCAGCTTGAGTTCAATTCGATCCAGTCTAACGACCAGGGGGTCAATCAAGGTTCTCAAAGTATTTCCGAGGGCGAGAGTAAATTGATCACCCACGGCAAGAGCGACATCCCCAAATCTAAATGCAGTAGGCTGCACAATAGGCAATGGGTTAGGTGGTGGATTAGTGATAACCTTGGTTACTTGGGGAGCCACGCTAGCGTCTATAGGCCCTACAGAATCTTTAATTGTATAACATTTATCTAATTTTGCCTTTTTGCCACCCCTTGCCTGTGGCGCACGTTTTCTTTTTGGGACAGCCCCTTCCCAGATTCCTTGTAGGTGGAGAGACGTGGAGTGCCTATCACCTGATGACACACTATTATCGTTTAATTGCACAGAGATAGCCTCAGGGATGACTGCAAGGGAATCTCTATGAATAACGGGGCTACTCCTAAGCTCTTGTAATACAGATGTTATTGTATGATCAATGGTACTAAGAAAAGCAGTAGGGGATTCCCCAAGCTTTTCAGGGGTTTTAGCATTAGCAATTAGGCCCAATGAAGATCTTCTAACATTTTCAATTCCCTGCGAGAGCCGTCTTTCTAGTATAGTTAATTCATTAGTCACAAGTGAGTTTGCTCTAAGCAGAAAATTGTCCAAAGTACCTGCCACCATGGTACTCGACGCCGTGGCTCTGCTTCTGATTTCCCGATTAGACATAGTCCTTGATCCAAGAAGATCCTCCAGCCAGAAAAGCAACAAATGCCTGATGTACACGAGATCAAACAAGCAGGAAGCAAGAGGGGTGACCCGGTCCGGTCTTGCTCGGGCTGTAACGGGCTGAAACAGGCCCGCCCTTGGCCCGGAATTTGCCCGGAGCGTGCCCGCATGCGTTCCGCGAAGCGGAGGGCATGCCCAGATATATATACGGTGTGGAAGGGGCAGGAAGAGGCACACAGCACCTAGTAGCAAGGGCCGCTGGTCCTCGCAGTCCCACGGATTTGCTGTTAGCTGCCCCAAAGTCCTGCAAACAGAAGAAGTCTTCGAGCGGCTCCCGCGAAGCCGGGGCCATGAAGCGTTGTTTTATTCCGGCGTGGGAGGGGCGGGAAGAGGCACACAGCGCCTAGTAGCAAGGGCCGCTGGTCCTCGCAGTCCCGCGGATTTGCTGTTAGCTGCCCCACAGTCCTGCAACAGAAGAAGGCCTTGAGGGGCTCCCGCGAAGCGGGGGCCGCGACGCGTTGATTTATTTCGGCGTGGGAGGGGCGGGAAGAGGCACACAGCGCCTAGTAGCAAGGGCCGCTGGTCCTCGCAGTCCCGCGGATTTGCTGTTAGCTGCCCCAAAGTCCTGCAAACAGAAGAAGTCCTTGAGCGGCTCCCGCGAAGCGGGGGCCGCGAGGCGTTGTTTTATTCCGGTGTGGGAGGGGCGGGAAGAGGCACACATCGCCTAGTAGCAAGGGCCGCTGGTACTCGCAGTCCCGCGGATTTGCTGTTAGCTGCCCCAAAGTCCAGAAAACAGAACAAGTCCTCGAGCGGCTCCTACGAAGCAGGGGCCACGAGGCGTTGTTTTATTCCGGCGTGGGAGGGGCGGGAAGAGGCACACAGCGCCTAGTAGCAAGGGCCGCTGGTCCTCGCAGTCCCGCAGATTTGCTGTTAGCTGCCCCAAAGTCCTGCAAACAGAAGAAGTCCTCTTCTTCTTCTAAGGGCCTAAGTGTGAAGGTAAAATTTTGTTTGGGCCTCCCGCTTAGTGTATCTAACCAGGGCTCCATCGCGGTGGGCCTCAAACTTTGACTTTGTCCCAGTCAAACGCAAGCAAATGTCCCCAGTTAAAGCTCTATGTGTATTAGCTCTAGAAAGTGGTTAATCTTAAAGAAATTCATATCATCGGTTCCCTATATTGGAGTTTTGTAATTCTGGTGTCATTTTAAAGATAAAAATAGTTTCTATTTCAATAAAATGGTATGAGATTTTTATTGTGTGTTGTGTCTTACTTATTTAATTTAAAGCAATTTTGAAATGCTTTCATCCTAAATTGAGCCTGCCCACTCATTGCCAGCTACCAAGGGTTGAGCAAAGGACTCATCTATTGAGTCCTTTTGTGGAACTTAAATTACATTTGTGGTCTTATTGCTAGAGGTAGGGGGCAGACTTACCCCCAACTAATAATCCATCTACCAGCAATTGTTATCTTGGCTTTGCATAGGAAGAGCCCCAGCCAACTGAATGCATTATTTCATTGGTACATACCTGGTATGTCTCTCAGGCCCGCTCACCTTAAAAGTCACAATTTCCATATTTAGGAAGGAAAGATGGGGAGGACATTGCCTTTTAGTTGCCGCTGCTAAGCTGTTGAACACCCTTCCCATTTAAATCTCTGAACCCGACTCCCTGTGTCCTTCAGAAATCATGTGAAAACCTTACATTTCTCACTACAGTTCCCTGATTTCCAGGTTGGCCTGATTGTGTTGACTAGTCTGTCTCACAATAGCGCTTTGGTACTTGAGGGTTTTAGTGCACTTTATAAAACTATATCATATATCATAGGATAGATTTTCAGCAAAGTAGGGCAGCAGGCAGCAGAGCAGCAGAGTAGCAGGTCAGTAGAGAGACAGTCCTTCTAGCAGCAAGGCAGCCCAGCAGTCCTTTTTCTGTAGTATCCTCAGGTCCAGGAGTGTACTGAAGAGTTGGTGTCTGAGGTCCAATATTTATACTTGGTGCCTTATTTGAAGTGGGAGAAACGTCTACAGGGTTCCACTTGAAGTGCTCAGGTTTCCTGCCTCCCCTACCCTGGCTTCTGACTAACTACAGGGCATATGCAATCCTTTGGGTGAAGGCAAGACACAGCCTATTCTAATGTATGACGTTCTGTGCCTAACTTCTCCCTCCCATCCTGCCACTAATGGCCCATTTGGGCATACCTAAGCTCTCTATTATGTTTGCTGTCTGGGAGGAATACACTTGACCAACTGCCAACTACTACCAGTCATGTGACCCAGAGACAAGCTGCAGCCACTAAATAGCAATGGCAGGAAAATGCCAACTTTCTAAAAGTAAAAAGAACAATTGATGGACAGAATGCAGAACAATTTCATACATTCACCCCAGTACAGAGTTCTGACCCTAAATCCATCGTTTGGGTGCAGGGTCAAGACTGATTTGCATATGGCTGGGCCCAAACTGTAATGGCATTGTGAGAAAAAAAAGATGGATTTAGGCCCAGATCTCTGTACTGGGGTGAATGCATGACATTGTTCTGCATTCAGTTCATCAATTGTTCTTTTTGCATTTGTTACTCAGAGTGGGACAGGCATGCCCAGACGTGGTTCCCCTGCTCCCATTGCCACTGGAGTCAAGCTATCCTGGCTGATGAGGGCTGAAAGCCTGAAACCGGTCCTATGATGCTTTTTTCCAGTCCAGGGAGGACCTGGCCTGGCAGTTTGGGCTGGACTGTTCCCACTGGGCGCAGGGTCAAGACTGATTTGCATATGGCTGGGTCCAAACTGGAATGGCATGGTGAGCAAAAAAAACAATGGCTTTAGGCCCATATCTCTGTACTCAGATGAATCTATGACATTATTCTGCATTCTGTTCATCAATTATTTTTTTGCAACTTTTTTAAAAGTAGCATTTTCAAAATTGTAACCCAAAATCCGACTTCACCATACAGCAGGATTTTTCACTATGCTTCCAAACACACCAAACGTGAACTGTTGATCTGTTGTCATTGGGATATTACAGCTTAATAAATGTCAAAAGGTAACTCCAATGTTGTCCTATGGAAGAAACAGGCCTTGCAGTATTAAAAACGAATATACAAGTTTTTCCCTACCAGGAAATGTAAAACTTAAAATGACATGCACTATTTTTAAGTACCTTGCACCCTTCACTATGGGCTATTAGGGCATACACTAGAGATTACTTATTAATTTTAAAAAGGCAGGTTATAGCTTGACAAAAGCACACACAGGTTGTACTGGCATCCTGAAGACCTATTTCAAGGCATACTTAAGTAGGTGGAACATTCAGTGTTGCAGGCCCACTTGTAGCATTTAATTTACAGGCCCCTGGGCACTTGAAGTACCACTTTACAAGGGACGTACAAGTAAATGCAATATGCCAATTGGAAATAGGCCATGTTACCATGTTTTAAGGAGGGAGCCCAGCAGTTTAGCACTGGTTAACACTTCTAGAAGTGCGCAGTGGGTGTGTGAGTAGGTCTGTGTGTTGGTGGGTGAGGGTCTGAGTGGGTCTGTGATTGGGTGTGAGAGTGTCTGATTGGGTTTGTGAGTGGGTGTGTGAATGTCTGATGGGGTTTGTGAGTGTATCTGAGTGGGCCTGTGAGTGGGTGTGTGTGGGTGGATCAGAGAATGGGGTTGTGAGTGTCTGAGTGGGTCTGTGAGTGAGTGTGTCAGTGTCTGGGTGGGTTTGTGAGTAGTGTTATGAGTCTCTGAGAGGATCTGTGAGTCATGTGTGAGTGTCTGAGTGGGTCTGTGAATGGGTACATGAATGTCTTAGTGGGTCTATGAGAGGGTACATGTGGGTCTGAGTGGGTCTGTGAGTGGATGTATAAGTGCTTCAGTGGGTCTTTGAGTGGGTATGTGAGTCTATGAGTTGGTCCGTGGATAGGTATGTTAGCATCTGACTGTGTCTGTGAGAAGGTGTGAATGTATTTTTTTTTAATTCAGCATAATTCACATATTGTTCGCCATGTCACATGGGGGCGCACTGAGTGTCGTGACACATTCATGAATATCACACAAGGGAACAAAATCTTTTTCATCACATATATTCCATCCACAGGGTCAGGGTAACTCTACCCGGATCCCTTATACCAATCTTGTCCGGATACTTAAAATGTCAGCCACAACTTTCTGCTGCGATTGCGGACAGCCAATCATGGCATTCATTTTGGCACCCGCATTCATGATTTATTGCAAATTAGTCACAAATGCGTCACAACACTAGATATACAAATCTGAATTTCTTTTAATAACTCAAAAACGACTAAATTACTTTACACCAAATTGAAAAAGCATGCTTTTTGGACCAAGAGCTACCTTTCTGTCAAATGTGGTGTAATTACATACAGCAGTTTCGGCTGTAGTTGTGTTAAAAATTCCTAAAGAAAATAACTTGAGAAATATACTTTTTTGCCCCTCCTTTTTCTCAGCCCCCACTAAAACTTTGAATGAAAAATTGCAATAAGATTCATCAAACGGTGCCAAAGAAATAACCCAAAATGCTTTTCCTATTGAAACTAAGTTCTACCTATAACTATATACTGGCGACCGCCAGTAGTATGTGTATATATATATATATATATATATATATATATATATATATATATATATATATATATATATATATTACCTACTGGCGGTCGCCAGTAGGTATATATAGTTAGGATTTTTTCTCTATGGGATTTTTGAAAATTCTATGTCTAATAACTTTGGCGTTTGTGGACGGAATTGGCTGAAATTTTCAGGAAAATGGCACATTTTGTTCCTGAGCAGCCCCTGAAAATTGGGGGGGGGTTCGTCCAGGGGGGGTCGAGAAAAAAGGGGGGTCCCAAAACGTGTTTTTAACATTGAGTTTTCCATAGGGCGGTTGGCCTCACTTTTAGCCCGAACGGCTGAATGGATTTGCACGAAACTTGGCAAAATTGTAGGGACTGGTAGCCCGATGTGCCTTTTGTAGGTCTCAATATATGTGCTACAGTGGATTTTGAGAAATTAACGTTTAAAAAAAGATATATATCTGTAACAGCGGACCGGGCAGCGCTCCAGTACGCGGACTTTTCGCGCAACGGAGCTTTGTGAAGCGAAGCTGATTGGTTCTCCGGCGTCTGTAAACATTCCAAACAGTCCGTAGCGGCCGCCATCTTGTCTCTCGGTAGGATCGAGAGACAAGAGGAGGCCAAAGCGAAGGGGCAAATGACCATAAGGGGGCATAGTAGATCCTCGCTGACCCCCTAGGTTTGATGTGGAGGTTTTAAAAGGGCCCCGCGGGGCAAAAAAAATAAATAATAATAATAATCGAACGGCTGAATGGATTTGCACGAAACTTGGTAAAATATTAGGGACTGGTAGACCGATGTGCCTTTGCTAGGTCTCAATATGTGTGCTCCAGTGGATTTTGAGAAATTAACGTTCAAAAAAAGATATATATCTGTAACAGCGCTCCGCTTCGCGTACTTTTCGCGTTACGGAGCTTTGCGAAGCTGATTGGTTCTCCGGCATCTGTCAACATTCCAAACAGTCCGTAGCGGCCGCCATCTTGTCTCTCGGTAGGATTGAGAGACAAGAGGAGGCCAAAGTGAAGGGGGAAATGACCATAAGGGGGCATAGTAGATCCTTCCTGACCTCTTAGGTTTGATGTACCATTTTGCCAAGTTTGGTGTAATTCCGTTCAGCCATTCAGGCTGTAGACATATGTAAATGTCCTATGGAAAATTGCATGGGGAAAACACATTTGAAAGTGTTGAAATTTAGAACCAATTAAAATGTTACTTTGGTTTTGTATTTGTGTGTGATGAAAGTTAATTGGTTATGTATATATGTCAAATGAGAGGAAACCACAGCCATTTTGTGATACTACTGTCTGAGGTACATTTGTGAGGAATTTTTGGTGGTGAATTTCTGGTGTTTGATTTACACAGTACTAACACCTCTCCTACTTTTAAAAAGGTGAGTTGTTAATTTGTAAGGGGAACTATGTTGTACACTTGAAGATAATTTGAAAAATGTTTTCTGTTATTTATTTGCAGTCCTTTGTTATACTAAATACTTGATAAAGTTAGTTTTATATTATGTATTACTAAAAACGATAAATGAAAGTGATTATTTTTTTCTGCAATTTACAGCAAGTAATTTCAAAATAAAATGGCTCACAATGAAGAGACCGTGGCAATTTCTTTTGATTTGTCCACTACATTGATTGAAATTGAGAGCACCAATAATGAAATATTGTCACAAGGAGGACATGACTTGTATGATTCCATTAGATTGATTGAAATGGACAGCACCAAGAATGAAATATTGTCACAAGGAGGAGATGACTTGAATGATTCCACTACATTGATTGAAATTGAGAGCACCAATAATGAAATATTGTCACGAGGAGATGACTTGAATGATTCCACTACATTGATTGAAATTGACAGCACCAATAATGAAATATTGTCAGAAGGAGGAGATGACTTGAATGATTTTTTTGATCAATCTCTTGATGGCGAATTTATCGAGTGTTTGGAGACCATAGAGTTACAAGAATCATTATTGCAGACTTTTCATGAGGACATTGCTGATGAGGACATGTTACTAGTTCTTTCAAATTTAGAAAATTCTGAAGAATAAATTTATATTTAGAAATCAAAAATTGTTTGAGACATTATTCATTTTTATTTTTAATTTATGAGGTTGTAGCGAAGTGATTGTAGTATAAAATGAGACTTATAGTATAGAGTGCAACATTTTTATGTTACATGGTAAGTTTACTCATATTTACTTCCCTTCTGCCACTATATTATCTCCAATGTGTATTTGACATCTCTTCTTCATCTCCGGCCTCCTTTCTCTCACTGTGTGTCTCCGATGCATCTTATCGCTGCTATTTTGTGTAATTACAGAAGAGAGTAAAATAAAATAGTTTGAAACGTGAAAAGGGGGCAAAGTAGAGTACTCCTCACCCCCTAGGCCTTTTTAGGCGGTCCCAAAAGGATCAGTTTCTGCTTTCCTGAGAGATTATGGTATGAGTTCCATATACCACAATAACTTGCATTACAACATGCAAGATATCTATCTCCTATTACCAACTTTTGGAGATATTCGCGCTAAGCGCGAATATCTCCAAAAAATAACACCTGCCCTGAGCAGTTCTTAGCCATGTTATCCAATGGGAGGTGGATAACATGGCTAAGAGCATTAGCTCGGTAATGTATGAATATCGCTGAGTTTTTAGCGATATTCATGCATTGCGGCCGTTTATTATCGCATTTGTGATAAACCTTGATAATAGCAAGGTTTATCTTCGATAATTTCTGACGATGCTTAGCGGTAAAAAATTCGTTTGTAAGCATCGTTAGCGATAAATATCGCTTAACTTTGGTAATATGCCCCAACGTCTGTTAACGTTCGATTCGAAGGAAATGAGGAAGTGTTGAAAAACATTGTCTGCGCCATCTTGCCTTTTTTGAAATGCCACACTTTTGTCGTGCACGGCAGCCATTTTAGATGTCTTGACCAGACCCACTCTCTGCACGCTGTCGATTCGTAGCATGGCTCCTCACCCTCGCAAGCATCTTCCCCAGGCACTGGTCACCCCCGCTCTCTGTCTTATGCATGGGCAATAAACCTCCCCCCATCTGCGCTGCTCTTCCCTGAGAATCACACTCTGTGCCCGCCCGACACCTCCCTTTCGCCCTATTCACTACCGCACCCTCTGACTCTCCTCTTCCTCTGTGTCCGATTGTCCAGGCTATCAGCTAGCCCTGCAGATGTAGTTTATGGCCCCAGCTGTAAAGAATCACCCCTCTTCAAAGGAGTTATAGTAGATCAAGGCCCACACCCGATGAGATCCGTCACACCACACGTGTTCCTACTATCTGAAAACTATCCTGTATTGTGATTGGGGAGGGGACCGAGCCTGAAGCGGAAGATTCCAGGAATGACTCTTTGTACATCAAAGTTTTTACAATTATGTGACACATTAAAAATATATAGCACTCCAACAAAGTAGTAGGAATATAAAACTTTAATAACATATAAATATATACAACAAAACAAAAACAGTAAAAACATTTAAACAACGAAGAGACCGTGGCAATTTCTTTTGAATTATCCAATAGATTTATTGAAATTGACAGCACCAATAATGAAATATTCTTGTCCGTAGCGGTCTGTTGTGCGAATAGTTCCAAGGCAGCAGAACGCGCTGAAATCTAGATGGCACGAAAGTGATGTCTAGCAAGTTGCCGCCCAGCAAATAACGGCGTGGGGCGCCGCGGGGGTGAGTGAGTCCAGTAGGCACCACAGCTATTCTTACCGGCATTGCAGAATTACTGCTGGGGACAATGCCTGTGCTGTAGCAGGGTCACAGCAGAAACAAAAAGGATTCTGTTGAAGATGTTGTTGGTTTTCAATTTGAAAACAGTTCTGGTGTCAACTGCTATGCTAATGTAGTGGTTAATGTTTTGTTTTCTCTAGAAAATGTAAAAGAGGGGGAGGCAGTCCAAAGTTCCGTTAAAAGGGCAAAGGAAAGGATCGGTGGTTTGAACTATCAGTCAAAAAGGGGAGGGAGTGCAACAATTTTTCCTACCGGGTCACACTGTGCTTTCACCGGAAGTGAGGTCTGCAGGATTCTAGTAATTCAAAGTGAGGCTGGCGCCGACGTCCCGCGGATACAGTTTCGTCACTCCACGGGTGATCATGGCAGTCATTCCCCATCGGGGGTCGGAGACTCCCGCGGCTCCTCTAGAATCTTCAAGGTCGTGGAGGACTACGGTGGTGGAGTCAACCAGTGACCGGGCCATTTCTTTATGCTGGGCCCGCTCTTGCCAGGTCGACCGCCATTTTGAGAGTTCGGTAGCTACTGGCGATCGCGGGGTCAAATGAGCGGACGGGCTCCACCCTGCCGGGCGAGACGTTGCAGCATGGCCACAGTGGAAGAACTCTTTTCCGGGCGCCTGGAGCGCTGAGGGTGCAGCTGGGAAGCCTCCACTGGGGAGGCGGGAGAGGCCTGTTCGCACCGTCTCTCCCTCCCAGTGCACCCCACGGCGTCTCGCTTCAGATTTGTTATGGCCGGACCAGGCGATGAGGACGAGGGGGGGGGGGTCGGAGGCATGTGCAAGACATCCCCCCCCAGGGTTGTTGCAGCAATTATACAAGAAAGAAGTCTTCGGGCCGGGCTTCCGGTAGATGTCGGCCGGACGCCCCTGGCTCTGGCCCCATGAACGGGTTTCTTGGTTTATCGGCTGCAGCCGGATCCCGTCGGCCTCGGCCCCCCGACCGTTGGTGGCCGGACCGGAAGAGCATGTGGCGGGACTACCTGCAACTCTCAAGGGCCACCGCGGCCGGACTGGGAGAGAGAGGGGAGGGTCGAGGAGACATTCCCCCCCCTGCAACTGTTCAGCGTTGTAAAGGCAATCCCCTGGCCGGGTCCCGCTGGTCTCGGCCTCTCCTCCGGCTACACCCTACGTTAGGATCTCCTGGCCGAGGCGTGGCAGCAGGACCTGCCTTATATGGGCTGCTCCCGGCTGGGCGTAGCCGGAACCCTGCCCCACCTTGGAAGTTTCCAGAGTGGGGGCGGATGTTCTACTGACTTGCATTTTCCCTAGTCTATCGATTTTTTTGGCGTGGCAGGCGGTGGGACAGCGAGGGGTGATTTGGTTTCTCTTACTGTTTTTCTGGTCTCTCACGACTGGCATATTTTAACGTTTTCTTGTTTCTAGGACATTAATAGGTTTTATCATTACGTTATGTTATCGTTTCTTTGTTCGTTGTTTAATAAAAGTTCATGTTCATCAGTGGCCTACTGATTTTCGTTTTCCTATTCTTTTCTTTCCAGGTTGTTTCATGCTAAAGTTTCTGTTAACAGGATACAGTGATCACTTCGTTATTATTGCATATGTCCTTTTCACTAGGGGTGCTCTCTGGTCGGGCCAGATGACGTATGTCTAGTAAATGGTCCGGGTGAAACAGGTGCATCAATCAGTGGGGAGTAGATAGGCATGACAGATTACAACGGGGGAGAAAGGTCCGCATTACGTACCCTTTCACTACTTGCAAAGATTTTCCTACGTTTATTTGCAAACAGGGAATACCTCCAAAAAGAACTAATTCCCAAACAGTCAATGTTCGGACAATCAATCAATCAATGAGGAATGAAATAGGTACGACGTGTTAAAGGCTTGCGTTACCTACCCTTCACTATCTGCAAAGGGAGAGAGAATATTCCTATTCTTCCTCGTTTGCAGGCAGAGAAGATCCTTAAGAGAACCAACTTCGAACAATTCAATGCTCGATTCAAACAATCAACAAGGGGTACTGTGAACACAAATGAACGCCGCTTATGTACATACGCATTGCTATTTTCAACAGGTTGTTCCTAATGTTTCTATTTTAGCGAGGTCAAAAAGAGATCCCATTAGTGGCCTACTGATTTTGCTCGATTCCTTTTGTTTTTTTACACGGTTTTTCGCTATCTGCAAAGACTAAACAGAGTATTGCGACTCTGTGCTTGTTTGTAAATAGAGAATGAACCAAAGAGAACAATCAATCAAATGGAGAGAGAAGCAGGCACGACGGATTACAAAGGGGGCAAAGGGCTGCGTTAACTACCCTTCACTATCTGCAAAGAGAGAGTACTCCTAATAGAAATGAGGGGTGGGGGGCAGCATTCAAAGCAGATCAGTGTGCATAAACACGAAAATGTTTTTACTTACCACGTACTTGACATTCGACAGCTTATGATATTTGCTATTAAAAAACCATTGAAATTCACTGAAAAAACCATAGGTTATAGACCATATATAGTTAGGAATTAGCATTTACAAAACCTTGAAAATTCACTGAAAAAACGGTCATCAGTGATGTCACTGACCATGTCATGAATGATGTAATATGTGACATCATCAGCAGTGGATTGCGGGTGCGCGATATATAGTTAGTGCAACTAACTATATATGGAATTTCATTGGTTTTATGTCAATAAAATGTCCAGCTAACTATATATGGTCTCTAACCTATGGTTTTTTTCAGTGAATTTTCAAGGTTTTGTAAATGCTAATTCCTAACTATATATGGTCTATAACCTATGGTTTTTTCAGTGAATTTCATTGGTTTTTTAAAAGCTAATATCTATAGCTGTAAAGTGTATTCTTCTTTAAATCCAAAAATATATTTTATATGTTTATTAATAATTTTTTTAAAATATTTTTTTTGTTTCGCTCCCGGTCCGCGATCCGGGAAGCTTCCCGTTAGCTCAATTTAATTCCGCGACCCGGTCCGCGAACCGGTAAGAAATCAACATAGTGACGGTATCGCGTTGCCGCGTAATGCGTCTTATGACGTACTGCGTTAGCGCACCCGGAAGTGCCCCGGGGCGCGGACCGAGGCGCGAAACGCAGCTCCCCGGAAGCGATCCGCGGCGCGAAAGCGCGACGTATCGCGTTGCCGCGAAATGCGTCTTGTGACGTATCGCGTTAGCGCACCCGGAAGTGTCCCGGGGCGCGGACCGGGGCGCGAAGCTTAGCGACCCGGAAGCTAACCGGGGAGCGTTCCGCAGCGCGTGACATGAGCGTGAGAGGTCATGTGACTTGTTAATAAAACTTTTCATTGGTTCATTTAACTTTTGGTTTCATAATGATGGAAGGCTAGGTCAGGTGACTTAAAAATAACACTTTTCATTGGTTGAGAAGTATTGTTTTTCCCAAATGATGAAAACCCCTCCTTCTTTCCTCACTCTGACTTTCATCATTGTGAGAGGAAGACCTATTTTGCTTGTTGGAAGACCTATTTTGCTTGTGTGAAAATGGCTTCATTGGTTGCTTCAGCTGGTGCACCCCCACCACCACCACCACCTCCTCATGGGAAGAGAGGACCACCTCCCCAGGTCCTTACCAACACTGAGGAGGAAGAGGAAGAAATGGATGAGTAGGGAGAAGAACCACAATTTTTAGAAGAGTTGCCCCGGGTTTCCAGAAAGAAAGCCAGTTTCATCTGGCAGTTTTTTTCAATGCCTCGTGGCCAAAAAAAGGTCAACGCAAGGTATGTCACCTGCCTGATATGCAAGGAACAATTGTCCAGAGGGACGGACAAAAAATATAGCTTTGGAAATCACACAATGCACAGGCACATGACGAGGAAAGATCCCTTAAATTACAGCCGGGCAGAATTAAGGGATATGCACGACAATCCAAGACCAACTCCTGTGGCCAGACCAACAATACCGGTTTCTCTAACACCAGAAGAGGCACGGGAAACTGTGCCAAATATTCAAGAAAATTTTGGGCACATGATTCACTTATGTATGCACTGTCGTGCATTATTAGCTTGTGGCAACATGAGCATCAATGCACTCAACCTGGCATATGAACACCATGATTGCCCTAACCGCCCCCAGTAATTTTTTTTTGCTCCTGTTGAGCCATTTTCAACGCCTGTTTTTTGTTGTTTTCCCCCCCCCAAAAAACACCCAAAAAAATATAAAATCGTTCAAAAAATACAAAAAAAAACAACAAATGTTCAAAAAAAAAAAATATATATAAAACAACAAAAATATTAAAAAAAAAGTTCTTTTCAGAACTACCTTCCCTTTCCAAAAAAATTGCTAGAATGTTTAGCACTCTGGCAAGCTCTATTTCTTTTGGTTCGCTTCCGGGTTAACTTCCCGGTACGCGGACCGGGAGCTAACCAAAAAAATTAAAAAAAAAAAAAAGTGTAAGTATAAGGAAAGGAAACAGAGAGTGATGTTAAAAGAAAGACAGCTATAGGGAGTAAAGAAGAGATACTGTTTAATAGATCTATTTACCGAAGAAAAGACAGAAGAGGGTATAATTGTGAAAAACAAAATAGATAAGGAAGTGAAAGAAAAAAAAAGAGAGTATAACATTAACAAAGAAGAGTTTCTTGGAGAATGTGAGTGAATGTTCAAAATAAGATTAAAACATGAGGAATAACAGAGAGAAAAAATAGAAAACAGAAAACAAAAAATAACAGAAAAAGATTAATTGAAACAGCAAAGAAATGTAATTAACATAGAGCCATATCATCAACATAGGCAATAAAAGTTTTGCAGCTTTTATTGGCAGAAATGTGTCGCTAAAGCTGCTTTTGTGGCAGAAAACTGCCACTAAAACCACTTTTGCACCAGTTTTCTGCCAATAAAAAGAGCAATAATTTTATTGGCTGTGTTCATAATATTCCCCTTAGTGTGCTTCAACTACACAGAGAAAGCATTATGAACAAGTAGTGATAGACTGATCAGTCAAAGACAGTAAGAGTAATAGAGACGCAGTGAGTGAACAAGAGTGAGGAACTATGAGAAGAGAGGGACTGAGAAAAAGAGTGGAAGGAGTTGAGTAAGTAGGTAATAGAGAAAGGAATGAGGGAAGTAGCAAAGGCAGGAAACTGAGGGTTAAAGAAATCAAGCAGTGGAACTAATAGTAGTTAAATGTGATATAAATGTAACGAAAACAGTACAAAATATTTACCTTATAATTGTCGTTAAATTACTCACTTTTTGTTTTTATACTTTCAATCTGTGAAAGAGAGAACAAACATTTGAAAAATATTAAAACATGTATTTAAAAATTTGAAAAGACAAGGGAAAAGATTGAAGGACAAACAGTTTTTCAAAAACTTTGACACTTAAAGAAGCTTCTGCTTCTCCAGGCCCCCTACACAGTCCTAAAGATATACATTTTAAACTAACAGTATCTTGATGCAGATGAAGTGAGGCCTATCTTAAAACATGGTGCATCTTTTGCATTGCTGTTGTTTCAGAAAAGTGTCGCAACACACTAAAATTTTAAATAATTGCTTCAGGATGCCAATAAGATGTCTACTATCCAGAGGTTTGTTTCAGGTGAGGCCTACTCAGGGTTGCAGATGAAATTTCGAGTTGTTGAAGAGAATAGAGGACATAATACATGTGAAGGTCTACCAATGAAGTGAGTCATGTCCACTGCACTCTTCAACAAAGTCCAAACCTCCTATGTTTCCCTGGACAGACCTAAACTTGATCTGCACAATGTGATTCGTAATGATAGGAAACACAGGTGATGTAATTGAAATACATGCAATTTATTTTGCTCATTTCACAATCACATCACTTGTGTTTCCTTTGCTTAGGTATCTCATTGTGCAGATGTAGTCTAGCATATGAAAGAATACGCAGAAGTGCAGCACTGCATGCAACAACTTTGACACTTACAGAAGCCTCACCTTCTCCATGCCTCCTACACAGTTCTACATATACATCATAAATACAAACAGTACAGAATTAATTATACATGTTAAATGGTTTATTTTTGCTGTTCTCAGAATGTATCAAAATTCACTAAAAACAGTGACTTGAAGGTATTCATCATGTAACAGCGGGGAAAAAAAACACAATCAAAATGATTGTGTTTAAAAAACCCATACAACATCAGAAATCAAAATTCAGAACTCCTTAAAGTTAACTTACTTTCCATGACGTCCAAGGATGTCCTATGAACAGCTTACACTCTTTTGTGCTGTTATTACTTTCAGCCCGCCAGTTTCTGAAAGAAAATCTCCATCGTTTTTAAAAACACGTTACATGCAATAAATGACTTCTTGCTCTCTACCACAATTTTCCACAAGGCCAAATCTGGTCAGAGCCATTTATAACTCTTGGATTTCTTGTAAGCCAATCCCGTCATTTGGCATTTCCGCAACTTTCAGAATTAAAATGTTGAAGATCATTTTCACAATCCTGGAATAGTAATATCTTCCCCTTCTTGCTCAGTCATGTTCTACTTTTCCTATGACACTGATACAAGCAGACTTACACTACCTCTATGACTACTACAATTATTTAATTCTCTACATCACTTTTAATCACAAAGCAATGTAAAACAGTAGACAGCATTGCAGACTTACATTCCCTCTACTCCATGTTTTGATTGGCTGCTTCAATTAGCTTATAAAAAGAAACAGTTTTTCTGAACTCATTCAAAGTGCACGTATTTCTCCATAATGTCCAGTCCTATGGTTAGAAGTTATGTCTCTGAACTACACTTATCCTCAAGGCCAAATTGTGTAGGAGCCATTAGAACTTCTTGAAATTCCACAGAGCACATCCCGAGATTATTTCCCTAAAATTTTGGTTTTAAAAACACCAGGTAAGAGTTTTTAGGTCATACGGCAATTTTTTTTTGAAAATTAAAACAGAATCATTGCAGAATGACCAGCCATTTCTAGACTTTAAATAAGCTGTGTAATGTCCTGATGTTATTGAAGGGCCGTCATGATATATAATTGCTGCAGTTACAAAAGTCCTTCCTGATATTGACAACTGCGAAGCTACAATTTTTTTTATTAAAGTTGTCAATTTTGTTCCATCAGGCCTACATCGTTGGAACATTAAAATGACATACTGGCCATATGTTCGTATAAATAATGTGGACATCATTTCAGATTTACATTGGCTACACTCCATGTTGTGATCAGCTGCTTTTACTAGCTTATTAAAGGAGACTGATTTACTGTCTGGCAAAGTTAAATATATAAATCTTTCTGAGTCTACACTAGTAGTACTTGATACCATACAGTTCTCGCAGTCATGCTGCCATTGATAAGAAAGCCCAAACAGCTGATCTACATCTACACCTTCAGCATGTAATACATCAAGCATATACATTAAAAACTCCTGACAATCTTGCTGAATATTTTGAGAGAATTGTGTTTGGCCTGAACATCTGTCTAACAGATTTCGAATTTCAGACACACTTTCTATGTTTCTTCTATCAGTGGTACATTTCTCTAACACAGAATTTAACAAACTGCAAAATCTTTGATCAGAATTGACCACAATCTCTTCTTTTACATTTTTTAGAGAAAACAAAACATTAACCACTACATTAGCATAGCAGTTGACACCAGAACTGTTTTCAAACTGAAAACCAACAACATCTTCAACAGAATCCTTTTTGTTTCTGCTTGTAATTTTAGGTTCATTGACTTTTTGTCTTTTTGCTACAACCTCCCCAGTATTGTTCTCATTTCTTCGTTTCCGGCCTACCACACGTTTCTCAAACAAAGGATACTGAGGCAAATGTGGCGCATACTCTCTTCTTAACCTATTGTATTCCTTAACACAATCTAGATCCGCACAAATGTTTGTGACATCACACTCAATCAAGTACAATCCCGATAAAGTTCTAACTCGTGACAATGCCACATATGCCATACCCTCCTTGAACACAGAACTGCCAATATTCACCAATGCACTGTCTACACTTAAACCTTGCGATTTATGAATTGTCACCGCATATGCCAAGCAAACAGGAAACTGCTTACGGCGAACATATAAGTCTTTTACAAGCAAAAATCTAGCAGAACAAAGAGCAATTAGCTGTACTTCCTCAATGCCATCAAATTTAATTTTTAAAAATTCAATTCCATCTCTATTTCTGTATTTTACAAAATCAACAACATTACCCATTGATCCATTTACCAGACCTCTTTCAACATGTAAATTCCTTCTTAAAATTATACGGCAGTTCAAGCACACATTCAGAGTCTTTTCAAAACCTGCAGTTTTAGATATACTCTTCTCTAATGAATCCAATTTTGTTTTCAGATTCTCAGACAAAATAATTGTTGATCCCATATGCTCTACTCTATCAATAGCTTCCAGTTTCACAATCTCTTGCTTTTCTAAATGCAACATTTTGTTGTTAAATTTGGCACATTCTGCAAGAGTTGGCATCAAACATATTCCAGATTTCTTCTCAGTAATTTTCTGAAAAATATTCTCAGGCACAACATCTTGTTCTGGATATAAATTTGACAGTAATCGTGCATGTAAAGCTTCTTTCCCATGCTCGGTCACTTTTCCAATTCTAACATCTTGTAGAATAGTCTTGTAAACTTCATCCTTCGCCTGACGCATATTTTCATGCAGTTTAGCATAATTGAAGTTTAACCATATATTGACGTTGCCAATGCTGCCTAGGCACTTCCTGGTATCTTCATGCGTGAGCATTTTGAACACAGGTTGCCCTTTCACTGGTGTCAGCTGCAGAAGATCTCCGAAAACAATGATGTGTTTGCCACCAAATAACACATCATACTCTGTTTTGAGAACTTCTTGCATCCTCAAATGCACAAAGGCAAGCATGACATTGGAAACCATGCTTACTTCGTCAATGATAAGAAGTTTCATTTTCCTCAAGATTCTTGAAACTTCAAAACAAGCATCTCCAGATAGCTTGTGATATTGTAATTTGTTGTCATGCTCCACTGGCAGCATCAGTAAACGATGTAAAGTAATCCCTTTAATATTATGTGCTGCCAGTCCAGTTGGAGCAGTGACAACACAAGACAGCGATGACTCTGTCCTTTCCTGCAAATAGCATGAAATTGCTTTAATGAGGAAACTTTTTCCAGTTCCCGCTTCTCCACTCACGTACAGTCGGACAGGCTTCAACGACGTACATGAGCACTCTTTCTTATCATGACTTAATCCATGATCAATTTGCATGGTAACTTCGTCATATATTTTCCTCTGCTCAACGTTGAGTTGTCTTTCCAACTCTTCTAAGTTAACCGCATCCTCTTGAGCATGTGCCATGGCTCTTTCCACTTCATTCATAGCAGTGGCAGCTTCATTTTCGATAACAGGTCCTCCTAGTGGATCCTGACTCAATGAAGCAGAACTCTGACTGTCCTGAGAACTGTCTCTGGCAATCTCGGCTGCAATCGTTGCTTCCTGCTCAATTTCCGCATTCAACATTTCTACATATTTGGGAAAAGCAGGACATTCTATGGTCTCCTTGGCGGCATTGAAAGAGTCTTCGTAACAGAGGAAATCTCCAAGCAGTTCCTCTTCTGCACGCCAAGGCTTGAAAAGTTGCAAAAGTGCTAAATAGAAAAACTCCCTTTTTTCAGGAGATTCACCACTCAATTTTCGATGGTTTACCAAGTGGCATTTTCTTTGCTTGACCAGACATCCCTCACTTCCTATTACAGCATACACTCCTTTCTCAGTATCTTCTTTGATGTTCCTCTTGAATATGTAATTTTGCAGAACCTCATACAGACAAACATTCTCGAGGTGACTGCTTCGATTTGGATAATATGTATCCAACATGTTTGTCTTCAAAATGTCGGTACTGTTTGGCTCCTTTTCCGCCAAATACTCAATTTCCCGCACAGGTTTGAGAACTCGATTACGCGTTGCTGCAAGACCAAGACTCGCCCAAACGATACTCCTGGACTTGGCATAGAGACTTGCTGAAGACAACCGGTCAGAACATTCGTACGCTCCGATTTCTCGATGCGACAACATCTTCAGACTGAAGCTGTACAACTTCTTGCTGAGGCTCTTTTCATGGGAAATGTCCTCCCACATATCCTTCAATTCTGTTTTCTCTTTTTTGGTGATGTAAAACGTCACATACCGAGCCACAGCCATACAGTTATCAGCCACAAACTGTATATCCATGTTAGCATTCCACATGGACAAAATCACCGGGTTGTAGTCGTTGATGTACTTGGACTCTTGGTTCCTCTTCAAATTGTAAGTGTTTTTGGGTGATTTCTTCATGACATTGTGTCGCAGCGAAGACATCAAACAGTTTACTCTTCCTTTAGAAATCACCGGTCGTGGAAAGCCGAAACGACATTTAGTGTAGAACTTGTCCTTGTTTCGGAATTTACGACGGCAGTACTTTCCACATCGATGGCTTTGGAAACGCAGAACTTTTTCTCTTAGGCTTTTCTTCTCCTTTGCGTTTGGAACAGCACACGTAGAATACTGTTGGATGAAACTAATCACTGAGTCTTCTGGATCCGTTCCAAATTTAGGTGCATCCTTGATCCACAGCAACATATGTATATGAGGAGCACCTCTTGCTTGGTACTCCTTTCTCCAGAAGAAATCCAACACCTCTCCAAGAGGTGGATTCTTCTTATTCATGATGAAAGACATCATAGCTTCAAATCTATGATTGAAGTACCTACATACATTGACTGGATCCAAAGAGCACAGTTCTCCAGGTGTCTTGAATTCGATGTTATCTACGTTAGCATTTGCCTCTCGTAGAAATTCAAGTTAGTCTTCCCAGCCATACTCGGCACAGCTCAGAGTGAGGAACCATGTGGGAGTACCTAAGTTCCTCAGCATACATTTTAAATCACCATGACGACGGTACCAGTACTCATTAGTACCACGCTGACACGCCATGAGATTAATCAGGTGAGAATCCAAAATACTGTCTTGGACATTGACTTTATCCATAAAGTCACTTGCCGAGATGCTTTGCATGTGTATACCACTTTTCAAGATGTGGTTCACTGCATATGACAGTCCAGACAGATCGCTTTCAAACAGGAGATGAAACAAATAAGGAATGCATTGTCGAAACCTAGCATCTCCTGCATACAATCGCAAAGTCCGGTATTCAGAAGCAGGAATTTGATGAGGTCGCTCATCATATCTTCCTCCCTGACCTGTTGGAAAAAGCTGTGGGAAACACCGAGCTTCCAAACTTTCCTCCCAAACACTAATGGGACTCCCTTTGGCTTGTTTCATTTGAAACAACTCAATAGCATTCCCCATGACTTCCTTGGAATGCAAAGGATGAACACTATAATGTTCATATATTTCTTCACTAGTAGAGGGTTCTACTTTCTCAATTTGACCAGCACACAAATCGCTATCCTCTTCCTCACTTACTTCCTCTTCTGCAACATATACATTCTTATAGTATTTATTATTTTTTTTCAAATACAATGTTGCCTTTTTAACTTTCCTAACATCTACTAAATCTTGCCATATTTTCTTATTCTTTGTCGGAACCCCATTAACTAAGATAACCAGAGGTTCCTCTTCCACTTTTTCTACTCCAATTGTGTTAATGTTTTTCTTCAAATCTAGAGGCAAATAAACAACTCTTCCCTTTAATCCTCTCTGTAAATCTGATGGAGGCAATTTCCCTGTCTTTGGCTCCATTCTTACAATAGCCTGAAAGGGATGGATACTTTGAATCAAAATAGATTCATAAGTATTTAAATCCTTCAATTCAGAAGGAATCTCAACCAATTCCAGATTATTATGAACTGCTCTAGCAGGCATCTGGTTTTGATTTAATTTGCAACAACAATAAGTACACACACGTTGATCCAATCCCAAATCAAAACAATTTTCTACCATCAAGTATGTTGCAAAATCCTTCCATTCACTATTATTTTCCCTTTCACTTTTTGCATATAAATCCACTAACTTAGTCTGATTCTTATAATAAGTGCGTCGACAACACACACAAGTGAAATTAGGCCTCTCACTTGATTTCACCTGAAACGTGGCAATTTCCCTCTGAAAATTATCTGTACTGGAAACCTGTACACTATCTTCCACATGACCCTCTTCTTCTTGCTCAATTTCAACATTCTCCTCTTTACTTCCAAAGTAACAAAACTCAATTTCTTCACATATATTCTTCACATCTATTTCAGAACCATGCAAAAGAGCAGCGCATAATTGTTTAAGCATAATTGCTGGACTCTTAGCATAATACAACATTCTAACTAATTTCCTCACTTTATTATGATGCACTGCTAGCATCCTGAAATGATGAAAAACACTCTGGCATACTCTCCTGGAAAGACAAGCCAGTGAATGACCATGCAAACCTGTCACTTCTCTCACTCTGCAAGGATCTAATTCTTGCAACAACCTTATTTTCTGCTTCAAACTTTTCTTATTAAATGACCGTACAAAATCACAAAGCAAATTGATGGAATCCTGTCGCACACTGCAAATACTACTACACTTCCAGGTGTACACAGGACCCTTAGCACGTCTTTCTAAAACCTCATTACCTAACACCTCTTCTGCCTCTGTTGTCACAAGTTTTTCTTTTTCAACTGGACAACCATCTTTCACTTCATAAGCACGACCACTGGTGTCAACTGCATGCACCAAATCATTATCCTGGAAATAACTCTCCTCATTAAAAAATGCCTCACAGCTTGAACTATGCATCCATTCTCCAGAAAAAACTTCACAAAAATTACTACGATTAACTATTCTCTTCCATCTACTATTTCTTTTGAAATCATAAATTGCCTTGTTTAGCTTCCTAATTCTATTGATTATCAAAATAAATAACTTACGTTTAATTTCAAATGCCTGATCAATAACTTTCTCAACTTTTTTTTTTCTCTTATAAAAAACCAGTTTCTGTTGACGTTTCTTAATATTTTTTAACAAATTGCCAATTATCCTGTTGCGGAACATTCGTTTACGAATCTCCCTAAACTGTTGTTTCCTTCTACTATCATGCACAGAGTTATCTCTTGCTCTAGCAGTAACATTTTTCATTGGCCTTTCCTTTCCATTTGATTTCCTTCTCGTTTTATGGACTGAAACATTTTCTGTAGTAATATTTTTTTTACTACACATATTTCTTATGAATTGTTTTGTGCTCTTACCCGGTGCTTTCTTCGTGACTTGACAAATCTTTTTGTTAGAGGACTGCTGCTTATTTTTTTTCACCTGCTGTCTTTGACGTTTTGCAGCCTTTCTCTGTCTTTCTATTGTAGGCATGGTGAAATCTTGAAATGATCTGCAGTTGAATCTGTGGTAAAATATAATAAAAAATGTTATTAACCATTATTACCAAACAGTAAAACAATAACAGTGATCAAAAACTTAACACACTACTTGACATTTTAAATAGAAGATTTTTTAGTCCTTGCAAATTTACAATACAGAAATACCAGAAAAGAAATGACATTTATATTTATGTTACCTATGCTATTTTATATGTGAATCTGATCTAATTTTATGAGCATATTTTAATATTTTATTGAAGACACTACACATAACCTGCTTTTGAAGGTGTCTTTATTTTTAAATTAAACGGTTTACCTTTTTACTTTTTATTAATTATACATTTTAAAAATAAATGTTTATATTTCCATAGGCTCAAGCAGGTCAGCTTCCCATCCTATTTCATATAATTCCGACAAATCTGCATCCTCATCACGCTCTTCTTCATCCTCAGGATTTAAATCATCCAAGGGATCAACATCCACTGATGTTTCAATTACAAGTTCAATGATGAGGTCAAAATCAACTGATTGCAGATTGTCGCTCATGTTGAGGTTGTCTTTATCTTTAAAGAAAGATAACAACAATGAGATGTTGCAGAGTAAGAGACAAATCTCAGAGATTATAATAGTAAAATTGTTTAACAAGAGTAAAATTTTGCAGCTATTATTTAGCCATGTCCAGCGATGCTGAGCAGGTGAAGCCTATGTCTAATTTTTCACTGAACAGGACTCATCTCTTCTTAACCTTGGATAAGCCTCACCGACTCTGTGTCCCCTGCACATACTTAAATGTAAAGGGGCAGATTTATGTTAAATGGCACATCCCCAGGCATGCACCAGTTAACGTGCACCACTGCTCTGCCACCCATGTTGTGCCGCATTTACAATCAGATAGGAGAAACCTGCGTCAAAACCCTGCGCCTGCTTTAAGCAGGCATAGGTCTTGACGCAACATTGTGGAGATGGTGCACCCTTGAGCGTTGCTGGAGCTGCATCGCACTTGCGATACAACTCCAGCAATGCGCCACCTAACGGCACAGATGCGTCACGCATCTGTGCCGTTTTTGCCCCATGCTGCGCCGCATTGTAAATGCAGCACACCATGGGTGGCGGAACAGCGGCGCAGGATGACTGGCACATCCCTGGTGATGCGCCAGTCATCATAAATCTATCCCTAAGCTTCTTATCTTGTTAGAGATGAACTGCCATATGTATCATCAAAATATTTTGCATTTCCTAAATAGCGAATTTTAAGGAATAAATAGCGATTCTTTACCATTCCTAATTTGCGATGAGCAAATTGCTAATTGCAAGTTACCCATTCATTTCCATGGGCTAGGAGGCTCATAGGAATGAAGGTTTAATTTGCGATTAGCAATTTGCTCATCACAAATTAGGAATTTTTCCAAGGGTGCAGGGGTGTCTCAAGAACACCCTGCTGCACCCCTGAAAAAGAAATTTGGGGGCATATGGCACACATACATGCCCTAAGGGCATGTGTTGGCGTCATATGTGACCTTTTGTTTTTTTTAAAAAAAGCTTTTTGAAAAGAATTCACAAATTACCACCAATTTACCACAATAGTTTACAAATCCTTAATGTCATTTTTTACATATTTTTTGTTTGATACATTGCATTTAAGTAGTCTCAAAAAAATGTGCAAATCCTTCAGTGCAATTGCAAAATAAGGAATAGCAAATTTTGCTACTCCTTATTTTGCATCAAACTTGTTTGATACATACCATTTGTCTAATTAACATTCGCAAAGGCCGAAATTCGTAGAATTTTGATCTTTGCGAATGCTAATTAGCTTGATACATATGGCCCCAAGTGAGGCCTGTCTTGCGACATGGTGCATCTTTTGCATCACTGCTGCATCGGTTTCATGTGGTACGTTTTTTTTACACCATGACATATCTGCCTAAATGCATCAATTTGTAATGTTGTCGCCTCATAGCAAATCTTTTCCACCGCCGCTGCATCATAAAAGTGACGCACAGTGGCAGAAAAGAGGCATACACCTATCATAAATCTGTCCCTAGCATTTTAAATGATTAATCCAGGATGACAATAAGGTGTGGCCTATCCAAAGGTTTGTTTAAGTTGAGGCCTACTCAGGATTGCAGATTAAAGTTACGCTTGATGAAGAATACAGAGGAGATAATACATGTAAAGGCCTACCAATGAAGTAAGTAATGTCCACTTTATTGCGCCAGTCATCATAAATGTATCCCTAAGCTTCTTATCTTGTTACAGATGAACCACCATATGTACCATCAAACTATTTTGCATTTCCTAAATAGCAAATTTTAAGGAATAAATAGCAATTCTTTACCATTCCTAATTTGCAATGAGCAAATTGCTAATTGCAAATTACCCATTCATTTCCATGGGCTAGGAGGCTCATAGGAATGAAGGTTGCAATTTGCGATTAGCAATTAGCTCATCACAAAATAGGAATTTTTTCAAGCGTGCAGGGGTATCTCAAGAACACCCTGCTGCACCCCTGAAAAAGAAATTTGGGGGCATATGGCACACATACATGCCCTAAGGACATGTATGGGCGTCATATGGGACCTTTTGTTTTTTAGAAAAAAATGCTTTTTGAAAAGAATTCGCAAATTACCACAAACTAGAAGTTGGTGGTAGTTTCCAAATCCTTAATATCATTTTTTACATATTTTTTGTTTGATACATTGCATTTAAGGAATCGTAAAATTTGCAAATCCTTCAGTGCAATCGAAAATAAGGAATAGCAAATTTTGAATTAAGGACATTTTAAGTCATTTCCATATGTGCAGTGTTTTGAAATTATGATTTGAAAATCGTTTTTGGGGAAAAGTAATGGTTTGCAAATTTATGACAAGGACATAATGGTGTATGCTTCTCTATAAGGCATTTCAGTGTCTCTGATGTCATTTTTCCCATATTACATTATAAGACCTTTCCCCATGGAGCACATTCCTTGTAAATATGCTCCCACCTGAGCATGGCGAATTTAGATTTTGACTGTTTGAGTCACATAACCATGTTAAAAGTGACCCAAAAAAATTGCAAACGTTTTAAAAAAACACATTCATGTGTCTTAAGGACATTTTAAGTCATGTCCCCATGGACAGTGTTTTCTAAGTGGCGCAAAAGAGGCATACACCTATCATAAATCTGTCCCTAGCATTTTAAATGATTAATTCAGGATGACAATAAGATGTGGCCTATCCAGAGGTTTGTTTAAGGTGAGGCCTACTCAGGATTGCAGATTAAAGTTACGCTTGATGAAGAATACAGAGGACATAATACATGTAAAGCTCTACCAATGAAGTAAGTGATGTCAACTTCATTGCGCCAGTCATCATAAATGTATCCCTAAGCTTCTTATCTTCTTAGACATCAACCGCCATATGTATCATATAACTATTTTGCATTACAAAATAGCGAATTTTAAGGAATAAATAGCGATTCTTTACCATTCCAAATTTGCGATGAGCAAATTGCTAATTGCAAATTACCCATTCATTTCCATGGGCTAGGAGGCTCATATAAATGAAGGTGCAATTTGCGATTAACAATTTGCTCATCGCAAATTTGGAATTTTTCCAAAGCTGCAGGGGTGTCTCAATAACACCCTGCTGCACCCCTGAAAAAGAAATTTGGGGGCATATAGCGCACATAAATTTTAACAACATTCCTTTACCTCAAAAACGATTTTCAAATCATAATTTCAAAACACTGCACATGGGAAAATTACTTAAAATGTCCTTAAGACACATAAAAGCGTTTTTTGATTGCCTTTGCAGCATGTTTGTATCACTTTTAACATGGCTATGTAACACAAACATTCAAAATCTAAATTTGCCATGCACAGGTGGGAGCATATTTACAAGCAATTTGCGCCACAGACAAAGGTCTTACACTAAAATGGGAAAAATAACATCAGGGACAGTCAATTGCCTTATAAAGAAGCATACACCATTATGTCCATGTCATAAATTTAAAAACAATTCCTTTTCCCCAAAAACGATTTTCAAATCATAATTTCAAAACACTGCACATGGGAAAATGACTTAAAATGTCCTTAAGACACATGAAAGCGTTTTTTGATTGCCTTTCCAGCATGGTTGGGTCACTTTTAACATGGCTATGTAACACAAACATTTAAAATCTAAATTTACCATGCACAGGTGGGAGCATATTTACAAGCAATTTGCGCCACAGAGAAAAGTCTTACATTAAAATGGGAAAAATAACATCAGGGACAGTCAATTGCCTTATAAAGAAGCATACACCATTATGTCCTTGTCATAAATTTAAAAACAATTCCTTTACCTCAAAAACGATTTTCAAATCATAATTTCAAAACACTGCACATGGGAAAATTACTTAAAATGTCCTTAAGACACATAAAAGCGTTTTTTGATTGCCTTTCCTGCATGGTTGGGTCACTTTTAACATGGCTATGTAACACAAACATTCAAAATCTAAATTTTCCATGCACAGGTGGGAGCATATTTACAAGCAATTTGCGCCACATAATTCATAATTTTCTCCTTAAAGCACACTATTCTCTATCTAAATTAAAGAAATATTTTCTCACCTTAGCAAATACTTTGAGTTTGAAAACAGTCTCAGAAACACACCAATTTGTCTTCAGCAGAGCAAAAGGTATGCACTCCAGAGTCTGCAGCTATCAAAAGCACAGAAATGCTGTAATTCTTCACACATATTTCTCATGTCACCCAATCAAAACTCTTCCCTCACTTTTTTTCAAATGAAAACCCTTCCCCCCTCTGCCCTTTCTGTCTTTTCTGCATGGCAACCACCTCTTGGAAGACTTCTGGTGTTTGCAAGTTCACACAACTTTGTTGCAATTGAACTCTGAACTCTCAGTGCACCTGCATATCCAGTGCATTCTTTCATTTAATGATTTTTTATTGACCATTCAAAATACATCTTTCAAAGAACACATCCGTGCACCCTAACTTTCTGTTTTCAGCAATCAAAATCCACCAATCACTGTTACTGCTTCATGAACACAGAAACTCCACAGTTTTTTTCATTTTAAACTCTCATTTTTTCAACTGCCATTTCATTGCCACACTTCATCTGACTGCAGGAGAACCTTCTCTCACCATGTTTTCTGTCTGGATTGTTGGACATAGTTATATTCACTGGGCTCAAAGGTACGTTGAAAACAGGAAATTACCTAACCTCAATTTACAAGATGTGGAAATTAAGTGGTTTGGCCACAGAGGATTAAAATGTCACCAATTGATACCATTGGTGAAAACCTTTATGCATTTGCCCAAACCTGACCTGTTAATTGTGCACTGTGGAGGTAATGACTTGGGCACTTTGACTGGTGTAGGTCTGGAAATGCTTTTAAAGGACACCTTTGAGCAATTAATGGCACTTTTTCCTCAGACTGCCTTGGTATATTCAAATATATGCCAAAGACAGAAATGGAGGTGGTCAAACCAATTTTGTCCACAAATTGAGAAGTCGAGGAAGCATGTAAACAAATCTGTTTCAGCTTACATGAGAGACCATGGAATGGGCTCCCTGTACAACAATAACTTGCGTTACTACATGCAAGATATCTACAGAGGAGATGGAGTTCACTTCTCAGATGAGGGCAACAGAGTTTGAAGGACTGGACTTTTTAACAGTACCAGCGGTGCCAGGGAACAACACCTATAACCTTCATGGGATACCTGTTTCGGCGCACAAACTACAGAGACACGGGACACTTCCTTCGGCGTCAAAGATTCAAGGTTTATTTACTGCAGGGAACACAGAAGTCACAACAAGTACAACACGTGCAACTTGGGGAGACTGCTTCAAATTGGTTCTGTGGAGCGCTCCTTTTATACAGAATTTACTCATAGGACAACATGGTACACAAAAGTTTACAACCTGGTTCCCATAATTATCCCCCAGAGGGGTCGCTTTGGTCACTTTGGTACACATAAGGTCCGGAACATAAGTGCGGAAACATTTGGCGGTTTCCAACTGTAAAAACCCATCTTCCCAACATTAGTGAATTCCGATCGGCAGTAAAACAGATCGAAATAGGGACAAAGACAGGTGCAGAGGAAGATGGAGACAGTGGGGAGATCGAAAAGGGTGTAAAAGGGGAGGTATCGGGAAACACGAGATACAGGCATCAAAGGGACGTGCCTAATGAGATGCACGGCTGAGACAATAAACCGGCACGGCAAAAGCGGGGCCATCTGCCTTACAGTATCATCCCCCTCATCGTAAAAGATATTTACAAAGAACATGTGTCTTCCACAAATATCTTGAGAGTCCCAAGGTAACGAAGCGGACAGTGTCCGTTCGCTGGCTACTTGAGGGCAAGAGACAAAATGGATGCCGTATCTAAGATGGAACCCGTGGGTACAGATGAAAAGCCCACATATCAAACGAACGGTTTAAGTTAGCACAGCGAAACTGCGTATACTTACTAAACTCGTCATTTGCGGTTCTTAGATACCAGGCTCGACCATATTCGTGCGAGTCGAAAACATCACTTACAATTGTCACGGAACCTCAGACGCTCCTTTTGCCCTCATGTAGGCAAGCACTAGTCGGAATCATATTCGATATTCATCAGACCCTCGAGATGTTGCTGTAGCATAGCTCTGTCCAACCGAGACCCTTTGGTAACAGGTGGCTGTCTCATACACGTTGTAGCACAGAGGCCACATAAGGCAGGACCGCACTGCACGCAAAGGCAACACGTGAACAGGAACGCTACAACGACTCCAATGATCATCAGAATCTTCCAACCCCAAGTCGACATCAGGCCCCAAAACCATCCAAGTAGCGTCCAATCCCCTACATCCACGTGTATGGATTCGGAGATCTTATGCAACTTCGAGATGGCTTGATAGACAGTCGGAGCGTTATCAGGAATGAAAATACAGCAGCTCGAATGGATCACCTTACATACCCCACCTCGATCTGCTAAGATCACGTCTAAAACCATACGGTTTTGTAACGTCATAAGTCTATCCGCCTGAAGTTCTGTGGTGATATTACCAAGGGCACTGGCAGTAATATTAGCTGTCGATTCTACCACTCGAGTCAACTGTCTCAGGTTCCTACTATTAACCATAGGTCCCCAAAATGGGAGGAAACCCTTGAAAAAGTCTCCTGCCTCTTGACCGGCAGTATCCTCTTCGCTAATTACGCCTCTCACAACTCTAGTTTTGTGATAATCTGCATCTACAGTAAACGTCGGAGGCAACAAGTTTGTGATAAAACATGAGCCCATGAAGTCAGAGGGCAACCATGCATACGCACGATCATGACAAATAAAGTATGTACCCTTGGCAGCCAAAAACACAGGGGACGAGACCATTGGCAAAATATAATTTTCAGTGCAAGCACTCTCTCCAAGTCGGGCTTTCGATCTACGGCCGCGACCTATTAAACAAAAATTACCAATGTGGGGTACGACCCATATCGGAGGCGAGCTTCTAAGCTGTTTTTCACCAGTGAACACACTATATTCGCCTCTACTTAGGACCCTATAGGCTTGTACCTCTTCTTCAGGGATAAGCGAGGGATCATAGATATCGCTATCTAAATCCTCTATTGCTATAGACAAAGGTTTTTGGTACGAGGTAGGACCAGAGTAGGGGGAACGTGGTTCTCGAATGGGGTGGAAACCCAGTGCGCTTTGAAACATTGTTTGAAATGCTCGAGCAGACCCTTGGGAGCTATACGGTAACACCAGATATGGAATTCCCTTATCCGTAGTATGCGGCATCAACCCACACACCCAACAATTAGTATTGTTAACCACTAACTGATGCTGATGAAGGAGCTGAATAAAGGAATTGTTGCAGAATTCTGCACGTCTAGCCTGCTCGTGTTCAGGTAAGATGTGAAAAGAATGAGGAGAATCAGTGGAGATGAGTTTAAGGTCAGGGGTAGGAGTAGGTATGATAGAAGGCAAGAAGTAAGACATCGTGTAATATACTCCACCCGCCAATAACGCAGAAACAGTCACAAACAGTACGAATATTTGGAACACAAAACATTTGGTACGACTGAGTTGCTGCAGCTTGAATCTTTGTGCTTGAGCTCTTTCCAAGTCCATCAGCTTTGAAAATGCCATTCCCTATGACCGTCCGCAACGTTTCTTGACGCACTTCGTTCTGTGTAGCAATAGTCAATTCCTAGGAGTTCCCAGGAACCGACGGTCTTTAACCTAGCGTCAAGACCTACTAACCAGAAGGAAGTACGCGCGCGGCCCTACGGCCTTCATTTCACAAATATATATATATATGCGAAAACAATGTCTCTCAGCTGTGGAAACAAAAAGTGTAAGGAACGAAGCTCAATGAATATGTACAAAATAATTACAATAGTATGAGTGTTCAAACTGATCATGGAAAACGGGATAATGCACTTGTCAAGGGACAAAACGGGGTTTTTTATTAGTCTTTAGTGCTGGATCGCAAAAAATATCGGGTTTTCCCAGGACGTGTCTGTTCGTTAAACAAAAGATCCGTCGAAGGGACAACGCCCTGTTGATCAGCTGAATGTTCTGGTCTTGAGTCTTCTGATGACAAGTGTTCAACAATGCCTTTTTGCTGCACTGAGGATTCTCCGACAGGTTGTGCGTCGCTGAAAGGTACAAATGCTGACAATCCTTCGGTTTCAGTTGATGCAATGCCTTTCCTCACCCACGAGTCTTCTGGCAACGGGATGGGGACTTTCTTGGTATGGGTGGCATGCACCCAATTCTTTCGCCCCTCGAGACGAACTGCAGTTCTCGTGGCAAGGAGGACCTGATAGGGTCCAGTGAACCTGGGATCCAAATTGTTCTTGCGCGAAAAATTTCGCGCTACCACCCAATCTCCGGGCTGGAGCTGGTGGCCTGGACCCTCCGTCTGCGTCGGCAATGCTTCGTGAACCTGTTGGTGAATTAACCTCAGTTTAGCAGTCAAGTCATAAAGATAATCGATCAACATTGGATACTCAAGATCACAAAAGGCACCCGGTCTAGGGACCCCCCAAACATTGGCAGGACGACCGAACACTATTTCATAGGGACTGAGCCCTACTCGGGAGTGTACAGTTGCCCTTGTTGACAGTAATGCTAAGGGTAAAGCGTCAGGCCATGAAAGACCTGTCGTAGCCTGAATCTTTGCTAGTTTTAGTTTAAGGGTGCCATTGTACCCTTCAACCAAACCAGCTGACTGAGGATGATTGGCACTATGGAATTTCTGATTAATTCCAAGGCCCGTGCACACACTCTTCATCACACTCCCCACAAACTCACTTCCGTTGTCTGACCACACAATTCTAGGCATTCCATACCGAGGAAAGTATTCCTTCAGTAGGATTTTCGCAGTGGACAAAGCAGTATTGTCTTTGAGAGGATAGGCCTCAATCCATCGGGAGAATGCGCAAACAACAACTAAAACGTATTTCAAGTTATTGCATCGCTCCATATGGATGAAGTCCAATTGGATCACCTCAAAGGGACATGAAGGGGGAGCAAAACTACCGGGAGGAGTTGGGGTTCCCTTACCAGGATTGTACAACATACATACCATACAATTCTTAACCAAGCGTTCAGCACATTTCGTAATACCATCATTCTTCCACACAGGAAACAGCAATTTACAGATACCTTTCGCGCTAATATGTGCTAACCCATGTGCCATAGTCACAACAGCCAGCACATATGCATCAGGCAACATCCATCTTTTCTGTTCCGATAAGTCAATCCAACAACCATTCGCATCCAACTTTCCCGTACTTTCTTTCCACTTCGTCTTTTCAGTCTCGGTGGCCTCATTCTGAATTGCTTTCACACTCTCGATAGTGTTTTCACACATACTTGATTCTGCAGGCCACCTAACCGAACTCGTCACATACATTCGAGTGCTAAGGTTCCGGGCAGTCTCCTTAGCAGTCTCATCCGCAAACGCATTACCACGACCAACATCATCCGTCACCTTACGATGCGCACTACATTTAACAATCGCCACTTGCTTAGGCAACGTAAGTGCATCCAAAAGATCATTTACAAGCTGGCCATGCTGAATCTTCGTACCATGTGACGTAAGGAATCCTCTCTCTCTCCACAGTCGTCCAAAACTATGTGCCACACCAAACGCATATTGGCTATCTGTAAACACATTCACCCGTTTATCTTTAGACAACACACACGCTCTCGTCAAAGCAATTAACTCAGCAGCCTGAGCCGAATTCTGACTTAACCTTGCGTTTTCCACAATCGTTCTCAATGTAACTACAGCATACGCAGTTGTCACATCACCGTTCGGCAACTTGAAACAAGAACCATCCACATACAAAGTACCATCGGGATCTGTCAATGGAGTATCTTTTAGGTCAATGCGACCCTTGGTTTCCTCTTCAGTTCTGAGATAGCAGTCATGTACTGCTTCACCACTTGATTCTGTATCGATCAGCAGCAATGTTGCTGGATTCAACACATTACATCGTTTTATCCGTATGTGACTGGCCAGCAATGTCAACTCATATCCAGACAATCTTGCACTTGTCAGATGTTGAGTTTTCGTTCGGTTCAATAGAGTGTCGACTGCATGCGGAACCATTACCGTGAGCATATTATCCATGACTAGACCTGCGGACTGTCGAATGGACGCCGCAGCTGCCGCTGTTGCCCTTAAGCAACTTGGCAAAGCTCTTGCTACTGGGTCTAAAGTCGAAGAAAAGTAGGCACATGGGCGTTGCTTACCACCAAAAGGTTGTGTCAAAACACTCAACGCGCAACCATCCCTCTCGTGAACGTATAGTGTAAACGGCTTACTGTAGTCAGGAGTGCTCAACACAGGAGCCGAACACAACGCATCACGCAATTCAGAAAAACTTTTCCGACATTCTTCAGACCAAGGTACTGGGGATGAAACATCTTTGCACGTAAGGGCTATCAATGGTTTCGCCAACAATGAAAAATTTGGAATCCATTGTCTGCAGTAGGACGTAATACCTAAAAAGGCGCGAACATCTCTCTGGGTTTTTGGCACAGTCATTCGGGAAATCGCTGCAATTCTCTCTGGGGTCAACCTTCTCCCTTCTTTTGACAATAAGTGACCTAGATAGGTAACTTCTTGACAACAATACTGTAGCTTTGAAGGCGATACCTTGTGGTGCAAGTCATGTAGATAGTGTAACAATGATACTGTAGCCGTTTTGCAAATAGTTTCTGTATCGGCTGCCACTAAAAGATCGTCAACGTATTGAATCAAAGCTGCACCCGTTGGTAATACAAAGTCATCAAGTTGACCTTTAAGTGCTTGGCTGTAGATTGACGGACTCTCACAGTAGCCCTGTGGAGCGCGTTTTAGCCTAAAACTGCGACCACCTAATGAAAATCCGAATAGGTCTCTGCTTTCCTCTGCAATTGGGATGCTAAAGAAAGCATTCTTTAAATCGATCACTGTGAACCAGTAGGCAGATGCCGGGATCATTGTTAATAAAGCCGTAATGTCAGGGACCACGGGGAATTGTGGAACCACTATTTTGTTTACCTCTCTCAAATCTATAACGAAACGGTACACAGGAGGTTTAGTTGGGTCAGTTCGTTTCAGAATTGGCAATACAGGGCTATTACATACATTTCCACGAGTTTCTTCAACAACACCCTTTCCAATGAGATCATAAACAATTGCTAACAGCGCTCGTTCGCCCTCGAGAGAAATACGATATTGAGGTAAACGCGGTAATCGCGCATTTGGTTTCAATTGAATCACATAGGGTGGAATGTCTAACAGGCCCACGTCATTGGGACCTGTGGCCCATAAGGACGCAGGGAGGGAACTCAACTCCGGTGGGAATTTATCGACTGACAAATACATGGGAGAGATCACTCTCCGTCCCAATGTAAGCTTCACTCCTTCGGGGGAACAATACAATGTTGCATATAATCGTTTCAACAAATCCAGACCCAAAAGATTTTCACCACAACCTGTAGATAGAATCAGTGGAGCGGTTAGCTCACGGGGTCCAATCATAAGAGGCAAAGGATTAGAGACTGGGTTACTAACAGGGGCGCCAGAGAATCCAACGGAAACGTTCGTTAAGCCAGACAAAGGTGCGCCAGGGAGTTTTGAATGCATGATGGAACTTTTTGTCGCACCAGTGTCTAACAGAAAAGGCTCAACTACACCCGATGTAGCCACTGCAACGTAAGGCCCACTCTGATCGACCGGAACTGACACTACTCCCTCTCTTTGTCGTTGGCTGTCCTAGTAGTGGTCATTTACAACAGTTTCATACTCTGCATAATAATCATCCACATTATACTGTGCAGATCGAACTGACCCCGCATTTCGCTGGTCAAAACAATTATTTGCGTCTGATTGATTTTGATAACGATCACTCTGATTGTGGGATGAACCACGACCTCTACCACGAAGTGCCTGTTGAGGACCACCACCACGGTTTCCACGTGTCGACACACCATTTAGACGGTCCCGTAAAGCAAGACAATCATATTTTAGGTGTCCCTCTTTCCTACAATATGCGCACTGATTATACCCAAGTGAAGATCTGGAATCAAAGTTGTCAGAGCGCGGCTGTGTTCTATCGAGCTGTGCTCGTGGTCGATACTGCTGTTGTGCATCATTTTGGTTTGATCGTGGAGAGTATGCTTGCTGCAACAAAACCTTCGTTTTGAGCTCCTTAGTTTTCTTTTCTACACGATCACTTTCTTCCTTTTCCCTATTCTCATAATATTGAGCCGTTGCTAGTATTTGCGCAGGGGTTGAAACTGCCCACGCACTTTCTGAATTCTTTAGTTTGTTGCTTAGTTCAGGCAACAAATTCGACACGAATTTGTCAACGAATAACCGCTGGCCTCCCTCAGCGCCCATGTCCTGGCCGCTGTGGTCGACAAACGCTTCCTCAAACCTTGTAAAGAAATCCGAGACACTCTCGTCTTTCTTTTGCTTACAAGCTGATAACTTATCCCAGTTCACCTTCATCGCTGGCATGAGAGTTTTCATGAGCGTAATGATTTTCTGAGGCAAATCCAAGATCAACTGTTCAGGCTTGGCCCCACCGACTTGTAATGCATCAGCTGCTAGCAGTGCAGCCCAATCACCCCCTAATTCAGCTGCGTGATTGGCTTGACGAATTTTTGCCCAAACTGGTTGCGGTACAACGTTGCCAAACAACATGTCGATGTCGGCAAGGTTCATAATAGAAGCTTCTATCAGTTGTGATAACTCCTTATAATAACCAGCCGGATTTTTACGCGGATCGGGTAAGGATTGCTTCACTTGCAAAACTTCCGATCGTTTCCATGGAAGATGTATCCACACTCTTCGAAAATGCGGTAGCACCACAGGGTTACCCTGCGGATCTCCAGGCACCCACAGTGGCGGGACTTCTCTCATAGGATACTGACCAGGAACCGCTTTCCAGTTCTCAGTGGTATCATCTAATGACACCCGAGAATGTGCTGTGGGTCTGAATGCTAATAAGCGTTCCACGGCACGTCGTACATCGTCTCCTATAATCATACCGTTCGAAAAGTGACTCTGAAGTTCAATTATGTCGGACGGTACATTATCTACATCATCATTATACCATTCTTCTCTCAAAAAGTTACACATCTCCTCAAATACGAATCTCTGCGTAGGCTCATTAAACGTATCAAAGACTACACGTGGAGTGTAATTAGCAGGATGTCTTATCCACCTATGTGCCATTGTTACTAACGTCTCTTTCTCCCTACCACTAGGGATCTGACTCCGTCTCTGAGGAGTTTCAGATAAATTAGACGAAAATAACGGACCAGAAAGAGGTGAATAAAGGGTAGCAACAGAGTTAGGAACACGCTTACGAACAGAAGGAGAAAGAAAAACAGGGGCAACAACACTGGAGGTGAAGGAAGGCATAGTAGGAACGGACAAGATAGTTGGAGTGGCAGAAACAACAGTCTGCGAAGGTACAGGTACAGGAGCAGTAGGAACGAGGACAGGTGGTGAAACAAACGTAGGGTTAACAGCGGGCTGACCCGCAGCCGCTGGAGCAACAAGAGGAACAACAGGGGGAGCTACAGGAGCAGTAGCACCCTGTACATAAGGAGGTGGTGATTTCATCAAGTATGACAGCAAGGAATCCTCCTTCAAATCTTCTTCTTTCTTTTCTGATTTATTCGGTAAAACTGGGTAACATTTATCTATTTTCATGTGATGTAATCTAGTAGCGATTTCCATGTCTTTTTCTTCTTTGTCTTGTCTACATTCTTTTATAGCTTGCATTACAGGAACGAACTCTTGCTTTTGATCCTTTTTAAGTTGTTTGATTTCTTTCTGCTTGGCCTCTTTAGGCCATATCCGAAAAGAATCAAACATAGCTGGCCTAGCTTTCTTTGAAAATAATTTAGCCTCAAGATTATCTAAAATCGAAAGTTCAAAAGTTCCATGTGGTGGCCATCTAAGGTCACCGTCTTTCTTTGTATAGCGGATCCAGTAATCATTATAGATTATAGGACCCACACCATGTCGACTATAAAGATCATGTATCGGAGTTCCAACTGGAGGTATCGGACATGAGTCCTCCAACCGGGAATCCATTGCGCAACATTTGAAAATACGAAACAAATCACTATGGCTAGGCATCGTGCACACTAACCTAGTATCAAACTTCAAGGATTACCGAAGCAATAAAACCTCGTGTAAGTCAAAACCCTCGGTTTTTGGCAATTGCAACTGTCAAATAATACTAAAAACCAATACTAAGAACCACAAATGCAATGGAACCATGCAATTCAACAAAGCCTTAAGGCTATTACAAAGCTCGGAGAGCTAACCACAAAGCCTGAGGAGGCTATTACAAAGCTCAGTGAGCTATTACCACAAAGCCTTAAAGGCTAACCACAAAGCTTTCAAAAGCTAGAACAACCACTAAGGACTGGGAGCGACCCACAAATACTTAACTCAGAACTTCAATGGCGTCACCAGGAAGGCCCGTCTGTCGTCTCGCTTGTACATAAGGTCTACGCCGGGCGTCGAAGACAGGTCGACAGTCAGGGCATCGGTCCGTCGCAGCCGTCAGGAGGCGGGAATCTTCGCAGGGAAAAACTTCGGGCCACTTATTTCGATAACAGGATCGATGAAGCGGGGTGCACCTTCCCTCGGAGATTTCACACGAAGTTCCTCACGATCATCAGGCTTTGGACCGGTACCGCTGAAGTCGCCCCACGTTGGGCGCCAACTGAAGGACTGGACTTTTTAACAGTACCAGCGGTGCCAGGGAACAACACCTATAACCTTCATGGGATACCTGTTTCGGCGCACAAACTACAGAGACACGGGACACTTCCTTCGGCGTCAAAGATTCAAGGTTTATTTACTGCAGGGAACACAGAAGTCACAACAAGTACAACACGTGCAACTTGGGGAGACTGCTTCAAATTGGTTCTGTGGAGCGCTCCTTTTATACAGAATTTACTCATAGGACAACATGGTACACAAAAGTTTACAACCTGGTTCCCATAATTATCCCCCAGAGGGGTCGCTTTGGTCACTTTGGTACACATAAGGTCCGGAACATAAGTGCGGAAACATTTGGCGGTTCCCAACTGTAAAAACCCATCTTCCCAACATTAGTGAATTCCGATCGGCAGTAAAACAGATCGAAATAGGGACAAAGACAGGTGCAGAGGAAGATGGAGACAGTGGGGAGATCGAAAAGGGTGTAAAAGGGGAGGTATCGGGAAACACGAGATACAGGCATCAAAGGGACGTGCCTAATGAGATGCACGGCTGAGACAATAAACCGGCACGGCAAAAGCGGGGCCATCTGCCTTACAGTATCATCCCCCTCATCGTAAAAGATATTTACAAAGAACATGTGTCTTCCACAAATATCTTGAGAGTCCCAAGGTAACGAAGCGGACAGTGTCCGTTCGCTGGCTACTTGAGGGCAAGAGACAAAATGGATGCCGTATCTAAGATGGAACCCGTGGGTACAGATGAAAAGCCCACATATCAAACGAACGGTTTAAGTTAGCACAGCGAAACTGCGTATACTTACTAAACTCGTCATTTGCGGTTCTTAGATACCAGGCTCGACCATATTCGTGCGAGTCGAAAACATCACTTACAATTGTCACGGAACCTCAAGTTTTCACTCTGAATTTAAGAATGTGCATTGGTACCTACTTATAAGTACCTAAATGTACCATAAACCCAAAAGCTCTTCTCAGAGCTACCCTACATCTGATCACTCACAATTATTATTTTACTCTAACATTTTTCACTAATTTCCAACAAAGTACGCTCCCTGGGGCGCTACCCGGTACGCGAACCGGGAGCTAACCTCGCGAACTTTTTTTAAAAAATGTTTTTTTTTCGCACATATAAGCCTCCTCAGCCACCCTCAGAAAACCTAGGGGGTCAAGATAACTCTACCGTGCCCCCTTCTACCCATTCTGAACATTATTTGCCCTCCATCTTGTATCTTAATTCGACCGAAACACAAAATGGTGGAATCCCGGAACGCTTAAGGTTCGCGAACCGGGGCGCTCAACGGTTCGCGTACCGGGTCGCTCTCTGGGAAGCGCACCATCAAAAAAGGTGGGAAAGTAGTTCACAGAAAAGCCACTGGAGACAATTTCACCAAATATAGATTAGCTCATACTACATACCAATCCCTACCATTTTCACAAATTTGATTGGAATTCCATTTAGTCATTTAGCCTGTAGACCTCTCTAAATACCCTGAGGTAAATTACTTCACAAAACACATCTGAAGTGTTGGAATTGACAACCAATGAAAATGTTACTTTCATTTTCTATTTTTTTTACCTGACATTTCATTGGTTATATACCTGAATATATATAAAGGAAGAGAAGAAAACACAGCCATTTTGACTACTACTTCTTGCTGTACATTTCAATAGTATTTTCACTAATTCCTTCAACTTCTTTCTAAAGGTAAGTTTTTATTTTTAAAACTGAAGTATATTGTGCACTATAAGTTAATATGGTAAACTTTTTCTGATAGATATATACTATCCCTCTGTAGTAGTTATAGATTTAGAGAGACTTCTCTGTTATAGTTATGGATGGAGTTAGGCTTCTCTTGTATAATTATGAATTTACTTACGTTAAATCACATACACTTTTTTATATTCCTACTTCCACTCTGATACTATACACTGCCCAAAGATAAATTCACTGATAAAAAATGCCTATCTAAAATTATTCCCAACATTGCCCTATCTCTACTAATATATATTTTTTTAATCCAAATTTCAGGCAAAATGGAAGGCGAAAACCAAGTTTCTTTTGAAATGGACCTGCAAGAGAGCAGCCAAGAATTGATTGATACAATTGATCAAATTGACATTGAATTTTTCGATGAAACTTGGGACAATGAACTACTGCAATGTGTACAAGCAGTAGATAACCTCCTTGCAAATGAGGACATTTTACACCCTCAGAAACTACAATGTATATTCCATGATAATTATGAAATTTCTGACAATGAAATGTTAGAAAGTTTAATAAATTATGAAACACAATCACATTAAAAAAAAATGCTTAAAAAATAAAGAAAATAAAAAATAATCAACAAAAACAACAATCAATTAACATACAGCATTTGAAAAGTCTATCATTCATTTTTCATTGCAGTACGCTGCCCAGAACGCTTCCCGGTTCGCGGACCGGGCGCTCCCCACGCAAAAAAAACAAAAACATTTTTTTGTTTTTTTTGCCCCGCGGGGCCCTTTTAAAACCTCCACATTAAACCTAGGGGGTCAGGGAGGATCTAGTATGCCCCCTTATGGTCATTTTCGCCTTTGTTTTGGCCTCCTCTTGTCTCTCAATCCTACCGAGAGACAAGATGGCGGCCGCTCCGGACTGTTTAGAATGTTGACAGACACCGGAGAGCCAATCAGCTTAGCTACGCGAAGTTCCGGTACGCTTAAGGTCCGCGGACCGGAGCGCTGCCCGGAGCGCGCTTACAGATATATATCTTTTTTTAAACGTTAATTTCTCAAAATCCACTGGAGCACATATATTGAGACCTAGAAAAGGCACATCGGGCTACCAGTCCCTACAATTTTGCCAAGTTTCATGGAAATCCATTCAGCCGTTCGGGCTAAAAGTGAGGCCAACCGCCCTATGGAAAACTCAATGTTAAAAACACGTTTTGGGACCCCCCTTTTTTCTCGGCCCCCCCTTGACGAAACCCCCCCAAATTTCCAAGGGCTGCTCAGAAACAAAATGTTCCATTTTCCAGAAAATTTCAGCCAATTCCGTCCACAACTGCCAAAGTTATTAGACATAGAATTTTCAAAAATCCCATAGGGAAAAAATCCTAACTATATATACCTACTGGCGACCGCTAGTAGGTAATATATATATATATATATAATTTTTTTTTCTCCAAAGATGTGGCACTCAGGGTTTGAATTTTAACAAAACAGGTTTATTGACTTCTCCAGCTGGAGAAGTCAATAAACCTATTTTGTTAAAATTCAAACCCTGAGTGCCGCATCTTTGGTGAAAAATTGCAGTAATTGGGCCAGGATCCGGCCCCTGTGCAGAGCAACCGCAGTTGAGCGCACAGAGTATGTGATGTAATGTCATGAGTGATGTAATATGTGATGTCATCAGCAGTGCATTGCGGGTGCGCGAGTTATAGTTAGCTGAACTAACTATAAAGGGGGAATTTCAATGATTTTGTATGAAATGTAGAAATGTCCAGCTAACTATAACATGGGTGAATCCTATGGTTTTTTCAGTGAATTTCTAAGGTTTTTTAAATGCTAATTCCTAACTATAACGTGTGTGACACCTATGGTTTTTTCAGTGAATTTCTAAGGTTTTTTAAATGCTTATTCCTAAATATAACGTGGCTGAAACCTATGGATTTTTTTTAGTGAATTTCAAAAGTTTTTTAAATGCTAATTCCTGACTATAACGTGACTGAAACCTATGGTTTTTTCAGTGAATATATATATGCACTGGAAAACTAAACACCCACTTCCTTTACAAAGAAATGGAACGTTTGTATCTCTACAACCTCTCTAATTTTTCAAGTTTTTCATCTTCCACTCAATGTACACATCATCCACACATACACACATCTAATTGCTGCATTCCTTAACTGTGATTATCAACTATTCTTCTATTTTATATTCATATTCAAAGTGCAAGCCCTTTATCGAGCCTTTTTGTTGTAACTACTGTCCAGGAATTCTGCTCATACACAGAACTGTGCATAAAGACTTAGGACCTCAGTGTATTAGGGTGTTCCAAAACCCACCTTACTACACAAACAACCTATCAGACTAGCAATCAGTGACTCATTGGTTCTTCGCCTTAGAGCAGTGTTTCCCAAACTGTGGTCCACGGACCCCCATTAGTCCCTCGCACATTCCCAGGGGATCTGCAGGCAGCAGTTTTAAAAGCACTGCAAGGTATCATGTTTAATTACAAGTTTTCAAAGAACAATAAAAATGTCAAGATAACAACAGTGATTGATTTCCCTTCTGGAGAGACATGAGAGTTTTGTCCAGTGACAGCTGTGACTGAACTAATGTAAGACAGAGGGTAAATATGCCTACTGCAAAGAAGTATACCATACATTTTAAAAAACAGTATTTGATATGCATCGGTCAGTGGGTTACTGCTTTTGTCACACAGATTCTTTTGTTACACTGCAGTTCATAAGTGACAATCGTAATCTAGGACAGTGACCAAAAAACTGTCATCAAACAACTGCTTGCAAACTGCAAGGTACAAGTTAGTGACATGCTTTTTTTCAGTCTTTCAGTATCCTGATGCTTCTAAAAAGGTTTCTTTGGGTGGAAACACATTTTTATTGTTAAAGTTAATGCTAACCACTGTGTTATATTCTGAATCCTGAGTTTGTGCTTCTCCAGACCAGCACTCCTTAAGTTTATGCTTCTCCAGACCAGCCTCCTTGGCTTAACAACACACTCTACTACTTCAGAAACGCAAGGTTGCACCATATTTACAAGAATATGGTGCAGCACTGCGTTTCCCCTGCACTGGCGCTACATTTAATAGGGGAAGATTGTTTATGTGCAGGAAGGTCCCCCTTCCAGCACATAAACAATATTGAAATGTCATTTTGTCACATCTATGTGTACTGCTTAATGCATCACACATGGAAGTTACAAAATGTATTTTTTTTTAAAAGATTGTTTATGTGCAGGAAGGGTCGCCTTCCTGAACATAAACAATCCTAGGTGTTTTACAAAAACGAGGAGAAATGAAGCATTTCTCATTGTTTCGCCAAGTTAAGACCAGGTTTTCCCAGGCCTTAATTTTGGCGCTGCTTCCCATTTATGCTGCTCTTGTAAATAGGCTGCAGCGTCAAAATCAATGGGTGTCGCAGAGTAAACGCCCACCACAACACGCACTGCCCACCGCTTTCACGCTAAGCATTGTGTCAAAGGGAGTCTTATTTACAAGGGACCCTTAAGTCACGTTAAGTGGCTTAACGTTTCCTTGTAAATAAGGCAAAGCCCCTATCGCCACAGAAAACTCTGAGAAAGTGATGTTCCCATGGTGATAGGGGCTTGTAAATATGCCACTAAAATCATTAGTAATTTGAGTATTTGTTTTGTGTGCACATATGTGTTAATTGTTTCAGAATTACGGTTTTAATGTTTGAAATATAAATCCTACAAATTGCTTGGGGGTCCCCAGCTTTCAGTGGTGACTCTATGGGGGGTCCTCAGGAGTCAAAAGTTTGGGAACCGCTGCCCTACAACAAAAACACCAATGACTAGTCAACCCAGAACATGCCACTTAGATTACATGAAGTAACGTGGATAACAATAGCACTCTTTCATTATACTCTTACACCAGTCCAATACAAGATGTAAATAAATAAACGTGCAACTTTGAAATGTTTATTTCTAATGCCAAAATCTCATGCACAGTACCTTAGATAATACAACCAAACATATTATCACAAACAAGGTTGTCAGCATTGTTACTATTCTATAAGATACAAACGTAAAAAGCATCCTATAATACTGAAGGTAAACACATTTAAAATATACCTACATTTCACCTCCCTACCTAGCAGATTAGTTTATAACTACAGAAAGTCTCATAGGATTACATGGTCAGACCCATACCTCTGGTACTCAGCAGTAATAGATCACATTCAGTGCTCCACAAACTATCAAGTTATGAATGTTCTCCAACTGTGTGTAACTTTGCCTTCACAATGCATTATGAAAAGCGCAAGTATCAAAGGTGGACACAATTGCATATGTATTTTGGCTCGAACTTCCGAGGATCATTCTGAACAGACACATTATTCAAGATAACTTTGATGTTCCATGCTCTCACTATAAACACAAAACTAGCGAGGCACTTTACAAATCTAGCATACCAAATTATTGTCATATAAAACAAAATACTCAGCCTTCTCTAAACAATAACACAAGTATGTGTCATGTGCAAAGCAGAGCAGGAAAGCAAAAATAGCGTGTAAGCTTCTAATAAACCCATGCTAACTTAACAGGGTGGGAGTGAAAGCCTCAGCCCCACGGCACCCTTTCTTCATCAAAGCACGTGATGTAAACGTGTGCCACTTAGAAACGCACACTCCAAGACTAAAAACCAGAGTCAAGTTCACATTTCCAAAAAAAAGTTATTCGCTCTTTGATAGAAAGCAGTAGCTAAAAAATAAAGAATACGCAGAAAAATTCCCATAGAAGCCCATGTTAACACCAGAACATGGGCTTCTATGAGAATTAACAAGAGCGTATTATCAAGACCATTTTCGCCATTTTATCATCAGTTTCCTGCCCATAAAACGTCGATAATTTTAACACCGGTCCTTCATAATATGCCCGTCAGTGCCATATTATCAGTAAATGGCGATACATTATTGCCGCTTTTATCGGCAGGAAACTGCCGATAAAGCGGAGATAATGGGCTTCATAATAGGCCCTTGTAAATTGCCATAGCAGCCCAGGTTCTGGTATTAACCTGGGCTTCTATTGCAATTCACAAGTATATATTATCAAGCCCATTATCGCTGCTTTATCGGCAGTTTCCTGCCGATAAAAGCGACGATAATGTATCGCCTTTTGTTGATAATATGGACCATTGCTCTTTTTTTGACCAGTAAACTTAGGTGCATATTATCAAGGACCGGTGTCAAAATTATCGCCGTTTTATTGGCAGAAAACTGCCGATAAAACGGAGATAATGGGCTTGATAATAGGCCCTTGTAAATTGCCATAGCAGCCCAGGTTCTAGTATTAACCTGGGCTTCTATTGCAATTCACAAGTATATATTATCAAGCCCATTATCGCTGCTTTATCGGCAGTTTCCTGCCGATAAAAGCGACGATAATGTATCGCCTTTTGTTGATAATATGGACCATTGCTCAAAATTGTCAAAATTGTCAAAATTGTCAAAATTATCGCCGTTTTATTGGCAGGAAACTGCCGATAAAACGGCGATAATGAGCTTCATAATACGGCCTTGTTATTTCCCATAGAATCCCATGTTAACACCAGAACATACGCTTCTATGGGAATTAAAAAGGACGTATTATCAAGCCCACCGTCCCAACATTAATAAAAAACTCCAGACAATGCAGGTACCCAGAGCTGGAAGGTCATTTTATAAATCACTGCCCCAGAAAGGTGGCGTTCCCCGCGACGTGTACAAAACAGGTTTATTGACTTCTCCAGCTGGAGAAGTCAATAAACCTATTTTGTTAAAATTCAAACCCTGAGTGCCGCATCTTTGGTGAAAAATTGCAGTAATTGGGCCAGGATCCGGCCCCTGTGCAGAGCAACCGCAGTTGAGCGCACAGAGTATGTGATGTAATGTCATGAGTGATGTAATATGTGATGTCATCAGCAGTGCATTGCGGGTGCGCGAGTTATAGTTAGCTGAACTAACTATAAAGGGGGAATTTCAATGATTTTGTATGAAATGTAGAAATGTCCAGCTAACTATAACATGGGTGAATCCTATGGTTTTTTCAGTGAATTTCTAAGGTTTTTTAAATGCTAATTCCTAACTATAACGTGTGTGACACCTATGGTTTTTTCAGTGAATTTCTAAGGTTTTTTAAATGCTTATTCCTAAATATAACGTGGCTGAAACCTATGGATTTTTTCAGTGAATTTCTAAAGTTTTTTAAATGCTAATTCCTGACTATAACGTGCCTGAAACCTATGGTTTTTTCAGTGAATATATATATGCACTGGAAAACTAAACACCCACTTCCTTTACAAAGAAATGGAACGTTTGTATCTCTACAACCTCTCTAATTTTTCAAGTTTTTCATCTTCCACTCAATGTACACATCATCCACACATACACACATCTAATTGCTGCATTCCTTAACTGTGATTATCAACTATTCTTCTATTTTATATTCATATTCAAAGTGCAAGCCCTTTATCGAGCCTTTTTGTTGTAACTACTGTCCAGGAATTCTGCTCATACACAGAACTGTGCATAAAGACTTAGGACCTCAGTGTATTACGGTGTTCCAAAACCCACCTTACTACACAAACAACCTATCAGACTAGCAATCAGTGACTCATTGGTTCTTCGCCTTAGAGCAGTGTTTCCCAAACTGTGGTCCACGGACCCCCATTAGTCCCTCGCACATTCCCAGGGGATCTGCAGGCAGCAGTTTTAAAAGCACTGCAAGGTATCATGTTTAATTACAAGTTTTCAAAGAACAATAAAAATGTCAAGATAACAACAGTGATTGATTTCCCTTCTGGAGAGACATGAGAGTTTTGTCCAGTGACAGCTGTGACTGAACTAATGTAACACAGAGGGTAAATATGCCTACTGCAAAGAAGTATACCATACATTTTAAAAAACAGTATTTGATATGCATCGGTCAGTGGGTTACTGCTTTTGTCACACAGATTCTTTTGTTACACTGCAGTTCATAAGTGACAATCGTAATCTAGGGCAGTGACCAAAAAACTGTCATCAAACAACTGCTTGCAAACTGCAAGGTACAAGTTAGTGACATGCTTTTTTTCAGTCTTTCAGTATCCTGATGCTTCTAAAAAGGTTTCTTTGGGTGGAAACACATTTTTATTGTTAAAGTTAATGCTAACCACTGTGTTATATTCTGAATCCTGAGTTTGTGCTTCTCCAGACCAGCACTCCTTAAGTTTATGCTTCTCCAGACCAGCCTCCTTGGCTTAACAACACACTCTACTACTTCAGAAACGCAAGGTTGCACCATATTTACAAGAATATGGTGCAGCACTGCGTTTCCCCTGCACTGGCGCTACATTTAATAGGGGAAGATTGTTTATGTGCAGGAAGGTCCCCCTTCCAGCACATAAACAATATTGAAATGTCATTTTGTCACTTCTATGTGTACTGCTTAATGCATCACACATGGAAGTTACAAAATGTATTTTTTTTTAAAAGATTGTTTATGTGCAGGAAGGGTCGCCTTCCTGAACATAAACAATCCTAGGTGTTTTACAAAAACGAGGAGAAATGAAGCATTTCTCATTGTTTCGCCAAGTTAAGACCAGGTTTTCCCAGGCCTTAATTTTGGCGCTGCTTCCCATTTATGCTGCTCTTGTAAATAGGCTGCAGCGTCAAAATCAATGGGTGTCGCAGAGTAAACGCCCACCACAACACTTACAACTTACAACACAATACTTCAGAAACGCAAGGTTGCACCATATTTACAAGAATATGGTGCAGCACTGCGTTTCCCCTGCACTGGCGCTACATTTAATAGGGGAAGATTGTTTATGTGCAGGAAGGTCCCCCTTCCAGCACATAAACAATATTGAAATGTCATTTTGTCACTTCTATGTGTACTGCTTAATGCATCACACATGGAAGTTACAAAATGTATTTTTTTTTAAAAGATTGTTTATGTGCAGGAAGGGTCGCCTTCCTGAACATAAACAATCCTAGGTGTTTTACAAAAACGAGGAGAAATGAAGCATTTCTCATTGTTTCGCCAAGTTAAGACCAGGTTTTCCCAGGCCTTAATTTTGGCGCTGCTTCCCATTTATGCTGCTCTTGTAAATAGGCTGCAGCGTCAAAATCAATGGGTGTCGCAGAGTAAACGCCCACCACAACACGCACTGCCCACCGCTTTCACGCTAAGCATTGTGTCAAAGGGATTCTTATTTACAAGGGACCCTTAAGTCACGTTAAGTGGCTTAACGTTTCCTTGTAAATAAGGCAAAGCCCCTATCGCCACAGAAAACTCTGAGAAATTGATGTTCCCATGGTGATAGGGGCTTGTAAATATGCCACTAAAATCATTAGTAATTTGAGTATTTGTTTTGTGTGCACATATGTGTTAATTGTTTCAGAATTACGGTTTTAATGTTTGAAATATAAATCCTACAAATTGCTTGGGGGTCCCCAGCTTTCAGTGGTGACTCTATGGGGGGTCCTCAGGAGTCAAAAGTTTGGGAACCGCTGCCCTACAACAAAAACACCAATGACTAGTCAACCCAGAACATGCCACTTAGATTACATGAAGTAACGTGGATAACAATAGCACTCTTTCATTATACTCTTACACCAGTCCAATACAAGATGTAAATAAATAAACGTGCAACTTTGAAATGTTTATTTCTAATGCCAAAATCTCATGCACAGTACCTTAGATAATACAACCAAACATATTATCACAAACAAGGTTGTCAGCATTGTTACTATTCTATAAGATACAAACGTAAAAAGCATCCTATAATACTGAAGGTAAACACATTTAAAATATACCTACATTTCACCTCCCTACCTAGCAGATTAGTTTATAACTACAGAAAGTCTCATAGGATTTCATGGTCAGACCCATACCTCTGGTACTCAGCAGTAATAGATCACATTCAGTGCTCCACAAACTATCAAGTTATGAATGTTCTCCAACTGTGTGTAACTTTGCCTTCACAATGCATTATGAAAAGCGCAAGTATCAAAGGTGGACACAATTGCATATGTATTTTGGCTCGAACTTCCGAGGATCATTCTGAACAGACACATTATTCAAGATAACTTTGATGTTCCATGCTCTCACTATAAACACAAAACTAGCGAGGCACTTTACAAATCTAGCATACCAAATTATTGTCATATAAAACAAAATACTCAGCCTTCTCTAAACAATAACACAAGTATGTGTCATGTGCAAAGCAGAGCAGGAAAGCAAAAATAGCGTGTAAGCTTCTAATAAACCCATGCTAACTTAACAGGGTGTGAGTGAAAGCCTCAGCCCCACGGCACCCTTTCTTCATCAAAGCACGTGATGTAAACGTGTGCCACTTAGAAACGCACACTCCAAGACTAAAAACCAGAGTCAAGTTCACATTGCCAAAAAAAAGTTATTCGCTCTTTGATAGAAAGCAGTAGCTAAAAAATAAAGAATACGCAGAAAAATTCCCATAGAAGCCCATGTTAACACCAGAACATGGGCTTCTATGAGAATTAACAAGAGCGTATTATCAAGACCATTTTCGCCATTTTATCATCAGTTTCCTGCCCATAAAACGTCGATAATTTTAACACCGGTCCTTCATAATATGCCCGTCAGTGCCATATTATCAGTAAATGGCGATACATTATTGCCGCTTTTATCGGCAGGAAACTGCCGATAAAGCGGAGATAATGGGCTTCATAATAGGCCCTTGTAAATTGCCATAGCAGCCCAGGTTCTGGTATTAACCTGGGCTTCTATTGCAATTCACAAGTATATATTATCAAGCCCATTATCGCTGCTTTATCGGCAGTTTCCTGCCGATAAAAGCGACGATAATGTATCGCCTTTTGTTGATAATATGGACCATTGCTCTTTTTTTGACCAGTAAACTTAGGTGGATATTATCAAGGACCGGTGTCAAAATTATCGCCGTTTTATTGGCAGGAAACTGTCGATAAAACGGAGATAATGGGCTTGATAATAGGCCCTTGTAAATTGCCATAGCAGCCCAGGTTCTAGTATTAACCTGGGCTTCTATTGCAATTCACAAGTATATATTATCAAGCCCATTATCGCTGCTTTATCGGCAGTTTCCTGCTGATAAAAGCGACGATAATGTATCGCCTTTTGTTGATAATATGGACCATTGCTCAAAATTGTCAAAATTGTCAAAATTGTCAAAATTATCGCCGTTTTATTGGCAGGAAACTGCCGATAAAACGGCGATAATGAGCTTCATAATACGGCCTTGTTATTTCCCATAGAATCCCATGTTAACACCAGAACATACGCTTCTATGGGAATTAAAAAGGACGTATTATCAAGCCCACCGTCCCAACATTAATAAAAAACTCCAGACAATGCAGGTACCCAGAGCTGGAAGGTCATTTTATAAATCACTGCCCCAGAAAGGTGGCGTTCCCCGCGACGTGTACAAAACAGGTTTATTGACTTCTCCAGCTGGAGAAGTCAATAAACCTATTTTGTTAAAATTCAAACCCTGAGTGCCGCATCTTTGGTGAAAAATTGCAGTAATTGGGCCAGGATCCGGCCCCTGTGCAGAGCAACCGCAGTTGAGCGCACAGAGTATGTGATGTAATGTCATGAGTGATGTAATATGTGATGTCATCAGCAGTGCATTGCGGGTGCGCGAGTTATAGTTAGCTGAACTAACTATAAAGGGGGAATTTCAATGATTTTGTATGAAATGTAGAAATGTCCAGCTAACTATAACATGGGTGAATCCTATGGTTTTTTCAGTGAATTTCTAAGGTTTTTTAAATGCTAATTCCTAACTATAACGTGTGTGACACCTATGGTTTTTTCAGTGAATTTCTAAGGTTTTTTAAATGCTTATTCCTAAATATAACGTGGCTGAAACCTATGGATTTTTTCAGTGAATTTCTAAAGTTTTTTAAATGCTAATTCCTGACTATAACGTGCCTGAAACCTATGGTTTTTTCAGTGAATATATATATGCACTGGAAAACTAAACACCCACTTCCTTTACAAAGAAATGGAACGTTTGTATCTCTACAACCTCTCTAATTTTTCAAGTTTTTCATCTTCCACTCAATGTACACATCATCCACACATACACACATCTAATTGCTGCATTCCTTAACTGTGATTATCAACTATTCTTCTATTTTATATTCATATTCAAAGTGCAAGCCCTTTATCGAGCCTTTTTGTTGTAACTACTGTCCAGGAATTCTGCTCATACACAGAACTGTGCATAAAGACTTAGGACCTCAGTGTATTACGGTGTTCCAAAACCCACCTTACTACACAAACAACCTATCAGACTAGCAATCAGTGACTCATTGGTTCTTCGCCTTAGAGCAGTGTTTCCCAAACTGTGGTCCATGGACCCCCATTAGTCCCTCGCACATTCCCAGGGGATCTGCAGGCAGCAGTTTTAAAAGCACTGCAAGGTATCATGTTTAATTACAAGTTTTCAAAGAACAATAAAAATGTCAAGATAACAACAGTGATTGATTTCCCTTCTGGAGAGACATGAGAGTTTTGTCCAGTGACAGCTGTGACTGAACTAATGTAACACAGAGGGTAAATATGCCTACTGCAAAGAAGTATACCATACATTTTAAAAAACAGTATTTGATATGCATCGGTCAGTGGGTTACTGCTTTTGTCACACAGATTCTTTTGTTACACTGCAGTTCATAAGTGACAATCGTAATCTAGGACAGTGACCAAAAAACTGTCATCAAACAACTGCTTGCAAACTGCAAGGTACAAGTTAGTGACATGCATTTTTTCAGTCTTTCAGTATCCTGATGCTTCTAAAAAGGTTTCTTTGGGTGGAAACACATTTTTATTGTTAAAGTTAATGCTAACCACTGTGTTATATTCTGAATCCTGAGTTTGTGCTTCTCCAGACCAGCACTCCTTAAGTTTATGCTTCTCCAGACCAGCCTCCTTGGCTTAACAACACACTCTACTACTTCAGAAACGCAAGGTTGCACCATATTTACAAGAATATGGTGCAGCACTGCGTTTCCCCTGCACTGGCGCTACATTTAATAGGGGAAGATTGTTTATGTGCAGGAAGGTCCCCCTTCCAGCACATAAACAATATTGAAATGTCATTTTGTCACTTCTATGTGTACTGCTTAATGCATCACACATGGAAGTTACAAAATGTATTTTTTTTTAAAAGATTGTTTATGTGCAGGAAGGGTCGCCTTCCTGAACATAAACAATCCTAGGTGTTTTACAAAAACGAGGAGAAATGAAGCATTTCTCATTGTTTCGCCAAGTTAAGACCAGGTTTTCCCAGGCCTTAATTTTGGCGCTGCTTCCCATTTATGCTGCTCTTGTAAATAGGCTGCAGCGTCAAAATCAATGGGTGTCGCAGAGTAAACGCCCACCACAACACGCACTGCCCACCGCTTTCACGCTAAGCATTGTGTCAAAGGGAGTCTTATTTACAAGGGACCCTTAAGTCACGTTAAGTGGCTTAACGTTTCCTTGTAAATAAGGCAAAGCCCCTATCGCCACAGAAAACTCTGAGAAATTGATGTTCCCATGGTGATAGGGGCTTGTAAATATGCCACTAAAATCATTAGTAATTTGAGTATTTGTTTTGTGTGCACATATGTGTTAATTGTTTCAGAATTACGGTTTTAATGTTTGAAATATAAATCCTACAAATTGCTTGGGGGTCCCCAGCTTTCAGTGGTGACTCTAAGGGGGGTCCTCAGGAGTCAAAAGTTTGGGAACCGCTGCCCTACAACAAAAACACCAATGACTAGTCAACCCAGAACATGCCACTTAGATTACATGAAGTAACGTGGATAACAATAGCACTCTTTCATTATACTCTTACACCAGTCCAATACAAGATGTAAATAAATAAACGTGCAACTTTGAAATGTTTATTTCTAATGCCAAAATCTCATGCACAGTACCTTAGATAATACAACCAAACATATTATCACAAACAAGGTTGTCAGCATTGTTACTATTCTATAAGATACAAACGTAAAAAGCATCCTATAATACTGAAGGTAAACACATTTAAAATATACCTACATTTCACCTCCCTACCTAGCAGATTAGTTTATAACTACAGAAAGTCTCATAGGATTTCATGGTCAGACCCATACCTCTGGTACTCAGCAGTAATAGATCACATTCAGTGCTCCACAAACTATCAAGTTATGAATGTTCTCCAACTGTGTGTAACTTTGCCTTCACAATGCATTATGAAAAGCGCAAGTATCAAAGGTGGACACAATTGCATATGTATTTTGGCTCGAACTTCCGAGGATCATTCTGAACAGACACATTATTCAAGATAACTTTGATGTTCCATGCTCTCACTATAAACACAAAACTAGCGAGGCACTTTACAAATCTAGCATACCAAATTATTGTCATATAAAACAAAATACTCAGCCTTCTCTAAACAATAACACAAGTATGTGTCATGTGCAAAGCAGAGCAGGAAAGCAAAAATAGCGTGTAAGCTTCTAATAAACCCATGCTAACTTAACAGGGTGTGAGTGAAAGCCTCAGCCCCACGGCACCCTTTCTTCATCAAAGCACGTGATGTAAACGTGTGCCACTTAGAAACGCACACTCCAAGACTAAAAACCAGAGTCAAGTTCACATTGCCAAAAAAAAGTTATTCGCTCTTTGATAGAAAGCAGTAGCTAAAAAATAAAGAATACGCAGAAAAATTCCCATAGAAGCCCATGTTAACACCAGAACATGGGCTTCTATGAGAATTAACAAGAGCGTATTATCAAGACCATTTTCGCCATTTTATCATCAGTTTCCTGCCCATAAAACATCGATAATTTTAACACCGTTCCTTCATAATATGCCCGTCAGTGCCATATTATCAGTAAATGGCGATACATTATTGCCGCTTTTATCGGCAGGAAACTGCCGATAAAGCGGAGATAATGGGCTTCATAATAGGCCCTTGTAAATTGCCATAGCAGCCCAGGTTCTGGTATTAACCTGGGCTTCTATTGCAATTCACAAGTATATATTATCAAGCCCATTATCGCTGCTTTATCTGCAGTTTCCTGCCGATAAAAGCGACGATAATGTATCGCCTTTTGTTGATAATATGGACCATTGCTCTTTTTTTGACCAGTAAACTTAGGTGGATATTATCAAGGACCGGTGTCAAAATTATCGCCGTTTTATTGGCAGGAAACTGCCGATAAAACGGAGATAATGGGCTTGATAATAGGCCCTTGTAAATTGCCATAGCAGCCCAGGTTCTAGTATTAACCTGGGCTTCTATTGCAATTCACAAGTATATATTATCAAGCCCATTATCGCTGCTTTATCGGCAGTTTCCTGCCGATAAAAGCGACGATAATGTATCGCCTTTTGTTGATAATATGGACCATTGCTCAAAATTGTCAAAATTGTCAAAATTATCGCCGTTTTATTGGCAGGAAACTGCCGATAAAACGGCGATAATGAGCTTCATAATAAGGCCTTGTTATTTCCCATAGAATCCCATGTTAACACCGGAACATACGCTTCTATGGGAATTAAAAAGGACGTATTATCAAGCCCACCGTCCCAACATTAATAAAAAACTCCAGACAATGCAGGTACCCAGAGCTGGAAGGTCATTTTATAAATCACTGCTCCAGAAAGGTGGCGTTCCCCGCGACGTGTACGGTGAGAGAGGGAGGGAGAGCTCAAAACATATATATTTTTTAAAAAGCCCCGAGGGGTGCCGCTCTCCTTGACTGCGGGGAGTAGGACCGTATCCGCCCCGCATACTTCAAAATAAAACCAGAGAAGTGCATTTCCCCTGTACTCGGAGCACCTTACAAGCCCCCTTTATGCAGAAAAATTGCCCCCGTAATTTGCCCCCGGGACCTAATGAATAAAACAGACTTCTACTTTTTTTTCACCTTTTCCACTGCGTACAAGTACTGCATGAGTACCCCACAATTTTTTATTTAAATTTAAAAAAATTGAGCCTAAAGATCTATGTACCACCCCCTGACCAAGACTATAGGCTCAGAATGTTTCTACCCTGCCCCCTTTCCTTATTTCTCAACTTTGTTTTACTGTTTCCTTGTGACTCTGCTCTCCCGACAAACAACATGGCCGTCAACACTTCCTGGTTTGGTGTATTGACAACCAATCAGCATGCAGCTCCTGATCGTAATTGTAGGTATTTACATGCGCGTACGCTGCAATTTTTCTTTAAAAAAAGAAAAGAAAAAATAGAGCCTAAACATCCATGTAATACCCCCTGAGCAAGCCTAGAGGGTCAGAATGTCTGTACCCTACCCCCTTCCCTTATTTCTCTTTGTTTTACTGTTTTCTTGTGACTCGGTTCTAGCGAGGCACAAGATGGCCGCCGCCACTTCCTGGTTTCGAGTGTTGACATACAGTTCACAACCAATCAGCATGCAGATCAAGCTCGTAATTGAACAGATTTCAGTACGCGTACTGAATTCCGACTGTAGATATCGCTATGAATTTACTTGCAATTTTCTCAGAAACTACTGAACGGATTTACACCATTTAACAAAAAGCACAATCTGCAAACCGAAGTCTACCTCTCTGCCAGATTTGGTGTAATTCCGTTCAGCCGTTCGGGCTGTGCCCTGGCTAAAGATCCCTATAGAAAATTGCATGGGGAAACACGTTTTGGGACCCCCCTTTTTTCTCGACCCCCACTTGACGAATCACCCCCAAACTTTCAGGGAAGGAGCGGAACCAAGCAGGACATTTTCTTGTAGAAATTCACGCAGATTCGTCCACCGGCGCCAAAGTTATTCCAAATAGAATGTTGTGGATTTCCTATGGAAACTAGGTCCTAACTATGACTAGGTAATATATATATATATATATATACTTTCAGTGAATATATATATATATATATATATATATATATATATATATATATATATATATATATATATGTTTTTTTTTTTTTTTGTTTGTTTTTTTTACTGAAAAAATCCATAGGTTTCACACACGTTATAATTAGGAATTAACATTTAAAAAACCTTAGAAATTCACGGAATAAAACATAGGTTCCACACATAATTAGCTGGCCATTTCACTCACAAAACCGTTGAAATTCCCCGTTATAGTTAGTTCAGCTAACTATAACTCGCGCGCCCGCAATGCACTGCTGATGACGTCACATATAACATCACTCATGACATGGTCAGTGACATCACTCATGACATCACTCATGACATCTGACATATATTTCATATTCTCAATGAAAAATAATAAAAATCTAAATTCAATTATTTTTTATTAATTTTTTTTTTTTTCAATGTATTAAAATTAAATTCTATATAATTCCTTTAAAAAAAATTCGGGGTAATCGCACCGTACGCTTACGGTGATTGCACCATACTTTGTACGGTTAATCGTCCTCTGCGCATACCCGTGCACTCGCTACAGATACGCTTTGGCGTTGCGCGTCGCATCAACGATTCCGCGTGACGTCATGTACGGCGCAAAAAATCTAATTGTTCAAAAACATATATTTATGTATTTAATGTACATATTAAGGGAAGACATTATCTGGGATAATCATGAAAATCGTTTTTTTAAAACTTTTAATAAGCGTATATTATTTTTAAAAGCAAGTACGCAAATCGCGGAGGTACGTCATTCGTACTCGCAGCATAAGAGAACCGTAAGCGCACCTTAAGTGTACGCAAAGCCATGTGACTTAAAAAGAAGAGATTTGATTGATTCATAACGCTTCCTATTCTAACTGTTGAAAAACCCCTCCTATTTTAATCATTCTACTTTGACTTTCTAAGAAGAAGCATCTCTTCTCTGAAGCCTGTCAAATTAGAAGGAAGACAAACATGACAACACCTATGGACTCGTCTTCCAGCAATTCTTCTGATGGAGAATTCATTGCAGAAGCACCTCGGAGGAAGAAAAAAGAGGCACTGATATGGAAGTTTTTTACTTTCCCTGAAGGGGAAAAAAAGGTTAATGCTCCACTTGTGACCTGTAAAATTTGCCAAACAACTCTTTCCAGGGGCAATACTGCAAAAAAATACTCATTTGGCACTGCGAATATGGTGCGGCACATGAAGAACTTGCACCCCAATAATTTTTCGAGAGTTCCAACATGGAGGTTGCAAGAGGATCCACCTGCTGCTGTAGCAAGTACATAAACTGCACCACCACCACATGTGGGAAGCAGTCCACATCCACAGATTAGTGATTTTGGTGAACTTAAATTCCTTTGCATTTATTGTGATGAAATTGTATGTTACGGGGAACCTGGTAAAACGCAGGAAGCGGGAGCATCGCTGTCCTCATCATTAGTACATTCTTTTTCACACTCCATTTTATCCCTGTTGGACACTTTTTGGGTTCCAGTTCCATTTTTTTTAGGTTTAAAAAAAAAAATGTTAAAAAATACCAAAAAATACAAAACTAAAAAGACAAAAAAACAGTTCTTGTCAGAACTACCTCCACTGGTCAAAGAAAGAGCTACATTTCTATGATAGTGTGTAGAACTTTGTCTGAATTAATGTGTAGTGCATAAATGAATAAATGAATACATTGGTAGCGTATGGTGAATGTGAAAGTGCAGAACTATAAGGAAGTGCTACAGCATAAATCTATAAGGTGTTTATCTATAGTATATTGTAGTACCTCCAAGCGCTTGAATGTAACATATGCACATAAATATGTTACAAGTCTATGCTTCAATCTGCACTGCTGGTGAAAGTGCCTGGGTGAATTTGTATGTGTTAGGGGCGGAGTTACAACCCCCTTGTGCCTCTTTTACACAGCCGTTGCGTCACTTTTACATTTGCGAGTGCATAGAACAGTGCATGCATAGTTTATAGGGGTTTGAAGCAGTCCATGCCCTAAGGCCCACTTTGCACCATGAGTACTTGTTTACTGGCTGAATGATTACAATTCCTCAAGGAGAGTGTCTGGCTGATTGTATAGCAACTTCACTTTTAGAACAATGTATAGATAAGCACATGCTACTGTATGGTTCAATACAATACTGAAACAGTAGTGTGAGAGTGTTTGGTGAAAGTGTAACAATACAGACTGGGGAATTGAAGGTATAAAAGGCAAGTTGGCCAGTGTATATAACAGTGGATGCATAGTCTATAGGGATTTGAAGCAGTCCATGCCCTAAGGCCTACTAAGGTGCATGACTACTTGGGAACCAACTGAATAATTACAGTTCTACAAGGAGACTGTCTGACTGAATATATGGCACCTTCACTTTTAGAACAGTGCATACATAAGAACATACTGCTGTATGACTCACTACAATACTAAAATAGCAGTAGCAGATTGTTTCAGGGCTCAATTCCTTTACGGTCTCAGCCGCAGCCTCAACCTCAATATCCCATACGGCGTAAAGCCAAGGCTTCCATCGCTGCTATCCTTGAACAATAAGAATATCAGGGAGTAATTGAAACATGTGTGTCATCGATGAATAACCCTCTTTTTACGGTGACCAAGCCTGACGGTTCATATCGTTTGGTATTGGATTACGGGCATTTAAACCCGCATTGCCGTAACTGGGCAGTACAGAATAATCACGGCTCTGCCCTAGTGGATAGTCTTGTGCGTAAGCATTTTAAGACCACGCTTGACATTTCCAACGGTTTTTATGCCCATAGATTGGATGGTCTGAGTTCCCAATGGACCTCCTTTACTTGCGGCGGTGTCCAAAAACAATTTCGGCGTTTGCCTATGGGCTATAAGAATAGGCCTGGGATTTTTCTTGCCCGCATAGTCTATCTTTTGGAGAGAATAGACCCAGATGCATGCCCGTATGTGGATGACATATATCTCACAGACGACAAAATTTGGGAGCATCTGTGTCGAGTAAACAGCATAATTTGTAACTTTGCAGACATGGGTTACAAATTTAACTTTGCGAAATCGCACATTGCAGAGTACACAGTGTTGTTCCTGGGCTATGAGCTCAACAACGAAGGTAGAGGTTTGGCTCCTCACTTCCTGGAGAAATGCGCACAGCTGCGCGCTCTGACAACACTGAAAAAATGACAGTCTTTGCTGGGTTTCTTAAATTTCGGGAGAACTTACATTCCGGAATATGCCCAGCGTATCAAGCCTTTGTATGCTTTGATACAACCAACTTTTTCAAAATCATGCTGGCTGCCTGAGCACTCAGCCATCTTGCAATCTTTGCAGGCTGATCTGCTTGCTTCTAAATTCTTACTGACTCGTGATAACCACACTAACCTGGTGATAAGAATCATTCCTGGGATGGTGGGTTTCACGTACCTCACTTTCAATGAAGGAGACACAGTACCTATTGCTTACAAGTCACACTTGTACACATCAGCTGAAATGCGGTTTTCCACTGTGGAGAAAGTTTTGACGGCTGTACAGATGGCGATTCTTAAGGAACGTGCTCTGTCACAGGGAAAACGCATGTTGGTTGTTACCCCCTGCCCTCATTTGGAGGCAGTTACAAAAGCCAGTGTACCGAATTCTAAAGCTTTGCACCCTCGGTGGATTCAATGGGCTGCTTCCTTGACGTCCACGGATGTCACGTTTATTTTTGACGCCTCATTACGTTCGCAGGAGTACTTGCAGTATGAATTCGTTCATCCTGCTCCTCTAGCTATGCGACCTTTGGAGGACTTCCATTGTATCATTTACACTGATGGTTCGGCGCAGGTTGCGCATGGCTCTAAACACGCCTACGTTTCCGCATGCGCCATTGTGGTCGGTGCCATGGTGAACGATGAGTTCAAGTCCGCAGTAGTGCACACGCAGACTCTAGGGGACTGCACCGCACAATTGGCGGAGCTTCATGCTCCTTTACTCGCGTTGGAGTACGCTGACCCTAGTGTGACAACTCTAATTGTAAGTGATTCGTTTTACTGTGTCCAGTCTTACAATGAAAACTTGTTCTTTTGGATTCAGAATGACTTTCGTGATGCCAAGGGTAGCACAATAAAACATAAAATGATCTGGGTTCGAGTGGCTGAGCTCAAAGCACAGTTGCCACTCGTGTTTGTGATTCATACTCTCGGCCATCAGCATGTGGGAGTTCACGCTGTCGGTAACTCGCTTGCTGATGAAGCGGCAAAATCAGCGGTATCTACATATTTAGTTGCAGCAGTTACACGGTCCAAAAGTAAGATTGATGATGACATCTTGGCAGCTATTGCTGCCACTGAGAAGGGAGGTAAACATCCTACGGGGTTCCCTTAAAAGTACACATACCACGTAAGTCCCGAAAAGGTTCCTTTTGTGACAATTCCTGAAGTTGGAGAACGTTTGATTTTCAACTCGGATCGCAGAGCTAGCTTGATTACAGCGGCGCATGAAGGTGTGGCGTCTGCGCATACGGGCGTCTCGGCCACTGTAGCTCAATTACAACAACGTTTCTGGTGGCGGGGACTGAACAAACAAACACGAGACTATGTCCTTCAATGTGACATTTGCCAGCATATTAAACCTTTGACTGCTGCGCGTCCGCCACAGACACAGTTGTACATATCTAATAAACCGCTAGGTTGTGTTTATTTAGATCACTGCAGTCCTTTTTCCTCTGATACTGCATATAAGTACATCTTAGTAGCAGTTGATTCATGCACACGCTTTGTGTGGGTATAGCCCCATCGCAGCGCTGATTCAGGGACTGTCATAAGAGATTTGCCTGTCTTTGTAGGGATTTTTGCCTGTGGTACCTTCCATTCGGATCAGGGTCCGGCTTTCGCCTCTAAGGCGTACAAGGATGCCATGACTTCGATGGGCGTCCAAGTCAAGTTTTCGTCTCCCTACAGACCTGAAGGTATTAGTGTAGTGGAGCGAATGAACCGTGACTTAAAGCAATCATTGACAGCTCGAGTTATAGGCACTGGCAGAAACTGGCTGGCCCACCTCAATGGTGTACAGCGTGCACTTAATATTCTCCCTAGAAGGTCTCTGGGTGGGTGGACCCCATACGAAATGCTCTTTGGCATCAAGATGTACGTCCCTGACCTTGATGGTCTAGACTGCGTGGCTAGTGCCACAACCTTTGACGTAGATGAACATTGCAATGTTTTACAGGATCTACAAAATACCTGAGACAGTCTTGCAAAGGGACATTTGCCCTCCACATCGGATGTTGCGTTGCAGATCCCGGTAGTTGGCTGGCTACCCCAAGTTGGAGAACTGGTTCGAGAGAAGATCGATAACAAGAAAGAATTTGGTCCTTCCTACCAAGCTCTGGTTCCCGTCCTTGGAGTGAAGGGCACAAGAACAATCATTTTACCACTGCTTCCAGGTCGTAAGGAAAACAGATTTATTTCAATTGACAATGTCAAGATACACAGAGTGGCCGATTCTTCTTAGTATGACACTGGCAGTTTCCTGTCCTTCCATTGTGAGAAATTCTGTTTTGGCCACTGCTTCTAATCCTGAACCCGAAGTGGCCATCGAGTTGCCTACAATTTCCAGTCCTCTATTGAGTACTTTGCCTGGTACAGACCATGATGAAATTGATTATACTTACCCCACTGACTTATCTATGCCTGATCTGCAGACACGTTTGGCCACAGAATCCAGATTTTCTTTTCACACTGTTTCCGATGCCTCAAAGAAGCCCTCACGGTTTGCAGTTTATGCCAGTTTATTTAAAAAACATTTTTTGATTCCCCCTTGGACATATATTTGGCTGGTGCTTTTTTCAATTTACCTTTTTATGTCAATAGGTTTTGTGTTTTATTTTTTCCGAATTGTTAATGGACACTATGTCGAGGAAAGAACATGCATTCGACATCTCAATGGAACTTTGGCCCCCCTTTCCTCGTCGCATTCTGCACACAGACTGAAAAGAGACTTGACATTTGTTAACATCGCTGCTTGGCCTGTCCTTGATGGGATTGTGTGGGATGCCGTTAGATTTCAAATCCATGCCCTACTGAGATTGTTAATGTCCCTAATGTGCTTAGAGTTAACATGGGGGATGTAGTGAAACAAAACATACGTTCTGATGATTGGGATGTTCAGGCCGTAGAGACTTTGTTTTCTGATTTGAAATACTATGCTGCCTTTGATGCTGAGGATTTGTACTTAGAATCTGATAATTATGGTGATTTGTTTTGCTTTCAACATTTTGGCAATCACTTCTTACATAAAACTACTTCCAGAAGGAATACTGTAAATTATACGCAATGGGAGCATTGCCCAGCTCCTATACAAGGTAGTTTGAGTACTTTTTTGAAAAAGTACACTTATTTTACCGACTTCAATCAGTCCAATCCCGAGTCCTTTTATTTTAAAATGACACAGAAGCCAATATCCAAGGTTGACTTACCAATACCAAATTATTGTACTCGAAGTCCTTTCTTGATCAGCTGGCTGTTGGTGGCTACGAATTGTGGAAGGAAACTACTGACCTTAAATCTGTTTGGGGTTCTAAAAGCTGGCAGGTACAAGGCACTGAGGCTTTGCACCGAGCATGCCTCATCCCAAATCATATGTTGTTTTTGAATTCTTCTGTTTCACAGACAACATGCTTTGGATTGGCTACTTCTAAAAAATTAAATACACCTACCATCCCTGAGTTAGAAGAATATTCTGGCTGGAGTAATTTTACTCAGTTCTCCATTAGGGAATTGCAGACCCTATTGCTAAATTCATCCTTTAACATATCCATTATGGATCCAAAAGGTTGGCTTATGTGGCACAGAAGTGCTGGATCATGCCAGCACCGTTTTCTGGATTTATCTGATGGCTTTAAACGGGTCAGACCTGATCCACGTTTTGAAACTGACCATTCTGTCACGACTTATTCAGTAGGCAAATTATGTCAAAATTGGCTGAAACATTCTAGCTTGGCTGCGGTTAAACTGCATCTTTCCAAGCTGAATAATGATGTGGACTTAAATGATTTCATAAAAGGCCCAGCTAGTGGCAGATCAAAAAGGTGGATATGCGATTTACAATGAAATCTGGAAGACATCACAGATTGAGGCGGCTACTCGCCTTAGAGCTATTGATCAAGCTAATCTAGAAAAAGTGCTTGCAGTGGTAGATAATGGTATTAGCATGCTTTCTTCCCACATTCACACGTTAGATAAAATTGTGTCCTCTGTAGTAGATATTGTGCAGGATGAAGTGTCTGTGTTGTACCATGGTCAAAATCAGTTGCGTTCTATTATGCAATTTGCATGGACCCTGCAGACGCTGAAGGCTGGCAAGGTGCCATGGACCTACATGAATGTGTCCTCTCTCTTTGCCCCTTTTAATTTGACTGACAAGCAGCGCTTGCTTTCTATGCGAGATGCGTCTTTTTCCATGTTACATATTGAAAGGTTGGAATTCTTGCCTTTCTCTGTGGCAGAGGCCACTGCTGCAACGTGGCTTATCCACGGTTTCATAACATTACCATTTGCTTTATATAAATTTACAAATTGTATGCGATATGTTGCTATAGATTGATATGAACCATTGGGTAATGCATTTCTCCATGAAGTCAGGTCCCTCCCATTTACTTACAGATGTTTAAAGGACGGACAAGAAGTGTATCTGAATGCGGAGGAGTGTACAGAGACACCAGATCACTCTTTAATGTGCAGACACATTCAATTACACGGTTCTTGCAACCAGGACCGGCCTAATTTAGCTTGTGTTTTGAAAGGAACACCAGTTCCCGCAATCATCCCCACTTTTACATTACTGGCAAACGGCAGTTATTTACTTTTAAACAATGAGGATTGATGTGGGTTAATTAAAGGTGTTGCTTATGTGGTGACTGTATCTGAACGTGTAGTTTGCTGCAAAAATGTTCTGTACCCACCCCCGCATGGGATTGGGGATGTTTCCATCTGGCATCGCATCCCAACCTTGACGGCAGAGTTCAATGGCATGAGTAGAATAAGGGCTCTTTTGTCCCAAAAAGAAGTGGCCTTGAGTTCGGCTCGAGAAACATTTGTGCTTCACATAGCTAACACCCGCACAGAAGTACAGGCCCTTTTAAATACTGATTTGCCGTTGCATTTCGGCGAGCTGATTCATTCAATCTTTAACGCGTCCTCCACGACGCGTTAAAGCGCACTTTTTTAAGATAGTTAGCAGTGGTCTCGTGACTTCATTTGAAAAAATATTTGGGGTCATTCCTGCTTTATTCCATTCTATATTTTCAAGTCTTTTTGGTGGATTCCCGCTTTTGCTGGCACTGGCGGCAGGCGTTCTGGTGATATTTTGCTTTATTAAAAATGGATGCCCTTCCTGTGCAAGAAGCTGTGCAGCCCCTCCTGGCACTGTTTCGCAACAGGATGCTTGAATACTATGGCACACTGCCGCTTGTGACTTTAAGCACGGCATATGGATTATCGTTTCGATTTTCCTATTTTACATGTGTCCAGCCTGTGTTTCATTGCCTGAGCTGCGTCTGTGTAAGACGGTGTCTCCTGACGTCTATTTTAATCAGCTGATGAGTCCCATTGTTACTCACGAGTTGGTTTGTTCTGGCGAAAGGATTATGGCCTTGGCAGCGATGCATGGACTAATGGGTCATTGGAACATGCTCGCAGCAGCGCAAGATTTCTTGGCACGGAGCTTTCTTGAGAACCCATCGAGTTGTCCTCTGATGATGATAGGGGCTCCGGTACTAGAAGAGCACGTATGTTCTTTCCCACTATTAAATTGGATGGCTGAACTTTTTTCGGATGAAGACGGTGACTTTATGTTGGAGGCTGTTGCTGCATATTTTGCATATTCGGTCTTGCCCTAAAAGCTTTCCGGGTTTCTGTTCACAACCCCTTTTTCTACTGACATAATTTGTTTTACTGATTGTGAACGCATTTTTCACCTCCCAGACCTATTGACTTAAGTGAAAGTGGACAATGAATTGGCAAGTTGGAATTTTTTAAGTGACTTATGAAAGCCTTTTTTCCACCATTTTAAAATTTTGACATGGCTCATCATTCTTGAACTCTGCTTTCATGATATGCCCCTTATCTTATCTTATCTTATCTTATCCGTGCTCGCATCATGGGGGGGTGTCATATAGTTACTGCTTACCTATATACCGTGTTAAGTTAGCATGACCTTAATAAATATTTAAACGCCATTTTTCCTTTTTGCTGCTTCTGCACCCGGCACATAATTGTTGTTTTAGCTTTCAGCCTAGAAGAGCCTTGTGATTTACGTGAGAATAATATGTTATTGCTCTGATATCAGCTTTGCTTGGTAAACTATGTCTGCACAGTGAGTGCTGAAGCTTTAAGGATAACTCGACACAGTATTGCTGTGAGGTCTGATCTTCGCACCTTCATAGACATAACATAAGTGCAGCTTCTGCCAAAATCTGGCTTTAGGCGCGTTTTATATTGCTTTGCTTAGAGCACACGATACACACTTGATGCGGTTCGCATGCAGAGAGCTGGTGGAAGCTGATGTGATCCCTTCACACTAGGATCTTGAGGTATGGGGCCGCCCTGCTAAAACCCAAAGAGACCTTCTTAGATATGAATATAATATGCTAGTTAGGGAGGGTGAGAATTAGGTGTTGTTAACCCTTATTCATTACAGTATTTTAGCATGCTGTCACCTTTTGCTTTCTATGGTCTAGTAACTATGCTGATAACTTTGCTTCTGATAATATGTTTCCTTGATTTATCTAAGATACTGCGTTTGAGAAAATGGCATTAGTAAATAAACATTTCAAATATGCACGTGTCCTCATTTACTCCACGTTCTGGTTTGAAATGATTGTATAACGAAAGAGTGCTCATGTGTTCCACGTGACCTGAGGTATTGTAAGTTCATGTTCTGGTTTGTCTAAACATTGGGAGTTTGTTATGACCAATGAGACACTGTAGCTAGCTCGGTAAGGGGATTTTGGGTACTGAGGTGAGTTTTGGGTCACCCTAATTCACTGAGGTTCCAAATCTCTATGCACAGTTCTGTAGGAGAACGGAATCCCTGCTACAGCAGCACGCGCTTCAACGCCATACGCGTTTCGGGCTCCCTCGAGCCCTTGATCACTGGCAGGTAATGAGGCATGCAGCGGAATGTGAAGACCACTGCTTTGAATTTGAATTTAAAAAGCTTATATAGCGCAACGTACACCATTGCGGTTTCTTGGCGCTTTTGACGGCTTGCAATAACCTAAAAATGGACCATTTAGAGTGGGAAGGCCTGAGCAAACAAAACGGTTTTCAGGCCCTTGCGGAAGGCTGAATATTGTTTAGAGCTTCGGAGGTGGTCCGGCAAAGAGTTCCAAAATACCGGTGCCAGGAAGGAGAAATTCGAACCTCCCCATTTTTTTCTGGTGAAGCGAGGGATTTGAAGTAAGGACTGATCTGACGAACGAAGTTGTCTGGCGGGAACATAGTTGATTAGAAGGGATGAGATGAAGGCCGGGGCCTTTCCCTGTCTCGCCTGAAAAACCATGCACCCCATCTTAAAAAGTGAGCGTTGCCGGACAGGCAGCCAGTGTAGTTCCTTCAAGAGAGGTGTAGAATGATGGAACCGGGGAAGGCCATACACCAGCCGGGCAGCCTGGTTCTGTACCAGCTGGAGTCTGTGGAGGCTGTATGCCGGAATGCCGTTGTAAAGGGCATTGGCATAGTCTAGGCGGGAGATAACCAGGGCAGACATAATGAGTTTGAGTGCCAACGGGGAAAAGAAACGAGAAACCATACGGATAGTTCGGAGCATAAGAAAGCAAGAGGAAACAACAGCCGCAACCTGTGAGTGAAGGGTGAGCTGGTGATTAATTTTTATACCCAATGTTTTTACCGTAGAAGAAGGAATAGGGGGGGTACCAAGAGTGAGGGGCCAAAAAGAAGAATTCCAGGGGCTGGAGGAGCCACCAGTTAGCACCAACTCGGTTTTATCCGGATTGAGCTTCAGATGGTTGTGGCTCATCCAGTCCCTGATAAAAATCATAATAGACTGAAAATTGGAAATAGCATGAGGGGAAGAAGACAGATCAAAGACCAGCTGGAGGTCATCCGCATAATTATACACCGCGACCTCCAGCTGTTGTAAAGCAAAAATTAAAGGGTAGATGTAAAGATTAAATAATAAAGGAGAAAGAGAGGAACATTGGGGAACGCCACAAGTGATCTTCAAAGGGTCTGCCCTGAACTCTCCCAGCCGGACGGCCTGTGTACGGTCCCGCAGGAAGGACGAGAGCCACACTAGTGCTGACCCCCCGATTCCCGCCGCTCCGATACGTGAAAGCAAGATGGAATGATCCACCGTATCGAAAGCGGCGGAGAGATCGAGGAGCACCAGGGCTTGATGTTTATTTTGGTCCCGACCCTCCCTGAGAGTGTTCAGGACCGACACCACCACAGACTCAGTCGAGTGTTTGGGGCGAAAACCCGCCTGGCAGGACGCCAAGCCGCCCGTGGCCTCAACATGGGTGCTAAGCACCGAGGCAACATGCCGCTCAAGTACCTTGCCCAGAAATGGGAGCAAGGAGATTGGCCGATAATTAGAAGAAACAGCAGGGTCGGCCCCTGGTTTTTTCAGGATGGGCACAACAGTTGCCACTTTAAGGGCCGGCGTCACAATACCCTGAGAAAGGGAGCTATTTAGGAAAGTGAGCGGGGGCTGTACGCAGACCGAGAAAATTTGCTGCAAAATACGAGCCGGGCAGATGTCATCTGGTGAGCCCGACTTAACTCTCAGCAAAGTTTCCCGGAACCCAGTTTCCGTGATAGGAGGAATTGATGTAAGGCTAAGCGGCAGGGCTGGTGGGCAAGGGTCAACGTAAGAAGCAGATGGAAGGGGGATGTTATTTTTAATGTTATGCACTTTATCAATGAAGTAAGAATTTAATGAGTCACAGAGGATCTGAGTAGGAAGGGGTTTAGATGTACTCCTATCTGAGAAGGCTAACTCCTTGACTATCGTGAAAATTTCTCGTGGTTTGTTCTCAGCTGCTGAGATTTTTGAAGAGAAATAAGTGGATTTAGTTTCAATAATCAATTTCTTATAATCCTGCCGTAGTGTTAAATAACGACTTTTCAAAAGGGGACAATATTCCCTTCTCCAAAGTCTCTCAGCATGCCGAAGGGACGATTTTTTGTCTTTAAGGTTGGCATCAAACCATCTATTCGCCTCCTTAGGTCTTTTGATTGAGATCCGGCGTAGGGGCGCCACTGGGTCGCAGCCTTTCGTAAGCCAGGTATCAATCTCAGTGACTTGTGCTGACGACGATAACCCATCTAAGTCTGGCACAGTAGCTAGAAGGGCAGATGACAACGAAGTGAAATCGACCCGGTTCCAGTTCCTGGCCCAAACATTCTTATCCCGCGGAGTCCTGGATGGTAAACTAAGATGGAGGGTAAAGGAAATGATGGCATGATCGGACCAAGAACAGGGAGACACTGCTACTGAGGAGATGGAGTAGTTAAGGGACCAAACTTGGTCAAGCACGTGTCCACCGATATGAGTGGGCACCTGAACATGGGAAATAAAATTTAGAGACTGAAGGAAATCAGAAAACTGTTTCGAGGCTTGACATTCAGACGGATCATCGGGCCAGTAGTTGAAATCCCCCAGTATAAGGAGGGAGGCATGATTAACCGTCAACGCGGCTACTAGGTCCTGAAAAACTGTCGTAAAACAAGGGGTGTTCTTAGGAGGACGATAAACAAGTAAACAAATCAAAGGAGAGGAGAAAATATTAGAACGAGCTACCAGATACTCAACGGAGTCAATAACGGCAGATGGAAGTAACTGAAAGTTGTACTCAGTTTTGGCGATAATCGCCACACCGCCTCCTTTTTTCCCAGCAGGGCGGTCTGCTCGAAGAGCCACATAGGTAAGGGGGAGAGCCGCTAGCAAAGCGGGGAGAGACGAATCACCAAACCACGTCTCTGTCAAGCACAGTATATCTGGCTTCAGGGTGTCAAGCAAAATAAATAGGTCCTGGTGATGTTTTACCGCTGACCTGGTATTTAACAAAATAAAAGACAACGAGGAAGGAGGGGGGGATGGGGAAGGGCAGGGCATTGGAATAGCGGGGGTGAGACCAAGAGATGCGATCTTACTAGTGATGACAGGAGCGAGTAGCCATGGACCCTGTAGGAGCTTCAAGCTAGCCGAGGAATAGGTGGTAAGGGGAGCAGAATGACATGCCCCTTGCCCCGGCCGGCCGCGGACGGGCGCAGACGGGCTTAACTCAGGCGCAACTCCGGCGCGCCTCCGTCGCGCCCGCTGCGCTCGTCCGCTGCGCTGACACATAAGGTCCGACTAAGTAGCCCGTGACCAGAGTGGGCGGGGCCAAAAGGTCGGGAAGGGCGGGGTGATTAAAATGAGGTAAACACGAAAAACGCCGCTATAAGTCAGCGGGAGAGGCAGGGGCCAAAGGCTTGTAATCAGCCTCAAAACAAGTAAGTTAAAATATTGCAATAATCTCGCTAGCCGTCAGCGAGCCTGTCCTCTGCCACCGGACAGCTCGAGAAAGCAGGCGAGGCAGCGCGGGATCTAAGTAGCTTTATTTCAAATATAGAGTCCCGCCCCAGTGGGCGTCGACAAAGGCATCATGGACCTGGTAGTCCTTATACTGCCCCCAAAGACTCAGTAAGTTCTCTCTCCAAGTGACATTCCCGCTTCTGTCTCACTGTGCAAACTCATCAGAGTGAAGGGCATGGCAGCACTCATCTCAAGTAGCCCAGTCTTCCTGCGGTAAAGGCTCCCTTGGACCACACGGGCGCTTGGAGTCCAAGCACCCAGGAGCGCCTGGCTAGCGCCGGGATATACTCGCGGCCGGACGAGCCGCTATAACATCAAAAACAAAGGTTGCTCAATGAGAATATCACACACCTCGGGATTCCGCACAGTACACTGTAGGCGGCACCAATGAGAGTAGGCAGCATGCGCTTCAACGTCATACGCGTTTCGGGCTCCTTCGAGCCCTTGATCACTGGCAGGTAATGAGGCATGAATCGGAACGTGAAGAACACTGCTTTGTTTCAAATATAGACTCCCGCCCCAGTGGGCGTCGACACAGGCATCATGGTCCTGGTAGTCCTTATACTGCCCCCTAAGACTCAGTAAGTTCCCTCTCCAAATGGCATTCCTGCTTCTGTCTCACTGTACAAACTCATCAGCTCATCACTCATCATCTAACTAATGAATGGCTTTGGCCTGCACCTGCAGAGGAGAAAACATGCAGAACCGCAACTTTCACATTAGTATTAGATGTCTTAACTGTAAGTTTATGGCCCACAATCATGCTAATTTAGCGGTTTTGTTAAATGCATATTAATTCTACAACCTACATTTAATCCAATAAATGAAATTTTTAATAAAGGAAACAAGCTATTTGGGGCAGTATAAGGACTACCAGGACCATGATGCCTTTGTCGATGTCGATATTGTGTGCTGCCAACCCAGTTAGAGCAGTGACAACACAAACAAATGCCTTTGTCGAAGCCCACTGGGGCAGGACTCTATATTTGAAATAAAGTAGTGTTCTTCACGTTCCGCTTCATGCCTCATTACCTGCCAGTGGTCCTCGGGGGCTAACAACCCCTCCTGTTACTGCCAGTATATCTCACCCAGTTCCATAGCAAACTGTACTCTGCTTTCAGCAAGCGAGAGCTTTAAGGCTCTTGCTTGCTGATAGCCGGTGCACAAATGCCTTTACACACAGGGACCTGCATGTTAGCTGCTCTCTATGCGTAAAAGCAATGCCTGCTCCCTCTAGAGGCAGGGTGCCAGCATGAACCGCGTGGGCCTTTTAGGCTTCCCCTGTAGTCCAAATCATTGACATGTGGGTGTCCTGGGTGGGACCAGGCCACACAAAATTGTGTTCAGGCCCGGGGTGGTGTTCCTGGGGCCAAAACCTGCCGGGAGGTGGTCCCCGCAGCCCACCTCCCTGTGAATTCCCAAAAATGTTTTTAAAAAGGCCAAGCCTCAGGAAGGGGGTCCCCGGTACCAAATCAGGACAGAGTGGGGGGCACCCGGCACCCCTCCTGGATTTAAAAAAGGCTTGGCCCCATGGTTGGGGGTCCTGGGGCTGAAATTAGCCCAGGAAAGGGGGTCCATGTGGCCCCATCCCCTAATAAATAAGTTAATATTAGAAAAATGGACCAGCATGTCACTGGAGGCCCCAGCCCCTTTCTCAACCACTCTGCAAACATGCATCCTGGCACACTATTGGTTGGGGGTGAAGTCGCCTTGGTTGCTGAGGCTCCTGTGGCTCCTGTTACCTCCAGTAGGACCCACACAGAAGAATAGATGAGAGGTCTTTGGAGGCCACGCCCCTTTCTCCACAACACAGAACATTTGCTACCTGGTGCAATTGCTGGTTGGGAGATGAAGTCCCTTTGGCTCCAGAAGGTCTGTGGGGTGAACAAACCCTCCGCTTACCTCCAGTAAGTCCTACACAGTGTGATTGCTGAGTGGACTTTGGGGGCCACACCCCCCTTTTTCCAGCACTATGCAAACATGCCTCCTGACACACTGCTGGTTAGGGAATGAGGTCACCTTGGCTCTAGAGTGTCCTTTGGGGCCAAAAAGCCCCCCTTGCTACCTCTATTAAGTCCCACACAGCGGAATTGCTGAGAGGTCTTCAGACTCCGTGCCCCCTTCTCAACCGCTCTGCAAACACACCTTCTGGCAAACTGCTGGTTGGGCAAAGAATTCATCTTGAAAGCTGAGGGATCTTGGATGCCCAGAAGCCATTCTGTTAGCTCGAGTAAGTATGGAACAGCAGAATTCCTGAGAGCTGGTTGGAGGCCACCGCTGCCTTTCTCCACCACTCTGCAAACATGACTACTAGTTAAAGAAACATAGGAATTCACTGAGAAAACCAAAGGTTACAGGGCGTTGTATTAGGCGCAGATTTCACTTGTATAAACGAGTGAAATTTGTCAGTTATAGTTACCTGAGCCAACCATAATTTATGCACTGCTTAGAAACTCACATTTTTCATCAATCATGACATGGTCAGTGACATTACTGCTGACATCTCAACTGACATCACTGATGACATCATCCATAGAAATACTCACACACCCACTCACACCCTAATACAACTTTTCATACTCCCACTCACACACCCGCACATCCACTCAAATACCCATTCACACACCCATGCCAGTACTCACTCACCAATTCAACCCTCCATAGAGCTACTCACACACCTACCTACTCACTCATGAAGCCACTCATATAACCAGTCACTCACCCATACAGCCTGTCACATAACCACACACCCATGCATACAGCTACTCAGACACCCACTCACTCTCCCAATCAGTCTCTCAACACAACCACTCACTCATACAAGCCATCACATACTCCCTCACACACCCACACACCCACTTACAGACCCAGTCACACATCCATGCAAGCACTCACACATGTGCTTACTCACCCATGCAGGAATTCACATAGACACTAACTCACTAATAAAGCCACTCACACAACAACTCACTTATGGAAACACCCATTCAGATACCCACTCACTCACCCATACAGTCACGACAGACCCACTTATCCACCCTTACAGCCAATTACACTGCCACTCACTAAACCATATGGCCACTGACATACCCACTCACTACCACACCAACTCAATTAATCAAACAGCCACTCACTCACCCATATAACCACTTATACACCCAGTCACTCACTCATACAGCCATTTAGATGCTCATCAACTCACTCAGCCAATCACTACAGACCAACTTACCCATCCATAGAGCCACTCACACCTCCCCTCACTCATCCATACAGTCACTGACACACCCACTCACTCCCCAATGCAGCCACTCACACAGAATCTCACTTACCCACACAGCTGCTCACACACCCACTTATATACTCATACCACCAGTCACATACCCATAAGCACAAGAATACATACAGTCGCACAGCCATTCAAATAATATAGATTAGAAGTAGTGTCACTCATTAGTAGTACACCTAGTATACTGATTAGGGCTGGGCGTAGTTTGCGAAGTAGTGATGGAGAGGTAATTTCTTCTGGTAGTTTCTCAATGCAAAACCCTCATGCTACCTCTAATTTGCCGCTCAAAAGGTGTTGGGCCCTTCACACCATGTATTACCTTCAGGAGATTTTAAATAAACATGAACAGTAAAAACTGCAATTATTATTCAAGCCAATAAAGAGAGTTGTTGAGTGTTTTAAAGAGTTTTATTTTCTAGTCAAAAGTTAAGTTTTTCTCTGACCCTTTATTCATTAATAAAATATCAATCAGGTTACAGAATTTGGAAAACAGGAAAAATATCAATAATACAGAACACATTACAGTCTGCATATAAGCATTACATGTGGTTATGAAAATGTGGCGCAAAATTTCAGTCACAATTCTTAAAGAGTTTCTAAGAAAAATAGTCTTGCAAAGCTAATCAATAATTTAATAGTTGGCAAAAATCTCCCATAAAGAGAAATAAATGCACAAGACAAATAAATCTTTTCAGACCTAATTAATTAGTCAAAGCATAAACTTAAAGTTTAGCATTTAATTCTAGAGAGCCTTTCTATCTGTTGCTTCTCCGTGCATCTCTGTGTCTAAAGAGCAAAAAGGAGGGAGACAGCCCGCCCTTCACAAGACCTCAAAGGAATGCGGCCTGATGTGCCAAGATATGACGTGGAAGCAAGAAACCTCCCCCTGAATCTCCTCGGACGCAAACCTGCCCTTCAGCAATCTCCCGGGACATTTCTCGTACCTAACCCATAGGATGTCTGGCCTAATCTGTTCCTTCTCTCAAGGGCTCACACACCCCTAATGAGCCTAGAAGCCAGCTGAGCTGAGAAAAAAAGTAGACAGCCCCCATCCAGAGAGGACAGTATTTATACCCAAATTATTGGCAGAGTACACAAAGATGTAGCATTTTTCAGGAGAACCTTACGTGATTGGTCAGTCATAAAGGCATGAGTTCACAATACCCTGACTCATTCTAAAATCCTGACTTCACCAGTTTTTAACAAAAGAAGCATACATGCATAACTACATTTATAAACATTTGCAACATTTACTAGGAAAAATGTTTCATTCTAATTCATCCTTCCTTCCACAGCGTAGTCAGAACGGATACTTTTAACTAACTGGTACATTGGCACAGTTACAAAAATGTACAGTTAAGGTTGCACTTGACTTTTTGTCATGAGGAAAGCTGCCACAGTCTGCGCATGCTCCATTCTCATTAAATTGCAAGTCATAGCCTTGATGGATTCACAGGCAGCCATGTTTTGTGTAGGCCCCAAAAATAAAACAAACACAAAGATAATATTAATTTCATGTAAATCATTCCATTATGTTTCCCAAGTGCATTATTAATTCACACACATTATAAAAAGAGGTGTTATTAACTGAAAATGTTTATCAAAATATGCAACAAGTCAAAGTCTATTAAGACAGGAATAATAAATCTAGATTACATGGATGAGCTGGGAAGAGAGAAACACATTCAATGAATCTTCAAAGGTAAAAAGGCCACTTTTTCTCTACATTGCAAAAAAAACACATGTTAATTCAGCTAAAGCATTTTCAGACTGGAGTGAATAGGCCTCACTTTCATGTTTTTCATGTGCCATGTTTTATCCTGCACCAAAATGTGCGTGGCAATTTAAATGCAGCCTGTCTGAAGCACAAAAAATAAAACAATGCATGACTGCAGATGAAATCTGCTCCATCAATCCACCCTTCTGATAATTCAAATCATAATAAAATGATTTATAATTCATCACACATATTTAATTTCACAAGTGACAGTATTTGTTGGGTTTTTTTTTTTTTTTTTTAAATTGCAAAAGCTGAGCATATAACAATGTTACTTCTATTTCTAAGGCAAACACAAGTTTGGTCTGTAATCAGATCATAAATAGCCAAGCTCAAATGTTTTAGTGCAGAGATCTGTAAGTAGCTTCTTGGAACAGTTAGTCTTCTTTAAAATAATAAAAAAGGAGAATTCACCAGGACAGTTTCAGCATTTCTTTGCTCATTGTCATCAGCTTGTCATTAATATTGCTCATACTTTCCATGCAAATTGGACTACTTAGGTGCTGAGAAACTCTGACAGAGCACCATCAATCCTTTTGCACTTTTTTCAACCAAGGCCTTTCACTCTTATTTTCACTTTGATCAGATTCAGATGTTTCACCACAGCATCTCTCAGATCAAAGCCGTTGCACCATCCATTATGCAGATCTTGTGTAGCAGCTGCAATCTGGTGAGAAACTGCACACTGTACATCAACCAGACCTACACAGCAATGGCTAGTGTTCTCCTCAGTGTTTTCCACAAGTGCATTTGCATATGCATTTTCAAGCCACTTTGGTGTTGCTGAAAAACAGTCTTTTACAAAAGGTAATTCAGTGCTGCCATTGTGTTGCTTTATTATGCTTGACACTTCAGGCAGATAGCTACAATCCATTCCTTGTCCAATCTGTTGTTCTGCACTTATTATCTTTACGCCCACATTATGATCTGATTTCAGAGAAAATGGCAATCTATACCTGGGCATCAGTCTTTGCAATAACACATTTGCCACTATGCAGTTGTCATTTCTCTCAAAAACAGTTCTGATATAACCCTGTTGTGCTGCTTCAAAAACATTTTCTTGAGCCTCTTTTAATTCATCTGTGAAGATTCCATAGAATGTACAATGCTAACAGAACACAATTTTGCGCAACTGAATTAGCATTTCTCTCTTCCATGACAACAGTGACTCTCATTTGAGCACATAAACTGCATGTGATGGTAAGGGCAATCAATTTCGAATTTTGGGCTGGGGTAATTACTAGAAGCCATGAAGCTTTGACAACATAATGTATAAGGAGCACAGCATGTGCTGCTTTTAATGTGTCACCTTTCAAACATGGGCCATCTACAAAATGGACATTGTTGGGCTGACTAAGACATTCATCCTTAAAGTCTGAATTTGGCTTTATGCATATTTTCATGATATTTAGACACTCATATTCAGTTTAATCACAATCCAATTCATTTGCTGATATTTCTGTGAAGTTAGGGTCAAAGGTCATTGGGCAATACATCACAGACCTTTGAACAAAGCCATCTTTTTCAATAGGCAATGAGAGAGCGCAGCCCTCCCTCTCACTGCAAATTAGTGTATTTTCTTTCAAATAAACTTTCATTCCTAGTGCTGGGGCACGCCATTCTTTTTCTTTCAACTCTAGGAATGCTTTTGTGCAGTTGTTGTCCAATGGAAGCGGATCAGACACACCTGAGTGTGTCAGCCTCAGTAAAGGCTTAGCCACTAGGGAAAGGTTTAGTAACCACTCTCTACAGCAGCTAACCATTCCCAAAAATGTCCTGACTTCTTTCTGAATTTGAGGTGGATTTATCTTGTGAATTATTTCCACCTTCTCTGGTGACACCTTTCTACCTCCCTTTCCAATTTTGGGTCCCAGGTATTCATCTACTTTTTGACAGTACTCCTGACTATTCTCATCCAACGGCACTGTGACATGAACTTGGCGAAAATCAAAAAAAATAAGCCATTCTTCAGCACATGGAATGTGAAAAAATATATTGGCTGGATTCGGTACCACAGGACAACATGGAAAAAATATGCTTTTAATCTCCTGCACTATTCTGTTCTTTTCATTTATTTTCTGTGAACCTATGATCAGAAAGTTACACAAACTTCTAATCAATTCCATAAAAAATCCTTTTATTGGTAAAATTCCTGCAACTGATGGTATTCCTGAATACATATCATCTTGTTCTAATTTTAATAAGACATGCTCTGCACATTTTATTAATCTGGCATCCTTCTCTGTGAACTCTCTTATTTCTGTGTTTATTATTTTTTCCAAAGCAGAAGGTAATTTTTCAACTGTCTTTTCTGAAAATAATGCTACAGCTGTCTCTTGTTGGGCCATTTTAAAATGTACATCCTCATCAGGAATCTGAAAAATAACATTATCTGGTGTACAGTAATCTGTGCTGCTTAATTTGCAAAATAATTGTTTTCCTGCTAGGCCTGAGTCACAGACAACTGTTTTGCAATTTTCCTCAAATGGGCCTATTTTTGGTGCAAATTCTTCTAACACTGTGTTTGTAATTTCTCTGTTTAAAACTCCTGCAACTAAATGTGGACTTTCCACTGCCTTCACAATGGACTTGGTAGATTCAGAATTGTGAGTGTTAAAACTCTCATTTTCAAACATAGTAACCTGTTGGACTGGGTTCTGTTTTTGTCTCTGGAAATAATTCACATTTGCTCTGGACACATTATTTAAATTAATTTTTGCATTTTCCATATTTTGTGGGACCATCTGTGCTTGAAAAAGTCCTGCCATAGGTACCTGTTTCTGAACTGACATTTGCATTTGCTTAGCTGGCATATTTTGCATCTGCATTTCTCCATGTTTTTGTGCATCATGTTTAAATTTAGTTTTCTTCTTCCAATGCTCAAATCTGTTATAAAGATGGCAAAAGGACACATTTTCCAGCAGTACAACTTCCATACCTGCATTTTCACAAACCAAAACACCTTTATTTCCATCCTGTGTTCTTTTAATCTGTACCCAATCAACATCCTTTACTGGCACTCTGCCCTTCAGGAAATAAATCACTGCTATATTTTCCTCCATAACAACAAAAAATGATGGTGCATTCATGCAAACCCTTTTCACTGTCTCCTCACCTGGCCCTTGAACAACAACTTTAGATTCAAACCACAATTTAGTCAGCATGGCAATATAAAAGAACATTTCCAAATTAGTGCACAACTCTTTTAAAAAGTCATCAAATCCATCCACTTGTGGGTACCACAGCATAAATTTGTCTCTCAATTGTGGGAATGTGTTCAGAAATGCTGCAAGTTCACTTTTATTCTGTGGCATAGGAACATGCACTTCTCCCACCATTTCTCTCAATGAGTAAGCAAAAGCTTCTCCCTCATTCTGCTTATTATTATTTTTCTCAATTATATCTGGTGGCTTCCTTTCCTTAGCCAGTTTCCTTGCTAGGTCTGGTGGTTTCTTTTTCTTCTCATGTTTTCTTGCCCAATTGTCTCCTAATTGCTCAAGCCCATTGCATTAAAAAAAATATTTTATTTCTGCAATGTGCAATTGCATTCCTGAAGAACACATTTTCTCATTTGCTTCATCATCCATGTGTACCCTGAATTTCTGAAATGGAAAACTTCCTGAAACATCATTTTCATATTTTTGAGCCAAATCTGTCAGTCCATTATGTGTAGTTAATGCACATGCAGCTATTTCCTTACTCAGGGAAATTAATTCTTTTTCCTGACACTGGTTCACATTTTCATTATTTAAACAGCAAGGACTGTTAATTTCTTCATGTTCACATGTTCCATTTAAAACACTAGGCTGTCTCTCTTTTCCAGGGCCTGTGTTAATATGTTCTCCCATGTCTTCTATCTTTTTAATCCCTGCTGCTTCCTCAAAGCAGGTTTGAAAAATCCCATTTTCAATTACATTCATTTTATCCTGGGCTGCAGATGTTGTAAATACCATTTTTCCCTCACCTTTCAGTGCTTGGGGTAATTTCTGTTCAATAATCTGTGTATTCTGAGTTTCTGAAATAAACTCTGCCATAATCACTGATTCTGCAGCTCTTTGAACCTTTTCAGTAGGGACCATATTAATTGGGACAGTCATAATTTTTCTAGGCATTATCTGTGCATCTGCAGTTTGCAATTCTTGAACTAAATCAGGCACATTTGAAGCAGTAACACCTGGAGGTATCACTGTCAGTGCTGAATTAACAAGTAATGGGTCAATATAAAATGTCTGCACAGTTCTCTCAGTCTGTATTTCTCTCTGTTCAACAGAAGCAGTAGCCCCTGTAGTATTTACTGGTTCATTATTTTCAGTCTTTTTCATAGGAACCACATAAAGTGGTGGACACTCAGTTAACAATTCATCCATTATTTCATCCCCTGAATTATTATTTATTTGAAGCTCTTTATCAGCATTAATTCCCTTCTCCTGTATCTGGTAATTTACCTTTTTATCCTCACATGCTTTCTCTCTTGCTGTCTTTTCCCACATGCTTAAGGCCTCAAATTGTGCAGCTTTAGATTGTGTCTTTATTTCACATAACACTTCCCTTAATTTGTCAATAATTTGCAATTCAAAAGTACCATCTTTTGGAAACCTCAAAGCACCCTCCTTTTCAGTAATCTTGCACCATTGGTGAACCCACATACATGTATTTTGTCCCAAATTGGTAGACATAAAATGCACAGGTGTTCCTTCAGGAGCATCACCAATAAAAAACGAATTTTTCACTTTACCTCCTAACAGCTTCTTTAAACCTTCAAACATTTTCATTTTTGCAATAGTTCAATGCAATTTCTTTTCTCCAAAGCTGTCAGTCTCAATTTTAGTCAGTTTTACTCCTACCACTGACCCTCCACAAAATCTTACTTCAATATTTCTCTTAATCAATAACTCTGTTAGTAACAACATAAATACATTCGCTACTCTGTCTGTTGTGCTAAATAAAGGATAGATTTATATTCACTGCGAGTAACACATTCCGCTTACCCTTCACAAAGTAAGACTTTCCGTTTACTCTTCAAACACTACAGGTAAATCCCTTCCGCTTACCTTTCACTCAAGCTCAGAAGAACCTGCTACTCATTTGGACTTATCCTTCAGGATATATCTTAGGCCAAAGTTTCACCAGCGAACCCTTTTGCTGTCAATCAAGCTCAGAAGAACCTGCTACTCCTTTGGTGTGACCCTTTCTAGGTGATATCAGACCAAAGTTTCACCAGCGAACTCTTTGCTATCAATCATTCACACAGAAAATAGTCCCTAATTTAACACTGCCAGCCCTACCTAGCTTCTCAGTGTTATTCCAACAGACGAGTAACCTCAGTGCAGTGGCTTCCATTTACCACCCGCTATTCCTTCCTGGGATTCCACAGGTGTGCATACCTGCGTGTTCCAGACAACACAGAACAAGACACTAACTTAACATGAAGAGTTAAAACATGTAATCAATAACCAAAAATTATGTCCTATGAAATTACCAATACAATTAATAACACCATCAATTCAAAATGAGCAACATTTCACCAACAATAAAAAACGTAATATTTTCAACACTTCAAAAATACATGCTAGTATATTAACAACATTTCACTACCCTATTGATACTCACACCTCTTCTTGCATCACCTGCCAGTACTGCTTTGCCAATCTTCAGGTTCTGAGCATTGGAGTCAGGAATCAGGACTTGGACATTTATCTAACTTGGGCAATTATTTTATTTCCCTTCTTAAGGTCAATGATCCATTAGTTGAATAGTTGATGGTGATATCACTAATCATTAATCACCAAACTAATCAATAATGACCATCCTCTGCTTACCAAAAACTGATAGAGAGGTAATTTCTTCTGGTAGTTTCTCAATGCAAAATCCTCATGCTACCTCTAATTTACCGCTCAAAAGGTGTTGGGCCCTTCACACCATGTATTACCTTCAGGAGATTTTAAATAAACATGAACAGTAAAAACTGCAATTATTATTCAAGCCAATAAAGAGAGTTGTTGAGTGTTTTAAAGGATTTTATTTTCTAGTCAAAAGTTAAGTTTTTCTCTGACCCTTTATTCATTAGTAAAATATCAATCAGGTTACAGAATTTGGAAAACAGGAAAAATATCAATAATACAGAACACATTACAGTCTGCATATAAGCATTACATGTGGTTATGAAAATGTGGCACAAAATTTCAGTCACAATTCTTAAAGAGTTTCTAAGAAAAATAGTCTTGCAAAGCTAATCAATAATTTAATAGTTGGCAAAAATCTCCCATAAAGAGAAATAAATGCACAAGACAAATAAATCTTTTCAGACCTAATTAATTAGTCAAAGCATAAACTTAAAGTTTAGCATTTAATTCTAGAGAGCCTTTCTATCTGTTGCTTCTCCGTGCATCTCTGTGTCTAAAGAGCAAAAAGGAGGGAGACAGCCCGCCCTTCACAAGACCTCAAAGGAATGCGGCCTGATGTGCCAAGATATGACGTGGAAGCAAGAAACCTCCCACTGAATCTCCTCGGACGCAAACCTGCCCTTCAGCAATCTCCCGGGACGTTTCTCGTACCTAACCCATAGGATGTCTGGCCTAATCTGTTCCTTCTCTCAAGGGCTCACACACCCCTAATGAGCCTAGAAGCCAGCTGAGCTGAGAAAAAAAGTAGACAGCCCCCATCCAGAGAGGACAGTATTTATACCCAAATTATTGGCAGAGTACACAAAGATGTAGCATTTTTCAGGAGAACCTTACGTGATTGGTCAGTCATAAAGGCATGAGTTCACAATACCCTGACTCATTCTAAAATCCTGACTTCACCAGTTTTTAACAAAAGAAGCATACATGCATAACTACATTTATAAACATTTGCAACATTTACTAGGAAAAATGTTTCATTCTAATTCATCCTTCCTTCCACAGCGTAGTCAGAACGGTTATTTTAACTAACTGGTACATTGGCACAGTTACAAAAATGTACAGTTAAGGTTGTCCTTGACTTTTTGTCATGAGGAAAGCTGCCACAGTCTGCGCATGCTCCATTCTCATTAAATTGCAAGTCATAGCCTTGATGGATTCACAGGCAGCCATGTTTTGTGTAGGCCCCAAAAATAAAACAAACACAAAGATAATATTAATTTCATGTAAATCATTCCATTATGTTTCCCAAGTGCATTATTAATTCACACACATTATAAAAAGAAGTGGTATTAACTGAAAATGTTTATCAAAATATGCAACAAGTCAAAGTCTATTAAGACAGGAATAATAAATCTAGATTACATGGATGAGCTGGGAAGAGAGAAACACATTTAATGAATCTTCAAAGGTAAAAAGGCCACTTTTTCTCTACATTGCAAAAAAAACACATGTTAATTCAGCTAAAGCATTTTCAGACTGAAGTGAATAGGCCTCACTTTCATGTTTTTCATGTGCCATGTTTTAACCTGCACCAAAATGTGCGTGGCAATTTAAATGCAGCCTGTCTGAAGCACAAAAAATAAAACAATGCATGACTGCAGATGAAATCTGCTCCATCAGTAGCGCTTCGGGAAGCTACGCGTAGTGCACTTTGCACTACACGAGCTATGCGTAGCACTAATCGAACTGCGTAGTAGAATGTTCGCTCTGTGCAAGATGCCGTTTTCAATGATTGCACAGTGTGGACAAGCATCCGGCACTGTGCAATCATTGAAAACGGCATCTTGCACAGTGTGAGCTGTAGTTTTCTGCCGCTCGAGGAGATTTTTACTCGAGAGGCAGCTTTCTCAACGCGGACTGCTGGTTTCTCATCGTGAGCGTTCGCGAGCATACGCGACCACTCGCAATGAGAAACCAGACCCCCCCGCGTTGGGAATCTCGCTGGGAGGTTTATTTTACCCGCTCGCGATCGACAACTCGATGTTGCTAATTGTGAACGAGGAAAAAGTCTCACCAGGATGTCATTTTGCTTGCTCGCGGTTGCCAACTTGACATTGAGGACCGCGAGCTACCAAAAAATGACCGCTGCACTACGCTACACGTGTTCGCACTGTGCTACGTGCAGTTCGTGTAATGCAAAGTTGCGCAAACTTCACAAACTACGTAGCATAGCGTAGTGCTTCGCCCAGGTCTAATACTCATTTAACTTTTGTTGTACCTTAGTATATATGTTTTATATTCATAAACTCTTTGGTGGCGGTAATATATCATGTGACTGGGAGGGACCAAGCCTACCGTGCCGCATCCGGGCTCAGCTACTGTCCAGTGACGATCATGAATAATTATTAAGTTCCTGATAGAGCAGGTAATCTATTAACTAAACTGTAGTTATCAATTACATCTCTTTAAACACGTATCCGCTGCTGCCGTGAATAGATTGCTGTTACAGTTTTTTTTACATATGTGACTAGGTTAATGTAGTACTAGTAGTAGGACAGAAAAGCACCACACCACGGAAGAACACTACTACAGCATGGAGGATTTTAGTTTAGGATGGGCTCACCACCTTCTGCTATGGGAGGCCTACAATCAGGAACCACAAGTGTGACAAGAACACCATGCTGGCATGGGTGACCTGCAGCCATGATGTATTTTATACCCATGTATGTATGTGTTTGTTTAACAGCAGACAACTGTAGATTTGGCGGTACAGCCACCGCCGGCATGGTAGAGACACAGTGGCGACGAGGCAGCAAATAACTTTATAAGGCCCACAGTCTTTACTATCCAATCGATATACAGTGGTGTTAGGCCTTTTCCACCTGCGATCCAAGTGGCAGTGAGCAGGATGGCACACAGGTTTACCTGAGTGAGGTGACAGGAAGGAGGACAGTGCATGGGGGTAAGAAGAACTGTGTATTAAATACCGCCACGATCATACAAAGCATTTGAATTTCGGAAAATATAATCAAATAGGAATGCCAGTGGCAACATGGTAACGTAAAGCAATATGTCACATTTAAAATCCATTCAATATTCTGACGCTATCAGGTAGCTTGTTCGTAAATATATTTAGCCAATTATGACTTTTAAGTCAATGTATGATTCTGTCATTAAATAACAGAGATATCCTATGGAATAAAAAGCCAAGCAACACAATGCAAATTTTGATATCACAGAAATTGTTTTTAAAGATCTGATAACTCACATAAACTGTGCAGCCAAGGCGGTCTAGAATATATACAAGTGAAATAATTGAATTAATGCACCAATATGTGTGTCATTTCTAATGTTTATATAAATTTCCCTCGTCATTACTGCTTGATTTTGCTTGCGAGAAAAGTGTCACTCAGTGGTTGAAATGTAATTCATAATTACACTGAAATTATAAAAGTGTCATACATAGCAATCTTAAACATTGGCGGCAATGGAACAGTAATTTTAGCTGCAGTGGGAGGCAAGGAGTCTCCTCTGCTTTGAAATCGAACACGAAGGAACAGGACTGTCTCTTCCTTTGCTTTTGTTTTAGCAGAAGAGACCCTGCCTCCCACTGCAGCTGAAGCATCCCAGCTCTATCAATTAACCCCCTTCTGGGACGGTGAACTGTTAGCACTTAGCAGACAGTTCTGCCCAATGATTTCCCCTCCCTCCCCTCTCCAACCCTCTGTCACCGGAGTTCTCTAATGAAAAGAACCCATTTGAAATAGGTGAAGACTTGCGATGCGGCGGACAGTGCAGGGTAACAAAGGGAAGATTTTAGGGTCGAGTGCGCACCCCCCCTGGGATGGTGTGGCACCCACTGGGGGGGGCGCGCCCTACAGTTTGAAGGAATCTGCCCTATTCATACAGCCTGAATGTCATGACAAACATATTAGTATGAAAACAAAGATGTTCACGACAGATAAGGAACACAGCACCTGTTCTTGGTACATACTGACCGAAATGGTCTCTAAGTCTGTTTTAAGAACATAGTTAAAACTTTTAAATGGTTGTAAATTACAAAAATGCATTTTGTTAACAATCAGTGCTGAAACAGGAATGCTACTTGTAATTTACAAAGCATGGATTGGTCATTTGTTTGCATTTGTGGAGTGTCCCCATGACAAACAGGATTCCTTTAGAAGTAATCCCAGAGTGATTGGTTGATCATCCAACTACATTAGAAGTCATTTTCACGTCATCATACATCATCAAGCCCTTGAATTCATCAGGAAAGCTTAGGAACGTGTGCATGATGACTTGAGGAGAACTTTAAAATTAGTATCCGATGACTCCCCTAGATGTGATTGCTCTTGATGATTTCAGGATGGCTTGAAAATGAGTACCAGATGACTCCTGCAGATGAGGTTGTTTCCGATCATTTCAGGATAACTTGAAAATTAGTATCTGATGACTTCACAAGAGGAGATTGCTCTCGGTGATTTGAGGATGATTTCACAACAGGGACCTGATTACTTCACAAAGATCGTTTGCAATTGAAAATATGAAAGTGTACCTTAATGTTTGGAGGATTTACTGATAATTTTAAGAGCAAGTTTGACATTTGTTTCCAGTTTTATTTGAAAGTGTAACCGGTTTATTTCCTGATATTTCCTGATTATTGCACGACTTCATGGAATATCTAGTGATCGGCTTCGGATATATATCAGATTACATGTTAAGTCACATGTTAGTATTTTTGCTGCCTTTTGTTCATTGTAAATCATTTTTATTTATTATAAATGGTAGAACAAGCAATTAAAATCTTCAAATGTTTAACATTTAATATTGATTACACATAACAGGCTAGACGCAACACAAATCCCTCACTTAAAGGGCCATCAACCTTTCTTTTGTTGAGGTCTCATCTTGGTTGGGGGCTACCTGGAGCCTAACACATGAATGCCAATGGAATGGAGGGAAACGCAGGCCCTCAACTTATTAATTCACAAGTACTTAAAAATGACTATAATTTGGAGGCAGGTGTTTGATTTAGTTCAACCCTTTTATGTAAGAGATATGCATGTGCTGTACAAATGACAGATGCATGCATGATGTTACAAGGTGCAGGAGTCACACTCCATCGATACTGGTAGGCATTATATGTGATGAGTACTTGGTCTGGAAAAATAGAAAATCAGAAATTAAAATGTAACAAAGTGGTTGATGTTGTGTCACTAATAAGAAGTTATTACTATCTAAAGGAACCTTTTTAGAAACCTTGGAATAACAAAAGATTGAAGAAAAAACGTTACGTTTCTAAATCTATGCCTTGGATTTTTTATGCTGCTCCTCCATGTCAGTTTATAGCGTATTGCTCCATATTAGAAGTATTATGGTTTACGAATTGCAAGTGACAAACGTATTTCTGTGACAAAAGCAGTAACCAACTGAATTGAACTATCCACATAAATTATAAATTTGTGATCTGCATGTTCCATATAGTGCTTTGCAGCAGACACATTAATCCTCAAGGCTACTTTATGAAGAGTGGAAACTGGGATAAGACAAAAATATGTCCAGCAAGTGCAGTAACCCTCAAAGTTTTCTTACTATTGTTAAGATGCCTTGAATATTACTGGACACATAAAGTTTTCTGCGGCCGGTGCCTAAATCCCATCAGATGTTTTAAAGTGCAGCCTGTTTGTGACCAATTAATTAAGCCAAAACAGATTGATTGTCATGTTTGTCCTTGTTGCCAGTTATAAGTGAGAAAGACATGCATTTCACAAACTCTGCTCTTTCAAAAATATTTTAAAGCCAAATGAGAAATCAATGGTGATGACACACATTAAAAGCTCATTATGGCGATTTGGTTACATTGTGGGATATGTAGTCTTGCTTTTCAAGTGGTTAAAAACCAAACCATAGTTAACAAACAGCGAATTATAAACCTTCGATTGGCTAAAGTTTCATCTGTGTTTCAGTAAATAGTAGGCAACAAATGCACACAGGTTTGCAATCTGCATTATTTGCATTGTGCGGGCATAACACAAAAGACGATAATGGTAAAAAACCCTTTTCAGTTTTAATGTAGAATCTCTTTACAAAAAGTCTGATTCTTTTTGTAGTTAAAGCATGTGTGATTGAGTTATTTGCCCAGAATCACAGGACAGTGAGCTGACGGTTCTCGAACAGGCTTCCTCGGTTCCCACTTCAACAGTATTAAATATTTTGCCCATTCACAATATCCTCTCTTTTTACAGCACAACTTGAATAGAAGTTAATTTTTTTATGGCGTTCCCAGATTCACTGCTTTGAGCTATTCATGCAGCACAGTGGGTGTTAAAGAGCTGTGTGAGTGGTTGAGGTGACATTCAGCCAGGGGCCAGTGTCACCAGCCTTCTTCTGAACTTAATCACAGGATTGTGGGATGGCGCAGGGGTTTGGGTTAACAATTATACAGTACATCTTGCTGAGCTGTTATTTTACAGTGTTTTCTTCCAACAATAGTCGTAGGCATAATTGTAATACTAAGGCTCACGTAAACCACTCCAATCATGCCCTCAGACAGAGTTTATGCTGTATAAAACTAGAAGAAACAAAATGCATTTGATAACACGCACATCCGTTGCTGCCAGGACTTACGTCACTTTACTATGCTGTTTGCAGGAACTGGTGGTGAGGTTGTTGTTGAGGTCTTCGAAAAAGGGTACTATGGCAATTTTTCATCTCTGTGTGTTTACTATTGCCAGGTTTAAGACATTTATTTGCCAAGGAACAGATGTCTTAAGATTTTGTCAGCAGCCATTGATCGGATAGCTGGCAGCATGTATCAGCCATGGCATTTCTTTCTCGCAGTTTGGAGGTTCGTAGCCCAAGTCAAAAAGGAAGATCATTGTAGAGTCATTCTAGAGCCATCGGATGACTTCAGATTGGCTAATCCTCTATTTATATGGGGAAGTCATCCCAAGCCATCCTCAAGTATGCGTATAGGGTGAAGTATTTAATGAAATGAATCCAAAATTCATCATAAAAAATACTCCAGGATGGTGTCCTGATTACTTCAATTTAAAAGGTGTGATGATCTTGTACTACTCAAGGAATACTACATGACAACTTCAGGATGAGTGTGGATTACTTCAGGATGATTTCAGGACAATATCAGGTTTACTGTGGATAACTAAAGGATGGTGAACTGATTACTTTAAATGAAAATGTGTGATGATCTTTTACTACTCAAGAAATACTAATTGAGAACTTCAGAATGAGTGCGAATTACTACAGGATCATTGCAGGACAGGATCAGGATTTCTGTGGATAACTTCTGTATCATTTGCTAACATCTTCAGAGAGAGTGTGTATTACTCTAGTATGATTTTATGACAACTTGAGAATGAATGTGGATTACACCAGGATTATTTTATAACATTATTTTATAACAGCTTCATAATGAGTCTGGATTACTTTTAGATGATGGAGATTACGGTTAATATGCACAAGAGGAGTGGAGGAAACACACTACGGTGCATCCCCTAATCATTGCAAACCAACCAAGAGTACAAAATGGAATTATTTAGAAGTAATTTCCATTTGTAACAACTAAGAGTATTCACTGGATGGGTACTCTTGGTTGTTAGGAATGGGGATTACTTCGGAATGATTCAATGATATGATATTCGTTATGCTTATGGATCATTCCTAAATGTTCAAATAGAGATTTAGGGATGGATAATTTCTTGAAGAGTCTGTGACACAAGCCCATTCTCCAAATTCCATTTCCCTCATCCAGGATTCCTCAAGTCTAATTTTAAAACAAATTTGAAATGAAATACTTAGAAACATGGCGTCCCTGTAAAAAAGAAAACTGTATGGGTTTAACATGAACATGTTCCTTCTTTAAACAAGGTGGAGAGTGATGCAAAATGAATTTTTGAGGATAATAGGAGTTGGCAAGAATGCAAATTTGCACTCAATAGCAGACTTGCAACATATGACATTTCCCAATGCTCATTGTGTATTGTCTTCATTTGAGCTAAACATCATTACTCTAAGTGCTGATATGGGGACGTGTGGCAATACACCAACAAGGAATTGTTTGAAATAAATGGATCTGAAATGACTTGTCATTGTTAGCTTTTTAGCTAAAGCACATATTTGGCCTCAAAGAGAAATAGGACACTGTTCCTCCAAGACACATAACGTTTTCTGCAGCCGGTGCCTATATCCCATCAGATGTTTTAAAGTGCAGCCTGTTTGTGACCAACTAATTAAGCCAAAACAGATTTATTGTCACGTTTGTCCTTGTTGCCAGTTACAAGTGAGAAAGACATGCAAGTGCCATCAAATGTGGCATCACATTTGAAGCACTCTGTTAATAGCAATGTCCTCCATGTGCAGCATGACTGCATCTTCTGACATCATCGGGCGTCGCCTGCGGGAGGCTAATCCCAGGCATCCGCCTGCATTACTAGCTGCGAAGTATCACCAAGAATAGAGAAAGGTATTGTGATTTACTGAAAACAAAACTACTCTTCCTCCAAAAATGCCATTTTGGAGTGTGACTACAGGAAATCCTGAGCCCTTCCTCCATGAGGCACGGATGACCTGATAGTGGGGTAAGATTGTGAGCTGGTTTTACAACCTATTGTATTTGAAAACAATGTTGTTTCAAGTGTGCAGTGTCTTTTCCTCACCAAGAAAGCGAGTGTTGCATGCTGATGGTCATTTCTATGTATACCAGAGTCACCTAACTTAAGAGATCTCAAAATCATATTGTAATTCAATGCAATTCAATAATCTTTATTTGGTTTAAAAAACCATAAGAGATACAATTTTATACTATCCATACATACACAAAAAAGAACAACAAGCCACACTCATAATCTTCCAATAACAATCACTATTCTCATAGTTTGTTTTAAGAAGAGCGGATAAGTTAATAAAATAAATAATGGGTACAACAATTGTAAATGTTAAAAGTAAATTATAATACGGATGATGGTGTATAATTTCCACTCATTTGCATGATGTTGGATCAGGTAATAATTAATAAAGTGCAAGTGCAAGAAAGTGCTTATACATAAACAATATACAATGTTAAAATCATCTTAAACTATTAGCAGCAGCAGTTGATTTAGAATTTCAAACCTTTTCCCTTGTGTATTAAATTAACAGCAAATAAGTATTTGCTTACACTAAAAATAAATTCTGGGATGTATCCATGTTAACACTCCTAATAGCTCCCAATTGTGACCTTATTCCCAGGTTCAGAAAAATAGGTTTAATCCATTTTTTACTTGGAATGATGTGTGCTGGAATAAAGAATGATATCCATATCGTGTCTGTGGAGGCATGCAAATGTTTTCCCCACCTTATAGGAGTCATTTATGCCACATATAATCTAGGAGACAAGAGTGATATCCCTCACAATGTATATGCTAATGTCAAGTTCAGGGAGACGGCTCCAGATAGTCTCCTCTGCCAGTGCATGGGGCCTAAGCAACCTACGTGAGAAAACGCCACAACAAGAAGCACAGGCAGCAGTAGTGTTTGGGAACTCGAATAAAACAAACAAAACCCCAACATTCTCTCTCTCCCCCTCCCACTTCAGCCACCCCAACTAGTTGAAGAAAACCGCACCCCCAAAAACATTGAAAGTAAAATATAGCCAACTAGTCTTAATCCCTGGGGCGTGACGGTGAGGTGGGCAATCTCCCCATCCTCTTGAGAGGTGGGTGGGCAAGGGTACCGGTGTTCTCGGACTGTGGAATGAGCAGCTCAATCATTGTCATCAAGGCAGCTGGTGAAATCATTGGGAGTCCTGAGAGCCAGCAGCCATCAAATCATGGGCATGTTTATGGCAGAACTTCACAGAGTGCTTGAACTCTGTATAATAATGGGTTTGCCCTTTTAAAGGACGAGAAGGAGCTGGATACATAAGAGCATAGATGAGGTTCATCTTTGCTTGCAGTTGTTGGCAGGCACAAACTCTTTGTTAGCTGTTTGAACCATCGGAGTGAATTCTGGACAGAATGAGGGTTTATTACTTTGGTACTGTGTCTCTCTTTCCTCTTGAGCTAGATTGTGTCCCGATCCCTGTAATGTAGAAGTCGAGCAATATATGTAATGACAAAATATGCTGTAAAATTCACCATTTTGATCTGACTTTTTCTAAAATTTCCCAAACCCTCCTAGTATCAGTCAGGCTCGCCTGCTACGTGCCGGACAGGGGCTGGTCCGACAAAATTTGCCAGGGCTGCTTTCAGTTCCCAGTCTTGCCCTGGTTATATTTGGCGTGTAACTCCCTTGTCCTGACTAGAGGTGGTCTCTGCCTGGCTTTGGTGCAACCCTTCGCCAACCAGAGAGCCTATTTCTAACAAGGGCTTAGAGTATGTTTTGTGGAAAAAAGCTGCCAAGTATTATGTGAACAGATGGAAATATATTAACTGTCCATATATCTGCAAATAATATTTAAGCAGGTTTATATAGCGCAAACTCAAACCGAGGGCACTTGATCTGTATGACTACCAGCTACACACGGTCACATTCATCTTTTTTCAGGCATGGGGAGATTAAGGGGCATATTATGAAGGAACGGTTTTAAAATTATCGCCGCTTTAGCAGCAGGAAACTGCTGCTAAAACGTTGATAATGGCCTTGATAATTCCAATAGAAGCCCATGTTAACACCAGAACATGGGCTTCTATTGGTATTCTCAAGGGCATATTATCAAGCCCATTATCGCCGCTTTAGCAGCAGTTTCCTGCCGCTAAAGCAGCAATAATTTTATCGCTGTTCCTTGATAATATGCCCCTAAATTATTTGCCCCGAAGCACAGGTTGTCTTATAAACACCGGGATTCGAACCTGCCGTCCCAGTTCTAAAGCTGGAATCTCTGACCGGGACGCCACATCTATCTCTCCGCCCTCTCTGAAAAAAGACATTGCCTGTAGCAGACCAAACATAACGTTATGCAATTAATTTGAGATAAAAAACAAAAACGAGAAAATACTATCACATAATCATTATTTCTATTTTTCCATTGCATTTTACATCTAGTCAGCAATTTAATATCAGAACCCTTTACCCTGCAAATAAAACTGAGCAACAAGGATCACATAATCAGGAAGAACATACTCTTTGATGGTACATTTTTGAAAGCCAAGCTACCTTTCGCTTCGAAACGCGCATATTAGCAGTTTTTTTTATTAGGCACATTTGACTGGGATGATAAACTAGAGCTCAATTTTCGCCATTTTGTTTCAAAAAGTTATTGGGGATAATCCCTCCATAAAGATTCCCTCGAAGCATAATTCGCGGACAGGTTTGACAAACATTGCCAGGGCTTCTTTTGCGTTCCCGTCATGCCCAGCAACGCACTGCGTTATCCACGGGTGTGAGCGCAGGGAATGGGAACATTCTAAACATGATAAAGAAAATAAATATGAAAGTCTAACAGGGACATCCTCTGGAAATCAATGAGTTCTTGGTAAAAATCCAACAAAATGCACAAAAACATACGTTTAGCCGAGAATGGAATATTTTAGTCCATAAATATATATAAAAAGCTCATACAATCTTGTGCAAAGAATTAAAAAAAATAGAAACACAAATAAGCAATACGTCTGGTAGGATGTGTGGCTAATCATTTGCTTAAAGCTCAAGTCAGAATATGTTACATCTTTTAACTGCTTTAAAACGTGTTTTCCATCTGTTGCTGTTATTAACATTCTCGGTGGCTTACTTCACACCACTTTATCTGTAGCAGATGGGGCTAATGAACAGTGATTCCAGCTGTCTCTAAGTATACGACAAATATCGCTTGGCCATACGATGCAGCTGTCACTGACCAAAACACATTTGGTTCTGTTCCTGATCTAATTTTTCTGATTATTATGTGCAGGTTAAGTGACTTAATAATATACTGTTTATGCATTGAAGCATTTATATGGTAGCCCTTTCTCGCTGGAGTGCCGCGGGAGATATGGACAAGCATATTAAACAAGGGAAACATATTGCTTGTCGTCAGATCAAACATCTGCCAGCTCACATTAAACATTCCGAATGTCTTCTATTGAATAGAAGGGGATAGGCAGAACTTAGCCCACGTGACTGGGGCACGAGCAGAATGAGATCCTTCTTCTTTGCCACTGTGCAAACAGACAACCTCTCTAGCTGTAATTCGGAGACCCTTTGTTGCATCCCCTTCAACAAAGTCATCTATTTTATCAACGTTCACTAGTCTTTTTCCCCCTGGAATTAATCAGTACACACCGAATCAAAGTGTCAGTGAAAGTGAGGAAATGTGCAGAAAATGTGTTGTGGGGCACACGTATTTTGGTTGGATGCAATAAATAGTATTTGCTGAACTGAATCTATCACGCAAACCATTGTATAATAAGTGATCGAGATACACAACTAATTAAATCCATATTGTTGAATTCAGCATGTTTAGAAGCACATGTTTCACATAAACCCAGATATGCTGCTGAATTAACCCTTAATGATCACAATGTTCTATCGTTGTCTGCATAAGAAAAATACAGAAATACTGACATTTTCAGGTGGTAATGCACTTATATTTAATAATGTACAATTTAACGAAAACCTAGAACATTATTGTATTTTGTACTAGATCAACTTTTTCAATGCTAACTCCTAAAATAGGCAATCACTGCTAAATGGTTTATCTTACTTCTTGTCGCAATGCTTATTCTTTGAATGCAAGAAAGGCAGGAGATAAAAGTCCTTCAATTAAAGCAGAAGATGCGCATACAGCTTCACTCCAAGAATTCTGATAATCGTACAGTATTAAATAACGGAAAAAAGGCCACTGGTTAGACTAATACATTATTCAGTTATTAGCAATTAGCAATAGAATACTTAAAGGAAATAATGATGTTGTGTATAATATATATGATGCGCCAGAAGGCACATTTTAAGATACAATACATAAAACATGAGAGACACTGGAAAGATCACCGAGACATGCTTGTAGGAGAACATTTAGACGTAAACCAATAGTCTATATCGTGGTTGAATATTTACCTGGCATACAGTAGCAACATTGAACTTTATGTGAATGTAATAACATTATTTTTTTTTTTTTTTTTATATTTTATTATTTTCTGGCAGAGGTAATACATACAAGGGCATGACCCAAAAAAAAGAAATACAAAATCAAACAGAGTTCTTTACAGAAAAGAAATAACCATAATGCGATTCAAATCCAATTATCAATTGGTAGCCATAACTTCCGACCAAAAATCTTCTTTTTGAGTCCTTTCAGTTTATAAACTGCTTTATCCATTCTATAAACATTTAGCAGCTTTCCCAACCATAACTCAAACGTTGGAGGATCTACATCCAACCATCTAGAAGTGATACAAGCTCGAAAAATAGACATTCCGATAAACAGAAAATATTCTTGATCTATTGTTAAATCCTGAGGAGGGAAATACACACCAAAAATAATAATAGTAGGATGCAACGTGATCCGAACATGTAACAAATTAGACAAAAACTTTTCGATCTTCTCAATATATACAACAAGTTTAGAACAACTATGGAACATATGGATTGAGTCGGCTGCTAAAGTACCACAGCGACTGCAATTGATACCTTTTACAGCTTTCCATTTTACCAGTTTTGCAGGTGTATAATAAAGATCTAGGGTGGACATAAAATGTTGGCTTTTAAGAGAGCTATTAATAAGTGTCTTATTGCTCATCTCAAATACTTTTACCAGGTCAATCCCTTCAATACAGAGCTTCCTCTCCCATTTCCGGGTATGATGATCCAAGTCATTCTGAATCCTGTTATTCATTAACTGATAAATAGTGCCAATCCGACTGTTCTTCCTAGAGCTTTCCAGAACATCAATAGTTTCCATAGTATCAGTAAATAAAACATTTTTTTTTTCCAGGAAGCTACGAATCTGTAGATATTTAAAAAAATCATTCCTAGATAAACCAAAAATCTCTTGTAGTTTAGAGAAGGACAAAAGGGACCCATTTTGGTACAGTTGACCGAGTGAATGAATCTGTTTCATATACCACCGGTGAATTACCATATCTTGAAAAATTACTGGTAATAACTTATTATCGAGCAAAGGTGTATAGTAGTTCAGTTTTGGGACTAAACCTAAAATTTTATTCATTTGCCTCCAGATTAAACATGCCGCATGGACTACCTTGAACTTTGTTTTTTTATAATAGCTAGGTTCAATGATTTTCACCAAACATTGCCGTGCATCAGTACCGAGGAGCATTTCAAAGATAGAAGGTGACATAGCTGGATCTAATACACAATCATGAAAGAGCAAAACCCGAAAGGTTTTCAGAGCAATAGCCCAATAATACATTTTAAAATTCGGAAGCCCTAAGCCGGCACAATCTAGTGGGAGAGTGCACCATTTTAGAGATCTTCTGGCACGATGGTATCCCCATAAAAACCTAGACACCATTCTATCAATTCTATTGAAAAGAGACATTGAAAAAAATAGAGGGATTGTCCGAAAGAAATACAAAAATTTTGGGAAGATCATCATTTTGATAACGTTAGTTCGACCATATAATGATAGATGTAGATTATTAAATCTTTCTAGCGATCTATTAGAGGATATAAGCAAGGGGTCTAGATTTAATGCAACAATATCCTCAACCTTGGATGATAGAATAACACCAAGATAAGAGCCAGTAGTATTAAGTGGGATGTCGATGGGTTTACCCGTTTCTGAATGAATAATCTGGGTCTTGGTAATGTTTAACTTATAGCCGGAGACCTTACCGAACTCATTAGCCAAATTAATTATTGTAGGTAACGCAGAGGAGACGTCTGAGGTGACAATTGCGACGTCATCCGCGTACGCTAAAACTTTATGGTCTACTCCAAAAAGATGAACTGGTGGGATATTTGGTTCCAAAATAAGTCTACTTAAATAGGGTTCTAAATATAATGCAAATAAAAGCGGGGAGCAGGGGCAGCCTTGTCTCGTCCCTCTCGTAATTGGAAAGGGTCTTGAATAGTCAGTGCCCAGTCTTATAATGCCCTTGGGACCAGAATACAATGACCGTACCGCCTGAATAAATTGTATAGGAAATCCCTTCCGTTCTAACACAGTCCAAAGGAATCCCCAGTCCACTCTATCAAACGCTTTCTCAGCATCGAGTAAGATCACCCCGACTGGGGATTCCTTTGCCTGTGCCCAATCTAAAAGTGTAATAACACGTCTAACATGGTCAGTAGTATCTCTACCTCTGATGAAACCATGTTGAATATTAGACACTAGACTAGACATCACCTGGTTGAGCCTGTTTGCAAGAATTTTTGAATAGATCTTACTATCTGCCGTAATAAGAGATATAGGTCGATAAGAACCTAATTCTTTCGGATCCTTATGTTTCTTCAAAAACACTACAATAATAGCGGTGGACCAGGAATCAGGTGGCTTCCCTTGGAATGCAGAATTAAAAATCTTTACCAATTCTGGTTTCAACATATGTCTAAATGTGCGATAGAATTCGAGAGGTATCTGATCAAATCCCATAGCTTTACCTGCAGCAAGACTCAGAATGGCTTGCTCAATCTCTTCCCAACTTATTAGACGTCCAAATGCATTAGTCTCTTCACATCCCAATACTAATTGATTAGTACCGCAAAGATAATCAACGGGATTCAAAGTCTTATCTACTTCATTGTGACAGTCATTATACAATGTTTTATAGAACCCCAAAAATGACTCTAAAATTCCTCCCCTAGATTCATAATAGTGACCGTTCAAATCATTGACGCCCTTGATTTCATTAATAGAGGATTTCTGACGTAGACGCTGTGCTAATATTTTACCGGTACGCTCACTATATTCATAACGTTCGGTTTTAAAAAGCTTGAAATCTGATGCTACTTTATCAGCAATATGAGTCCGTAGGCCAGAACGTTCAATTACTAATATATATGATGCGCCAGAAGGCACATTTTAAGATACAATACATAAAACATGAGAGACACTGGAAAGATCACCGAGACATGCTTGTAGGAGAACATTTAGACGTAAACCAATAGTCTATATCGTGGTTGAATATTTACCTGGCATACAGTAGCAACATTGAACTTTATGTGAATGTAATAACATTATTTCTAAATGAAATGTAGAAAGGAATTGGGATCAAATATGACTTGAAAGGCTGTGATGTGCTATCGTTTTTACCTACCTGTTTTTATGTGTGATAGACACTTAGACAGCTCATACAGAGCGACAGAGTTTTTTTGTTACAATTTTCGTCACAGGCGGATACAAATCATACAATTCGTGTGAAGCTTTTTGTCTTCCTCCAGTCAGATGCTTGGAGTATGGTTGATCCTTGAAACAGAAGATATGACAAAATAAGGGATGATTCGTCATGAATAAAGAGAGAATACCGGCTTTCAATCTAGGCAACTTAGAACAAATCTTCCCAATGGAAATGACAAGGGTCACGGTAATCAAGCAACGAGTAACAAACTGTTAAGCAGTCAACATCAGCAAAGTAATTAGATAAAGCAATTTTATTCAAAGAGAGTTTAACCTTAGGTTATAAAAAAAAGCATTCAACTTAAAAAGAGAGCAGACCGATAACTGAAAAATGGGTATGAATGCATGAGGAAGCTCAAATAGAAAATATAATGGGCCAGAATTAGAGTTTAGTGGATAGGGTACTCTGTTGCAAATGTGACATAGTAGCTAGCTGCCAATCACTCAGTCTGCCCAAATCATTTGGAGATGGGCAGACCTTAAATATTCTGTTGACAGAGCACCAGTTGGCTTGATTGATGGAATACTTTCTCTGACGGTCTGACGGAGTAGGGGCTGGCAGCCCTATTTAAGGTCGACATTGTAGTACCCTTTCATTTCTTTTGGTAACCACCAGAAAATAAACGAATAGTAAGAGGGAGGAAAAACAATAATAACTTCCACACCCTGGGAGAAAACTCCAAGGGACTGGGGGTCAGCAGTGTTTTGTTTTTCAAAAGGAAAGTCTCAAATTCAGAGTTTGCTGTTGAAAAGCCAAAATAAGACATACTTGGTGTACAGCCATTAAAACTGATGGCAACCATAAACCAAACTTTCAGGACATTGAAATTAACTGATGTGACATAGGACTAGCATTCATCTTTAAATTTGGCAGGCACTGTATCCAAAGGTTTGGGGAGGCAATGTCCTCCGCCAACCGACGGATTTTACTCTCTCCGTAACCTGTAAATCAGGCACTAAATTTGTTGCCCTATCACTTTCATTTAGACTAGGAAAAGCCCATGAGTTTGATTTAAAGTAAAAATACCCTCAACTGGGGAGTAAGGACAAGAGAAATGTTGAAACCATATGTAGACGTTGTTCCACTCTTTGAGCATTGAAGCTTAATGTTATGTGGATACAAGTGATCCAAAGTCGCTTAGCGGTTTATATATATAAAATCTTACTTGTTGGTAATTAAGTGGGGAAGGTAACAATCTTTGGAGAATGCTTATTGTTTATTTTCAGGATGTAAAATATGTGGCACTGTGAAATAAAGACATTCACATGCTTATTTAAAGCTTGGCAGGTGGGCCATTGGCCTCTCAGATCAGCGTAAGCAATGTGCTCCACTCCCCGGATGTAGAACAACACAAAATAATTAGAAAGTGCTACAAGGCATGTGGTGATCTTGTGCTATGGGAGGCTTCCCTCACGCATTAATGGTCCCACAATGGCCATCGATGCCTTTTCCCACCGTCCAGTGGGGAAGTTTGCAAAAGTTCATTGGATGTTTCTTGGTGCTACAGCTGCTACAACGTTCCAGCATTCCAAACAATCTCTGACCGAATCTTTCCACTTGCAGGTTAACACCTGCCCATCAAAATTCTTACCTCATCCTTTATTTGGTTTTATTGATATCAAAGTCCCTCATGTGCAAGTTCAATCAACCGCTGTCTTAGAGCCAACAGCTAAATCAACCTTGTAACCTGAAACAAATAGCAATCACCGTTCACCAGTCTCACTTGGTCCCACATGTCTTTATTACCCTTGCTCTTGGTTTCAGGAGGAAATTCCACATCATAATCATGCTCCTGCAAACAGATCGCCCACCTCTTATTCTACTCCACACTGCCTCTAAATCTTTCATTTACATTTTTCCTTCAAAAGTTTATGATCGGTACAAACACTAAATACGGTTCCTTGCAGATTATTATCAACTTGCTTACAGTACATTATATACCCAGACCCTTGTTCCCAATCAACAAATAATTTAATTGCCACCCACGTAGGGATCGGGATGCAAAAACGATTGCTTCTTCACCATCTTCTCTCTTCTTCAACAGCAGGGCACTAGGCCAGGGCACGATGTAAATTATGCCGGAGGAATTCATGCAAATCCAGGGATTTCGTGTTACGATTGTTATTCGAAATTGCACCATTAGATCACTGTGCATGGTTATGTACCATTCACGGGAAAACTTTACAACAAATACGCGTTTCACTGACAAAAATGTGCCACGTGCAGAAGGGAATAACAGAAATTGAGTGGCTGTTGATGCAGGTGCCTTTGCTGTTTTGACCTTTTTTGTAGTGCAAAATGTGTCTTTGTATCAAAAACTAATCCAATTATGTGTTTCCTGTAGAAAAAATGACATTTAACATAAATACGTGCAATTCTATTCAAATTTGCTGACATTTGGCAAAATTATGACCAAGCTAATTATTCGAATTTGCACACCCATACACGGCACCCAAACCTCCCGACCTAGCATCTGTTTCTGCTGTTACTTTTCTTTCAAGTAGAAATGCTTCTAATACTGGTGACTCCATTAGACACTCTTTCACATTGGAAAACTACTTCGCACACAATTCACCCCAAACAATTGTAGACTTATTTTTCAACAATGTACCCAAGCAAGATTCTTAATAAATCTAAAATAAAATTCAGCCATTCCCAAGGAAGAATGTAGTTCATTTTTTCAAGCAGTGGTGCCTTCAAGTTCTCTTTTTGGCACAACCCTATTAGGTGTAATAAGATGTCCTCGATAATGAATCCAGTGCAATGCTGATCAAATAGTCTCCAATAAATATCAGACTATTTCATAACTGGATTTTCCCATGAAAATCTTGGAACAGTATATTACAAGGCAATTTAATTTTTGAAGCTCTCGGCCACCGCCCTAGTCTAGATTCAGCTGAATCAGGCTTATGATCATTCCACAATACCAGCACAGTTTTAGTCTCAGTCCTAGATGATCAGAGAATGACAATAGACAAGGGTGGCAGTGCAGCTTCAAAATTAATTGATTTCGCTGAGGCCTTTGGCACAGTGTCACATGATAATCTATGTGCTTCTCTTTCAGAGGCTTGCCTGCAAATGAGCTGTCAAATAGGAGCCAAGCCATAGCCCTGTTTGGCTTGTCTTCTATTTGACAGAACATTTACAAGTGTGAGGAATGCCTCTTTTTGATCTGCTTTGAGAAAATTGGCACAGGGTGTATCACAGGTTCATCACTTACTGCTTCTTTTGATCCCTGCATTTGGTTTCCTTTTAATTATATGCTTAGAAAGCAATAACGGGTCATACAACTTGATGCTCCGACTTGTCCCACTAAACTAGGGGCATATTTACAAGACCTTACCGCCACTACAATGTCATTTTTCTCAGAAGAGGATGTAGCCTTTCGGCTAGAGCTGTTGACTTTGAAGCTGGGGAACTGGGTTCGACTCTTGGCAGCGACACTCAACATACTGTAATTTTGGCCAAATCACTTAATCTCTCTGTGCCTAACAAAAATGAATGTGTCCATCTGTAACAAAACTGGTGCTCATGTAAAGCACTCTGATACCCATACCTTGGGTCTAATTTGCGCAATATAAACTCTAAAATAAATCAATAAAGATGGGGCTTTACCTTATATACAAGGCAGTTAATTCACGTAACATGTTGTTGTTGTAGTACTTTATTCGATAAAAATGTATCATAAAAGTAAGAAACATACTCCAGTACATGCAACCATTAAAATTCACAGTAATACAAATACAGATCATAACAACATTTAAAAAGGCTTATATACAATTAAAAGGGAAAGGAAAAAGGGCTCCAGAGGACATAAAGATAAAATGATGGTACAATCAGGAGCAAGTAATCTGGATTATATCTTAATTTTTTCTCTCATGTTCTTCTTTATCTGCTTTGTACGTATCTGCCAGGCTTTTCCCAGAAATTTTGCAACCCCACAAACAATGGTCAGAGATGTTACGTCTGTTGTGAGGATACGCAGGGCCATACAATGTTGTCTAACGCACAGTTCCCTGCATATTGGCTTTAGCCACTGACCTCTGGCCCCCCTATAGGCTTTACAAGGAAACAAAAAATGGAATAGAGACTCTTTAGGGCATGGGCAACATGGGCATGTCTTTTGATCCTCCTGTGAGGTTTTCTAATTCACAGTAAATGAGTTTAATGGTAGTGTTCCATTCCTGAACTTTACAAAAAGAGTTCTATCACTGGGGGATTGGACGAAATCCAGAAATGGTTCAAGCTTCCTAGCAGACTTATGAACCAGAAATTGATCAGTTAGGGGCCCCCACTTTTGCCCCTCAAATTCCTCCTTCTCTACCAAATCCCAATACATTTTCTTCACCGTCTGTTTCAGTGGGGGGGATTGAGACAGCCAAGATTCACCCATCCCTATGCGTATGACCAGGTCCCTCAACTTGCTCAGCCACCGGATCTTACTGCAGCCGTTCAAGTTGATGAGTTCGTCAAACACCGCTGCATAGGTACTCAATTCTGGTGACCTTCTTAGGCGCACCCAGAACAGTAGTGGACGGAGGCGAACTATGTCCTTGATTGAGCGCCTACCCATATCAAGAAAGAGGGGCTCTAAAGGGGTTGAGGCTGGGAGGGAAACTAGATCTCTAAAGAACTTGTTCTCAGCTTTGACCAGGTCCGAGGTGTTCTCGAACCCTCAAAGTTCCGAGCCGTAAACGGCTGAGGCCAATGCCTTCCCTTCGTATACTGCGAGGGCCGGGGCTATGGGCCTACTAATGGAGCCTCGCTGGTCTCTAAGAATGGCTCCTGAAACTCTCTTGTGATTTAGAAGCATTTTCGATACATGGGAGTTCCAGGACAATTTGTTATTGACCCTTATTTCTAGGTAATCGAAAGCCTTGACTACTTCCAAGGGAGTCCCATTGAGGGAAACATTAAGCCTTTTTGGTTTTTTGGATGATGACAATGCCATCAGTTTTGTTTTAGAGGTATTGATTGTTAATCCTCGTCTTTACAAAACAAGCTAAACCTGTCTAGGAGTTTCTGGAGACCCATAGGGGTTTTGGACATCATGAGGGTATCATCTGCGAAGAGGAGGGTTGGTGTTTTTTCCCCCACTAGGACTGGGGCGTCAGCCGGGTTCTCCCTCAAATGGTCTACCACCCCATTCACAAAGAGGGAGAACAAGGTCGGCGCCATCATAGAGCCCTGGCGAAACCCCCTGCTCACAGGAACCCTCTCTGTCAGCTCTCCCTGACACCCCCATCTGATTTTGGCATAGTTACCCACATGTAATCTCCTGATTAATTCGAGAAGATATCTCGGGAGTCCCATATCGTGTAGCACCTGCCACAGTTTGTTGCGAGGCACCAGGTTGAATGCGGTTTTCAGGTCAATAAAGGCCAGATAGAGGCGGCCTTTCCCGATGGACACAGTTTTCCAGAATACTGCAAAGAACCTGAAAACCTGGTCCATCGTGCCCACCCTCCGCCTGAAGCCTGCTTGGAGGTGTGACAGGATATTCCCTTCTTCTAGCCACGACCCCATTCTGGAAACAATGACCCTGCCAACTACCTTCTGCACTACGTCGATTAAACTAATGGGCCTGTAGTTGGCAGGGTCCTCTCTGTCACCTTTCTGGGGGATTGTAACCTCCTCAGCCGCCAGCCATGATTCGGGGATCTCACTGCCCTGTACAATCAAGTTCATCAGGAGGCTAATATAGGTAGCCCAGGGTATAGGGTCATATAAGAGTAGATCACCTGGGAGGCCATCCGGTCCTGCTGCCTTGCCGGGGGTTATATTCTTAATGGCAAGTTCAACCTCTTTTGGAGTAAAAGGATCAGGGCCAGAGAGACTTTCAGAGCTGAGTTCAAGATAGGAGCCAAGCACTGACTCTAGATCTGATTCCTCCTCACCACAATACAACTTTAAAAAATGATGATGCCATTGTTGTGCAGTGATGTGGTTTACGATTGGGTCTGATCCTCTTCTTTTTGAAATATTTATTAATTCCCAAAATCTGGTAGAGTCTTTTAATTGGGCCGTGATTTTGAGTTCCTGCCAATGGTCTTCCTCCAATTCCTACTTTGCCAAAATTATGGTACTATTGTAATCCTTTCTGGCCTCCCTTACAGCTACCACATTTTTTTGCCGCAGTGCTAGAGATATGGCCTGCCTCTTTTTCCTACATAGAGCAGTATACCATATATTGCCTTGCTTACTTCCTTTGCTTTTGTGCCCTCTAGAATCATTTATGGCAAAAAACAGTCCCAGCTTCTCCACCATGTTCTTGTAAAGATTACTTGCATGTAATCTCTGCTTCATGCCCGTGGTTACATTAAGAGAAGCAAGTTCTCGTTTCCTGAGTTTACTGTTTCTCTAATGCTGTCTAGTGTGTCCTCTTGGCAAATGATCTTATTCCATTTCAATCTGCGATTACAATCAGAGAGGACTACCTCTTTTGATACTAAAAACGGGGCTTTGGGAGCTTTTCCAATCACTCCCCATCTCAATTTCATACACAGAGGGTTATGGTCACTATCCTGTGATGGCTTAACCTCCATATCCACTAGATCTCCCCATAGCCGCATATCCAGCAATAGGTAATCAATGCGTGAGGGGTTTTTGATTCTATTATATGTGTTGGCACCTTTTGGGTCCGATATGGTCCTACCATTCAAAGCTCGCAGATTGAATTAAATTGTCAGGGCGTTAATTTGTATCGCCCTGGGTGACCACTTTTTAATCGGGGACAAACTCAATGGGGGGATGGAGTATTTCACGTCATCCTCGCTAATTCCCAAAAGGTCATCTTCACTTAAGGGTTCGAAGGTGCAGTTTAAATCTCCTCCCACAATGATTTTAGACAGGGGCTGGATACTCGTCAGTGTTGTTTCTAAAAGTGATATAGTGGCTGAGGATTGGGCCCCTGGTGTCCCTCGAGCATATACGTTAAAGAGTTCCACCTTATTGCTGTTCTGGGAACCTTTAATTGATAAATGTAGAATGTCTTCTGAACCAGAGTTATTCATGTTAATGGCCCAGTTTAGAGCCACATTAACCCATATAATAAGGCCCCCTGCTGGCTGGCCCTTCCCTGAGCTTGTAGCCAGGATACAATAGGTGGTATATCCCGATTTATATAAGGGGATCATACCCCAAGTTTCCTGCAACATGCAGACATCATAATTGGAGATGAAATTATTCCATTCCGGAATTGCCAATTTCTTTGGAAGGCCTGCTATGTTCCAGGATAGCTGTTGAATTACCCTTAGCAGGGCCACTCTTCAAGGTGAATATATACTGAGTGATACCCTCCTGGGCTGTGCCACTGAGTGGGCTTTGGGTCATATACATAGAGGGCAGCAGAGACTCGTACTTCCCTAGTATGTGTGTTTCCCCTTGTGGGGTCTGGAAGATATCATTATTTAGTCAATCTATTCTATTGAGTTCAGAATCGTCCTGATCCCTATCTAAAGTCCAGAGTGGCATGTCTCTAATTTGGATATTTGAATGTTTAAGGGGACAAGATCGGAACTCAAGGGCCAGCAGGTTCTCCACAATTTCTTGATTGCATAACTCAATTTTATGCAATCAGTTCGAGAGCTGAACAGAGCACCCTTTCGACTTTAATCATGTCTTCTCTGAATATTGATCTGCACCCCCTCACGTGGCGGAGCCAGTGTATCGCTTTATTATGGATTGCTTCCCTACTTTCATGGGAAGCACTTCTGCTGAGGTTTGGAACTTTGGTCATGTATACAACTGAGGACTTATTTCTAGTGGGGGTATGCTGGTGTGATGTAGTGCCCTGATCGACTCCTACATTCGTTTTTCTTAACATTGAGGACATGTGACTGGTGGTTGTTTTGTTGATGTATGGACCCTTACCCTTATCAGTCTCAGCCCTAGATTTCATAATTCCTGCATACCTGTTGGGGGTGGGTTGCCTCATTAAGATGTTTTTGTTAGAGGATTTTTGACCTAAACTCTCATTCGACCGGGGCCCTCCTCCTTGAATTCGGGTAGTAGGGGCGATTGGACCACTCTTTACAACTTTAATCGGTTATTGATGCGGGGGTTCAGTATTCATGTCCAATTTCCACTTATGTGCAAACCCCATCAGTGTGTTTTTAACAAAGGCCATTTCAGTCTCTAGCTTCTCCATTTTCTGCACTAGTATCCTATTCAGGTAGAGTCAGTTCGGAAAGCCATGAACCCCTACGTCGCTTAACTCTGGGTCTGGTTCCCTGGTGTCCTGCGTTGCGTTATCAGGTAGATCGCCCAAATCGCCTTCTAGAACGCAAATCTATTGAAGCAGTTAATGCCTATGCTAGGTGGCGCTTCAGACACCTCCTCTTGAAGTATGAACTCTGGTGATATATTCAGGATGATCTTATCATTTGGGGACTCTACTCGTCCTGTGGACTTCACAAATGGGGGTATATGTGCCAATTATAGCACGGAGACAGCCCTAGTGGAGGTAACCGACGCCATCAGGGAGACGCTCGATCGAGGGGGAAGGGCGATGCTGGTCATGTTGGACTTATCGGCGGCTTTCGACACCGTCCCTCATGCCGGTCTCCTTTTAAGACTCAGGGAGATCGGATTGCGGGGGACGGTGTTGGATTGGTTTCAATCCTTTCTATCGGGCCGCCGGCAGGTGATCTGGGCTCCACCGTTCTCAGCTGAAATGCCATCGCTGGAGGTTGGGGTTCCTCAAGGTTCCATTCTGAGCCCCACCATATTTAACATCTATATGGCTCCTCTGGCGGTGGTAGCGGAGGCTTTTGGGGCCCGGATCATCTCATATGCTGACGACACCCAGCTCCTGTTTACGTGCAGCAAAGGAGAGGTTTTTGACGGCGGCAGGATTAAAGACTGTCTGAGTGCAGTCTTCGCATGGTTTCAGAGGCACTGCCTGAAATGCAACTCGGATAAGTCCGAGTTGCTTTTCTTCGGCTGTGCCCCCGATCCGAGCTGGAGGTCGTGGTGGCCCCAGGACATGTTCCCTCCTGAGAAGTCATCCTCCCAAGTGAAAAATCTGGGAGTGGTTTTTGACGATGATCTATCGTTTCGTCCCCACATTGTGGGGTTAGCAGGGAAATGCTTCGGCATTCTTAAAATGCTGAGGAAATTTCTGCCACTGCTTTCCCTGCAATACCGTAAGACTATAGTCCAGGCATTAGTGGGGTCACGATTGACTACGCAAATGCGCTCTTTGCAGGTCTGCCCAAGTATTTACTGGCCAGACTGCAAATTGTTCAAAATTCGGCGGCCCGAGCTATATTTGGTCTGCCTAGAAGAGCCGGTGCGTCTCTGCTTTTAAATAGGCTGCATTGGTTGCCTATTTCGAAAAGAATTAGGTTCAAAATTCTCACGCTGGCGTTTAAAGCCCTTCATGATGTAGGTCCCAGCTACATAAGGAAGCGTAATGCTTTCTATGTGCCACGGAGGTTGCTGCGGTCAGCAGACTTGGCTAAAATGGAGGTGCCTATCATCAAACGAGTCCGGATGGGAGGGCGGTCCTTTCAATATGTGGCAGCATGCCTTTGGAATGAGCTCCCTTTCTCCCTCCGTAAAGCTAACTGTCTTTTAGCTTTTAGGAAAGAGCTGAAGACCATGCTCTTCGCTGTGTAACCACTGTGACTGCAGCGTCCGCTTTTCGTTGTGTTCTTGGATTTCAGGTCTCTTTGCTAAAGCGCCGGGACACCTCCTGGGGTAGCCGTGCGCTCTAAAAGTATGGCCGTAACATAACATAACATAACATATGGTGCTTTTTTACTAAAGATTGCAGGAATTACTCTTTTAGAGTGTTGCTTTAGGGTGTCGGAAAGGGGATCTGGAATCCCAGCTACAATCATACTTGAGCTCCCAGCTAATAAATCCTTACATTCATTTACAATGCTTTCGATTCTTGAAAGGGCACAGTTGCAGGCCGCATGTGAGGTTTTCCTAGTTTTTTCCCCTTTTTTGGGGCAGATGTAAGACCCCCCTCCATCGACTTCCTTTTGCCCTTACGTATATCACTTTTGTGGATGTATCACTCCCTGCTAATTGACACCTAAGGAACAATCTCACAGCAATACTAAAGTCCAGTGACAAATGTACAGTTACAAGTCCTTCCCCCTTTCAAGCCCCAAAGTACCTTTTTCCTTATCTGGAGGGCTTTCTTTGGCCCGATGTTAGAGAGGGGTCCCTGCCCTGCCTCCTCCTGCCGCTGACGGGCGCGGATGGGCCCGCCCTTGGCCCGGGCTTTGCCCGGGCAGCGCCTGCGCACGCCCGTGCGCGTCCCGAGCTGCGTGGTGTCATGGCAGGGTCTCTGCAGGATTCAGCAGCGTTCTTTCCCCGACCCAGGAGCAGAGCCTAAGCACGGATTACAGCCAGGACCCACAGTAGAGGAACAACAGTGCTTTCTTTTAGCGTGTCCCGCGCTGTGTGGGGCTCAGAATGGTTATATGCGCCTCCTGGCGCACAGCTGTGGTTCGTTGCGCCGCTGGGGATTGTGGGTGTTGTAGTTCTCCACCGCAGTGTTACCGGCGTTGGAGGTGGTGGCGTGGCAGGGTCTCTGCAGGATTCAGCAGCGTTCTTTCCCCGACCCAGGAGCAGAGCCTAAGCACGGATTACAGCCAGGACCCACAGGTAGAGGAACACCAGAGCTTCCTTTTAGCGCGTCCCGCGCTGCGTGCGGCTCAGAATGGTTATATGCGCCTCCTGGCGCACAGCTGTGATTTGTTGCGCCTCTGGGGATTGTGGGTGTTGTAGTTCCCCACCGCCGCATTACCGGCGTTGGAGGTGGTGGCGTGGCAGGGTCTCTGCAGGATTCAGCAGCGTTCTTTCCCCGACCCAGGAGCAGAGACTAAGCATGGATTACAGCCAGGACCCACAGGTAGAGGAACAACAGAGCTTCCTTTTAGCGCGTCCCGCGCTGCGTGGGGCTCAGAATGGTTATATGCGCCTCCTGGCGCACAGTTGTTATTCGTTGCGCCGCTGGGGATTGTGGGTGTTGTAGTTCCCCACCGCAGCGTTACCGGCGTTGGAGGTGGTGGCGTGGCAGGGTCTCCTCAGGATTCAGCAGCGTTCTTTCCCCGACCCAGGAGCAGAGCCTAAGCACGGATTACAGCCAGGACCCACAGGTAGAGGAACAACAGAGCTTCCTTTTAGCGCGTACTGCGCTGCGTAGAGCTCAGAATGGTTATATGCACCTCCTGGCGCACAGCTGTGATTCGTTGCGCCGCTGGGGATTGTGGGTGTTGTAATTCCCTACCGCGGCCATACCGGCGTTGGAGGTGGTGGCGTGGCAGGGTCTCTGCAGTATTCAGCAGCTTTCTTACCCTGACCCAGGAGCAGAGCCTAAGCACGAATTACAGCCATGACCCATTGGTAGAGGAACAACAGAGATTCCTTTTAGCACGTCACTTAACATGGCTTAACGCTGCCTTATAAATAAGGCACCCTTTAATGCTATGCTAGAATGAATGGGGAGGGCAATTTGAGTTGTGGTGGGCATTTCACACTACACCCATTGATTTTTAAGCTGCCACATATTTACAAGGGTGGTGTATGTTTAATTTCTCCCTGTTTTTGCTGTTTCCATGTGTGCTGCATTGTTTAGCACACATGGAAACAGCAAAACACCATTGATTGTTTATGTGCAGGAAGGTGTCCCTAGTGAGTTTATAATCTGAGATGTTAATAACTAGTTGGTCTGGATTTGTGTCTTCTTCTTGTCCATGTCTTTCTTTGGACCTGTTGTACTCCTCGTATTGGGATGTTCCTTCTCTGTTTCTTTTGTTTTTTCCCCTCCTGGGTCTCCTTTTTGGGCTTGGCCCTGCTCTAAAAAAGGGCTTGCTGTGACTATGGTGCTTACTGTTGGTTCCTCACTCTGTACCGTGTCCTGAATTCTAGGTAGTGTTTGAGCTTTTGATGTTGTTGTTCATGTTCTATATGAAGTATCGCTGCCAGATGAAGAAGTATCCGTATGTTGTGTATATGGGCGGTTCCTCCTTTTCTGGGCATACACCTCCGCCCAGGTGTAGATCTACCCTAATTTATAATCGAGGGTATCCCTCTTAAATTTTCGAATTTTTCTTTCATTTATCTCACGAGAATGTCTCTCAATCTGTTCTTTGATATCCTCTAGTGTTTTAGCCCAATCCTCTTTAGACAACATATTAGAGAGTTCCGTAGATATTTCAGCAATCTCTTTTGTGAGCTCCTCCAAAATACCTGAAAGTTCTTCTATGATTAATAGAATTAGATCCCGGGAACACTTGTTTAGGATTGCGTACCATTTATCCTGAAATTGTTTGGAATTTTTGCAGATAGATGGTTTCAAAGCAATTCGTAAGCCCCTAGGTATGTGCTGCGATCGATGGTATCTTATGAGGGTGCTTGCATGTAATTTTTGGTTGATCTCCCTCTTTGATAAGTATATGAGTTGTCTCACATTTTGTTCCTTGGTACGGTTTGTGGATTCCTGTGATATTTCTTCCCTAATTAGTGCATAAATCCTATTTGCTTCATCCTCCTTGAAAGCAAACGTGTCAGCTCTCGCCTCAGTACTCTTGGCAATTTCATCATAGTTAGTATTGCTCGTTTTGAATTTTCCAATTGCGTGCTACCTGCCTTTGTGGGCGGAAAACTGATAGGTAGAAATGGTTTGTATCAGGTGCACAGCCTTTTTTTGTTATCCTAATGTATGGTATTGAGTTCCAAAATGTTTATGGGTCTCCACGGGTAACGTTCTCCGTCCAGTGAACGTCTATATGTAACCTAAGACGTGCTTCTAATGGTACATTAGTCGCAACCCCATGGGCACACAAGTTTGTTCTCCTCTATTTGAAAAAAGGAGGATTCCACACTGATTTATACTTGAGTTAATTCTTGGTTTTATTCATATAATCCTTGAATTTTCTTTCATTCAATAGTTCATTTTGAATATCACATGTGTTTTAATATCACATCATTGCTGTAACATACTCCAATGCCATTATGCCAAGGAGGCTAATGCAGTGCTCTGCCACTTCCTTGTAAATATGCCCCTAGTTTCCAGAAATTCTGCTAGTAATTGCCAAATGGATGCATTTCAGTGCTCTGCAACTAAATATAGAGAAGCCTGAGGTGATGAATTTTGGTCACAGCATTTGGTATAGAAAGCAATAACTGGTCATACAACTTGATGATCCAACTGGTCCCACTAAACTATGAGCATATTTACAAGCCCCTATCCCCACTACAGCGTCATTTTTCTCGGAAGAGGATGTAGCCTTATGGCTAGAGTGGTCGACTTTGAAGCTGGGGAACCTGGTTCGGCTCTCGGCAACAACACTCAACATATTGTAATTCTGGGCAAATCACTTAATCTCCCTGTGCCTAACAAAAATGAATGTGTCCATCTGTAACAAAACTGGTGCTCATATAACGCGCTCTGATACCCATACCTTGAGTCTAGTTCGCGCTTTATAAAACTCTAAAATAAATTGGAGCGTGGCATTATGCCAAGAAGGCTAACGCAGCGCTCTGCCACTTCCTTGTAAATTTGCCCCTAGACTCCAGAAATTCTGCTACTAATTGCCAATTGGATGCATTTCAGTGCTCTGTAATTAAATATAGAGAAGCCGGAGGTAATTAATTTTGGGGGGGCAATCCCTCTTCCGAGAACCTGGGAGAGCTGGCCTGTAAGCTTTGACCTGTGCCTCAGGCCAAGTTGATACAAAAGGGGATGATGGACGGAGCGTTTGATACAATTCTTTAGTTCACTCAGCCACCCCAGTTCAGACATGGCTATATGCAAATCAGTCTGACCCTGTGCCTTATGGGAACAGTCCAGCCCGAACTGCCAAGCCATGTCTTCCCTGGACCGGAAACAAGCATCCTGGGACCGGTTTCGGATTCATAATCCTCATCAGCCTGGCTATCTTGAATCCAGTGGCCAAGTGAACAAGGGACTCACGTCTGAGTATACCCTGCCACACTTAGGGCGAACAAAGCGATACAACTGAACTGGGGTGGCAGAGTGGGCTAAAGAACGGTGATGGATTAAACCCAGATCTTTTGACTGGGTGTGAGTGTTTGATTGATTCAGATGCTCCGTCCATCACCACCCCCTTTTGTACCGCTTTTGGCCGCCATAAGTGTGGCAGGGTATGCTCAGACGTGAGTCCCATGCTCACTTTGCCACTGGATTCAAGCAAGCCGGGCTGAAGACGGCTGGAATGCCAGAAACCGGTCCTCCAAAGCTTGTTTCCGGTCCAGGGAAGACATGGCTTGACAGTTCGGGCTGGACTGTTCCCATGAGGCACAGGGTCAGACTGATTTGCATATAGCCATGTCTGAACTGGGGTGGCAGAGTGGGCTAAAGAACGGTGATGGATTAAACCCAGATCTTTTGACTGGGTGTGAGTGTTTGATTGATTAAGATGCTCCGTCCATCACCACCCCCTTTTGTACAGCTTTTGGCCACCATAAGTGTGGCAGGGTATGCTCAGACGTGAGTCCCTTGCTCACTTTGCCACTGGATTCAAGCAAGCCGGGCTGAAGACGGCTGGAATGCCAGAAACCGGTCCTCGGAAGCTTGTTTCCGGTCCAGGGAAGACATGGCTTGACAGTTCGGGCTGGACTGTTCCCATGAGGCACAGGGTCAGACTGATTTGCATATAGCCATGTCTGAACTGGGGTGGCAGAGTGGGCTAAAGAACGGTGATGGATTAAACCCAGATCTTTTGACTGGGTGTGAGTGTTTGATTGATTCAGATGCTCCGTCCATCACCACCCCTTTTTGTACCGCTTTTGGCCGCCATAAGTGTGGCAGGGTATGCTCAGACGTGAGTCCCTTGCTCACTTTGCCACTGGATTCAAGCAAGCCGGGCTGAAGACGGCTGGAATGCCAGAAACCGGTCCTCGGAAGCTTGTTTCCGGTCCAGGGAAGACATGGCTTGACAGTTCGGGCTGGACTGTTCCCATGAGGCACAGGGTCAGACTGATTTGCATATAGCCATGTCTTAACTGGGGTGGCAGAGTGGGCTAAAGAACGGTGATGGATTAAACCCAGATCTTTTGACTGGGTGTGAGTGTTTGATTGATTCAGATGCTCCGTCCATCACCACCCCCTTTTGTACCGCTTTTGGCCGCCATAAGTGTGGCAGGATATGCTCAGACGTGAGTCCCTTGCTCACTTTGCCACTGAATTCAAGCAAGCCGGGCTGAAGACGGCTGGAGTGCCAGAAACCGGTCCTCGGAAGCTTGTTTCCGGTCCAGGGAAGACATGGCTTGACAGTTCGGGCTGGACTGTTCCCATGAGGCACAGGGTCAGACTGATTTGCATATAGCCATGTCTGAACTGGGGTGGCAAAGTGGGCTCAAGAACGGTGATGGATTAAACCCAGATCTTTTGACTGGGTGTGAGTGTTTGATTGATTCAGATGCTCCGTCCATCACCCCCCCTTTTGTACCTGCTCCGTCCATCACCCCCCCTTTTGTACCGCTTCAGGCCAAGTTGAGCCTAAATGTAGACTTGGGGCAACAGAGTGCTTAATAAATTAGAAAACATGCAGGAGGGAGTAGAGTCCGGGAGCTTTTGACTTTTTGTGGCAACACGATTATGATCATGTGCCTTGTGCACATGTGCATTGAGCAAGCAGGACTGTGTGTTTAGCATGTATATAAATCAAAAACCTATCCCTCAAGTCCCTGGGCGAGTGCACAGTCCTAAAAATCTTAAACCTGTAAGGGTGACATTGATTGCTTCTTATTTTGGGACCTGTAAAACTGCCTGCCTTCATCTCCAAGACTTTTTACAAAGAATAAGTGAAAAAAATGAAAAAAGCAGATGCAACTGTTTTTAGAAAAAAACAATCTTTGTGGTTCTTTTTTTAATTTTAAATTGTTCATCTGATTGCGACTTTACCAAGCACTTTCCTGCACTACGGTAACATGTTTAATTACACATATTCTAAATTTAAAAACGTTAATTATAGTGGTTATTTTTGTTTAACTATTAAAAGCAACATGTAATGATATAAATCAAAGACAGACCAAAAATACAAAAGAGCTTTCTCTAGGAAATGAAGAATATTGTGTTCTTTTTGGAAGCAATAACAATGCTTATGAGAATGCATAATCAGTCTGCCGTTTCAACCTATAATTCTTAGTTCAGTGGCTTAGAAAGTTAATAACTTGGACTTTAATCTGTGTTTATATTCTTCCCGTTGTCTCTATTCTCATGCGCTCCCCAGTGTTCGTTCTTTAATATTTTAAATTCAAATCAATTCACTTCATTAATAAACTATTGGTATAAAGCGTTGCTGACTGCACGCAATTCACTTCTAATCTTCTGCAGAAAAGAATAGACATTTTCGAAACCCATTAGTATTCTAAAGATACACCATGGAGTCACTAAAAGCAGTTTGTGTAAAGAGCTCGTGTAACCAAATACATCCCGTTTTGTTTTTTTCTGGTAAAGCATTACACACAGAAACAATAAAACCCTGCAATTTAGGCCCAATCCTTATTTTGTATTCTAGTTCTAAAATATTATCCCACTTAGGCGTTGATTAACTATAAATTAAGTACAAAAGCCAGACACATTAGCTAATTCAATGTGCTTTTTCCAATCAATAAGATACACACATTGCTACCACAAGTCGATCCAATTAACAACACAAATTATGTGTTACAAGCTGTAAATCCATTGAACTGGTAGAACATTATGGGGACAATAAAATAAACAAAAGCACCGAAAGAACACAAGGAGGGAAAAAGGGCCAAGCTGATAGGGAAGAAAGCCAGCAAAAAGTACGGTGGCTAAATTAGTAACGAAGAAGGAACTTTTCAATATAATGTAACTAACTCTAGGCCGACAACCACTGAATAGAAGATGAGTTTGACAGTGTCCAATAGATGGAAAAATAATCCGAATCTCAAAAATAAGCAGAAAATGTCAGGTGGAGATTTCACCTACGCCAGGGTATTTTTTTTATGGTGATTTCCTCTTCACTAGCTACCCTGTGGTACACCTGGAAAGGTGCGAAATGTGCAGGTTTCCAAGCATACTAACAGCATTGTGCCATAACAAACACTCCATGTCCGCTATTAGCGTAAAAGGCCATTTATTAGGACATGGTTGTAAAACGTATTTGAAAATAATAACATTTTATATAAACCATTAACTTTACAGTTCTCAAAGCTCCCCATTCATCCCGCAAACACTCACACCTCACACCAACTTTTAAACCCCCACACCGTCATACCTTGTTCCATACTTCCCAGCTCCACTCCTTGGTGCTCTTGCCACCTCTCCAGACTCTCCTTTCACTACCCTAACCCGTCTCAGGATCTCTTTTCCCCGATAGCCAACAGGCTGCACACTTTCTCTCATTACCAGTATTCCATTCTCTCCTCCGAGGGTGTTGATACACCTGCATATGACTCTCCACCTCCACATACTGCCTAACCAGGCAAGCAAGTCCATCCTTTGCAAATGCTGTATGTCAACCACACCTCGCCATGCACCTCATAATCATGTAGGGTGGGCAGGTGGAAAACATCTTTTAAAATGCTGCTCCCCTCCCCAGTGATGCTCAGAGTCCGGAAGAGGCCGGAAACGCCTCTCCTTGACTCTTTTAAGCCCTACCTACTTCCTACCCCTTCCCCAATGTCTAACTATCCCTATCCATGTCCTGCTTGTCACACAAAGCACTACGTGGATAGACTAGTCTTCAACTTGCTTCCCCCAGGGCCATCATCATGCCATTACAAAGACTCCATGACCCATCTTAGAGTAAACAGCAATTTATTAGGACATGGTTGCAAAACATATTGGAACATAATAACATTTTATCTATTGCATTCATTTTGCAGTTCTGAAACCCCCCATACATCCTGCAACCACTCACACCTCATGCCACCTTTAACCCTCTATGCCATCCTACCTACTTCCCTGCTCCACTCCTTGGTGCTCTTACTACTCTCTCCAGACTATCCTTAATTTTCCCAAAAACCTTCCCTGAAACTCTTTCCTCGCTCGTCAACATGCCACACACTGTCTATTGTCACCAGTACTCTGTTCTCGCCCCTTGAGGATGTGGATACGCACGCATGTAACCCCTACATGCTGCCACCCAAAAAAATCTTAGTGGGCATTTTTCTGCCCACCACTCAGCTACTGCAGGCAACCCCACTTCCACTAGGGTCTCACCTGCACCCGATAGCCTCATGTCAGAGACGGCTCACTGTGTCTTGCAACTCCATCAATTAGTATCCATTTCCGATTCTGGATAAATGAACCCCGTCATTCTGAAAAGCCACACCTCTTCTTCCTTGATGTCCCAATGCAAGACCACAGTAATGCAATTTTTTCTTTTATAAAACACTCTCATGGCTTTATTGAGACCCCATTAATCATGTCCCAGCAAAGTTACTCCTGACTGCCTCAAAATCATGTTGCATGTGTTGAATCAGTGTCAAGGCAGACCATTGGACCAGGTGGTTTCCCCCCAAATGAATAATAAGCATGTCAATGCAACCCATCTGTGGTACCAGCTTTGACTGCCAAGGCAACAAGTAACAACAGCGCATCCGCCTTTTACCCCGACAAAGCACCTTGTGCCGGCTGCTGGCAAGTCCCAGGTGTCGGCCATACACCTGCTGGTCCATGTACTTCACTGCCCACTGTATAATAGAATGTCCCTAGATCCAGTTTACAGTCTGGGAGCCCGGCCCATTCACAAAAACTGTAGCAAAAGAAAGAGGAATTTGGTCTAGTGCCATACTTAGTCACTCAGAACCTCTTCACTGTTGCACCTACCTGGAGTTATGCTATCCTGGCTGAAGACGGCTGATAGCCAGAAACCAGTCCTAGGATGTTTGATTCCGGTCCAGGAAAGACATGGCTTGGCAGTTCGGGCTGGACTGTTCCCATGAGGCACAGGGTCAATGCTGATTTGCATATGGCCATGTCTGAACTGGGGTGGTGTGGAGTGCAAAAAAACAATGGATTTAGGCCCAGATCTCTGTACTGGGGTGAATGTATGCCATTGTTCTGCATTCTGTCCATCAACTGTTGTTTTTGCACCTATCATTTGCAGCATCTTTAACCTCCATCTGCCTATACAATGTATCTGTCCCCAATCCCACCCCACACCAGCCGCTGCCATCACCGATCCAATCTGAAGGGAATACGTCTCAAAAAAGGCTGCATCCTTACCTAGGCGACGCAAACCCATCTGCAAGACCACCAACAACTGAAATACCCCTCACCCACTGGCCACCTTAATGGCAAAAATCAACCAAAAGTATCTGCCGGGCCAAACCTAGAAACATGACCGTTCCAGAATGGCGTAAATCCCTGTACTCCCTCCTTCACACAACCATATTCCATGAAAAGGTGTCAGTAGAGGGAAATCAACTGCGCAAACCTTTCAGTATCCCCTTGTAACTTGTGATTACTCCTCAGGTGCTCCAAGGGGAAAGAGTGGCCACCTACACCCGTATTTCTAGTGAAGGAAAAATCCCCGACTTGGACAGACTTCTAAGACCCTTGTGCAACACAACATCCAAAATGTCATTACAAAAAACGTAGTGATATTCCTTAGTCTTTTTATTTTTCCATCTTCACATAGAATGAAGTCACTTCTGAGATTCAATATTCATTCCAGTTGGTGTTGTAGCCAACTTGTGCTACATCATTGGAACATCAACCAATTTGACTTCATCTGGGCTACAAAAGACTAGGAGAGTAACAGGGGGAGGGAGGGAGAGGAGGAAGTGGATTCTGTCTCCCCTTGCAATTTACATAAACAAAATGGAATTCACTCTGGTTGTGGTAGTGATCCCTACAGTGGTGGGGAGCACACAGTGTTGTTTTAAATACCCCTCACACACCAACAGGCCCCTTGGTGTCATGCTTCATCATCGGGGTCTTCGCACCCTTCTACGGGATGCGGCGTGCTGCGACTCACGATTACGTAGGAGCACTGATAGTGGACTATGTGTAGGTGTGTGTGAGGGAAAACAAGTGTGAGGGGTGAGGTGAGTGATGGTTAAAAGATACCTGGCTCGTAGGAAAAAAAAAAGTCTTTATTAGGCCCTCGGCTGGTATCGTTAAAAAGGTGCAGGGTGAGGTTGTCTGTTACTTATTAAGGTGCATCAACCTCGAAAGAACGTCGACATGTTTCGGAGTTAACAACTCCTTCTTCAGGACGAGGATGTGCACAGTTATCCTCACCTTACTCACATGGAAATGTAGATGTCAAAGTGTAATCTACAAAAATTGAAAAGGTGAAATGTACCTATTCCTGTAAATAGCAAAAGGAAGTCTGTTGCGCCCAATTGGCGTTGATAGTACAGATAGTATAGGCACCGTTGGAGCCGCTTTGAGGGGAAGACAGCCTTTCAGGCTTTGCAGCAACCGTTGCTACATTGAGCAGAGAAAAGAACCCCCAATATTACGCTGTGGCTCATGAGGCCACTCAGCCTTTACCCATAAATTCTGTACTATCAACACCAATTGGGCGCAACAGACTTCCTTTTGCTATTTACAAAAGCCAATTCTTTGGAGCTCTACATTGATTTAACTAAAACCAGACCTATGGTGGGTTTGTAGTTCAAACTGTGATCCCAAATTTAAGTTACCACAAATGTACTATGATCCCTTCATATTCATCAAAGAATTTTAAAATACAGAGCATAGTGACTTAATCCCAAAATCCCAAACTCGGCAATCTCAGTAATTAACAGGCTTTGGCGTGAGGCCAACTTTGGTGCCACCTTATCACCCTAATAACCATCGATGTGCCTAGATGTTTGCATACCAGCTCCCTATTTTCAGTATGTCACACGGTATCTGTAATGTTGTTGTCAATCTAACCCGGTATTGGAGTCCTCAAATATCTGTTAGTAAGCACAAGGCTGTAGTCAGTCATATCACATTGCTAGTGTATATTTTATAGGCATAATAATCCACCGAAATACATAGCTCACCGTTCATATCAGTCTTAAAAATGGCCCTCATTCTTCAGGTATCTGTCCGAATTCCAAATGCGGTGGTTGTGTCACCCTGTAATCCAAGCAATTACATATTTCTAAACCTATGTAACATGTGATGGTCTAAACAGAGTTCGGAATACTGATCACCCTCTATTCTAAAAATTTACACCAATCATGGATTCACTAACTCGAACGGGTCCAGGTCAGTGAAACACCTCGTAATCTCTCTGACCTCATTATTTCCTATATGGTTGCCTACAACGTTGTCATCTAGTGCAACAGTTAACATTACGCAAGACGTCCTCTATTTAACGTATTTAAACCACTGTGTTCAATCACAGTCACAACTATAAGTTAAACAGCATGTTGCCTAAAGTCCTCATATATCAGAGTCATCACCACGTAAAACAGATTACATAAAGCAAACCGTCCTCATTACTATGTTGCTGTACCTTTGTATTCCATCACAAACACTACTGTAAGCTAAACAGCATATTTCCAAAATCTGCATTTAACAAAGTCGTTGACATAGTACCTTAAACCAAGATCTTCAAAAGCATAGAGAGTACTTCTGTGGTCCATGTTCAGTTCAAATAGCTTTTTTCGACAACATGTATCAAGGTCTTTAGGTACAGAAGTTCACTTAAAAAATATCTTGCCATGACATTATTAGCAGCGTGTTAAAATACATAGCATAAGACAAATTTCACTAAAAACATTAGTCTAAAAAGAATATGTACATGTCGCTTTCTACGAGTCACTTCCACCTCAGGTACTCAATGGTTATAATACGAATACATGAAAAAAAGAAAGATAAAAAGGGGATAGTCCATCTCAGTATTCAGTACATAAAGTGCTAGTGCTTTACACATCATAAGCTGTATTCGAAAATCATAGAGCAACCCAATATAATGTGTGGTTTTAGCACATATTATGTAACTTTTTAACTGCCGCTAGAGACACGATTCTCAAGACGTCTTTGGTATCCTGTAAGAAAGTTGTCATTTCTTCCACTATGGGCCTCAAAAAATGGTCCACAGGATACCATAGACGTCCTGAGAATACTTCCAGATGTAAAATTTAACAATGCAACTGATGTATTGGCCTCATTCGATGTAGAATCTCTCTACACCTCCATCCCCCAGGATGAGACTTTAGACGCCATCGCCCTTCTTCTATCTGAGTGAGATCTGGACTCCATTACTCCTTCACATTTTATTATGGCATGTGCCCAGATTGCCATGAAGGAGAACTTCTTCAAATTCGAGAATACCATCTATTTCCAGACTGCGGGCACCAGTATGGGCAGCATTTTTGCGCCTAGGTTGGCTAATCTTTATGTTCATGGATTTGAACAAGAATATGTCCTGACTGCCGAGAATCCTTACAGATAGTCAATACATCTTTGGAAGCGACACAATGACGATATTTTTGTCATTTAGCGGGGAGAAATATCAGAAATTGAGAGCTTTATGATATGGCTGATTAGTCGGAACAACTTCTTGAAATTCACAGTGGAGATCAACAGACAGAAACTGGAATTCTTGGACCTATTGATAGTAGCCACTCCAGAAGGGTTGCAAACAGACTTATATTCCAAACCTATGGTGAGAAATTTGTTATTAAGCTATGATAGCTTCCACTCTAAAGCGCTCAAAGATAATTTGCCCTCTAGGCAGTTTTTGCGGGTGAGCAGAAATTGTTCCACGAAAGATAGTTTTACCAAATATGCAAAAACTTTAACAACGCATCTGTGCGATAGACAATATCCATCTAAGCTGATGAAACGCTCTGTCAAACAAGCTATAAACAGCATCAGAGAGGCACTCTTGGAACCACGCACACCCAGAGAAGAACTTTCTAGACTAACATTCGTGAACACATTTAGTACGGCATCAAATGCGGTCAAGAAGAGTATCCATAAACATTTGAAAATACTTAATATTGGAAGAGAGAACATTCCCGAACCACTGTTTTCCTTCAAAAGAGGTACCAATTTGCGTGACCAACTGGTCCATACTAGACCAAAGACTGGCCCAGTTCTAAACCAAGAGACGTTATGGGGGCTCCCTCATGTTCAAGGCCACTTTCCATGCAGCACCTTTCTTGTTTGTCCTCAGACTAGAAAGTCCAAATCAGTCGACATTGGAACAGAAAGACCACGGTTCCAAAAAAAGTTAAACAACTGTAATAGCGAAAAAGTCGTGTATTTAAAAACAAGCCCGTGCCAGCTTAACTATATGGGCATGACAACCCACAAGGTTAAACTGCGCATAATGGAACATAAAAGCACAGTTAGATGTAAAAAAACAAGCCACTCGGCTAACCAGTTACTTCTTAGAAGCAAATCACCACCCTACAGATTTTATCTGGACAGTTTTGAAACAACCCTATACCCCGGGGCATGTGACAGACATCTCCAAGTTCCTTCTATTCAAAGAACAAAAATGGGTATTTAAGCTAAAGAGCGACAAGATTGGTTTGAACGATGCAGTACCATGGGAGTTATTATACCTTTGGCATTCGAGAAACGCGTTCCTAACATCCTGAAGCCCTATCTTTTAATTCTATTACATGGTACTGAGCTAAATGTTAAACAGTACTAGTTGGTAGGGATTATGAATTGCCCTTAACCTAGAATATAGCAAATCTTTGTGTACCAGTTATTAAGCATATCACCTACTCTTGATTATTTATCTATAGAAAAGGGCTGAGGCAGCTTTCTTTGCCATGGTTGTGGTTGTAAACTTAAATGCAGTGGTCACTATATGTTTAGCTATTTTTTCTTGAGTATCATTATTTGTTTTTAGTGCTGTAAATCTATTGACTCTGTGAACCATCGAGAGAGGGTTGTAAAAATAGTTTGTCCACAAATTGCCAACAAGGACCTGTGGCAACAGTAATATTCGAAATTGGTCTTATAGAAAGAGAAGGCAGTATCTAATTTAATCCAGAAAAAATGCTGCGTGAGATCACACTGTCAACAATTTTTCGTTGTCAGTGTCTATCAGTAAGCTTTTTTCTCATTTGACAATACACAATGGCAATGTTCGGTTAAGCCGTGCATTACAGTAATGATAGCAGCGTGTGTTATCTTCATCGCTGCTGAAAGCGATACCGCCTACGTAGGATAGTCTGCATATTCCCTGTAGACTTCAATTCCCATGAACCCTGTGAGACGGAAGATTGATATACATCAGTGGGTTTTTTCCGCCGCGTCCGTACCTCCCTAACGGCTCAGTTGACAGCCGTGAGGTACAGACGGAGAGGTAAGCCCATGATCATATTTATTTATTTATTTATTTATTTATTTATTTATTTATCGTCCAGCTGAATTTACTTACCGGAACTGGAAAGCTCTTGGAAAGCCCGGCTCTGCCACCCCAGTCTTTAATGTAGATGACAGTGTCTCCCCCACTAGCTCGGTGGAAAACAACTATAGCACCTTCAGTAGCAGGATAACATCTATTACGGACTCCATCGTTCCTTTGAAACAAGGTACTTCTAAAGGACGAAGATCCGCTCCCTGGTTTACCGATTCCCTTAAATCCCTCAAGTCAGCTTGTAAACAGGCCGAGAGGAAGTGGAGACACGGCTACTGTGACACCAACAAAACCCTGTGGAAAAACAAACTTTTCGAATACAAAGCGGCCATTAGAGTGAGTAAATCGGACTATTACTGCTCTACTATTGTCAATGCAGCTAACAGTTCAAAAAACATATTTCAAATTTTAGAGAATCTCCTACATCCGGACTGTACGAAAAAAACTATTCCTCCATCCCAGACGCTCTGTGATAACCTCGCAGAGTTCTTTCTGGATAAAATGAGGACAATCATCAACAACCTGGGATCCTCTCTATCCCAACACCCGCCTACCTCTCATGCTACCAGCCTTGCACATTACACCCCCAGTCCAGTCGGCTTGGCCAGGGAAAGTCTTCTGGCTCTCCCCCAGATTCCCGAAGCAGACTTTGAACGACTGGCACTGAGCATCACCTCTGGGTCCCCTCTTGACCCACTCCCCCCAAAAATTTGGAAAGCTTATGGGCACGAGCTATTCCACACTCTGCGAAGGATCTGTAACCAATCTCTCCGCAGTGGAGTGGTTCCTAACCCCTGGAAGCAAGCATTAATCACCCCGCTGCTGAAAAAACCATCCCTGAATCCAGAATGCCTTTCTAATTTTCGTCCCATATCGCTTCTGCCTTTTCCGGCGAAAGTGGTGGAGCGATGGGTCAGCACCTGCCTATCATCTTACCTCGAGCAGAATCACGTTCTGGACGCTTTCCAATTTGGATTTCGTCCAGCCCACGGCACGGAAACAGCTGTACTTACGGCCATGGAAGAACTTCGAGTGCGGGCAGACAGGGGCCAGGCGGCGGCCTTGATCCTGCTGGACCTGTCTGCCGCATTCGACACTGTCAACCACGTGATCCTGCTAGAAAGGCTGAGAGCGGCGGGTGTTGATGGCTCTGCCCTGCTCTGGTTCCACTCTTTTCTCAGCGACAGGAAACAGGCTGTATCCCTCCCCCCCTATCAATCTGCCTTTTCCCCAGTCCGTCACGGTGTACCCCAGGGTTCTTCTATCAGTCCGATTCTCTTCAACGTATATTTACTACCACTGGTTTCTCTCATTAAATCACATAACATGACCACAGTAAATTACGCAGACGACACCCAGCTTATTGTTTCCTGGGAGGGTGAAGACTCTATAACTTTAGAAGCATTTCACGACTGTCTGAGAGACACTGCCGGCTGGCTACACCACAACTCCCTCCAATTTAACTCCTCTAAGACCGAGGTTCTCTTCTGCCCAGCCAGCCGCATACCTCGCCCCCTGCCTGCGGATTTCTGGCTTCCGGAAAATTCGGACAACCCGTCACCTGTGGCCAGTGTGCGGAATTTGGGCGTCATGCTGAATAATAAGCTGAGCATGGAAACACAGGTCTCGAGAACAGTTGCCACCTGCTCTGCTCTTTTGAGATCACTGCGTAAAATTCTGCCACTACTTCCACCTTCCGCCAGAGCACAGATAGTCAGGTGCACCATCCTTAGTCGCATCGACTATTGCAATGCTCTCTTGCTTGACTCCCCCTTGGTACTGCTGGACCGTCTCCAACGGGTCCAATCAGCAGCAGCGAAACTGGCACTTGGATGGTCCAGGAGAGCCTCAACCACTGCTGCCCTAGCCGAGCTGCACTGGCTTCCCCTGAAGCAACGAATTGCCTTCAAGTCTCTCTGTCTGGTCTTTAAGGCACTACATGGGCTAGGACCTATCCCTTTACAACGGATGTTCAGCTGGTACACCCCTACCAGAGCTCTTCGATCCGCTACCGCTCGACTTGTAATAGTGCCCAGATTCAAGAGAGCCAGGATTGGAGGAAGATCATTCCGAGTGGCGGCTGCAAAGCTCTGGAACAGTCTGCCTGCTGACATTCGCCACACTTCACAGCTCCTTCCTTTTCGAAAACTAATAAAAACTTGGCTTTTTCCCTAGATTCCCCCCTCTCACCATTTATCTTTCTCCCACTGTTTTTTATCTTAGGAGTAAGCTACTCTAGCGCCAGGATGCCTGCCAGGCGACAGTTGCGCTCTATAAATGTTTTAAATAAATAAATAAATAAATGTGTCGTGCGCAGTAATTGAGTACACCTTTCCGCTATTTAAAGCGCAACTAATGAGAGTGACACTGAGTGGAAGGCGCCTGGTTCTTTCAATAGTGCCCCTTCTTTGTCCTTTTTGTGGCATCTGAATGAGTAGGTAATGACAATAGTCTAGACTTGCACCAATATCTGTGTTAGATCGAACTAGATCAAGTGGGTTTCTAGTTATTACGGGGATATTGTATGTGGCATTGCTATAAACATCTGATGCCTAATGACCTTAGATGGTTTGCTTTAGCAGAGAGTCACTTTGGCTTAAGACACTACAGGCCTTCAACGGCCGAAAATAATGTTTGCATGGTCATATGCTGGCTGTTGATGTTATGGGGATCTGTAGTTAAGACAATAGTTAGTTGTGGCACAAGGTAGAGATTTGAACTAGTACCCCGGTAGCCACACTGCTTGCTATTAAGGTTGATATGTACACAACATCAACAATATGCATGGATTTATAGTCTTTAATGTTGATATATAGTGATTATGCCATTTTTTAAGCAGTAAAAGTAGTCCTTTCAAGTGCGAATAACGCAGGAACATGCGCAGAGATAAGCACAGCAATATAGATACAGTTGGTACGAAAGATATTAGATCAACATAGCTGTGGTCTTTTCTCTTTCTAGAGCAGGGCCTCCCTTTTATCCTGAGCAGTTGCCAGGTGAGGTGGGGTATTTTCCTTGCAATGTCAAGGTAAGAACAACAATCTTTTCACCTATTTTTAGGTAATGGAAGCTGGCTTAGTTATATGCCACTTCTTTCGAATTGATTACATCTGCAATAACTGTTGATTAACCCCAGGAAGATGCACGCCATGTCTACATTTTTTCCTATTTTTTCTTACAGAGGCCATTCCATGTAATGGGTGATTGCAAAGGAAGATCTATACATACCTATGAATGAGGTGATTTGGTTGTATTGTTTCCAACCATTTTAATTGCATTTCGCTTCAATATCACTTTATTGTTTTGTTTAGTTTCACAAATTGCAGTAGTAAGTATAGGTGGTTCCTGACGAAGACACTAGATAAAACGTTATCAGATTGTGCTGAAACATGTTGACCACTGTATAAGAATTTAGAAGACAGCTATTTGGTAAAACTGTCTTGTTTTGCACTGTTTTTAATTTGAATTGTGGGAAACAGTAATAAATTGGTTGGTTTCTCAAAATCTCAATTTTTAACTTGACGTTACACCTATACACTGCAGTTAGTTCCCTCACACTCCACTAGTCTCATCACATAGGAGTCATAATAAGAACATCCTCGGGCTCCCCATCACTATGATAGGGTTGTAGCCCTTAGAGTCACCAGTGTGACTATAAAGAGGAGACCCAGATGATGAAGCATGTCACCATTTGGTGAGTGATGGGAATCTGTCAAAATAATTTTTATTTTGTCACGTTTTTTCTTATTAGTTGTAGCGAGTGTCTCTTTGGTGTGCAAGTGTTATGGAATAATTCTGCAGACCCTTGGATACATTTTGAATTTAAGTATTGTAAATTGGGGGCGAGGTATCCAGGTTGTTCTTTAAAAATTGCCTCAGACCCTCTATAAAATTTGGGTTGTTTAAGCTCTTCAGTACACCTTAGGCGAGCCCAAAAAAGCAGTGGGTGTAGCCTATCAATTGCTCTAAACGGTCGCCTACCCATGTCATACGTTAAAGGTGTTAATGGGGTGTTACAGGGGAGCATCACCAAATCCCTCAGAAATTTGTGCTCAGGCCTACTTAACTCATCCATGTTTTTAAACCCCCATAGCTCGGCTCCATACAGAACAGAGCTAACTGCCTTTGCTTCATAAACTACGAGCGCCGGGGCAACTGGCCTACTATATGAGGAGCGATGTTCTTTGCTTAGTGCCCCGGTCACGTGTTTATGGTTTAAAAGAATTTTAGCTAAATGGGGTCTTCAGTGCATGTTATCAGAGAGTTGTATGCCAAGATATTCAAAGTTCGCAATTCTCTTTAGGGGGGTACCATTCAGTGTAAACTTATTCCCAAAACAGTTGTGGGGGTTAAACGCCATAAGCTTTGTCTTTGTGGTATTAATAACTAAGCCCCGTGCATCACAGAAAGATTGGTATCTGTTCATTAATTTTTTGTAACCCAACTGGAGTCTTTGATACCAACAAGGTGTCGTCAGTGAGCAGAAGCATTGGCACTTTGTCGCTCGCCAGGATAGGGGAGTCAGCTGGGTCTTCTTGGAGAAACTTCACATACAGAGAGAACATGGTGGGAGCCATAACACAGCCCTGGCGGATGCCCTTGCCAACAGGAATCTGCTCCGTCATCTGACCTTGGGCACCCCATCTCAACTGAGCATAATTTCCCTCATGAAGACAGATTAGTAAGTTAAGAATTAATAGGGGAATGCCCATATGTTTTAAAATCTTCCACAATTCAGCCCTAGGTACCAGATCAAAAGCTGTTTTAGGTCAATAAATGCCAAGTAGAAGCTGCCTTTCCCAATTAAAACGACTTTCCAATATAAAGGCATTAGCCTAAAAACCTGATTGATCATCCCAGTACTGGCCCTAAAGCCCGCCTGGTATTGTGAGAGGATGTCTTCCTCTTCGGACCATGATTGGATTCGCTGTAAGAAGACCATACCTAACACCTTTTGTTTACATCATTCAAACTTATGGAGCTTTAATTTGAGGGGTCTTCTTTGTCACCTTTTTTGTAAATAGGAACTACTTCTGCACCTTTACAGGATTCTGGAACTGGACATCCTGCAGCTATGGCATTAAACAATAGCTGAAAATAGCATGACCACTCTCTAGGATTGAACAAACATACATCTCCTTGCAAACCGTCTGGTCCTGGGGCTTTAGCCGGGACTCATTTCAAAATCGCAGACTCTATTTCAGCCCGCGAAAAGGGATCACTAACATTCCCTATAGGAGGGATGTCTGTGGTGCCGCATGGCTCCTCCAGATATCTGTCCACTAAAGTGGAATATAGCTTCGCAAATTGATCCTGACATTCATGGCAGGTGATATGGTTGGGCACAGTGCCTAAATCCCTATTTTAACGCTAGAGCAGTTTTTATTTCTAATTGCTAAGATCAGAGATTTTCTTTTGAGCTTGCAATCTATGATATGCCACAGATGCTGGTATTTTGGCGAACATGCGGAGTGTTTTTCTTGCAAGGAGCCTGAAAATAGGAGCTTAATGTCTCTGCAGTGCAAGAATGGACGGCAGGGACCATGCCACTTTTAGAATTATCTATAACCACAGCCCGACGTTCTGCTGTTTTCTTGGACAAGGTCTTGCGAATAGTCAATAGATTTGAAACATGCAAAGAGACCTTGTCCCACTTAAGGTGCCATTTACAATTTGAGGGGACGATGTCGGTAATGTAGGTCCCTGCCTTACTTATCAGAGGGTGTGGTGGAGGAACGCACAGATTCCTCATGGTCATACATAGAGGGTTGTGATCACTATCAGTTGTAGTGCCTACAAACATGTCAGTCATCTCATCCCACAGATTTACATCAAGTAGAATATAATCTATTGGTGAGGGACAACTGACTCTGTTGAAGGTGTTAGCCCCCTGTGTGTCCGAAGGTGTTCTACCACTGGTCGCCTTAAGATCAAACTCTGTGGCTAGTGTATTAAGTTGAATAGCTAAATTGGTCCATTTTTTGATGGGGGGTAAATTAAGTGGAGGGACTGCCCATTTGTCATCAGCCCTATCATACTCCAGCATATCGTCTGAGCTCAAAGGCTCAAAAGTGCAGTTAAAATTGCCTGCAATTATAATACGATTATCAGGTGAACAGCTGGATATAGCCTGCACTAATAGCATAACGGTGGGCGAATATTTGCCTCCCTTAGTTCCACTAATGTAGACATTAAACAAGTCTAAAATATCCCCTGCATTTGGGCCCCTAATTGTCAGTCTCATGATATCATGACTTAGGGATGGGTGCATGAGAATACTACAGCCTAGGTCAATATTCACCCTAACAATCAAACCCCCTGATGAACGCCCTCTCCCCACAGTAGTCGCTGGAATACAATAACAGGCATAACCTGTTTTGTGTAAGGACACCTAACTCCATGGCTCCTGGAAGATACAGATATCAAATCCCTCAATAAGTTCATTCCAGTGCGGGAGTAGGAGTTTATTTTGTAAACGTGCTACATTCCACTATATAATCCTAAGCTTAGTGGAAAAGGGAATCACAGCCAAATTATTGTTTGTCAATTGAAGCAGGCTTGGCGGCGCTTGTGGATGAGGCACTTCGGGGTGAGCTAAAGATATACTTAATCCTGTCCCATATATCCTCTGTTCAATTTCAAGGTGGTCACTTAGACCCCTGTTCACATGATTACTTAATGAAATGTCTTGTGCGCCAGAGTTGAGTAAAGGGGTTTGCCAGTTATACATGGAGGTAAAGGGGATAGTGCTATGGTCCATGTTAGAGCAGTGGGTGGTCTCTAGTCAGTCGACTGCTTCTAAGGATGTCCCTTGCTTCGAAATGCCAGTTGTCCCAACCCCAATATGAGAACGTATGCTCCTAAATTGTATGGATGAAGCAGACAGGGGACAGGTTCTGAATTCTAGGGCCAGAAGATTCCCTACCAGATCGGTTGAACAAAGTGTTAGTTCAATGTAGACGTATACATTTGCGAGTGGGGTGAACATCTGCGAGTGCAAATGATATCCTCGCGTATCACCGAACGGCAGCCCCTAGTGTGGCAAAGCCAATGTATCACTTTATTTGTTAAGGAGTCAGGGCTTTCACAAACAGCATTAGGAATAAGCTTGGGAACGTTGGTCACAAGAATTGTTTGGCCCTGTGACTGGGAGGCAGCGAGTGGGTAGCGAGTATTCTGCTGTGATTTAGCCAGAGTGTTTCTTCACAAAGATCTACCACTAGAGCTTACTTGATCTAACCGCGTTCTGGGAGCAGTTTGATTGGGGCGTTCTCTGGATGTATAAGCCTTTGAAATATTGTAGTCATTTAGTACAGTAGTATTTATATTGTTATTTAATTTCAGAGTTTGGGAAACTGGATTTGTGGGAAATCAAGCACAAGAAATAGCGGCTCCACTTGATTTAGCCCTTTCAATTGGAGGTATCTTATTTAGCGATTCCTTTTTTTTATAAGGATGAGGCAGATTGCTTATGTGCTGTGGGCGGAGTGTAACCAATGATAATAAGGTTTTAACCAATATAGTGAAATCTTCAATCATCTGTCTCATAGTTATTATATCACCCTTGAGTGAATCAATAGTCAGGAAAATATCCTGCGGAGCAGAAGATTGTTGATCTTTGCTGCCTTGCGCATGTGGTTGTATTTGTACTGTACTTGTCAATTGTGTATCTATGTTTGGGTTAGTGTCAAGCGTGGCCAACAGAGCAAACCTGTTTGAACAGGGAACTATGGGATGGGGTACGCACTCATCAGTACTGGTGGAAGAATCTGGGATTTTAGTAACCTCAACCTGTCCATGTACATGACCTTTTGCTTGAACAACTGATGTGATACTGCCATTATCAGAATTTCCCTTCTAGAATGTTTCTGGAACATTGTGGGGATAATTCTTGGGCGTAGCGGGCTAACGTGGGTAGGAAAAGAATGACCATTAGTACGTGGCAATGAGGGTTCTGAGGCTAGAATATCCTCGCACTCACTGATAAAAGTATCAATACTATTAATGACACAGTTACCAGCAGCATGCTTCTGATTTTTCCTAGCCATTTTTTCCTTATCTGCCCCACCATTAGGGTTACTACCCGCCTCTGTGCCCTCCATGCTTTTCCGTTTCCCCATAGTTCAACAAAGATAAAATAGGCAATTCCCAGATATTGGCCCTGCCACAAAAGGATTAAAAGTGTCACCAGTGTTAGATATCAATGACGGCCGATACAAAATAGATCCAAAACATAAAGTTCCAGCGCAATAGGACTTTGTAAGCAATTTACAGTGTGTTCGGAGACACCAAGGTCAAAGGAAAGTTTGACACAGTACCGTATCTGGATGAGTATGACTGTAGTAGCAAACACTCAGTCCAACAATTAAATGAAAGGGGGGTGGCCCTGCCCCTTCCTGGCAATGACAGGCAAGGACAGGCCTGCCCTTGGCCCGGCTTGGCCTGGGCGCATCTTGCACCGCGGGGGTGAGGCAGCGCTTTATGCGCTTTGAAGATTGGAGTGCCTCCCCCTCACTCACGGCACCTGTGTGGCAAGCGTTGCACCCTTGGAGATGTAGTCTCCTACCAGGGTGATGGCAGTTGCGATGGTAAAGAGGCAGCACGCTGGGACCCTGTCACGCCTGTCCCACCAGAGATGAAAGTGGCGGGCGCCGGACACAAGGAAGACCAACAGGCAAGAGTGCAGCAGGCATAGCAGGCTCCTGCGCCACAGGGGGTAATGCAGTGTTTTATGCATGTTGAAGATTGGAGTGCCTCTCCCTCACTCGCGGCACCTGTGTGGCAAGCGTTGAACCCTGGGAGATGTAGTCTCCTACCAGGGTGATGGCGGTGGCGATGGTGAAGAGGCAGCACGCAGGGATCCTGGGACGCCTGTCCCACCAGAGTTAAAGTGGCGGGGCGCCGGACAGCAGGAAGACCAACAGGCAAGTGTCCAGCAGGCACAGCATGCTACTGTGCCGTGGGGGGTGAGGCAGCGCTTTATGCATGTTGAAGAATAGAGTGCCTCCCTCTCACTCGAGGGCACATGTGTGGCAAGCGTTGCACCCAGGGAGATGCAGGCTCCTACCAGGGTGATGGTGGTGGCAATGGTGAAGAGGCACCACGCAGGGACCCTTGGACGCCTGTCCCACCAGAGATGAAAGTGGTGGGGCGCTAGACAGCAGGAAAACAACAGGCAAATGTGCAGCAGGCACTGCAGGCTCCAGGTCCATGTATACCGGTGTGTAAGTCCGACGACATCTTGTGTCAGGTGAATTATACCCTCTCTCATTCTTGTTCCATCATTGCATCTGATGCAATGCATCTGGTCTGAACTGCAGACACTGTCATCACCCATATCTATACCTCCTATCCTTAGTTAAAGTAATCTTAGTTATACATGTCTGTAGAATATGCATTTATATTGGACGTTATTCCAAAATATCTAGTGCTTGACCAATATGGAGACCACAATTGGTGTCTCCACTCAGGCCAATATACCTAAAACGACGGCAGCCATCTTAAAGCGTGTCATTATTAAACATAGCAAATGACTTGAGTCAGATAATATGAAACAATCCTCATCATATTAAGAATAATGGAAATAGTGAACTCCCAACCTTGACCATCAAAATAAGTCACGAAAAGTAATTCTTGCACATGCTATGACATTTACCAAAAAAAAAACTGGCATGCAACATCACATAGAACCCTGTCTGACTTGTATATAGAGGAGCAGCACGTTGTGAGAAACCAATGATAGAAAAGAACAATCAAAGAATAAAGAAGAGAGTAGAAGGGGAGAGAAAGTGTAGGTATGTGGAAGATTAGATAGACCCCTTATGATTCAATAGTAAGTCTTATAAACCATGAAGCTTCTTGCAGTATTTGGACATATGGATAAACAAAAGGAGAGAGAGGGAAAGCCACTGGAGCCACTCTTCATCCCCCTGGGTTGCTGAGTATTTCCAAGGGCTTGAAGCAGAGCTTGCCTTTTGCTCTGAAGTCTCAGGAACCGCAAAGACTTTCCCTTTCTCTGGGTACTGCCTCTGGAACTGTGGTGTCAGTTGCCACAGAGAGGGGAACGCAACCGACTCGGTCACCAACTCTGTCGCTGGCTCCTTGTCCTGAAGGCACCGCAGAGGGCACTGCTGCATCTCGTACTGCAACATGGGTCTCACTAATGATGACGACTGCCGCCACCACTACTGACTCACTGCTTGTACCATGACCTTTGGGCACCATACTCTGCACTGCCTTGCTTCACTTTGCCACCCTGGTCTCACCTAAGCCTTTGCTGCTCACTGACTTCGACACCCATGACTGAATCCTGGCTTCGGGCTACTGCTCGTAAATCTCATGATGCACCGCCCCATCCCACACCACAGTCTGGACTGATCAGCTCCTCGCAATTGGCTCTGTCGGCTGCACCGTGATCTGTCAGCAACACAACGAGCAACACCTCACTCCGTACTGCATCCCTGGTCTCACCAATGCCGCTGAACATTCGTCACTGAGCTGATGCCTGCACTGCGCCTTGAGGGCACGGCACCCCGCACCATTACACTTCACATATCAACCGTGACGGTTGCCATGACCGGCCCGCAGCAACGTGATCATCCGCAATCAAAAGGTACTGTTTACAAGTCTGCCGGCACCACGACTAACGCGGTCGGACAGAACTGTTGGCACCGCTTTAGCACTGGACGGAGCTACTGTCTTCAAGGAACTGCATTTGTAAGGTTATTTTTGAAAAGTGCATATTTTTAGGTATTGTATGGATGAGTTGTATCTTTATGGTCTTGTTTTAAATATATAAAGTATTGGATATTTTTCTAAATTTGTGTGGTGTCCTTTTGTAATGTTTTCCCGGTATTACTGTTGAGATAAGTCTGACTGCTCATGCTAAGCTACCAAAGGGGTGAGATGGGGTTATTTCAGTAGTGTATCCCCCTTATCCTGACAAGGACGAAGGGTCCTTACTTGGACAAAGGTGCAAACCAGTGCCGACTAGAGACCCCCTTTTCTAACAGGTGGGCACTGTGGACACTGCATGATGAGTGGGTGTGCTTGTTTTTGGCAACTTATGTTTGTCCATGTGTGTGTGACTGTTGATTAGCTTGTGGGACATTTATGTGTGCTTTGCACAGTTGGGGGGATAGGGATAGTGGTTGGGGAAGAATCTGGAGGTGGGCCAGAAAAATGGGAATGTTGGAAGGCTGCTGTGAGTGTGGAAGCCAGGGCCTGAAACGATCTCTGTAACCAGACATGTCAGCATGAATTCCTTCCAGGTATGACACCATCATGTTTTGCTGGGATATCTGCACCTGGTGAGCATTCAATGCTGCTGTCTGACCCACAGAGATCTGCCTCAGAAGGTCAACAGCCTTCACACTCAGGGCAGCAGTGGAGACAGAAGCAGGGGGTGAGGCGTCTGAGGTGAAGGAGACTCTTCCCTGCTTAGGGGAGCGGGGCCTGACAGCTGGTTTGGAAGCAATAGGGAAGCTGGGGATGGTAGGGGTGGAGGATACCCATGTAGCAGATGGAGGTCCAGGCAAGTCCACCACCACTGCTGAGGAATGTCCACTGGCGATACATGAAAATGTTGATGAGTCATCTTCCCACAAGAATGAAGGTGGGGAGGAGTTGAAAATGTGGCAGCTCTGTGAGGAGTAGTAATTACCTTGTGCTGCAACTGAAAGCAGAAGTGATGTCAGATGCCACAGTCACCATAATCGCTGAGCCATTGAGCCACACCGCAAGGATGAAGCTGGTTTGGTTGGGGTGCGCGGCATTATACCAGGCCACAGGGAGAAGGAGAAGATTCTGGGCCCAGTGAATCCCCCGCAAGGTTGAGAGAGCAGAGTGGGAGGTAAGGTAAGGTGCCCAAGTGCTTTGGCACCTTGTTAGCCCTCGCAGAAGAAGCTCAGCCTGGTCTGAGTGCGGCTTGAGGATGGCCTGGTGTGCTCCCACCCGGGCCCCCACATCCTTGAAGCCCTAAGTCTTACAACCTTACAGCCATCAAGCATTTCAAGCCCTCACTATACTTATGTATAGTTTGTAGGGACTCTGTGGCTCATATTTCTATCACAGGCCACCACTGGCCATCACTGGTCTTCTAGGGCTATCATTGGTTACTGCTTAAAGGCACAGCAGGCACAATGATGCACTCTCCTTACAAGCTGCTGCTTCTATGCTACTTCGGCCACCCCTGTTTCCCATCAGTACAGCTGGTTAATACCCCTCGCCTCCTTGGTCCCCTACTACGCAAGGGAGGTGTGGCAGTGCTGGGAGAAGTTTCCCTCAATGCAGAAAAGGCAGAGGGCTGCCCAGAAAGAGAGCCCCATATTAGTAATGTGAGGGGGACCAGACACCTAAGAATAGAGCTCTGCAATCTGGCCGTCCCCTCAGCCTCACAGGCAGTTTTCATCTTGGATATTTGACCGCCTCCTGAAAAAGATAAAGAAATGGTGATCAGGGTAATGCGTATTTCGGAGGCAATGGGCCCCGAAATACCAATCACTGTCACAAAAGAAAATGGCGCATTGTGGAGTAAAATCCTTTGCCTGGTTTTCAAGCATTGTTATGAAAGAAAAATGGTTGCCCCCCCCCTTCTAGAAGTGAAGTATCATAGTTTCTCTATTTAAGAAAGGAGACTGTGAACTTCCACAAAACTAACGTCAGATTGCATTTCTTGCTGCAGTGGGTAAAGTCTTTGCTAAATACCTCCTGACCCAAATTAGCGAGTGGGCAGAGGACAATAAAATCATACCTAGGGAGCAACCGTGTTTTAGGGCGAACACAGAACAATTGATAATTTGAACGCCCTCCAGGTAATGAATGAAAAATAGGTTAAAATTAGAGGGGGAGAGGTATACATCTTTTTTTTTATTTCTCCACACCCTTTGACATAGCTCTTTGCTATGGAGTAAGCTTTTAAACTTGGGTATGCTGGGCACCCTTTTGGAGTTAGTTTGTGCCCCCATGCATATACTTAGTGTAGAGTTTTAGTGGGAGGGGATAGAGGCCTATCCCAAGCCATTTCTACTGCAAATAGACTACAACAAGGATCCTTACTTGCCCCCTCCTCTTCTCTTTATATATTTCAGATCTTCCCGATTATCTGGCCCAAAGTGAGGGCATTGCTCTGGCAATTGGGGGGAAATCGATCGTGTCTCTACTCTAAGCAGACGACATAATAATCTGTGATTTAACCTCTAAGGGTTTAAATAGTTTCTGTAGGCAATCCAAAAATTCACTGAGACTCACCACCTAAGGATCAATATATCAAAAAGTTAAATTATTTTGATGCTTGGGAGAAAGAAGTTGAAATATGGAATCTTTGTATGGTTTTTAGGTGGCCAAAAATCGGAACTCGTAAAGTCATATACCTTTTTGGGAAAAATTGTGTGTGGCAACCTAAGCGAAAAAGCCCATATAGAAAACAATATTTGTAAAATAACCACTCAGGGGAAAAGTTTGGGCTCCCTTTACAGGTCCAGCGGGAGAAGACACAATACACCTTTATTGGCGGTCTAGTTGCAAAAAGGAACGCCACCCTGTTGTATTGTATAGAACTGATCAATTTAGGGAAATTGGCTTATGAAAGGCAACAGGAGGCCAAATTTTGAGAAGCCTAGCCTCAGTAAACTCGACCTGTTCTGCGACTGCCCTCAGGCTACAATTTGGATTGAGAAGTACTTGGGCACAGGGCCTTGAGGGGGTACTGCTTTGGGCTGTGGATATGACAAAGAGTGACTATGTTACACTGAGGTTCAGGCTTCAGTTGTCTGCATGAAAGGGGTACATATTTTAAGGCCATGAAAAGCCATGTAAAGTGGCTTTACTTGGCCTTGCAAATATGTCGTAGAGCATTGCTCCATAGGAACGTTAAGAACGTTACGCTCCGGCTGAACAAAAGTGACCAAAAGTGACCAGATATGACCTCATAGGGACGCCCTTACCTGGACACAGGATTTCTGTGGTTGCAGCCCTGCTGATCTGTTTTTGCTGCCTGACCTGTTGCTGGTACACTGCCCCGACATCATTGGACCCCGTATTTCACTCTTGCTCCGGAACGCAGGACCGCCGACTGCTGGGGACTCCGTCTCCCAGAGGGCAGGGCGGTCTCGCGTGAGGAGCTGCGCCAGCCTACCACCGGAAGTTAAAAATCACCAGGGCCTTCTGCGGCACGGGACGCCCTTACCTGGACAGGATTATTGTGGTTGCACCCCTGCCGATCTGTTTTTGCTGCCTGACCCGTTGCTGACCCGACATCATTAGACCGCGCATTTCACTCTTTTCACGCAGGAACGTTCCCCAGAGGGCAGCGCAGACTCGCGTGAGGAGCTGTGCCAGCCTACCACAGGGACGTTAAAAATCACGAGGGCCTCCCGCGGCGTGGGACGCGAGCGGGCTCATCTGCGCGGGCCCATTCTTGCCCATCTGTGCCTGGATGAGGCTGGGCTGGGCACATTCTCTATGCCTTTGTACGAGACATCTGGACACAAACTGACAGTAAGGAAATAGGACTTCCTGATCAAGCGATCTAACTCGCTGTGTTTTTGGCAATTGTTTGTTCTGCAATTTCGGGCCGTGCCCAGTACACTTTGAATTTATATAGTCATTGTATTGTTTGATTTAACTGTGGGCTTGGTTATCAGTTTGTGGGGCGTAAGTAGCACTATTTGGATTAACTTGGGTCCTTGTACATCTTACCGAGTATAGAGCTCTTTCCTGTAACATAACTAGCCATGGGTAAAAGGAAGATGCCAAGTCCCAACCCCGGAAGAGTAACCCGAGCTCCCATTGACACACATCAAACCTTACTGAGCTATCTTACAGGGGCAATGGGAGCCCTGGACAAGCAGAAATCCTCTGTAGAGGAATCATTAGAAGCAGGCACATCGTACACAATTTCCGAACTTGAACAACCCAAAGCCTCTAACACCTCGGGCATGGCTTAAAGTCTAACACAGTCTTGAATGGCTGTGTTCAGCAGTTTCTGAGTAGATTCTATCGAGTGACTCTGATTCCTCGTTACAACATCCTCAAAAGAAACAAAAGAATCCAGCCCCTGGTGAGAAAATAATTGTTGAACAAGTCACAGGTGAGGGCGGTAATAAACGAATGAAACCCATTTCGCCTATTGTGACGAAACAGGGCCAACAAGAGAAAAAAAATAGGGTCAAGAAAAGGCTCCCACAAAGGTGAAGAAGATGCTAGTTAAAGATGTGACGCTCACAGTGACGACCTGAAGAGTCTAATGACCTAAGTCTAAAGACTGGATCTTTACGTGAGAGTCACATTAGATCAAATGGGTGCCAGATTGACCCTCATTGAAGAGTGTATGACTAGTAAAATTAACCAAGGTAACAACAGGAAATTGACACCTGTCAAGCCAGGTTTAGTAAATAGAGGTAATAACACGCAAACCAGGCAATCATGTGTGACAGATATGGGCTCCCAAAAAATTAACATTAGTGTAAATAGTGTAAATGCCGCTAGAAATTACCCTCCCTCACAGATCAGGATGAGCAACCTATCAACCACTACAGGTTTTGGGAACGGGCATAGGGATACTACGAGGACAGGTGAAGCTAACAGATCAAATCCCCTTGCCCGAGTGCCACAGACCCCCAACATTCACGACCCCTCTTCTTAGGTCAAACCCTGGACAAATTTGGAATAGATCAACATCTAGATTTACCACATGATGCTACCCCTTACATAATCATTATGGCTAATGTGCCAAAAAAGGGCCCATTAGAAAAAGAAACCTGGAAATCGCTGATAAATAAATCGCTCCATTGGTTAGGCAGTAGGACAGGTCTAACCCAACAACGTTTTACCGAGTTCAAGATGGTGAGAAGAGTCCAGTGGGTTGGAACTCAGGGTAAATGTTCCCAGGAGATTGTATTGTCCTAACACTTAAAACTCCTCTGCTAGTGGAAAAAATCATTTGGGTGGAAGGCAATAATCCATTAGTATTGGGTGGGATCAATGTATTACCACTTGGCTTTTTTCACCACCCCCCCCCCGTATTAGGGATGTGAGTGAATATGAGACTAGAAACGTTGAACAAACTCAAGGCTATTCCTACAACGTCCCAATTTTTAACAGGTACAATATGTTATCTGTCCTGGAAGAAACAGAGTGACTGGCCAAAATAGATTCTACACATTGCGGGATACAGGAAGAACTGATCAAATCCGGTTTTCTTCCTGTGGAACATCCCTCAAATCCTAATCCCCGCCTTTGTATTATGGCAACTAGTCGTGAATCTGATTCTCATGTCCTCCACCATCGCTGTGCATCAGAGAGTATAGGGCCGGTGCCACATAGTAACATTCTCAAAAAACAGGGAAAATTAGGGAATGTCACTAACCCTTGTTCCCAAGGGGGCCTTATCGAACAAGGCATTGCACGGAAAGGAATTCCTAGCGAATCTGGAGTCAACATCGTTTATTGGAATGTAGCGGGTCTGTGTTCCAAGATAGCCAGCGATGTATGGCTTAGATTCGCAGGAAAATTCAAGGTGCTCTGCCTCCAAGAGACCTGGACCATTTCTGCCATACACATGGAGGGATATTTCTCGCCGTGATTCCCTCTACCTCAGGGAGAGCCAAAGGAGGCCTGACAACATTTATTTCCAATCTTTTAGAGTTCAAAGAAATAGTCCCCCTTAAATTGAAACCAAATTTTGAAATAATTACCCTTGGTGCAAACAAATATGATACTTATGTGTTAGTTAATTTCTACAATAATATGCACAAGGCCCAGCTGATTGCAGTCCTAAAAGTTGAAAGTCAAGCATGCCTTAAGGGCCAGTAAAGGGGGAAAAGCGCCAGGCCCGATGGGGTCCCTGTAGACCTGTTTAAATTCAACATGGATCTATGGACTCCAATTATGACAAGGGTCCTGGGAAGCATCCTGTGCAGTGGGGCTTGTTGAATCGTGGTCAGACTCAATTCTGGTCCTGATATTCAAGAAAGGAGACCGTCAGAGCCCATCTTGATACCATCCCATATCTTTCTTAGACTCTTTGGGCAAAGTAGCAGGACGTATTATTCTTGGTTGTTTACAGTAATGGACAGATGACAATAACAAATTATCTAATCTCTAATTTGGGTTCAGGGAGAGCCTGGGTACCACAGAAGAAGCCCTTAATCTGACCCTCTTGATGGGCAAATACATGAATGTGAAGGGGGGGAATTTGTATATGGCTTATGTAGATCTAACAGCAGCCTTTGACTGCGTAAACCATTCGAAACTATGGATTATCCTGACAGAGATGGGAATAGAGCCCCCCTTGGTCAATTTTCTGCGAGCACTGTGCTCAAATGCCATGGCAAGGGTTAGGTATGGACTGGGTGGAGAACTTACGGCCTCCCTTAGAGTGGAGAAGGAGGTAAGGCAGGGCTGTGTCCTGGCACCCATCCTTTTTACACTCTATACAAATGGCCTTGAACAGGCAATGTTGGAAGAGAGCCAGGACCTACCCTGCTCACAAAAACGTCCTATACCCGCCCTACTCTACGTGGACGATGGCATGATCATAGCACAAACCCCCCTGGAACTACAACCTGCTCTTAACAGGTACCAACGCTATATGGCGAATCTGGACTTAAGAATTAATATAAAAAACACTTTGTTATGTCCTCAGGTCCTAGACATAAGAAAATGAGGGATATCTTTATTGAAAAAACTAAGCTGGAGAATACTATCACGTATCCCTACCTTGGAATTTTAATTAATGACAAGTGTTCATGGAGGCAAGCAATAGAGGCCAGAAAATTGCTGTTTATGAGGACCACTACTGCTTTAGTCAACTTCGCTCATAGGCTAGGTAAAAGGCCACCGGCAGAATTGATTCAAATTTATCAAGCTAAGTGTGTTAGCACGGTGACTTACGGCACCGGGGTGTGGGGTTATGGAAAAATAGATACCCTCCAAAAGTAGAAAATAGCTTTTTGAGGTTTCTCCTCGCGGTGCCGCGTGGCACTTCTTCTACCCTTAATTGTCATCTGGAATTGGGTCTGCCACACGTCACTGATTTAGTGAAGTTACAACCAATCCTTTCGTGGCCTCGTATTTGGTCCTCACCCAAATTAGTTTTTAATCAAGGGCTTTTGAATGACTGTCTTTCCTTAGAAAATTCACAGAAGATAGGTTGGCTTTCATATGTTAAAAACTTTTTGTATGATTTGGGTTTAGTAAGATATTACTATAACCCCTCGCGGATGCCAGAGATCTCCTGGAAAAAGCTTGAAAAACCAGGCTTGTCATATTTAGCAGAATTACGATTGACCACGGAGGCAAACGAAAGCTCAGACCTACACATCCTTTCAGCCCAAACCACCCTGGCCATACAGCCCTACTTAACTTTTAATATCAGTGGTTATTATTGGTTTGTGGTTACACGATTTAGGATGAACATATTTCATTGTTTGGTAACTTCTCCCAAAACCAACGATTGGTCAAACATTTTACCAACCTGCCCTTGTGATGAAGTATCTACCCAGTCCTCGATGCATGTGGTCTTGTTTTGCAAATTCTACAAAGAACCAAGGAAGCATTGGGTAATAGTGACATTAAAAATTCTGGGTTTGCGACAATGTCACCCTGCTTTCCTTGTGACGCAATTTTTGGATGTAGAATGTTTTGCAAAGAATATGGCCCGTTTCCTGAAGTTCTGTATTAGACACAGGTCAAACTTAAAATAGGACCGATGCTGTACTTACTGTGAAGGAACCAAGTTATTTTTCATCCCCCTGTACTCTATTGATTCACTTGTGTTCTTTTAACTTTGCGCTCGCACTATGCACTTTCCATTGCTGATATGTATTGTCATCAAAACATTTTTTATTTATTTTTTTTAATTATTTTAACTTATTTAATATATTCTGAAAACGAAATTTTAGCTACGGTTTTATTGTATTTTCTAAAAATGAACTTTTATATTTTTTGTATCTTTAAAAACCGAATAAAGGAATTTTGAATTGAATTGAATTGACCTCATTAATGAGGCCCCTAACCCACTGTAATGAGGGCCTAAATTAATCTCATGCTCAGGTTTCTGTGACACAATACATATATATAAGTTGGGTTCCTGCAACAGAGAAGTGGTAGTATCTTCAGAGAAATTGAATGTAAATTAATGTGAACTGCATATCATACATTTTAAGCATTTCACATGTGGCTTTATGTCAGATTGTAAGCCAGATGATGCTATTGATGGACTTTTCAGAGTACGCTACATAGTGGCAAAATGTAGCACATGAGGTCCAAATTAGACCTGGCATGACGGTAGACCCTTTAATTATTCACATTGAGACATAAAAATTCCATAACACACGAAACAACGTTGAGATTTGCAAGCACTATGTTGTCCTACTCTTCCATATGTAAGCAGCTGTGGTGCATATGGCAGTGCAACTTAGTACTTCACACATTCCTATAAGACAGCTACAAATCTTAGGCATACATTTGCTTTTTTACCCACATCTTGCTACTCTAGATTGCCCTCTTAACAAGTAAGATTGATGCTTAGTGTCTGCATTCACAGTGTCTTCACTGGCTTGTTTGTGAGTATGACATGAGAGGTCCAGCATCAAGATACACATAGTAACATGTCAGCAAGACGTCAGGCACAAGACTGATAGGTGTACTTTCTCGGATCATCTTAAGGAATTCCTACCAACAAGGATATAGTAAATGTCAGCATATAGCCAGACATGTTGTATTGCTATTTTGGACTGACATATCAAACTTTATTTTGCTAAATCATGCTGACTTGTCATATGTCAAACTGGGCATGTGTCCGTGGGCACATGATTGCGGACAAGGCTTACACTGCAAGGCGAAATATGGCAAGGTTTTATTGGCACAACATCAACATGGCATTGTAAATGATACACTTTTTCACTATCTCACACCGGTGGAGATGTTGTTTAAAACTACAAAGACAAATTGGCAAGCTCCCTGACTTAAAGGCATATTTGAAATGTACATTTTTAAAGTATGTATGTACAACCTATTGTAAATTTAAATCGGAAGCATGTATGAGTCAAGCGCCTGTACTGAAGCAACGTCTATCACTGAACCCATCTGTAACATCACCAGTAGTCTCACATATATATGCATCTTCTATGTGTAAATAGTATAGAAAGGTGGTGCTGTACTCACCTGCTCCTCTGACGTGCAAAAGAATTGGCGGTACAGGGGATGGTCCCCTTCTACCAGTTTTTCCAGAAACTCTGTACTGAAAAGAGGGGCCTTCTTCCCTGTACACAGTGACATGTTGGTTCCCAGAGATGGCAAACAGCAGTAACAATTGTTGATGGATTGTTCACAGCAGGGTCTTTAGGCAAGTTGGAAATGTTAGTATCAGCAAGCTTTAAATCTTGAACAAAGGCAGAGTTTACTGTAGACGGTCACGTACGTTGGTCCGTAGCGGTCACATTTTACTAATCGAGCCAATGAATGTGACTGCATTGTTCAGACACGCCTACCACATGGTTCAAATCAGCTGGATGACAACCATTGTGCATATCCTACACATGCATCACCTCATGCGGTCCACAATGTCGGCCAAGGTATAACATCAGAACACGGGATTCACATTTTACAACTTCAACCAAAGAATGTAACCGCATTGTTCGGACACGCCTACCGCACAGTTCAAATATGCAGAGGTTCCACGTCCTGTAATGTTGAAGATTTCTTCTCTATTGTCCTTGTTGACATGTTTAGACCTGTTTACTGTGTTCCAAATTTGAATTTTTTTTATGTGTATAGTGAGTAGCACAGGTGGAAAATGTTGAAGGTGTTGGTGTGATGCATCACTTTTTCTAACATATTACTTACAGCATTCTTCAATGAAATTAGTCAGTATTTAATGATGTGAAGAGCTGCATATATGGTAACTTGTGACTCATTGTGATTTCAAATCCTTGATGTTCCTATCTGATATTTTACGTGGACATTGTAAGTTCCATCCATGCCTCTCCATTCCACATATAGGTTCCGTGGCAGAGGTAGGAGATGACAGCCTTCAGTATACCGACCTTTCCTAGACTTCTAGACTATGCAAGAAAAGGATGTTATCATGAAGTACCATCTTGATACTCGGTCAATAGAGCATCTATGTGCACAGTTGGAACCAGAGTTAAGCACTAGTCAAACCTATCCCATGGCTCTGACATCAAAGGTACAAGTAATGGCAGCACTGCATTTTTTTGCTACAGGTTCCTTTAAGTATACTGTGGCCACATCGGGAGATATGTCACAACCTATGTTTAGTCATATGCTAGGTGATTTATTTGCAGCTTTGTTTTAACACATGGACAGCTATATCCAGTTCCAAGTGTTCAGGATTTGCCCAATGTGAAGAGGGACTTTTATGGATAGGCTCAGTTTCCACATGTCATTGGATCAATAAATGGCACACTTGTTTGCTTAGTGGCACCACAAGGCAATGAACAGGTGTATAGGAACTGGAAGCACACCCATTACATCTAGGTGCAAGTGGTTTGTTTAGCTGATTCATACTTAGCACATGTCTGTGCCAGACTCCCCTGGTCTGCACATGACTCCTTCATACTTTTTAACAGCAACGTCCCACAACTTATGTCATAATTACTGCTGGAGGTGGTCTGGCTTTTTGGTGAGTATGACATGTGCAATGTTTGTGTGTGTTGGTGATGCCAAGTAGAATGATGAGGTAACGTGGTTTGAGATTGATGACACAACTGTGTGTCTTCCATCTAGGAGACTCAGCATATCCCAACCGACCAAGGGTATCAGGGAAAGTGGTAAAATGAGTGGACGTTAAAGATTTGCTATTCTAACTCCAGTCATCACCCAAACATTAGGCAAACAACAAAAGCAGGAGGGAGTTATCATTTTCTATTTTCTAGTCTTACAATCATTTGAAAAGTAAAACGATTGGGGAGGTTATAGTCAACTATTCTAACTCCTGTTCCACAAACTTTAGGTGAAATGAAAAATTGAGGTTTTAAATTGTCTATTCTAAGTCCAGTTCCTATACATTGAAGAATGTGCAAAAAGGCAAGATGGCGGCCGTGCTGATGGCCGTGTGAGTGTGTGCTCTCTCTCCTCCGCAGTGAAGGACGCCAGGTTCCGCTTACCTTCTTCCCCGTATCGTCTGTGGCGGACCTTAGGTTCTCCGGGTAGAGATTTTCGGTGCGGCTCCTGACTTGGTGGTGCTCCGTGCTCTATCGGCTGCCGCAGGCTCTCTCTTGCTGTTCCGGATGGGCCTCGAGCTGTGTGAACTCCTGGGCGGTACTCTCTCTCCGGCGGTTGCCGGCAGTGAACGGCTCCCTTGAGGGGTCAAGAGCTGAGAGCACAGAGCAGCAGGTTGGAATAGCTGCAGCGCTACGTTACGGAGCAGAGAGGAACGGTGCAAATTAATCTTACAGGCAGTGCTGGCAGCGCTGGAGACGGCTGACGGCTCTCTGATACATTGTTGCCGGTATCGAACTAGGTGGATACATCATGGCCCCGAAAGGAAGAGGCACGAAGAAAGTGGGAACGAACAGCAGACATTGTCAATCCCCCGAATCCTGCTGAGCTCGTAATCACTGCAGCTGGAGCTGGAGCGGTGACCTCGTCTGCGCCTACACAAAGCGCACAAGTTGCTCGTGGAGGGCGAAATGAGAATCTTGGAGGAGGGATAGGAGCCGCTACACCAGCTAAGGCTAATCAAGGTGAGCCAAATGTGAATGGAAGTGGAAAAGGCTCTAAAGACCCTACTGGTCATGCAATTTTCATAAAGAAGGGTAACATCACTAATGTAAAATCCAACACTGTGATAACAGCAAGTGGCAGCTCTGACACTACTGTAAGCGTGAATGGCTTAGCTCCCCCCGAGTGTATCATCAATGTTCCGACTGAGTTGAATAAAGCCCAGCAAGTGGTTAATGAAGATTTGGGTGATTCGGAGTCTGCGATCTCAGAGGGCAAGTTTTATTCTATGACAGACCTCTCTGTAGTTTCTGAGGAGGATGATGACGGTAATAGCTTAGCAGGAGAATGGGGAGATGAAGATGAACTTATGGGGGAAGATGATGCTGATACGGAGCAGTCGCCTATTCAGATTCAGGGTCAGGTTGATGATCAAGAGACTGTTCGACGGAATTTAGAGGCAGAGAGACAGTCACAAGCGATGTCTCAAGCTTGTTCAACCCACCTGGGAAAGTGGGGAAAATGAGATGCAAGAACAAGATCACAACCAGGATCTGGTGGAACTGGAAGGAGACGGGGCTACTTTAGAAATTATCTACAAGAGCATTATGGCACACCGTGCAGAGACCAAAGCCGAAAGTAACCGTACTCAGGGGGCTGTTCGTAAGCTTCAAAATACGATGCGGCGAATGGTCATATCTCTCAATGAACTGACCACAAGAGTTACTGAAACTGAGGAGCGCATTTCAAGTGTCGAGGATTCACTGGTAAAACAACAAACAGCTACAGAGACTCTGCAGTCTACGAGATCAGACGTAGAATGAAAATTGACTGACTTAGAAAATCGCGCAAGGCGTAATAATTTGCGTGTTATAGGTATACCCGAAATGAGAGAAGGGAAAGATGCCCGTAAATTTATTATTGAGGTTTTCACAGAAGCCTTCCCTGAGCTAAGTGAATGGCAGTGGGAGAGTGAGATCATCAGGGCACATCGGTTCCCATTTACACAGAGGAAAACTCATGGAGACTCTAATTCAGCAGGGGGGGTCTAAAGCACAGCCACGAGCGATATTGATATGCCTCAACAATTTTATTTTGAGAGAGGCATTATATGATTTAGCACGCCCTGACAGGTGCCGCAAAGGCAATGGATGCTAATTCTTTGTCGGCCCGGATTTTTGTCCTACAACTGTGAGGCTGAGATGGCAATTCAGCCAGTTGATCTCGCCTTTTCAATCAAAGGGGGCACAAGTATTCCTTCTAAATCCGGCGAAGCTTAAAGTGATCTATAAGGGTCAGTCTAAATATTTTACATCAGAGACTCAGGCACTAGCATATTTGAAGTCCATGGACACAAACATTTGAATCTCTAATTCAAGGGGAAAGAGAAGGAAAAAGGGGAGAAAAAAAAGGAATCTGTAAATCGTCACTGTAGTCAATCTATTCTTCATTTTTATTTTTTTTTTGTTCTTGTTTGATGACCCCAGTTTATTACCACAGTACAAACTAAGAAGCTTCGGAACTTTATAAACTTTATGTATGTGTTGAATAGTGAGACCACTTATCATCGAAACAACCATAGAGCCTGGTTAAAACTATTTTTGTTTTCTTTTTCAAGTCACTGGTTGTAGGATACCGATTAAAGATTTAAATGCAATAGAGATGTTATCTAGACTGACATTTAATTAGGAAGTTGGTCAATACAGTGGTCTCGATCTGGCTAGAAATAGTTCATCTCATCTGTTATGTTTGTGGTAAGACATGGAAAAGTATGAAGAGGGTGGCGGCCTGGTGGGTTTTCTGTGGAGGGGGGCACTCGCACACTCGCATCACTGAGGACTATGTCCTTATGCCCTGTTCAGGGTGGTAGGGGAGGGGGGGTGGAAGGTGGGGTGGGGTCTGCTGGGGGCAGTCTGGGTGGGGGGGGTACATTTTAAAACGAGGTCATGAGCACATTTTTTCGTTGTATTTCTATGTGTGGTATGCAAGGCAGTGGTGGAATGGTATGCTGATTTTTCTGAGATTATGGAATGGCAGCTAGAATGCTAAGATTAGGTACAATGAATGTCAGGGGTCTTAATGCCATAAATAAAAGACAACGGGTGGCTAGGGAATTGCAGTGGCTTTGTTGCAACATTATTTGTTTCCATGAGACGCACGTAGCATGGTTTAAGTGGACGTTTTTGTCCGAACTTGGGTACACTGTCTTAGTTTGCACTAAGCAAACCTGCACGGCTCGTGGGGTTGCCATATTAGCTAAAAAGCATGTTATTAGTACGGGCCGGGCTTTGGAGGACAGTGGAGGCAGATGGGCAATTATAGAATGTACTATTGGCTCTCTCAAAAGTACATTATGCTCCATTTATGGCTCTAATCTCGATGAGCCAGTTGTCTTAGACCATCTCAATGTTGAGTTAGCAACTTAGCCTACCCCAGTAATAATCTGTGGGGATTTGAATATTAATCTTCAACCTGATTCATTAGGCAATGATGACTATGTGTATGTTGGGAGGAAACCAAAAGTATATAGGGCATTACAAGCACTCCTCACCTCACACGGATTGGTTGATGCCTGGTCCTTTCTCAGGGGTGGTAATCCCGGTTATACCTTTTTTTCGGCACCTCACCAGAAACTGGTGAGACTGGATTACTTCTTTGCGCCACAATCCGTCCTTTCCGGTGCGCAAATGTAAGTATACCCGCGAGCCACGTCTGATCATGCATGGTCCCGTTGTCCTTTCTATTAAGTCAAGCTGTCCTGTTAGTAAGCCCTGGAAATTCACGTTTGACCCCAAGTTGCTGTTGGATATAAAATTTCAGGAGTATATGATGGATTGGGTAGCTGAGTTTTTTAATCATAATAGAGGGAGTACAAAGATGGGGATAGTGTGGGACACGTTTAAAGCCACTTTTAGGGGAGAGGTTCTCAGTTATGGATTATACGCACACAAGCAAGTACGGGTTCAGCTGCAGGAGCTATATCGCGACTTAGGAGAGGCCGAAGAGTGGTTGGTGCAGGATATACGTTCAAGTAGAGATACCCAGGGCTCGGCAGCGGAGGTGGCACGATGTAAGGCAAGGGTAAACTATCAATGGAGCAAAGAAGCGGCAAAAACGTATGCTACTAAACGGCAGCTTCTATATGAGTATGGGGAGGCAAGTGGTAGGTGCTTGGCCCAGAAAATGAGAAAGAGGGAAGCTGCATAAAGAATAAATAGTATTAAGGAGATAACCGGGCAAGTGGTGGACAGTGAAACGGAAATAGTGGAAGTTTTCAGACAGTTTTATACTCAATTATATACCAGAGAAGATTATGACAGTAGTAAAGCTGCTTCTTTGCTTGGACAATTCTGTGAGCAAGATTTAGATAGGGAAATTGTAGCTAAGTTAGAGGCCCCAATATCGATGTTTGAACTTGAAGCGGCAATTAAAGGACTTCCAGCAGGCGAGGCAGTGGTTCCCGACAAGCTTCCGTTAGAGATGTATAAATGTTTTTTTCAAGCCGTGAAGCATGACATGTTAGCTACATTTAGGATGGCGCAGACCGGATCTTACCCAAAAATGTGGGACGAGGCCAGCATAGTGGTTTTCAGAAAAAAGGGAAAACCTGTAGATCAGCCAGCTTCATACCGGCCTATTTCATTGTTAATACTGACGGAAAAATCTATTCGAAAATATTGGCGGCAAAGCTTTCAGGTGTGATATCTCCGCTGGTCTCTGTGTGTCAGCACGGGTTTATCCCTAAACGTGGCACAACCAATCATGTTAACCGGGTGATTGCTTTAATAGACTATGCAAACGGTTTGGAATTGCCACTGAGCCTCACATTACTGGATGTCGAGAAGGCTTTTGACCAGGTGTTGTGGTCTTTCCTAGGGGATGTGATGAAGTCTCGAGGGTTTGGGCCAAAGAATATAAAATCTATACAGACGTTGTACCAACAGCCAAGTGCACAGATCTATGTAATGGGGCTGCAATCGGCACAGGTTTCAATACAAAGGGGGACAAGGCAAGGTTGCCCGTGTTCCCCGTTGCTATTCGCCCTATACATCGATCCGTTTTTATAAATGTTGGAGAATAGTCCTCGGATCCCGCCAGTTTTGGTGCAACAGCAACAATATCGGGTACTAGCGTATGCCAATGATGTTGCAGTGCTGTCTCCAAAACCTGCTGTGGCGATGCCTGAGATTGAATATCTTTCAGCGGTATATGGCTTGGTATTTGGGTATAAATTGAACACTGCTAAGACTCAGATCTTATGTGTCAACATCAAGTCTTATTTAGATACTAGGGTTTTAACAGAGGTTACATACCTAGGGGTGCAGATAAGAGCCTTGGCCTCCGCTACGGTACAATCTAACTGGCAGAGTTTACTCACTGGGATCCGTAAAAAACTGGATCAATATGAATGCTTGCATTTATCGCTAGTGGGTAGATGTAATACTTTAAAAATGATGGTATTACCCAAGATCCTTTATTTCTATCGGTCAGTACCACTAGAGATCCCCTCTGCTTACATTACACAATTGCAGTCGATTTGTGTGAAATTTTTATGGTCTCGGGGAAAGGAGCGGCGTGCAAAAAAATACATGGTTTTGCCAAGGGCTGTAGGAGGGTGGGCGGTACAGGAATTTCTTCTATATTACTATGCTTGCATGCTTCAGCATATGAATATCTTACTTATAGGGGAAGGACCTCTGGAGCCAGCATTGCAACCCTCAATTTACAGTCTACTCCTTGGTGCGGAAGCTAGGAATCGCCTTTTCCTCAATACGGATTGGAATTATTACAAACGCACCAGATTTAAGGTTGTCGCTGCTGCTTATAAAGCATGGAAGGCAATTAAAATGTTATATAAAATTGAAATGTTCTCCAGATATACTCCGTTGACTGACCAGCTTTTCTATCCTAGTATTTGTTGGGATCGTATAATGGTGAATTGGCGAACGAGAGGTTTAATGATTTTGGGTGACTTATATATAGGGGATAGTTTAAAATCGTTTAGCCAGTTAATGGAACAATATCAACTTTCTTATTAAAAGCAACTGTATGCAAGTCACCCAATCCTCTCATTGAGGCCAATAAGAAAGGAGCTCGGATCGGGGTACTTTATAATTTAATGCTAGAGGCAATGCCAAATGACTTAGAAGCACAAGTAAGCAAATGGGAGGATAGGCTGGGAAGCCAAGGCATCCTGCTTGAAAGGTCAATTGAGCTTGCAGGACGAGTACTTATGTCTGCCAACCTTGTCACGCAACATTATAAAACTCTATTTTATTTGTATCGTACTCCAGACAAAATTTCAAAGTGGGGCGGGGACCCGGATGGGAAATGTTTTAGGTGCAGCGCTCAACAGGTGGACGTGATGCATATTTTTGGCACTTGTGTTAAATTGAGGAAATTGTTTATGCATGTAAATAAGTTCCTTTCTGGGATTCTGGGTACCCCCTTTCAGCTTACACTTACGCATATTTTATTGGGTATAGATATGGGTTGAGCACAAAACGTGCCTACTGACAATAATGGCTATTTGATATTTGTTGCTACAGCGGTCTAAGGCTATGCATAGCTTCATGCTGGCTACAAAGTGACCCCCCTTCATTCGCAGTATGGCGGACCCGGTTTCTTTTTATCTATAATATTAAATATAGTTTGTATGAGCTGAAAGGAAGGCGGAAAAGAGCAGTGGGGCAACAAATCTGGGGTCCGGTTAGAACATATATGGATGCAGAAGACTGATTATTTCTGAATATTTCAGATTTTCTCTGCACTGTGATTCATATTCTTTCTTTTCTATTACTGTTATGCTGTATTTTTGCTTATATAATGTCATAATGTGTAAATAGCGGAACTCCCCTGCATTTAAGCTTTGATTTGATTCTTGTTTTGTTTTAATTCTTACAATGTATCGTATTGTACACTGTTCTTGCAACCCCACCATTGCAAGATGAGAAGTTTTATGTTGGATATGTGCTCATGATCTATATCTCAATAAAATATTTAAAAAAAATAAAAAAAGAAGAATTCGCAAAAATGACGGCAGGATTATAATTGGCTAATCTATCTCCAGGACTACATACATTAGGGGAAGTACAACAATTAAAGTGAGTGGAGGGATGTTTATAATTAATTTTTATAACTCCAGTTTTTAAGAAAATTGGGTAGAGTACAAAAATGAGTGGTCACGGTCAGATGTACTATTCAAACTGCAGTCCAAACATTAGAGAAAGAGTAAAAATTAGGGGAGATGGGTATATTTTACTCCTCCATATCCAGTCCAACAAACATTGGTGAATGTGCAATTTCAGTAGATGGGTGTACTTTTGAGGTTTAATTACTTGAGTATAGCAATTGTACTTTTCTGACACCCATCCCAGTAAAATTAGGTAATGTGCATAAATTATGAGGGAGGCGGGCAATCTCTTCTTACTTCAGTCCGACATACCTTGGAGAATATGAAAATTGAGAAGATAACATTTATTATTATAAATCTGGTCCTGCAAACATTGAGGAGAATGCAAAAAGTGTGAGCGAAGGGTAATACCGTAAGAAAGTGAATTGTTAATTGGGCTGTGTGGTTGTCCACCACAATTAATAAGGTCTTTAAAGTCTTAGGTCTAGGCAAAGCATTCAATGATTTTAAACTGATCCTAATCCCCAGTAGCTATGGCACAGACCAGGCAGCTCTGCTTTAGAGAAAATGTCTAAAGCATGCAGGAGTACCAACTCAGTTAAAAACTCTAAAACATAAAACAATAAAATAAAAATCCAAATTATACCAATAGAGAAAAATGTAATGTACAAAATGACACCAAACTAAAAAAACTATAGAGGAATCAGAGAAACTAATTTGTAAATATTTTAGAGAAAAAACTCCAAGAAACATTAAAGTGCCAATCACTAATCACTGCTTGTGGATGACTAGGTCTCAGTGAAAGATGGTACCTTAATACTTAAGGCCTGATTTAAGGCCTGGCAGATGGCCCATTTTTCTGTAAGAGAGACGGAGCAAATTACTCCATCGTCCAGGTGGACAGACCGCTCGTCAGATTTATAAATGGCCACCAAGCAGACCATCATTTATAAAGCATTGTCAGGATCTGCTGCCAGTGCATATCAGTGGTACAGAGCCCTGTAACAAAGAGGTTCCTTTTCTTTACTCTCAAACAGAAAATCCCCAAAAAGAATTTTCTTTTTAACAATATAAAATACAATGCTCTTCTCACCATGAATGTCCTTTCCAATGGCAAGGGGAGCAATTAGCAGTTTTCACTGCTCCTTAATTCCAGGGTTTTCCTGTCAGTGATGGACGATGAAAACTGACATGTAACTCCACCCATTTCAATTAGGTGGGCAGAATGACTGGTGAGCCTCTGACAACCCTTACTCCACAGGGCTGTAGGAGAGGTTTCATCACAGTGGAGATGGAGTGGGCTCCACTATGATCAATTGAAATGTTCACCCGCAGATGAATATGGTGGGCAAATCATATTTTTGGTGGTAAGGATAATCTGTCACCGGTGCGAGGAGTATCCTTACTTCCAAGAACAAAATTAGGCCCACCTCTTTGAAATAAAAGTCAAAATATTTCAGCAGGACAAGGCTGCAGACTGTATTTGAAGTTCTGCTCTCGAAGCTGGATAGAAATTGGGTAAAGTCCCACTTAAGCTGTTGGTTTTGAAAGTAGTGGGAAAAGTTCAAATTTCACACACAGAGAGGTCTACGCACAGGCCGGACACTGTTTGCGCCTTTGCCCAGTCAAGTCAAGTCAAATGATCTTTATTCGGAATAAAAACATCCATAAAAGTACATACAAAATACAATAAAAACAATATGATACAATAATGACATCTGGAAAACAAGTCTAAGAACAGTCAAACATAATCAAATTTCAATTTCATATCTACACGCAAATTTGTCCCTTCATATTATAATAAAAACAGCTTTATACACAATTTAAAAATATGCAACTAAGAGATTCTCTAAAGCGCATAGAAAGAAGTGCAGTGTGCAATTATTCTACCTCAATATATAAAGTGGCTCGTGATCTGACGGCAGCTTTAAGGAAGCAGCTCACCCTGAATATAACTTCATCTGATCCCAGTAGTAAAAAAGACCTTAATGCTAATTTAAAATTAGTCAATTCATGTTTTCTACAATAAGGCATTAAATAATGGACGGAAAGTTTTTTATAAAAACCACAAAAGAACAAGAAATGCATAAGGCTCTGTTTCATATTAGGGTTACATGGACAATTTAGAGTTTCTAGATGTTTATTGTAACCCAAAGGGAAATTTAGTAAATTTACTATACTCCCATCTCGGAAACGAAACAGTAAACCCCTATTCCACCTGCCAAGGTGCAGACGTAAGTACCTATATGGTGGGCCAGGATGTTTAATGTGGGGTTCAGAATAGCCCATATATTTTGTAACAGTGCATTTAGTCAAGTTCTTCCTTTCCCGCTCCTCTCTATACAAATCATATAGTGCCCTAAGAATAATGGTCTTATGGGAACGATTTATTAAACTTGGTATAGTAAACAGAGAACCCTGTCCTACACTTTCAAGGCAATCTTTTACCGCTTTTAACCATGGTATACAGAGTGCCCTATCGCATTTTAAGCAATCTAAAATTATTTCGCGGGTCAGGATGGCAGCCGGGTTATTCCATATCCTTAGCCAGAAGAGTGCTGGTCTGGATCTTACAAAGTCCTCTATGTATGAGATGTTTAATTCGTTATGGCACACATAGTTAGGGGAACAAATGACCCCGCCCAGCACCTTCCGGCAGAACCTATTTTCTTCCATTTGGATATGGGAGCAGTTTGTGTAACCCCAGACCTCGGCGCCATAAGTGCCAGTTGGCATGCATTGGGTTTGATAGATCTTAACTAGTGGTGTAATTACGTCTGCGTAGTTGGGTTGTCTCAAAGAGATAACACAATTTATGGCTTTACCCAACTTATTCCTAGCATAAGATACATGTGCATGCCACGAACCAGTGTTTGAAAATAGCAACCCCAAATAGGGGAAAGTACTGGTACTTTTCAAAACATTTGACCCTGATTTAATCTCGGCAATTTTATAATTTTTAGGGCCACAACTCATGATTAAGAATTTTTTTAAATTAGTTGTCAGGCCTAAGTCGGCCATAAAAAGAACAAATCCTGAAATTAGAGTGCGGAGTGCCTTGGGGGTGCGGCCCATCAGGACCGCATCATCAGCGTAAAGAAGGGTAGGTATAGGGACTCCATTTACGTAAGGTACATCTTTTGTTAAAATACTCAGAGAGCCGCTTAAATTATTAATATACAAAATAAACAGGAGGGGGGCCAGCACACACCCTTGTCTGACCCCCCTACCAATGCTGATATCGTCAGAAACTTCACCAGATTGATTTATACGCACACGTGCTTTTAAATCACGATGTAAAAAAGCTAAAAAGTGGACCAAATAATCATCTAAACCATACTCAAGGAGGGTGGACCATAGGCGGGAACGATTAACAAAATCAAAAGCGGAACTCAAATCCATAAAGCCAAAATCTAAAGGGGATTTCTTAGCAGTGTTATATTTCGCCATAATCAGGCTCAGGTTTAAGCATTGTTCCACCGTTCCAACGCTACTGCGGAAACCAAGCTGGCTGGGATGTAGGATCTTACTCTCATCTGCCCAAGTTCTAATCCTTTTAAATATAACCCGCCCCAAAACTTTCAAAGTGTTATCAATTAACGAAATGGGGCGGTAACACCCCGGATCCAGCCTATCACCCTTCTTAAAAATGGGAACGATTATGCTGCAAGACCATGTTTCTGGAATTTGCCCGTTTGTTAAATTATTAAAAACATTACATAATAGTGGCGCCCAAAAATCGGGCTCACACTTCAACTGGTCAATTGAGAGCCCATCAGGACCGGGCGCTTTATTTCCAGCACTTTCTGATATGGCATCCTCAACCTCAGATACAGAAATATTAAGTGAGTTTAGGGGGAGTAGAGTCAAAGGAGGGTTGTCTGGTGTTGCATAGATTTTAGCAAAATGTTCAACCCAGATAGGACTGGTGATGTTACAATTAATTTCCGTTAAATTAGAGCCTATAGATCTTATCTCCTTTACCTCCTTCCAAAACCCAGTAGTATCTTTCAATTCGGCTGAGCGTGCCAAGGAACCCCAGTGAGTTTTAAGCAGTTCATTTGATCTAGTGCGTAGGGTACATTTGTACTCTGCTCTGAGCAGCCTTATTTGTGGTATATCCCTAGGTTCGGCTTTTAGGGCAGCTCTCAACTTCCTGTTTGCTTTTGAACAAAGGGCATCAAACCATAGAGGTGTTTCCTCAGCTTTACTAGAAGCTGGTCTGGAAATTTCACCTTTTATTACAGAGCAGAGTTCAGAGAATGATGTAATTATATTAACCCCATAGTCATCAGAACTCAGACAGTTTTCGATCAGAACTGGATGTTTTTTAATAGTTTCAGCTAGGATTCCCCTGTTGTCTGCGCCCTTCCAGATTACCCTCAATTTATCAGTTGAGACCTTCAAGTTTTTAGCACCTATTTCGTTTCGTAAACATTTGCCCCTCACAAGTGATAGGTGAATGACAATCGGGTAATGGTCGCTATAAATTTTGCATACCACTTCAGCCCTTATTAGAGCATTAGCGACAGGAGGTGAAACGAAAACATAATCAATTGTAGTGCCGCCCCCATGGCCAATGAAAGTGGGAAATGGGGCGGCGCTATTTTCCATACCTACATATTCCATACAATTTACAAGGTCTCTAGTTGCGAGAAGATTTGACAGTTCTGTACCTCTTTTGCATGGGGGATTTCTTGGATGTATATGAGCATTAAAGTCCCCTCCTAGGCAGATGCCATCAAATTTCCCGTATTTCTGTCCATCCATAATTTCGTCAATAAAATCAAATAAAAGAATACAATTATGATTAGGTTGGGACAAAAAGTCATTGTTATAGAAATTGATCAGGCATAACCTTGTCCTCTGGGTATATGATATTGCCATGAAGCTGGGACAATTGGTTAGTAGTGTATCAACTTTAACTTCCGCAGTAATTTCTATCCAAATAGATAATCCACCGCTTGGACGACCAAACGGGGGGGCTAAGACAGTCCTATTATGGCAGCTGTACCCCTCAAATAACAAGTCATCGGTACACCAGGTTTCCTGGAACATTAGTACATCATGACAGTTGACCCAGTCCTTCCAAGAAGTGATTTCCATCTTGGCCTTCAGACCGGCAATATTCCAGCTAAGAATTTTTAAAATGTTATCTAGACTCGAACAAGGGCCCTGATCAGATCCTGAAACAAGTTTTACTATAGTATGCCCCTGTTGTTCACATGGTGTACTAAGTAAAAAAGTCTTTGGTGTTAACAGAAATGCCTCAGGAAGTATTTCCACTGACTGGTCGATAGCAGAACACACAGAAACCGGTTCAGTGGTAGTGGAGGGCAGTCAATCCAATGTTTCCAGATCGTGGAATATTGCAAACCTATTATGTAACGGAAAAACTGGTGGGGGCTGCATCATTTTGTGTGGGGGACGGTAGAAGTAATTTAGCGGTAAGGGGGTCACCACTGTAGATGTACCATGTCGAGCAAGGTTTTTATTCAGCAGGAATTTTGCAGTGCCCGGGTTTCTAAAGTTAATTACAATACAGTCCCCATTAATGTTTTTGAAAAGAGGACCAACCCAGGTTACTCGCCTTGTAGATAAGATCTCTTTAGAAATGTCATAACCCACCCCCTTATGCTTCGTTAGCCAGTCTATACACTTGTTGTGCAATTGAACCCACGATTCTCCTTGTCCTTCCCTAAGGGGTGGAATACCGGCCAGAACTAGAACATAAGGACAAGCCTCAGGTAAAAGATGTAAGGCAGGGCCTTGATGTTTAACAGGCCTAGTGTCTTCATGTGAGATCTTATTATAGCGCTGGCTAGAATTCAAGGGGGCCTTCTGCACTGTATTAGTGCATGTCGCTAAATTACTCTTATTGTTTTTCATTAATGTTCCATTTGCAGCGGTAGAGGGAGCAGAGGATTTAGTCGAGGAATCAGAAACGCTGGTAACGTTACTTGGAGGCAAAGGGGGTTTGGTTGACGAGTCGGGCGGGTTACTACCTCTTATGCTTTTGCTTTTGGTGACCGCAGATGTAGTAGACGGTGATAGATTAGTAGCAGTCTGTGGTTCCTTAACCATATTATTGCCATGATCACCACCAGTAAGAACACGGGTGGTGGATTCCAAATCCTTTAGCAGACGTTCTACTCTTATTTTGTCCAAGCTCACAATGCCTTTTCTCTTGGCATCATCATTTTTAATTAGGTTTTCCAGTCTGTCAAGTCTTCTAAAAATATTATTAAATTGTTTGTTCATTTGACCTTCAAGCTGTTTAAAAATAGTATCTGCAATAGTCTCAATGAGATTCCCCTCTGATTTGGAGTGGTAACTGTTTATATTGGGGAGTTCAGTCTGGGTGGAAATTGACATAGAATTTAAGTCCTCGTTATTTATGACTACGACATCACCCAGATGAGATTGTTCCTGCACAGATACATTATGTTGGATCAACTTGTGTTTCTTCCCCCTATTCCACATACTTTGTGGTGTTGGTTGGTTTACGCTCCTTAGTGGCTGCTTCCTTTTGTTATGTGTTAGTTTTACAGGGCCCCTCTTTCTCTTAGCTACAACGTTCTCAGACGCCTTAATAGTATCCTCTGTAGATGTTAATAACGGGGTAGGGTCAGGAGCTACATCTGAGGCTGTGTATGTAACAGTATTTTCATCGTCCAGAACAATGGGCACAGTAACAACAGGATGTGATGGTTTAACCACAATAACTTCCGGAATTACATGAGTGTTGGCGTTTAAACAACTCGTGGCATTTAGTTTGTTAATATTCATTGGACCCATAGAGAACCTCCTTTCAGTTTCAACAATCTCATTAAACGCGGTATCTATCAATGTCTCAAAGGATGATATCAATGATACAGAGGTCTCTAAGTCCTGAGTGAGTGCATCAGCAGTTGTACTAATGACATTGTGGTCACACATTATATTAACCAGATAGGGAACTGACCTTACGAGGGAAATGTTAGTGGGGTAGCCCGCCCGACCACTTAGACCTCTGAGGGCCTCAGAGGGCCCGCCCTTTGCCCAGGCTTCGCCCGGCGCCGTCCGCGCGCGTCCGCGACGCGGAGGGGACTCCCTGATTAAGTAGCGCCTCCGGGCGCGGAGCGTCAGGAAGTGGACCACAGGAAGTTGTCGCACTGCCCTCTGGGAGCTGTAGTCTCCAGCCGCTGCGATGGCGTGGAGCGGCGAGACCACAGCGTCAGGGCCCCAGGTGCGAGATGGTGTCCGGCGGCGAGATAGTCTCTAGTAGCTCCGTGTGGCAAATGAGCAGGTGAGCAAGTGATTTTCCTCCCCGCTCCACCGAGGGGACTCCCTGATTAAGTAGCGCCTCCGGGCGCGCAGCGTCAGGAAGTGGACCACAGGAAGTTGTCGCACTACCCTCTGGGAGCTGTAGTCTCCAGCCGCTGCGATGGCGTGGAGCGGCGAGACCACAGCGTCAGGGCCCCAGGTGCGAGATGGTGTCCGGCGGCGAGATAGTCTCTAGTAGCTCCGTGTGGCAAATGAGCAGGTGAGCAAGTGATTTTCCTCCCCGCTCCACCGAGGGGACTCCCTGATTAAGTAGCGCCTCCGGGCGCGCAGCGTCAGGAAGTGGACCACAGGAAGTTGTCGCACTGCCCTCTGGGAGCTGTAGTCTCCAGCCGCTGCGATGGCGTGGAGCGGCAAGACCACAGCGTCAGGGCGGCGAGATAGTCTCTAGTAGCTCCGTGTGGCAAATGAGCAGGTGAGCAAGTGATTTTCCTCCTTTGCCCAGTCAAGAATTCTTTGTTTGAACTTAGGGGCATATTATCAAGGACGGTGTTAAAAATGATCGCCGGTTTAGCAGCAGAAAACTGCTGCTAAAGTGGCAATAATGGGCTTGATAATATGCCCTTGAGAATTCCAATAGAGGTCCATGTTCTGGTGTGAGCATGGCTTCTATTGGAATTCTCCAGGGCATATTATCAAGCCCATTATCACCGCTTTAGCAGCAGTTTTCTGTCGCTAATCCGGCAATAATTTTAACGCCGTTCTTGAAAATATGCCCCCAAGTATCTTTTTTAAACTCAGAATCCTTCAGAAGGGCAAGACTACAGGCTGTATCCAGGAAGTTAATACTGAAGTCAAATAGGTTTACAGCGAGTAGAGCAGGATTTTTGAGTGGAAAAATCTCAGAGCAGTTTCAACTTTATTTTCTTACCAAGTACCGTCACTTCTTGGACTGATTGGCTTGGGTAATATGTCCCAGTGCTCCGAAGGTATTGAATGCCAGAATATTTCTAAGTCAAAACCTTTCTGAAATTGTTGGAGAAATCCAGTTGGACACAGCTAAGAGTCCCACAATCTGAGGGACACTTAGGGATAAGAAATCAATCCAGATGAATCCACCAAGAGGTCATGTCCAGGTCTAATTACAACTGGTCAGGAGGCACTCCATGAAAAAGGAGTATTGCAGCTTTATATCTCGATGTAGTCACATAGTCTGTCAGTCAACTGACCCATCGAGTCCACTTTGTTGTCCTGGGTGGGAGCAGGTACAGACTTTAAGGTTTCCTCATAATTCTTAAAGAGCAGGTAAAGGTAAATATTTTTGCACAGTTAATTAAAACTCACAATTTAAAATACATTGTTAAAAGAAAAAGTGGTTGCTGACAGAAATAAAAGTATAAGTATTAAAAGTTAAAATGATTCAGTGGTTCAACTTCTTCTGCATTCGGGCCGTAAGCTCGAAAAATGCCCTAGGACATGTTTCCGGCTATTGGGCAGGTATTTCGTTTTGTGCCTCCTTGATTCTCTTTTCCACTGCATCAAGAAATTTTGTGGTTCTGCAGTTTAATTGGATCTCGCTTGGGTTGAAGCACAGTTTAACTGCCTGTCGGCACGACCTGACCCCCTCCTGGTTCCATTTTACACGTAGTAGTGTTCTCCTTATGTCCATTAAGCTGGAACAAATACATATTATGTGGGTTAGGTCTTCAGGTCCTGCCCCGCAGAGACGGCAGGTTTGATCTTTATGGTTCCTTTCCCATGGCGCCAGATGAGGGAGGATCGGTAGTACGCCTAGTCGGAATTTTAAGAATTTCTCCTTTGTCTTTTGCTTGAAGCCGTGGTCTAAGTATGCTTGTGGTTTGAGGGTTTTATAGTCGTTTACGACTATCCAGCCATGGGCTCTTTTCGCCAGGGTTTCTTTGTCTTCAAGTAGCGATACTATTTTCGTTGTTTTTGTTACTTGCTTTTATAAGCTTTTATGATCTACTGAGCTGTTCCAGAGGCCGGTCAGTTCTAGGCTTTCTAGTGATTGCATCAAGTACTCTCTAGCATGTGATCGTTCACGTCTTTGCAGTTCAGTCCAGAGGTGGTTGTTTAGGGTGCCTGGCTCTCCGTTTCTGATCTTGTGCCAACATTTTATAAAGCTGCCCCTTCTTGCAACCGTTTGCTTTTGTATCCCAAATTCTAGATAAATTTGTACTGGTGAGACATAATGAGGAAGCTGAAAGAGTGACCTGTAGGTTTTGCCGATCCCTTTGTTTAGTGTCTGTGCATCCTTTCCTAGGGTTGATTCGCTCCCGTATGGTAATGTTGGTTGGAGATGAGCTCTCAGTACTTGTAGGAACGGATCGAGTGTGTGGTCTGGCAGAATCTTCTTAAGGGGTTTCATTGCGAGATAACTCATGGTTCCTTTTTGGTAAAGTGTCTCTAGTTGGGGTTTGAATGACCCTCTGCTGTCCACCAGAACACCCAAGTACTTGTAGCACATCACTTGGTCCAGTTTGTGGCCATCCAAGAACCAGCTGTTCTTCCTGGTCTTATTGGTGTTCACTGCCATGGTTCTTGTTTTTGTCAAGTTTATGGTTAGGCCGTTACGATGAGAAAATGAGCTGGTGGTGTTTATGAGATGTTGAAGGCCTGTTGGGGTGCGGCTTATTAGAACAAGGTCGTCGGCATAGAGGAGATTGGTCAGCGTGATGTCCCCCAACCGGGGCGTGTGCGAATTGGTTTTATCTAATTTCTCTGGGAGGTCTGCCAGGTAAAGGTTGAATAAGGTGGGGGCTAGGACGCACCCTTGTTTTAGGCCATTATAGGTGTTGATTCGCCTTGAGAGGTGTGTCCCTTTGCCCAGCTTGATCCTGACCCAGGTATTGGTGTGGAGTAGGATAAGTTGTTTCAAGAGCAGTTCTGGAATCCCCCATTTTTTAAAGTTTTTGCCATAGTTTGCCCCGGTCCACATGGTCAAACGCTGAACTATAGTCAATGAAGCATAGGAACAGTGAGGTTTTTCCTAGTTTTGCTGCGTCTCTTAGTAACGATAGAGCCATGATGTTGGTGGTTGTTCCCTGCCCTCTACAGAATCCTGTTTGGGTTGGTGGGATTATGTGCTCTGTCTCTGCCCACTGTGTCAGTTCTTCTAGTATTATGCCGGCATAGAACTTTGCCTCTATGTCCAAAAGGGCTATCAGCCGATAGTTGCCTGGGCTGCTCCTGTCTCCTTGCTTGTAAATTGGACTTATAATGGAGCCTTTCCAGGATTCCGGGCATGCTTCTAGTTCCAGTATGCTTGTAAAAAGTGGAACTAGTGTGTTGCTCCAGAACTCGATATCGTGCTTAAATATTGACGGTGGCATCCCATTAGGACCCGGGGCTCCCTCTGTTTTCCCCTTCTTTATTTGAGTTTTTAGCCGGGTCGCGGATATTTTGATGTCATAATCAGTGTTGGGTGTTGGGGTGCTGTTATCCTTTTCTTCCCTTGCCATCTTTTCATTGACTAGTGATCTTTTGCCTTCTGCTACGTTTCTGAGCCCTTTTTCTACCTTTGTTTCTGCTCTGTCCTCTTTGCTGTGGTCTCTTTTATTTGCTGACGAGGCTGTGGATGTATCTTCGTTTGGTTTGTTAAAATGATTATGCAGGTAGTCTGCCCAGGCTGGCTCTACTATGTATGAGCTTATCCCTTGGTGCCCTGGGTGTTGCAAGCTATGAATTGTTTTCCAAAAGTTGGTGCTGTTCTTTAGTTTGGAAGTGTGCTTTATTTTTGCCCATAGTTTGTCGTTCGCTTGCCTTTTGTTTTCCCAAATTGCTTTTTTTAAGCTTACTTTTAGACCATGTAGGGTGTGTTGTAGAGGTTCTTTTATAGGCTTTATTCGTAGTTGTTTTAGGGTGTGCTTTATGTCCCTCTTGAGGCTTTTTATCTCCGGTGTGGATGTCTTTCTTAGTGTGTTCATCAGGGGTTTGACTTTTGGTGTCCTTGATTTGGTGGCGTATTTTATCCCGAGGGACTTAGTGAACCCTTCCCAGGCCTCTATTTCGTTTGCAGCCATGTGGCCTTGCTGTAGTATCACCTGCACGTCGGTGAACAGAACTTCAATGTTATTTTGTTTAAGTCTGATGTGTTTGAAGTCTGTTGTGTACTCATTGCCTATAGTTGCACTGGGTTCGTTGGGGTTCTCACTAGGGGTTTTTAAAACGATTTCTTGCGGCAGGTGGTCGCTTTGATCACTGGCGCCTAGTTGGAATGATCTGATGCTGTCGAAGAAAGAGAGGGTTACAAATGTGTAGTCTAGTTAAGTGGAGGTTGTGGAAGTATGATAGGTCGATGCTGGAGGGGTATCTTATTTAAACCGGCCGTTCAGTGCCCTCAGGTTTAGTTGCTCTAAATCTTTTAATAATTGATTTGAGCACTTTGTTTGTTTGATCGCCTGCACTTGTGCTTGCGGTGGGATTCCCCAGGCTCTATTGAGTTCTTGTGCGAATTCCTCGTCCTCTGTGCTTCCAAATAGAAAGAGGTTAAAATCTCCTGCCAAGATTAGGTCGTCGGCGTCCCCCTCATCCAAGATTCTTGCTGTTTCCTTAACCAGCTCTCTTGCGCCCCTCTGCTTGTGTTTCGGGTGTATATAAGAGTTAATTATTACGAGGTGGTGGTCGTGCTTCATTGGGTTGATTGTAATGTCTGCCGCCTGTATCATGTTTGGGGCTATGGTTTTAGTTTTGATTTCCTTCATTGTGAATACTGAGGCAAGGATCGTCAATCCTCCTGAACTGTGTCCAAACGATGAGGACCTGGTTGCTGGGACAGTTTGCGTCGTATATCCTTCCAGGGCTATCTCGTCTGTTTCCCAGGTTTCTTGCAATAATATTATATCAAATGACCTTAGATATTTTAATGTTTCCTCATCTTCCAATTTGTCAGTCAGTCCGTTGATGTTCCAGATGCATATTCTAAGGGTGGTCATGTTTCCGAGTTCCCGGGGCTTTACTAGGCACTCTTGTCATTGCTCACCTTTGTTTGTTATTGTACGTAGTATTATACCTGAGTTCAAGGTTGGTGGTTTTGTTAGTCCTGCTTTCATGTGTAGAGGCCTCCCTAGGTGGTCCGGTGTCTGACTGAGTGCTCCTCTCAGTATTGATGTAGCTTTGGGACGTTGTTCTGTTGCGCTTTCGATTAAAAATGGTGTTGGGTAGAATGGTCTTCTTCCTGGTTCTAGTTTTATTCCCCACTGTGCAAATGTGTTCAATTTTCCTAATATGCGATCGACCAGGTCATTTGATGACCATGTTGTCTCAGTTGTTTCTGATTTATTCTGTGCCAGAGCCGGTTGAAATTCAAGTTCGAGTAGGTCAGTTGAGGAAATGCCCTCCAGGCCTTCAAGTGAGTTGATCAATTTTATTATGTTCCCTCTGTTTAGGACGTCCATTCTGCCTCTGGATTTGTACTCTGGGTGAAATTGTAGTATATCTGTCTTGTTGGATTGAGTAGCACATGGTTCTTTGGCTGCGGTTTGTGCGGGGTCGTTTATCCTGTTGGAAAGTTGGTCACAGTTGTGTTTTATTTTAACTGTTGTTTCCCTTGGTTTGCAGTGAGCCTGATCCTGCTCGGTCACCAGCGAGCTATTGTTTTGTGGTGTGGGGAAGTGACCCCTGAATGTGCTAAGTTCATCGGTCTTTTGATTAGGGCATATCCCCGATTGGTGTGGTTATCTCCTCCTTGTGCACAGAGTATTCAGTGATTTTTACTGATGCTTCTGTTGTATGTGGTTTATTAGACGTTCCAGAGGTCCTAGCAGGGGACCCATTTGTTCCCGAGGACAGTCTGTTGCCGTCAAAGGTGGGCTGTTTTATCGCCTTGTACTGGGGTACGGTCTCTTCTTAGTACTTCTTGATGATCAAGCTCCCTTGGTTGCCTTTCCTGTTCTTGGATGTTGACTGTCGTTTTCCTGTTCCTACCTTTCCTTTTTTGTTTTCGACGAGCTTGTGAATTTGTGGGCTCTACTGTGCGGTCAGTTTCAGAAGGTACAAAGGTTGCCTGAGGGTTTGTCGGTGATCGTTTTGCTTGTGAAGGACAGATCTTCTCATGTTGGGGCGGCTTGTTCTCTGGTTTTAGCAGTTTGCCATTTGGTTGCTGGTCTTTGTTCTCATGTCCCTCTGTATGTGGTCCTGTTGGAGCAGATGCCATCTTTGGTTTCAGGTCGTCCAAGAGGTTTTCTAGCATTGTTGGTAGCATATATAATTTGTTTATTATTAACAGTCACATTCTGTTTTTGCTGAAAGTTCTGCTGCTTCCTGTCCCCTTTTTATAAGGCCATTTAGATCACCTAGTTTACGTTCGATCCCGGCGGTGAACTCGGCTAATGTTTGTAGTACTGTTAGCTGCATGTCCAGTTTCTCTGATTGGTATTGAAGAGCTGTTGCAGAAAGTTGTATTGTATTTAATAGATTTGCCCAGAACGTGATGTGCGAGGTTTTACTCTCGTTCGCTGGTCTACTGGTACTTGAAGTGTTAGTGGGTTTTAAATTGTAAGCTGCCACTAAATCTTGCCACTCCTGTGTTGCTAGAAAGGTCATATCGTTGGCTGTGGTGTAGTGATTCTCTTTTTTTCTGGCTTTTGGGTGTGTTAAGTGTGTTGAAGCCGTCTATGATGCTCTGCTCTTTGGGAGCCGTTTGGAGGGCGTCTTGTGCGCCCATAAGCATTGATGGCGGTGTGCTTGTTGGTTGCGATATCGTTCCCACTCCATCCTGTTTGCCCAGGGCTTTTTGCTGCTGCGATCCAGTTGGTGAGTTGCACCTTCCGATTGTTCTTGCGGTATGGAAATCATAGAGGCGTTTAATACCTTGTTTGGTCTTAGCACACTTGGCGAGATGTCCTTTACTGGGGAGCTTTCTATTATTGTCCTTTCGATCAGAATCTGCGTGCTTTGGGGGCTATTTAGAGCAGTGTTTAGTGGGCTGCTAGACTCTGCAGGCCAATTTGTTATTGTGCGTGCTATTTCCTCTTTTTCATCCTTATTGGTTTTTTGCCCACTTTCGGTCGGAGCCTTCTGGTGGTAGGCAAGGTGGACGTCCGCCACCACAAGTTTTGGGACTCCCACTGCTTCCTCTGATTGTTGTGCTTGTAGGGGGGGATATTCTATCTTCCCAGGCTCCAGAGGAGTGGGTAGTAGTTCTAAATCCCCATTGTTTGTGAAAATTGCTGCTCCTGGGTTTTTTAAGAACGCAAATTTTGTGTATATTTTTGGTTGATAGGTGTGTAGAGATTTGCAAGCTGAGTCTCTATCTATAGTTATGAGATCTTCAGTTCTGGCTCCTTTTAGCCCTTTGGATGTTTTATTTAGTTTTGTTGCATTTTTGGGCCCCTTGTTTTTGTTGTAATGGTGCGTTCGGAAGACTCCGAGCCAGTAAACCAGAGGCAGCCCTTGTCGTCGATGGCTTCTTTGCTGGTGTTAGGTTTGTTTAAGCTTTCCTTTTCGCTTGCATTTATTATTTTGCAAAGATTGTCATCTGTAAGTGGTGGGGGAGCTCCAGTGTCTTTTATGACCCCCCTTTTTCGTCTAGTTGCTGGTTTTGTGAAGGACTTTCTAACTTTTCCTGATCTCATGATGGACCAGGGTCTGTGAGATGGGCTTTGTTGCTGCTCTCTTCCGCTCCGGCCCTCCAGCCCCGCCCCGCGCAAGCCTCTAGATCCGCTGCGCAGGAGAGAGTGCCGGACTGGGGTTAGGCAGACCTTGACGCTAATTGTGTCAGTCTAGGGTGAGTCTTTGATCTCAGAATGCTGTGGGTGGAGGGGAAGGGGGCTGTGAGACTGGGTGCCTGTTAAGTCCCTCTAGTCTTCCTCCTCAGACTACCTCCTCATGTGTCTCTGTCTCTATCTCTGTCCCTGTGATCACTGGAGGGGCGCACGAACTGGTGGGCTGGAGGCCAGGTCAGCGGTTCGTGTGCTGTGGTCGTGCTCTGTAGTCGCTTCCCCACTCACTCACTCTCTCTCATGAGGCTCAATACTTGGAGGTTAGGCTCTGGGGTCTGGTCATGAGGCTCGGGGTTTGAGTTTACAGTCTCGACCTCAGCCCCTGCTTGCAGTCTCACCCCCTGCCTCCGCACTACCCAGAGACAGCTCTCCCTCGCAGCTTTTTCCGTTAGCCTCCGCTTAAAGAGCAGGTATATTCCTTCTTCTGTTCTTCAACAGGTGCAAAAAGTGTTCTGAGTAGCTGTGGGGGAGGTACCGGCTTTGTAGGTTTCCCGAACCAGTGAGTGGTGGTAGTGCTTGGACACTCACTAGCAATGGAGCAAAGTTCCCAAGGGCACCCCTATCCACTTTTAGAGCACATCCCGTTGGCTCTATTGTAAACCATTTCAGAGTGCACTGGTCGAGGGGAAATATAAGATGTACAGGCCCTCTGCCTTGCAGGGAGATTGTGTGTCTAACCGAGGTGTGTTTTGGAAAATTAGCAATCCCCTCCTCTAAACCTACACATAACTGGTTATGTGTCTAGTGCCCCATCCCACTGGGCTGGTTACTAATTTGCTACCATTGGCCTAAAGAAAAAAGGCTTCCTTTTTCTTAGGAATCCGCTTACACTAAACTCTGTGTGGGCATTTTGGACCTGGCCCTCTCTGCATAGTCCCCGAAGATTTTTTGCCTTCCTCTACCTTACTTTGCTGAACCTGTTTATGTTGGCTTTCAGGGCTTTTTTTCTTTTAACCAGTGGTGAAGTGCTTGAGCTCTCCCTTGAAAATACTATAACACTGGCCTACACCTGATTGGTACCTTAATTTAATTTGTAAGTCCCTAATAAATGGTACTAATTCAACAGAGGACCAGTAAATGTAATGCTGCTACTGGGCAGCAGCACTCATTGTGCCATGCACTAATGTAGCCTTTTAAAACATGTCTCAGACATGCCACTGCAGCTGTAATGCAGTTGGAAACTGCCATTTTGGCCCGGCAAAATTAATCTTATGCTAGACCTAAACTTTTCTTTCATAATAATCATAAGTCAACTCTAAGGTAGGCCCCAGAGGCTCATAAGATAAGCTGCACAGTATTTAGAAAGGTATTCAGACAGAATATCGAGTTGGAAATTTTGACTTACACAAATATTGAGTAGGCAATATCGTGACACAGAAATATCGACAGCAAAAATATTGTGGTCAATAATACTGAATTTAAGGTAATAAACAGTTTTTAAAAATATAGAAGTCATTATCATTTTCAAAAATATAGTTGTTTAGAATATCTATTTTTTAATTAGTGTTATGTGTTATAGTTTTTATTCTAAATGTATGTGATGTATGTTTTTTGCATAAGTATTGTTTATGTTTTTAATATATGTGTTACATTTTTAGTAGTTATTAATTTTATTTTAATTACATTTAGCGTTTTTTAGCTCTGTGGCTGGTTGTAGTTTATAGGGGAATACGGAATCTGGTAAATTAATTATAACAAATAAATGATTATTATTTATTTAATTTAGGTTTTAGAGTGTTAATTGGGGGAAGTAATTTATTTGTAATTAATTAATAATTGCTTGTTAAATAATGTTAAATAACTAATAATTAATTCTGGTAATTGTGTAATTCTTTTTAGGTGTGGGTTGTGGGGTTTATAGGGTTAAAGGGTGGCAAGGGTGGGAAGTATTTTAATTTTTGATAATTAATAATTTGTTGTCAATTTATATTAATTATTTGATTGAAAATTAATTATGCAAATTGTGTAACTAAATTTAGGTGTGGGTTTTGTGGTTTAAAGGATTAAAGAGTGTGAAGTAACTTATGTTTAAATAATGAAAAAATAGTAGTTAATTAATATAATTTAATTGATTGTAAATTAATTATGTAAATTGCCAAAATTCATTTTAGGTGCAGGTCGTGGGGTTTATAGTGGCAAAGGGTGGGAAGCAATTTATGTTTAATCAATCAATAATTAGTTCTTAATTACTAGTGATGAATTAATTGCAAATTACTTATGGAAATTGTGTAATTAATTTTAGGTGTTGGTTGCGGGGTTTATAGAGGTAAAGGGTGAGAAGTAATTTATCTTTAATAATTAATTATTAATGTTGATTAATTAATTGACATTTAATTAAGGTAATTGTTTATATTTTTTATGTGTCTTTTAATTTTATAGGGGTAAAGGGTGGGGAGTAAATTAATTTTACTTTCTTTATAATAAGTTGTTAAATACTATTATTTTTTAAATTTAAAATACGTTTTTATTGTGTAATTACCTTTTCCAAAGTTAATCTTTTAGCTGTAGTTTGTGGGCATTGTGGGTTTAAAGTGTGGGAATAGTAATTTTTTGAATTTAAAATAGTTTTTTTAAATAATACTACTTCTTTATTTGGTAATTAATTATGTTAATTATGTAAGTGCATTAAAGAAATATGTGGGTTGTGAATTGTGTGGTGTTATGGGTAGGAAATAAAAAAGTAAACGTATGTAATAATTATTTATTGCAGCGAATATTAATATAGAATATTCTGCCAAATAAGCATGTATTATTTTGTGTCGTTATTTACATCTTATATTATATGAATGGTGACAAACATTTTCTGGTTGCAACACTTGTCATTTCAAAATGGCGCTGCCGAAAAGTAGCAATGTGCCGCCGATATACAGCCCGAAGCGTGTTGGGTAATATAAGTGATAGATAGGGAGTTTTACACTAAAAAATCAATACCAATTTTGAATTAACAAGACTGTAGTCTGCACATTTGGATAATAAAGCGGTGATAAATATGGGGCTAAAACATTATGGAGAACTAAACAAAAAACGGGCGGCAAGCAATAAATATAGAATTTGCAGCGGTCCGTTATTGCTATACAGATATCTTTTAACTAAATCTAAGTTACGCTAAGATTCAGTTTTCGTGTAATGTGTACACATTAAAGACAATTTAGAAGTCCGGATAATATAAAGAAATATAGACATTTCAAATTGGAGCTGCCACAAATGTGGATAGGCGCTCACGCTCTAAATCCAGGTGATTCTCGAAACAACTAATTAAGGGGCTATTTAAATGGTGGCTCGGCTTTCTACCTTCTCTTGATTGCAGAGGACGCAACGCCATGGAGCCGGCCAAAACCTGCTTTCAAAGTAAGTGATAATGGGACCCTAGGACGATATTTTATTTTAGGTAGCCTAGTTTATTTGTTTACGATACTCGAGGGCCCTATTGTTGGCAGTAATTAAACTTTAAATAGACATTGAATAACTGAATCATAGTGATGGCTTTTAGATTTAGTTTTGTGATTTCCACATGCCAATATTGTTAGTTCATGAGTCTGATTAAAAAGATTATAGAGACTCCAATATGGCGCTGCCAAAATATGGGTAGGCACTGTCAACCGACTTTTGGTTTCTAAGTTACTCTTGTGAGCTATTAGCAGCGGGCGATTTAAAATGGGGATTGGCATGTCTTTCCCCACATGTACAAGTACAAGATAGTGGGACCAAATGACTGTTTTTTAATCAGAGAAAGCCCGTTTGACCCTCGTTTATAAGATTTGTGGGCCTTATTGCTATTATACAGCACTTTTTTAAATAGATCAAATAGCACACATTTGTGTCTATACTAGTGTAAATTATGGGATATTGCGTTTGGCCATATTGTTAAAAGCCACTCCATATTTTTTTCTTCTACACAGTGGATTAGGAATGAAAACGATCATTCAGGACTGATTATCCGGTGCAAGAGTATTTTATCGCAACTGTCTTGCATATAAAAGACAGAGAACGCTTGTAAGGTATGCACTATGACCTCAGAGACTTGGTTTCATTCATATATGTACATATGATGTGCATTTTCAATGAATAGGGACCTACTGGCTATAAATGGACCTTTCTTTACATATTAGGCAATCTGAAATCAAGTTGGATGCCATTGGGGAGATACTTAAATACTTGTCAAAGATTAAAAACAACTATATTTTCTGGCTCACTTTCTGTTTCAAGGGTTACCCACTGGGGAAACTGTTATAGTATCATTGATGAGAAACCACTGGACTTTTAGAAAAGATAACAAAAAGATTTTCGCTGACCGAATATAATAATCTTTAGGCTGTGCAATTTGTAATGAACATAATGAGGTAGCAACAGTGGAATGTTATAGAAATGTACTTTCTCTAGGACAGTGTGGTGCATTATGGAATGCTTTATAAATATTGTATAATTATATGATATCTAAAATGATATGTTCCAATGTGTGAAATATTATATTTGTAAAATTGTTTTTAATTGTAAATAGTGTAAATGTATGTATAATAATTATTATATATGTATATGTGTTATTTGCTGCCCTGAAGAAGTCTGTGAAGGACGAAACGCGTTGGCTACAGTCTTTTATTTGAAGAAAAAATAAAGAAATAAAGAATTTACTGCAAACAACTCCACTGAATTGTTTTCGTCGATTTGGAATAAGCATTGTACATAACTGTTATTACTGATGAAATATTAGGGTATAATAGCAATTAGTGTGCTGGACCATTGTGTGCTGTACTTTGAGAAAAAGACAATTATTGTTTTAGGAGATTTAGGGGCTTTTGAATATCCGGTCCGTAACACCTAAATTCAAACAAAGAAGTACTAAGGATAGGTGTAATTGTGCTTGACCCCATTCCCCGTTCTTCTCTGCAATTGTATGTAATAATTAATATTTTTGTTTCTAAATACATTTTAATTAAAAATATTTATTTGTTTGAAAATTATTCTGTCTTTTATTTAATATATTATTTGTAGGTATTTGTCATATGCATTTAACATTATAATATATTGTTTTTATTTGTAATATTAAATGTATTTGTATTTTCATTTTTAACATATTTAAATATGTTTTTTGTAAATATTTTTGTTGTAAATATTTTGTTTGATTTTAATTTTGAACTGACTGGAGTGAGAACATTAATTGTTACCCCTCCGGAATCCAACACTTTCCCTACTGTTGCACTGATTGGAGTGGACTAGTAAATTTTATCCCACCACTATCCCACACTTTCTCTGCCGTTGCACTCACTGGATTGGGAATAGTAATTTTAACCCCTCTATTATCCAACACTTTCCCTACAGTTGCACTGATTTGAGTGGGAACAGTACTTTTTACCCTTCCGCAGTCCAACACTTTCCCTACTGTTACAATAATTGGAGAGGGAATAGTAAAATGAATCCCTCTGCAATCCACCAATTTCCCAACTATTGCACTGAATGGAGTGGGAATAGTAATATTTACCCCTCCGCTATCCAACACTTTCCCTACTGTTGCTCTGTTTGGAGTGGGAATAGAAATGTTTACCCCCTCGCTATCCAACACTTTCCCTACTGTTACACTTATTGGAGTGGGAATAGTAATTTTTACCCCTCTTCTATCCAACACTTTCCCTGTTGTTGCACTCACTGGAGTGGGAATAGTGCATTTTACCCTTCCGCTATCTAACACTTTCCCTACTGTTGTTCTTACTGAAGTGGGAATAGTAAATATTATTCCTCCACTATAAGGCTTGAGGCAAGAACAAATCCCAGGGTGGGCGCACCAACCTCAGAAGCAGACCAACAAAGTGGAGAAGGGCTCGAGACGTGGCAACTTTGGAAATCAGGCAGCCAAGAGCCTCCACTCGAAGCGATCAAGAAAACACTGGCTTGGGGGGTGCAGAAGACCTCACAGGCCTGCCGCAGTGCCAGCAATCACAGCTACCATGATCCACACGGAGCTTCAGAGGAACCCAACAGCCCGCCCCTATAGCACGGCAACCATGGCCCAGGGGGTTGTCGCAGTAGTGGAAATTGACCTGCGAATGTTGGAGCTGAGGAGGAACCCAACAGCCCACCCCTATATAAGCAGGTATGGCAAGCACGGCCCAGGGGATTGTCGCAGTAGTGGCAATTCATCCTGCGGACTTCACCAGTCCCTACCGAAACCAGCAGCACCATTCACAAGGTCCAAGAGATCGGCGCTGCAGGGGTGATCTGGTCTGTCTTCAGTAAGGGCAACAGTCGTGGAGGAGTCCATCCTTAAGCAACCGTCGGATAGGTAAGATTGACGAAGATTGTAATTTTGGAAGTTTTAATTTATTTATTTTTTCGATCAGGCTGACCCAGATTTAAGTTAGATGAACAATTTTGGCGTTGGAGGGAAAGGGCGGTGGGTGGCAAGGTTAATACAGGAATTTAAAAGCGATGAATATCCCCAGCCTGGAGCATCCTAGAGGAGCACCTCTACGGTGGCCATCTTTGTTCAAAGAGTGGAGTGGGAATAGTAAGTTTTACCTCTCTGCTATCCAACACTTTCTCTACTGTTACACTCACTGGAGTGGGAATAGAAATGTGTACCCCTCCACTATCCATCACTTTACCTATTGTTGCACTCACTGGCGTGGGAATTGCAATTTTAACCCCTCTGCTATCCAACAAAACAATAAAAATATGGATTCAAGTTCCATGTTGTGAGGCTGAGGCTGGAAGCACTGGTTTTACTGGAAAGCAGCTTCAAAGATGTACCATTGTTATGACCACCTGTGCTTGTTTCCTAGTTTTGACACAGGGCCTGGAACTTACTGATTAAGCTTGCGATATGCAGGATGAATAAAGAGTGTAAGGCTAATGTTTAAAGCTGTGGTCTCCGGGTTTAATGCTGCAATGATACCCTGCCTACAGGACATGACTCCCTGTCTGTTCCACTCAGGCCTCCGCTTTGATCTGCACAAGGGCAACAATGCTGGGCAGAGGCACAAAACATGCTCCAAAGACTTGACCAATTCCCTGCACCCCCTGCACAGAAGCTCTTCTGATGGGTGCCTCCAAAGGGGTGGCTGTTTAAAAAAAGTGCCACTCCCCCAGTCTAAGTGCCATGAACCTATGTTTTAGATACAGGGGATATGTACAGGCAAGATGTGATGTAAGCGAGGCCAACTGATAAGACTTGATTCTTGCCCATGCATGCTTGAGTTAGACAAGGTTCACTTTGTCTGAGTAGGAGCACAATTAGGTGTGTTTCTTGATGCTTATTTTAAAAGCTGCGTTACTTGGGTTAAGGATCCAGAGGTCACTTGCTGAAATCTTGGTCACATGTTGGTTTAGTGTAGTACTGAGTTTACCTAGGGAGATTCCGAAGCCGTCCGGCCTATTTTAGCTCTCATGACTTCCAATATTGGAGCTAGGCAAAGACCTGTCAATTTTTTAGAAAGTTTTTAAAGATTAACTTGAAGATCCATAGCTTTCAAAATGATGACGCTGCAATGCTTGACATAAGTGCCCCTAGAGTCGAAGTTGATCCCCAAGTATTTATATGATCCTCCTACTGAAAGTTCAGAGTTATTATATGACAAACCACCACCGCTATGGTGCTTCCTGCCAAGTATGACCACTTGGGTTTTCTTTAGGTTTACCTCCAGGTTGTTCATGGTGGTATAACTATATACTTTATTTAGCAGTCATGGCAGCGCAACTCGCGTAAGGCTGAAGAGGACAAGGTCATCTGCATACAGAAGATTGTTTAACTGAGCACCACCAATCTTGGAGGGATGACTATTTATTGCATCTAGCTCTGCTGAGAGGTTGACAATAAACAGATTAAAAAGCAGCGGAGCTGACACGCATCCCTGTTTGACTCCCCTTGTCATCATGATTTTTCGAGGTAGTTGTGTATCGGTACCAAGCTTGACTTGTATCAAGGTGTTGGTGTGTAGTTGGACTAGTGATTCGAGGATTTTAACCGGGATTCCCCATTTCGTTAGCTTGGCCCAAAGTTCCTTCCTTGAAACCCTGTGAAAGGCAGCTTCGAAATCAACAAAATAGCAGTAAACCACCTTGGATGAAACTATTGCTTTATCGATAAGTATTGATGGAGCCAGTAAATTGAACATGGTGCCCGATTTTGCAGTGAGGCATGTTTGGTTTTTTGGGATCAGTACTTTGAAGTCAGCCCAAGAGCTCAGTTCTTCAAATGGAATGCTCACAAAGTACTTCAGTAAGGCTATCAGCCTGTAGTTGTTTGAGGATGAGTGAGAGCCAGACTTGTAAATTGGATGAATTATTGCCCGTCGCTAAGAGTCAGGTATGATTGTTCTCCTTAGCGAGTAATTGAAAAGGATTACTAGCTGTTTTGACCAGAGAGAAATGTTTAATTTAAACAAGGCCTGTCGCTCCATCTGATCTTGCTTTGGCTAGTATTTTAGCCAGCCTTGTTTGGGTGATAGAGATGTTCTCGCTTATATGTTGCTGCATCTCTTGTAAGCAATCTTGCGGCTTCTTAGAGGCATATTTAATCAGTATGGCGTTGTTGATTGATGTCGATTCTACTCCTCCTTTGGCCCGGAAATGACCTGTAAAAATGTTTTATCCATTGTACCTCTGAGATGTTTGCACTCCCCTGGCTGGTGTTTCCGTTGGATTGCCTGTTCACTAGCACCCAGAATTTTCTTGAGTTCTGGTTTTCACTTTCCCCAAATTTACTTAAAATTCAGGAACAAATATTTGTCCAATCAGCTGTTGGAGAGGCTTTCAACTGGAAATAACCTGAAGTAAGTAGTAGGCCTTCCTTCATAATATTTATACTGATGTCGTCATTCCATCTTAAACGTTTTAGGTTTTCAAAATGAGCTCTCCTGTGTGTGATTGTGTGTGTTTGTGTCAGAGTCATGAAAGGCTGAGTTTAGGGTAACAGTAGCAACTTGTGGGCAGTGATCACTCTCGGATTGTACTATGTAACTGTAAATTTCTAGGTTTTGAAGCAAGTCTAAATTACAGATGGTATAATCTAAGTAAGAATGTTTTCGGCTGTTTGTCCTGTGAAATTCTGCCATTCATTACAATAAAACGGGCGCTAGAAAGCTGCAACACACAGTGTTCCCCCAAGCCACAAAGTGATTGAAGTTTGGGTTTGACCTGTTCCTTCAGTACCGGCGGAGGAAATGGCAGGAGACTTTCTAAATCCACCAGGGTTCCCTGAAAAAAGGGTGGCGTGAAAGTCCCCGGTAAGCAGACCGTTTGCGTGAGGGAAATCCCCAGCCAAGGCGCACAGAACTGTGAGAAGCCGATTTAAGTGAGACCTTTTGTTCGAGCACTCGGATTAATGTAGACATTGAGAAGCAAAAGAGGATGCTTTTGTCTCCACAAATTAGTTTTAACTCCAAGCAGCCAGTCCTTGTCGAGGTATAATGTCTCAATTGGGCTTTTTAGGCTGCAAGAGATATAAATGGACAGGCCCCCCTTAGGCTGTCCATAATTGCAATGCCTTACAACTGGTTTCCAGTATTCGATGTATCCTTTTAAGGGGCAATTTTGAGTGGCCCATGTTTCCTGGAAGGCTAGTAGGTCATGTCTAATAATTAAGTATCGTTATGTTATGTTGAAGGCCACTAAGATTCCAGGACCATAGAGATGAGGAAGACTGTGACTGCAAGTTGGTAAGAGTTACAGGAAACAAACGTGGGATCACACTGCTTCACGTCCCACCAGGTTCGCCCCTAAGCATTATGGAGGATGCAGTTCATCAAGCGTGTGTTTCACCAGGTTGGCGCAGATCAACGCTGTCCATCTCTAAACACGTGTTTCTGCCTTTTAAACAGGAAACAAATGTGGGATCACACTGCTTCACCTCCCAGCGGGTTCGCCCCTAAGCATTATGGAGGATGCAGTTCATCAAGCGAGTGTACTTGAACAAAAGTTCTTTCGAGTGTTTCACCAGGTTGGTGCAGATCAATGCTGGCCATCTTTAAACACGTGTTTCTGGATTATTATCCGTCATCAGTAGAGATTAGGCATGAAAATATTTGGGGTTGCTGAGCAGGCTGTCAAAGTCATCTCGGGTCACAATACCTCTCCAGGTGCGTAGGTGCCTCTCCACAAGCTCGTCACCTCAAAGCGGCTCGATGGAGCTGTGATTGTATATCAGAAGATCTCAGGTTGTTAGCAGCATACCCCTGTACCATGGCATGCACAGATGAAAGTTCAACATTTCAGGTGCTGTCACAATCTTTTCCTTGGAAATATCACTTTCTAAGTGTGTTGTTATCTATTCTGTGCATAGCTAGATGACAAAGTTCCCAAACAACAGCTGCCTTTGTGTGTTTTGTCTAGGTGCTAAGGCCTGACCAGAACAAAATAACAAGGGGCATTGTTATTTGACCATATCTACGGTGTGCAGACTAAATCCCAGGAATTGACAGAATACAAAAACAGCATCAGGTTCTGTGTGAAAGTACAGTGTGGCACAAAGCAAAATATGTTTTTATAGTAACATTTGCAATGCAGAGGGCAGTCTGCAACTTGCTCATGCTCAGATAGGGAAAACGACAATGGGCCTGTACGGGATATATAACAAAAGGAGCTACAGGGCTTGTGATGCAGAATCCTGCATCAGTGTTGAGGAGGCAGTACATTGCAAAGACCTGCAATGAAGATGTGTCACGCAAAAACTCTGATACAGAGTTTTTAGGATGTGGTTCATCGATTCAACTAGGACAACAGCTAGGCTGGCAGGAAACCTTCAGGCCCAATTCCAAGGGACCAGTAGTGGGGTGGCACCACTTGGGAGGGCAGGATTCACAGCTGGCAGAGTCCAGGTCCTGGCGTTCAAAGTTGTTTGAGCCTGTTCTGTCCCTGAGGCTCTGATCAAGCGGTCAGCCAACTAGCCCTTGCTGTCAATCTGGTGGTCCTAGTGGTCCTGGGTTCAAGATGCAGGTCCAGTCCTTTTCACTCAGGCAGGCAGGAGGGCAACCGAGTAGGGCAACAGAGTGCCAGTCCGTCCTCCAGAAAAGCAGCACAGCAGGCCTTCATCGGACTCTGCCACTAAATGTTGACTCTCGAATCAGGGATCTGCCCTAACCTCTGTATAGCATGGGGTCAGACCCAGAAAACAGTGCTGGCAGGAATCTGCACTTTTTTGCCAGAGCAACCAGCCTTCGGGATTTATGCTGGAAACATTAAAAGAGGAATTTCTCAACAGGGCTTGTAAATCAGTAAGGGAAGTACTGGTGTAATTATTTCAATGGGGATATTCACACAAATCAGGAAATGAAGGAGCATTTAATTTCTTAGAAGTAGCCAATCCAAAGCAGGTGGTTTGTGAAATATAAGCATTCAGAAACAATATATGGTTCGGGATGAGCCATGCACGATGCAAAGCCTCGATGCCTTGCACTTGCCAACCTTTAGAACTCCAAAAAGATTTAAGATCACCAGTATATTTCCACAGTTCATAGCCCCCAACAGCCAACTGGTCAATAAAGGACTTCAAATTCAGTAACTATGTGTGGGTATGTCTAACCTTGGAAGAGTACCCCGCCGTAACCTTAAAATAAAATGCATCAGGGTTTGATTGATCAAAATCAGTAAGATATGAAAACTTTTTTAAAAGAGTTTTAGAGCTGCCTTCCACAGGTGCGGGACAATGTTCCCACTGTGTGTGGTTAACGACATTTCTATATGTATTTGCTTTATGCAAAAAGTGATTTCCAAAATGCTGGTAACAGAATAAATCACCATAGTTAGCAGAATCTAGATGCAAATCTTCAGCATCCAAGGCAGCATAATGTTTCAAATCAGAAAACAAAGCCTCTACGGCCTGGATGTCCCAATCATCAGAGCAAACATTTTGTTTAACCTCTGTGGGACTATGAATCTGGAACTTTACAGCATCCCATACAATCCCATCTAAAACGGGCCAAGCAGTTATATTCACAAATGTCTGGTCTCTATTCATGATGTGCGAAGAGGAGTGGGGGGCCAAAGTTCTATCAATTAGTCTAATTGAAGTTCTTTCTTGAACCTAGTGCCAATTCACAAAACAAAAAAAATATACCACAAATTAGATGGTTATGAATACAAAAATTGAAAAGAGCACCAGCCAAATGTAAGTTCAAGGGGGAATCAAAAAATGTTTTTTAAAACAGGTAGCAAAAATTAAAACTTTGAAGCAGACTTTGATGTGGTCGAGCCAGTGTCAAAAGAAAAGCGCGATTGATTAGCCACACGGTCTCCAAATCAGGCATAGACAAGTCAGTGGGGTAAGTATAGTCAGTATCATTAAGAGGATCGCCACCAGGTGGATTCAATAAAGGATTCGCAATTGTATTCATCTCAATGGCAACATCAGGCCCGATGGCAGGATCCGGGGACAAAACATAGTGTCTCACCATTGCTGGACACGAGACCACAGGTGCCATACTAAAAAGAATCAGCCACTGTGTGTAATTTGACATTGTCAATGGAGATGTACCTGTTCCCCTTTAGCCCAGGAAGAAGAGGTACATTTATTGTTCTTGTACCCTGTACGCCAAGCAGGGGAACTGGAGCTCGATAGGATGGACCAAGTTCCTTCTTGTTCTCGACCTTCTCTCGGACCAGTTCTCCGACTTTGGGTAGCCAGCTGACTACCGGAATCTGCAACGCAGCATCAGATGTGGAGGGCAAATGTTCCTTTGCAAGACTGTCTCTGGTCTTTTGTAGGTTTTGTAAAATATTAGAATGTTCATCTACGTCAAATGATGCGGCAGCCACCATATCTAGACCCTCAAGGTCCAGAACAAACATTTTGATGCCAAAGAGCATTTCGTATGGGGTCCGCCCACCCAGAGACCTTCTAGGGAGATTATTTAGTGCACGGTGGACGCTATTGAGGTGTGTTAGCCAGTCTCGGCCAGTACCTAATACATTAGCTGTCAAGGATTGCTTTAAGTCATAGTTCATTCGCTCCACAACACTATTACCCTCAGGCCAGTATGGAGACAAAAATTTGACCTGGACCCCCACTCATGGCATTCTTGTATGCCTTAGAGGCAAATGCTGGACCCTGGTCCAAATGGAAGGTACCATATGCAAAAATTCCCACAAAGACACGCAAATCTCTTACGAAAGTTCTGGAATCAGCACTGCGTTGGGGCCACAACCACACAAAGCGTGTGCGGGAATCAACTGGTACTAAGATGTACTTATACGCAGTATCAGATGAGAAAGGACCACAGTGATCTAAATAAACACACGCAAGTGGTTTATTAGATATGTACAGCTGAGTTTGGGGCGGGCGTGCAGCAGTAGAAGGCTTAATATGCTTACCAATGCCACATTGAAGGACATAATCACACGTCTGTTTGTACAAACCCCGCCACCCATATCGTTGCTGTAGAAGAGATACAGTAGCCGACACGCCGGCATGCGATGAGGTCATCCCAGCGTGGGCTGCTGTAATCAAAGTCGGCCTGCGGTCCGTGTTGGGTATCAACCTGTCACCAACGTCGTTAATTCTCACATAAGGAACTTTATCAGGACTAAAATGATAAGAGCTGCCAAGATGTCATCATCAATGTTACTTTTGGAACTTGTAACTGCTGCTACTGCATATGTTGCAACTGCTGTCTTAGTGGCTTCATCCGGAAGCCAATTGCCAACAGCGTGAACTCCAACAGAGTATGAATTACAAAAACAAGTGGCAGCCGTTCTTTAAGCTCAGCCACTCAAACCCAGAACATTTTATGTTTTATTGTGTGCCCCTTGGAGTCACGATAATCATTTTGAGTCCAAAAGGGTAGATTGTCATTGTATGATTGAACACCGTAGTAAGAGCCACTTACGATAAGAATAGTCACACTGGGATCAGCGTACTCCAATGCAAGCATCAGACCCCGAAGTCCCCGAAGTCCTGCCAACTGGACGGTACAGTCCCCTAATGTCTGTGTAAGCATGACATTGGACTTGAATTCACCATCCACCATAGTACCTACCACAATTGTGCAGGCCGAAGAATATGCGTGCTTTGAACCCGTAGCCGCTTGTGCGCTTCCGTCAGTGTAAATGATACAACGGAAATCCTCAAATGGGCGCATGGTCAGAGGAGCAGGATGAATGAATTCATACTGCAAGTACTCCTGAGACTGCAGGGAGGAATCAAAAATGAATGTGACATCCGGAGATGTCAAGGACGTGGCCCATTGTATCCACTGCGGGTGCAAGGCTTTGGAATTTGGTACACTGGCTTTTGTCACTGCTTCCAAGGCAGGATACAGAGTAACTACCAAAATGCAATTTCCCTGCAACAGTGCAACTTCCTTAAGAATCGCCATTTGCACTGCTGTCAAAACTTTTTCCACAGTGGAACACCGCATCTCAGCCGAAGTGTACAAGTGTGACTTGTAAGAGATAGGGACTGTGTCACCCTCATTAAAAGTGAGGTACTTGAAACCCACTGCCCCAAGCACGATTCTTATCACTAGGTTGGTGTGGTTCTCACGAGTCAACAAGAATTTAGATTCTAGAAGATCAGCCTGCAAAGATTGCAAGATGGCTGAATGTTGAGGCAAATGAAATGGTGGTGTGGCACACCGAGAGTTTAGAGCGTAATCCAATGGTAAACCAAAAAAGATTTTTGTTACTTTTTAGGGCGCCTCAAGAATGTTTCTCTTCCGGCTGGTAGAGAATGGGTTGAATACTATAACATAGGGGGCGTGGGAACTCCCACGCTGGATCTAGAGGAGCACCAGAAGGTCTTAGCCTTAAGAATATCAAGCTTTTACTCAGGTTTGAAGCTTTGAATTTTATTGTTCCATTAAAGTCCAAGTAGTTGTATATTATAAGTCATATAAACCACTGTGGATGTGTCATTGGTGTCAACATTTAAATTTCAAGTTGTGGTTGATCCCGTAATTAATCCCAATGCATTTCGGGACATAGCGTCCCTTCATCAGGGGATCTAAGAGGAGATAAACATCGTATTAGAGGGGGGGCAGGGAAGAAAATCTCATCTCTACATTCATAAGCGGAAAGGAAAAGTAAGTGCTTCCCCTTGTGACATGGCGTGTGACATCACCGGTCCAAAACGTGAGCAGACTGTAAATCAAATCCGAGTGAAAGGTTGTGATCGTGCTGATTATACGTAAAAAATCAAAGGGTGGTATAACTAATCGTTAGTGAAAATCGGCGCAAAAACGTGAAGCTAAAGAATACCGAACATGCTGTTAATGCAAGGTAAACGACTTGGTGATGTGACTGACCGTAGGTAATTCGGCGGATGACATGAAAAAATGGGTCCTGAAAGGCAATTTGGCTGGTGGACTGACCGAGCGTTAGTGAGAACCGACATATAGTGGTGTTAGCATTTAATGAATCGGTAACATGCGTGTTAAGCGCTAATGTCAATACTCGGCAAATGATAAATGAAAAACCACTATAGTGCAAAATGATTCAAGCAGTGCATAAAAACTGATGTGAAGTTCCTGGTAAAAACTCACCCGTAACCAGGCGTTCTACAAGTGATCTAGCGTTTCCGCGTTCAGGTCGAAAAGTGGAAACAGCGGCATGCAGGGCGGGTAATAACATAAACAACGGACTCACGGGGAAGGTTCGTGCACCTGACATAAACAAAGGACTAAAAATAATAACATATCAAACAAACTTACGGGAAACATTCTTTCTGATGAACATAGACAAAAGGTTCAACCTTGGGTTAATTCATATTACAAGTGTGGAAGGCCACATGAGTGAAAACAATGTAGAAACAATAAATATTGTATCAACGAAGTGAATGAAATGTGATAAGAATGTAGATTGAACAAGGTTTACAAATGACAATGAAGGTAGTCAAATGATGAATATCCATAAAGTGGATCAGATGAAAAACACAACGATAGTAAAGAATAGAAAGGGTAGAAAACAATGGAGGAAAAAAATAGAAAGGGTAGAAAACAATGGAGGAAAAAAGATATTGGTGAAAATATTAGAAGAAATGTTAGAAAAGAGAGTGATGTCAATCTGCGAAATTCAGTAGAATAAAAGAGCATAATAGACATAAGGAAAAAATATAAAAGAAGAATATGATTATAAGAAACAACTATATTCTGTACGTTCATTCAGTCCGAAAGGCTGGCAAGAGTCCAGTAATTTCATCCAGGTTAGTTCTCGTTGCAACAATCTCTTGTGATTATCAACCCCCGGTCTCATGGGGACAACCTCCAGTGCAAGGAATCTCAGCTGGCTTATGTTGTGTGAAGCTGATGTAAAGTGTGCCGCCAAAGGGGATTTCAGGTTCTTCGTTCTAATGGTACTTTTGTGTTCCGTTAAACGGATTTTCAATTTTCTCTCAGTCTTTCCCACGTATGGTAAGCCACATGGGCATTTTAGCAGATACACCAAATTCATAGAGTCACATGTGGCATTGGTTTTGAGGTGTATTGTCTTTCCGGTGCGTGGGTGATTGATGGAATTGCCTCTGATTATATTGTGGCAGTGACTGCAATTGTGGCCTGGTTTAGTTCCAGAAAAAGTTTCAGCTCTTTGTGGTGAGGTATGTTCTAGCATATTTTTCAAATTCTTCGCTCTTTGGTAGGCGAACAAGGGAATGCAGTTGAAAATTCCCTGGAAATCAGGTTCTAATTGTACCATTGACCAATTGTGTAAAAGAATTTTTTTGATGTTTGGGCTGTTTGAAGAATATTTAGACACAAATACCGGTCTCTCAAGTTTTTTCTGACGGGTACTCAACGTTAAAAGTTCATCTCTGGTTTTCATCTTTACACGTTCTTGAGCAGCAGATAGAATCGTGTCAGGGTATTTTCTGTCTCTGTATTTGTGTATGATGTTAGATTCAAATTTAAGATAGTCTTGTGGATCTGAACAGATTCTTTTGGCCCGTAGTAGTTGGGAATACGGTAAATGTTTCTTCAAAGAAGTTGGATGACAACTGGTATACAGCAAGGCATTGTTGCGGTCCGTTTCTTTGGTGTACAAACTGGTTTTCAAACTGCCGTTGTCAATGGTAACAAGAATGTCTAGAAAAGGCAAGCTGTTGAGATCAATATGGTGAGTAAACTGTATGTGATCATCTACCTGATTTAGGTAGGTAAGAAACTCAAGGATCTCTTCTGGGAAACCAGACCAAATTAAAAAAATATCGTCTATGTATCTCCAGTAGGTCAGAATTTTGCTGCACCATTGGGGATTTTCCAAGATGTTATCAATTTCTAGCCGATGCATGAACAAATTAGCGTAGCTGGGCGCTGCGCAATTTCCCATCGCTGTTCCGACTATTTGAAGAAAGAAATCGTTGTTCCAACAAAAATAACTGTGATATAGCATGAAATGCATCAGTTCCAAAATGAGAACTTTGAGATCTTCGTCTATTGGGTGAGATAGTAAAAAAGATTCCAACGCGTCGATACCTCTGTTGTGAGGTATGGATGTATATAATGCGCATACATCAATCGTAACTAAAGTGTATTTGATGTTAGGATTCAAGATCACTTTGTTCACTTTGTTCAAAAAATCTGTGGAATCACGTATGTAAGTTGACATCTGTTTGACAATGGGTTGAAGGTACATGTCCACGAATTTCCCAATGGGTTCATGGATCGAAGTTTTGGTCGAGACAATGGGTCTGAATGGTGGTTGTTGTAGACTCTTATGAATTTTAGGCAGCATGTGAATGCTGGGACATTTTGGGTTGAGTTGAACCAAATATTTCAAGTCTTTTTGAGAAAGGGTTCCCATTAGTAGAGCTTTGTCAAGAATGGCTTTCAAAATTTTTACGAACGCTTCTATGGGGTCTGAGATCAATTTCATGTACAGTTGCTCATCACTTACGTGAGCTGTTACACTGTGATGGTAATAGTCATGGTCCAAAATCACTAGGGCTCCCCCTTTATCAGCTCTACAACATGTAATGTTTTGGTTGTTGGTGATTTCACGTAAAGCTCTGTAGTCTTTGGAACTGAAGTTTTTTATTTTGGGTGGGATCTTTTTGTGATGATCTTGTAGTGCCTTAAGGGTTATTGTTTCATATGAATCCAATATTTTGTGACTGACAGGGGCCACGAACTGGCTCTTGCCTTTCAAATCTTTACATGCGTGTTGAATGCTTGGACCAGTAGGAGGATTCACATTAGTGAAGAAATGACGTAATCGTAGGTTTCGCATGAACTTATAGAAACTAATTTCAGTCTCTAGTTCATTGGAATGGTATATCGGGACGAAAGAGGTCCCTTTTTGTAGTACCTTCATCTGGTTGGTCGATAATTCCGTTCGTGATATATTTATGACAAGGTTGTTTTGCTCCTGGTTGCTTGAGCTATCGACGTGATTGTATTGTCTGTGGCGGATTCTACCCCGCCTGAGCCTGCGTGGATAGCTGGGCCTTTCTCCAAAAAATGCACACCAGAAGTGGTGGGAATAGTTTGCGGGATGTTTGCCTCTGGATGAACCACTGTCTGTGATCTAGTGATATCCGTTTGTTGGGTCGTTCTGGATGGTTTGGTCTGTGCTGGGCCTCGTCATTGGTAGGAGGATCCGTCGGATGAAGTTTCATCAGATGATTGATTTGTAGACGATCTTTGTTGTCTGCGTTGGGCGTAGACTTCAGCCCAACTATACACTTCCCCCAACTTGTAGTCCATCGTGTCTCTTTTGTATTTCCTTATTTTCCTGTCGTTGATCTCTTTAGTATATTTATCCAGTTGGATATTGATGTCATGTAGAGCTTTATCCAGTTCATCCGTATTCATGTTTTTTTCAAGATTGTTGTGTATTTGACCTATTTCTTTTTCAAGATCAGAAATGACCTTGGAAAGTTCTTCCACAATCAAGAGAATTAAGTCGAGGGAACAACGATTTAAAATGGCGTACCATCGTTCTGAGAACTTCGGGTTGTTCCTGCAGAGAGTCGGTTTAAGGGCAATGCGTAATCCTCTAGGGATGCGCTGATCTTTGTGGTATCTGATCAGGGTTCCAGCGTGTAGGCGCTGGTTGATAATCCTCTTGGACATGTACAGTAGTTGTCTCAACATACTCGGGTTAGAGAAGGTGCTGGTAGAAGTAGGGTCCACCTCCTTTACGAGTGAATAAATCCTTTTGGTTTCTTCAATGTCAAAACCAAAAGTGTCTGCGCGGTTTGCTGTTATGTTAGAAATTTCTTCGTACGACATGTTTTAGTAGGGTGCACCCACTAGGTAGCCAGAAATTGTATCCAAATGAAATGGTGGTGTGGCACACCGAGAGTTTAGAGCGTAATCCAATGGTAAACCAAAAAAGATTTTTGTTACTTTTTAGGGCGCCTCAAGAATGTTTCTCTTCCGGCTGGTAGAGAATGGGTTGAATACTATAACATAGGGGGCGTGGGAACTCCCACGCTGGATCTAGAGGAGCACCAGAAGGTCTTAGCCTTAAGAATATCAAGCTTTTACTCAGGTTTGAAGCTTTGAATTTTATTGTTCCATTAAAGTCCAAGTAGTTGTATATTATAAGTCATATAAACCACTGTGGATGTGTCATTGGTGTCAACATTTAAATTTCAAGTTGTGGTTGATCCCGTAATTAATCCCAATGCATTTCGGGACATAGCGTCCCTTCATCAGGGGATCTAAGAGGAGATAAACATCGTATTAGAGGGGGGGCAGGGAAGAAAATCTCATCTCTACATTCATAAGCGGAAAGGAAAAGTAAGTGCTTCCCCTTGTGACATGGCGTGTGACATCACCGGTCCAAAACGTGAGCAGACTGTAAATCAAATCCGAGTGAAAGGTTGTGATCGTGCTGATTATACGTAAAAAATCAAAGGGTGGTATAACTAATCGTTAGTGAAAATCGGCGCAAAAACGTGAAGCTAAAGAATACCGAACATGCTGTTAATGCAAGGTAAACGACTTGGTGATGTGACTGACCGTAGGTAATTCGGCGGATGACATGAAAAAATGGGTCCTGAAAGGCAATTTGGCTGGTGGACTGACCGAGCGTTAGTGAGAACCGACATATAGTGGTGTTAGCATTTAATGAATCGGTAACATGCGTGTTAAGCGCTAATGTCAATACTCGGCAAATGATAAATGAAAAACCACTATAGTGCAAAATGATTCAAGCAGTGCATAAAAACTGATGTGAAGTTCCTGGTAAAAACTCACCCGTAACCAGGCGTTCTACAAGTGATCTAGCGTTTCCGCGTTCAGGTCGAAAAGTGGAAACAGCGGCATGCAGGGCGGGTAATAACATAAACAACGGACTCACGGGGAAGGTTCGTGCACCTGACATAAACAAAGGACTAAAAATAATACATATCAAACAAACTTACGGGAAACATTCTTTCTGATGAACATAGACAAAAGGTTCAACCTTGGGTTAATTCATATTACAAGTGTGGAAGGCCACATGAGTGAAAACAATGTAGAAACAATAAATATTGTATCAACGAAGTGAATGAAATGTGATAAAAATGTAGATTGAACAAGGTTTACAAATGACAATGAAGGTAGTCAAATGATGAATATCCATAAAGTGGATCAGATGAAAAACACAACGATAGTAAAGAATAGAAAGGGTAGAAAACAATGGAGGAAAAAAATAGAAAGGGTAGAAAACAATGGAGGAAAAAAGATATTGGTGAAAATATTAGAAGAAATGTTAGAAAAGAGAGTGATGTCAATCTGCGAAATTCAGTAGAATAAAAGAGCATAATAGACATAAGGAAAAAATATAAAAGAAGAATATGATTATAAGAAACAACTATATTCTGTACGTTCATTCAGTCCGAAAGGCTGGCAAGAGTCCAGTAATTTCATCCAGGTTAGTTCTCGTTGCAACAATCTCTTGTGATTATCAACCCCCGGTCTCATGGGGACAACCTCCAGTGCAAGGAATCTCAGCTGGCTGATGTTGTGTGAAGCTGATGTAAAGTGTGCCGCCAAAGGGGATTTCAGGTTCTTCGTTCTAATGGTACTTTTGTGTTCCGTTAAACGGATTTTCAATTTTCTCTCAGTCTTTCCCACGTATGGTAAGCCACATGGGCATTTTAGTAGATACACCAAATTCATAGAGTCACATGTGGCATTGGTTTTGAGGTGTATTGTCTTTCCGGTGCGTGGGTGATTGATGGAATTGCCTCTGATTATATTGTGGCAGTGACTGCAATTGTGGCATGGTTTAGTTCCAGAAAAAGTTTCAGCTCTTTGTGGTGAGGTATGTTCTAGCATATTTTTCAAATTCTTCGCTCTTTGGTAGGCGAACAAGGGAATGCAGTTGAAAATTCCCTGGAAATCAGGTTCTAATTGTACCATTGACCAATTGTGTAAAAGAATTTTTTTTGATGTTTGGGCTGTTTGAAGAATATTTAGACACAAATACCGGTCTCTCAAGTTTTTTCTGACGGGTACTCAACGTTAAAAGTTCATCTCTGGTTTTCATCTTTACACGTTCTTGAGCAGCAGATAGAATCGTGTCAGGGTATTTTCTGTCTCTGTATTTGTGTATGATGTTAGATTCAAATTTAAGATAGTCTTGTGGATCTGAACAGATTCTTTTGGCCCGTAGTAGTTGGGAATACGGTAAATGTTTCTTCAAAGAAGTTGGATGACAACTGGTATACAGCAAGGCATTGTTGCGGTCCGTTTCTTTGGTGTACAAACTGGTTTTCAAACTGCCGTTGTCAATGGTAACAAGAATGTCTAGAAAAGGCAAGCTGTTGAGATCAATATGGTGAGTAAACTGTATGTGATCATCTACCTGATTTAGGTAGGTAAGAAACTCAAGGATCTCTTCTGGGAAACCAGACCAAATTAAAAAAATATCGTCTATGTATCTCCAGTAGGTCAGAATTTTGCTGCACCATTGGGGATTTTCCAAGATGTTATCAATTTCTAGCCGATGCATGAACAAATTAGCGTAGCTGGGCGCTGCGCAATTTCCCATCGCTGTTCCGACTATTTGAAGAAAGAAATCGTTGTTCCAACAAAAATAACTGTGATATAGCATGAAATGCATCAGTTCCAAAATGAGAACTTTGAGATCTTCGTCTATTGGGTGAGATAGTAAAAAAGATTCCAACGCGTCGATACCTCTGTTGTGAGGTTTCTATAAGTTCATGCGAAACCTACGATTACGCCATTTCTTCACTAATGTGAATCCTCCTACTGGTCCAAGCATTCAACACGCATGTAAAGATTTGAAAGGCAAGAGCCAGTTCGTGGCCCCTGTCAGTCACAAAATATTGGATTCATATGAAACAATAACCCTTAAGGCACTACAAGATCATCACAAAAAGATCCCACCCAAAATAAAAAACTTCAGTTCCAAAGACTACAGAGCTTTACGTGAAATCACCAACAACCAAAACATTACATGTTGTAGAGCTGATAAAGGGGGAGCCCTAGTGATTTTGGACCATGACTATTACCATCACAGTGTAACAGCTCACGTAAGTGATGAGCAACTGTACATGAAATTGATCTCAGACCCCACAGAAGCGTTCGTAAAAATTTTGAAAGCCATTCTTGACAAAGCTCTACTAATGGGAACCCTTTCTCAAAAAGACTTGAAATATTTGGTTCAACTCAACCCAAAATGTCCCAGCATTCACATGCTGCCTAAAATTCATAAGAGCCTACAACAACCACCATTCAGACCCATTGTCTCGACCAAAACTTCGATCCATGAACCCATTGGGAAATTCGTGGACATGTACCTTCAACCCATTGTCAAACAGATGTCTACTTACATACGTGATTCCACAGATTTTTTTAACAAAGTGAACAAAGTGATCTTGAATCCTAACATCAAATACACTTTAGTTACGATTGATGTATGCGCATTATATACATCCATACCTCACAACAGAGGTATCGACGCGTTGGAATCTTTTTTACTATCTCACCCAATAGACGAAGATCTCAAAGTTCTCATTTTGGAACTGATGCATTTCATGCTATATCACAGTTATTTTTGTTGGAACAACGATTTCTTTCTTCAAATAGTCGGAACAGCGATGGGAAATTGCGCAGCGCCCAGCTACGCTAATTTGTTCATGCATCGGCTAGAAATTGATAACATCTTGGAAAATCCCCAATGGTGCAGCAAAATTCTGACCTACTGGAGATACATAGACGATATTTTTTTAATTTGGTCTGGTTTCCCAGAAGAGATCCTTGAGTTTCTTACCTACCTAAATCAGGTAGATGATCACATACAGTTTACTCACCATATTGATCTCAACAGCTTGCCTTTTCTAGACATTCTTGTTACCATTGACAACGGCAGTTTGAAAACCAGTTTGTACACCAAAGAAACGGACCGCAACAATGCCTTGCTGTATACCAGTTGTCATCCAACTTCTTTGAAGAAACATTTACCGTATTCCCAACTACTACGGGCCAAAAGAATCTGTTCAGATCCACAAGACTATCTTAAATTTGAATCTAACATCATACACAAATACAGAGACAGAAAATACCCTGACACGATTCTATCTGCTGCTCAAGAACGTGTAAAGATGAAAACCAGAGATGAACTTTTAACGTTGAGTACCCGTCAGAAAAAACTTGAGAGACCGGTATTTGTGTCTAAATATTCTTCAAACAGCCCAAACATCAAAAAAAATTCTTTTACACAATTGGTCAATGGTACAATTAGAACCTGATTTCCAGGGAATTTTCAACTGCATTCCCTTGTTCGCCTACCAAAGAGCGAAGAATTTGAAAAATATGCTAGAACATACCTCACCACAAAGAGCTGAAACTTTTTCTGGAACTAAACCATGCCACAATTGCAGTCACTGCCACAATATAATCAGAGGCAATTCCATCAATCACCCACGCACCGGAAAGACAATACACCTCAAAACCAATGCCACATGTGACTCTATGAATTTGGTGTATCTACTAAAATGCCCATGTGGCTTACCATACGTGGGAAAGACTGAGAGAAAATTGAAAATCTGTTTAACGGAACACAAAAGTACCATTAGAACGAAGAACCTGAAATCCCCTTTGGCGGCACACTTTACATCAGCTTCACACAACATCAGCCAGCTGAGATTCCTTGCACTGGAGGTTGTCCCCATGAGACCGGGGGTTGATAATCACAAGAGATTGTTGCAACGAGAACTAACCTGGATGAAATTACTGGACTCTTGCCAGCCTTTCGGACTGAATGAACGTACAGAATATAGTTGTTTCCTATAATCATATTCTTCTTTTATATTTTTTCCTTATGTCTATTATGCTCTTTTATTCTACTGAATTTCGCAGATTGACATCACTCTCTTTTCTAACATTTCTTCTAATATTTTCACCAATATCTTTTTTCCTCCATTGTTTTCTACCCTTTCTATTTTTTTCCTCCATTGTTTTCTACCCTTTCTATTCTTTACTATCGTTGTGTTTTTCATCTGATCCACTTTATGGATATTCATCATTTGACTACCTTCATTGTCATTTGTAAACCTTGTTCAATCTACATTCTTATCACATTTCATTCACTTCGTTGATACAATATTTATTGTTTCTACATTGTTTTCACTCATGTGGCCTTCCACACTTGTAATATGAATTAACCCAAGGTTGAACCTTTTGTCTATGTTCATCAGAAAGAATGTTTCCCGTAAGTTTGTTTGATATGTTATTATTTTTAGTCCTTTGTTTATGTCAGGTGCACGAACCTTCCCCGTGAGTCCGTTGTTTATGTTATTACCCGCCCTGCATGCCGCTGTTTCCACTTTTCGACCTGAACGCGGAAACGCTAGATCACTTGTAGAACGCCTGGTTACGGGTGAGTTTTTACCAGGAACTTCACATCAGTTTTTATGCACTGCTTGAATCATTTTGCACTATAGTGGTTTTTCATTTATCATTTGCCGAGTATTGACATTAGCGCTTAACACGCATGTTACCGATTCATTAAATGCTAACACCACTATATGTCGGTTCTCACTAACGCTCGGTCAGTCCACCAGCCAAATTGCCTTTCAGGACCCATTTTTTCATGTCATCCGCCGAATTACCTACGGTCAGTCACATCACCAAGTCGTTTACCTTGCATTAACAGCATGTTCGGTATTCTTTAGCTTCACGTTTTTGCGCCGATTTTCACTAACGATTAGTTATACCACCCTTTGATTTTTTACGTATAATCAGCACGATCACAACCTTTCACTCGGATTTGATTTACAGTCTGCTCACGTTTTGGACCGGTGATGTCACACGCCATGTCACAAGGGGAAGCACTTACTTTTCCTTTCCGCTTATGAATGTAGAGATGAGATTTTCTTCCCTGCCCCCCCCTCTAATACGATGTTTATCTCCTCTTAGATCCCCTGATGAAGGGACGCTATGTCCCGAAATGCATTGGGATTAATTACGGGATCAACCACAACTTGAAATTTAAATGTTGACACCAATGACACATCCACAGTGGTTTATATGACTTATAATATACAACTACTTGGACTTTAATGGAACAATACAATTCAAAGCTTCAAACCTGAGTAAAAGCTTGATATTCTTAAGGCTAAGACCTTCTGGTGCTCCTCTAGATCCAGCATGGGAGTTCCCACGCCCCCTATGTGAATGTGAGGCAGCCAGCGCGATTTGGAGAAAGAAGATTTTATCAAGGCGTAAAGAGGCTTGATACGCTGGGCATATTCAGGAATGTAGGTACGCCCGAAATTCAAAAAGCACAGTAAAGATTGTATTTTTTTCAGTGTTGTGGGAGTGCGCAAACATGCACATTTCTCCAGGAAGTGAGGAGCCAAACCTCGACCTTCATTGTGGAGCTCATAGCCCAGGAACAACACTGTGTACTCTGCAATGTGTGATTTTGCAAAGTTACATTTATAGCCAAAATCCGCAAATCGGCAAATTTTGTAGTCAAAACGGCACAGATGCGGCCATAATTCATTGTCTGTGAGATAGATGTCATCCACATACGAACACGCATCCGCGTCGAGCCCCTCCAAGAGCGAGACTACGCGGGCGGCAAAGACACCAGTACTGTTCTTATAGCCCACAGCCAAACCGCGAAATTTGCGCTGTTTGCCACCACTAGTAAAAGCTGTCCATCGATTACCAAGAGGGGACAGATTGTGGGCAAAAAAAACAATGGATATGTCAAGTGTGGTTTTGAACCTTTTTCGCATGAGACTAGCCACAAGAGCTGAACTGTGTGTATTCTGTCCCGCACATGTACGACAATGGGAGTTTAAGTGGCGGTAATCCAATACCAAATGGTATGAGCTATCTGGCTTGGTCACAGTAAAAAGAGGGTTATTCAATTACACCTTGATATTCCAATTGTTCAAGGATTTCCGCAAGGATTTCCGCAACAGAAGCTTTCGCTTCTCGCCGCGTGGGGTATTGGGGTTATGTCTGTGGTGTTGACCGCAAAGAAATCTCATGTCGAGGGGAAAATTTGTCCCACCCACTGTGAGTATGGTACAAAGCCGGCACAAGTGTCTTAGCCCAATCTTCGGCAAAATGCAGCATCTGCTCTTTCGGGACTGTGTGCGCGAAACTATGGAGGATTACCTCCTACCCTTGCGGAGCAGCTAAGACAAAGGGTGGTGGCCAGTCGACCTCCACCAACAAAATATCATAGGTAGTTGTTACATTTTCCCCAAAAAAAACTTTTATGGTACGTTCCATGTCACCTTCAATCATAAGGACAATTTCATAAAGTCTTTCAGGGTGAGCCACTCTAGTGTCAGCTTTCTCAACTACAACTAAGGTGTCAGTCGGTGTCACCTTCAGTAGTCGACGCAACGCCTCTCGAACTATGGTAATCTCCGCCGCGCTGTCCAACAGTGTCAGCGCCCATGTCAGATTCCGAAGCTGCGTTCTCACTATCTGTGGCATTTCTCACTGTTACTGCAGCAACTTTCTTCTTCTGAAACTGGGGCCTTTGACGCGGTGACTCATCCTGCTTGCCTTTTCCGTCAGCCTTGCGGGGCTGTTCACGGCTCTGTTGGGCACCTTGTCCTCTGCCGCCGCCTCCTCCACCAGTGGGCGAGACCGGTGTTTCCTGCAAAGAGTGAGGAGAATGTTGTTCAGGAACCTGAAATCTATCAAGTGATTTAATCACAGTGCGGTCACGCAATTCATAAGTACACTCAGTAGAGGCAGGTGTAGGTGAAGCAGGACAGGACCCCTGTTTCTGTTGCTGTTTCCACTGTTTTTTGTTCTTACTCCAATTTTGTTTCGGAACTTTCTGGCGGTCATCTTTATCAGAGGCCACCTGCTGAGTTTGCGAAAGCACCTAATATAGACTGCCGCCAAAATCACACCCTAAGTTGTACAGTCATTTACATCCGGCACTAAGTCTTTCTGCAAACTAATAGTAAGGATCCTGTGTTTCTCCACACGAGTAGTATTCGGGAATACTGCCTCCAGTTGGTCAAATTTATCTGCAAGCCAGGAAGGCATCTCATCCTTATCCTGAGGACGCTTGCCCATAACCGCATTAACCATAACGGGACTAAGCTTTAGCCCGTTTGGCCCAACTGGATGCGCCGCACCACCCGGGGCCCCACCCGGGAAGTTGCGAAAAATGTAATGAACCAGACACCTTATTACTGACACTGCAGAAGCATAAAGAGGCCTCAATTCAATAGATGTGCAACGCACCACATTAGTGTGGGGGGTATAACCAGCTAAAACAGGCCAAGGAAGCGCCTGCAATCGACAACTGTCCCATTCTGACCGCCGTCAAACAGTGGGAAAGGGCGCCATTAAACCAAACGGCATGCTGCCAAGCAGAAATCGGAACTTCCTGTGTCCTATAAGGAGCGTACTTAACAGGCAGGGCAGACAGGGTGTATGAATGAAACACTTGAGTACCAGCATCGATGTAAGTCTAGAGATGTTGAAAACAAACCTTTTCTCATAATTTAATTAGAGAATTACCGTTCATAAGGCCAGGGCGCGAGAATACCTTCCCATGGCAGGATTTATTGGGCCAGGCCAGAGGAGAAGGAAGCACTATAATAATAATACGGTGAATGTGGAATAGACTTACGCTTACGGGGTAAAGGAGTCACTTTAAATAGGATTTAAGGGGATATCCGGAATTGCACATTTATTAGGATATTTATTTGCCCACTTCTCCCATAGAATAAGAATGGAGATAAAAAGCGATCTCAAAAGTGAAAAGTAGAACATGGACTGGGACTAAGTTTATTAAATATTAGGTGAGTTGGAGTTGCTTAAAGAACTTTTTAGAGTATGAATAGTGTTTAAAAATGGGACTTTTGCAAATGTCTTTGCTAATAAATTGCAAATGAGGAAATAAGGGTAACTAATTTCAAATAACTAATCTTGAGCCTATTACAAAAGAGCAAAGAATAGGTGAGAGGAACTGGTTCATTTCATGAATAGTATGACAGATTAGTCATTGAAAATTAACATATTTGTAGAGGTTATGATGAGAAACTCTATGTAAAGAGACTACATTAAGATAGGTGCACCATACAAGGATTATAAGGCAGGGAAAAATAATCTTTATTGACACGCCTTCCTTCATTATTATTTCTTGCAGAATCTTGTCACATAGAGATTATTATCACGAGGTATTCGGCTCCACAATTTTTTATTTCGAAAGTAGAGAACATAAAAATGAAGGTGAGCTTCATTGTGTTTCAATGTTGATCAGTAGGCTACATTGGTCAGACAACTGGCAATTATATTATTGATGTTTTATTGTTTTAGGTCCACAGATGTCTGTACACCAAACCAAGGGCTAGATGTAGGTAATTGTAAATTACTGATTCGAAAACACCGAATTTTACTGATTCTGTATTTTTGAATCGGTAATTGCTATGTAGATAAAAAATCGGTAAAAATTACAGAATCGTTAAGATTCGGTAATGGTAATTGCCATTCATTCCTATGGGCCTGGAGGCCCATAGGAATGAATGTCAATTACCGAATTGGTAAATACCGATTCGGTAAAATAGGGAAAGAGTCAAGGGTGGCAGGGTGTCACTTTGACACCCTGTTGCACCCCTGATTAGTGCTTGTATGCCCATGTGGCACACATTCATGCCCTAAGGGCATGTAGGTCTGCCACATGGCACAGTTGAAAATGCATTGATTTGCATTTTCTAAGGTATTCCTTATTTACCACCAACTAATAGTTGGTGGTAAATAACGAATCCTTAAAGCACATGAGCACTGTTTAAAGTGCTTCCTACATGTCATTTACCGATTCGGTAAATACCGAATCTGTAAATTATGATTCGGTAAATTCCGAATCTGTAAATAGTTTCAAAAATACCTGTGCAAGAATTATGTAGACTCCGTAAGTTGTCAAAAATTACCAGTGTCATGCGGATGGGATCCAGGGGGATCTAAAGTGAGATATTAGAAAGTAATATCAGTGACAAGAATGGTCAGCAAAGAAATTATGAGGGAATTAATTACCTATCATGAGGGAGCATACCTGATAACGTGAGAGGGGCAGAGCAGGCCACTCCTAGACTGTAAATGGTCATCCAGAGGAGTACCACAGGATCTACCTGAACAGCAGGCAATAGTGCTTAAAAAGAGAGCTTAGTGATGTTGGAATGTGTGCTCCAAAAGATGACTGCGCCCTCCACGGCCTGGTCGCCCCCACGCTCCCTGCCTGCTCTGCCTGCCTACCTCTACCTGCTGCCTGCCAGACGCCGATCCGGCGCCCCAGCCGCCGCAGGGCCGCCCACCAAGCCCGCCGTTTGTTCCCGCCGTTCCTGCCGCGACCCTGCCCCCCCGCTTGCCGATTGGCCCACGCGCTCCCCGCCTCCCAGCTGACCCTCCCTGCCGGCTCCCTTCTTAAGGGGACCCAGACCACGATTCAGGAGCGACCACTGCACCCTCCACGGCCTGGTCGCCCCCACGCTCCCCGCCTGCTCTGCCTGCCTACCTCTACCTGCTGCCTGCCAGACGCCGATCCGGCGCCCCAGACGCCGCAGGGCCGCCCACCAAGCCCGCCGTTTTTTTCCCGCCGTTCCTGACGCGACCCCGCCCCCCCGCTTGCCGATTGGCCCACGTGCTCCCCGCCTCCCAGCTGACCCTCCCTGCCGGCTCCCTTCTTATGACGCCCCAGAGCGACCGCGCAGCGGACGCGCGCAGCAGGAGCACCGAATGAGCGCCGAAGGTGCGCCAAAGGTAAGACCGTCTGCGCCCGTCTGCGCCTGGACCGCGCCCAGTGCCAGGACCCCTGGTCCCCACCGCCGGAAGCCGTCCTGACGGACCAACGACGCCACCGACCTCAACGCACTCAACACCGGCCGAACACGGGCTGCTACCGAGCCACACCGAGACGCACCCACGGACCCTTCAGCTGCCACTCCTGCAAGTTCATCTGCAACCGGACCCACGCCACACCAGCACCCACCAAGCCGAACACCAGCAGCACCCACCTGAAGTGCATCCTGCTCAACACCCGCTCCGTCCACAGACACGCCGTCGAGCTATGGAACCTGCTCGACACCACAGACCCAGACGTCACCTTCGTCACGGAAACCTGGATGAACGACTCCTCAGCGCCCGACATCGCCATCGCCATCCCAGAAGGCTACAAGATCATCCGGAGAGACCGCGTCAACCAGACAGGAGGAGGCATCGCCATCATCCACAGGAACACCATCCGCATCACGACCAACACCGACGACACCCTCGCACCCGCCGAACACCTGCACTTCCAGATTCACGCCGACCCCAAGACCACCCTCAGAGGCACCCTCATCTACAGACCCCCGGGACCACGCACACAATTCAGCGAGGACATCGCCGACTTCATCAGCCCACACGCCCTCCCCTCCGCCGACTACATCCTCCTCGGGGACCTCAACTTCCACCTGGAGAACAACAACGACCGCAACACCACCACCCTGCTGGACAACCTCGCCAACCTCGGACTCAAGCAACTGGTGACCACCCCCACCCACTACGCCGGACACACACTCGACCCGATCTTCTCTCCCAGCAAGGACATCGCCTTCAGCCACGCCACGGGACTCCACTGGACGGACCACAGCTGCGTCCACTTCAGCTTCAGAAGGACCACGCTCCACCATCACCAGCAACAGGCTCCCCGCAGAAGCTGGAACAAGATCACTACAGACCAGCTCGCTACTTCCCTGAGCAAGAACCCTCCCACCAGCACAACCAACCCCAGCCAAGCAGCCACCAACCTCACGAAATGGATCAGCGACTGCGCAGACGACCTCGCCCCGCTGAAGACCCCGCCAAGCAGACCCGGCAGCAAGAAAGCCCCATGGTTTAACGACGAACTCAAGAGCTCCAAGAAGAACTGCAGAGCACTTGAGAAAACCTGGCGCAGAGACCCAACACCGGACAACATGACTGCCCTCAAGCTCGCCACCCGAAAACACCACCAGCTGATCCACGCCACCAAGAAAACCGCATTCAAGGAACGACTGGACAACAACGCACACAACAGCAAGGAACTCTTCAACATCGTGAAAGAGCTCTCCAACCCCAACGCCGGAAACAACGACATCACCCCTTCGCAAGACCTCTGCAACTCCCTCGCCTCCTACTTCCACAACAAGATCGCGGACATACACAACAGCTTCAGCACTCAACAGACGCACGCCACGACCGAACCACCGCCCCCCACCACCACCCTCCGTGCCTGGACCCCGATCAGCACCGAAGACACCATCCGCAGGATGAACTCCATCCACTCCGGATCTCCGACAGACCCCTGCCCTCACCACGTCTTCAACAAGGCCGACGCTGTCATCGCACCCCACCTGCGGGACATCATCAACACCTCCTTCGACATCGCCACCTTCCCGGACAGCTGGAAGCACGCCAAACTCAGCGCTCTACTCAAGAAACCATCAGCAGACCCAACCGACCTCAAGAACTACCGCCCCATCTCGCTGCTCCCGTTTCCGGCAAAAGTCATCGATAAGACCGTCAACAAGCAACTGGCCGCCTTCCTCGAGACGAACGGCTCCCTCGACCTCTCGCAGTCTGGCTTCCGGGCCAACCACAGCACCGAGACCGCCCTGATCGCAGCTACCGATGACATCCGAGCCCTGCTTGACAACGGAGAAACGGCGACCCTCATCCTCCTGGACCTCTCCGCGGCCTTCGACACTGTCTGCCACCGTACCCTAGTACAGCGCCTCAGCAACGTCGGAATCCAGGAGAAGGCACTGGAGTGGATCACCTCCTTCCTCGCCGGAAGGACACAGAGAGTCCGCCTCCCCCCGTTCAGATCGGAGGCCACCGAAGTCATCTGCGGCGTTCCTCAAGGCTCCTCGCTCAGCCCAACACTCTTCAACGTATACATGAGCCCCCTCGCAGCCATCACACGTCAGCACAACCTGAAAATCATCTCCTACGCCGACGACACCCAGCTGATCCTCTCCCTCACTAACGACCCCGCCACCGCCAACCTGCACGAAGGGATGACAGACGTAGCCACATGGATGTCGAACAGCCGCCTGAAACTGAACTCAGACAAGACGGAAGTCCTAATCCTGGGATCCTCACCCTCCGCCTGGGACGACTCCTGGTGGCCCCCCGCCCTGGGCAGCGCACCCAAACCAACAGACCACGCACGCAACCTGGGCTTCATCCTGGACTCCTCCCTCTCCATGACCAGACAAGTCAACGCCGTCTCCTCGTCGTGCTTCAACATCCTGCGCATGCTACGTAAGATATTCCGATGGATCCCCACCGAGACCAGGAAGGCGGTCACCCAGGCCCTCGTCACCAGCCGTCTGGACTATGGCAACTCCCTCTACGCCGGAACCACCGCCAAACTCCAGAAGAGACTCCAGCGGATCCAGAACACCTCAGCACAACTCATCCTGGACATCCCCCGCCGCAGCCACATCTCCGGACACCTGAGAGACCTGCACTGGCTCCCAGTCAACAAGAGAATCACCTTCAGGCTCCTCACCCACGCACACAAAGCCCTACACAACCAAGGACCAGGATACCTCAACAGCCGCCTCAACTTCTACGCTCCCAAACGCCAGCTTCGATCGACCAGCCACGCCCTCGCCGCCGTCCCCCTCATCCGAAGAGCCACCACAGGAGGAAGGTCCTTCTCCTACCTGGCCGCCAAGACTTGGAACTCCCTTCCTACCCACCTCCGCCTGACCCAGGACCACCTCGCCTTCAGGAAGCAGCTCAAGACCTGGCTGTTCGAGCAGTAGCGGACCCCCTCCCCCCAGCGCCTTGAGACCCTCCGGGTGTGTAGTGCGCTATATAAATGCTTTGATTGATTGATTGATTGATTGACTGCATCTCCAGTGGAAAAGAGATGAAGGAATTACTGCCCTAAATATGGACACCCTGGTTATTAAAATAGAGGAAGGGCAGCACAGAGTATACAAAAGTAGATCCTGTATCAAGTGGCTGACATCTTTGAACAGGGGCTAAAAATAAGGAAGATAATTGGAAACCATATTGATAAATGGTGAAATATAAAGAAAAGGTTCTTACTACACAAACTCCAGACCATCCAGAACACCGCGGCAAGACTCATCCTCAGCACCTCACGAAGCAAGCACATGACCAAACACCTGCGAGACCTCCACTGTCTCTGCATTGAGAAGAGAGTAACCTTCAAGCTACTCATCCACGCCTACAAATTCCTTTACAAAATCAGACCCAAATACCTCAACAAAAGAGTCTCTTTCCATGCACCCAAGAGAAACCTCTGCTCCGCCAATTTTGCCCTAGCAGAAACCCCGCGCATCCTCAGAACCAGAGTAGGAGAAAAAGCCTTCTCCTACATCGCAGTCAAGGCCTGGAATGAGCTCCCATTCAACATCAGACGCTCACCTACCCTGCAAGGGCATGTGCGTGCTGGCCTCCTATTCTAAAGTCTCAGGGACAAAAAGACTTCACCATTAGCTCCCCATAACTCTGCTGCTGTGAGTTCTGACCTGCCAAGAGGTGCCTGTGTCAGTTTTGGGCCTCTGGAGGTTGTTGCTGCTGTGTGGGAGCTTAAAGAAAGGAGAAACTTAAAGAAGTACAGAAATCGACACCTCGCTCTTCTTGCGGCTGTTTTTCCGAGGCATCTTCATGGCGTGAGCGGAATTTCCACACATCGCAGCGCTGCGGCAAGAACCGACGCAGCGCCTGTAATCACAGGAAGAATCGATGCATCGAGGGGTCGTCGCTGAAGAGGACTGACACAGTGCCGCTCGACGCCACTGCATTAATCACCGACGCATCCTGGATTTCCATGCAGCAAGTTTTCCTGACACATCACCTGCGGACAGGAACTGTCACGAAGAATCGACACATCACTCCCCATACCGACCGGAACAGACGCAACTTGACTTCTGCGTGCTGCAGAACTGTCGCATCGCCTCCCCAAGGTTTCAGGAGTGTAACATCCATTTGTTTTCTGACTCTGCGACTATTTGGCTTTTCGAACTTTGACACATCTGCAGGTACTTTGGTGGAAAGTCATGCATCCATAGTTTTCTATGGTACAAGTTCTTGAAACCCTTTTAGTCATATTTTTAGCTGTGTATGTTGGATTTTCGTCATTTTGGTCTTGTTTAGTTTAGATAAAGAGATTTTATTTTTCTAAACAAGTGTGGTGTCCTCTTGTGGTGTTTTCACTGTGTTACTGTGAGTGTTGGTACACATACTTTACATTTTGCCTTTGGGATAAGCCTGTCTGCTTGTGCCAAGTTACCAAGGAAGTGAGCAGGGGTTATCTAGAGTGTATATCCCCTTACCCTGACTCGAATCAAGGGACCCAATTTGGACAAAGGTACCTATTTCTGCCAACTAGAGAGCCCCATTTCTAACACTGAACACACAACCTCTGAAAGGTGTCTGGGGCATTCTTTAATGGTTTAACCCAAAAGGCATCACCTTGAATTGGGAGTTGCTCTCAGGCGTTTAGAATGTCTATCTTTTCTTGCCCCCTTCGTCATGGCAACCTGAAGTCAAGTCAAAAGGGCTGAAGTAGTTGCTCGCTCCTAACTGGTCAATCAGCTTATCAGTTCAGGGGATGAGGTTTGGGTAGGTTAATTGACTGCATTAAATCCTCTGAAATCCAAACAGAACCCCAATTCCAGGATTCCCTGGTGGGTAGTGACCATGGATTCCAGAACAACTGGGCTCGGATTGGGTCGATGGAAGTGCTCAGTGATTCCTAGGAATAACATCTTGGGCACTTCTTCCTTGATGCTGGCCTTCATTGTATCTGACATCCTGTACATTTTGTTCTTTGAAAAGGAAACCTTCACTAGTGTCAATGTCAGGGCCACACCACAGTGTCAGTCCAGAGGTCAGGGAGAATAGTCCAGCTAACTGGCCCAACCACTGGCGATAGCCTCTTTGCTGCTGTTGTTAAATTATCAGAATTTATAAAGCACACTATCTCCCGTGAGGGTAGCCCGACGCTGTGCAGGTCTGTGGGTCTAGAAAGACCTAAGGAATGGTTATGTTATGTTATGTTAATGTTAATAATTTCTTATATAGCACACGTTCACCGGGTGGTTTCTTGGCGCTAGCTATAGCCTGTACCTGAACCTGGGGAGGCATACACACGGGCCTGTGAGAACTGCCAAGTTTTTAACATTTTCCTAAAACTCAGGAGGTTGTTGCAGGATCAAATTTCTAAAGGAAGGGAATTCCAGAGTCTAGGAGCCAAAGTTGCAAACCTGCAACCACCCTGCTGTTGTAGCTTAAATGACGGAGTGACCAAAAGTTGAAGACTGGTAGAATGAAGGGTGCGGGAGGGGGTGTACCTAGGTAAAAGACATTTAATGAAGTTGGGGCTGCAATCGTACAGGGACTTGAAAATAATGCAGGCCGTCTTGAATACTGTACGTTGAGAGATGGGAAGCCAATGAAGTTTTCTCAGCAGGGGTCTGGCAGATTGCCATCTTGGTTGCTGATGGATTAATCTAGCCACCTGGTTCTGGACTAGCTGGAGGCGCTTGCTGAAAAAAAGCGGTAAGCCCAGGTAGATAGAGTTGGCGTAGTCCAGGTGAGATAGCATCAAGGCTATCACCACCTGAATCAGAGCCAAATGGGTGAGCATGCGACTGATCTTCCTAATCCTGCGCAGCTGAAAAAAGCAGGTGGATACCACTGTGCCTATATGGGTTTTCAAGGATAGTGGTTACTTGAAAAGCCAGGTCTTTAGCTTTTTGTGAATTTCAGAAATTAAGGAGGAGACTCTTATGTGATAAAGGAGGCTGTTTCTTGCTTTGGGAGTGCTGTATGAGAAGGCCAGACTTTGGTGCTGTGTATGTGTGGAAATATGTGCGAGTAAGAGTCCTGCGAAGCGTAGGTTTATAAATGGTTGGTGGAAGGTGATGTGACTGGTCAGGTAGGAGGAGCCTATATTAAGGCACAGTCTGATGTGAGTACTGTGTGTGATGTTAAGGAAGAGTCAAGCTGGTGAGCTATGGATTGAATAGTTTAGAGCCTTCTGGGTAGTTGCTTGGTTATACTGGGTAGATGGGTTTCCAGTATCCTACTTGCTGGTGACAAGGGCATGAGGGATGGTTTTTCTGGGGCTACTTTTGAACCAATTCCTCAGCATCTTCAGGGTCTGAAAGCAGGATGCAGGGATTAAGTTGACTTGTACAGTCATGTCTAGTTTGCTCTTGATGAGGACTCATAGGTTCATGGGGTAGGTACTAGGTGTGGGTTTGAGTACAGCCAGCTACTAGTTGCAGTCACATAGCTAGGTGTTCTTGCTGAAGATCACTTATTTTGTCTTGCCAATAGAGAGCTTTAGGCAGTTGGCTTTCATCAGGTAAGCAGCTTTGGTCATGCAGGAGGTGTACTTGTTTCTTGTGTTTGGGGTCTTGTCTGAGAAGGTGAGTATGAGTGGTGGGGAGGATTTTGATATTGTGTGTACAAATGACATTGGAGAGGGTGGGTCTGAGAGATGCATCTGGAGGCACTCTGCAGTTGCATGTGTGGGCTCCTGAAGAGTAAGGTGCCAGGATCACAGCTTGTATCCTATCCTTTAAGAAGGAGCAGATCCAGTGGAGTGTGGCTCCTTGGATGCCAATTTCATGCAGGCGCCTTATGAGGATAAGGTGTGAGACCATGTCAGATACTGCATAGAGATCAAGTAGAATGAGGTTTGCCATGTCTCAGCTGTCAAGGATGATGTGGATGTCACCAGTGGGGGTGATGAGTGCCCTTCTGTGCTGTATTTGGGCATGAAACGTGACTGTGGGCGTGTCTTTTTTGAAGAGCTGATGGTTGCTAAGGTGGTCAGTAAGTTGTCAGTTTCTCAATGACCTTGGTCCGGTATGGTTGGTAGGAGATCGGTCTGTAGTTGGAAAGCACAGCTGGGTCAGTGGATAATTTCTTGAGCACGGATATGATGGTGGCATGTTTCCAGCTATTGGGGAATGTGCCTGAGCCAATGGAGGCATTAAGGGTGAAGTACTTTGCTGATCGAGAGGAGTCATTTAGTAAAAGCATGGCAGGGGCAAGGTCAGATAGGGCCCCCAAGTGTATTGTTTTCATGGTAGGGACAGTTGTGACAGTGGTGATGGTGGGCCATGATGTCAGGGTTCATTCTTCGGGCATAATGGGAAAATGAGTTGCAGCAGTAACCGGGTCTGGTTGAGGGTCGAAGTTGCCGTACATGAAGGTGATTTTGTTGCAGAAGAATTCAAAGAGCATGTTGCAAAGGTCTTGTGAGTGGGTGATGTTGCTAGAGGTGGCAGGATGCACAATGACATATTTGATGATGATCATTTCCTTGCTGCTGTCTTTGCTGGTGAAGATACGGTCTGCGAGGTTTGAGCATTTGGTGTTTTGTATATGCTGGTGGATTTAAAGATGTCCTCTCTGTGGTATCATGATGTAGTCTCTATTTGCGTTCCAACTGCTTGTAATGGTGTTTCACAAGTCTGAGTTCCTATGTGTACCAGCTGGTCTGTGGGTGGGTTCTTGCTGTTGGGTTGCAGGTGTAGGGAGACAGCGTGTCAGTGCATGCTGTAATCCAGCTGTTGAGGTTTCTGGTGGCTTTTGGTAAGTTGCGGGTGTGCCGGGAAGGTACGCAAAGAGAGCAGAAGCCCATCTGTCTTATGTGATGCTTTTATTAGCTGTGGCAGGCAGGTCCGGTGGTGGTAGGTTTCTAATGGTGTGGTATGGGTATGCTGAAACTGAGGAGAGCATGATCTGTCAGGTCATAATTGCTGGCATAACAAAGGTAATGTTTCAGGCTGAGGAGAAAATCGGATTCAAAAGGCGTTTAGCTGTGTAGGCTGATTCGGTAACATGCTGGATGAGTACGAGTTTTGTGAGGTTTTTTAGAAGGACCGTAGAGTGTGGGTTAGTGAGATCTTCTATGTGAAAGTTAAGGTCTTAAAGGATGATGAAGGTCCTTGATTATGAGGGGTGCAATGAAGTCTGTGAAGTTGCTGTTAAAATTGGTGTGGGGTTATGTTGGTCTGTATCTGAGGGTTCCAACCAGGGAGAAGTTGACTGTGATGCATATCTTCAACAAGAGCTGTTTCATGTAGCTGATGGGGGTGCCCATGTTGGCTAAGTAGTTGTGAATATGGCGACTCCACCTGTGGGTCTGTGCTGAAGGTGTTCCCTGGCGATCTGGTAGTGATGGCTGTAGCTATGTCCAGTGCACAAGTTGGGTTTCTTGGAGGAAGAGCAGGACTGGAGCATGGTGGTGCAGTAGGTCCGATATCTCCGTGAATTGTTTGGTAAGCCAGTACGTGTTGAGGAGTATGCATGAGATTTGGGCATATTGCATGGATGGTGGTTGATCCACGTTTACGTTTTGTGTTAGTGTAGTTGAAGTAGTATTTCTATGGCTATATTCCTTACTGCCTATTGTTGTTATTATCACTTGTAATGATGTCACTGTCATGGTGATAGAATCTTATGGTTTGAATACGAAGGGGCAGTTGCTGAGTCCCTGGTAGCTGTGGTGATGAACAGGCATTAACCTAAGTGCTATCCCCACTTACCTGTCTTAGTGTACTTACTACAAATGTGGCGACAAGTTGGTCTGTTCCTCTCTAAACCCACACGTGCTGTTCTGGTGTATCCTGTTCTCCATGGCCCACTGCTGTTGTTTCTATCATTTTCCTGGTAACTTCAAATTTGCTGGATTAACCCTCACCGTTGGTTTTTCGTCAGCTCTGCGGTTGAGGGTGAAGAGGAGTTAAATGTTTTTGATTGTTTTCTGCTTGATTATTTTACTGATTCGTAGGAGAGTGGCTGGTTTTCATATGTGCCCTGCTTGCATGAAGAAGTGTGGTTTACTGTCAGAGAGTGGTGTCTCTCCAGCTGATGTGGGGATGCATTCTAAGTCACTTGACTCAGATGTGGTTAGGTTTGAATCCAATGTCATTGTGGGAGATTGGCTGAGAATTAAATCTCCTCTCAATGTGGCAAATGGTCTTTTTAAATTTGGTCCTCCCTTTAAAGTGGATGCCACCTCACGTTTTGCTGTGTGGGTCAATGGAAGGTCCTATGAGGGTGGTGTTGCAGTTGGGGCTCGAGTCTGGGAGTTATGCTGATGTGTGCCAACAATCTCCGAAGGGGTGTCTTCAGCAGCCTTTTCAGTCTCCCAAATTTTCTCTAAAATATGATATGCCATGCAAGAGTAGTAGAAGTTTTCCTCCACAATTTGGGGATTTGTAATCTTTGGTTGTTTCTGTAGTCATTTTGCTTCACGATTGTGGTTCCCGCTTTGTTCCTGCACTGTTCTATTTTTTATTTTTTATTTTTTTTTATAATAATAATGTCTTTTTTTGTATAGTTAATAAATACCGTTACAATATGAAATGCAATCTTGTTTTAAAATATTTAGAAAAATGCATTATAACACAGTATTAAAAACAGCAGTTGATAAAAATTGTAAAAAACAGTGATACTATTAGTTTAGAAAAATTGATTCACTAATAGGAGATACACTTTTGAGAATCCTAAACATTCAAGGTGGGATTAACTCATTACAAAACATTTTTTTTTTTTTCGAAATTAGGGACATATTTAATCATTCGACAAATAAATTGTGGGTCCACTGAGTCCATCACTTGTAAAATCGCTGAGCGACATGTACGTATTCCTTTTTCTTAAAATTTTGCCTTTAGTAAGCTCCGGCGTTCACTATCCAGTGCAGGGCGAGTGCAGATCAAGTGAATAAAGTCTTGTGTAGTGGCGCCACATAGATCACACTCCTTGGGGCCGGTTGCTTCCAGCCGGGTTGATCGGCGTTTGTTGGTAATTTACCCGTACGTAGGTTTGAATATTTTTGTTTAAAGTGTGATGGAAAGGCGAGACCTAGATAGGTTGCAGGTGCCAGGTTTTTATAAGATTGCAGTATCATCCAAGCGTGTGAGCGTTGTCTCAGAGTTAATTTGTCGTCAATCAGCGAGTGCATGTTGGCTGCCTTTTTTACGGCCTGCTTAAATAGGGGTGCAAGTAGGTTCTTTTGCCATAGTGGTGCCAATTCAGTGATTTCCAAAGAGGAGTTTAGATACTTCGCATACTGGGAACTAGGATTCCTTTGCATGGGTTCCCAGATTGCAAGGGTAATTTCTATCTCGCGGTTCAACCAGATGCTATATCAAAATTTTACTATCTTGTAATTTTTGTGCAATGTTTGAGTCTGCAGGCCGAATTCCAACCGAACCTGTGCTGGTGAAGCGTCACGTGGTAAGCTAAATGACCGTTTATACACTCTAGTTTGAATTTTATCCAAAAGCAGAGCGCTTCGTCCACAGTGTACCACACTGCCATAAGCTATTGTTGGGAGTAGCTTGGCTTTGATGACTGTTAGGAGAGGAGTAAACAATGGGCTGTTCAGCTGTTTAGATAGGGGGCTGAATGCATGTAGTAGGGCTGCACCTTTCTTCTCAATGGCATCAAAGTGCGTGGAAAAGGTGAGTCGTCTGTCCAGGTGTATTCCCAGGTATTTATAGCTTTCCACTGATTCCAAATTCTTATTATCGAGTGTGAAATTCGTTGGTTTTCTACGACGATGGGTTATTGTCATGACCTTTGTTTTTTTAATTTTTATTTCCATAAGATTCTGTCTGGTGTATTCGGCTAGGTCTTGAATAAGGCGTTGCAGGCCTATTTTAGTCTGACTAAGGAGAACAACCTCGTCGGAGAGGTGCGTGACTGGCAGCAGTCCAAGCTGTGGAGTGTGTGCGTTGATCCTGTCTAGCCTTGGTGTTAGATCGGCCATGAATAAATTAAACAGATATGGGGCCAAGACGCAGCCTTGCTTTAATCCTTCGTACGTACTGATCTTCCGCGTTAGCCGATTGCCGTTAGCAATCTTGACCTACATCCAGGTGTTGCTGTATAGTTCCATTATTGGATTCAAGATTCCATCCGGCAGGCCCTATTCCTTTAGTTTAGGCCAAAGTAGTTCTCGGCTAACACGGTCGAAGGCCGCTTTGAAATCCACGAAACATAGGTACAACGCTTGTTGATTTTGCAGGCTTTTCTCAGCTAACAGGCTTATGGCTACGGCATTTGCCATGGTGCCTATGCCACGGCGAAACCCTGACTGGTTTACTGGGATTTTGTTGTTATCATCAGACCATTTAGTAAGGTCAGTTAATACCAGGGAGGCATAGTACTTAGCTTCTGCGTCGATGAGCGCTATCAGGCGGTAGTTTGCTGGATTTTTTCGATCACCGCCTTTATATATTGGGCTGATAATCGCCCCTCTCCAGCTTTCAGGAATCCGACTGGAAATATTTATCGTCAAAAACAGTTTGTTAAGGGCACTAGCCCAGAAATGGGAGTCTTCCTTATACATTGCTTGGGGGACGCCATTCGGACCTGGTGCACTATCTTGCCTGCTTTTCTTTATTATTTGTAGTATTTCAACTTCCTCGTATATTCGTGGCGTGTGGTCTGGTCCCTTCTGCTTATTATTCGAGATGTTTAGCAGATCAGAAACTGTTGTCGACTGAGGCTCTGCATTTGGGGTTTTATGCACTGGGATTACTGTTAGTAGCAGGGATGTCCTGGGGTTTATAGAGAAAATGCCAATTAGATGCTGTACCCATGCCATTTTGGTGATACAGGTTGTACTTATAGTGTTTGCAGTTCTATTCAAGGAGTTTACTTGCAACCAGAAGGCTCTCGGATCGGGTTTCTTTGCATTATATAATATTTTTGTCCAGAAATTGGTAACCTCAGATTTTTTCTCATTCCAGATTTGTTTCTTATATAGTTTCTTAATAAGAGGTACATCGTGCCATACCTTAGATTGTGGGCTGTGTCCTTGTGCTCTCCGCAGGGACTGTCGCAGACGCTTTCTCAGGAAACGTGTTGTCTGGCTAAAATGGCTCTTGTTCTTTAGATTGGGCCTCATTTTGAGGTTGGCATTAGTCTTTGGTAATTTGTTAACAGAGGCAGTCCATTTTTCAACGGTCAGTTCATTTTCGAGGGTGAGCTTTTGCATTATGTTCTTTGCATTCAAGGCTATTTGAGGTAGGGTGAGGCTCGTCCACCTAAGGCGTTTCAAATTTATTGTGGAGGTTTCCCCAGGTAATAATGGGGCTTCAGAGTGTTTAGGGGGATTTAATTTCAAGTCAATATGCTGAGCCGAGTGGTCGCTGTCTGGGGAGCATATGATTTGAAACTTTGTGATTAGTCCAAGTAGTGGGAGGGAGACTATGGTGTAATCCAGGATTGAGCTGGTACTAGGACCGATGTAAGTACTACTAGGAGGTCTGTCCTGTTTTATTCTCCCATTTAGCACTCGCATCCCTTGTTGCACGAGCTCCCACAACAACTGTCGGCCCACTTTGTCCATTCTCTTCGCATATGGGATATCCTGTGTTTCGACAGCCCAAAGTTCGTTGGCAGCGATGATGTTATCTTCGTCCTCATGAGGATGTAATAAGATGGTATTGAAATCGCCTGTAAGAATTATCTCCCAACTAGGCTGTTTGAGATGGAATCCTGATATTACACTGTTACGTTTTTTTAAAAGCTTTTGTTTTACTTTGATATTTGGGTGGGCGTAAACGTTGATCAAGATGATGGTTCCGGCGCCAACCTGTGGTCCCATTTCAAGTTTAATTATTTGCATGTCTGAGGTAGATATGGATGACTGGGAAGACTTGATGTCCATTGCTGTAGAGATGTAGACCGACAGACCACCCTTTGCTCGTCCGTAGTGCTGTGTTCGGGTGACACTGACATGAAAACATATTCTACCTGGGGTGTCGACTGGGGCTGTTAGCCATGTTTCCTGTAAAGCGATGATCTCATAGATATCCCAGGAGTCCGTTTTTCTCTTATCATTTAGGATGTCTTTTGCTCCCACGATGTTCCAAGATAGAATTTTTATGGGACTTTGCTCTTTTTTGCCACCCAGAGTGTTATTTCAATTGTATCTTGTTCCACGACTTGATCTGAACTGATGTTCGGTTTTTGGATTTTCCGCGCCTCTGGCGCCTTGCAGTAATGAATATATGGGTCGTTTTGTCAGCGAGCTGTTTTCTCTTTTGGCATGCTTCATTAGGAGGGGGGACGGGTAACCAGGGGTTACCTCGGCTTTAAGGGTGATTCCCCACTCTTCAAATTTGGTGGTTTGGTGAAGTATCTCCTTAGCGATTTCTGCATTACTCCAGGTTCTTAGGGTGCCCTCCTTTAATAGATTGTTTCCAAGAATAACAAATTCTATTGTTAATAAATCATCAGATGTTATGTGATTGAGACTCAGAATTGCTGATGTCAGGTATAAGATGTTACCTCTGTTTAAGTAATCATGTGGGCCTTGCGTTTTGTAATTTGGAATGAAGAAGATCCTTCCTTCTGTGTTCAATTTGATATCTTTCATTCGCTCGGGGATGGACGAAACCTGGTCATGTGTCCGATGCTTTGTTGTTTTATTTTTCTCTTTATCATTTGCATCGTTTGGTGGATATTCCACATTGTGCTTGGTGTCATCCCTCCCAGTGAGCTCATGTGCTTTTGCAATTGCCTTCAAGTTTCCTGTTTTGGGACCACGCAAACCAGGGTTTGGTGCGTGTTCGTCAATGGTTGTCACATGGGGTAAGCCTGTCCTATTTTTTGTTTCTGGTACCCCGATTGGTTGTAAGCCATCTTGATCAGTAATTATCTTAACTAGTAGTTGCTCTTTCTGACTCTTGTTTGCTTTTGCTGTAACTTGTATATGGTTTTTGGTGTCCCTTCTATTAAGCAATGCGATGGGGCTCAGTATTGTACACAGATTAGGGGATACTTTTTGTTTATTATTGTCAGATTTGTCAGATATCTTCCTTAGGTGTCCCAGCTTCCTCGTTACACTTGCGCTATGCTCCTTGTCCCTTGTGGCCTGTTTACAGTCTGGCTGAGAAATCCAGGCAATTTGTGGTGATGTATTCCCGTTTTTATTTTTGTTGGCCCTTTGGGCTCCCTAGTGTTCTGTTTGATTGAATAAATTCATGATCGGTACTTTCAAAGCTCCAATTTGCACTGATCTTTTCTATGGAATGGGTCGCGAGATCATCGTTACTACATGTTGATGCATTTGAGCTTGGCCCATGGGCTACTTCAATGAAAAATGCTTCCGTTGTGGATGGATGGTGCTCTTCCTCATTAGTGCTGAGGGTCTTAGAGTTTCTTAGACTCTTGGATGCCGTAGTTAGCTGATGGTCTCCTTGTTCTGTTCGGATTTCAGCTTTCGTTGAGGTTTTGGGAAAATTAAAGATTGGGTAGTTAACCAAAGCCTGATTATTTGCAGGTCTACTGTTTGATTGTTGGTTTCTGATTTTTCTTGCACGTTTTTTCTGACGTTTGGTTAAAACTTGTTTTTGGTTATTAGTAAGTTTTGTCTGCTCCTGCTTGGGTTGTTCATTTAGCGTCGGCCCATGGTTGTGAGTGGTATAGTCTGGGAGTTTGGCACATTGTGCTTGTTGTCATCCCTCCCAGTGAGCTCATGTGCTTTTGCAATTGCCTTCAAGTTTCCTGTTTTGGGACCACGCAAACCAGGGTTTGGTGCGTGTTCGTCAATGGTTGTCACATGGGGTAAGCCTGTCCTATTTTTTGTTTCTGGTACCCCGATTGGTTGTAAGCCATCTTGATCAGTAATTATCTTAACTAGTAGTTGCTCTTTCTGACTCTTGTTTGCTTTTGCTGTAACTTGTATACGGTTTTTGGTGTCCCTTCTATTAAGCAATGGGATGGGGCTCAGTATTGTACACAGATTAGGGGATACTTTTTGTTTATTATTGTCAGATTTGTCAGATACCTCCCTTAGGTGTCCCAGCTTCCTCGTTACACTTGCGCTATGCTCCTTGTCCCTTGTGGCCTGTTTACATTCTGGCTGAGAAATCCAGGCAATTTGTGGTGATTTATTCCTGTTTTTTTTTGTGTTGGCCCTTTGGGCTCCCTAGTGTTCTGTTTGATTGAATAAATTCATGATCGGTACTTTCAAAGCCCAATTTGCACTGATCTTTTCTATGGAATGGGTCTCGAGATCATCGTTACTACATGTTGATGCATTTGAGCTTGGCCCATGAGCTACTTCAATGAAAAATGCTTCCGTTGTGGATGGATGGTGCTCTTCCTCATTAGTGCTGAGGGTCTTAGAGTTTCTTAGACTCTTGGATGCCGTAGTTAGCTGATGTTCTCCTTGTTCTGTTCGGATTTCAGCTTTCGTTGAGGTTTTGGGAAAATTAAAGATTGGGTAGTTAACCAAACCCTGATTATTTGCAGGTCTACTGTTTGATTGTTGGTTTCTGATTTTTCTTGCACGTTTTTTCTGACATTTGGTTAAAACTTGTTTTTGGTTATTAGTAAGTTTTGTCTGCTCCTGCTTGGGTTGTTCATTTTCCGTCGGCCCATGGTTGTGAGTGGTATAGTCTGGGGGTTTGGCCCCTGGTGGTATATGATCTTCTGTGGGCTCACAGGTTTTTATTTTTGTTGGCTGTTTATCTTGTTTGGCTAAGTCTTCATCAAACATGACTTTGTGATGGTCGGAGGCTATGGGGTCTCTTTCATCAGTTGTGCCATTAGTGCCATGATTTGGCCATTTGCATTCCTGTAAGATGTTTTTCAATATGGTTGGTAGATCCCTTAGCTTTTTAAGTATGGGGCTACATGTGCAGTTTGAGGGCTGTGCCCAAGGGTTGTTCTGGTCCCGTAGGGTTGCAAATGTGTATGCCATGGCATCCAGTTTTTTGTTTATGTCAGAAATATGCTCAGCGATTATGCTCATGAGGTTAATTTGGACATCAAGTTTATCGGACTGCATGTTCAACGTTGTAATTGATGTTTCTAATATTTTCCCTAATGCACCATGTAGTTTAATTATGGCATCCAAGTTTTGGTTGGAATCATACTTATGTGTTGACTGGCACCGATCAACCTTATCATTAAGTGTATTTGCTGTGAGGTTTGAATGTTTCTAGGTCTTTTCCCCTACCATGTCAACACCAACATCCACGTTTAGTTTGGTCAGATGACGTGTTTTTCCAATCACTTTTGTAGGTACCAAGTCGGATGATTCCAACACCCTTGATATTTCTATTATTTTTGTTTCCTGACGACCTTCGTCGCTTTTTGTTTTGACTGTATTCGTGGGTGCGTGTACTTCCTGTTCCGACCCACTTGTTATTTCAATTGGGTTTTCGTTTGCTGGATCGCCATTGGATATGATTGAGGACTTAATGGATAGATTAATTTGCTGGTGGTCCTGTTCGATTTCTCTGGTATTCGTGACATGTTTGATGTCAATAGATGAGGTTGTGTTTTGGATTTGTTCAGTATCCTTGTTTTCAATAGAAATTAGGGAATCCAGCCAGGTGCTGCACTCCTCGCCCTTTTTTTAGGTTAAACTTTACTTGAGTTGGTTGTCGTGGCTCTTGTCTGGGTGTCGAGTGCTTATTTGGTTGTTCTTGGTAGACTGCATCTAGATTGCTGGTATTAGTGCATCCCTGCATATTGCCTATGCATGTGCCTGGAGGGCTCCCAGGTCCTTGTTGGTCCAGGTTTGTTTCACTTATTGTGCGTGATAGAGGTGTGATTGGCCTTGTCGCTTTGGTTAGGCTTATGTGCCCTGTGCTATTGTCTGATAGGTTTTCCGTGAAACTGACCATGATCCTATCAATAGAGCACTCCATTGTATTGTGCATTGCTTGATCATGCACGTGGTCAAGGCTTCCAGTTTCCATGTGGACTTGGGCTTGTGTCTGGAGCATATGCTTATTGATCCCCTGGCTCGTTGACCTGTAAGCCCCTTTGGCTGTTGTCGTACTCCCACCTAGTTCTTCTGTTCCGATGTTAATGTTTGGATGAGGGGGTGAGACTGATGCCACTACCGAGTGCGTGGATGCTTTGCTCGGTGTTAGTGGTTTTGGAGCCCATTTGGGGTTGCTGGCATTGTAGAAATTGCTGGGATAGGGTCTTTCAAAAAGGAAAACTTGCCAGTAGGATTCATGGTACCAAATATCGGGTAGATTGGTGTTATTAGCGGGGTTATGGGCAAGTTAGCTGCGTTACTCCCGGAGTTTCTGATGAGTGATTTATTTTAGATTTCCGTTTCGGAGGTTGTGGGGGTTCCTTCGTGTCCTTCCAGATCTCATTATTCCTAAAAGGATTAGTATCGGCGCCGCCGACGCCTTGAGGCTGGGTAGGGTAATGGAGGTGTAGTATGATTGTTTGGGCTACGTGACCCTTTTTATGTCCCACAAGACCAACCGATCTCTGCCCTGGCCAGAGTGTCTTCTGTATTGTGCGGTGATTTATGCAGTGTACAATATTCGATGAACCGATTGATAGGGTTGAGCAGCTCAGCATTGGTTGTTAGTCACAGGGGTCTCAGGGGTATCAGGGGTCTTGTGGGGTAGGGAGAGTGGGCCGGCAAGGCTTCCACGCTGCTGTCACTTCTGTCACTTGGGTGAGTGCGCCGGGGGAATAGGCGGAAGTTGGCAAGAGATTGTGAGTGTGAGCGAGGGGGGTCTGGACTGGGCTGGGCTGGGCTGAGCTGGACTATGGTCCCACCACTCCCCCGCCTGCTGGCTTCACCTTCGCCTCAGCCTCTCCCCCCACCACTCCTCACCGCCTTTGTCCGCTGGTCTGTTGTTCGGCTGCTCACTGCCGCTGTGTTGCTGGCATGGCCAAGCGGCACCGGCACTCCCTCCACCTCGGCCTCGGCCCCAACTCGATCTCAGCCCCTACTCAGGCTCTGCTCAGGCTTGCAATCCTCACCGCCGCTAGCCAGCACTCTCGCGTCCAGCACCGCTATTGCTCCGCTGTTGCTCAGCAGCGCAGCCTGCACTTTCCGGGTGAACCTCCGGGCGGGTCCCAGGCTCACTGTCAGAGTCAAAGCCGGAGTCAGGTCTGACTCAACGCCGTCTCTCCCTTAGCCTCGGCCCCCGCTCAGGCTCGGGCACGGGCTCAGGCTCAGTACCAGTGCCCACCAGCGCCCACCAGCGCTCCACTCGGTTTCCACTCAAAACCGCCCGCAGATCGCGGATCGCAGATCGGGATTCTTACTTTCGGGTCTTTGGGACTCAGATCTTTGGGTCTCGGGTCTCGGGTCTCTCTGGTCTCGCCGGTCTCACTGGTCTCACTGGTCTCTTGCAACTGCTCTCCTGTTCTATCTTTATCTATTCCTTTGTTTTTTCTTCTCTTGTGTTTCTGCTTGTCCTCTTTACATATATCATTTCACATGTTTTATGCTTGGTAATTTTCTCTTTTTTGGTTTTGTGGAAAAAAGGAGATGTAGTCGTAGTTCCATGGCTGTATTCCTTACTGCCTATTGTTGTTATTATCACTGGTAATGATGTCACTGTCATGGTGATAGAATCTTATGGCTTAAATGCAAAGGGGTAGTTGTTGAGTCCCTGGTAGCCGTGGAGATGAACAGACTTTAAACTAAGTGCTATCCCCACTTACCGGTCTTAGTGTACTTACTACAGTAGTGCTGTTGGTGTGGTATTGGTGGGTGTTTGAAGTGGGCGAATGCATGCGAACTTGCAGGAGGTGCAGGTGAACACTCCCTCCCTTTTGAGTGTCACAGTGTGGCATTAGAGCGGTGAGCTGCAGCTGAAATTGAGTGAACAGAGGAGTGCAGCAAGGTAGCAATGGGTAGGGTTCGGCCCATGGTTCCTAGTGCTGGACGCAGACCAAGTGTGGATGGCCACCAACAAATTGGCAAGTGTCTGCTAAGGACTTATAATTCAATTGGGAATGCAGAGGTAAATGTTCTTTTTCTGTTTGGCTGACATGTAAAATCTGTAATATAATCTAATATTCACTCTGCTATGCTGAACACATTAGTCTGTCGGTCAGCTGGCAGTTCAACGCACCCTTTGAACAATACACCCATTCTGGGGCACTCATTTCTTCTTGGAGAACAAAGGGGTGTGGCTAAACATTCCAAGAGGAACTTAGCTCCCTCTCTCTTACAAGCACTCTCAGTATGTTCTCTCAGAGGGAGGATAAGGAGAGAAGAATCAGGCCTCTGGCACTAACGGCAACCGATTGACTTCTTTGAGGCTTGAAGAGAAGAAACCCATCTTGGTGGATGGAGATTGGTTTACAGATGGTAATCTTTTCCAATGTTCTTTCAAACTTCCATCTTGGATTTTTCCAGAATGCTTTGTGAAAGGGGTGAAAAGCTGTGGGTAGCACCTGTGAAATGTCTTTCAGGGGTGGTACGTGCTGGCGCTTCTCTGGATTGGTTAGGGACTTGCGCTTTTGAAAGCTCTCTTCCATTTTTAAACCCCTGTCCTTGAAGAACCTTTCAGAACAAATGCAATAGAAAAGGTAAGAAACAGATCTACTTGTGCTGGCCTGGTCTAAAATGTGAGTCATCGACTCTGGTGTTGCATGCTTAGAATTGTGTTGGTCTTTCTATCTGGGGATAGTGGCACTAGCTCTACACCTCCCTCTTGGCAATAAAGGAGGGAGGCCAAGCTAGAAATCCTGAAGGAAGAGGGGCACCTTGGATTTATTTGGACTGGGCTAGGCTGCCAGTGTCCTATGAGTGGAATGTACAGCTTCTGTCAGACACACAGGCAAGTGGTAGAGCAGTGTGATTCTTATGGAAGATTTTATGAAATCACAAAAATGACATTAAAGTTGACTTTCCGATATCTTGCATTACATTTTCATGCAAAGGCAAACTTTTTTTTTTAAGAGTACCATATAGCGCGAACTAGACCTGAGACATCGGGTATCAGAGCGCTTTACATGAGCACCAGTTTCGTTACAGAAGGACACATTCATTTTACTTAATTTGTATAAAATAAGCAATTGAAGATAGTTGTGAGGATCTGTTTTGAGCAGAAATGTGTCTCCAAGAGAGATTGTTGTGCTGAATCCAGTACGATTTTAGAAAAAAATGATGCAAAATTGTAAGATGCTAGAAATCTGCAAGAGTAGTCAAAAGTTTGCATGGGTCTAGTATTCAGTTTGATACCAGATTGAAGTATTGAGTATTGATTGAAACTAAACTATGGTTATAACCCATTAAGTTTACAGTTTCAGAACTTCATAAGTAAGGAGACAATGCAAAAATACCTGCCACTCTCATGGCCTGCTCATGGCCTCAAAAGTTAAGATAGTTTTAAAAACAAAAGTAACTACAAGCCATTTTTATTGTGTTTGCAGTGAATTGCTGAGTTAAGGTTACACTGTGTTTTTCTAAATTAGGTGATTAGCAAAAAAGATTACAATCCTGAACTAACGAAAAATCTTTCCCTCTCTTGAGGGAGTGCCTAATTATTATGCAAATCCGCCAGTAGGATTCTATACACCATAGGGATAATATGAAGGTATATATTCGGCAAATTGATTCTTGTCTAGATTTAAACTCTTCAAGTTTGAGGAGTGAGCTTCATGTCTAAAAAAAGACTTTGGCCTAGATGTATGAAGCTGCAATGCACATCTGTGCCTGGAGTTAATATCTACAGCTTATAGGTTGTTATCCTCTCTCTGAGCGCAGGAAGAGCAGATGGGTGCCAATGCAGACCACTTTGCAAGGATTAGCTGTCTGGGAGTGCACAGGAACAACTGGTAGAACAAAGCACAGCCTTAGCATTTCCTCATTTGACTTGGAAATGCCAGGAACAACTTCTCAAATTCATTCCAACTACTCTTTTGGGTGACAAGGCTTCAGTCACAGTGGGGGAGAGAATCAGTTAGGACTTTACGATTCAAACGAGAGATCATCTAATTATGGTAGTAGCCAAGGAGCTGAAGACAGGTCTTCCTGGTCCGGCTTGGATCTGCCATATTGAAAGTTGGGCCTGAACAATCTTAAAGTAAGGCAAAGAGGAATTGCTGCAAAAGGAGGTGGGTACTGAAAGAAAACTTTCATGATTTGATAGGTGAATATATCTAATCACTGGATAGTGCACAGGATAAATTCGGCATCTCAACCACAACCCCCTCAGAAAATTAATTTACATGGGAAGACACCACTTGAAGGACCAGACCCTGCTGGAAGAAGACTTCTGGATTTTTCTAGAAGAGGAGAACTAACTCAAAGATTCCTAACTCCTACCAAATACTTAGGACTGGAGATGCTCTTCAAAAATTAAGTGGTGATCTCCTGTCTGCATGCTTCAGGGATACAAAAGCAGAATAGATCCTGAATGCAAGGGTGCCCAACTGACCACTTGGAACTGGACCCTGCAAGAAACCTAGTTGGAGAGCGACCTTGTGCCTAGAAGTTTGCCCTTAGTGCTGGGGCTGCAGGTTGACCAGAAGAAACTTTCTGAACAGTTGGAGAAAATTATTTTTTTCCATTCCATCCCACTCAGCGCTTTTTAATGTGCGTGGACCTCATGGCAAAGGTATCCAGCCTCATGGAGGTCTGCCCAGCTACAACTACTTTCCACCCTCAGGGACAGAACCCAAAATTAAAATGTTAGGGGGGTAGCAAACCTAGCAAACCCACTAAGCAACCTTTGTGACTAGGACAAATGTCCTTGTCCTGCTTGGAGATTTTAGTGCAAAAACTAACTTTTGCAGTAGGAACTTGATAACAACATGAATGACATTGGGCTATTAGTTGTGCAAAATGTGAGGTCTGCACAAGTAATAGGTTCACAATTTCTCCTTACTGGGAGCCAAGCACCCCATTGTAGTGGCTGCCTATCTCAGGGTAGTGAAGCAAAGCAGTCGATGCTCTACTAAGGGGAAGTGGTGTGGCCTGGTAATCACCATTTGCTGGGATGCAATAATAACACTCAATAAATATCAATGCTTTTTCTTTGGAAAACGTAAAGTACATTCAAGACACACACACTACTAAATACTACGCATTAACCTTTGGTGACATTCTGCAACCATTATATCAATATATATTGCAAGCCTATTGACTTTGTCAAGGGTTACCGCATTAAAAAGACAAAAAAAATGTTAGGAATCCCATAATTAAATCACCATGGACAATAGCTATGTTTAAATGCAATTATTATTAACAATAAAACATTAGCATGTTTATCGAAATAATTGTCAGTAGTATATTGTTAATAAAGCATTCAAAATGAACATAAAGTCTTTTTTTAACAACTTCAGGCCACATAGAATGTAGCCAAAAAACCAACCATTAAAAGTTGCTGCAGTCCCAGGCTGTAAACAAATGTTCTATCCTTAGGAGTGTTTGAAAAGTGATCATGAAAACTGGGGGTCCTGTAGTTCATGACTTCAATAACTCAGGGTTTCTTATAAAATCTTAAGGGGGAAGGGCTGCTGAGCCTCCTGTCGCCCTCATGACATCCGTTGTTGGTGCCCTGGCTCTCTAGGGAGCACCAATAACGGATGTCATGAAACTCAAAACTGGCACTTTGCCAAGCCCGAGAGAGCATTATGGAGCGCCCTTTGCAAGGTGCCCTAATTTATAAGTGAGCAGTTGTGACAACTTTCTTTACTCCTCAAGTAAAGAAAGCCAAAAGCTGTTCTTTCCTTCCTGCTCCATGAGGGCAGGGTGTTTGGTTTGTGGTGCCTGCCCCACTCCCCTCTCCAGACATGGGCACAAGAAATGAGGCAAGCCCATTGCCCCTTGGGGGGATTAAGACAGTCCCTTTCTTTCTTTCTTTGAGGCCCGTGAATGGGGTCATGGGCCCCTTTCTCCACTTTTGGTCAGTGTAACAGAGTTTCTTTTCCTCCCCTCCTCAGAGGCCTCAGATTGCGGTCCCAGGACCCTTTTCTTTGTTGCGGGGGATGTGATGGTCATCCCCCTTTATCCTTAATCAGGGGTTGAGAGATGGGATCCTGGGCCCTGGCAAGCTCTAGTTAGGAGACCCATGAATGCCCCTTACCTTAGCATTATTTATGAATTCAACTTGTGCTGACCCCAGGCACTGGCCTACCTTGGAGGTAAAATTCCAGTAGGTGGTGAAGTGTCACACATTCCATCGCTTGCAAGGTAGTCAAAGGTCAAATCCTTTAACAGTAAGTATCTTGGGTCTGGATGCGCCAATTCCAAATATTTTTGGCTCATTTTGCTCCTAGTAGCAAACTCTAGCCACCAGTAGACCTCCCAGTCTCTAAAGCAGCACACTTTCCAGGGAACTGGTTCCACCTGCACCATGCACCAGGTTTTCTCCTGGTCTTTGTCTGAGGTGCTACTTTCCTATTGCTGCACACAGGAGTCCAGATCTTCCTCCAGCAGGGCCTTAGGCGATGTAAGGAGCCAGCCTTTCTGGGTCTGGAGAGGCTTACTCATCCTGAGGTCAGATGTGGGCAGAGTCCTTAGTCCATGAGGGCATCAGGAGGTATGTCTTTCCAGCTTCCAATGGTTTTGCCTGTGTACAGTTCCAGTGTCAAACTCTCATTTTCTCCCCTGTGCAAACATTTTTAAAATGGGGGAGTAATGTTCTGGATGCAAGGCACCTTTAGCCAACCCTAGGGTGCCACATCACCCCTCCACCCTGTTCCAACCCTCTTGCCCAGCATGCTGGGACAGTTCAAGATGGCTTCATTAATAGCATTCTGGTCACATCTCCTCTGGGGGATTCAGCTCTGCACTAGTTGTCATAACTGCTAAGAGCCTTCCCAGCAAAACGTCAAAGAAGAGCCCTCTCCTGTTTTTGCTCCAGAGCCTGGGCTTCCTCCTTTATCAGTGGGCCTAGGCTGTCCCAATACTGCTACAATTTGATAGGTAATTAACAGGTGGGGAACTTCTCCCCTTCTCAGAAGATGTGAGAAGCACTGTCATTTATTCCTTTTATGTGGGGAGGCCTTTATTCCCTCTGCTGGGTACTTAACTTGGCAAATCAAAGGGACAATAGGCCTAGAATCTGATCCTGAGCTGAGCCAGAGAAATATGATAATTCTGTATGACCCATAAGGTGTGCATGTAGACTCTTGGGATTTGCATATTCACACTCGGGGCACATATTTTCCCCCTGTTTGAAACCCTGCTGTACTTCGCAGGTCCAAGGGAAGCAAAAACTGCATTTTTATGCAGATTTCCCCATATGTGCATTAAACAGTGACACTGCAGATAAACCAATAAACTATACTGACTTTACCTATCGGTGCACACTAATATGATAACATCTACCCCAGGTCAACATCTAGTCTTGCAGAGTCCCCTCTGTGTCAGGCTACATGTGCACAGTTACCATCCCGTCACGTGTAACCAGTCAAACGCCTTTTACCCTTGCTGCATTTCAGTGTCCTTATCTTAAAAGGCAGACACTGGTGATAGTTATTTGCAGTACATTTACCATGCGATTACCGAGGATGAGACACCAGTAGTGATACTTACCCACAGTAAAAGGACCAAAGTTATGTGATCCAAAAAGCGAAAATTCCAGGTGGATTCAATTGGAGGAACTCATTTGCAACAAAATGTGCTCAACTTTGAGGGACTATCACCGTCCCATGTTTCAGATTTTACCTTGCTAGAAGATTTTGAGTGTAATAGACACTTGGTCAGAAGTTAAATATTTGACCTGGATGATCTGCTTTATCTTTCTTACATTTGGCCGATTATGATCTGTGCCTGCTTTTCTGATGCAACACCACTGTACTGGGGAAATTTATATGCATCACTGCGGTACAGTAGACGAGATCGACTCAGCGCCTTTCAGTGAATGAAGAAACTGCCACAGCCCGAGTTCAGTGCACCATGTCTTTGAAGTCCGAGACCCCCTTACTGACTCCAACACATGCCCTGCTGTGCGACTGACAGAATCAAAGCATTGTGGGACTGCGCCTGAAAACATCGACGCTTTACCTGTCTGCCACCATTGCTTCGAATGCCAGCACATCTGGATTTCCACGCATCCCAACTGTACGCTAAGTTTGTCTGACGCATCACCCGCAGACCAGAACCGTCTTGGATTTCAATACATCGCTTCCCCCTCCAGCCCAAATTCGATGCAACAATTGTCCTGCATGCAGCAGGACTGACAACTTACCTCCCTGTGGACTCAGGAACTGACGCATCGCTGTGTGTTCTGGCGCTTCTCTCCTCTGCCGCTGTTTTGCCTTGTGGATTTTGACAAATCTGAGGTACTTTGTGTAAATTCACCAAATCCATAGAGATCTGTGGATAGCATTGCTTGAAACATTTTAAATGTCATATTTTGAGTTGTATATGTTGGATTGTTGTTGCTTTGGTCTTGTTTGGTTTAGAGAAAGATACTTTATTTTTCTAAACTGGTGTGGTGTCCATTTGTAGTGTTTTCACTTTTTTATTGTGTGTTATTTACAAATAATTTACACATTGCCTCTGAGATAAGCCTGACTGCTCGGGCCAAGCTACCAAGGGTGTGAGCTGGGGTTGACTGGGTATGTAACTCCCTATCATGACTGGAATGAAGGGGTCCTCCTTGGACAGGGTGCATACCACTGCTAACTAGCGACCCCCATTTCTAACATTAATGGTCAGCGGAGAGCATTTGGACTTGAGTTTGTACTTTGACACACAGTGATTGGTGTAAACTACTGCTGCGTGCAGACCATTATGAGACCACATACTGTTTTTTGCTTTTTCCTGTTTTTGTGATAACCCTTTCAGTATCCACATACCAAGTGATGTTTGAGATCGAGAAGTTGCAGTCTTACAAAGTGGATCAGCTCAAACAATTGTGCAAGGATTGGGGTGTCACATTAGAAGCTCCTCTAGGAAGGAGGACCTGCAGAAGGCCTGCAAGACAAGCAGGGTAGCCTGAGGATGGGATTGTGGATCTGGATGTGCAGAACCTGCAAGGGGATTTTGGAGCTCAGGATCTGCCTGTTGGTGAATCTTCCAGGGTTGGCAACAGTGTGTCATTCTGGAATATGTTCCTTGGGGAGCTGGAGGACAGGTGATAGGAGAGAGTGCATTTGAGAGAGCTTAAGAAGCTGAAATTTGAGGGTAAAAAGTTGGAGTGGGAGCAAAAACAACAAGATAAGGAGAAGGTCCTTTCTCTGGATGAGAGGACCCTTGCTCTGGTGGAAAATAAATTGCTTTTAGCCCATGACTTAAGTTTAAAGGAGCTGGACATCAAGGCCAAGCAGACAGAGTCTAGTTCAAATGATGGCAGTGTGCAGCCAGTGCAGTCTTGGTGGAAGGTGCACATTCCCAAAGGATCTGGCAAAAGATTACAGGAAGGGGGACGATATACATGCTTGCTTTTTGATATAAGATGCAGCACTTCATATAAATGAGATCCTGCTAGCGGGGCCTGCATTAACACTTTGGGGTAGAGGAGAGGGACACTTTGACAGCCCAAGGGCCAGCCTCAGGTCACACCTACACTATCATGAAGGATGCCTTGAATACCCGGTATGGTCTCACCCCGGAGCAGTATATGGAAAAGTTTATATCTTTTAAGAAAGTTGATTTTCATACTTGGTTGCCATGTGTTGGCTATTTTTGCAGAGCACTGGATGGTTAAATAAAAGGCAGCCAGGTAACTAACTTTCAGTTATTGTACAATTTGATTGCTCAGGAGCACTTGACAGGAGCACGTGTATAGTCTTGTTTGCCAGAGCCGCACCAGCATCTGATTTATAGGATTAAAATGGTAAAAATTGCGTTGTAACAGTTGTATACCAATTTATAGCAAGTTGACTGGCCCCAAGCAGCTTCCTCAGGAAGTGGACTGCTGGACGAGTACCAGGGGTATGTGGGAGACTGTGCCAAGGTTGGGCAGGGTCCCCGGCAGAAGAGTTGGAGGGACAAGGGTAAACAGAGGGAGTTCTCTAAAGAGTCCCAATATAGTTCCCAGGGTAAAGATTTCCATCCCCTAGGTATAAAAAAGCCATGAATCTCAACAGGGAAGCTTGCAGGGAGGTATCCCAGCAAATGTAATGCATGTGTTCAGGAGCATCACATGAGTAGGACACCAAGTAGAAACTGGCACCCACTGGTGCTCAGTCACAGGTTGTTGGACAGTGTAGCACCTGAGGAGGTGTTGGTCCCAAGTGAAGGGTCAGAGCCAGCTCAGATGACACTTGCTCACTAGGGGAACATTGAGATGGTCCAGTGGACCGTTGTGTTGAAAAAGTAATAAATACAGGCAGTGGGTGACCAACAATGGATAGATGTTGGAGGCTCCGGGGGACATTGGAGCCAGTGTGACTATGCTGAGGTGTCATCTGGTGTCCGAAGAGCAGGTAGCCCCCAATGTCTTTCTCCATGTAGTTGTAGTGGACAAATGTGAGAGCCATTAAAAGGTGGCACAGGTTCCCTTTGAATGAGGGTTTTCAGGTTCCTTGAGAGAAGCTGTGAGCCCAACCATGCCAGTTGATTGCCTGCTGGGAAATGCCCTGGGGATTCCTTTTGGGGTGAGGTGGAACCCTGGCCACACTTGGAGATGTTGGGGTTGCCAGGGTGGATGTGTGTGACCACTCAGTCAGCGGGCAACCAGTCAGCATGATTAGAAGGACCTTAACACAGAAAGAGTGTCCAAGGTCCCTGACAAAAAGAGGAGAGGCAGGGAGTGTGGGGCATGAGAAACTGAGCCCCAGAATTGCCCACTGTCCAGGAGGAGGTAGAACCTCAGAGGGACGCCCTGAAACCTACAGGGAAGAAAGTGGCCAAACTGCGGGACATGCCTGAGCTGACCCATTGGCAGCAAAAAGGGGGTTATACCAGGGAGGAATTCTGCTGGAAGCAGAATGAGTGCCCTTCTCATGAGGGACCGCAATGGCAGGCCACAGACCAAGTAGCTGGCATGAAGTCTCGATCGTTCTGGATTTATTGGGAGAATGGTCTCCTGTAGAGTGAACCTAAGGTTGCTGAGCCTGGGTCGACCCATGTACTGGTGGCACCCAGTGCCTCCGGACCTTCCTACTGGGTCTGGCTCATGATGTGCCTTTGGCAGGACAATTGGGGCAGGACAACTCCTTTGAGTGGCTTGTCACCCACTTCCAGTGGCCCCAAATGTGCAGTGATTCTGCTACTCATTTTAGGATTTTCCTGACTTGCCAAACGTGGAGCGAGAAGTAAGCCTGTCATGAGCACCCCTTGTGAGTGAGTGGGCATTGAAATTGTGGGGACCCCAAGACAGCCATGGCAAAAGAGCTGTCCTGGTCTGGGTGGATCATGCCACTTGGTGCCAAGAGGCAATAACTCTAAGGACAATGATAGCACCTATGGTGGACCGAGCTTTGTTGGGGATCTTTCCCAGGACGGCGTTCCCCAAAGAGTTACTATCCATGTCCTGCTAGTGAAATACTGCCAATTTCGTATTTCACTAATGCAAGGACTCGCTCTCCCATAGGCTATCATTGGAGCTGCCTTGTAACATTTTTCAAGTGTAACTTTCAATTCGAAACAGACAGGAGTTTGGGCTCTCTGACCTCAGGATTTAAAACCACATTTCTTAGTTAAGGTGTTTTTTAAATTGTATGTTTGAAAATAACACTTTTAGAAAGTGTTATCAAAAAATTAGGGCAACCCAATATACCCTTGTGGCTTGGATACTGAAATGTATTAGGTAAAGGTGCCAAAAAGAGCTTTTACTTCATAAAAAATTGTACATTTATGAATATTCAGGATACACTAGTTTAGCATTATAGTACGTCTAAGACCATCTTCCAGACAAAATAGTGTTTTGAAGATTAAGAACTCTTTGATAAATGGATCTGTGTGATCAAAATAATGGATCTTGTCCAGCATAGATTAGTAGATCTGTGGATGCCTTTCTTAGCCCCGTATGTTTCGGCATATAATCTTAGTGTAGTGTGAGGCTACAAATACATTTTAAAGCTCCTTTTTTTGCCGTATTCATCAGCAAAACTGTATGGCATCTGCTGCTAATAATGAAGATGGCCTTGATTATTGAAAGACACGTGCAGTGTTGCAACCATAAAGATCAAAACGTTGACGCATCTACCCATTTACAATTTTACCGTTATCCAAGAATTGTGATTGGAGGACATCTAGGCACTAGTGTTTTGTTATATTAGAGAAATGGGTTTGTACATTGTTGACTAGTACAATGTTTTCCATATGAATATCAGATATCTGTCATCAATGTGCTTGACAAAGTATTTGTACCCTTAAAATTTACACAAAAGTTTATAAATATAAAAATAACAAATGCACTCAGCTTTGTTGAGTGTTTTCTTTCTGCAAAGACAAAATATATCTATGATACTTAATTTATGATGCCGCAGTAGAGCATCCCGAATATCTGAAAATGTACAATTCTTTATGAAGTAAAATGCCTTGTTGGCACCTTTACCAAACTTTTCAAAAGTGGGTATTTTTTTTGTTTAACCATCTTCTGTCTCTGCCTCCCTGTGGTCTAGGCTGACAAGGGCCTGTCACTCTAGACAGTCACACAGAGGTAGTTGAGGTGTGCCCTGCATATCCTGATTGACCATCACCAGGCTACCAGGCTGATGGGCCTTTCTGAGCTAGAGTGGTGGTAAGAGCTATCATCTGCACCTTAATAGGGCCATGCCTAGCCTTTCACAATGCTGTCTCCACCCAACCCCAGAGTGTGTCTGGAGCCAAGACCAGGCAGAACAAGAATGTGGGCACTACACAGATAATCCTTTAAAGAATGCTTGCTTCAAAGACTAAAAGGGGTATATGTATTGAACCTAAAACCTAACTTTTGGTACACTTTTGCCAAGGAGAAGAGCTGTGTAGAGGAGTACTGCACCTTTGCTGTGTGTTGCTTTTCTGTGTTGACCTGCAGTTGCTGCTTCTGCTTTGAGAGGAAAAGGACTGAAACTTTGCTTTGCATTCTGCATGTGAAGTTTCTCCAAGGCTTGTGTGTTCTTGTTTCCTGTTGGAAGTCTCAGGGCAATCAAAGACATCCTCTGCTGCATCCCTGACCTCAAGGGAGTTCTGCTGGGAGTTCTGAGCTGCCTTATGGTGCCAAATCCAGTCTAGGCCCTTGGAGGTTGTTCCTTCTGCAAAGTCCTGCCAGAAAGCACAAACCTAGACAAATCACCCTTCCAGCCCCTGTTTTTCCAATGCAGCACCGCTGGTTAAGAAAAATTTCCACAAACCTCCACCATCCTAGAAAATTGCGCAGCTCCTGTCAGCGGCAGAAGACACCGCTGCAGGCTGAGTTCAGCGCACTTAGTCTCTAAATTCTAAGACCCTCATACTGACTCCAGTTCAGGCCCTGCTGTGCGGCTGATAGAATCGACGCATCGTGGGACTGCATCTGAAGAAATCGATGAATCACCTGTTTTCCACCGCTGCATCTCCCTCTATCACGTCTGGATTTCTATGCATCGCACCTGTGCGACAAGTTTGTCTAATGCATCATCCGTAGAACAGTCTTGGATTTTTATGCATCCCATCCCCCTGCAGTCCGGATTCAATGCAACACTTCTCTTTCATGCCGCAGAACTGACGCATTGCCTCCTTGTGTACTCAGGAAAGGTGCATTGTTGTTTTTTCCGATACTTCCCTCCTCTGCGGCTCTTTTGTCTTGAGGATTTTCATGCATTTGAGGTACTTTGTGTAAAATCACTGCATCCATAGAGTTCTATGGGCAGAATTGCTTGAAAGCTTTTAAAATTCATATTTTGAGTTGTCTTTTTAGGTCGAGCATTCAAGACCTCCTATATATGCTTTAGTATATACTTATATGTGCATGTACTTCTAGGTAAAGCATTTGAGACCTCTTGTATATACTTTAATATATACTTATATATGTATGTACTTTGTGGGCTCTGGAGATCAGCCCTAGGACTTGTGTGCTTCCGCTTAGGGACGTTCTTTTCTGTTCAGCTGCCTCTATTTACAACCAGTAGAGGTCAGTAAAATATCAGAATTAATTTATGCTTGTTCAACTGCCTCTATTTAACTGTCTTGATAGAAAACGACCAGTAGAGGTTAGTAAAATACCAGAATTACTTTCTGCTGAGGGACTTTCTTATTTTAATTTTTCTGGCAACTGCCTCTATTCAACTTTCTTGATAGAAAATGACCAGTAGAGGTCGGTAAAATACCAGGATTACTTTAGCATTCTCTTGATTCTAGTCCATAGAAATTGTCTTCTACAAGCACCCGTAGACAATAATATTTTTTTCACATCTTGTATTTTCAGTGATTTGGCCACCGAAGGCCCTGATTTTGTATCAAAAGCAGAGCTTTGGACTGTACCATTTACCACTGAAAGGCTATATTTCTCTCCATGTGTTCCCATACCTGGCATGTCACACAGTTTGGTGCATACTTTCCTTCCATGTTAAAGAACAGTAGATGTTTCAGCACCCAGGCTAATGTGTTGCATAGCTAAAAACATATAAGTTACCAAAGGCGAGACTGATTGCATAGCAAATGCTTATTTGAATTTTTGTATTTTTTATCTTGTTTGGTTCAGATAAATACACTTTATTTTTCTAAATTAGTGTGGTGCACATTTGTAGGGTTTTCACTGTGTTACTGTGTGTGTTTTTTAATGTATTTTTTATTAATTTCTCTATTGAGTTTTGCAGTCAAGTAAGACAATACAAATAATGTTATTTCTGACTCAGAGAAACAAAATACAAAAACAAAACAGTCACAGTATACATACAAGTTTGGTCCAGAGATCATCTACCTGGAATGTACAGTATCAAGGGACTTTACAATAAAGGGTAATGACCAATACCTGGAGACAATTGCACTAGTCATTAAAGTACCTTTAAACATCGCAGAGGAACAATAAGCATAGACAGAGGACCCCGCAGAGGACCCCAAGAGAACTGACCTTTTTAGAGTAATATCCCAAGCCACAACACAATTACAGTGCCCCAGGGAAACCAACAGGTTGTCGCCACTGCCCCCTGCCAGACCCATCTGGAGAGAAGAGGAAAGGGTAACAGGAGAACTAGTTAGGACTGAGTGGCAAGATGTTATTGATATAGGCTCCAGAAATTCTTGGGACGGTTCAGGGGAGGGAGCAGTTTGCTATATAATTCAGTGTTTGTGTTGTAGTATAACATATCACGGGTCCACTGCACTATTCTGGGAGGGGGGCCCCGGGCCCAGTGCATCACCATCTCCCGCTTGGCCAATAGTAGCCCCACGTCAACTAAACGCCTAATATTTTTACGTATGTGTTTGGAATAGCCAAGCAGCGCTAGCAGCGGATCTGGGTCCAGGCTCTCTTGCGTAATTTCACTAAGTTTCAGGAAGATAACCGACCAGTAATCAGCCACCTCAGGGCTCAACCAAGCCATGTGGAAGAACCCAGCAGAGTCAAGGCTGCATCTCGCAGAGTCACGAAGCCCATATCTATGAAGACGGAGTGGTGTGTAGTACACTCTATTGATATATTTAAAATGTATGAGGTGGTGCCGGCCATTCAGGGAGACGCGCCACATGGCCTTGCAGCAGTACCGCCATGTGGCGTCATCTAGGGCTCTATCTAAATCAGTCTGTCAGTCAAGTCTAGCTTTAGTGTAGTGGTGCCTCCGATATTCCTGGTTACGAGAGTAAATGTTGGAAACCACCTTACAGGGGGATTCCACTCTTAGCAAAAGAGTAAAAGGCGCAACCTCTGGAGGGTCAGGCAAGTTGTCACCTAACATAGTGCGGAGTGCCTGCCGCACCCTGTAATAGTGAAATATCGTCAGTGGGGTAACCTCTTGCCTGTCTGGGACGATGTACTCCCACTCTCGCCGAACACCAGCCACAAAGAAGTTCCCGATGCAAGTAGTTACTGTGTTTGTTATGTAAAATACTTTACACATTGCCTCTGAGATGAGCCTGTCTTCTTGTGCCAAGCTACCAAGATCGTTTGCAGGGGTTATCTGGGTGTGTAACTCCCATATCCTGACTAGAAGGAAGGGTACCTATTTGGACAGGGTGTGTACCCCTGCCAACTAGAGACCCCCATTTCTAACATTCACTTGCTAAGGAGATGGTTGCCCTTCTCAAATCTGTCTTACTGGATCAAAACAAACTGCAAGATTTCACTTTTCCTACTAAATATGAGCATTAACGCGACACATTTTTTTTTTATAAGGAAACAGCATATCTACATCCCTGAGCATTTAAACATGGAATGGCCAGATCTTTTCTTCATTTCTTTCAAAACTCTCACCTTCATGCACCCACTCAATAAGAAATTGTAAAAGGGAACTTTAAAATGTAATGACTTTAAACACATGAACAACAGACATTGGCAAATCCAACAGGTCTGCCTATAAAACATGCAAACACACTCATGGACAAATATGCACAAAGTGTGCCATAGAGATGTGCAACTTGTAACTTTGTGAGCTTTCTTTTGGCATCAGCTCTACAGATAAATTAAATATGTAAGTATTCTAGTAATTATATGAACTTGGGAGACTCCTTTCCCACAATCAATAAAGCAATGTGTTTTATTTAGTAAAACGATTATGTTGTTAAAACTGATCTAAGCAGAATTGTCACTGGAAGAATTAAGTGAAATGTTTGAAAATCAAACAAGCTGATATTACCTGTGATGTATTGACATCCATCTTACTTAATTATTAGAGGCAGCATTATGAAAACAGTGGTTTTCATCAAAATTAGACCATTAGAATGTTGAGCACTCCATTGCAGAAAATGGAGTGCTCTGGATTTCTATGGGCTGGTAGAAGCCTGTAGAACAACATTCTAATGTTGTTTTTCATTCACTGTTGTTGCTGTGAGCAAAGGCCTCTCGGGGCCTGAGGGGATTTAAATCCCCTCGGGTTCCGAGAGGCCTTTGTCTTCACCAATTAGAATATTCTGCCCTCTGAGGCAAAATTTTCTAATCCTAGCAGGCCCCACCGTCCATTAAAGGGTAGAGCGGGACCTTAATGGCTGGTAGATCCCGCTAAGTCCGACTTAAGGCTATATTACAATATTGGAATGTTGAAAGCTCATTTGAAAAGAATGGAGTGCTCCGGGCTTCTAATGGCCAGTAGAAGCCTAGTGCTCCAAAATGCCAATGTTTTCCTTCACTGCTGTTGCTGTGAACAAATGCCTCACAGCGCCCTAGGGGATGTCAACATCATCTAGGGCTCCATGAGCCCTTTGTTTAATTTCTTAGAGCACTCTGCCCTCTAGTGGTGAAATGTTCCAATAGCCTTCTAGCCCTCAGTAGCTGGGCTATACTGGCATTACAGGCCCACTGCTTTGTTAAAGGCCCTCGGGGTTTGGTGGCCAGTATAGCCCGCTATGGAGGTCTATAAGATAAAGCCTATGTTTTAAGAAGTTGCTGAATTGCTTCCAAAAGCGTGTGGCAGAAAATGTACCAATGTGATGTGGACCTATAATGTTGTTTGGGTTATGTTGTTTGGATTAAGGTGAACAGAATGCAGAGGTAGTGACTGTGAGTACATTTCTCAGCACAGGTTTAATGAGGGTTATTGTAGAGGGCAGCGGAACATCAGCGAGTGGTCCAATTACAAAGAGTAGATAAATAACCACTGTCGGAGATAGTCTCAGGGGCAGCGCAAAGGAGATGGTGCAACACAGGGGGCTGTTATTTGCAGAAGAATTGCTTTTAATTGTGTTCATTTTTCTCTGCAAAAATAGGAACAGACGGTCATGGCTCTTATGGATTTCTGTACATTTCAGCGAACAAAATTACATTTTAAGGAAAAGCAGATTTCTGAGTAGAGAGAAAATCTGAGACTAGCTTCAAATATTGCCCACAGAGGAATGCAAAAGTACTTTTCAGAAGTGGTGAAATATAATGTAAATGATATTGCAGGATTTAGTTGCTATCACAAAGGGCGCTTTTTTAGTAATCCTTGTATTTTATAGTTGTGGGTTGGAGCGGCCTGCTCTGAAAAGGAGTGTTTATGGTCCTGTTCAACAAGCTACTGGTCGCACTGGTACTGGATGTGGTAGTGGCTGTGCCGCCTGAAAAGAAAACCATTTATTCAAAGATGAAAAAAATAAGTAAAAATAAAAATCTGTAACAAACTGCTGTGATAGAACCCTCTATATAAATAGACAAACTTTTACAGTAACTGAATCTCGCAATAAAACAGGCTTTAGAAATGTGTCCAACAAAGGCAAAGAAATGCTGAGAAATGTATAACCCATCGTGTAGGGGGAAAAGAACAGCATCTTCCGTCTGTGTTCCTGATTTAGCACTGTAGGAGAGTAGGATCTGCTTACTATAGTTACCCCCACTTTTTGCTGGTGTTTCACTATTTTTTTTACTTTAGCCTGGCTGGGGCCCTGCTATCCAGGTCCCCAGCCTAGCTGCTTTCTCTCTAAATTGATTCCATGTACAATAGGTACACTCCAGTTTGGTTACTGGGGTACCCTTGTGAGTCCCTAGTATATAGGACAACAGGTACTCAGGGCATATGTACCCCAGAGGCCTACCAGGGGCTGCAGCATGTATTTTGCCACCCCTGGGAAGCCTTCCAAATTGACACCACAGGACTGCTCCTGCAGCCTGGGTAAGGTGCTGCATGCACCCCTTACTAACATGTAGGTTACCTATATCTACCTTTAATCACTGAGACATATAAACCTATAAGCTACTCCTATGGCAGGCCATATCAATCCTAAAGCCAGAGTGCTTGGTTTTGTGTGAGAGGGTGCCCATGCATGAGCAGAGCCCCTCTGCAGCTTTCGGAGCCTATTCTCTGCGGCTCTTCTGTGATGCAACCAGACCATATACTCCTAAGTGCATTATATCCTCACGGTAAATGCTAACTTGCCTTCATGGAAACATGTTGTGTTTGGTGTCAAACACTTTTGAATCCTACCCCCCCCCCCGCCAGTCCTGGCGGCAAGGGTAGAATTCCCCCCTTCTAGAGGGAGAGACATGTACACACTGGTCTAACCGGTAATAGTTTAAAAGAGCCCTGGCATCACAAAAGGCATGCTGCAGCCACAGACACGAGTCTGGCCTCCTTCTGCTGACCGAAACTCTGGCAGGGGAGGCCTGGACAATAGGTTTCCTGTCACAGAGAGGTGTATCCACCTCCCAGACAGGCTTTTGTGTATTGGGGCTGGGTTGGTGCACTCTGAGAGTGCTTTGAAGTCTGCACTGGGGGCACTTTTGGTGTCCCTGTGCATAGCCCAGTTCAAACCAGTTGCAGGGGCTACCAGCCCCTGCTCTGGCGTGAAACTGGACAAAGGAAATGGGCTTAGCCACCCATCTTTCCAAACCCTCTCATAGGTGGGTGGCCAGAGTATGTCCTACCCCTTTTCTTAGTATAAGTAAGGGACCCCTGGCAACAGGACTTTAGATTATACTTGGACAAAACTCTGAAACAGAATCCTGGAACTTTGACGCTCTACTAAAGTCTAGAGGACAGAAGAATCTCCCTTGGGGTCAAGGAGTGACTCCCCTGCTCAAGCAGGCACCAACAAAGCATTTGCCAGTCTGCAAATATTTGCAGCCTAGGAAGAGGATTCCCAGACTTCTCAATGGCCGACTGGAGGCCCCAACAAAGCTGAGACCTGCAACCCTCACGAGTGATGTGGAACTGGAACCCCTGGACACAGTGCACGTTTGCTAAGTGCATTAACTTTCCAAGCTTTCCTGAAATTGTGCTTTGGGTTACTTGTAGCCCAAGCCCTGAGCACTATCTGTATCAAAGATTGTGGGCCTACACTCCACGAGTGTTCCGTGAGCCTGCTTCTTGCATTTCTGCTTGAATCCCCTTTGCGATCACTGGTCTGTCGACTGGTGGGTCCCCACGAAAGCCATTCTGATTTGTCTTGGCTTCACTGATTGCTCTAGACATGCTTTGATGGCCTACCAAGTGGTGAGCCCCTCGGACCTTGCTGGTCTACACCAAAGCATTTCTTGGATTCCTGCGTGGGTTGCTGTTGCCACGGCTTGTTGGGTCCAATCTGGAAACCTACATCGCAGTACTCAATAGACTTTATGGTGTAGATCAGTTCCAGATCCTGGTCATTGTTGACACCTCCTGGTCCTGGTGGCTAAAGAGTCAAACATCACCTTCTTCACCTGAAATCACCCGACATCTGTGGGCATTCGACTATCATGCCCCTGGTCACCGGCTAGCAACCCAGACTCTGTCCCCTCTGCTTTCAGGTTCTTCTGATCTACGATCCAGGCTTGGATCACACCGGACACTTTCCACTTCTTCGGCAGCAGCACTTTGCAGCAGATCACCATAGAAAACAATGATGAAACCCGACACCAAAACACACCTATGCACCCGGCTTCCCTGGGTGAGGTAACTCGAGTACTCCGGTGCTCCCGTGGGAGTTGGCTCTGGAACCCCTTAAGTCTCAAATTGGTTTGCTGAAAGTCCTCCTCTAAGTGTCCTTTATTTTTAAATTTCCAACCGCGATTTTCCCCACATAAGTTAATAGTGGTTCGCGGCTGTGTTTAGACACTGCACACTTCCCTCGTGGGTCCCCTGTGTCAGGCCAACTTCTCACATTGGTGTGCAGTGTGTGGGATTCCAACTTGCCATTGTTTTACCAGATAATCTCAAGTGATTGACTATTTGACAATGACTAAATGTACCTGAGGTACATATATTACAAGCTTAAATACAGCAAGTTCTACTGAACTTAGAGTTGTGTGTTAAGGGCTTAGCACACCCTTTCTACAACTCAAGAGAGTTTAGTAGGTAACAAGTAGAGTAGGTAGGTGCATACACCACACCTCACTAGTAATGTCTTCAAGGCCAGGAACCAGTGGGTCCCTGCCAGATGTCAGTATGTTACAGGCATCCAAGTATGATACATTCCCTTTTTAGAATTAGGGGCTTTGTGCACTATGAGGAAATTAAAGACAAGCAAAAGTACCAATACCCAACGCCTCAAGGAGGTACTACTGTTAGATGATCTTAGAAAGGCTTCAGTGCCTGAGGGGGTCGGGCAGTGGGGATGGGGTAGCAGATGAGCCAGAGCCCAGTGGTACACACCACCAGGACTCAGACTCTGATGCTGGCCAGGAAGGTGACAATGACCTTGACTTGGACAATGCAGCTCCTCTTGGCAATGAGGATGAAGGACAGGGAGGCCCTCTCTTTGTTATCCTAGGAAGAGCTGGAGGTATGCCTAGAAGACCCACATCTTCTTCTGTGGAATCTGACCATCCTGGTGTATCTGTAGGGACCTCTGTCTCTTCTCATATGGGGGACACCTCTGAGGAGACGAGAGAATGGCAGATAAGAATTCAGGAACATTAGCTAGGGAATAAAAGACAGTTGGTAGCCTTAGAAAGTGAGTCTCTGGAGCTTAAAAGAGCTAGAAAAAAGATGGGACTAGAGTCCCATGGTGGCAGCAACTTCCCTAGTGGTAGAAAAACATCTCTTGACCATAGGAATATAAACAAGATTGTCCTTCCCTACCAGAGTGGGGATGACATTGACACATTGATAACTACACTGGAAAGGGCCTGCAAAGTTCAGAAGGTCCCCCAGGAGCAGTGGGCAGCTATCTTGTGGCTCTCCTTTGCAGACAAGGGTAGAGACAAGCGCCTCACTGTTAGAGAAGAGGATGCTAATGATTATACAGTCCTGAAGAGTGCTCTGATTGAAGGGTTTGGCTTATCCACTGAACAATACAGGATAAAGTTCAGAGATCCCAAAAGGCTCAGACTCAGGACTGGGTTGAATTTGTTTATTGTGCTACTAAGGCGCTGGAGGGCTGGTTACTGGGCAGTTAGGTGTGTGATTATACAGGATTATACAACTTAATTATGAGGGAGCAGATCCTTTATAACTGTCAGAGTCCGCTGTTGCATCAGGACCTGGTAGACTCTGATCTGACCTCTCCCCAAGAATTGGGAAAGAAGGCAGACAAATGGGTCAGAACCAGGGTGAAGCAGAAAGTACAGAACCAAGGTGGTGACCAGAAGAAGGAAAATCTTAATAAGGATGGGGAGAAGGGTAAAGACCAGAAGTCTTCACAAGGCCCCCAAAAATATTCCAATGGTGGGGATTTCCGATCATCCAAAAAGAAAGGGCAAAAAAAACCATGCTGTATGATCTGTAAACAGAATACCCATTGGACTAGTGATTGCACTAGACCTAAAGACTCAACTCCAGCCACCATTGCCCCGAAGGAAACTGTTCCCCTTAGTTCAGCTCCAAGTGGTGGTACTTAGAATAAGGGTGTTGTAGGGTTAACCCTGGGTTCTGAGATGGACTCTGGCCTAGTCAGAGTTCCAACTCAGGTTGTACTGATCTGAGATGGGGGCATGGACATGTCTTCCTTTGTGAGTCCCAGTGACTTGGGCAAATACCGACAGCAGTCTTTGATAAATGGAAAAGAGGCTATGGCCTACAGGAACACAGGGGCAAGTATCACAATGATGATACAATACCTTGTGGCTCCTGAGCAACTCATACTTGGAGAAACTTACCAAGAGACCAATGCTAGCAATGTCAGGACCAACCATGCTCTGGAAGTTGTTAAATTCTCCTGGGGGGTCATAACTGGCCTCAAGAAAGTTGTGGGAAGTGCAGACCTCTCTGTTGAATGATTGCTTGGCAATGATTTAGAGAATTCAGCTTGGGCTGAAGTGGAGCTCAGGACTCATGCAGAAATGTTTGGTATCTCTGCACATGTGTTTGCTATGACTAGGTCACAGGCCAAAATGTCTAACACTGAACAGGCCCTGGAATCTGGAAGAATAGGCCAGGTGCCTTCCAAGAAAAGGAGCAGTAGGGTTAAGGCAGTGCCTTCCCCCCTGACTCAGAATACAGATCAATCTCTTGAGGGAGATGATTTCAGTCCTGAAGAAGGAACTGTCCAAGATAAGCATGAGCCTGATCAAGTTGAGTTTTTGGGGACATGGGGCCCTTCCAGGGCAGAAGTGAGTCAGGAGCTGCCCTTCTCTTGAACCACTCAGACAGCAGGCTGCTGCCTAGGCTGTTGGGAATGCTATTGGCACCCATAAGATTTATTGGGATGATGGACTCCTGCACTCAGAGAGTGGGGACCCTGAGCCTGGTACAGCCAGGAGGTTGATTATACCTTTGAAATGCAGGGGCTTTATATTGACACTAACCCATGATATTCCTCTAGCAGGTCACCTGGGCCAAAACAAGACTTGGGACAGTCGTGTCCCTCACTTTCATTAGCCCTATATGTCTGAAGACACAAAGGAGTTTTGTTCCTCCGGTGTCACCTTTCAAGGCAGTGGCAAGGCGGGTGATACCACAAAGGCCCCCCTGATACCACTACCTGTGGTGGGGGTTCCCTTTGAGGGGGTCGGGATTGACATTGTTGGTCCCATGGATCCTCAGACAGCATCTGGGTACAGATGTATCCTAGTGGTGGTAGACCATGCCACTAGGTATCCAGAAGCAATTCCCCTTAGGACCACTACAGCACCTGTGGTGGCAAGGGCCCTCTTGAGAGTATTCTCAAGAGTGAGTTTCCCTAAGGAGGTAGTTTCTGACAGAGGTGCAAACTTTATGTCCAGTTACTTGACTGCAATGTGGAAGGAGTGTGGACTGAATTTACAAATTCACCACACCCTATAACCCACAATGCGATGGTTTAGTTGAAAGGTTCAACAAAACCTTAAAGGGTATGGTCAAAGGTCTCCCAGAAAAGCTTAGGCGGAGAAGGGACATCCTACTGCTCTGCCTTTTATTTTCATGCAAGGTGGTTCCTCAGAAGGGAGTTGGTTAAAGCCCTTTTGAACTTCTGTTAGGGCATCCTGTAAGAGGCCTGTTTTTTCTAGTGAAGGAAGGATAGGAGTTACCTCTCATACCCGCCAAAAATGACATAAGGACTATGTGCTTGGTCTCCGCTCCAGGATGACGGAATACATGAAAAAGACAACCAAAAACGTTGAGGCTAGCCAGGAATTACAGAAAGCCTGGCATGACTAAAAGCCTGTGCTAACTGTTTACCAGCCAGGACAGAAAGTGTGGGTGTTGGAGCCTGTGGCCCCAGCAGCCCTCCAAGACAAGTGGAGTGTCCCCCATACTATAGTTGAACAGAAGGGAGAGGTTACCTATCTGGTAGACCTTGGAACTCCCAGGAGCCCCCACATGGTGCTTCATGTCAACAGACTGAAACCTTATGTTGACACGGCAGACATGGGCTCCCTCATGGCTACTGATGGGGGACAGGAGGAAGAGACTGATCTACTCCCTGACCTGCTCTCACAGAACCCTGATAATGGGTCAGTTGATGATGTAGCCTTGGCAGGCAGCCTCACTGCTCAGCAAGAAGCTGATTATAGACAGGTGCTCAGTCTGTATAGGAACATGTTCTCACTGACTCCAAGTCAGACTACCTGATGCACTCATGAAGTGGACACCAGGGACAGTCTGCCTGTTAAAAATAAGATTTACAGGCAACCTGATCATGTCAGAGACTGTATCAGGATTGAAGTCGACATGATGTTGGATTTGGGAGTTATTGAACCCTCAAGTAGCCCCTGGGATAGTCCAGTGGTCTTGGTACCTAAACCTCACACCCAGGGTGGTAAGAGAGAAATGAGGTTTTGTGTAGACTACAGGGGGTTCAATGCAGTCACTAAGACTGATGCCCATCCAATCCCAAGAGCGGATGAGCTTAGAGATACTTTGGCCTCAGCCAAGTTTCTGAGCACATTTGATCTTACAGGTGGCTACTGGCAGATCAGACTAGCTGATGATGCAAAGCCAAAGACAGCATTTTCTACCCCTAGTGGGCACCATCAATTTGTGGTAATACCCTTCGGTTTGAAGATTATACATGACACTTATCAAAGGTTAGTGAACAAAGTCCTAACAGACCTGGAAGACTATAGCGCAGCATATCTAGATGATATTGCTTTCATTAGCTCCACCTGAGAGGATCACCTGGTCCACCTGAGAAGTGTTTTGGAGGCTCTGCAGAAAGCAGACCTCACTATCAAGGCTACTAAGTGCCATATAGGGCAGAGTCAGGTGGTGTACCTGGGCCACCTTGTAGGTGGAGGCCAGTTTCAACCATTACAGAGCAAAATCCAGACCATCATGGACTGGGTTGCTCCAACCACCCAGTCTCAGGTCAGAGCTTTCTTGGGCCTGACTGGGTACTACAGAAGATTTGTCAATGGGCATGGTTCCATTGTGACCCCCTGAATGACTTAACCTCAAAAAGAATGCCTAAGAAAGTTCAGTGGACAGTCAGCTATATATTCCAGAGAATTCATTGTCCAAACAGATGCATCTGAGTTGGGGGTAGGGGCTGTGCTGTCACAGTTGAATGATGAAGGTCAGGACCAGACAGTAGCTTTTATTAGCAGAAGGCTGACCCCTTGTGAGACACCTTGGTCAGCTATTGAGAGGGAGGCCTTTGCTGTGGTTTGGGCTCTGAAGAAGTTGAGGCCATACTTGTTTGGCACTCACTTCACTGTTCAGACTGACCATAAGCCCCTCTTATGGCTAAAACAGATGAAGGGTGAAAATCCCAAACTTTTGAGGTGGTCCATTTCTCTACAGGGGATGGACTATGCAGTGGAACATAGACCATGCCAATGCAGATGGACTCTCCAGATATTTCCACTTAGAACATGAAGACTCAACTGTTCAAGGTTAGTTTAATGTCCCTTTTAAACAAAAGGAGAGTAAGGGTTTTTATGTGTTGGGGCTATACTCCTAGTCCCCTGGAGTTAAATTTATACAAAACAAACGGAGGAGTATCCCCAGGACACAGGGGTCCTAGTGGTTTAAACTAAAGTAGGGAAGGAATGCAAGAAAAAAGAAAAAAATATTTACTTTTTAGAAACCCCTCACTCACCAGCCTGGCTGGTGACATGCTTCATCTTCGGGGTCCACCCGAGCAACCGAGTGTCACTCGGATGTGCTTCGACGCCTGCAACTGCAGCGGAGCTGGTTGTTTTTGTGAATTGGTGATAGTGAAGTTATTTTTTTCTTTTTTCTTGCATTCCTTCCCCCCTTTAGTTTAAACCACTAGGACCCCTGTGTCCTGGGGATACTTCTCCATTTGTTTTGTATAGTTTAATGTCCCTGCATTTGTAGCGAGGCTTGTGCAGGAGAGTAGGATCTGCTTACTATGGTTCCCCCTACTTTTTGTTGGTGTTTTACTGTTTCTCGACTTAAGTCTGGCTGGGGCCCTGCTATCCAGGACCCAGGCTAGCGGCTTCCTCTCTAAATTGATTCCATGTACAACAGGTACTCTCCAGTTTGGGTATTGGGGTACCTTGTGAGTCCCTAGTATATAGTACACCAGGTACTCGAGGCATAGGTAACCCGGAGGCCTACCCCTGGGAAGCCATCCAAATTAACTCCACAGGACTGCAACCTGGGGAAGGTGGTGCATCCACCCCTTACTAAGATATAGCTTACCTATATCTACCTTTAATCACTGACACTTATAAACCTATCAGCTACTCCTATGGCAGACCTTATCAATCCTGAAGGCAGAGTGATTGGTGTTGTGTGAGAGGGTGCCCATGCATGAGCAGGGCCCCTCTGCAGCTTTCGGAGCCTATTCTCTGAGGCTGTTCTGTGATGCAGCCAGACCATATACTCTTAAGTGCATTATAGCATTTTGGTAAATGCTAACTTTGGAATGGCTGCATGGAAACATGTTATGTTTGGTGTCAAACACTTTAGAATCCTACCCCCCCCCCCCCCGCCAGCCCTAGGATTCCACCCTTCTAGAGAGAGAGACATGTGCACACTGGTCTAACCTGTAGTAGTTCAAATGAGCCCTGGCATCACAAAATGGATGCTGCAGCCACAGACATGAGTCTGGCCTCCGGCTGCTGACCGAAACTCTAGCAGGGGAGGCCTGGACAATAGGTTTCCTGTCACAGGGAGGTGTAACCACCTCCCAGACAGGTTTTAGTGTATTAGGGCTTGCTGGGTGCACTCTGAGAGTGTTTTGAAGTCTGCACTGGGGCACATATGGTGTGCCTATGAATAGCCCAGTTCAAACCGGTTGCAGGTGCTACCAGCCCCCGCTCTGATGCGAAACTGGACAAAGGAAATGGTTGTATCCACCCCTCTTTCCAAACCCTCCCTTAGGTGGGTCCCCAGAGTATGTCCAATGACTCTTCTTAGTATAAGTAAGAGATCCCTGGCAACAGGACTTTAGATTACACCTGGACGAAACTCTGAAACAGAATCCTGGAACTTTGATGCTCTACTAAAGACTGGAGGGCGGAAGAATCTCCCTTGGGGTCAAGGAGTGACTCCCCTGCTCAAGCAGGCACCAACAAAGCATTTGCTGGTCTGCATCTCCGAAGCTCTCGCTGGACTCCGAAGTACTTGCAGCCCAGTAAGAGGATTTCTAGACTTCTCGAAGGCCGACCCATGTCCGCAGCAAAGCTGAGACCCACAGCCCTCACGAGTGACGTGGAACCAGAACCCCTGGACACCGTGCACATTTGCTAAGTGCATTAACTTCCTGAGCTTTCCTGAAGTTGTGCTTTGATTTACTTATAGCCCAATCCCCGAGCACTATCTGCCTCAAAGATTGTGGGCCTACACTCCACAAGTGTTCTGTGAGCCCGCCTCTTGCCCCTTCGTGATCCCTGGCCTGTCAACTGGTGGGTCTCCACGAAGGCCATTCTGATTTTTCTTGGGCTTCTCTGGTTGCTCCTCACGTGCCCTGACTCCCTACAAAGTGGTAAGTCCCTCGGACATTGCTGGTCTACACCAAAGCCTTTTTTTGATTCCTGCATGGGTTGCTGATGCCAAGGTTTTTTGGGTCCAATCTGGAAACCGACACTGCAGCACTTGACATCCTTTGTGGTACAGCTCGATTCTAGATCCTGGTTATCATCGACACCTCCAGGTCATCGTGGCTGAAGAGTAAAGCTTCACCTTCTTCACCTTAAATCACCCGACATCAATAGCCATTCCACTATCATGCCCCCGGTCACTGGCTACTGACCCAGACTCTGTCCCCTCTGATTTATGGTTTTCTGATCTTTGATCCAGGCTTGGACCACACCAAACACTTTCCACTTCTTCGGCAGCAGCACTTTGCAGCAGATCGCCATTGAAAATGACAACGAAACCCGACACAAAAAAAAACACCTATGCACCCGGCTTCCCTGGGTGTGGTAACTCGAGTACTCTGGTGCTCCCATGGGTGTTGGCTCTAGAACCCCCTAAGCCTCAAGGGGATTGCTGAAAGTCCTCCTCTAAGTTTCCGTTATCTTTAAATTTCCAACCGCGACTTTCCCCATAGAAGGTAATGATGATTTGCGCATCCCCCGTGGGTCCCCTGTGTCACTACCTTGGGTGGTTCCTGGTTGCCCCAGTGCTTCTACAGGCTCTAGGCCTTGTATGTATGCAAGTTGTGGTTCTTATACCACTTTCTTAATATATGGTTTGGTACGCCCCTAGGGCTCAACATATATTGTGCTAATTTAGTGTGTGTTATTGAGTTTACTGAATGTACTTTTGCCTCTAGCTTCATAAAGAGACTAGAGAGATGTGTTTAGAATAAATACATATATTTCATATATATACCGGGTGTGGTTCTCCTTTCATTTGATCATTCACAAGATTATAGACTGGTAAAACAAGCTGCTTTACATTTCTCCAAGACTTAGCCTGAAGGCTGCTCTCCACAGCTACCACTAGGAAAGCTTTCTATAAAGGTTGTCTTTAACCTACCATCAATAAGAGTCATTTGGACTGGTGCAAGGTGCCCACTAGAATAGTGGACAGTTTATGCCAAGCCAACTTCTCACAAGCACTTACGGCTAAAACACATCGGGGGGTATGTACAAGGAAGTGGAGGAGAGATGCGTTAGCCTTCCTGGCTTAACGCCTCTCTCTTCCACTTCTGAGATTAAAGTCTGCACCATATTTAAAAGAATGTGATTCAGCCTTGAGATCCCCCCTGTGTTGGCGCTAAGTTTAGCAACTTAGCGCCAACACAGTCATCCTTTCACCCGAGTGCAATGGTGTCTGTGTGCAGGGGAGGATTGTTTATGTGCAGGAAAGTGTCCCTTCCTGCACATAAACAATCCTAGATATGCCATTCTGTCACGTTCATGCCTGCTGCTCCATGCAGCACACATAAAAGTGACAAATTGGCATTTAAAAAAAAAAATGATGTGCAGGAAGGGACACCTTCCTGTACATAAACAAACAATGACATTTTGCTTTTTCCATGTGTGTTACACAAGGCAGCACACATGTAAATAGCAAAAACGAGGAGAAATAATGCATTTCTCCTTGTTTCGCCATCTTAAGACCACTTTTTTATCTGGTCTTAATTTTGGCGCTGCCTCCTTTGTACGCCACCCTTGTACATGGGGGCAGCCTCAAAATGGATGGGTGTTGCGGTGGAACGCCCACCGCAACACCCACTGCCCACCCCTTTCAAGTGGCCTAATGCTGCCTTGTACATATGGCCCTGCCCCTATCGCCACCACAAACGTTACTATAGGTGATGTTATGGTGGAGATAGGGGCTTGTACATATGCCCCTCCTCTTCCCACAGTGAGTAGAGTGTCCAACAATGCTCTTGGACGGCCTTTCTTTCGCTGTTACTGACGCAGCAGATAGTAGATACCGATGCAGTTAGAGTCTGCCAATGACATCTGCTTCACAAAACACACTCAGGTAAACACTGGCAGTTGTGAAACCATTTCTTAAAGTGCGGATCAATTAACTAGTCAATAAGGAGATTATTTGTTTGAGGTTCAGAGGGCATCGAATTGTGTTAAATTAAAAGACGGGGTTAACATATTTTTTTCTTATTCATGCACATACATGCAAGTTCAACCTATTTGAGAAATAAATATGCTGGATTATTAAAATATAGTTTTTTTATTCAGCAGTGGAATATAAATAGCAAATACATCAATCAACAATCTAAAAACTAGTGAATTACATTAATCAATAACATCATCTGATCCAATTTACGAAAATACTAAACAGTAGCGAGTTTGCCTGATTAAAGGCCAAAGTGCGAATAAAATGGATTACAGTCCGTGCACGCAGCAATTCAATGCTTCTATGACCCCAACGATAGTTGTTTTAAAATGCTAAATAGTGCTATGAACCAAGAATAAAGTGCAACATGCAAATTCAGCGCATTCGAGCTATTAAAAAGCCTATCGACAATATAATCTGCTGGTTATAATTGCCAATACAAGTATGTGCAGACTCGCGTTCTAAAGCCCCCTGTTCATAAAAGTTAACAAAATACAATGCATTCTCGTCATACTGGTTGATTGCCTTCTAAATTCCATACAAAATTTTGATAACCTCTGATTGCTCAAGTTGTAGAAATGTCCAAACATTCTATTTCGAATTACTGTATTTTAGTAAATCAATCTTCCAAGGTAGGTAATTCTTTGGACTTCCAACTCAGTAGTATAAGGGAACGAGCAACAGAGGTAGCAATGCGATTATTTCATTTAGGGGGTATAAAGCTTTGCGCACTGTACATTTTTACAGAATGCCATTCTTTCCAAGATGGTTAGCTTACTATACTCCCAGCACCCTTCACCAAATATATCCTTCAATGCAGACGCAATGTTTTAGGTGCTAATTGAATGTTCCAAGGGACTGGGTACATGCATTGTTTTTTTCTGTCCGGCATTTTTTGGTATAATATTTTCCAAGGTTAAAGTAAAATAGTACGGATAAATATTCAATCTGAAGCAGTTTTAGTACTGTTTGGATATTTTCAAAATACAAATACGGACTCGAAATATGTTTAATAATGATAGAATTGTTATTAAAATTATATTTCCAGATCATCATACTAACCTGTCATATGCGGTTTATTGTACATGGATAAAACACATATCCATAGTATACAACTTGTGGGGATACCTTCCTTGTGCTATGCTCGGCCACACCTTTTAAAGATACTGCTTGTCACTACGGAGTTTCATGACCATAGAGAGCTTCGAACCCAAAGACCAAGTTTCTGTATAAGGTTATGGAGCTACATGGTAACTAGCAATATCCCTATCACTTAAATCTTGGGGGGCATATTTAACAAAATTTCATGCAGAGCAGCAAGTCACTTTGCTGTGCTGGTTGACAGGAAAAGGGTAGGAATGCGACATATTTAACATAATACGGTGTATCCCTGTCTTTTCTCAGTGCTGGCGCACAATGTGTTGCCTAGTGCCAACGCAGGCACCCTTGCACCCTGCTGCATTCTAAGCAAGATTGTTATTGTGCAGGAAGGGACAACTTCTAACCAGTGCTAAAGTGCACCTCCTAAACATGGTTTGATTGACATATCTGTACTTGCATATTTAATTTATCTATAAATCCCTAGTGAGTGCACTACCTGTGCCCAGGCCCTGTAAATTAAATGCTACTAGTAGGCCTGCAGCACTGATTGTGACACCCACACAAGTAGCCCTTTAAACATGTCTCAAGCTTGCCACTGCAGAGCCTGTGTGCAGCTTACACTGCCATTTGTTTGCAAAATTTGTGATGGGCACAGCTACCCCAAGGGGTTTCCCCGATGCAAGATATAAGCAAATAGACTGTCCCGGGACGGATCACTACAATAGCCAAGTTTTCAGGTTTTTGTGAAAGGCAAGTAAGGAGTTGCAGTTTCAGAGATCAGCAGGCAGAACGTTCCACAATTTGGACCTAGATAGGAAAAAGAACGGCCCTTCATGTGGGTGAGACGAAAGCTAGGTAAACACAGTACTTGCCTCGAAGATCTCAGTGAACTAGTGGGCGGCTAAGGAGTTACCAACTCCTGAATGTATCGAGGTGCTATGCCATGGTTGGCCTTTAACATATGGCAAAGAACCTTAAACTCAATACGCTTAGACACCCTATGCCTTGTCGACTTGGGATTTAAAACCCCTTGCCTTTCCCCTTTTGTTACCTATACATCACTTCTCAGGTAGGCCCTAGGTAGCCAACAGGGCAGGGTGCTGTGTAATCAAAAGGTAGGACATGTATTTTTACGTTTTGCACTTCCTGGTAATGGAAACACCCACATTTGTTTTTCACTACTGTGAGGTCTACCCCTCTCATAGGTTAAGATTGGGAATTCCTGGGGGGGTGTGGTTAACCATCAAGCATGGCAGATGGGTTTTAGCCAAGCTCCGAGCTGGGCCCTTAATCCTTCCAACAACTATGCCATTGCTTCTCCATTTACAGTTCTAATCAGTCAAGAGTTACTCCTGTGCCACTATGCACCACTGCGGGCGCAAAATAACTTTGCTACTGGTGCCAACATCGGAGATATCGGCAGCAACCTTGCAGCCTCCACCGACACCACGAGAACGGCGGACACTGAGACGCACGAGCTCCAGAACTAAACGTGCGTCTGTAAAGCAGGAGAACACACCATAACCCTGCAATCATGGTGCCTGATGTCCCAAGAAGCGAAAAATGAGTGAGAGGTCCGACCGAGGCCAAAGGAGACCACCGGCGGCTATTGGACACGAAGTTAAGGTACAAGGCTGTGAGATCGGTGTGAACTAGACTGGGTGCCAGGGATACTAGCGATTAATGCTGGTTGGCTTGCCCTGGCAGACGATATTATGCTGCCCCTCTCTCTGGCCCACCTTGTGCCGGCATGAGGACTGGATGACGTGACGCATGATGTGCATGAGGTCCATGGCGCTGTGACTGGAAGCGCCGATGGTCCTGCAGTGACACATAGACACCCGGAGTGGCTGCTACCTGCCAATGCCTGCAGCGGGGGGGGCGATCGCAGCTCAGAGGACAGGAATCCACCTCTGAAAGTAAGACCGACACACAGTCTTTCCCAGATAGGCTACTTTTAATTATAAGTACTGCGCCTTGCCAGCCCCCGAAGGACCAAGCTGGGCCCACTGAGCTGCGTGGATAAGCTTGAGGTGAAATCCATCTAACAACCTTCTGGAACTATTGCACTACTGGCCTTCCCTGCCTTCTTCAGAGGGTGAGGCTGAGAGATGTTATATTTTACAACTACAAGGAACATTGTGGAGTAATTAGATGGGCTCCGAACCGGAGTAGCTTGCATGTGAACTGAGACCTAAGAGAGTGCACCATTATTAACGAGCAGGGAGCTGTGAGACGGACTGGTGTTACAGTAGATACAGACCACAACATATCTGGGGATGGGGCACACTAGGGGAAAGCATCCAGAACCCCTCAATTCTGGGGGAACCTGACAATACTTAGCAGGATAAAATAATGCAGAATTCTAGTCTGGATTGTGTTCCGCCGACAGCTCTGGGAAGCTCTATAGATAAAGTGGACCTGATACTCCAAGAAGTGCGTGACTCCAGGAAAGCAAAATACCAACAAGTGAGCGCCCTAACCACAAGCTTCATGTTACTGAACACTGATCATGTCAAAATGGCGGAAACTGAAAAATAACAAAATGCTTCTGGCAGAGGTGTTACCACAACATAAGGCTAATTCGGCACAAATTGAACAATTACGCCGCCAACTCATAGGATTGCAGGATAGAGTGGATGATGCTGAAGTGCTGTCCCAGCACAATAATGTGAGGCTAGAAGGGATACCGGAACACAGCGAAGGATCAAACCCTACCCAATTCATAGAGCAATGGTTGCGAGATAATATTGCACCGGAGGGACTCGCCGATTTCTACTGCATAGAGATAGTGCACAGAATACTGTTGCGACCTCCGGTACCTGGTGCATCGCCCAGACCGATAATAGCGCGTATACTGAACTATGAGGACCGCGACTCCTTGCTGCGTGCTGGCAGAGAAAAAGCCTAAATCCAATTTGAAAACAAACGTATCTCACTGCATCCGGATTTCACACTGTCAGTCCAGAGACTGAAAGCCTCGGTTTACGATGTTAAAAGACACTCAGGGCCCTTAATCAGAAATATGCTCTCTTGTTCCCTGCCCACTTGAAAGTTATTAATGAGCAGAAAGCCCACTTCTTTGATGGTCTGGAAGAAGTTGCAGAATGGGCAGAGGTCACACTGTAACCATCTTCATCTCAAGGCTCATCTCAAGTACCTAAGCAGAAACCATATACATTCCAGAGGACTGGGCGAAACAAGTCTGGCCGAGGATCGACCCTCCGTCCTGACGTGAAGGCAAACCCATCTCCAGAGCAAATAATTGAAGGTCATAAATCAGCAACACTAGCGGCTGCGGCATTGGATGACCAAGATGTGAACTCAGTGAACTTTATAATGTATCTTAATATTATTTACCAACATCAAGTAGTACAAGTCAGTACTAAATTATGTAACCTGTTCCTGTCAAAACCTAAAATGTTTTTTAACTTGTTTGTAATGATTTTTAGTAATCTACAAATAAAACATTTTCTTCCATGTGAACTACTGGCTGGATCGATCGACTCATCTGAAGAAACAAACTTACACTCTGAGAACAGTATGACTTTGTTCCCCTCAATTCCAGAACAGACTGCAAATGACTATGTAGGTGAATGCACCTGGATAGTAAAAGCATTGACCTGCAGGTACAGTTGAGTCTAATTGATATAATAAATTCTGTGGACATGGTCTTAGCAATGTTTGGAACTGGAAAGGGATAAGGCCTGAGCTCAGCCAGCTGAGTTGTTATTTAGGTGTGTTATACCCTTACACACACAGTAAATAATGTTTTCCTCCTCACCCATTGCAACTGCACAACCATATATGTTGAGAGGGGTTCACTTTGAACTTGTTTTTCTTGTTTAGTCCTCTGCCGTTTTGTGAGGGAGCCTGGTATTGGGAGTTATTAGGGGATGCGTAAGAGCAGACTCACTATAGTTGACTCCTTTATCTGTTGACAAACCCATAGGGGGATAGTTTGAGTAATACATTACCCACCATCACATGGCTACATCCAGGAACTACACAATCACGACCTGGAACATTAGGGGGATGGGGTCTGTGCATAAGAGACATAGGATATGTGCCCAACTACACAGGAGGAAGGCTCACATTGTATTATTACAAGAGATACTTCTTATCCACTGTGAAGCCACTAAGTTACAGAAAAAGTGGAGAGGACAGCTATTCTATACATCATATCCTGCATTCACACGGGGGACTGCAATAGGTATTAGGAGCTGCACCCTGTTTGTGTTACTAGAGCAGAGAATTGATACGAATGGTAGGTATGTGCTGCTCCATGGCACATCAAGCGTGGAACACCTCGTGCTTTGTAGCAAATACACTCCTAACACAGAACAAGATAAGTTTCTAGGGACACTTAACACAGTGGTGGTGGGTTGGGACGGGTATCCGTGGATAATGTAAGGGGATTTCAACACAGTACTGAACATGGACTTGGACCGCTCCCATCCACCACTGCAGGGAATCAGCTGTAAGAAACAAGCAGAGGCATTACAGGGATGGGCGGAGGGTTGTACTCTGTGTGATGCGTGGAGTACTCATTCTATTCCCCTCCACACATGTTGCAAACTCGAATTGGCAGGGTGTTCTGTTCTTTGCCTTTACTTGCAAACATTAACCATACTACCTACCTAGGAAAAACACTGTCCGATCATAATCCACTAGAGATAACACTATCCTGGGTAAAAAATACCCACATCATTTCCAACATGGAGACTGCATCCCTTAATTCTCAAGGACCCGGTATTGTGTACCAACTATCCACATCCATCTCTAATTATTTTGCAGAAAATACAGACACTGCAAGTCCACGGCAGATGGAGTGGGAGGCCTTTAAAATGGTAATATGGGGAGTGGCCATTAGTACAAGAGTAGGAGTCTGTATCACTCTAGACAGAAAATTGCGTGAGCTGGAAGATTGAATTGGTAGGCTCTAACAGGAAGCAACCTCAAATGATATGAACAAGGCGTCGCAACGAGAAGCTCATGTACGTTATACGGAACTCCTCGAACAGCTATGAATCATAGACTACTGCACTTACATGCAGAAACAGCATGCAGATGTGGACCGGGTTGGTTCCCTTCTAGAGAGGATAATAAAGGATGCACCGGCTATAACCCCCAAACATGAGATTATTACTTTAGAGGGCAAAACAGTAAACATACAATTAGGCATTAACACAGCCTTCAGGAGATTTTATGAGTCACTGAATGCACCACCCGCAGAACTCTAAGAGGAAGAATTTGAAAACTCCCATGATGGACTACAGTTCCCCCAGCATTTAGATGCACATAAAAAAGAGATAGCAACACCCATAACCAAAGCCAAAATTAGATCAGCAATTAAAGATCTACTGCGTAACAAAACCATGGGCCTGGATGCCTGCCGGTGGAGTTCTAGGAGACGTTCTCAACATTGCTAGTCCCCCAAATAGAATGATTATGCAAGGCAGCGCTAGAGACAGGCACCCTTCTCCCCACCAAATGACAGGTGTTGGTCACGTCCCTCCCAAAACCTGGCAGGAACTCCACGGATATGGCAGGTTACCGTCCACTTTCGCTATTGAATATTGACAATAAAATATTAAACAAAATATTAACAAATTGAAAACCTCAATACTTACCAAAGTTAAATCACATGGCCCAGTGCAGTTTTGTGCCTGGTCGGAGCACTGCACTTAACATTAAACAGTTCCACCAAGTGCTGACATTGGTGGCGGCGGATAGCGTTGAAATAGGCTGTGTGTCCCTAGACCTGAGACAGGCATTTGACACATTGCGTTGGAGTTTCATGCTGAGAACCCTTGCGAAGTGAAGGGGATGTTTATTATTGTGCCTGCTCTTTGTATTAGCGCTTGAACCGTTGGCCATCAAACTACTGTCGTTTGCAGCAGACAAAGGTATTAGGATCGGGCTGCCACCCATATTATCTCCTCCTATTCAGATGATATAATACTTTATCTGAACAGTCTCAAAGGTGACCACAAACCCATCCCCACTGCGTTGCACAAATTTCAAGTATTGTCAGGATTATCCATCAATGAAACCAAATTGTGCGAATAATATTTCACTGACACAGCACAAGTAGATCCCATTTGCTTTGGTCACTGGACATTCTCTATTGCGCCTTTCACTTTTAAGTACCTTGGCGTACAAATATACAGGGAGGCGCGTGATCTGTTGGAAGGTAACCTGATCCGTTCCATTAAAACACTAAAAACCCAGATAGCATTCTAGACCTCTTTATCAATCTCTGTAGCAGGAAGAGTGACCATCTCTAAGATGGTCATGCTACCTAGATACTTATTTTTTTTTACCAATTTACCGATACCAATCCCGACACATGTCTTTAAAACATTAGATACACTTTTAGTGGATTTGATTTGGGGAAAAAGGCGTAGTAGAGTAGGACTGCTGCAAATCCAGCTGGACACGAACCGGGGGAGATTGGGGATCCCGGATTTTAAAGCATATTGTTTTGTGAGCCAACTACAGTGGCTCTCATACTGGATCACAGGTCACCATTTACAAGAGATAGGTATGTCACAACAAACATGGGAAAGAGGAAGGCTCCATACCCTGCTATTACCAAAAAGTAGGCCCTTGATAACAGCATCTCCACTATTAAAAGTGGCTTTAAAATACTGGAAGAAAGCAATCCACTACACCAAGGGGTTGCTTCCCTACGCCCCTAGCATTCCACTATTGGGGCTCTACACACCATCCAGAATAGTCCTTACGTGGTGCATTTCCAAATAGTCAGAAGAGGGAGTGAATACAATAGGGATGCTGTTTGCGGATAATATGCTGATAATTCATGATATGTTTGTCAGGGAACATGGAGTTCCCAACTCCCTGTACTTCCTCCATGCTAGCATTAGCAGATATATAAAAAATACTTGGGCTCCAGACAAAAATGAACCCCGAAGCATGAGTCAGTGCACATGCAATACATAATGGGTAATGGGAGACACTTGACCAGGTGGCTGTACAGGAGTATAAGCACCCATGCTGCAATCTCTTTGCTGGCACTTATAAACAAGTGGAATGTGGATATGGGCCATGAAATAACAGACAAGAAATGGTGGACAATTCTGGAACACCCCAAGAAGGTATCTCGCTACCCCAAGTTTAAACTTATTCAACACTTGTTCGTACATAGAGCTTATTTGACTCCACATATATTAAACAAAATGTTCCCAGACACGGCAGACTTAGGTCCCCGTTGCCATACACAACATGTGGATTTGCTAGATATGATATGGGCATGTCCACGGTTGGTACCCTTCTGGGCAAATGTACCTAAAATAGTGAGTGCAGTGGCACCTGTGTAGGGGGGTGATACACTTGACTATTGTATTTTAGGATTATGTTCTAAACACAAGAAGCGGGATGTGCAAGCCAGGCTTGCCAATTTAGCATTGATCTTAGCAAAATGGTCAATCACGATGCAATGGAAGTCTGCAATGCCCCCAACAGCTTTGGGATGGCACAATGAGGTTGTTATAAGGGGCAGAGAAAAAAGTATGGAGATCAAAAGGTGAAAGAACTCTATTTTATTGGAATGGAATGCGATGTTGGATTGGTTTATTTCCACCGAACTTTCACTACATTGAGACTTGGTAAATTTAATAAGCTGATTAGCAAATATATGTGCGCCACTGTGTAACAGACCCCACGTGAGCCCAATAATGTTAGGAAATGTATACCTAAAGATAAGACAAAAATGTCAACTGGACAGAACCTGGTATGCTGGTGGGACTCTATTGTTATTAGTTTAAGGATAGATCAATATGCAATTATGCTAATGTACCTATTACCAAATACTCACGCCAAAGTGTGAATACTGTACCAACACCAGCCAACTATTTCGAGATTCTGGCACTGTCATTTCGAATGCCTTTTCTTTTTTTGATTTGTTGTTCTTGAATAATTAATAAAATATGTTTTTTTTAAAGATTGGGAATTACTTATTACACTTGTAGGCTGTAATTCCTAATTGACAAGGAGTAGATCTGTGATGTTTCAGATCATTAGAATGGTAATGATAAATCCTTGACACTGGTAAAGATGAATTAATCATTACGCTTTTTAATATGCGACTTTTAGAAAGATGCTCTTTGACCTGTGTGCCTACAGTCTGTCTCTAATGCACATCTGGGGCGGGTGACAACTCGACTTTGTGCATTCCCCTACACAGCCACACACAAAGGGACCTTAGGCGTGACTTAGTGATCATCCATATCCTGATGGGCCATCCGGGGCAGGAGGGAGTGAGGAGCTGACACTTACTCCTGAACAGGTTGTGTCCTGTCCCCACACATAGGGCTACTTACCGACCTCTAGTCGGTTTACTGGGAGGGAGGACCTCTGGGCACTTCAAAGCACCTATATGACGTCACTTCCACTTCAATACAGAATCCAGGTATAATTACGAGGTCACTGACCCCACCAAATCAGACACTACTAGACCTGTGAGGAACTCTGTCAGGAGGAAGGATTGCTGTGCTGACACAAGGACTGCTGCTCTGGAAGAACTGCTTTTCTGCTTAGCTGCCCTGCTGCCTATTACCCTCTGCCCTGCTGAGGAAGGACTGGATCCATCTCACTTGAATGCAGAGTAACTCCCAGGGCAATCTGTCTTGTCCCCTGTTCTAAGTCGCATGTACATTAAAGAATTCTCATCCACCTGCAACAGAATCTGGACTTTGCTTGCTGCATGTCTTTCCCTGCCAAGTGGTGTCAATCCAGTCCTGGGCCCTTGGAAGTGGGTATAAAGTGCTTCACCTGCTAAAAATCAACAATGTTGCCTGAATTGGAACCGGTGCATCTCCCTTGACTCCGATGCTTCGCTGCTGCTGCAGGGTCTGTGGACATTGCATCTTCGACTTCACAGTGCATCGCCTCCAGTTCCCAACACATCTCCTGCATCCAGTGGCTTGCCGATGACACATCTCTGATTGACATGGCTTGACAACGAAGCATCGCCTTCGATCCTTCAGTTCGATGCCGATCCATAGCCTCTTTGCTTCATGCATTTTGACTCTATCAACACGCATCCCAGGTACTTTTTATCGAGTCAAGGCTGGTTTGTGTATCCGACCCGCGCTCTATTGAGGTTGGCCTGAACTTTTGGATTTACACTGGTTAAGCGCGACCAGATGTCACCAGTTGGCACATTAAGACCCTATATTTTAATGTATTCTCGAAAAAATAATTACTCAGTTTATACTTATTAGATTCTTGTTGTTTTGGTCTTGTTTTGTTCTGAAAAATACAAGCTATTCTTATAAACTTGTTTGGAGTCTTTTTATGGTGTTTGCAATTTGTTACTGTATAAGTGTGCATATATACTTCACACATTACCTCTTAGGTTAAGCCTGCCTGCTCTGTGCCAAGCTATCAGAGCGTCTGCACAGGTTAATATATGGTTCATCTTTCTTACCTGACTCAAATTGGGGTTCCATCTTGGACAGGGTGCAGGCATCTGTCAAGCAGAAACCCAATTTCTAACAATTTCCTTTCTGCTTGCCACTGTACAGCTTAAAAAACAAAGCAGAAGAAAGAAAAGCAATGTTTTATTTTCATCCTTTAAACAAGTGCTGCTCTTATGCTCCATGACCTGACCTGCCTTTTCACTCATCTGCTAGCAGCAAGCGTTGTGACATCAGTATATTAACTGATTACAGTTGATCGGCTAGTCATTTCTTTATAATAGGGAACTGGGTGCATCACAAGTCGCCTATTATGAAGAAATGAGAGACTGTTTTTATACATGGATTGCAGAATCCCACACATTATAAGGTAATTCAAATATATGGCACTGTAGCATGTTTATCTAATAATATTCACTCACAAATACACTGAATAATAGGTTTTGAGTAAAAGTATATTTTCTCCTCCCTGTGGAGGTCCCCCAGACATAGTGAAGCACCTTACACGGAAGATGTGGGCGTTTGTATGGGGCAACAAGCCACCATGAGTGGCCCAATCCCTCTTGATTCAAAGTTTAGAGCAGGGTGGAATGAGGCAGAGTTTGTCTTCCCGATAGTGAACAGGTCAAAGCCACCAGAGTCTCGACCAGTCCACGGTATCTTCAAAGCGCTCCCAGCACTTCTCTGAACAATACGGAGACCGTTCTCGACAACATCATCAACATGACAAAAACCTAACCAAAGTCTTAGGGTTACAGATCTTCAGTTATACCCCTCATTGTCTTTGAAGTTTCCTTGTGCTCAGGGGTCTCTGACCCTTCCCGAAATAAGTCTTGCATATCTCCCCCCCAGTGTCACTGTTCTTTGATACTGGGGGCCTGGATCTTTAATCACTCAGAGGGAGATGGGTCCATTGTTTTATGGCTCTGAACTAGGCCTCTTCACCTCGCAAAGCCTCTCCTTCTCCCCGCTCCAGGTGCAGGGTAGCCTGGCGCCGTCTCCACCCCTGCCCTGGGAAACGACCTCTCTAAGCCTTTCTCACCTCTCCCAGATCCAAGCGGGCAATCCACACTCGGCTGAGACAAGCAAAAAGGTATAAAGCACAAACTCGGCCATTTTCTCAAACAGCCGTTTCTGGACACACAGCGACAAAATGATCTACCCAAAAAGATGCATTATGACGCTGTGAGTTCAGACATACCAAACTTCACTGTTCCATTTCCAATTCTTGGGAGACTAGGCTAACAATATTACACCCAGCCTCCCCCATTCTGTCCTATGGGCAGGATGGCCTTTCACCAGGAAAAATGAAATGGAGTATTTTCCAGTGTCAGGGCCTAGCACCCCCACTGACACAGGTCCTTTCTTTTAAATACACTGCACCCTGCCTGGGGGTTACCCAAGACATCCTACAAGGGTGCCCCATGTGTATGCAGAAGGGAAGGTAAGGCCCGACATGTGGTAGTGCTTGTCAGGACAATATACTAATTTAGCATAATGCACGCAGGCCCCTACACTGAAGACCTATGTTCAGTCTCTGCACATTTCTTTAGTACTAGCTCTGGCACACACAGTGCACATCACGTAGGGTTCTTGCTAGTTAAGCAAACATACCAATCAGAAACAATCAATCTCCACTACAATTTATTCAGGAAACATCTGTACTTACACACTGATTAGAAGTGGCAAGTACCTACTGCATCTAACTTCACAGGAAGCAAAGGCAAAAAGTCAGGAGTAATCATGCCAAGCTATGCCAGGTCTAACAAAAATGTTGTCTCACCTCTACAATGCAATGGAAAGAAACACTCCAGTGACACAGCTCCCATAGTGTTTCGAAGGGAGTGTATGAGGCTTCAGTGGTTTCTTCTGCAGGGGGATTGGTGATGTAATGTTTCTGCATACTTATGCAATAATATTGGTTGCAACCTGCTATCGACTCATTTTTTAATGACCTATGCATAAACTCAAACTTATTCCCTATAGCAAATCCATCCCTGGGGATATAACACTTCAAATAAAGTTGTTGTTAAAGTTGTTTCTATGGTATTTAAGTTCAGTCTGCTTGGAACACTGAAACCCAAGTCTATCATAGCATTTCCTTCATGAATCTCATAAGGGGAAATATGAGTGACAGTGCTCACTCTGCTGTTTGCAGCAGGCATCCATTTTGTGAGAGAGTCAATAGAAGCTTTTGAGACCCTGTTTTAATAATTTCTCTTCTGCCAGCAATTTGAAATAGGAGTATATTCCTGATAACATTTTGTTATTACAAAACACAAAAAGCATAACTATTGTATAGGAATGGTTGAAAGAGCACAGTATAATATTATATATATATATATATTTGGATATTGGGGACAAATGTGACATGTTGATGTAAAAAATGAATGAAGGACAGTAGAAGATCCCATTAATTGTGTCAGTAGTCATGTTGAAGGCATGCAGGGAACAAGATCTTTGGACCTTGAATATGAAGGAGGGATAAGATTCTGGGCTCCTTAGATCCTGCCTTTTGGTTCAAAGGAGGCATCTTCTAGGCTGATGCATGGCAAAGGTATAAGGCTATGATGGAGTTGAATGCCTGAGACATATTTAATGTTACTTTTTTTGATGCATGATTAGCAGCCCAATATCGAATTATCACCTTTTGCAGCCATCATTCTATCACTCAGGTGCACAAAAGGGTGAAAACACATTGCCTCACATCCCAGCACTCACTTCGCCCCAATGTATCATTGTAAATGCAGTGCATGATAACACATATTTCATTGACAGTTTTTAGCTTTTTACCCTTGTTAGTGTAGCCAGTTGTTAGAAATCGGTGTCTCTAGTTGGCAGAGCTAGGAACCTTTGTCCAAGTAGGGGCCCCTTCTTCCTAGCCAGGGTAAAGGGGGACACACTTCTAAAATAACCCCTGCTCACCCCCTTAGTAGTTTGGCATGAGCAGACAGGCTTATCTCCGAGGCAGTGTGTAAAGCATTTGTGAACACATACAGCAATACAGTGAAAACACTACAAATGGACACCACATCAGTTTAGAAAAAAAGATGAATCTGTATCTAAACCAAACAAGACCAAAATGACAAAAATCCACAATACCGTTATCAAGATATCCTTAAAATAGGTTACTCACTCAAATAAAGTTTGTAGCAAAAAATAGGTCCACCTGGAGTTATGATGTCGTGCCAGATGAAAATTCCAAACTACGGCACCGACCGCGAAGTGCACAGCATCAGTCGCGGAGTCAAGAAGACCCCCAGAGAACATTACCTTGGAAACGATGAAAGCAACGATGGTGCACTGTGTCAGAGAGGTGACACTTTGTTGACACCAGGCGGCATTGGTTCCTTAGGACTCCAGGGGAGGTGATGCCTTGGTTCCTTATGCGATGCAGGGGAGCTGAGACGTCAGTTCTTTACTGTGTCTGGGAAATGATGTCACAGTGGTGGAGAGACGTCAGTTCCTTACGACAGTGTTGATGGATTCAGGAGTCAACCACGTTGAGTATCGGCTCCTCAGTGATGAAGCACCAATGTCGGTGAAGTCGGGGCTGAGGTGAGAGTCGGGACGGTGTGTCGTGGACGTCACAAGCGATGTCCTCATCTCCGGTGCAGGCAGCAGCCTCGGTGACAGCTTCGGAGTCGATGCATCACAGCGTCAGCAGGCGTCGGGTCTATGGTGCAAGTTGCGGCGGAGCGTTGTGCTCTTCACAAGTGATGCCCACGACTTCGGTACAGGTTACGGCATTGTACACTGATGTCAGTGTTGCAATTTCCTTCGGTGGCACCCGAAACAGCAGTTCTAGATGCAGAGAGACAGAAGAGCGGAAGTCATTGTGTCCCTGAGACTTCAGAACAGGAGGCAAGCTCTATTTCAAGCCCTTGGAGATCTTCCTCAAGCAGGGGACACAGCAAACAGGAACATGCTTCCCCTTTCCTTGGCAGCAACTAGCTACTGCAGGCTAACCCCAGACAGCAAAACAGCACAGGGGCAGTATTCCTCCCCAGTTTCTCCGGGTCTTCTCCTTGGCAAAGGTTATTCTTGATTCTCAGAAGTAATCTAAAGTTCTGGGGTCTGGCTCCCAATATTTATACTACAAAAGTCTTTGTTCTCTCGTGGCAGAGAAGCCCTTTGCTCAGTCAAACCCAGTACTACCCTCTCTGGTGCAGGTTCCTGGCAGGAACTGGAGACAGCATTGTGAAAGGCAGACCAGGCCCATTCACGTGAATGTAAAACTCCTTCCCCTATTCTAAATGCAGCCCAGGTCTATGCAGCCCAGCCCTGACTCATCAGACTCTCTGGAGCCACTGCAGCTCCCCAGCCCCTGACAATCCAAACCCAGACAGTCAATCCACATCCCAGCAAAGGCACACTGGATGGCTAAGCAAGAACATATCTATTTTCTAGAAGTGGTATTTTAAAACACAGAATGTAAAAATCACCCTCACTAAAAGTTGCATTTTACTATTCTGAGTTGAGGCATACTAAACTTTATTTTTCTGCCTTGTTCCCAGGGGTAGTTACATTTATACGATGTTACAAGCAAACTCCCTATTCAATCCTTTGGGTACAGGTAGCCTTGCAATAGTGAAAAACGAAATTGACTGTATTTCACTATCAGCACATGCCACCCACACCAGGGCATGTCCTACCTTTCACATACCCTGCACCCAGCCCACAGGGGTAACTTGGGCCTACCTTAGGGGTGACTAACATGTAAGAAAAGGGAAGGTTTACGCCTGGCAAGTGAGTGCACTTGCGAAGTTGACATGGCGGTAATAGACTGCCCACAGATACTGCAGTAGCAGATCTGAGTCACATTTACAGGCTGCTTATAAGGGTGGCACAATCAGTGCTGCAGGCTCACTAGCAGCATTTGATTACAGGCCCTGGGCATACACAGTGCACTATACCAGGGACTGACTAGTAAATAAACGATGCCAATCATGGAAACACCAATCCATAACAATAATTTACAAAGGGAGTACTTGCACTTTGGCACTAAACAGCAGTGCAAAGTGCCCGAAGCATCTAGACCAGAAATACGTAGTCCCACACACAGCAAAAACACAGGAGGTCAAGGCAAAAAATACAAGCGAAACCCACGCCAATGATGCCAGGTCTAACAGCAGTGCTGTGTATCTCTAGACATGTTTCAGGATAATTGTTGTTCTACAGTAGAATTGAACACATTTTTTATGATAAAGTTCATGGTCCGAGGGCACAGTACTTTGAATACTAAAGGAAGTGGGTTTTGATTTTCAGGGATGAAAAAAATGCATTTTGACCATAGGTGCCCAAACAAGTGCCCTTTGGGCATGGAAGTGCATTTGGTAATTTTGGAACCTGAAGAAATATCTGTTTTCTATTAGATGGAATAAGAATGCCTCTGGAGTGACATACAGAAAATGGAGAGTTCTTCTTCAATGCTCTGCTGCATCAGTACTTAAATTTGTACTAGTAAGAAACGTGTGTATGATGCATGACATTCTTAATTTGGAATGTACATTCTAAAACATCTGGTGCATCAGTACAGAACAGGATCTGCTAAGAACAATGTGTGAATGGTACATGAGCATTCTGAATTTGGATGGCCCTACATTCTCATTACTCTGGTACATCAACACAAATCAGCTATTAAACATCCACATGAATCTCAAAGGGAATTTTAAAACAAAAAGTAAACTAAGTCAAATAAGCATAAAGTCAATAAGTCATAACAGAGGTAGTTGATATGTGGACTGTTATAAATTATGATGCGGTGCATTTTAAAAGAGCTATGTATTCAACTCTTTCCTAAATTGGAGCAGTGTTGAGGTGGTCCTGATGGATATGTGGTTCTTGTCCCAGATCATGTGTACATATATGCAAAAGGCATGCTGCCTTGTTCTTTTTCTTTTGTTTTTTTACACTTCTAAGACTTCTGCCTGAAGGCGTCCTGGTGACGGTTGTGCTAAGAACTTCCAGACATGGTGGGGTTGTCTTCAAATAAAGATTGGCGACTGGTCACGGTGGCTTAATAATGCTTGAATGTTAGAGTAGTGTGCAGTCTTGAAACAGTTAAATAAAATTGGAACTGTATGCACTCTCATGTAATGGATGTATGTGCATGACTTGGGCGCAATGACCCATGGATTCCTACATGAAGAGTTTGCACACTAGTCAATAAACAAAGTGAGGACAGAGCTCACGTTGATGGAAGCATGCTGTGGTAGTGCTTATCTAACAAATCAGTCATGGTGTATTGCGATGTTCTCTTTAAGAGGAGGATACTTCCATGTTTCATACAGAAAAGTTAAGGATGACTTATGCATATTGCCATAATATGTGGACATGCTCTCAGAAACGTTTTTCATTCCTGAAAAATCTATAAAGAGATTAACATATGTGCAAAAACTATGGAAAGTGTCCTTTCTATTACTAATTCTGCAAATGTTAGTAACATGAAAGACCTTGATAGAAATTTGTATTGATGAATGTATAACAGATCAGGTGATGTGAGTCCAAAATGTCACAGAAGGAATATAGAGTGGCCACAATATCATGAACCACAATATCGAGGTTCAAAATATCAATAGGTATGTGTTAGATCTGGGGGTCTCTAGTTTGCAGAGGTAGGTACCAATGTCCAAATAGGGACCTTTGCTTCTAGTCAGGGTAAGGGGGATACACTCTTTAGATAACCCCTGCTCACGCCCTTGGTAGCTTGGCACGAGCAGACAGGTATATCAAAGGCAATGTGTAAAGTATTTGTACCAACACTCACATTAACACAGTGAAAACACCACAAATGGACTCCACACCAGTCTAGAAAAATAAAGTATCTTTATCTAAACACAAGACCAAAACGACAAAAATCCAACAAACACAGTTCAAGAATATGATTTTAAAAGAGTTCTAGGGTTTGTGTCAAAAGAATCCACAGATGCGTAACTTTTAGCCCAAAATACCTGTAAATGCGACAAAGGTTCCTAGCGGCAACTGTAGCGTCAAAAAACAAGCAATGCATCACTCCTGAGACCATGGGGAGGCAATGCGACAACCCCACTGCACGCAGCGGGCGTGTTGCGACAAATACGGTCTGAATGGGGAGCAAGGCAATACCTTGTGTGAATTCCGGCGTGCAGCTTCTCCGGTATGATGCGTCTTGCACAGGCCCAATGCGACAATCTTCGAGGCGGCAACGATCTTCGTTGAAGCGGCGGTGCGCGGCGCAGCGTCGATCACCTTCTGCCGAGCGCCCTTGATGTGCTTGGTTGAAATCTGAGACAATGTTCGCAGTAACGTGATGCGGTCCACAAGCAAGTGGTGTGACTATTTCTCACAGCGGCGAAAGACTCTGCGACGATACTCAGAGCGACAGGAATCGTCCCGCACCGGGGCGATGCGCTCTGCAAGCAAACGATGCGTCAGTCCTTGCAGCAGCAACAGGCACTGCGATGATCTTCGCGGCGATGGGAATTTTCTCGCACTGTCGACAATGCGCTCCACAAGCGAGCGATGTGTGCAAATTGTAGATCTTTTCCTTTTCTTCTTGTCCAGCTCCTCAAACAGCAGGAAACAACCTCCAGAGGCCCCACAAGTGGATCAAACACTCTAGGCAGGTCAGAACTCACGCAGCAGAGTTCAGGGAGTAGCTGGGGGTGAAGTTTTTTTTGTTCCTGGGATTTCTTAACAGGAGGCCAGTTCTTCTCAGGCCCTTGGAGATCTCTTTAAGCAAGGGGACACACCAACAGCAAAGTCCTTCCCTTCTCCTTGGCAGCAAAGCAACTGCAGATCAGCCTTACAGCAGGTCAGATCTTCTTCTTCAGGCTTCCAGCTTTCTTCTTGGCAGAGGTTCCTTCTTGATTCCATGATGATCCAATTTTCTGAAGTCTGAAGACCTTTTTATACCAATATTCTCTATGTTCTCTGAGGGCAGAGAGGACTTGGCCTAGTCCAAACCAGATCTGGTCAGTCCTGGAGCACTTTGTTTGCTTGACTCCTTCTTTCCTTTTAGAAAGAGGGGCAGGGTCGTCAGTCGCCCAGCAGGAGGTGGAGCCAGCATTGTGGAAGGCAGGCACAGCCCTTTTCATACCCAGATGCTATCCCCTCCCACCACTCAAAATGCAGATGAAGCTATTAAGCCAAAGGCTGACTCATTCAGCCTCTGGGAGCCACCCGAGCCTCTCTCACTCACAAACCAGACAGTCAATTCACAAACAGACTAAGGCACACAGAAAGGTTTGACAAGATAACAGCCACTTTCTAAAAGTGCTGTTTTCAAACACAGGATTTAAAAACCATCCTTCCTAAAATATGTGTTATTAAATTGTGAGTTCAGGGATACCACACTTTACTTTTCTAGCTTGCTCCTATGGGAAGATATGCAGGTAAACATTATACACAGCATTCCCCATTATAGCCTATGGGCAAAACGAAATTGGCAATATTTCACTATCAGAGCATGTCACCCACCCTAGTACATGTTCTACCTTTCACATGCACTGCGCCCTGCCAAGGGGGTACATTGGGCCTTCCATAGGGATATCCAATGTGCATAGAAAGGGAAGGGTTAGGCCTGGCCAGTGGGGACACTGCTCAAGCCAGTATGGCAGTTAGAAACTGCACACAGGTACTGTGGTGGCAGGCCTGAGACACCATTTAGGGCTACTCATGTGGGTGGCACAATCAGTTCTGCAGGCCCACTAGTAGCATTTGAATCACCAGCTCTGCAAAATTCAGTGCACTTTACTAGGGACCTACTGGTAAAACAAATATGCCAATCATGTATAACCAATTACAATAACAATTTATACAGAGAGCATGTTCACTTTAGCACTGATCAGCAGTGGTAAAGTGCCCAGAGTCCTATTGCTAACAACCACAGGTCAGGATAAATAAAGGAGGAAGAAGCCAAAAAATTGGGGCTAACCCTCCAAAAAGGGCCATTTCCAACAGTATGAATGTATAGATTTTCTGTACCTAACTACACATATTCAAACCTTGACCATATATGTATCTTCAAGGTACATGCATGTGGAGTTAAGATAGCGAATAGCCATTTCACAGTATTCTAGACTGCAAGAGATCAGGCACTGTACCCATTTAAAAACTGCGCTACCAGGTTTCTCAACAATTCACATTGAGAATTCTTGTTGTCTGCATAAGAGGTTTGCAGTTAAATAGCAACTACTTCTCCTTGAAAGCATGGGTGAGATAGAGGTCTCAGCAGCACCAAGTGGGTGGCTGTGTACCCATAGAGGATACACACACATAGCAGATAGTAGTTTTCTCACGCCAGTGAGCTGTTTTTTAAAGTTAGTGAAAACTAATACCGTGGTATGCATGACGTCATTACAGCAGGAGTATGAAAAGCCTGAAAACTGCCCTCTATGTGTGGATAGACATTTAAATGCTGGTGTTACCGAACACAGTCTAAAAACCAAATACAGTTTGGAAGAAACAAAGTTTCATAGATTTGGAATTAATTTTAAGCTGGATTTAGAGTCCTTGTCTAGTACAGATGCTTGAGCACTCTTCATTTCATTGATAGCTTTTGTTGATTCACTGACACATCTGTGGTCGCCAAAACTTGTTCTACCTTGAGCACTTCTGTGTATTATATATCTGTAACAGATGTTACATCACCTTTTCAAGAGTCTCTAGGGGGAGATTTAATTCCTGTTAATACACTGTTCACATTTGCATTCATTTTCCTGTTCTTTGGCACTTTTCCTGTCTGCTGGCAATAGAGGTGGCTTTGAAAGTGTAAGAAGGCCGTTAGGAAAGATCTGCATCTACTAAGAGACAAATTTACATCTTGGGAGCTTTATTTTTCAAAGGATGCACGATCCTGTTAGCTTCATTTTCACAACTATCCCGGCGATCTGCGTGTTTGTTTACGCCACAAGCAGAGTACCCCACCTGATATAGTTTTTCTGAACTGCCTAGGCAGCACATACGCTGCATTCACTGTCTCTTCAAGACATGCTGTGTCAAGATCATTTCATTAAAGCACCTCCCATGTTTTGTATTGCTCCTGTTAATGCTCTTTGTTAATGGCTGCTTGTGATTGGAGAATATGGTTAATACCTCTGATAGAGGGCGCAGGTTCCCCGACTCAGATTACCATACTCACCTGGGCCCATAAACAACATATGATGAGATTTTAAATCAGGTAACCTGTGCACTTACTCTAATCAGTGATTTATAATTTTCATTTAGGACCTACACCATTGACTTACCAAACTTCGCCATCGGTACCTATAAGGGATCAAAGGTGTTAGCATAATAGGTAGAAAAAGAACATTTGCACTCATAAAATAACAACAACTCGGAAAAGATTTATCTAAAATCTTTAAAATTTCATAATCCAAGCATTGAATAACATAAAATTCTCAAGTAGGAAAATAATGATTAGAATGAAAATATGCAGAGTTCTTATAAAGCAGTCTTTACGCATTTGACAAGAGGGTGGGAAGAGAGAAGGAATCTGAACAATGACAATACCCACATTTAATATTTACCTTGAATGGTGTGAAGAACTAACCCTGGCCACGGGTCAGTTTAAAGGACAGAAACCCCGAAAGTGCAGGCACCATAAAGGCAGGCAGGTGCAGATCAGAATCAGGACGGGTAAAGCTAAATTGGATCAGTACAGGACCACCAATGGCTAAGACCAGCACCCGCAGTTAAAGTTGCAACGTCTGCGTTACTCCCTCTCTGCAGCTAACAGCCAGAACCCGGTTAAGGTTATTGATTTCTCCGACAAAGTGCTTCACCAGCACTTCAGCTTTCAAACCCCAATCTGGGTTTCGAACCTTCTGACAGAGGGCTCCGCCAGCACCTTTGCTCCCGATCACCTATTGAGTGTGTTGGGTCAGTGACAGGTCAGCTATTCGGACAAGTCCGACAAAATAACTAGCTAAGCCTACCCTAGTTATACTATTTTCGAGGTCAGTGTACCACCCCCCAATGTTGCAAGTGTAAGGATCCCCAATTTTGATTGGACAAAAGACTGAGGAGAGGTCATCACACCATACCAAAATAAAACTTTTCTTGATGATATTAAAATTAGCGTTCCCAACCATCAATTTATTTTCCCACATATGGTTTATTCCACCCGACAATGAATGTTCTATTAACAAATACATTGTTATAACATATTAACAAGTTTTGCTGAGCTCGTCATGAGCACCGAAAGTGGTATACCACTTATCTCTACTCTATTCTCATTACTTTATATTTAACTATTGCATTAGAAATTAGGCAGAACAAACAGCTTAGCAAACGCAGCAGTGCAAGCTTCATGCATGCTGTAACACAGAGCAGCCATCTTAGATTTAATGCGCAGAAGCGAAAGATTCCCTCCAACGCAAAGAGTACGTCATGTCACGTGAGTGTGACAGACGCATGCGCAGTAAGAAATCCCACGTAGCAGTGGTAATTTTATTGCAACTGATTAACATTAGTAAAAGCACATATGCAAGCTACTAGTAGATACCCAATGTTTTCTGAAATGCAATATTAATAAAACAAACATGTTGGTTAGCGCATTAACGTTATGTCGAGAGGACTGAATTCAAGCAAGTCTCATTACATGTGAATCCTTGCTCCATCAATCCCCTCTTTGATGATATTTTATATCATCACCAATTAATGAAACAGATGCCAACTTTTCACATTTCACCCAACTTAAGGGGCCGATTATGATGGCGGACGGACTTGAGTCCGTTCGCCACCATAGAGTAGGAGGGACCGTCCGCAGGGGCTGCGGCGGTCCCTCCATACAGATTAGGATGTGACCGCCAGGGTGGCGGTCACATCCTCTATTTTTAAAATTGCGGTGGGTGGAGCTTCAAGCTGCACCCGCCGCAATGTTAAAAATGCATGCACAGCATTTACGTGCACAAAGCGGCAGGCACCGCGTGGTGCCTGCTGCTTTGTTCACGCAAATGCAGGGGGGTACCATAGGTACCCCCATGTGCACCCCACACCCCCCCTTCACCCAGGGGGCCTTAAACGGGCCCCCGAAGTGAAGGTCCGTATGCTTTTCCACGGCGGAAAAGCCGCCGTAGAAAAGCATACTTTTTACTCCATCCTAATATGGCTGGCGGTGTCTGATAGACACCACCAGCAAAGTTACAGCTTATCCGCCGCGGTTGTAAGTCAACCGCGGCGGAAAAGCGGCGGACTGAAACCAGGACCCACCAGCCATCCTAATGTGGCGGTGGGTCTTTGGTGGGTCCGCCGAGGATTTTCCGCATCCTCCGGGCCGGCGGTGGCTTCCGCCGGCCCGGAGGATGCGGAAAATCCTCCATCATAATGAGCCCCTAAATTTCTTCAAACTTTCTATTTTGTTTCTTTTCATTGTTTGTGTGAAAGTTTTTCACTTTCTTGTATATATTTCCATTCAACTCTTCTAATTCAAGCTCGTCGATATTTCTCTTTTACCCTCTCTTATGTACTGTATATGTTTTTTTGTGCTTCCGACATTTGCAACAAATTATTATCCCTAAAATCAGTAGTCCTATTCCCACCATAGGCATCAGTATTCTACCTACAAAACTTTTTCCTACATTAGAAAGCCAACTACCTATACAGGAGAGACCATCAGTAAGTCTCTTCCATGCACTATCAACCTCCAGTGGTTTAAGCTCTTTTTCCAAATGTGTAATATTTCTTACATACCCTTTAATTTCAACACTTTTGTCAGGTGTGTAAGTGCAACAATGTTGTGCTTTCAACATTCTACAGACTCCGTCCTCTTTTGCCCTTGCTGCTGCCTAAAGACTCTCTTGGCTACGAATCTCCTGCTGACCCCCTGTGCCTATCGCGGACCCGCCCGCCTGTCTCCCGCTGCCCGGCCGCTCTTTGTCCATCTGGAGCGGGGCCGCTGAGTGGAGACCGGCGAGGGGCGTACTACATTACCCAGAAGCCCTTGCGGTGATCCGCGTCACCTGTAAGCAAGCGCCAGGAGGCGCTTAAAAACGTCACCAGCCCCATCGAGAGGGGGAACTTCTTTTGCCCTTGCTGCTGCCTGAAGACTCTCTCGGCTACGAATCTCCTGCTGACCCCCTGTGCCTATCGCAGACCCGCCCGGCTGTCTCCCGCTGCCCGGCCGCTCTTTGTCCATCTGAAGCGGGGCTGCCGAGTGGAGACCGGCGAGGGGCGGTCTACATTACCCAGAAGCCCTTGCGGTGATCCGCGTCACCTGTAAGCGCCAGGAGGCGCTTAAAAACATCACCAGTCCCGGGACGCGAGGACGCCGGGCGAAGCCCGGGCCAAGAGCGGGCCTGTTTTAGCCCGTTATAGCCTGGTAAGACTGGACTAGGCCAGGCTATTTGTATTTTTATTTTTTTTTTTGTTTTATTTTCTCTTTCTTTCAAAACTTTGGTTCATCACTGTGTCATAGAGTTTGTTGACACATTTGCTTGTCCCCTACCACTATTTGCTGTTTGCTCTATCTACCATTACCCGTTTTTTGCCATGACTCGAGGGACCAGAAGCAAAACGGTGTTGAGCGCTGCATAGTTAACAGGCCCGATAGATCAGTTCATCACTCGGACAAATGAGGCGATAGATCAGAATATAATCCTGTTGCAGCGAAGGGTATCCCACGAGTTGGCGATAGCGAGAAGGTCCTCGATGGGTCCGCTTGCTTCCGCTTTAACCCCGACTCAGTCTGGGCCGACCGTTCCCCTGCTGCTGCCAACTGAGGTCATAGCAGAGATCCACACTATCCCTAGCACAGTGGATCTCTCTGCCACTCAGCTTTCCCCTGATTCGCATCTATCTGATGATTTAGAAAAAACACCCGATTTACATCAACCTCAAACACAAGTAGAATCCACAGAAAGTAATATCAAGGGGAGAAGGGAGGGCGCCATATCAAAACGGGTGAAGAAAAAAAAGATTAATTCTAATCTAAACAAAAGCTTATCTTCCCCGAAAATTCAGGTGCAGAGATTAACTCAGACCACCCCGTGCCTGCTTAATGCTAGCAACACTCTTCTAATTAATCTTTCAGAAACATCTCAGAATTTAAATATCATGGGGGCGGAGGAGGGTATTTGCAAAGTATGCGTATCCAACACTCAATTGTTAAAGAGTATAGGGGAGCTCTTTAAACGTCATCTACAACCAGTGGAACGAAGCCTAATGAACATCGAAAAACAATTAGCTAAGTTGAATACACCACCTTTCACTCAGAAAACATTAGGCCCAACTAATTCAGGGGGGGGTAAACTAAAAGTAATTAGGACAGCAGCCCAATCAGCTCAAGGTGATTCTTGCGTTAAACCTACACAAGCTGTTAAAGCTGCTCACTCACAACCGGAGCAGAAAATAACACAAGTCACCACCCAGGCTCCCCCCGAGACTGGGCAGGCAAAGTCTAATACAACACAAGACATCTCTCAGGCCACCCCTGGCGTGAGGAGAGGTCCAAATCAGACAGCCAAGCTGAAAGCCACACCTCTTATACCACCCAAAGTGATGGCCTCGTAGCCCCTGGGTGATGGAAAGAAGGGAGTGAGGTTCAGGCGTCCGATACATCTTCCACCTGAAGCGACTCCCTTCACTGTCATCCTTACAGGGGTTCCAGAGCTGCCTGAAAATACAGACGAACCTTCCTGGTCCCTTCGAAATAAGGTGCTGCAGTGGCTGAGCCTTAATAGACCCTTGCAGTCACCCAATTCCAGCAGAATCTCCTCGGTACGCAGAGTATCGTGGATTGGTGAAGCAAGAAAAAGCATACAGGGGGACTGCGTTATAATCAACTGTGACGATCCCGCCACGATTGATTATATCTGCTCTTGGCCTAACCTGGAAAAAAAGGGGGGGATTGATGCCCATCGTCTTTCTTTTTTTTACCCACCTTCAAATACCTTTGAATACGGAGCTACTCTAAATTGGGAGGAAGGTCCGGAGTGGACCTGGAATCAAGTGGGTCGCTGGAATAGGAATAGGAATAGAGATTGGGAAGCTCGGTCTTGGTTTCCTAGAAGGGAGCAGTTTAACCTGGAAGGCTGGAGGGGTATTCCAACAAGAAATAGATATGACTGCCTAGAAATGGTCGATTGACCACTAGAGTATTCAATCAGGGCAGAACAGGCTCATAGAAAATCTATTGCTTCTCCATCCCCAGGGAGAGAATCCAAACTATGCAATGAAACACACTCTCCCTGTCAAAGTACCTCAACCCTGTTAAGCCCAAATTCTGCCCTCCCCCGGGTACAAGCATTATCCTCCTCATACCAATCAGATACGGGCTCCACTTTTATGGGGTCCGATGCTACAGACTCCAACGAAGAATATAATAATGTTCCCCCTGTCGAAATAAATATGGGAATTTTAGTTACGACAGGGCCCAGCGAAGGAAATAGTGTGAGCCCACATTTGAGGGAAACAGACCAAACACAAACCGCGAGGAGAGCCAGTGTGGCTTTAACATCATGGAATATCGCAGGCCTCTCTAAGAAATCGGGGGACCCTACATTCCTATCCTTTGCCGATAATTTCGATATTTTATGTCTTCAGGAGTGCTGGGATCAAGAGGTGTCCCACATAGAGGGTTTTAGTACCCATTTTACCCCGTCAATTCAGGGTAATCGAGGCAGGGGTTCTGGTGGCCTCTGCACGTATGTCTCTAATCTGGCTAATCTGTCAGTGAAGTGTCTGGAGAATGCGAGGGTCAACAACAGGACGTATAAATCCTTGCAGGGTTTCTCCGTTAAAGGGAAAGGGCTGAGCTTTCTTCTGATTAATTTATATAATAATACCACGAAAGAAGAAGCTAAAGTGCTTATGGACGATCTAACCCACATTTTAAATAGGGGTACGCGAGAGGCAGGTCGTGTTCTTATAGTGGGAGATTTTAACTGCCACTTATGCCCTTATAGTGGTTCAGACACTTGCGGCATGACAAATCTTAAAGGGGAACCTAGTACGCATTTTGAACACACGAACTTCGGCAATTTGTTGAATCAAGTAATGCATGACTGGGACCTAGGTTACGCAAACGAATTATGCGAGCCGATGGTTGATTTCCAACCAACTTTTCATGGTCGGGGGTCAGGCACCATCATAGATTTTATGCTGCTGTCTAACAGCAAACAGGGCTCTGTACAGGGCTTTAAAACAAAAGATTTAGTAATGAGTGACCATTTCCCAATTAGTGTCAGTTTTGATGCAGGCAGCCATAACAGCCATACATCAAAACTGTCTGAAACATTATACTGTCACTCAATTTCCTTGGCCATAAGAATTTGATATGCTATCAAGTGGGCCAAGGTAGACCTAAATATTTTTCTAAAGGAGGTAATCACTGAAGACCTTGGGCACTTCATGACATGCCTGGAACAATATCCTAATCCCCACAATATCATAGCCGCTTATGACAAGATTGTAGCCACTATCAATGAGAAATTGACCAGGAAGCGAAAGGTCGATGATAGGGTTAGAACGAATGGCTGGTTTAACTCTGCCTGCACTGGAGCCCATAAAGCTCTATTGCAGGCAGTAAAGGCCCTGCCGAAAGATCTCGATGAAGTCAGAGCAGCCAGGCTGGTTTATAAACAGGCAATTAAAAATAGGAAAAAAGAAATTAAAGACCTTGCTTGGGAAGCGCTAATAAGGGCTAGCGCCCTTCGGGATAATATCTCCTTCTGGAAAGAAGTTAATGCCCCGTTCTTTGCAGAGGGAAAGACCGATTCTCTGGAGGTAGCTATAGCGGAGGATGTGTGGGTTAGTTACTTCACGGCACTATATAAAAATGATGATTTGCCTATGGCAAATTGCCCTGCGACATCACCACACACTGCCACTGTCCCGCAATCTGAGGAGTCTCATATTGTAGGTTCCTTTCCGTTGAATATAGTCTTCTCCCCATTTGAGGTTGAGAAGGCCATCCGAGAGAGCGCTAATTCCAAAGCCCCAGGGCCAGATGGTATCCCTATTAATTTATTTAAAGATAATTATGGACCCCGCTTCTCACGAATGTTCTAAACTCCTATAGTTGTACGGGCTTTCCTGCAACTTGGCAGGAGCCATTGTAATTCCCATATTTAAAAAAGGAGACAGACAGGATCCCAAATGTTACAGGCCAATCTCCCTGCTTGATTCCTTGATGAAGGTAGCAGGGAGAATTCTACTTACTAAATTACAATCCTGGGCCGAAGCAGAAGGGGTTCTTTCAAAGTTTCAATATGGATTTAAACGTGGGCTGGGTACAGTAGAGCAGGGACTTAATTTGGCTCTAATAACTAGTAAATATATGGTGGCAAAAAAAGGGAACCTATACATGACGTTTGTCGACCTAAGTTCGGCTTTCGACTGCTTAAGTCACAAAGTGCTATGGAATACCCTAACCAAGATGGGGGTAGATCCATCTGTTTTGAATTTTATAAAGGAATTATACAGAGGTGCAGGGGCAACTGTCCGCTATGGTAAAAATGGAGAATGCACCAAGAAATTTCCAATTGAAAAAGGCGTTCGACAAGGCTGTATCCTTGCACCTTTCCTTTTAATCTGTACATTAACGAAGTGGCAGTTTTTTTGTCTAATTTGGAAGTAGACTATCCTAAAATTAACGGCACGGCGGTACCAATACTTCTTTACGCTGATGATGCCGTAATAATGTCACAAACTCAGGTGGGCCTGCAAAAGGCATTAACTGGTTTTTCCACTTTTATGGGCTCTAGAGGTCTGAAGGTAAACGTGGGAAAAACCTTCACCATGTGTTGTACGCCAAAATAGACTGTAAAACCTTTGTTAATCAGTCAAAGATAAGCTTGACCAAAACTTTTTCTTATTTAGGTATCACTTTTAATAATAGAGGAACTTGGTCCACAGCCATCGCGACACGTAATCTGGCTTTTTCCCGCACCATTGGAGCATTAAAACAATTTGCAAAGAAACTGAGCGGAAAACCCATTGAAACTCTACTAACAATGTATGCAGCTAAATGTGTCTCCACTGCGACTTATGGTGCTGGCATTTGGGGGACGGCCGACTGTACATAAATCCAACAAGCGGAAAACGCCTTTCTCAGGTACTTGTTAGCTGTCCCAAGATCAATCTCCACAACCATATACCATAAGGAACTAGACCGGGTACATATCACAGACTTAATCAAGATAAGACCAATCATGCTGTGGCATAAGATATGGACCTCTGAGGAGACATCCTTCGGCAGGTACATGTTTCAAGATTGCATGAACCAATCAGCTGTAAGGAAGCTTATCTGGCTTCAATATGTCAAAAAATTCTTTAATTCCATCGGCCATCCAGAATTCTATGTTACACCCAGCTCGTGTGCGTCAATTACAAAAAAAGCCTTAAAGGAAGTTTGCCTTGAGCTGCTAGATGATAGGCGGTGGTACCTGGACGGTAATAAGTTTACAATTATTTCACATTGCCGCATTCTACACGGCCCAGGTGTACATCCATACCTGGCCCCGGCACTTTCCAGCTACACCAGATTGCTACTAACAAGGATGAGGACTGACTGTTTTTATAGGCTGATATCCTTTCCTGCTCAAAATGACTGGTCTCCTACGCTAATAAAATGTCCATGCGATGATTTATCCACCCAGTCAAATATTCATTGCATCTTTTTCTGCAAACATTATGATTGGGGCAGAAAGAGGCATTTGATGCCCCTTCTTAAGCTGTGGGGCTTGAGACAATGCAACTCAGCCTTGATCAGACTATACATGTTACAAGACGAATGCACCATGGCTGCAGCTATTACTTTTTTGAAATACGCAGTAAGATGTAGATCTTCGATGGCATAATTTACCGTACTGTATATTAATCTTTTTAACCGTATAATTTACCTATTCTGGATTCTCTTAGCGCTTTTTATGAAACGATTAAGTTCTTCTTTTAAAATGAAAAATAATGAACTAGTTTGTATTGTTGTATTTCGTGGATGAAATGTTTTTAAAAAACAATTTTTTTTATTTTAATGTGCTTTTATGGTCTTTTAACAAATACCGAATAAAGCTATCTTTGAATAATAATGTATCAAGAGCAAGTCGATTTTGTAAAACCATTTAACTGATCGCAACCAATTCGGTATTGAACATTAAAAACCCTCCAGCAGTATCAGTTGATAACCGATCCACTACTTTTGACAATTTGCAAATTCTTTGCGTATTTAGAGCCACTCCCACTGTAGGTATCAATGCACTAAATATATCGCCTACTATTTCTCTGAAACTAGCTTTTTTGCTACGTATTAATCCATTAGTGTCTTTATTGTTTCCAGTGATTTTGTTTACATGATATATCTTTGGGAATACTATTCTAAAATAACAGTGCCCATACCAATGATCTGGCAGTTTGTAATAAGCCTTGTTTCCGCATATAAAAGAAATTCCCGGAAACACAGGTTCAGTTCCATCTTTGACACCCCAACCCCCACTTACCTTACAATTGTGTTCACATTCACTGGAACCAATGAAATATTGTTATAATAACTAGTTATTTCCCTGTGGTGACAGAGTTTCCCCTTCTTTTTGAAATCCAGTAACATAGCAGCATGAGTCTTGCCATTTGGGGTGAACCCTATATTTTTAGCCCATTTAGGAATTGTATGATTCTTATCATTTGCCTTTCTTTGGAAATTCTCTCTCCTTTTCTCAACCATATTCAAAAAATATTTTCTCTTTTTCTTGTACTAAACATGTTCAATTATTCTTGTGTGCTTCAGCTATATCTATTGTACCTATAGTTAGAAACTTTTCACCCATATAACGTGTTACATCACTCTTAGTATGTACAGGATTCAGGTTACTACGTATAGGAAGTTCAGAAAATATCACATCTGAATAAGAATATAATACCGCAAAGGTCCTTTCTTATAGAATAAACTAGCTAAAATGCTACGTGAAATACCATATGTTAGCGGTAAATGGTGGTAAGTCACACCTTCGGCTACCGAAGAAGGTAACTTCATACAGACATAGCAATCTTCTATTTCCATAGCTTCTACATAGTGTACTAATAGGTTTGCAAATAAATTTAAGTGAGTTCTATTTTAAATTCCAGTATAATGTAGTCCTTCCTCATCTAATGCTTCTAAATCTACCTTCTGTTGTTTAATGCTAAGTGCTTTCTCTTGTGTATCCATTCTTCTAAGTGTATCTATCATTTGTAGCTCATTAGTATCATTCTTCATGTCTCTACTCATTATGTAAGGAATAGCTATTGTCAGTCCTAACTATACTATGAGTACTATCGCTATGCTACATGTGCATATTCTACAGCATGTTTTTAAACAGTTTCTTTTTGGTCTTCCATTAACAGTACGATCACCCATTTTCTGACCAAGGAGACTTAACCCCTCTTTGTAGCTTTTACACAGTCTTTTACCCTGTGAAATGTTCAAGTGGGCCTCACTTCTCCATCAGTCTGATCAGCAATCAATTCAACATCACTTTCATCACTTATTTCTAAGGTTTCGAAATCTTCAAGAACGATGTAAGTTCATTCAGGGCCTCTGAATTTATTATTCAGTCTTTTCAGTCTTGGACTTCTCCTTCTTGGTTGTATTGCAGACTGTTCAGCTTGACTTGTTATTTCATTTACTTCTTCTGGTTCTTCATTTATTGTTTTTAGACGAAATCTCAGTCTTTTGATAAACCTAGGCCACTTGTCTCCTTTTCTGAGTCTTTTAGCCGGCACTGTGCTCTGGCCTTCTTCCAGTGCTCTTTTGTTTTCATTCAGTTGTGGCACATCGATTTTAATGCTGTCTTCTGTATTCCTCTCTATCTGACTAGGTCCAGGTCTTATTTCTGTTTCTTCTGCCTGGTTACTAATCTGGCCCTGTTCAGGTATCTGCTGAATTTGACTTTGATTTGATTCACCTTCTTCTTCCTGAACACATTTTTCTACTCCTATCTGGTCCTGCTCAAGCTCTTCGAACCCTTGATTTTCTTCTGCCTTAGCTCTCGCCCTATTCCCTATCTGTCCCTCCTCAGACTCAAGAGTTCTTGGAGGAGTGTCATTTGTCTGAGTATTCTGATCTTTCCTTATCTGTTCCTCCTCAGGATTACTACTGGCTTGTATTTCTATAATCTGAGTATGTTCTTCTAGACCTATCTCATCCTCAATATCACTCTGACTATCTAAATAAGTCTGACTTTTGTTTTTCACGTATTCTGCAGGTATGTCAACTACTGGAATCCAATCATCTTGACTGGTGCTTGGTTGTTCCTCTTCAGCTACTTCAGGATCAATATCTTGAGACCCCTCAACTGCACAACCTTCAGTTTCAGTTTCATCAGGTTCAGTCACTCTTTTTGTGTGACTGGCATGGATCCAGTGTGGCACTCCTTCTCACTTTACAGCTGTGGTGGTAACCAGAATTACTTGTCGTGGTTTTCCCCACCTCGGAGCAAGGCAAGATTTTTGAGTATGTTTCTTTAGCACTACCCAGTCACCTGGCTTCAGGTCATGTGCTGGAGTTGCTTGTCTAGCGACAGCGGCTTCCCCTACTTGGTGAGAGATAGAATACACTTGGTCAGCCAGTTCTTTGCAGTACTCCAGTACTAAATCATCAGAAGGATCTATCAGCTTGTGTCCTGGTACCCATGCTTGTCTCATTGCTCTTCCCATTAGTATTTCTTGGGGGCTCAAGCCTTTGTTCCGGTCTGGAATACTTCTGAGTCCCATCAGAACAAGAGGTAAAGCATCTGGCAACTCTAATCGGGTAGATTCATACATCTTTTCGAATCTTGACTTGATTGTGTCATTCAGTTGTTCTACCACTCCAGAAGCCTCTGGGCGGTATGCACAGTGTAACTTTTGTATAACATTGAATGCTTCACAGATTAGGCCAATTATTTCATTATTAAAATGGCACCCTCGGTCTGATTCAATCGTTACTGGAAAACCAAAACGTGGTATGAGTTCTCTGAGTAGGAGTTTGGCTACAGCGATGCTATCATTCCTACGTGTGGGATAAGCTTCCACCCATTTTGAAAATAGGCAGACAATGACAAGAATGTATTTAGTCCTCGACAAGGGGGTAACTGAATGAAATCAATCTGCAATCGTATGAAAGGACCCTATGCCTTCCAATCTTTCCTAGTAACACTACAGTTTTCTTTCCAGGATTCATTTGTTGACAAATTAAACATCTATGGCAAACTGCTTCTGCTATGTTCCTGAATTTCGCATTGAACCACGCCTGTCTGAACAGACGTATCATGGCATCTCTCCCCAAATGGGAATCTCCGTGGAACATCCTAGCCATAGGAGCAAGCAAACAGTCTGGTAACACAGGCCTTCCATCAAGGTAGACACCATCTTCAACCCTTCTCTGACAACCTATCTTTCTCCACTCTTCCTTTTCTTTTGGTTCTGCTTCATTTTGTAAGTCTATCACTTATTCCCACGTTCTCACACCTTCAAGCAACATAAGTTGGCAGCTGTTTCCACCCACTCCAATTTTCTTATTTCAAGCCATTTAAAATTTTGCACAATATTGGGCTAACTGGTCAGCATATCGGTTACCAGCTGTCACTTTGTCATTTCCAGATTTGTGAGCAGCACCCTTGACCACAGCCACTTCTTTTGGCAATTGGATTGCTTCAAGCAAATCTTTTACATAATGACCATTTTTAATAGGAGTACCTGAAGAAGTCAGAAACTCCCTATGCATACATAATTGGCCATAGTCGTGCACAACCCCGTAACCATACTGGCTATCAGTGTATATGGTTACTTTCCAATTTTTCCCAAATTTGCAGGCTTTTGTTAATGCAACCAATTCAGCTACTTGTGCAGACTTGACTCCAGGTAAATAGGATGCTTCAATTGGACCCCCAACGTGAACACTGCATAGGCAGCACTCAAACCTCCTTCCTCATGTCTCATACATGAGCCATCTACAAATAGCTCATATTCAGAATCAATTAACGTCTCTTCTCTTATGTCAGGTTGTGGTTTTGTACTGTATTCAGTTAAGTCGATACAATCATGTTCGAATTCTCCCTTCACTTCTGCAAAGAGAGAATTAGGTAGCAGTGTTGATGGGTTCAGAATATTACACCTAGCAATGGTTACATTTCCTGCACCTACAAGGATTCGCTCATACTTAGTCAGCCGACTAGGAGTGAGATACTGAGTATTGGTCCTCGTTAACAAAATCACAACTGCGTGTGGAACATGCACTGTCACTGGATGTCCCATAATAATGGACTCACTTTGCTCAAGGCTCATGCAGGTTGCAGCTACTGCTTTTAGGCATCCTGGTAATGCAGATGCCACTGAGTCTAGTGTGGAAGAAAAATATGTCACAGGACGTCTCAGTCAGTCAGTCAGTCAATCACTTTTATTCGATTTTTTAAAAATCACAAAAAGACACAGGATACAGATCATGAAAGATACAATAAAATACAACAATAATAAAATATGTGCAAAATATATCATATATAAAAACGGCATGTTTCACAAGTTCAATTAAAATAGTATATGTAAACATATCTTACATCAGTATAAATTTATCATAGAAATAATTATATCACCTAATCTTAAAAATTTAAAACACCGAAGATTACTAAAATATTTCATTGAGGATTTGTCCTTGACTTCCTTTGTTACGCCTTTTGTTTATACGAACTCCTGCCACTAAAAAGTTTGCTACATAGAAAGTTATTTGTGCACTAGGCAAAAGTTGCAAAAATAAGAGTGCTGGCCTGACCTGTAAAAAGCCAGCCTCTCGAAGAATCGGTAGTAGGTATTTTTTCCTAATTAGTGCATAATGATCGCAAAACATGGTAAAGTGTAAGGTGTCCTGTAATGAAAAGTGATCGCAATTGCAAGGACTTGCGTTAACAGGAGTTTCCCATCTAGCGTAGGAGCCTAACAAAAAGTGTATCAAATTTAAACGAAATCTAGTTAAAAGGTAGCGATGGAATGGTTTGTTGACGAAAACAAGGTAGGGTTCCGGGCCTGGGACAGTAATGAGGGCATAATTTCTTCTAACAGTCAGTTTTTTTATCTCTATTTCTTCCCGCTTTGCCATGAATGAATTTATCAATGATATTTTTATCATCATGACATCCTCTTTTTTAATACTATCAGGGGAATAATAAAGATCTATACGTCCCACGTATGATAGCATGGATTTTACATAGGCCAGCCATGGAATCTTTTGGGCTCCATCCATGGCCAAACAATCTTTGAGGATCTGGAGGTTTAAGGAGATTTCCTCATTTAGCCAGGTTTTTAGCCACGAGATAACAGGGGCAGATTTTATTTGATCTGTGACAAACCCAATGCCTAGCTCTGAATGAGTGGTAAAGGTGGGAGTGGACTGGGGGATGGAAAGTAGTGATCTAAGAAAACTATTTTCCGCCTTCTGAATAGTATCTGGGTTTGTATATCCCCAGATTGAAGCTCCGTAGGTGGCTATTGCCAAGCATTTGGCTTTGTACACCTTGATAATGGCCTCCATTGGTCATGACCCCATTCTTTTAGCGAAGCTTAGGAGGGCTCCAGCAGATCTAGCAATTGCATTTGTTTTAGACTTGTGTTGGATGCCCCAAGTTCCTTTATCATCGAAGATCACGCCCAGGTAGGTAAAGGAGGAGACCCTAAGAACTTCTTTTCCTATACAGCTGAAGGTTATAGGTTTCTTTTTCCTGCCCTTGAGTCCCACAATCATGACCTGAGATTTTTGTGTGTTTATTTTCAGATCTAATGAGGTCATGAAATCCCCAAAAGAGGCCAATAATATATTAAGGGCCTCGCCCGTACGGGCCAGAAGAACTGCGTCATCCGCGTACAGGAGGACCGGGATGTTAGTCTCTCCTGCACGCGGGACGTCAGCTACCATGGTGGAAAGCGCTGGCTCGAGTGCATTTATGTATAAAGTAAAAAGGAGAGGGGCAAGGATACACCCTTGTCTCACCCCTCTCTGAGATTTAAAGGGTCCAGTACATCTTCCTTCTTGGGTGACTCTAACAGAGGCCTCTAATCCTTGATGAAGGTCTGCCAAGAAGCCCACCAAAGCTCGCTCCATTCCCATATCCAAAAGGACTCCCCACAGCCTTGACCTGTTAACCAGGTCAAAGGCTGAGGAGAGGTCCATGAATGCCATGTACAGAGCGCCTTCTTTCACTGTAGTATATTTGCTAATGATCAAGTGCAAATTTAAGCACTGATCCAAGGTGCTCCGTTTGGGCCTAAATCCGTATTGGGTGTTCGATAAAATTCCTCTACCTTCTAACCAAGTTGTTATCCTACCCAAAATTACTCTGCCCAAGATCTTAACGGCAGAGTCTATTAGGGAAACGGGTCTATAACAAGCTGGGTCGCCCCTTTGACCTTTTTTAAAAATTGGTATGATTATAGACCTAGCCCATGATTGAGGGAAGTTATTTTCTCTTGCATAATTAAACACATTTGTCAAGATCTTGGCACAAAATTTAGGTGCTGATTTGTATAGGTCCGCAGGGACCCCATCGGGGCCCGGCACCTTGTTCTTAAGTGTCTCATTTATGGCTTTTTCTACATCCTCTGCCTCAAATGCTTGAATTAGCTCCGAGCGAGGGTGGAGAAGATGCTCCTGCATGTGGCCAGGTATAGGCTGACTATAAATGTTGCCGAAATGGGATAGCCACTGCTCGTCCGGTATAACACATTCTGCACCGTGGTTCTCCACCCCTGAGAAATAGGGGTGATTAATCACCTCCCAGAATTTGGAACTATCCCGCAAAACCTCATCTGATTGCAGGTCATTCAAGGCTTGTTCCTTGATCTGCTTCTTCCGGACATGGATTGCCTGTTTATAGGCCTTCCTGAGTTGGGCTATATGTATTTTATTTCTAGGTGTCTCCCTTAGTCCCTTTAGAAGGGCGGAATGAGCCTTGGAACAATTAGTGTCAAATCAGCGTTTTCCTCTCTGCCCCCCTGATTTTGCTTTGAGCGTTAAATCCTTGTTTGCTTGCTGGCATATTAAGTTAAAAGCCTCAACTGTTCTCCTATTAGAGGCAAGAGGATCTAGGCAAATAGCGACCTCCTCTTCTACCTTTATTAATACCTCTTTTAGAAAGGTAACCGGGGTCACTTTAGACCATTTCAGCCTTCTACCTTGATCTTTGGTTGTCCAATCAGTCGCGCATCGCATATCAAAATCTTTAAAATCTAATAACCCCCCCTGAGCAACCTCCATTACCACGGGGTTATGATCACTAAAAATAGAGTCTACTACCCTATAACTTGAAATAAAAGGCAAAATGAAAGATGATACAAAAATATAATCTATGACCGAGCCTGTGTCTTTCCCTTTAAATGTTAGGGATCTGGGGCCTGTTGGACAGCAACTTGATTCCTAAAGATTAAATGAGGCCAAAAAGTTCTCCAAAGCTTCCCCATGTTTAGTGTGCTCAAAATGTGTGAGGAGCGAAAAAGGTGGTCCCCTTTATCTTCCGCAATGCAGTCCATACGGCAGGGATGTGTGTTGAAGTCACCCATAAGTATAACCTCAAAACTGTTTTTAGTTATTTTATAGTTGTCTAAAAATTCCTCAAGTGAGACTATAAGTTGGTTCTGGAGAGTTCTGGAGAGTTATAAAAATTAATAAATAGAATGGTAGGTGCGTTCGTCACTGACAGTTCTAGTACTAAAAAGTGAGGAGAACCTGTCTCTAGCTGTTTGGCTTTCCCTTTCAGGTTAAGGGAGAGTAATAGGGATAGACTGCCCTTTGCTCTCCCTGACGTGCTTGGTATGGCAGGAATGCTAAAATGAACATACCCATCTAGGGCAAGTCTATTTGCTGTGTCCCATGTTTCTTGAAAAGATATAATATCAAATGATGAAACAAAACCCAGCCAGTTCTCATCTTCGATCTTAGATCTTAGGCCTGCAATATTCCAGCTGAGAATTCTACATATATTCTTTCGTGTCAAGGAAGAGATATGGTTAATATCTCCTGTCTTATGTAGTCAATCAGAGTTATCTAGATGTGACAATAATGTAAAACGATTGGATAAAGGGACACCCCCAATCTGTTTGTCATCAAAAGCCAGTGAAGGTGTCGTGATTGACGGTAAGCGCTGGGAAACAGTGGTTGGGACGCCGCTCTTGTGGTGCATGGCAAAGTAGCATGGTCCTAAAGTGGGTATATCTCTTTTTCTAACAACCTTCTGTGGGCATAAGTGTGGCTTCTTGCTCCCCCGCGGAGGATAGAAATACCCTAAAGGGAGGGGTCTGATAGCGTTATTTGTAATGGGAGACCCATCCCAAAATAGTTTTTCAGCAGCTTCTCTCACTGAGAAGTTAATAACAATACAATCTCCATTAATATTCTTCACCCCAGGTCCTACCCACCACACCCTTCTAGCCATAATGATAGAACAAGATATATCGTATTCACCACTTGAGTATTGTTTGCACCATTCCCTAGATTTGTCTAGCAGGTCCCTGGTGGACTCATTCTCATTTTGATGTAAGAATGGGACCCCGGTTATTACTGCCACAAAAGAGGCCGCCTCGGGGGGTAGGTGCAACCTAGGGGTGCTAGAAGTACTAAGGTTAGGTGTATTGTGAGGGGGGTTGGGGCGTGCAGCGATACACTCATGTGTAGCTGGAATGGGGTTAAGTTGTGGTAATGGATTGCTAATGCCGGGCCTATCCACCTTGTGGGTTGAGGTTGGTAACGCGTGTTTAGGTGGCGGATGTGCATTCCCAGAGCAGACTTTTAGCCCTGTACATTCCATAGACTCTATGTTATTTGTCTCGAGAGACTTATTGTCATTAGCAGAAAGTTGTTCTCGGGTACGAAAATCGTCGATGAATGAGTCCATTTTCTCGAACCTCTTTAACAGACCAGCCAAGCAAGTATTCAAACAGTCAACAATGTCTTTGCCAATTTCTTCCAGAATTGGTTCTAATCGAGCATTAATCAGATCCTCCAATTTATCCCCCATAAGTGAGCAAATGTCATGAACAAGGTCCTGGTGAAGGGAGGCATGAGTGCCTTTCCCCCCACTTTTCTTAGACTTCTGTTTAGCCTTGTTTAGTGAAGCATTTAAGCTGCGACTCTCTGAGCTTTGTGCCGGGAGATCATGAGTCACAGATTCACATATGGGTAGTTCCTCGACCAGAATACATTCAGGCGTTGCCTCTGTGGGAAAAGATGGAGGGTCAGGATTGGGTAGATTAATAGCATTTCCCAGATCCAATTCCTTTTCTGCATTGGCTATTTTCTGGTTAATGGCACCAACCGCTGATGTGAGATATGAGATAATTGTATCTGCTTTGCGGGGTACCTTAGCATCTTTAGGCCCCTGCCCCTCAGTTCCCAGGTGTTTGCGCTTACCCATTAGTGCGGTCAAGGGGGGTGGCCCTGCCCGGCCTCCTCTGGCCCCTGATGGCCACAGATGGCCCGCCCTCTGCCCGGGCTCAGCCCGGTGTTGCCCGCGCGCGTCCCGCGACCCGGGAGGAGCCTCTTCTCTTTGAGCTCCTCCGGGCGCGATAGTGAGCGTAAGTGGGCGATGTTGCCGCGCTGCTACCTGGGAGCTGTAGTCTCCCCCCTCGGCAGCCGGCGATGTAACAGGCAGCGGCGGCAGGGGAGACCGACAGCGTGGGGTCCCAAGTGCAGGCAGCGATCATCAGAGCAGGTAGGCGGTATGTTGGTATCCCCCACAACAATGCGGCAAGAGTGAGCAAGTCCCCCCCATCAGACCGTGAGTTTCGATTAGAACTGAAAGTGCACAATTATCTCGTGTATTGCAGAATAGTGCAAAATATTTTGAATTGTCAGGCATCCCTAATGCTGGAGCTGTACACAGACATTCTCGTTATTTCAAAAAAGCAGCCATGCTTTCATCATCCCATTCCACAGGGTCTTTTGCTCTTTTCTTTGTCATTTGTATCAATGGTTTTGCTAGGACTGCAAATCTCACAATCAATTGCCTGCAGTAACCTACAACTCCAAGAAACATTCTGATCTCTTTCTGAGTTTGTGGAAAATTCATGTTTTTGATTATTCTGATTCTTTCTGAGGTAACCCTTCTGACACCTCTTTCTATCTGGTGCCCGAGATATTTCACTGATGTGGTGCAAAACTGTAATTTCCCAGGTGACACTTTATGCCCTCCTTCACCCAATTGATCCCAATTGATTCAGGAAGGCAATGGTATCTACAACACAGTCATTTTGAGTTTTAGACGCCACCAATAGGTTGTCTATATACTGAACCAGTACTGACTTTCCGGGCAGCACCAAAGACTCAAGGCACTTTTTCAAAATCTGATTAAAAATCGATGGACTCTCTGCATACCCCTGAGGAACGCAGTTCCAGGCGTACACATGATTGTCAAATTCAAAAGAGAAAAGAAATTTGCTATCTGGAAGCAATTGAATCGAGAAAAATGCCTGACACAGATTGATTACGGTGAACCATCCAGCTTCCCACGGTATCTGATACAGAATCGCTGCAGGATTTGGCACAACTCCTGCAGGGGCAAGGGACAACAATCGTATTAATCTTGCGGAGGTCTTGTACGACCCTATACGTGCCACTTGGCTTCTTCATGCCAATTTTGGGCGAATTACATGGACTGCTCATTATTTCTTGTAAAATGCCTGCTTCAACCAAACACTTTATTTCTGCTGCAACACCTGCTTTTATTTCAGGGCTCATTTTGTACTGTTGAGTATTCGGGTAAACTGCACCTTCTTTTACTGTCACTTTTATTGGATCGACACTTGCCATTAATCCTACATCTTTTCCGGTAAAATCCCATACATTATTATTTACAGTTTGTTGTCATTCTTCTGGTAAGTCTTCTATAGTTAACTTTTTATTTTCAGTTTCTTGTTTTGCTAATATTAATTTATAAACTCCGTCTTCGTCTGAGGTTTGAATTTCAACACCACTTGGGGTGCAAAATATGGTGCAATTCATTTTGCACAACAAGTCTCTGCCTAGCAGGTTTACTGAACTTGAATCACACACAACAAATCTATGCATTTCTTTAAAATTAGAAACGCCCACTACTTGGATCGCTTCTACCGAGAGGAGTAGGTTTGGAACGTCTGCTGTTCTTACACTAAAACGGGTAGCACCAGTGTCCAAAAGAAAGGTGACATCATTTCCTTCAACCTTTCCTTCAATGTATGGACCTGACTGATCTACCGGCAAAGAGGCGCCAAGTACGCACTCCTCGTCCTCCCCTCTCAGGCACCGTCAGTGTGTGTCCTCACTTAAAAAAGTATCACTCAAAAGAAATTGTGATGTTAATGTGTCTCTCCCTTCACTTCCCTCCCAATTTGTGGTATCCACACTCTGGTGTGCTTTGCTCCTAAAATTTGGCATATGTGCAAGGGGTAACTGGTTTTGTATTACCTGCTGCTGTTGTTTCCGTGGCACCTCATTCTGGGTCTGTGAATTTAAATCATTATTTTGCATGTTACCATTTTGCACAGCCTTACACTCGTTCTTCCAGTGCTCCAACTTGCCTCACCCGTGACAGGGAAACTTCTTTTTGGCTTCTTCTCTATTGAATTTACCCCTTGGCTTACCCCCATTTCCATCACCCCGAGTCTGGTTATTGTTTATTTGTCTTAACTGGAGTTCCTGTTGCTCTGCTAATTTCACTTGTGCCCTAATTACCTTTTCTTGTCATTCTTTTCTTTTATTGTCGAGTTCATCTTCACAATATTTTGCATATTTAAGGATTTCATCAGTTGGTTTGGCCTGCAAGCAAATTTTATGGTCTTTAATCCATTGCAAAATTTCTGGTCTTAATCCTGACACAAACCGATAGATGAAATGCATCATGTCTTTCATATCGATATTATCTAAACCACTATACTGTTTGAAAACTTGTAACAAACGTTCATAATATGCATGTACAGATTCATCTTTATTCTGAGTGATTCTATCTATCCTAGTCCAATCTGTCTCTTTTGCAGGCACCTTTCCTTTGAGGTAGAGTATTACCTGGTTGTACTTCTTCATCACCTCATCAGAAGGTGCCTCTGTCTTCGGATCTCTAGGATACTCACCACTAGGCCAATCAATAGCAATTTTACATTCTGTCCACAAATCTACAGGAATAACAATGTCAAATAGTCCATCGACATTTTTCAAAAGACATTTCGAAACCTTCACAAATCTCTCAACTTGATTGTACCACTCTACAGGTTTTTCGCAAAGTTTGGGGAAGTCATTTGTAAATGACAAAATATCCTGTCAGGACAATGGGACATGTACATAACCTCCACCTGGTACCTCTCTCATGGAACATAACCTTTCCACCTTTTCTGATTCTTTTAACACATATTCGGATACAGTTTGTTTTGATTGGGCCTCTTCTTTTTTCTTTGCCCTCCTAGTTTTCCATTTTTCTATGTCACCCCATTTTTGCAATAATGTCATAAGCTCCCTGATCTGTATCTTTCTACCTGACACATTCATATTTTCCAAATCTTTGTCAGAAAATTCAGCTCAATATGGTTTCTGTAACACTTAGATTTGCCAATGTCAATTCCCATATTAGTTGCCATATCCATTAACTTTTCATGAAACACTCTTGTATTTCTAGTAATACTTTTGCATATAAACAATAATTCATCTTCACTGAATGTATTTAATCTGTCCATTCCCACATTTCCAGCCATCATTTCTTCTAATTCGACTCTTAATTTAAATATATCCAATACCTTTGGCTGTGACTTTGGCTTCTCTATTTCTCGTGTCCATCTCTCTATTTCTTCTAGGGTTACTACTGTGGCATTTCTTGTAACTGAGGATGTCTCCATTTGTACTTCTCTAGAATTTATAGGAGTGGTTTTCCTGACCGAGTCACTCACTGGTTCTCTAATTGGCAAATCCATCAGGGAAATCACTGACTCACATTCACTCGCTTGATCATCAACTATTAAGGGTTCTTTTCTTGGATGAACTATAGGTGTAGTCAGAACGGGAGTTTTAGGACTAGCTTGCGTATCTCCGTATAAAGGAACAACTGGGCCAATAGTTACTGGAATTGTTAGGGCTTCAGGACTTGTATTTAATTGGGAAATTTTCTGAATCAACTCACATCTCTGTTTATTTAATGCTTCTCTTTCCCTGTCTTGCAGTACTTTTTCTAACGAAGTCTCATGTACCACTTGCGGATTTAAAGGTGGTTTCTGATACGGAGCATTTGGATTAACTGTGCTTGGTTCCTCATTATAAGATGGTGGATTTTTCAATAACAAATCCTCCAAATAATCATCATCCGATTCACCACTAGTCATTAAATGTTTCGTTTTCTCAGTCCTTTTACTTCCAGTGGGTTATTCTAAACTTAATACAGGATACAACCCTTCCACTAACATAGACTGTCTCCATTGTTTTATTAATTTATCTCTTGTATCTTTTGGAAATCGGGGATAAAACTTACTCCAATTATCATTACTTCTGGGTCTATCTCGCTCAAAAGTCCCAGTTTCCCATTCCTCCAATGCTTCATACTGCGTTAATCTAGGCCCTGGGGTCTAATTCATTCATGCAAGTTCTTAAATTGTACAAAACTCTACCATTAAATGTACCACTTTCTGGAAATGCTAAAACACCATCATCTTTTGTGTACTCCATCCAATTCTCTGACCACACACAAGTGTGATAGCCCCTTTCAACCATCATACATGATGCGGGCGAATTTGGTGGTGGAATAATAATCCCTTCTCTTGTTTTAATTGCATTATCTTTCTTGAAATAATTCTTAATTCTTTAAATGAATGACATTTTCCTCTTTCCTCCGTACATGGTAAAAGGTCTTCCTCTTACATGCTGTTCTTGTGCAAACCCTAAATATCTCCTATCGGGTCTATTTCCTACAAGCGGACCTAAATGCCACATGTATTTTGAACGCAAATCTTCTGGATATTCTCAATTTGTTTACAAACTATTTCCAATACCAGCGCATCTTTTATTTTTCAGTGACCAATCAAAATTTTGAATTCAAAATAAATCCAACCAATAGTTGCGCAGCTTTTCTCGTGAGACTAGTCCTCACGCTCCTGTACTCCCCCTCCTTTACAATTATTATCTCAGCTACACACCCGCTATCTCGACCAATACCAGCGCGGCTCTGAGTGGCGTCAGCGCAGCTCCGCAACTGACTCATTCTTTTGCAAGGTAATACGAGAACTTAATTTCTTTTGCTTTTAATGCAGATTTTATTACTCAACAACGTAAAAACATTTGCCACTGTACCTGAGTGACTAAATCAAAGGAAAGATATATTTCACTCACTACGAATAAATCCCTTCCACTTACTCTTCATATAGAAGTAGAGCCCTTCCGTCTACCCTTCACGCAAGCATTAGAGAACCTGCTACTCCTTTGGACTTATCCCTTCTGGGATATACTAAGGCCAAAGTTTCACCCGCGAACCCCTTTGCTATCAATCAAGCTCAGACGAACCTGCTACTCCTTCCATGTGACCCTTTCTAGGTGATATCACACAAAAAGGTTTGCTAGCAAACTCTTTGCTATCATTTATTCATACATTCATACAGAAAATCCCTAAATAGGGCTTCCGGTTTTACCTAACCATGCACTTATTTCACACAGGTAAGTGACCTCACTGCAGTGCGGCTTCCATTTACCACCCGCTATTCTGCCCCCGGGGATTCCAGACAATGCATATAACAGGTCCGAACAAATTTTGGTTAATACATAAATCAATACAATCAATAAAATGATTTCAAATATGCAAAAATATTTTTCATTAACTAACTAATTACAACTAACTACCTAACTTAACTATACCCTAAACATACTTCTGCTAACAAAAGAAATACTGATAGAGCGCGCAGGTCACCCTACTCAGATTACTATACTCACCTGGGCCAATAAACAACATATGATGAGATTTTAAAGCAGGTAACCTGTGCACTTACTGTAATCAGTGATTTATAATTTTCATTTAGGACCTTTACCATTGACTTACCAATCTTCATCATCGGTACCTATAGTCCTAAGGGATCAAAGGTGTTAGAATAATAGGTAGAAAAAGAACATTTGCACTAATAAAATAACCACAACTCGGGAAAGGTTAAAACTCTTTATCTAAAATCTTTAAAATGTCATAATCCAAGCATTGACTAATAGAGAATTCTCAATTAGGAAAATAATGATTAGAATGAAAATATGCAGAGTTCTTATAAAGCAGTCTTTACGCATTTGACAAGAGGATGGGATGAGAGAAGGAATCAGAACAATGACCTACGACAATTATGCAAAACATTTATCATTTAACATTAGGGTGGGAAGAGAGAAGGAACCAGAACAATGACAATACCCACATTTAATATTTACCTAGAATGATGTGAAGAACTAACCCTGGCCACGGGTCAGTTTAAAGGACAGAAACCCCGAAAGTGCAGGCACCATAAAGGCAGGCAGGTGCAGATCAGAATCAGGACGGGTAAAGCCAAATTGGATCAGGACAGGACCACCAAGGGCTAAGACCAGCACCCGCAGTTAAAGTTGCAACGCCTGCGTTACTCCCTCTCTGGAGCTAACAGCCAGAACACCGTAAAGGTTATCGATTTCTCTGACAAAGTGCTTCGCCAGCACTTCAGCTTTCAAACCCCAATCTGGATTTCGAACCTTCTGACAGAGGGTTCAGCCAGCACCTCTGCTCCTGATCACCTATTGAGTGCATTGGGTCAGTGACAGGTCAGCTATTCGGACAAGTCGGACAAACTAACTAGCTAAGCCTACCCTAGTTATACTATTTTCCAGGTCAGTGTACCACCCCCCAATGTTGCAAGTGTAAGGATCCCCAATATTGATTGGACAAAAGAATGAGGAGAGGTCATCACACCATACCAAAATTAAACTTTTCTTGATGATATTAAAATTAAAGTTCCCACCCATCAAATTATTTTCCCACGTATGTTTTATTCCACCCGACAATGAATGTTCTATTAACAAATACATCGTTATAACATATTAACATGTTTTCTTCCATTTGGGTTCAAAGGTCCGTTTTCCCATGCGCATCTTCTAGTGCGCGGTAGCTTGGCATTGCTTCAAGGTTGGATGACTTCAGTTCTCTTTAGAGTTAGACATGCGCAATGTGGGTTTTCAAGATGGAGTAATTGCACCTCCCAGGCCCAAGATTATCGTTACATGAAAAAATAGAAAGAAACAGTTTTAGAACACAGAAAAAATGAATGCACTGTATACCACTTATCTCTACTCTCTTCCCATTACTTTATATTTAACTAGTGCATTGGAAATTAGGCAGAACAAACAGCTTAGCAAAAGCAGCAGTGCAAGCTTCATGCATGCTGTAACACAGAGCAGCCATCTTAGTTTTAATGCGCGGAAGCGAAAGATTCCCTCCAAAGCAAAGAGTACGTCATGTCACGTGAGTGTGACAGACGCATGCGCAGTAAGAAATCCCTTGTAGCAGCGGCCATTTTATTGCAAGCGGATTAACATTAGTAAAAGCACATATGCAAGCTTCTTCTAAATATCCAATGTTTTGTGAAATGCAATATTAATAAAACAAACATGTTGGTTAGTGCATTAACGTTATGTCGAGAGGACTGAATTCAAGCAAGTCGCATTACGTGCAAAACCTTGCTCCATCACCTCCCGCTTTCTGCTGTTTCAGACACTCCCATCAGGCTGTCCCATTACATGTGTTATAACGTTTCTTCCCCTCAGTCAACCAGGTGCGTCAAGCGCAGCATCCGTGAAGCAGACGCTGTGCTGATACACCAGCTGGGGCAAACAATAAAAGAAAATACTTCCACAAACTAACCTAAATAAAAAACCCTCTCAGTATCATCACAAATATTCACCCTGCCATTCAGCTTCATTTATAAACCGGTGTTGCAGCAGTCATGCACATAAGCAATCAGGAGTCAGAATTCTATCCCCCTCCCACTGGACACCCAACAGCACTCGAGGTCTGGAGCAACCCCCATACTGATCCCGCTTCCACCAACCTACAATTGATTTATGGCATTATTGGATTTGGTGGCTTGCGACTGACAGATAGCTGCGGAGGTGAGCCAAAGCATAGTAGGTGCTGGTGTTCCTGAGGGAGTGGATCCCCTAATTCCTTTGTCTATGGGCACAGGCAAGTTCACAGCCATCACTTGGAACGTCACTTGGAATGTTGAAGGCCTGGGCCACAAACTGTTGGATCCAGAATGGCTTAAGCATATAATCCTTTTTATTTAGTTTGCCTTCAAGAGACCTGGGAAGTTGTTCCTATCCATATATCCTATCCATATAGACGGTTATCGATCTTTCTATACACCCGCTATCACTTCAAATTCTGGAGTGGTGGTATATTGACACTGTAAAAGAACACTCTAAGATTTGAAGTCCTCTCTTATCATAATGACTCTCGCTATTATAACATGTTACATCTTAAAGGTCAAGATAATATCACTGTTTTAATATTGAATTTTTATAATATTCTATTTGGGGCAATATGTGTAAGGCTACAACTTTAGTTGAAGATAAAATTAATGTTTTAATTAATGCGTGCAAAAAAGACCCAGGAGTACTATGGATGGGTGACCTTAATGCACATCATTGCTCCTATGCCCTAAATTCAATATGCGGCATCATGAGGATGGAGGGGGAAGTAGGCATTTTAGCAATAACCAGTATGACAATACATTAAAAAAACTAATAATTTCAAAAGAATTAGAGATAATGAACCCAACCCTCAATAATGAACACGACCCTCAAAATCACTGGCCAGCTACACAGGACCTTCCTTTTCAATTTTGGCTCTACTATTGATTATATAATAGCTTCTGCACTAATGAGAGAGGCTCTTAGTAATAGCACAATTCATTTTTCAGGCTGCATTGACCATGCAGTAATATTTTGTCTATTGCACTGGGTGGGAATTGGGGGCTTGAATATCTCACACATAAAACCATATGTTGCAAGGAAGAATGGGATCACACTTAAGGAGAAAATTGACAGGGCAGATTTTATTCCTCGTGTTGTAACCAGCCGGTTTAATTAAATAGTAATTGCACTGATCTAAGCTCTGATCCTTATAGTATTATAGTGGTCTTCAAATCAATTCTGTTGGAGAAAAAAAGTAATTTACTGAATTGTGGTGTGCTCACTAAACAAACGGGCCAGAAATCATTTGGCAAAAACTGCACTAATGCACTTTCTAACCTACACCAATCTCTCAAGTGTGACATAAGAAATATAGCACTGGTTAAACATGCCCACCAAACATATAATATTGCTAGGAAACTAGATTAAAAAAAACTGAAAGAGGAAGCCTGGGAACAATTGTACCAAGTATCCGCCACAAACAACTCTAGCGATTTTTGGGCAGTCATTAACGACCCTTCTTAAAATCTCAGTCAGACCCTAATCTTGACAATTATGTGGATTAAGACACCTGGGTGGCATACTTTGGTTAAATCTTTAAGAGCAAACTGGAGGAAATTGTAATTCCTCATGAAGACTCGCTCCCACCATCTAATATTGCCCTCCCCTTAAATCATCTGGTGATAGGAGAAGCCTTAGCCCAGTGAACTAGCAACAAGTCCCCAGGTTTAGATGGTACACCAATAGACATTTTTACAAGTCTCCTGAACTCTGGGGCCCTGTGCTTACTAATGATTTAATGGAATAGTTAAAGTGGGTCTGCCAGACTCATGGAATAAAGCGATTTTAATACCCATCTCAAAATTATAGGCCAATTTCCCATCTTGATAGCACAACGAAACTCACGGGCAGAGTATTACTGAATAGATTAGACGAGACATGAGCTTCATGTAATAAAGTTCTGATTCCAACCCAATATGGCTTCAAAAAGGGAAACGGTACACAGGACCAATGTCTCAACCTGAGCATGCTTATTGCCAAGTATACCTAAGCTAAGGATGGTAACTTATACCTGAATTTCATGGATCTCAGCACAACTTTTGATTGTATTGCCCTTTCTTGCTTGTGGAGTATCATGAAAGAAGTGGGGGTAGACAAAGCAATGATCACATTTATTAGCCATATGTTCCTTAGGGCTGACGCTTATGTCTGTTATGGACGACAGGGATAGTGTACTAGATGGTTCCCGATCACTAAAGGGGTCTGTTTAGGGTGAGTCCTCGCCCATTTTTTCTTCTCCTTATACACTAATGGAGTGGAATCCCAATTGCTGGATTTCCAACCAGGATGTCCTCACAATGAATAAGACGCTTTTTTCAATATTACTCTATGCTAACAATGCAGTATTAACTGCTCGTATGGGAAGGGCCCTCATGAAGCAAATAGATACCTATGTAAATGTTATGGGAAATTTGGGTCTATAAACAAATGAGGCTAAGTATTTTATATTAGTTGCAGGCCTTAAGCTCAAGAACCCCCATCCTTTTTTTATTTTGGATCGTGGTGCAGGCGGAGATGTTTTCATAACTATGGGTGACCTTTGACCACAAGTTAACATGGTGACCAACAGAGGGATTACGTTAGAAAAAAGCATCAATGTCATCCATTCATTAGAAGTTGGGTTCAAAGCAGATTGATATGGTCAAAAAAGTATATGTGGCAAAATCCAGCCCAGTAGCATCTTATGGAGTGGGAGTATGGGATTATATTAACCCAATTGCAATACAATCAATTAAAGACAACTACTGTAAAAAACTGATGGGTCTTCCTAAAAGTTGTTCCAATTTTAATTTACATTGCGAGTTGAATATTCCCTATATCACTGATTTAATAATTATAGCACCAATTCTCCTATGGCACTCCGTGTGGAGAAGAGATACATTTAACCTCACCTAACAGGTTTTTGGGGACTGCCTTGCGCTGGAACACTCCAGAGGATCCCATGGATCATGTACGTTAAAAATACCCTATACACACTGATTTTGAGGTCTTTGTTTGAAACCGCAGATTTTTTTTTACTATATCTAAGAAAGCTTTAAAAAAGCATTTTTTAAAACATACGGCTGATTTATTTTAATTAGCTTTCGCTTACATGTTATCCTGTTAATGTTGAGCTTCCCTACCGGTATCTTCTCTATTTGAGATTTGCCATATTGCCCATGTGATGGTGCCTCGCCCCAATCTGATTTGCACATTTTCTCTTTCTGTAAGTTTTATATTGCTCATCGCAAAAGATTTGTAATCCCAATAATGCATAAGTTTAATTTCAGGCAACGCCGCCCACCTCTGTATTTTTTACGATTCTTGCCTGATCCTTTAATTTGCCTCTGCGTTGCCTCCTTTTTATATCTCTCACTGAAAACCAGGTAAGTGCACAATTGTGGATAGGAACTGTATTTTTAAAAGTTTTAGGTGATTTTATTGGCGTGTATTGCACATATTTATGATGAATATATGTACTTTTATGGAAAAAGAGAATTGATGGCAGTGGTTCAGAACAATAGCCAGCACATCTGTACTGTTTGCATCAGAGTTATAAGGCAACCAAAATGTCCTACAGCGTGCTCAATGTCCAACACTGTGCCATCCACAATGCTAATCTACATATAGAGGAAAACTCTATATATATGAAACAATACATTGATTGACAGAGCACAGCACAATCAAGTTAGCAACTGACTCTACAAAGTCAGGGTTCAGTTTAATAACAATACCGAACACAATAGTGATAATCGCAAAACATATGTTAAAAGCACAGATCTTCTCCACTGTTAACACGTTGTTCTAACAATGAGACATCCGACACGTGTTTTGTTGTGAGACGACTTTTTCAAGGTTCAAAAATTACGTTGTGATATCTGAAATTGGGTGAACCCTTTTTCTCCAAATAGCAGAGGGAATGGATAGAATCATCCAAAATCCTGCGTTCAAGTTGAGAAATGGACCGACATCGTCTATAACGTGCTGGTAGGCCCGCGAAGCAGAAGAAAAAGTGAAGAAGTCTTAGACTCACATGATAATGTCTCAAGCTTTTGTATTCGGAAACGGCAAGCAACTCTGAAAGCCCCCAGCTCACTATAGTGAGCTGGAGACACGTGTTGGCTGTACAAGTGTGATAACTACCGCAATAGTAGCATAACGCAACTTTCAACATCGCAGCCCATTGCGGGATAATAATCCTGTGTCAACGTGGAATTCACAACAATGCGGAAGCATGCAATAGTCATCAGATAACGCATCAAAAATCTGCAAGAAAATCAACACCACGCCACAAAAATGTGAAACACAAATAAAAAAGAAATGCGATGAGGGGAATCGCGGTACAAAAATCAGAGAAAACCAGCCACAGGCCTGCAAATCCCACGCGTCTGGCGGGTAAATGAACTATAAAAGAAAAAAAAAGAAATTCAAACTGCGTAGCACCATGGATGTACCCAGGCAGTGTGCAGAGGACAAGCAGAAACCCCACGAGCCCCACAGTGGAAGATGGGGTTCTGTCCGCAGGAAGACCAGATCATCTTCACGGAGTTCATTGAACACTACCAACAACTGTCCACCACCTCCACTGAGGCACTGGAAACCCAAACGGAAATATGTCAGGCCATCGTCAACAACGTCAATGCAGTCGGAGTGGCGAGGAGGTCACTGGAGGAGGTCAAGAGGTGCTGGCATGAAGTACACAGCCAAACCAAGGAAAAGCTCTCCGTAAACGGGAAGGCAGCAACGGCGAATGGAGGTGGGAGTCCTGCAACACAGGAAGTGATTGTTGAGCTGGAGGAAATGGTGGCGACAGTCAGCAGTGTAGAGACGTTGCCAGGAATTGGGGGCTTGGAAGAGGACAATACTACCTGACCCAACTGCAACAGGGTGAGTGATGACAAGGTACTGCGGGGGAGATGAGCACAATGGCACACATGCACAATGATGTGTAGCACACTGCACACACACAATGACCCTGGATCGTGTCACTGAGAGCCTTGGCACACTGCAGCACACATAGAAACGCCAAGTAGGCCCCGTCCACAATGTGCACAAAGGGGGCCCCTCCAGATCACAAATTACACAATCGACCAATGCACATGTGCATTGCAGCGGCTTTGTGACCCACACTGACTATGCAAATAACACTGCATGACCAACATGGGTGTGTCCTGGTGCGGCTCGGTAACAGGTTGGGAGTCTGCCGGTGTTAAGGGCTGCGAGCGTTGCGGCGTCGTATGTAATGCGGGCGGGATGGGATATGCGGGGGGCAGGGGGTCTGGCGTTGGGCGCGGTCCAGGCGCGGACGGGCGTAGACGGGCTTACCTTTGGCGCACCTTCGGCGCGCATAGGGCGCGACCGCGGCGCGTGAACGCTGCACGCAAAATCATCTGTCATATGTGGCTAGTGGAGGGGGAAGGGGCGAGGGAGGGCCAGCTGGGAGGCGGGGGCGGGGCGGAGAGGCGGGCAGTGAGGCACTACAACAAACACCAAAATGGCTGCGAGCCAAAATCGAAACTGGATTGGGGCACAACCTACGAAGCGCTATGTAGTGGGCAGAGGCACCGGCACAATCAGGCTACAATCAGGCACAAAATAATTAATATAGTCAAAGGCAGCAGTGCACCAATCAATGCTAGTTAATGTGAGCTTTCGCTAATTAGCGCTACGATATGCAGGGGCAAAGCGAACTATAGCACAGATTAGACAGAGCAATTTGAGCAATAACAGAGGTCAGACAGAGCAATGCGAGGCAGTGAAGTGCAACGATACCAACGGGAGCAGCGTGAGGAGCGGCCGCCTCTGAAGGCTTCAGCACGGTCACAGCGTCGCTCAAGGAGGGTCGAGCAAGTAGTATCAGTGGGAGGAAGGGCCAGCTGGGAGGCGGGGGCGGGGCGGAGAGGCGGGCAGTGAGGCACTACAACAAACATCAAAATGGCTGCGACCCAAAATCGAAACTGGATTGGGGCACAACCTACGAAGCGCTATGTAGTGGGCAGAGGCACCGGCACAATCAGGCTACAATCAGGCACAAAATACTTAATATAGTCAAAGGCAGCAGAGCACCAATCAATGCTAGGTAATGCGAGCTTTCGCCCAGAGCAGATCACATCTGTAAAGGAGCAGGTCACACTCTGACATGTCCACGTGCACACACAGCCCATGCCGTACAATACACGCAGCAGACGAACAATACACCAGTCCACAAAATCTGTCCGAGAGCACATATGACCCAAGTCAAAAACAAAACAGGCCCCAAAAAGCACACAATTCAAAGGCACTCCGCCTCAAGGGAGAATGCTACATGAAATCAGAGGTGCAGGGGCAACTCTCCCACAATTCAGCACACACAGCAATCACAGAACATCAGCAATGACTGCAATGAGGAACAAAGTGCAACACCAGCACCATAGGACACAACTCACAACGGGTACTGTACATGCGTAGTAACTGTCCACTCAGATCAGGCATTGTCTGACACTGTGTGATGACGATGCACGGGTACTACCACACATAAGTTCAAGTTCAAGTTCTACAATTTGTATAGCGCACTACTCACCCAGAGGGTCTCAAGGCGCTTGTGGGAGAGAGGTGCTTTACTTATCAAATATCCAAGTTTTTAGTTGCTTTCTGAAGGAGAGGTGGTTCTGTGTAAGGCGGAGGCGGGCGGGGAGGGAATTCCAGGTTTTGGCCGCTAAGTATGAGAAGGATCTACCCCCCATGGTGGATCTGTGGATGCGTGGACTTGCGGCGAGGGCTTGATTGGATGACCGTAGTTGGCGGGTAGGGGGTGTAGAAGGAAGGTCGCGTGTTGAGGCATTTGGGTCCTAGGTCGTAGAGGGCTTTGTGTGCGTGGGTAAGGAGACGGAAAGTTATTCTTTTGTTGACAGGGAGCCAATGGAGGTCTTTCAGGTGGTCGGAGATGTGAGCTTGTCGAGGGATGTCCAAAATGAGTCTGGCTGAGGCGTTTTGGATGCGTTGGAGTTTTTTCTGTAGTTTGGCTGTGGTTCCGGCATATAGGGTGCTTCCGTAATCCAGTCGGCTTGTGACCAGTGTGTGAGTGACCGTTTTTCTTGTTTCGGTGGGGATCCAACGGAATTTTTTTTGAGCATGCGTAAGATGTTGAAGCATGATGATGAGACGGCGTTGACTTGTCTGGTCATTCAGAGGGAGGAGTCCAGGATGAAGCCCAGGTTACGAGCGTGGTCTGTGGGACTGGGTGCGGTTCCCAGGGACGGTGGCCACCATGAGTCGTCCCAGGCAGAAGGGGATGACCCTAAGATGAGGACTTCCGTTTTGTCCGAGTTTAGTTTTAGGCGGCTGTTCTTCATCCACTTGGCCACTTCTTTCATTCCTTCGTGTAAATTGGTTTTGGCGGTGTTTGGGTCTTTGGTGAGGGAGAGGATCAGTTGGGTGTCGTCTGCGTAGGAGATGATGTTGAGGTTGTGTTGGCGCGCGATGGAGCTCATGTAGACGTTGAAGAGGGTGGGACTGAGTGATGAGCCTTGTGATACGCCGCAGATGACTTTGGTGGCCTCTGATTGAAAAGGGGGGAGGCGGACTCTCTGGGTTCTTTCGGCGAGGAACGAGATGATCCAGTCCAATGCTTTTCCTTGTATTCAGAAGTTGTTGAGGCATTGTATGAGGGTGCTATGACAGACTGTGTCGAAGGCTGCGGAGAGGTCGAGTAGGATGAGGGCAACTGTTTCTCCGTTGTCCAGCAATGTTCGGATGTCGTCGGTTGCTGCGATGAGGGCGGTTTCGGTGCTGTGTTTGGCTCGGAAGCCGGACTGTGAGGGGTCGAGGGATTTGTTGGATTCCAGGAAGGCTGCGAGTTGACTGTTGACGGCTTTCTCGATGACTTTGGCGGGGAATGGGAGGAGCGAGATGGGGCGGTAGTTTTTAAGTTCGGTGGGGTCTGCTGTGGGTTTCTTCAGAAGGGCGCTGAGTTCGGCTTGTTTCCAGTTTTACGGGAAGGCAGCGGAGTTGAAGGACCAGTTGATGACATCTCGGAGGTGGGGAGCGATGATGGAGTCTGCTTTGTTGAAAATGTAGTGGGGACATGGGTCGGTTGGCGATCCTGAGTGGATGGAGTTCATCAGGCGGATGGTGTCTTCGGTGGTGATTGGGTTCCAGTCGTAAAGGTTGTTGGAGAGCGGTTTAGGTTCGGGGTAGGGTGGAGTTGGTTGGTCTCCGGACTGATTTTCAAAGCTGTTATGTATTTCGGCGATTTTAATGTGGAAGAATGCGGATAGAGAGTCACATAGGTCTTGGGAGGGAGTGATGTCGTTGGTGCCGGCGGTGGGGTTAGTAAATTCTTTGACAATGTTGAAAAGTTCCTTGCTGTTTTGGGTATTGTTGTCAAGTCGATCCTTGAATGCTGCTTTCTTGGTGGATCGTATCAGTTGGTGGTGTTTGTGGGGGGCGTTCTTGAAGCTGGCTAAGTTGTCAGTGGTTGGGATTTTTCTCCAGGTTTTCTCGAGAGTACGGCAGAGCTTCTTGGATTTTTTGAGGTCATCGTTGAACCAGGGGGCTTTTTTGCTACCTTGTTTGATTAAATGGTTTTTCAATGGTGCTAGTTCGTCAGCGCTGTGGGTGATCCATTGTGTGAGGTTGGTGGCTGCTTGGTTTGGGTCCGATGATTTGAGAGGGGGGTTTTGGTGAAGCGATGTGAAGAGCTGGTCTGTGGTGATTTTGTTCCAGTTTCTTCGAGGAATCGGTTGTGGGGGGTTGTGGGTCATGGTCTTATTGTAGTTGAAGTGAATGCAGCTGTGGTCCGTCCAATGGAGAGCTGTGGTGTGGTCGAAGGAGATGTGCTTGCTGGAGGTGAAGATTGGGTCGAGCGTGTGTCCGGCAAGGTGGGTGGGGGTGTCAACAAGTTGTTTGAGTCCGAGATTGGCCAGGTTGTCTAGGAAGGTGGTGGCATTGTTGTCGTTTTTCTTTTCAAGGTGGAAGTTGAGGTCTCCCAGTAGAATGTAGTTCTCGGAGGGGAGGGCATGTGGGCTGATGAAGTCGGTGATGTCTTCGCTGAATTGTGTGCGGGGTCCTGGTGGTCTGTAGATGAGGGTGCCTCTGAGCGTGGTCTTGGGGTCGATGTGGATCTGGAAGTGAAGGTGTTCGGCGTTAGCGAGGTTATCGTTTGAGCTGGTCGTAATGCGGATGGAGTTCTTATGGACTATGGCGATGCCTCCTGCTGTTTGGTTGGTGCGATCTTTACGGATGATCTTGTAGGCGTCCGGGATGGCTATGGCGATGTCGGGTGCTGATGAGGCGTTCATCCATGTTTCTGTAAGTAAGGCGACGTCCGGCGATGTGGTGTCGAGTAGGTTCCAGAGTTCAATGGGGTGTCTGTGGACAGAGCGGGTGTTGAGCAGGATGCAATTCAGGTGGTTAGTGTCGGAGCTCTGTTTGGAGTTTTTGGATTTGGTGTGGGTTCTGATGCAGCAGAACTTGCAGGATTGGCATGTGAAGGGTCCATGGGTGTGTCCTGGTGCGGCTCGGTAACAGGTTGGGAGTCTGCCGGTGTTAAGGGCTGCGAGCGTTGCGGCGTCGTATGTAATGCGGGCGGGATGGGATATGCGGGGGGCAGGGGGTCTGGCATTGGGCGCGGTCCAGGCGCGGACGGGCGTAGACGGGCTTACCTTTGGCGCACCTTCGGCGCGCATAGGGCGCGACCGCGGCGTGTGAACGCTGCGCGCAAAATCATCTGTCATATGTGGCTAGTGGAGGGGGGAGGGGCGAGGGAGGTCCAGCTGGGAGGCGGGGGCGGGGCGGAGAGGCGGGCAGTGAGGCACTACAACAAACACCAAAATGGCTGCGAGCCAAAATCGAAACTGGATTGGGGCACAACCTACGAAGCGCTATGTAGTGGGCAGAGGCACCGGCACAATCAGGCTACAATCAGGCACAAAATAATTAATATAGTCAAAGGCAGCAGAGCACCAATCAATGCTAGTTAATGTGAGCTTTCGCTAATTAGCGCTACGATATGCAGGGGCAAAGCGAACTATAGCACAGATTAGACAGAGCAATTTGAGCAATAACAGAGGTCAGACAGAGCAATGCGAGGCAGTGAAGCGCAACGATACCAACGGGAGCAGCGTGAGGAGCGGCCGCCTCTGAAGGCTTCAGCACGGTCACAGCGTCGCTCAAGGAGGGTCGAGCAAGTAGTATCAGTGGGAGGAAGGGCCAGCTGGGAGGCGGGGGCGGGGCGGAGAGGCGGGCAGTGAGGCACTACAAAAAACACCAAAATGGCTGCGAGCCAAAATCGAAACTGGATTGGGGCACAACCTACGAAGCGCTATGTAGTGGGCAGAGGCACCGGCACAATCAGGCAACAATCAGGCACAAAATAATTAATATAGTCAAAGGCAGCAGAGCACCAATCAATGCTAGTTAATGCGAGCTTTCGCTAATTAGCACTACGATATGCAGGGGCAAAGCGAACTATAGCACAGATTAGACAGAGCAATTCGAGCAATAACAGAGGTCAGACAGAGCAATGCGAGGCAGTGAAGCGCAACGATACCAACGGGAGCAGCGTGAGGAGCGGCCGCCTCTGAAGGCTTCAGGACGGTCACAGCGTCGCTCAAGGAGGGTCGAGCAAGTAGTATCAGTGGGAGGGAGGGCCAGCTGGGAGGCGGGGGCGGGGCGGAGAGGCGGGCAGTGAGGCACTACAACAAACACCAAAATGGCTGCGAGCCAAAATCGAAACTGGATTGGGGCACAACCTACGAAGCGCTATGTAGTGGGCAGAGGCACGTCCATCATGTAGTCGAAAAACACACGTAGCAAAACCAAAGGGGATGATGGACGGAGTGTTGAACATTGCAAGCACTCACCCCAGTCAACTTATCTGGGTTTAATCCATCATCATTCTTTAGCTCACTCCACCACCCCAGTTCAGACATGAGCATATACAAATCAGTCTGACCCTGTACCTCATGGGAACAGTGCAGCCCAAACTGCCAAGCCATGTCTTCCCTGGACCGGAAACAAGCATCCTGAGACCGGTTTTGGGATCATAACCCTCATCAGCCAGGCTATCTTGAATTCAGTGACAAAGTCAGCAAGGGACCCACGTCTGGACATGCCCTGCCAACTTAGGGCAAACTTAGCAAAACCAAAGGGGATGATGGACGGAGTGTTGAACATTGTAAGCACTCACCCCCAGTCAACTGATCTGGGTTTAATCCATCATCATTCTTTAGCTCACTCCACCACCCCAGTTCAGACATGACCATGATGAACGAAGCAGATTTTCCCCAGATATCCTCAAGCACTGCTTGGCGTTAGTCACCTCTAGTTCAATCATAGTTATCAAATAAAGAGGCGGGCGCTGGATATTGGAAAGCAGGAAACGGATTTATTCTTCGAAGGAAAACACGTCAGGACTGATGAACAGGGCGTCGTTTCGAGGTGCTCTAACTGCATCTCTGTGGCCTGGCCTTTTATACATAGGTGTATCTCTTTATTGCAGTGTAACACATTCCTGACATTACTTTGATGCATTATAAATCATCTTTGGAATCCCCGCTTCAGGCCCATTCCCACACATATCAACAGTACTGCACCCCCACCCCCGGTCTCAGTAGGTGATTGCTATCGCGCAGCTGGGCATTCCGGCAGGAGCTGAAATACGCGCAATCGGTCGGATCTCATGGGGTTGTGGCATTGATTAATTGCGGCTCCTTTGATGAGAGGAGGAATCCTACTGTATGGGGCAATAAACTGTATCCACAGGGGTTGGTTATGGCCTGGGATCGGATCGAGCAGCCAGGTGCAGGGGAGGAGATTATCGAAGGGCCCGTTTGTGCACAAGGGATGAAAGGGTATGTGGGCTTGGCACGGGAAGTGGCTCCGGGGCAGGGTCGCGCTGAGGATCCTTTATGACTCTAGCATTTGTGCTTGGGGGCTGCCAGCGCGTGGGGGATGATTGCGAGGTCGGGGAGACGTGCAGGCGATTGGCAATGTTATGAACTGGCCACAGTGTCTAAAATGGCTGCTGCTTACGCGCTCGCAAAGGCCTAAGTGGGACACGATGGCGCCAGTAATGTTCACATCGTAATCTAATATTTAACAGTCCTTCCTTTGAACATGCCTCGTCATCTTGTCAATCTATGTCAATGTTCATAATACTGTGTATTTCGCTGTCATACAATGCTTTCATATTTTCAAATTTAGTGTCCAAAGTCCTAGGGCATATCAAATTCATTAAAAGAGAGTACAAAGGCGGTATGCATTGTATCCCCAGGCAGCAACAACATATTACAAAAACTGGCACCAATATTATTATCAATAGTTTCCAGCCCCAGTCTTTCAAAATGTTCCAAAACCAGCTTCCCAGTGTCCAGCCATCTTGTTCCAGCTGGATCTCCGATGTTAGTGTATGAAGGTGTTCTATTGCTTTGTAGACGGAAGGTGAATAGTCTGGGACGAAGGTGCAACAGCTGGCACCGATGATGCGGCATGCTCCTCCACGATCCTCCAGTACCACGTCGAGCACAAGGCGGTTCTGCAAAGCCACAAGGCGGACCGCCTACAGCTCAGCTGTGTTGTTAGTGAGGATGCCAGTCATGATGTTCAAAGCTGTTTCGACTGCTTGGGTCAGATGGCGGATGGCTCGACTGCTTGCCATCGGACCCCAGAAAGGGATGAGTCCTTTTGCTGCATCGAGGAACTGTGATGAGGTGGAGTCTGCTTGCTCTGAGTCTTTTGAGCGTTTCTGTCTGTGATAGACTGCTGGTGCCACGTATGTTGGAGGAAGGACAAAAACGATGTAGCATGTGCCCCCCCAACCTTTTGGGAGCCAGGTGTGAGCCTTTGTACCGCAGACAAAATACATATTTGGTGATGCAACAAATGAAGGGGGATCGACAATGTTCAGAGTCCTTTTTATGGGGTAGGAGCTGTGGCCCATGATTTTTGTCCCACGGCCCTCAATGCAAACAAGGCCTGAGACGTTCACCACAGATAGGGCCACAGTCAAAGTTGCAGCAGTTCGTTTTCGTAGATATGAGAAGGTGGGTTTGGCTGAGTTGTTAAACACTTGCATTTTGATTCGTTCTTTGTCCAGAATGTTCATTTGAAAGGTAGTGTGTGAGGTCAGAGGGCAAAAGGGAGCAGATGTTCGTCCAGTTTTGTTCAGCCAGAACTCGTTGTAGAACTGTGTGATTTTTCCGTCGGATGTAGCATTGTCCTTGTAGCTCTCTTGCAGGAGCATTAGCCAGACAAGGCACGACCCATGAACAGAGAAGGGTGAAGGGATGAAGGGAATGGAGTGTTCGGTGGCATGTGGTAGCAGCCCACAGATCCAACAGTTTGTGGTATTGGCAGCAAGGTTGTGGTGATGCAGCAGTTGTACAAAGGAGTTGTTCCAAAATTCTTTGCGTCTTTCTCGGAGATGGGGTGATAGTGAGACAAGATAATGTTCTTTCTTGGTGGTGGGCTGCATGGTGGGTGAAATTGTCTGGTGAGCAGGAGCACTCTCTTCTATGATCCAGACTGTGACCATTAGCAAGAGGCAGATGAGGGATACGATGAAAAGTACAATTGTCTTTGTGCTATACAGTTTGGCAGTGTTGGGGTCTTTGGGGTGGGTCTTCGGTCGTCCGGGATCTTCCATCACCTTCAAGAGGTTCGGTGACTGGCAGGACCACATACTTTGTCTGGCATCTCTCCTGGTAGCCTTTGTAGTGTTAGCTACCGCTCTGAGATTTTTGACTCAGTTAGTGGTCTGCTTTGTTGAGGCACTCTCCTTTCGTCGCAAGTTGTACCCTTTTCTGGATGGCATTGTGGGATCGGGAAATTCTGCCAATTCGAGTGTCTCTGATTCCGGGTAACAACTCAGGGCTGGTCTGTCTTTGTTCAGGAGCTCTTCATTTCTTGCCAGTGTTGGGGATATTCTCTTGCAGTGATGTGCATGCAGCCAATTTTTCTTCCCTTCCACTCGAAGTGCAGTTCGGGTGGTGATCAAGACTTGCCAGGGGCCCGTCCACCTGGGTTCCAAACTCTTCGATCTCTGAAAGTTCTTGATCAAGACGTACTCGCCAGGTTTGATATCGTGTCCGGGGCCCCTGGATGCGTCTGGTATGGCTTGCTGCACCTGTTGGTGGATAACAGTTAGTTCTTTGGTAAGGTTATACAAATAATCTGACATTAGGATGTCCGGGACATCATGGATGGAGGTTGGCTTCGGCGCGGCCCAAATGTTCATTGGCCGGCCAAAGACAACCACGTACGGAGTCAAGTGGTGTCTGGTTGGGGTGGAACGCATTGATAGCAATGCCAATGGGAGGGCGTCAGGCCATTTCAGTCCTGTGTTGGCAACTATCTTTGCTAGTTTTAGCTTCAGTGTGGCGTTGTGTCTTTCTACCAGGCCTACAGATTGGGGGTGGAAAACTGCATGGAACTTTTGTCTTACTCCCAACCCTTTCAATATGAGCTGGATAACTTCGGCTACGAAGTGGGGGCCATTGTCGCTCCATAAAATTCAGCAAAGGCCGTAGCGTGGGAAAAACTCTTTTAACTACACCGTTGCAGTAGTGGTGGCGGTGTTGTCGCGGGTGGGGTAAGCTTCTACCCATTTGCTGAATGCACATACAATAACTAGGACGTATTTCAGTCCATGGCACCTTTCTAACTGTATGTAATCCATTTGGAGGACTTCAAACGGATGGTCGGGGACTCCGAACCCTCCCCGTGGTACTACTGTCCCATTCCCTGGATTGTGTTGCAGGCATATCATGCATTGCTGAACTAGGCGTTTCGCTGAGTCTGCTATCCTGTCATTATGCCATACTCTAGTGATCGGTTCGGTCATGGGAGCGGAACGGTGTACAACATTTACAACTCAACTTTTACAACGTAGTGCCTTTACAACACGGTATTTACAATGCAAACCATTACAACGCATTGCGCTGGGGGGCGCTCTAGGATAGGGAATAGATTTAATTTACTATCCAACACCTTCCCTACTATCCACGGGGACTGGAGTTGAAATAGTAAATTAAACTATTCACTATCCAGCACCCCAAAGCGCTATGCGTTGTAAAGGCATGCGTTGTAAATACTGCGTTGTAAAGGCATGCGTGGTAAAAGCATGCGTTGTAATGTCATACATCCGAGCGGAACCTATGTGTGCCGGTAAGTGTGCCATGGTCAATATGGGGACAAATATGCATTGGGTAACAGCCATTTGTCTTTGTCCTTTGTCCTCCAGCAGCCTTCATCGTCTTTTAGTCCCACCCGAGCCCATTCAGTCAGTTTGTGTGGTGTACTCGTCAGTTGGATATCCTTAATAATGGTCCTAGCATCTGTCCATTTCTCTGCTTGTGACCTGGTCACATACATCCGTGTCGTCGTTCTGTTTTCAGCTGTGGCTCGGGCAGTAACGTCAGCTAGTGCGTTTCCCAGTCCTATAATGTCCGTTACTTTCTTATGTGCTTGGCATTTGATTACTGCTAGCTGTTTGGGGAGGAGGACTGCTTCGGTCAGGGCGGAGACTACATCACCGTGTAAGATCGGTGTGCCGTGTGAAGTCAGGAATCCTCTTTCCCTCCAAAAGAGTACGAAATGATTAACTACCCCGAAGGCATACTGGCTGTCCATGTAAATGTTTATTGCCGTCCCTGCTGCTAAGATACATGCTCGTGTGAGGGCAATCAGTTCTGCCGCCTGTGCGGATCGCTGGGCAATTCGTGCTGTTTCAATAATGGTTCGGGCTGTGGTGACCGCATATGCGGCTGAGGTGGTGCCATCGGGGAGTTTGATGCACGAGCCATCTACCCATAGTTCTCCGTCAGGTTCTGGGAAGGCAGAGTCTCGGGGGTCTACTCTACTCTTTGTCTATTCGTCAGTGAGGGTCACACAGTCATGTAGAGGAGTTACATTAGGGTCGTTTTCAGGCAGTGGTAACAAGGTTGCTGGGTTCAGAGTGGTGCATCGTTTCAGAGTAATGTGTGGTGCCAATAGGGTCAGCTCATTCCCGGTCAGACGTGCACTAGTCAGGTGTTGGGTCTTGGTTTGGTTCAGGAGGGTGTCAACAGCATGGGGTACTAACACTGTAAGTGAGTTGGAAAGCACAATTCCTTCACTCTGTCGTATCGAGACTGCTGCGCCTGCGACAGCTGGTAGGCAAGCTGGTAATGCTCTGGCTACGGGGTCAAGAGTGGCTGAGAAATAGACGCATGGGCGCTGTTTGGGGCCAATCGATTGGGTCAGGACAGATAATGCACATCCCTCTCTTTCGTGTGCGAAAAGGGAGAATGGTTTGGAGTAGTTTGGGATTCCTGGAACGGGTGCCGAACAAAGAGCGTCTCGCAATTCTTTGAACGCGGTCTGGCATTCAGGGGTCCAAGGGAGGGGAAAGGGAACATCTTTGGTTAGGAGGGAAAGTAGGGGTTTAACAATGAGACTAAAGTTCGGCAACCACTGTCGACAGAATGAGGTGAGGCCTACCAGAGAGCGGACTTGCTTCTGGTTCTTAAGGACAGGAGTATCAAGGATAGTCTGGATTCTGTCAGGTGCGAGTTTCCTTCCTTCCTTTGATAAGAGGTGCCCTAGATATGTCACTTGGGATTTACAAAACTGCAACTTCTGTCGGGAAACTTTGTGACCATTCTCTGCAAGGAAGTGTAGGAGCTGGATGGTGGCTGTGACTGCAAGTGGAGTGGTGTCGGCTGCTAAAAGGATATCATCGACATACTGTATTAACACCACTCTGTCCGGTAACTATACTGTGTCTAACTGTCTCTTGAGTGCCTGGCTATAGATACTCAGACTTTCGGTGTACCCCTGGGGTGCTCGACAGAATCTATACGAGCGGGATGTTAGGGTAAATCCGAAGAGGTAACGGCTGTCTGGGTGAATGGGTATGGAGTAGAAGGCGTTTTTGAGACCAATTACAGTGAAGGCAGAGGCATCAGGGTCAGGATGGTGGTGATGTCAGAGACTACAGGGTACTGTGGCACAACTATCTTGTTGACCTCTTGTAGGTCGATAATGAAGCGGTACGCTTTCTCGTCTCCCTCTCCCTGTCTTTTGATGATCGGTAGAATTGGGCTGTTGCAGATGTTGCTAACTACTTCTTCTACTACTCCTGTGTCTACTAGCGACTGTATTATTTCAATTAGTGCTTTCTCGTCTTCTGGTGATATCTTGTACTGGAGTACTTTCGGAAGGGTTGTGTCCTGTCGTACAGTCACTTGCACTGGGTCTATCATCATTCGTCCTACGTCTGAGTCAGCTTTCGCCCATAAGTGCGATGTCAAGGTATCAAGTAGGTATACGTCTGTGTTGGCAATGGGGTACATGTGTCGTGGGGGGCAAGATCCGAGTAAGCCAGGGTTGTCATATAGGAGGACTCGGACTCCGTCGGGCGAGCATCTAATAGTTGCTCGAAAATACTTCAGCAAGTCAAGACCCATAATGGCATCCGGGGTATTGGAGGAGAGGAGAAATGTCCTGTCAATGATATTGTCTTCAAAATCAAAAGGGATCGGTTTGCACAAGGGGTTGGTGGAGGGCATACCATCAAATCCTTTAGATGTCACGTGTGAGCCAGACAAGGGTGCCCTTGGAATCAGTCATTTGGATAATGCACTACGTGTTGCTCCTGTGTTTACCAGAAATGGAGACTTCGTGCCTAGGACCTTTGCGGTAACATACGGGCCTTGCTGGTCAACATAGAGCTCGACTGGATCCCTCCCTTGGCTTTGGCAGTCCTATGCGTAGTCGTATGCGTTGTCGCAGTCAGACTGTTGGTACTGATTCTGTCGGGGATGGTCAAATGTATTCGTTCTACCTGGCCTTTTGTCACTAGTTTCGTTTGTGTATCCTCGTCCACGTCCTCTATTTATCGGTCCATTCGCTAGTTCTCTTGCTTCTTTGTTCCTATTCATTTCTAACAGGACCGGACATTGAGACTTCCAATGCCCGTACTCTTTACAAAAAGCACATTGGTTCTCGCCTAAGTCTCTACGTCCAGCATAGGGTGCGAGTGCATTGCTTCGGGGCGGTGGAATTCTAGGGGCATTCTGTTGATAACCTCCCTTGTACTGTTCTTTCCCTATACTCACGCCTTGTAATTGGGCTATCATAACCCGTTCCTTTAAATCCTTCTTTTTCCTTTCGGAAGCTGTATCGCTTTCATTCTTTTGGTGCTCATAAGACTGACCCATTTGGAGGATGGCCGCGGGCTTTGAGGCAGCCCAACTGCTTTCTCTAGTTTGCAATTTCTGCGAAACTTCCGGTAACAAACCTTTAACATAATTTTGTATGAACAAGTGATGTCCGGTCGCAGTGGTCATGTCCTGTCCACTGTAATCGGAAAACACTGTTTTGAACCGGGAGAAGTATTCGGAGACATCTTCTTGGGGTTTTTGGCGGCAAGCTGTCACTATAGACCAGTCTACCTTTTTCTCGGGGATTAGAGTCTTTACCTTTTGTACGATTTTATCTGGGAGGTCTAATATTGCTTTAAGGGGCTTCTGTCCAGGGTTTCGTTGTTTATCTAGGCTGCCGAATTGTTCCCAGGTATGCCCGAACATTTCAGTGTGGTCGACTTTCCGGATTTGTTCCACACGTCAGCTGGCAGACATAGCTCAAAGAACAAGTCAATGTCGGCAAGAGTCATGATCGTTGATCCCAAAGCGGTACCTAGTTCCGTATAGAATGCGGTGGGATTCTTTCGCAAGTCCGGCAAGGATTTGCGGAACGTCAGGATGTCCTGCCTATACCAAGGCTAGCTGTATACTACTCTTCCTTTTGCGTCCTGGTGATTTATGTCATCATTTGTTCCCGATCCTCATGGGGGAACCCAGTAGGGGGCAGCTTCTTTTATGGGCATCATGTTGTCAAACCTTTCTATCGGGGGTTCAGTTATCACAGGCGTGAAGCTCTTAACTATTCGTCCCTGTTCTACAGGTGGCGGAAGACTTCTAAAGTGTAGGAGAAGAGTTTGGCTATGTTACATTCACTCTCATCCACTGTTTCCACCTTCCTATATAGGGCCATGAGACGGTCAGGTCTTGTTTCCTTATATTTTTCTTTGTACGCTGTGAAGGTATGATAACAAAAACGCACGTCGAAATGTCGTTTGTAATTGCCAACGTATGAGCTACATGTGTCTGTGATATGCTCTTCGGTTTCCTTCCTATTGACTAAGGTCGTTACTACTCTGTCGATGCCGGCCCGCCCAGTTGTGCTCAAACGGGGAATTCTCGCCGGTTCTTTCTCTTGGGTTTCAATCTTTTCTGAGGTGCCTTTTGATGAGGTGTTTAGTACGAGAGGCTCGGTCGGCGTGGAGGCCGTCGGTACCGAGGCCCTGGCACTACCTTCAGTTAAGTTCTGGGGTTCTAGGTGTTGTACTAAGGGGTGGGTAGGGGCATAAGGAGGAGGCATGTAGATGATTGGGGACCTAGGAGTAAATCATCGTCTGTCCTTTGCTTTGATGGTAGTTCAGGGTAAAGCGCTGAGGGTGTTCTAACAGGGCATTGGCCTGAGGTTTCTGATTCTCGTTCTTTCTTTGAGTTTTCTCCTTCCTTCACTTCCTCTTCCAACTTTTTACCAGCTAAGTGAGCTGCTTTTCATAGTTCTTTATCACTTTTTGCTTTGTCTCTCTTTTTACGTTGCGTTGCTTCTTTGCGCCACATGCCGAGACTATCAAGCATGGTTGGAGTGGTTCTATTTTTGCGAAGGGCTATTTCTAACGCTTCAATTTTTGTGAGGTCAAAAGATCCTATCAGTGGCCACTGACTTTCTTGATCTTTTTTAGTATTTCTTTGCCATAGTTTACTGTAAGCTACGGCGACTAGTCCATATCTAACATACATGTCCTTATTAGGGGTGCCTTCCAGTGGAGCTGGTTGATCTACCTCTAATAAAGGGTCCGGGTTGAACCAATTTCCAATCAGTGGGGAGAAGATAGGCATGACGTATATCGGACAAGTGAAGATCTCAAATAATGTTGGACAAAGGTCCGCACTATCTATACTTCACTACCTGCAAAGACTAGACAGAATATTTCTATTCTTCGTTGTTTGCAAACAGAGAATATCTCAAGAGAACCAATATGTCGAGTAGCAACGAAGGCTAAACAAACCAATAAATATAAGTAACCAAATGCGTCGAGTAGCAACGAAGGCTAAACAAACCAATAAATATGAGTAATACGAGTATTTTCCAAACAATCAATCAATCAATCAATCAAAAACAGTCGTGCTGCACGACCTTACCCGGGCCGTATGGACTGTTTCTCGTCTTCCACTTCCAGCGCCCGATCGTCCTCTATTCTCCATTGTTGCCGCGGCACTCCTGTGGGATTCCAGTCAGGACAGTAGATCACTCGAGAGAGGTCTGTTCAGAATCAGTGAAGGTCGGGTGATCGGCTGCCAGACGAGGGTCTATCGGGCAGGAGCTCTTCCCGATCGTTGCAGTTGTTCACTCCGTCGTTAGGGCCTCTCTCACTGGACCCACGTGTTGCTGATGGGCCCAACGTTGGGACGCCAATTGATGAACGAAGCAGATTTTCCCCAGATATCCTCAAGCACTGCTTGGCGTTAGTCGCCTCTAGTTCAATCGTAGTTCTCAAATAAAGAGGCTGGCGCTGGATATTGGAAAGCAGGAAACGGATTTATTCTTCGAAGGAAAACACGTCGGGACTGACGAACAGGGCGTCATTTCGAGGTGCTCTAGCTGCATCTCTGTGGCCTGGCCTTTTATACATAGGTTTATCTCTTTATTGCAGTGTAAGACATTCCTGACATTACTTTGATGCATTATAAACCATCTTTGGAATCCCCGCTTCAGGCCCGTTCCCACACATTTCAACAGAACTGTACCCCCGCCCCCGGTCTCAGTAGGTGATTGCTATTGCGCAACTGGGCATTCCGGCAGAAGCTGAAATACGCACAATCGGTCGGATCTCATGGGGTTGTGGCATTGATTAATTGCGGCTCCTTTGATGAGAGGAGGAATCCTACTGTATGGGGCAATAAACTGTATCCGCAGGGGTTGGTTATGGCCTGGGATCGGATCGAGCAGCCACATGCAGGGGAGGAGATAATCGAAGGGCCTGTTCGTGCACAAGGGATGAATGGGTATGTGGGCTCGGCACGGGAAGTGGCTCCGGGGCAGGGTCGCGCCGAGGATGCTTTATAACTCTAGCATATGTGCTTGGGGGCTGCCAGTGCGTGGGGGATGATTGCAAGGTCGGGGAGACGTGCAGGCGATCGGCAATGTTATGAACTGGCCACAGTGTCTAAAATGGCTGCCGCTTACGCGCTCGCAAATGCCTAAGTGGGACAAGATGGCGCCAGTAATGTTCACATCTTAACAACCATATGCAAATCAGTCTGACTCTGTGCCTCATGGGAACAGTGCAGCCTATACTGCCAAACCATGTCTTCCCTGGACCAGAAACAAGCATCCTGGGACCGGTTTTGGGTTTGTAACCCTCATCAGGCAGGCTATCTTGAATCCAGTGGCAAAGTGATCAAGGGACCCACATCTGGGCATACCCTGCCCTGAAGAACACACTGACTGCCATCAAATAGCCAGCTACACCAAAACAGTCACAATGTACATTGGCATGGGGAGACAGCGTTTACAACGCTGTGACAACCATGTGCGTTGGTAACATCGCAGACGTTACATCGTCCGCGTTGTTACCACGCATGTCATTACAACGCGATTAGTTTCTATGACTTGCGCTAGGTGGCATGCAACACCAGGGAATGTGTTGGATTTTAAGTTCAATACATTCCCTGCTGTTGTGCTAACTGGAGTAGGAATAGTAATGTATACTATTCCTAAGTCCAGCCCGCCATCTAGTGCAAGTCATAGAAACGATTTGCGTTGTAATGCAATTGCGTGGTAACAACGCGGACGATGTAACGTCCGCATTGTTACCGACCGCGATGAAATATGTGGCATTGTAACATCGCATATTAATTGGCATGCAGTCTGAACGTAAACATCTGCAAATCTCCAATATACATGTATAACTCTGTTAACCTGCATCTCCCCTTTCACATTGCAGAGGGACAAAGAACACCTCCTGCAGAGCAGACCAGACATGTCTTCAGTGATGATGAAGGGGACCACCTGGTCATCTGCACCGAAACCCTCCAACGGATTGTAGATAGCCACTGTACCCCATAGCCCGGAAGCAGGACAGGCCAGCAGCCCCGAGGTGAGCCCACCACCTGCACAGACCACACTGCAGGAAACACACATCACCATGGCTGTCTCCCAGACCCCCTGACCAATTCATGGAGTTCCAACAATGTATGTGGCATTGTCAGGTGGAGTTGGCTGACCAGCTGCGGGTGGGCTTCAGACCCGTGGCAGCCAAACTCGATAGCATACATGGGTGTCTGAGTCCCATCCGGGACCTTGTATAGTCTCTATCGGACATCCCTGTTCGCACCATGCTCCACCACAGACCTTGGCTGACCTTGCTGGGACAATTAATCTAATACAAGAACTGTGTGGTCAGATAGGCACCAGCGATCATAGCACAGAGTTGGCACAGATGCAGAGGTCAATGGAAACCATGGAGCAGATGTAGGCTGGAAGTCTGTCTGCCACGGCTGGACACCGGCAAGTAGTAACTGGGAATCTCAATGCCCTTCAGTACTTCATCTTGCCATTGCTGCCACTGAGCAGGTCCCAGGATACTGCAGTGGGAACATTGACACACACAGCTTCGAGTCCTGATATGTCCATGACACACAGTGATGCTGCACCATTACCTTTACGGTCTGTTGTGACAGTGGCACACAGTGATGCAGCCATCACCCCACCACACACACTGGACACAGAACCCATATCAGGGGAGTAAGAAGGGGATGGGAATTATTTTGTGAGGAAGGAGGCAGTACCATCCATCACTGCCATATGCCCGGTCCCTGCCTGGTTATGACCTATGCATCATGCCCTGGGAAACACCTCATACTGGCCCCCGGAACACTCTGCGACATGCACCCGGACCCCAACACGGACTGCCATTTCATCACTGCTGGCCAATTACACAGCAATCCTGCTGCAGACTGCACTCTTCCACTTCCTTATCACTTCTCAGTCCCCAAAAGACTGTGTTTGGCCTACCACTGGACTTCCATGTGATGTGGGCTTGGATGGCCATGTACAGCACCAGCTCCGTCACTCACCTGAATGTGAATAAAACATTCTAAATCACACAGATGTGTCATTGGTACCACCCTGCCTTGCTGGATGAGTCAGGTGTTGTTTGGCGTCTGCCCATTGCCCCGTGTGAGGGGGCACGACTCACTGCCCATGGTATCTGCATAGTGCTGTGCCACCAGAGTGCACCGATTGTCTGCTCTGCTGACAGTGATCAGGTAAAAGAGGCCGACAGGTTCACATGTCGTGCTAGATTGCCATGTTTGTGCTCTCCCCCAGCAGTGTGTCCGAATTGGCAACGCTGCAAAACGACGATGTGTTGCTCCGAGCATGGACCTGCATCACCTTGCACAGGTGTGTGTACACATGCGTTGTTCAATGCACATGCATCCAGAGTCCGGATGATGGCAGACATGTCCACTGTTGTCGTGGGATATTTGTGCAATCCCCACAATGCTACAAGTTGTTGGGACCTGTGCTGTGGGCAACAATTGGATGTGACTGCAGGTACGGAGTAACTCATCCATGAATGCCCACGCAGCTTCATGTGCAATGTGTTCCAATAGTACGTCGTTGTCATGTTCAAGGAACACCAGGGTGAGCCAATCCATTAACTGCTCCGGGCAGATGTGCTCAGACCACACCGTTTCACCAACCCGCGACACAGCCCAATAGGGAAGAACCTCTATGTAGTCACTGCACATGAGTAATTGTGCAATCTCTCATGCACAACTTCCAATCCATTCGCAGTATGTTAAGGCATCCCATGCACAGCTGTCTCAGTTACACTCCTGTTCATTATTCGACAGGGGGCGCAGACACAAGTTATAGTCCACATGATCTACGATTGTGTTGGATAGGCAGACTTCCATGGGACACTCGAATGTGCATGTTCGGCAGTGGAACCAGGGCTGGAAGTTGGTGGCGTAGGCAATGCGAAAGCTTAGCCGGTAACTGATCCCAAGCACTGCCATTGACACAGCGCCCAGTAAATGCAGCATACGTGCATGCTAGTGTTCCACATGACGGGGATTGTGCATGTGCCCGATATGGCCTGCCATTGCCTTGGTGCGCCTCGTTGAACGAGCACTCTTCTGAACTGCGACAGTTGTGTGGAGAATACGCCACAGCTCTGGGCAATGATTCGAATGTGTGTGCAATATTGGGCTGAAAGGGTTGCTGTTTCCGTGAGTGTCAAGAGCATCCCATGCAGGGGTCCCTCAGGCAGGGGCTTCTGTGTGTGTGCTGTGGATAAGTTAGATAGTCCATTTGCACAATGCGTGGTGTGGGAGTCATCCACATCTGCCATGGCATCTCTCTCAGGGTGTTCCAGGCATGATCTGGAACAAGGTCAGAGGTGCAGATGTGCTCCTGCCTTCTACAGTTGAACAATGGAGCTTTCATCCGTGTTGTTTATCTGACTACGATTTTCGTTTTTGGAATGTGATGTGGCTATGTTGTTGAGATTGGGACACAGCCTTGGGCTCATGGTGTACGGATGGTGATACACACACACACTGGTTGGCATATGGAGCTAGGTGGCCTGCAAGGCCTTGTGCTGCAGTCTCACTCCATCTCTCTGCCTTGATCTCACCCACTCTTTGCTTTGTAGGGTGCATGGTGCACCTTCTTCTCTTGGATTTAGTCTTCCAGGCTGTGTCCTACGGATTTTCCAGTGAGGACCCCATTGGACTCATCTAAATGGTTGTTTTGTCTTTTGTTTGTATGGTGTTTTGTGTTGGTGATTGCATTGCTGAATGACTGATTCTCCATGTTATGTTGATTTTCCTGCTTGTGGGACCTCAGGCAACATATTTGTTTTGTGATTCATGGGGTTGGTGTGCAGTTTCTTGCTGTGGGTTTGGGTGTGGGCCCTTGGGGGGATGTTGCAGGCCTGGGTGTGGTGTTGGTGGGTGTTGTGGCCCTCTTGGGTATCTGTGTTACATGTTCAGTTGCTCCATGGCATCAGTTTGTCGTCAGGTGTGGCTGTGGGTTGTGCTCCCTTTTGTGGTACACACTGTGGTCTGACATAAGTCCAGGTCAGAGCAGGTGTAAATTTCCTGCTGCTAATGCGCCTTATTGCATGTTTTGTGTTTTTTGCGGTTCTGTCTGGTCATTGTGAATGTTGTGGTGTGGTGTTGTGGTGGCTTTCGGCACGGAAACGCCTACTCTGCATCTCATTAGCGATATTTGCAGAGGTCCTCTGTTGCGATGTTTTTTGCGGCTGCTGTCGCACGTAAACTGGTGCTGGGGGCTGTTAGCACCAGCTTGTGAATGGGTTGGTAAATTTATCACAACTTTGGCTGTGCAAAAGTGCTGTTAATTCAGCGATAGCTGCTTGGGAATATGCCCCTATGTTTTTTGGTGGTGATATTTTAGGGTGGGTCACACAGTCCACATCTTCTCATTCTTCCTGTGTACAAATATAAAATGTTTCAGTTTTGGAACTCGCTTTACACTGTTGTTTGGAGTATTTCCATTAGTTTATATTTGCATGTTGTATTCCGTCAATAAATATATTTATATTATATATTTGTTTGTTTCCCGATTTGGAAGTTATAAAAACTAAGTGAGGCACAAGAAGACATATTTCCTAATGCATTAGCTAATACTATAGCTTCTAGCCCCGGTCTCGTGCTAGAAAGTACTGAAAGGAAGATGTCTGTAGACAGCAAGAAAGTGTCTGTGGGCTCTTGGGGCCTTCTACAAGGATTATGAGCCTGATTCTGGAGAGTGAATCCTAAGATAGCAGACACATTTATGGTGGTCTGAGTTGCATTACGTGCATTTTCCCAGTGCCATTTTGTGGCCCCATGCAGTGCTAGTACTGTGTCCCCTTGTTAGAGCACAGACTCTTTCCAATAACTGTACAGTTTTCGGTTCACTGAATGTTTTCGCTGTTTCACCTGTGCTTTGTATTTACTTTCCTCTGTGGGCACACACAAGTTGTAAATATGGCGATGCATGTGTTCTGACAGAGCATGTGGCAACAGTTCAAGGGTTCACAAGGCTTTCGCATATTGCTGTGCAACATCGTTGCCATGTGAGTGATGGCTCTGGTTTGCAGGTGCTATTTTTGTGATCACACATATAGAATTGACATAGTGGTGAACCTGTGCCGTATGCTTCTTGGTGCAAATAGCGTTGGCAGCATCATTATCAGCATATTGTGGGCGGTGTTCCTGTGAATAGAGGTTCTACTTGGTGGGTGTATCGTGTGGGTTGTTTGGATGGCAGGATGTTTAGTTACTTTTTATTAGAGGCTGTGTAGAGTTTTGTAATTCAAGCTTGTTTGCTTTGTTGTCCTAACTTCGGTTTGTCATCTCAATTTAGGAAGGTCTATGGTTTGTGTATGTGTGCTGCCTCAAAATTATGCTGACTCGTGGCTGATGCCTAAGGAGGTTCCCAAGCAGCAGATACCCAATAGTGGCGTGGGAGTTTCCCTGAAACCCTTATTTATGAAGGGCTGATTGGATGAAAGGCGTGATTTATTTGGTGGAGGCTAGGGAGCATGGAATTGGTTGAATGATAAGATGTGGATCAACCTGATCTTGATCTTTGGATGACCGTTTTTGCGTAGAAAGGTACTGATGTGCATGGTCACCATTTTGAGCATGGATGAGTAGTCATTATAGGAAACAACATTCAAAGGTATGTCACTGGCATACGACATATTTCCATGACACAACTTCCTACCATACAATTTCACGCCACACAATTTCACAACTAACAATTTCAAACCGATACAACTTTCCCTTGCCTTTCCACTCACTGCCACTCTCATCCCCCTCCCTATCTCCTCTCTATACTGCATGCTCACACATACTATGCACAATTTCTTAAACATGCCTTTTCAAGGTTTCCATCCCTCAAACCCACGCTCTCTTCCTCTTCTTAGGGAGTCCTCTGCATATACAGATCCTACCTCTTTATGCATTGGTGGCCTGCTCTTCCCTACTCTCTCTTTGGCTCAAACTTTCTGCTCCTCTTTCTCAAGCTCATTCACCACTTCCAGCACTAACTAGCTATAACTCTGAATTCTCCTTCCTATCTATTCAGTGCAGCTCTCACCCCATCTACTCACAATGACTGATCATTCTATTACAAAAATACACTCCACCCCACACATTTCCACAACTAACAATCCCAATACAACCCACATATTTCCACTCCATACCACATACATCCACTCCACTCCAAATCATTCATATAGGTCATTTACAAAGCCAATAGCTTTAACTTTGTCAAATGCGAGATCTATTGCATTGCAAATGCTTGTCTGTTGTATTGTCTTATTTTAGTTTGCTGTTTATCCTGACCTTTCCTATGAGGTCGCATTTTGTGTTACTGCTCTGATATACAATCAGTGATGGTTAGACAGCCACAGGGTATTTATTGATGGGCACATGCTGTCTCCGCGACCACGCAGCGATAAGTACTGCAATCCAATGGAATTCTGACTGCCTGACTCACATTTAGAGCCAAGCCTGTCATGGTCCATGACATGCCTTGATTTTAGAACTGAATACACAGCACTGTAAATGCCAGGTTTGACATTTTACTAAATCAATTGTAAGTGTGCACTAACTAACTCCACAGCTGCTTACCATTACACTTTGTAAAGTACAATTTTAACTCTACTTGCAGCTACAAATCTGAAATACACTAACCATCCATGTTTTAGAAAGAAGTAGCGTTTAAAAAGTAATTTTTTATTTGAAAGCTGTATTCGCTAATACCTGTCTGCAAAAACATACAAAAGTCATTAGCAAGAAGTAATGTTTAAAAGGCCATTTTTGGTTTGAAAGCTGTTTTAACTCATTCCTATTTATAAAAACCTTATAAAAGCCATTCTGAGAGGGAGATTTACAAACATTTTGCACTGGGTTAGCTTCACAAAAGTGACGCTAACCAGCACAAATAATTTTTTTGCTATTTACTTTAAGAACCCTCAAGTACTTTGCATTACTTAGCAATGAGGGGCTGTTACATGGGTGGAACATGAGCATTCACACAGCAACCACCCATGCCTTTTGACCCAAAGCCATATTTACAAATATTTGAAGAAATTGTTATGCGCCAAAAGTTCATGCCCCTTCAAAGGCGGCGCTACCAGTAGAAATGCTTTCATTTATTCGTGCTTTTCTGACTATGCATGCGCGCTGCACGGTGCAGCACACATACTGTGGAAAAGTCAGCCCATAACGCACCTGATGCCCAGGCTGCTGGCGCAGGACGCCTCTTAGTTCCCATCTTGAACAATTACCAAATAAAGAGACGGGCGCTGGAAGCAGGAAAACAAGAACAGAGTTTTATTTCTCATGAGGAGAGCCTGTCATTTCGGACACTCGCATAGTGTCTTCAGGAGGCGCTCTCTCTAACAAGTTTCTCTGAGGCTTCGTCTTTTATACACATGTTTATGATGCACAAACATTCCTTATTGCAATAAAGACGCTTTGAAGTAGGAAAAAGTATGCTTGGAATCACAGCTTCAGGCCTATTCCCATACCAGTCGCTCAGATGTCATCCTCCCCTCCTGAATGTAACAAGAGATTGTGATCTCTCAGCCGGACATTCCTACAGGACACGAGGGCAGGAGGGGATGATCAGATCAAAGGTTGGGCAGGCGATAAGATCGGGGACTTCGGTTGGTGTATCACGGTTTTGTAATGCTGGGCAGGAAAAAGGGGGGGGGTACATCCACGAGGCTTGGTCTTAGGACTTGGGACCGGGTCGAAAGGCCAAGTGCAGTTGGGGGGGGGGGGCTCGTTAGCTGAGGGGAAGGGTGTTCTTGGGAGGAAATGGGGGGTGTGGGTCAAGCAGGAGTGTTACTTCTAGAGCAGGGTCACGCAGAGGGAGAGGGTCTTATGGCCAATGCATGAGCAGTGCGCGCGGGGAGGGGTGCCGGGGGTTTAACAAACGGGCAGAGAGGCCATGGTGCCTAAAATGGCTGTCGTGTATGTGTGTGCATGGGTCTATGCTGGCGGGATAACACAGTCAGTGTTTCGCGATATCCGTTCTACTTAGAACAGGGGGTACAGTGAACACAAATGAACGCCGCTTATGTACATATACATTGCCATTTTCAACAGTCGCCACTTTTTTTACATAAGTAAGTTCATTTCGGTGTTTACCTCAACTGACGGAGTGTACATATAGCCATGTGTGGCCAATGAAATAGCGTTTGTCAATACTAGCAGATTGCGTGTAACCATATACAGTCGATACGATTGGCGGAATGCGGTACATATGAATTTACATTTGTTGGGTTATTCATACAAGTCTAGGGATCGGCATAATACTTAGTCGGGGTCAATCAAGAAAAAGGTTCCGACACATTATAGAATCACGTTCTGACTTTTTCTCCGGTGACATCAACATACAGTAAAAAGTGCTCTGATACCTGCGGATCTTGTCAGAGCTATAAGAGACTTTTGGAAAACTAAATACATGAGTGACCGATGAAACATTTTTGAAAGCAATACAAAAATGGTTGAGGGAGGAATTCAGATCGATACAAGCAATTAGTCAAGGGGTGGGCAGAAAGTTCAGGAAGGGGGGTCTTCGTCACAATGTCTTTTTAAACAGCGAGCCATTACTGGTAGGCTCTGGTAGTCCGTCTTCTTTCGTTGGCGCTGTTGAGCACCGGCGGTGGAGCTATAGGTCCAGCTCGGATTCATCCTTACGCGTTGCAGGGTGCGATCAGTCCTCTGCTGTTAGATCACAGTCCTGTTTCCTAACTGATCTTCTTAGGGGTGCCTCATGCTGGGCACCTGCGTGTCTTTCTTCTTCCGTGGCAAAACCTTATTCTATCTAAATGCTGCTCTTCTTTTCTGAGTCAAAAGTTATGCGAAAAGGGTGATGTTGTTGAATAATCGAGGGAAGAGAGGGCGGAGTGGGATCAGATCTTTGAACACACCAAGGGACCAAAGGAGCAAAGGACGACAAGCAGGCAGGCCCATCAGTCGGGCTCAAAAGGGACGGGGACTTCAGGCACGAGTGGGTCAGCAAATCGAGGGCTTCAAGGCAGCCCTTCATTCCTTCATCTGCCGAGTTTGAGAGTGGTGCCTCGTTCCGCGTCTCGTTGCTCAGCGACTCCACCTTTGGTTGAGGTCACACGTGCTTCATGATCTGTGGCCAGGATGTGCGTCACGTCCAGCTCCTCTCCTCCGGTGATTGTATCTTTGAATGGGTACAAAACAAGTTTTAGAAAAACTGTCAGGAGAAGACATTTATACATCTCAATTCCGTCCCCAATCCTAAGTAGGTGGGGGATAGGTTCATCGGTCATAGTCAGAAGTCATTACTTATGGAGTATGTAGGAGGGCATTTCCACTGAATTCGTAAGCCTATTTGGCGTTCATTCGTGGCGTACGTGGAGAGAGATCGGACTCCCATCGACAGTGTATTCTATCAAACTCGAAATCGAGTCCTTAGGTAGAGACTCGCCCCTTTTTTCTAACCCAAGTACTGACAATCTTACATTTCCCTTCGGGGTCGGCTAACTCTTGCAAGCAGGGGGGTTATCATCATGAGAGGGGGGGCAGAGGTTAAACATGCTTTTCTTGGGGAGCGACGGCTAATCAAGGTCATCAATTGCGCTTCGGGGATAGCTGATATGGAGCTGGGGTCAATCGGGAGAAGCGAGGACGCTTTGGACAGGGAGCTGGGGTCAATCGGGAGAAGCGAGGACGCTTTGGACAGGGAGCTGGGGTCAATCGGGAGAAGCGAGGACGCTTTGGACATCCGCACTTAAGCGCAGAGGGGTGAGGCAATCTGGGCATTGGGGATTGCATTTCTAACGAACTAAAAAACAGAAGACCATTGACGTTATAGTCCCCTATAAAAAGGCCAGATTAGGGGACATCAGTCGTCTTACCTGTCCTTTCTTTCATTACCAACTCGGGTTCTATCGTTTTGCAGAAAGGAGAGGTAGTAATATGGCAAGTTACAATCGTTTTAGTTCTTGTCAATTTTGCCGAACACCTTTGTGTTCGAAGAGACCCAATTAGGTTTGTGCCGGTGGGGCACAACGTTACCACACAAGGGAGGAGGGAACAGGGGGACCCTCAGAGAGAGAGAGAGTCGTCCGCACTCTAAACGAACCATTCGGTACACATATGACATGGAGAGAGAGAGAGAGAGAGAGAGAGAGAGAGAGAGAGAGAGAGAGAGAGAGAGGGAGAGAGAGAGAGAGAGAGAGAGAGAGAGAGAGAGAGAGAGAGAGAGAGAGAAAAACGTGTACAATAATGGGCCATTCAGTGCGCACACAACACAGAACAGCAGGGGTCAAGTAATACAGAAACACAGGCAGAGGGACGACGTAGATCCATACATCACGTACACACAAACTCAGGCGGGGGAGACAGTACATGTATTATTTACAAAAATCCAAGACAAAACATAGAACAGTTATTGGCCAAAATGATCTCTTCCTGTATGCTGCGCATCCTTAGCATCCTAAGCTCTTTTTACCTTTTTCTTCTCTTTTATCGTCGGCTGCCTTCACTGGTGGCTTTGGTTGCACACACTTACGCCTTTGGCAATTGGTCAAGAACTAACCTGGTCGGGCTAATGTGTTTCCAGGCTGAGGCAACAGTGGGTGTCAGTTGTGAGAACAATGGGGCAGCTTTGAGTTTCATGTCTATGAGGATGCGAAAGGAGGTAGTAGATTTTAAATACTGGCAACATTCCTAGTCCTCCAAGCGGAGGGTACTTGGGTAAACCTCATCTCGGAATATTCCTTAAACTTTCCCTATTTAGTTAAACGTAGGAATTTATTCATTAGTGCACGTCATTCCTGGTTGTATTATTCGGGGTGCCAAGCGAAGTCATATTTTGTAGTTTCCGCTTCAGGCTGTCCTCCCAAGCGCTAAGTTCAGGGAGAGAAATAGTCATTGTTCGCTCGTCGTGTGTAGGCACCATAATCGAACCCCTTTTTCCCATCTCTTCGTCCGCTAGATCACCATTTTTTTTTCGTACTTTAATCGACGTTCTGATGTGACCTGCAGAAAGAGGGAAAAAGAAGGGGGGGGCGGGGGCAGCGTTTTAAAAACACATTAGCGCGCATAAACCCGAAAAGGCTTTTACTTACTACATACTCGGTCTATCTCCACGGGATGCAGTCCCTGCCAACTTGGCGTTTAAGCCCAGGTGGACCGTTTAGTGTGGGAGAGATGATTATCGGAAGCCTGTGGATAGCATAGGTCGCCCAAGTGTGGTATTTACGGATCATGTGCAGGGGGGGGGGTGTCAGAACAAAGGGCAGTCGGTGCAAAGTGGGGGGCGAGCTCGTGCTCTCCTTTGAGAAAAAGGGATAACCTACAGTGGTACGGGGTCGTTGTCGTTCGTACTAGGGGGGTCAGGTGGCACTCCTTCGGGGCGACTTAGGGGCATTTTAAAACAACTTTCCTGATACAGGTAGCATATAAAGTATAGGCTAAATACCAGGATCTTTAGCGGTTGCTTTAGGCTGTACAAAAATGAAAAACACATACAACAAAAACCTGGACCGTTCATATTTGCAATATTTCTGCGTACTATACTTTTTAACCCTTAACTAATCGAGCTGAGCCATTTCGCCTGTATTTTAGTTATATCGGAAATAGTGGTCATTTATTCGAAACTTACCAATCTACGCGTGACAACTACGTTTGCTTTTTCCAAAAATCTTTAATAAGAATGTCGGTGCACAAATACGGGCCTACAACCCCGTGGGCCGGCCACGGAGCAGGCTGGAACTGTACATGTGGAGATACTTATTAGTGGAAATCCTAATGGAGTCGGTGGTCGTTGATTTCATAAAAAAGTGCGACAAGTGCAATAAAATCATATCGAAACTTCAGTGTGAGCGAGTATCATAAGTGTTGAAATTCAAACTTTCAATAATCATGATGCGCCAAAACTTAACAACAATTCATTGTCCGAATGTTCAATCAGTACCCATCTCATGTCAATTCATTGTCCGAACACATAATCAGTACCCATCCCATATCAATTCATTGTGTTTAAAAACTGCATACATATTTCATGACACCAAGGCTGAGCAATCGGGGTACAACAAGGAGTTGAAAGTTTCATTTGTACCAGCGCCATTTTGGGGGCAGCCAGGCATAGTCAAAATCTCCACCAACTCGTGGTTGGCCCAGAGCCTCCTTCGGCAGTCCAAAAGTTCCGTTAAAGGGCAACAGAAAGGATCGGCAGTATGAACCATCAGTCAAAGGGGGAGGGAGGTAACAATTTTTTCTACCGGGTCATACTGGGTTTTTCGGGTCATACTGGGTTTTTACCGGAACTGGGTTTTCACCGGAACTGATCCGAACTGTAGTCTGCAGGATTTTAGTCATTCAAACTGAGGCTGGCGCCAGCATGGGAGCGCCGACGTCTCGCGGCTACATTTTCATCGTTCCGCGGGCAATCATGGCAGTCATTCCCCATCTGGGGTGTCTGCGGGGGTCGGGGGCCCCCGTGGCTCTTATAGAATCTTCAGAGTCGAGGAGAACACTTCTGATTGTGGGACTCATTTCTTAATCAACAAGCAACCGGGCCATCCCGTCACGCCGGGCCCGCTCCTGCAGGGTCGACCACCATTTTATGAGTGGACGAACCCTCGTCGGGTGAGTGGAGCGTTGGGGGTGCCTCTGGGGGCCTCCACCTGGGGAGGTGGGAGAGGCTCGTTCGCGCTGCCTCTCCCTCCCAGCGCACCCCACGCCATTTTTCTCGGCGTTAACATTCATGATGGCCGGACCAGGCGATGAGAGGGGGGGGTCGGAGGCATAGGCAAGACATCCCCCCCCCCGGTGGCCTGCAAGGCGCCGCTTCAGGGCCGAACGGGGAGCTCATACCAAGCCGGGGCTGGACCAGGAGATGCGAGGGGGGGGTCGGTGGCATGAGCAAGACATCCCCCCCATGTTGTCGCAGCCATTATTGAAGAAAGAAGAGGAGGGGACGCCCGCATCCCGTCGGCCTCGGCTCCTCTTCTGGCCCACCTTATACGACGACCTCTCCGACCGACGGCTGGCAGCAGGACCGCCCTACACGTGCCGAAGATCTCGTCTTCCGGATGGGCGTAGCCGCGGACCTGTTGCACTTCGGGAGTTTCCAGAATGGGGGTAGGTATCTGCTGACTTGTATCTATCTCATGTTACCGTTATTGGGGCGTGGCAGGCGGGACAGACATGTTGGGAGCAGTGAGAGGTGGCGAAGCCTAGTTGCCTCGTGGCCGTCGCGATGTCAAGCTTGGCTTCTCTCACCATTTTCATGTTTCTTATTACGGGCTTATTTCTAACGTTTCTTATTTCTAGCGAAATCATGTGTTTTATCGTGAGCTTATTTCTAACGTTTTCCTATTTGTGGCGAAATCAAAAAAACTCATCAGTGGCCTACTGATTTTGCTTTCTTATTTCTTTCTCTCTTTTTTTCCTTTTTTTTTTTCTTCTCTTTCTAGCGTGTTTCATGCTAAAGTTTCTGTTAACAGGATACGGTGATTACTTCGTTATTGTTGCATATGTCCTTTTTATTAGGGGTGCCCTCCGGTCGAGCCAGATGACCTACCTCTAATAAATGGTCCGGGTGGAACTAGTTTACCAATCAGTGGGGAGTAGATAGGCACGAGAGATTTACAACGGAGGACAAAGGTCCACATTACCTACCCTTCACTACTTGCAAAGATTAGACAGAATATTTATTTTCTGCGTCATTTGCAAACAGGGAATGCCTCGAACGAACTATTCCTTGAACAATAAAATGTCCAAGTACTCAATCAATCAGTGGGGAGAAAAAAATAGGCATGACGGATTACAATAGGGGACAAAAATCTGCATTACCTATCCTTCACTATCTGCAAAGGGGGGCAGAATATTTCTATTCTTCCCTGTTTGTAGACAGGGAATATCTCAAAGAGCAATAATCGATAAAAATCGATAACAAACAATCAGTGGGGAGAAAGATAGGCATGACGGATTACAATGGGGGACAAACGTCTGCATTACCTATCCTTCACTATTTGCAAAGAGAGAGGAACGTTCCTATTCATCGCTGTTTGCAAATAGAGAATGTCTCAAAGAGAACCAATCAATCAATCAATCAGATGGATAAAACCATCATACCAATCGGACGTAAAGACGTCCTACTTAACCTTACCCGGACCGGACCGTGTGGGCAATTCTTCGCCTTCCCTTTTCCAGCGCCCAATCGTTCTCTTTCTCCATGTTTTTACCGCAGCATTCCTGTGGGATTCCAGTCAGGACAGTAGGTCACTTGAGAGAGGTCCGTTCGGAATCGGTGAAGTTCATTCAATCAGCAGCCGGACGAGGGCCCTCTCAAGGCAGGTATACTCCAATCGTTTAGATGTTCACCCCATCGTCTGGACCTCTCTTACCGGACCTTATGTCGCTGATGGACCCCGCGTTGGGACGCCAATTGTGGAAAAGTCAGCCCATAACGCACCTGATGCCCAGGCTGCTGGCGCAGGACGCCTCTTAGTTCCCATCTTGAACAATTACCAAATAAAGAGACGGGCGCTGGAAGCAGGAAAACAAGAACAGAGTTTTATTTCTCATGAGGAGAGCCTGTCATTTCGGACACTCGCATAGTGTCTTCAGGAGGTGCTCTCTCTAACAAGTTTCTCTGAGGCTTCGTCTTTTATACACATGTTTATGATGCACAAACATTCCTTATTGCAATAAAGACGCTTTGAAGTAGGAAAAAGTATGCTTGGAATCACAGCTTCAGGCCTATTCCCATACCAGTCGCTCAGATGTCATCCTCCCCTCCTGAATGTAACAAGAGATTGTGATCTCTCAGCTGGACATTCCTACAGGACACGAGGGCAGGAGGGGATGATCAGATCAAAGGTTGGGCAGGCGATAAGATCGGGGACTTCGGTTGGTGTATCACGGTTTTGTTATGCTGGGCAGGAAAAAGGGGGGGGTACATCCACGAGGCTTGGTCTTAGGACTTGGGACCGGGTCAAAAGGCCAAGTGCAGTTGGGGGGGGGGGGCTCGTCAGCTGAGGGGAAGGGTGTTCTTGGGAGGAAATGGGGGGTGTGGGTCAAGCAGGAGTGTTACTTCTAGAGCAGGGTCACGCAGAGGGAGAGGGTCTTATGGCCGATGCATGAGCAGTGCGCGCGGGGAGGGGTGCCGGGGGTTTAACAAACGGGCAGAGAGGCCATGGTGCCTAAAATGGCTGTCGTGTATGTGTGTGCATGGGTCTATGCTGGCGGGATAACACAGTCAGTGTTTCGCGATATCCGTTCTACTTACAACAGGGGGTACAGTGAACACAAATGAACGCCGCTTATGTACATATAAATTGCCATTTTCAACAATACAAAGTGGAACAAATCTATCCTTCGTGTCTAGGCTTGGTATTTTGTAACAGAAGAGTACCCTTCCTGTACAAAACCTATTCTAGACTCATACACACACCCTAGCGCTATGGTGCTAAAGTATGTGCATGGCGCACGGATTCTAAAATCTGCGCCGGTGCAAGGGAAAAATGAGGATAGAGCCATTTCTCGAAAGATATGGTGCTCTCCTTCTCCCTGCCTGTTGTGCTTTTGTAAATATCCCCCACATGTTAAGAAAGCAAAAATTAGTGACACTCTTTTATGCCCTGCAAGCTACGCTGGATGGGGTTTGAGAGGAATAGAATGAAAGAGAATTCTAGGCCATGACCCGAACTGTGATCCTACAGAACTGGAGACTAATCTCCCTCCAAAATCAGGCATCTACAACGGGTGGCAAAGTCAGTCGTGTCTAATACTTGCCTGGGGATGCGCAAAGAACATCTACTTGACCTCATTCCATCAACAGACAGACTAGCAGAATACCACACTCCCAGTTGATTGCAATCAATTGATTTTCCATTGATATAATTTCATATTTTCCCTGTTTGAACATTTTGGATTAAATGCTCCTCATTCCTATTTGAGAAAGCAGATCCCGAGTTTCTACTTGTCGTCATAGCTCATACAATTTCTGCCTATTCCTCCATTTTGTAGCCATCTGGTTTTAAAGAATCAGGAGCTCATACTGCCCCCATTAGGAGCCACAGCGCAGTACTGTTACATTATAATACTCCAAATGCATAACCCTAGTGCTTATGTATGGGTCAGAATGTTCAGAGGAAAAGCTTTCAACAATGTTGGAATGTTGAAATGTAAATGAAAGGTAAATACAATCACATTGCCTCTCACTTTTGACTATTTGGTTATAACATATGTATTTAAAAAGCATGATTTCTGTTAACCCGGAGTTTTGGCTCTCTATCTTTTATATGGCCTACATCATAGTATGCGCACAACCTGACATTGCCTCCTCCCCAAATTCTTTCACCTTACCGCCTGCTACACCCCATAACTCTCAGAATCAGGGTCTGTTGTCCACATCGCAGCTTTTTTCATTCACAATACTCTAGGCAATTTACCACAAACCATTACCAAAGAAAGGTATCCTTCTTGGATATATGAGAATTATTCACAGCATCACACTTTAGCTGCATCACATGTCAACGGCAGTAAGGAAATTAGGTACCATATTACACTTTAACTTTAACTCGACCGTGCACAACTTGACCGTACATTTAAACTTTACACTTTATCTTTTAGACTCGGCCGTACACTAGAACTTGGCCGTACATTTGAACTGGCCCGTCTCTGCCACCAGCGTCCAACTGTATTGCGCACATTGCGCCGGAAGACGCCAACGCGCTACAGCCAACAGTTACTTGACATCCAGGGCATCGCATACCGCACCTGCCCACTGGGTTACCTGAACACAGGCAGCCTCCCCAAGATACTACTCATTCCATACGTTGTGGGTTATGGCATTAAAGTCCAGGACCACCGGAGGTCGGTCCCTCCTCCCTGCCGACCCACTACACACGTGGAATCTACCCCCTCCTGAGGTCCAACGAATGGCTGCACCTCCATTGTTGTGCATCCCTCTTTGTTGTTAACTGTCAGCGCTCCGCCTCAGGGAGACTAGCTCCCCGGCGCACTCGCCCTCCCCCCAAATGCTGACTGTGCTCCAGAACACCTATTTTTTTTCTTTTCGAAAAATGCCTCCTGCTAAAATTGCTTTGATTAATTTGTTAATTGTGCCAATTTCCACTGGAGCCCTCCCCACCAGATCATTCTGCTGATATATTAACCAACAAGGTAGAAGCTGACTATAGAAGTGAAAAGCTCATAATAAAGTGATATTTGCTGTGCCCTGAGTGCCACAATCTTTCCCAGTTTTCCAACAGGACATCCTTGCCCATTTATAAATGGCCTATACTGGAGAATATGTGGGAAAACTTCACTATATGCCTTTTTCATCCACCATCAGTGGAGAACATTCCCGTTTAGAAATGGCACACACTGGAAAATATGCAGTATAACTTCAACATATATGCCCATTGCGTCCACCATCAGTGGATAACGTACTTCTTGAGATGTCCGATGCATGTAGCGCTAGGGGTACTGCATACCCCTTTGGCCCACTGGACTGCTGTTAATTGGTGCTAGGAAAAGCCCATAGTATGGACTCTGTTATTACATGGAAGGGCACTTATGTTTGAATAGTGGGCATTGGAGCAGAAGAAAATTGGGCACTTCTGCTCACTGATTCAGAGTGATAGCTCTGCCACCGGGATACCTGATCCCCAGAGACTCCCTGCAATAAACTACGAGGATCCCATAACTGCATTGATATGTCAAAGGCTGAAGGGAAAGTCGGGACGAGATCACCCTTTAACTTGGCCGCAAACCAGTACAACTGGGCTGTAGCTTTGAACTTTACCCTTTAATTTGTAAGTCGGCCGCACACTGTAACAAGGCCATATAACTGAACTTGTCCTCTTCGGCCACTAGCGCACCACTCTGCTGTGATCATTGCGCCGGCAGGCCCCAATGTGCACAGCTATTAACTCGGCTGTACACTAGGACAACTTGGCCGAACAGTTGGACTTTACTAGTTAACTATGTACCTCGGTCACACACTAGAATGTGGCTAAATATTTTAAAGTGGCCATCTGGGCCACTAATGCCCCACTCCGTTGCGTGGGGTCCTGGCCGGCCCCAATGCACTACAGCCAATATCCAAGGCTCCACATATGGCCGCAGAGAGTGCTAAGTCGCTAAAGAAATTGGGTCTGGGGTATGTGCAGCCGCAAACTTTTCAGCATGGTCGGGCATCTGTTAATTGGCGTAGAGAAAGCCCATAGTGTGCACTAAGGAATTACATGGAAGGGCAATTATGTTTGAATAGTGGGCATTGGAGCAGAAGAAAATTGGGCACTTGCGCTCACTGTTTCATGCATTAATATGTCAATGGCCGAAGGGAAAGTAGGGACGAGATCACCTCTTAACTTTAACTCAGCCGCACACCAGTACAACTTGGCAGCACCTTTGAACTTTACCCTTGAATTGGGAAGTCGGCCGCACAGTAGAACATGGCCGTATAAATGAACTTTGCTGCTTCGGCCACTAGCGCCCCACTCTGCTGTGCACATTGCGCGAGCAGGACCCAATGTGCACAGCTATTAACTCAGCCATACACTAGAACAACTTGGCCAAACAGTTGAATTTTTCCAAATATTTGAACTAGGCCGTCTGGGCCACTAATGTCCCACACCGCTGCGCCAAGTGTGCCAGCTGTCCCCAATGCACCACAACCAATATCCAAGGCCCCACCTATGGCCGCAAAGAGTGCTAACTCGCTAAAAGAAATTGGGTCTGGGGTATGTGCAGCCGCAAATATTTCAGCATAGTTACAGACCAATTGTCCCAACTTTGGGCAGAAAAGGACCTTTTACAATAATCGCTTCTAGAAGGATCTCGCAACGCCTCTTACACTACTTAGAGGGACCATTAGCATGTCGCATTGGTACGTGGGCTGGTACTGAATGACCAAGACGTTTATACCCGGACTTTGTCACCCTGGAACAAATTAGCCATTATTGCCCTTAGCAGGCATATTAGGACAGACATACGGCTAAGCTTAGGACTGCGAGGGCGCTGAGTCCCGCAATTCATATTAACCCTGTAAGCAAGTAACAAACTAAAAAATTGGCAACCAATGGCTAATTTTAATACTGCCAGGACACTGAGCCCCGCAAACAATATTAAAGCTGTCAGCAAATCACCAGGGCGGTGGTCCCTACAAATTATATTACATCTGTAAGCAAGTAACATACTGAAAACTTCTTGCAAAAACAGGAAATTTTACAACTGCCAGAGCGCTGAGCCCTGCCAATTATATTAAATCAGTAAGCAAGTCTCTGCCAGATTTACCTCCCCAGCATTGGTCGATTGTGTGTTATGGAATTGGCAGACCATACACCCCAGACCTGTCCCTGCCTATGTGAACACGAACTTAGAATAGGGTCGACGCGTTGCGAGGGAGGTTCTGTATTGCACTGGGATTATGCCATTTTCTAGCAAAGCTGGCTATCATTCCCCTCAACCCCTTTGCATGTACCATACCTAACAGTTACCACACGGAGCATGGAATCCTTCCCATGTCTGCTGGTACCAATATCCGGCTGCCTCTTGCAGTTCCTGCTAGCTGCCATCCCGAGAACATGTTGTTTCCATGTACGTGCAGTGGGCCACCCATGATGATGAAAGGGAAGAGAAAACAAGCCATTAGTGTTTGGCTCGCTTCGTATATTACATGCAGTTTATTTATCCACAACTGTGGAGGTTCGCCCCTGCAACTGCACACGTACTGCACATATTTTAAGCCTCGGAAATGTGGCCTAGTTTCAGCCCTGAAACTGCTACCCCCTTGTGACCAAAGTAGTCCCACGGGGGCATTAAGCAGCGGGTCCATAACAGGGACATAACTAAATCATAATTTAAAGATGCATGAGCTATGCAATTACGGCATGGCTTAAACATATAAACGAACATTCCGGGCTTCTCACGTCAGTAAATCTGACTAGCCCTTGATTGCCCCTCTGAGGGATTCATTGTATACAAGACACATCACAGGACTGAAGACATTCCCTAGATACAGTAATACCCAAAATATGGCGCGGAGGCCACCTGCGGCCCCCTGACCTCTACATGCGGCCCCTGAGTTGCAGAGGCACCTGACTGCTGTTTACTGGACTCAGTACTAACCTGAAATAAATTGTTAAATGTACAGCAAGCATTTATTTAAAGGTTATTTATAGATAGAGAAAGGAAATTACCAGGCCTCTAACTTCAGGAACTCCTTCATTTTTAACGACAGCACCTAGATAAAAATGTATTTCCTTTACGCCCACTTTATAACCCCTGCTGGCGTCAGTGCGGCCCCACAGTGACACTGTAGACCAAAACGTTGCAGCCCTTGGGAAAATGTTTGTGAGTACACCTTGCCCTAAAACAAGCCGTGCCCTTTGGCTGTGCCCACGCTTGTCGCTTGCCTTAAATAAATGAGCAACAAAGGTATTGTTGCAGCATTGGCTTTAAACATTTCCACTCTGAAATTGTGTATTAAACTATTATTTACGCTTGCTTGATGTCTGAGGATCATCATGTTTGAGGGTGCTTTAGGAAGGGATTGTGTCTATAGAGTGTTACCACCACTCCTTTCCCCCCCTTGACGTCACTTTCTTATGGAGCCGTTTTGTTAGACACATTGTTTGAGATTTTATATACTAGGTTCATTGTGAGCAATTGAAAGACCCGAAGTGGCGACCTGAACCTTGGCTTGCAATTCAGCCCTGACAACCTTTTATTTTTTGAATATGTGATCTAACATAATCTCTCTGTGCAGAACTGTAACCTTTGTTAGAGCCATACCACACAAACAAAATGCCCCTATAATGCCATAGTAACAAGGACTCTTGATTTAAAACCTTTGTTGGAGACATATCACACAAATAAATGCCCCTGTAATGCCAGAATAACCAGGACTCTTTAGATTTAAATGCAAGACAAAGTGGACCCCGTGCCCCGTAGGAAATGCACTCTGAATAACCCAACCCTAATTTATTTGCTGTGTTAAACCCTGGATTTGTAACAATACTGTATTGCATTCTGGTTGGAGTGACTACCAGCGAAAATAAGCTGTTGAAAGATGGACGTTCCGTTTGACAAGTTGTGGGCATCCGATCAGTAGCAGGTTTTGGAAAAGGATCCAAGGCCACTGGAATTATGCAATCTTCAGACGATCTTGGCACGCATTTGAGAGTATAAAGGCTGATATTTATATGTTTCCCTCGTTTTCAAAGGTTGACCTAGTTTCCCAGAAACTGTCCCTTATAGACGTTGAAACGCCACTCATAATTACACTGAAATTATGAAAATGTCCCCCACTAGATATATGCCATTAGTCTAGCAGTTAATTTGTGTCAGGGTGGTTCACCACGCCACTACCTCTTTCTATGCATTACTGATATTGCACCCTACGGCCCCAATTCCAAGCTACTCGGGGTAGTAGCCCCAGTATCAATACATATATAGTGTTATCCCAAAGTGCTTTAATGCAAGCGAATAACCAGCTGCAACAATAGCTCATTTCAGACCGGGATTTTACATTTATGACACAGACATTACAAATGCGTGGGGTACATCAAACGCACTCACCACCCCAAGTGCCTTTATGCGTTTTACCAACCACTTTAACATCTTAAAATAGCTTTAACTTAGCACCTCGGATAACAACCCCCTCCACAACGAACCAACTAGCTGTAGATGGAGATTCAATAGCGATGTCATTAAAGACCCGACCAATGCAGCAGCCATAGAGGAAGCCATCAAAGAATACCTAGAAATTAACGACAACCCACACATAGACAAGGGGGTACTCTGGGATGCTCTGAAGGCCACAATAAGGGGGAAAATTATAAGCATCAAGGCCAAAATGAACAGGGACAGAAACAAAACAATAGCAGAACTAGAGAGACTAATCAAAGACCTGGAGATGCACCACAGTGTCAACCTAGCGGACAGGAACACACTAACTACCCTGACAAAGAAAAAATACGAACTAAATAAGGTACTAAGCGAGAGAGCGGTACCATGGATCAACAGGTACAAAGCCATAAATCTCTTTTCAGCAAACAAAGCAGGAAAGGCCCTGGCCTCCTACCTTAAAAGCAGGCAAAGACAGCATGCCATAGCAGCCATGACCGACACTAACAAGAAATCTCAAACAACCAACAAAGAGATTCTCAGAGTGTTCAAAGAATTCTATGAGGTATTATACAAAGAGGACAAAAACCTTAACCCCGACGGGGGGCAACCCTCCTGGGCAAACCTAGCCTACCCAAACTAATAGGAGCTCAATGCGCATCACTAGAATCTGAAATAACAGGGGCAGAAATAGATCTGGCGGTAGCGGCCCTAAAAGACAATAAGGCACCGGGTCCGGACGGATACACAGCCAAATTTTACAAACACTTCCTCCCCCACATTAGAAACACACTGAAAGAGGTTTTCACACACTGCATCAAAGCAGGGAAAATGACAAACTCAATGGCAGAGGCCAATATCATAGTCATACCCAAAGAAGGCAAAGACACGCAATTTCCGCAGAACTATAGACCCATCTCTCTAATTAACGTAGACTGTAAAATATACGCAAAAATACTAGCGGGCAGACTCAATGCGTAACTCCCAAACCTCATACACAAAACGCAGGTGGGCTACCTTAAAAACAGACTATCCCAAGACAATACAAGACTCCTCTGCCACATAATTACCTGTGCCTCCTCCAACACCAAGCCAGCGTTGATGATAGCGCTAGATGCAGAAAAGGCCTTTGACAGAGTTTCATGGCCCTTCCTTGACCAGTGTATGCAGAAGTTTGGCCTAGGCGAGAAGCACTTGTCAATGGTCATGGCTCTGTACAAGGCACCCAAAGCCCGAGTCGTGGTTAATGGAGGCACTTCAGAGGCCCGATCTCTAGAAATAGGATCCAGACAAGGTTGCCCACTATCCCCGGCTCTGTTCCTACTGACCCAAGAACCCCTACTGACCATGATCAGGAACAATGCCGAGATCAAGGGGGTGGAGGTCAACAGGAACACCGTCAAACTAGCAGCTTATGCCGATGACATACTCATCGTGACAGAGAACCCCGAACCCTCAATATAAGCACTAATGAACACCATTGAAGTGTATGCCAATGTAGCTGGGTACAAGCTTAACAGAAGCAAGTCCGAATGCAAGCCTCTAAATGTCCACACCACCAAGGAAGTGTTAGGAAACTCCGGCCTACTCTGGCAGAAGAAGGAACTTAAATTTCTAGGTATCTACTTTGACAGGGACCTCAGGTCAACACTGGAGCATAACGAAAAATCAATACTAAATAAAATAAAAGATAGACTTGACACATGGTCCCCCAAGTACGTTAGTTGGTGGGGCAGAGTAGAAACCGTTAAAATGATGCTAACTCCAATGGTCAACTACCTGCTGAGCATGCTGTCACTGATAGTTACGGAAGAATTCCACCAAAAATTGAACACAATGATTAACTCGTTCCTCTGCAGAGGTAAAAAAGCCAGGATCAGCCTCCAGAAACTCACCTAGGGGGCTTAACGTCACAAACTTTAAGACTTTCCAATCAGCCTGCCTGGCCAGGCAAGGCATATACTCGCTCACGCAGGAACAGGGTTACACACCAGCCTGGCTGGAACTAGAGAAAGCTCTGATGGGAGGCATAAACCCGGCGGCCCTCCTCACGGCTAACAAACATCCGGCAGCCACCAACATAATCCTCAGAAACACCAAAATAGCCCTCCTGCAAGTAGACAAAAGAATGGAGAAGAGTATAAAAAACACAAAATACGAATCCATTTGGTTTAATACAAAAATGAAATACAAGAACAGCGTACTTAATATAACGCCCTGGCTCCGGCGAGGTATCCACACCCCATCCCAACTAGAAGAACGAGGGTCCCCGGCCGCCAACCTACAAAAGGCGCACAACCTCCCAGACATAGAATTATATAACTTCTTCAAAATCAAAGCGGCCATCACCAGAGCAAAACTAAGTTAAGAGTTGCCAACAATACACCAATACATGTCACACCTCAACAAACTTAGACACCAAACATCGCACCTCTACAAATTACTTGGGGCAAAAAGAACAAATTTGAACAGGAAAGTCATGGATTGCTGGGAAACACTAAACGAGGGGCGTTTTAGCGAGAAAGAAAAGGCCCTCTTCTGGGCTTCGGCAAGCAGGTACAAAGTCACCTCAACACTAGCGCAAACACAATTCTGGCTCCTTCACAGAGCGCACTGGACCCCGGCACGCCTAGCTCCGGTCGGTCTAACTGACAAGGACTTATGCTGGAATTGTCAGAAACCGAGAGGTGACCTAGAACACATGATAATCCAATGCCCTAAAGTTAAACATTTCTGGGGGAAAGTAACAGAGTTCATTCACAAGGTAACTGGATACACTCCAAAAACAGATCTCCTCAGCATAGTGTACGCATTCACGGCACCGCCGATTCAATCTGCCAATGACAGGAGCCTCATTGACCTGCTCCTCACGGCAGCAACCAAGACAATCCTGTCTAACTGGAAAGATACAGGGAAGGCCACTTTCAAAGTATGGTTCAACTGGGTCACCTTCCTAAGGGGAGCAGACAACATAATGAAAAACCAAACACCACAAGTTGGACGCAGCAATGAGATGTGGCTCTCCCTGGACAAATACCTTGCCTCACAAAAACCGCCGTGAATGCACCCCTGGCCCTACACAGACCCCCGCCACTGCCCCAACACCCTCCCGCCCGTGGCGCAACCCGTCTGCAAATCGCGCTGGCCATACAACCTCTATTCACCGCACCTGTGTCCGCCCTTTCGCTCACTTCCTCTCATCTCTGTCCTACTTACCTCTATACACGATCTTTTCTGACCGTAGGGGGCAATGCATTTGACCGGTATGTAAAGACAAGGACTCTAGAAGCCTATGCATAAACAGCTCACCTGCGCCATAACAAGCCAGGATGTATTTTACCGACATGTATGTTTACACTTACCAATGTTGCCCTCGATAGGCTTACTCTGTACTGTTTCTGTAAAAACTTCTTCCGATAAAAACTTTTTGAAATAAAAAAAAAAATCCGCCCTGTTATGAGGTTTGACATTGACATTGTTATTTTTGCCATCCCCGTGGAACTATGTCAATGGGATTTCAAGTGGAGATCACAACGGCTCATTCGCCGTTCCATTACCCACGTAACCTTATATTTGATAGCCTGCTGCATTTGAAGTTCATATTTATAGACACGCCCCTCCCTACCTGACACGAGATCATGTGACCCTTTTGTGGCTGCCTGCTCTTGTGGTGACGGCATTGGAGGATGTGCTCCATATTATCACCATTAACCATGAACCCCCTTTAATTCCTGCTGCAATGCTTCTTATCATGCCAAGACAGGCTGCGACTACAGAGAGACGTCAAAAAGTATGCCAAATGAATCCTTGTCCGTGCGCACCTTCTCAGCCACAAAGCATATGCATTACAAACAAATAAATGCCAATGTAAATGTTCATATAACTAAATGCCAAATATGCTGGGTAAAGATAATAGGAGAATGTAAAACAATTAACCCTTTTTCCGGCGCACACGTGCCCCACAGCAGTGATTCCCTTACAACTAACTTGGACATGGAAAATGGAGTGCATACTCGAAAGGTACTTGGTCACAACAAGGAAGACACTAAAACCCCATCCAAACTATTAACAAACAACATTGTTCTGCAACGCAGCCCCGTCCGCCGCGTCTCTGTTCACACCAACCAACCATCTCTAATCCCGTAAGTCACTTAAAGAGGGTCCGGTTATGACCATGGTGAAGCACTAGACCTCAACTGAAAGTGCATGCGCCATGCACAACTTGTATTAAAAGCATAAAAATAGCCACAAGGACTGAGTAATCATGGCTGAAGCCCACCCAGAGCGAAATAAAACCAAAGTAAAACAACCCCTACAGATGTAAACATATGAATATACACTGGCACAGTGTACCCATTTTTTAACAACATAGCACGGCAACTTATGTCAATCAAGTGGGAGCATAACTCACCGGCCTGTATGATTAGGCCAGGAAAGTTGCAGCACAGAGCAACATTTTCCCGCCCGCAGTCTCATTATGTGGTAACCATATTATGGAAAGGCATTTGCGCTGTTCTCTGTACCCTACCTGTGCAACAACTGCCATAGTAAAATAAAGGTGCATCCCGCCACCTGTGCTGTCATTCTTGCACACTGGCATATAATTCTGGCATATAATTCAACTACAGGCGCGGCCCCACCGCCTTTTATGCGGTAACGGTAGTATGGATAGGCATCGGCATTCTCGCAGCTCTCTCTACACTATGTGCACAACAACTACCTAAGTAAAATAAAGTCGCATCCCGCAGCCTTTGCCGCCATTCTTGCACACTTGCAGATAATTTTACTACAGGCGCAGCCACTCCCCCTTTTACCGCAATACCTTCCCTATGAACTCGGCCGACGTTACCCTGCTTCTCCACCAAATTAGCAGTCACTATAGTTTGCCAGAAACTATAGCTGCAACACCTGCAATTTACTCATCAATCCCAAAAGATGTAATGTTAAAAAGATTTTAAACGAAAAGGTTCCTCCACCTTAATAATTATAAAAACAATGATCAGGGTGATTTTGTGCAATCAGCAGGAAAAGTTAACACGGCAGGGTCATTGATAAAGAGTCACCAGGGATTAAAAAACATTTTAGCATTCCTCTCTGCTGTCTGCTTGAACTTCCCTTTAAATAGATTGGAGTAGAATCTCAGATAGTTTTACCCACTGAAATGACATACTCACATCAATAGGTTAAAAAATGTATAACGCTACGCCAGGCTCCCTCCGACTCAGCCCGAAAGGAACATCACTCCACATCTACGACGCTCTCGACAACGATCCTGAAGCTCAGGCTGTAGCCTAAGGGGACAAAGAGAATGAAACTCCCCACTGCACAGCCTTAAATATTTGTTAAGTTTCGTTTCCAGTAGGTTTTTTTTCTCCATGCCTCACGTCACAAAGTCATTACCACCAACCTCTTTCTTTTTGTCCTGGGGCCTAGAGGAGGCTCAGCCCTGTGGCGCAACTAAGGGGGCCCCTCCCCTAGGTGCAGGGGGCACCTGTTCATGACAACATCTAATCGTAAGAATTAAAGTACATAGACATCAATTTTGTATTCTGAATAAAAGCTTTAACATTTTCTTTCTACTTCCTTTTAATTTGCTTCTGTTTTTCTTTAAAAATATTCTGACAAAATAATATTTCTTTCAGATACAAAAGATTTTCTAACTTTTAATGTATCCTGTTATTGCCTATATTGGTAGAGATAGATCATAAACAAATGTCTGAATGGAACTGAAATTGAGGCCCCTCAGAGGGACTAAATATGGATTGTGGGTAAGTCACACGTTTAGGCTGACTGCAATGGAGTGAGGGTCGGATACAGGGATCAGTTTGGTCCCCCTGAAAAGTTACTTTCACTAGTCCTGGCATGGAGAATTCTGTTCACATTGGACAAGGCTGTGAGGAGGAGGCTTTCGGTGATTAGAGCAGATCGAGCGGCGTAGACTGTTGTTTCTGTGGTGTGAAGAGCTAATTGTTGCAGGAGCTTCTCCTTGACAGTTGGTGTGGGTTGTTGTCTCTGTAGCACAAAGTGCTGGTCGAGCAATGCCGATCCTTGCAGGGAGTCGCTGTCTGCACAAAGAACACGTCTCACTGGATCTTTGTGATGGTGGTCATTGCAGACAGCAGAGTCAGTACGAACAGGCCCATTAAAAGTCGCGTGGGGCCATCCTTCAGGATATGCACCTCCTTCTCTATGAAGAGCTCTCACCCTTGCCAGACAAAGGTCTAGGACCTTGGAGGCACCAATTGGGAATCCAGACTCACTCCATCAGAGCCAGCAGCAGGGTCAGGCAGGTCAAATGGGTGGTGGTCAGGGGCAGTTGCAGGGATGCCTCTGAATCTTGTTGTCTCCCTGTTTCTCACACAGGTGGTCAGTCAACTGACTATTGAATTCACTCTGGGTAGCCTGGGATCAGGAAAAGCAGGTCCAGTCTTCAGACATACAAGGAGTCCCACGGGCAGAAGGGAAGTCCTTCTAGCATCACAGCAGTCTTTCTTCTGAATTTTCATTAGGTCTAGGAGTGTTCTGATGATATGTTCTGATGGTTTCACTTGTATACATGGTGTCAGACTTTGTATGGATGAATTCCCTGACCTACCCCCAAAATTGGTTCTGGTCAGTTCTTTGCCTTCCTCCACTCAGGGATCTATTAGTCCTGGGTGACAAAAGGCTGTGGGTGCTGCGGGCAAGGTCCTTTGAAATGTAATCAGGGCAGACTTTTTGGAAACCTGTACCCTCCCCCTATGGTCAGCTGACCTCTCAACCTAGACAGGGTTTCCTGATCAATGCGCGATCCCTTATTAAGCATAACGTAGCTTTTCATGACTTCGTAAGTATGAGGCAACCTGACTGGGTCTTTGTGACCGAGACATGGGCCTCTGAGTCCTCTGGTCATGACCTTCTTTTGGCTATACCTGAAGGATATGCACTCCATAGGCTGGATAGAGTGCGACGCAGAGGAGGTGGATTGGCAATCCTCTTCAAGGCTACACTCTCCTGTACGGTAAAATCTCTATCGGTCCCTTCGGATCCCTTTGAGGCTTTATATTTTTGTATTGTGTGTTCCCCCTCGATTTCCCTCACTGGTATCCATGTATATAGACCTCCAGGACCTAGAACCAACTTTTGCCCTGAGCTTTTCAGAATCTTGGAACCATATTTTGGGAGATCTCACTTCACTATTCTGGGTGACTTGAATTTTCATTTAGATGATCTGGCAGCTAAAGATACATCCTCCCTGGTTAATGCTTTGGAGGCCTGTGACTTTGTCCAAAGGGTACTTTGCCCGACTCACAGGGCTGGCCATACCCTTGATGGGGTGTTCTTTAATGATCCTAGGCTAACAGTCGGCGCGCCTTTGCCGATAGTATGGTCAGATCATTTAGCAGTACCGCTGTACTTAAATACTCCCCGTACTGAGGGTAATTTGGTTACCACCAACAGATGTTTCAAAAGAAGCTTCAGAAATATCACCAACGAGGCTTTGGCCCCTTTTATTCAAAATTTTAGCATCCCATCTCAGTGGTCGGTGGATGAGGCGGCACAGGAACTTGCCGACTCTATCACTAAAGCAGTGGATGAGTTAGCTCCTACCTCACTTAGATATGTGGCGCGACAAAAACAGACAGCCCCCTGGTTTACAGAAACACTGAGGCTCCTTAGAAAAGAATGTAGAATGAAGGAAAGAGGCTGGCGCAAATCTTGGGATCCGATGGATCGGGAAGCTTACAGGTGCCTGCTGCGAGAATATAAAAGCAGGGTTATCAAGGAGAAACAGGATTACTTAACCAACCTGACCAGTTCTCTTACTTCATCTAAAGAGCTTTTTAAGATCGTGGACTCCCTCTGCTCTCTTCAGGCACCTGACCCTGTGGTAGCCTCACAGGAGCTATGTAATAACATCTCGGATTTCTTCTATAAAAAAATAGATGACATCTATCTGGCTCTACTATCTCAGAGGAATTCCCTGAGTGATGAGGATTCCTCCCGAGTTAAGCACTTTGAATCTTGGACTGGTGATTCTTCCCAAATCCTTACCCACTTCCCTGCGCTTTCCGTGGACGGACTTAATCTTCTTTTAGACAGAACGAAATCAGCCTCTCCCCGGGACCCTGTTCCTTTGAAAGTACTAAAGGACTGTAGGGATATCATTCTTCCTCCTATGTTGGAAATAATGAATGGAGCTATGGAACAGGGTATCTTTCCTATGGCATGGAAGAAGGCCATTGTGAAACCTCTTCTTAAAAAGCCTACCCTGGATCCTGGTCTCCTGAAGAACTTCAGGCCAATATCTCTTCTGCCGGCCCCCGCTAAGATGTTGGAAGTGCATCTGAACTGTCATCTATCCAACTTCCTGGATTCCTCGGGGTTCTTGGACGGGTCTCAACATTGCTTTAGAAAGCTCCACAGCACGGAGTCTGCTTTGACTAAGGTTGCAGATAACATTCGCCGGAAAGTAGATCTGGGCCAAAGCACCGTGCTAGTACTGTTGGACCTTACTGCGGCATTCGACACCCTGTCTCCCTCTACATTAACATCCAGGTTAAGGGAGGCAGGGGTAACAGGGTCGGCCCTCAGTCTCCTGAACTCTTTTTTACAGCAGAGAGAGCAGAGTGTGATGCTTGGAGATTTCCTCTGCCCTGCTAAGTCTCTGCAATGTGGGGTGCCACAGGGGTCGGCATTGAGTCCGACCCTGTTTAATATCTACGTGGCCCCCCTTGCGAGACTAGTAAGATCTCAGGGGATGGAGGTGGTGTCGTACGCCGATGACACGCAGATTATGGTGTCCCTGACCCACTCTCTGAGTACTACCGCGTCCAACTTTAGGTCCTGCATGCAACTCGTTGCAGAGTGGATGATTCTCAACTCCCTAAAGTTGAATGGTGACAAAACAGAGGTCCTGGTCTTTGGCAAAGACCAGGATATGTGGTCAGGTGAGTGGTGGCCTTCATCTTTAGGCATCTGCCCCACTCCCACACAATCTGCCAGGAATCTAGGCGTCATCTTCGACACCTTGCTCTCTATGGAGCTTCAGGTTAACAGGACTGTGTCCACCTGTTGGGGTGTCATCAGGACCCTTAAAAGAATCCTTCACTATCTTTCCCCACAGGCACGCAAGCAGATTGTGATTGCTCTTGTTGGCTCAAGGCTTGATTACTGCAACTCACTTTACGCCGGGGCCAACAAGGGCCTTCTGCAGCGTTTACAGGTTGTGCAGAATGCGGCGGCGCGATTTGTGTTGGCCTTGCCATGGCTGTCTTCTGCCACCATGGCAAGGAAGAATCTCCACTGGCTCCCTATCACCTTCAGAGTGTCTTTTAAACTCCTCTGCCTCACTTATAGTGCCCTCATGGCTGGCCCTGCCGACGCTCTTGGATCCCTGCTCACTCGGTATGTCCCGAGCAGATGTCTACGCTCTCTAGAGCTAAACCAACTGGTAGTCCCGCGCTCTAGGAAGGTTAGATGGGGGAGTAAGGCCTTCTCCATCTTGGCACCCCAATTATGGAACACACTTCCCCTGGAGATCAAATCACAGCCCTCATTGGATCTCTTTAGGAAAGCTCTTAAAACTTGGTGTTTCATTAAGGCTTATCAGTAAGCTCCTGTCACCTAGTGTTTTCTGCTAAATATTGAGTTAGGCGCCTTGACGCCCACCGGGCTAAGTTGCGCATGCATAAATCCCACTTCATTCATTCATTCAGGGTGCAGTTCCTATCCAGCCATCCTAGCAGGAAGACACTCTCCAGCTACACCCAGGTCTTATTGTTCACTGTTGAAGTCCAATACCCATTTTTGAACAGGCCAAGGCAGCCGGAAACACCTATAAAGGCCTCAGAAATATTCAGCAGGTAAATAGCAATTTTCAAAAAGTAGTATTTTCAAATGTATTATCTAAATCCGACTTTACCATTGAAGATTATTTTAAATTATAATTCAGTTGATTGTAACCATCAATTCTCTATCAGCACCCAGTCTGAAGTTAGCTCCTACTAATTGTAATAAGATAACCCATTGTTAGCCTATGGACGAGATTGACCTTGCCATAGGGAAACATGACATAACACCTTTTTCACTGCTGTGACATGTAAAACATAAAATCCACATGTGCTACCTCTTAAATACCATAAACCCTGCCCTATGAGCCTTTAGGGCCTATCTAAGGTGTGACATTTTGAATTAAAAAGGAAGGTTTAGCCTTAGTTAAAGGTTTATTTTCAAAATGGCAGTTTGAAACTGCACTACAGGCTGCAGTGGTAGGTCCGAGACATGTTTCAATAGACTTCTTAAGTAGGTGGCACTATGAGTGCTGCTGCCCACTTGTATAATTCAATTGACAGGCCCTAGGTACATCGCATGCCATATACTAGGGAGTAAAAGAAAATGAAATGTACCAATAAGATGTAGGCCAATGTTACCATCTTTTAGGGAGAGAGCACAAGCATGTTAACACTAGTTAGCAGGGGCAAAAGTGCACAGAGTCCTAAAATCCAACATAACGAGTTAAGCAATGAAAGGCAGAGAATGCTAAACTTGAAATCAGTCATGCTTGTTATAATTCAATAATAATGTATATATGTGCAATTTTGTAAATGTTTACATCTGTTATGTTTATGCATTTATAGTATGGTTTATTTGTTTGATTGTCTACAATGTCAAAATCAATATATGACTATTTATTTAAAATACAGATTTTTACAAACTCAGCAAAAGGTGATTTCATTTCAATTTTGTCTTTTATTTACATTATATTTCTTTTAGGTACAGAACTTTGTGGCTGATAGTTTTATTCCCAGCTCAACTGGTTTAACTTAAATTTCTTTGCAGTACCTATGAGTGGCTATTGGGGGGGAAAGCCCTTTCCACGTAGCCATTGCCATGCAATTCCTTTATCACGCATGCTTTTGAAATCAGAGATAACATACGGATAGCTGGCACGTCCTGGCCCAGTGCCCTGAACCAGGCCAACTTATATATATGTATGACAAACAACCGTAAGACAACATTTAATTTATTTGAGGTGGGTAGTGGTAAAGAGATTTTTTTTTTTTAAATCTTTTTATTAGTTTCAAAACAAAGAAGGAAATAGACATATCAGGTGCCATACATCCAGACGTAATAATAAGGTGAACAGACGGAGATACAGGATAAATACTAAGCAATGAAGAAATGGTTGAGATGCCTACGCTAATGTACGAGAAACAGGATGTGCCACAATACAATATACAGTTCACATTAAGCGAATGCCCTCATAGTCTGCCCACCCATAAAATCAGGATAGTAAAAGAAGCATGAGCACCAGATATTAGAATACCAACAAAGTCAGGATGTTCCAACAACTATACTTATAAGGAAGTAAAAGAGAGTGCGGAGAAAAGAAACCATAAAAACAAAAATGAGGACAAAACAATAAACCCATCCCCCCACCCTGCACCCCTGCATATGGCTGTCGCCTAACCCCAACTAGCTGTGTGCCTGTCGCCCCAACTAACTATGTACTAAAAGTAGAAAAAAGGAGGAGGGCATCTTCATACATGCCCCCGGTCTCCCCTCCCCCACGCCAGAACCAAGAATCCCCGGATTAAGGCCTCGAAATCTATTAAGCTGCAAATACGTAGCGCAACAGGGGAACCTTCAAACACCGCCCAACCTCCCGAAAGCATCATGATTGCAAATCCCGTGTCCAGCAATACCCGATGTCAAACTCAAGCACACAGTCTCATCCTTGACCCTTCCGATCAAACTTGTGAGCCCCTTCCGGACGAACTGCCGCTTCCGCAGGATAGTCAATGCACAAAAAAGCTGTAGCAAAGTTCAAACCGAGACGTAGCAGAGAGATGAAAAGGCTGAGAGCTCCGCCAGGCCTAAAGACTCCCCACACCGTCATGGACTCCCAAGATTGTTTAGTCCGCCATCCTAGTGGTGCCGATGTATAGGGTAGTGACGCAGTTTCAAACCAACAACAGTTCGCATCAAAAGTCTCCGGAAAGGGAGCATCAAATAGTCCTTCCATACTCGGCAACGATCGTAGGCCTGACAATCCATTTGCAGCATCAAGCTTGCTCGCATCACCGAAAACACTGGTCCGAGGCTCCAACGCCTCCCATAGCTCGGGGTCTGCTTCCTCCATCGAAGTGGCCATTTTGGGTATCTCAAGTAGTTCAGTTTCTTGGAGTGAACCAGGGTCCGGTCCCATCCGCCCCCAATTCCAGCCAAACACGCAGTCAATTTGTGAATATGGGCTTCAACGCAAACATGAAGTGACCCTATGGATGCCAACACAGTTCGTAGTGACGGGTCACTCTCGGTCCCCTCCACAACTCCTCGCTCGGTTTCGGTCATATTCGCGTCCCCAGAGAGCCCGGTCTCCCCGGGGGAACAGGTGGGTGTGGAACGGACGACTTCAGAGGGGAACTGATCATTGGGGACAATAACAATCTGAACACAGCCACGGCAGGCGGAGATCCCAACCCCGCGAACACCGGCGGTGCCCTAACCGGGCCTCCGGGCCAGAGACCCCCGTCCTCCGCTCCAATTGTACGCTGTCACCCCTCCTTCCATGTTCACCCATTCAGCCAACCATCGTCAGCTTCGATCCAAGAAAATGTTTCCACCGCGGTAGACCGGACCCTGTCACACAACCGCAGCCGATGTTGTTCAACTGAAACACGGCTGGGCCAGTACTTGAGACCCCGGCTTCCAAGCTAGTCTAGGCCGCAAACTGCCACACGACGCATCTTTGTCTACCAAACAGGTAGAAATCTCGGGATTGCACCATTAATCTCCAGTCTGGTTCATACACCCGGAGGCAGGGCGCAAAATCAGGATAAATAACAGGATCTTCTGGCAGGAGTCGGAGGTCGGAGGAGCCGGGAGCTCACGCAGCCATCTTGTTTGCTAGCGTAGCTCCTCCCTTTGGTAAAGAGATTTTAGGTTAATTTTATAGTTTTGGGGTAGGAAGTGATAGAGCGTGATAAGAGTCATTTTTAGGTTTTGGGGTGGGTAATGGTACGGATAACTTTAGGGTTTAGGGTTCTGTAGTGGGAAAGGGTGGTAAGAGTAATTTTATGGCTTAGAGGTGGGTATACATATATATATATATATATATTTATATATATATATATATATATATATATATATATATATATATATATATATATATATATATATATATATTCACTGAAAAAACCATAGGTTATAGACCATATATAGTTAGGAATTAGCATTTACAAAACCTTGAAAATTCACTGAAAAAACCATAGGTTATAGACCATATATAGTTAGGAATTAGCATTTAAAAAACCTTATTTTACTCACACAAAACCATTGAAATTCCATATATAGTTAGTTGCACTAACTATATATTGCGCACCCGCAATCCACTGCTGATCATGTCACATATTACATCATTCATGACATGGTCAGTGACATCACTGATGACATCACTGATGACATCTCAAATGACATCACTGATGACATCACTGATGACATCATCCAGTGACTGTGTGTTTCTGTAAAGTTTAAATATGTTTTAGATATTGAAGAATGAGTAGATGTATAACTGTCTGGACGAAGGATTTAGTAGGTGCATGACTGAATGTATGAGTGAGTGATTAAATGTGTCTCACTGAGTGCATGGGTTAGTGACTAAACTGTCTTAATTTGTGCATCATTATGTCTGTTGTTCTGTAAACTACTGCATGTGTTGATCAGTAGCTATATGATTAACTATATGGGTTATTGATTGATTGTCCAAGTATTTGTATGGGAGACTGAGTGTGTGTGTGGCTGGCTGGGAGGTGTGTGACTCTGTGCAGATCAATGTGTACTTGTATCAATGATTGTATAAGAAAGTAAGTATGTGTTACTATATGTTTGAAAATGTAAGGTGCTCTATGTTTAACTGTATAGACAAGAAAATGGAAGTGTGATTGATTCTTTACAGGACTGACTAGGTGTGTGAGTAACTCCATGGATGAGTGGCAGAGTGTGAGTGTCTGTATAGGTGTATGAGTGCATATGATAGTGTTGTAAAGATGAGTGATTGTATGTATGAATGATTGTATGGGTGAATGAGTGAATGTGTGTGTAGACGTAGGAATCAGTGAGTACGTATGTAGTAACTAGTATTGGTGTGTCAATGGTTTCAAAAATTATACTCTGTATTTAACACTGGGTGAAACAGAGGTTATATTAAAATGTGAGGAGATGCATTGTATTGTCACATGAATGATATCATCAGTGATGTGGTCATTGATGTCAAATGAGATGTCATCAGTGATGTCATCAGTGATGTCATTTGAGATGTCATCAGTGATGTCATCAGTGATGTCACTGACCATGTCATGAATGATGTAATATGTGACATGATCAGCAGTGGATTGCGGGTGCGCAATATATAGTTAGTGCAACTAACTATATATGGAATTTCAATGGTTTTGTGTGAGTAAAATAAGGTTTTTTAAATGCTAATTCCTAACTATATATGGTCTATAACCTATGGTTTTTTCAGTGAATTTTCAAGGTTTTGTAAATGCTAATTCCTAACTATATATGGTCTATAACCTATGGTTTTTTCAGTGAATTTCAATGGTTTTTTAATAGCAAATATCATAAGCTGTCGAATGTCAAGTACGTGGTAAGTGAAAACATTTTCGTGTTTATGCACACTGATCTGCTTTGAATGGTGCCCCCCCCCCTCATTTCTATTAGGAGTACTCTCTCTTTGCAGATAGTGAAAGGTAGTTAACGCAGGCCTTTGCCCCCGTTGTAATCCGTCGTGCCTGCTTCTCTCTCCATTTGATTGATTGTTATCCAAGTATTTACTGTTTTAGAATTAGTTCTCTTTGGTTCATTCTCTATTTACAAACAAACACAGAGTCGCAATACTCTGTTTAGTCTTTGCAGATAACGAAAAATCGTGTAAAAAAAAAGAAAAGGAATCGAGCAAAATCAGTAGGCCACTAATGGGATCTCTTTTTGACCTCGCTAAAATAGAAACATTAGGAACAACCCCTCATGACAAATACAAAACTAGTGAGATGAACTGAACTCCACACAATGATGGCTGCAAAACAGCTCGGCTCCGCCACCCACCCCGCCCAAAATAACGATAAAGAGCGGCTGCCATGATTGGTTGCGGAATGGCCACAACGGAGCTACGAAATGGTGCTGCTCTCATGCTAACCCCAGCTTCGGTCTGAAACATCCAGAAACACTGTAGACTACCAATTCGATCAGTTCCGGTAGCGCCCCAATGTAACCCGGTAGAGAAGAACTAGCCCTCCCCTCTTTGACTGATGGTTCTTGTTGCCTGTCCCTTCTGTTGTCATTTAACAGAACTATTTAGCCTGCTGAAAGGGGTTGTGTTTCGACCGCTGGTTGGTGGAGACATTTTGACTATATTCTGGACCTGCGTTGTCGCGTAATGCGTCATATGACGCGCCGCGTTAGCGCATCCGGAAGTCATCCGGGGCGCGCAGCGCGTAACGTAAGCATAACAAGTCATGTGACTTGTTAATAAAACTTTTCATTGGTTCATTTTACTTTTCTTATTCTAATGATGAAAGCCTTGGTCATATCACCTAAAAATTACGCTTTTAATTACTTCCGAACATTATTTTCTCTTAAATATATGTTATAATGTTCCAGGCTAATGTACTTTCCCGGAAATTTTACAACTGTCCTGCAAGTAAAATATATTCTTTTTTCGAGAAAAAGAGCGTTTCTTCGTCCCATGACGGAGCCGTTGAGCAAAAGAGGGTCGACCTGCTGTCTTAGTCGCCGATACGCCTGAATATGAGATTCTTATCGATCACTTTATGTTGCAGGAATAGAAAACACAACAGCCCTTGACCATTTATCTTTACTGCGTTCCTTCGTATTATACCTTTTACCCTTCATGTAATTGGTCTGCTTTATTTCACTTGCCTTTTAATGATTCTAAAACAGTGACTATTATTAAAAACTTTACCAATGTATACACTACTACCATGTTTTCTTTTAAAAACCTTTATTGTGAAAATTTCATTATACAAATACGAGCCTATAACCACGTGGGCCTGCCACGGAGCAAACTGTAATCGTATATGATGAATAGACATTTACACTGTAGAGGAACGTAACGGGCGGGCCATTAGGTTGCAAAAACTAAGGTGTCTAACAGTTACGGAATCGGTGGACGTACATTTTATAATTAAAATACGACAGGGCCAGTTACAATAAAATTATCTAGATATACATTTGCGGGCAAGTACCATGGGTGACGTTAATTCGAATTTTCAACAGTACAGTAATCAATAACACATCAGAACTTAATATCAATAGGGATGTCGAAATATTCAATCAATTCTCGTCCCCGCCCGCCATGTGCTTCAAAACTGCATACGTATCTCGTGATTTCAAGGTTCTGCAACCAGTACACAACAAGGAGTTACGAGTCCCATTTATTCCGGCGCCATTTTGGGCGAGGACGGGCAGGTCCAGGATATAGTCAAAATGTCTCTACCAACCATCGACTATGATGATGTTCATATGCTGTATTTATTAGAGTAACACTCATCTGCCCACATGAAATTAATTTACCACAATCTAAACATGTCATTTTAATCTTTCCAAAGTTCTTCTAAATATTTGGGACCGTTTCCCTTGCCTCTGAAGCTCTCAGTGCCACTTCTTTGATGAATGTACTAGCAGGTCAGGGGTTCTCCTCCAAATCTCTCTTTTATGCAGCACTATAATTAATTGGTGCCTCCTCTCCATATGACGATGCATGGTATAGTTACCACAACTATATATTTTTTCGGTTCCTCTGGAGAGTTCATCGTGGCAGATGAAGCGTGTAACATACCGGGCATTTACCTTTTTTTGCATGTACAGGAAAGGAAAAAAAAATCGAGCGTTCGAGTTCTTAGGTGTCCCAGGGCCATTTTAGTGGACCAGGCCAAAATCCAAAGAACAGCTATCTCACAGGCTAATGGGGCGACCCACGCCGAGTTTCAGCATTGTAGGATGACCACACAAGTACAGCAACTTGCTAGACATCACCTCGGTGCCATCCGGATCTCGGCGCCCCACTGCAGATGAAGTGCCTCTCAACTATGAAACCACCACGGTGACATCCGGATCTTGGCGCGTTGTGCTGCCTTCGGCTTATTCGCACATCGGTCCGCTACTGACGCCATCTCACAGGCTAATGGGGTGACCCACGCCGAGTTTCAGCATTGTAGGATGACCACACCAACTTGCTAGACATCACCTCGGTGCCATCCGAATCTTGGCATCTCAACGCCTAGTGGTATCTTCCATACAGAAAATATTGTTACGCTGCCTTTGGCCCCATTCGCACATCAGTCCGCAACTTAGACATCACCTCGATGCCATCCGGATCTTGGCATCTCAGCGCCTTGTGGTGTCAGTCAGAAAATATTGTTGCGCTGCCTTTGGCCCCATTCGCACATCAGTCCGCTACTGACACCATCTCACAGGCCAATAGGGCGCCCCACGCCGACTTTTACCATTGTACGATGGCCACACCAGTGGCACAACTTGCTAGACATCACCTCGGTGCCATCCGAATCTTGGCATCTCAACGCCTAGTGGTATCTTCCATACAGAAAATCTTGTTACGCTACCTTTGGCCCCATTCGCACATCGGTCCGCAACTTAGACATCACCTCGGTGCCATCCGGATCTTGGCATCTCAGCGCCTTGTGGTGTATTCTCTTCAGAAAATATTGTTGAGCTGCCTTTGGCCCCATTCGCACATCGGTCCGCAACTTACACATCACCTCGGTGCCATCCGGATCTTGGCATCTCAGCGCCTTGTGGTGTCTTCTACTCCGAAAATATAGTAGAAAATATTGTTGCGCTGCCTTTGGCCCCATTCACACATCAGTCCGCTACTGACACCATCTCACAGGCCAACAGGGCGCCCCACGCCGACTTTTACCATTGTACGATGGCCACACCAGTGCCACAACTTGCTAGACACCACCTCGGTGCCATCCGGATCTTGGCATCTCAGCGCCTTGTGGTGTCTTCAAATCAGAAAATATTGTTGCGCTGCCTTTGGCCCCATTCGCACATCGGTCCGCTACTGACGCCATCTCACAGGCCAACGGGGCGCCCCACGCCGACTTTCAGCATTGTAGGATGGCCACACCAGTGCGGCAACTTACTAGACACCACCTCGGTGCCATCCGGATCTTGGCGCGTTGTGCTGCCTTCGGCCTATTCGCACATCGGTCCGCTACTGACGCAAACTCACAGGCCAACGGGGCGCCCCACGCCGACTTTCAGCATTGTTGGATAGCCACACCAGTGCGGCAACTTACTAGACACCACCTCGGTGCCATCCGGATCTTGGCGCGTTGTGCTGCCTTCGGCCTATTCGCACATCGGTCCGCTACTGACGCAAACTCACAGGCCAACGGGGCGCCCCACGCCGACTTTCAGCATTGTAGGATGGCCACACCAGTGCTGCAACTTGCTGGACACCACCTTGGTGCCATCCGGATCTTGGCGCGTTGTGTTGCCTTCGGCCTATTCGCACATCGGTCCGCTACTGACGCCGCCTCACGTGCCAACGTATTTTCTCCGCATTTTATACCCTATGCCGCATAACAGGTCATGTGACTTGTTTATAAAACTTTTCATTGGTTCATTTTACTTTTGGTTTCCTAATGATGGAAGGCATGATCATGTGACCTAAAAACAACACTTTTCATAGGATGAAAACTTTTTTTTTTTCCCAAACGATGAAAGCCCCACCTTGTTTCTGGATGTTTCAGACTGAAGCTGGCGTCAGCATGAAAGCACCACCATCTCGTGGCTCCGTCGTGGTCATTCCGCGAGCAATCATGGCAGCCGCTCCCCACCAGAAGCCTGCAGGAGTCGGAGCCCCCAAAACTTTTGATGAATTCTCAAGGCGGAGGGGACGCTTTCGAGAATGGGGTCCAAGACCTAGCAGACAAGCGTCCGATTTCCAAGGTGTCCCAGGGCCATTTCAGTGGACCAGGCCCAAAAAGGAAACAGCCTGCCGCCATTTTGAGAGTCCTGTGACAGCCGCCTATCGCTGCACCGCAAGAGTGGGCGCAACTCAGCTGAATTGCGGCTTTTGACACAGTGGACCAAAAACGGACGGAATGGCAACTGAAACGGTAAAGGGGCGCCCCACTACAACAGATGACACTCCACCTGGAGAGGCCCGTTCACGCCGCCTCCCCCGGGGCGCTCCACGCCGTTATTCGGAGCAGCATTGTAGGATACCAAAACCAGTGCGGCAACTTACTGGACATCACCTTGGTGCCATCGTTCTGCTGCCTTGGAACTATTCGCGCAACAGTTTGCTACTGATGACCCACCCCCCGCGACGCCCCATGCCGTTATTTGCTGGGTGGCAACTTACTAGACATCACTTTCGTGTCATCTAGATTTCGGCGCGTTCTGCTGCCTTGGAACTATTCGCACAACAGTTTGCTACTGATGACCCACCCCCCGCGACGCCCCACGCCGGAAATCTGGACGTTGTGCTGCGTTGGGACTATTCGCACAGCCGACCGCTACTTCGTTGTTTTTCCCTAAAAATGTTTATATGTTATTACTATTTTTGTTTTCTTGTATATATTTATAAATTATTAAAGTTTTATAATCTTACTACTTTGTCGGAGTGCTATATATTTTTAATGTGACACATAATTGTAAAAACTTTGATGTACAAACAGTCATCCCTGGAATCTTCCGCTTCAGGCTCGGTCCCCTCCCCAATCACAATACAGGATGGTTTTCAGATAATAGCAACGCTTCTGCTGTGACGGATCTCATCGAGTGTGGGCCTTGATCTACTATAACTCCTTTGAAGAGGGGTGATTCTTTACAGCTGTGGCCATAAACTACATCTGCAGGGCTAGCTGATACCCTAGGACCAGCCTGGACAATCGGACACAGAGGAAAAGGAGTGTCAGAGGGTGCGGTAGTGAATAGGGCGAAAGGGAGGTGTCGGGCGGGCACAGGGTGTGATTCTCAGGGAACAGCAGCGCAGATGGGGGAGGTTTATTACCCATGCATAAGACAGAGAGCGGGGGTGACCACTGCCTGGGGGAGATGCTTGCGAGGGTGGGGAGCCATGCTAAGGATCGACAGCGTGCACAGAGTGGGTCTGGTCAAGGCATCTAAAATGGCTGCCGTGCACGACAAAAGTGTGGCATTTGAAAAAAGACAAGATGGCGCAGACAATGTTTTTCAACACTTCCTGATTTCCTTCGAATCGAACGTTAACAGACGTTGGGGCATATTACCAAAGTTAAGCGATATTTATCCCTAACGATGCTTAGCAACGATTTTTTTACCGTCAGAAATTATCGCAGATAAACCTTGCTATTATCAAGGTTTATTGGAAATACGATAAAAAACGACCGCAATGCATTAATATCGCTGAAAACTCAGCGATATTCATGCATTACCGAGCTAATGCTCTTAGCCATGTTATCCACCTCCCATTGGATAACATGGCTAAGAACTGCTCAGGGCAGGTGGTAGCTTTTGGAGATATTCGCCCTTATCTCGAATATTTCCAAAAGTTGATAATAGGAGATAGCGATGTTAGCGACTGTTTCCAGTCGCTAACATCTTGGCATGCCCACTTTGCATGTCATTAGTGATAAATATCACTCACATGCAAAGTGGGGCCCAAGATGGCCGCTATCTTCTACTAGCCGTCGCTAACTGGTGTTAGCAACAGCTAGGTAATACACATATAATTTTATCTCCGCGAAGCGGAGCGCTGTTACAGATATATATCTTGTTTCTGAACGTTAATTTCTCAAAATGCACTGAAGCACATATATTGAGACCTAGCAAAGGCACATCGGGCTACCAGTCCCTACAATTTTGCCAAGTTTCGTGCAAATCCATTCAGCTGTTCGATCCTACCGAGAGACAAGATGGCGGCCGCTACGGACTGTTTGGAATGTTTACAGACATCGGAGAGCCAATCAGCTTCGCTTCGCAAAGCTCCGTAACGCGAAAAGTACGCGAAGCGGTGCGCTGTTACAGATATATACTTTTTTTGAACGTTAATTTCTCAAAATCCACTGGAGCACATATATTGAGATCTAGCAAAGGCACATCGGGCTACCAGTCCCTACAATTTTGCCAAGTTTCGTGCAAATCCATTCAGCTGTTCGATTATTATTATTTTTATTTTTTTTTGCCCCGCGGGGCCCTTTTAAAACCTCCACATCAAACCTAGGGGGTGAGCGACAATGTACTATGCCCCCTTATGGTCATTTGCCCCTTCGCTTTGGCCTCCTCTTGTCTCTCGATCCTACCGAGAGACAAGATGGCGGCCGCTGCGGACTGTTTGGAATGTTGACAGACGCCGGAGAACCAATCAGCTTCGCTTCACAAAGCTCCGTTGCGCGAAAAGTACGCGTAGCCGAGCGCTGCCCAGTCCGCTGTTACAGATATATACCTTTTTTTGAACATTAATTTCTCAAAATCCACTGAAGCACATATATTGAGATCTAGCAAAGGCACATCGGGCTACCAGTCCCTACAATTTTGCCAAGTTTCGTGCAAATCCATTCAGCTGTTCGATTATTATTATGTTTATTTTTTTTTGCCCCGCGGGGCCCTTTTAAAACCTCCACATCAAACCTAGGGGGTGAGCGACAATGTACTATGCCCCCTTATGGTCATTTGCCCCTTCGCTTTGGCCTCCTCTTGTCTCTCGATCCTACCGAGAGACAAGATGGCGGCCGCTACGGACTGTTTGGAATGTTGACAGACGCCGGAGAACCAATCAGCTTCGCTTCACAAAGCTCCGTTGCGCGAAAAGTACGCGTAGCGGAGCGCTGCCCAGTCCGCTGCTACAGATATATATCTTTTTTTGAACATTAATTTCTCAAAATCCACTGAAGCACATATATTGAGACCTACAAAAGGCACATCGGGCTACCAGTCCCTACAATTTTGCCAAGTTTCGTGCAAATCCATTCAGCCGTTCGGGCTAAAAGTGAGGCCAACCGCCCTATGGAAATTAACATGGGAAAAACGCGTTTTGGGACCCCCCTTTTTTCTCGGCCCCCCCTTGACGAACCCCCCCAAAATTTTCAGGGGCTGCTCAGAAACAAAATGTGCCATTTTCCTGAAAATTTCAGCCAATTCCGTCCACAAACGCCAAAGTTATTAGACATAGAATTTTCAAAAAACCCATAGAGAAAAAATCCTAACTATATATACCTACTGGCGACCGCCAGTAGGTAATAAATTCACTGAAAAAACCATAGGTTTCACACATGTTATAGTTAGCTGGACACTTCACTCATACAAAATCATTGAAATTCCCTCGTTATAGTTAATTCAGCTAACTATAACTCGCGCCCCCGCAATGCACATAACTCATGATATGGTCAGTGACATCACTCATGACATCACTGATGACATCTCAAATGACATCACTCATGACATCACTGATGACATCATCCAGTGAATGTGTGTCTTTCTGAAAAATAAATATGTTTTATATATGTATATCTAAAGGTCGATGGAAGAAAAAAATTGTAAATAAATGTCTAAATGGATGTTTTAAAAAAAATGATTGTATAACTGACTTATTAAGTGTATCTTAGTGAATACATGTATTAGCGAGTAATGTTTAAATATGAAAATATCTGTATCAGTGTCTCACTTTGTGTATAAGTGGCTGCATTGGTTGGTGACTAGCTACACGAGTGTCGATATGGGTTATTAGTTGGTTTTTAGAGTATCAGTATGAGTGACTGTATGGTTAGGTGGGGGGGTATTACTTACCGCATAGATGCATGAATGGGTGACTCACTGTTTGTATGTGTTTTGAAGACAGCATGTGTGCAGGACTGTATGGGTGGATGAGTGTGTGTATGGGTGTGTTAGTGAGTGAATCACTGTCTCAATAGTATCTTTATGAGTAACTACATATGTGTTAAGCTAGTATATGTGTGTATTGATGTATATAAGTGAGTATATGTGAGAGTGAGAGATTGTAAGAGTTTCTGTATAAATAAGTATGTGTTTCTATAAGTGATTGTTTAGGAGAGTAAGTATGTGTATGATTCTGTAGAAGTAAGTGTAGTGGTGGGTGTATAGCTGTATATGCAAGTAAATGGATGTTTGATAGTTTATTTGCATGTGTGAGTTTGTGTGTGAGTAACTCTGTAGATGAGTGTCCGTGTGTAATAAGATGTATAGGTGTATGAGTACATATGATGAGTGAGTACATGTCTGAGTCCCTATATAGAACTGTTAGTGAATGACTGAATGTGTATGTAGATTTTGGAATTACTAAATAGGTTGTTCTAACTGGAATTGGTATCTCCATTTTTTTGAAAATTTTAGTTTCTATTTTTGAATGAGTGTATCAAGGGTTATATTACGCTGAGAGGAGGTCTGCCACTCTTTCACAATGATGATGTCATCAGTGATGTCATGAGTGATGTCATTTGAGATGTTATCAGTGATGTCATGAGTGATGTCACTGACCATGTCATGAGTGATATAATATGTGACATCATCAGCAGTGCATTGCGGGCGCACGAGTTATAGTTAGCTGAATTAACTATAACAGGGGAATTTCAATGGTTTTGTATGAGTGAAATGTCCAGCTAACTATAACATGTGTGAAACTTATGTTTTTTTTCAGTGAATTACCTACTGGCGGTCGCCAGTAGGTATATATAGTTAGGATTTTTTCTCTATGGGATTTTTGAAAATTCTATGTCTAATAACTTTGGCGTTTGTGGACGGAATTGGCTGAAATTTTCTGGAAAATGGAACAATTTGTTTCTGAGCAGCCCCTGGAAATTTGGGGGGGGTTCGTCAAGGGGGGGCCGAGAAAAAAGGGGGGCCCCAAAACGTGTTTTTAACATTGAGTTTTCCATAGGGCGGTTGGCCTCACTTTTAGCCCGAACGGCTGAATGGATTTCCACAAAACTTGGCAAAATTGTAGGGACTGGTAGCCCGATGTGCCTTTGCTAGGTCTCAATATATGTGCTTCAGTGGATTTTGAGAAATTAACGTTCAAAAAAGATATATATCTGTAACAGCGGACCGGGCAGCGCTCCGGTTCGCGGACTTTTCGCGGTACGGAGCTTTGTGAAGCGAAGCTGATTGGTTCTCCGGCGTCTGTGAACATTCCAAACAGTCCGTAGCGGCCGCCATCTTGTCTCTCGGTAGGATCGAGAGACAAGAGGAGGCCAAAGCGAAGGGGCAAATGACCATAAGGGGGCATAGTAGATCCTCGCTGACCCCCTAGGTTTGATGTGGAGGTTTTAAAAGGGCCCGCGGGGCAAAAAATAATAATAATAATAATAATCGAACGGTTGAATGGATTTGCACGAAACTTGGCAAAATATTAGGGACTGGTAGCCCGATGTGCCTTTGCTACGTCTCAATATATGTGCTCCAGTGGATTTTGAGAAATTAACGTTCAAAAAAAGATATATATCTGTAACAGCGCTCCGCTTCGCGTACTTTTCGCGTTACGGAGCTTTGCGAAGCTGATTGGTTCTCCGGCGTCTGTAAACATTCCAAACAGTCCGTAGCGGCCGCCATCTTGTCTCTTGGTAGGATCGAGAGACAAGAGGAGGCCAAAGCGAAGGGGCAAATGACCATAAGGGGGCATAGTAGATCCTCCCTGACCTCTTAGGTTTGATGTACCATTTTGCCAAGTTTGGTGTAATTCCGTTCAGCCATTCAGGCTGTAGACGTATGTAAATGTCCTATGGAAAATTGCATGGGGAAAACACATTTGAAAGTGTTAAAATTTAGAACCAATTAAAATGTTACTTTGGTTTTGTATTTGTGTGTGATGAAAGTAAATTGGTTATGTATATATCTCAAATGAGAGGAAACCACAGCCATTTTGTGATACTACTGTCTGAGGTACATTTGTGAGGAATTTTTGGTGGTCAATTTCTGGTGTTTGATTTACACAGTACTAACACTTCTTCTACTTTTAAAAAGGTGAGTTGTTAATTTGTAAGGGGAACTATGTTGTACACTTGAAGATAATTTGAAAAATGTTTTCTGTTATTTATTTGCAGTCCTTCTGTTATACTAAATACTTGATAAAGTTAGTTTTATATTATGTATTACTAAAAACGATAAATGAAAGTGATTATTTTTTTCTGCAATTTACAGCAAGCAATTTCAAAATAAAATGGCTCACAATGAAGAGACCGTGGCAATTTCTTTTGAATTATCCACTACATTGATTGAAATTGACAGCACCAATAATGAAATATTGTCACAAGGAGGAGATGACTTGAATGATTTTTTTGATCAATCTGTTGATGGCGAATTTATCGAATGTTTGGAGACCATAGAGTTACAAGAATCATCATTGCAGACTTTTAATGAGGAGATTTCAGATGAGATGATTGAAGAGGAAATTCCTGATGAGGACATGTTACTAGTTCTTTCAAATTTAGAAAATTCAGAAGAATAAATTTATATTTAGAAATCAAAAATTGTTTGAGACATTATTCATTTTTATTTTTAATTTATGAGGTTGTAGCGAAGTGATTGTAGTATAAAATGAGACTTATAGTATAGAGTGCAACATTTTTATGTTACATGGTAAGTTTACTCATATTTACTTCCCTTCTCCCACTATATTATCTCCAATGTGTATTTGATATCTCTTCTTCATCTCCGGCCTCCTTTCTCTCACTGTGTGTCTCTGATGCATCTTATCGCTGCTATTTTGTGTAATTACAGAAGAGAGTAAAATAAAATAGTTCGGAACGTGAAAAGGGGGCAAAGTAGAGTACCCCTCACCCCCTAGGCCTTCTCAGGCGGTCCCAAAAGGATCAGTTTCTGCTTTCCTGAGAGATTATGGTATGAGTTCCATATACCACAATAACTTGCATTACAACATGCAAGATATCTATCTCCTATTACCAACTTTTGGAGATATTCGCGCTAAGCGCGAATATCTCCAAAAACTAACACCTGCCCTGAGCAGTTCTTAGCCATGTTATCCAATGGGAGGTGGATAACATGGCTAAGAGCATTAGCTCGGTAATGCATGAATATCGCTGACTTTTTAGCGATATTCATGCATTGCGGCCGTTTTTTATCGCATTTGCGATAAACCTTGATAATAGCAAGGTTTATCTTCGATAATTTCTGACGATGCTTAGCGGTAAAAAATTTGTTGGTAAGCATCGTTAGCGATAAATATCGCTTAACTTTGGTAATATGCACCAATGTCTGTTAACGTTCGATTCGAAGGAAATGAGGAAGTGTTGAAAAACATTGTTTGCGCCATCTTGCCTTTTTTTAAATGCCACAATTTTGTCGTGCACGGCAGCCATTTTAGATGCCTTGACCAGACCCACTCTCTGCACGCTGTCGATTCGTAGCATGGCTCCCCACCCTCGCAAGCATCTTCCCCAGGCACTGGTCACCCCCGCTCTCTGTCTTATGCATGGGCAATAAACCTCCCCCCATCTGCGCTGCTCTTCCCTGAGAATCACACTCTGTGCCCGCCCGACACCTCCCTTTCGCCCTATTCACTACCGCACCCTCTGACACTCCTCTTCCTCTGTGTCCGATTGTCCAGGCTATCAGCTAGCCCTGCAGATGTAGTTTATGGCCCCAGCTGTAAAGAATCACCCCTCTTCAAAGGAGTTATAGTAGATCAAGGCCCACACCCGATGAGATCCGTCACACCACACGTGTTCCTACTATCTGAAAACCATCCTGTATTGTGATTGGGGAGGGGACCGAGCCTGAAGCGGAAGATTCCAGGGATGACTCTTTGTACATCAAAGTTTTTACATTTATGTGTCACATTAAAAATATATAGCACTCCAACAAAGTAGTAGGATTATAAAACTTTAATAACTTATAAATATATACAACAAAACAAAAACAGTAAAAACATTTAAACAACGAAGAGACCGTGGCAATTTCTTTTGAATTATCCAATACATTTATTGAAATTGACAGCACCAATAATGAAATATTCTCACAAGGAGGAGATGACTTGAATGATTTTTTTGATCAATCTCTTGATGGCGAATTTATCGAATGTTTGGAGACCATAGAGTTACAAGAATCATCATTGCAGACTTTTCATGAGGAAATTCCTGATGAGGACATGTTACTAGTTCTTTCAAATTATGAAAATTCAGAAGATGTTGCCTGGGTGCCGCACTGATTTGGGTATCCGGCGTGGGGCGTCCCGGGGGGTGGATTGTCAGTAGCGGTCTGTTGTGCGAATAGTTCCAAGGCAGCAGAAAGCGCTGAAATCTGGATGTCACGAAGGTGATGTCTAGTAAGTTGCCGCCCAGCAAATAACGGCGTGGGGCGCCGCGGGGGTGAGTGAGTCCAGTAGGCACCACAGCTATACTTACCGGCATTGCAGAATTACTGCTGGGGACAATGCCTGTGCTGTAGCAGGGTCACAGCAGAAACAAAAAGGATTCTGTTGAAGATGTTGTTGGTTTTCAATTTGAAAACAGTTCTGGTGTCAACTGCTATGCTAATGTAGTGGTTAATGTTTTGTTTTCTCTAGAAAATGTAAAAGAGGGGGAGGCAGTCCAAAGTTCTGGTAAAAGGGCAAAGGAAAGGATCGGTGGTTTGAACTATCAGTCAAAAAGGGGAGGGGGTGCAACAATTTTTCCTACCGGGTCACAGTGTGCTTTCACCGGAACTGAGGTCTGCAGGATTCTAGTCATTCAAAGTGAGGCTGGCGCCAGCATGGGAGCGCCGACGTCCCGCGGATACAGTTTCGTCACTCCACGGGCGATCATGGCAGTCATTCCCCATCGGGGGTGTCTGCGGGGGTCGGAGACTCCCGCGGCTCCTCTAGAATCTTCAAGGTCGTGGAGGACTACGGTGGTGGAGTCAACCAGTGACCGGGCCATTTCTTTATGCTGGGCCCGCTCTTGCCAGGTAGACCGCCATTTTGAGAGTTCGGTAGCTACTGGCGATCGCGGGGTCAAATGAGCGGACGGGCTCCACCCTGCCGGGCGAGACGTTGCAGCATCGCCACAGTGGAAGAACCCTTTTCCGGGCGCCTGGAGCGCTGAGGGTGCAGGTGGGAAGCCTCCACTGGGGAGGCGGGAGAGGCCTGTTCGCACCGTCTCTCCCTCCCAGTGCACCCCACGGCGTCTCTCTTGAGATTTGTTATGGCCGGACCAGGCGATGAGGACGAGGGGGGGGGGTCGGAGGCATGTGCAAGACATCCCCCCCAGTGTTGTCAAAGCCATTATTGAAGAAAGAAGAAATGTCCCGTCCGTCTTCGGGCCGGGCTTCCGGTGGATGTCGGCCGGACGCCCCTTGCTCTGGCCCCATGAACGGGTTCCTTGGTTTATCGGCTGCAGCCGGATCCCATCGGCCCCGGCCGTTGGTGGCCGGACCGGTAGAGAATGTGGCGGGACTACCTGCAACTGTCAAGGGCCACCGCGGCCGGACTGGGAGAGAGAGGGGAGGGTCGAGGACACGGACATTCCCCCCCCTGCAACTCTCCAGCGTTGTCAATCCCCCTGGCCGGGTCCCGCTGGCCTCGGCCTCTCCTCCGGCTACACCCTACGTGATGATCTCCTGGCCGAGGCGTGGCAGCAGGACCCGTCTTATATGTGTTGCTTCCGGCTGGGCGTAGCCGAAAACCTGTTGCCCTTTGGAAGTTTCTAGAATGGGGCGGATGTCTGCTGACTTCTATCTTTCCCAGTTTGCCGTAATTTGGCCGTGGCAGGCGGTGGGACAGACAGGTTTTGGGGCAGTGAGGGGCGATGTTTTCAGGTTTCTTATTACAGGCTTACTTCTAACGTTTCTTGTTTCTAGGACAATAATAGGTTTTATCATTACGTATTGTTATCATTTCTTTGTTTGTTATTTAATAAAAAGTTCATCAGTGGCCTACTGATTTTCGTTTTCCTATTCTTTTCTTTCCAGGTTGTTTCATGCTAAAGTTTCTGTTAACAGGATACAGTGATCACTTCGTTATTATTGCATATGTCCTTTTCACTAGGGGTGCTCTCTGGTCGGACCAGATGACGTATCTCTAGTAAATGGTCCGGGTGAAACAGGTGCATCAATCAGTGGGGAGTAGATAGGCATGACAGATTACAACGGGGGAGAAAGGTCCGCATTACCTACCCTTTCACTACTTGCAAAGATTTTCCTACGTATATTTGCAAACAGGGAATACCTCCAAAAAGAACCAATTCCCAAACAGTCAATGTTTGGGCAAACAATCAATCAATGAGGAACGAAATAGGCACGATGTGTTAAAGGTTTGCGTTACCTACCCTTCACTATCTGCAAAGGGAGAGAGAATATTCCTATTCTTCCTCGTTTGCAGGCAGAGAAGATCCTTAAGAGAACCAACTTCGAACAATTCAATGCTCGATTCAAACAATCAACAAGGGGTACTGTGAACACAAATGGACGCCGCTTATGTACATACACATTGCTATTTTCAACAGGTTGTTCTTAATGTTTCTATTTTAGCGAGGTCAAAAAGAGATCCCATTAGTGGCCTACTGATTTTGCTCGATTCCTTTTGTTTTTTTACACAATTTTTCGCTATCTGCAAAGACTAAACAGAGTATTGCGACTCTGTGCTTGTTTGTAAATAGAGAATGAACCAAAGAGAACAATCAATCAAATGGAGAGAGAAGCAGGCACGACGGATTACAACGGGGGCAAAGGCCTGCGTTAACTACCCTTCACTATCTGCAAAGAGAGAGTACTCCTAATAGAAATGAGGGGTGGGGGGCAGCATTCAAAGCAGATCAGTGTGCATAAACATGAAAATGTTTTTACTTACCACGTACTTGACATTCGACAGCTTATGATATTTGCTATTAAAAAACCATTGAAATTCACTGAAAAAACCATAGGTTATAGACCATATATAGTTAGGAATTAGCATTTACAAAACCTTGAAAATTCACTGAAAAAACCATAGGTTATAGACCATATATCGTTAGGAATTAGCATTTACAAAACCTTATTTTACTCACACAAAACCATTGAAATTCCATATATAGTTAGTTGCACTAACTATATATCGCGCACCCGCAATCCACTGCTGATGATGTCACATATTACATCATTCATGACATGGTCAGTGACATCACTGATGACATCACTGATGACATCTCAAATGACATCACTGATGACATCACTGATGATATCTCATTTGACATCAATGGTCACATCAATGATGATATCATTAATGTGACAATACAATGCATCTCCTCACACTTTGATATAACCTCTGTTACACCCAGTGTTAAATACAGAGTATCATTTTTGAAACCATTGACACACCAATACTAGTTACTACATACGCACTCACTGATTCCTACGTCTACACATACATTCACTCATTCACCCATACAATCATTCATACATACAATCACTCATCTTTACAACACTATCATATGCACTCATACACCTATACAGACACTCACACTCTGCCACTCATCCATGGAGTTACTCACACACCTAGTCAGTCCTGTAAAGAATCAATCACACTTCCATTTTCTAATCTATACAGTTAAACATAGAGTACCTTACATTTTCAAACATATACTAACACATACTTACTCTCTTATACAATCATTGATACAAGTACACATTGATCTGCACAGAGTCACACATCTCCCAGCCAGCCACACATACACTCAGTCTCCCATACAAATACTTGGACAATCAATTAATAACCCATATAGTTACTCATATAGCTACTGATCAACACATGCAGCAGTTTACAGAACAACAGACATAATAATGCACAAATTAAGACAGTTTAGTCACTAACCCATGCACTCAGTGAGACACATTTAATCACTCACTCATACAGTCAGTCACCCACCTACTAAATGCTTCATCCAGACACTTATACATCTACTCATTCTTCAATATGTAAAACATATTTAAACTTTACAGAAACACACAGTCACTGGATGATGTCATCAGTGATGTCATCAGTGATGTCATTTGAGATGTCATCAGTGATGTCATCAGTGATGTCACTGACCATGTCATGAATGATGTAATATGTGACATCATCAGCAGTGGATTGCGGGTGCGCGATATATAGTTAGTGCAACTAACTATATATGGAATTTCAATGGTTTTGTGTGAGTAAAATAAGGTTTTGTAAATGCTAATTCCTAACGATATATGGTCTATAACCTATGGTTTTTTCAGTGAATTTTCAAGGTTTTGTAAATGCTAATTCCTAACTATATATGGTCTATAACCTATGTTTTTTTCAGTGAATATAAATATATATATCATTGAAAATAATGATGATTACAGAGATGTTATAGTTAGGCTCACGTTTCACTTGTACAAAAGCAGTGACATTCAGCAGTTATAGTTAGCTGAGCTAACTATAAATCGTTCCCCTACAATGCACAGCTTTTAACCTCACACATTACATCACTATTTGACATGGTTAGTGACATCAATGATGATATCACTGATGAAATCTCATATTACATCACTGATGATATCATCCAGTGACTTTGAGTATTTTTAAAAAGTTTATGATTGTTAAATATATATATATATATACCAAGGTGCACTGACGAATCAGTGGGTGTATGATTGCCTTTATGGATGTTTCAGTGTGTGCATGACTGACTGTATAAGTGAGTGATTAGATGTCTAATTGAATGTGTAGGTGAATAGCTGGTTGTGGGAATGTCTGCAGCAATCTATCAGTTGAGTTGGTGTCTAATTTGCTGCATGGGTGTGTGAGTGGGTATGTGAGTGGCTGAATGGGTGATTGATTGGTTTTCTGAGAACCTGTATGGTTCTATGAGTGCCTGTATGAGTGGGTAAGGGGGGTGTGACTGCCTGCATTGATTAATGAGAAGGTGAGTCAGTGGCTGTTAGGAGCTGTATGGGTGACTGAGTCTACGTCTGGCTGTGTTGGTGAATAAATGGTTGTGTCAGTGGGATATGGGTATGTAATTGAATATATGAAAGGCAGTAAAGGTGAGTGTTGGATTATGTGAGTGACTGTATGTATTAGTGAGTAAGTTGTGCTATGAGTAGCTGTATTCATGTTAGATGAGTTGATGTGTGTGTAGACCTATGCATTAATGGATGGGTGTGTAAGTACTGGTATGGGTGTGTCAATGGTTTTGAGAATGGTAGTTTGGAAGTTGGAGTCGGTGTACGAAAGGTTATATTGAGGTGTGAGTGGGTGCGTTAGAGATTCTGTGGAGATGTCATCAGTGATGTCATCAGTGATGTCACTGACCAAGTCATGAGTGATGTAATATGTGAGAACATGAGTAGTGAATTGCAGGGACACAAGTTATAATTAGCTCAGCTAACCATAACTGCTGAATTTCAATGGTTTTTTTATGAGTGAAACTTGAGCCTAACTATAATGTCTCTGTAACCCTAGGTTTTTTCAGTGAATTTCTACGTTTTTCTAACTATAATGCCCCATAGCCTTTTGTATTTTCAGTGAATTTTTAATTTCATGTATTAATAATATTATATAATATTAGTAGCATATTTAGTGCGCAACGGCTACCTCATACAGATGTATCCTGGTGCTTATTTCCTAACTGCAACCTGCAAACATTGAGAGTAGATTTGTGAGTCGCTGTTTAGGTTGGTGACTGGGTGTGTGAGTGGCTCTATGGGTTTGTGAGTAAGTTTGTAATATCTGTGTAATTAATTAAGTGAATGAGGAGTGTCTGGATGATTGTATTATTGCATAGGTAGAGCCTGTGTGACTCCAGGAGTGCAATTGCCAAGGACACACTGCAAATACTGGGTGTTTTTGACAAGGTGTAAAACACGTATATAGTCTGTTAGAATTGGGGGTCTCTAGTTGGCAGAGGTAGTTACCTTTGTCCAAATAGGGACCCTTGCTTCTAGTCACGATAAAGGGGCTACAGGCTCATCTCAGAGGCAGTGTGTAAAGCATTTGTGTACACATACAGTAATACAGTGAAAAAACTACAAATGGACACCACACCAGTTTAGAAAAATAAGTAATCTTTACTAAACTTAACAGAAGACCAAATGACAAAATCCACAATACTTTTATCAAAAATAAAACTTTAAAATGGTAGAAATAGCTTAGTTCATTGTAGATGGTAATTGCAACACTTTACTCTCAAAGAACCTTAGACGTGTCACGTTATGCAAACAAAAGGGTCTCAGGGAAGTTGATGTGCCGTTCCTCACACACAGAGGAGTGGGTGCGTCGGTTCCTTACTTCTGCACAGGGGAGGTGATGCTTCACTTCCTTACTGTGTGGGGAGTTGGTGTGTCGTTTCTTACTGAAGCCCGGTGGCAATGTGACAAGATGGCGCCTTGATGCGATGCAACACCGTTGGATGTGATGCATGCATGCCCAACGGCCGTGCAGCGAACTCAGTAACTTCCGAGCAACGACAGGCCCTGCAACACACGTCTCCAGTGATGCTATGGCGACCTCTGCCGCGGCAGCATGCTTCTCCGGTGATGTGTCGGTGAACAGCTGCGGCGGCTTCTTCCATGATGCGACAGCAATTGCTGCAGCAGCAAAACGCTTCTCCTCGTTGTGTAGCGCTTCCAGCTCCCAGCGACACGCAGTTTTCTCAGAGGCCCAAGCAACAGTACGCACCTCTCTGCAGGTAGAATTCCCAGCAAGGCAATTCAGGGGAGCTTGTAAAGAAGTCTTGTATCCCTGAGACTTCAGGCAGGAGGCAAGCACACGTTTCTCCCAGCCTTCCTTTACCAAACTTAGAGGTCCTCTGACAGGGTGACCATACAGCAGTTCAAAGGGGCTGAACCCTAAGGACTTCTGTGGCACCTCTCTGCAAGCAAAGAGAAGGCATGGCAAGAAGACGTCTCACTTACTCCTCATAGCTTCCTCAAGACCCATAATCATGCCTTTGAGGGTCCGGTTGAATCTCTCAACCAGCCCATTACCTTGGGGGTGGTAAGGAGTGGTGAAATTATAGGTTACACCACACTCCTGCCACAGGGACTTCATATACTTGGCTATGAAGTTGGTACCACGGTCTGACACCATCTCTCTGGGAAACCCCACAGGGGAGAAAATCCCATTAACGCACGACTCACCACGGGGGCCGTCACCGATCGGAGAGGTATGGCTTCTGGGTACCGGATGGCATGGTCCACCAAGACCAGGATGAACCTGATGCCCATGGCTGTCTTGGGATCCAGACGCCCCACAATGTCAATACCCACCCGTTCAAAGGGGGTGCTGGCCACAGGGAAGGTTGGAGAGGAGCCTAGTGCGTCCTCCCGCTCTTACCACTTGTCTGACAAGTCTGACAGGTCCTGCAATGAGTATCATAATTATTGCGCATTTGGGGCCAATAAAAGTGAGTGACAAGCCTTTCAAAGGTCTTGTCCTAACCCAAATGTCCTGCTACAGGTACATGTTAAGTTATGTTATGTTAGGAAGAATTTGTAAAGCGCGCGGACACCAAAGGTTTCATGGCGCTAATCAGATGAAAGTTGATGCGGTGGGCCAAGATTAGTACGGTTGCACAAAGAGCCATGTCTTCAAGGCCTTTCTGAAGCACAGCAGGTTGTTGCAGTTCCTGATTGGGGATGGGAGTGAATTCCAGAGCCTGGGTGCCAAGTAAGAGAACCTGCGTCCACCCTGCCTTTTTAATTTGATGGTGGGGTGGTAAGGAGATGGTGGTGAGCAGATCCGAGGTTACGTGTGGGGGCATATTTGGTAATCCGACTTTTCAAACATTTTGGACTCGTACAGTGCAGTGTTTTAAAGACTATATATCCTGTCTTAAAAATGGCACGATGTACTATGGGCAGCCAGTGTAGTTTGACCAGTAGAGGCCTGGCCGATTGCCATTTCGGCTGTTTGAAGAGCAGTCTTGCTGCTGGTTCTGGACCATTTGGAGGCGGTTAAGCAGGCCCTGGGGGAGGCCAGTGCACAGTGAATTGGAAAAGTCCAGGCATGACAGTACCAGGGCAATGATCACTTGAACCAGGGCTGGATAGGATAATAAGTGTGAGATTTTTCTGATTTTTCGCAGCTGAAAAAGGCTGGTGGAGACCACGCTGCCCACCTGTCCTCTCAGAGGGAGATCGGAGTCTTTAGTTACCCCAAGACTCTTCACAGAAGGCGAAGGAGCTGGGGGTGGACCCAATTCAGCCGGCCAAAAATGGGATCCCTAGAGAGTGGAACTCTTCCCAGGTAACACCAACTCTGTCTTGCCAGGGTTGAGCTTCAATTGATTCGCATCCATCCAGTGCTTGATGTGACACATTGTAGATTGGAATTCGACAGCAGCACTAGGAGACTCCAGCGAAAATACAAGCTGGAGATCGTCTGCTTAATTGAAGACCGTGATTCCCCTGGTTTTGAGAGAGTGAATCAGGGGCCTGATGTAGAGGTTGAATAATAGTGGGGACAGTGAGGGGCCCTGTGGGACCCCGCAAGACGTGGATCGATTAGGGGCAGTGTAGCTCCCAAGACGCACTGCCTGAGTTCTATCCGTAAGGAAGGATTTTAACCACTGGAAGGCAGAGCCCCGTATACCAGCTTGTTTGACACAGTTCAATAAGGTGGTATGGTCAACCGTGTCGAACGCTGCCGATAAATCCAGGAGCACCAGGGCTTGCGGGTTTCCTGAGTCAGCGTTGGCCCTTAGGGTGTCCATCACTGCCAGGATAACTGACTCGGTGGAATGAGACGGGCGGAAATCGGCTTGGTTAGGCTCCAAGTAATCTGTTTCCTCAATTAACTTAGAAAGGCAGCTAGCCACATGGGCCTCCAGAATTTTTGCAAAGAATGATAGGAGGGAAATAGGGTGATAGTTGGAGAGGTTAGAAGAGTCAGCTCCGGGTTTTTTGAGGAGAGGGACTAATGTGGCGGTTTGAAAAGCTCTAGGTACTTCGCCCTTTCTTAGTGATTTGTTAAGGAGAGGAAGAATACAATGAGGTAGAGCTACAAAGGTATCCTTAAGGACAGAAGGAGGACAGCAGTCCCTCGGGGAACCTGATTTCACTCAGGACATTAAATCTAGTAAGGCGTCCGGACAGAGAGCAGTGAAGTGATTCAGAGTCGAGGGGTTGTAGGAGTTGTTGTCCGGAGGCTTCCCCTGAGGAGTAGTCGGAATACTGGCGCTGATAGTTTCAATTTTTTCCACAAAAAAGTTATTCAGCAGGTTACATTGCATTTGAGTGGGGGCCTGACAGGGTGAGGTTCTGTCATCGCTGCAGAGTTTGTTAACGATCCTAAAAATGTATTTGGATTTATTAAGGGCAGCGAGCATCCTGGTGGTGAAATAAGAAGTCTTGGTTGCCAGAATTGCTTTCTCATAATCCCTGCGGGCTGACAGATAGAGCTGTCTATCTTTACTGTCGTAATCATGCCTCCATTTTCTTTCCAGTTGCCGGAGCAATAGTTTCTTAATTTTCAGTACGCTAGTGAACCATTTATGGGCTTCAGAATGTCTGGCCCCAGAAAATTTAGTGAGCGGAGCATGGATATCGCTAGCCGCCAATAGCCAGTCCGTGACCTCTTTATCCATAGAATCCACATTGGAGTTAGGATTGACAGAGGGGGCGAAGCTAGCTAGAGTTTTTATGAACTCCTGAGTATCAAGTGCTCGCCACTTTCTGGTCAGTCCTCCCTTTATCTTAGGGGCCTTTGTCCTGCCACTGAAAGTGATTGTAAAATCAATCAGATGGTGATCGGACCATATGCAGGGAGAAATGATAGGTGGTGAGAGGTCCGAATTATAAGACCAGATTTGGTCGTGAATGTGGCCCTTGATATGGGTGGGGGCGGTGAGATGTTGAACCAGATTGATGTTGGAAAGTAGTTCAGTGAGGTCAACCGACTGAGGCCCCCCACCTATCTCATTGACACAGTAATTCAGGTCCCCAATAAGTAGGACTCTGGTATGGTTCATGGTGAGATTCGCCATCTGCTCGCTGAGGGAGAGAGGGAAGGACGGCATGGACTGGGGAGGCTGGTAAACGAGTACCATAGCCAAAGATCCTGAGTTGGTATCGAGATTGATAACGATGTTCTCTACTTCAGGCAGAATCAGGGACGTCAGTGTGGTGAACGTATGATTTTTATGTAAGATAGCAGCCACTCCCCCTCCCATCTTCCCTGCAGGCCGGTTAGCTGAGAAGATGTAGTAATCAGAGGGGAGTGCTGCTAAAATATCTGGCAAAGAGTCCAGCGTGAGCCAGGTCTCTGAGAGCAGGAGGACTTCCGGCTTATCTGATGATAGCAACAGGAAGATATCCAGTTGGTGCTTCACCAGTGAGCGAGTGTTAAGATACAGGACTCGGAGAGATGAATCACCAATAGAGAGGTGATTAAAAAGGGGGGCAGCAGGCGTTTCTGTTAAGGGGGTGAGGTGACTCACTTGATTGTCGAGAATCACGTGAATATTAATTCGATCCGAAACTTCCCTGGTTAGGGGAGCTTGAAATTGCTCTAGCGCTCTGAGTTCTGCCGGGGAATAGATGATCATTTGGCCAGGGTTCATGGCCCCTGGTCCCGGTCGGGGGCGGACGCGCGCAGACGGACTTGCTTTGGCGCACCTTCGGTGCGCTGCCGGCGCTCCCGCTTGCTGGTGTGCATAGATACCCCAACCCCGCCTCTAAGCTCCACCCCGTGCCGGCCAATTGGCTGAGGCCGCTGAGAGGGGAACAGCTAAGGGCAGAGAACCCTTTGACGGTGACAACGAGATTCGGGTGAGTTTTAAAAGCAGTGATTGTAAGAACAGAGGTTCAAGTTTCTAACAGGCAACACAAAATGGAAATGGTCCGTGCGGCAGCAGCAACAAACAAACAATTGCTCGCCCCCAGCGCTACACTCCCTTTTGATGCCCAGCCCCGCCTCCAAGCTCCACCCCATGCCGGCCGATTGGCTGAGGCCGCCCAGTAGGAAGGCTCTGAAGTGATGGGGTACCACCAGCATACAGGCTGACCCAGGCTCAGCAACCTTAGGCTCACTATACAGGAGACCATTCTCCCAGTAGATACAATGTGATCCAGACTGATCACTTGCTGCCTGGTTTGTGGCCTGTTGCCGCAAACCTACAAGAGAAGGGCACTTTTTCTGCTCCTCACAGAACTCTTCCCTGGAGGGTTCCTCTTCCTTCTGCCATTGGGTCAGCTCAGGTAGGTCCCCCAGTTCAGCTACCTGCTCCCCTGTAGGTTCCAGGGCATCCCCTCAATGTCTGCCTCCTCCTGGACCATGGGAAACCGTGATGGCTGGTTTACCGCACCCCCTGCCTCTTCTCTTTAAGGCAGGCACCTGGGCTACTCTTTCAGGCTCCAGGTCGTCTTGAACACCCTTACTGGCTGCCACAGACCAGGTGGTCACACTCGCCCACACTGGCAGACCCAACATCTCCAAATGAGCACTTCGCTCCACCTTAGCTTAAGGGGAGCTCTCCAAATCGGTACCCAGCAGACAGTCAACAGGCATGGCTGGCCTCAAAGCTACTTGAAGAGTACCTGAGATCCCCCCCACTCAAAATGAACTCCCTCTGTTTAGCCTTGTCTCCCCACTCTTCTGCTTGGGACCCTGGCCACCTTTGGCAGAGTCTCCCACATGACTCTTGTGGACCCGGGTGCTAACCCAGTGGTTCACCTCCTCAGCAAGCTTCCTAGGGATAGTCAGTTTGCTATCAATAAGGTTGTGGCATAGCTCTGGAAAACAATTACTAGAAAAGTACTCTCTTGTAAACAAATCATAGAGCCCTTGATAATCATTCACTTTGCTACCCTTCACCCAAACACTCAATGCTCTGCAAAAAAAAGTCACATATTCTACCCAAGTGCTAGACTCCAGTTTCTTACAATTTCTAAATCTTTCTCTATAAGATACCTGGTCATTAAGGCTTCCTTTATGTGCACATAAGAATTCTGATCCTCAGAAAGCAAATCCAATAAAGAATCCCGTCCATCACCGAGGAACCACCCCCAAAACCTCGATCCCCAATCCTTCTCTGGGACCCGGTGGGAGCTCTTAGCTACCTCAATATCTTCATTCTTATTAAACTCCTTAATTACCTCTTTGGGGATGAATACAATTGTTTCTACCGTGATGGACGGTGAGTTGCCACCAGAGGGAGACATTTCTAAACTTTTAGCTTTCAATTTTGAGTCCCTCAACATCCTCTCATGCTCTAAATGCATTCTTTCCTCCAAGGCCTACTTCTTATTCTCTAACTCCATCTGACCACCTCACTGGAGCTTGGCCGGCCCCATCTTATGTACTCTGTCTCTCTCCCTGTCCAACTCTTTTGGGAAAAGGTCCTTTGAAGAAAAAGAAACACTACCGCATGCTCTGGAAGCCACTTTCCTCCCATCCAGGCCCACTGGCCCCTCTAGCTGTCCATCTAAATTCTCTACCTCCTCCCTAGGTGCTTCAGGATGCTCACTGGCATTCCTAGATTCTTCCCAGGCCTTCAGCGCCTTTTGGTATTTCTCTTTCCTGGTAAGGCCTTACATAGAGAATTTAAATTTCCTGCAAGCAGCCTTGAAGTAAGACACAGAAATATGTCAATCCTATCTTCTTTTAAATCAATGTCAACAGATGCAATGGATGCTGCTTTGCTCAGTAGCCAAGCTTGGTTTGACCACATCTCAAAATTATATTCCAGTCAGCATGGGACTAGCGCCCTAACCACATCCAACTTTCACATTTTCGAAGGTGACCCAAATGAGTCCCCCTTCACAATTAAGGAGGTGGAGTACGCAATTAGTACCATCGTGCCCCAAAAAGCAGCTGGCCCAGATGGCATTCCTGGGGGCTTGCTTCGCTCGGACAAGCTGAAATGGGGGAAGTTCATTCACTCTTTGCTTACTGCAATCGACAAAGGTGCTGCCATTCCCCAGTCCTGGAAAGGGGCCAAGGTAGTGCCGATTTTTAAAAAGGGGATGAGGGATGACCCCTCTAATTATCGGCCCATAAGCTTGTTAGACACAACCCAGAAGGTATTGGTAAGGTGTTGTTGGAGAGAATACTACAATGGATCGAAGAAAATGAAATTCTCTCCGATCTCCAAGCAGGGTTCAGGGCCGGAACGGGCACAATAGAGCAAGCGTTTAGGCTAATGCTAATTTACTGGAAGGTGGTGGTCATAGGCAAGGGCAGTCTTTATCTCGCTTTTATCAACCTAAAGACCGCCTTTGACCTTGTGCCCAGGGAGACTCTTTGGAGAGTATTTGCCGACATGGGGCTACCTTGTTACATTCTCCCCATGTTGGTCAGGCTCCACGAAGATAATTTTGCCCAAATAGGAGGGCGAAAAAAACAACAGAATCCTGGTAGAGAGAGGGGTCCGCCAGGGATGTGTTCTTGCTCCCACCCTCTTCTCATTGTATGTTAATGGCGTGGTCGAGCATCTCTTAAAAGATCCTTCAGATGAACCATCCCTGGCGGGCGCTCGAATACCTACCCTCCTATTTGTGGACGATACGCTCTTGTTATCCAAATCCCCTATGGGCTTGCAAAAACTCCTCGACAACTTCCAGATCTTTTGCTCGGAGCGGGGCCTAGTAATTAACACTGACAAAACAAAATATCTAGTGATGAATCCCCCCAAAATTCTTGCCCGAGTCCCTACCCTGAATCTTGTGCCTTTGGAAAGGCTCACTGTGTTCGACTATTTGGGCATACGAATATCACATACCATGCAGTGGACCCCACACCTTTGCAAAATGCTGCTAACCCATAAGAGGGTAGCTGCAGCATTGCTCAAGGAGCAGCGTTCCTGCTCAATAAGACCAATAGCCCCAGTAATTGACATCTACAAGGCTAGGGGTGTTAGCGCTGCTCTTTACGGGGCAGAGTTATGGGGTACAAATAGTATAGACAAACTAACAAGGTCTGAAAACAAATTTTATAGGGCCCTTATGTCACTCCCCTAGAGCACCCCAATGATACCACTTATCCTCGACCTAGGTTGTCGCCCCATTAGCGATCTGGCAAAACTGCGGCCGTTGCTCTTATGGGCCCGGCTGTGGCGAGTACCGGAATTGGCCAAATACGCTAAAGGGCTATCCGAAGTCATGTCACTGCCTGGATGGCACAAAATAAAGTGGTTAAAGGACTTAAAAGCCTTGCTCGGCAATCTGGGTCTAAGTGAGGCATGGGATGGCAGGTCTTCTCCCCCGAAAACAACTCTAAAGAGCCTGTACTGGAATTGGGTTGCGTTTCAAACCAGTATTAACCATGATCTGGGCAGGCTTGCGGATAATTTTCTGAAGTTTAAGGATCTACCGATCCGCGAACTTTATCTGGACATCATCTCCAAACCATTTGATAGGGCCCTCTACTTTAGATTCAGGGTCGGGGCTCTCCCTGTGCGAGCCCTCACAGCTCGCTGGAAACCCCCGGCTCAGACAACAGTACAACTGCTGCTGTGCCAACACGCTTCTCCTCGTTGCTTTGCGCTTCCTGCTCCCAGCGACATGCAGTCTTCTCAGAGGACCCAAACAACAGTAGGCACCTCTCTGCAGGTAGAATTCTCAGCAAAGGAATTCAGGGGAGCAGGTGATAAAGTCTTGTATCCCTGAGACTTCTGGCAGGAGGCAAGCACACTTCAAGCCCTTGGAGATTCTTCATCAAGATGATGAAAAGTTCACAAAAGTTATCTTCCCCTTTCCTTGGCAAATAAAGTAACCACTGCAGGCCAACCCCAGAAATAGCAAACAGCACAGGGGCAGTCTCCTCCTTCAGCTTCCTTGGTCCTTCTCCTTGGCAAAGGTGTGTCTTGATCCCCAGAAGTGATTTAAAGTTCTGGGGTCTGGCCCCAAATATTTATACTGCAAAATCCTTTGTCCTCTCAAGGCAGAGGGTGCCTGTGGGGTACAAATAGTATAGACAAACTAACAAGGTCTGAAAACAAATTTTATAGGGCCCTTATGTCACTCCCCTAGAGCACCCCAATGATACCACTTATCCTCGACCTAGGTTGTCGCCCCATTAGCGATCTGGCAAAACTGCGGCCGTTGCTCTTATGGGCCCGGCTGTGGCGAGTACCGGAATTGGCCAAATACGCTAAAGGGCTATCCGAAGTCATGTCACTGCCTGGATGGCACAAAATAAAGTGGTTAAAGGACTTAAAAGCCTTGCTCGGCAATCTGGGTCTAAGTGAGGCATGGGATGGCAGGTCTTCTCCCCCGAAAACAACTCTAAAGAGCCTGTACTGGAATTGGGTTGCGTTTCAAACCAGTATTAACCATGATCTGGGCAGGCTTGCGGATAATTTTCTGAAGTTTAAGGATCTACCGATCCGCGAACTTTATCTGGACATCATCTCCAAACCATTTGATAGGGCCCTCTACTTTAGATTCAGGGTCGGGGCTCTCCCTGTGCGAGCCCTCACAGCTCGCTGGAAACCCCCGGCTCAGACAACAGTACAACTGCTGCTGTGCCAACACGCTTCTCCTCGTTGCTTTGCGCTTCCTGCTCCCAGCGACATGCAGTCTTCTCAGAGGACCCAAACAACAGTAGGCACCTCTCTGCAGGTAGAATTCTCAGCAAAGGAATTCAGGGGAGCAGGTGATAAAGTCTTGTATCCCTGAGACTTCTGGCAGGAGGCAAGCACACTTCAAGCCCTTGGAGATTCTTCATCAAGATGATGAAAAGTTCACAAAAGTTATCTTCCCCTTTCCTTGGCAAATAAAGTAACCACTGCAGGCCAACCCCAGAAATAGCAAACAGCACAGGGGCAGTCTCCTCCTTCAGCTTCCTTGGTCCTTCTCCTTGGCAAAGGTGTGTCTTGATCCCCAGAAGTGATTTAAAGTTCTGGGGTCTGGCCCCAAATATTTATACTGCAAAATCCTTTGTCCTCTCAAGGCAGAGGGTGCCTGTGCATAGCCAAAACCAGTTATGTGCACCTTCCTGGCAGGAGGTGGAGACAACATTGTTGAAATCAGACCTGGCCCAGGTAGCTGAAACAAAATCCCCCCCCCCCACTCTATTCTATGAGGGCCCAGGTCAGTGAAAGGAAATCTCCACCACCACTCTCTATTCGATGCAGGTCCTATTCAGCCCAGCCTGACCCATCAGACTGCTGGATCAAAGCCCTCTCCAGCCCCCTGTTACTCACAAACCAGACATGGAATACACAAGTCTAGCAGGGTCATGCTGGATGGTTAGGCAAGAAAATACCTACTTTCTGGTAATGAGAGATTTTAACTGCATTATGAATTATGATATTGGCACTACTAGACGGGGGGCATTTAAGAGGATGTCTAAAACACGGGCCGCAATTAGGGAAATTGGAAAATTACATGACATAAAAGACGATTGGCGGATATTACACCCTGATATTGCTGGCTACACCTTCTATTCAGCTGCGCATAAATTGTGCTCTCGCATAGATATGGCCTGGGTGTCTGATAGAATTTTGGAGATAAGCCATATGGAGATTTGCACACGGTTACTTCTGACCATAACCCCATCCTTCTCTCTTTTAAAATTAAGATCAGGAAGCAGTGCTCCCGTCCTTTTTCATTCCCTAGGCATCTTTTGTTAAATGAGGATTTTATATTAAAACTTAAGTTACATTTAAAAGAATTTCTTGAAATTAACATTGGCTCAGCCTCACATACTGCGGTTTGGGACTCTTGTAAAGCCAGTATTATGGGCTTCGCTCAACAGTATATATTCAGACAAAATCATGAATGTGAAAAAAGGACAGATGAAATTATTGCTAGAATACTCTCAGCAGAAAGACAGATGGCTGAAGTACTCCTGCAGGGCTCAACTGAAACAGAGGAACTGGGCTATATCTTACTTGATCTTACATCTTTTCTAAAAAACACATTGAGGGAAAAAAGCCTCATCAAAATGAATAAATACCATTAATCTCAGTATGAGAGCGGGGAAAAAATAGGAAAAATACTAGCTTATAAGGTTGCAGATGATTGAGCCAAACCTCTAGTCAAATCTGTTAACCCCTTGACCGCGGCGAGTGCGAGTGATTTAAGATGTGGGCGTGCTTCGGACGGCCCCCGGCCGTCCTCCGCACACGCCCACCGTGACGTCGGACGGCCGCCGGCCGTTCGACGCATGGAAGGGGTTAAAGGGCCTAATAATGTAACATATAATAACTCTCAGCAAATACTCAAACAATTTGCTAATTTCTGCAAGGATCTATATGCCCCTGAAAGTAGACCGATATTAGTTGATATTTATTCATATCTAGAAACTAACTCGGTGAGCTGTATCGAGGATGAACAAGGTAACACATTGAACAATGATGTTACATTGGCTGAAATTAGACTGGCAGTTTTTGCACTAACATCAGGCAAAGCGTGTGGGGAAGATTCAATTCCTCTTGAGCTGTATAAAAAATGTATTGAGGAATTAGCCCCATTATTTAGTATGGTAGTTAAAAATATTGGACTGGGAGGAAAAGCCCCTGAATCATGGAATCTCACACAGATTATATTCTTCCATTAAAAAGGATAAATTAGCTGATGAATGTGGTCATATAGACCTATTTCTCTTATAAATACTGACACGAAAATATTCACTAAAATATTGGCAAATCGCCTCGCTCCGATAATAGCTGGATTGGTGTCCCGACAGCAACACAGGTTTATCCCGGGCAGGGATACCACAATACGGCCTTTATAGCATTTGATGCTGCTAGGGTCAAGTCAACCCCACTCGGTATAATACTATTAGATGCTGAGAAAGCATTCGACCGAGTGGGGTGGGACTACCTCTGAGCTGTATTGAAAACATTTGGGATTAAAGGGCAGTATTTACAGTGGATACAGGCCCTGTATGATAATTCTTGTGCCAAAGTCTGTTATGCAGGGATGTAATCGATGTCATTTTCCATATCTTGGAGTACCCGTCAAGGGTGCCCTCTGTCACCTTTATTATTTGCCTTATCTATGGAACCTTTTTTAGTGGCATTACAAACTCAGCCATCCATAATACCATTTGATTCAGGTTCGAATGCTCTTAGAATAATGGTATATGCAGACAACATCGCGGTCTATTCAGTCGATGTAGTAGAAGCAATGAAAGGGATTATAATGGAGGCTGAGAGATTTGGGGCTGTTTCTGGCTACCAACTGAACACAAATAAGACTAAAGTAGTAATGAACTACAAAACACGGACTTTGATACAAGGAGTATGCAAGGCCGCTACTTAACTGTTGATTAAAGTTTCAGCTAACTTAGAAGAAATAGCTATATAAAATTACGAATCATTACTAAAAGGGATAACTATTTCATTAAAAAAATGGCACAAGGTTCCTCTTAGTATAATCGGGTGAATACATTTAATTAAAATGAAGATAATCCCTAAATTCCTTTATTTATTCTGGTCTATTCCTTTACGTATTAATAGCACCTTTTTTAAACATTTAGAGGGTGTATTAAGTAGCTTCATTTGGAGCTATAAAAAAGAAGCGCGTCATGCAATTGAGACATTGAAACGTTCATTTAGTCAAGGGGGCCTTGACTTCCCAGATTTTAAAGGGTATTACTGGTCGGCTTTTTTAGGACGCATCCGCAGTTTATTAAACCCTGGCAATAACCCTTTATTTTGTTATATATTTATGTTAGGAGCAGAGTCTAAAATGTTTTTTTACCGCATTAATGACCAAAACTATTTTAAGCGGGTCAAATTTAAGACCGCACTGGACATAGCATTTATCTGGAGGGCTATTATCAATAAATATAAAATACCGATGTATCATCCCACACTTCCCTTATGGGATGATCCAGCTCTCCCAGGTATTTTTCAGGAGGGGTGTGGGAGACAGTGGTTTAATCTGGGCATTAAAAATGTAGGGGATTTATATGATTCCACCGGGTTTTCAACGTTTGACAGAATGAAACTTCTTTATAGTGTTAGAGAGAGCATGCAGTTAAAATATTATCAAATCTGAAATTATTTCATACGCAGCATGAAACTCGTTAAACTATCAGATTCTGACATATGGGACTGTATATATGTAGCTAAAGATAGATCATTGATCAGTGTCGTATATAAAGGTTTTAACTCACATATGTTATGTTATGTTATGTTATGTGATTTTTATTTGGCGCACAGATGCTCCAGCTAAGGAGCGTCCTGGCGCCCGACAAGGCAGCTACACAACACAACTAAACTAAACTAAACCATAAAAGCACAAGCATACAACTAAGGAAATAAAAACGTTTTCACAGCGCGACGAAAGGAAAGCAAATCGCTCATAGCGCGAATTGCCGGGGGTAAGGAGTTCCACAGAGCAGCTGCACGCACTTGAAATGAGCGTCCACCAGCCCTACTTCGCTTGAAGCGCGGCACAACGGCCAATTCGAGGTCTGCCGACCTTAAGGGTCGGGCTGGGATGTAATTGGCCAGGAGGGTCGTAAGGATCATTGCCGGGGACCCCTTCAAGATTTTATAGGCGACGCAGAGGACCTTAAACTGGATCCGCTGGGCCACCGGGAGCCAATGCAGCGCCCGTATGGTACTGGAGGTAGGACAGAATCTTGGAAGGCCTACTACCGCTCTCGCTGCGGCGTTCTGGATCCTCTGTAGGCGCCCGATTTCTGCCACATTCAGACCGGCCAGCAAGGAACTCGCATAATCCAGCCTAGAGATGACAGTACCTTGGATCATGAGTTGCCTGGTGGGGGCATCGAAGAACTTTAGCACAGGACGAAGCCCACGCAGGATGCCGAAGCAGCATGCAGCCGTGCGTTTAGTGTGGCAAGCAAACGTAAGGGAAGGGTCCAGCCAGACCCCGAGGTTCTTAAGCTCGGCGACTGGGATGGGAGCAGGACCCAACTCCCCCGGCCACCATCTCTCTCCCCACAGTTCCGGCTGTCTGCCAAATACCATGACCTCGGTCTTACTAGCGTTTAGCTGAAGACGATTGGACGTCATCCAGCTAGCGACCGCCCTCAGTCCTTGTTGAAACCTGGAGGCGTCGACTTCGGCGTCCCCGCTGATCGTGACCGCTAGCTGGGTGTCATCGGCATATGACACCATGGTCATACCCCATTGTTTGACAACCTCAGCTAGCGGCCTAACGTAAAGATTAAACAGCGTAGGACTCAGCGAGGAGCCTTGGGGGACGCCCAGGTTCAACAGATGGAATTTGGACTGGTAAGGCAGGACGGTCACGCTAAAGGCCCGGTTGGTTAAGAACGACCGGAACCACTCAAGAGCAGTGCCGGTAACACCAGCCTCCTCAAGACGCAGCAGAAGGATAGGGTGCGAGACGGTGTCAAAGAAGATAAAGAAGATGATTGTGGAAGATTAGCTGCACGGTTGGAGTCAGAAAATGGGGTTTACTATTAATGTTAACACTATCTCAACTGCACTCAGTAATATCTGTAAGTCAGTACATTCTTTTAGCTTGAGGCTACAATCATATAGAACTATTTGTCTACTGTATTCACCCCTGAACGGATAGCAAAATGGTCACTAGGTAATTCTATTAGTGACAGGACTAAATGCCCAAAATGCGATCTATACGCAGCTGACTTGCTACACATGTTTTTTCAATGTCCATCATTAACAAAGTTCTGGCGAGGAATCAAAACAACTATGGGCCAGATGTAGGTCGGTCGGTAATGGCTGAAAATCGGTATTTTCGGCCGTTACCGACCGGTATATGGGTGACAGGTATGTAGGGGGCATTATTTTAACAAATCGGTAAAATTACAGATTCGGTAATTTTATCGATTCGGTAAAATAAAAAATCGGTAAATTTACCGATTCTGAGGCACCGAGATGTAGGTGGGACTCTTCAGAGTCCCAGAGGTCTTACAGAATCGGTATTTTACCATCAAATCCAATTTGATGGTAAAATACCGATTCCGGTGTGCATGCACATGTGTGCATGCACACCTATGCCATGTGACAGGCAGACCTGCCCTTAGGGCAGGTCTGCCTGCCACATGGCACCGAGCCTGTTTTGGGGGTGCCAGAGGGTGTCAAAGTGACACCCCCTGCACCCTTGTGCAAATCGGTATTTACCGATTCGGTAAATACCGAATCGGTAATGCCCATTCATTCCTATGGGCTTCAAAGCCCATAGGAATGTATGGGCATTACCGATTCGGTATTTACCGAATCGGTAAATACCAAATTCTTCAGATTCGGTATTCCAGCACATCTGGAATACCTACATATCCACCCCTTAGATTTACCGATTTTTAATTACCGAATCGGTAAAATTCGGTAATTAAAAATCGGTAAATCTATTTTACCTACATCTGGGCCATATGTCTCATAAGCTTGGAAAATCTATCTCATTTTCAATATCAGATGTGTTATTGGGTTTACAGACAGGTGACTCTAGTCAGAGAGACCTTATGAGTATTCTACTGGCTTGTACTAGGCTATCTATAGCTCGGGCTTGGATTGCACGGTGGGATGGTATGGTGGGGTATTGTCAAAGAAATATATAACATGTAATTAGCACTAGCTAAATCTGGAGGGAGCAGTTCACTGCATAAAATCGAAAAAATCTGGGGAGAACTTGTGCAAATGTAGAGATAAAATCTCACTGTCTTATATACTTTTATGAAGTCCTCCTGAATCCACTCTCTAATTTTTGGCATCTGATTTCTGACTTTTGATGGTAAATTGTATTTATATCTGCCCTTCTTTTTTTTTCTACTTTTTTTTCTACGTTCCTACTCCTTTAAGTCTCTACTTTGAATAATATGGATAGTATGGATAGTATGGAATTATGGAGTTATGAAACCATTTTCTTTTTCTTTGTGATTTGTATATTGTTGCTTTGCTATTATGACCTCATGTTATCAATAAAAAAGATTTAAAAAATATTAAACATTTCTAAAAGTGATATTTTCAAACACAGAATGTAAAATTCATAGTATACTAAACTTGAATTTCTACCTAGTTACTTGGGTCAGTTAGGATTATAAAATGTTATAATCAAATTGCCCATTCTGGCTTATGGGGACTGGTAGCCTTGCAATAGTGAAAAACAAAACTGGCTGTAATTCACTATCAGGACATGCCACACACATCAATGCATGTCCTACCTTTTACATACAATGTACCCTGTCCATGGAGATACCTTGGGCCTACCTGTAGAAAAGGGAAGGTTTTAGGAACTGGCAAGTGTGTGCAATTGCCAAGTCGAAATGGTAGCCCCAGGCTGCACACAGGCTCTACAATGGCAGGCGGGAGCCACATTTTACAAACTGCTTCTGTGGGTGGCACAACCAGTGCTGCAAGCCCACCAGCGATACAAAAGGGGATGATGGACGGAGCGCTTGAGCAAATCAAAAACTCACCCCCAGTCAACTGATCTGGGTTTAATCCATCACCATTCTTTAGCTCACTCAGCCACCCCAGTTCAGACATGGCCATATGCAAATCAGTCTGACCCTGTGCCTCATGGGAACAGTCCAGCCCGAACTGCCAAGCCATGTCTTCCCTGGACCGGAAACAAGCATCCTGGGACCGGTTTCGGATTCATAATCCTCATCAGCCAGGCTATCTTGAATCCAGTGGCCAAGTGAGCAAGGGACTCACGTCTGAGCATACCCTGCCACACTTAGGGGGTACAAAGCGATACAAAAGGGGATGATGGACGGAGCGCTTGAGCAAATCAAACACTCACCCCTAGTCAACTGATCTGGGTTTAATCCATCACCATTCTTTAGCTCACTCAGCCACCCCAGTTCAGACATGGCCATTTGCAAATCAGTCTGACCCTGTGTCTCATGGGAACAGTCCAGCCCGAACTGCCAAGCCATGTCTTCCCTGGACCGGAAACAAGCATCCTGGGACCGGTTTCGGATTCATAATCCTCATCAGCCAGGCTATCTTGAATCCAATGGCCAAGTGAGCAAGGGACTCACGTCTGAGCATACCCTGCCACACTTAGGGCGAACAAAGCGATACAAAAGGGGATGATGGACGGAGCGCTTGAGCAAATCAAACACTCACCCCCAGTCAACTGATCTGGGTTTAATCCATCACCATTCTTTAGCTCACTCAGCCCCCCCAGTTCAGCAATGGCCATATGCAAATCAGTATGACCCTGTGCCTCATGGGAACAGTCCAGCCCGAACTGCCAAGTCATGTCTTCCCTAGACCGGAAACAAGCATCCTGGGACCGGTTTCGGATTCATAATCCTCATCAGCCAGGCTATCTTGAATCCAGTGGCCAAGTGAGCAAGGGACCCACATCTGAGCATACCCTGCCACACTTAGGGCGAACACAGCGATACAAAAGGGGATGATGGACGGAGCACTTAAGCAAATCAAACACTCACCCACAGTCAACTGATCTGGGTTTAATCCATCACCATTCTTTAGCTCTCTCAGCCACCCCAGTTCCGACATGGCCATATGCAAATCAGTCTGACCCTGTGCCTCATGGGAACAGTCCAGCTCAAACTGCCAAGCCATGTCTTCTTTGGACCGGAAACAAGCATCCTGGGACCGGTTTCGGATTCATAATCCTCATCAGCCAGGCTATCTTGATTCCAGTGGCCAAGTGAGCAAGGGACTAACGTCTGAGCATACCCTGCCACACTTAGGGCGAACAAAGCGATACAAAAGGGGATGATGGACGGAGGGCTTGAGCAAATCAAACACTCACCCCCAGTCAACTGATCTGGGTTTAATCCATCACAATTCTTTAGCTCACTCAGCCACCCCAGTTCAACATGGCCATATGCAAATCAGTCTGACCCTGTGCCTCATGGGAACAGTCCAGCCCGAACTGCCAAGCCATGTCTTCCCTGGACCAGAAACAAGCATCCTGGGACCGGTTTCGGATTCATAATCCTCATCAGCCAGGCTATCTTGAATCCAGTGGCCAAGTGAGCAAGGGACTCACGTCTGAGCATACCCTGCCACACTTAGGGCGAACAAAGCAATACAAAAGGGGATGATGGACGGAGCGCTTGAGCAAATCAAACACTCACCCCCAGTTAACTGATCTGGGTTTAATCCATCACCATTCTTTAGCTCACTCAGCCACCCCAGTTCAGACATGGCCATATGCAAATCAGTCTGACCCTGTGCCTCATGGGAACAGTCCAGCCCGAACTGCCAAGTCATGTCTTCCCTGGACCGGAAACAAGCATCCTGGGACCGGTTTCGGATTCATAATCCTCATCAGCCAGGCTATCTTGAATCCAGTGGCCAAGTGAGCAAGGGACCCACATCTGAGCATACCCTGCCACACTTAGGGCGAACACAGCGATACAAAAGGGGATGATGGACGGAGCACTTAAGCAAATCAAACACTCACCCACAGTCAACTGATCTGGGTTTAATCCATCACCATTCTTTAGCTCTCTCAGCCACACCAGTTCCGACATGGCCATATGCAAATCAGTCTGACCCTGTGCCTCATGGGAACAGTCCAGCTCAAACTGCCAAGCCATGTCTTCATTTGACCGGAAACAAGCATCCTGGGACCGGTTTCGGATTCATAATCCTCATCAGCCAGGCTATCTTGATTCCAGTGGCCAAGTGAGCAAGGGACTAACGTCTGAGCATACCCTGCCACACTTAGGGCGAACAAAGCGATACAAAAGGGGATGATGGACGGAGGGCTTGAGCAAATCAAACACTCACCCCCAGTCAACTGATCTGGGTTTCATCCATCACAATTCTTTAGCTCACTCAGCCACCCCAGTTCAACATGGCCATATGCAAATCAGTCTGACCCTGTGCCTCATGGGAACAGTCCAGCCCGAACTGCCAAGCCATGTCTTCCCTGGACCAGAAACAAGCATCCTGGGACCGGTTTCAGATTCATAATCCTCATCAGCCAGGCTATCTTGAATCCAGTGGCCAAGTGAGCAAGGGACTCACGTCTGAGCATACCCTGCCACACTTAGGGCGAACAAAGCAATACAAAAGGGGATGATGGACGGAGCGCTTGAGCAAATCAAACACTCACCCCCAGTTAACTGATCTGGGTTTAATCCATCACCATTCTTTAGCTCACTCAGCCACCCCAGTTCAGACATGGCCATATGCAAATCAGTCAGACCCTGTGCCTCATGGGAACAGTCCAGCCCGAACTGCCAAGTCATGTCTTCCCTGGACCGGAAACAAGCATCCTGGGACCGGTTTCGGATTCATAATCCTCATCAGCCAGGCTATCTTGAATCCAGTGGCCAAGTGAGCAAGGGACCCACATCTGAGCATACCCTGCCACACTTAGGGCGAACAAAGCGATACAAAAGGGGATGATGGACGGAGCACTTAAGCAAATCAAACACTCACCCCCAGTTAACTGATCTGGGTTTAATCCATCACCATTCTTTAGCTCACTCAGCCACCCCAGTTCAGACATGGCCATATGCAAATCAGTCTGACCCTGTGCCTCATGGGAACAGTCAGCCCGCTCTATGATCATGAGAAATGCACTGAAATACTGAACAACAGTTTATTACATAGTCCTGAGTTGGTCATTAAAGTTTGCCATTTCTTAAATTGTGTCATAACCCCTCAAATTTAAAAATCTGTTCTCTCTCTTTAACACCATTACTCCCAAATACACTCTTAGCTCAGTGTACGAAGCAACCAAGTAGTACCAGTAGGTCCAAAGTTCACATCACATTCTAGAAGGACATGCTACTTCCAAATGAGATATAGCAGGTGTACTTTACTCCACAGATTCAAAAGCATTCCCATGTCTATATTACATTTCTTTTTTTAAACGACAGCCAATAATAAGACCTCTTGCTAAGGCATCCAACACACTACCTATTGTATACACTTTCATGCTGACAGCATCCAATGAAATATATCTGATTCCCTGGCCAAGCTGTCCTCGCGAGTAAAATCTGGCTCCCCGAAGGACTGCTGTCCCCCGTCCGTGCTTCGTGACATCTGTCACTCCCTTCCCCATTGTATCCTCCCCCTACTTAACTCTTCCCTCAGTACTGGCATAGTCCCCAGGTCATTCAAGGAGGCCGTATTGGTGCCCCTGCTAAAGAAACCTGGCGCGGACCCAGCGGTATTTGTAAACTATCGGCCCATCTCCCTTTTGCCTTTTCTGTCTAAGGTTTTGGAGGCACATGTTACTACTTGCCTATCACACTTCATCGAGGAGTCCAACTTCCTGGCTTTCAACCAGGCCGGCTTCCGACCAGCCCATTCCACCGAGGCTGTGATCCTCGCCGTATTGGACAACCTTAGAAGTAAGGCGGATAGAGGACTACCCCAAGCATTAGTCCTTCTTGACTTATCGGCGGCATTCGACACGGTGGACCATAACATCTTACTCCACCGTGTCGAGTCCGCCGGAGTCCGTGGGCCTGCTTTGTCCTGGGTTAAGTCCTTCTTAGAGGGGAGATCTCAGGCAGTCAGGCTGGGCCCGTTCAGCGCCACCAGTGCTGCGTCATCTTGCGGGGTCCCCCAGGGCTCCTCCCTGTCCCCCCTCCTCTTCAATTTATATCTTCTACCCCTCCTTCACTCTCTAAGCAGGTGGGACGCTACCGTGTTCAATTACGCGGACGACCTGCAGATTATCTTTCCCCTCACCTCCCCTGACGCTGTGTCCAACTTCCAATCGGCTATGACACACATTCAGCACTGGATGTGCCAAAACCAACTAAAGCTCAATCCGGGCAAGACTGAGCTCCTCCTTCCCGGGAGTAGTGCCACCTATTGGGGCCCTCAGTTCTGGCCCAGTGAGCTTGGTACTCCTCCCTCTCCCGCTGACCGTGTGAAGAGCCTTGGGGTCATTATTGACTCCGGCCTCACTCTTAAGGCCCAGGTGAGTGCAGTAACATCTTCCTGTATGTTCCAGCTATACAGGATTCGGAAGGTCGCCCACTTCCTAACCCCTGAAGCACTGCTACAAGTCATCATAGCCTTGGTGATGTCCCGCCTAGACTTTTCAAACTCGATCTATCACGGCCTCCCCAACTCCTTGTTATCTAGGTTGCAACTCATCCAGAACCAGGCTGCCAGACTCGCGCTCAATCTCTCCAGATGGCAGTCGGCCCGACCTTTACTGTATCAACTTCACTGGCTCCCAGTCAGTGAAAGAATAGTTTTCAAGGTCCAATGCCTGGTCTTTAAAGCACTTACTGGTCCATCTCCTGCTTTCCTCACGTCCCTGATCACTCCTTATTGTCCCTCCCGTGCCCTCAGGTCCACTAATCTTCACCTCTTAGTTGTCCCCCGCGTCAAACTCACCAGATCCGGTGGCCGCGCTTTTTCTTATTTGGCCCCAAAGCTATGGAACTCTCTTCCTCTCCCCCTCAAGACCTCTGGTTCCCTTCTTGCCTTTAGGAAATCTTTAAAAACCCTGCTCTTTTCCCATTGTCATTAAATTCCTCTGTTATAGTTTTAGGATCCTTGGAGCGCCAGGAAACTCACGGTGACAGTGCGCTTAATAAATATCATATAACATAACATAACATAACATCTTAAACAAAAACTGCTTTTCATTTGGAAAGCTACCTCATTCCGCTCCAGCCTTCTCCTGACTGCTAGTGCTCTTTATCTTCAAAATGCTTAGTGTGTGGATCGTGGGCCACAGCTATGTCTATTGGGCTAAAGAGATGCACAAAAGAGAGGTATTGACAGGGACTTGGGTTTGCCAAACATGGAAATTACTTGGCTTGGCTAGAGAGGTTTAATGTTAATGTTAATGTTAATGAGATTTAACAAAGTTTAAGTTTAAGTTTCATCAGTGCTGGCTATGGTTAAATCCATTGAGGATTGCCGAGCTCCTCACCTCATGATTGCGCACTGTAATAATTTATTTACAAAGTTTTGGATGCCGTGAACATGACCCTAGAGAGTATCAGAGCTCTTTACCTTAAAGGGTAGGTAGAATACATGTGTAAGAATGGACACTTGCCACAAATATGAGAGTAGCATGGTAAAGCTGGTGTCTATGGTTGAACAACAATGTAGTGGTGATACAGAGCTTCAGAATATTAGGCAGGTAAATAAACAATACAACATAATGTATCTTAGGGCAGAAACTTGTTCAGTAGCATTGGTTTTACTTATTTTATGAATGAAGTGGTAGATGAAATTCGGTTGATATCTGGTGGCAGAAAGTTCCATATCTTCATGGCGATTTTTTGTGGAAAATCTGCGGTTTCAGTAGCAGTGAACTTGCTATTCATGAGGATCTGCATCCCACTGATAACTCTAGCTTCTGTGTCAGGTATATGGGGGTCTTGAAATGTAGGGATTTAAGAGCCATGCAAACAATCTTTAGCTGTATTCTTGCTTCATACAGTAGCCAGTTTAGAGTTTTTAGGGCTAGAGATATGTGAATATTTCTTTTTGTACCTGTTAACAGTCTGGCTGTAGCATTAAGGGAGGCCCTTAGCAGGGTCATATTGTATTTAGGAAGACCGTTAAGAGTGGAGATTCCATAGTCTGATCTAGTCACAACAAGAGTTTGGACCACCAGCTTAAAGTTGCCCAGTGGTATAAGGGGCTTGACTTTCCTTAGTAAAATCATCTGGTATGGAACACTTGTCAGCCTTGGCTCTGCGGTTGTTTGTGTCTGGGATTGGGCTAAATCCTCCCTTCCACCTGACTTGTGCGTAGTTTCCGGTTGCTCACCGTTCCTGTTTCCAGAGGCAGTGCAGCGAGCAGTTGCTGTGTCCCGAACGAGCACCCAAAAATGAGCACTGCTTCATGCTCCAGAGGATTGCTGGGCTCCTTCCAAAGTTCACCGCATCCCCTGACCCAACAGGGTGATGGGTGAGGGCAGGTGAGTGAGCCAACCGAGTGAGGGGGGAAGTGCCCACCTGCAGAGCGTGAGCCCAGGAACGCAGAGGCAGTCCAGCCAGGTCTGGGTGCGGCTTGCGGTCACCTGGTAAGATCCAACTCTTGCACCGGGTTTTGTTTTGCTCCACCTAGGACTGCTGCCATACTCATGCCACACAATGAATACTGCCACTGCTGTTACTGTGGTTATTACCACTAATATAGCCACTGCCTAAAATCCACGTCCTATTTCCTAATACCGTGAAATTACAACCATAGAACCTCAGATGCACATAAAAAACCCAAAATGATTGGTGATACTCTCCAGCCTCAGTCCAAACTTTGGTTCAAAATAGACTATAACAGAAACAATCAAGAGAGCCTCCTTGCAAGATTAGATGTTTTTATAGGATAAAGAGGACACAAATGAAAACTAAAAACCTCAGAATTTAACTCAACTACAGAGGAAGAGCTAAACCTGCCTAACTAAACCCTAAAAACTATTTTAAAATCTGAAATATTTAGGGTGCACAATTGTCCCTTACAAATACATCAGGGCAATTGTGAAAGTACATGGCTGAGATAACTCACCAGTTTGCCATATGGGGACCATTTAAAAGTTACAGCTAAAAAGTAATTTCAGCTGGTAAGCAGTAAAGAAAATAGTAGAAAAGAAGATCCTGACACACCGGATGAGAATGCCATAGGGATCTCCGATGATGATTATTTAATCAAAGTCAGCCCGACCCTTTTTCAACACTACTCCTCTTGAGCAATCAGATAATTCACCTGTTCTGAATCTTAAAGGAGATTCTGTTATTAGACCTAAAAACATATACCAGCAGCTGCATAGTGAACTGTGTAGTCATACTGACATTTTCAGCACTTTACTTCATACGCTACAATCCTCAACTGAGGCACTCACTATGTAACCTGATAAACTAGATTTTCAGATCAGACTTAATTTATGTCATAGCTTCTCACATTGCAGGAAGAAAAACCAAGCTGGAAAAATTGACTAACGTAATAACAAGAGTTCAATCAGTTTACTCGCCATTACAAGAAACTTGCACAGATGATCCCATAATTGATCAATTAAGTTCCCTTCCCAGAATATTAGAACAAATTTAAAAAGGGGGAATCAGGCCAATAGTTTGTTTGGTAAGCTAGATAATTTGTTAAACAACTATATAGAGCAACAAGGGCATCCCTCAATACCCGTGCAGGGAAAAGAACTTGTAAAAGACCCCCAAAGTAACCCTGACAAAAAAGGGGTTACTGAGCAATCATCAGTTGAAAAACCTACATTGGCTCATCCGGATGTATGACGTTACAACGCATACTTTTACAACGCCTACCTTTACATCGCAAGTTTTACAACGCATACCATTACAACGCATAATGCTTTTGGGCTCTGGATAGTGAATAGTTTAATATACTATTCCAACTCCAGTCCCCGTGGATAGTAGGGAAGGTGTTGGATAGTACATTAAACCTATTCCCTATCCTAGAGCGCCCCCCAGCGCTATGCGTTGTAATGGTTTGCGTTGTAAAAGTTGCGTTGTAAAGGCTGTATACCGGCTCATCCTATAGCTCACGTACATGAAAAGACAATAAAAAGCCGGGGGAAAATAGCAAGAAATAAAAAAATACAACAATAAAAATTGTCGACATCAAAAAAATATATCACATTTGAATTAGCACTGAATAGTAACCGCAAATACGGGTCATCAAAGGATTCAGAGAAAACCAATATGGAGCTAAACATACTCGAAGACTCCGACAATAAACAACACTGTGACAAGTGCCTCAGAAACCCAAGAGTGTCAGTATATCGCAAGGGCAAGAGCGAAGGGCCACTTCATTGCAGTAAAGTGGGTGTCTCAGTGCACAGGATGAGGGCGTGCCGACTCCCCAGGATTTCCCCTTCCTCAGGCTCACTCCACAATGCAGCCAGCAGGCAAAAGCCTCAGAGGCTATGGACCCCTACTGCTTATCTGCAGAGGGTGTGAGCAGGATGAGAGACGAGCGCATCCACCAATAGTTGGCACTCATCCTCTCTCATGGAATCGTCAAGCTGTGACCATTCGGGCAGGGCATAGTCGGAACAAGGGCATAATCATATAGCCAGATATAGATGAGAGGTGAGCACATTTAGGACTCAATGTCGCTCGAAAGCTCTTCTGTGGATGCAATACTGCATCCATTCGGGCAGGGTGGGCGGGGGTAGACAAAGGCATCAGTGTTCAGTGCACCCAACTGTGTGAATGGGAAATAGTTACAGCGGAGCCCTGAAGTTCACAGTAAGCAGACTCGCCAGAGTTCACCAGCAATCCCGCTTCCATCCGGCAAAGGACTTGTGGCAGGTCAGCGGGAGTGTCCATGGTGCAACAGCCAACCCTAATCGAGGGGATCTCAACTTTGCTAACTCAAGGCAGAGGCTGACCCAAGATGATCTCCTGACTACTTCCCGCCTGACGAGACATGCAGCCACATCGATTCTCCAGGAGATAACGCGTCAGTCGTACCCGACTGTGCGAGCAAGTTATCCGTCACTCCTTTGACTCTTGCCCTCCACTTCCAACATCGTGATTTGACCCTAATCACCGGATCTACCGCCCAGAACACAAGCGCCGCTCTCAGCCCTGATGATTCACAGGCACTGCCCTGTTGATGAAACACGTGTCGGCTGGCGTTCTGTAAATATTCAAAAGAAAGAAGACGCATATAAAGTTCAATATATTGTCTTCAACATACAAACCGGTGTCCATTGTTTTTGTCTCAACCGACCTTATTACTTATAAGTTGTATATACCTTACATGTGCCCAGTACCTGCTGTATATTTTGTGTGGCGTTCTGGTTCCTTTTGCCAGACCGCCTCTGAGAGGATTCAGGGTTTCCCTCTTTACAGGTAGCACCGTCCTACACCTGTTCTTTGTGTCCATCACCACACACTCTAACTGCACTGTGTGAGCGCCCTTACTGTGCAATCCAAACCCTTAATAGAATTTCCTGACCCAAGATGACGGAGGGGGAAGTAGCCACTCACTGGGTTACCCGATCCTGCAGCCCGGTATCCATTCATTGCCCAGCTCGTCTCTCTCTCAGGCCAGGGTGGCCAACTGTCGTCATGTTTGCAGTGGTGAATCCAGCATGGGGAGTACCTTGGAATTAAGACAACAGCCAAATCATCAGGCAAGAAGTTGTTGTGGGTGACTGTGTTCTCAGAAATGTCTGCATTTGCCAGATAGTTGTGTCTGACCTAAATGTCAGGGGCAAGCAAGGGATATGTACTGGTGGGTAATCCCAAACCCCAGGAGCAATAACCAGGAGCTCCTACGCCATGGCCATCTTGAAAAAGCTACATGTAGTGGCAGTGGCCTAGTCACATTGACTGGGGTAGGGCTGGAAATCCTAATGAAAGATACCTCCGCAGAACTGATGTCGCTTTACCATCACAAAATTCTGTCCACAGATTGACAAAGCCGGATAACATATTAATATAACTGTTTCTGCATTCCTTAGAGACCATAAATGGTCTGTATCTGTAATATCAATCTGTGGTTTGACATGCATGGAATTTATACAAATGATGGAGGGCACTTTACAGATGTAGGAAACAGGGTGTTTCTAAGTATCATGAAACATTGCATCTAGTCTTATATGTAGCTCTGATATACACACAATCAACACAAAGGCTCTTGTCAGGGCCACCCTAGCACCCAAAATATTGTTAATGTTCTTTGTAGAGATCCTTTTTTTTTACGACGATGTTGCGAAACTACAAAACAAAGGCGGACATTCAACCACCACCAGGACATCCGAAAACATTAGGCACCCACCAACTCCCCACACATGGCCTTTGGCTGTGCTTAGCAGGGAGGCAGATGCAGAGGGCCTAGTGTGTGGCTAGGCCCTGTGGCCCAACCCCCATATGTAGGCAACCTAGAAGTGGGGCATGCAGCCCCCCTCCAAGCCAATTACAGCCCTGGGGACTCGATCCCCAGGGCCCAGACAATTACTGAAACGAGAGGGGTATGCCATGGTATCTCCCTCGCCAGGCCAGCCTAGGGATGTGCCAAAACCTTACACCTCCTGAGGGGCAGCATAACGAGGAGAAATACCTATATTTCTCCTTGCTTATTCTTCTTTCTATGTGTGCAGGCAAAGAGAAAGAACCCATAGATGTGGGGGTAAGCCAGAGAGCCACCCCCACACAAAGGCTGACACCAACTATCCATTTTGAGCCTCCTGAGCCACTCTTCAGAACACTCCTCGAGCTTTGGAGTTAGAGAATAAGTACTGACCAGCTGCAAAGGACTACCTAGCAACTCAAAGGACTGCTTTGCTGTCTGAGAAAAAGACTGGACCTGCCTACCTTCATCCTGGACCAAGCAGAATGACTTCAATGGTCAGTTGGCTAGCATCTTGTGAGAACTACAGTGATACAACAAGCTTACAGAGGCCTGTCAGCAATTGCAGCAACTGAACCTGCAACTGAACCTGTCCGAGCCATTCTAGCCTCTGCTGGAGTAAGTCCTGATCACCAAGAGGAGCCTCATCAGGTCTTGGACCCTTGGCTGGCATCAGCCTGTACGGGTGAATGCAGCACACATGGGGAAGCATAGAATTTGACACATTCACAGGTTTACAAGTCATTGTAAATCTGTAAAGTTACAAAAATCAATGGGTCAGTACATGGGAACGCCAATGCACCCTCCATTGAACACCTTCCAAGTTTAATTGTAACATATCCAGCACTAGCAGCTGCCTTGAGTTACATGTATTTACAAAGCTATGCAAGACAATGCAAATCAGACCTTGTGTTGCACTGTAAAGTTTACTGAAGCATTTGTTTTGTCCTTGCATTGTCATGCAAACTTTTCATAAATATGACCCCTAGTGCCTACGTTTCCATCAGGCAGAGTATTTATAACTGATTTATGAAAGACTTGCCAGCGTTGAAAAGTTCTCTATAACCTGCCTTGCAGGTGAAAATAAGCATGTTTAAATGCCCTGCAATTATATTGTTCGTCTCTGCAATGGTATTACATTCTGTTGTTTGCGAACAAAAAAAATCATGCCCTTCTCCAAAAAAATATCTTAATAGAAGATGAGATCAAGTATCCAATATTTAGAAAAAACAATTATAAGTAATGTTCTCCACTCCTAAAAACATCCTCACAACTGTTATGTAATTATGTGCTTATTGTATTGCAATCCAAGGAAATAAATCATCACTTGACCTTTATATTAAAGGCAAATTGATCTGGGGAGTCACTGGCTTTCCCCATTGATTAACTGTCCTTAACCATTTTGCTTAGCTTCATTCTGGATCTCTGAAAGGACAGTAAAACCAAGGTAATTTTTAAAGTTAAGCAACAAAGATTAATGCTTAGGAAGTTTGATTAATCAGTGACCAGTCTTCTGACAATGGGAGCTATTTGCAAATGTAACTCACGTTTGTCAAGAAGTTAAACGTTTAAGTTTACTATTACACTTTGTAGTAACTTTATTACATTGGGAAAATCACAAAATAAATGTACTGCAAAGTCTAAATTTACACGTCCCCACTACCTGACAAACTGTGAAGTAACCACTGCCAAACAGAAGCAGTTTTAAGTCCAGCACCAGGCATGGCCAACTACTGGCACTGCAACACCCTTCCCAAGAAAATATTGTAAGGGACTTTGGGCCAGATGTAGGAGCCTAAATACCGGTCGGTAACGGCCGATTTCGGCCGTTACCGACTGGTATTTAAGAATTGGCATGTAGTGGCACAATTTTACAGAATCGGTAAATTTACCAATTCTGTAAAATACCGAATCTGTATTTTTACCGATTCGGTAAATCCCAGATGTAGGTGGGACTCTTCTGAGTCCCAAAGGCCCTACAAATTCGGTATTTTAACACACAATCCAATTGGGTGTTAAAATACCGAATTCAGGTGTGCATGCACATGTGTGCATGCACACCTAGCCATGTGACAGACAGACATGCCCTTAGGGCATGTGTGTGTGCCACATGGCGCACATGCCTATTTTTGGGGTGCCAGAGGATGTCAAAGTGACACCCCTGCACCCTTGCAAAATTCGGTATTTACCGAATCGGTATTTCCCATTGATTCCTATGGGCTTCACAGCCCATAGGAATCAATAGGGAATACCGATTCGGTATTTACCGAATCGGTAAATACCGAATTCTAACGATTCGGTATTTCAACATCTGGAAATACCTACATCTCCCCCCTTCATATTTACCGACTCTTAAATACCGAATCGGTAAAATTTGGTATTTAAGAGTGGGTAAATAGGAATTACCTACATCTGGCCCTTTGTTTCAAATCACAAAAGGAGCTGATGTTAAATGTACATACATTATTTAAAATAGTTTGAAATATGAATAAATACAATTTAATGCTGAAAATATTTAATTTAACATGTTGCAATAACATTTCTTGAAATAAAAAAATAAAATATCTTTATTTAATTGAAGTATAATGAATTGGATTCAATTATTTCTCTTATCACTTTTAATAATTATTATCATATAATCAAAATATATATGTTTTACTTTAGGGGTGCATTTTATGAATGTAATTTTTTTTTCATATGAATTCATTATATTTACTTTAATTTAATTTTCTATTCAGAAATAAGAGGCATTGTTTTCTTTTTTTCAACATTTAAAATAAATATGAAAAATTATGTTTAACATAAAGATGTTTACAAATTTTTTCCAAGGTTAAAAATGTTTTTACATTTTCCCTTTGCTTTAGCATACAGAGATCTTCACTACTAGGCATGGTCAAGTATAGAAAACTTTACTCTTTACTTTGCCATATGGAGATCTCTGTCCCAACTTAAAAGTCTCCCTAAAGGGAAAACTCAAAAAGTTTATTAAACTTGAAAACCTGTATAAAACTATTCTAATGTTAAATATTTATGTAAATGAATTGTAAACAGTTATTTTAATTGTATTTTTATCGCTTAGCTTTTCCTTGCTTTTTGACCTCCTTAGGCTGAACTCTCATATTTTTTTTGAAGATGGTCCTATACTGCACTACCCGCTGCTTTGTCCAGTGTCTTGCCTACTGTTTATTAGTGCTCCACTGCTCTTGCATTCTTGTGATGTGCTTTGGCAGTTTTATTAGGAGACACGTGCTGACTCCTCTATAATCAATGGGCCTATTTCTAAGCTGGTTTGTGTCACTCTTGCAGCACGCAATGTGGTGCAGGGCAACGCAAACTGTGCAAGTGATATAAGAAGCCATGTAAGCCCCCTTTGCATGCCCTTGAGTGGCTCCGTACATCTGGTAATACAATGCAGTGTTGTTGAAGCCCCTTTGCATGGCCCTGAGTGGCTCCATAAATCTGGAGTAAGGCAATGCAGTGCAAATTGCTGCTTTGCCTTACCGTGCCCTGGAAAGGCATTCCACGGGTGTTGCAAGGGTGTTGCCATGCAACTCTCATGGTTATTGATGCATTCCCCTATTTACAAGAACTTGTAGACCTGGGAATACACCAACAAGATTAGCCTTCTCAGGTGAGAAGTAACAAAGAAAATATCTTTATTTCTTCTTGTTACATTCTCTTTCTATGTGTGCTGCATTTTGCAGAACACATAGAAAGAGGAATATATCTCTCAGGATTGTGTTTGTACTGTAAGGTGTTCCTCCATGCACACAAAAAAATCCTGCATGCAATGCCCCTTCCCCTGCACACTGTTGCAATGATGACCCTCAGATATTTTACAGTCCTCAATCCCGAGGTCTCTTACTTTCATTGCGATATCCTCCACAAGAAACTGAAAGGTCTACCCAAGTGCCTGCTACTACTGGTATTCCCTTGCTTTCCCGTAGCCTCAGGCAGCCTATAAACCACTTGGGTCCCCACCTCCAACATACTCATTCCCCTACGCAGCTGCAGCCCCACAACCAATGCCCTCACTGTCAGGCCTGTGCCCCTTTACCTGAAGTCTTTATGTAGTTCCACCCACTTGTAGCCCAGTAGGACACCAATATATCTGAGTCACTGGAACACCACAGAACTACACATACTCCTAATGAACAAATAACACTCCTAGCTACATCCTGGGATCTCTTGAGAACCCACAGTCTTAAAGCCCTACCCTCTGGAGCTCATCGCTTGTCCCCTGCAGTCTGACAGAACTTAAAATGTACCATGTTTTCTTAATGCCCATTAGATACACTGTTGGGACCCATGGAACTTATAGCAGCAGGCCCTTTTGCTTTTAGGTTTCATGATTCCACAAGTCAGGGCTACCAGTGGACTCAAAGCTGAATCACTAAGGGCCCACACTGGACTGGTCCATTTCTGCACCTTGTATGGCTCTTGTAACCCTCTTCTGGGCCCTGCATAGGTGTCATTGCTCTGGTGCTACCACAACCTCATACTCTCCTCCCCTCAAAAAAGTACTGTCTCACCTGGCCCGCACCTCGTCAAGGCTCTGGTCGGTGATAGCTATTATCTGCTGCAGGATGTCATGAATGCTGAGGCATGGGAGCAGCCCCGATGTTCTCCATGTCCCCGGACACTGGCTGCGCCAGGGAGGCCATACTGGACAATGAGGCATGCACCAACATCATCCAACCATCGTTCATGGCGGCCTGCACTTGCGCCTCACATGCAGTCCTGGTGCTGAGGCATGGGAGCAACCCCGACGAGCTCCATGTCCCCGGACACTGGCTGCACAAGGGAGGCCATAATGGACAGCGAGACGTGCACCAACATCTTCCGCCCATCATTCATGGCGGCCTGCCCTTGAGTCCCACGGACAGCGCGTGCACAGTGACCCATTACTCAGTGAGGTGTGCACCAACGCTATGCGCCAACATCATCAGCCCATCGTTCATGGCGGCCTGCACTTGAGCCCCATGGACGGTCCTGGTGCTGAGGCACAGGAGCAGCCCAGATGAGCTCCATGTCTCTGGACACTGGCTGCACCAGGGAGGCCATACTGGACAGCGAGGCATGCACTAACGTCATCGGCCCATCGTTCATTGCAGCCTGCTCTTGCACCCCACAGACTGCACGTGCACGTGACCCTTTACTCTGCAACTTGCCAAAAAAAATCCAAAACGCCTCTGTTTTGGATGCAGGGAATGAGCGAACGTGAATGGCACAGCGCATGCGTGAGGCCGAGACTAGACGGAGGTGGGGCTGCTGTGACGTCAAAGGCACACTGTGGCATAGTCTCAACAAACTACTCTTTTACAAAAGGAACAAGCATTTGCAATGCAATAGGACTCGCATTTACGCGAGACCTATTGCAATGGAAAACAGTTTGCGGGTGGGTCAGAAAGTACAAACAGGAGTGCAGTGGGTGCGGGGGGCCGTGATTGATAGGCCGCAGGAGGCATGGGGAGCCACAGGAAGAAAATAGTGTTTAAATTAAAGGGACCAGTAGCCATGGAAGTATACAAATGACTACATGGCCGTCATGAGGAGGAACTAACAAGCCTAAAACCAATCGGAAGGAAGCATTTAAGACCTAAGCCAATCAAAAAGATGGGCAGAGAGTGGGCGCATCTTCCAAGGAGCTTCCATGGAGCTTCCACGTCATACTGAATACCGCAGACCTTGCAAAGCGAGCAGCACATGCGCTGCAATGCTAGACTTGACCTAAAAAAGGAATGTTTTTAGTTCTTGAGGGGAATGAATGAAAACAGACAAAAAACAGAACTTTCACATGGGGTGAGAGGTGGTAAGTTAATTCTATTTAGTAGATGCTCCATGAGAAGTTTAAAGGGTAACAAAAAATAAAACAAACGATGGAACAGAGGCATGAGTGCACCTCAACTATGCACAGATGTTGGAGGAGAGGTGTGGGGGGGTCTTGGTGACAGGCGTTGGCAAATATGGGAAGGAAAGACAGGAGTGCAAGATCAGAGAAGGAGACAGGATGATATAATCATTACAAACCAGGCAACACGTTGCATTCCATGATATATAATTGTTTTCCAAGTTTCACAGGTTCATTTTAAATCACTAAGAAAGGCAAAGCGCATAATATCTGGGACGCCATACCTTTATAATAAAGTAGAAAGCACCTATTATAAAACGGAAAAAAACATGCAAATCTTCCAGGTGGTTGAAGGAGATTTCCAATAAATCGTCGGTCAGTATTAGTGGGAATGACGTTTTTACCCCATCTATAATATTGCGAAGACTGATAAAATCTGATTAGTGTCACAGTCGCCTGCCTCGTTTGTTTTTTTAAATCCCACCTTATATATCTACACACTGCCAATTAATCTTGTCAAGTGTGTATTGTAAGCCACGAAAGCAAATCACATAGGAAGAGCATCAAAGCTATGTAAGAAAAACAAATGTCCTGAGTTCAGTGTAAAAAACGTATAACTTTTGTGGGAATTGCTTCGTTAACAAATTAGCATTTAAGGAAAAATAATCTCTAAACGGCAGTAGCTTTCCCAGATAAAAGACGATGGATTAAGGGATATAGTCATCTACTGTCTGTAGAAAGAAAGCTAGAATTTTAGAGCTGTGTAAGCTTTGAAAACCCTGCCTTGGATTATGGTTGACAGGACTTTGACAGATTTGTGTTCTGCTGGTCTTCATTAAACCCAAGAGAAATAACAATCAAAGCTCCCAGTGCGGGCCGCAGAGCACAAAGCTCCGAATGTCGAAGATTTACTGACAAGTGTGTGCAGAGTTGATGTTTTCCAGGCCTCTCTTAGCTGCTCTGTTGCTCTGCCCTGCACGCAACCCTTGAATAGATACAGGGAACACTGCGATTGACGTCATGTCGTATCATTTAGGTGTTGGTGTGTGCATTGTTTTTAATGTTTGTGTTAATCATAGCTTTGCTTTGCAGAGCCTAATTGTAAAATAAAGGAAAGTCGAAGAATATTTAAAAAATATTGGACATTGTGCAAAATAGAATAGAAACCCCATATTTATAAAATATACACACACCAAGCAATGCTCCAGAACAAAAGTAACTGCAGAATAACGGAATGTGCGATAACTGGTGTAGTGCTCCGGTCTAGGATTCGTTAAAAAGAATTCAGATTCAAATCCTGTGTATACCATTCTTTACTTGAAAACATCCGGCCTGACCTCAATCACAAATGGTAAAACCCTCCTCGCTACCGACAACAGGAAGATCCTTTTGTGTTGACAGATCAGTCTCTGGCTGCGTATATCAGTAGAGACTGTCCTCTGAGCACAAACATCTCCACTTGCTCTCCACTTCATCTGAATTCAGGGCTGGGCAGTGGTGAGCTCTCGGAACACTGAGCGGAGGATTTACAAGAAAGTGCTGCAGTATGGCACCGCAAGCCCTATGGCTGCGCCACTCTGCGGCACTTTCAAAGCACAGGAAAGCGACATATTTACAATAATATGTCACATTCCTGTGCTCTCCCCTGCGCTGGCGCAGAAGCTGCCATTCGCCACACAGGCAACCTTGCACCATGGTGCAAGGATGCTTGCGTCATGGGGAGATTGTTTTTGTGCAGGAAGGGGCACCTTCATGCACAAAAACAATCACTACAGGCATTTTCCTCTTTCAATGAGTGCTGTAGAATGCAGCACGCTTTGAAAGAGGAAAAAACTAAAGAGAAATGAAAACATTTCCCCTCATTGCGATAACTAGGCCACCCTTAGGGTGGTGTAGCATTCTGGCGCATTCCCAGGTTACGATTCCTCGAAAATCTAGAAATGTGTCAGGTTCCATGGGTGTTGCGTCGAAACACCCACAGCAACACCCATAGAACACCCATATTTCAGACATAGTGTTGCGTGTAAAGGGGCCATATTTACAAGGGCAAGAAAAAGTGTGGCTTTTTCTGTCCTTGGAAATAAGGGGCAGTGAAATGCACCGCCGGTGTGTCACAAAAAGTGTCGCACTGGTGGCACAAGGGGCTTGTAAATCTGATCCTGGGTTTGAAATACCAGGATCCCCCCCTTGTGCCTCAGTGGCTCCCCACAGCAACACAGCTACACGAGGTTATTCGCAACAGCAAAGGGGACTTCAAGAGAGAGCCGTGAGGGAGGGGTAAGGTTTGAAAAACGCGACTAGATAGAAAGTGGAAGAAAGAGAGAGAGAATCGATAGAAGGAAATAGATTGCACATAGAGACAAAGGGAGTGAGCTACTTTGAGAATTTTTGCCGGAGCTGCTTTGGTTCCCCAGTCCTGTCCTGTTTGAATCACCCACACTGGGGGTAAGTTGTTGGGGAGGGGCTGGTGTGTAGGATGAGAAAAGGAGAAGGTTGAAAGTGTGCAGAGGCACATAAACATGCAGAAAAACATTATCAAAAGCACTTTAAGCTGAATCACTGGAAGCAGGTCCATGTAAGACTTAGCATGCATGACCTATAACACAGGCAGCTTAGTGTGTTCTGATAGTTGGTACCCTGGACCAAAGGCCGGCCCATCTGGTGTTTCCGCAAGGAACCCTGACTGAATATCACGTTAGAGAAGTGGGAAACGCAGGCATGACTAGCAGCTTTTCTATTGACCTATGATTACCCTACCCAATTTGCAAATATTGGCGCAGTTTAACAGAATGATATTACACAGAAGAGCAAAAGTAGAAGGAAGAAGTAAGTTAGTAGACCTTCTGAGTAACCCTTTGAAGTCGAAAAACAACATAATTAGCCTACTGATTCAGTTTAAGATTAATATGAGATACACATATTGCCCCCTTCTTTGAGACTTTAGAACACTTTCTCCAGATCAATACAAAAATCATACGAGGCACCAGGAGAAGGAGTGGGTATACATACATGCATTCTGAGGTCCTAATGCAGTCCTGGTATTTATGGTAACAGTCTAAGACCATCTGAAAGGGCTCAGATCACCAAGCTAAGTGATCCTGGACTTCCAGGGACTGAGTCACAGAGGCAAACGTACACTTCAGTGTAGGTTTACTACTTTTAGTTATTCCCAATCCACTCCCACTATATTTATGAGTGCAGAGGTCTCTGTGCCTACATATTTTGCTATCAGGGTGAGAACCTCACATACATAAGTACAGTGACTGATGGTCGTAAAACTCTTCAAGTAGTTTGTGAATACCTAAATCTTGTAAACTTACACAAAAGTGTAATTTTACTTTTGTGACTCAGGCCTTAAGAGTCCAAAGTCCCCTATATCTGATGTGATCAGTACTAGTTGATATAGCGATTTTATAGGCACAAATTAACCTCAAGATCTCGACCTTCACTATGGATGGAGCATTGGATGGAGCATTGGGCAAATCAAGACTGAAGGATTTAACAGTGAAGTAATGCTTACCAAAACAAAGACTGATCCCCAGCAAGATTTCACTAATTATTGCGTAATGGTGCATTATGATTTGCTGCGTCTTGTTACATCATAGCATGGTGAACACTACAGGAGTAACTTATTTGTATTCTCTTTAAAGTCAGGTCTAGAAAGCAGGAAATATAAAGATGAACTTGGATACTCCAGGGGACATCATGCACACATATTTTCATTAGGAAAGGATGCCTGAGCTCACAAAAGGCAAAATGCACCAACCAAAATGTCTTAAGATGTCAGAGACTGATACACAACATTTTTTAATATAATCCATAAATTTTCTCCTACCTCTATAGAAGTCCAGGTCATTACATATAGGATCAAGATAGTCCCCTTAGAAATGAAGAATTGCACAGGCATATGCTGTGGTTTTGTTTTTACATACAGGAAACGTGATTTCTCATGAGTAACAACTTTACCTGCATACCACTAATTTAGGGCTCTTTCCATCCCATTTCCGCTTGCGCGGGGAAAAAACACTGCTGCACATCGAGAAGTAGAGCTTTCTGCACTCTGCGAACTTCGCGGAGTGCGTAGTGCATAAAACTCCGCAAACGGAGTGAAGTTCACCGCCCGGGCCTACATATGATCCAATAAATGAACTCATTAATAAAGAAATCAGCTATTTTATACTGCACCCATATATGTGGCACAATACACCATTACATTTTTATTAAACTAAAATGACAACAGTTCACAACTTATAAAGAATGCATTAAACACACATATGATTCGTTCACATAAATCTCTGGTGAAAGCACTGCATTAAATACATTTTAGGAAACCACCCTACAATCTTACCTGATAGAAAATTAATATCAGCAATCCAGATGTTTCTGAAAAGAAAAAATGTTATATGTGCACACATATATGCCATAAAACACAATAGATGCACTTTCTATATCTTCGGTACACCATATTGCATCATACGAGTACTTAAGGCCAAATAGAAATACATATGTGGCCTAGCCAAATGTAAAAGGATGGGGCCAGTGATACATTTGTGAAAATATAAGTGCTGTGGCTTTTTTCAGGAGGCAGCTGCCCCAGCCCATTTCTCCTATTAGCAATGCCTATAACAGAAGCAACTCCTAAACATGAAACCCTACATGTGGGGATTGGAAGTGGCATAATGGCCAGACCTGCCAACTTTGTAGCTGGAACAAGGGGTGGTGAGGGACAGAGTCTCTGAATTAAGCAGAATACTCTCACCCAGTCAAGAGATCAGCGCTAGATCCAACACCGTTTTTTAGCTCATTGCACCATCCCAGTTTCAGAACCTGGCTGTATGCAAATTAGTCTGTCCCTGGCCCAGTGCATCATGGGAACAGGGCAGACCAGACTACAAAAGCCAATTCTTACACTGGGAAGGAAACAAGCTTCCGGGGACCGGTTTCTGGCATTACAGCCGTCTTCGGCCCGGCTTGCTTGAATCCTGATGGTGCAATGAGCAAGGGACTCATGTCTGAGTATACCCTTCCACGCTTAGGGTGGACAAAAATATTTACAACAAGGGGTGGTGAGGGACAGAGTCTCTGAATTAAGCAGAATACTCTCACCCAGTCAAGAGATCAGGGCTAGATCCAACACCGTTTTTTAGCTCATTGCACCATCCCAGTTTCAGAACCTGGCTGTATGCAAATTAGTCTGTCCCTGGCCCAGTGCATCATGGGAACAGGGCAGACCAGACTACAAAAGCCAATTCTTACACTGGGGAGGAAACAAGCTTCCGGGGACCGGTTTCTGGCATTACAGCCGTCTTCGGCCCGACTTGCTTGAATCCTGATGGTGCAATGAGCAAGGGACTCATGTCTGAGTATACCCTTCCACGCTTAGGGTGGACAAAAATATTTACAACAAGGGGTGGTGAGGGACAGAGTCTCTGAATTAAGCAGAATACTCTCACCGAGTCAAGAGATCAGGGCTAGATCCAACACCGTTTTTTAGCTCATTGCACCATCCCAGTTTCAGAACCTGGCTGTATGCAAATTAGTCTGTCCCTGGCCCAGTGCATCATGGGAACAGGGCAGACCAGACTACAAAAGCCAATTCTTACACTGGGAAGGAAACAAGCTTCCGGGGACCGGTTTCTGGCATTACAGCCGTCTTCGGCCCGGCTTGCTTGAATCCTGATGGTGCAATGAGCAAGGGACTCATGTCTGAGTATACCCTTCCACGCTTAGGGTGGACAAAAATATTTACAACAAGGGGTGGTGAGGGACAGAGTCTCTGAGTTAAGCAGAATACTCTCACCCAGTCAAGAGATCAGGGCTAGATCCATCACCGTTTTTTAGCTCATTGCACCATCCCAGTTTCGAAGACGGCTGTAATGCCAGAAACCGGTCCCCGGAAGCTTGTTTCCTTTCCAGTGAAAGAATTGGCTTGGTAGTTTGGTCTGCCCTGTTCCCATGATGCACTGGGCCAGGGACAGACTCATTTGCATATAGCCAGGTTCTGAACTGGGATGGTGCAGTGAGCTAAAAAACGGTGATGGATCAAGCCCTGATCTGTTGACTGGGTAGGAGTGTTCTGCATTAATTCGGAATACTCTGTCCATCACCACCCCCTTTACTGTATCGTTTTGGCCACCATAAGCGTGGTAGGGTATACTCGGATGCGAGTCCCTTGCTCACTGCACCATCAGGATTCAAGCAAGCCGGGCCGAAGACGGCTGTAATGCCAGAAACCGGTCCCCGGAAGCTTGTTTCCTTTCCAGTGAAAGAATTGGCTTGGTAGTTTGGTCTGCCCTGTTCCCATGATGCACTGGGCCAGGGACAGACTAATTTGCATATAGCCAGGTTCTGAACTGGGATGGTGCAGTGAGCTAAAAAACGGTGATGGATCAAGCCCTGATCTGTTGACTGGGTAGGAGTGTTCTGCATTAATTCGGAATACTCTGTCCATCACCACCCCCTTTACTGTATCGTTTTGGCCACCATAAGCGTGGTAGGGTATACTCGGATGCGAGTCCCTTGCTCACTGCACCATCAGGATTCAAGCAAGCCGGGCCGAAGACGGCTGTAATGCCAGAAACCGGTCCCCGGAAGCTTGTTTCCTTTCCAGTGAAAGAATTGGCTTGGTAGTTTGGTCTGCCCTGTTCCGATGATGCACTGGGCCAGGGACAGACTAATTTGCATATAGCCAGGTTCTGAACTGGGATGGTGCAGTGAGCTAAAAAACGGTGATGGGTCAAGCCCTGATCTGTTGACTGGGTAGGAGTGTTCTGCATTAATTCGGAATACTCTGTCCATCACCACCCCCTTTACTGTATAACTTTGTAGCTGGGGCACCAGGTTCGAATCACGGAATAGGCTCAACATCCTGTGATCCTGTGACAGCTGTACTTGCGGTGGTGGTCTAACTCAAAGATCAGTAATAGGAATATTGCACAAAGGGCAATTATCAAAAGAGGTTTCAAGATGGCACACAGAATTCCTCTTCCAAGCTTCCAAACATCTTCCTACTGAAGCAGACCCATTTACAACAGCTTCCCAAGTATCTGTTGCTTCCAACACTTTACAATCCGTCATCAACATGGATATATTCTCACTATATTTCTCCAGGTCCTGACTTTTGTCTGGGATATAAGTACAGCATTGCTGAACTTTCACAATCCGACAAACTCCACCCTTAATGCGAGCAAAAGGTCTAACGCAAGTTGGTTCTGGAAGACCATAGACCATATTGCAATCATCCGAGCAATAACATGTAATACCAAATTTTTTATACTGGTAGCCAATTTGTGCACTATTGTAGACAGCTTTCTAATTTTTAGGTCATTCAGGATCAAGCCTAAAGGCAGGATTATAGCACAAAAAATGTCTTCTACTACTTCTGCTACACCAACACTTAATTTACTTTTAGATTTTCTTCCCATAAAGGAGCATTAAAATGTTTTATATGATGAATCTTCTAAAAGACTTTGCCAAGATAACAGGTAACATGCCATTCACATCGCAATTTGAAATATGCATTTTTTTCCACAAATAAATTAGACACCAGGAAACACAGGATCCTGTCCCTTCAGGGAACAAGAATTTTCCATCTTGTTTCAAAAGTATTTACACATTCACTATCCCCTAAAGTCAACGGATCTGTTAAATTATGATCAACATGTATACACAACTTTCCTCTGTGTTTCCAATCTAAAACTAAAGGCAGATATGTTTTGTTTTTCCATTTGTTCAATTTCTTCACTATTCTACTTGTGTTTTTTGATTTCCTTATCAGTTTCAGTTTGAGATTTTAGGTCTCTCATTCTATCCTTCACCATATCCCAAATGTATTTTCCACATCTGACATCAAACAAGTCAAATTTTGTCTGTGTGCATATGACGTATCTAATGATTTAAGGGATGGAAAATACTTGCCTACAATCGCTGCTCTTTAAAATAAGGATTCGTAATTAAATGTTTGATAAGGTGAACTTGTGGGAGGAATACATCCTAATTCAAAAAATAATATTGAAAGCTACTGTCTACATAAAACATACTTATTAGGCTACTGCAAGAAATACTGTAGCAGGGTTTCTGTTCTCCCACAGAACTGTGCACAGAGGATTGGAACCTCAGCGAATTAGGGTGACCCAAAACTCACCTTAGTACCCAACAAACCCCTTACCGAGCTAGCTACAGTGTCTCATTGGTCATAACCTACTCCCAATGTTTAGACAAACCAGAACATGAACTCACCAACCTCAGGTTACATGGAACACATGAGCACTCTTTCGTTATACAATCATTACAAACCAGAACAGGGAGTAAAGAAGAACACGTGAGCATTTGAAATGTTTATTTACTAATGCCGTCTTCTCAGGCGCAGTATCTTAGATAATACAAGTAAACATATTATCAACAACAAAGCTACAAGCATAGTTACTAGTCCATAGAAAGCGAACGGTGACAGCATGTTACCATGCTGTAAATTAATAAGGGTTAACAACACTTATTTCTCACCCTCCCTAACTCGCATATTATATTAATAGCTAAGAAGGTCTCTTTGGGTTGAATTAGGGCGGGCCCATACCTCAGTGTCCTAGAATGAAGGGATCACATCAGCATACACCAGCTCTCTCTGCATGCGAACAGCATCAAGTGTGTTTGTGTGTGTAGCAAAGCAATATAAAACCTGCCTAAAAGCCAAAATTGGCAGAAGCTGCACTTATGTTATGTCTATGAAGGCGCGAAGATCAGACCTCATAACAATTCAGTATCTTGTTGTTCCTGAAGCTTCAGCACTCTCTGTACAGACATAGTTTATTAAGCAAAGCTGATATCAGAGTAATAACATATTATTCTCATGTAAACCACAATGAACTACTAGGTTGAAAGCTAAATCAACAATTAAGTGTCGTGTGCAGAAGCAGCAAAAGGAAAAATGGCGTTTAAACATGTAATGTGCCTATGCTAACTTAACGCATTATAAAGATATATAGTAGCTATATGACACCCCCCTATGATCCGAGGACGGATAAGATAAGATAAGATAAGATAAGGGCAACTTCATGAAAGCAGAGTTCAAGAACTGTGAGCCATGAATGAACTGTAAAAAAAAATTTAATATTTTGCTCAAGTCAATAGGTCTGGGAAATTGATCAATGTACGAAAAATCGCAAAATATGCAAGCTGAAAGTCAAATGTCCGGAAAGAAATAATAGAAAAGTTTTCAGGACAAGACCGTATAAGCAAAATATGCAGCAACAGCCTCCAGCATGAAATCACCGTCTTCATCAGAAAACAGTTCAGCCATCCAATTCAAAAGTGGAAAAGAACATACGTGTTCCCCAAGTATAGGAGCCTCTATTACCATCAGAGGACAACTCGGTGGGTTCTCCAGAAAGCTCAGTTCCAAGAAATCCTGCGCTGCCGTGAATATATCCCAAGGACCCATTAGTCCATGCACCGCTGCAATTGCCATAATCCTCTCGTCAGAACAAACCAACTCGTGAGTAATGATAGGACTCATCAGCTGATTAAAATCGACGCCAGGAGAAACCGGCCCGCAGAGACACAAATCAATGGCCCAATCAAAATCACAACTCAGGCAGTGAAACACAGGCTGGACACAGGTGAAGTAGGAAAATCGAAACGATAATCCATATGCCGTGCTTAAAATCGCAAGCGGCAGCGTGCCAAAATATTCAAGCATTCGGTTGCGAAACAGCGGTAGCAGAGGCTGGGCCGCTTCTTCCACATTCGGGGCATCCATATTTAAGGAAGCAGAGAACAACTAGGACGCCTGCCGCTAGTGCCAGTAAAACCGGGAATCCACCAAACAGACTCGAGAAAATGGAATGAAAGAAACTAGGGATTACTCCAAATATTTTTTCAAATGAAGTCACAAGGCCGCTGCTAACTGCTTTAAAAAAATGCGCTAGCCCAGATGTCGAGGACGCGTTAAAGATAGAATGTATCATTTCGCCAAAATGCAACGGTAAATCAGTATTTAAAAGGGCCTGAACCTTGGTCCGGGTGTTAGCAATGTGAAGCACGAAAGTTTCCCGAGCCGAACTCAAGGCCACTTCTTTCTGGGACAATAGAGCCCTCAGTCTAGTCATGCCGTTGAACTCTGCCTTAAAGGTTGGTATGCGTGGCCAAATGGAAACCTCCCTATTTTCATGTGTGGGTGGGTACAGGACATTTCTGCAGCAAACGACACGTTCACTTACTGTTACCACATAAGCTACACCTTTAATTAACCCGCAACAATCTTCATTATTCAAAAGTAAATAACTTCCATTCCCTAACAAGGTAAAAGTCGGGATAATTGCTGGTACAGGAGTGCCTTTTAAAACACAGGCTAAGTTTGGTCGGTCCTGATTGCAAGAACCGTGTAATTGTATGTGTCTACACATTAACGAATGATCTGGAGTTTCTGTACATTCCTCCCCATTTAGATAAACTTCTTGGCCGTCCCTCAAACATCTATAAGTGAAAGGAAGGGACCATACTTCATGGAGAAAACCACTACCCAAAGGCTCATAGCGACCTATGGCAACATATTTCATACAGTTAGTAAATTTATACAAAGCAAAAGGTAATGTTAACAGAGCGTGGATAAGCCACGTTGCAGCTGAGGCTTCTGCCACAGAAAAAGGCAAGGATTCCAATTTCTCAATATGTAACATAGAAAAAGAAGCATCACGCATAGAAAGCAAGCGTTGTTTGTCAGTCAAATTAAAGGGTGCAAAAAGAGAGGACACGTTCATGTATCCCCATGGCACCTTGCCAGATTTAAGTGTTTGCAGGGTCCATGCAAACTGCATGATAGAACGCAATTGATTCTGACCATGGTACAACACAGATACCTCATCATGCACAATATCCACTACAGAAGACACAATGTTATCTAAAGTGTAAATGCGTGAAGAAAGCATGTTAATACTATTGTCCACCACTGCAAGGACTTTCTCCAGATTTGCCTGATCTATAGCCCTAAGTCGTGTTGCAGCCTCAATCTGCGATGTTTTCCAAATTTCATTGTACACAGCATATATCCATCTTTTCGACCTACCACTAGCCGGGCCTTTTACGAAATCATTTAAATCTACATCATCATTTAGTTTTGCAAGATGTAATTTAACTGCAGACAATTTAGAATGTTTCAGCCAGGTTTGACATAATTTACCCACAGAGTAAGTTGTGACAGAATGCTCATTTTCAAAACGTGAATCTAGTTTAAGCTGAGCAAAGCCGTCAGACAAACCCAGAAAACGGCGCTGGCAAGAATCAGCACTCCTGTGCCACACCAGCCAACCTTTTGGGTCTATACTGGAGATGTTAAAGGAAGAATTCAGCAACAGGGTCTGTAATTCTCTAATCGAAAATTGAGTATGATTACTCCAGCCTGAATATTCCTCTAACTCAGGGATAGAGGGAACATTTAGTTTTTTAGCAGTAGCCAATCCAAAGCATGTCGTTTGTGAAATAGTAGAATTCAAAAACAAAATCTGATTAGGGATGAGACATGCACGGTGCAAAGCCTCAGCGCCTTGTACCTGCCAGTCCTTAGAACCCCAAACTGATTTTAGGTCAATTATTTCCTTCCAGACTTCATAACCGCCAATAGCCAGCTGATCTAGAAAGGACTTCGAATACAATAGTTTGGTATCGGTAAGTCTAACCTTGGACATAGGTTTCTGCGTCATTTTAAAATAAAAGGACTCGGGATTAGACTGATTGAAGTCAGTAAAATATGTGTACTTTTTCAAAAAAGTACTTGAACTGCCTTGTAAAGGAGCTGGGCAATGCTCCCATTGTGTATAATTCACAGTATTCCTTCTGGATGTTGTTTTATGTAAGAAGTAATTGCCAAAATGTTGAAAGCAAAATAAATCACCATAATTAGCAGATTCTAAATATAAATCTTCAGCATCAAAGGCAGCATAATATTTCAAATCAGAAAATAAAGACTCTACGGCCTGAACATCCCAATCATCAGAACGTATGTTCTGTTTCACCACATCCCCCATATTAACTCTAAGCACGTTAGGGACATTAACAACTTCCGCAGGGCCATGAATTTGAAATCGAACGGCATCCCACACGATCCCATCAAGGACAGGCCAAGCAGTGATGTTAACAAATGTCAAGTCTCTTTTCAGTCTGTGTGCAGAATGTGATGAGGAAAGGGGAGCCAAAGTTCCATTGAGATGGCGAATGCATGTTCTTTCCTCGACATAGTGTCCATTTACCAACCAGAAAAAATAAAACACAAAACCAATTGACATAAAAAGATATATCGAAAAAAGCACCAGCCAGATATATGTCCAAGGGGGAACCAAAAAATTTTTTTTGAATAAGGTAGCATAAACTGCAAAACGAGAGGGTTTCTTCGAGGCAAGGGAAACAGAGTCAAATGAAAATCTGGATTCCGTGGCTAAACGTGCTTGCAGGTCAGGCATGGACAAATCAGTGGGATATGCATAGTCTATTTCATTTTGATCCGCACCTGGCAAAGTACTCAATAAAGGACTGGAAATTGCAGGTAATTCAATGGCCACTTCTGAATCATGATTAAAAGCAGTGGGCACAACCGAATGTCTCACAATGGAAGGACAGGAAACTGCTGGTGTCATACTAAGAAGAATCGGCCATTCTGTGTATCTTGACATTGTCAATTGAAATAAACCTGTTTTCCTTACGACCAGGAAGCGGTGGTAAAATGACTGTTCTCGTGCCCTTCACTCCAAGGACTGGAACCGGAGCTCGATAGGACGGACCAAATTCTTTCTTGTTATCGATCTTCTCTCGAACCAGTTCTCCAACTTGTGGTAGCCAGCCGACTACCGGGATCTGCAACGCAACATCCGACGTGGAGGGCAAATGTTCCTTTGCAAGACCGTCTCTGGTCTTTTGTAGATTCTGTAAAACATTGCAATGTTCATCTGCGTCAAAGGAAGTGGCGCGAACCACACAGTCTAGACCGTCAAGGTCAGGGACGTACATCTTGATGCCAAAGAGCATTTCGTATGGGGTCCGCCCACCCAGAGACCTTCTAGGGAGATTATTAAGAGCACGCTGCACGCCATAGAGGTGGGCTAGCCAGTTTCTGCCAGTGCCTATAACTCGAGCTGTCAAAGATTGCTTTAAATCACGGTTCATTCGCTCCACTACACTGTTACCCTCAGGTCTGTAGGGAGACGAAAACTTGACTTGGACCCCCATCGAATGCATGGCATCCTTATACGCCTTAGAGGCGAAAGCCGGACCCTGATCCGAATGGAAGGTACCACAGGCAAAAATCCCTACAAAGATGCGCAAATCTCTAATGACAGTCCGTGAATCAGCGCTGCGATGGGGCCAGACCCACACAAAGCGTGTGCATGAATCAACTGCAACTAAGATGTACTTATACGCAGTATCAGAGGAAAAAGGACCGCAGTGATCTAAATAAACACAACCCAGTGGTTTATTAGAAATGTACAACTGAGTCTGTGGCGGACGCGCAGCAGTCGAAGGTTTAATCTGCTGACATATGTCACAAAGAAGGACATAATCACGCGTCTGTTTGTACAGTCCCCGCCACCAGAAACGTCATTGTAATTGAGTTACAGTGGCTGAGACGCCCGCATGCGCAGACGCCACACCTTCATGAGCGGCTGTAATCAAGTCAGCTCTGCGATCCGAGTTGGGAATCAAACGTTCACCAACATCAGGTATTTTCACAAAAGGAACCTTTTCGGGACTTAAGTGGTATGTGTACTTCGAAGGGAATCCCGAAGGATGTTTACCTCCCTTCTCAGTGGCAGCAACAGCTGCCAAGATGTCACTATCAATCTTACTTTTGGACCGTGTAACTGCTGCAACTAAGTATGTAGACACTGCTGATTTCGCTGCTTCATCAGCAAGCGAGTTACCGACAGCGTGGACTCCCACACGCTGATCGCCAAGAGTATGAATTACAAAAACGACCGGCAACGAAGCCTTAAGCTCTGCCACTCAAACCCAGATCAATTTATGTTTTATTGTGCTACCCTTGGAATCACGAAAGTCATTCTGAATCCAAAAGAACAAGTTTTCATTGTAAGACTGGACACAGTAGAAATAATCACTTTCAATAAGAGTAGTAACACTAGGATCTGCGTACTCCAACGCTAGTAAAAGAGCACGAAGCTCTGCCAATTGTGCGGTGCAATCTCCAAGCGGCAACGTGTGCACTTCCCTGGATATGAACTCATCGTTCAACATAGCACCGACCACAATGGCGCATGCGGAAACGTAGGCATGTTTAGAGCCATGCGCAACCTGCGCCGAACCATCAGTGTAAATGATGCAATGGAAGTCCTCCAAAGGTCGCATAGCTAGAGGAGCAGGGTGAACAAACTCATACTGCAAGTACTCCTGCGACCGCAACGAGGCGTCAAAAATAAACGTGACATCCGTGGACGTCAAGGACGCAGCCCACTGAATCCACCGAGGGGGCAAAGCTTTTGAATTTGGTACACTGGCTTTCGTGACTGCCTCCAAGTGTGGACAGGGTGTTACAACCAACATGCGTTTCCCTTGTGACAGAGCCCGTTCTTTAAGAATAGCCATCTGCACAGCTGTTAAAACCTTTTCCACAGTGGGAAACCGCATCTCAGCCGAAGTGTACAAGTGTGACTTGTAAGCAATAGGTACTGTGTCTCCTTCATTAAAAGTGAGGTACGTGAAACCCACTGTCCCTGGTATTATTCTTATCACCAGGTTGGTATGGTTGTCACGAGTCAGTAAGAACTTAGAAGCGAGCAAATCAGCCTGCAAGGATTGCAAAATTGCTGAATGCTCAGGCAGCCAGCATGATTTCGAAAAAGTTGGTTGTATCAAAGCATACAATGGCTTGATACGCTGGGCATATTCCGGAATGTATGTTCTTCCGAAATTTAAGAAACCCAGCAAAGACTGTAATTTTTTCAGTGTAGTAGGAGCGCGCAACTGTGCGCACTTCTCTAAGAAGTGAGGAGCCAAACCTCTACCTTCATTGTTGAGCTCATAGCCCAAAAACAACACTGTGTGCTCAGCAATGTGTGATTTTGCAAAGTTAAATTTGTAACCCATGTCTGCAAAGTTACAAATAACAGAATTTACACGACACAGATGCTCCCAAATATCGTCGTCTGTGAGATATATGTCATCCACATACGAACAAACATCTGGGTCGAGTGCCTCCAGAATTGAGACAATACGAGCGGTAAATATACCAGGACTATTCTTATAGCCCATTGGGAGACGCCGGAATTGTTTTTGGACCCCAGCGCACGTAAAACTGGTCAATTGGGAGCTAAGCTGTCCAATCTGTGGGCATAAAAACCGTTGGATATGTCAAGCGTTGTCTTAAAACGCTTACGCACGAGACTATCCACAAGGGCAGAGCCGTGAGTATTCTGTACTGCACAGTTACGGCAATGCGAGTTCAAATGCCGGTAATCCAATACCAAACGATATGATCCGTCAGGCTTGGTCACAGTAAAAAGAGGATTATTCATTGGTGACACACAAGTTTCAATAACTCCCTGATATTCTAATTGTTCAAGGATTTCCGCGACGGAAGTTTTTGCTTCACGCCGAATGGGATATTGAGGTTGAGGCTGCGGCTGAGACCGCAACGGAATTTCGTGGCAAGGCGACAATTTATCCCAACCACATTGGTTACGGTACAGAGCCGGTGTGAGAGCCCGAGCCCACTCTTCTGCAAAATGCTGCGCATGCTCTTTTGAGACAGTGTTCGCGAAACTGGGGAGGATTACCTCCTCCCCTCACGGCGCCGCGAGCACAAAAGGTGGGGGCCAGTCAGCCTCCGAAAGCAAAATATCATACGTAGAAGACAGATTTTCCCAAAATACCCCTTTAACGGTGCGCTGTATGTCACCTTCAATTAACAGGACAATTTCATAAAGTCTTTCAGGGGGAGCAAGTCTCGTATCTGCTGTTTCTATTACAACGTAGACATCAGTCGCTGTCACCCTCAGTAGTGGACGCAGCGCCTCTCTGACTATGGTAATCTCCGCCGCGCTGTCCAGCAAGGTCAGAACCCACGTCAGATTCCGAAGCCGCGTTCTCACTATCTGTGGCATATCTATGCGCTGTTAAGGCCGCGACTTTCTTTTTCGCAAACTGTGGTCTTTTTGGCGTAGAATCCTCCTGCTTCGCCGCGCCGTCTGTCTGGCGGGACTGGCCACGTCCCTGTTGGCCACCACGTCCCCTACCGCCTCCTCCTCCACCGGTTTTCGGGGCCGATGAGTCCTGAAAGGAACGAGGAGAGCGTTGATCAGAAACCTGAAAACGATCAGGCGATTTAATCATCGCGCGATCGCGCAAATTATACACTTTTTCAGTTGGCGCAGGAACCTGTGTTGCAGGAAAAGAATCCTGAGTCTGCTTTTGTTGCTTCCCCTGTGTCTGTTTTTTAGGCCAATTTTGTTTTTTGGACTTGGGCTGGACATCTGCCGCAGCAGACTGACCTTTTGGTTGTTTTTTCTCCTTGACAGGAAAATATTTCAGACCTCTACTTGTGCGGCCAATCGTCTTATAGGCGGCCACAACTATCTCCGCTAACTGTCGGGGTTTATCGGCATCGGGCAGAGCAGCCAAAGCATTCGACACCTGAAAGTTCACCGCATCTCCTTTAATATTGGAGAGTATGAGATCACTTACTATCTCAAACGAACCACACAGGCGCATACCCAATTCAACCGCTGCCTCCGGTCCGTGATCATCCTGAACACGTTTAACGATCTCAGGCAGTGCGGTCATAGACGGGGTGCTGAAACACCTCGTATAAACGGCCGCAAAAGTCTTTCCCCAGCTTTCACAGTCAACAAGCTCAGGAGTTAAATCCTTTGGTAAAGTAATCGTCAACATTCTATGTTTATCAGCAGGAGTAGAATTCGGAAACACAGCCTCCAGTTGGTCAAACTTCTCGGCTAGCCAGAAAGGGAAGTCATCGTTATTAACGGGACGCTGACCAAAAACCGAATTTACCATAACCGGATTCAGGCGTAAACCGCCACGTTCCGTTTGAACGGCCGCACCCCTGGGTGGACCACCCGGGAGATGACGACCTATGTATTGCACTAATGCACGAATCACAGCAATCGAGACAACGTGTAGTCTGCGAATATCAGCAAGGGGACAAGCGCCGTGATTCGGGTGCGGGGTAAATCCACCCAAAGCAGGCCAATTTGTACCTGGAATGGAAAGTGGACCTAACCTCGCAGCTGACAAAGAGTGGGGGAGGGCGCCATCAAACCAAACGCGATGCTGCCAATGATCAATAGGTATTTCCAGTGCCCTGTACGGTGTATACTCAGCCGGTACAGGGGAGGGTGTGTAGTGGAGGAACACTTGAGAATTTGCGTCCACCTCCGGAAATGTGACCCACGAGTAAAAGAGCTCGAAAGGGTACGCCGGATCTGCACACACCACCAAAATCACAGCCATGCCTTCCAAAGGGACTTGGTAAGTTTGTAAATGGTTGCGCATCGCAATGCGACTATGCTGCGCAATGGCTACAGCCATGATTCCACCAGAACTACTGAAAAACAAAGGGAACTTTGTAGCACAACTGGGTAGTAAATCAAGGAAACCGTTTAGAAAGAATCAAGCTTGAATAAAGACCTATTTCAAAAAACAGGTAGGTTTCACCGACACCACCGTTTTCCGGAAACGATAGTGAAGGGGTTAAGGTGTGAATGATATACTACTCGAGTGTCATGATATAAGGCCTCCAACGTACGGGCGCCATGTAGCAGGGTTTCTGTTCTCCCACAGAACTGTGCACAGAGGATTGGAACCTCAGCGAATTAGGGTGACCCAAAACTCACCTTAGTACCCAACAAACCCCTTACCGAGCTAGCTACAGTGTCTCATTGGTCATAACATACTCCCAATGTTTAGACAAACCAGAACATGAACTCACCAACCTCAGGTTACGTGGAACACATGAGCACTCTTTCGTTATACAATCATTACAAACCAGAACAGGGAGTAAAGAAGAACACGTGAGCATTTGAAATGTTTATTTACTAATGCCGTCTTCTCAGGCGCAGTATCTTAGATAATACAAGTAAACATATTATCAACAACAAAGCTACAAGCATAGTTACTAGTCCATAGAAAGCGAACGGTGACAGCATGTTACCATGCTGTAAATTAATAAGGGTTAACAACACTTATTTCTCACCCTCCCTAACTCGCATATTATATTAATAGCTAAGAAGGTCTCTTTGGGTTGAATTAGGGCGGGCCCATACCTCAGTGTCCTAGAATGAAGGGATCACATCAGCATACACCAGCTCTCTCTGCATGCGAACAGCATCAAGTGTGTTTGTGTGTGTAGCAAAGCAATATAAAACCTGCCTAAAAGCCAAAATTGGCAGAAGCTGCACTTATGTTATGTCTATGAAGGCGCGAAGATCAGACCTCATAACAATTCAGTATCTTGTTGTTCCTGAAGCTTCAGCACTCTCTGTACAGACATAGTTTATTAAGCAAAGCTGATATCAGAGTAATAACATATTATTCTCATGTAAACCACAATGAACTACTAGGTTGAAAGCTAAATCAACAATTAAGTGTCGTGTGCAGAAGCAGCAAAAGGAAAAATGGCGTGTAAACATGTAACGTGCCTATGCTAACTTAACGCATTATAAAGATATATAGTAGCTATATGACAATACTACATGTCAGAGGGACATGGTGATAGGTAATTCCTTATGAAGCAGAAGCAGGTAACTGAGTACAAGCATAACAACTTCTAGCATTATGTCTATATACTAATAAAGTAATCTAAAATAAACATTCAAACTATTATCCCCTTTTGATACATCTGTGTTTAATTACTTAACTCCCCCAGACTGCATGTTACTATCAGAAACATGTTATGGTAGGGGAAACAGTAGACGTAAATTCTACTGCACTATCCGTAGCTGGGTTTAACCCGACAAGCACTATAATGTGTACTACAAATAAAGCCATTAGTGTACCTACTATGATGTATCTATGCCTGCTAGTATTAGGACTCGCTTCCATTACTTCAGAGGAATCCAAACCTTGGGTGGAATATAGCAGCTGCAGAGAATTCTATGCCAACTTCCACCTGTGCAAACAGCAAAATCAAATTTGGATGATTAAGCTAAAATTATGCACAAAGTCTTTATGAAAATCCTTTTTCTCTTTCAAAATCTACAACATGTCTTTAATGATAAACGGTTTCAATTCACTGACCATCAGTGCCAATCTGAAATACTTTAATTCATCATAATGAGTTTGCATCCAATAAGGGAAGTTCAGCCACATCTAAGATAAGATGTCTCAAGGTACTGGGACTTGTAAACAATGGAAGTTCATAGGTAAGATCCAACTGGAGATCAAGTTCCCGGACGTCTATTGAACTTTCACTGTGATTCCAAAATTCCCAGAACGTGTTCTCCCTGTCATTTGCCGGAAAGCATTTCCACTCAGGGCATGAGTACCTCCGGCAGGGCATACTCGCTCACATCGATCTCCTGAGTGTTGTCCCTTCAACTTCTTCACTGAGGTCTGAATTCTCAGTGTCTTTTGGGATATCCGGGAGGTCACTTTCTCCTTGCAGAACCAGTCTCCCTCTCTCTTGCCTTCTCAGCCAACGTTCTTCTGCTGCCCCTCACAGTTCTTTAGAACTGGGCCCTTTGTCAGGTTCCCAGTCTATCTCTGATATGACCACTGGATTAGCCTCTCCTTCACCACTGACATCATTCAAGTCTCCATAACCTCCCTCAGGCTGATCAAGTACTATTTCAATTTCTGACTGTTCCACTACCGCTTGACTCACCTGCTCCTGTGATCTCTTGACCAGCACTGGCTCTTCTGGGAGAGGTGCTGTTATTTCATCAAGGGGACATGGAACCCTGTGAGTAATGGCAGCATGGATCCAGCTGGGGAGACATCCACACTTCACAGCAGTTTTAGTTACAAGTATTACTTGGTATGGTCCTCATTAATGATGCTCCAAGCACAACTTCCGTACATGTTTCTTCACCACCATCTAGTCTCTGGGACTTAAGTTGTGGCACAGCTTGTAGTGCGGCAGGCTTGTAGCAGCTTCAAAGTGATGAGATATAGAACGCACTACATCAACCAATCCTTTGCAGTATTAGAGTATCACAGCATTAGTAATGTTTACAAGATCATTTGCAGGTACAGCTGGCAATCTCATTGCCCTTCCCATTATGATCTCCCATTATAATTTCATGTCCTACAATCACGTGTGCATTTGCAGACTTATCAACACCAACGGCAAAGCATCCGGCCACTTCAAAGAAATAGAAGCACATACTTTGGCAAGTCTTGATTTCACTGTCCCATTGACTTGCTCCACCAGACATGAAGCCTCAGGTCAATAACTACAATTCATTCTCTGTTCAACCTGTAATACAGTACTCAGCATTCTCAGCACTTAATTATTGAAAGGCATGCTTCAGTCTGATTCCAAAGAAGATGGGAAGCCGAATGTTGGTATCAACTCCCTCAACAACATTACAAATACTGATAAATACAATGCTGATGTGCACCATGATATATGTACATATAACAAGAACATGCATCGCTGTTGATGAATGCACCCAATATACCCTCCCATCAGGTAGGCCTTGCGACTTACTCCTGAAGCAACTGATTGATAGGCCACAGGTGGGGTGACACATAATCCTTAGACAACATCGTTAACAGGAAACCCCAGATCGATCCCACAGATACGCAGCAACACCACAATGGTCTCAGGTGATTGGCCCCAATAAAACATGTTTTCCAGAGGGGCATTAATTCCAAAAACACCAGAAATCACATTCAACACTACGGTAGGAACACTCAGCCAATCAGAACACAGCATACCCACTACACCCATGCCGAACATTTGGACATGTCGCCACTGGCCCCGCATTGTCTCCTTGCAATGTCGAAACCCACCTCCGCTTCTTATCAAATGATCAAATTTATGGCCTGTGGCTAGGCCCAGATTTTGGTCCCCAAATAAATGTACACATTGTTTTATAACTCTTCATGTAATGTATAAAAAGATGCCCGAAACCAATGTGCTTTGAGACAGTTTTCAGACTGCGACTCTGTTGCCTGTATTTAATTAAATCAACTGTTTCTATTTTGCCAAATGCCTCTTATCTTTCATTTTGTCAGGGTAAATTCATATTTGAGCTACAACATCATTGCTACTGTAAGACTATTATTTCTTCTTGTGGATATGCCTCAACCCATCATGAAAAGATGCACACCACAACCAACATGTATGTCAGCCCATTGCACACAGGCAACTCAATAAAGTCCATCTACCTCCTATTGAAGGGACCACGTGACCTCAAAATGTGGATCAATCTCACTGCTGTTCTTTTCCCCACATTGTTCTGTTGGCACACAACACAGGTATGAAATAACACTTCCGTCATCAACCTGAACCTGAATTAAAAAGTGTTTTGGCAAAATAATCTAATCATGGCATTCTTCCTACATTAGTAGGACCATGGTAATATCTAGCCATTGAAGGTAACAAACTATTTGGCAATATGGGCTGCCATTCTTCTGGAAACCGATATTTCATTCTCATCTCTTTTACCATAGCCTATGTTTACCCAACTCTGCTGTTCTGCTTCTGACACCCCTACCTGTAACCTCTTAACTTCCTCCCAATTATCAGCTGCTGTGAGCAAAAGGTTGTAATTGGTCTAGTCTGTCTCTTCATTTACACAGTACATTAGGACTTCGTCAGCATATCTGTTACTAACTTTACGTAGTCATCCCCCATGTATTTTGGGGAACTTTTCATGACCAAAACTTCTGCATTTGATAGCAAAGCCTCTAACAGTTTTCACACCTGCTCACCATTATTAATAGGGTATCCTGATAACATCTTAAATTCCCTCTGGGACCATAACTGTCTAAAAGCATGCACCACAACAAAGTCGTACTGACTATCTGTAAATACAGTCACCTGTAATTAATCTGAAATGTAGCATTCTAAGGTAAGAGCAATCAACTCAGCCAAGTTTGCGAAGACTACTCCTTCAGGCCAGGCAGCTTCCACTGCTGAAACAGCATAGATTGCATAAGCAATTTTCACATATATTTTGTGATCTTGTAAACATGAGACATCCACAAACAGTACGGAATCAGATTCAGGAAATGATTCATCTTGTATATCTGGTCTCGACTTTGTGCATAGTTTAGTGACATTGAGAAAGTCATGATCCACTTCACCATCATCATTGTCATTCTCAGAAAGGAGTAACAAAGTGGGAGGGTTCAAAACAGAACACCTCTTTGAGGACATGTTTTCAGCCCACAGTATGATTTGCACATACTGGGTCAGGTGGCTGTTCGTAAGGTGCTGTGTCCTTGTTATAGTTAAAAATGTTGACAGAATGAGGAACACACATTCAAGGTATGACACATTACTATAGTTTTGCACCTTTCGAAGTTGACACCTGTCACCCCCACCACTTTAAGGCAGCCAGATAGCACTGCAGCCACTTGATCTAATGTGGCTTAAAAAATAGGCAACTGGTCTTCGAACACCTCTGTGGTTCTGTGTTAACATTCAAAGAGGGCAGATATCCTTTTTTCACTGCAGTTAAGCAAAAATGCTTTGTTCTAATCAGGCATTCCTAGTGCCGGGGCACTGCAGAGGCTTTCCCTTAACTCTAGGAAGGCAACCAGTCATTGTCCCAAGGGTCCGGATCTGACAAATGCTAATGTGTTAGCCTTTGTAAATGCTTTTCTAGTATAGAAAAGTTGGGTATCCACTGCCAACAGTAGCCCATCATTCCTCAAAACATCCTGACTTCTTTCTGTGTTATTGGCGGATTCATTTGCATGATCGCCAAAATGTTCTCTTGTGATACCGTTCTCACAAATTTCTATATGTACAGTACTAAAACATATTTAGGGACTCCTAGTGTCCATTCTTAGCCAAATAGTGTAACAATCATATAGTGTAAATTTTCAATGTCTCGCGAGTATTTGACACAACCATCAGGTCGGCAATATTGTGGCCCAGCACAGAATTGCAGCGCATAACATGGGTCTCCAAATTCTTCTTAAGGATCTGATTGAAAATGAAGGGACTATCGGTATACCTTTGTGGTACTGAGCACCATGCCAAAACATGGTTTATTTTGCAAAACATGGTTTCTGAGCCTAAAGGTAAGGAGGAACTAGCTGTTCTTATGCACGGGTATGGAGATGAATGCCTGGAACAAATCAATAACAGTAAACCACTTAGACACACATGGAATTTGAAAAAATATTACAGCAGGATTCAGTAACCAGGTGACAAGGGGATCAACATTTTATTCATCTTGTGAAGGTCCTGCACTATGCAGTACTAACCGCTAGGCTTCTGCTGGCTCCTAAATAGTGGGTTACATAGACTCTCCATGATTTCTTTCAGTATACCTTGTTGAATCATTGTCTCAACTACTGAAGTTATTCCGGCAATCATTTCAGGAGTCAAATCATACTGCAGTGTTCTGGGATATCCCACATTTGTTTTTATCTGCATATGCACACGTTCAACTCCTTTAATGAGTCTAATGTACATTCCTGTGAAATCCCATGCTTCTGGTCTCACTGAATCTCTAAGATCTAAAGGTTTATCATCATCACATGCATTCCAATAATTACATTCTGTTTTGACAACTTAAAGGCCATATCCTCAACATGGGTTTGTAATTCGAGTCCTTTTGGTGTACAATATATGGTGCAGTTCAGCTTGCACAACAAATCACGTCCTAACTACAGGTGGGCAAAGAAGTCTACTCCGCCAACAGAGTTTTCAAAGTTTTGTCCACTCTGCACTACATAAGTAGTTCTGCAACATTGTGTATTGATGCAGAGCAAAGGTTTTTCTCTTGCACGGCTCACCAGCATTAAGTTGATGAGCGAGAAAAATTGTGCGCCTCCAAGAGAGATTTCTCAATGCAGGCCGTCACCGCAGGTCGCAACCGCTCACGCTGAGATATCTGCCACTCGCATTGAGGAAGCTGCTGCTCAAGTCGAATATTTACTCCAGTAGCATAAAGAAGCAGTGCCCTCTGGCGCAACATGCAGGGACAGCAAGGGACAAACTCCAGGTGCTAAAAAGCAACGCAAGCAGTGTGACTTGCCACACTCTGCCACTTGCGGAATTCCACGGATATCTGCAGAGTTTTTATGGCACTTTCCGAAGTCAAACTCCACCCAGTCCTATCCCTAACAAACTCACAGAACTCAAAACACACTCCATAAACTGATGCTTATCCTCAAAACTTCCTATCTTTACAGGGATAGCCTCAGTAAAAGCATTTTTAATTGTTGATTAGCAACTCCAACAACTTGGATAGTTCTTCCTGAGAGGTGTAGGTTTGGGACTTCCACTGATCTCACAGTAGATGGTAGAACGGGTACCACCAGTATCAACAAAAAATTATACGTCGTAGCCTTTTACCTCTGCATCTTTAAAAGGGCCACCATGGTCTACCTGCAAGACTATGCCAAGCACGCAATCTTCCTCCCCCTTACGTCATCGTCAGGGAGAATAATCGATGCCGAAATTTCACTTGTCTGAAACATTGGAAATTTCTGTTAAGGATTATTTTTCTGGAAGGATTCTGATTCAAATTGGAGACTTGATTTGAGGAAAATCCGGGAACATTAGCTGCTTGCTGTGGCATTAGAGGTTTCGGGACCTGAATTACAGGGGTTTCGGTCATTAAAATTCTAAGATCTAGGTCTGGGTACATTCTGTTGCTGCATGGAATTATTGCTCTGAGGTGGTATAAACCCTGGATTCTGACCTTAATTGCAGTAGTGGCACAGATTCCAGTACTCAGATCAATAGGACTACCCTGACCTCTATCCTGTCGGAGCTCCCTGTTGATACACTCCCTGCATTGGAGGGATATTCCCTCAAACAGTGGATTTTAAATTCCTCTCTGGGCAGCCATGACTTTTACCACCATCAATTCTTCCTTTAATTTCTTCTGCCTCAATTTCAGCTCATCGTCGCAATATTTAGCGTATCACATCTCATCAACTGAGTTATTCTTCCAACAAATCAAATGCTGTTGAATCATCATATTAATCTAAGGCCTCAATTCTGTCACAAACCTACACATAGAATCACCATATTTTTAGGCTCCAGTGTTTCCGTTCCACAATACTGTTTGAATGCCTGTAACAATTTCTCACAGTATGCAATTGTAGTCTTTTTCGGTTTCCTGGGTCGTCTGATGAATCTTGACCCTGCAAATGTCTTGGGGTGGCAGCTTAGACTTCAGCCACATCATTACATGACCTGTTGTTGGCTCTCCTTCAGGTCACTCAATGGCTATTTTGCATGCCGTCCACAAATCACTTGGTAAACCACAATATCAAGCAATGTATTAAAGTCAGTGCACAAAACCTTCACAATTTTCACAAACCACTCAATTTGCTTGTACCACTCTAGAGGCTTCTCTCTTAATGTGGGGAATTCATTTGTAAATAATGCAAGATAACTTCTACTCCAAGGTACATATACATAATCCCCACTCTGTACCTCATATTGAGGGAAGCTTGGAGCTTCCATTCCCCACCTTGCCCCGAAAGGGGAGGCTGTTCTCCTGCCATCCTCTGGGAAGTCATCCTTTTTGAACATTTAGCTTTCCATTTCTCTAGTTCACTCCAAATTCAGATCCTGTGGATTAATTCCCAAATTTCCATCTTCATCGCTGGTATTCTCATATGTTCTATGTCCTGATAGCTAAAAGACAGTTGGTGGCTCTTTGTAAAGCCTTTGTCCGTTTTTAATCTAATTCATATCTCTGGATTTATTCAGATAATTTGTCATAGGCTTGTCATGCTCTGCTAGTAGTCTCCTTACTTATGAACAAAACTTCACTCTGCTTATAAGTTCCTATTTGATCCTATGCAAGACAACCACTCATCATTTTATCAAATTCCAATCAAGTTTTCCCACATCCACCAAGTTTACTTTCAAAGTGGACTGAAGAGTTCCCTGACTCACTTTCACACTCCCACTCTCATTTGATGCAACATTAAGAACTTTCAAAACGTCTTCTAATTCTTGAATATTAAGACCAGGTTGTTCCCTAAAAGCTTTATATACAGCCTTAACTTCAGGAGTGCTGCTAAGCATATTTAAATGTAATTCCCAGGTAAGTAAACCCAGATTGGGCAACCCCGGGAGCCACCTTAAAAGTCCAAATCCAGTCTGATGTACAGATGGGTCTGCACTTGTACCACAAGGAGAACTTGAATTAATCAGACTGAAAGGAATTCATTCTCCTGTCCTCTGACTCACAGGTGTAATTTCTGATGCTTGTTGTTGAGTGAAGACAGCTGAATTTCGAATCCCATTTGCCCCTGCACCAGGTTTATAAATGGAAACAACTGGTACAATGGCAACAGAAGCTGTAAGTGCATCTGGGACTTTGCAAGCAGTGTAGGTCCCAGAAACGGAAGCCATTGAATTTCCTCCTATCATATTTTGATCCACAGTGAAAGTCCACATCATGCTCTGGTCCTTCTGCACAAGAGATATCCCTATCATATCAGGGCGTGTACTTACTGGTGCAGTAGGCAATCCGGTATTCCCACCTGCCGCCACACTCCCACCTTCCTATGTTTGAGTCTTACTATATGTAAGGTCACTCAGACATTAATGTCACTAGTATCACTATCATTGTTTTCTTCTTTCTCTCCACATTCTTTTGTTGTATCCTTCTTTCTATTTTTGGTTCCTCTTTTCACATCTGCATTTTGCAATAATTGATATAATTTCATTCCTTCTATCATGAGGGTTCTCCACCTTTTCTGCTCTGCATCCCACCTTGCATCCGCATAAGTACGCACTGCCTTTTTTATTCGTCCCTCATATCTCTCTTTTTCTGTCGCATGAGTTGTACGCTCCCAAGCGTTAAGCACTTTGAACTGTGTGAGTCTATGATGTGGTATCAACTCATGTAGAATCACCCTAAAATTTTCAAAATTCTCAAATTAAATGTACCATTATGTGGAAACAGCAATGTACTTTCTTTCTTAGTGATCCAGTGCCATTTTTCAAGCCAAATACATGTGTGTAACCCCATATTTATCGCTATATAATACCCCGCAGTATCTTCCGGCAGGGCTTCTTTCCCCTGGAAGAGGTATCTGAAAATCTCCTCTAAATGAATCTCGTACCACTTTAAAACATTTAATTGTTGATTAAAATGTGTTTGTTACAAAAGAAAATCAATATTTTACATATAAATCTTGTTCCAAATCATCATGCTTGTGACATAGAAAGCCAATAACAAAGCAGCTTCACACCAACTGACCTATCCCAGCGTGGCATGCTGTGACAACAATCTCACTCCTTGCAGCAGCTCACCCTCCTTTACAATTTTCATGCACACAATCTGTTCAGCAACATTCACAACTAAATACTATACAATAGCAAAAAAATACTAATTGTCTGCCTTACTAAAGAATCAACAGAAATCAATCATACAAAGTAACACAAACTCACGTTCAAATTAAACCTCGTCCGGCAGGGAATCACTCTAATCAGTTCACCTTTCCTCTGCACAAAAGGTCTGCAATACTAATTATACATCACTTTCACATAAAAGATAAACATTCCTATCTCGATTAGGCTGTCAACAACACCGTACGACAAACCCCACACAACATCAGCAGACAATTACAATACATTGTATTGTACACTTTTGAATATTATCCTGGGATCTTAGGTCACACTAGACCAGATAACAACTTCTCCACAATAAGAGCTACACTCACACAATCATCTAAAACATTGTCACATCATATCATGCAATCTCCACAAAGACATCACCCAATTGCCACAAACACCACAAGCTAAGCATAAGCTGTTTATGAACAACCCTCTAATACTCACTCCTCGACTGGTACAACTTGCTCTCGAACCACTGGAACATCACCAACACTGATTCTCCAAATCAAAATATGGGCACTAGGTACTGCGATTGGGTCTGGACTAATCTAAAGTAACAGTTTTCTAACCACTACACTTCTGGTACTAACCGTCCACAGTATACAACCATCTGAGGACACTCTAGGGCTTTTCTTCCAATTTAACTCTGGTCAATAGACCTTAATAGTAGCATGAAAGGAGGAGGGGTTAACAGCAATTTAAATTTCAAAGAGCAGTGTGAGAATTAGGACCACACAATAAAAGTCTGAACCAGTAACTTGTAGTTAAAAAATCTGTCTCAAGTACATAATGTAAAATTACAAAATTATTAAAGGAAGACTAAACTGACGGACAATATTAGTCCTATATTGCAAAGAACAGATAAAGATCTCAGAAGCAGTGATACAGAAAATAAGTAAAAGGATTTGATGACTAGATTAATGGTTTTCATCCTTCTCTTCATACATGGAAAAGATTTGCAGCATCTACTAAACCCTACACTAACCTAAGGATCTAAGGATAGGGGAAACGCTTTTGAATCAAGGAAGCAAGAAATGTGTCAGAATCTGAAACTCTGAGGAACTTCTATAAGTAGAAAGTAATGTACAGCATGAACCAACACAATCAGAGAGATAATATGAGAGGTCTATACCTCTCCAAGTCAAAAGGGAATCTGACTAATCCAAGGTGGGTTCATTAACTTAAATGCACAGAGAACATTCTAGAAATATGACCTCATGCATGTCACAGTACTTTTCCAGTTCCGAAGAAACCCTGGCGCCTTGAATACTACTTACACATTCCAGTCTCTGCTTCTAAAGTGTACTTGCATTCCTCCCTTTGTTTGATAGAACCAACTGGTAATATCCCCTCTGTTCTTCATTAAAATCATTCCTCTTTGCCAGTACTTGCCCACCTCACTAAATATAAAATACAAATACAATGTGCTTTTCACCAACTAACTAATGCCTTTGGTCTGCACGTGCATAAGAGTGAAACAAGCAGAAAAACAACTTTCACATTAGTATTAAATGTCTCAACTGCAAGCTGAAGGCCCACAATCGTACTAACTTAACATTTCTCTTTAACTGCATATTAGTCATACAAACTTTATATGATCTAATAAATCTTTAATAAAGGAATCAGCCATTTGATACTGTATTCTTATTTTTGGCGCAATGTACCAATGTATTTTTATTAATCAAAAATGACAACTGGTCACAATTTAAAAAGAATAAATTAAAAACACAGATGTGACTCATTTTCACTAATCTCTGGTTAATGCACTACATTAAATGTATTTTAGCGCACCACCTTACAATCTAAATCTATAGAAAATTAATATCAGCAATACAGATGTTTTTTAAAAGGAAAACTGTTAATAAGCATAAACATATATGTCATAACACACCATAGATTCACTTTCTATATCTTTGGTGCACCATATTTCATTGGTGTTATTGCATCCGACAAGTGCATAATGCCAAATGTAAATATATATATGTGGTCTAGACATATGTAAAAGGATCACCAATTGAGTTACTCCAGTACAAAGTGATTACAAGTATGAGGAAAGTAAAACTATAAGTAGCATAGCACAAACTGATGTGCGCCAGAAAAGCAGAACTCTTACATTGACAGGGGAAAGAACATTATTGTGTCTATTTACTCTAAGAATTTATCACATCTTATTTGCAACGTCACATTTCAAAAAGATGTATTATATTGCACGTGCCACCAAACAAGCTGTTGCAAGGTGCTAACATAATTAGTGTCTTCTTCCCAATTAGTGATACTCATTTAATCAACTTGGGAATAATGAAACGCTGAGGTTCAATCCTATACCATTCATATTTCAAGGCCTTAGCTCAGCCCGCTACTATGACAATCCTGAAGTCAATATATAAGAGTTCAACTCTCTGTTACTGTGCATGTCTGGTTGCACAACACTACCAAGAAGTTCATTCTCATCACCGAAAGATGAGTTCCCTGAAAAATAGCAAAACAGCTGTGAGTTTGCCACGTCATGAAGGTGGCTTCAAACTAACCGCAACAAGTTTTACCTTTCCATTATACTTAGTTCTGAATGCCGAATGCGTAAGACTGTCAGAAAGTCACCTTATAGTATAGGGACAAGAAACATTGTATACAAGAGCTGCAGAATAGTTGAACAATTTCAACCTTTCTGTAATTTATATAGGGAAGCTATAGTGTTATGAAAGTTTATGTTGATCAGCGTAGGGCACTACAGCGGCAGTCCAGATTATAAAAACTGTAGCTTTATAATCTTGTAAGCCATTTGCATACATGGACATACAGCCTGAAGATGGAAGTAATTCTGGAATCTATGTTGCAAGCTGCAGCACAATAATCTTATAATGTCCTATGCATGGAACAGTAGTGCTGCAATCATAAACAGTAAAACTAGAGAACTATGAACTCATAACACGTTATGCGCAATTCAGTATTACTGCCATTTAAAGTAGAGAGCTGCAGCACTATAAACTCATACGTCCTTATGCACAGGGTAGTAGTGCTGGCATCTGAAGCAGGAAACTACAGCCTTATAAACTGATATCACATTGGCAATGATAGAGGTGGGCAAGCCTCTAAGGGATCAAGCCAGTAACCTGACTGTGGCTCGGCTCGAGGTCCTCTTGGAACCTCATGCTCAAAACGAGCTAAGCTTTCATGTCTTCTTATGGTCCATGGTTTAACATTGTGCATCAATAATAAAAACAAAGCAATGACCTTTCATGTAAAACAGGTGCCTACACTGCACTATCCGAAATCAGAAAACGTGGATCAATTCTGTCTTCACCCCTTGATCAAAGTAGTTATCTTAGGTACATGTTTTATTTCAATGTGTCTCCTTGTCCTTTTTTCATTATCACATATCAGCACCATTAAATGCATGAGCTCAGGATGTGTGCAGTCCCACACAATCAGATATAATTCAATATACTATAGTGTTGCTTCATGTATATAACATATAGGCTAAATCTAGGGTGCACATGATGACTGGCTGGCCTCTTAGATCACTAATGGCATTGTCATCAGGGCAGAGGTATGAAAGCACAAACAGCTTTAATAAATGCTTTTCTGGTGTACTAGCAAAAGACACACAATTGATGGACCGAATGCAGAACAAATCAAAATCACCCCCAGTCAAGAGATTTGGGTTAAATCCATCATTCTTTTGCTCACCAGGCACCCCAGTTTAGACCTGACCATATACAAATCAGTCTTGAGCCTGTGCCTCATGGGAACAGTCCAGCCTGAACTGCCAAGCCAGGTCCTCCCTGGACTGGAAACAAGCATCCTAGGACTGGTTTCGGGGTTCCATCCCTCTTCAGCCAGGATAGCTTGATTCCAGTGGCACAGTGAGCCCAGGACCCACGTCTGGACATACTTAGCGCACTTAGGGCGAGAAAGAAAAAGACACACAATTGATGGACGGAATGCAGAACAAATCAAAACATTCGCCCCCAGTCAAGAGATCTGGGTTAAATCCATCATTCTTTTGGTGGCGTGGTTTGGATGGCGAGGAGGATAGTCGCCTAAGTCCGGAGCCACCACCACCCTGAGTAACTAACGGCGAATATAGCAGCGAATCGGCCCAAAACCCAAGAAAAAAAGAACGAGGGAAGGTGTCTGAAGTTTCAAGGCACATAAAGGAAAACCATCCCGGATCGGAAGGGTGCAAAGAGCGAGAAAGTAAAGAAAAGGTTCGGTCGAGCGCCGAGAGGAGGAGCGCAAGATGGCGGCACACGGAGCCGTAGGGAGCAGCACACCAGCAGCCCAGTAGAGGACCAGCGGTAACCAGGCAGCAGCGGAAGACAGTGAACAAGCTGGTAAGCGCAGCCGAGCTGAGCACTGCGCTAGGGTGCACCCTTAAGCCGAACAAGAAAGAGCTAAAGAAACTGAAAGCCTCACCAGGTGCAGCCATTTACAGACAGGCGAAGCAGCGGAAGGGGCGCATGCTAACCACAGAAACCGCGAGCCTTCGGAAATCACAAAAAGCGACTCCGAATAAAGCCCTCCGACCCAGACAACACCCAGGCCAATCACACTTAACAAGGCGAGCACCCCCCAAAGCAGAACAATAACAGAAGCTAGCGGGTGAAACGGAAACCGACACCGGGAGCGGCCATTTTGGGACAGGCGAACCTGCAGCAAACGAGGCGAACGAGGGATCAAAGGTACAGTGGAAATAAGAGGCAGACAAAGAGCGGTCACAGGGGAAACCCCCAGCACTCCGCATAAAGATTACCCACCACGCTGCCACGAGCAAGACCCTACCGGCGCGTAAACGAAACGAAACCGGAACTATACAGGGGGCGACCATCTTAGTTCAGAAGTCCGGATGTTAAAAACAGACGCGAACACCACAGGCCATTTTACCACAGTCACGGAAGACAACAACAGCAGGCACTGGAGAGCGATACCAGACAGGCCGAGGTCATAAGTCTGCCGCAAGTAGCATATCGAGCGCAGCAGCGGAATCCAGGCCAAGAAGGTCATTAGCAGGGCAGGAACTGGCAGAGCCACAAGCAAGAGGCAAGTTGCAAGGAAACGCCGTGCCTCCCCACTGAGCAGAACCAAGCATGCAGAAGAGGTACAGTGGGCTATGCTACTTCACCCAGTGGAACAGCTGGCGGACGAGCAGCGGCGCAAGCGAAAAAGGTCAACTGCAAACCCGCAGGCCTCGAGCACACATATGCAACTAGCCAAAACAGCGGTAACAACAAGTGGCGAACGCTAATAAGAAGGGGCCCCAATCCACCCGTACAAAGGCAGGAAAAGTCCTCAGAGCTGGCGGGGGCGAAGACTAGGACAGGGACAGTCAGGTGGCCAAGCAGATTCCGCGTGGATACAACACCCACGCACAAGGAAACCACAGAAAAAGCGACAAAAGGCAACCCAACCAAACAACAAAGAGACGACAGGGCGCACACCTATCTGGCCAGAAGAGGTTTCGACACCATGGCAGGACGAGATGATAAGAACACCAACGACATCAAAAAGATTAGGAAGGACCTTTCGGAATCGCCGGGGGCCATGGGCTCCATATCTAAGAATCTGGACTCTGCTGGGCGTCATACCATCTGTTACTCAGCTCAGGTATTGAAAGAATTACAACCAACCTTTTCAGTAGGCTGTATGCAATACACATGGCCGTGTCTCGAAGGTCCTTTTTCTTGTATTAGGTGTCGCCATCAGGCTTCCCTCACTTACCCCACCACAGGTAGCTGCACTATGATACCTAAAGGCTCCTGCCCTCAAGACTCTTCCATCAAGCATCCCACCGGTAGCAACATCGCAGCAAATCCCATACAATCTGGGCTAAAAAGTCTCCTTTTAAATATTCGTTCCTTGCCTAAACACTACCAGGAACTTTGGGACCTTGTTAATACTGTAACACCAGATATTTGTTTCCTTACGGAGACCTGGTTGAAGCCCCACACGGTGCTGGCCATCATGTTAGGAGTTCCAACTGGATACAAGGTTCTTAAATTAGATCGCCCCATTAAAACAGGTGGCGGTATCGCTGTCATATACAGAGAAGGCTTGAAGGTCTCTCTACTTGATCGGAGATGCTGCTCCTTGATGGAGGTCATGATCTTTAAGATTAGTTCCACTTCTAAAATCCAATGGAAGGGAGCATTAGTCTATCGCCCTCCGGGGCCGAGTGCGAGCTTCTCGCTCACCCTAATGGAATTATTAGCCCCTTATTTTAAAGCCAAGGAAAACTTTATCTTACTTGGAGATTTTAATACTCACATAGATCTCCCCAATCATCCAGATACAGTATCCCTGCTCTCTGATCTCTCCACACTAGGATTAGTAATTCGGAATAGTGGTCCTACACACACAGGTGGACACACCCTGGACTTAATCTTTTGTAACTGTCCTAATATAAAATGTGATTCCCCAATCCCGGTAAGCTGGTCTGACCATTATATGGTCGAATTTACACTCTTAGGCCTTCACTTGCCTCGCCAAGAGTCTCTCCCAGCAGTCTGGCGACGACAGTGGCATAAGGTAACTCTAGATGGGCTACAGAGGGTATGGAATGAACCTACTATTCTCAAGAATGACGATGTCGAGAGTGGTCTTACTAAGTTCAACAGGGCCCTACTAGAGGCGGTGGATCTACTGGCGCCCCTGAAACTCCATAAACAGTACCCAAGATCTAAACAGGAAGTATGGTACTCGGAAGAGCTGAGAGTGGAGAAACAAGGGTGTAGAAAGCTCGAATAAATCTGGAGGAAGTTACATACACCCCTTAGCAGGAAGTTGTACTCAGAGGCTCTGGCCATTTATCATAAAAATATCAAATCGGCCAGGAAGAACAGTCTTGCATTACAACTGGCTGAAGCTGGCAACTCCACCAGAGAACTTTACAAAATAAATTCTTCAATCTTTTGTAAAACCTGTGGCCTGTGAAAGTCCTGATGAGTTCTCTCAAACTCTCTGCGATGACATCTCAGCATTCTTTGAAAATAAAATAGAGTCAATATATGGGAGAATCACAAGGGCCGCAAATCTCAGGAGTGATGCTGATTACTCCGTCCTCCGGACATCTAAATGTGAAAGCACTTTGCTTTCCGCATTTCCGGAAGTCAGCCTATCTGATGTTGTCTCCCTGTATAACCAAATCAAGACAGGGTCTCCAACAGATATTATCCCTGCTAAAATGGTTGCGCCATTAGGTGATCTGCTCTCCACTGGCATTCAAATGGTGATCAACCTTTCCCTTAAAGAAGGGCAAGTGCCCAGTGACTGGAAAAAGGCGATAGTGAACCCTATTCGGAAGAACGCGGCGCTGCCTTGGTCGGACCTTTCCAATCTCCGCCCGATCTCTCTCCTACCCTACCTTAGTAAGATGGCCGAGAAGCATGTGAACACACATGTGTCTAATGGTATCGAGGCAGCGGGCGGTCTGGACCACTCGCAATCAGGGTTCAGACCTAATCACAGCACCGAATCAGCCCTCCTCTCCGTGACCGACACCATCAGGATGGCACAGGATAGAGGAGGTTCTATGATTCTGGTGCTGTTGGATCTGTCCACTGCCTTTGACACGGTGTCATATGAAATTCTTATCGGTCGTCCGAGGGGGTAGGGATAGGCGGATCTGCCCTGTCATGGCTGAAGAGTTTTCTCTCTGGCCGCTCACAAACCGTCCGATTGGCTCCCATCTTTCAATCTCCAGGGAGCTCACCAAGGGGGTTCCTCAGGGCTCATGCCTAAGCCCCACACTTTTTAACGTATACGTGGCCCCTTGGCCGACATTGTGAGAGAATATGGTTTCACGCCTATATCGTATGCTGACGACACCCAGCTTTTATTCCCTTTCCAGACCCTGACGCCAGCAATTAAACATACTTTTGCTGGGGGAATGAGAGTTATAGCCGATTGGATGACCTCCAATTGCCTACAATGTAATGTGGGCCAGACGGAGGACATGCTTTTTGGAGAAGCCTCTCTCCTTTGGTCACCTGACTGGTGGCCTCTGGAATTAGGGCCTGCTCCCTGTCCCAAACAGGTAGTAAAAAATCTTGGTGTTCGCCTTGATCAGTCACTGCTTCTGAAAGATCATGTAACACAGGTGACAGGATCCTGTTTTAGGGTCATTGGGCTCCTGAGGCGTGTATTCCCGTACCTAGCAGATAGTTACAGGAAAACACTGGTGCAAACGTTTGTGATCAGCAGGCTAGATTACTGCAATGGGCTTCTTCTTTCTGCCAATGAGGAACAACTTGGCAGATTACAGGTAGCCCAGAATACGGCTGCCAGACTGGTCCTTAATGTTCCAGCCAGATCCCCTTCATGCCCTCTTTTGAACAAACTCCACTGGCTACCCATTCGCCAGCGGGTTAAATTCAAAATTTGTTGCATAATCCTTAAATGCCTGTTTGGCACTGGTCCAAAATACCTGACCGAAAAATTCAAACTCTACGAGCCAGGGCGCTCTTTGCGCTCTAGGAACCAACTGTTGCTCCAAGTCCCGCGGATTAAAAGGGAAAGGCAGGGTGGTCGAGCACTCTCTTATAGGGGTCCCACTCTCTGGAACACCTTACCCCTAACATTGAGACAAAATTCCAATCTAGGAGCTTTCAGGAAATTCTTAAAGACACACCTGTTCCTGACTATTTAAAACTTGCATCTTTCCTGTTTGTTTTTTCTTGATCTCTGACTTTCATGGTTTATGGTAAGAACCCAAGCGCAGAGATACCCCTTTGGGGGTCGAATTCCTGCGCTATATAAGCAAATAAATAAATAAATAAATAAATAAGATCAAGAACGATAACAAAAACGAGACGACACTAGATACACTCCTAAAGAAAATCAACGAAGGGAACGAACTAGCCAAAGCCACGAATAAGACAATTGATAGCATGCAACTTGAGCTGGCAGCTATAAGAGCGGACCAATCCAAGACAAACTGCAGAATCGACGCTGTGGAAAAAAGGGTTAGCGATCTAGAAGACTCCACCCACAGAGCACAAAGAGACCTGGGACAAGCTGCCAAAACAACCTACAATCTGCAGAAACTGTTGGCAGAACAGGACGACCAGAGCAGGAAGGGGAACATAAGGCTCTTGGGCGTTCCAGAGGGAGTAGAAGACACCCTAGGCTCGTGCGCAGCCCTACTAGAAGACCTCCTGCCAAAGCTTACAGGTCTGAACTTCGACAGGCCATTTGAAGTAGACAAGGCCTATAGAGTCCCAGCAACAAAAACCCCACAGAGTAGAGGACCTAGGCCAATCATATGCAAGCCGCTCCGTGCCAACCACACAGAAGCTATCTTCGCCTTTGCCAGGAAAGGGCAAAACGTGAAAGTGAATGGCCAGAAGATTGTCATAACGCAAGATTTCTCCCGACACACGGTGGAAACAAGGAAAGGGTTCCTGGCCCTGAGGGACAAACTAAGGAAAGACAGTATCACCTTCAGTTTCGCAGGTTCAGCGAGAATGAATATCACAGACAGACGTGGCACTCGGATTTTTGACGAGCCCAGCGAACTAAGGAGATATCTAAGAGGCCCAGACCCAGTAGACATGGAAGTGCAAAGTCCAGGAGTACCCAAAAGAAGAGCCTCGTCAGACGCAGCAGAAGCAGGAGGAGAGGAATGCTGACTCAACCAAAGAACTGTCCTGCATGAACTGATGAATGATCAAGGCAATCACAACCAAGATCTACCTCAGGCCAACTCTCATAGAAGGCCAACCGAACGCGCAGAACGCATCAACCACACTACCTCATGACCAATAGACTACCTCGTTCGATGCAGAAACCACCCAGGAAGACACAAGAAGTTGTACCCATATCCTTTATCCGCATTGTTACGTACACTGTGAATGCTGGCACCATTGTGGGACGGCGATGCGCTGCAACGCACGTTGCATAACTGATATAGATGGGCCAAGAAAGCACTGAACTCGGGGGGTGATGGGAGGGAGGGCCCTTGCTGTCGCACGTCTACAGTTCTAAACACGGGGGCGGGGGGAGGGAGGGGAGAGGGGAGGGGAGGGGGGAGTTAATGCCAGTACAGATATATGCACTTCTTTGTTTCCATGCCTTTTCTATCTTTACTTTCCTATCCGCACCCACTTCTCACCCAGGGGAGAATATCACAGGCCAAGCACACAGCCCAAAACCTCTTAGTCGACAAATCTGGGCACAATCCTATGGGGGGTCAGATGAGCGGCAGACAAAGAGACAGAAGATCCAAAGCACATCAAGCGAAACAGCAAAAACAAAAAACAGCCATGACAGCCCCAACACAAGGTCAATTAAACTCGAACCTTAAGGTGGTGTCCCTTAATGTGAAAGGCCTCAACCACCCAATAAAACGTAGGAAGACTCTAGAATACCTGGCGAAACTGAAAGGAGACGTGTACGTCCTCCAAGAGACTAGAATCTCGGAGGAGGATGCACAACGGCTCAAGGCAAAGTGGATAGGCGAGGTCTTCTGCTCACCTGCCATACAGAAGAAAAGAGGGGTCGTCACACTAGTAAGCAAAAGAGCGAACCTGACACTACAGGACAGCTATGCAGACAAAGATGGTAGACTCCTTGTGACAAGCTTAAAGAGAGGGGAAGAGACGATTCACGTTGCCAACATAAATGGGCCTAACTCAGATGATAAGGAATTCTGGAATAGCATAGAAACCAAACTAGGCGATCTTCCGCAGGAGGACCTCCTTCTGCTGGCGGGAGACATGAACCAAGTACTAGATCAGGCCACTGACAGACATCCATATAGACCGAGCCACGACTCGCAGAACCTAAACATCCTTAGGAACGCATGCACCAAACTCCAACTCAGGGTCCCTTGGAGGCTGCAACATCCAGCTGCCAGGGAATACACCTTCTACTCGCACCCACACAACTCATACAGCAGAATAGATTACATACTAATGTCAGCCTCGCAAACACACCTGATTGACCAAACAGAAATAGCCCCAATCACCATCTCAGACCACGCACACATCTCCCTTTCAAGAAGTGGCAGACACAACGACACGCCGACCCGCAGATGGAGACTCAACAGTGATATCCTGCAACACCCAGAGAATATAACGGGAATTGTAGGAACCATTAAGGAATACCTAACCTTCAATGACAACACAGAAGTCAACAAAGGCACCCTCTGGGACACCCTAAAAGCAACACTAAGAGGCAAACTAATAAACATCAAAGCCAGAATGAACAAGGGAAGAAACAAGAAAATAGCAGAGCTAGAGGAACAGATCAGAGACCTAGAAAAAGGACACTGTGAAAACCTCACTAACAAAAACACACTGACAGACCTAACAAGGAAAAAATACGAGCTCAAAAAGATACTGAGCGAAAGAGCTGGCACATGGATCAACAAGTACAAATCCATAAACCTTTGCTCTGCCAACAAAGCAGGGAAGGCGTTAGCCTCATACCTGAAAGCAAAACAGAGACAACACTCAATTGCTGCAATAACAGACAAAGCAAACAAATCACAAACGACCAACAAGGGGATCTTGGAAGCCTTCAAACAGTTCTATGAGGAACTGTACAAGGCAGACAAGAACCTAGTAGCAGACGGGGGGAAGACCTACTAAGCAAAATTACCCTATCCACGCTAACGGCGGAACAAAGAGAAACACTAGAAGGAGACATCACAGGAACAGAGATAGAGATGGCAATAACAGCACTCAAGGTAAACAAAGCACCGGGGACTGATGGCTACACGGCAGCTTTCTACAAGAAATTCCAACAGCCGCTCAAATCCACCCTAGTAGAAGTCTTCACTCACTGCATCCGCGAGAGAAGAATGACTGCCTCTATGGCTGAGGCTAATATCATAGTCATCCCCAAAGAAGGCAAAGACCCTCAATACCCGCAGAGCTACCGTCCAATCTCGCTCATCAACGTAGACTGCAAAATCTACACCAAAATCCTCGCAACCTGACTCAACGGGCTCTTGCCCGACCTTATCCACAATTCACAGGTAGGCTACCTTAAGAACAGGCTATCTCAAGACAACACCAGACTCCTCAGCCACCTTATCAACCAAATGGTACAGAGCACTGACCAGGCAGTCATGATCGCGCTGGACGCGGAAAAGGCCTTCTACAGGGTTTCCTGGCCCTTCCTTGACCGATGCATGGAGAAATTCGGCTTAGGTACCAAATACAGGAACATGGTCATGGCACTGTATAAAGAACCCAAGGCCCGAGTAGTCGTGAATGGGGGCTCATCGGAGCCATTTATACTAGAAAGGGGGGCAAGGCAGGGATGCCCACTATCTCCAGCCCTGTTCCTGCTGGCACTAGAACCGCTGCTGGTCATGATAAGAAATAACCCAAACATAAGAGGAGTCCAAATAAAACACAACACAGTGAAACTGGCAGCGTACGCTGACGACATACTAATCACGACAAAAGAACCAACCACCTCCATCTTGGCACTAATGGATACCATAGAAGAATATGGGCAAGCGTCAGGCTATAAACTGAACAGGGACAAATCAGAATGCAAACCCATAAACGTCCATACAACTGTTGTGTTTCTATCTAGGACCCTAATTCGATATTCCCGATGTATGCCCTTATATGGCTATAATAAATAATATCCTTATAAAGGCATAAGAATCATATCCATATTTAGTAATAGCCCATGCAGTCCAAATACGGCATGGCTACTCCCCGAGAATCCTAGAAAGTACAATGCATTCTTTAAACAAACCAAGCCTCCAGCAGCCCGAGAAATCACCCTGCTCTTGTTTTGATTTGCACAGGAACTCCTAGAGTCAGAAAGAACTGTTAGTTCTTGGTGACGTCTTATGTCCAAGCTTACGTCAAACCCGGCACCTTTCAGGTATAAATATACCAACGTTGCCTTAAGCCAACACACGGTGGTTTGGAGCAGAGCGGCTATCTACTTGCCCGAGAGGCCAGCTGATGCGAGAGCCCACGGACGACGCCCCTCCCTTTTGACGCACTGAGAAAGACGCTGTCTTTTTCTCCAGCCGAGAAAATCCAGCTCCGGTGTTTCCAGCCGCCCTTGCGGGTTGCTGGGATATCGAATCCTGAGAGAGAGATACCAGACCTCCTACATTCTATTACCCAGGTACGGAGCTGACTAAACCCTTGAGAGAATTCTTGATCCAGATCCTTGGCAAAACCAACTTAACTTAAACTGCAACTTACTTACTCCTTCCCACGTATTAGGCTTAGGTCAGGTACACCGGGGTAGGCGTAGATTAGAAGCACCAGTTGAGGACGTTAGTCAATGTATTTATGTATGTATATATTTTATCTATTTTAAAGTATCATATGGCTAAGAAACCATATCAATGCTTTTACATTATTATTTTATAATACTCCTTTTACTGTACGCACTTTACTTTATACTAAGTATTGCAATTGTGGCAATTCATTTCTCTTGCATGAGAAAGAAGACTGCTCAATAAATAACACCTTTTATTGAAAACGCCCGTCTCTCTATTTCTCTGCACTCTGGTGAAACTAAGTATGCACGATTGACTGAGTGAAATAATTGTCTATTGTTTTCACATGACTCTAGAGATACACTCTTTATTCTGAGGGAGCAAAGTTGTCATGTTTATGGTTGTCAGAAGCTAATCCCTTCTTGTCTATCCAGGGAAGTTAAACTCCTCCTTGTTTACTCGAGAAAGTTTCTAGTGACCTCTGAGCTAGCTGGCAAAACTAATTAAGTCTAATATAGTCAGTAGAGACCTAGTCGACCTCAGTCCTACGTCTACACTGCTGTTTATATTATTCCAATGCGCAGAGCCTATTGGGAATATAGGAACTACACTACACAACGAAAACCAAACCCCTGAAATACCTGGGCCTCATCTTCGGCAGAGACTTGAGAGCAACCCTTGACCACAACGAAGAGACCACCCTAAAGAAGGTTAAGGAGAGACTAGACTTGTTGTCCCCTAAATACATCAGCTGGTGGGGCAGAGTGGAAACAATAAAGATGATGATAACACCAATGGTCAACTACACACTAAGCATGCTACCACTGACAATGACGGATGATTTCCATAAGAAGCTCGACAACATGATAAACAAGTTTGTATGGAAAGGAAAGAAACCCAGGATCAGCCTACCAAAACTGCGACTCAATAAAAAGTTGGGAGGACTGAACATCACAAACTTCAAAACCTTCCAAATGGCATGCCTGGCAAAGCAGGGTATTTTTTTGGATCGCCCCAACACAAGACTAAGCACCAGTGTGGCTAGAGCTAGAAAAGAACATCCTAGACGGGTTAAACCCCATAGCGATGCTTATAGCAAACAAACACCCAGCAGCAACCAATCCCATCATCAGGAACACCAAAACAGCCCTGCTAAGGGTGGGCAAGCGGACGGTATCAGAAATAACAAATGGGAGTCAATATGGTTCAACACAAGAATACAATATAAAGGGCGAACATTAAACAACGAGGTCTGGCTCACGAAAGGAATCACAACTCCATCACCACTAGAAAAGAATAACACCCCACTTACTTTTAACACCCTCAAACTAACACATAATCTTCCGGACATAGAACTCTACACGTTCCTCAAAATAAGGACAGCCATAACTAAAGCGAACCTAACTAAGACGACACCTCACATTCTACACTACTTGACCAACCTCAACAAGGTCGGACACCAGACAGCTCACATATACAAGTTTCTAAGCCCCAAAACGTCCAACCTAAACTCCAAAACATTATCCTTCTGGGAAACAATGCATAGCAGACACTTCAGTGAGGTGGAAAAAAACACGACTGTGGGAGTCAGCCACAAAAAACAAAATCACACCGCAGCTAGCCCAAACAAAAAACTGGCTCCTACACAAAGCATTCTGGACCCCAGCAAGATTAGCAGAAGTTGGTATACGCCAGAGTGATACATGCTGGAACTGCCACAAAAGCAAAGGGGACCTAGAACATCTCATTTTCACGTGCCCTAAGGTCAAAACATTCTGGGGGAAGATGAGAGACCTCATTAACACAGTAGTGGGGAGGAGCATACAGCCAGGGTTCGAAGGACTAGCCACAGCATTCATGGCACCAGACCTAGGAAGTAAGGAAGACAGAGACCTAGTGGACCTCCTACTTACTGCGGTGGTAAAAACCATCTTAGCGAATTGGAAAAACACGGCCAAAGCCACTTTCAAAGGATGGGTCAACTGGGTCACCTTCCTCAGAGGAGCCGACAACATCACAGAAAATTTTTCACCCAACCACACAGCTAGGACGGGGATGTGGGCCGCACTAGATGCATAATTGGGGTCGCACAAGCCTCCGTAGGCGCACTGACCACTAGGCCTCACAAACAACAAACTACAAGAGGATCACAATCAAGCATGCCCCCCCCCAGTCCCTCCTATCCTCAGCTCTTCCCCCTTTCCTCTCTTCTCCCCCCCTTTCCTCCACCCACCCTCTTCTTGGGGCTCTACATAACCACAGCTGAAACTAGCCTATGCAGCAGTAAGCCTAATGTAACCAAGAAGGCGCCAAGAATCAATGTACTGCCTTAGCATCACTACTGTACTGTAATGGAAATTTTCTTAATAAAAACTCTTGAAATCAAAAAAAAAAAAACATCATTCTTTTGCTCACCATGCCACCCCAGTTTAGACCTGGCCATATGCAAATCAGTCTTGAACCTGTGCCTCATGGGAACAGTCCAGCCCGAACTGCTGGGCCATGTCTTCCCTAGACCGGAATCAAGCATCCTAGGACTGGTTTCGGGGACACAAGTGGAGCAGGCAGTGTGGACAGACATAAATGTGAGAAGAAGTGCTGTGGTCTGTGTCCCACTGATGCAGGGCCCCATGTTGATAAGGCGAGCACAGGCCCCTGGGTAATAGCCCAACCACCCGCCCATGTCTAGAGCCGGCCACCTCCAAGTTCAATGACTATCTATTTTTCTTCCATCCATTTTATATTAACGGGCGATAGTGAAACCCTGGCAGTCGATAAACATGCACTAGAAATTGCAAACATGTTAATAATCCAGGAAAAGTACGTGGTTGCTGTGGAAACCTAACCCTACTGACATCATATGCACATTGCGTTGAACAAGAGTAAACGGATGTAAACGGCATGCAGGTAAACCGAAATATATTTGACATTTCTGAGCGGTGTTCTCGAGAGAAGTGAGTACTTCTCTGCGGAATACATAAAAACTGACGGCCTGCCAAGAGCCAGGGAGAAGAAAGACTACAATCGAGCTGCTTAATAGCACATAAATACAGACCTCATTATATCTCTGTAGTTTGGGGATCTGTGGATGGAGGCAGTATGTACCAGATGCTGAGCACATATCGCTATGTGCTTTGATTATCTATTAAAGCAGTAGAAACAAACCAGCGCCACGTTGTCTGAGTGACTTGAGCTACCCTGTCTGATTTTTTGAATGCTTATCAGTTTGAAAATAATTCGGAGGGACGCTGTCATTTTTTTTGCCGCTAAATACAATTTACAGACATTTAACAGACTCATAATCAAAACGAATACGAGCAGATGTGATTAGAGCTTTACTTTAATAACAAACATTACACATGTCAAACCAGTGTCGGAAAAATTACATTTCATGTTTAGTTAACCCACAGAGCTAATTATCAACAAAACGGATTTAATCAGTACACAATGCTCAAACCCTAACGCATTCCTTCAAGTGCACTGCAAGAATGTCTTTTTTTCACGTTTTGTTTTGTAATGCTTGCCATGTTCAACCAGGGACTCTTCTACTTTAATTACCTTTAGAGGGTCGTGTAATTAAAATGTCCAAAGAGTTGAAGTTATTCTCCACTTTCTTCCATTTCTGGCTGAGCGGATTTCTCAGATTTAGCAAGCTGCTCAGTATTTAAGATTTTGAAAATGTTTTAATTGTAAACGATTGAGTTTTCTCTTAAGAGTCCACCCTGCGAGAAAATGCGCTAGTGCATGCGTCTCGCTTGCGAGACACTGTTGTATACACAAATGGCTTGGAGTCCGCCTGTGCCTTAGCATTTGTCTGCCTCTGTGCAACTCTTCTTTGAAGGCCTCTTCAGTCCAATGCTTGCAGTAGAGCAGGGACCAAGAACAGATTGAATCAGCTTACTCAGTGCTCGTCCGCTGCTCCTGGCGTGATTGAGGTACTATTTCTTGCCTCCTCCCACTCTCGCTCCCTGCTGTTCGGTCCATAGGGCTTGCATGTGTTTTAAATAGCACTCCTACACTCCGCATTCTTGCTTCCACTGCACCCAGTTCACCCTGCTCCCCGCTGTCGCTTGCTCCCCTGTGCCTGCTTGCCCTATCTCTACTCTACCACTGTCAAGGGGCTTGCTCCTGCCTTCCTCGCTCCTGCTGCCCGTCGTCTTGCTTCTATTTGCTTCTCGTGTCTTTTCCCCTGGTCCCTGCCTGTTTCCTCCTCTTTGCTTGCACATGCCCGCCTCGTGTCAATGTGTGCCACAGCACCTGCCTCCCAGCTCCTTGTTGCTTGCCTCCACTCCCACTCTCCACCCGTGGTCGTTGCTTCCCCACCCCTCACACCTTTCCTGAGCCCCACAACCCAGTTTTAAAATCTGCGATGGCACACACTAGAGTATTCTAAACAATCAGCTTCACGTGCCACGTGTGTATGTTTTAATGGAGCTGTCAGCATGCTTGTGACACCCCCCAAAAACACTATTACCGAAGTGCCAACCATGATGTACTCTGCAGGCTATCAGACCCGTGACAACTCTTTTTTATTAATAAATAAAATCAGTGCCAGACTGGGAATCCAAAGCATCCTTGTCAATTTTTGGCATAAGTGTGAAGCGCTGCTGCTTAACACAACTGGCCCCCAGTACTGCTGCTTTTGTTTCCATGGGCTGCTATTGCAGTATCAGTGGAAAACTGGTCCCCAGTAACATAACTGCCCCCACCCTTTTTGCCGATTGGGCCAACGCTCGCTGCCCGATATGGCTTGTCTGACACTGAATACAATAAGCCATCGATCGTCAAATATCCTTCGAATGTACTGTCTAGCCAGTTGGAAATCACTTGTAACATTACATCACTTATTCCGGGGCTGCAGCAACCCAACCAACATTACAGTTTGTGACTAGGATTTTTTTGGGAGGGCATCAATGTGCAGAAAATATATTGTCAGAGGTTCTTTTGTTAAAAGCATTTAATGCAGGATCTGTATTTGACAGGCTCGAGGGTGGGCATAAATTCAAAGCAGAGGGGGTGCGCTCAGATTTTCCTGCTACAAGAGCAGATTACCTCGAAAGAACTCTGGCAGCGCGTGCCACAGCAGGATGTGCACAGTTACTGCTCATTGCTCAATTTAGCTTTGTTTTGCGGGCAGTAGATCAGACCCTGCGCAGCTCAATATCGCTGCTGTACAGTGCATAGGGACGTGGATGGCGGAGATCACTGTCTGTCTACAGACCAGTCCACATGCAGCACAAATAAATCCATGATATATTTACCTCCACCGAATCAGACACAACATGTGGTCCTTGTGGGATAAAGAGCAACACAACATTGAGAAAAACAGCTACAAACGTGTTTATACACCAAGAACACAACATGGTAATCCAGGAACCAGCTGTACCTACTGACAAAAAACATGCCACAGCAGACATGTTACCAGCACTGAGATGACCTACATGTCACAAAAACCATGGAAACCACGGTAGAACCACTGAGAGATGCTACAGCGACCAGGCAGCAAGCCGGGAAAGATACCAGAGCAGTCATGTCACAATTACAGACATATGCCACGAGGTGTGTACCAATCCTAAAATCACACAGAATAGAACGCACAGAATCAGGAACAGACAAGTCTCACAACGAAACTAAATTAGGTTTCGACCCTGTTGCATACTGACGAGAAATGCTTTTCGGGATCTTCATTTGTTGATCGGTATTAAAGGTCTTTATCAGCTGCTAATCTTTCTTCGAAAGATAAGCTAAAGGCACACACAAGCAAGTATCCAGAATATTAAAATAATCCAAATACCTTCAAGTTTAAAACAAAAGTCTAATGAGCCAATTGAGAGGAACAGAAATCCCAGTTCTTCCTGGATTACACCCACGGTCTATTCATTCCTCCTGCCACCATTCATTCCATCCATTCTTTGATCTTTCACCCCTTCGTTCATTATTCCAACAACCCTTTGTCATTCCTTCCATCCATCAGTCCATTCATTCATTCATCCATCCATCCTTTCTTTTATTCACTTATCATTTCACCTTCCTAACCAACTTCCGTATAATCTTTCATCACTCCATTCATCCAGTGACCAGTCCTTTCACAAATCCATCATCCATCTTTTCACTCTTCCATCCATGTGTGCTAACATCCTTTCGTCCAACCTACATTCCACCCATGCATCCTTTTACCCTCCCTTCCAATCTTTCATGCAGGAATTCATCGTTCCACAACTTTATCCAAACGTTCATCCTTCCAACCATTCATTCTTGCACCCTTCCTTAGTTTTTTCTCCCTTCCTTCCACTTCTCCTTTGGCCTTTCCTTTCTTTCATATTTCCGTCCTTGTTTATTTCCTTTCACCCACCTTTCCTTTTAACCTTTACGCCTTTCTCCTTTCCGGTTTGAAGCTACCATCATTTTGATCTATTCTAAAACTATTCTTTCGATCTTATCTTCCCCCTTAATATCCACCACCACAATCACACTCTGTTTGCTGGTCATCATGTTCTTTCTAGACGTAGATTTTTATAATTTTTCTCTGTCCTTTCCTGAACTGGGCTCTCTTAGTCGATCCTGACCTCCACCTCTCATGCCCTGGGATAATGTTCCCCTAGATCGTTTTATAATCCTTTTTATGCAGGCCTGCAAACAGAAGAGCCCAAATATAAAATGAATCACTATTTAGTGGGATTCAAATTACCAGGCCACCTAACCTCACTTAAGTCGGGATTTCCCTATGCCACTGGGTACATAGATTTGTAAAATAGCTGGTGGCATTGGCGGTTGACAGTCAAAATATCGATTTTTAAATTTCGAAGCACATTTATATAGAGTTTTAAATATCAAAATCCAGAATATCGACAACCAGAATATCGAAATTCAGGTAAGAAATATCGATGTTGCAAATATCGATGTTAGTAATATCGATTGTTAAATTATCGATGTTAATAATATCAATATTTATATGAGTGTTCTGTATTTTAGTATGTATTTTATATGTAAGTATACTTTTTTTCAATATATGTATACGTTTTATAGAAATTAGTAATTAAATTTTTTTTTACATTTTGTGTTTTATTTCTGTAGCAGGTTGTGGGTTTATAGGGGAATAGGATGGAAAGTAATTTAATTTAAGTTAAGTATTTATAATTTTTTAATTATTGTTATTAATAATTAATTTATTCTTAATTGATTATTAATTGGTAATTAATTATTATTAAATAATACATATATTATTTGTATTAATTTATTATTGGAGTGGTTGTGGGTTTATTGGGGAATAGGGTGGAGGTCCTATTAGTCCAATGACGCTGTTTAGAATATGCAGTTGTTTAGAACATGGGAGAGGTCATGTTCATATGAGAGGATTTCAGAATCATGGCGAGTACCAAGTGAGGATGTATGTGAGTCTGAAACCATGATGCAGTTTTCGTTATTGATGATATGAACTCTGTCCCAAACAGTAGTTTTGTCACACCTCACTCTGGCTTCTTTGTTATTAGAAATTTGTTTTTCTTTACAGATACGGATGTATTAACAACAAACCAAAGAAACTCATGGAGGAGTAACCGTGAGTGGGTGATTTAACCCCCCCCCTTTTTTCCACATGGTAGCGAGGATTGGATACACTTTAGAGTGTGTCCTTTTACTCTGCTATTAAATAAAAGAATTCTCTCTTTTTAAGAGTTTACTTTTTAGGTCCTGATGAATGCTTGAGTGACTGTGGCTCATTTATAAGCAGAAACATGTTGACCATATTTCTAGATTTCTTTCACTGAAAGGACATTAGGTTTTCATTGCTATTTCCTTAATATGTCCGCTTTTTCACATGCTTTTAATGGAAGCAGGCTATCCCTCTATTAAAATTGATATATGGAACTGCCGACCTTCCTTTTAGCTCTACACTTGCACTGTGGGCCCTAATGGGGGTACCCCCTCTTTTTTTCTGTTTTCATACTTGGAAAACCCAATGATGAAAATTAACACCTACTTGTTTGGTGTTTGAGGGTTTTTGTTCTCACCCTTGATCTCTCTTCCTCAAATTTTCTACTTACATTTTTTACTTTCTTTTCCCCTCTTGTTTGCCCTCTTGGTAAGATTCGTTCCTTTGGGGGTTAAGTTGGGGTAAGAGTGTATTCTTATGGATAGTAATTTTTACCCCTATGCTATCCAGCGCTTTCTGTACTATTGCACTCTCTGGAGTGGAATAGTAATTTTTTACCCCTACGCTATCCAACACGTTCTCTGCTGTTGCACTCACTGTAGTGGGAATAGTAATTTTTACCCCTACGCTATCCAGAGCTTTCCCTACTGTTGCACTCTCTGGAGTGGGAATAGTAAATTTTACCCCTACGTGATCCAACGCTTTCCCTACTGTTGCACTCACTGGAGTGGGAATAGGATTTTTTACCCCTACGCTATCCAGCGCTCTCCCTACTGTTGCACTCTCTGGAGTGGGAATAGTAATTTTTACCCCTACGCGATCCAGCGCTTTCCCTACTGTTGCACTCTCTGGAGTGGGAATAGTAATTTATACCCCTACGCTATCCAACGCTTTCCCTAAAGTTGCACTATGTGGAGTAAGTATATATATTAATTTATATGTATATGTTCAATTTATTTTAACATTATATGCATTAGTTATTATTTTTAAATATATTTTAATATGTGTAACTATGCTTCTTTAATTATATGTATTATTTACTTAATTTTACATTATTATTAAAACATTTAAAAAAACAATATTTCTAACATCGATATTTACTGACAACAATATTTTTTTCTCAATATTTTTGTACTTACCTTTATGTAGATTGGACTTCGATATGTTTGACTTCGCTATTTTTGTGTCAATGTTTTTGTAGGTCAATTTTCTTACTATCGATATTCTATCAGACATTCAGCATTGGCACATGTATACATATGATGTACGCTTCTCATAGGAGACATGCATATAAGCTACACAGAGCCAGAAGCATCACGGAAGTGCAGGAGTCATACAGAAGTAATGGTCATCAGCACGCTTCATGTCCACTTCTGATACCCTGAAGACCAAGCTGTGAGTGCTTTCAGAACTTGGATGCCATCTTTCAGAACTCTGCTTGCTTTCTAAATTTTGATTGGTAAGAGATATGCAGGGGGGTATTTATAAGAAAATTCCAGAGCACGGTGTTACACCAAATTTGGCATTCGCTGCATTCTGGCATTCTCAAAACCCAGAGATGTGCCATATTTAAAAAAATGCGGCAAACCCCTGCATTTCCCATAATGCTGGTGCTAAAAAAGCTGCCTGGCGCCAGTGCAGGCACCCTAGCCCCATGCTACAAGGGTGCCTGCACTGTAGGGACAATTGTTCATTTGCAGGAAGGAACACCTTCCTGCACATAAACAATCATAATGAAAATTTGCTCTTTCTATGTGTGCTGCAGAGCAAAAACTGAGGAGAAATTACCAATTTCTCTTCGGATCACATTCTAAGACCAGTATGACCTGGCCTTAGTTTGTGGTGCTGCCCCAGCCTTTTAAATCTTGGGCAGTATCAACAAGCAATAGATGTTGTGATAGAACGCCCACAGCAACACCCATTGCCGACCCCTTTTTACTTCTTACCTCCCCACTTCCTCTCCATCACCCTTGTACCCAGCACATTGTTACCTGCCGTGACCCCTATCCTCCATTGTTGCTTGCCCATTCCCCGTGCTCCCTTCAGCCAGAAAAAAGCACTACGACACTGCCAATGCTGGCTGCATTATATTTCTCTAAGCATTGGCAAAGCCAGTTTGTCTTGCATAGACACAATATATTTGTTTTGTCAATGTGTTATTTGCCATGCAGGACAGCAGTGTGGCTGTTGTGCAGCTTGGTTTTCTCTCAGTCAACGCTTGGCATGCCATAGCGTTTTTAGTTTGCGCTATGCTTGTGAAATCTATTGTATTTAATATCTCTTAAAAGGGGGCTCTTATCAGTTCCCATGACTGAGTTCTTGTGTTCATTCGCTTTTGTGTGGAACTTTTTTTTTGTAACTTCCCCTGGCTACACGCGTTTATGATACCGCTACTAAAGCTGATCACACTGTTTACGCCACATTCACTGTCAATATAAGATCTCTTTCCATGGAACAGGCAGACAGCTTCTAATAGTATGCTGAAATGTTTGCTTTTTATTACTTAGTTGTTTAAAGCAGATGCTTTAACGTAAGAACGTACCTCTGTACCTTTCTTTGCACTTTGTAGGCATGCTATATTTCACTACTAAACAGGCAGCCACAAATGCTGTTATCTTGCAGACAACAGGATCATTTTTTGAATGATGCAGCAGGTGCAGTAGCACCAGGCCCAAAAGTTGTCAGAACCCCTCTAAACACACACAATTGCTGTATTTAACTATTAAACAGGCAGTCACAATTGCAGTTAAAAGAGACTTGATTTAATCATTTGAATGGTGCAGCAGGTGCAGCGACACCAGGACCAAAAGCTCTAGGCACTCGGTTAAACATCTCAAATTGCTATATTTTACTGCTAAACAGGCAGTCACAAGTGCAGTTACCTTGCAGAAATCAAGGTCATGATTTGAATGGTGCAAGTTGCAGTGACATTAGACCCAACATTTGTCAGAACTTCTCTAAAGACACCTAATATTTCTGTACTTTACTATTAAACTAGAGGTCACAAGTGCAGTTATCTTGCAGGCAACAGGGTCATTATTTGAATAGTGCAGCAGGTGCAGTTGCACTGGGCCCAAAAGTTGACAGAACTCTCAAAACCCCCTAATAATGCTATATTTTTCAACTAAACAGGCAAGTCATAAGCGCAGTTATCCAGCAAGTACAAGGGTCATAATTTCAATAGTGTAGCAAGTGTAGTGGCACAGGGACCAAAAACTCCAGGTACCCTACTAAACACCGATTATTGCTATATTTTACAACTAAACAGGCAGCCTCAAGTGTGGTTTTCTTTCAAGCACTATAGTCATGATTTGAATGGTGCAGCAGGTGCAGTGGCACCAGGCCTAAAAGTTGCCAGGACTTCTATAAATACCTAATAATGCTACCTTTTTCTACTAAACAGGTAGTCACAAGTGTAGTTACATTGCAGTTGAAAGGGGCTTGATTTAAATGGTGCAGCAGGTGCAGTGGCGCTGCACCAAAAGTTGTCATAACTCCACTAGACACCAAATATTGCTATATTTTACTACTAAACAGGGAGTCACAAGTGCAGTTACTCAGCAGGCAACAGGGTCATTATTTGAATGGGGCAGCAGGTGCAGTGGCACCAGGCCTAGAAGATGTCAGCGCTCCTCTAAACACCCAATATTGCTATATTTTACAACTAAACAGGCAGTCATAAGTGCAGTTATCTGGCAAGCTCTATGGTCATCATCAATTAATTCTATTATTTCCCTCTTTCGTTTTACAAAATGTTATTACCTGCCAGCACTATTCCACTAGTAGCAGCACAATATATTGCCTTTTTGAACATAAACAAGTCACAACACTTCAACATACTTTCTGTAACTTACATTGTACAACTGCTCAGCAAGCTACACCTTACAACAAAAATAGCTTATTATTAATCACATAGGTGAAACCTAAGGCATTTACCAATGCATGTTTGTTTTACTTTCATCCATGCTGCACAGCAGTCATGCTGCTGTACAGCATGGCTAACAAAAATTGGAAAGGCCAATAGAACTAGCAAAGGCAATACTTTTTGGCTTTGCCAATGCTTGTGTGTCTTAGTACTTATGTGAGCTCTTCCATGCATATTTATAATTCCAACACACATAATCATTATCTGAAAATAATCTTAACCATCCTCGAATTCATTGGCCAATGTGAAAGAATACGTTGCATATCAAAGGCTCCCCTCTTGCCTTTATTTCTGTTGAAGGGATGGGGAATATTTTCTATATGTTCTATATTTCATAAAGACAGAATACATTACCGCGCACTGTAATCTGTTATGGGAATGGTTCAACTGCTTGTTATACTGGAGCTTGTGATTTCATATATCATATTAATGTGCTTTATGTTTTTCAATTAGTCATGGTAAATTACCTGTCCTTGCCTCACGATTGCCAAGGACAGTTCAGTTGTCTTTAGTTGCCAGCTTCCTTCATGCAAATCTAAACCAAGTTTTAAGTTATTATATCAAAACCGGATTCTCTTTGTTCTGCCAGCGGATTGTTAGTAATAAAACACTTTTGATGTTGGGACTGAAGTTAGAAAGACGGATTTCAACTGCTTAATTAGAGCAACTTAAAAACTGCATTGGGTAAATATTATAATCTTTCCATGCTCTATTGTATTTGTCCTACTACAAATGTAAACCCTTTACCCTCACCGTCTCCTAAAAGACGTTGCTATTTAGCACAATGTAGTAAGAATAACATCGATGTTTAGTGCAAACATTTCATTCTTGCTGCTCTGCAAAGAGGAGAGGGTTTGATGCTGTTCTTTTCTGTCCTAAAACACAAAAAATATGAACAGGCGCATGAGAAAGTATGTGGCTGCCAAATATTTTGATGTTGGCAAAGCAAACCCAGTTAAAATGTTTTCAATGTAATATTAGCACGTCGAACCAAGAGCTGCAATTATAGCCATGCTTCCTGAAATGTTGTCCCAAACAGATAGTGCCTATAAGGACATTTGAAAAATGAAGTAGACCACACGGCAGGGCAAAGGAGAAGCTATGCGGTGTGGCCAAGTGACTAAAATAAATGAGCACAGATCTCAGCTCTTCCTTTCAAGGTAGAAATACGAATATGCAGGTTCCTTTCTCCCTTTTTTTTGTATGTATCTGAGAATGTTACTTAGATATATATGCTGCTTTCTAAACCATATTTATTACGATGTAAATATGATTTTATTTTTCGCTAATAGTTGCTAGCATTACTTACTCAAAAATTGCTTTCATTTGGAAGTCTGCGTGAGTGTTGGAAATAGTTTGTGGCAAGTATATGTCTGAGGAAAAAATGTGTGCTGCTGTGCTTTACTTTAACTCACTGTTATATGGACCGTGGAAGTGTTTCGACATGGCTGTTTGTTCAAGTGAGTATAGTATGAGAAACCATGGATCCCAGCCATCAGATCATCTTTCCTTTGAAGGTATTAAAAATGATGTGTGAAAAGCTGAATGTTTGTTTTGCAGATATTACGGTACAAAGATTTTGAGCTTGATGACATTCGTCTCATGATTTCAACAAAAGTGAAATTATTTAAAAAGAAATCTGGTTGAAGGTAAAAGAAGTCGGCATATTTATCTAGTTTCAAATTTCATGAGGGAAATGTAGGAAGCACCTTGCACATCCATTTTCAGAGCAAAATATTACACCTATTCGATTTCAGCTCAAGACTGATGAAAGCATGCAAACTTTGGTTCTGCAGAAAATCTACCGATACATTGCGGGCTTTGAGAATGGTTTACTTAACTCAACTCGTAGCTTTCGCCAATCCAGTGTGATTGGCTAATTGATTCAGTGAAAGCTTACACCTGTGGTGACTGGAGCTCCTCCGTTGCGTTGGCAAGGGCTGTTAGAAACACGTGGCCCCAAACCCACTGAATCCAAGGGTAACATCATTGCATAATGTGTGTGTGTGCATAAAGCACACATTCACCCCAAGGGCTATTTTGACGATAATGTCAGATGTTTCCTGCTCAATTTTGTTGACCTCAGGAGGATGAAAGTCTGAGTGGACTTAATGGGATTTGAAATGAGACAGTTAGGTCAAACACACAAAGGTCTCCGCAGTAGATGCAATATCACACCGAGCCAACAGAACCGTCTAAGCTTGAGTATTCAGTGATGACCTCAAAGCACTTTTGGTGATACTAGCCTGAGAAGAAACAGCATTTTGAAAGATGAAAAATGAAAGGGTAACTCTCACCAACTCATGAATGTCAGAAGTATTTCCGCCCGGGAAATACAAGCACTGGGCACTTAAAAGATCCAGGGCCTGTTAAATAATGCCCCAAAAAGCCCCAAGTCCCTGCACTAGCTGCACGTTAAATAGGATGGAGCAACAGGCATGGTAAGACTATCACTACTTGCATTTTCCATTAAAATTACCAAGTCGTGTTTTATAAAGTTGTATTTTTGTCAAGTTGAATTAAATGATGCTATTTTTCTAAAAGTGAAGTATATGATGTACAGAGAAAGTAGGAACATGCCATAAAACCATGCAACAAAATATCAGAGTGATTGCTGTTCAAATGTGTATTGATATAATGTAAATACCTCTTCATGAATATCTATTCAGATGCATATAAATATCGATCAAGTGACTGACTTGAACCAGAGACTTTGATGGTACGCTTGCAGAACTGAAGTCCCCTGAAAGGGAAAATGTGGCAGCTATGGCAAAATGAACAAATGTAAATTAAAAGGCAACATTAGTCTCTAATCCAAAAGAATCAAATGACAGTGAAAATAGAGGTCATGTTTTCCCTCGAGAGCTGAAAGGAAATGGCCCAAATAGGGTCACCCGGGTCACTCACGACCACCTGTCCACCTTCCTTACCAAATGAAGAGTCGGCCAGACAGTAGAGAATACAAACCAATACTTGTTTATTCCAACACACTCAGAGTGGAGCCCGGTCTGCCCAGTCACTTAGGGACTGTCATCAGCAAGCATAATGATACATTATGTGCACTTCTAAACCAATGAAAGCACGCCCACCATAGAACTTTACAAGCAGGTGCAGCTGGACAGTAAATTGCAAAGAAGTAAGTTTTTGAGGGCGGGCACACATTATCTGCTATTTAAGGTCATTATGCCCACCACTAGACAAGTGGGAGAAGGCCTACGTCTAAAGGTATGCACTAATAAGAACAGTGCACTGGTGGTATCTGCAGCAATCCCACATCTGCATCACCTGTCGCCCACTAAGTGTATGACACATCAGCAAATTCAACAGGAAGAGGCGCATCCTTAGACAAACACTGTTTAGCTCGCACCGCATCTGGACCCATAGTCATATAAACAGCTGCCGGAGAACAAAAAATCGTAGCATGCAGCCTCTTCAATAAAACTAAACCCATCAAATTTTCTCCACAATTAGAAGTCACTAAGACTGGAGAATCCACAGTAAAAGGATCAATAGTCAATGCAAGAGATCTTAAAATGGGGATTACAACCGGTACACAAGGAAAACCTACCAAAACATTATTATGGCCAGACAGAGACGCCCCAGGGACCATATTTCAAGAAACAGAGCTTTTTGTCACACTTGTGTCCACCAAAAATTCCTCAGTTGAACCGTGCAGTTCCACTGTTACATAAGGGCCACACTGATCTACAGGCATCGGGACTGGTCCCCCACTCCGTCCCTGGCTGTCCTAGCTGTAAGACATTCCTGTCACTTCCTCCATAGAATAATCATCATGATAGTACTATCACTCACGAGGGTCATCGCAGTAATTTGTATCAGAACGACCCTGGAATGGAGCAGCATTCTGAGCTCTATCAGCCCTACCAGCTCCATGACCCAGTCCATGAGAACCTCGACCTCTAGGTACTGCCACCTTCTGCAAAAGCACGGGACACTTGCTCATCTTTACAGTATGCACACTGATTGGGTCTCAAAGGAGTAGTATTCGGCTGCCTACTAGTGCATGGAAGCTGTTAGACAGGAACACCACATCCTCTGCTGTTCTCCCTAAAAGCCTGCTACAACAACACCTTCGTCTTCAAATCCTTATGCCTTTTCTTTGTCCTCTCCTTTTCCTCATTAACCATATGTTCATAATACTGTTCCAGATTTAAAAAAAACAGAAGGAGAAGAAGTGGACCAGGTGCTTTCAGACACCTGCAATTGAGTCGTTAGTTCAGGAAGCAAATTAGAAACAAATCTTTTTACAAACAACCAAGCACCTCCCTCAATAGACAAATCCTGCCCACTGTAATCCAAAAACGTACCTTCAAACTGGGTGAAAAAAACAAACATACTCTCATCTTTCATTTGTCTACAAGCCGACAATTTATCCCAATCTACTTTTCTCGGCAGAGTAAGAGAATGCATTTATGTAATAATGTGACCAGGCAGAGTAAGTACCTCAGCTCAAGGTTTATCTCCTTGCTTCCTTTCCTGATACCATGCTTTAATTTGATCCCATGTACCTCCCAGCTCCGCAACATGATCCTGAGTGTGTACGTGCCTCCAAATAACAACCAAAACCAGTAGGCCAAAGAACATTTCAATATCAGCAAGAGTCATTACAGTTAAAGAGGCAGCCTCAATCAAATCCTTCTAATATGCAGTATAATTTTTCCTAGGGTTGTGCAAATGAGTTTTAAGAGAAAAAACTTTACTTCTTTTCCACAGAGTATAAACCCATTGTTCCTGAAAACGGGCCGCCTCTCCCACCCTGGCCACATTACCATAGCCATCCATTAATTACGGTATTTGTGGATAATATATAGGATGAGCCTCCCGCATCAGAAACGGAGATACCGACCTGGGACTTTTCTCATGTAACCTTCCCCTATAAGCTACTATTGTCGCAACATTAGAAAAAAATTCTGTCCCGGCTCAATTCACTAATTTACACCCGATCTCTAATGTCATATAATATTTGAGGTGCTTCCGCCTCAAAGTTCTGTTGCCAAAGACCAATTAATGTTGCGCACATGTGTTTAAGGCCATGCCGCTGTATAAAGGGCTCAAAATCGTGCATAGTAGACCAGTTACATCCTCTATACTATAAATAGAATTACAGGACCACTGTAAAGCCTGGTTAGCTATTACCTACTTTTCATCATCTCCCACATCAGATCGTACTAATGGTCCCATGCATTCCTTAAATTTCTTCCAATCCCTGTCCTTAAGTTCACATGCTGGTGTTGAGCTACTTACTAATGTTGGAGTATGGAAAAGCATAGTAGGAGTAGTAACAGAAGTGACAGGCACTAACGTCGCTAATGGTTGCGTCACAGGTGGAAGAGCTAGCGAAAGATATGCTGAGACAATAGATGTGGCAGGGGTACTAACAGTCACAGTCGCCACAGACAGCAAAGAAACAGAAGAAAGAGGAGGAGGAGGAGCTATAGCCACAGCCGTTGAAACAACAGCAATAGATACAGGGGCAGAAGCAGCAGACGCAACTTTAACAGGCAGCTGTGAGGTCACCCGAACAGTAAGTATATTCTTTGTGAGGCATATGGAGGCAGAGGTCGGGTGTCTAACAATTCTTCCACAAAAATATCATCTTTTCCTGAACCACGCATGATTTATCAGTTTGCAATCGCAACCTTCTATCTTCACATTCAATACCTTTTTCCTGCTCTTCCTTGTCATATGCAACTGCTTTCTGAGTCAGTGTCTGCATTCTCCCCTTCCAAGCTTCCTTCTCTGCCTTCAATAGCTTCTGTCTAGCTGCTTTCTGCCACATCCCAAGAGAATCAAACATAGACTGCCTACTTCGTCTCTTAAACAACTGTTCTTGTAAATACTCAATCTTTTGTTCACCAAAAGTGCCTGTCGGTGGCCACTGCAACTTGGCGTTGTCCCTCATATATTTGGACTGTAATATACTAAACATAACAGGGTCAAGACCATGCTTCACATACATGTCAAAATTGGGAGTGCCTTCTGGAGGTGCTGGGTCACTTTCTTCCAACCAAGCATCAGTAGAACAACAACACAAAGAAAACAACTTACTTACACTAAGCATTCCAAAAAGAAAACAAGTTCACTATTTATGCTTAGCAAAACAATTGCAATTGCTTTTATCCAAAACACGGTCCTTAGACCATACCAAATACAAACCAAAATGGTACCATATCCAAAAAGAACCAAAACAAACTCACCTGACATATGCAGGTCAAACAAATTAATTCTCCACTGCTGAGTCTTCAGGCCAAATGGCCTGATCCAAGGGTTTTTCCGTTCGGGACTCTGGTCGGGATGACCACTGGGTCATGCACACCACATGAATACTATTAGCTCAAGCTATTTTGGGAAACATCCAGGGGTTGTGCGGCATTTGGAGTCCACCGTTGGCCTTCTGCATTGTGCATCATTTTATAACTCCTTGTTGAGTAGTCCACCCTAAACTGATGGCATAGTTAATCTCCTCTGTCTAAATTGTTCCAAACGCTTAAGATTCTCATACTACCTGTCCTGCTGGCTTTCTATCCTCCTCGCTCTCTCTCTTTATTTGATAGAATTCTCCAATTTTCCAAACTTGTGCCATTTGTTTGCTCTACAGGATAATAACACAGTGCATGACGATTACTATCAGCTTTAAGATATATCCAATAATTCCCTTTCCAAGATTTGCAAACCATCCCCAACCTTTCCAAATCCTTTACAAACCTTATCCCAAATTCCCTCACTTGCCAGATCATGTATCTCATGGTGCATTTCAGTGAAGTTTCTTATATACTCCCATAGGTCTTTACTGTTGTCCGGTATGTAGGTGCAACACTGTTGGACATTCAACATAATACAGACTCTGCCTTCTTTTGCTAAAGCAAGATGGTTTTGCATCACCATGGCTCCTATTGAAACCATCTCTCCATCTACAAGCAATAGTGACCAAGCTCTATTAACTGACAACTTAACCACAATAGTTGATTACCTCCTAATCTTGATGTCATTCAAAACCACTCCCAGGTATCATTGCTCCAAATATATCCCCCATTATTTTACAAGCACTTGTTCCATGTGTCTCCCTCTAGTCTGACTTTTCTTCCAAACTCTCCAAATCCTCCACATGGTATATCTTTGGGAACACAACAGCCACATAACAAGTACCATACCAATTATTAAGACAAATACAAATGAGCATGGAGCAGAAACTGCTCTGAACTTGGGTATGAAATTACTAGGTATCTTTGCCCCGGTATCAGCTATAATATTAGCAAATATTAAAGGGGAAACAGCATCGGTGGCAATACGCCAATGCCTGAGGGAGTTCACTCCTCTACAACAGGAACTTAAATTACCTAAAATAATAGAAACTGCTTATGCAGAATTAAGTGAATACAGTTTGGGGCTAGAGCAATAAAACCTCAACTGAAAAGGATACTTTTAAGTAAGCACCTGCTTCTTCAAAGAAGAAATGGGAATAACAAAAAACAATAGAATAAAGAGAATCCAGAGGTAGGTCTCCTCAACAGGAGCCCTCCAAATGAAGGAATAACCTTAGGAAATAGGGACACCATTCGAAAACCTGACAGGTATCAGGACACTGATACATGTTTCTCTTGTTCCTTTCAGGGTTCATCGAAAAACTCAGAAAGGGAAGGACGGTCAGAACACAGACAAGAACAGCTTACAAAGTTCAGAGACACACAACGCGCTTCAGACTACGCGTCCAAAAAACAAGAAAAACCTAAAGCAAAACCTCAATTCAAAAAGAAGAAAGTAGCAGGTCTCAAATTTAGACAGGCCAAGAATTCTGAGGACTCAACTACTAAACGGGGAATGGGCTCTGACAATGCTAGACAGTGCAGCAGAGGTAACAATAGCTGGCCAGAACCTGATGGCATTTCTGGTGACATCGGAGTTGAATGACCATATCACGGTTGCAACGTATGTAACCAGGGTAAGTGTCTCACATACATTACATTAAGTAACACTCTAAATGGAGGGGGACAAGCCCATAAAAATTAAAGGTCTCTTTTGGGGGAATCTGACGTCTGGCTATGACATTATTTTACATAAAAGAGATTGGCCGCCTACTATTGTTAAGGATTGCCCAAAAGGTGAAAGGGTCAGTTTTTCTAGCCTTTTCAGACCGCGTTCATAATCACTTTAGACATACATATACGCACAGGATTGGGCGGTAGCCCTTCCCCTGCACTATATTGCAACCATGTTGGATGGTATTGTTGGACCTGTCAGCCTTAGGGTGGTCTTCCCCTACCTTTTTGCCCTTGCGCCTCCCATTTTCTCTGTACCTTTTTGTTGGACCTAGGACTCTGGGTGCCTCACCACTGCTAAACAGTGCTGAGGTGCAGGTGCTCTCCCCTAAAACCTTGTGACGCTGGCATATCTGCCACAAGCCCCTTCTACCGCAGTAAGGCTTAATCCTCAATAGGCGAACATTGGGAAACCCCGTTATGGGATAATTTCTGACAGGTACCTAATAGGTCTGTCATGTTTGGTCTTGTTGGACACGGGACGGGGAACCCTTTCCAATGATATATGGGGTTTGGGCACTACTACGCCAGGCATCCCACTTTTAGAAAGTGGACCCTTTCCTGTCTACACTTAGCATGGGCACTGTAGACTCCCCCTCCCCTCTTCACACTGATAGCTGCCTGGGTTGGGAGGTGGGAGTGGTGATTCACACCTTCTCCCCTGGGATGGGCTGTGATGGGCTGCCCACTGTAGCCTTAACGCCTGTCTCTCTCTCTGACAGCCAGGTCAGGGAAGGCAGGGAACATACCAGAACTCCCTGGACTCTTCCAGAAGCCTCTGCCCCAGACCCTTCCAGAGACTTCCACCAATTTCTAGCCCCTAGACTGAAAGATATATAAGGGAGGATCCAGGCCTCACTTCTTTTTTAAACTGCTGGATTACGAGGGATCCCTGCTGGAGTGAGGACTGCTGCGCCAGGAAGGATTGCCATCTGAAAGGAGGCAGACTCCTCTAAGGAACTGCTGCCCCAACGTGTTGGGCTGCCCTACTGCCTGCTGATCCTGCCCTGCTGGGGAGACCTGAAGAAACACCTCCAGAGTGTCTCCACAACCTCTTTAGGACTGTAATCCCCAATTGCACACTGTAAAGACTTGCCCCTGCCACGCTGTGCCAGCTTGAAGCATCACTGACCCTGGGACCTTTAAAAGCTCTCTCTGCCGCCCGGGGTGTGGGGTGTCAATTTATTTAACACCCCCTAAGGTCACCGCCGCTGGCCCGTGGTTGGACTGAAGGGTGCTGCAGGGAATGTGCTAGGGGGAAGGGCTGCGCAAGTACTGAAGCGCTGTTACAAAGGAGGACTGTGTGCCTTATTTAAATGACCTCGGGCGCTGAGTGCAAGTGTCTGAACTCCCTGGGAACATCGGGAGTATTGTGCCAATCACCTCTGCGGACCGGAGTGGGTCAACTAAAACTGAGGAGTTTCTGAAGACCCTGCCGCAGCCCGGGAGAAAAGCACACCAGGACTGCCTTGGAGCCTCCCCCCGATATCACTGCCACGGCCCGGGAGTCTCATGAAGGCTGTACACAGCCTCTCTGACATCAGTGAGGGGCCGCGCTGAGATTGGTTACTGGCATGGGGCGTTGCGCGGCAACGGGGGCTCGTCCCAGCGTGAGGCCGCGTCTGCACGCGGAAGACCCACCCAGCAGGACGCCGTCTCCCAGCCGGTGAGGGAAGTGTGCCTGGACCCAGGAAGACAGCCCTGGTTTTCTGGGAGGGCTGCCGTCAAGCAAAGGAGTAGCTCTGGGCGGAGGGTCACCCTGAAGCAGACGGCAGCCCAAGACCAACCTCCCCAGGTAAACGCTCACCCTGCACTGTGCTATAGTGCTGTCCGGGTGGGCTGGTGGGTCGGGGAGACTGCGGCTGATGTGAATGGTTCTTGTTTGGGACATGGTATGGTAACGCTGACCCCAGAGTCCGCTGATCAAAAAGCACCGCACTAGTACAGGACAGCACCTGATGTGGTTTTGGACCCGGTTGTACAGCGAAGGGTCCTGAGCCTAGAGACAAACACCCCCTTAAGCCTGAACCAGTAGTTTCATGGACCTTACTCTATGGTAGTAATTTCACCAGGACCAATAGCGTGAGAGGTCCTGCATACAGGAGACAGGGCCCACACCGAGGGAATACCTTCTTGGGAGCCCACAATTGTTTCCCACAGGACTCTCCCCACCACTTAGGAGACTGAACTGGTGATTTCCTTTCTGTAGGGACAGTGTCCTTTACCAAAGATTCACCTAGGCCTGCGCCTCTATGGTTATCCTGTGCAAGAGAAGTCCTTAGCCCATGTGAATTTCTTTAGTACTGGTCTTGCCTGGAAACAAGATTCCTTGGAATATTGATCTGACCTGGGAACTGGATTCCCTATATTATTGATCTAGCCTGGGAACTGGATTTATTTGATTATTGATCTGCCTGAAACCCAGATAAAGATATTTTTAGTTTTATAACTCATTGGTGTAGTGTCTTTTTCTTTTGTGTGCGTCTCACTGTGGACTGGTGGTGTGTTGCACAAAATACTTTACACATTGCCTCTGAAGTTAAGCCTTCCTGCTCTGCGCCAAGCTATCCTGTCGGAAGCGGTGGTCCCTACTTGGACTAGGGTGCGTAACCCCTGACAACTAGAGACCCCGGTTCTAACAGGGATGAAGATTCAACCCACCACATGATACCATTAAAATATACTTCGACTCCACAGATACATTATCCAATTAAGTAAGAAGCTAAAAAACAGGCCAGGGAGATCTTATATCAACTTGAATACCAGGGGTGATTGTAACTCGCACATCTTCTATGTATAATCCTTTGTTTCCCTTTATGAAACCTAACAACTCATATCATCTGGTTTTAGACCATAGAGATCTAAACCCGTGCACAAAATATTTTGTAGTACAAAACGCATACAGTGCCGCATTGATAAATAACATTGTACAGAAAGAATACAAAACAACACTAGTTATCTCAAATGTATTTTTCTGCCAAAATACAGTGCCTCAGAGCAGATATTTGACATCATTTTCAGCGTTGGGGTCACAACACCAATTTTGTTGCCTCCCACAGGGGTATAAAAACAGCCCGGATTCTCAGCTAGGGTAACTGAGTTAATTCAGAACCTGGATGAGGAGGCCTTGACCTATGTAGATGATATTTTTCTGACAGATGATGAGCTAGGGGAACACTTGACCAGGATGAGCACCATAATTTTGGGATTCACCTCTGAGGGCTACAAATTTAACTTTAAAAAAATCAAAACTAGCCCACCTCAAAGTCCTATTTTTGGGATATGAGCTCTTAAGTAAAGGAAAAAGCGTGGCAGCTAACTTTTTAGAAAAGTGTGCGCTGCTCCAACCTCCAAAATCATTTAAAAAAGTTACAATCCATACTGAGATTCCTGAATTTTGGTAGAACATACATTTTGGATTACGCAGAAAGGGTTAAACCTTTCTACGACCTCATAAGTCCTGATTTTTCAGTTAAGCAATGGACACAGGAACATACAGATATCCTTTGTTCCCTACAAGTTGACATGATAGTGTCTAAACACTTACAAACATGCGTAAAAGTCTGCAACCTAGTGATCCATATAGTTGTGGGTCAATCTGGGTATCTACCTAACATAAAATATAGGCTAATCAGTACCCATAGCATACAAATCACACCTATATAAGAATGCTGAGATGCATTTTGCTTCCACAGTAAAGCATTCTGACATCAGTACAGACTACTGTAGTGAGATAAAGAGCACTGGCTCAAGGGAAACAAATAATTGTCATGAATCCAGTACCGGCATTGGAGGCTGTTACGAAGGCTAACATTCGAAATGCTAAAGCTCTGCATCCGAGATGGATAGAATGGGTGAATTCTCCTATAGCATCAGATGTAGGATACAGACCCGACCCAAGTCTAAAAACACAAGCATTTTCGCAATATGAATAGGAATATCCACTCCCGAATGAGATAGTGCCTCTAGATCAGTATGAATATGTTATGTTATGTTATGTGAATCTGATTTGTATAGCGCATGGCTACCCCAGCAACGGGGCATCCCAGCGCTTGCAGACGTGCCTAATGACGAAAGCAGCATGAACAGTGAAGAGGGCCAAACCCTGAAGGTACCCTAGATGGAGGAAAACAACTAGGTTTTAATTTGTTTTCGAAAGAGCAGGTGGTTCGTGGTAACACGTGCTCTTAAGGGGATAGAGTTCCAAAGTTTCGGGGCCAGGTACATGAATGAACGGCCCCCAGCTCTGCTCCTCCGGATTTTGATGGTACGGGCAACATTAAGGTCCGCAGAACGGAGAGCACTCATAGGGACATAGAAGGAACAAAGTCCCTGCAGGATTTTGGGGGCCAAGACAATAAAGAGTTTTATGGATTAAGCAAAGGGTTTTGAATTGAATACATTGTTTTACAGGCAGCCAGTGTAACCGATGCAAAATCTGAGAGGTGTGACAGTGTTTTGGTAGTGCGAACAGAATGCGGGCGGCGGCATTCTGGGCCCTTTGAAGTCTGTTTGTAGCTGTCAGGTTAGAACCGAGCATGAGGACATTACAATAGTCTAAGTGGCATAGGACCAGGGCTTGAACAATCATCTGGTGGGTGAGGGGTTCAAAGAAGCCCAGAATGGGCTTGAGGGAGCGTAGGCGACCGTAGCAGGTGCCTGTCACTCTTTTTGAATGAGACTCAAGGGCGAGTGAATTGTCCATAATCACACCCAAGTTTTTTACTTCCTTCTTGGGAGTAGGTGGTAGTCCCATTGTAGGGGGCCACCAGTGCTCATCCCACTTCTGTGTGTCGCTACCAATTAAGAGTACCTCGGTTTTGGATGTGTTCAACTGCAGACAGTTCTCTGTCATCCAGCTTGAAATGGCCCGGATATCTTCTTGGAATTTGGCTCGTCCACTACGGTGTCATTAGAAAAGGTGAAGATAAGTTGCGTGTCGTCCGCGTATGAAATTAATTTGATCTTACGTTCTCTAGCCAACATGGCCGGGGGCGGGCATACATGTTAAACAACGTGGGACTAAGAGCAGACCCCTGCGGGACACCACAGCCAAGCAGAAACCTGCTGGATGAGTACGGCGGAGCATGGACCTGGAAGGAACGATCAGATAGAAATGACGCCAACCAATCCAGAGCTCCATCTCCGACTCCGATCTCCCAAAGTCTCCTGAGTAGGATCCTATGGGAGACCGTGTCGAACGCCGCACTCAGATCCAGCAGGACCAGAGCCGAGGTGCCGCCCAGATCCTGTGTCATCCTTAGTTGTTCCATTGCGGCCAGCAGGGCAGATTCCGTGCTGTGTTTCGCCCGGAATCCGTTTTGAGATTCATCCAGAATCCCGTTGGTCTCTAAGTAGCTGGTCAAGGTGGAATTCACGTGTGCTTCCGCCACCTTGGCCAGGTACGGGAGCAGGGAGATAGGTCTGAAACTTTCTGTCCTGGATGGGTCCAGAGTGGGTTTTTTAACAGTGGGACAACCTTGGCGTGTTTCCAAGAGTTGGGGATTGTAGCTGGCTGGAATGATCGGTTGATCAACTCCCGCCCCTCCGTCAGGATAGAGTCCTGAAATAGTCTGAACATTTCTGGTTTAACGGGATCTTCCGGAGACCCCGACTTAACTTTTAAGGCCAGAAGTTCCATGTCGGCCTGCGTGGTGGGCGGGAGAGTTAGTAGTGAATAGGGGAGGTCCGGTGAGTGTATGGCTGGGCTAGGAGTGGAGATGAGCTTGCCAGGATTAAATGAGTTGTAAATCCCTTGGACTTTATTAACAAAGAAACAGGCTATCTCTTTGCACTGCAAGTCAGATGTTATCGTGCTGCTGATTCCCTCCAGTGACTTAGTCATATCCTTCACTAGAGAGAAGATAATTTTAGAGCGATTTGTACTGGAGCTGATCAGATCAGTGTAGTAACTGGCTTTGGTCTTTTTTATAAGTCTATGGTAGGCTTTGGTGGCAGATCTGAAGTTGGTTTTAGCCAGGGGATCGTAAGATCGCCTCCAGATATGCTCCAGTAGCTTGCATTACTTTTTTTTAATTGCGAGTGCCTCAGAGTACCAAGGGTGGGTCTGCTCGCGCTTAGGCCTCGACAATTTCTTGGGGATGAAATGATACAATGACTTATTGATCCACTCTTTGTACGCTATGTCGGCCTCCTCCAGGTTGCCAGACCAGTCTGGTTGGGAATTTTTTAGGCTGGCCTCAAAGAGGGCACCATCTAATTTGTGCCACGGGCGCCTCCAGAGGGGGGGGGGAAGCTTTTCCCTAGAACTGCCTGGGATCTTAATGGAAATATGGACCTGGAAATGATCCAACCAGCTGAGGGGGCTAGGGTTAAAGACTGTAATGCCCTGAATGTTCGAGAACACCGGGTCTAGCAGGTGGCCCGCTAGATGAGAAGGCCCTTCAACCAATTGAGTTAGCTGGCAGGCCTCCAGATCTCCCGGAAGCTTCAGTATAGCAGGGGATTCGCGGCACTCAAGGTGGAGGTTGAGGTCACCCAATAAACTGAAGTTTGCTGACTGTAAGGCTAACGCTGAGATGGTTGAGACCAGTGACTCCTGAAAAGCGCTCCCTGGCCCAGGGGGGCGATATATCAGGAGCCCCGTGAGGGTGAAGATGTCTGAGATCCTTATCTTAAATAAGGCACATTCACAGTTGGCTATATTTGTGGGGGAAAGAGTACAGGAATAGGTGGAATTAAAAATCACTGCTAGTCCCCCACCCCTTCCTTTTGGTCTATTCTGGGTTCGTATTAGATAGCCAGGGGGGAGGGCCAAGGTCAAGATGGCCGACGAGTCATCGGTTAGCCACGTTTCCGTTAGAAATAACAAGTCCGGGGAGCGATCTACATGGAGCTCGTGGACATCATCGTGTTGTTAACCAAGGACCTGCAGTTCAGGCTCAATATACTTAATTTCACGGTACCTTTTCCCACCGAGGCAGTGGCCGGTGGAGTCAGAGAAGCCTCTGTGGTATTGAAACCGCAGCGGTCACACCGCAGGCTGTGAGAGCCGGGGTGCAAGAGATGGGCCGCACAGGCTGCCTGACACCGAAGAGCGAGTAGCTCCTCCCGGGCAAATGGAGCCATTCGGGATAGCTATCAATCAGGGGTCCTGGCAACGGGCGACGGACCAGCATGGATGGGCACAGACGGGCTCGCCTTTGGCGAGCCTTAGTCGACCCGCCAGCGGTCCGCCGCACGCGTCCGCTGCGCGGGAGAAGGTGGTGCAGCCTAAGAAGGCACCGGTCCCGCCTCTGGCGGAAGTGCAACGCCCTCAGGGGCCGGGCCAAGGTCAGAAACGCCCTCCACACAAACGGCACCAGCCGTGATGGAACGGGGCGGAGACCGAATGCAATACACAGTGAGCTCTTTTGATTTACATACATAATAATTTACACATACATACATAATTTACACTGACGGATCTGCTCAGCTGGCTGTGGGAAGTAAACAGCAATACAGAGCTGCATGTGCGATTGTAAAAGGTCATATGCAGGACGGAAAGTTCCATCCAAGCTGTAGAAAAACACAGTTTCTAGGAGACTGCACAGCTCAGCTGGCGAATTAAAAGCTCTATTACTGGCAGTGATAAATATGGGTCGAGAATTTCCACACTAATTATGTGTGATTCGTTTTACTGTGTGCAGTCATACAATGAATATCTTCACCATTGGGGACAAAATGGGTTTAAAGACTCAAAAGGTGGCACAATTAGGCATAAAATGCTGTGGCAACAGGTAGTGGAGTTGAAAAAACTAACTACCAAGGGCTCATGTGATACACATGCTGAGTCTTCAATGTGAGCGCGTTCAACTTGCAGGGATTCATTTTCTGATGAAGCCACAAAGGGGGCAGTATGAACTGTGTCCATAGCTGCAATCACTCATTCGAAAACGAGAACAGATATACAGATAATGGTAGCTGTCATTGCTTCACGCAAAGACAATAAGGCATTGCAGAAAGGTTTTCCACTCAAGTACCCCTACAAGTTGGATGCTAATAACGTTCCATTTGCTCAGATTCCCGGACAGGGGGAGAGAGTAATACCAAACATGGATTGTAGATTGGGCTTAACATTAGCTGCACACGAGGGTCTGGGTTCTGCACATGCAGGAGATATGGCAACTATTTCTTTACAGCAACACCGCTATTGGTGACCAGGGTCAACAAAGCAGACCAAAGATTATGTCTTAAAATGCGACATCTGTTAACAAATGAGGGGCTCCACCAGAACACGTCCCACACAGACACCATTGCTAATATCAGACAGACCGCCCACGTGTATCTATTTGGACCACTGTGGCACTACAATCTGACGGGGCTTACAAGTACATCATCGCTGCAGTGGATTCGTACCGAGATTCCTATGGGTATGGCCACAGTTCTCGGCTGATGCTCCAACTGTTATCAAAGACTTGAGAGTTTTTATAGGGACATACGTAGTTGGCAAATTACATTCTGACTCTGGACCCGCGTTTAGCTGTAGGGCTTACAAGATAGCCATGGGAAGTTTGAGTGTTGCACTACGGTACTCCTCTCCATATAAGACCGAGGGAAATTCGGTTGTGGAGAGGAAAAACTGGAACTTAAAGCAATCATTAACAGCTAGAGTATTAGACGCGGGTGGCAGTTGGGTCAATCATTTATATGAGGTACAGCGGGCCTTGAATAACATGCCAAGAAGTTCTCTAGGTAGGTTCACTCCTTATGAGGTCCTTTTTGGGACAAGAATGTGGGTACTTGATCTCGATTGTGATGGCACATTGGTGGATAAAAACCTTTTGACATCTACAAATGTTTAGCTGTTTTACAGGATCTGAATAATTCAGAGCACTACAGAGTAATGTGCAGGTAAAGCAAACGGCCATTGGGGAAGGCAAATCAGTCACAACAAGACCTCTCTGGATTCCTAAAGTCGGGGACCTGGTCAGGAAAAAATAGTGCACAAAAAAGAATTTGGCCCATCGTATAGGAAGCATGTACCTGTCCTGGCCATCAAAAGAACAAGAACTGTACTTCTGCCACGTCTTTCTGGAAAAAAGATTTGTCTTCATTGATCTTATAAAACCACACTATGTGGCCGATACCGAATATTAGGCCTCGTGGACTCCTGGGTAGCTGATGCCCTCCTCTCGCTACCATACAAGAAGTTAAGATGGAAAGGCTCATCACGTTTGAGGAATCATCTGTATTGAATGATAGACTATGCAACAATGCCATGGAACTCGTTCCTCTAGATACAGAAATTCTAAATCAAAATGAAAGGCAACATTCAATTCAACCAAACTCATTCATTTCATCTTTATTTCGACAAAGGAAATGTCATAAAAGAGTGCATATTAAAACATCACATATCATTACAATTATTAAAAGAAAACAAGTTCCGGTGTTAAAATTATTTTAAATACATTGTCAAACCACAAATCATAGGACTGTCCCCCAGAGAAGGCCTCAGATCGTCACAGACCACAGAACACCTTAGGGAAATTACACAATTGTAGTGCATCTCATTTTTCCAAAAATTTTCTTCTAGTGTTCCACATGGCAGCCAGGAATTTCGTGACCGCAAAAACAATTATTGGGGACATATCTGTTTTTAGTATTCGATAGGAGTGAGAACACTGCCTAATACCCAGATTTTTGCAGGTAGGGATAATCCACTTCTTCCTGGAGTTCTTATAGGAAGGGCAAAAGAATAGTATGTGTAACTCGGACTCTATTTCGGCGCTACACGCAGAGCAATTTCTGGGGGCATTAGGATGCCAAAGTGAGGTTAGGGCCCTTATCGGTAGGGAGTCATATCTCCATTGGAGATATAGCTTCCTTTGACCATTTGGGCTAATAATGTCAAAAACAAGCTCCAGTTTATAGTAGTCCTTTTGACCCAAAAATGATCTCGTCAGTGTTCCAGTTTTGGCATTGGTTAGACAGGCAAACATATTTTTATCATAGTACAGGCTAACCAATTCCCGTCTGGATAGACCACTGCACGCTTCTTCAGGGTTCATCCATAGTAGAGAACATCCCAATCTATCGAATTCTTGCCTAATATATTTCAGCCAGGGCAAGTTCCAGACATTTGGTGTTTTTAGAAGTTCTGCGAGCTCTCGCCTATAGCTGGCAAGTTCCGGTGTTACCCAAAGACGTCTCCAGAAGGTAAGGGGTTTAAGTCCCAATTCTTCCTTGAGGGGTCTGAGTCCCAAATCCATCCTGAGGGGAAGTAGGGGCGTGCTGGCTGGCAAAGATACCAGCTGCCTGAGAAACCTGTTTTCTATAGTGTTGATTTCAGGATGGCAATTATAGCCCCATAGCTCACCACCATAGATCACCGCTGCCCGTGCCTGCATCTTATATATTTCAAGGGGGGGAGAAATAGGTTTAGAGACTGATTGCTTCAGAAGTTTAAGAATCCCACCTGCTTTTTGGGAGAGTTTTAGTTGGGTTTTAATCTGGTGTTGTACCCAAGTCATATCCTCATTTAGGGTTAGTCCCAGATATTCAAACGTTTGGACTCTCTCTAAACGAACACCTCCTATAGCAGGGTTCGGGCGGGTTGTTTTCGGTGAGTTAAAGATCATGAACTTTGTTTTGGATTTATTTATTTCCAGTCCCCGATCATGGCAGAATGAGACAAATGCATCCAAGACTCGCTGTATGCCCATTGGTGTCTTAGCCAGCAACAGGGTATCATCTGCGAACATAATCACAGAGATCCCTTCACCAGCGAGCCTTGGAGCGTCTCTATTGGGGACCAAGTTCAGGTGGTTGATTACTCCGTTGACAAAGAGGCAAAACAGGGTTGGTGCCAAAACGCAACCCTGCCTTACCCCCCTGCCAACGGAGAAGCTAGATGACAAAATGCCATGTCTCCCACACCTTACCCTCGTGAAGTTCTGAGAGTGGAGACAAATTAAAATATTTAAGAGGGGGGTTGGAATGCCTAAATTCCTCAGTACGTTCCAAAGTTTCCCCCGTGGAACCAAATCGAAGGCCGCACGGAGGTCAACGAAAACAGTATAAAGCGAGCCGCCCTGGACTTTGACCGTTTTCCAGTGGAGCATGTTTATTCTAAAGATCTGGTCAGTGGTGGACACATTCCTTCTAAAGCCTGCCTGAAAATCACTCAGGATTTCTGCGTCCTCAACCCAATCTAAAAGACGGTCCAAAATCAGCCTTGAGAAAAGTTTTTGAGATACATCTATTAGGCTGATTGGCCTATAGTTGAGTGGAAGGAGAGGTGATCCCTTCTTAAAGATTGGGACCAGCTCGGCTCCCAACCAAGTATTGGGAGGTGCCATTCCCCCGAGGACTGCATTAAACATTTTCTGAAGATAAGGGGCCCATATCTCGGGTGCCTGTTTATAAAGGTCCCCCGGGACCTTATCCAACCCTGGGGCTTTTCCCGTTGGGAGCTTAACTATGGCCGCATGGACCTCAGCTAGGGAAAACCTAAGGTCATTGGGGTCAGGGGCCAGAGTGCTTACTATGTCAGGCGTGTGGGCATATGTGCCGTGGGTATCTTCCTTATAAAGCTCGGCAAAATGTTGTTCCCATACCTCAGGAGCGATGTTAGGTGTTACTGCCTGGTCTGGCTCGGATGAGCCAGTACTCACAATTAACCAGAACTTACGCGCATCTTTGACTGCGAGTGCAGTGGTTAAATTTACCCATTTCTCACTTTCCCATTTCTCCTTAGCATGACGTGTAAGGTTCCTATGTACTTGTCCCCTGGCTTTTATGAGGTCCCTATTGTTATCTGCTTTAGAGCCTCTAGGAGGTCAGCTTTCGCCTGCCTACATACTTTATTATACCAGGATGGGTTCCTATGGGGCCCTCCATTAATTGGTCCTATGGGATTTAAAATTTCTTTTATTGTACTTAATAATACAGTGTGTAGTTCTCCCAATTTTTCATAGAAAGAGTCCAAAGGATGCTCTTCCTTAAGTACAGAAACGTCCTCCAATACTGGGATTATCTGGGTATACAAATTGGCCAAACCGTTGGGATTGTTAGCCAACGTGTCCCATCTTATCCTACGTCTGTTACTTGAGAGGGTGGACGTGTTAGGAATGTCAGGTTGGGGCAGTAGAATGCCCCTATCGGGACCCGGGATTATAAGATCTAGGATTAATGGGTTATGGTCGCTCTCCCCCCTCTGTATGACCCTAAAATCTAGGATTCTTTTCCAAGCCCTGCACTCCACAAAAATGTAATCAAGGCGTGCCCTCCTCCCTAACTGATTGAAAGTAAAGGCAGGTGGTATATCAGACTTTAAACACCCGTTGCACGCCCTTAACGAATGAGTCAACATCAGTGAAGTAATTTGTAGAGCTAGTGGTGTCCATGCTCTTACTGGGGGACCTGATATTTGTGGGATTTCCCAGACATCATCCTCCTCCTGATTTATGGCATCTAACAGACCGTCAAGTGGTTCGAACTGAGAGTTAAAATCACCTCCCACCACATACATAAGACCCTCGGGGATGCTAGATAAAAAGGAGGATAATTCCTCAATGGTTCCAGACTCAGACAAGGCACTCACGGGTCTTGAGTAGACATTAACCACTGCCAGTCTAAATCCATTCAACCATTCCAAGATTAGACACTGGACATCATCTGTGGCTGTGTCCATAGTTTTAACACTACAGCCCAAATGGGTTGCCACCCAAATTTTTAACCCCCTGGACGGGCGACCTTTACCCGCCCATTTAGCAGCAACCGAAAATGAGGTGAATCCCAAACGATGTTGTTCCTCCCGTGCCCATATTTCTTGGAACATGCATATGTCATTCAAATCAATATATGAACCCCAGTCTGGGCAAGCCAATGTATTAATTAGACCCGCTATGTTCCAGGAAAGAATTTTTAATAGATGGGATTCAGGAGCGATTTTAGGAGAATGTGTGGGGGATTCTGAAATAATGATAGTCGTCGGTCCATTAGGGACAGGGACAACGGGGGAATTTTCAGTATCAGTGATATCCTGAGCAATCTCTAGTACTGCTGCGGAAGGCACCGCCCTATCGCTTCCTCCCTTAGATACATCTCGATGCAGTCAATCCACCTCTTCGAGACAACTGTACCTATCGGGATGGAGATAGTTACTCTGCATTGGCGTTTCGTGCCGTGTGGGCCTATACCTAGTACCATCAATGGCAAAACCCACCCTAGTCCAACCATCAATGACCCTAGGATGCAGATTATAATTTCTAGGCGGATAAAAGAAGGACAGTGGTAACAATTGGATCGTGGTATTTCCCGAATTGCCCAGCCAGTTAGTAATATGCGGAGCAATCTGAGAACCCCTGAAAGTTACCAGAATACAATCACCATTAATCTCCTTTCTTGTATGCCCGACCCAAGGAACCCGCCTGACCATTAGTACTTCCCCTCTTAAGTTTCGTGGCAAAGGTCTGTGGATGTTTAACCAGCTAATCACCTTGTTTCTTAAGGAATCAAAGGTTTCTGGTACAGAGGTGGAGAGTTCCGGTACTCCAGCCAGGATTACTGTATGGGCTCCTGCCTCTGGAGGGAGATTAACTATGTGTGAATGATCTAAAGAGGGGGTATTCTTGGCGGGGTGGTCGCCGATCTTAGTTTGCGTTTTTTTCTTGCCTTGGTGGGATTGTTGTCACGGGTAACTTTGATTTCCGCACTAGGGGCACTGGGGGGACTTGCCTCGGAAGGGGAACAGGGACAGAGGTGGGAGGACTAACTATGGGTACAGCTATTGTCATAGGTGATGTAGTAAGTCCTGTGGCTGGGATAGTAGCTAGATTACAGTGAGGAGAACTCTCCACATTCATTGTTGTTACACCAGAGCTATTACCCAAGGTTCTTAGTTGTTCCTTCAATGCCCCCGTGCCATTTTTAATTGCTTGCAATCTGGAGTAAATACATTTGAGTCGCTCAAGAATGGGTTCTAGAAGCTTCCGCATAACATTAGCAATAAGTGATATAGACTGATCCCCCCTCCACAAGACCCCTCACCTAAAATGAATGGACCCGCCTCCCCTAACACAGGCAATTGGGAAGGCTGTATTGGAGTCACAGTTTCATTAACAGTCGTGAGAGAAGAGGGTTCCATTATATCAGGGATATTGACAACAGTACTAGAGGCATGATACAGTTTCGCCCTTTTAACCGCCTTAGATTGTCTCGTTCTTTTCCTTTTAGGAATAGCACCCTCTCGAAGGCCCCGTACATGAGGTAGGTTTGTTTCACTCCCTTCACTCTGGTTCAGGGCTGGATCAGATGTTGGAGGTGGGGTGACTTCGAGTATAGATTGTTGAGAGTCACGTTGAGAAGTTGAGGAAGACCTTAGCTGTTGTAAGACAGACTCAATAGTTTGAACAATACTATCCAAAAGGGATAGGTGAGAGGCTTCCATTAACTCTGGGGATGCAGTGTTTAAGGTTAGTGGTTTGGGATGGCTAGTGCATTCAATGCCATTTGCTATCTGTCTTTCTAAGGCCGAAAGTTCATTATTTACAACAGTATTGGCTCTGATAAGGAAACTATCCAAAGTACCTGTGGCCATGATGGACGTAGCCGTTGCTTTGCTCCATGTCTCCCTTGGTGTCATGGTCCGTTAGTCCTGGGGTGTCTGAATCTCCGGCGAGACGGAGCACTCGGAGGTCTCAGAGTCTAAGTGTGCTTTTCCAACAGGAAGGGGCCAGAGAGGTGGCCCGGTCCGGTCTCGACCGTCCTCGAACGGCCTCAAACGGCCCGCCCTTTGCCCGGGCTTAGCCCCGGGCTGGGTCCCGCGCGCGTCCTGTGTGCGCGGGGGTGGGCGTGCTTAAATGAGGTAGTTGGGGCGGCAAGAGACACCAGGTGCGCTGTGGTGGTGGAGCGCTGTGCACCCTTGGTCTCGCAGTCCCTGCCCCGGCAGCAGCGGCGGTGAAATCCCCGAGATGTAGAGATCCTTTGTAATCAGGCTCCAATTACAGGGCAGTCCGGGGGAAACGTTAAAAACCAAAGTTCAATGCTGGCTTCCCAACTCCAAAGGCTGCGAGCGGCCGAGAGCCGTTTGTAGCCGCGAGGGAGCTGGGGGCGGAAAGAGACACCAGGTGCGCTGTGGTGGTGGAGCGCTGTGAACCCTGGGTCTCGCAGTCCCTGCCCCGGCAGCAGCGGCGGTGAAAGCCCGAGATGTAGAGATACTTTGTAATCAGGCTTCAATTATAGGGCAGTCCGGGGGAAACGTTAAAAACCAAAGTTCAATGCTGACTTCCCAACTCCAAAGGCTGCGAGCGGCACGATGTCTACGTAAACATGCCTCAACAAGAGCCATCTACAAGTTCAACAAAACATGCTGAGCTACCAAGGATAAATCGATTAGCATCTGGCTATTTCATTGACTTGATACCTTTTCCTTGGATCCAGGTGAACCTGAAACAACGCCAGCTCCAGTATCTCATCAACAACAAGTCACAGATTTCTTCACCTTTCTTAAAAATACTTACCTGGTGCCACCTTGGGTAGAACTTTGGAAAATCACCGGGATAGTTTTCTTTCTTTTCTGGATAGGCTTTGTTATTGTCTTCTGCTTTCTGATTAATGGAACTTACATTCCCCAAAGCTCTGCAGCATCAAAAGTGAACCTGATCCTGAAACCCCATGTTTCGTCACATCGTAACCAAAGAGACTTGTCATCAGTGAACATTACAGCAGTTCCTATACCTAATGGTATAGTATGGGACAAGGCTGATTATGATATATTTGGTTAGATCGAATTTTTATAAATACCTCATTTATTTAATGTTTCCTTGAATGATATCTTTACCTCCAGTTCATTTCCCGATGATTGGGATTTTGAAACTGTAAAAAATATGTTGTATTGTATTGTATTGTATTGTATTGCGATTTGTAGAGCGCGATTGCTGCCCAATGGGCGTCCAAGCGCTAAGGCATAAGAAACAGAACTGATGAGTGGTGGAAAACGAGCTTAGGTGGATCTAGCAAACAAGTAAGTTTTCAGCTGCTTTCGGAGTGAGAGTAAATTGGGATTGGACCTAATTTGTAGCGGAAGTGTGTTCCACATCTTTGCGGCGTTTAGGGAGAACATCCTTCCTCCGGTCCTGGCTCTCCGCACTCTTGGGACTACAGCTAAAAAGGCTTCCGTAGATCGGAGGTTTCTATTGGGATGGTATTGAGTAACCAGTTTGTTGAGGATCCTTGGACCAGACCCCCAGAAAGCTCGGTGGGCGATGCATAGTGCCTTAAATGCCACTCTCTGCTTTACTGGGAGCCAGTGTAGGGTGGCCAGGGCGGGTTTTGCAGACTGCGTCCTCGGAATCTGCAGCAACGTGCGGGCTGCGCAGTTTTGGACGACCTGTAGTTTTCGCATGGACAGCTCTGGGGCCCCCACATACAGAGCGTTATTTGAGTCCAGCCGGGACTGGATCAGGCCCTGAACTGCCACTTGTTTTGCTTCCATTGGGAGGAGGGGGAGGACCTTCCTTAGTGTTCTAAGTAGGCCAAAACAGATGGCGGAAAGTTTAGTGGCCTGGGTGGAGAAGGAGAGGTTTTTATCCAGCCATACTCCCAGGCTTTTTACACTCTCTTTGGGGATGGGGGGTGTGCCCAGACATCCAGGCCACATGGAGGGGAGTAGAGTGGATGAACCAGTGCCTAGGAGCATGAGCTCCGTTTTGTCTCCATTCAGCTTTAATGAAGAGTCTGTCATCCACTTTTTTATATCCTCCAGACAGTTCATCAGGTTTCCTGAGGTGTGGCCGGTGCGTTCCTGCGTCAGTGAAACCACTAGCTGGGTATCGTCGGCATATGATACAATTTTTATGCCTGATGGTTCGACGATCCCAGCCAATGGTTTCATATAGACATTGAAGAGCACAGGGCTCAGAGAGGAGCCCTGTGGTACTCCACAGTCTAGGGGTTTTCTGGCTGATGTTATGTCCCCATCGAAGATCTGAAAGGATCTGTTATGCAGGAATGATTTCAGCCATTTTAAAGCGTCGCCTCCGACACCGATGTTATGCAGACGGTTCAGCAGAGTGGCATGGCTGACCGTGTCGAAGGCAGCGCTTAGATCAAGGAGGATCACTGCCACTGACCCCCCTTGATCCAGTATCCTTCGAGACTCTTCGACGACTGTCAGCAGAGCAGTTTCAGTACCATGTTTTGGCCTGAAACCTGTCTGGGATGGGTCCAGGAGTGCATGGTTTTCCAGAAATTGTGTCAGCTGGGTGTTTATGTGTTTCTCTAACACCTTACTTACCCAGGGGAGTAATGAAATTGGGCGGTAGCTAGAGTGATCTTCTGGGTTGAGGGTGGGTTTCTTTAGCAAAGCCCGTACCATGGCTCTCTTCCACCCGGTTGGTACTGTGCAGGAGGAAATGGATGAATTAAGGAGCTCTAGCACCACTGGAAAGATGGCTTGACCTGCCTGGAGCAGTATTTCTGGTGGGGCAGGGTCAAGGGGAGACCCAGATTTGACTTGGACTGCCAGTTGTTGCAGTGTCTCCAAGTTTAGTGGGGAAAAATGATCCAGCATGGGTTGTCCTTGCAGGGGGGAATTGTTCAGGGAGCTTTGGTAAGTTGGATTGTTAGCTGTAACCGGGAAAGCAGAATAAATCTGCGTGACTTTATTGTGGAAAAAGTCTGCAAGTTCGTTGCATTGCTCTAGTGATTTCGGAACTGGGGGGGCAGTGTTGACCGTAATGCATTTTTTGACCAGATGAAAGATCTCCTTGGGTTTTGATTTTGCTGCCATGATTTGATCTGCAAAGTAGGCGGACTGAGCTGTTCTCACCCCATTTCTATACGCCTTGATAGCCTCTTTGTAGTGTTTTTTGTTTTCTGGGAGGAAATCTAATCTCCAGGCTCTCTCTTTTTTCCTGCAGAGGCGTTTCAGGTCTCTCAGGGAGTCTGAATACCAGGGAGCAGACTTGTGTAATCTCTTGGGAGCGGATTTCCGTAGAGGAAGGATCGTGTCCAGTGATTTCCTGATCCAGCCCTCATAGTTGTTGTTACCTTGGTTGGGGTTAGTACAGGGAGGTGGACGGGAGTCTTCCAGGATAGTTGTCCATGGCTCTATGGAAAGTTTTTTCCAGTTCCTCCTAGTTGTAGGACAGGGAGGCAGTGAGGGAAGTTTGATGGTAGACCAGGTAAATGGGATGAGGAAATGGTCTGTCCATGGGAGGCGAGTGGGTTGTCCGACCGTTAGTCCGGTACAGTTACTAAAGATTGGGTCGAGCAGGTTTCCCTTTTCGTGGGTGGGGGACCTAACCAACTGAGTCAGTTGCAGAGCTGCCAGGTCCTCTGTTAATTCCCTAGCAACAAGGTCTGTGGGAGAGTCAAAATGGAAGTTAAAATCTCCTAGAACTGTATAGTTAGCCGGGGGTAGAAGCCGATTGGCGATGATATCTGGTAAAGACCTAATGAACAGTTTTCCTGAATCTGGGGGGCGGTATATCAGGGTACCAGAAAGGGAGCTGTTTGCAGAGAAGTCTATTCTGAATGCAATGCTTTCGCATTCAGGAATAGCTTCGGTTGAAATGCGGCAGCAGTATTTCTCTTTTAGGATGATAGCCAGGCCTCCCCCTCTTCCCTTGGTCCGGTCCATTCTATGGATTTGGAACCCAGGGGGAAGGGCGGTGACTATGTCTGACTCTGAATGGGGCGTGAGCCATGTCTCCGTCAAGAAGATGGCATCCGGGTTGTGATTCTCTAGGAGTAGGCATATCTGCATGCTATGCCGAGGAAGAGATCGGCAATTTAACAGGTACATCTGGTAGTCCTGTGGCGTGGCTGGTGCCTCGCTGTTGTCAAAGGAGTGTTTGCAGCCAGGGCATTGAATAGGGAGGTCGGCAGGAGGGAAGGAGTGCGGACATTGCGCCAAAATAGGAGGTCTTATCTTTTTCATGGCGGCTGAGCTGTATGTCCTGACCTGGATGGTGTGGGGGGCAGGGGTTGTGGCCCCTGGCCCCGTCAGGTCGCGGACGGGCGCAGACGGGCTTGCCTTTGGCGCGCCTTCGGCGCACCGCCGGCGCGCCCGCTGCGCCCGTCCGCTGCGCCTCCGGAAACAGCACATTCTTAAATGAAGGGGAGGGGGGGGCGTGGCCTAACTCGGTGGGCGTGTCCCTGTGGTTTCACGGCGGCTAACCTCAACCCTCCTCAGCGCCTAGCTCAGCTGCGCGAGGGGTCGATTGTCAGGGGGCAGTGGTTAGGCTTTAGGGGAATACAGTTGTAACACACTCAAACAGTTTAAAATCAGTCTTTAAAAAGAAGAGCCAACAATATTCAAACACACAATAGTTAAAAGTATTCTTCAAGAATTGCGTTTCCCTGCTCTCGGCTTCCGCCTCAAGAGCTCTGTTGTTTATCAAGCGCTGACAGGAAAGCGTGCGTTTTTATAGCGAGAATAGCGGGGGCGTGGCCTAACTCGGTGGGCGTGTCCCTGTGGTTTCACGGCGGCTGTCCTCAACCCTCCTCAGCGCCTAGCTCAGCTGCGCGAGGGGTCGATTGTCAGGGGGCAGTGGTTAGGCTTTAGGGGAATACAGTTGTAACACACTCAAACAGTTTAAAATCAGTCTTTAAAAAGAAGAGCCAACAATATTAAAACACACAATAGTTAAAAGTATTCTTCAAGAATTGCGTTTCCCTGCTCTCGGCTTCCGCCTCAAGAGCTCTGTTGTTTATCAAGCGCTGACAGGAAAGCGCGCGTTTTTATAGCGAGAATAGCGGGGGCGTGGCCTAACTCGGTGGGCGTGTCCCTGTGGTTTCACGGCGGCTGTCCTCAACCCTCCTCAGCGCCTAGCTCAGCTGCGCGAGGGGTCGATTGTCAGGGGGCAGTGGTTAGGCTTTAGGGGAATACAGTTGTAACACACTCAAACAGTTTAAAATCAGTCTTTAAAAAGAAGAGCCAACAATATTAAAACACACAATAGTTAAAAGTATTCTTCAAGAATTGCGTTTCCCTGCTCTCGGCTTCCGCCTCAAGAGCTCTGTTGTTTGTCAAGCGCTGACAGGAAAGCGCGCGTTTTTATAGCGAGAATAGCGGGGGCGTGGCCTAACTCGGTGGGCGTGTCCCTGTGGTTTCACGGCGGCTGTCCTCAACCCTCCTCAGCGCCTAGCTCAGCTGCGCGAGGGGTCGATTGTCAGGGGGCAGTGGTTAGGCTTTAGGGGAATACAGTTGTAACACACTCAAACAGTTTAAAATCAGTCTTTAAAAAGAAGAGCCAACAATATTCAAACACACAATAGTTAAAAGTATTCTTCAAGAATTGCGTTTCCCTGCTCTCGGCTTCCGCCTCAAGAGCTCTGTTGTTTATCAAGCGCTGACAGGAAAGCGCGCGTTTTTATAGCGAGAATAGCGGGGGCGTGGCCTAACTCGGTGGGCGTGTCCCTGTGGTTTCACGGCGGCTGTCCTCAACCCTCCTCAGCGCCTAGCTCAGCTGCGCGAGGGGTCGATGGTCAGGGGGCAGTGGTTAGGCTTTAGGGGAATACAGTTGTAACACACTCAAACAGTTTAAAATCAGTCTTTAAAAAGAAGAGCCAACAATATTAAAACACACAATAGTTAAAAGTATTCTTCAAGAATTGCGTTTCCCTGCTCTCGGCTTCCGCCTCAAGAGCTCTGTTGTTTGTCAAGCGCTGACAGGAAAGCGCGCGTTTTTATAGCGAGAATAGCGGGGGCGTGGCCTAACTCGGTGGGCGTGTCCCTGTGGTTTCACGGCGGCTGTCCTCAACCCTCCTCAGCGCCTAGCTCAGCTGCGCGAGGGGTCGATTGTCAGGGGGCAGTGGTTAGGCTTTAGGGGAATACAGCTGTAACACACTCAAACAGTTTAAAATCAGTCTTTAAAAAGAAGAGCCAACTATATTCAAACACACAATAGTTAAAAGTATTCTTCAAGAATTGCGTTTCCCTGCTCTCGGCTTCCGCCTCAAGAGCTCTGTTGTTTATCTTGATTTAGAACAATCTGCCACATTTTCTAATAATGGAATGTTAGAAGACACATCAGATTTGAACACCCTGTATTGTTATCAACATTATGGTAATAATTTTCTATACAAAGCCAGTACCCCTAGAAATTATTTCACATATCACCAATGGGAACATGCCCTACACCACCGGAAAGTAGTTTGAAAACATTTTCACAAAATGTTTCATATTTTTCAGGATCTGGCCCACAGACACTATTAGATGCCAGGACAGATTCAGGGGTACACCTGAAGGATTCGGTATCCATAGGTCAGACCCACGCTGTGTACAAATAGAACATCCAGGGTTGGTGACATCATACAATGTTGGGATGTTATGCCTCGATTGGCTAAAAAACCGCAACACTAACACAGGTGAAATCACACTTATCCTTACTTACAGAGGATGTGAACATACAGGAGTTATTATCTACAGGATTTATTATTAGGTCCCAGAAAGCCACGTCAAAAACATTTCTATTATGCTGCCTATAATAAAATTTGGAAAATCTCCCAACAAGAAACAGCGGAGAGACTACAGGAAATAGATAGGATTAATATAGATAAGTCATTAGCCATAGTTGACAATGGGATGACTATGTTAACATCAAGGATTTATTCACTGGGCAACATTGTATCTTCTGCTATTGATGTACTCAAACAATATTTGTCCATTCTACAATTACATTCTATTATGTTATTAAGCTGGATGCTGCAATCATTGCACCCAGATTATGTGCCCTGGCTTTTTATCAACAGTACATCACTGTTTTCTGCATACAATCTAATAGAAAAACAGATGGAAATGGCACAAAGGGGAGCAAAATATACAATGCTGCATATTGAAAAACTGGACAGATTACTTAGTACTGTGGTAGAATTACCATCCACAGGATGGTTGATCCAGGGCCATATTTATTTATATTTTATTTATACATTTGTAGAGCGCTTGGCTGCACCACCGGTGCGTCCTCACACTAGTTGCTGAGAGATAAAAATAGCAGACAGTCGGGTCGATCGACAACCCAGGAACGGTAAAGTAACTAGGTCATTCACAAGAAGTCTATGGAAACAGTACACTCACTGATGGGAAAAAAGCTAGTCTTCAGCTTTCTCTGGAACGTCCTTTCACTGGGCTCTGTTCTTATTTCAACACGGAGAGTATTCCAGTGTTTGGATGCCTGGAATCTAAAGGAGCGGGCCCCCCATCCTTGCCTTTTTGACCCTGGGTAGCTACCTGTAGTTACCGGTCACAACTTTCTAGTTTCAGTACTGACTATAACAACAACAGGCAGATATGAAGAAATGGGTAGGGAATTCATCAAGGATTCCTGGGAATTACGGTACAGATTTCAATGCAGGAATGAGGATCTAGAAGTGTTTTTAAGCGGTACAAACTGTGAGAACGCTTTAAGTGGATCTCTCATATGCCAGGATATTATGCTACACGGAGCCTGCAATAGATCAGTAGCAAACCTATCATATCACTTGAGGGATACCACAGCAGTCGTGATTACCCCGGTATTCAAGCTACTTTCAAATGGGAGTTACTTGATGCTGAACGATCAAGGTTGTTGTGGGATGCTTCTGAGCAGCACATATTTCATCACCTTGAGCTCCAGGGTTACTTGCTGTATGCAAGTATTTTTTTTTTATTTAAGGAGTTTTATATAGCGCTTGATTGACCCCGGGGTATCGGAGCGCTTTACAGCAGTTTTAACAGCAAGAGTCATATATTATAGCCTGTTATCTTGTTGTACATATTGGTTTGGAAGTCCAAGTGTGCTGTGTAGAATTGACGTGAGTCCTGAGATCGCTTCGATTAGTGCATATTGTCTTGGGTTGAACCACAGCAGTTTCTCATAAGAGTCATATAGTAGAGCAGTGATATACACATAGGTTCGGAGGTCCAAGTGTGCTGTGCAATATTTAGGTAGTACATGAGTCCGAAGATAACCTCCATTGCTGCACTTTGTCTTGGGAGAAACCTTTAAGAGGGGGGGAGGAACAGGACGAGGTTAGAAAGCAGTATTATACATAAAAGGATAGGGAAGTCCAAGTGTACTGTGCAGTATTGAGGTAGTATGTGAGACATGAGATAACCTTGATTTGTGCACTTAGTCTTGGGATGAACCCTGGGAAAGAGGAACAAGAGGTGGTCAGTGAGCAGGTAGGAGGTAGGACTAAGTGATAAAATGTCATGGAGCAACGGCGAGTAGGGATTAGCATTGAGGTGGCAGCTATCCCTTAGGGAGGGAGCGGTTAAGGATAAGGACTTTTAGGTGTTTTTTTAATTTTGTGAAGGACGAGATAGTTCTGATATCATCTGGGATTGAGTTCAAGATTTTGGGCTCGTTTCCTGCAAAGGATCGTGCAGCGGTTTTTTGTTTGCGTGTTTTCATAGGGATGAGAAGTAAGGTATTTGAGCTCCTGAGTTTTCTAGTCTGACCAGCCCTCTGGAGTTTGGCGGCAGGTAGTCGGGTTTTTCTGTGTGTAGGTCTTTGTGCGTGAGGCAGGCAGTTCTGAAGCTAGCATGCAGTTCGACTGGGAGCCATTTTAGTTCTCTGAGTGCATGAGAGATGTGCCCATATTTTTTTAATTCCAGGGAACATTCTGTCTGCTGCGTTAAGTGTTGTTTTGAGGGGATCTAGGTGGAATTTTGTAGTACCAGTGAGGGTTGCATTCCCATAGTCAAGTCTGGAAAGTACCAGTGATTGGGTGGCTTGATTGAGATCTTTGGAAGGGATGAGTGGTTTAATTTTGTTGAGTAGCTTCAGATTAAGGAAGGCACTCTTGGCAGAGTTATTGATGTGTTTGGCTATGTCGAGTTTTGGGTCTGGGGAGATTTCTAGTGATTTTACGGAGTTTGCCAGAGTGAGATTCCCATTGAGAGCAGCCAACACTTTTAGCCATTCTGCAATTTGAGAGTTCTCTTCTTTGTTAGAGATGAGGAGGATCTCAGTTTTGTCTTGATTGAGTTTTAAGGGATTTCATGACAGCCAATGTTGGATTTCTTTTAGAGTGTCATTTAGTCTGTGGATGTCCTCTAAAGAGGAGGTTTCTAGATAGATCTGGGTGTCATCCGCATATAAGTGGAAAGGGATGTTGGCATTTTTAAGAATGGTGGTGAGGGGTTCAATGTATATGTTAAACAGTTGTGGTGAGAGCACTGAGCCTTTGGGGACACCTCTACTGATGGGGTGGAGGTTGGAAGTAAAGTTTTGGATTTTTATCCTTTGCGAGCAGCTGTGTAAGAAGGAGGAGAACCAGCGTGGGACCACCTCATCAGCACCTACCCTTTCTTGAAGAGCTTTGATGAGAAGTTGGTGATCGACCGTGTCAAAGGCTCCAGGAGAATGAGTAGGCAGGATTGATCAGTATCGAGAGATTTGTGGATATCGTCTGTGATATTTAGGATTGCAGTCTCGGCGCTATAGCCTTTTCTGAACCCCAAATGGTTGGAGTCCAGAAGGTTGATGTTGTCCTTGTGCTGAGTTAGTTGCAAGAGGATGCATTTTTCAAGGATTTTGGATAGGAGGGAGGGATTGGAGATGGGTCTGAAGTTATTCAGGTCCTTGGAGTCGAAGCCTGGTTTTCTTAGTAGTGGAGTGACTTGGCCAACTTTAACGCATTCAGGGATGATGCCGGTTTCCAGGGAGCTGTTTATGATTCTGCACCAGAAAGAGGCTGTGGAGAGTTTCCGTCTTTTGGTCAGTTGGGTGGGTATGGAGTCCAGGACGTGGGAGGCGGGTTTGGATGTGGATATCAGCTTGAGGATCTTGACTTCCGGGATGGGATCAAAGGAGTTCCATGTTTTCATGGGGCGCATGCACATGCTGTCTTTGTCACTGGGGGCAAACTTTTGCAAGCAGGGTTGGCGTTGATGTATAGTGACAGCTTAATCTTGGTGATTTTTTTCCTCGAAGAAGACGGCAACGTTTTTGCACAATTCTTTGAAGGCTTGCATTGAGGATTTGAGGGGCTTGGAGGTTTGTTGCTTGATGATTTTATACAGTTAATTGAGCCTATTTTTGTGTTGTCCAGGGCAGAGCAGAAAAAGGTGAGTTTCTCGCTGCTGATGTGTTTTTTATATTTCCTTTGGGCTGCTTTGAGTTGTCTGAGTATGCTTGCAGAGGGTTTGCTCCTCCATAGTCCTTCTGTAGCTCTAAGTTGTCTCCTTTCGTTATTAATGTCCGTGTTGAACCAGGATCTAGATGGTATCTTCCTGTTTTTTTTTGGTTTCAGCGGGGCTACTTCATCGAGAATGGATGCCAAGGTTGTGTTGTAATGGGCAGTGAGTTCAGTGGTGGACAGATCGCCCGTGGAGGAGGAGAGGAGAGAGTTAATCTGTTCTTCAAGATAAGTCACTTTGATCTGAGTATGGTTTCTGGTCCATTTGGGAGGGTCTTGGGTGGGGGGGTTGGAGAGTGATCGGTTGACTGAGGTGGAAGAGGATTAGGTGGTGATCTGAACAACCCACGGGCAGGGTGTGGTTTATCGTGATTGTATCGCGTTTGGCGATAATGGCATCTAGAATTGCTCCTTTGTTGTCAGTTTCCTCTATGCAGTGTTGGGTAAGGTTGTTGTTGTGTAGCAGCTCGTTCAGGTTCTGGATTAGCAGGTTGTTTTATTCATTACAGAGTAGATTGAGGTCACCCAGAATTAGATTGTTTGCATCTCGAAGACAGCAGTGGGCAATCAGGTCAGACCGGTGTTCAGTGAATGTGGTGGTGTTGCCCTGGGGGATATTAGATAAGATGACAAAGACGTGTTTTGTTGTTGCTAGTGTTAATGTTGATGGTTAGGCATTCAAAGTATTGTAGTTGAAGAAGTGTGTTTCCATCACGGAAACAGTATTTTTGTGGATGATTACTATGCCTCCTTCTCTTTGGTCTTTTCTATCTTTGTTGGTGATTGCAAAGCCTGGGGGGACAAGAGTATCACGAAAAGGTAGGGAGGAATCATTTATCCAGGTTTCAGTGATGAATGCTATGTCTATGTCGTGAGTGAGGATGGATTCCACTAGCTCTGTGGTGTGCTTGGTGGCTGATCTGCAGTTTATGAGCATGCAGTTGGTTGGGGGTCGTCTCTGTTTTGGTTTCTTCGCACTGGGCATCGGGGGCATGATAGTGCGGGTGGCTGGGTGTCTGGGGGATTTCAGAAGGGCCTGTTTCCTGCCTAGCCCAGTGATCACCTGGATTTTGGATTGGCCGGTGACAGTAATAGGATTGTCATGCAAATAGGCGAGGTGAGCCGTTTCACTCTCAGACATTGCATCTCTGGTTCTTTTAGGTCTCTGTGTCTGCTTGGAGAAGGGGGTAGAGATCCATCTCTGGTGGGGGGCCTTAGAGGGCCTTTGTTGAGTATAGGTGGGGAGGGCGTGGATACGTGGAGTTTTTTGGAGCATGGCGAGGTTGGATAGGATTTTGCTAAGACCCTCGCTTATAGTTGCTCTCTGGGTTTCAAGCAGGATGAGTCGCTGCCCAGTCTCTAAGTCACGGTGGGTGTTCTGGGCATGTGTGTTAGATCTGGGGGGGAGAGTATTACGTTGTTGGGTTGCTTTTTTGTGGGTGTGTTGACCGTGTGGGTTCTGGGTGGGCCATGAGTGCAGGGTGGTGAGTGTCATGTTGGAGTGTTGATGTTTTATTGCATGTGGGTTTTGTGAGGTGGTTGGGAGTCGGAGATTATGTGTTGAAGTCGTGGAAGGTGGGTTGAGGGGGGTGGAGGACAGGAGGTGGGTGGGGGTGATTGCCAGGGGGTAGTCTTATTCTCTCTGGTAGGGGTGAGGTTGCGTGGCGAAAGGTGGGTGTATTGATTAGTGAGCACCGGAGTGGTGGGTGAGTTCTGATGGCGGGTCCGGTTCTTCGAGGGGTGGGGTAGGGCCGGGAAGGAGGGGAGGGTGTGAGAGGGGGCAGTCCAGAGGGGTGAAGATAGCGTCAAAGGACTCTAGATTGTCATTGTTGGCTTGTATCAGGACTGTGTCGTTGGAGTAGATGGTCACAGTGGTGTTACCAGTACACCTAGTGCGGTTAGGAGCTGATAGTGTCAGTTTGCAGCTATGTGAGGTTTTGGTTATTTTGTAGATATTGGGCTGTGATCTGAAGCTGGAGTTCCATATTTAAGGCCTCTCGGTGTAGAAAATGAGGTCCATTTCTACCTGTCCTTTGGAGGAGCAGGGGTGGATGTCCATGAATAGTGATTCATGATGTTGTCTGATCAGTTTTCCTTAAAGTATTTTTTCGCTTTGGGTGAGAGGTTAGGCCAGAAACTGATCGAGAAGGAGTTTGGGCTGAGCGGTTTAGGTGCTTCACAGGGAGGGGGATGGTAAGGGCTGACGTGGCGGAAGGCATTGTGTCTAGGTAGCACGGGGTGAGCTTCCTTAAGGAAAGGTGGGACAGTGTTTCCAGAGCCATCCTGAATCAGAGAATCGTGCTGATTTTACTTTCTAACCACGAGGGTGCACAGGCTTACGTCACGTAGGTGATGCGGCTGGGGGATCAAGGCGGGGCAAGATTCAGGAGAGGAGGAGGATGTTTTGATCATTAGCGACTCACCGGAGTGGATTCAGGCGAGTTAAGACCCCAGGTGTCCATCTTAAGGTCAGGCGTCTTTGAGTGGCAGTCCTTGGAGCTTTTGGGCTCTTTGTACTATAGGGTTTGGGTTGGTTCCCAGGGTAAGGCAGAGGCCGAGAGCATTGTGGAGCATTGTAGTCACGCCTGTGGGAGGAGTTTGTTCCATCTTGAAGCCCTTCAAGGATGCTAACAGGTCTTCCTTGGTCCACTCTCCTCTGTTTTCTTTTTTGTTTTTTCCGCCGGTGGAAAGTAATTCGACACCTTGGATACAACTTTTTTAAGGTGGCATAGATGCAGTCACTGGCCGCTACCAGGGAGTCCCAGGTCCCTTAGATCGCAAGGGGGTCCCTCTTTGTGTTTTGTGGGGTGAAACACACTTTAGAAAAGTGGGCCTGATGTACTCCCCGGACCTCCCTAGTGCCTACGCCTGTGGATCACCGAGACACTATTGCAAGATTACCGCCAATCATGAACCTAAAGTACAGCGCAGGATCCTTCACTCTGTAGAAATTGCAGTAGAAAGGGGGGAAATTTGCCAAAAGGAAGCCAAATATCTTACCCCTACATACAGACATATCCCGGTAATCTACGGGGTGCCCAAAACCCATAAGGACCAATTTGACCCTCCCATGAGACCTATTGTCTTGACTATAAGGTCAGCTGCTGAACCGCTATCCAAATACATCGACCGGTTCTTACAGCCTTTGGTGGCTGCCCTCCCCTCTTATGTAAAAGATAAAAGGGCATTTCATATTGAAGATAGAGCGACTCCAATACAATCAAGAATGATAAATTCCAGTCACCATGGACGTCGAATCCCTTTATTCTAAAATTCCCCAAAAAGAAGCATTGAGGGTGGTTAGGGGCGTCATTGAAACTGAAACGACACTGGATAACAGTGTATTTCTGACCCAAAGCCTTAAGATTGTTCTAGAGGAAAATGTATTTGAATTTGATGGTAATTTCTATCAGCAAGTACAGGGAGCAAGCATGGGGGCAGCATGTGCTCCCAGTGTTGCAGGTCTCAGTATGGGGCATTTTGAACAGCTTAATATCTAAAACGAGCTTCCCCTTTCTATGAAAATATCCGCCAATGGTCGCGTTTCATAGTCGATATTTTTTTAATCTGGAGTGGCGACCAGGAGGCCCAGGATGAATTCATTTTGTTGATTAATGAAGCGGATATAAATCTCAGATTCACTGCACATATGAGCAAAGACAAATTGGAGTTCCTTGATGTGTGAGTGGAGCATATTGACTCTAAACTGATGGTGTCCCTGTACACCAAACCCACATCCAGGAACACTCTTCTCACTTCTGCAGTTTCCATCCGAGAAGGATCCCCTTCAAGGATTATTCAAGAGAGCACAATTTTACAACCGCAACTCCATGTTTCAACCCAAACAACGTAATCAGGCAGATAAATTAGTCTGTGTGACCAAACACTCGTCGATTGACAATATAATTCACCAGATTGAGAATTCACAATGGTATTTACTCAATTCGGACAATCAAATGCCACGGATACCCAAACCACTTTTTGCCTTCAGAAGAAATAAGAACTTGAGGAACATATTGGTCAATGTGAAAATCCCTGAGCAGAATGGATTTATACAAAGATCGATCACAGGGGATCAACCCATAAATGGTAATCACAAATGCCGGACATGCCATGCATGTGCCACTGCTATTGTGAGTGACCAGATCTGCAGTACATCTTAGATGACGAATTGCAGGACATCGAACTGCATTTATGCCATCCTGTTCCCCAGCAACCTGACGTATGTAGGGGAAACAGCCAGAGAATACAGGGTCCGGATAGGCAAAAATAAATCCAATATTAGGCGATGCAAAACATTAGCACCCTTAGTCAACCATTGTTGTGAGGCCAAGCATGTGGAAGAGGATCTGTGTTGGACTATTTTGGTAAAAAATACATCCACAAAGGGGTATGGATTGTACCAATATACGCAGAAAACACAAAGTATTCTGGATATTCTCACTTGATTCTAAGAATAAGGGACTTAATGAAACCCTTCCATGGGAAAATGCAATTATCTAGAATTTTGACATCTGAAAATTCCGACATTTGAGCTTGACAGTTATTATTTTTTTTCAGTTTTGTAGCCCCATGTGTGTATAGACATGGTTCTGGAGATGTTTGGCATTTCTAGCTTGTTCATTTCTTCGTTTATTTTTCCCCTATATCTTTCACCGATACGTATCATTTGAGTTATTGTGGCTCTTTCCCCCAATATCACATTTAATATGTGTAATCTCTACGGGGGAACAACGTCAGTCTATGAGTTTGCCTATAGTACACCGATCTGGGATGATATCCCCTTAAATAACCTGAGGAAATGAATGATTTTTCTTTCTCACCGGCTCTTTGATATTTCGAGTATTTCTTTTTCACACCACTTTAGGTTCATGCTACTTTAAATCTACGGGAAGAGAGAAGTGGTAGAAGTGGGCGGGATGGGAAGCGCATGGCGTGCCCCTACTTTGAAAATTATTTCTGTCCGTTCCCCTACTTCTTTCTTTAAAAAAAATCGTCCCGGGACGGCAAGAATAGACCTACTTAAAAACTATGACTTTTTCATTCTGCTTCCAAGGGCGGCTCGCACTTCTCTGTTGAACTCCAGAGGCTGCAGCAGCCCCTCCCTGAGCTGCTACACACTGTGGGCAGGCCCATTGTCATTCTGATTGAGGCTGATTATCCCCTTTCAAATGACAATGCACCGCCCTCTCTGCCTTTAGCATATCATGCCAGTGAGATCAGAGTTAGTGATTACAGACAGAGGAGCTTTCCCCAAACAGAGTACTGTGGTGAGCTTGCCCCCTTGTGTAATTTGTCAATGTTGTAAACAGAGTGAACAGGGCAGGAGCAGTGACGGGACAGAAGAAGTAACAGGCAGGAGAAGTGACAGGGCAGGAGAAGTGACAGCGTAGGAGAAGTGACGGGCAGGAGAAGTGACGGGCAGGAGAGGCAACAGGGCAGGAGAGGCGGCAGGAGAGGCGACAGGGCAGAAGAGGCGACAGGAGAAGTGACGTGATGGATAGGTGACGTGATGGATAGGTGACGTGATGTGGCAGGAGAGGTGACGGGGCTGGAGAAGTGACGAAGCAGGTGAAGTGATGGGGCAGGAGCGGTGATTAGGCATGAGCAGGAGTGGTAACCGGGCAGGAGTGGTGAACAGACAGGAGCAGTGACCGGGCAGGAGCAGTGATGGGGCAGGAGCAGTGAACAGGAAGGAGCAGCGAACGGGAAGGAGCTGTGATGGGGTAGGGGAAATGACAGGGAAGGAGCGGTGATTGCAGGAGAAGTGACCAGGCAGGAGAAAGTGACAGGGCTGGAGAAGTGACTTGTACTTACTATTTATTTATATACAATTGCATGACATCCACTGATGTGTCTGCAAAGTATACTTGTTGCCCTTAAATTTTTTTTATTGTTTTGCAGCAAGGAAAAAACACATAACAAGCATGTCACCATCAAGCAATATCCCTGCGCCCCCCACCCCTCATCCCCCCCACATCCTTCATGGTCCAATACCCCTGTGTCATAGTTCAGATGCTCAGCCATTGCAGTCCTCCTCCAAGTCTTGTAAGCACAATCTCTCGATACCAAACGCCATTCCCCATCATGGCAAACAAATGTGTACATGTTTGTCTCTCCTTAGAGTCCTCCATCTAAGCCATGATAGTGTCTCCATTTACCCCACACTCTACGGAACTTCTTCGGGCACCCTCTCGCATTGTATGTGACCCTTTCGGCCGCCATATAGATGTCCATACCCCCCCTCCATTCCCCTAGCTGAGGTATAACTGGCACCCCCCCATTTCCTAGCTATGTCCCTTTTGGCTACTACCAGGGCTAATACTAGGAATATCAGCAGCGGACGGGCTAAGTCCACGTCATTGGTCATTCCCAGGAGGATGAGCTTCGGGTCTAATGGAATGTCTATCTCCAGTACCTCACCCAATTCGGCAGTGACCTCTCCCCAGTAAGTCTGAATGTGCGGGCATAACCAGATTATGTGTAAGAAACCTCCACTGTCGTGTCCGCAGCGCAAGCAGCAAGGGTCGGGCACTCTCCCCATTTTATAGAGCCGCACTCTATCGAAGTACGCCCTATGTTGGATCTTAAACTGTATTAGGCGGAGACGTGATTTAATTGCTACTTCCCTAGGGTGCATCAGTACCACACCCCAGTCTACGTCATCCATCTCCCTGACTTCTTGTTCCCACTTGGCCCGAACGTCTTCCAGTCTGTTCGGCCTGTTATTCATAATAGTTTTATATGTCAGGGATACAGCCTTTTCAGGGATCCTTTCCTGCAGCAGGCAGCCCTCCAGTGGAGCGTACTCGGGGAGTGCCTCTTGTAATGCCCCCTCTGCCCGCCATGCATGCCTCAATTGCATGTATTTAAAAAACTGGGAGCGGTGGAGCCCAAATTCTGTCTGTAGTGAAGAGAATAACTTTAGTGTCCCGCTTTTGACTACATGTCATAAAGTAGAGATGCCTATGTTGTCCCATCCCTGAAACCCTCTCAGCTTGCTGAGTTCCTTCAGCCAGGAGCAATCCCATAACGGTGTCTGCTTCGTAGTTCTGTGGACCCACCCAATGGCTTTCGTCGCCCTTTTCCATGCCCCCAGTGTGATTTTAGTAGCCGGCAATAGTCTGGCCTGTCCCTTCCCTCCGTAAATGTAGTGGAGACGTGTGTGCGCCCATAGTGTGCCTTTCCAATGCATAGGTGGGGTGTGTGGCGGGTGCATGTATCCATTCATTAATGGGGGCCAGGTGTTCCGCCCAGTAATAGGCTTCTAGGTCCAGAAGCGAGATCCCCCCATCATATTGGTGTCTCTGTAAGGTCGCCAGCGCTACTCTAGGGTGCTTTCCCAGACATAGGTATGACCTCAGCTCCGCATGAATGTTTCGAAAGACCTTATTTTCCACCGGGAAGTATTCATTTTGGAATGCGTATAAAAATCTCAGAAGCAAGATCATTTTAAACATAGCTGCCCATCCGAGAATCGTCAGGGGGAGCGATTGCCATCTGCTAGCGTCAGTTTTAAAATTACATACAAGACGGTTGACATTGCGTTCGTATGAAATGTCACTGTCTGTCGTGATAAATATCCTAGGTACAAAAATCCCTCTCCAGGTTTCTGTAGTCTCTCCGACAGCTGGGGCCATTCATTCCGTCCTCAGGGGTCATAGAGTGTCGATTGTGCCAATTAATCTGGTACCCAGACTTGGCGCCGTATCAGTCCAGCTCATCAAACAGTGCCGGTATCGTGGTTTCTGGTTGTGTAACGTAAAGCAGAACATCGTCTGCATATAGGGACAATTTCTCTTCCTGCATCTCTGCCTGTCCTACCCAAAATCCCGTAATCCCTTCATTTTGTCTAACCGCGCAGGCCATCACCTCGATGGATAGGGCAAACAGCAGGGGCGACAGGGGGCATCCCTGTCGGGTTCCCCGTTGTATAGGGAAAGCCTTTGACAGTGCCCCGTTAACCCTGACTCTAGCACTAGGGCCAGTATAAAGTAAACTAATTTTGTGTCTGAATTTGGTCCAAATCCCATGTGTTCTAGTACTCCCTCCAAGAAGGGCCAGTGGACAGCATCAAACGCCTTTTCGGCATCTAGAGACAGGAACCAATTTTTCTCCGTCCTGCCTGCCACCTCTCGAAGCCAATTATGCGTCCTTCTTAGATTATACCTAGTTGCCCTCTCCGGGATGAACCCCGTTTGGTCCATATGGATCAGTCCCGGTATGACCCGCCTCAGGCGGAGAGCCAGAATTGTAGCATATTGCTTCGCTTCCACATTCAGGAGGGAGATGGGTCGGTAGGACGAGCAGTACTCAGCTGGCTTCCCCGGCTTGTAGATTGGGACAATTGTGGCCTGTCTAAGGTCCAGAGGGAACTGTCCCTCCTCCTCGGCGTCCCGGAAGAGGCCCAGTAGGTGGCGAGTCAGAAGATCCGCCATCTTTTTGAAGAACTCCGCGGGGAAACCGTTTGGGCCTGGAGCCTTTCCCACATGGAGTTTTGTCAGTGCTACCCTAACTTCCTTCTCAGTGACGTCAGATTCCAGGTCCGTTTGGTCAGCCTCCTCGAGTTTCGGGAGGGTGATGGTTGCCATATATTGCAGCGCATCCTCTTTGGACCCTAAATCAAGGGCCTCGTAGAAGGTTTTATAGCAGTCGGCAAATGCGTCAGCTATCTTGTCATCCGTACAGGCCCAGTCATCATGGCCAATCCTTACTCTTTCCACCCATCTATCATACCTCTCTTTCCTGCTGAGCCACACCAAAAGCCTTCCAGATTTATCACCTACATCGTAGATGCGGTGTAGAGTAGCCAACGCCTGTGTCCTGGCGTCCCCTGTCACTAATTGTCTATACTGGGCTTGCATATCAGTGAGGCGTCGAAGCTACCCTGGGTCTTTGGTAAGCAGGTGTTCATTTTCCAGCGTTAGTATCTGTGCCATCAAAGCATGGATCTCTGTTTGGCATTTTTTTCTAACTTCCGCCCGTCTACAGTGTGCCCTATCTCGCAGTACCACTTTAAGCGCCTCCCAGAGAACTACCTTAGAGTCCACCAACTCTATGTTTTCTGCCAGTATACCCTCACGTCACCTCGCAGTCCCTTCAGGATTTCCGGGTTTTGTAGGTCCCAGGCCGACAGTCTAAGTACTTTGGGTCCTTCCCTTCTCCTCCTGCCTATCTCTAGTAACAGCGGTGAGTGGTCAGACACCCCCCGGGCACAGAACTCTGCCGAATCCGATACCTGTAATGCTTGCCGCGCTATGAAAATATAATCCAGGCGGGAATATACTTTGTGTGCTCCGGAAAAGAAACAGAATGTCTTGGCATCAGGATGAAGCCATCGCCATACATCCAAGAGGCCGAGTGCAGTCATAGATTTGGCTAGCGGGGTCATGGTCTGGGGTCTGTCGCGTTCACCTGTTCTATCAACCGTAGGGTTCATCACATCGTTGAAATCTCCCCCAAGAATTTGAATTGTGTCTGATGTGTTAAGGATAATGTCCGACACTCCCTTTAGTGTACCTGCCTGAAATTTGGGTGGGGCGTAAGCTGAAATAAACGTGTATTCTTTCCTTCCCCACATCCAGCGTACTCCCACGAAGGTGCCCTGTTGATCAGTCCAAACCTGTGCCACTCTCATAGGTGGATGTTTTTTAATCAGGATTGCTACCCCTCTGGAGCACGAGGTAACCCTGCGTGAGCCAGGACTTTAAACTGTCCCCTTGCCAGGAAGGTACATTTAGTGCCCTGCAGGTGCGTTTCCTGAAGGAGTACAACGTCCGCCCCGGACCTTTTGATATAGTTGTTGACCGGGCCTCGTTTAATCTTACAGCCTATGCCGTTTACATTCCAGGTCATCACCTTAATGCCCCCCTATGCACAGTTTCTCTATCTGGATTACCCATAAGCATATTGTTGGAGTGCGATCGGATGACCTCTTATGTCTTGTGGTGGTACTCGTCGTGTGGTGTGCATGTGTGCCTGACCTGACATGCTAGAGAGCATCTGGTGACATCTTACATCCCGTGGTGGGATTTGTTGTGTTGTGCGCGTGCGTGCTTGACAGGTGATTGCGTCCTCCATGATGTGAATCCCTCTCCCCTCCCCCCAACTCCCTTACCCTCCCCCCTTTGCTGCATCCTACCCATCTAATCCAACTCAGTGAACTGCCCCAACTTGTCCCCGCTCCCCCACCCCACCTTCCTCCCTCATCAGACCCATCATCTACCTCCCCATATGATAGGGCTTGTTGGCAGGAAAAGGTCTGTCGCCCCCCTGATATCTCTCTCCCCCACCGAACTACCCCAACTTGTCAGTCAAACAGTAGCCAAAGAGGCTGTGTTCCACAAATTCCACAGTGCTGTGCGGAAGTTCGTTGTAAGGAAAGAAATATATAAAAACAAGCAAAGAACACAGTATCAAACAAAATTAGGAGGCGTGTGAGTCACTTGCGTGCTTCCATGCGGTCTAGCTGATATCTTGTCCATCTATCTTCATTACCGCTCAAGTGTTGTGGGGATCGCTTTCTCCTTGGGTTGGGGCCCTAACTGTGGTGGGTCCGCTCTCCAGCTCATTGTTGCCCTTAATTTTTGTCCTGAATTATGACCTCCTATCCTGAATTTTTATTGTGAATTTTGACCCCTTGTTCTGAACTTTTACACTCACCATCCTGAATGTGCGCCCATGCCAGTTGGCCCACGACCTCCTCCCCCTTCCCTTCTATCTAGGGGCCTGCAAAGCAACACTGAAAGGGCCATCAGACAACTGTGAATTAATTGGTGACACAACAGAACAGAGCAGATTTTTGACAATGCAATATCGGCCCTTGATTAGCAGTGGATTCCAGAACAAGGAGTGTCAAATTCTCTGTGTAGAGGATGCTGTGGTGCAGGGAGGCACACAAACTACTTTATTTTAACAAACTGACTACACTGAACGGGGTACCTGTGCACCCTAAACTGGAAACACAGTGATCCATCACGTTTATATCTAATAAGCATACATATCTGCAGTATTGCTTTGAAAAAGGTAACTATGCCGGACTGGCCGTTCCAGGCATCAGACATTTCTCAGGGTGACTGGAAGGGTAGGGGGACAGTTTAGTTTGGGGGGGACATTTTTGTACAAGTGCAGGAGTTTTAAAAACACTGCAAAGTTCTTTGTATATTCAGCAGGTTTCGGTCAACAATACAAGTGCCAAGATAACTTTGGTGATTAATGTACCTGCTGGAGAGAGATGGGAGCATGTTTTGTCTAGTGGCTGTTTTACTCACCTAAGGTAGCCAGAGGGGTAATAAGCCTGCTGGAAAGAACCTGTACCGTGCATATTAAAGAGCAATATTTTATGTGCATAGTTCAGTGGGTACAGCTATGTGTTCACTTCCCGAATGAAAGGACACTTTCTCGGGCTGAACTGTTCACATTGGGTGCAGGATCAAGATTGATTTGCTTATGGCTGGGTCCAAACTGGAATGGCATGGTGAGCAAAACAACAATGGATTTAGGCCCAGATCTCTGTACTGGGGTGAATAAATGACATTGTTCGGCATTCTGTCCACCAGTTGCTCTTTTTGCTATATTATGATTGAGCAGCTAGCTGGCTGACATGAACATGAAGGAGTGTTTGTGGGTTTCCGTGAGTTTAGATTCTCCTGTAGAGTCCCTTTCTCTTCTGAGCCCTGCTTAGCACATGTGTACAGGAGGAGCCCTGTATTCATGTCCTTAATGTTTGAGACAAAATATACTCACGAATTTCTGAACAATGAGAGTAAAAGCATTAAGGTAACATATTGTATTTCACACGCTTTACATAAACCTGTATTCCCTATAAGTGTTTGCTTTTTTCTGAATTAAACCACAAATAAACATGTTTATCCATTGTTTGAATGGATAAGCTGGTATGTTTTGCTATTTATAGCCACGCCCCTGACTCTGCCCACTGATCCAATCTTTGGTTATTCGCGTCCCCTAATTCTCCACCCACAGTTCCCCTACTTTTTTTTCCCCACTTCGACCACTGGAAGAGAGACAGTAATCTCCCATTCCTCCGGCCCTTCGATGTAATCCAGGTCAATTCCAATTATCTGCGAGCAGAGCAATTGGGCTATTTAAATGCTCGCTATTCCACTTCTTCTCTCGGGCCTCAGCTCTGAAATTGAACTTAAAACCCTGCCCAGAAACCTTTGTAATTGTTGTTCCTATTTCTTTTGTAGTTTACCCTCGGATAGGGAAGTCAACGTGCTTAAGCCCCGACCCTTCAATGGAGACAGAATTCCTGCTATAAAGCTTGTTCTATGTAGGTACTATTTTGGCTGTCTCTATTTACGCTGCGGGTATGGCGCTAACAATGTTTGTATCGAGCTGCCATTCATAGTAACAAACTTTTTGGTTTCATCTCTTCTTTGGTTCCTCAGAGGTTAAATTGATTTTTGGACGAATAGCGCGATCTACAGTGTTACGCTAATTATAGGTGAGAATCCGCTTTTTTCCTTGTCACATGCTGTAATGCATGCATATGGAGAGTAGTTTTCATTGATCTGGTCTCAATTCTTGCTTTGGTTCATGTTTTCTCCTTTTGTTATGACATGCTGAATCCACCAGGGGTCAACCCAAACACTGATTCATATCAAGACTTCAACTCCATACGTTGCTACCTCTCATTTCTGACGTCCTCCTTTGGAAAAAGCCTCTTGTGCAGCACTTTTTAAATTTGAGGGACTGCAGCATTCCAAGCTCCGTTATCATTCCCCCGGTGAGTCAATAGGGTACCTAGCTAGCAGTGTTTTTTTATGAATTTTTCTAACATTACCATGCTTTTACTGATTTTCTTGTCCTTATTACAGGCCTTACTCGACCTGAAATCTATTGGTGGCCACTATCTTTTAGATTAGGGAAACATCCTCAAATTTGGATGGTTCACCTTCTCATCACGATAAGTATGTCCTTATGATTAGCATCTTTAATAGACATTGTTTTTTATTGCTACATTCACCGTTCCCTCTGTTTCTTTTATTAAGATACCGTTTATGCTAGTATAACCGCTCTGGCTTACTGTTGGGCTACCCTTTCTCCAAAATCGGGTTAGTTCTATCCCTTGGCTAAATCTGGGTGTCTAAATTGCTCTCCTTTTTTACAGGTATATGGCACATTCACGCGTTTCTATTGGAATGCCTGTGCTTTTACCTTTTCATCTCTCCTCTTGATATTTGGTTTCATCTAGGAGTGCAGTTGTTTCTTGATACTTGTCTTGTTCTTGTATTTATATTATCCTTAATTTTTGACCCTCTGTGTGTTTGACCAATGGCTTTAGGAAGCATGAAACATATCTGCCGTGTGTACTTGTTTAATGCAATGTTACATTTATCAAATCAATAATAATGATGCATGTGTAGCAATTAATGTATACAACTGATGTTTTTGCTCCAGACAGGTCCCATTTCTCTGTTTCCAATATACACCACAAGCGCCCTGAAGAAGATGATACCAAAAGAAGGGGTGTCTCACCGAAACACTCATCAGAGTTGTGAGCATGTTCCCTCATTTTATCCATATGTCTTGCAAATTCGATGAAATAGTTTTTTTTTTATCACCATTGCTGTTACACGCTTTGAGGGGGCATGGTGCACATTATGCTTTTTGATACTGATAATATGTATCTGAAGTCTGTGTGAGGATGTCTGAGTATGAAATGTATGCATGTTGTGAGTGGGATCTTGTCTTTTTATAATCTTTTAGACATAAAACTCATTTGTGATATGTTGATACATTTGTGATGAAAATTATGAATAAAGCAATGCTTAATATATTTTGGATGATGTGAAGAATATAATTTTTTTCTTGTCTAGCCAGAGTGGTCAACAAACTAGATGACGTATAGCATAGAATATATAGGTACAATTTTCTTCTTGTGCTTTATTGATTGCCTTACCCCTGCTTCTCTACCTACATTCAATTTCAGGGGTCCCCTTCTTGTGAGTGGTTGGGTCTCTCCAAGGGGAAAGTGTCCCATGGCTGACATCTTAGGGTCAGGCACAGGCTGTGTGATCCAGTGTTCCACTGAACCCGGGTCATCTTCAAATCCTCCCAGGACCTTTCAGGGTGCCTAAATAAAATGCCCTTTTCCCTCCAGTAGCTTTGGGGGTGCCTTCTGTATTGTCTCCCATGTGAGTAGTCCCGTCCGCCAACTTTGGGTCAGGTGGACAGAAATGGGTGCTTTTTTCTCCTTCCTGTGGCCGTATTTGTGGTCCATCTCACTACGGGGGCTAGAGACAAACGTTGATGAGTCCCGGGGGGACACCCAGCAGTCTACTCACCTCCTCGGTCATACCTTCACTGTATCGATGAGCCCTCTGGTGTTTGCGGCTCCACCAGCGCGTCTCTGTTCTCGCCTTACCAGACGGTCTATGATGTGGAATTAAGATGACACAGCCTTTCTATTCTGTACACTGACATTCAATAGCACCAGCCGTGGACTTCTGAGCAAAACTCATAGCCCAGCACATATTATTTTACAAAATAAGGACTCCCAGTCTCCCACTCCCTTAACCACAACCCTGGAGCTGGTCCCGGTGCTATGAACAGCTATTGGCTTCAGAAATAGGGAGTCTCCCGCCTGCATTGGGTGTTTTTGGCATGCATGCACAAATACCAAAGTCACAGGCACCAGAAAGGAGGAACTGGAGGTCAAGCTGTCTAGTACATTGGTTAGTGTAAGTAAGTATTGTTTCCACCGACACATACAGTCGGAGGCGCTGCTATGTCCTTCGTTGAATGTCTCCTTTATACGGTTTGATACTCGGAGCAGGATGAAAGCAATGCTTCTACAGAAAACCGTGCCCTTAACCTTCGGCCGGGAGACTATTGATCTCCAGATTGCAAGGTCCTCAGCTAAGATACAGGCACTAATACGTAAGAACTGCCCTTTCCATTTCACAGAAATGGTAAATCGTATCTTTAACATGTCTGAAATGACAGGTATAGTCCACTTATTTAAGACCATAGGTTCGGGACTGTTAAGCACCTTTCAGACAGTCCTCCGATTTATACCAAACTTTATACACTCCGTATTCGGAAGCATTTTTGGAGGACGTCTGCTGATCCTGTTTCTAATAGCATATATCCTGATTGTAATTTTTCAGCTACGCAATGAACATCCCAGTCACCAAGGAGCTGGAAAAAGCACTCCTAAAGCGTAAATACCGTAATCGCATGGTACAATATCTGGTCACACTTCGCCTACGAGAACTAAGTACCTCTTGGTTCTTGTCATTTAGACCAGTCTGGATAGACTGTGCCCTACCTGTTCTCTGATGCCTATTCTGCACAGAGGAATGCATGTTGGATCTCTCTGACACTCTCATCAGTTGTGCACTGGACTTTGATGCTTTACTGGACCAGATAACGGCCCATGTTCTGCTGTGTCCCCAGCGTATTCCTATGTTGATGGCAGCATTCTTAGAGCCTCCACAGACAGTCTCTGCTCCTGTTGGAATGGATACCGGCTCTTCCACTGACGCCCAGGCATTGGATGGTGCACAGGCTGCCCCAGGTAGGCAGTATGGAAGATCATCTGTGCTCAACTGAAATGATCTGCGAGGTGTTACAAGGGTCGTCTTCTGCGAAGGCAGGCATCAGAAATGTTGCGTCTGGCAGCCGGGACGCATACAAATTTGGCTTATCCTGTGCTAGGATTTTTTTTTTTTTTTTTAAACAAATTCAAATTGGAACGCCAAAACAAAATTGAGACTTTTCTGACCTGCATAGGTTTCTGATGCTTGTAGTGGTCCAAACTATGTACAAGGACACATCAGAGCTATTGCTTGAGTGACAATTTTTTCCTTTTTACATATTTTAGAATTTTTAAATTTTTTTAGCAGAACTATTGTTTTACTGTAGTTGTCTACATACCAATGCCTAGACAGCCCAGTAGTATGTTAGAATTTAATTATTTTGTCCAGTCGGATGAGGAGTGGGTGTTATATTCCATATCGGTACCCCAATATAGGCTCAGGTAACATCGTGACCATTCACTTATACTCTCCCCTACATTACACACATAACTGCTCTTGGGGGCTGACCTTTTACCTAGATACGACAATGCACACAAAATGCTGGATTTTTGTTGGTAAAAGCCTCACACATTATGCATGAGGATTATTAGAAACTCAGCGGGACTACCATCATCTGTATAATATCTATGTATACAGTTCATTCCCGACATCATCCTAAGTCAGAGAAGTGACACTGCAAGGTAGAATTCCCAAGGAGACCTTTAGGTATATAAACATCCTATCTTGCTGAGACAAACAGAGGAGATTAGAATTTCCCTGCAGACACACTGACGCAAGACGCTGAGGTTCCTGCATGCAGATACTTCAGCTCGCAGTGGTCTAACATCCCTTGCAGGGTGTCCAACTCGAGACCAAGACAGGGTCCCACAGTCTCTCACTTCAGGTAATGAGGTTGAGTTTATACTAGAGGGATTCTTGGTTTAACACCTACATGCATGCTAGGTACACTTAAGTACATCTAGTTAGGGTAGCATCTTAGGAGTACGCGTTTTATTGTCATGTATTTCTACTTGCCTGCATTTATGGTTAGAGGAAAATGGTAGAAATCTACCATCCTCTTACTTTCCTAGTGCTTCTAAACCATATCTGTTACTGTCTAATGGTTGTTTCTCCACACCTATTTTACATTAGAATAACAACTGTTCAATTAAATGCTTATTGAAACACGTCCATACAATTTATTTGGTGTATCTCTCTGAGACTAGGCGAGCATGAGTGACTGAGCAAAAATAGTACACTGTTTCCACGGTCCTGAGGGATCAGGGTTGTCATGTTTGATAGTTGCCAAGAACTATTCTCTCCCTGGTAAGAGGAGTTTCTAGTGGCACTATGTGCTAGCTGGTACACAGGCTAACTTACCCGTTGGGGGTGTCAAGAATTAGTCTGACACCAATCCTACGGTATATGTTGTCTAAATGCACAGATTCTATGTAGGTTTTATAGGAACTGCTCAACACATCTTGCCCTTCTCAAGGTGATGACCCAAGTACTGAATTTCATTCAAGCAATACTGTAGTTTGTTCGGCGACACCTTGTGTCCATTTTCAGTCAAATGATTCTGTAGGGCAAGCTTCTTGTATCTCTGATGCAATTAGGAGATTGTCTATATACTCTGCTAGCATGGAATTCTGGGGCAATTTCAAGCTCTCAAGATTTTTTTTTCAAAACTATATAAGATGGATGGTGTTTCAGTATACCCTTGAGGGATAAGACACCACGTTAAGACATGATTCTCCAGACAGAAAGCAAATGAAAATTGGCTTTCATCATGCAATGGAATGGAGAAGAATACTTGGCACAAATCAATCATAGTAAACCAAACAGCTTTGTAAGGGATCTGAAACAGGATCACAAATAGATTCGGTACCACGGGACAACATGGAATCACAATGGCATTTATTTTCCTAAGATCCTGAACAATGAAATATTTTCCGGTTGACTTCTGCAATCCCATGATACGTGAATGGCATGGACTTCCTATGATCTCCCTAAGTATTCCCTGCGTGATCATGGAATCAATCACAGGTTTAATCCCTGCCACGGTTTCCAGTGTCAAGTTGTACTGAGGCATGCTCAGAAATTCTGCATTTGGCTTAATCTGTGTGCCGACTGGCTCCACTGTCAGAAAAGCAAACATGTCTTGGCAATGGTTCTGACTAGCTATCTTGAAAGTGATGTCATCATTGATAGTCTCCAGCTCAATTTGCTTTGGCGTACCATAGATGGTAAAGTTCAGTTTATAGAAGACTGGACTCGAATCACACACCACTAACTGGTGATGGTCCTGACAGGTTCTGATTTTCACCGGCGCCTCTTCCATCAAATAGTTTGTCATTCTTTTGTTGACAACTCCTACTACTTGGATTAACTTTCCTTAGAGGGGTAGGTTTGGGACCACTGCAGATCTCACAGTAGAATGTGTAACACCGGTATCAATCAAGAATATAATTGGGATGACCACCTACATCTCCCTCCACATATGGTGCACTCTGATCAACCGCTAAGACTGCTCCAAGGGTACGGTCTTCCTCCCCCCTCGGGCACCCTCGTTTGGATATGTCCTGATCGAATCCATCTAGTGCTTCCATAAGGGGCATCTGATGGTATGTTCTATTATTTTGTGGAATGCTCTGAGGTCCTGACACTTGCATTAATTGATTTTGGTTTCCCCTGTTGTCAGATCGTGGCCTCGTCTCACAGTATTTACCACGTCTGGCACGTTCACTAAATCTCCTTTCTGTATTTGATTTGCTGGTTTCAATCAACACTCATGCTTCCAATGCCCGATCTTGTGGCAGAAATGGCAAGTGGTTGTCTTTTTCAGCGTGGCGAAGTTTACTCCTATTTTGAGGTCTATAGGGACACCTCTCCCTCTTTCCTGTCCAGCTGCACCTGGAGTATTCTGAGCCCCTCCTTGGGTATTCCCTTTTCCCATTTGCCTGAGCCTGGTCCACCCTCTGTGCATTCTGAATTTGAACCAGCATCAACTGGTCTTTTATCCTCCTAAGCTTAGAATCCACCTCATCACTACAATATCTGGCATACCGTAGAATTTCATTCACTGACTTATTCTGCCAACAGATCAAATGTTCCTGAATCATGAGGCTAATCGCCGGCCTTAATCCCATCACAAATGTTTAATCAAATTGGCCTATGTCTTTGCTGTTGAGTGTATCCAGTCCTTTCGCAATTGGCATGTACTGACTCCTTAGGCTCCTTGGTCATTGGTTCTATCTTAACCCATTGTGGGGCTATTTTGGACTGCAGCCATGTAATCAACTGTTTTTATTTTTTCATGACCAAGGGTGAAGGACCATGAGTTACAAGTACCCTCTCAGGCTCACTAGCAGGCCAATCAATAGCAATTTTACATTGAGACCATAAGTCACTAGAAACCATCATTTCAAACAGTGTATTCAGATCAATCCATAACACCTCAGAAATCTTAATAAAGCGTTCAACTTGCTTATACCATTCATTAGGCTTCTCCCTCAATGTAGGGAATTCATTTGCAAATGCTGCTCAATCACCCCAACTCCAAGGAACATTCACATACCCTCCACTAGGCACTTCTTGCAGTGGGTAAGCCTCAACTTCCGGTGGACCACTCCTGGAGATGGCATTTCTCTTGTGACCCTCCTGACCCTCTTCTTTTTTGACCATCTTTCCTCCCACTTATCAAGCATACTCCAAGCTTGTATTCCTATAGTCAGTTCACTGATGTGTGTTTTCAATCGTGTTACTCTCTTCTCCTCTAGCCTCTGGTCACTGTAGTTAAGCCTGTGATTTCCCTGCAGCATTTTCGACCGAGACAAGTCTACATCCAATCTCTGAGCCAATTCTGAAAAACTTTCCATGAGCTCGTCTCACCTTGTGGCTGACATCCTTTGCTAAAAATAACTGTTCCCAGGCTCATATTGGGTTCTGGGCATTCCCTGACTGGTACTTGCTTCCAATGTCACACCTATTGGTCCCCTCACTGGAGTTTCCCACATCCTCAAATCTAAGCTTGTGTTCACCATGAGTATAGATTGCAGGGTACTGGAACTAATTTGTATGGTTTGCCTTGTGAAAGCCAGGACTCTGTTTCTCCGCATTGTCAGGGCCGCTGGAGGCAGCCCTGAAACAACACCTTGCACCTGGTGACTGTTTTGACGCTATAAAGTGCTTTCATCACTCCCACAGTAGAAGACTTGTGGCAGCCAGGACTCTGTTACCATCATTATCGTGGCCCCAGGAGGTGGCCCTGCATCAACACCTTGCACCTGTTGAGTGTATTCACACTGTAAAGCGCTTTCATCACTCCCGTGGCACGTGACATGCCTGGGAAAGCCCAGGCCAAGGGCGGGCCCATCCTTGCCCAGCATTGCCCAGAAGTGGCCAGGCTCCCCTCTAACATTTGCTGGTTCATGTAAGAGGAAGGTACTGTTTTTCCTTTTTTTGTGGTTTCAGTAATCAGGAGCCGCAATATTCAATACAACTACTAATGGTCCTACTAGGTCTACAACTGTGTGGACTGCCTAGCCCAACATTTAACATACTGCACAAAGGAATTATCAGACATATTTACGTCCTGATTACCCAGTCTTAACTTTTGAAGTTTTTTTAAAAAGTGGGACATAAGGCATATATCTGACTAGTTTGTTCATCCCTGTATTTCATGGATTGCTGATGTTTTCATGGTACTCTTTGTCTAATTTTAACAAAGTGTGCCAGATCATTTGTATTGCAAAAACCAGATTTTTTTACAGCCATTTCCGGGAACTCCCAGTCCCAAATGAGGGGGATAGGAAATATATATAACAGCCATGTTACAGATTAGTCCCCAGACATCCCCTGGTGGTTTTTTACAGGTTCCAAGTATTGAGTAACTTCTAGAATATTGACTGAGATGAGTCAGGGCAACACAAGACAAATTAAGTTCTACTTTGGGAGGGCAGGAAAGAGGATACTGATTTGGACATTAATGCCTTAGATGCTGTCAATTCCTGTTGCACTAAAACTAGAGCTTATAAAACATCGTCTAATGTAGCCATATTTGCACTTCATATGAAACCAAAGGAACAGTATATCTTGGGCACGTAATTCTGTCAACGTCTTGGTCGTTCCTTTGTTTTCATATGATGCAAAAAGGGGTCCACCTCCAGACTTCCCCAACTCTGGAAAACAACCTCAGAGTAGTAAGGTAGTCAGGTGAGGGAAAAATAGGAATTAGGGAGGGACCTGCAGGGAGTGGGAGACCTGTAACAAAAGAATACAGTATTAATACAGATTCTCCTAAATTCTACTCTCATGTAATCTCTCTAGGACTAACTAGTACCTTTGGAAAGTCAGAGGGAGGTTACACGTTCACACACCCCACTGGCAGAGATATCGTTTTCGTAGACTGGAAACAAACCTACAATAATAATACACAACTGGTTAGTGCTCATTTCCCATCTCCTTACTCTTAAAAAATACTGGGATATTCTCGACTTACATACCCATTCATTATTCAAATAAGCCAGAACCAAAACCAAATCTAGGGCAAGGCTTCTTTCCCCTAAGCACAGGAAGCAGGTAAGTTCCAAGAGATAAAAGTAAAGCTCCTCTTAAATCCAGAGAAGAACCGGAATCCAAGCAAGCACCAGAAAATAATAAACTCAGGGTCCGTGCTGCTATGAACAAATCCACACGATATAAAGTTATGCCAGAACAGAGTTGAGCTCCTCAAGAGCGGTGAATAACCCCGAAGTCCCAATTCCAAAGGTCAAAACAAAAAGGTCTTTCTTAATGAACTGAATCCGATAATAACAGCTTACCGGCAGTGCGAGGAATTCAAAGCGCTTCCTGCAGCGCAAAATGTCTCTGGAGCAAGAACCTCCAAACTAAATTCCAAGCGCATCCACAGCGCGAAGAAATATAAACAGAAGCGCTTAACCTCAGCGCATTGCTCCTTCGGGGAGATGTCCTCTAACTCGGAAGGGCGCTTCCTTCAGCGCGGTATCCGAAATAAGATGAATCAAAAGAAGCCGCATTAACAATGCGTGAAGATCGGAACTTCCACTGTTCCGAGTGGCAAACAAAAACCCAGGACCAAATGAGCCTCCCCAGCTCTGTGCGAGACTCGGACATCCGAACAGCATTCACCAAGGATGGAAGAACAGAGACAAGAGTCCTCTGAAACGGCAGATTACGCGCACTTTCCCGAGTGAATCACCGGGTAATATAACTACGGCTCTGCCCAGATTCTGACCCTTCTGGGAGTTGTACTTCCCCAATGTCGTAGTAGGCGCGATGTACTAGGAGGGCAGGATTCAGCGCCTCGCAGAGCGTGAGACAAGGGGAGTATAATATATATTTCACAATACAAAATACAAAATAACTTGTACAACATGTTATATGGTTTATTTTTGCTGTTCTCAGAATATATTGAATTTTACTAAACACAGTGAGTTCAATACTACTCATCAAATGACAGAGGGCAAAAAAAACCACAATCAAAAACATTGTGTTTAAAAAACCCATACAAAGTTTCAATAAATAATGTAAAACTTAGAAAAAAACATATCTTAAATGTTTTCTTCCAAAGAACAATTTCTTACGTACATATCAACAATCACAAATTAATAAAACATTAGTATGTCATTATTATACTCTCAAAGTAAAGTAATATAGGAACATAAATTAACAACATTTACTCTAAATACTCATTTTTGATTCACTTACTTTTCCACGAGGCCAAATAGTATATGAAAAGTCTTTTTTTTGGAAATTACTTAACAGTACTTTTAAACTTCCATTTACCCGACTTTCTGAATGAAAAGCTCCAACATCTATTCGATCATCTAACAATATTATTATCTTGATCACTCTCACTCAAAAAGCTATTTTGAACAGCAGACTAACTTTTATTAACTGCTCTAATCTTCCTAGGCCAATTACATTTCCTAAAGTATGGGTTGTAAGAACACTAGGTAAGAATTTTGTAAGTCAGAAGGCAAACGTTGTTTGAAAATCAATTGAGTATCGTTACAATAAGTCCAGCCTTTTTGACGTTTTAAATAAGCTGTGTAATGTACTGATGTTGTAGAAGGACCATCATGGAAAATAATTGCTGCAGTTACAAAGGTTCTTCCTGAAATTGATAATTGAGAAGCCACAACATTTTTAATTAAAGTTGTCAATTTAGTTCCATCAGGTCTACATCATTGGAACAATAAAATGACATACTGTCCATATCTTTGTATAAATAATGTTGATAGCATTGCAGAGTTACATTGGGTACAGACCATGTTTTGATTTGCTTCTCTGATGAGATTATTAAAAGACACGGATTTGCAGTCTTGTATAGTCAAGTATATAAATCTTTCAGTGTCTATTGTAGAACTACTTGAAAAGGAACAATTGTCGCATCATGCTGCCATTTATAAGAAAGGCCAAAAAGATTTTCAACATCTATACCTTCATCTTGCAATACAACAAGCATATACAGTAGAAATTCCTGGCAATCTTGCTGAATATTCTGTGAAAATTGATTTAGACCAGAACATATGTCTAAAACATTTCGAATACCAGAAACACTTTCTATTTTTGTTTTATCACTGCTACATTTCTCAAACACAGTATTCAACAAACAACAAAATCTTTGATCCCGATTTTCAACAATCTGCTCTTGTAAAGTTTGAAGAAAAAAAACAACATTAACCGCTACATTAGCATAGCAGTTGACACCAGAACTGTTTTCAAACTGAAATCCAACAACATTTTCAACAGAATCCTTTTCCTTTCTGCTTACAATTACTGGTTCATCTAGTTTTTTTCTTTTTGCTCCAACCTCGTTACAATTTTTCTCCTTTCTTCTTTTTCGGCCTACCACAGGCTTTTCAAATAAAGAATATTGAGGTAAATTTGGAGCATATTCTCTTCTTAATGTATTATACTCTTTCACACAATTTTGATCTGCACTAATCTTTGTCTCATCAAAATCAATCAAGTATAATCCAGATAAAGTTCTGACTCGAGATAAAGCAACATATGCCATACCCTCCTTGAAAACAGATCTTCCAATATTCACCAAAGCACTATCTACACTTAAAACTTGGGATTTATGAATAGTCACCGCATATGCCAAACAAACAGAAACTGTTTTCTGCGTACATACAAATCTTTTACGAGCAAAACCCGAGCAGAACGACTCAATTGTTGTACTTCTTCAATTCCATAAAATTTAATTTTCAAAAATTCAATTTCATCTCTATTTCGGTAATTCACAAAATCAACAAAATGACCCATTGCTCCTCTTCCTCATATAAACCTCTTTCCACATATAAATTCCGTCGTAAAATTATACGACAATTTAAACATGCATATAGACTCTTTTCAAAACCAGCAGTTTTAGATATTGTCTTCTCTCAAGAATACAATTTTGATTTCAACTTTTCTGGCAAAATAATAGTAGCTCCTTCATGCTCTATTTTATCAATAGCTTCCAGTTTTACAACATCTTGATTTTCTAACTTTAACATTTTGTTGTTGAAGATTGAACATTCTTGCAGAGTGGGCATCAAGCATATCACAGATTTGTTTTCAGCAATTTTCCTATAAATATTCTCTGGGAGAATATTTTCGTTTGGAAACAAATTTGAAAGTAATTGTGCCTGTAAAGCTTCTTTGCCATGTACACTTATTTTCCATTTCTTATATCTTGAAGAATATTTTTATAATCTTCATCCTTTGCCTGTCGCATATTTTGAAGCAGTTCTGCATATTTCAAATATAACCGTATATTAACATTTCCAATGCTTCCTAGGCACTTTCTGGTATCTTCATGCGTAAGCATTTTAAACACTGGTTGTCCTTTCACAGGAGTTAGCTGCAGTAGATCTCCAAAAACAAAGACGTGTTTGCCTCCAAATACCACATCATACTCTGTTTTAAGAATTTGTTGCATTCTTAAATGCACAAAAGCAAGCATTACATTTGATACCATGCATACCTCATCAATGATAAGAAGTTTCATTTTCCTCAGGACTTTGGAAACTTCACAACAAGCTTCTCCAGATAGCTTGTGGTATTGTAATTTATTATCATGCTCTACTGGCAGCATCAATAAACGATGTAAAGTAATCCCTTTAATGTTATGTGCTGCCAACCCAGTTGGAGCGGCAACAACACAAGACAGCGATGACTCAGTTCTTTTCTGTAGATAAGTTGCAATTCCTTTAATTAGAAAACTTTTTCCAGTTCCTGCTTCTCCACTCACATACAGTCGGACAGGTTTAATTGACGTTCATGAGCACTCTTTTTTCTCATGACATAAACCATGCTCTATCTGTTCTGTGACTTCGTCGTATATTTGTTTCTGCTCAACGTTTAGTTGTTTTTCTAATTCTTCTAAGTTTACTACATCCTCCTGAACTTGTTCCATTGCTCTTTCTACCTCATCCATGGCAGTGGCAGCTTCATTTTGGATAATTGCTCCTCCGAGTGGATCCTGACTCAAAGAAGCAGAACTCTGACTGTCTGGAGAACTGTCTCTTGCAAACTCTGCGGCAATTGTAGCTTCTTGCTGTATTGCATCGTTCAACATTTGCAGATAATTAGTAAAAGCAGGACATTATATAGAATTTTTGCTTGCATTGAAAGAATCTTCATAACTGAGAAAATCTCCAAGTAGTTCCTCTTCTGTACGCCATGGCTTAAAGAGTTGCAAAAGAGCTAAATAGTAAAATTTCCTTTCGTCAGGAGAGTCGCAACTCAATTTTCGATGATTAATCAAATGTCCCTTACTTTGTTTCACCAGACATCCTTCACATCCAATTACAGCATATACTCCTTTATTAATATCTTCTGTAATATTCCTCTTAAAAGTATAGCTTTGCAGTACTTCATAAAGACAAACATTGTCAAGATGAGTACTTCTATTTGGATAGTATGTATCCAACATGTTTGTCTTCAAAATATCTGTACTGTTTGGTTCTTTCTATGCCAAATACTCTATTTCTTGTACAGATTTCAAAACACGGTTTCGTGTTGCAGCAAGACCTAGACTCACCTAAATGATGGTTCTAGATTTGGCATATAGACTTGCTGATGATAACCGATCAGAACATTCATATGCTCCAATTTCTCGATGCGACAACATCTTCAGACTGTAACTGTATAATTTCTTGCTTAGACTCTTTTCATGTGAAATCTCCTCCCACATTTCCTTCAGTTCCGTCTTTTCTGATTTGGTAATGTAAGACGTCACATATCGAGCCACAGCAATAGAGTTGTCAGCAACATATTGAATATCCATGTTAGCATTCCACATGGACAAAATGACTGGGTTATAATCATTTATGTATTTTGACTCTTCATTTCTTTTTACGTTGTATGTATTTTTTGGTGATTTTCTTGTCACAGTATGTCGTAAAGATGACAGAAAATTGTTCACTCTTCCTTTCAATGTTACTGGACGTGGAGATGCAAAACGACATTTTGTGTAGAACTTGTCCTTGGATTTGAACTTTCGACGACAGTATTTCCCACAACGATGGGTTTGAAACCGTAAGACTTGATGTCTTAAATTGTTTTCTTCTGTACTTTTTGGAACAACACATGTAGAATACTGTTCAATAAAACTCATCACTGTGTCATCCAAATCTGTTCCAAATTTGGGAGCATCTTTGATCCATAGCAGCATATGTATGTGAGCAGCACCTCTTGCTTGATACTCCTTTCTCCAGAGGAAATCCAGAACCTCGCCAAGAGGAGGATTTTTTTGTTTGTTATAAAAGACATCATAGCTTCAAATCTATGATTGAAATACCTGCATACATTAACTGGATTCAAAGAGCGCAGTTCTCCAGGTGTCTTGTATTCTATATTTTCTATGTTTGCATTTGCCTCTCGAAGAAATTGAAGTAAGTCTTTCCAAGCATACTCAGCACAGCTATGAGTAAGGAACCATGTAGGAGTTCCTAAGTTTCTTAGCATACATTTCAGTTCCCCATGACGACGGTACCAATACTCGTTGGTACCACGCTGACATGCCATGAGATTAATTAGCTGAGACTCCAAAATAGTATCTTGCTGTTGGACTTTATCCATAAAGTCCCTTGACGAAACATTTTGCAGATGTACTCCACTTTTCAGTATATGGTTCACTGCATAAGAAAGTCCAGACAAGTCACTCTTAAACAGAAGATGAAACAAATATGGAATACATTGGCGAAACCTTGGATCTTCTGCATATAATCTTAAAGTCCGGTATTCGGATGCAGGAATTTGAACAGATCTGTCATCATATCGATCTCCTTGACCTGTTGGAAATGACTGAGGAAAACAACGAGCTTCAAAGCTTTCTTCCCATACACTAATGGGACTTCCTTTTTCTTCTTTCATTTGGAACAACTCAATAGTATTCCCCATTACTTCTTTGGAATGCAGAGGATGAACACTATAATGTTCATACATTTCTTCACTTCTAGACACATCTACTTTTTCAATTTGCCCAGCTGAAAAATCAGTGTCCTCTTCTACAGTTGTTTCCTCTTCCCCCACATATTCATTTTTGTAGTACTGAATGTTTTTTAGCAAATACAACGTTGCCTTTTTGATTTTCCTAACATCTACTAATTCTTGCCAGATTTTCTTACTCTTTGTAGGAACGCCATTAACTAGAATAACCAGAGGTTCCTCTTTCACTTTTTCAACACCAATTGTATCAATATTTTTCTTTAAATCTAGAGGCAAATAAACAACTCTTCCCTTTAATCCTCTCTGTAAATCTGTAGGAGGCAATTTCCCTGTCTTAGGCTCCATGCGAACAATAGCCTGAAACGGATGCACACATGGAATCAGAATAGACTCATAAGTATTTAAATCCATCAATTCAGAAGGAATGTTTACCAACTCAAGATTATTATGTACAGCTCTAGCAGGCATTTTGTTTTCATTTAAATTATTATAACAATATTTACAAATACGCAGATCAGAACCCAAATCAAAACAATTCTCTACCAAGAAATAAGTTGAAAATCCTTCCACTTATTATTATTTTACTTTTCACTTTTTACATATAAATCAACTAACCTAGTCTGATTCTTATAATGAGTTCGTCGACAACACACACAAGAAAAATTTGGCCTTTCACTTGAAATGACCTTAAACTTTGTAATGTCATGGTCAAAATTTTCGGTACTTAAATTCTGTACATTCTCTTCCACATTACCTTCTATTACTGTATCAGTTTCTGCACTGCCCTCTTTTTCACCAAAGTAACTTAACTCAATATCTTCACAAATGTTGTTCACATCTATTACAGATCCATGCAACAGAGCTGGACTTTTTGCAACCTTCTCACTAATTTCCTCACTTTAGTATGATGTACTGCTAACATCCTAAAATGATGAAAAACACTATGACATACTATTCTAGAAAGACAAGCCAGTGAATGCCCGTGCAAACCTGTTTTTTCTCTCACTCTGCAAGGATCTAACTCTTGCAACATTTTAATTTTTTATTTTAGACTTTACGTAAGAAATTGCGAAACAAATCAATTGAATCCTGTCGCACACTACAAATACTACTACAATTCCAAGTGTACACTGGAGCCTTAGGATGTCTCCCTAAAACGTCATCAGCTAACACCTCTTCTGCATTTCTAGGCACAATTTTTTCTTTTTCAATCGGACAACCGTCCTTCACCTCATATCCTCGACCACTGGTGTCAACTGCATGCACCAAATCATTGTCCTGAAAATAACTCTCTTCATTAAAAAATGGTTCACAACTTGAACTATGCTTCCATTCTCCATAAAAAACATCACAAAAATTAGTCCAATTAATTACTCTTTTCCACTTACTTTTTGATTTCAAAACATTGATTACCTTGTCTAGTGTACAAATTCTAAAGATTACAAAAATATATAATTTTTTTTTCATTTCAAAAGCCTGATCAACTATCCTCTCTATACTTTTCTTTTTCTTGTAAAAATCTGTTCTCCTTTTACAATTCTTAACACTTTTTAATAAATGTAAAACAATTCTGTTGTAAAACATTCGCCTACGAATGTCAATGAACTGATTTTTACTTCTATTAATATAGACAATATCATCTCCATAAACTTTTTCTACATTTTTGCTGGGATTTTGATTTTTCTTTGTAGTTAAAGAAACATTTTTTTTCTTTTGTGCATCATCTTGACTTGTTTTACGTTGAGTTAATTTCCATATAAAATGCTTTGTTGCCTTACCAGGAGCATTCTTCTTTTTCTCCGTATTTTGTTTTTTACATACATCTTGTAATTGCGTTTTCTTGAAAAAGTAAGTTTTCTTATATTTTCTTTTTTGACGAGATTTAGTAGGCATTTTGCTTCTTCTTTTTGTTGATAATTACAATCTGTTGTAAAGAAAAAACTAACATATTATAGACCACTACTAACATACTATATAGCAATTACAATAACTAAACGATATAAACACTAGTTTACAACATAAGTAAGTTTATAGCACAGCAACTGTGTCTCACCAGAGTAGGAAATCATGCAGTGAGTGCTGTTTCTCACTTTATGGCAGTGCAGAACAGCTTCAACATTAATGTCACACTCTGCCTGCACTATATATCTCTTTGCGTGCGTCATCTCACTCTCTGCCTGCGTCATCTGTCTCTTTGCATGTGTCATCTCTCTATTTGCGTGTGGCATCTCACTCTGTGCCTGCACCATCTCTCTCTTTGCGTGTGTCATCTCACTCTGCTTGCATCATCTCACCCTCTGCCTGCATCATGTCTCCCTGCACGTGCGTCATCTCTCTCTTTGTATGTGTCATCTCACTCTCTGCCTGCGCCATCTCACCCGCTGCCTGCATCATGTCTCCCTCCACCTCCACCATCTCTCTCTTTGTGTGTGTCATCTCACACTCTGCCTGCGCCATCTCTCTCTTTGCGTATATCATCTCACTCTCCACCAGCATCCTCTCTCTCTTTGTGTGTGTCATCTCACTCTCTGCCTGCGCCATCTCTCTCTTAGCGTGTGCCATCTCACCCTCTGCCTGCATCATGTCTCCCTCCACCTGTGTCATCTCTCTCTGCATGTGTCATCTCACTCTCTGCCTGCGCCATCTCACCCTCTGCCTGCATCATGTCTCCCTCCACCTGCGTCATCTCTCTCTTTGCTTGTGTCATGTCACTCTCTGCCTGCGCCATCTTTCTCTTTGCATATATCATCTCACTCTCCACCAGCATCATCTCTCTCTTGGCGTGTGTCATCTCACCCTCTGCCTGCGTCATCTCGTTCTTTGCATATATCATCTCACCCTCTACCTGCGTCATCTCTCTCTTTGCGTGTGTCATCTCACTCTCTGCCGGCACCACATCTCTCTTTGCGTGTGTCATCTCTCTCTTTGCGTGAGTCATCTCACTCTCTGCCTGCACCATCTCTCTCTTTGCGTGTGTCATCACACTCTCTGCCTGTGCCATCTCACTCTCTGCCTGCATCATCTCACCCTCTGCCTGCATCATGTCTCCCTTCACCTACCTCATCTCTCTCTTTGCATGTGTCATTTCACTCTCTGCCTGCGCCATCTCACCCTCTGCCTGCATCATGTCTCTCTCCACCAGCATCATCTCTCTCTTTGCGTGTATCATCTCACTCTCTGCCTGCACCATCTCTCTCTTTGCGTGTGTCATCTCACTCTCTGCCTGTGCCATCTCACTCTCTGCCTGCATCATCTCACCCTCTGCCTGCATCATCTCTCCCTTCACCTACGTCATCTCTCTCTTTGGATGTGTCATTTCACTCTCTGCCTGTGCCATCTCACCCTCTGCCTGCATCATGTCTCTCTCCACCAGCATCATCTCTCTCTTTGCGTATATCATCTCACTCTCCACCAGTGTCATCTCTCTCTTTGCGTGTGTCATCTCACTCTCTGCCTGCACCATCTCTCTCTTTGCGTGTGTCATCTCTCTCTTTGTGTGTATCATCTCACTCTCTGCCTGCAAAATCTCTCTCTTTGGGTGTGTCATCTCTCTCTTTGCATGTGACATCTCACTCTCTGCCTGCACCATCTCTCTCTTTGTGTGTGTCATCTCACTCTCTACCTGCGTCATTTCTTTCTTTGTGTGTGTCATCTCACTCTCTGCCTGCACCATCTCTCTCTTTGCGTGTGTCATCTCTCTCTTTGCGTGTGTCATCTCACTCTCTGCCTGCACCATCTCTCTCTTTGTGTGTGTCATCTCTCTCTTTGGTTGTGACATCTCACTCTCTGCCTGCACCATCTCTCTCTTTGCGTGTTTCATCTCACTCTGCCTGCATCATCTCACCCTCTGCCTGCGTCATGTCTCCCTCCACCTGCTTCCTCTGTCTCTTTGCGTGTGTCATCTCACTCTCTGCCTGCGCCATCTCACCCTCTGCCTACATCATGTCTCCCTCCACCTGCGCCATCTCTCTCTTTGCATGTGTCATCTCACTCTCTGCCTGCCCCATCTCTCTCTTTGCGTATATCATGTCACTCTCCACCAGCGTCATCTCTCTCTTTGCGTGTGTCATGTCACTCTCTGCCTGTGCCATCTCTCTCTTTGCATATATCATCTCACTCTCTACCTGCATCATCTCTCTCTTTGCGTGTGTCATCTCACTCTCTGCCTGCACCATCTCTCTCTTTGCATGTGTCATCTCACTCTCTGCTTGCGCCATCTCTCTCTTTGCATATATCATCTCACTTTCTACCTGCGTCATCTCTCTCTTTGCGTGTGTCATCTCACTCTCCACCAGCGTCATCTCTCTCTTTGCGTGTGTCATGTCACTCTCTGCCTGCGCCATCTCTCTCTTTGCATATATCATCTCACTCTCTCCCTGCGTCATCTCTCTCTTTGCGTGTGTCATCTCACTCTCTGCCTGCACCATCTCTCTCTCAATGCGTGTGTCTTCTCTCTCTTTCCTTGTGTCATCTCACTCTCTGCCTGCACCATCTCTATCTTTGCGTTTGTCATCTCACTCTCTGCCTGCGCCATCTCACCCTCTACCTGCATCATGTCTCTCTCACATCATGTCTCTCTCCACCTCTGTCATCTCTCTCTTTGCGTTTGTCATTTCACTCTCTGCCTGCGCCATCTCACCCTCTACCTGCATCATGTCTCTCTCACATCATGTCCCTCTCCACCTCCGTCATCTCTCTCTTTGCATGTGTCATCTCACTCTCTGCCTGCGCCATCTCTCTCTTTGCGTATATCATCTCACTCTCCACCAGCGTCATCTCTCTCTTTGCATGTATCATTTCACTCTCTGCCTGCGCCATCTCTCTCTTTGTGTATATCATCTCACTCTCCACCAGCGTCATCTCTCTCTTTGCGTGTATCATCTCACTCTCTGCCTGCACCATCTCTCTCTTTGTGTATATCATCTCACTCTCCACCAGTGTCATCTCTCTCTTTGCTTGTGTCATCTCACTCTCTGCTTGCACCATCTCTCTCTTTGCGTGTGTCATCTTTTTCTTTGCGTGTGTCATCTCACTCTCTGCCTGCACCATCTCTCTATTTGCATGTGTCATCTCTCTCTTTGTGTGTGACATCTCACTCTCTGCCGGCACCACATCTCTCTTTGCGTGTGTCATCTCTCTCTTTGCGTGAGTCATCTCACTCTCTGCCTGCACCATCTCTCTCTTTGCGTGTGTCATCACACTCTCTGCCTGTGCCATCTCACTCTCTGCCTGCATCATCTCACCCTCTGCCTGCATCATGTCTCCCTTCACCTACCTCATCTCTCTCTTTGCATGTGTCATTTCACTCTCTGCCTGCGCCATCTCACCCTCTGCCTGCATCATGTCTCTCTCCACCAGCATCATCTCTCTCTTTGCGTGTATCATCTCACTCTCTGCCTGCACCATCTCTCTCTTTGCGTGTGTCATCTCACTCTCTGCCTGTGCCATCTCACTCTCTGCCTGCATCATCTCACCCTCTGCCTGCATCATCTCTCCCTTCACCTACGTCATCTCTCTCTTTGGATGTGTCATTTCACTCTCTGCCTGTGCCATCTCACCCTCTGCCTGCATCATGTCTCTCTCCACCAGCATCATCTCTCTCTTTGCGTATATCATCTCACTCTCCACCAGTGTCATCTCTCTCTTTGCGTGTGTCATCTCACTCTCTGCCTGCACCATCTCTCTCTTTGCGTGTGTCATCTCTCTCTTTGTGTGTATCATCTCACTCTCTGCCTGCAAAATCTCTCTCTTTGGGTGTGTCATCTCTCTCTTTGCATGTGACATCTCACTCTCTGCCTGCACCATCTCTCTCTTTGTGTGTGTCATCTCACTCTCTACCTGCGTCATTTCTTTCTTTGTGTGTGTCATCTCACTCTCTGCCTGCACCATCTCTCTCTTTGCGTGTGTCATCTCTCTCTTTGCGTGTGTCATCTCACTCTCTGCCTGCACCATCTCTCTCTTTGTGTGTGTCATCTCTCTCTTTGGTTGTGACATCTCACTCTCTGCCTGCACCATCTCTCTCTTTGCGTGTTTCATCTCACTCTGCCTGCATCATCTCACCCTCTGCCTGCGTCATGTCTCCCTCCACCTGCTTCCTCTGTCTCTTTGCGTGTGTCATCTCACTCTCTGCCTGCGCCATCTCACCCTCTGCCTACATCATGTCTCCCTCCACCTGCGCCATCTCTCTCTTTGCATGTGTCATCTCACTCTCTGCCTGCCCCATCTCTCTCTTTGCGTATATCATGTCACTCTCCACCAGCGTCATCTCTCTCTTTGCGTGTGTCATGTCACTCTCTGCCTGTGCCATCTCTCTCTTTGCATATATCATCTCACTCTCTACCTGCATCATCTCTCTCTTTGCGTGTGTCATCTCACTCTCTGCCTGCACCATCTCTCTCTTTGCATGTGTCATCTCACTCTCTGCTTGCGCCATCTCTCTCTTTGCATATATCATCTCACTTTCTACCTGCGTCATCTCTCTCTTTGCGTGTGTCATCTCACTCTCCACCAGCGTCATCTCTCTCTTTGCGTGTGTCATGTCACTCTCTGCCTGCGCCATCTCTCTCTTTGCATATATCATCTCACTCTCTCCCTGCGTCATCTCTCTCTTTGCGTGTGTCATCTCACTCTCTGCCTGCACCATCTCTCTCTCAATGCGTGTGTCTTCTCTCTCTTTCCTTGTGTCATCTCACTCTCTGCCTGCACCATCTCTATCTTTGCGTTTGTCATCTCACTCTCTGCCTGCGCCATCTCACCCTCTACCTGCATCATGTCTCTCTCACATCATGTCTCTCTCCACCTCTGTCATCTCTCTCTTTGCGTTTGTCATTTCACTCTCTGCCTGCGCCATCTCACCCTCTACCTGCATCATGTCTCTCTCACATCATGTCCCTCTCCACCTCCGTCATCTCTCTCTTTGCATGTGTCATCTCACTCTCTGCCTGCGCCATCTCTCTCTTTGCGTATATCATCTCACTCTCCACCAGCGTCATCTCTCTCTTTGCATGTATCATTTCACTCTCTGCCTGCGCCATCTCTCTCTTTGTGTATATCATCTCACTCTCCACCAGCGTCATCTCTCTCTTTGCGTGTATCATCTCACTCTCTGCCTGCACCATCTCTCTCTTTGTGTATATCATCTCACTCTCCACCAGTGTCATCTCTCTCTTTGCTTGTGTCATCTCACTCTCTGCTTGCACCATCTCTCTCTTTGCGTGTGTCATCTTTTTCTTTGCGTGTGTCATCTCACTCTCTGCCTGCACCATCTCTCTATTTGCATGTGTCATCTCTCTCTTTGTGTGTGACATCTCACTCTCTCCCTGCACTGTGTCTCTCTTTGCGTGTGTCATCTCACTCTCTGCCTGCACCATCTCACCCTCTGCCTGCATCATGTCTCCCTCCACCAGCGTCATCTCTCTCTTTGCGTGTGTCATCTCACTCTCTACCTGCGTCATTTCTCTCTCTGCGCGTGTCATCTCACTCTCTGCCTGCACCATCTCTCTCTTTGCGTGTGTCATCTCTCCCATTGCGTGTGTCATCTCACTCTCTGCCTGCACCATCTCTCTCTTTGCTTGTCATCTCACTCTGCCTGCATCATCTCACTCTCTGCCTGCATCATGTCTCCCTCTACCTGTGTCATTTCTCTCTTTGCGTGTGTCATCTCACTCTCTGCCTGCATCATGTCTTCCTCCACCTGCGTCATCTCTCTCTTTGCGTGTGTCATCTAACTCTCTGCTTGCACCATCTCACCCTCTGCCTGCATCATGTCTCTCTCCACCAGCGTCATCTCTCTCTTTATGTGTGTCATCTCACTCTCTGCCTGCATCATGTCTCCCTCCACCTGTGTCATCTCTCTCTTTGCGTGTGTCAACTCACTGTCTGCCTGCACCATCTCTCTCTTTGCATGTGTCATCTCTCTCTTTGCGTGTGACATCTCACTCTCTGCCTGCACCTTGTCTCTCTTTGCGTGTCTCATCTCACTTTCTGCCTGCATCATCTCACCCTCTGCCTGCATCAATTCTCCCTCCACCTGTGTCATTTCTCTATTTGCGTGTGTCATCTCACTCTCTGCCTGCGCCATCTCACCTTCTGCCTGCATAATTTCTCCCTCCACCTGCGTCATCTCTCTCTTTGCGTGTGTCATGTCACTCTCTGCCTGCACCATCTTTCTCTTTGCATATATCATCTCACTCTCCACCAGCGTCATCTCTCTCTTGGCGTGTGTCATCTCATTCTCTGCCTGCGTCATCTTGTTCTTTGCATATATCATCTCACTCTCTACCTGCGTCATCTCTCTCTTTGCGTGTGTCATCTCACTCTCTGCCGGCACCACATCTCTCTTTGCGTGTGTCATCTCTCTCTTCGCGTGTGTCATCTCACTCTCTGCCTGCACCATCTCTCTCTTTGCGTGTGTCATCTCACTCTCTGCCTTTGCCATCTCACTCTCTGCCTGCATCATCTCACCCTCTGCCTGCATCATGTCTCCCTTCACCTACCTCATCTCTCTCTTTGCATGTGTCATTTCACTCTCTGCCTGCGCCATCTCACCCTCTGCCTGCATCATGTCTCTCTCCACCAGCATCATCTCTCTCTTTGCGTGTATCATCTCACTCTCTGCCTGCACCATCTCTCTCTTTGCGTGTGTCATCTCACTCTCTGCCTGTGCCATCTCACTCTCTGCCTGCATCATCTCACCCTCTGCCTGCATCATCTCTCCCTTCACCTACGTCATCTCTCTCTTTGGATGTGTCATTTCAATCTCTGCCTGCGCCATCTCACCCTCTGCCTGCATCATGTCTCTCTCCACCAGCATCATCTCTCTCTTTGCGTATATCATCTCACTCTCCACCAGTGTCATCTCTCTCTTTGCGTGTGTCATCTCACTCTCTGCCTGCACCATCTCTCTCTTTGCGTGTGTCATCTCTCTCTTTGTGTGTATCATCTCACTCTCTGCCTGCAAAATCTCTCTCTTTGGGTGTGTCATCTCTCTCTTTGCATGTGACATCTCACTCTCTGCCTGCACCATCTATCTCTTTGTGTGTGTCATCTCACTCTCTACCTGCACCATCTCTCTCTTTGCGTGTGTCATCTCTCTCTTTGCGTGTGTCATCTCACTCTCTGCCTGCACCATCTCTCTCTTTGTGTGTGTCATCTCTCTCTTTGCGTGTGTCATCTCACTCTCTGCCTGCACCATCTCTCTCTTTGTGTGTGTCATCTCTCTCTTTGGTTGTGACATCTCACTCTCTGCCTGCACCATCTCTCTCTTTGCGTGTTTCATCTCACTCTGCCTGCATCATCTCACCCTCTGCCTGCGTCATGTCTCCCTCCACCTGCTTCCTCTGTCTCTTTGCGTGTGTCATCTCACTCTCTGCCTGCGCCATCTCACCCTCTGCCTACATCATGTCTCCCTCCACCTGCGCCATCTCTCTCTTTGCATGTGTCATCTCACTCTCTGCCTGCCCCATCTCTCTCTTTGCGTATATCATGTCACTCTCCACCAGCGTCATCTCTCTCTTTGCGTGTGTCATGTCACTCTCTGCCTGTGCCATCTCTCTCTTTGCATATATCATCTCACTCTCTACCTGCATCATCTCTCTCTTTGCGTGTGTCATCTCACTCTCTGCCTGCACCATCTCTCTCTTTGCGTGTGTCATCTCACTCTCTGCTTGCGCCATCTCTCTCTTTGCATATATCATCTCACTTTCTACCTGCGTCATCTCTCTCTTTGCGTGTGTCATCTCACTCTCCACCAGCGTCATCTCTCTCTTTGCGTGTGTCATGTCACTCTCTGCCTGCGCCATCTCTCTCTTTGCATATATCATCTCACTCTCTCCCTGCGTCATCTCTCTCTTTGCGTGTGTCATCTCACTCTCTGCCTGCACCATCTCTCTCTCAATGCGTGTGTCTTCTCTCTCTTTCCTTGTGTCATCTCACTCTCTGCCTGCACCATCTCTATCTTTGCGTGTGTCATCTCACTCTCTGCCTGCGCCATCTCACCCTCTACCTGCATCATGTCTCTCTCACATCATGTCTCTCTCCACCTCTGTCATCTCTCTCTTTGCGTTTGTCATTTCACTCTCTGCCTGCGCCATCTCACCCTCTACCTGCATCATGTCTCTCTCACATCATGTCCCTCTCCACCTCCGTCATCTCTCTCTTTGCATGTGTCATCTCACTCTCTGCCTGCGCCATCTCTCTCTTTGCGTATATCATCTCACTCTCCACCAGCGTCATCTCTCTCTTTGCATGTATCATTTCACTCTCTGCCTGCGCCATCTCTCTCTTTGTGTATATCATCTCACTCTCCACCAGTGTCATCTCTCTCTTTGCTTGTGTCATCTCACTCTCTGCTTGCACCATCTCTCTCTTTGCGTGTGTCATCTTTTTCTTTGCGTGTGTCATCTCACTCTCTGCCTGCACCATCTCTCTATTTGCATGTGTCATCTCTCTCTTTGTGTGTGACATCTCACTCTCTCCCTGCACTGTGTCTCTCTTTGCGTGTGTCATCTCACTCTCTGCCTGCACCATCTCACCCTCTGCCTGCATCATGTCTCCCTCCACCAGCGTCATCTCTCTCTTTGCGTGTGTCATCTCACTCTCTACCTGCGTCATTTCTCTCTTTGCGCGTGTCATCTCACTCTCTGCCTGCACCATCTCTCTCTTTGCGTGTGTCATCTCTCCCATTGCGTGTGTCATCTCACTCTCTGACTGCACCATCTCTCTCTTTGCTTGTCATCTCACTCTGCCTGCATCATCTCACTCTCTGCCTGCATCATGTCTCCCTCTACCTGTGTCATTTCTCTCTTTGCGTGTGTCATCTCACTCTCTGCCTGCATCATGTCTTCCTCCACCTGCGTCATCTCTCTCTTTGCGTGTGTCATCTAACTCTCTGCTTGCACCATCTCACCCTCTGCCTGCATCATCTCTCCCTTCACCTACATCATCTCTCTCTTTGGATGTGTCATTTCAATCTCTGCCTGCGCCATCTCACCCTCTGCCTGCATCATGTCTCTCTCCACCAGCATCATCTCTCTCTTTGCGTATATCATCTCACTCTCCACCAGTGTCATCTCTCTCTTTGCGTGTGTCATCTCACTCTCTGCCTGCACCATCTCTCTCTTTGCGTGTGTCATCTCTCTCTTTTTGTGTATCATCTCACTCTCTGCCTGCAAAATCTCTCTCTTTGGGTGTGTCATCTCTCTCTTTGCATGTGACATCTCACTCTCTGCCTGCACCATCTCTCTCTTTGTGTGTGTCATCTCACTCTCTACCTGCGTCATTTCTTTCTTTGTGTGTGTCATCTCACTCTCTGCCTGCACCATCTCTCTCTTTGCATGTGTCATCTATCTCTTTGGTTGTGACATCTCACTCTCTGCCTGCACCATCTCTCTCTTTGCGTGTTTCATCTCACTCTGCCTGCATCATCTCACCCTCTGCCTGCGTCATGTCTCCCTCCACCTGCTTCCTCTGTCTCTTTGCGTGTGTCATCTCACTCTCTGCCTGCGCCATCTCACCCTCTGCCTACATCATGTCTCCCTCCACCTGCGCCATCTCTCTCTTTGCATGTGTCATCTCACTCTCTGCCTTCCCCATCTCTCTCTTTGCGTATATCATATCACTCTCCACCAGCGTCATCTCTCTCTTTGCGTGTGTCATGTCACTCTCTGCCTGTGCCATCTCTCTCTTTGCATATATCATCTCACTCTCTACCTGCATCATCTCTCTCTTTGCGTGTGTCATCTCACTCTCTGCCTGCACCATCTCTCTCTTTGCGTGTGTCATCTCACTCTCTGCTTCCGCCATCTCTCTCTTTGCATATATCATCTCACTTTCTACCTGCGTCATCTCTCTCTTTGCGTGTGTCATCTCACTCTCCACCAGCGTCATCTCTCTCTTTGCGTGTGTCATGTCACTCTCTGCCTGCGCCATCTCTCTCTTTGCATATATCATCTCACTCTCTCCCTGCGTCATCTCTCTCTTTGCGTGTGTCATCTCACTCTCTGCCTGCACCATCTCTCTCTCAATGCGTGTGTCTTCTCTCTCTTTCCTTGTGTCATCTCACTCTCTGCCTGCACCATCTCTATCTTTGCGTGTGTCATCTCACTCTCTGCCTGCGCCATCTCACCCTCTACCTGCATCATGTCTCTCTCACATCATGTCTCTCTCCACCTCTGTCATCTCTCTCTTTGCGTTTGTCATTTCACTCTCTGCCTGCGCCATCTCACCCTCTACCTGCATCATGTCTCTCTCACATCATGTCCCTCTCCACCTCCGTCATCTCTCTCTTTGCATGTGTCATCTCACTCTCTGCCTGCGCCATCTCTCTCTTTGCGTATATCATCTCACTCTCCACCAGCGTCATCTCTCTCTTTGCATGTATCATTTCACTCTCTGCCTGCGCCATCTCTCTCTTTGTGTATATCATCTCACTCTCCACCAGCGTCATCTCTCTCTTTGCGAGTATCATCTCACGCTCTGCCTGCACCATCTCTCTCTTTGTGTATATCATCTCACTCTCCACCAGTGTCATCTCTCTCTTTGCTTGTGTCATCTCACTCTCTGCTTGCACCATCTCTCTCTTTGCGTGTGTCATCTTTTTCTTTGCGTGTGTCATCTCACTCTCTGCCTGCACCATCTCTCTATTTGCATGTGTCATCTCTCTCTTTGTGTGTGACATCTCACTCTCTCCCTGCACTGTGTCTCTCTTTGCGTGTGTCATCTCACTCTCTGCCTGCACCATCTCACCCTCTGCCTGCATCATGTCTCCCTCCACCAGCGTCATCTCTCTCTTTGCGTGTGTCATCTCACTCTCTACCTGCGTCATTTCTCTCTTTGCGCGTGTCATCTCACTCTCTGCCTGCACCATCTCTCTCTTTGCGTGTGTCATCTCTCCCATTGCGTGTGTCATCTCACTCTCTGCCTGCACCATCTCTCTCTTTGCTTGTCATCTCACTCTGCCTGCATCATCTCACTCTCTGCCTGCATCATGTCTCCCTCTACCTGTGTCATTTCTCTCTTTGCGTGTGTCATCTCACTCTCTGCCTGCATCATGTCTTCCTCCACCTGCGTCATCTCTCTCTTTGCGTGTGTCATCTAACTCTCTGCTTGCACCATCTCACCCTCTGCCTGCATCATCTCTCCCTTCACCTACATCATCTCTCTCTTTGGATGTGTCATTTCAATCTCTGCCTGCGCCATCTCACCCTCTGCCTGCATCATGTCTCTCTCCACCAGCATCATCTCTCTCTTTGCGTATATCATCTCACTCTCCACCAGTGTCATCTCTCTCTTTGCGTGTGTCATCTCACTCTCTGCCTGCACCATCTCTCTCTTTGCGTGTGTCATCTCTCTCTTTGTGTGTATCATCTCACTCTCTGCCTGCAAAATCTCTCTCTTTGGGTGTGTCATCTCTCTCTTTGCATGTGACATCTCACTCTCTGCCTGCACCATCTCTCTCTTTGTGTGTGTCATCTCACTCTCTACCTGCGTCATTTCTTTCTTTGTGTGTGTCATCTCACTCTCTGCCTGCACCATCTCTCTCTTTGCGTGTGTCATCTCTCTCTTTGCGTGTGTCATCTCACTCTCTGCCTGCACCATCTCTCTCTTTGTGTGTGTCATCTCTCTCTTTGGTTGTGACATCTCACTCTCTGCCTGCACCATCTCTCTCTTTGCGTGTTTCATCTCACTCTGCCTGCATCATCTCACCCTCTGCCTGCGTCATGTCTCCCTCCACCTGCTTCCTCTGTCTCTTTGCGTGTGTCATCTCACTCTCTGCCTGCGCCATCTCACCCTCTGCCTACATCATGTCTCCCTCCACCTGCGCCATCTCTCTCTTTGCATGTGTCATCTCACTCTCTGCCTGCCCCATCTCTCTCTTTGCGTATATCATATCACTCTCCACCAGCGTCATCTCTCTCTTTGCGTGTGTCATGTCACTCTCTGCCTGTGCCATCTCTCTCTTTGCATATATCATCTCACTCTCTACCTGCATCATCTCTCTCTTTGCGTGTGTCATCTCACTCTCTGCCTGCACCATCTCTCTCTTTGCGTGTGTCATCTCACTCTCTGCTTCCGCCATCTCTCTCTTTGCATATATCATCTTACTTTCTACCTGCGTCATCTCTCTCTTTGCGTGTGTCATCTCACTCTCCACCAGCGTCATCTCTCTCTTTGCGTGTGTCATGTCACTCTCTGCCTGCGCCATCTCTCTCTTTGCATATATCATCTCACTCTCTCCCTGCGTCATCTCTCTCTTTGCGTGTGTCATCTCACTCTCTGCCTGCACCATCTCTCTCTCAATGCGTGTGTCTTCTCTCTCTTTCCTTGTGTCATCTCACTCTCTGCCTGCACCATCTCTATCTTTGCGTGTGTCATCTCACTCTCTGCCTGCGCCATCTCACCCTCTACCTGCATCATGTCTCTCTCACATCATGTCTCTCTCCACCTCTGTCATCTCTCTCTTTGCGTTTGTCATTTCACTCTCTGCCTGCACCATCTCACCCTCTACCTGCATCATGTCTCTCTCACATCATGTCCCTCTCCACCTCCGTCATCTCTCTCTTTGCATGTGTCATCTCACTCTCTGCCTGCGCCATCTCTCTCTTTGCGTATATCATCTCACTCTCCACCAGCGTCATCTCTCTCTTTGCATGTATCATTTCACTCTCTCCCTGCGCCATCTCTCTCTTTGTGTATATCATCTCACTCTCCACCAGCGTCATCTCTCTCTTTGCGTGTATCATCTCACTCTCTGCCTGCACCATCTCTCTCTTTGTGTATATCATCTCACTCTCCACCAGTGTCATCTCTCTCTTTGCTTGTGTCATCTCACTCTCTGCTTGCACCATCTCTCTCTTTGCGTGTGTCATCTTTTTCTTTGCGTGTGTCATCTCACTCTCTGCCTGCACCATCTCTCTATTTGCATGTGTCATCTCTCTCTTTGTGTGTGACATCTCACTCTCTCCCTGCACTGTGTCTCTCTTTGCGTGTGTCATCTCACTCTCTGCCTGCACCATCTCACCCTCTGCCTGCATCATGTCTCCCTCCACCAGCGTCATCTCTCTCTTTGCGTGTGTCATCTCACTCTCTACCTGCGTCATTTCTCTCTTTGCGCGTGTCATCTCACTCTCTGCCTGCACCATCTCTCTCTTTGCGTGTGTCATCTCTCCCATTGCGTGTGTCATCTCACTCTCTGCCTGCACCATCTCTCTCTTTGCTTGTCATCTCACTCTGCCTGCATCATCTCACTCTCTGCCTGCATCATGTCTCCCTCTACCTGTGTCATTTCTCTCTTTGCGTGTGTCATCTCACTCTCTGCCTGCATCATGTCTTCCTCCACCTGCGTCATCTCTCTCTTTGCGTGTGTCATCTAACTCTCTGCTTGCACCATCTCACCCTCTGCCTGCATCATCTCTCCCTTCACCTACGTCATCTCTCTCTTTGGATGTGTCATTTCAATCTCTGCCTGCGCCATCTCACCCTCTGCCTGCATCATGTCTCTCTCCACCAGCATCATCTCTCTCTTTGCGTATATCATCTCACTCTCCACCAGTGTCATCTCTCTCTTTGCGTGTGTCATCTCACTCTCTGCCTGCACCATCTCTCTCTTTGCGTGTGTCATCTCTCTCTTTGTGTGTATCATCTCACTCTCTGCCTGCAAAATCTCTCTCTTTGGGTCTGTCATCTCTCTCTTTGCATGTGACATCTCACTCTCTGCCTGCACCATCTCTCTCTTTGTGTGTGTCATCTCACTCTCTACCTGCGTCATTTCTTTCTTTGTGTGTGTCATCTCACTCTCTGCCTGCACCATCTCTCTCTTTGCGTGTGTCATCTCTCTCTTTGCGTGTGTCATCTCACTCTCTGCCTGCACCATCTCTCTCTTTGTGTGTGTCATCTCTCTCTTTGGTTGTGACATCTCACTCTCTGCCTGCACCATCTCTCTCTTTGCGTGTTTCATCTCACTCTGCCTGCATCATCTCACCCTCTGCCTGCGTCATGTCTCCCCCCACCTGCTTCCTCTGTCTCTTTGCGTGTGTCATCTCACTCTCTGCCTGCGCCATCTCACCCTCTGCCTACATCATGTCTCCCTCCACCTGCGCCATCTCTCTCTTTGCATGTGTCATCTCACTCTCTGCCTGCCCCATCTCTCTCTTTGCGTATATCATGTCACTCTCCACCAGCGTCATCTCTCTCTTTGCGTGTGTCATGTCACTCTCTGCCTGTGCCATCTCTCTCTTTGCATATATCATCTCACTCTCTACCTGCATCATCTCTCTCTTTGCGTGTGTCATCTCACTCTCTGCCTGCACCATCTCTCTCTTTGCGTGTGTCATCTCACTCTCTGCTTGCGCCATCTCTCTCTTTGCATATATCATCTCACTTTCTACCTGCGTCATCTCTCTCTTTGCGTGTGTCATCTCACTCTCCACCAGCGTCATCTCTCTCTTTGCGTGTGTCATGTCACTCTCTGCCTGCGCCATCTCTCTCTTTGCATATATCATCTCACTCTCTCCCTGCGTCATCTCTCTCTTTGCGTGTGTCATCTCACTCTCTGCCTGCACCATCTCTCTCTCAATGCGTGTGTCTTCTCTCTCTTTCCTTGTGTCATCTCACTCTCTGCCTGCACCATCTCTATCTTTGCGTGTGTCATCTCACTCTCTGCCTGCGCCATCTCACCCTCTACCTGCATCATGTCTCTCTCACATCATGTCTCTCTCCACCTCTGTCATCTCTCTCTTTGCGTTTGTCATTTCACTCTCTGCCTGCGCCATCTCACCCTCTACCTGCATCATGTCTCTCTCACATCATGTCCCTCTCCACCTCCGTCATCTCTCTCTTTGCATGTGTCATCTCACTCTCTGCCTGCGCCATCTCTCTCTTTGCGTATATCATCTCACTCTCCACCAGCGTCATCTCTCTCTTTGCATGTATCATTTCACTCTCTGCCTGCGCCATCTCTCTCTTTGTGTATATCATCTCACTCTCCACCAGCGTCATCTCTCTCTTTGCGTGTATCATCTCACTCTCTGCCTGCACCATCTCTCTCTTTGTGTATATCATCTCACTCTCCACCAGTGTCATCTCTCTCTTTGCTTGTGTCATCTCACTCTCTGCTTGCACCATCTCTCTCTTTGCGTGTGTCATCTTTTTCTTTGCGTGTGTCATCTCACTCTCTGCCTGCACCATCTCTCTATTTGCATGTGTCATCTCTCTCTTTGTGTGTGACATCTCACTCTCTCCCTGCACTGTGTCTCTCTTTGCGTGTGTCATCTCACTCTCTGCCTGCACCATCTCACCCTCTGCCTGCATCATGTCTCCCTCCACCAGCGTCATCTCTCTCTTTGCGTGTGTCATCTCACTCTCTACCTGCGTCATTTCTCTCTTTGCGCGTGTCATCTCACTCTCTGCCTGCACCATCTCTCTCTTTGCGTGTGTCATCTCTCCCATTGCGTGTGTCATCTCACTCTCTGCCTGCACCATCTCTCTCTTTGCTTGTCATCTCACTCTGCCTGCATCATCTCACTCTCTGCCTGCATCATGTCTCCCTCTACCTGTGTCATTTCTCTCTTTGCGTGTGTCATCTCACTCTCTGCCTGCATCATGTCTTCCTCCACCTGCGTCATCTCTCTCTTTGCGTGTGTCATCTAACTCTCTGCTTGCACCATCTCACCCTCTGCCTGCATCATGTCTCTCTCCACCAGCGTCATCTCTCTCTTTATGTGTGTCATCTCACTCTCTGCCTGCATCATGTCTCCCTCCACCTGTGTCATCTCTCTCTTTGCGTGTGTCAACTCACTGTCTGCCTGCACCATCTCTCTCTTTGCATGTGTCATCTCTCTCTTTGCGTGTGACATCTCACTCTCTGCCTGCACCTTGTCTCTCTTTGCGTGTCTCATCTCACTTTCTGCCTGCATCATCTCACCCTCTGCCTGCATCAATTCTCCCTCCACCTGTGTCATTTCTCTCTTTGCGTGTGTCATCTCACTCTCTGCCTGCATCATGTGTCCCTCCACCTGCGTCATCTCTCTCTTTGCGTGTGTCATCTCACTCTCTGCCTGCACCATCTCTCTCTTTGCATGTGTCATCTCTCCCTTTGCGTGTGTCATCTCACTCTCTGCCTGCACAATCTCTCTCTTTTTGTGTGTTATCTCTCTCTTTGCGTGTGGCATCTCACTCTCTGCCTGCACCATCTCTCTCTTTGCGTGTCATCTCACTCTGCCTGCATCATCTCACCCTCTGCCTGTATCATGTCTCCCTCCACCTGTGTCATTTCTCTCTTTGCGTGTGTCATCTCACTCTCTGCTTGCGCCATCTCACCCTCTGCCTGCATCTTGTCTCTCTCCACCAGCGTCATCTCTCTCTTTGCGTGTGTCATCTCACTCTCTGCCTGCATCATGTCTCCCTCCACCTGTGTCATCTCTCTCTTTGCGTGTGTCATCTCACTGTCTGCCTGCACCATCTCTCTCTTTGCATGTGTCATCTCTCTCCATGCGTGTGACATCTCACTCTCTGCCTGCACCTTGTCTCTCTTTGCGTGTGTCATCTCACTTTCTGCCTGCGCCACCTCACCCTCTGCCTGCATCATGTCTTTCTCAACCAGCGTCATCTCTCTCTTTGCCTGCGCCATCTCTCTCTTTGTGTGTGTCATCTCACTTTGCCTGCGTCATCTCACCCTCTGCCTGCATCAATTCCTTCTTCACCTGTGTCATTTCTCTCTTTGCGCGTGTCATCTCACTCTCTGCCTGCATCATGTCTCCCTCCACCTGCGTCATCTCTCTCTTTGCGTGTGTCATCTCACTCTCTGCTTGCGCCATCTCACCCTCTGCCTGCATCATGTCTCTCTCTACCAGCGTCATCTCTCTCTTTGCGTGTGTCATCTCACTCTCTGCCTGCATCATGTCTCCCTCCACCTGCGTCATCTCTCTCTTTGCGTGTGTCATCTCACTGTCTGCCTGCACCATCTCTCTCTTTGCATGTGTTATCTCTCTCTTTGCGTGTTACATCTCACTCTCTGCCTGCATCATGTCTCTCTTTGCGTGTGTCATCTCACTTTCTGCCTGCGCCACCTCACCCTCTGCCTGCATCATGTCTCTCTCACATCATGTCTCTCTCCACCCCCATCATCTCTCTCTTTGCATGTGTCATTTCACTCTCTGCCTGCGCCATCTCACCCTCTACCTGCATCATGTCTCTTTCACATCATGGCTCTCTCCACCTCCGTCATCTCTCTCTTTGCGTGTGTCATTTCACTCTCTGCCTGCCCCATCTCTCTCTATGCGTATATCATCTCACTCTCCACCAGCATCATCTCTCTCTTTTTGTGTATCATCTCACTCTCTGCCTGCACCATCTCTCTCTTTGCGTATATCATCTCACTCTCCACCAGCGTCATCTCTCTCTTTGCTTGTGTCATTTCACTCTCTGCCTGCACCATCTCTCTCTTTGCGTGTGTCATCTCTCTCTTTGAGTGTGTCATCTCACTCTCTACCTGCGTCTATTCTCTCTTTGCATGTGTCATCTCACTCTCTGCCTGCACCATCTCTCTCTTTGCGTGTGTCATCTCACTCTCTGCCTGCGCCATCTCACCCTCTACCTGCATCATGTCTCTCTCACATCATGTCTCTCTCCACCTCCGTCATCTCTCTCTTTGCGTGTGTCATTTCACTCTCTGCCTGCGCCATATCACCCTCTACCTGCATCATGTCTCTCTCACATCATGTCTCTCTCCACCTCCGTCATCTCTCTCTTTGCGTGTGTCATTTCACTCTCTGCCTGCGCCATCTCTCTCTTTGCGTATATCATCTCTCTCTCCACCAGCGTCATCTCTCTCTTTGCTTGTGTCATCTCACTCTCTGCCTGCACCATCTTTTTTTGCGTGTGTCATCTCTCTCTTTGCGTGTGTCATCTCACTCTCTGCCTGCACCATCTCTTTATTTGCATGTGTCATCTCTCTCTTTGCGTGTGACATCTCACTCTCTCCCTGCACCATGTCTCTCTTTGCATGTGTCATCTCACTCTCTGCCTGCGCCATCTCACCCTCTGCCTGCATCATGTCTCCCTCCACCAGCGTAATCTCTCTCTTTGCGTGTGTCATCTCACTCTCTACCAGCGTCATTTCTCTCTTTGCGTGTGTCATCTCACTCTCTGCCTGCACCATCTCTCTCTTTGTGTGTGTCATCTCTCCCTTTGCGTGTGTCATCTCACTCTCTGCCTGCACCATCTCTCTCTTTGTGTGTGTCATCTCTCTTTTTGCGTGTGACATCTTACTCTCTGCCTGCACCATCTCTCTCTTTGCGTGTGTTATCTCACTCTGCCTGCATCATCCCACCCTCTGCCTGCATCAGAATTTTTTTTAAAATAACATTTACAAAACAGAGCACAGGTCATATGTATAAGCATTTCATTACACTACTGAAACCTTACTCATTTAGAAAATACAATTCCTTTATGCACCAACATTTCTTTACCAAGCATTATCAACAATATATTAGTCTCTATTATATTCTCTTCCTGACTTACTCTATTTTTCTACCTGTCCCCTTCTAACACCCTGTCTCTGACTTACTCCTTTTTACATCCTGACTCTGTGTTACACTCTCTTACACTCTCTCTTTGACTTCCTTTCTCTTACACCCTGTCTCTAATTTATTCCCTCTCTCTCTTTTTTACAGCAATTTGTAAGTCATACTTTCTCTTACATCTTCTTACTGATTTACTCCGTCTTACAACCTTTCTCTTTGTAACATTCTCTCCCAGACTTACTCCCTATTACACCTTTTGTCTGTTTTACACCCTTTCTCCCTCTTTCTGACTGTTTTATTCTCTTCCTCTCTTCCTATTACACCCTCTGTCTGACTTACTCCTTTTTACATCCTCGCTCTGATTTACTACTTCCTCTTACACCCTCTCTCAAACTTACTCTCTCTCTCTCCCTTTTACAGCCACTCTCTGTTTTAGTTTCTTTTACATCCTCTCCCCTTCTAACACCCTCTCTCTGTCTTACATCCTCTTACACCCTTTCCCTGTCTTCCACCCTGTTACACCCTTTTTCTGACTTACTCCCTTTCTCACTTTCTTTGACTCTCCCTATTAATTCCTTTCTCTGTCTTACAACATATTATACACTCTCTCTGTCTTACTCGTTCTCTATGTTTTACTCCCTCTACCTGTTTCTTTGTCTGACTCTCTCTGTGTCTTTTTGTTACTCCCTCTAGCTCTTTTTCTCTGTCTTACTCATAGTTACATAGTTGCTGCGGTATAAACTTAGATATGTTGTAAACTAGTGTTTATATTGTTTGCTTATTGTCATTGCTTTGTTGTTTGGTAATAGTGGTCTATAATGTGTTATTTTTTTGTTTACCACAGATTGAAATCAAGATTTCAATAGTAAGGAAATATGCCCTCAATGCAGAGGAGAAGGAAAGATGCCAAGCGGAAAAAATCAAAAACAGCAACGGAAATAAAGCACACCCCTATTACAAATACTTCAAAAAACACCAAAAAAGCTCCTGGTAGGACAACTAAGTCTTTTTTTCGGAACATATGTAGATAAAAAAAAAATGTTAATGGAAATGTGAATATACAGAAGGAGAGAGCAAATTTGAAAAAGAAGGAGAGGCCCCCCAAAAATTTTAATACTGGAGCAGGAGAGAACAGTATGTATAGGAATAGAAGGCAAAACCAATTTAGGGACATTCGTAGACGAATGTTTCGCAATAGGGTAGTTTTAAATTTGTTAAAAAATATTAAGAAAGGTAAACAGAGAGCTGCTTTTTACAAGAAAAAGAAAAGTGTAGAGAAGATTGTTGATCAGGCTTTTGAAGTTAAGAAAAAATTATTTATTTTAGTAATCAATAGAATTAGGATACTGAACAAGGCAATTGATGTTTTCAAATCAAACAGTAGATGCAAAAGAATAATGTTTGTAAAGTTTTTTCTGGAGAATGGATGCATAGTTCAAGTTGTGAGCCATTTTTTAATGAGGAGAGTTACTTCCAGGAGAATGTTTTGGTGCATGCAGTTGACACCAGTGGTCGAGCATATGAGGTGAAAGACGGTTGTCCGATTGAAAAAGAGAAACTTGTGTCTAGAGATGCAGAGGAGGTGTTAGCTGAAGAAGTTTTAGGGAGACGTACTAAGGGTCCTGTGTACACTTGGAAGTGTAGTAGTATTTGTAGTGTGCAACAGGATTCAATTGATTTGCTTCGTAATTTCTTACGGACATATTGTAAGAAAAGTCTAAAACAGAAAATGAAGATGTTGCAAGACTTAGATCCTTGCAGAGTGAGAGAAAACACAGGTTTGCATGGGCATTCACTGGCTTGTCTTTTTAGAAAAGTATGTCAGAGTGTTTTTCATCATTTTAGGATGTTAGCAGTGCATCACACTAAAATGAGGAAATTAGTGAGAATGTTGTATTATGCAAAAAGTCCAGGACTTAAGCTCAAACAGTTAAACAGTGCTCTTTTGCATGGAACTGAATTAGATGTGAAGAACATTTGTGAAGAAATTGAGTTAAGTTACTTTGGTGAAAATGAGGACAGTGTAGAAATTGACACAGTAATAGAAGGTAATGTGGAAGACAATGTACAGATTTCAAGTACAGAAAAGTTTGACCAGGAAATTTCCAAGTTTAAGGTGAAATGAAGTGAAAGGCCAAATGTTAGTTGTGTGTGTTGTCGACAAACTCATTATAAGCATCAGACTAGATTAGTTGATTTATATGTAAAAAGCGAAAAGGTAAATAATAATGAGTGGAAGGATTTTGCAACTTATTTGTTGGTAAAAAATTGTTTTGATTTGGGTTCCGATCAACGTATTTGTAAATATTGTTATAATAAATTAAATGAAAACAGAATGCCTGCTAGAGCTGTTCATAATAATCTGGAGTTGGTAGACATTCCTTCTGAATTGATGGATTTAAATACCTATGAGTCTATTCTGATTCAATGTGTACATCCTTTTCAGGCTATTGTTCGCATGGAGCCTAAGATAGGGAAATTGCCTCCTTCAGATTTACAGAGAAGATTAAAGGGAAGAGTTGTTTATTTGCCTCTAGATTTCAAGAACAATATTGATACAATTGGTGTAGAAAAAGTGGAAGAGGAACCTCTGGTTATTCTAGTTAATGGGGTTTCGACAAAGAGTAAGAAAATCTGGCAAGATTTAGTGGATGTTAGGAAAGTCAAAAAGGCAACGTTGTATTTGGTCAAAAACAATGAGTACTATAAACATGTATGTGTTGGAGCAGAGGAAACAGTTGCAGAAGAAGACAGTAATTGTTCAGCCGGCCAAATTGAAAAAGTTGATGTGTCTAGAAGTGAAGAAATATATGAACATTATACTGTTGATCCTTTGCATTCCAAAGAAGTAATGGGGAATGCAATTGACTTGTTTCAAATGAAAGCCGCAAAAGGAAGTCCCATTAGTGTATGGGAAGAAAGTTTGGAAGCTTGTTGTTTTCCACAGTTATTTCCAACAGGTCAAGGTGGACGATATGACGATCGACCACTTCAAATTCCTGCATCTGAATACCAGACTTTAAAATTATATGCTGAAGATCCAAGGTTTCGTCAATGCATTCTGTATTTGTTTCATCTACTGTATGAAAGTGACTTGTCTGGGCTTTCTTATGCAGTGAACCATATACTGAAAAGTGGACCACATCTGCAAAATGTTTCGGCGAGTGACTTTATGGAGAAAGTCAATCTGCAAGACAGTAATTTGGGATCTCAGCTAATCAATCTCATGGCATCTCAACGTGGTACAAACGAGTATTGGTTCCGTCATCATGGGGAATTGAAATGTAAGCTAAGAAACTTAGGAACTCCTACATGGTTCCTCACTCTAAGCTGTGCTGAGTATGCATGGGACGACTTACTTCAATTTCTACAAGAGGCAAACGCAAACATACAAAATATAGAATTCAAAACACCTGGAGAACTGTGTTCTTTGGATCCAGTGAATGTATGCAGATATTTCAATCATAGATTTGAAGCTATGATGTCTTTTATTACCAACAAAAAAATCCTCCCCTTGGAGAGGTTTTGGATTTCTTTTGGAGAAAGGAGTATCAAGCGAGAGGTGCTCCTCACATACATATGTTGTTGTGGATTAAAGATGCACCCAAATTTGGAAAAGATTCGGATGAGACAGTGATGAGCTTCATTGAACAGTATTCAACATGTGCTGTTCCGAAAACTACCGAAGAAAACAGTTTAAGGCAACAAGTTTTACGCTTTCAATCCCATCGTTGTGGAAAGTACTGTCGTCGAAAATTCAGAAACAAGGACAAGTTCTACACAAAATGTCGATTTGGGTTTCCACGACCAGTGATTTCTAAAGGAAGAGTAAATAATGTAATGTCTTCTCTGCGACATACTGTGACGAGGAAATCACCAAAAAATACATACAATTTAAAAAGAAACGAAGAGTCCAAGTACATCAACGACTACAACCCAGTGATTTTGTCCATGTGGAATGCTAACATGGATATTCAGTTTGTTGCTGACAACTCTATTGCTGTGGCTCGATATGTGACGTCTTACATCACAAAAAAAGAAAAGACATAACTGAAGGAAATGTGGGTGGACATTTCACATGAAAAGAGTATAAGTAAAAAATTATACAGTTTCAGTCTGAAGATGTTGTCGCATCGAGAAATCGGAGCATATGAATGTTCTGATCGGTTATCATCAGCAAGTCTCTATGCCAAATCTCGAACGATCATTTGGGCGAGTCTAGGTCTTGCTGCAACACGAAACCGAGTTTTGAAATCTGTACAAGAAATTGAGTATTTGTACAGATATTTTGAGGACAAACATGTTGGATACATACTATCCAAATAGAAGTAGTCATCTTGAGAACAGTTGTTTGTATGAAGTTCTGCAAAACTATAGTTATAAGAGGAACATCACAGAAGATATCAATAATGGAATATATGCTGTCATTGGGTGTGAAGGATGTCTAGTGAAGCAGAGAAAAGGCCATTTGATTAATCATCGAAAATTGAGTTACGAATCTCCAGACAAAAGGGAATTTTACTATTTAGCTCTTTTGCAGCTCTTTAAGCCATGGCGTACAGAAGAGGAACTACTTGGAGATTGTCTCTGTTATGAAGATTCTTTTAATGCAACCAAGGATACCATAGAATGTCCTGTTTTTCCAAATTATCTGCAAATGTTGAACGAAGAAATAGAGCAAGAAGCCACAATTGCTGTAGAGATTGCTAGAGACAGTTCTCAAGACAGTCAGAGTTCTACTTCATTGAGTCAGGATCCACTAGGAGGACCAATTATCCAAAATGAAGCTGCCACTGCCATGGATGAGGTGGAAAGAGCTATGGAACAATCTCAAGAGGATGTAGTTAATTTAGAAGATTTGGTGAAACAACTAAACGTTGAGCAGAAACAGATATTTGACGAAGTCACAGAACAGGTTGAACATGGATTCAGTCATGAGAAAAAAGAGTGCTCAGGTACATCATTTAAGCCTGTCCGACTGTACGTGAGTGGAGAAGCGGGAACTGGAAAAAGTTTTCTGATTAAAGTAATTGCAACTTATCTGCAGAAAAGGACTGAATCACCGCTGTCTTGTGTTGTTACCGCTCCAACTGGGCTGGCAGCACATAACATTAAAGGGATTACTTTACATCGTTTACTGATGCTACCAGTTGAGCATGATAATAAATTGCAATACCACAAGCTATCTGGAGATGCTTGTTCTGAAGTTTCCAGAGTCCTGAAGAAAATGAAACTTCTTATCATCGATGAAGTAAGCATGGTCTCAAATCTAATGCTTGCTTTTGTGCATTTGAGAATGCAAGAAATCCTTAGAACAGAGTAAGATGTGTTATTTGGAGGGAAACACATTATTGTTTTTGGAGATCTACTGCAGTTGACTTCAGTGAAAGGACAACCAGTGTTTAAAATGCTCATGCATGAAGATACCAGGAAGTGCCTAGGAAGCATTGGAAATGTTAAAATATGGTTACATTTCAAATATGCAGAACTACTTCAAAATATGCTACAGGCAAAGGATGAAGATTATAAAAATATTCTACAAGATGTAAGAATCGGAAAAGTAAGTGAGCATGGGAAAGAAGCATTACATGCACGATTAATTTCAAATTTGTATCCAAATGAAAACATTCTTCCAGAGATTATTTTTAACAAAATTACTGAGAACAAATCTGGGATATGTATGATGCCAACTCTGCAAGAATGGTCCACCTTCAACAACAAAATGTTAAAGTTAGAAAATGAAGAGATTGTGAAACTGGAAGCTATAGATAAAATAGAGCTCATGGGAGCAACAATTATTTTGTCAGAAAATTTGAAATCAAAATTGGATTCATTAGAGAAGAGTATATCTAAAACTGCTGGTTTTGAAAAGACTCTGAATGTGTGTTTAAATTGTCGTATCATTTTGAGAAGGAATTTAAATGTTGATAGAAGTCTGGTAAATGGATCAATGGGTCATGTTGTTGAATTTCTGAATTACAGAAATAGAGATGGAATTGAATTTTTATAAATTAAATTTGATGGCATTGAGGAAGTACAACAAATCAGTCGTTGTTCTGCTATATTTTTGCTTGTAAAAGACTTATATGTTCGCCAAAAACAGTTTCCTGTTTGTTTGGCATATGCAGTGACAATTCATAAATCTCAAGGTTTAAGTGTAGATAGTGCTTTGGTGAACATTGGAAGTTCTGTGTTTAAAGAGGATATGGCATATGTGGCATTATCACGAGTCAGAACTTTATCAGGATTGTACTTGGTTGAATGTGATGAGACAAAGATTTGTGCAGATCTAGATTGTGTTAAAGAATACAATAGGTTAAGAAGAGAGTATGCTCCACATTTGCCTCAATATCCTCTGTTTGAAAAACGTGTGGTAGGCCGAAAAAGAAGAAATGAGAATAATTGCAGTGAGGTAGTAGCAAAAAGACAAAAAGTAGATGAAACTGTAATTGTAAGCAGAAAGAAAAAGGATTCTGTTGAAGATGTTGTTGGATTTCAGTTTGAAAACAGTTCTGGTGTCAACTGCTATGCTAATGTAGTGGTTAATGTTGTTTTTTTCTTCAAAATCTACAAGAACAGATTGTTGAAAATCGTGATCAAACATTCTGCTGTTTATTGAATTCTGTGTTTGAGAAATGTAGCAGTGATAGAGCAAAAATAGAAACATAAGTTCTGGTCAAAATCAATTTTCACAGAATATTCAGCAGGATTGTCAGGAATCTTTTTGGCCTTTCTTATCAATGGCAGCATGACTGTGACAATTGTAATTTATCAAGTAGTACTAGAATAGACACTGAAAGCTGTCCACATTATTTATACAAACTTATGGTCATGTCATTTTAATGTTCCAACAATGTAGACCTGATGGAACTAAATTGACAACTCCTATTAAAAATGTTGTGGCTTCTCAGTTATCAATTTCAGGAAGAACCTTTGCAACTGTAGCTATAATTTATCATGATGGTCCTTTAACAACATCAGGGCATTACACATGCTATTTAAAATGTCAAAAAGGGTGGCAGCTGTGTAATGATACTCATTTGACTTTCAAACAACGTTTGCCTTTTGACTTAAAAAATTCATACCTAGTGTTTTTAGAACCAAAATTTAAGTAAAGATAATTGGCCTATGAAGACGGGAGCAGTTAATAAAAGTTAGTTTACTGTTTAAAATTACATTCAGAGTAAAAGTGATCAAGATAATATAAAAAATTGAGTTGTCATATAGGTACTGTAAGTGGATCTCATAGTAAGTGATATCAGTATTATAGGAAATGTTGAATATGAGTGAGCCAGAGATGAAAATATGAATATTTAAACATTGTGAAAATGTTCTATGAGCTTTTCTTTCAGAACGTCGGGAAAACGGTAATTTAGAGTTTGTTTTGAGTAATTTGAAAGCATACTGACACATCTGACACTATTTGGCCTTAAGGAAAAGTGAAGGATTGAGCAAAGAGTCATGACTGAACACAAGGAGGAAATGAAAACATTGAAAAATATTTCAGATGTTCTTGGAGCTTTTCTTATAGAAAGTCGATGAAATGGAAGTTTTAGAGAACAGCAGAGTACTTTCCAACGAAAAGGACCTTCATGATGTACTATTTGGCCTAAAGGAAAAGTAAGTAAATCAAAGATTAGTGTACATATGTGATTTGTAAGTATATATGTTTTTTTTTAAACACAATCGTTTAGATTGTGTGTTTTTTCCCGCTGTTATATGATGAATAGTTTGAACTCACTGTTTTTAGTGAAATTCAATATGTTCTGAGAACAGCAAAAATAAACTATCTAACATGTTGTACAAATTATTCTATAGTTTGTATTGTGTAATTTATATTGTATTCCCATTGTCTTACACTCACTTTCCTTTTTCCACTCTCTTTCAGCTCTCTTTACTTACTCACACTGCCTTTCTCTCACTCTGTTTCACCCCCATTTGTTTACTCCACTTCTTTCACAACCCCTCATTTCCATTTCAACTATCTGCATCCCCTCTCTCCCTTGCACCACTTTTCAGCTTTCAGTCTCTCTGCTTACTTCCTTTTTCCGTCTTTTCCTCCTTTGCTCTTTTAGTAATTCCTCTTTACTCACTCACCTCTTTTGTCGCACTCTGTCACTATAACTCACCCACTCTCCCTTACTTATCTTTCTTTGCTCCTTTCTTTTGACCTCTTCTCTCTATTTTCCGTTCACTACCTTTATGTCCTCAGTCCCTCACTCTTCTTGTGCTATGCTCACTTGTGTTTATCTACCTTCTATCATTTCTCTTACAACAACTTCACTGCTCCTCTCTCACCGTTCTTCACCCCATTTCTTTTAGTCCGGTTCCATTACTACCCCTCATTTCCTATCTTTTTCAGTGTCCTTCTCTTTACTTTCATCACTGAATCACATTCTCCCAGTACCACTGCTTTAGTCCTCTTCCCCTATCTTTCCTTCTTTTACTCCCTTACTCATTTTCCTTTCCTCACTCATTGTACTCCACTTCACTCAGTCCTTCCCTTAGTCCCTCTGTCTACTAACTGCCTCACTCCTTTTCCCTCAATCCTTTTATATTATCCTCTCTCCCTTCATCCCTTCACTCTGTGACTCCCTTTCACTCACTCTCAGTCATCTTCCTCATTCTTGTAAAATGCATCCTCAATCAGACTCCTTTCCCTCTCATTCATTCCTTTTTTACTTACTCCTCTTTCCTGATTTAGTTTTGCTAACTCACATTCTTTTAGTATATTTCTTACCTTCAGTTCATTTCTCTCTTCTTCTCTTCCTCTCTGTCACTGAATGTATCTGCCTTACTCTTAGTAATTTGCTCTCCTTCTATTTCTTTTTCCCTCTTTTTGTCCTTCTACATTAGTTTATTTCCCTTTCTGTGTCCTTCATTCTTACTTTATTTCTTAGTACACTTTTATGTTTTTTAAACTCTTGAACTGTCTCTTCTATTTTAAAATATATATTTTACTAATTATAACTTATTTTTTCTTCTCTCTTTCACATATACAAAGTGTAGTAAAAACACGTAATTAAATTTACATTAATTATATGGTAAGTGTGACTAAAAAAATTTAGTTTGTCATCACCCTTTGCTTTAACCTTACTACTATTCTCTCACCCTACCTCACTCCTGTTTCCTTACTCTGCTTCCCTCACTTATTCCTATCCTACATGTTTACTCCTCTTTCCTTCACTCTCCTACCACATTCAACTTATTTCAGTCCCCCTGCTTTACTTCCCTTACCCTCTGTTCCCTTCCTTCGATCCCTCACTCATTCCCTTTCCCTTACTCACTTACTCCACTCCTGTCACTCCTTCTCTCAGTCCGTCTCTCCTCACAGTTGCTCACTCCCGTTCACTCACTCTGTCTCTCTTACCCTCACTGTCTCTGTCCCCTCACTCTGTCACTACTCTTTCGTCATGCTCACTCCCTTCAACTCACCCACACTCCCTCACTTACCTTTCTTTGCTGCTTCACTCAGTCCCTTTCAGTCACTCCTTCCTTTACTCTCTCTGTCCTTTCTCTCTTTCACTCCCTATGTCTTACCCTTATTCACTTTTATCCACCCTCCTTCACCCCGCTTTACTTACACTCACTGCTCTTTTCTCACCCTCCCTCACCGCTGTTCCTTTACTCCGGTTTCGTCACTACCCCTCATTCCCCATCCTTTACTGTCCTTCCCTTTAGTTTCAACACCCACTCACATTCTCCCAGTACCTCTACTGTAGTCTTCTTCCTCTCTCTTCCCTTCTTTCGCTCCCTTATTCATTTTCCTTTTCTCACTTACACCCTATTACACCTTCTCTCTGTCTTACTATGTAATACACAGTCCCTCTGTGTTGCTCCCTCTAGCTCTCTTTCTCTTAACATTACTCTCTCTGTGTCCTTCCCTCATGCTCACTCCTTCTTTATTTTTTATTTTTTTATTTTTTTTGGGTGCGCGCCCCGGTATGTCGTTTTTTTTAATAAATTGGAGGTAGTTCTAAAAAGAACTGTTTTTTTATTCTTTTTGTTGTTTTATATTTTTTTATTGTTTTTTTTTAACATTTTTTAAGTTTTTTTGGCTTTTATGAACAATTTTATATTTTTTTTGTATTTTTTATGGGGAGAAACAAAAAACAGGGAATTGTAAACGGCTCAACTGGAGCAAAAAAAAAAATCAGGAAAAATTAAGGTTTCTTTCGGCACTTGTGGTTATCACCAGCATGGTTGATGAGTGTAATACTTTGCTCACCATAGGTAATTGTTTTTCTACAAAATATACAAACGATTTTGTATCCACCAAACTTGGTTTGGATGTTAGGGACCATCTCCCTTGTCTCTGGACCCGATGGAGTGGGTTCTTTGCTTGTTGAGGTTCTGGAAGATTGGGGAAGGTTTCTGAACAGTTCTCTCACCTCTGCCGCAGAATAGTTGTTAGGATGCCTGCGTTGCATGTTGCGAATCATGGTGTAATTACCAACAGAATATTTTTTTGTAGGGTTCCCCCTGGAAAGTTCAGTGCCAGAGATCAGACAAGTCACTTTTGCCGCATTGACTTTCTTCTGGCCTCTTGGGAATTTAAAAAACTCCCACAAAATGTGCTGTCTTGGTTTATAAGGGGGATTGTCTTCAGGTAGGATGTGCCTTCTATCCTCCTCCTCTTCCTCCTCCTCCTCTTCTTCTTCACCACCAATGTGGTGTTGTGGTGGTCCTTGTGTTGGTGGTGGTGGTGGTGGTGGTGGTGGTGCTGATGCTCCAGCTGCTGCTGCTACTGTAGCCATTTTTCAATGAATGGAAACAGGTCTTCCTCACTCAAAGAACAAAGTGAGAATGAAGATAAAAGGTGGGGGCTTTCATCATTTGGAAAACAAAACTGTTCTGAACCAATGAAAAGTGTTATTTTCAGGTCACATGACCCAGGCTTTCATCATTTGGAAACCAAAAGTGTTCTGAACCAATGAAAAGTGTTATTTTCAGGTCACATGACCCGACGCGCTTACGCTACGCTTACGCTCAGTGATGTCATCAGTGATATCATTTGAGATGTCATCAGTGATGTCATCAGTGATGTCACTGACCATGTCATGAGTGATGTAATATGTGACTTCATCAGCAGTGCATTGCACGCGCAAGTTATAGTGAGTCCAACAAACTATATATGCTCCAAAAGCTCGCCTCCACCACAACTTCCCAACGGACTTGCAAATGAGACGAGGTAGACCCAAATTCAGTGCTTTAGTTTATTTCAATTTTGCCACCAGCCATCACGGCGGGTTTCGGCAGATCCCTGCCTTGATCACATGACAACAATGTTGTGAGACACACCTCTATTTAAAGTAACTGTGCAAAAATAGACATAAAAGAAATATTTAACAATTTGGCGATTTTTTCCATTTGTTGCTTTTTCAAAGGAGGTTTTGTATACATGTAAAATACATTTACTTTGTCCAATACTTGCTTAAATGTATGTGTGTATGTATGTATGTAGATATATATATATATATTACCTACTGGCGGTCGCCAGTAGGTATATATAGTTAGGATTTTTTCTCTATGGGATTTTTGAAAATTCTATGTCTAATAACTTTGGCGTTTGTGGACGGAATTGGCTGAAATTTTCAGGAAAATGGCACATTTTGTTTCTGAGCAGCCTTTGAAAATTTGGGGGGGGTTCGTCAAGGGGGGGCCGAGAAAAAAGGGGGGTCCCAAAACGCGTTTTTCCCATGTTAATTTCCATAGGGCGGTTGGCCTCACTTTTAGCCCGAACGGCTGAATGGATTTGCACGAAACTTGGCAAAATTGTAGGGACTGGTAGCCCGATGTGCCTTTTGTAGGTCTCAATATATGTGCTCCAGTGGATTTTGAGAAATTAACGTTTAAAAAAAGATATATATCTGTAAGCGCGGACCGGGCAGAGGCCTAGGACGCGTACTTTTCGCGCAACGGAGCTTTGTGAAGCGAAGCTGATTGGTTCTCCGGCGTCTGTCAACATTCCAAACAGTCCGTAGTGGCCGCAAACAGTCCGTAGTGGCCGCCATCTTGTCTCTCGGTAGGATCGAGAGACAAGAGGAGGCCAAAGCGAAGGGGCAAATGACCATAAGGGGGAATAGTAGATCCTCGCTGACCCCCTAGGTTTGATGTGGAGGTTTTAAAAGGGCCCCGCGGGGCAAAAAAAAAAAAATATAATAATAATCTTACGGCTGAATGGATTTGCACGAAACTTGGCAAAATTGTAGGGACTGGTAGCCCGATGTGCCTTTGCTAGGTCTCAATATATGTGCTTCAGTGGATTTTGAGAAATTAACGTTCAAAAAAAGATATATATCTGTAACAGCGGACCGCTTCGCGTACTTTTCGCGTTACGGAGCTTTGCGAAGCGAAGCTGATTGGCTCTCCGGTGTCTGTAAACATTCCAAACAGTCCGTAGCGGCCGCCATCTTGTCTCTCGGTAGGATCGAGAGACAAGAGGAGGCCAAAGCGAAGGGGCAAATGACCATAAGGGGGCATAGTAGATCCTCGCTGATCCCCTAGGTTTGATGTGGAGGTTTTAAAAGGGCCCCGCGGGGCAAAAAAAATAAATAATAATAATAATCGAACGGCTGAATGGATTTGCACGAAACTTGGTAAAATATTAGGGACTGGTAGCCCGATGTGCCTTTGCTAGGTCTCAATATATGTGCTTCAGTGCATTTTGAGAAATTAACGTTCAAAAACAAGATATATATCTGTAACAGCGCTCCGCTTCGCGGAGATAAAATTATATCTGTATTACGTAGCTGTTGCTAGCACCAGTTAGCGACGGCTAGTAGGAGATAGCGACCATCTTGGGCCCCACTTTGCATGTGAGTGATATTTATCACTAATGACATGCAAAGTGGGCATGCCAAGATGTTAGCGACTGGAAACAGTCGCTAACATCGCTATCTCCTATTATCAACTTTTGGAAATATTCGAGATAAGCGCGAATATCTCCAAAAAGTAACAGCTGCCCTGAGCAGTTCTTAGCCATGTTATCCAATGGGAGGTGGATAACATGGCTAAGAGCATTAGCTCGGTAATGCATGAATATCGCGGAGTTTTCAGCGATATTAATGCATTGCGCTCGTTTTTTATCGTATTTGCGATAAACCTTGATAATAGCAAGGTTTATCTGCGATAATTTCTGACGGTAAAAAAATCTTTGCAATGCATCGTTAGGGATAAATATCGCTTAACTTTGGTAATATGCCCCAACGTCTGTTAACGTTCGATTCGAAGGAAATCAGGAATTGTTGAAAAACATTGTGTGCGCCATCTTGTCTTTTTTCAAATGCCACACTTTTGTCGTGCACGGCAGCCATTTTAGATGCCTTGACCAGATCCACTCTGTGCACGCTGTCGATCCTTAGCATGGCTCCCCACCCTCGCAAGCATCTCCCCCAGGCAGTGGTCACCCCCGCTCTCTGTTTTATGCATGGGTAATAAACCTCCCCCCATCTGCGCTGTTCTTCCCTGAGAATCACACCCTGTGCCCGCCCGACACCTCCCTTTCGCCCTATTCACTACCGCACCCTCTGACACTCCTTTTCCTCTGTGTCCGATTGTCCAGGCCGGTCCTAGGCTATCAGCTAGCCCTGCAGATGTAGTTTATAGCCACAGCTGTAAAGAATCACCCGTCTTCAAAGGAGTTATAGTAGATCAAGGCCCACACTCGATGAGATCCGTCACAGCAGAAGCGTTGCTATTATCTGAAAACCATCCTGTATTGTGATTGGGGAGGGGACCGAGCGTGAAGCGGAAGATTCCAGGGATGACTCTTTGTACATCAAAGTTTTTACAATTATGTGTCACATTAAAAATATATAGCACTCCGACAAAGTAGTAAGATTATAAAACTTTAATAATTTATAAATATATACAAGAAAACAAAAATAGTAATAACATATAAACATTTTTAGAGAAAAACAACGAAGTAGCGGTCGGCTGTGCGAATAGTCCCAACGCAGCACAACGTCCAGATTTCCGGCGTGGGGCGTCGCGGGGGGTGGGTGATCAGTAGCAAACTGTTGTGCGAATAGTTCCAAGGCAGCAGAACGCGCCGAAATCTAGATGACACAAAAGTGATGTCTAGTAAGTTGCCACCCAGCAAATAACGGCGTGGGGCGTCGCGGGGGGTGGGTCATCAGTAGCAAACTGTTGTGCGAATAGTTCCAAGGCAGCAGAACGATGGCACCAAGGTGATGTCCAGTAAGTTGCCGCACTGGTTTTGGTATCCTACAATGCTGCTCCGAATAACGGCGTGGAGCGCCCCGGGGGAGGCGGCGTGAACGGGCCTCTCCAGGTGGAGTCTCGTCTGTTGTAGTGGGGCGCCCCTTTACCGTTTCAGTTGCCATTCCGTCCGCTTTTGGTCCACTGTGTCAAAATCCGCCATTCAGCTGAGTTGCGCCCACTCTTGCGGTGCAGCGATAGGCGGCTGTCACAGGACTCTCAAAATGGCGGCAGGCTGTTTCCTTTTTGGGCCTGGTCCACTGAAATGGCCCTGGGACACCTTGGAAATCGGACGCTTGTCTGCTAGGTCTTGGACCCCATTCTCGAAAGCGTCCCCTCCGCCTTGAGAATTCATCAAAAGTTTTGGGGGCCCCGACTCCTGCAGGCTTCTGGTGGGGAGCGGCTGCCATGATTGCTCGCGGAATGACCACGACGGAGCTACGAGATGGTGGTGCTCTCATGGTGACGCCAGCTTCAGTCTGAAACATCCAGAAACAAGGTGGGGCTTTCATCGTTTGGGGGAAAAAAAAAGTTTTCATCCAATGAAAAGTGTTGTTTTTAGGTCATATGATCAAGCCTTCCATCATTAGGAAACCAAAAGTAAAATGAACCAATGAAAAGTTTTATAAACAAGTCACATGACCTGTTATGCGGCATAGGGTATAAAATGCGGAGAAAATACGTTGGCACGTGAGGCGGCGTCAGTAGCGGACCGATGTGCGAATAGGCCGAAGGCAACACAACGCGCCAAGATCCGGATGGCATCGAGGTGGTGTCATAGTTGAGAGTTCTGAGCAGCGGTTGTAACACTGTCTGAAGCTTATTTGCAGCTGCTGCAGCTTCACTACGCGCCAAGATCCGGATGGCACCGAGGTGGTGTGTAGGAAGTTGCCGCACTGGTGTGGCCATCCTACAATGCTGAAAGTCGGCGTGGGGCGCCCCGTTGGCCTGTGAGTTTGCGTCAGTAGCGGACCGATGTGCGAATAGGCCGAAGGCAGCACAACGCGCCAAGATCCGGATGGCACCGAGGTGGTGTCTAGTAAGTTGTCGCACTTCTGTGGCCATCCTACAATGTTGAAAGTCGGCGTGGGGCGCCCCGTTGGCCTGTGAGATGGTGTCAGTAGCGGACTGATGTGTGAATGGGGCCAAAGGCAGCGCAACAATATTTTCTACTATATTTCCGGTGTAGAAGAGACCACAAGGCGCTGAGATGCCAAGATCCGGATGGCACCGAGGTGGTGTGTAGCAAGTTGCCGCACTGGTGTGGCCATCCTACAATGCTGAAAGTCGGCGTGGGGCGCCCCGTTGGCCTGTGAGATGGCGTCAGTAGCGGACCGATGTGCGAATAGGCCGAAGGCAGCACAACAATATTTTCTGACTGACACCACAAGGCGCTGAGATGCCAAGATCCGGATGGCACCGAGGTGATGTCTAAGTTGCGGACTGATGTGCGAATGGGGCCAAAGGCAGCGTAACAATATTTTTTGTATGGAAGATACCACTAGGCGTTGAGATGCCAAGATTCGGATGGCACTGAGGTGATGTCTAGCAAGTTGGTGTGGTCATCCTACAATGCTGAAACTCGGCGTGGGTCACCCCATTAGCCTGTGAGATGGCGTCAGTAGCGGACCGATGTGCGAATAGGCCGAAGGCAGCACAACACGCCAAGATCCGGATGTCACCGTGGTGGTTTCATAGTTGAGAGGCACTTCATCTGCAGTGGGGCGCCGAGATCCGGATGGCACCGAGGTGATGTCTAGCAAGTTGCTGTACTGGTGTGGTCATCCTACAATGCTGAAACTCGGCGTGGGTCGCCCCATTAGCCTGTGAGATGGCGTCAGTAGCGGACCGATGTGCGAATAGGCCGAAGGCAGCACAACGCGCCAAGATCCGGATGTCACCGTGGTGGTTTCATAGTTGAGAGGCACTTCATCTGCAGTGGGGCGCCGAGATCCGGATGGCACCGAGGTGATGTCTAGCAAGTTGCTGTACTGGTGTGGTCATCCTACAATGCTGAAACTCGGCGTGGGTCGCCCCATTAGCCTGTGAGATGGCGTCAGTAGCGGACCGATGTGCGAATAGGCCGAAGGCAGCACAACGCGCCAAGATCCGGATGTCACCGTGGTGGTTTCATAGTTGAGAGGCACTTCATCTGCAGTGGGGCGCCGAGATCCGGATGGCACCGAGGTGATGTCTAGCAAGTTGCTGTACTTGTGTGGTCATCCTACAATGCTGAAACTCGGCGTGGGTCGCCCCATTAGCCTGTGAGATAGCTGTTCTTTGGATTTGGGCCTGGCTCGTCTGCTGTAGTGGGGCGCCCCTTTACCGTTTCAGTTGCCATTCAGCTGAGTTTCGGCTGCTCTTGATGCTACAGCGACAGGCGGCTGCAACAGGACTCTCAAAATGGCGGCCTGTTCTTTGGATTTGGGCCTGGTCCACTAAAATGGCCCTGGGACACCTTAGAACTCGGACGCTCGATTTTTTTTTCCTTTCCTGTACATGCAAAAAAAGGTAAATGCCCGGTACGTTACACGCTTCATCTGCCACGATGAACTCTCCAGAGGAACCGAAAAAAAATATAGTTGTGGTAACTATACCATGCATCGTCATATGGAGAGGTGGCACCAATTAATTATAGTGCTGCATAAAAGAGAGATTTGGAGGAGAACCCCTGACCTGCTAGTACATTCATCAAAGAAGTGGCACTGAGAGCTTCAGAGGCAAGGGAAACGGTCCCAAATTTTTAGAAGAACTTTGGAAAGATTAAAATGACATGTTTAGATTGTGGCAAATTAATTTCATGTGGACAGATGAGTGTTACTCTAATAAATACAGCATATGAACATCATCATAGTCGATGGTTGGTAGAGACATTTTGACTATATCCTGGACCTGCCCGTCCTCGCCCAAAATGGCGCCGGAATAAATGGGACTCGTAACTCCTTGTTGTGTACTGGTTGCAGAACCTTGAAATCACGAGATACGTATGCAGTTTTGAAGCACATGGCGGGCGGGGACGAGAATTGATTGAATATTTCGACATCCCTATTGATATTAAGTTCTGATGTGTTATTGATTACTGTACTGTTGAAAGTTCGAATTAACGTCACCCATGGTACTTGCCCGCAAATGTATATCTAGATAATTTTATTGTAACTGGCCCTGTCGTATTTTAATTATAAAATGTACGTCCACCGATTCCGTAACTGTTAGACACCTTAGTTCTTGCAACCTAATGGCCCGCCCGTTACGTTCCTCTACAGTGTAAATGTCTACTCATCACATACGATTACAGTTTGCTCCGTGGCCGGCCCACGTGGTTATAGGCTCGTATTTGTATAATGAAATTTTCACAATAAAGGTTTTTAAAAGAAAACATGGTAGTAGTATATACATTGGTAAAGTTTGTAATAATAGTCACTGTTTTAGAATCATTAAAAGGCAAGTGAAATAAAGCAGACCAATTACATGAAGGGTAAAAGGTATAATACGAAGGAACGCAGTAAAGATAAATGGTCAAGGGCTGTTGTGTTTTCTATTCCTGCAACATAAAGTGATCGATAAGAATCTCATATTCAGGCGTATCGGCGACTAAGACAGCAGGTCGACCCTCTTTTGCTCAACGGCTCCATCATGGGACGAAGAAACGCTCTTTTTCTCGAAAAAAGAATATATTTTACTTGCAGGACAGTTGTAAAATTTCCGGGAAAGTACATTAGTCTGGAACATTATAACATATATTTAAGAAAAAATAATGTTCGGAAGTAATGAAAAGCGTAATTTTTAGGTCATATGACCAAGCCTTTCATCATTACAATAAGAAAAGTAAAATGAACCAATGAAAAGTTTTATTAACAAGTCACATGACTTGTTATGCTTACGTTACGCGCTGCGCGCCCCGGATGACTTCCGGATGCGCTAACGCGGCGCGTCATATGACGCATTACGCGACAACGCAGGTCCAGAATATAGTCAAAATGTCTCCACCAACCAGCGGTCGGAACACAACCCCTTTCAGCAGGCTAAATAGTTCTGTTAAATGACAACAGAAGGGACAGGCAACAAGAACCATCAGTCAAAGAGGGGAGGGCTAGTTCTTCTCTACCGGGTTACATTGGGGCGCTACCGGAACTGATCGAATTGGTAGTCTACAGTGTTTCTGGATGTTTCAGACTGAAGCTGGGGTTAGCATGAGAGCAGCATCATTTCGTAGCTCCGTCGTGGCCATTCCGCAACCAATCATGGCAGCCGCTCTTTATCGTTATTTTGGGCGGGGTGGGTGGCGGAGCCGAGCTGTTTTGCAGCCATCATTGTGTGGAGTTCAGTTCATCTCACTAGTTTTGTATTTGTCATGAGGGGTTGTTCCTAATGTTTCTATTTTAGCGAGGTCAAAAAGAGATCCCATTAGTGGCCTACTGATTTTGCTCGATTCCTTTTCTTTTTTTTACACGATTTTTCGTTATCTGCAAAGACTAAACAGAGTATTGCGACTCTGTGTTTGTTTGTAAATAGAGAATGAACCAAAGAGAACTAATTCTAAAACAGTAAATACTTGGATAACAATCAATCAAATGGAGAGAGAAGCAGGCACGACGGATTACAACGGGGGCAAAGGCCTGCGTTAACTACCTTTCACTATCTGCAAAGAGAGAGTACTCCTAATAGAAATGAGGGGGGGGGGGCACCATTCAAAGCAGATCAGTGTGCATAAACACGAAAATGTTTTCACTTACCACGTACTTGACATTCGACAGCTTATGATATTTGCTATTAAAAAACCATTGAAATTCACTGAAAAAACCATAGGTTATAGACCATATATAGTTAGGAATTAGCATTTACAAAACCTTGAAAATTCACTGAAAAAACCATAGGTTATAGACCATATATAGTTAGGAATTAGCATTTAAAAAACCTTATTTTACTCACACAAAACCATTGAAATTCCATATATAGTTAGTTGCACTAACTATATATTGCGCACCCGCAATCCACTGCTGATCATGTCACATATTACCTCATTCATGACATGGTCAGTGACATCACTGATGACATCACTGATGACATCTCAAATGACATCACTGATGACATCACTGATGACATCTCATTTGACATCAATGACCACATCACTGATGATATTATTCATGTGACAATACAATGCATCTCTTCACATTTTAATATAACCTCTGTTTCACCCAGTGTTAAAAACAGAGTATAATTTTTGAAACCATTGACACACCAATACTAGTTACTACATACGTACTCACTGATTCCTACGTCTACACACACATTCACTCATTCACCCATACAATCATTCATACATACAATCACTCATGTTTACAACACAATCATATGCACTCATACACCTATACAGACACTCACACTCTGCCACTCATCCATGGAGTTACTCACACACCTAGTCAGTCCTGTAAAGAATCAATCACACTTCCATTTTCTACTCTATACAGTTAAACATAGAGCACCTTACGTTTTCAACCATATACTAACACATACTTACTCTCTTATACAATCATTGATACAAGTACACATTGATCTGTACAGAGTCACACACCTCCCATCCAGCCACACACACACTCAGTCTCCCATGCAAATACTTGGGCAATCAATCAATAACCCATATAGTTACTCATATAGCTACTGATCAACACATGCAGCAGTTTACAGAACAACAGACATAATGATGCACAAATTAAGACAGTTTAGTCACTAACCCATGCACTCAGTGAGACACATTTAATCACTCACTCATACATTCAGTCATGCACCTACTAAATCCTTCGTCCAGACACTTATACATCCACTCATTCTTCAATATGTAAGACATATTTTAACTTTACAGAAACATAGTCACTGGATGTTGTCATCAGTGATGTCATCAGTGATGTCATTTGAGATGTCATCAGTGATGTCATCAGTGATGTCACTGACCATGTCATGAATGATGTAATATGTGACATGATCAGCAGTGGATTGCGGGTGCGCAATATATAGTTAGTGCAACTAACTATATATGGAATTTCAATGGTTTTGTGTGAGTAAAATAAGGTTTTTTAAATGCTAATTCCTAACTATATATGGTCTATAACCTATGGTTTTTTCAGTGAATATATATATATATATATTTATATACATACATACACACATATATATATATATATATATATATTACCTACTGGCGGTCGCCAGTAGGTATATATAGTTAGGATTTTTTCTCTATGGGTTTTTTGAAAATTCTATGTCTAATAACTTTGGCGTTTGTGGACGGAATTGGCTGAAATTTTCTGGAAAATGGAACATTTTGTTTCTGAGCAGCCACTGGAAATTTGGGGGGAGTTGGTCCAGGGGGGGCCGAGAAAAAAGGGGGGTCCCAAAACGTGTTTTTAACATTGAGTTTTCCATAGGGCGGTTAGCCTCACTTTTAGCCCGAACGGCTGAATGGATTTGCACGAAACTTGGCAAATTTGTAGGGACTGGTAGCCCGATGTGCCTTTTGTAGGTCTCAATATATGTGCTGCAGTGGATTTTGAGAAAATAACGTTCAAAAAAAGATATATATCTGTAAGCGCGGACCAGGCAGCGCCCCGGTACGCGTACTTGACGCGTAACGGAACTTCGCGTAGCGAAGTTGATTGGCTCTGTGGTGTCTGTCAACATTCTAAACAGTCCGGAGCGGCCGCCATCTTGTCTCTCGGTAGGATCGAGAGACAAGAGGAGGTCAAAAGCGAAGGGGCAAATGACCTTAAGGGGGCATAGTAGATACTCCCTGACCCCCTAGGTTTGATGTGGAGGCTTTAAAGGGGCCCCGCTAAGCAAAAAAAAAAAAAAATTTTTTTTGTTTTTTTTCGTGGTTAGCGCCCGGTACGCGAACCGGGAAGCGTACTGGGGAGCGTATCACAATAAAAAATGAATGATAGACTTTTCAAATGCTGTATGTTAATTGATTGTTGGTTTTGTTGATTATTTTTTTTTTTTTTAATTTTTTTATTGTGTTTCATAATTTATTAAACTTTCTAACATTTCATTGTCAGAAATTTCATAATCATGGAATATAGATTGTAGTCTCTGAGGTTGTAAAATGTCCTCATTTGCAAGGAGGTTATCTACTGCTTGCACACATTGCAGTAGTTCTTGGTCCCATGTTTCATCCATAAATTCAATCTCATTTGGATCAATGATTTCTGTGTTGGACTCTGGAAGGACAATTTCAAATGAAATGTTTTGTTCACTTTCCATTTTTCCTGAAATTTGCATAAAAAAAATATATATTAGTAGAGGTAGGGCACTGTTGGGATTAATTTTAGATAGGCAGTTTTTATCAGAGAATTTATCTTTGGGCAGTGTATAGTATCAGAGTGGAAGTAGGAATATAAAAAAGTGTATCTAAATTTATAAGTACTACAGAGGGATAGTATATAACTAACAGAAAAAGTTTGCCATATTAACTTAAAGTGCACAATATACTTCAGTTTTAAAAATAACAACTTACCTTTAAAAAGAAGTTGAAGTTATTAATGAAAATCCAAATGAAATGTACACCAGGAAGTAGTAGTCAAAATGGCTGTGTTTCCTTCTCTTCCTTTATATATATTCGGGTACATAACCAATCAAATATCATGTAAAAAAAGTAGAAAATGAAAGTAACATTTTAATTGGTTGTCAATTCCAACACTTCAGATGTGTTTTGTGAAGTAATTTACCTCACGGTATTTAGAGAGGACTACAGGCTAAATGGCTAAATGGAATTCCAATCAAATTTGTGAAAATGGTAGGGATTGGTATGTAGTATGAGTTATTCTATATTTGGTGAAATTGTCTCCAGTGGCTTTTCTGTGAACTACTTTCCCACCTTTTTTGATGGTGCGCTTCCCAGGAAGCGACCCGGTACGCGAACCGGTGAGCGCCCTGGTACGCGAACCTTAAGCGTAACGGGAGTTCACCATTTTGTGTTTCGGTCGAATTATGATACAAGATGGAGGGCAAATAATGTTCAGAATGGGTAGAAGGGGGCACGGTAGACTTATCTTGACCCCCTAGGTTTTGTGAGGGTGGCTGAGGAGGCCCATATGTGCGGAAAAAGAAACATTTTTTTTAAAAATTTCGCGAGGTTAGCTCCCGGTACGCGTACCGGGTAGCGCACCAGGGAGCGTATTTTGTTGAAAATTAGTGAAAATAGTTAGAGTAAAAAAATAATTGTGAGTGATTAGATGTAGGGTAGCTCTGAGAAGAGCTTTTGGGTTTATGGTACATTTAGGTACTTATAAGTAGGTACCAATGCACATTTTTAAATTCAGAGTGAAAACTCTGTTGCCCTCATCTGAGAAGTGAACTCCATCTCCTCTGTAGATATCTTGCATGTAGTAACGCAAGTTATTGTTGTACAGGGAGCCCATTCCATGGTCTCTCATGTAAGCTGAAACAGATTTGTTTACATGCTTCCTCGACTTCTCAATTTGTGGACAAAATTGGTTTGACCACCTCCATTTCTGTCTTTGGCATATATTTGAATATACCAAGGCAGTCTGAGGAAAAAGTGCCATTAATTGCTCAAAGGTGTCCTTTAAAAGCATTTCCAGACCTACACCAGTCAAAGTGCCCAAGTCATTACCTCCACAGTGCACAATTAACAGGTCAGGTTTTGGCAAATGCATAAAGGTTTTCACCAATGGTATCAATTGGTGACATTTTAATCCTCTCTGGCCAAACCACTTAATTTCCACATCTTGTAAATTGAGGTTAGGTAAATTCCTGCTTTCAACGTACCTTTGAGCCCAGTGAATATAACTATGACCAACAATCCAGACAGAAAACATGGTGAGAGAAGGTTCTCCTGCAGTCAGATGAAGTGTGGCAATGAAATGGCAGTTGAAAAAATGTGAGTTTGAAATGAAAAAAACTGTGGAGTTTCTGTGTTCATGAAGTAGTAACAGTGATTGGTGGATTTTGATTGATGAAAACAGAAAGTTAGGGTGTAGAGATGTGTTCTTTGAAAGATGTATTTTGAGTGGTCAATAAAAAATCATTAAATGAAAGAAAGCACTGGATATGCAGGTGCACTGAGAGTTCAGAGTTCAATTGCAACATTGTTGTGTGAATTTGCAAACACCAGAGTTTCTCCAAGAGGTGGTTGCTATGGAAAATAGGCAGAAAGGGCAGAGGGGGAAGGGTTTTCATTTGAAAAAAAGTGAGGGAAGAGTTTTGATTGGGTGACATGAGAAATATGTGTGAAGAATTACACCATTTCTGTGCTTTTGATAGCTGCAGACTCTGGAGTGCATACCTTTTGCTCTGCTGAAGACAAATTGGTGTGTTTCTGAGACTGTTTTCAAACTCAAAGTATTTGCTAAGGTGAGAAAATATTTCTTTACTTTAGATAGAGAATAGTGTGCTTTAAGGAGAAAATTATGATTTATGTGGCGCAATTTGCTAGTAAATATGCTCTCACATGTGCATGGAAATTTTTGATTTTGAATGTTTCTGTTATATAGCCATGTTAAAAGTGACTCAACCATGCTGGAAAGTCAATCAAAAAATGATTTCATGTATTTTAATGACATTTTAAGTCATTTTCTGATGTGCAGTGTTTAGAAATTATGATTTGAAAATCGTTTTTGTGGAAAAGGAATTGTTTTTAAAATCATGACAAGGAAATAATGGTGTATGGTTATTTATAAGGCAATTGACTGTCCTTGATGTTATTTTTCTCATTTTATTGTAAGACCTTTCTCTGTGGCGCAAATTGCTTGTAAATATGCTCTTACATGTGCATGAAAATTTTAATTATCAATGTTTGTGTTACATAGCCATGATAAAAGTGAACCAACCATGCAGGAAAGCCAATAAAAAAACGCTTTCATGTGTTTCAATGACATTTTAAGTCATTTTCTCATGTGCAGTTTTTTGAAATTATGATCTGAAAATCGTTTTTGGGAAAAAGGAATTGTTTTTAAATTCATGAGAAGGACATAATGGTGTATGGTTCTTTATAAGGCAATTGACTGTCCCTGATGTTATTTTTCCCATTTTAATGTCAGACCTTTCTTTGTGGCGCAAATTGCTTGTAAATATGCTCCCACCTGTACATTGAAAATTTTGATTTTGAATGTTTATGTTACATAGCCATGTTTAAAGTGACCCTACCATGCAGGAAAGCCAATCAAAATACGCTTTTATGTGTCTTAAGGACAATTTAAGTAATTTTCCCATGTGTAGTGTTTTGAAGTTATGATTTGAAAATCGTTTTTGAGGTAAAGGAATGTTGTTAAAATTTATGTTCGCCATATGCCCCCAAATTTCTTTCTCAGGGTTGCAGCAGGGTGTTCTTGAGACACCCCTGCACTTTTGGAATAAATTCCTAATTTGTGATGAGCAAATTGTTAATCGCAAATTGCACCTTCATTTATATGAGCCTCCTAGCCCATGGAAATGAATGGGTAATTTGCAATTAGCAATTTTCTCATCGCAAATTTGGAATGGTAAAGAATCGCTATTTATTCCTTAAAATTCGCTTTTTTGGAAATGCAAAATAGTTATATGATACATATGGCGGTTGATGTCTAACAAGATAAGAAGCTTATGGATACATTTATGATAACTGGTGCAATGAAGTAGAAATCACTTACTTCATTGGTAGGCCTTTACAATAAATTATCTCCTCTGTATTCTTCATCAAGCATAACTTTAATCTGCAATCCTGAGTAGGCCTCACCTTAAACAAACCTCTGGATAGGCCACATCTTATTGTCATCCTGATTTAATCATTTATAATTCTAGGGACAGATTTATGATAGGTGTATACCTCTTTTGTGCCACTTAGAAAACATTGTCCATGGGGAAATGAATTAAAATGTCATTAAGACACATGAATGTGTTTTTTTTAAACGTTTGCAATTTTTTTGGGTCACTTTCAACATGGCTATGTGTCTGAAACAGTCAAAATCTAAATTTGCAATGCACTGGTGGGAGCATATTTACAAGGAATGTGCTTCATGGGGAAAGGTCTTATAATGTAATATGGGAAAAATGACATTAGAGATACTGAAATGCCTTATAGAGAAGCATACACCATTATGTCCTTGTCATAAATTTGCAAACCATTACTTTTCCCCAAAAACGATTTTCAAATTATATTTAGAAAACAGTGCACATGTGGAAATTACTTAAAATGTCAATAATTCAAAAATTGTGATTCCTTAAATGCAATGTATAAAAAAAAAATATGTAAAAAATGATATTAAGGATTTGGAAACTACCACCAACTTGTAGTTTGTGGTAATTTGCGAATTCTTTTCAAAAAGAATTTTTTTTTAAAAAAAAAAAAGGTCCCATATGACGCCCATACATGCCATTAGGGCATGTAGGTGTGCCATGTGCTCCCAAATTTCTTTTTCAGGGGTGCAGCAGGGTGTTCTTGAGATACCCCTGCACGCTTGAAAAAAATCCTATTTTGTGATGAGCTAATTGCTAATCACAACTTGCAACATTAATTCCTATGAGCCTCCTAGCCTATGGAAATGAATGGGTAATTTGCAATTAGCAATTTGCTCATTGCAAATTAGGAATAGTAAAGAATCGCTATTTATTCCTTAAAATTTGCTATTTATAATATGTAAAATATTTTGATGATACATATGGCAGTTCATCTGTAACAAGATAAGAAGCTTAGGGATAGATTTATGATGAGTGGCGCATCCCCAGGGATGTGACAGTCATCCTGCGCCACTGTTCCGCCACCCATGGTGTGCTGCATTTACAATGCGGCGCAGCATGGGGCAAAAAAGGCACAGATGCGTGACGCATCTGTGCTGTAAAGGTGGCGCATTGCTGGAGTTGTATCGTAAGTGCGATGCAGCTCCAGCAAGGATCAGGGGTGCCCCATCTATACAATGCTGCGTCAAGACCTATGCCAGCTTCAAGCAGGTGCAGGGTTTTGAAGCAGCTTTCTCCTATCTGATTGTAAATGCGGCACACCATGGGTGGTAAAGCAGTGGTGCACATTAACTGGTGCATGCCTGGGGATGTGCCATTTAATATAAATCTGCACTTTAACATTTGAGTATGTGCAGGGGACACAGAGTCGTTGAGGCTTATCCAAGGTTAAGAACAGATGAGTCCTGTTCAGTGAAAAATTAGACATAGGCTTCACCTGCTCAGCATCGCTGGACATGGCTAAATAATAGCTGCAAAATGTTACTCTTGTTAAATAATTTTACTATTATAATCTGTGAGATTTGTCTCTTACTCTGCAACATCTCATTGTTGTTGTCTTTCTTTAAAGATAAAGACAACCTCAACATGAGCGACAATCTGCAATCAGTTGATTTTGACCTCATCATTGAACTTGTAATTGAAACATCAGTGGATGTTGATCCATTGGATGATTTAAATCCTGAGGATGAAGAAGAGCGTGATGAGGATGCAGATTTGTCCGAATTATATGATATAGGATGGGAAGCTGACCTGCTTGAGCCTTTGGAATTATAAACATTTATTTTTAAAATTTATAATTAATAAAAAGTAAAAAGGTAAACCGTTTAATTTAAAAATAAAGACACCTTCAAAAACAGGTTATGTGTAGTGTCTTCAATAAAATATTAAAATATGCTCATAAAATTAGATCAGATTCACATATAAAATAGCATAGGTAACATAAATATAAATCTCATTTCTTTTCTGCTACTTCTGTATTGTAAATTTGCAAGGACTAAAAAATCTTCTATTTAAAATGTCAAGTAGTGTGTTATGTTTTTGATCACTATTACTGATTTACTGTTTGATAATATTTTTTTATTAACATTTTTATTATATTTTTCCTCAGATTCAACTATGCCTACAAAAATAAGAGAGATGAAGGCTGCAAAACGTCAAAGACAGCAGGAGAAAAAAAAAATGCAGCATTCCTCTAACAAAAAGATCTCTCAAGCGATGAAGAAAGCACCGGGTAAGAGCTCTAAATATTTCATAAAAAATATTTCTAATAAAAAAAATATTAGTACAGAAAATGTTTCAATCCATAACAACACAAGTAAATCAAATGGAAAGAAAAGGACAAATGAAAATGTTACTGCTAGAGCAAGAGATAAATCTGTGCATGATAGTAGAAGGAAACAACAGTTTACGGAGATTCGTAAACGAATGTTCCGTAACAGGATAATTGGCAATTTGTTAAAAAATATTAAGAAAGGTCAACAGAAATTAGTTTTTTATAGGAGAAAAAAAAAAGTTGAGAAAGTTATTGATCAGGCTTTTGAAATTAAACGTAAGTTATTTATTTTGATAATCAATAGAATTAGGAAGCTAAACAAGGCAATTTTTGATTTCAAAAGAAATAGTAGATGGAAGAGAATAGTTAATCGTAGTAATTTTTGTGAAGTTTTTTCTGGAGAATGGATACATAGTTCAAGCTGTGAGGCATTTTTTAATGAAGAGAGTTATTTCCAGGATAATGATTTGGTGCATGCAGTTGACATCAGTGGTCGTGCTTATGAAGTGAAAGATGGTTGTCCAGTTGAAAAAGAAAAACTTGTGACAACAGAGGCAGAAGAGTTGTTAGGTAATGAGGTTTTAGGAAGACGTGCTAAGGGTCCTGTGTACACCTGGAAGTGTAGTAGTATTTGCAGTGTGCGACAGGATTCCATCAATTTGCTTTGTGATTTTGTACGGTCATTTAACAAGAAAAGTTTGAAGCAGAAAATGAGGTTGTTGCAAGAATTAGATCCTTGCAGAGTGAGAGAAGTGACAGGTTTGCATGGTCATTCACTGGCTTGTCTTTCCAGGAGAGTATGCCAGAGTGTTTTTCATCATTTCAGGATGCTAGCAGTGCATCATAACAAAGTGAGGAAGTTAGTTAGACTGTTGTATTATGCTAAGAGTCCAGCAATTATGCTGAAACAATTATGTGCTGCTCTTCTGCATGGTTCTGAAATAGATGTGAGGAATATATGTGAAGAAATTGAGTTTTGTTACTTTGGAAGTAAAGAGGAGAATGTTGAAATTGAGCAAGAAATAGAGGGTCATTTGGAAGATACTGTACATGTTTCCAGTACAGATAATTTCCAGAGGGAAATTGCGACGTTTGACATGAAATCAAGTGAGAGGCCTAATTTCACTTGTGTGTGTTGTCGACGCACTTATTATAAGAATCAGACTAAGTTAGTGGATTTATATGCAAAAAGTGAAAGGGAAAATAATAGTGAATGGAAGGATTTTGCAACATACTTGATGGTAGAAAATTGTTTTGATTTGGGATTGGATCAACGTGTGTGTACTTATTGTTGTAACAAATTAAAACAAAACCAGATGCCTGCTAGAGCAGTTCATAATAATCTGGAATTGGTTGAGATTCCTTCTGAATTGAAGGATTTAAATACTTATGAATCTATTTTGATTCAAAGTATCCATCCCTTTCAGGCTATTGTAAGAATGGAGCCAAAGACAGGGAAATTGCCTCCATCAGATTTACAGAGAGGATTAAAGGGAAGAGTTGTTTATTTGCCTCTAGATTTGAAGAAAAACATTAACACAATTGGAGTAGAAAAAGTGGAAGAGGAACCTCTGGTTATCTTAGTTAATGGGGTTCCGACAAAGAATAAGAAAATATGGCAAGATTTAGTAGATGTTAGGAAAGTTAAAAAGGCAACATTGTATTTGAAAAAAAATAATAAATACTATAAGAATGTATATGTTGAAGAAGAGGAAGTAAGTGAGGAAGAGGATAGCGATTTGTGTGCTGGTCAAATTGAGAAAGTAGAACCCTCTACTAGTGAGGAAATATATGAACATTATAGTGTTCATCCTTTGCATTCAAAGGAAGTCATGGGGAATGCTATTGAGTTGTTTCAAATGAAACAAGCCAAAGGGAGTCCCATTAGTGTTTGGGAGGAAAGTTTGGAAGCTCGGTGTTTCCCACAGCTTTTTCCAACAGGTCAGGGAGGAAGATATGATGAGCGACCTCATCAAATTCCTGCTTCTGAATATCGGACTTTGCGATTGTATGCAGGAGATGCTAGGTTTCGACAATGCATTCCTTATTTGTTTCATCTCCTGTTTGAAAGCGATCTGTCTGGACTGTCATATGCAGTGAACCACATCTTGAAAAGTGGTATACACATGCAAAACATCTCGGCAAGTGATTTTATGGATAAAGTGAATGTCCAAGATAGTATTTTGGATTCTCACCTGATTAATCTCATGGCGTGTCAGCGTGGTACTAATGAGTACTGGTACCGTCGTCATGGTGATTTAAAATGTATGCTGAGGAACTTAGGTACTCCCACATGGTTCCTCACTCTGAGCTGTGCCGAGTATGGCTGGGAAGACTTACTTGAATTTCTACGAGAGGCAAATGCTAACGTAGAAAACATCGAATTCAAGACACCCGGAGAACTGTGCTCTTTGGATCCAGTCAATGTATGTAGGTACTTCAATCATAGATTTGAAGCTATGATGTCTTTCATCATGAATAAGAAGAATCCACCTCTTGGAGAGGTGTTGGATTTCTTCTGGAGAAAGGAGTACCAAGCAAGAGGTGCTCCTCATATACATATGTTGCTGTGGATCAAGGATGCACCTAAATTTGGAACGGATCCAGATGACTCAGTGATGAGTTTCATCCAACAGTATTCTACGTGTGCTGTTCCAAACGCAAAGGAGAAGAAAAGCCTAAGAGAAAAAGTTCTGCGTTTCCAAAGCCATCGATGTGGAAAGTACTGCCGTCGTAAATTCCGAAACAAGGACAAGTTCTACACTAAATGTCGTTTCGGCTTTCCACGACCGGTGATTTCTAAAGGAAGAGTAAACAGTTTGATGTCTTCGCTGCGACACAATGTCATGAAGAAATCACCTAAAAACACTTACAATTTGAAGAGGAACGAAGAGTCCAAGTACATCAACGACTACAACCCGGTGATTTTGTCCATGTGGAATGCTAACATGGATATACAGTTTGTGGCTGATAACTGTATGGCTGTGGCTCGGTATGTGACGTCTTACATCACCAAAAAAGAGAAGACAGAATTGAAGGATATGTGGGAGGACATTTCCCATGAAAAGAGCCTCAGCAAGAAGTTGTACAGTTTCAGTCTGAAGATGTTGTCGCATCGAGAAATCGGAGCGTACGAATGTTCTGACCGGTTGTCTTCAGCAAGTCTCTATGCCAAGTCCAGGAGTATCGTTTGGGCGAGTCTTGGTCTTGCTGCAACGCGTAATCGAGTTCTCAAACCTGTGCGGGAAATTGAGTATTTGGCGGAAAAGGAGCCAAACAGTACCGACATTTTGAAGACAAACATGTTGGATACATATTATCCAAATCGAAGCAGTCACCTAGAGAATGTTTGTCTGTATGAGGTTCTGCAAAATTACATGTTCAAGAGGAACATCAAAGAAGATACTGAGAAAGGAGTGTATGCTGTAATAGGAAGTGAGGGATGTCTGGTGAAGCAAAGAAAATGCCACTTGATAAACCATCGAAAATTGAGTGGCGAATCTCCTGAAAAAAAGGAGTTTTTCTATTTAGCACTTTTGCAACTTTTCAAGCCTTGGCGTGCAGAAGAGGAACTGCTTGGAGATTTCCTCTGTTATGAAGACTCTTTCAATGCCGCCAAGGAGACCATAGAATGTCCTGCTTTTCCCAAATATGTAGAAATGTTGAATGCGGAAATTGAGCAGGAAGCAACGATTGCAGCCGAGATTGCCAGAGACAGTTCTCAGGACAGTCAGAGTTCTGCTTCATTGAGTCAGGATCCACTAGGAGGACCTCTTATTGAAAATGAAGCTGCCACTGCTATGAATGAGGTGGAAAGAGCCATGGCACATGCTCAAGAGGATGCGGTTAACTTAGAAGAGTTGGAAAGGCAACTCAACGTTGAGCAGAGGAAAATATATGACGAAGTTACCATGCAAATTGATCATGGATTAAGTCATGATAAGAAAGAGTGCTCATGTACGTCGTTGAAGCCTGTCCGACTGTACGTGAGTGGAGAAGCGGGAACTGGAAAAAGTTTCCTCATTAAAGCAATTTCATGCTATTTGCAGGAAAGGACAGAGTCATCGCTGTCTTGTGTTGTCACTGCTCCAACTGGACTGGCAGCACATAATATTAAAGGGATTACTTTACATCGTTTACTGATGCTGCCAGTGGAGCATGACAACAAATTAGAATATCACAAGCTATCTGGAGATGCTTGTTTTGAAGTTTCAAGAATCTTGAGGAAAATGAAACTTCTTATCATTGACGAAGTAAGCATGGTTTCCAATGTCATGCTTGCCTTTGTGCATTTGAGGATGCAAGAAGTTCTCAAAACAGAGTATGATGTGTTATTTGGTGGCAAACACATCATTGTTTTCGGAGATCTTCTGCAGCTGACACCAGTGAAAGGGCAACCTGTGTTCAAAATGCTCACGCATGAAGATACCAGGAAGTGCCTAGGCAGCATTGGCAACGTCAATATATGGTTAAACTTCAATTATGCTGAACTGCATGAAAATATGCGTCAGGCAAAGGATGAAGTTTACAAGACTATTCTACAAGATGTTAGAATTGGAAAAGTGACCGAGCATGGAAAAGAAGCTTTACATGCACGATTACTGTCAAATTTATATCCAGAACAAGATGTTGTGCCTGAGAATATTTTTCAGAAAATTACTGATAAGAAATCTGGAATATGTTTGATGCCAACTCTTGCAGAATGTGCCAAATTTAACAACAAAATGTTGCATTTAGAAAAGCAAGAGATTGTGAAAGTGGAAGCTATTGATAGAGTAGAGCATATGGGATCAACAATTATTTTGTCTGAGAATCTGAAATCAAAATTGGATTCATTAGAGAAGACTATATCTAAAACTGCAGGTTTTGAAAAGACTCTGAATGTGTGCTTGAACTGCCGTATAATTTTAAGAAGGAATTTACATGTTGAAAGAGGTCTGGTAAATGGATCAATGGGTAATGTTGTTGATTTTGTGAAATACAGAAATAGAGATGGAATTGAATTTTTAAAAATTAAATTTGATGGCATTGAGGAAGTACAGCTAATTGCTCGTTGTTCTGCTAGATTTTTGCTTGTAAAAGACTTATATGTTCGCCGTAAGCAGTTCCCTGTTTGCTTGGCATATGCGGTGACAATTCATAAATCGCAAGGTTTAAGTGTAGACACTGCATTGGTGAATATTGGCAGTTCTGTGTTCAAGGACAGTATGGCATATGTGGCATTGTCACGAGTTAGAACTTTATCGGGATTGTACTTGATTGAGTGTGATGTCAGAAACATTTGTGCAGATCTAGATTGTGTTAAGGAATACAATAGGTTAAGAAGAGAGTATGCGCCACATTTGCCTCAGTTTCCTTTGTTTGAGAAACGTCTGGTAGGCCGGAAACGAAGAAATGAGAACAATACTGGGGAGGTTGTAGCAAAAAGACAAAAAGTGAATGAACCTAAAATTACAAGCAGAAACAAAGAGGATTCTGTTGAAGATGTTGTTGGTTTTCAGTTTGAAAACAGTTCTGGTGTCAACTGCTATGCTAATGTAGTAATGAATGTTTTGTTTTCTCTAAAAAATGTAAAAGAAGAGATTGTGGTCAATTCTGATCAAAGATTTTGCAGTTTGTTGAATTCTGTGTTAGAGAAATGTAGCACAGATAGAACAAAAATAGAAAGTGTGTCTGAAATTCGAAACCTGTTAGACAGATGTTCAGGGCAAACACAATTCTCTCAAAATATTCAGCAAGATTGTCAGGAGTTTTTAATGTATATGCTTGATGTATTACATGCTGAAGGTGTAGATGTAGATCAGCTGTTTGGGCTTTCTTATCAATGGCAGCATGACTGCGAGAACTGTATGGTATCAAGTACTACTAGTGTAGACTCAGAAAGATTTATATATTTAACTTTGCCAGACAGTAAATCAGTCTCCTTTAATAAGCTAGTAAAAGCTGCTAATCACAGCATGGAGTGTAGCCAATGTAAATCTGAAATGATGTCCACATTATTTATACGAACATATGGCCAGTACGTCATTTTAATGTTCCAACGATGTAGGCCTGATGGAACAAAATTGACAACTTTAATAAAAAAATTTGTAGCTTCGCAGTTGTCAATATCAGGAAGGACTTTTGTAACTACAGCAATTATATATCATGACGGCCCTTCAATATCATCAGGACATTACACAGCTTATTTAAAGTCTAGAAATGGCTGGTCATTCTGCAATGATTCTGTTTTAATTTTCAAAAAAAAATTGCCGTATGACCTTAAAAACTCTTACCTGGTGTTTTTAAAACCAAAATTTTAGGAAAATAATCTCGGGATATGATCTGTGGAATTTCAAGAAGTTCTAATGGCTCCTACACAATTTGGCCTTGAGGATAAGTGTAGTTCAGAGACATAACTTCTAATCAAAGGATTGGACATCATGGAGATGTATGTGCACTTTAAATGAGTTCAGAAAAATTGTTTCTTTTCATAAGCTAATTGAAGCAGCAATCAAAACATGGAGTAGAGGGAATGTAAGTCTGCAATGCTGTCTACTGTTTTACATTGCTTTGTGATTAAAAGTGATGTAGAGAATTAAATAATTGTAGTACTCATAGAGGTAGTGTAAGTCTGCTTCATATTAAGCAGTATCAGTGTCATAGGAAATGTAGAACATGACTGACCAAGAAGGGGAAGATATTACTATTCCAGGATTGTGAAAATGATCTTCAACATTTTAATTCTGAAAGTTGCGGAAATGCCAAATGATGGGATTGGCTTACAAGAAATCCAAGAGTTATAAATATCTCTGACTAGATTTGGCCTTGTGGAAAATAGTGGTAGAGAGCAAGAAGTCATTTATTGCATGTAACGTGTTTTTAAAAACGATGGAGGTTTTCTTTCAGAAAGTGGCGGGCTGAAAGTAATAACAGCACAAAAGAGTGTAAGCTGTTCATAGGACATCCTTGGACGTCATGGAAAGTAAGTTAACTTTAAGGAGTTCTGAATTTTATTTTCTGATGTTGTATGGGTTTTTTAAACACAATCATTTTGATTGTGTTTTTTTTTCCCCGCTGTTACATGATGAATACCTTCAAGTCACTGTTTTTAGTGAATTTTGATACATTCTGAGAACAGCAAAAATAAACCATTTAACATGTATAATTAATTCTGTACTGTTTGCATTTATGATGTATATGTAGAACTGTGTAGGAGGCATGGAGAAGGTGAGTTTTCTGTAAGTGTTAAATTTATTGTATGCAGTGCTGCACTTCTACGTATTCTTTCATATGCTGGACTACATCTGCACAATGAGATACCTAAGCAAAGGAAACACAAGTGATGTGATTGTGAAATGAGCAAAATAAATTGCACATATTTCAATTACATCACTTGAGTTTCCTATCATTACGAATCACATTGTGCAGATCAAGTTTAGGTCTGTCCAGGGAAACATAGGAGGTTTCTACTTTGTTGAAGAGTGCAGTGGACATGACTCACTTCATTAGTAGACTTTCACAGATATTATCTCCTCTGTACACTTCAACAAGTGTAAATCTCATCTTGAACTCTGAGTAGGCCTCACCTCAAACAAATCTCTGGATAGGAGACATGTTATTGGCATACTGAAGCGACACTTTTCTGAAACAAGAGCAATGCAAAAGATGCACCATGTTTTAAGATAGGCCTCACTTCATCTGCATCAAGATACTGTTAGTTTCAAATGTATATCTTTAGCATTGTGTAGAGGACCTGGAGAAGCAGAAGCTTCTGTCAGTGTCAAAGTTGTTGAAAAACTATTTGTCCTTCAATATTTTCCCTTGTCTTTTGTAATTTTTAAATACATATTTTAATTTTTTTTCAAATGTTGGTTCTCTCTTTCACAGATTGAAAGTATAGAAATAAAATGTGATTAATTTAACGGCAATTACAAGGTAAATAGTTGTACTCTTTTCGTTACATTTCTATCACATTCACCTACTATTAGATCCACTGCTTCACTTCTTTAATCCTCAGTTTCCTGCCTTTGCTACTTTCCTCATTCCTTTCTCTATTACCTATTTACTCAACTCCTTCCACTCTTTTTCTCAGTCCCTCTGTTCTCATAGTTCCTCAGTCTTGTTCACTCACTCCATCTCTATTACTCTTAGTGTCTGTGAATTACTTTCCCAACTTTTTTTTTTTGGGGACCGCTTCCTGGGAAGTTGCCCGGTTCGCAAACCAGCAGCGTTATGGCAGTCCACCATTTTGTGTTTCGTTCGAATCAAGATACAAGATGGAGGGCAAATAATGTTCAGAATAGGTAGAAGGGGGCACGGTAGATGTATCTTGACCCCCTTGGTTTTCTGAGGGTGGCTGAGGAGGACCATAGTTCTTCACTCTTGTTCACTCTCTCTGTTTCTATTAATGTCACTGTTTATGACTGATCAAAAAAATGTTTTTTAAAAAAGAACAGTAACTATAAGGGAAGGAAATAGACAGTTATGTTAAAAGAAAGACAGCTATAGGGAGTAAACTAACGATACTGTTACCTACAATCCACTGCTGTTGATGTTACTGACCATGTCATGAATGATGTAATATGTGAAATCATCAACAGTGGATTGTAGGTAACAGTATCCTTATTTTACTCCCTAGAGCTGTCTTTCTTTTAACATAACTGTGTATTTCCTTCCCTTATAGTTACTGTTCTTTTTTAAAAAATATTTTTTTGGTTAGCTTCCGGTACGCGTACCGGGTAGCGCTCCGGGAGCGAACTAAGAGAAATACAGGTTGGCAGAGTTCCAAATATTCTACCAATTTTTTTATAATGGGGAGTTAGTTCTGAAAAGAACTTTTTTTTTTATGTTTTTGTTGTTTTATATTTTTTTTAGTATTTTTTGAACATTTTTTTACTTTTTTTGTATTTTCTGAACGTTTTTAAAAATTTTTTGGTTTTTTTGGGGGGGGGGGAAACAAAAACGATCCATTATAAAGGGCTCAACAGGAGCAAAAAAAAAAAAAGAATTTATTTTTTGGTGCGTTTTGTGCAAACATTAATATGATTTTGAATTGCTCGCAAAATCAAAGTGATGCTACTTTCTCTGTAGCAGATGAAAGCGCCACATTCCACGCACACTTGTTTTACGTGCCCAAACAACATTTGGATGTTTGCAATCACCTCCCTCGCCTCTGGTCCCGACACCTCTGGAACCACCGATCTTCTTGCCATTTGGAGGGGATGTTGTTGTTGGTCACGTAGCTGGGCAGCACTATAGTTATTTGGGTGCCACCTACTCATATGCCGATGCATAGTATGATTCCCATAACTATATTTTTTATCGGTGCCCCTTGACAATCTGTCACCGCATATGCGGCAAAACACGTAACGAGCATTCACTTTCTTTTGCCCCTCAGGAATTCTGTAGAATTGCCAGATATAATTCTCCTGTCGATTGTACCTCCTGGGCTCCTCTGGCAAAAACTCATGCTCTTCCTCCTCTTCCTCCTCTTCCTGTTCTTCCTCTTCTTGCAGAATTACTTCTGCAGGTGGTCCTCTCTTTCTTGGATTTGGTGGAGGTGGTGGGCTAGCACCAGCTGAAGCTACTAATGAAGCCATCACAAAGTCTCAATAAAGGGTCTTTCTCTCACCAAGATGAAAGTCAGAGTGATGAAAGAAGGAGGGGTTTTCATCATTTGGGAAAAACAAAAGTTCTAAACCAATGAAAAGTGTCCATTTTAGATCACATGACCTTGTATTACATCATTAGGAAACCAAAAGTGAAATGAACCAATGAAAAGTGTTATTATCGAGTCACATGACCTGCTATGTTTACATTACGCGGTCGGCGCCGCGCCGCGGATCGCTTCCGGTTCGCGTACCGCTGCGCTTCCGGGTACGCGAACGTAGCACGTAATATGACGTATTACGCGAGAACGCGAAACGTCATGCTGACGCGAAGCGTCGCGATGTTGTTTTGTAACGCGAGAGGTGCGCTAAAGGAACGTTTACCAGTTCGCGTACCGGGTCGCGCCTCCGGATTGAGCTAACGGGAAGCTAACCGGTACGCGTACTGGGAGCGAAACAAAAAAAAATAAAAAAAAAATTGTATAAAAAACATGTAAAAGATATTTTTCTTTTTAAAGAATAATACATTGTAAAGGTTTTGATATTAGCTATTAAAAAACCAATGAAATTCACTGAAAAAACCATAGGTTATAGACCATATATAGTTAGGAATTAGCATTTACAAAACCTTAAAAATTCACTGAAAAAACCATAGGTTATAGACCATATATAGTTAGGGATTAGCATTTAAAAAACCTTATTTTACTCACACAAAACCATTGAAATTCCATATATAGTTAGTTGTACTAACTATATATCACGCACCCGCAATCCACTGCTGATGATGTCACATATTACATCATTCATGACATGGTCAGTGACATCACTGATGACATCACTGATGACATCTCAAATGACATCACTGATGACATCACTGATGACATCTCAAATGACATTACTGATGACATCACTGATAAAATCATTCATGTGATAATACGATGAACCTCTTCAGACTCTAATATAACCTTAGATACACTCAGTGTAAACACAGACTCACAGATTGTCACTCATCCATGAAGTTACACACACACCTAGACAGTCATGCAAACAATCAATCACACCTCCGTTTCCTTAACTATACAGTTAAACACACCTTACTTATTCAAACATATACTAAAACATATTTACTCACTTATACAATCCTGGATACAAGTTCACAATGATCCATACAGCCACTCACACATTCACTGGCTCTTATGCACAGTTATTTATATATGTCAACTCTCACATGTACTGTATTTTACATATGTACTTAATTTGACATGTAGCACTGAGATATCTATTCACTCACCAATACAGTCATGCACACAGTCAACCGCCCATACAGCTGTTTCCAACATGCACTTTTGAATCCATACATCTATGCACAGAGTCATACACTTCCCAGCCACCCACACACACACTCAGTCTCCCATACAAATGCTTGTGCAACCAATCAATAACCTATATAGTTACTCATATAGCTACTGATCAACACATGCAGCACTTTACAGAACAACAGACATAATGATGCACAAATTAAGACAGTTTAGTCACTAACCCATGCACTCAGTGAGACACATTTAATCACTCACTCATACATTCAGTCATGCACCTACTAAATCCTTCGTCCAGACACTTATACATCGACTCATTCATAAATATGTAAGACATATTTTAACTTTACAGAAAAATACAGTCACTGGATGTTGTCATCAGTGATGTCATCAGTGATGTCATTTGAGATGTCATCAGTGATGTCATCAGTGATGTCACTGACCATGTCATGAATGATGTAATATGTGACATCATCAGCAGTGGATTGCGGGTGCGTGATATATAGTTAGTACAACTAACTATATATGGAATTTCAATGGTTTTGTGTGAGTAAAATAAGGTTTTTTAAATGCTAATCCCTAACTATATATGGTCTATAACCTATGGTTTTTTCAGTGAATATATATATATATATATATATATATATATATTACCTACTGGCGGTCGCCAGTAGGTATATATAGTTAGGATTTTTTCTCTATGGGTTTTTTGAAAATTCTATGTCTAATAACTTTGGCGTTTGTGGACGGAATTGGCTGAAATTTTCAGGAAAATGGCACATTTTGTTTCTGAGCAGCCCTTGAAAATTTGGGGGGGGTTCGTCCAGTGGGGGCAGAGAAAAAAGGGGGGTCCCAAAACGTGTTTTTAACATTGAGTTTTCCATAGGGCGGTTGGCCTCACTTTTAGCCCGAACGGCTGAATGGATTTGCACGAAACTAGGCAAAATTGTAGGGACTGGTAGCCCGATGTGCCTTTTGTAAGTCTCAATATATGTGCTCCAGTGGATTTTGAGAAATTAACGTTTAAAAAAAGATATATATCTGTAACAGCGGACCGGGCAGCGCACTGGTTCGCGGACTTTTCGCGCAACGGAGCTTTGTGAAGCGAAGCTGATTGGTTCTCCGGCGTCTGTCAACATTCCAAACAGTCCGTAGCGGCCGCCATCTTGTCTCTCGGTAGGATCGAGAGACAAGAGGAGGTCAAAACAAAGGGGGAAATAACTATAAGGGGGCATAGTAGATCCTCGCTGACCCCCTAGGTTTGATGTGGAGGTTTTAAAAGGGCCCCGCGGGGCAAAAAAAAATAATAATAATAATAATTGAACGGCTGAATGGATTTGCACGAAACTTGGCAAAATATTAGGGACTGGTAGCCCGATGTGCCTTTGCTAGGTCTCAATATATGTGCTCCAGTGGATTTTGAGAAATTAACGTTCAAAAAAAGATATATATCTGTAACAGCGCTCCGCTTCGCGTAACGGAGGTTTGCGAAGCTGATTGGTCATTCTGTCACTGGGCTATAGTTGGGCTACATCTGGCTGATATTTGGGCTACATTTGTTTTTTTGTGTGTCTGGCGGCCATCTTTGGGCTACATTGGGCTACATTGGGCTTCATTGGGCTACATTCGGCTAATTAGCAAATAGCTCATCGCAAACTAGGAATGGTAAAGAATCGCTATTTATTCCTTAAAGTTCGCTATTTAGGAAATGCAAATAACTTTGATGATACATATGGCGGTTCATCTGTAACAAGATAAGAAGCATAGGGATACATTTATGATGACTGGCGCATCACCAGGGATGTGTTAGTCATTTTGTGCCGCTGTTCCGTCACCTATGGTGTGCTGCATTTACAATGCGGCGCATCATGGGGCAAAAACAGCACAGATGCGTGATGTATCTGTGCCGTAAAGGTGGCGCATTGCTGGAGTTGTATCGCAAGTGTGATGAAGCTCCAGCAAGGGTCGGGGGTGCCCCTGTCGCAGGGTTTCTGTTCTCACACAGAACTGTGGACAGAGGATTGGAACCTCGGCGAATTAGGGTGTCCCAAAACTCACGTTAGTAATCAAAAACTCCTTAGCAAGCTAGGTACAGTGTCACATTGGATATAACAAACTCTCAATGTTTAGACAATCCAGAATATGAACTTATAGTACCTCAGGATACGTGGAACTCATGAACAGTCGGTCGTTATAGATTTCTTAGAAACCAGAACATGGAGTTAAGAAGAACACATGTGTATTTGAAATGTTTATTTACTAATGCCGTCTTCTCAGGCGTAGTATCTTAGATAATACAAGTACACATATTATCAGTAGCAAAATTACCAGCATAGTTACTAGTACATAAAAAGTGAATGGTGATAGTATGTTAACATGCTGTAAATGAATAAGAGTTAGCAACACTTATAAGCAGCGTATATATAGTTAGGATTTTTTCTCTATGGGTTTTTTGAAAATTCTATGTCTAATAACTTTGGCGTTTGTGGACGGAATTGGCTGAAATTTTCAGGAAAATGGCACATTTTGTTTCTGAGCAGCCCTTGAAAATTTGGGGGGGGTTCGTCCAGTGGGGGCCGAGAAAAAAGGGGGGTCCCAAAACGTGTTTTTAACATTGAGTTTTCCATAGGGCGGTTGGCCTCACTTTTAGCCCGAACGGCTGAATGGATTTGCACGAAACTTGGCAAAATTGTAGGGACTGGTAGCCCGATGTGCCTTTTGTAGGTCTCAATATATGTGCTCCAGTGGATTTTGAGAAATTAACGTTTAAAAAAAGATATATATCTGTAACAGCGGACCGGGCAGCGCACTGGTTCGCGGACTTTTCGCGCAACGGAGCTTTGTGAAGCGAAGCTGATTGGTTCTCCGGCATCTGTCAACATTCCAAACAGTCCGTAGCGGCCGCCATCTTGTCTCTCGGTAGGATCGAGAGACAAGAGGAGGTCAAAACAAAGGGGGAAATAACTATAAGGGGGCATAGTAGATCCTCGCTGACCCCCTAGGTTTGATGTGGAGGTTTTAAAAGGGCCCCGCGGGGCAAAAAAAAAAAATAATAATAATAATTGAACGGCTGAATGGATTTGCACGAAACTTGGCAAAATATTAGGGACTGGTAGCCCGATGTGCCTTTGCTAGGTCTCAATATATGTGCTCCAGTGGATTTTGAGAAATTAACGTTCAAAAAAAGATATATATCTGTAACAGCGCTCCGCTTCGCGTAACGGAGGTTTGCGAAGCTGATTGGTCATTCTGTCACTGGGCTATAGTTGGGCTACATCTGGCTGATATTTGGGCTACATTTGTTTTTTTGTGTGTCTGGCGGCCATCTTTGGGCTACATTGGGCTACATTGGGCTTCATTGGGCTACATTCGGCTAATTAGCAAATAGCTCATCGCAAACTAGGAATGGTAAAGAATCGCTATTTATTCCTTAAAGTTCGCTATTTAGGAAATGCAAATAACTTTGATGATACATATGGCGGTTCATCTCTAACAAGATAAGAAGCATAGGGATACATTTATGATGACTGGCGCATCACCAGGGATGTGTTAGTCATTTTGTGCCGCTGTTCCGTCACCTATGGTGTGCTGCATTTACAATGCGGCGCATCATGGGGCAAAAACAGCACAGATGCATGATGTATCTGTGCCGTAAAGGTGGCGCATTGCTGGAGTTGTATCGCAAGTGTGATGAAGCTCCAGCAAGGGTCGGGGGTGCCCCTGTCGCAGGGTTTCTGTTCTCACACAGAACTGTGGACAGAGGATTGGAACCTCGGCGAATTAGGGTGTCCCAAAACTCACGTTAGTAATCAAAAACTCCTTAGCAAGCTAGGTACAGTGTCACATTGGATATAACAAACTCTCAATGTTTAGACAATCCAGAATATGAACTTATAGTACCTCAGGATACGTGGAACTCATGAACAGTCGGTCGTTATAGATTTCTTAGAAACCAGAACATGGAGTTAAGAAGAACACATGTGTATTTGAAATGTTTATTTACTAATGCCGTCTTCTCAGGCGTAGTATCTTAGATAATACAAGTACACATATTATCAGTAGCAAAATTACCAGCATAGTTACTAGTACATAAAAAGTGAATGGTGATAGTATGTTAACATGCTGTAAATGAATAAGAGTTAGCAACACTTATAAGCAGCCGCGGGCCGTGGAGGGAGTTACGGTGAGGCAGGGAGGCGGGGAGGGGGAGAAGCAGGGTGGAGAATACAAGTACACATATTATCAGTAGCAAAATTACCAGCATAGTTACTAGTACATAAAAAGCGAATGGTGACAGTATGTTAACATGCTGTAAATGAATAAGAGTTAGCAACACTTATAAGCAGCCGCGGGCCGTGGAGGGAGTTACGGTGGGGCAGGGAGGCGGGGAGGGGGAGGGGCAAGGTAGAGAGGGCTCCACCCTGCTTCTCCCCCTCCCCGCCTCCCTGCCCCATCGTAACTCCCTCCACGGCCCGCGGCTGCTTATATCTCACCCTCCCTAATACACATATTATATTATTTGCTAAGAAGGTCTCTTTGTGTTGGTTTAGGGCGTGCCCATACTTTAGTGTCTTAGATTTGAAGGAATCACATCAGCATACACCAGCTCTCTCTTCATGTGAACCGCATCAACTGTTGTGTATGTGTGTTCGGCAAAGCAATATAAAACCCGCCTCATGCCCAGAATTGGCAGAAGTTGCACTTATGTTATGAGTATGAAGTCGTGGAGATCAGACCTCATAACAATTCTGTATCGTGTTGTTCTTGAAACTTTAGCACTCGCTGTACAGATATAGTTTAACAAGTAAAGCAGATAGTAGACCAATAACATATTATTCTCATGTAAACCACGATGAACTACTAGGTGGAAAGCTAAAGCAACAACTAAGTGTCGTGTGCAGAAGTTGCAAAAAAGGAAAAATGGCGTTTAAACCGGTAATGAGCCCATGCTAACTTAACACGGTGTAAAGATATCCAGGACCTAGATGACACCTCCTCATGATCCGGAAGCGAACTGAATAAGATAATAGAAGTGCCATCTCATGAGAGCAGATTGCAAGTTTATATGTGGACGGTCCGCAAGGTAAAGCATTAAAAACTAGGAAAATTTAATGCTAAAGAAAAATAAAACAGCCAAGTACTTTATCGAGTCTTAAGCCAATAGGCAAGGTAAATAATAAAAACTTGACAAATAAGTCAATGAATTGTCAATGAAATGCTAGTACTCAGCATATCAAACATGAAAAAGGTCTATGACATAACTGTGTATGCAAAATAAGCTGCAACAGCCTCCAATAGGAAGTCACCGTCTTCATCCGAAAACAGTTCAGCCATCCAATTTAAAAGCGGAAAAGAACATACGTGCTCTCCCAGCACCGGATCCTCTATCACCATCAGAGGACAGCTCGGTGGGTTTTCAAGAAAGCTCTGTTCCAAGAAAGACTGTGCTGCCGCCAGTAAATTCCAGGGACCAAGTAGTCCATGCATCAATGCCACAGCCATAATCCTTTCGCCAGGACAAACCAACTCGTGAGTAATGATAGGAGTCATCAGCTGATTAAAGTCGACGTCAGGAGAAACCGGTCCGCAGAGACACAAATCAATGGCCCAATCGAAATCACAGGTCAGGCAGTGAAATACAGGCTGGACACAGGTGAAGTAGGAGAACCGAAAAGATAATCCATATGCCGTGCTTAATATCGCCAACGGCATTGTGCCATAATATTCTAGCATGCGATTGCGGAACAGTGTCAGCAGCTGCAGGGTCGGAGGTTGCATAGGAGGGACATCCATATTTAAAAATGTAAAAAAGCACAAGAGCGTCCGCTGGTAATGCAAGTAAAAATGCCAATCTACGAACCAGAGTGCAGAAAATACAATGAAAGGAAGCAGGGATGACTCCAAAGATTTTCTCAAATGAAGTCACGAGACCACTGGTAACAACTTTAAAAAAGTGTGCCAGGGACTTTGTGGAGGATGCGTTAAAGATAGTCGGAAACATGTTGCTGAAATTGAAAGGCAAATCTTAATTGAAAAGGGTGTGCACCTCTGTATGGGTGTTCGCTATGTGAAGTACGAAAGTTTCACGGGCCGAACTCAAGGCCACCTCTCTCTGAGACAAAAGAGCTCTTATTCTTGCCATGCCGTTGAAACGTGTCCCAAGGTTGGTATTTGTGGCCAGATTGAAAACTCCCTATGTTCATGTGTGGGAGGAAATAGAACATTTCTGCAGCAAATAACCCGTTCACTTACTGTTACGATAAAAGGAATACTTTTAATTAACTCAGAACAATCTTCATTATTGAGCATCAAATAACTACCATTTTCCAACAACTTGAACGTGGGGATGATAGCAGGAACTGGCGTGCCTTGCAACACGCAAGCCATATTTGGTCGGTGTTTGTTGCATGAACCGTGTAACTGTATGTGCCTACACATTAGTGAATGATCTGGCGTCTCAGTGCATTCCTCTCCATTCAGATAAACTTCTTGATCATCTTTGAAACATCAGTATGTGTATGGAAGCGACCAGACCTCATGAAGAAAAGCACTACCTAAAGGTTCATAACGACCTATTGGTATATATTTCATACAATTTGAAAACTTATATAAAGCAAAAGGCAGCGTTATTAAACCGTGGATAAGGCATGTTGCCAAAAAACCCGCAATCCTCTGCTGATGATGTCACTGAGCATGTCATGAATGATGTAATATGTGACATCATCAGCAGTGGATTACGGGTAATGGTATCTCTAGTTTACTCCCTTATAGCTGTGTTTCTTTTAACATAAGTGTCTGTTTCCTTCCCTTATACTTACTGTTTTTGGTTCGCTTCCGGTTCGCGTACCAGCGAGCGAACTAGGAAGCGAACTAAGAGAAATAGAGGTTGGCACAGTTCCAAATATTGTACCAATTTTTTAATAACGGGGAGGTAGTTCTGAAAAGAACTTTTTTTTTTATTTTTCTGAACATTTTTTTACTGTTTTTGAATTTTTCGGAACAGTTTTATATTTTTTTGGGTTTTTCTTGGAGGGGGCAATGAAAACGATTCATTGTAAAGGGCTCAACAGGAGCAACAAAACAAAAAAAAGAAGTATTTATTATTTTGGGCGTTTCGGACAAACTTGCATATGATAGTCAATAGCTCTGTTGATCAGAGTGATGCTTTTTTCTCCGTAGGAAATGAATCCATCGCAAAATGCGCAGATGTGTTTTACATCACCAAATCTCATTTGTATATTTGGCACCATCTCCCTGCCCTCTGGTCCCGTTACTTCCGGTACAACAGATCTTCTGGCCATAATAGGGAGATTATCTAGGTCGTTCCGAAACTGTGCAGCACTGTAGTTGTTAGGATGCCACCTAGTAAGCATGGGCGGATCTAGCGGATCTCGCGTACGCGAAATTGCGGATTTACGGATTCGCAATCCGCGAAGATCCGCGAACTCTAGCGGATTTGCGGATTTTTCCGTTTTTTGTGTTGGCGCGTGTTCGCGCCGATTTTGGGACAAGTTTGCAATTGCAAACTTACTTTTTGGCTTGCAACGGCCGCGACTATGTTGTTTCTACGTCTGGTTTATCATCACAGGTTCACAGCACCCTCTGTTTCACCACTGCCACCCTCTGGGACACCCATGCCACCCTCTAGTACATCCTCACTGGCACCTATTAGGTTTATTTATCACTGTAGATTATGGTGGTTGAAAAAAGCAAGCACACCTGCCCTTCTTCAACTGCCATCAATTAATTTGTGTTTCATTAATGTGTCAGTAATTTTGAAAGTTCCAGTCTGGCTGGCACCTGCTTCCTTCCTTATCTGTAATTTGCTTTTTGTTGCAGTGAAATTTTTTTTTTACAGGACCTTTATGGTGCTATTCTATGAGCCTGCTGTTTGGGTCATAGCAGGGTCATAGAATTGTTGCAAACTCTGGAGGGGCCCATCAGGAAGCACTACCTTGAATGTTACTAATGTTAAGTTTGAACTTTTGCACCTGCTCATTGCTTTCATTTTAGCTAAAATCGTTTTTTTTGCAATTTCGCGCGTTTTTTGGGGCGCGAATCCGTGCGAGATCGATTTCGGAAGCCGCGAATACGTGCGAATACAAAATTGTTTTTGTTGCGACGTGTATGTTCGCGTGATCTTGCGCGTGTTCGCGAGGCGCTTCTAGCTATTCGTTTGCCAAGTTACCCTATCGGTCGTACACGGGCGCGGCCATCTTGTTGGCGTGACGTAATTCCGTTTCCGCCCGCTATGTGTAATCTCGCAAAGTGTGCTGCTCGCTAGTACAATTTCGCGCGTACTCGCAAGGAAAATCTCGCGCGAACTTACCCACGCGGTCGTGAACGGGCGCGGCCATCTTGTTTCTCATTCATTGCTATGGTTCTGGGCATGCTTTCTGTATCCTCTCTCAATCTCTGCCATCCTTTGCTTGTTTGAAGTTTTTTTGATCTAATTTTACTTATTATCTAACCCTCTATTTTTCTAGCTCTATATTTTTGTGTTTTCTGCAGCTTTTATTTACTTTTAAACTACTTTTTTAAACTCTTTTCTTTTCTTCTTCACTATTCTATTTCTTCTTTATCATTTAAGTTTATTTCTGCCCAGACCATGGTAAAGGGAGCCGGGAAGCACCCTGAGAAGGGGAAGGGTCCCGCACCCCGTGCCCGGCTCCCGTGCGGGCGTTTAAGGGGGGAGCAAGTGGTCCCGAGGGAGATCTTCAGCGCGGAGGAAGTGGCGGCACTGATCTTCCACGTCCAGCGCCACCTCCCCAAGACGATCCTGGGAGGCGGCAAGATCGCGACCGGCTATGGCATCCGGGAGCGCCGCCAGCGGTGGGAGAAGGTGTGCCGGGCCATGTACAAGATCTCTGGGGTCCGGCGCACATATAACCAGGCCACCCACCGCTGGACCGATGTCATGGACCGGGAGCGGGACTTGCTGGACGCGCTCGGCGTAGAGGTCCCCGGGCTTGGTGAGTAGTAGTAGTAGTACATTTACTACTCTGTTTTATCCTGCTCTGTTATTTGCAAATCTTTGTTCTTTACCAAGAGCAATAATGCTGCCGATTACATTGAGGTAAATTATATTTCAAAATCTTCTATGCATTTCATTTTCAGGTGCACTGCTCTCCTTCTCAGTAGCCTTGCTTGCTACTATGCTTCTTTGTTTTGTATGTTGTGTTCAGAAGCATTTCATTGGCCTGAGAAATTATGTATGAGTGTACTGTAAAGAAAAGAACTGCGTAATGCTAGACAGTAAGGGTCATATTTTCAATTACCGGCGCATCCCTGCAAAGTAGCAGGGATGCGGCAGTAATTGTGTGCCATGCCACCACCACCCATTGGCCCAAAACGTCACAGAAGCCTTACGCATCTGTGCCGTAAAGGCAGCGCATTGCTGGAGTTGCGTGCCAACGATGGCGCAGCTCCAGCAATGCTCTGGGGTACCCTATCTCCCCAATGCTGCATCAAGCCGTACGTCGGCTTCAAGCGCGCAGGGTTTGAGTCATGCATCATTGTCCTAAAAATGACTGATTGACATCTTGTAGATTTCCCTCAGCCACTTTTAGGATTCGTTCCTGCGCAGGTACGCCCTCCCTTGCGCCGGAACGCCCCCTGATGGCGCAGGGCTTTACAACGTGATGCATCGCCCATATGCCCATATGTGTTTTTTTTTTTAATATATACGCCGCACCAACACCATGGCGAGTCTTTTGTTCTGCTGCTGCGTCAGAAAAGGCACGCAACAATGGAGGAAAATCAGCCGCAACTTCCGCAAGGGACTTATAAATCAGCCCCAACAGACTGAAGTCCAGTCCTTCCTTTAGACAGTCACATGGCTATCAGAAGAAATAGTGGCGGTGGTGGCGGGTGGATTGATAGTTTGAGTATTCACTGATCTGCAAGCAGGATGGACTTTGTCTGTCACGTGTTGCGCACTGCTGCCTGCAGTGCCAGGCCTAGGCAAACCTCTTTAGTAGTCTGTTTATTGAGTTACATAGGAACTTTCTAAGTCAACGTTCCGCAAATCAGGCAATACGAATAACGTAGTATACCACATGAGATAGATCCCGTGGAATAGTTGTCTATCTATTTGCTATTTTTCCAAAATATGTTGTTATTGTTCTTTTGAAATGTTTGATTTGGTTGAAAAATCTCATCCATGTTTTCTGGTTTTTCTTTCTTTCATGTTGTACATCAGCTCCCCCCAAGGGCAAGAGGACACAGGAGGAGGGTGCTGAGGATGCAGGCCAGGATCGGGCAGGCGAGGGCTCCTTTGCTGGCCCCAGTAAGTTTACATTTTAATAAACAGTACCTATTTTTTCCTAGCGTTCCTCATTCGATTTTTTCTAAATCGTCTTTGATCTTCTTGTAGACTGGATATAAATTCTTATCCTGCCTCGAATATGACTCCCTGTGGTATTACTAGACTATTCTTATTAGTCTGTCTGTGTAGCTAACTAAGATTGGACATTTGGCAATTCCATTGGACTCCCATTATATTCAGCAATACCTCTATGCACTGTCTCCTTACTGACTAGATAGTGTGGCAGAGTCATTCAGCTCCCGAAGTCACCGATTATAGATCCCCAATGATCTCTAGATTATCGTACGCAGGACAAGAGAGTAGTACGGAGTCACAGCACAGTCAAGAAGTGTCAGAGGCACTCATGCTTGCAAAAATTCCAAAACCTTTAGCTCATCCACTCTAGTCTAGAGGAACAAAAACCACAGAGTCTATTTAAGTGTAAAAGCTTTATTAAAAGTAAACACATTTATTAAAATCTACTTTGTCATAAAACTATTTAACTGTAAACGGAAAAGTGGTTAGTGCTGACGATTAATTGGACACATTTCTTGTGGTCGAGCCGAACTCTCACCTAGTTTGAACTTGATCCTGGTCGTGTTCTTAGGACTCAGGAGTCAAGCTTCTGTCTGTTAGGAGAAAAAGTGGTGCGTGTTAAAAATCAAAAGCAAGCATTCATCAGTTGTGCATAAAAGTGCAGCAAGACAACAGCCTTCCCTGGAAAATGGGACATTTTTACTATGGAGTAGACAGTCACAAATTATTACATTGTATTCTGTTTTTTTAACATTTCTCCTAGACCAAATATTATATAGTAGTGAGTGGTGTATTCTAACATTCTTAAATGTACTTTGTAGGTGTAACATCTGGTGACGGGGCCAGCGCGGAGGTGGCTGTGTTGGACTTGGACTCGGAGGCCTCTGGGGAGGAGGCGGCGTTAGAAGAGCTGGTGGCCGTTCCTGTGGGGGATCAAACGGTGGTGGCGGAAACAGGTAAGCTATATATTCCTTACTTATTGAGATTGAAGACTGCATAGTGTGCTTTCTGCACGGGTGTATTACAATTACAAATCAACCAGGTAGTAGCCTCCTCGAAATGTACTTCGACTTAGCTGTGAAGTTTTTGGTGAGAAGAATCCCAATAAGTTCTTAGACGAACGTGATGGATGGGATGAACGAAAAGCGAAAGAAGGGTGTAAGTAAGTGGGACGCGAACTTGTATGATGGCTGGCAAAGAAGAACGATATGTGTTTGCTTGGACCCAGAGGTGGCTGGGAAGGAAAGAATATGGTATGGTGCATGGCTGGGTCAATGATGAAGCAAGGATGGGTGGAAGGACAGCAGCCTGGGTGGGTGAAACAGAAACTGTATGTGTGCGTATACTTTGACTGAATGGATGCCTGGAGCATGGTATTCTCTGACTCTTACATAGCACATGTGTATCTAGAGAGAGTAGATGGTCGCCAGGTGAAGTAAGTGTTACCTTGAAGAGCATGTACCACCGCACCCGCACGTCCGTCCCAGTGCAGGGAAGGCAAGGAAAAGAAATTGTAAATGTGTCCAATACTACCATGAATAGTAGCAGTACTTTGTATTGCGTTTGCATTCACAGCATATATCTGGTTATTACGGTGGACACTCCGTACCTCTCTTAATAACTTTAGTTTACTTGTAGTACGTCATTCATGTGTGGGTGTATCACTGTTCACTCAATATTAAGCAAAGCACCTAAAGTCATCTCATCTGTCATTAAATACGTCCCATGTGAAGTGATAGATAATCAAATTAGTTAGCTTCTTCAGTTTCCTTTTCTAGTACTCATTTGCACTGTAGGGTGAAAGGTAAATTAATTAAGCAGTAGCCCTTGTAACAGAGTATTCTCAGTGCCACCCGTAATAGAAAAGTAATAGCTTCACCACCTGCATGTACTGGACCGGTACAGTAACGCAAGTCTGTCTCCATCATCATGGTGTGCAACTTTTTTTCTCGGGTGCAACTTCACTGTGCTGTGTCCATGTCATTCTGCCGGCTTGCATAAGATAACGTACCCATTTCCCTAAACAAGAGAGAAGAAGAAGAATAAGACTGGTGTACTGTCATAGTCGACTGTAATGGAAGTCCATAGTGGTCGTAGAATTAGTTCATTAAACTACCACTACTGTTAGAGCAAGGATGCAGAAGTGGGAGGTTACATAGATACTGTCCTCAATAGTTATGTACTGTGCTTTCAATTTGCTACTTGTACTCTGTGACCCAACTTTCGGCTCAATCACTTTGTGTTATTAATAAGGAGCATTGGTTACAGACTATGTCTTTCTTTCTTCATATAGTTGCTCCTTCCAAATCAACAACAAGGAGGGAGCAGGCTAGATTGGCCCGGCAACGGAGGCTGGAGGCCACAGTCGCCGAGTATCGGCGGCTGGTGGCCCTGGAGGAGGAGGAGGACACGCAGTCGAGCGGGGCAACATCTTCGACTGTGACCACTGCATCCTCCTCCGTGACTAAGCCAGCGGGACCGAGCCGGGCTAAGAAAGCCGACCGCCACCGCCAAGCAACCGAAATACCAGCTGCCCCCCACAGGAGCTGCAAGGAACGCCAACGCCGCCTACGAGTCCGCATGTCCAACCTGGAGCAGGAGGTCCTGAGGTATAAGACCTTGGTTAAGGGCCTCCGCTCCGAGCTTGCCACCCTCCGCAAGGAGTATGATGCCCATGCCGCATCATGCACCAGCACCAGCACCCTCCAGTAGTGGAGTGTCCCTTGCCCTTTTTTTATAGACTTTTGGGGGGTGGGATTTGGGAGTTGGGATCGTTTTGGGACGTTTCAGAGACAATCGTTGGGGTTAGGGTGGGTGAGGGAGATTATTTTGTTAGGGATAAATAAATATATTTTTCAACTTTATCTGACCATACCTGTTTTTTACTGCTTTTCAGTCTGGTGGGTGGGGGGCGGGGGTGTAACAGTAACTTTGTTTTCCTGAACAGTCGTAGGACTTTAGTAGTACAACCGTCAATCTCTTGTCTACTCCGAAATAATACTCCATTATACTACCTCCCACCAAACGCTTATCTTACCTGTAATTTGTGTTAGAAATTAGGGCTAGGCCCAGGGCTGGCTCCAGGTGAAATGGGGATTAACGTTGTCATTCCTGGCCGGGTGACATTTCCTCATTGCGGTGGTACTAGTGGTGTGACACAGTGGCAGTTGCATGCCTATGGAAAAAAAGAAAACGAAACCTTGTTTGTACTCCTTACTGTAGCATTACAACGGTTACGGTACGATCGAGAAAATAGCAGGTGACAGTACACTAGAACAGTGCCATAATGTAGCCTAACAAATGGTAAAGTATTGCAAGTATAACTAGTACTTGCGTTGAATTTATTTGACATTGGCTACTACTACTAGAAGATATAGTACTGAAGCTGAGTAAGTCTAGAAGATATCCTCGTATTCCTTCACCAGCCTGTTGCTGCTATCACCTTATCCTCCCCAGCAAGTGTGTGGAATTATTGATGTCATTTTAGTCAGACATCAAGCAAAACAACACAGCCCGGGGGAAGAGGGTTAGGGTTTGTAAAATGGATGGGAATGGGGGTTTCTTTTTGGGTAGGTTTTGTTGAGAGAAGAAAAAAAAGCAGAGCATGGACAAACAATAATTGAAGATACAGAGTTTACAGACAATCTTTGGTTACAAACTAAAGGTAAGCACATGCAGTCACACTCATAGAATAAAAGACAACAATGGATACTGTATCTGTATTGCGTATGTTGTTGGAGTTGTCCTGTTGAAATTGGTAAGTAAGTTGCATGCAGCAAACAATTCCTCTTATTGGCGGCACTCCTCCATTCCAGCTGACGCTTCGTCCATCAATGTGGTGGTGACCACTGACAGAAGAGACACCCTGTCCACTGCCTGCCTGGCGGATGTTGACTGAAACCCGGCCTGTAATTATTGAACGGAAAACAGGAAGTGCTATTACAATACCACTGATAAATAAATAAAAGGTATGTACGCTGTGTGGTTCAAAAAGTGACACTTTGATTTCCCTAATAGACAGTACAATATTTTTGAAATTGCGTGCTCTGTCTGAGTCACCTTTTTAAGGATCAATAAGTATGGCCAAAATATTATAGCGGATCTTTCCCCTCAAGGTGGGTGTACTACTGTGTTTTAGAACAAAATTTGACCTTCCCAGCAATGCTCCCACCAAGACCCTTACTAAAGCCAGTCGCAAAAATGTAGAAGAACCCAATCATATCTCCAAAAACAATGCCTAGCAGAAAAATGGTTACAAAACGTACTTTGAAAGTAACAGTAGACCCAAATACAGACCGTGGATTGTATTCAAACCACTTGCCTGCAAGCAAAAGTATCCATAGCCAGCATCGCTCCAACAGTGCTCTACAACAACAGAACCGCGTTGCAATAGAACCCCCCTAAACACATGCAATCCTGCTGCTAGGGCTAACCCTAACGAACCCTAACTTACAAAAAGTGCCAAAACTGGTGTTTCCTTATGGATTTTGTCCAACAAACTTCTAGCCGGTATTAGACCTTCCCAGGAATGCCCCAGGCAAGACCCGCCAACCCACCCACAAAAAAACACCCGACACAACACCACCAAACAGCGAAAAAGCTAAATCTCATACTTACAATGTCTCTCGGCCTTCGGTCCAAACGCGGCGCTGTGCAGCTAGGTCGTCATCATCATCAATCATCATAACTCCTGTTTTCCACCACGGATTTCCTGAAAAGCAAATGCAATCAAGATTAGACTGTCGCAGCAGTGCTTCGACAGAGACCCCGGCCGCAACCCACCCACGAACAGCAGGAAGCCCCCCAAAACGCTACATTGAGCAAGATGTCTGAAGAAATGGCAAAAAAAATGCTTTTCCATAAGGATTTTGTCCAAAACACTTCTATCCGGCATTAGACCTTCCCAGGAATGCCCCAGCCAAGACCCGCCAACCCACCCGCAAAAAAACACGCGACAACACCCCCAAACAGCGAAAAAGCTAAATCTCATACTTACAATATCTCTCGGCCTTCGGTCCAAAGTAACGCGCTGTGCAGCTAGGTCATCATCAATCATCATAACTCCTGTTTTCCACCACGGATTTCCTGAAAAGCAAATGCAATCAAGATTAGACTGTCGCAGCAGTGCTTCGACAGAGACCCCGGCCGCAACCCACCCACGAACAGCAGGAAGCCCCCCAAAACGCTACATTGAGCAAGATGTCTGAAGAAATGGCAAAAAAAAAGGCTTTTCCTTAAGGATTTTGTCCAAAACACTTCTATCCGGCATTAGACCTTCCCAGGAATGCCCCAGCCAAGACCCGCCAACCCACCCGCAAAAAAACACGCGACAACACCCCCAAACAGCGAAAAAGCTAAATCTCATACTTACAATATCTCTCGGCCTTCGGTCCAAAGTAACGTGCTGTGCAGCTAGGTCATCATCAATCATCATAACTCTTGTTTTCCACCACGGATTTCCTGAAAAGCAAATGCAATCAAGATTAGACTGTCGCAGCAGTGCTTCGACAGAGACCCCGGCCGCAACCCACCCACGAACAGCAGGAAGCCCCCCAAAACGCTACATTGAGCAAGATGTCTGAAGAAATGGCAAAAAAAAGGCTGTTCCTTATGGCTTTTGTCCAAAACACTTGTATCCGGTATTAGACCTTCCCAGGAATGCCCCAGGCAAGACCCGCCAACCCACCCGCAAAAAAACACCCGACACAACACCCCCAAACAGCGGAAAAGCTAAATCTCATACTTACAATGTCTCTCGGCCTTCGGTCCAAACGCGGCGCTGTGCAGCTAGGTCGTCATCATCATCAATCATCATAACTCCTGTTTTCCACCACGGATTTCCTGAAAAGCAAATGCAATCAAGATTAGACTGTCGCAGCAGTGCTTCGACAGACACCAAAAATTACACACAAACCCCCGGAACCCCGCCAAAGAGCACCTCAAAGGCAAGCAAGTCAGCAAAAACGGCAAGAAATTTCCACCTCATATTTGGTCCAAAACACTTTTGTCCATTATTAGAGCTTCACAGCAATGGGCCCAAAACCGTCAACTCACCCGCAAAGAAGTACAACACCCCCACAAGTGCTGAGTCTTTCTTCATTGTGCGTAATCCAGCACTCTGCTTGGAGGGAAATCGCAGTCTGGAGGAGGAGGATAGAGGAGCATGTTCTTCAGAACTTGTGAACCTGAGGAATGTAGACTGCGGCACCTTCAAATCAATAAGCAAACAAGTGAAGACAGTTCTGATGATGGTCTTGTTTTTGGGATTAGGTGATTAAAGTTTGAATTAAATTAACTGTGCAAAACAAAGAAAGAGAGACACAAAGCACACAGGAATAAAAGTGAATAAGGACGAAAAAGAAAGTTCTTGATTGATTGTCTCATTTTCAGGGCTCGGTGTCAGGGAATAAGAACAAGATTTCGTCATCATACTCTGCGAATTCAGGCTGGATGAGGTCAGTGGCACCGAACAGAGAAAAAATCCCCTCATCTACGTTGCTGTCCTCCTCGTCTTCATGCGGCGTGCTTTCTCGTACTTTGTAATCTGGTGGTATGAGGTGCTGATTCATCTTGATCATTGTCAGCCGCTCCACATTTTTGGGCGAGAGGCGGCTCCGTTTGGGAGTTACAATGCCACCAGCAGCACTGAAAACACGTTCAGAAGACACACTTGCGAGTGGGCAAGACAAATAGTTTATAGCCAGGTTGTAGAGCTGTGGCCACAATTGTTTTTTGCCATGCCAATACTGCAATGGCTCCTCATTAAGAAAGACCACTGTTGAGTCATTCAGATAGTCCTGCACCATCGACTCAAGGTCATCAACTGTTCCTCCACTTTGCTTACTTTTTGCTGTGCTGGCTGTGACATTTTTTCGAGAACCATACCCCATCAAACTTAGCCAATCCTCCTCCCCAGCCACTGTTAGTGTTGTCATTGTGTGTGGTGCAGATGATCCAGTTGCCGGTGTCTTTAACGGCTGAGAGGTCACTTGTGCCCCAGCCACAGGTGCAGAAGTGGATTCTTGTGACTGCGGATGGCCTGCTGATGCTGATGCTGATGTACTGGCTTCTCCTTCAATAACCTGCCGTTCTTTTTCAAACCTCTTGGCTGACCAGGCTAACCAATGTTTGTACTTTTGAACATCTGCATCAGCGAAAGGAAAGAATGCGTTGTCTGCCAGCGCCTTTTTGTAGCGTGGATCCAGAATAGTAGCACAAATGTAATGCTGATCTGAGTTGATGTTTTTAAGACGTTCATCACCACGTAGGCGATGTAATAATTTCTCAGACAAAATGAAATGTTTTTTTTTTTTTCATCTTTTTGAAACTCAGAAGAAACCGCCATCAGTTGGTGCTCCAGTATGCACAACAATGGGATAGCTTTTCCCAAATTACAGTCCTCCTGGCTGACTGCACGCGTGAAGAACTCAAAAGGACGAAGCATGTCTGTCAGGCTTTTAACTATGGCCCATTGCGCCTTACTCATCCGCAGGTCCTCCTTCTGAGATGTAGCCTCTGTCAAGAAATAGTGATCGAGTACCGTATACTGCTCATACAGACGCTCAAGCATGTAGAAGGTTGAGTTCCAACGTGTTGCCACCTCCTGGATGAGTGCTTTCACTGGCATTCCACGTTCAAGTAGCAGTCTCCGCAGATGCTTCCGGGCCTTAAAAGAATGGCTGAAATGGTTGCACATTTTGCGGCAGGTGGCCATTACCTCGAACGCTGGACTCTCTTTATCACTCAAGAATTTTTGAACTACCAGGTTGATACAGTGCGCCAAACACGGCACTCTAACATGGTCACCCTTCAACATGGCCTTAACTACATTGGCGCCATTATCCGTGGAAACATAACCAATCTTGCGTTTTAGGGGGGATAGCATTGTCAAGACCTTTTTGTCAAACTCTTCCAAAAGGTTTTCTGCTGTGTGACTTTTCTCCAAGCCAAACATGGCTAGTGTTGCATGTTTCCGAGCAGCTTTGAAAACTTGGTCCGGGTCAACACCTGCGTTTAGCTTTGCTATAACACCTGAAAAAGAGACCCAGTGTGCAGTGATGCACATGTAATCATCGCCTGGGCCACTGGTCCACATGTCTGTTGTCAGATGTATTGTGTGAACAGCACTCTTCTGCAAAGCTGCCCCAATCGCCTGCAGCACATCTTCATGTAGTGCTGGAACCGCAACTCTGGCAAAATAGAACCGGCTCTGAACCTTCCATTTAGGGCAGAGCGTTGCCACTAATTCAAGAAAACCTACCGCTTCTACAAAAGAAAAAGGTAGAAGGTCCACAGCTAGCATTTTAGCCAGCTTAGTGTTATACAGACGCGTCAGTGGGTGGTTGCGTTCATATGGCACGTCTGAAGTAAGCATTGTTCTAATGTTGCCCTGGACCAAGCATTTACGGGCTGATAATGACTTCGTTGACCCAATTTTGCTCGCTGGTGAACTTTTGTGCGTTGGTGTCTCACTCGCTCCAACACTCTTAGTGTGCCTCACATTGGGTGTGCTGCTGACAGGGGTACTGGGTGTAAGGGAAGTGTTTGACACGTCTTCTTCCTGCTCGTCATCATCAGATGAAACATCAACGTTTCCTTGAATTTGGCCTTTCTTGATCGCATCTAGGTGCGCAAACCATTTGACAGTGTGCTGTCTCCTAAGATGACCTCTCTGGCCTCCGGTACCATAGTTGGTACCTGGCTTACCACGACTAACTGCTTGCTTACAAATGGTACAAATGGCAAACTTTGGATTTTTTGGACAAACAGTAAAGAAGTCCCAAACTGGGGACTTGAAGTGTCTGTGGGACATGGAGGAGGCGGCGATACTGGTGGTGGTGGTCATGAAGCTAATGCCAGATGAAGTGGAGGATGTGGATTGCCCAACTTTTGTACGTTTTGCACTTTCACCGCCACTAATTAAGGTCGAGATTGACGGAGGTCTCTTCTTGCCAGAAAGAAATATGGAAGCGGGACGAGTTGGTGTACTACTTAACTCCAATGATTGTGGTGTTTCCACTGCCTCCTCATCGACAACATCATCATCATGCTCAGCAGCTCTTCGGGCTAGGGTCAAAATGTCTGTTTGCTGCATGCCCGCTGGGGCTGCAGTGACCTTTATGATGACTGGGTCGTCGTTGGCAGAGTCTTCATCAGCAGCAGTATCCGCCACTTCTTGTTGAGACTCATCACACTCCATAACTCTGAGACTTTGGACGAGCTTCCTTTTACGCTTAACTACCTTTGTTTGTTCCCAAGTTTGATCCGTATCATCAGAAGGAGGTGTGCTTGAAGAGGATGTAGACACCACCCTTGATCTCTTCCTTGCTAGGGGTGTGGAAGACAATGAAGGATCATCAGGAGGAGTGGCTTCCTCAAATGATACCTCGCCTTGATTGTCGATTTCCTGATGTGCCCCTACTTCGGGAGGAACAACTATTGTGGGCACTTGTTGTGACCCTCCATGCACCTCTGCTTGCGCATCTCCTTGCGCTGCCTCTCCTTCCACATGTACTTGGGCTTGTACTTGCACATGTGATTGTTGTTGCCGCTGTGGTTGTTCAACACTCGTCAGATGAGCTACAACAACCTGTGTTGATTGAGGGACATTGCTGCTGCTTTCTTGCGATGAGCCAACATCACTGGTCGATGGTGATTGAAGAAGTATACTGGCTGCCTCTGCAGCACTCAAGGACTTGGACTTAAGTTGGCGTGGTGGTGGTGGTGGCACTGAGCCCAATGGAGCGGGGGTGCTGCTGCCAGCTTGGTCCCCAGCAGATCCCGCTGCAGCTGCTGCAGGCATACTTTTTTTTTTACTCCCAAAAAAAGGGGCGGGCGGCACACCAGTGTCCTTGGTAACTTGCTTCTTCTGCTCCTTACTGGCACCTTTCTTGCTAGAGGAGCTACGGGTTACTTTTTTTGGGGCCATCTTCTTCAGAGCAGGTCAGCAGGCAGCAGTTGCACGAGTTGCAGAGGGTTCTGTGTCCAGACGTGACGTCGCGTGACGTTATGCTGCACACACCGCTGCAGGACTTCTTCCTGGCACTGGTGGTTCTATTGAGTCTTCTTGTGCACCTAAAAGCAATGGAAGACAGAGGAACATCAGTTCAGTTATACACCCCAAAAAATCGACAAAACACAGAAAAATGAGCACAATCCCATGCCATCCATGATGTTTACATTGAAGACACCCCACAGAAAGACTAGGGACATGCAAGTATGCAACACTCACTACCCCTGGGTATAAGGGATGAAAAGTAGGCAAAATAAGTGCAGGCCTCAGACACTGCCTCTCCTCAAAATGGCCCCCTTACACCCCAAGCACATGTTGCCTGTACCAGCCAGCACTCAAGATGGCCACCACCACCACCCACATGGCCAGTCCACATCAACAGTACACCCCCAAAAAACTGAAAAACAGCCAGAAATCACCACAATCCAATGCCATCCATGATGTTTACATCAAAGAGAGTGAGACAACACCACAGGCACACTCAGTCCATGCACCACCACCACCCCTGGGCAAGCAAAAGGCCACACCAGCAGCCCCCCAAAAACGACAAAAAACAATAAAATAAGCACAATCCCAGCCCATCCATGGCCTCAATTATGTTTAAATTCAAGAAGACACCCCACAGAAAGACTAGGCCCATGCAACACTCACCACCCCTGGGCAAAGGGCCACACCAGCAGGCCCAAAAAAACGACAAAAACCAATAAAATCTGCACAATCCCAGCCCATCCATGGCCTCAATGGTGTTTAAATTCAAGAAGACACCCCACAGAAAGACTAGGCCCATGCAACACTCACCACCCCTGGGCAAAGGGCCACACCAGCAGGCCCAAAAAAACGACAAAAAACAATAAAATCTGCACAATCCCAGCCCATCCATGGCCTCAATGGTGTTTAAATTCAAGAAGACACCCCTCAGAAACACTAGGCCCATGCAACACTCACTACCCCTGGGCATAAGGGATGAAAAGTAGGCAAAATAAGTGCAGGCCTCAGACACTGCCTCTCCTCAAAATGGCCCCCTTACACCCCAAGCACATGTTGCCTGTACCAGCCAGCACTCAAGATGGCCACCACCACCACCCACATGGCCAGTCCACATCAACAGTACACCCCCAAAAAACAGAAAAACAGCCAGAAATCACCACAATCCAATGCCATCCATGATGTTTACATCAAAGAGAGTGAGACCACACCACAGGCACACTCAGTCCATGCACCCCACCCCTGGGCAAGCAAAAGGCCACACCAGCAGCCCCCCAAAAACGACAAAAAACAATAAAATAAGCACAAACCCAACCCATCCATGGCCTCAATTATGTTTAAATTCAAGAAGACACCCCACAGAAAGACTAGGCCCATGCAACACTCACCACCCCTGGGCAAAGGGCCACACCAGCAGGCCCAGAAAAACGACTAAAAACAATAAAATCTGCACAATCCCAGCCCATCCATGGCCTCAATGGTGTTTAAATTCAAGAAGACACCCCTCAGAAACACTAGGCCCATGCAACACTCACTACCCCTGGGCATAAGGGATGAAAAGTAGGCAAAATAAGTGCAGGCCTCAGACACTGCCTCTCCTCAAAATGGCCCCCTTACACCCCAAGCACATGTTGCCTGTACCAGCCAGCACTCAAGATGGCCACCACCACCACCCACATGGCCAGTCCACATCAACAGTACACCCCCAAAAAACAGAAAAACAGCCAGAAATCACCACAATCCAATGCCATCCATGATGTTTACATCAAAGAGAGTGAGACCACACCACAGGCACACTCAGTCCATGCACCACCACCACCCCTGGGCAAGCAAAAGGCCACACCAGCAGCCCCCCAAAAACGACAAAAAACAATAAAATAAGCACAATCCCAGCCCATCCATGGCCTCAATTATGTTTAAATTCAAGAAGACACCCCACAGAAAGACTAGGCCCATGCAACACTCACCACCCCTGGGCAAAGGGCCACACCAGCAGGCCCAAAAAAACGACAAAAACCAATAAAATCTGCACAATCCCAGCCCATCCATGGCCTCAATGGTGTTTAAATTCAAGAAGACACCCCACAGAAAGACTAGGCCCATGCAACACTCACCACCCCTGGGCAAAGGGCCACACCAGCAGGCCCAAAAAAACGACAAAAAACAATAAAATCTGCACAATCCCAGCCCATCCATGGCCTCAATGGTGTTTAAATTCAAGAAGACACCCCTCAGAAACACTAGGCCCATGCAACACTCACTACCCCTGGGCATAAGGGATGAAAAGTAGGCAAAATAAGTGCAGGCCTCAGACACTGCCTCTCCTCAAAATGGCCCCCTTACACCCCAAGCACATGTTGCCTGTACCAGCCAGCACTCAAGATGGCCACCACCACCACCCACATGGCCAGACCACATCAACAGTACACCCCCAAAAAACAGAAAAACAGCCAGAAATCACCACAATCCAATGCCATCCATGATGTTTACATCAAAGAGAGTGAGACCACACCACAGGCACACTCAGTCCATGCACCACCACCACCCCTGGGCAAGCAAAAGGCCACACCAGCAGCCCCCCAAAAACGACAAAAAACAATAAAATAAGCACAATCCCAGCCCATCCATGGCCTCAATTATGTTTAAATTCAAGAAGACACCCCACAGAAAGACTAGGCCCATGCAACACTCACCACCCCTGGGCAAAGGGCCACACCAGCAGGCCCCAAAAAACGACAAAAAACAATAAAATCTGCACAATCCCAGCCCATCCATGGCCTCAATGGTGTTTAAATTCAACAAAACAGTTGTATCATGCACCCATAACCAACCCTGGTCCTACTGGATACTGTGGCTACCCACAATATAATTTATTTAATTTTCTGAAAAAGTTCCAAAATTGTACTTGCAGCAACTGTAATGCCCCAAACAAACTTACTTGTGAAAGTTGATTTCTAATCCAAAAGTGATCCAAAGACAGTCAAAAAGGCCTCAAATCCAAATATCCAGCAGCACCCACAAAAAGTAATCCTTCCAGGTCAAGGTCCAAATGAAAGTGACCAGCACATGAAGGAAGCACTGGGAGGAGCCTGCTGGACAGGAACAGGAAGTTGGAGACTGTGGGGCACTTCCTTCCTCCCCCCCCCCAAAATGGACTCCTTGCAAAAAAAAAGGCCATGCAAATGTCAACCTGAGGAGTGATTCTGATAAAAATCATAATTTTCTGAAGGTTTATCCTGTTTGCTGGTGATTTTCTTGTGCGAAATTGCAAAATCTCTATTTCGCAAGTGCGAGATTGTTCCTTTCCGCCGCAACTACGTGTTCGCAATTGCGAACTCTCGCGAGGTGTGCTGTGCAAGGTGGCAAGCCGCGAGTACGTATTCGCGGGCGACAAACTCCCGCGGGAACACGCAGCAAGATCTAAAATGGCGCGTCACTCGCAAAGAAAAACAACTCGGCAAACGCTAAAATGACGGAAAGTGAACGCCGTGCACCACGCCGCGCGCCGCAACCAAGCAAAAAATCCGCCGCGAGCGGATTCACGGATTTTCGACAAATTCGCGAGAGTTCGCGGATTGCGAATTTGCCGAAAATCCGAAAAATCCGCGATCGGAGCGGATTTTACGCCCATGCTTACCACCTAGTCATATGGCGATGCATTGTGTAGTTTCCGAAACTGTATTTTTTGTCGGTCCCTCTGGACAGTCTATCTTGACATATAAGGCAAGTTACGTATCTTGCATTTACTTTTTTCTGACCTTTGGGAATTTTAAAAAATTGCCAAATGAAGTTTTCTTTCCGGTGAGACGTCCTGGGCTGCTCAGGCAAAAACTGCCTCTCTTCGTGCTCGTCCTCCTGTTCCTCTTCTTCTTCTTCTTGTTGAATTACAACTTGAGCAGGTGGTCCACTCTTCCTTGGATGTGGTGGAGGTGGTGGGGAAGCACCAGCTGAAGCTACTAAAGAAGCCATTGCTCAGTGATCACAAAGGGTCTTTCTCTCACAATGATGAAAGTCAGAGTGAGGAAAGAAGGAGGGATTTTCATCATTTGGGAAAAACAAGAGTTCTCAACCAATCAAAAGTGTTCATTTTAGAATATATGACCTAGTCTTACATCATTAGGAAACCAAAAGTGAAATGAACCAATGAAAAGTGTTATTACCAAGTCACATGACTTGCTGTGTTTACGTTAAGCGCTTTGCAGGGCCTCCCGGTTTGCTTCCAGAAACCTGCGCTTTGCGACTCGCTTCGCGTACCAGTTCGCTAACGTAGCACGTCATATGACGTATCACGCGACAACGTGAAACGTCATGCGGACGGGAGGCGTCACGATGTTGTTTTCTAACGCGGCACTTGCGGTAAAGAAACGTTTACCGGCTCGCGGTCTATTTCGCGGCATCAAGGTCAGCTAACGGGAAGCTTCCCGATTCGCGAAGCGGGAACGAAGAAAAAAAAATATTTAAAAAAAAAATTATTCATAAACATATAAAATATATTTTTGGATTTAAAGAAGAATACATTTTACAGCTACAGATATTAGCTGTTAAAAAACCAATGAAATTCACAGAAAAAACCATAGGTTATAGACCATATATAGTTAGGAATTAGCATTTACAAAACCTTGAAAATTCACTGAAAAAACCATAGGTTATAGACCATATATAGTTAGGAATTAGCATTTAGAAAACCTTATTTTACTCACACAAAACCATTGAAATTCCATATATAGTTAGTTGCACTAACTATATATCGCGCACCCGCAATCCACTGCTGATGATGTCACATATTACATCATTCATGACATGGTCAGTGACATCACTGATGACATCACTGATGACATCTCAAATGACATCACTGATGACATCACTGATGACGTCTCATTTGGCATCATTCTTGTGCTAATACGATAAACCTCTTCAGACTCTAATATAACCTTAGATACACTCAGTGTATACAGACACTCACACACTGCCACTCATCCATGGAGTTACTCACACACCCAGTCAGTCATGCAAAGAAACAATCTCACCTCCATTTCTTCAACTATACAGTTATACACACCTTACTTATTGAAACATATACTAACACATATTTACTCTCTTATACAATCCCTGATACAAGTTCACAATGATCGATACAACCACTCACTCAGTGGCTCTCATGCACAGTTATTTATATATGCCAACTCTCACATGTACTGTGTTTTACATATGTACTTACTATGACATGTAGCATTGAGATATCCATTCACTCATCAATACACTCATGCACACAGTCAACTGCCCATGTAGCTGTTTCCACATGCACTCTTGAACTCATACACCTAGTGAATAAACTGCTCACACATCTATGCACAGAGTCACACACCTTCCAGCCACCCCCACACAAACTCAATCTCCCATAGAAATACTTGGGCAACCAATTAATAACACATATAGCCTCTCGTATAGCTAATGATCAACACATGCAGCAGTTTACATCACAACAGACATAATGATGCACAAATTAAGACAGTTTAGTCACTAACCCATGCATTCAGTGAGACACATTTAATCACTCACTCATACAGTCAGTCACGCACCTACTAAATCCTTCATCCAGACACTTATACATCCACTCATTCTTCAATATCTAAGACATATTTTAACTTTACAGAAACATACAGTCACTGGATGTTGTCATCAGTGATGTCATTTGAGATGTCATCAGTGATGTCATCAGTAATGTCACTGACCATGTCATGAATGATGTAATATGTGACATCATCAGCAGTGGATTGCGGGTGCGCGATATATAGGTAGTGCAACTAACTATATATGGAATTTCAATGGTTTTGTGTGAGTAAAATAAGGTTTTCTAAATGCTAATTCCTAACTATATATGGTCTATAACCTATGGTTTTTTCAGTGAATTTTCAAGGTTTTGTAAATGCTAATTCCTAACTATATATGGTCTATAACCTATGGTTTTTTCTGTGAATATATATATATATATATATATATATATATATATATATATACATATATATACATATATATATATATATATATATATGTATATATATATATATTACCTACTGGCGGTCACCAGTAGGTAGTTATAGTTAGGACCTAGTTTCCATCGGAAATCCTCAACATTCTATTTGGATTAACTTTGGCCCTGGTGGATGAATCTTTGCGAATTTCTCAAAGAAGATGGCTCGGTCCGCTGCGCTCCTTCCCTGAAAGTTTGGGGGGGATTGGTGAAGTGGGGGCTGAGATAAAAGGGGGGTCCCAAAACGTGTTTTCTCCATGTTATTTTCCATAGGACGTTTAGACGCGGCTACAGGTCGAACGGCTGAATGGATTTATAAGAAATTTGGCAAAACTGTAGTGTCCGGCTCGCAGATGACGCTTTTTTTGGAATGGTGTAAATCCGTTCAGTAGTTGCTGAGAAAATTAAAGTTAAAGTCAATTATATATCTATAAGCGCGCACGGGTGCGCGCACTCAAGCGGCTGCGCGCGAGCGGAATTTTTTTGTTGCTGCGTGACGTCTGTTAACGTTCGATTCGAAGGAAATCAGGAAGTGTTGACCGCCATTTTGTCACTGCGAGTAAATATATTGTTCATTTCAAAGCGTTGGAACATGGAAAGGGGAGAAGGTAGAGATTGTTTTGCTGCGTAGGTTTTCTCAGGGTGTGCAGTAAGGCCCTTAAAGGCGAAAATATATATATATTTTTTTAAAAACAAAGTTGCGGGGTGCGCGCACTCGGGTGCGCACACCTATTAACAAGAGTGTGAAAATGGAGATAAATCAGAAGTTTGAGTGCTTTGATATAAGGTGGCTCTGAAAAGAGCCCTTGTGTTAATTGAGTTTTTTCTGCATTTATAAGTAAGTAGCGATGCAGAGCCTGATGTTGCAGAGGAAGATTCTGTTTCTGCCTTCCTTCTTACCTAGTTATGGTTTTTTCACTCCCACTCCAGGCTTTTAGTCTGTGGATGGAAAACCATGAACCTAGACTCACCTATGAAAATCTTACTATTGATGCTTGACTGAGGCCAAGGAGATCAGAGTGCATGTCTGTGTAAGGTGATGTACCTCTGGGGAGATGATGTTACGTTTAAACGTAGCCCCTGAGTGCTTAGTTCGGTTCTGTTCTCTGTCACTGTTGTTGATTTAGAGCCCCAAATACAAAGGCTTGTTGTTGCTTGTGAATCCCCAAGTGTATATTTGCCCATACTGATCCATAACGCCCCGGCCTATCCATGTCGTAGGCCGTAAGAGTGGGCGAAACTCAGCTGGCCAAGCGAGACTTGGGGAGGGGGCAGGAGCCAAGAGGAAACAAGGAGGGGTTTTCATCATTTAGGACAAAAAATAGTTCTAAACCAATGAAAAGTTTTATTAACAAGTCACATGACCTGTTATGCTTACGTTACACGCTCTGCGCCGGGCCCCGGATTGCTTCCGGGAAGCTGTGCTTCGCGCCTCACGCACCGGAGCACTTCCGGGTGCGCTAACGCGGTGTGTCATATGACGCATTATGCAACAACGCGATACGTCGTTGGGGCTCCACCGGAACTGATCGAATTGGTAGTCTACAGTGATTCTGGATGTTTCAGACTGAAGCTGGCGTCAGCATGAGAGCACCCCGTGGCTACGTCGTGGCCATTCCGCGAGCAATCATGGCAGTCGCTCTCCACCGGAACTCTGCGGGAGTCGGGGGCCCCGGTGACTCTTGTAGAATCTTCAAGGCTGATGGGACGCTTTCGGGAATGGGGCCCATGCCCCAGCAGTCAAGCGTCCGAGTTCCAGGGTTGCCGAGAGCCATCCTTGCAGGCCAGGCCCAAGTCTGTGGAGCCGACCGCCATTTCCTGAGCTCCGTGGCAGCCGCCTGTCGCTGTATCGCAAGAGTGGGTGCAATTCAGCCGGATGGCGGGTGAGACGCTGTAATAGCAAGAGCAGGCGTAATTCAGCTGGCCGAGCGAGGCAATGTGCCGCAGGAGCGGGCGCAACTCAGCTTGTCGAGTGAAGCGCTGGGGTGTAGCTGAGAAACCTCCACCTGGGGAGGTGGGGGAGGCTCGTTCGCGCTGCCTCTCCCTTCCAGTGCACCCCACGCCGTCTCCTGGTGCAGGTATATGTGATGGTTGGACCAGGGCTCCGCAGGACGTGTCTTTAGGTCAAACCCTCAACTATGGCACCCAACATCCAGGACTTATGCCATTTGTGCAAGGCAGTGACATCGAAGCATGTCAGGGACCAAGCATATCCAGAGTCCTTCCTACAGTCTCTGCCTTCCTTCTTACCTAGTTTTGGTTTTTTCACTCCCACTCCAGGCTTTTAGTCAGTGGATGGAAAACTATGAACCTACACTCACCTATGAAAATCTTACTATTGATGCTTGACTGAGGCCAAGGAGATCAGAGTGCATGAGTCTCATGCTCGATCGATTGAGCTGGCCGGATCAGGCAACAAGAAGGTGGTGGGGGTGGCGGCATTAGCAAGGCATCCCCCCATACAACTTGTCGGACATCACCTCTGGATGTACTGGGGACGAGCCTTGGTGCATGGTGTCGTCCCCGGGGTATTTGCACAACGGTCCTCCACCCCTAGGCCGCCAGCTATGCTACCTCGATAGGAAGAGCGTCATGCATTTGCATCGATGTTGCAGCAGGCTGCCATGTAAATAGTTATTTAATAAAACGTTTTACCCTGTTACTTTGCTGGTGTGTTGTATATATTTATAATATTTGCATAGGGTTTGTCGTTATTTTGGGCGGGATGGGCGGCGGAGCCGAGCTGTCTTGCAGCCATCATGGCGTCGAGCTCGGTTTCTCTCACTAGTTTCATATTTCTCATGAGGGGTTGTTCCTAATGTTTTTATTTTAGCGAGGTCAAAAAGAGATCCCATCAGTGGCCTACTGATTTTGCTCGATTCCTTTTGTTTTTTCTAACGATTTTTAAGTTAAAGTTTGCTAGCACGATACAGCGGCTATTCCGCATTTTATATATATGTCCTTTTTATTAGGGGTGTCCTCCGGTGGAGTCGGACGATCTACCTCTAATAAACGGTAAGTGTTCCTCTGAAGGAATGCGTCTTGAAAGTGGCTGACTGTAATGCATGATATTTCACTCAGTGACTTTCAGGCCCATGCTGTTTCAAAACTGTGCATGTGCTTGAAGCAGGCGTAGGTATTGACACAGCATTGTGAATATAGTGCATTGGTGAGCCTTGCTGGAGCTGCATCACACTTGCGATGCAACTCTAGCAATGTATTACTTTTTCAGCACAGATGTGTTACGCATGTATGGTGTTTTTGTACCATGGTGCGCCACATTTCAAATGTGGCACACCATGGGTAACGGAGCACTAGCATACTGTGGTGCACATTAACTGGTGCATATCTGGGTATGAAGTAGTTAACATAAATCTGCCCCATAGGTTACAAATTCGTGTTTAGTAGAGTGTTCGGCCTTTGTAGTGTTATGTTTTTTCTGTTATTCTATGTAGGTATGTAATATTGCAAGATTTTTGTCACGAAAAAGAAGCCATGAGTATTGGGTTTGTGAAAGATTGCAAGATTTTTAAAATTAAAAAGCAACAACCATGGCATTGTTTAATATAGTATTGTAAATACTTATCTTTAACAATGATGAGAGAGTAAAAAAAGGTTAACCTGATGTTTTAAAGTTATTCACAGGCTTCTTTAGAGGAAGTGTTCTATATGATTGTAGCGTGGGTGTTTCACTTTTCTATAGGTAATAGAAGGCATTCTGTATGCTGTAGCAGGAGGAGTAGTACATACTTGAATATTCTTCAGTGCTTATTTTCATTTCGTAAGTGGTATTGAGACCAACACAGAACTTCAATGGATCGGAGGGGCTGTTCCTGTGTATCTGGAGGACTGCCAAGCCATTGCAGCAGTGGGAGTGAGGCCTCTCACAGGGGCGTAGCGCAGCTCCTTTTGATGTTCACAATTGCAGATAACAGGGTAGAGATGTCCGTGGAATTTATGGATGGTTAGTCACACTAGAGTGTGCGCGGCGCCCCTAGCACCTCATTACAGCACACAGGGGACCCGGGTTGCACAGTTTGAGAATCAGAGACTTAGGAGATAAACCTTCATAATAGGAAGGCTTCTAAGCGATAAAAATCGCCGGTGCTCGGCGTTAAAAATATCACTGCTATCGGTGGAATTTTCCACTGTGTTAGTGCTTCAACAGCAATGGGAACACATATCTGATAGAAAATCCTGTAACAATCTCAGTATTTCACATTATCGCGTGAAAAGAAAGTCTTCCGAAAGATGTTGAACGTTGTTCTCTTTTGAGAGTAGAAAACATAGTGAGGGAAGTGGGTGGAGTGCTCCGTGTAAATTGCAGAATAGAAACTACTAAGAACCAATTGGAATTGTTGTTTTCAAGTCACATGACTTCACATGCGCGTCTCAGGACGTGTACGCGGTGACAGTATCTGGTCACGTACGTCATTTGGAAGTAGCGGTCTAATTCAGCGAAGTTTCAAAACGTGAAAAGGAGTAAATCCAAACACATCCGGATTTAATATATCTTCTGAGCTCGATTCAAGCATACAATTGTTAAAGTATAAAACCTTTTATATTTTTTTTAAAAATACCAAGGTGTGTACATTCGGTCACGCACGAAAGTTTAAAAAGACATTCGGCTCCATTTAATGAAAATTTTCATAATAATAAAAAAGAAGCCTAGGTTTAGTGTCTTTGACGTAGTATAAGTTCTTTGATGGGTCTATGAAGAAATTTAATAAGTTGCAATTGCAAAGTTTTCACGAAATATATAGGCGGGTGCGCGCACACGGTCGCGCACGAACGAAAGCCAAAAAAGAGGAGATAAACCCCCTTTATAATATGCTCCTGGAGCTCTTTTTGGTACATTGAGTTAGTTCTGAAAAGAACTTTTTTTTTTTTTTTTTTTTTTTTAAAACAAGTGTTATGTTGTTTTTGATTTTTTAAACTTACAACAACATTTTCACGTGTGACACAGGATCAAAATGAAATGAAGAATGAAGAAATGTATCTTTTCTCGGGGCATTTATGACTCTCAATTTTTAGTTTAGTAAGAATGAGGCTCTGCTCTCCGTACAGAAGAAGTTCTCCACACTCGTTGCATTTCATGAGCACCTTTGCAAGATATGGTCTCAAGTCCATCACAGCACTCGATGGAGATACAGGTCGTCCACCAGAAGATGTGCTGGCCACCTCTAATGGTAATAGCGTGGCCAGGGCTCTTGTCGATGCCTGTGCAAATTCCACAGGGTGCACTTGTTTGACATGCCGCACCATGGTATGTATGGAAAAGGAATATTTTTTTGTTGGATTTCCTCTTGAGAGAACCGACTTGCATATCGTGCAGGTAACTTTTGGCGCATTCACTTTCTTTTGTTCTTCAGGATAAGTGAAAAATTGCCAAATAAAAGATTCCTTTTTTCTTTTTAAAGGTAGTCGCTCATTTCCTTCAGATTCGGAAGATGAATGCGGAACGGCAGCCATTTCAGCAAAGTTTTCCGAAAGATGTTGAACGTTGTTCTCTTTTGAGAGTACAAAAGATAGTGAGGGAAGTGGGTGGAGTGCTCCGTGTAAATTGCAGAATAGAAACTACTAAGAACCAATTGGAAGTGTTGTTTTCAAGTCACATGACTTCACATGCGCGTCTCAGGACGTGTACGCGGTGACAGTATCTGGTCACGTACGTCATTTGGAAGTAGCGGTCTAATTCAGCGAAGTTTCAAAACGTGAAAAGGAGTAAATCCAAACACATCCGGATTTAATATATCTTCTGAGCTCGATTCAAGCATACAATTGTTAAAGTATAAAACCTTTTATATTTTTTTTTTTAAATACCAAGGTGTGTACATTCGGTCACGCACGAAAGTTTAAAAAGACATTCGGCTACATTTAATGAAAATTTTCATAATAATAAAAAAAGAAGCCAAGGTTTAGTGTCTTTGACATAGTATAAGTTCTTTGATGGGTCTATGAAGAAATTTAATAAGTTGCAATTGCAAAGTTTTCACGAAATATATAGGCGGGTGCGCGCAGTCGGTCGCGCACGAAAGCCTGGAAATGCGCTATCCATTTTATTGAGAACAGTTGCCGAGAGTGCGCACACCGGGTCGAGTTTAGAAAGGTTATTTTTATTTACAGACAAATTTTAATGCGTTCAAAAAAAGGCAAGGTACAGACTTTCTAATTCTGTATCGCTTTACAAGGAGTCTCTATGCAACTTGAACAGTGAAGAAAACGGCTTGTTTCCGAAAAAAATATTGCCAGAACTTTATTGACAAAAGTATAGGTTGCATACACGAGATATTTCTGAATTAGCATTTTAAAAACCAATGAAATTCACTGAAAAAACCATAGGTTTTACACACGTTATAGTTAGGAAGTAGCATTTACAAAACCTATGAAATTCACTAAAAAAACCATAGGTTTTACACACGTTATAGTTAGGAAGTAGCATTTACAAAACCTATGAAATTCACTGAAAAAACCATAGGTTTGACACCACTTATAGTTACCTGGAAACTTTACTGATATAAAACCAATGAAATTCCCACGTTATAGTTAGTTGGACTCACTATAACTTGCGCGTGCAATGCACTGCTGATGACGTCACATATTACATCACTCATGACATGGTCAGTGACATCACTCATGACATCACTGATGACACCATCCAGTGAATGTGTGTCTTTCTGAAAAATAAATATTAGTGAGTAATGTTTAAATTTTTAAATATATGTATTATTGTTTCACTTTGTGTATAAGTGGCTGCATGGGTTGGTGAGTAGCTACATGTATATGTATATGGGTTATTAGATGTTTTTCTTAGTATCAGTATGAGTGTTTGTATGGTTTGATGGGGGTATTACTTAGCACATAGATGCATGAATAACTGACTTTCTCTTTGTATGTGTTTTGAAGATAGCATATGTGCAGGACTGTATGGGTGGATGAGTGTGTATATGTGTGTGTTAGTGAGTGAATGACTGTCTCACTAGTGTCTTTATCAGTAACTACATATGTTTTAATCTAGTATATGTGAATATTGATGTATATAAGTGAGTATATGTGAGAGTGAGGGATTGTAAGAGTTCCTGTTTAAATTAGTATGTGTTTCTATAAGTGATTGTTTAAGAGAGTAAGTATGTGTAAGTTTCCTTAGAAGTAAAGTGGTAGTGTGTGTATAACTGTATATGCAAATAAATGGATGTTCAATAGTTTATTTGCATGTGTGAGTATGTGTGTGAGTAACTTTTGGATGCCTGTCAGTGTGTAAGAGGATGTATAAGTGTCTCACTACATATGATGAGTGAGTATATGTATGAGTGACTATATAAAACTGTTGGTGAATGAGTGGATGTGTATATAGATGGTGGAATTATTGAATTGGTTGTTGTAAGTGGTATGGGTATCTGAATTTTTTTGAAAATTTTAGTTTCTATTTTTGAATATGTGTTTCAAGGGTTGCATTACAGTGAAAGGAGGTCTCTCACTCTGTCACAAGGATGGTGTCATCAGTGATGTCATGAGTGATGTCACTGACCATGTCATGAGTGATGTAATATGTGATGTCATCAGCAGTGCATTGCACGCGCAAGTTATAGTGAGTCCAACTAACTATAACGTGGGAATTTCATTGGTTTTATATCAGTAAAATTTCCAGCTAACTATAACTGGTGTCAAACCTATGGTTTTTTCAGTGAATTTCATAGGTTTTGTAAATGCTACTTCCTAACTATAACGTGTGTAAAACCTATGTTTTTTTTAGTGAATTTCATAGGTTTTGTAAATGCTACTTCCTAACTATAAAGTGTGTAAAACCTATGGTTTTTTCAGTGAATATATATATATATATGTATATATATATGTATATATATATATTTTTTCTTTTTTTTGCTCACAAGACAAAAATGCTGAAGTAGAAATTAAAAACAGTGCAAGCAGATTGCAAAAACGAGGATACCATGAAAGAGAACTCAATAAAAGCAAGAGGAAGGTGGACAAGTTAACTACAACTGAAATTCTGATCAAAAAACCTGTACCGCCAAAAGAAGAAGTGACTGCACAACAACCACCAAGACTTATTCTAACTTACAGCAAAGAATCTCAGAAAATTCGGAAAACTGTACTAAGATACTGGCCACTTCTAGAACAAGATCAAGACCTCAAGAAGATCATAGGTCCTGGACCACAAATAACGTTCCGTAAAGCCCCATCCATCAAAGACACTCTGATCAGAAACCATTTTAACCCGCTAAGCTCAAAAACCAACTGGCTATCTAATCAACAACTGGGGTTCAGAAAATGCAATAGATGCAAAGCATGTAAAATTGGTACCAATAAACAAATCATCAGGGATCCTGAGGGTAGAATGATTACCATAAACAAAAAGATCACATGCACAACCAAACTAGTAGTTTATGCTATTCAATGTGATTGTACAATGATGTACATAGGCAATACCACTTGCATGCTTAAAAAGAGAATCCTTGAGCACATTTGTGCTGTAAAAAATCGGGACCTCACATACGCCACTGCTAAACATCTTCTGGCCTGTCAAAATGGCAATTGGCTTAATATGAGCTTTTTTGCAATAGATGCCATTGAACCAAATGAGAGAATGGGAGACGACAAGAAAAAACTGACATAATTTAGGAAACGTTAATCAATCCTTATATATTGCTTGCAAATAGAAAACAATATATAATGTGTTGTGTTAAAGCTCAGGGATACAAAAAACAAATTTGAAAACAAACTGTATAAATATGTGAGAAGGGTTAACACGCACTAAAAAGTAATCGAATTCTTTAAAAAATTGTTTGCACTGTGGAAATACTGTGTCAAAATGTTTAAACTACATGTTCCAGAATTCATGGGTATGTTAACAGGAAATGCAATGCAATAAAAACAGTAGCTGAAAGTAATACCACCAATCGTGACCAAGGCCGCATGGCTGAAACGCGTCGGTGTGCAGACTGGGCTCTGTGAAATAAAACCTTGAAATTTACAAGTTCCTGAGTGCGGCGTATCCTTGTGTAAAAAAAAAAATATATATATTCACTGAAAAAACCATAGGTTTCACACCTGTTATAGTTAGCTGGAAGTTTTACTCGCATAAAACCATTGAAATTCCCACGTTATAGTTAGTTGGACTCACTATAACTTGCGCGTGCAATGCACTGCTGATGACATCACATATTACATCAGTCATGACATGGTCAGTGACATCACTGATGACATCACTGATGACACCATCCAGTGAATGTGTGCATTTAAAAAAAAATATGTGTTATATATGTATATGTAAAAGTTGATGGAAGAATAAATGTTTAAATAAGGGTTTACATGGATGTTTTTTTTAAAAAAAATTGATTGGTTCACTGGCTTATTAAGTGTATCTTAGTGTATACATATATTAGTGAGTAATGTTTAAATATTTCAATATATGGATTAGTGTTTCACTTTGTGTATAAGTGGCTGCATGGGTTGGTGAGTAGCTACATGTGTATGTATATGGGTTATTAGATTTTTTTTAATATCAATATGAGTGTCTATATGTTTGGTGGGGGTATTACTTAGAACATAGATGCATGAGTGACTGACTCTCTGTTTGTATATGTTTTGAAGACAGCATATGTACAGCACTGTATGGGTGGATGACTGTGTATATGTGTGTGTTACTGACTGAATGACTGTCTCACTATTGTCTTTATCAGTAACTTCATATGTTTTAATGTAGTATATGTGAATTTTGATGTATATAAGTGACTATATGTGAAAGTAAGGGATTGTAAGAGTTCCTGTTGAAATAAGTATGTGTTTCTATAAGTGATTGTTTAAGAGAGTAAGTATGTGTAAGGTTCCTTAGAAGTAAGGTGGTAGTGTGTGTATAGCTGTATATGCAAATAAATGGATGTTCAATAGTTTATTTGCATGTGTGAGTATGTGTGAGAGTATCTTTTGGATGACTGTCGGTGTGTAACATGATGTATAGGTGTATCACTACATATGATGAGTGAGTATACGTATGAGTGATTACATTGAACTGTTGGTGAATGAGTGGATGTGTATATAGATGGTGGAATTATTGAATTGCTTGTTGTAACTGGTATGGGTATCTCTATTTTTTTGAAAATTATAGTTTTTATTTTTGAAAATGTGTTTCAAGGGTTACATTACAGTGAAAGGAGGTCTCTCACTCTGTCACAAGGATGGTGTCATCAGTGATGTCATGAGTGATGTCACTGACCATGTCATGAGTGATGTAATATGTGACGTCATCAGCAGTGCATTGCACGCGCAAGTTATAGTGAGTCCAACTAACTATAACGTGGGAATTTCATTGGTTTTATATCAGTAAAATTTCCAGCTAACTATAACTGGTGTCAAACCTATGGTTTTTTCAGTGAATTTCATAGGTTTTGTAAATGCTACTTCCTAACTATAACGTGTGTAAAACCTATGTTTTTTTTAGTGAATTTCATAGGTTTTGTAAATGCTACTTCCTAACTATAAAGTGTGTAAAACCTATGGTTTTTTCAGTGAATATATATATATATGTATATATATATGTATATATATATATTTTTTCTTTTTTTTGCTCACAAGACAAAAATGCTGAAGTAGAAATTAAAAACAGTGCAAGCAGATTGCAAAAACGAGGATACCATGAAAGAGAACTCAATAAAAGCAAGAAGAAGGTGGACAAGTTAACTAGAACTGAAATTCTGATAAAAAAACCTGTACCGCCAAAAGAAGAAGTGACTGCACAACAACCACCAAGACTTATTCTAACTTACAGCAAAGAATCTCAGAGAATTCGGAAAACTGTACTAAGATACTGGCCACTTCTAGAACAAGATCAAGACCTCAAGAAGATCATAGGTCTTGGACCACAAATAACGTTCCGTAAAGCCCCATCCATCAAAGACACTCTGATCAGAAGCCATTTTAACCCGCTAAGCTCAAAAACCAACCGGCTATCTAATCAACAACTGGGGTTCAGAAAATGCAATAGATGCAAAGCATGTAAAATTGGTACCAATAAACAAATCATCAGGGATCCTGAGGGTAGAATGATTACCATAAACAAAAAGATCACATGCACAACCAAACTAGTAGTTTATGCTATTCAATGTGATTGTACAATGATGTACATAGGCAATACCACTTGCATGCTTAAAAAGAGAATCCTTGAGCACATTCGTGCTGTAAAAAATCGGGACCTCACATACGCCACTGCTAAACATCTTCTGGCCTGTCAAAATGGCAATTGGCTTAATATGAGCTTTTTTGCAATAGATGCCATTGAACCAAATGAGAGAATGGGAGACGACAAGAAAAAACTGACATAATTTAGGAAACGTTAATCAATCCTTATATATTGCTTGCAAATAGAAAACAATATATAATGTGTTGTGTTAAAGCTCAGGGATACAAAAAACAAATTTGAAAACAAACTGTATAAATATGTGAGAAGGGTTAACACGCACTAAAAAGTAATCGAATTCTTTAAAAAATTGTTTGCACTGTGGAAATACTGTGTCAAAATGTTTAAACTACATGTTCCAGAATTCATGGGTATGTTAACAGGAAATGCAATGCAATAAAAACAGTAGCTGAAAGTAATACCACCAATCGTGACCAAGGCCGCATGGCTGAAACGCGTCGGTGTGCAGACTGGGCTCTGTGAAATAAAACCTTGAAATTTACAAGTTCCTGAGTGCGGCGTATCCTTGTGTAAAAAAAATAATATATATATATATATTCACTGAAAAAACCATAGGTTTCACACCTGTTATAGTTAGCTGGAAGTTTTACTCGCATAAAACCATTGAAATTCCCACGTTATAGTTAGTTGGACTCACTATAACTTGCGCGTGCAATGCACTGCTGATGACATCACATATTACATCACTCATGACATGGTCAGTGAAATCACTGATGACCCCATCCAGTGAATGTGTGCATTTAAAAAAAAAAATATGTGTTATATATGTATATGTAAAAGTTGATGGAAGAATAAATGTTTAAATAAGGGTTTACATGGATGTTTTTTAAAAAAAAAAATTGATTGGTTCACTGGCTTATTAAGTGTATCTTAGTGTATACATATATTAGTGAGTAATGTTTAAATATTTCAATATATGGATTAGTGTTTCACTTTGTGTATAAGTGGCTGCATGGGTTGGTGAGTAGCTACATGTGTATGTATATGGGTTATTAGATTTTTTTTAATATCAATATGAGTGTCTATATGTTTGGTGGGGGTATTACTTAGAACATAGATGCATGAGTGACTGACTCTCTGTTTGTATATGTTTTGAAGACAGCATATGTACAGCACTGTATGGGTGGATGACTGTGTATATGTGTGTGTTACTGACTGAATGACTGTCTCACTATTGTCTTTATCAGTAACTTCATATGTTTTAATGTAGTATATGTGAATATTGATGTATATAAGTGACTATATGTGAAAGTAAGGGATTGTAAGAGTTCCTGTTGAAATAAGTATGTGTTTCTATAAGTGATTGTTTAAGAGAGTAAGTATGTGTAAGGTTCATTAGAAGTAAGGTGGTAGTGTGTGTATAGCTGTATATGCAAATAAATGGATGTTCAATAGTTTATTTGCATGTGTGAGTATGTGTGAGAGTATCTTTTGGATGACTGTCGGTGTGTAACATGATGTATAGGTGTATCACTACATATGATGAGTGAGTATACGTATGAGTGATTACATAGAACTGTTGGTGAATGAGTGGATGTGTATATAGATGGTGGAATTATTGAATTGCTTGTTGTAACTGGTATGGGTATCTCTATTTTTTTGAAAATTATAGTTTTTATTTTTGAAAATGTGTTTCAAGGGTTACAATACAGTGAAAGGAGGTCTGTCACTGTGTCACAAGGATGGTGCCATTCGTGATGTCATCAGTGATGTCACTGACCATGTCATGAGTGATGTAATATGTGATGTCATCAGCAGTGCAATGCACGCGCAAGGTATAGTGAGTCCAACTAACTATAACGTGGGAATTTCAATGGTTTTATGCGAGTAAAACTTCCAGCTAACTATAACAGGTGTGAAACCTATGGTTTTTTCAGTGAATTTAATACGTTTTTTAAATGCTAATTCCTAACTATAACTGGTGTGAAACCTATGGTTTTTTCAGTGAATTTCAATGGTTTTTTAATAGCAAATCTCTATAGGTATAAAAAGTAAAAAATGTTATAACGAATTTTATATTGTATAATTATTTAATAGTTTTTTTTTTTTAGTGCTCCCGGGGCGCGTACCGGTGAACACACGGGTAAGCGCAATGTTGCGGCGCGCCCCGGGGCGCGTACCGGTCAGCGTCCCGTTAGCGCTATTCTCGTGAACGAAAACAAAATCGTGACGTTTCGCGTAACCGCGTGATGCGTCATATGACTCACTACGTAAGCGCACCCGGAAGCACGCGAGCGCATACGATCGCGCAACGTCCTAACGCGCTTATGCTACACGCCCCCGGGCATGCTAGGAAGCGCGTAGCATTAGCGTAACAAGTCATATGACCTTGAAATTACTCTTTTCATTGGTTCCTAACTTTTTTTTTAACAACGACTGAAATCCCCACCCATTTCCTTCACTTCTTGTTTCACTTTTGTGAGTGCAAGACCTGCTTTTGGCACCTGTGTCATATTTACTTCTATTATCATGGCTGCAAGATCATCCAGCAGCATTGATGAGCCTAAAGATTTCATTGATGAGGAGGTTCCTGAACGAACTGTGAAGGAACATTTCATTTGGAAATTTTTCAAAATTCCAGAGGGGGAGAAGAAGGTAAATGCTCCAAAGGTGGAGTGTAAAATATGCCACACCATCTTATCGAGAGGAAATCCCAGAAAAAAATACAGCTTCGGGAACTGGACGATGATACGCCACGTGGAAAGGAAACATCCCCAGAACTATGCACGGGAGAGTGTCAGGGCTCTGGCACGAGAGGCTCCCTGTGATGGTGGCTCTACTTCTACCGGTGGAGCAACACCTTCTGTGCCTCGGCGTGAGCAGGAGATGATACCAAATATTCAGCTTGCTTTTAATCAGGCTATAATAAAATGCCAAAAATTTGACCATCTTCTTTGCTATGGGGAGCAAAGTGTCACACTCATGGTTCGAGCTCTCGAGAACCACGGCTGCCATCCCCAGGCCTAATTTTTATTTTATTTTTGTCTCCTGTTGAGCTGTTTCCAGTTCCCTGTTTTTGTTTTTGTTAAAAAAAAAGAAGAAAACCAAAAGTTCTCTTCAGAGCTACCTACAATTCTCATCAAAGAGCTGTGTTCTTAAAAAAATGAAAAAGAACTACCTCCAATGTATTAAAAATGCTACATTTGTAAAGAAGTCTGTCATTGTTTTTTCTCCAGGGTACGCTCCCTGGTACGCTCCCCGGTACGCGCATCGGGGCGCGTACCGGGCGCTCCCCTCGTGAAAATCGAATTTTTTTTAATTTTTTTTTTTTATGCGGCGGGGCCCTTTTATGACCCCCACATCAAACCTAGGGGGTCTACCCTGGCCCCTTTTGGTTATTTCCCCCTTTGTTTTGGCACCTTTTGTGTCTCGATCCTATCGAGACACAAGATGGCGGCCGCTCCGGTCTGTTTGGAATGTTGACAGACACCCGTGAACCAATCAGCTTTCCGCTCGCGTACTCGCGTAGCGCGCAGGGTGCGCTCCCCGGTGCGCTCCCCGGTGCGCGCTTATAGATATATATATTTTTTTTAACCTAAATTACTCAAAATCCACTGGATCACATATCTTGAGACATAGCAAAGGCACTTTGGGCTACCAGTCCCTACAATTTTGCCAAGTTTCGTGGGAATCCATTCAGCCGTTCGGGCTAAAAGTGAGTCCAACCGCCCTATAGAAATTAACATGGGAAAAACACGTTTTGGGACCCCCCTTTTATCTCGGCCCCCGCTTGACGAATCCCCCCCAAACTTTCAGGAAAGGAGTGGACCACCGCGAGGCAAATCTGAGGAAAATTTCAGGCAGATCCCTCAATCTGCGCCAAAGTTATTCCCAATAAAATGTTGCGGATTCCCTATGGAAAACAGTCCTAACTATAACTACCTACTGTCGACCGCCAGTAGGTAATATATATATATATATATATATATATATATATATATATATATATATATTACACAAAGATACATGCAAGTCAGGAAATAGAAGATGCAGCTCACTGAGTGGTTGCAGGGTCATTGATTGTGCTAGATGTTTCTAAATCCACTGACATGTCAAATTATACCTTGCAGTATAATGTCAATAAAAGATTTGTTCATCAGTAAGCTTCCACAATAGTCATAGAAAAAATACTAAATAATTTTTTGTGGCAATCTTTTAACATAAGTAGGAATTCACATACAAAAAGAAACATTATCTTAAAATTTGTATCGACATGTCATTGTATCCGTGACCACATATGACAACATCGAATAAGCCTATGCAAACTAAATCTGGAAGCACCGAACATACATGATCCAACACCATCAACATAAGTGCATAAAGTATGAGATTTTTTAAATCCATCTTCAAATAATAATTGCAAACCATGACATATATGGTAAATAATTTTTGTCAATATTCAATTAGATCATCATTTATTTTCATAGAAGGCACGTGCCCCGCATATGAACTTTATGAGCACTTGCCCTCTATTCCTAGTTAGTAAGTGAGCTTGCCATGCCAGCCATGTATATGTTTTACAATTGTTGGTTGACAATGTATATATAGGTTTCCTTAACCCCTTTGATGCTCATGACGGAATGGTTCCATCATGACCATCGATACTCCTGTGCTCATGATGGAACCATTCCGCCATGAGGACAGGGGCATGAAATCCCTCTGATGCAGACAGCAGAGGGATTTCCTTCTCTGCCCTAAGCCTCAGGAGCTGGAGAAGAGCTTCCCCAGCTCCCGAGGCCCCCTCCCTGGTTTCTGTGAAATGAAGATCAGCGCACACGTCGAGCTGTCGTCTTTTCACAGAAAGTGAACCTAATAGGAGCCTTTAGGCTCATTTCAGTTTCACTTTCTACATGCTATGGGGCCTATCCCAACCTCCTCAGCATGTAGAAGGATGGGAGAGGTATCATTGGAAAGGGGAGAAACTCCCCTTTCCAATGGCATGGCTCGCCAGTGAAACCCCGCTTGGGGATTGCCCCAGGAGGGCGATCCTTAAGCAGGGATCCACCCACTAAGACACCAGGGAGGGGAGAGCAGCCCCTTGGACAAGGGCTTTTGCTCCCTCCTATCAAATTGGAAATATTCAGTCTTTCTGCTGCCTCCAGGGAGCAGTAGACCCCAAACTGCCCACCCGGGGGGCCGAAAGCCCACTTGATGCAAGGGATTTTTTTGTTGGCATATTTATTTAGGGTGGGGGCTGCCCAAAACGGGCACGCCAATGCCCCCACCCTGCCACATTTCCTGGCTTTCTGCCTCCCCTAGGGGGAAGTTGGGAACAGTAGCCTGAATCTGTCCCCCCGGGGGGCAGAAAGCCCACTAGACACCAGGGGTTTTTGGGGGGCAATTTAATTATTGTGGGGGCTGCCCAAAATGGGCATGCATATGCCACCACCCCTACTACAATTACAGCCTTTCTGCCACCCCTGGGGGGCAGATTCTGGCAGTAGCCCGCAATCTGCCCGACCCGGGGGGGCAGAAAGCCTACTAAATACCAGGGAATTTTTATGGGCGCAATTGTTTGTAGAGTGGGGATGTTTAAAATGGGCATACCAATGCACCCACCCCCTGCCACAATTACAGCCTTTCTGCCCCCCGGAGGAAGATGGGGGCAGTAGCCCCCAATCTGCACCCGGGGGGGCAGAAAGCCCACTAGTAGCCAGTGATTTTTTTTAGGGCAAATTAGTTGGGGTGGGGGCTGCTCAAAAAGGGAATGCAAATGCCCCCACCCCACCACAATTACAGCCTTTCAGCCCCTGGGGGGAACAAAAAGCCCACTAGACGCCAGGGATTTTTTGGGGGGCAATTTGAATTAGGAGGGGGGCTGCCCAAAACGGGCATGCCAATGTACCACTCCCGGCTGCAAAAATTTCCAGTCTTCCTCCCCCCTTGGGGACATATGGGGGCAGAGGCCCCCAATCTGCCCCCTGGGGGTCAGAAAGCCCACTAGAAACCAAAATTTTCTTTCTATTCGTGTAGGTGTGGGGGCTGCCCGAAATGGGCATTACAATACCCCCAAACCCAGCGAGAAATTCCAGTTTTATGCCCCCCCCGGGGAGCAGATGGGGGAACAAGTGAGGTATCATTTTACTCAGGAGACTAAGGGGAACGCTGTGGGGACATTTGTGCCAGCATTGTGATTCCACCCAAAAATATGTGGAAAATGTGATTATTTAACAAAATGTTAGGTTTGCAGGGCATTCTGGGTAGGAAAACGTTGGGGGATCCACATAAGCCATACCTTGCAGGACCCCACTAGGGTCTAGTTTTCAAAAATGTGTGGGTTTGGTAGTTTCCCATGAAGGCTACTGATCCTGTAGCTAAAAACCCAGGTGACCCCCTTGCAAAATCAGGTTGTTTTGTGATAGGTAATGGACCCTTTCCTGTCGCGGGTATTAGACCCACCCACGTGAGTGAGGTATCATTTTTATCAGGAGACCTGGTGAAATTCGGGGTGGTAGGAAATTTGTGGATCCACGTAGATTCCAGATCTTTCCCACAATGAAATTTGAGAAACAAGTGTTTTTTCGAACTAAGTTTGAGGTTTGCAGGTGATTCTGGATAGGGAAACTTTAGGGGACCCATGCAAGCCATACCTCGCTGGACTCCCCGGGGTGACTAGTTTCCAGAAATATGTGGGTTTGGTAGGTTTACCAAGATGGCCGCCGAGCCCCGGGCCAAAATCTCATGGGACCCCCCTTGCAAAACCAGGTTGATTTGTGATAAGTAATTTGGATGTTGCCTCAATAGGTTTTGGGCCCTTGCCTGTTGCGGGTCCTTGGACCACCCATGCAAATGAGGTACCATTTTTGTTAGGAAACCTGGTGGAATGCTGGGTGGGAATACATTTGAGGATCCACACAGATTCCAGAACTTTCCCACACAGAATTTTTCAGGAAATTGAGTTTTTTGACAATCTTTTATATTTGCAAGGGATTCTGGGTAATAGAACCTGGTGAAAGGCAGTCAAGTCACCCCATACTAGGTTACTCCTTGGTGTCTAGTTTTCAAAAATGTATAGGTTTGCTAGGTTTCCCTAGCTGCCGGCAGACCTGGGGTTCAAAAACTACAGCTAGGCACGTTGCCAAAAAAGGGTAATTTTTTTACTGTAATTGTGGTGTGTCCAGGTTGCGTTTTGCGCCAATCAATCAATCAATCAATCAATTTGTAAAGCGCGCTACTCACCCGTGAGGGTCTCAAGGTGCTGAAGGGAGGGGGGGGGGTGCTGCTACTGCTCGAATAGCCAGGTCTTCAGGTGTTTCCTGAAGGTGAGTTGGTCTTTGGTCAGTCATAGGTGTGCGGGGAGGGAGTTCCATGTCTTGGCTGCCAGGTAGTTGAACGATCTTCCTCCGGTGGTGGGTCTGTGAATCTGAGGGATGGTGGCGAGGGCGAGGCTGGTGGAGAGGAGCTGGCAGGTGGGAGTGTAGAACGACAGGCGGTTGTTGAGGTATTCGGGGCCCGTGTCGTGGAGCACTTTGTGTGCGTGGGTGAGCAGCCTGAACGTGATCCTCTTGCTGACGGGGAGCCAGTGCAGGTTTCTCAGGTGGGCAGATATGTGGCTGTGGCGAGGGATGTCGAGGATGAGTCGTGTGGAGGTGTTCTGTATGCGTTGAAGGCGTTTCTGAAGTTTGGCTGTGGTTCCTGCGTACAGGGCGTTTCCATAGTCCCGTCGGCTGGTGACGAGGGCCTGGGTGACCGTCTTTCTGGTTTCGGTGGGGATCCACCGGGAGATCTTTCGGAGCATGCGCAGGGTGTTGAAACATGAGGACGAGACTGCGTTGACTTGTTTGGTCATCGTTAGGGAGGAGTCCAGGATGAATCCCAGGTTGCGTGCGTGGTCTGTGAGTATCGGTGCGGTGCCCAGCGTCGTGAGTCGTCCCAGGCGAATGGGGATTGTCTGAGGATGAGGACTTCCGTCTTGTCCGAGTTGAGCTTCAGACAGCTCAGCTTCATCCATTCTGCGACATCTTTCATTCCGTCCTGGAAGTTGGCTTTGGCGGTGAGGGGGTCTTTTGTGAGGGAGAGTATCAGTTGGGTGTCGTCGGCATAAGAGATGATGTTTATGTTGTGTTTGCGTGCGATGGCGGCGAGGGGGCTCATGTAGATGTTGAAGAGGGTAGGGCTGAGTGAGGAGCCCTGGGACACGCCGCAGATGATCTTGGAGGCCTCAGAGCGGAAGGGTGGGAGGCGGACTCTCTGGGTTCTGTCAGAGAGGAACGATGTGAACCAGTCTCGGGCCTTATCTTGGATCCCAGTGTTGTAGAGACGGGTTATTAGGGTGCGGTGGCAGACCGTGTCAAAGGCTGCCGAGAGGTCGAGGAGGATGAGGGCGGCTGTCTTTCCATTGTCCATCAGGGTCCTGATGTCATCGGTGGCTGCGATGATGGCGGTCCCGGTGCTGTGGTTGGTTCGGAATCCGGACTGGGATGGGTCAAGCGAGTTGTTTTCTTCGAGGAATGCTGTCAGCTGTTTGTTGACGGTCTTCTCAATGACTTTAGCCGGGAAGGGGAGGAGAGAAATGGGGCGGAAGTTCTTGAGGTCTTTGGGGTCCGCTGTTGGTTTCTTCAGTAGGGCGTTGATTTCTGCGTGTTTCCAGCTTTCAGGGAATGTGGCTGATGTGAGGGAGTTGTTAATGACGTTCTGGAGGTGGGGTGCGATGATGGTGTTGGCTTTGTAGAAGATATGATGAGGGCTTGGGTCGGAGGGGGAGCCGGAGTGGATGCTGTTCATGACGCGGGTGGTGTCTTCGGTGCAGATGGGGGTCCATGCTTTGAGGCTGGAGGTGGGGGTCGTTGGTTTGGTGGTTGGGGGCGGGGTCTGGGGTCCAAAGCTGTCATGTATGTCTGTGATCTTGCGGTGGAGGAATGTGGCGAGGGAGTTGCAGAGGTCTTTTGACGGTGAGATGTCATTTTTGCTGGTGCTGGGATTGGAGAGCTCTTTGATGATGCTGAAGAGTTCCTTGCTGTTGTGGGCATTGTTGTTCAGCCGCTCTTTGAATGATGTCCTTTTGGTGATGCGGAACATCTGGTGGTATTCGCTGTTGCCGCTCTTGAGGGCTGTCATGTTTTCTTGTGTTCGCTTGTGGCGCCAGGCTTTTTCGAGGGTTCTGCGATTTTGAGGGCGTCTGTGAACCATGCGGTTTTTCTGTTTCTAGTCTTGCCTGGGGGTTTCTTCAGAGGGGCTAGGTCGTCGGCGCAGTTGGTGATCCACTGTGCGCCATTTCCTGTCACTGCCACTAGGCCTACCCACAAAAATGAGGTACCATTTTTCTTGGAAGACTTTGGGGAACGCGGGGTGGGTGGAAATGTGTGGATACACACAGATTCCAAAACATTCCACCACAGAAATGTAAAGAAAATTTATTTTTTTTACAATGTATTAGGTTTGCAAGGGATTCTGGGTAACAGAGCCTGGTGAGAGCCAGTCAAGTCAAGGTAGGTTTCCAAATATGGCTGCTGAGCCCCGGGCCAAAAACTCCTGGGACCCCCCTTGCAAAACCAGGTTGGTTTGAGATAGGTAATTTTGATGTCGCCTCATTAGGTTTTGGGCCCTTGCCTGTCACGGGTCCTTGACCCACCCACGCAAATGAGGTACCATTTTTATTGGGAGACCTGGGTTAATGCTGGGTGGTAGGATATTTTTGGATCCACGCAGATTCCAGAACTTTCCAACACAGAAATTTGAGGAAAATGTTTTTTTACAATCTTTTAGGATTGCAAGGTATTCTGGGTAACAGAACCTGGTGAAAGGCACTCAAGTCACCCCATCCTAGATTCCTCTGCGTGTCTAGTTTTAAAAAATGTATAGGTTAGCTAGGCTTCCCTAGGTGCCAGCAGAGCCAGCGTTAAAAAACGACAGCAGGCACTTTGCAAAATAAGGGTAACTTTTCATTGTGAAAATGAGGTGTGTTCACATTGTGTTTTGAGCCGTTTCCTGTCGTGGGCACTATGCCTACCCACACAAGTGACGTACCATTTATATCTGGAGACTTAGGGTAATTCAGATCTGTAAAGCAACTGTTATTACCTATTGACTTTTGATGCGTTTCTGCCTTCCAAATGAAAGACAATGTGTAAAAAATAAGTCATTTTTAAAAATGACCGATAATTCTCATGCTGGTATGAGTATTCCCAATTTCGGAAATATGCAAATGTCTACTGTTTCTAAACTCTATATTTTGTTCCCATTTCAGAAATACATAGATGTCTTTCATACCAACTTTTCCATGTATACATTTTCCCACAATAATTGCTATATACACGGTACATAATAAAAAACCATTGCAAGTTGTTGCTCAGATTTTGGCTCTGGGTTCGTCGGGTTCTTGGCGAACCTACAAGTCCTATATATCCCCACAACCAGTAAGGTTCAGCAGATGTAATGGTATATTGCTTTTAAAGAGGTGTTATGAATAGAAGAAGTTACAGGTGAAAATGTTGCCTTAAAAGGCTGTTTATTTCAACAAATTTTCAATTTTACCTCCATTTAACTGTTAGTGTCTATAAAGAAACCTGTATGGATCTACACATATGACCCTTTGCTGAATTTAGAATGTTGTCTACTTTTTAAAAATGTATAGCTTTCCAGGATCCATTATTGCTTTCATACCCATTTCTATCATTAACTAGAAGGAGGTTGAAAGCACAAAAAATAGCAAAAATAGGCTATGTCCTAGAAAAATGCCAAAACGGTGTAAACAATGTTGGTTTTCTGACAAAAATCTGTCATTCCCTAAAAGCTGGGAAAATGGTGATTTAAGCCCCACAAACCCTTTTCTGATACCATTTGCAGCGAAAAAACCAAACTCTTACATTTGCATCCGTTTTTTCCCATTTTTCACCCAAAACACTAAATGTAGCTGTATTTTGTCTAATCTCTGGGTCCCCTCCAGGGGAATACACAAACCCTGGATACCTTTGGAATCCCCATGATGTTGGAAGAACAGGACACAAATTTGGCCTGGATACGTTATTTGTTCAAAAAGTTACAGGGGCCTAAGAGCGAACTCCCCCAAATTTCCAAAACAAGGCTTAGCACGGGGGGGGGGGGGGGGGTAAAGGCCTAGAAACGAAGGGATTCAAATATTTGTTATGTTTATATTTTCAGATACAATGACATAAGCAGCAAAGTATATCACCTTGCAAAAGGAAAGCAGTTACCAAATCACAGGGGTTAGACCTACAGCCAAGAAACTACATCAACAGGAACTATAAACTTGAAGGGTACTAAATATTATTCTAATGCATGCTATGGGAATGGGCAACCACAGAAACTATGTTGTAATTCAGTAAAGAGAGCACAACCATACCCCAAATGTAATAGAAATAGTTGTAAGAGAGAAAATACCGGATATAAGCAAGGTTTTCACTAGCTCCCCTGATTCCACAAACAAAATCCTTAAAGATATACTACTTAAAGTCCCAAAACAAATATCAGGCAACTACCGCCTATCCCAACTTTAAAATGCTTAATTGCATGATCTAAAAGAGCCACTATTGATACCCCACTTGTACCTAGACGATACCAAGACATGTACATACCTGAACACTTAACATTTCCCATACATAATGAGGAACTGTACTTTTTACATAGCAACCTAAATTTTGAAAAACGAATCCTAATATTCTGTACATCAGATAACGTACTAAACCTGAGACAATGTGAAATGTGGATGATGAATGGACTTTCAAATTGTGTCCCCTACCAATCATTCAAATATATACTATATGTAGTGAATATCAAAACACAAATATCCCTTTCATATATGCTCTAGCTCTAAATAAACAAAAAGGAATACCTAACTCAAAGTTCCTAAACCACATCAAACCCAAAACAATCAATTACTGCCCCCCAAAATAATCATAGACTTTGAGAAAGCCATGATTCAAATCAATTTAAAAATGTACCTTCACACAGCCATACAAAGCTGTAACTATCAAAGTATGTGGAAACACCTCCAAAATGTGTAGAATTTTCTTCAAGAAGCCAATTTGCCTTTTAATTAAAAACATGATACCACTAGCCAATGTCCATGCCAAAGTAATAGCCAATCTAGGGAACAGGATACGTTATATGTACTGAAGAAATGCCTGATAAGAGCTGCTACAGCCTGCCCGGTGGTGCCTATAGTATCATTGGCCCATTGTAGTTTCTTATAATGTATTGTTTCAAGGTCCCCTCACAGGATATTTGCTGTCTAATGGAGAATACATTTGACCGCAAGCTCTATAATTTGTTGTGCTTTATCACTTTCATCCATTTTTTTCATCTGGTATGATGTGATTAAGCCAGGTAGAGGGAGAGTTGCTGCTGTTTAATCATTTGTTGAGTGTGTTTCAGATGAGTAATGAGTCCACACTATTTTGGGATTCTTGTTGCTATATGTTGTTTAATATTCTTAGCCCAACAGAATAAAGTTCTGTTACCAGTGTCACTGCCTTTGCATCTTTCGACCTTTGCTTGTTGTTCCTACTGATTGCTTGGGGTCAACCAGAGATGATCCTGTTGTATAATATGGTCATCACAGGAAAGGGCCACAGTAGATTCTTATTAAAATCTCCTGTACCAAAATTTCCCAGTATGTTGGGTCTTATAAACTGTCTAGTAGGAAATTTTACATTTTAACCAACATCGATTTCCTGGATCCTGAGTCTGGGTGAATATATACATTGATTAATAAAAGAGATCTTTCAACTTTTGTTTACCACTTGTCAGCTTGACCATTAAGATATAGTCATCCCTTGATTCCACCAGTTCACTTTCTATCTTAAGTTCTGCCACCACAAAAGTTGCCAGACCCCCCTTTCGGTGACCAAATCCCCTTATTTTATGTGCGAGGCTGAAATAGCCTACAAATCCATCAATGCGAAATGGACGTGTGGAGAAGCGTGGCTCAATGGTTAGAGCGGCTGACCCTGATGCAGAGGTCTGGCCCAGGTCCAGAGTTCAATTCCTGCCTCAGCGGCTCTTGGTCTCAATCTCCCCGGACCTGATAATTCTCTCCTCGGTGTCTAGTCTAATCATGGGTCCCACTCTGTGACTCTGGGCAATAGCTTGCTTAATCTCCACAACGGCCCCAGCAGCGCTTGGATGCCTGGCTTCACCTTGGGGGTGCCCAGGAGTAGACATTTCACATGGAAAAGCCAGTAAGGGTTCCACAGCGGTATGAGTGCAGCGCCGGGACGCCCTGTTGCGTGGGCAGCTGTGCGCTTTACAAATACAACACATTTACATTTACGTGTTGACCATGTATCCTGGAGCAATATAATTTGGTAATCCCTTAGGAGGTTTTTCAGTTTCTGATTGTGGCTTTTATTATACAAGCCGTTTATATTCCATGAGTATAGTTTCATAAATTTGGTGATTTAAATGTTCTTGAGTCTTTGGGTGTTAACATGTCATTTTCATGATATGGCCCTAGGCATTATATTTCTCATCCATAAATCTGATGCAAATATGCTTTTGCACACTTAACGTTTTATATTTTTAACGTTAATAATTTTATGTTTGCTACTCATCAAATTTAAACACATGTATATGTCTATCTTGAGTAGGAAAACACCTGCAAGGGGAATGTGAATGCCCACCAACATTTGAGGCTGTAGTGTGCAACTCCCAAAACTACCACAAACAGCAGCTCTGTATTGTCAGAATGTCTGCAATCATATGTCCTCCATACGAACATGTGAATGCTTTGTAGGAATTTACGTACCTGGGTCTGCTCTGCTGTGAGTCGTAGTTTGATTTTTGATTCCTACCGATTATTCAGATTTTAATTACATGCGCGTTTATGACAAGGGTTTCAAAAGTTACAGCATTAAACGTTTGGTTGCACTCCGAAATGGTAGAGGGTGAATTTGTGTCATACAACCGTCCGAATAGTTCCCTTTTCTTTTTATATATATTACAGTTCATTCGTACTTTTAAATGTTACTATAGACTTCCTGAGACAACTTAGGGGCATATTATCAAGAACGGCTTTAAAAATTATCGCCGGTCTGCCGCTAAACCGGAGATAATTTTAACGCCGTCCTTGATAATATGCCCCTATTTTCGTAAAACCACATACGGTGCACTACACATTTTGGAATGCCGAACATGTGATGCATTTTTGTGCTGTCTAATTATTAACAGTTTCAAATGAAATTCCTAGAAAGTGATTTTATGAATAACGTTCTCCTGGGATGTTTGGTATTAACGGAGTGAGCTATCGCAAAGACATGCCTTTTTCCTCTCTCCCTTCCCTTTTTCTCTACTCATGTATATCCCATGCTCCATGTAAATATATATATTTTTTTATACAATAAAAAATTACAGAAATAAAAAAAAAAAGAAAACAGTTGTATGAAAACATAAATTAGGGCTTACAGAGTAGCAATAAATAGCTTTTAAAATGTGTTTTGACATCTCTCTGTAGGTAATATCGATATTGGTGTAATGTTTATCCTGCATTCATAGGGCTCAAAATGACGAAGAAATGATCAAATGTAAAAAGAGGGGTACTTTGGTAATGTCGCCAGCAATATCATCGAGTACAGTCAACCGCACTGTGCCCACACTAATGGAACAGCCTAAAATAGGTCAGATGTTTCAAGGGAGGAAATCAATAGGAAGTGAATAAAGAGTTTGAAATAACAAATCCAATCTCTTTAGTGATTTCCTAATTTGCTGCGTGAGTGACTGCAACACTTGCGAAATTCCAGAAGACACACATATGGAGCGATGCATTGCTCTACAGATGATTACAAGACATGTAATGAATGATGCTCAGGCAAACGGAAAGACGGCAATTACTTGACTGAGAGGACAGGCAGACAGACAGCCGGATAGACAGACAGACAAACAGACAGACAGTGATAGTTAGATAGATAGACAGACAGACAGACAGACAGACAGACAGACAGACAGACAGACAGACAGACAGATAGATAGATAGATAGATAGATAGATAGATAGATGTATTGGTGCATTTATATAGCGCAATGACTGTCACTCAACGGGTATCCTGGCACTTTGACTGAGATGTTACAATACCGAGTATGATCAGTTGCACAGCATACAGAAAGAGTTTACAACATTTTTGGAAACAGATGAGTTTTCAGGGCTTTCTTAAAAGGGGTAAGACCATCCACGCTGCGCAGGCCTAGTGGTAGGGAATTCCACAGTCTCGCTGCAGTAAACCTAAAAGAGCGGCCTCCCATCGGGGTCCTCACAATCTTGGGGACTACCACCAGATGGGCTGAGGCCGAGCGAAGGGATCTAGAAGGTACATACCGAGAAAACAAGTTCTGCAAAGAAGAAGAGGCCCTGTCCATGAAGGGCTTTATGTACCAAACAAAGAGCTTTAAAATCAATCCTCTGAGGGATTGGCAGCCAGTGGAGATCCCTGAGAGCTTTCGTGGATGAGTCAGAATGGCGGCGCAGTTTTGAACACGTTGCAGTTTTCCTACTAGGGTCGACGGTGCCCCCAGAAGTAGTGCATTACAGTAGTCAAGTCTACTTAGGAAGATACTCCGCACTACTTCTGGCCTGGAATGTGCAGGGAGCATAGGTAGTATCTTCCGCAATATCCGCAGCAGTGTTATGCAAGTGGCCACTGTTTTGTTTATCGACACATCCAACTGTAGGCTGGAGTCAAACATCACCCCCAGGTTACGAACTGACTCAGCCGGTAGGCTAGTAGCCCGAAAGGACGGGGGCCAAAAGTTCAATGGAAGAGGCCTAGGGGTGCGATCCAGTGAGCAGTGTAGTACCTCAGTTTTGGAATCATTGAATTGTAAGGAGTTAAGACTTAACCATTCCGCCGTGGTAGACATACACTGAGAAAAGGTCTCCTGTGACACAGCCTCCTTGCCCTCAAACGAGAAGACTAGTTGGGTGTCATCAGCATCTATCTATAGATAGATAGATAGATAGATAGACAGATAGACAGATAGACAGACAGACAGACAGATAGATAGATAGATAGATAGATAGATAGATAGATAGATAGATAGATAGATAGATAGATAGATAGATAGATAGATAGATAGATAGATAGATAGATAGATAGATAGATAGATGGATGGATGGATGGATGGATGGATAGATAGATAGATAGATAGATAGATAGATAGATAGATAGATAGATAGATAGATAGATAGATAGATAGATAGATAGATAGATAGATAGATAGATAGATAGATAGATAGATAGATAGATAGATAGATAGATAGATAGATAGATAGATAGATAGATAGATAGATAGATAGATAGATAGATAGATAGATAGATAGATAATGAGCATTCTGGTGATGTACTACACTATATGCCATTTTCTAATTTAAATGTTTATTTGGAATTAAGATTTTTTTGGTTCAAGGGGAATATTTTTTAAAATACCGAATTTAATACTGAACTTTTTGGCTGTCTGTATTATGATGAAGAAAAATGAGTCTTTCTGAAGTTTTGCTAACAAGGGTCCCCAGATTTTAATTAAGTTCTTTTTTCCAGAAGAGGATATTAATTAAATAGGGCTATAGAAACTTTCAACGGAATGGTTTCCCACTGACAAATTCGGCATAGCCTAAGCTGCCTCATAGTGGACCCAAGTTTAACAGCTATAATTTGCTCACAAACTCTACAGCATCATCATTATACACATTGTTTGGTTTACACATAAAACCATAAAAGATAATTGCATACACCATTAAAAATATCATACATGCGACAAGGTATTCCATAATCAAACTAAATCTGATAAAAATGTAGCCAAATAAAGTTAAGTTTGCACATCAGGTAATAACGAAATAAAACAAAGTAGGCTGTGCTTGGACACAATGGGATCCAACAAACATAGCTACAATAAACGATGTTAAGTTTTATTACAAGAGGAACAAAACATTTTAAAGTGCAAACTGTCCTGGGTAGAAATGCCATCACAACCACATGATGAAAAAACAGGGTCAAATGAACTACCATGGGTGATGGCCAACAAGTGATGAATAAGATTCAATCTAAAACATGCCAAAAGAAAGCGATTGTGATCCGACATAAAAAAAGTTAAAATGGCTCAGTAAAAAGGGTAGTTTGTAACAGTAAAATAGGTTTCCACAGTGGTTTTGCTCAGTACATTTCTCTCTCTTTTTCTCTTGCCTTTAAAGGCCTAAAAGATGTCTTGTTCCAGGTAATAGCCCCTGAGGCTATTATTTCCAGACGGTTACAAATTTCTGGTCAGCCAAGTTTGCTAAAAACTAACTTTCAGATGATTTAACCAAATCATGCTGGGCACATTATCTAGAGCCAAGGCATCTTTAAAAAAAATGATTAAAACTTCTCTCAGGGCGTAGCCAAACTGATAATCAAAGGAGAAGCAGCCATGTCTGTAAGGTGTAGGAAAGTGATCCTTTTTTGCATGGTTACCTGACGTGATTTAGGGCTGTAAGTTTACTGTATCCCTGCTAACCAGGTTCCCAGTGCCAGATCCATTTCCCCAAAACTATATCATGATTAGCACAATTTCAGCCACCCCTATAAGCCCCTAGTAAATGGTACCCTGGTACCAGCGTTATCGGTACTCAAAAGGGTTCTATGGGGCTGCAGCACTGATTGTGTCACCCCAGGGCCAACTCACCAAGGCTATGCCCTCTACCACTGCAGGCTGCAAGTCTTGGTGCAGGAAAATCTAGTCAACATGGCACACTAACCTGTGTGCCATGGCTCTCATGCACTGCATAAGGTATAAGCAAGCAACTCCTAGTGCAAGCCTTCAGAACTAAGGCAGGGTGTATGATATCCCATGTATGGGCCTATCCGCATGAGCAGATATGCCACTACAATATCCAGCCTATTCTATGATGTTGTCAGTGAACAGGGAGCCATAAAGAGTACATCGGCTGGATACTCTTCAACCAAGTGTTTATCTCCATAATGGCTTCCCTGATTTCTAAGGTGTTCGGTACCAAACGTAAGTCCTCTGTGATGCCAGTGTTGGATTTATTAATAAATACACACAGAAGACCCATTTTTAAAAGGTCAGCTGAAAATCTAACCAAACTTTAGTGGGGTCTCTGACTAGTTTTCACCATCCTGCCACCGCCTGGCTGTTTCTGACCTCATGAGGTGAGAGCCAGCACTCTCAGAGGACAGTAAGAATATTTGCTCTGGGTGTGGGTGTTTCACACCTCCTCCAGGACAGGATGGTTTTCCTGGGAGGGAAGCTTCAAAGGAGATGCGGCCTTTGAAATTGAACCAGGAACCCCCGATGGTTGGGGAGTCCAAGCACCTGTTCCTACTGCACATTTGGTATGAGGAAATGCAGAAACATTAATTAGATGAGGAGGAGGATCCTTCCTCAGCCTTCACCACCCTTAGGGTGAGACAGCGGGGTGAACCCCTCTCCTGAAATTCTACCATCTTGAGATGGTGGGAAAATCACTATCACACTTGTGTTTCAGGCCTACATTTCCTCAGTCAGTGGTATTAAAACCAAGTTAACACCAGTATATAGCAGTCTTTGTGGCACGCAGCAGTCTGTCTCTGTGAGGCCGGCAACTTGAGAGAGTTAAATGCAATCCCCCCCCAGAAGTGACGAAGGCAGGAGGAGGAGCTAAATCCCTCCACACAAGCTGCCCGAAAAGACCATGGTAGACCGGGGATCTATCATAAACCTCACAAGCCTTACCTTGCTTGTGAAGCGATTCCGCAGAGACGAAAAGAGCTACCGCCCCCGTCACACCTGACCCCGTGCTGTAAGGAAATACCCGGCAGGGAGTAGATGGATGCAGGGAAGGGAGCCAAAAGGAAGGGAAGGATAACAGGAGGCTTGAAGCTGTGAACTCTTGTTGAGGCAGTGGTCAACAGCTGGGAAGACAAGAGAGACCAGGTTAGGGGTTTCCCGTACCACCCACAGTCTATTTCCACAATGTAATCATATACAGCAGACCGTATACAGGACCACTCACCAAGATAAATAATAACAGAAGAACTCCCAACCAGGATGGAGTATTCACTGTTGAGCGCTCTTGCGCTAAGTAAACCAAGGTCACAGGTGGTTGTTTAGGCATTCACAACCTGTCCTGTGTGTCTGTGAGCTTTTGTATAAATATACTATTGCCCTCATGTAATGCGCTCCTGCGCTATGAAATAGTCCTGAACACAGGTGCCTTACAGTGGTTGGCAAGTAATTGATAAGGCGCCCCTGTGCTGTTTGCAAATAAAGTAGAAGCGCTCCTGCGCGTTGACAGCCGGAAGAAGAGGAAGACTGTACCCCTAAACTTGTCTTAAGCAACTAACGTGCTCCGGCGCGGTTCAAGCTATAACAAAGTAAGGCGCTCCTGCGCTAGTTAAGCTTTAACAAAAAGAATGAGCTCCTGCGCGAAACAGAGAAAGTACCTGATAGAGCAGCGACGCTAAGACAATCCCGTGCCATAAATCCCTTAACTGGGTGAAGGAACAGCAGGCGTCACAGGAATGAAGAGAGGAGGGTCAGGGACGTTGGTGCTAGGCAGCGCGAGTACAGAGAGGCACTCCAGATGATGAAACACGCACTGGAACGTCGAAGAGAAGAGGCGTTCGTGGCTCCTTCCAAAGTGCTGCTTGGTTTGCTCTCAAGACGAGCCAGGAAATGAAAATGATTCAAAGCGCCAACCCGGCGGGAATCGCGGGTCCTTAAGCGATTCCCCCGGAAGCGCTGCAGGAAAACCGAGAGTCAAGAAAAGACTAGACCGGGACTCCGCTTCCGCCTGGAAGTGAGTGTCTCGGTCTCCTGTATAGGAGTGGCGGAACCACCCGATACATGACAGGATCGTAGAAGCCCTAAGGTGCAGGAGTGCAAAAAATACACAGGTACAGTGCAAAAAGGCAATCAGATTTTTTAAAAAAGTTATTAAAACCAAGCTAAAACCTCAGCAAATAGCAGTCTTTGCGGCGTGCATCAGTCTGTCTCTCCACTTTGTGTCATCCTCCACTTTGTGTCGTCCTGTACTCCACATCACTACATGTTTCTGTACTCTACCCCACTCTATACTTCTCCGCGCTACTTCGCTCTGTGCCACTCTGCTACATACCAATCTTCTTTATGCATCTCTATTCCACTCCACTTAATGCCACTCTACTCAATGCCACTCTGTGCCACTGCATTCTATGCCAATCTGCTCATGACACTGTACTCTATGACACACTTTTCCACTCAATACCACTGCAATCCATACCATTCTACTCCACTGTAAGCCACTCTGCACTACTTCACTCTGTTTCACCGTCCTCTATGTCACTCCACTCCACACAATGCCACTCTACACTGCTCCACTCTACACCAAACAACTCCACTCCACTCAACACAACTCTACTCCACTCTACTCTATGCAGCTCTACTCTAGTTTCTGCTACTCCACTTAACACTACATCACTCTTCTCTATGCCACTACATTTCACTTTGTGCCACTCCACTTCAATCTATGCTACTGCACTCGACCCCAGTTCACACAACTCTTTGCCACTCGACTCCACAACACTCCACGCCTTTCCACTCTATGCCACTCTACTCAACGCCACTCTCTATGCCACTCCATGCCACGCCACTCTACTCTATGCAACACTACAGTTCCATAGGCAATTCTATACCACTTTATCTTAATCTACTCAAAAGTACATCGCTCTGCTCTATGCCACTGTACTCCGTGCAACTCCTCACAGTGCCACTCTTTGGCACTCCACTCTACGCAACTATACTCTCTGTCCCTCCACTGTATTCAACACCACTAAATTATACTCTATTTTAATCTGTTCTACTCTACCCTATGCCTCTCTACACTATTTGACTTCATTTCACACTATGCCACTCTACTTCACACCACGCTACTCCACAATAATTTGCTCAACTCTTTGCCATTTCACCTTATTCCACTCTATTTTATGCCACTTTATGGTACTCCACACTACACCACCCCACTCTACACCACTGAATGCCACTCTAATCTATGCCACTGTGCACCACTCTACCCTTTGCTGTTCCATTCCACACAACTCTACTATATGCCACTTTACTCTACATCACTCTACCCCACTTTAGTCTAGATCACTGTAGTCTACGCCACTCTATCCTATGCCACTATCCTCTACACCACTCCACTCTCTGACATTCTAGTATGACACTGCACTCCTCTCCATGCAATTTTATTCCTCTTCCCATCAATCTTTTCCACTCTACATTATGCCACTCTACTTTATGCCAATCTACTGTACACTACTCCGCTCTATGTCACTAGATGTTTCTCCACTCTAGTCTTTGCCACTCCATGCCACTCCATTCTATGCCACTTCACTCCACTCCACTCTACTCTACTCCACTTCACTCTACTTCACTATACCCTACACAACTCTACAAAACGCCATTCCACTCTAGACCACGTCACTCTATGCCATACTACTGTACTCTGTACTACTGTACTCCATGCCATTATACTCTATGCTACTATATTCTACTCTACAGTTCATCACTTCACTTCACGCCACTCCACTCTATGCCACTCCATTCTACTCTATTCCACTCCATACGACTCTATGTCACTTTACGCAACTCTGTGCCACACCACTGCAAGCCATGTCACTCTATGCTGCTCTACTCTGTGCTACTCTATGCCACTCTACTCAATGCCACTCTACTCTACTCCTCTTTACGCCACTTTCACTCTATTCTGTTCTACAGTTCACTACTCCATGACATTTCAGTCTATGCTATGCCACTCTACTCTGCTCTACTCAACTCAATTCTATTCTACTTTACTGTATGCCAATCTACTCTATGCCACTCCATTCTATGCCACTCAACTCTACTCTCTGCCTCTACACCACTAAACTCAGCCTTACACCACTCTACTTTAAGCCGTTCCACTTTATGCAACTCTAGTCTAAGCCTATCAACTACATGTTAGCCATGCTGAACAGCAGCCGCACTGCTGTGCAACATGATTAACAGACGTCGGCAAAGCCAGTAGCTCACAAATAGGCGACACCTAATGGTTTCGCAAATGCTTGTTTTTCAAATGAAATAGCTACAGATCTCGGAAGAATAATTTGCAAAGCATGTGCTTCTTGAATGTTAATAGAAAACCCACCTGTGACATCATAACAGCAACAACAGTACTATTTAACTTTTCTAAAAGTAAGGCACTCTGAAGCTTACACTAACTATTTTTCAGGTTGAGAAACAAGTCATGAACTAGCATCAATTAAATGGCTGCATATTTAAAATAGTGAAACGACATTACCAATGCCTGCAGCACTGTTGTCATTATTGTTATTAAGCTTCTATAAGGATGTCATTCCATCTTTTTACTGCCTCGAAGTGATTTAAGGAAGGTATAGATGGGAGCAATACCACACTATATTGTTAACATTCTTTATTCGCATTCAAACATTTAGGACCCAGCGAGGAGCTTGCTGACACTTTCTGAGATGATCTGGCCGGTGGAGTCCCTCAGAATAACATCTAGCTCCAGTTACCTGAACTCTTCTTCATATTAAACACGTTAAAATTGCAACAAATGATAAAAAGACCAAATCCGAGTGCTGTACTCTGCTTTTCTTTTTATTAACATTTCACTACCATGACGATGGCATTTTGTGTTCTAAAAACTCAAATGCAACATTCTCTCTGGGCTGAGATTATGTCAGTCGACTTTGAGCATGCAAGCTGCGCTTTCCAAATAGTAGAAATCTGGCTTTATTATGATTAACAGTCATGCTTATCTTAATCACACTATCTTGTTTCCCTCACACTACTTTTGTTCTTTATTTCAGGGAGTATGTATTTTCCGGTTAATACCCCAATGTTTGTTAATAGTATCCAGGAGGAATTTAGCAGGTTGCTTTGCCTAGAGCAGTTGAAAACAGTTGCATTGAGTTTGTATAGTCCTTTGTTGTGCTTGACCTTTATTGATACCCTCTATAATGTTGTTGTACACTTCACTTTTTTTACCATGTGATTGATGTAATTAATTGATGTATAGATCAATTGTATTAAGTGTTCGTTCATCAACTTAGACATATGTTATGTTATGTTATGTTATGTTATGTTATGTTACAATTTATTTGTTAAGCGCTCGTACGCCCGAGCAGAGAACAAACCAATATTACAAAACCCAACAACATAACAATTGAAGATTTCAGCAATAAGCCTGATTAAAAAGCCAGGTTTTCAGAGAGTGTCTAAAAGTGAGGAGATCTGGACTCATTTTTAAAGAAAGCGGTAGCGTGTTCCAAAAAGTGGCTGCCAGATGGTCAAAACAACAGCCGCCATGACGTTTTTTTTTAAAAAAGGGAACAACCAATAAAGCTTTATTAGCAGAACGAAGGTTTAATGAAGGGTTATATCGGAAAAAAAGGTTTTTTTATAAATTTCGGGCCTAAGTCCTCTAAAGTTTTAAAAATGATACACCCAGTTTTAAACGCAATTTGCTGTGCGAGTGGCAACCAGTGAAGTTGTTTCAAGCCAGGTCTAATAGGCTGCCATTTTGCTTGTTTAAGAACAAGCCTAGCAGCTTGGTTCTGAACCTATTGCCATTAGAAACGATAAAAAAGAGAGTGTAAAATGGGGCAAAGAGGAAAAGGGGAAAAGGTGAGTTTTCACAGCCTTTCTTAAGGCTGATTAAGATTGCATACTCCGAATGTGCAGGGGAAGACAATGCCAGAGTTGACCGCCGACCAAACGGAGGGAATGTCCACCTCTCTGGGTTCATTTGAAACATGGGTACCCAAAGCAGGAACTGAGAGTTGGGTCACAATTTGTTTTGAGAATTATAGCACAGGCAAGTGCACTGTCTGCATCATAGAAGATGCTGGGCCTTATTTACAAGCCCCTTGCGCCACCCGTACAGCACTTTTCCCATGTTAAAGATGAAAAGTGGTGCAAGCGGTTTGTAAATAAGCCCCCCCCCCCCGGTGTTTAAGGCAGGCTGTTTTGAACACATTGGGGCTTATTTACAGGCCTCTTGCGCCACCGGTGCGTCACTTTTTTCCATATTAAAAGTGATGCACCAGTGGCAGAAGGGGCTTGTACGTAAACCCCATTATTTTTTTCCAATGTACACCAGTGAAGGTGGATTCTTGCCAGGGTTGCCGGCCGAACATACTAGCCAGATCATAATGTTTGAAATCTTCTGAAGTTGTCCAAGATAGGATTCCGGCAAGCCATGGTAGAGAATATTACAGTAGTCATTTCTTGACATGATAGAATTTCAAAGTGCATGAGCACGACCATAGTGAGACAGGCACTTCCCGAAGAGCAGAAGCCTGAGGGGCAGAGTTACAAGCCCCTTGAGACACTTTTACGTCACTTTTCCCATGTTACAAATGACGCAAAAGTAGCGCAAGGGGCTTGTAAATCTGCCCCTGAATGTTTTGCCTTCTCTCAATGATGTCACTGATTAACAAAATCTCAGTCTCATTAGGACTGAGTTTTAGGAAATTGTGCTCCATCCAACACTAGATTCAAGTGAACAGGTAGTCGACTGGGTAGGGGAATTAAGAATCCGATAACCAGGGCACACAAACAGTTGTGCATCATCAGGATACAAGATCTTGAAGCAGCTAGAAGATCTGTTCAGATGAGCTAAAGGGCAAACAAACATGTCCAACAACATTGTGGAAAGAGAGGAGCTCTGTAGCATCCCACAGTGGACAGGCAGGAATGGAGAATGATAAGGTGCTAGTACCATTAAATGGGTGCAAATTTGGAGGACCGAACACATCCACAATAGTTCAAACCCATTACAGCCAGGCATCAGAAAGACAGCTCAGTAGTATAGCCTGACTTACAGTGTCAAACGCTGCAGAAAGGCAGAAAACCGGCAAGGAGGAAGCAGAGAATGAAAGGGACAGAAAGGTGAGGGAACAAAAATTAACAAAAAGACTAAAGCGTAATGAAGGCATGAAATAAACAACAACAATGTTCAATGGTGGAAGCCCGATTGCAAACTCATTGATGAGCGAAATAAGTACATACGTGATCACGGATTTGCCAGCTAATGTTTCACTGGAAGTGTCACTCTGAAATACCCTCCTGTCTGAAACTCCCTAGACGTAACAGGAGTAAATAGTAACCGATTTTTAACAGTGCTGTCGAAAGAACATTATAATACCCCCAAAACTAAGGGGCATATCAACAAGGCGCTGCAATAAAATTATCGGCCCTTTAGCATCTGCTTTCGGGCAAAAAGCAGCAATAATTTTATCGCAGGATCATCAAGGTCACGCTATGGCGTGAATCCATGCCTCAGCATCTGTTTACTCAACGCCCAGTATCTCACCGCTAATGAGATGCATAGTAGGTGTTCCGCACTAAAGTAACCCGAGAAAAGACGCTAACACGAGCTACTCCTATCAGCAAGCAGGGCGCAAACCTGCGCAGCGACGGTAATAATATCGCTAACCGCTCTTATTACAGCTTTGTTTATGCCTGCTTCAGAACTGACTTACCCATTACATCCAATGGGAGGTGGATTGCAGTGTTGAGTCTGTCCTGCCCCATCAACAAGGTTATTATTAACCCCGTGCTGTTATCGCTGGGTTTCCAGCGATAATCGCACACTTTTGCCACTATCGCTGGATTTTCTATTGCATTGGAGATAGGCATTGCAGATAGCACGAAATCTCTGCAATAGAATCCAGCGATAGCCGGAATTAAGTTGAAACTCACTAAGCATGCTTAGCGATGTTTATCACTACTGGTTGCTGATATGCCCCTACAATGTTTGTAACCGTGGACGACCCAAAATAGAGGCAAGAGAAGTCTTATTTTTATGGTCAAAAATGCAGCAGTCTTCCAAAACGTCCTGAGAGGAAAGAAAGGAACCTCCTTAAAGCCCCAGGCTGACACTGGTGGTAATTCCCCAAACCCTGGTGTGGCAAATCACTTGAGAACACATGAAGGCAGCAGATGTTGTTTAGCGTGACTTCTAGTTTGAGAGCTCAAAACACCACTCCCTTTTGCTCGTTGACCCTGGCCCTAAAATTGTCATAACAAGGAGATGTAATAGAGCACTGAGAAGAGTCCCTAGATCAGGGAGGAAATATCAATAATTCAAATATTGTAAGTAAAAATTCCAAGTCTTTGAAAGTGCTTAGACCGCACTTCGGCAGGCAAGTTAGGTTCGCTGGCAGAAATGCAGCCCGCTCTTATTATTAACAAGAATGCTTTCATATCCCGACTCAATAGGGCAGATTTAATATTTAGCCATTTGTTTTCTTCCCAGGACTATTTTACGCTAGAAACAACTTCTTTATAGTGGGCTCGCCTGTTTTTTATCAGTATCTTTTCTTCCCCTTTGATAGCCTTCAGCAATGCTTTCTTGGCCTTAAGACATTCGTCATTATACTAAGAATGTGGTGCACCCAACCGCCACCCTCTGCACCTGGAACCCAGTCAGCACCGATGAACACCATCCACTCCGGCTCCCCCACCGACCCTTGCCCACGCCACATCTTCAACAAAGCCGACTCCATCATCGCACCCCAACTCCGCGACATCAGCAACAGCTCCTTCGCATCAGCCAACTTCCCGGAAAGCTGAAAGCATGCCGAACTCAGCGCCCTCCTGAAAAAACCCACCGCGGACCCCACGGACCTCAAGAACTACCGACCCATCTCGCTCCTCCCGTTTCCCGCCAAAGTCATCGAGAAGACCGTCAGCCAACAACTCTCCGCCTTCCTCGAGACTAACGGATCCCTCGACCCATCACAGTCCGATTTCCGAGCAAACCACAGTACCGAGACCACCGTCATCGCAGCTACCGACGACATCAGGTCGATGCTCGACAACGAGGAAACCACCGCACTCATCCTCCTGGATCTCTCAGCAGCCTTTGACACGGTATGCCACCACACCCAGATACGACGCCTCAGCGACACCGGCATCCAAGGCGTGGCCTTGGATTGGATCATCTCGTTCCTCGCCGGCAGAACCCAGAGAGTCCGCCACCCCCATTCCGGTCCACGGCTACCGAAGTCATCTGCGGCGTCCCACAAGGATCCTCACTCAGACCCACCCTCTTCAACGTCTACATAAGCCCCCTCGCGGCCATCGCACGCAAGCACAACCTCAACATCATCTCCCACGCTGACGACACACAACTGATCCTCTCCCTCACCAACGAACCGGACACCGCTAGAGCCAGCCTCCAGGAAGGAATGAAGGACGTCGCGGAATGGATGAAGCTCAGCAGCCTGAAACTGAACTCAGACAAGACGGAAGTCCTCATCCTGGAACTGTCCCCCTCGGCCTGGAACGACTCCTGGTGGCCTCCTGCCCTGGGCACCGCCCCCAAACCCACAGACCACACTCGCAACCTGGGATTCATCCTGGACTCCCCCCTCACGATGACCAAGCAAGTCAACGCCGTCTCTTCGTCCTGCTTCAACACCCTGCGCATGCTCCGAAAAATCTTCCGATGGATCCCCACGGCAACCAGGAAGACTGTCACCCAGGCCCTCGTCACCAGCCGCCTAGACTACGGAAACACCCTCTACGCCGGAACCACAGTCAAGCTCCATAAACGACTACAGCGCATACAGAACGCCTCGGCAAGACTCATCCTGGACATCCCCCGCCACAGCCACATCTCCGCTCATCTGAAGAATCTGCACTGGCTCCCCGTCAGCAAGAGAATCACATTCCGACTCCTCACCCACGCACACAAGACTCTCCACGATGTGGGCCCCATGTACCTCAACAACCGCCTCGCCTTCCACACATTAACCCGCCAGCTCTGCTCCGCCAGCCTCGCCCTAGCCACCGTCCCACGCATCCGCAAAGCCACCGCCGGAGGAAGATCCTTCTCCTACCTGGCAGCCAAGACCTGGAACTCCCTCCCCACCCACCTCTGGCTGACACAGGACCACCTCGCCTTCAGGAAACAACTCAAGACCTGGCAGTTCGAGCAGTAGCAACCACCCCCACCCCCAGCGCCTTGAGACCCTAATGGGTGAGTAGCGCGCTCTACAAATTCCTTGATTGATTGATTGATTGAATCTTCCCTTTTCCTTTGGCGACTAATAGAATTTAACATATCAGCTAGATTAGCTATAAGCTGATTATGGAGCGTCGCAACCGAATGTAAGTAAGTAGGGTGGCCCCGTCAACCCTAAGCATGCTTATTTCCTGCAGTATCAGGATAATAATTCCATAAAGCTCTAGCAGTTTCTCCAGAGATTGTTTCATAGCTCCCCATTTTAGCCTTCTCCTGTCGTTGGCACTAATTAACCTATCGCCAGCCTGGGTCTCACTTGGAGGAGAAATACCTGAGTCTGGAACCCCAAAAGTTAGTGACAAGGCATTGTGGTCACTGTCCATCCGTGGGATGACCTCGAAGTCCTTCACCCGGTACCAGGAGCTGCAGTCCAACATGATATAAACTATTTGGGAGGCCTGACCAGTTCTATTAAATGTCGGCCTACTAGGCCTGTCCGATGGAGCGTGGCCATTACAGGCCCTCAGGGAATGTGTTAGGGCAATAGCATTAATCTGCAAAACCAGAGGTGCTCAGGATTTTACTGGGTACGTTTGAGTTTCGGGTATAGCCCATTGTAGATCCTCCTCGCCGATGACAACATCATGTGAACCTAAAAGAGTTTCAAAGTGGCAATTTAAGTCGCCCTCCACTATCAATCCTGAATTTGCTGGCACCATTGGGATAACAAGATTTAATTCCTCCAATCTTTTTGATTCCTGAGCAAGCAATACAGGGCGGGAATAGATATTAATAATTGCTAATCTCAATTTGGATGGAAGGGTGAGCAATATTGCTTGGATGTCTTGTGAGTGGGTATTCAGGGTGGTGGGGTGGCAGCCCACATGAGAACCTACCCATATAGATAATCCCTGGACGGCCTTCCCCTCCCCCCTGTGCTAGCAGGAATATTATAAGTAGCAAAGCCCACCCTTCCACAATCCTCTCTTGCGCATGTCTCCTGGAATAGGCAGACATCAAACTGATCAACAAACCCACCCCATTCAGGAGACGATAGCTTACCTTAATACCTGCCACATTCCATGACAGGATCTTGAGATCCCTACTTTGCTTTGGTGTCTCATGAGGCAGACTAGGGATAGTTTCCGATGTAGTTTGGGGGTTAGAAAAATGTAGGGCATCCATAACAGGATTGGTGGGGGTGGTGAATGAAATTAAAGCAGTGGGAAATACCCTTGCCCCCTCCCCAGTCATTATCCCCATGGTATAACCAATTCAGGTTTTGCAGCAGCCATGGGTAGCCCCTGTTGGTTCCCCAAGCTTACCATTACATCCCCTTTCTGTCTGCCCTTGGGACTCTTGCCACAGCAAATGGCTTTTGTGTTAAATAGCCAATCCACTTCTAAAGGGCCGTATCGGTTGCCAACTGCAAATTATACATTGGGAGCCTATTAGGGAAGTGGTTACGTGTCAACTGGTGTCCCTCCAACCTCGGGCTATTAGCACCTGTGAGCGTCCTAGGTCGCTCTTGGTCCAGATGATTATAATAGAAATAATCAAGAGGGAAAATTCTCATTCTGTTGTCAGATCCATTGGGTGGGCTTCTTTGGTTCAGTAAAGAGGTTACCGTCAGGGGTGTTTTAAAGTTGATAATCACACAGTCCCCCCTAGTGTTTTTCCTGTTGGATCCCACCCATTCTACCCTTCTCACCATCAGAATATCCCCTGCCTTCTCATAGGGAAAGTGCCTATGTGTTGCCAGCCAAAACAAGCTCTTATTTCTGAGGTCCAACTGTGACTTTTTCTGGGATGCCTTTAGAGGTGGAACCCCAGTTAAGACTACTACATGAGGTAGTGATTGTGGGGGGAGGTCTATGGTTGGCTACACAACATTACCCCTGCCCCTTGTATCTATATTGCTTGCATCCTGTTTCACCCCTGCAGTTACAGGATTAGGAGGGGTACGGACTGGTAGGTGGCTACTTCCTGTCATGCCTGTTACTAATGCCTGTGGGCTATTATTACACTGGGCATATTCAGATTGTGTAGGCAGTGATTGTTTGGCGCCTTAGGTAGAGGCTTGGTTATAGCTAGGCCTTGGTCTGCTAGTACTAGTTGGATTGATCGTGGGTCTCCTGGGGCATATACTAGGTCCTTTAGATGGACTCTCCCCTCTTAGGCTATTGCTTGTGTCAGGTGGAGTAGAGTGTATCTGCCTCGCTATTACCCTATCTGTCAGGAGTCTCACTTGATCAACTAACTGGGCGACCGCTTTTTTAATTAATTTTTAAATAAAATCCAGCTCAGGGACCTGATTCACAAAGATGTTCCCAAGAGTAAACAAAGAGTACCTCATCTTCTATGACTATTCAGTATCAAGTACTCCTAGCTTACTCAAAGCATTCCGGAGTACTACAGGAGTAAATGTAACACTCTTAGAAATGTTTTTGGGCCCAATTCACAAAGATTTTGCTATAAACTGGTGCCACTTCATAATACTCCTAGCTTACTCCTGCTTTTCAGGAGTAAACCAGGAATAATCCTGGTTTACTCCTGGCTTGTTAGTGGAATAAACACTTTATCGTCTAATGATTAGTATCAGTTCTATGCCTGCATGTCACCCAAATCTTCAACAAACCCCTAGAGTCAGCATCATTCCCAGCCATTTGGAAGGAAACTGTTGTTTTTCCACTACTAAAAATAACAGGATTGGAAATCTATGACCCAGCAAATTACCGACCAATCTCGCAGCTACCATACTTATCCAAAGTATAGGAGAAATTGGTCAATACACAACTGACCAACTTTCTAGAAATCAATTACCTCTTAGACCCTTCTCAGACAGTGTTCAGAGCCGACAACAATACAGAAGGCACATTACTTGCTGTGTAAGATAACATTTGATCATTGGTGGACCAAGGCAGAGCCAGGGAACTGATCATTCTGGATGTAGCGGCGCTTTTAATACTGTATCACACAACAACCTACTATGAATTCTCCATGAAAATAATAATAAAGCAATACATACGAAAGCCCTCCAATGATTCTTCTCCTTCCTGCATAATAGAACTAAAAAAATTCAAATGAGCCCCTGCTCTTCAAAATCAAACACAGCCTCCCAGCGCCCCACTCTTTTTAATGCATATGTCTCCGTCCCAGCAGCAATCAGCAGGAAATGGGGTTTTGATATCTGCTCAAACGCTGATGATACACAACTACTAATCTCCATGGATAACAAACACGGAGACACCAAAAGCAACCTAACTAATTGTCTCAACGAAATTGCAAAAGTAACACTGCCTGAAGTTAAACGCTGGAAAATCGGAGATTCGACTTTTCGGTGGAGCACACCTAATCGGGGACAGTATCTTGTGGACGCAAGTGCTTGGAGCCGCCCATGAACCCAAGCGAGTTGCTAAAAATCTGGGCATCCTTTTTGATAACGCACTATCTTTGCAGGATCAAGCATGAACGCTGTGTGGAAAAGATTTTGCCACACTGAATTTGCTTCACAGACTCTTCACCTGGATCCCTTTAAACTACAGTAAAACTATTACGCAGGCCCTCTTTTCAAGCGGACTGGATTATGGGAATGTGCTTTATGTGGGCATGCCCAAGTATTTCTTTTCTCGCCTGCAGGTTGTTCAAAATGTAGCCTACAGACTCGTCTGCAATAAAAGCAGGTTTAGCTCAGCATCGGACAGCCTGAAGGAGTTGCATTGGCTGCCAGTATGTCAAAGGGCCAAGTTAAAGCTCCTCTGCTATGCACATAGAGCGCTACACAAGAAAGCCCCCCGCATCTTGCAAGACACGGTAGAATTCTAATCAATTGGAATTACAGATAAGCATATACAAATTCACACGAAAACTCAGATTAAGACATTTTTTGATCATGTTATACCTCCACAACCTAAGAAACCAGACCAACTTATGGGTTTAAAACCGATTAGCACTTTTGAAGCTCCCACAAGCCACAAGAGTATAGACCTATTTGAAACTTTGGTAAAACAAGACATTTCTAAACTTAACTACAATAGACCAATACACAAGAACATCACGCAAAAGGATTATGACACCTTGAAAAGAATTGCTAACAATGAACATATAAAATGCATCAAAGCTGACAAAGGAGGAGCGTTGGTTATAGTAGATTCCACTATGTATGACCAGAAAATTCACGAACACATCCATGATGAACAGATTTATATGAGTCTTCCAAGCAATCCCACAATACAATTTAAGGAGGCGCTAACAGACATCGTCAATAAAGCTCACGATACAGGGATCATTAATGAGAGAACAAAGAAATACCTACTAAAACAATTTCCTCAAAGTCCGACCATACGACCATACAAATGACTCCTAAGATCCATAAGAGTTTTGAAAATCCCCCATTCAGACCAATTGTTTCGACAAAAGGTTCACTTCATGAACCGGTGGGTAAATTTATAGACAGGTATTTACAACCAATCGTGAAACAAATGAACAGTTATGTCCTAGACACAACGGATTTTCTAACAAAATTGGCTCAAATCGAAGTCACAGAAGAAGAACACTTAATATTATGTACAGCGGATGTCTGTTTCCTGTACCCCTCCATCCCCCATGACGGAGGGATAGAAGCCATAGAAAAAGCACTGCTTGAAAGCAACGTAGAACCATTGATGCAAGAATTTTTGATGAAACTAATCCTCTTCACCTTGTACCAAAGTTATTTTCAACACAAAGAAAACTGGTACCTTCAGCTATCCGGGACCTCTATGAGGAATTGTGCCGCACCGACATATGCCAAAATCTATATGAAATATTTTGAACAGGAAAATATTTATGACAACCCCAATTGGTCTGATCACCTAAAAATGTACGTTAGATACATCGACAATGTGTTTATTCTCTGGAAAGATACCGAAGAAACTCTCTCACAATCATTAACCACCCTAAACAGGGTCAGTGAACGCATACAATTTACATGGGAGATCAACAAAAATTCCATAACCTTTTTGAATGTTAAAATAACGAAGACACCAACTGGTTTTGAAACAGACCTTTTCCGAAAGGAAACTGATAGAAATAACACTTTGCATTACGCAAGCTTTCACCAGGGATCACTGAAACAGCATTTACCGTTATCACAAATGCTTCGAGCAAGAATAGTGTCTGATCAGAAAAATATTGAACTACATCTTGAAGATATGGGAAAAAGATTTTACGATAGAGGATATCCAGAACCCCTGATTGAACAGGCCAAAAAAAGCGCAATGCAAACCAAAAGAGAAAGATTGTTGACAAGAACTGTAAAAGACAAAAAAGCCAGGATGATCCTGGTATCCAAATTTTCTACCTTGAGCACAGCGTACAAAAAAAATATCTTACGACATTGGCCTATTTTGAGTGTAGAACCAGACTTTGGAACCATGTTTATAGACCCGCCGATTTTTGCATATACCCGCAATGCCAATCTCAAAGAGATTCTGAACAGAAAGATTCCCACTGTAACAAAATCTAAAGGCACCATACCCTGCATGAATTGTGGGAACTGTAACAATATCATCAGAGGCAACGGTATTAATCATCCCATGAAAGGAACGAACATTAAGCTTAATGTAAATGCCACATGTGACACTCCCAATGTGATATACTTAATTAAATGCCCCTGTGGAATGATTTACATAGGGAAAACTGAGAGGAAAATCAAGACTCGTATCAACGAGCACAAATCGAACATTAGAACGAAGAACACCAAGTCTAACGTTGCTGCACATTTTTGCGAAACTAGACACAATATTTCCCAACCTAAGTTCTTGATTTTTAAAGTTGTCAAGAAAAGAGAGGGCATTGACAATAATAAATATTTGTTACAGAGATAGATCGCATGGATCTTTAAGATGCAATCCATGAAACCGATGGGATTAAATGATCGGTTAGAATTTTCATATTTTCTATAAATACCCATAAGGGTATGATATGTCACATACAGAACTTCCATTAGTGCTGCAGTACTGCATTTTTATTTACTTAATATGAATTTTTGTTATATTCATTGTTTCATTACTGTCTCATAGTAAAAATGTTTATTAATATTCATAGCCACTGAACAAGTTGTGCAAATAGAATCCTATAAATTAAACACATTCCCTAGACCTTGCATGTATTTCGACACTAACGCAATATGGCCGCAACACTTTCATTAAACCTACTCCTTAGACCTTGCATGCACCTCGACACTAACACAATATGACAGCCACACTTTTAAGCACGCTAGTCCATTTTTAATATCCATGAACACATAGCCGTGAACTAGGATCTTCCCTTCCGCAATGCTGAAGGATACTAACTCCGACGAATTACCCAAACACGAAGTCAACTAAATATCAAGTAAGTCGGCATTTAGCTGCGTTTTCTCTAATTCTAGTATAATTAGATTATGTTGCACTCGGACATGTTATATGACCGTAAAATTATTTTCCCCTCTTTAGATTTCGCCACGTCCCGACGACACGTGAGTGCACATAGCTATGCCTTGCAAGTAATCGCGCTATAGACATGATAACATACCCGTTCACGCCATATATTTGCATGTTTGATTCTCCCAGTCCTAATTTTTATTTTTATTTTTATTTTTATGCACATAATCATGCACATGTTTTATTCACGATACACACGACGATTTTAAAAGACGACCACTCGCACCACTTCCCCACTTATCCCTACCTGCTTGTTACGCTCAGTATGATACGTAGACCTTAATAACCATAGTTGTGGATGCACACTTAGTGCTATATCTTTATATTGTAGAGCTCCCAGATGAAGGGTAAATAACCCGAAATGCATTGGAGCAGTCGGCGTTTTGTTAAAACATGATGGATACAAAGAACATGTATTATGATTATTGAATGTCACACTGAATTGAAGATTTATCATGAAGATTAATGAATAAAAAAAGAATAAAAAGTGATACCAACATTTGTGGAATCTCGTTCCAGAGAACTAAAGGTGTGCCCACGCTACAGGGATGTCACTATAGGGTAATAGTGGCACTTGAAAAGAATTCCAAGCTCCCCAAAACACCTGAGGTCCTGCCATCAGGCATTGGCGAAGATCAAACGAACCATTAGAGTCAGAACTGGAGACTGCTCCTTTTCCAAACTGGCTGCTGTCCAGTGGAATGATCTTCAACTTGATTTACGCCTAACAGATGAATATCTGCTTTACAGAAAGTAATTAAAAACTCTCCTGTTTCCCAGATGATATTTAAAGCAGCCTACTATCCATGGACACCTCACCCTGAAACTGGATTCTTTCAACTCCTCCCTCTACGGGATTATGCTCACGTAGCGCTGTGATGTCCCTTGGGATGAATACTGCGCTCTACAGAAACAAATACAAGAGTAAGTAACTACAAAGTCACTCTGAATTGGGTACCTTGTGAATTGGCACAAAAGTCTTAAAGAAGATGAAAGAGCCGCCTTAGTGCTAGTTATTGGACTTCCATCACCCACACTGTGTTTGATATTCATAAATACTTTTGTGAATTGGCTCCAACATTTTGCTATAAATAGCTCTTGCTCAATCTGGTAATATCCCGCATTACTCCTGATTATAACCAGTAATCCATTAATACTCCTGTCTCATCATGAGTTGCTTCTGGAATTCATGAATAAGGCAGGAAAAATACAAGAGTGAGCCACGGCAAAATATTTGTGAATTGCTCCCTTTATTGACCTCACTGTCATGCTGTGTACTTTCATCTCAGGCACGCATAAAAACGGAGAGAAAAGAAAACTACATATGCAAATTTGGGTGAATGTTATCAAGTTACGTTTTTCTAAAGAGTGCTGTGTTACTACATAATCACGATTTCGTGAAACTCAAAACAAAATACCCAAGGTAACCTTTACTCCTGCGTGTGTTTTCTCTATGCAAACGTGCAGATTGAGTTTTAATAAAACAGCACTCCGGATTGTTTAAGATAAAGACAAGCTAGGTTAATTAAATATTTAAACTTCAATGTTCTTATTATTTACCACATTGATACTAATTACAGATGAGCATGGCACATTAAAATTATTTTATAATTTTAGGGGTGAGTAGGTATGTGACACAGAATAGAACGCACCGATGTTCTTTTAAAGAGCTTTAATTCCATCCTGAAGCTGCAGAAATCGTGATTACATCTGGTTACATCTCTTCTTCGTGTGTGTTGTATAGTTATGCTAGTTTTAAAAGTGCTATTAATGTATTCAAAGAACAAGGTATGAATGTGATTGTGAAGGATTTTATTATGCTCTTTTTATGGAATGCTCATGGATCTTCATATTGCGGGTAATTGACTAGAAACTATATTTACAGGGTACAGTACCTTGGTGATGCAGTGCATACACCACGTTTTTTCTTTAGAGTGACATTTGATAAGTAGAATCACAGATGGCTTAAAATGGAAACGCTTTAACCATGACAAACCATTAATCAAACACTACTAAGCAATTAAGAAAAGGATCTGGACAAGCAGCACTATCCCCTTTGAGACAGGGATCTTTTCTCATTTACAAAAATAATTCATTTTCTTGGCTGCTTATCAATCTGCTTTGAAATAATCAGATTTTCTCCATCAGAAGCCCTATTGAGGATCACACAATATAAATTTTTTAAACAAGAAGATAGACCAAGTGTGACAAATGAACAGATGCATTTAAAATCCTACCACTAAGTATTCATTTAAAGTGTTGCTTGAAATGCTCCACTGTTGCATATTATTATTTGGATAATGCTGTGCTGGTGTATCTCATAAATAATATTTGGACATGAGGCCCATTGTGACTCAGTATATTGATAGTTTTCATTTACCATTGTGAATATATGCTACATCTTTGCACGCTCAATTAAAAAGACTTAGTCCCTGCTGGGATGAGTTGCAATTTAACTTAATGTGAATGTTTTACCCAAGAAGAGACTATCCTATAATGCTAGCCAAGGTGATTCATCCTCTGCCTGTAAGTTTTAAAAATATGTGTATGAACATGTCTATTGTCAAAATTAAGAAATTAGCTTACTATTGTCTAATTGTATGCAAGATTACAAGTGTGGAGGTCCGATGGCCATGCTCGCAGTGGCGCAGCAGTAGCGGTCCTCCCTCTGCTGGATTACGACTTTCAAAGTCATACCGGCAGTGGACCACTTGCGCCAGGGTGCAGTTGTACCCTGCCAGTGGCGGAGCTGTGCCACAATGTACATGCTCAGTTGGACTGGCACAGTCCTGCTGAGCATATTATGAGTTCCTGCACCGACAGCAATTTCATGGCGGGAGCCCTGCCACGAAAAGGCTGGTGGTGAAGAAACAAAGGGGCATGATAGGGCCCCCTGCCATGGGGATAAATTCAGGGTGGCACAACATGTGCCCCTCTATATGCTTACACCCAAGTTCCAGCACAGCATGGGCAACCCGTCCATGTCGTGCTGGAACATTTTTGACCATTCCCATTCCAGTTCGTGCAGTCCCTGTGCAGCTTTGGTGCGGCTGTGCCAGTGGCGAGCGGGCACATCTGCGACAAAGTCATAATCAGGCTCTTTGTACAATTGCACAGTATTAACCCCTATGCATTGGGTTCAGAGTGGTGTATTTAAGATGTGAGAGTTTGGGAAAGCTCATACACTCATGATTTTGTTGTCATTCACACACTACTCTCCAGCTCCCTCCCGCCCAAAAAGGGGAGTGATTCAAGCAAGGTAGGAAGGGGATAGCACAAAAAACTATACTTCAAATGGGTATAGGGAAAGGGAACAAATGAAGAACAGACATGTGCACTTGGGCATTACCTTATAACACCAACATTGCTTTCAGCATAGTCTCATAATACAAGGCAGTCATTTGCCAGCAGATTAATGCTCTCTTCAGAGGATCGTGATCACTGCTAATGGTCAGAGTAGAGCAGAGGCATTAACATATATTTCTATACATGGTTAAAGGTTATGAGGATTATTCAAAGCTAAATTAACATGTAAGTAAATATACATGTGTAAATGTACACTTAACTTTCTAGTAAATTTACTACTTTCTATTGACCATTTTGAGGGTAAATCTATTACAAAGTGTAGAGTTTCATGTCTCTATCACCTGAACCAGGAGGTAGAGCTAAAGTTACTGGTGTAATGTTACAGCCAAAAAAGACCCTAAACAGTAAAAGTTCAGACCTAGAGTATGTCATGCAACACAAGTAGCCAACCACTGGTACTGCAACATTCTCCAATAGAAAATAATGACCTGGGTCTTCACACATTAGACCAATTTATCGAATAGTATTTTTGAGACATCTCCAGATTAATGAGGTAGAGTTTGACATTGATGTGTTTCTGGATACATTTGTCAGGATATTGAGCTGGAACACTATCAGTATAGTCTATATAATTTTCATGGGAACTAAGGATTCAGAAGATAACATTAAGCAAACATTTGGATTCAAACTCTCCATGATTAAGATTACTCAGAGCATTTGATTATCACAAGACTTGCTCAACATATTCCAGCTTAGGATTCATTGAAAAAAATGATGTATGAGCTGTATTATACACCTCATAGACTGCACAAATGGGGCCTTATGGAGATTTTGAATTGCTTCTGACACAAAAACCCAGCCACAGACAATAAATAAATCTTCGCTTCATGTCCTATTATATTACCCTACTGGTCAAAGGGGTTTGATCATATAATAGGGTTTTAGGATCACAATTTTACCAGAGACTCAAGTCATCTTGCTCGGACATTCACTAACATACCACCCTATCTGTCAGAGATATATTTTTTTGCTATGACTCTGATTTGTCTGAGTGTGGTACAAGCATGGTTACAAATAACCCTGGGCGTAGTGGGTGTAGTGGGGCTACGCGAAGCACCACGAAGTGGGGGGGAATTTACGCGCACTCACCCACTTCGCCTAGCCCCACTACGAGCCGCCCGCCCATTCAAGCGTATTTGTGAGGAGGAAGTCCACAGAGATACCAGGAAGAGGGAGCCCCAGGACGCCACATCGCAGGTAAGTTGTTATTTTTGTTTTAGAATGTTTTAAATTATATTAAGGGCCCTTAGAAGAAGGTGGGAGCAAGGCGGGTGGCAGGCAACTTCGCTCCGCCATTGCGTGTGCGTGGTGTTGCCTACTGTGTCTACTTTGAGAATCGCAAAGTAGGCAATACTATGCACACTCCATGGATGGAGCGGAGTACTACGCCTACCCCTAGTTACAAAGGGAATCACCTGATTTTAATGCATGGTGGTGGGAGTTTATTTCCTTGTATGGGTTTGAAAAGTTGATAATTGGTTATAATCGGATATGCTGGAAACTCAGGAAAATCTGGGCCACACTTAATGAATTTATGGCACCACATAATCCTGGGTGTTCAAACTTTATATAATGCCCCTAACTAAGTAGATTTTAAAAGGCGTTTGACTCTGGACTATTTATTTTTATTTTTATCTTAACTATTATGCATGAATGACAACTTTTTGTTTCATGTTTGACTTTATTACACTTTTCAAAAGGATTGCTTCATTATCATATAACTTATGAATTGCAGTGGATAATATATATATATATATATATATATATATATATATATATATATATATATATATACATACATATTCACTGAAAAAAACATAGGTTTCAGGGGCGTTATAGTTAGTTGGACATTTCACTCGTACAAAACCATAGCAATTCCCCCTTTATAGTTATCTCAGCTAACTATACCTCGCACGCCCGCAATGCACTGCTGATGATGTCACATATTACATCACTCATGACATGGTCAGTGACATCACTCATGACATCACTGATGACATCTCAAATGACATCACCGATAACATCGCTGATGACATCATCCTTGTGATAGACTGGCAGACCTCCTCTCACCCTATCTAACCTTTGATACACACACTCAAAAATACAAACAAACATTTTCAAATCAATGGACATACCAATACCAGTTACAACACACCTATTCAGTAATTCAAAGATCTACAAACACATCCACTCATTCACCAATAGTCCTATACAATCACTCATACATGTACTCACTCATCATGTGTACTCATACACCTATACATCCTGTTACATACCTCTCATCCATAGAGTTACTCACACACATAGTCATACATGCAATCTATCAAACATCCATTTACTTGCATATACAGTTATACACATAAAACCACACTTACTTCTACAGAAACGTACACATACTTACTCTCTTAAACAATCATTTAAAGAAACACATACGTATTTATACAGGAACTCTTCCAATGTTTCACTCTCACATATACTCACTTATATACACCAATACTCACATTGCCTGAGGTATTCTAAGTTCCATGTCCTGGGTTGTCTAATCATTGGGGCTATGGAAGAACCAATGATACACTGATTGCTAGTCTGGTAGGGAATTTTGGCTACTAAGGTGAGTTTTGCACACCCTAATTCACTGAGGTTCCAAGTCTCTATGCACAGTTCTGTGTATGAGCAGATTCCCTGCTACATGGCGCCCATACGATGATGGTCTTATTACATGATGCTTGAGTAGTACTTCTATCAGTCCTTAACCCCTTCACTATTGTTTCCGGATAATAGTAGTGTCGGACAAACCTACCTATAGTTACATAGGTCTTTTCAAGCTTGAATCTTTTCAAACGGTTTCCTTTTGAATTACTACCCAGTTGTGATACATTGTTTTACATTGTACCTTTTCTTCTCTGTGTCACTATGGCCAACGTTGACATACTGCAGCATAGTCGCATTGCGGACCGCAATCATTTGCAGAGTGAACACGGACCTGAGGCTGCGGTTGAATTGGGAGTGAGACTCTTTGGCACATTTGATGTAGTTGCCGATCTCATCCTTTCTAATGTAAAGGGAGATGCGGTGAACTTTCAAATGGCTAATGCCTTACACGATGTCCCCGATGCTGACAATTATTACGGCGGCATATAAAACCATTGGCCGCAATAGTTTAGGTGTCAGGCCCTTTACTGCTAAAGATAAAAAGCAAACCCAGGGTGCGTAGTCTGAAACAGACGTTCAACCAACAGCTCCAAAGAAAAATTGGAACAGAAATAAAAATCAGGGAAAACAGCAACAGAAACAGGAGTCACATCTCCCATCACCAGTGCCTGCGTCTACTGAGCGCGTTTATAAGTTGCGCGACTGCACTACGATTAAGTCGTCTGATCGATTTTAGGTTCCTGATCAACACTCTCCTCGTTCTTTACAGGACATATCGGCCACATCGTCCGGTGGTGGAGGCGGCGGCAGAGGTCGGGGTGGCCAGTAGAGTCGTGATCAGCCCCGCCCATAATACGTAAAAGGCAAGTAGGACGATTCTTCACAGAAAAGACCCCAGTTTCAGGAAAAGAAAGTTGCCGCTTTAACAGCGAGATATGCCACAGATAGTGAGAATGCAGCTTCGGAATCAGACATTGGCGCTGATGTTGTTCGACAGCGCAGCGGAGATTACAATTTTGCGAGAGGCCCTGCGTCCAATACTGAAGGTGAAAGCGACTGACCAATATCTTGTTGTGGAAACAGCTGATACCAGAGTAGCCCCTCCTGATAGGCTCTATGAAATTGTCCTTTTAATTGAAGGTGACATACAACGTACCATAAAAGGGGTATTTTGGGAAAATCTTACAACTACCTATGACATTTTGTTAGCGGAGGCTGACTGGCCCCCACCTTTTGTTCTCACGGCTCCAAGAGGGGAGGGGGCAATCCTCCCTAGTTTCGCGCACTCAGTGTCCAAGTAGCATGCGCTGAATTTTGCAGAAGAGTGGGCTAAATCCCTTGCGCCGGCTCTGTACCATAATCACTGTGGTTGGGATAAATTTTCCCACACCACGAGATTCCCTTACGGTCTATGCCACAGCCTCATCCTCAATATCCCATCAGGCGTGAAGCTAAGGCTTCCGTCGCGGAGATTCTTGAACAATTAGAATATCAAGGAGTGATTGAAAGTTGTGTGTCACCGATGAATAACCCACTTTTTACTGTGACCAAGCCTGACGGTTTATACCGTTTGGTATTGGATTACCGGCATTTGAACTTGCATCGTCGTACCTGTGCAGTACAGAATACCCACGGCTCTGCTCTAGTGGATGGTCTTGTGCGAAAACGGTTTAAAACCACACTTGACATATCCAACGTTTCTTTGCCCACAATTTGGATGGTCTAAGTTCCCAATGGACCAGTTTTACCTGTGATGGCAAACGACGCCAATTTAAATGCCTGGCTATAGGCTATAAGAGTAGTCCAGGTGTGTTTGCTGCCCGTATCGTCTCTCTCTTAGAGAGAGTTGACCCAGATGCGTGTTCGTATGTGGATGACATCTATCTCACAGATGATAAAATTTGGGTGCATCTGTGGGGTAGACGGCATCATTTGTAACTTTGCGGACTTTGGTTACAAATTCAACTTTGCAAAGTCTCACATTGCAGAGTACACAGTGTTGTTCCTGGGCTATGAGCTCAACAATGAAGGTCTAGGATTGGCTCCTCACTTGTTGGAGAAATGTGCACAGCTGCGCACTCCTACAACACTGAAAAAGCTACAGTCCTTGCTGGGATTTTTGAATTTCGGGCATACTTACATTCCCGAATATGCCCAGTGTATCAAGCCTCTGTATGCTTTGATCCAACTTGCTTTCACCAAATCGTGCTGGCTGCTGAACATTCAGCCATTTTGAAATCTTTGCAGACTGATCTTCTAGAATCTAAATTCTTACTGACTTGTGATAACCACACCAACCTGGTGATAAGAATCATCCCTGGGGCGGTGGGTTTCACTTACCTTACTTTTAATGAAGCAGACACGTACCTATTGCCTACAAGTCACACTTGTACACTTCGGCTGAAATGCGGTTTTTCCACTGTGGAAAAAGTTTTGACGACAGTGCAAATGGCGATTCTTTAGGAACGTGCACTGTCGCAGGGAAAACGCATGTTGGTTGTACCCCCGTATCCTGCACTAGAGACAGTGACGAAGGCCAGTGTACCAAATTCTAAAGCTTTGCGCCCACGGTGAATACAATGGGCAGCATCTTTGACGTCTCCGGATGTCACGTTTATTTTTGATGCCACCTTACAGTCACAAGAGTTTTAGCAGTAGGAATTTGTTCATCCTGCGCCATTGACTATGCGACCTTTGGAGGATTTCCATTGTATCATTTACAATGATGGTTCAGCGCAAGTTGCGCATAGTTCTAAGCACACATACGTTTCTGCTTGCGCCATTATGGTAGGTACTATGGTGAATGATGAATTCAAGTCCAAAGTCGTGCACACGCAGACTTAGGGGACTGTACCACACAATTGGCAGAGCTCCGTGCTCTGATGCTTGCATTGGAGTACGCTGATCCTAGTGTGACAACTCTTATTGTGAGTGATTCTTACTACTGTGTCCAGTCTTACAATGAGGGCCTGTTCTTTTGGATTCAGAATGATTTTCGTGACTCCAAAGGTAGCACAATAAAACATAAAATGATATGGGTTGGAGTGGCTGAGCTTAAGAGCAGTTGCCACTCGTGTATGCAATTCACACTCTTGGTCATCAGCGTGTGGGAGTTCACGCTGTTGGCAATTCTTTGGCCGATGAGGCCGCAAAATCAGCAGTATCTACATATTTGGTTGCAGCAGTTACATGTTCCAAGAGTAAGATTGATGATGACATCTTGGCGGCTGTAGCCACGACTGAGAAGGGAAGTAAATATCCTAAGGTGCTCCCTTCATAGTATTCATACCACTTAAGTCCTGATAAAGGTCCTTATGTGAAAATACCGGACGTTGGTGAAAGGTTAATTCCCAACGCTGACCGCAGGTCCACACTGATTTACAGCTGCCCATGAAGGTGTTGCGTCTGCGGGCGTTTCGGCTACTGTATCTTAGTTACAACAACGTATTTACAAAAATATAAAAAAAGAACCGGTCATCCTTGTTGGAGACAAAGAGACCCTAGTGTATCCCTCGAAAAATACCCTTAAACAAAAAAGTACTAAACTCAAAAGTGAAGGAGGGGTACTGTTTCATGGGGAATAGCTAAGCATGTAGTGGAAGGTAAGGTGAAGGTGAAAACATTTGAAATAAAATGCCAAAAAAAGGGGAAAGGAAAAAATGGCAAGCAGGATGACTGGGTCTCAGACGAATTGCTGTTATGTAAGAGGACAGCTGTCATCCGCCGAGCCAGCTAGGAGATATTTGAAATGACAGTATATATCAACCCAGGTTTAGTAATTGAAGGCAGGCTATGCTTCCTGTGAAGTTTCCAACCTGCTGATACTGTGTCAGGGTAGACCGCCCTCCCCGAGACACAGTATATTCAGAGAAATCATGTATCACCTTGAAAGCAGGAGAAAGTCAATAAACCAGATGTTTTACTCATCCTATGTGGACTAAAAGTTCCTCATTTTCGTTCAGACCGAAGGGGTTCTTAGTGTTGAGGAGTATGATGTACTTCGACTCCAGGACACTCAGTTGTTTCTCACAGTCACCCCCTCTAGGGCTTGCTGCCATCCTGTCAACACCAAAGAAAGACAGACTGTTAGCGTTTTTATCATGGTATTTCAGACATTGTCGTGCAGTAGAGTAACTCAGATCCCCATTCCTGATTGCGCTGATATGTTCCAAAATAATATATAGTTAGGACCTAGCTACCAAAGGAAATCCGCAACATTCTATTGGGACTAACTTTGGCGCCAGTTGAGGAATTTGCGTGTAATTTTCCAAAATTTTGGCAGCTCCGCTCCTTCCCTGAAAGTTTCGGGGGGATTCGTGAAGTGGGGGCTGAGAAAAAAGGGGGGTCCCAAAATGTGTTTTCCCCATGTTAATTTCCATAGGACGAATTGACAAGGCTACAGCCCGAACCGCTTAACGGAATTACGCCAAACTTTGCAAAATTGTAGGACTGGTACGCAGATGTGCCTTTGCTATATTTGGTGAAAATTGCTCCAGTGTTTTTTTTTAAAATGTACTTCAAAAACACATATATATCTATAGGCGCGCTCCGAGTGCTCACCGGTACGCGTACCTGGGAGCGCACCCGGCGCGCTACGGGAGTGCGCGAGTGTAAAGCTGATTGGCTGTGAGATGTCAACATTCTAAACAGTCCAGAGAGTACGCCATCTTGTGTCTCGGTAGAATCGAGACACAAGAGGTGAAAATAAAAAGGGGGAAATGATTAAAAGGTGGTAGGGTACACACCTCCTGACCCCCTAGGTTTTCTGAGGGGGGCCTAGAAGGACCCTGAAGGGCAAAAAAACTTTTTTTTTGTTTCAATTTTCGCAGGGTAAGCGCTGGGTGCGTTCCCATGTACGCTCTCCGGTACACGCACCCTGAGCGCACCACGCGGAAAAACTGTGTAAAAAATTAGAGTAAAGAAATAATTTAGAGTGCTTAGAGGTAGGGTAGCTCTGAAAAGAGCTGTTGTGTTATGTGGGTGTTTTTTGCACCTACAAGTAGGTACCAATGCAGAGTCTCAAATTCAAGAGGAAGACTCTATTCCCCTCATCTGTAAAATGTACACCATCTCTCCTATAGATGCCTTGCATGTTGTAACGCAAGTTGTTGTGGTAAATGGAACCCATGCCATAGTCTCTGAGGAAAGCAGAAACAGATTTATTCACATGTTTCCTTGCTTTCTCAATCTGTGGACAAAATTGGTTGGACCAGTTCCATTTTTGCCTTTGGCATATATTAGGAAATACCAAGGCAGTTTTTGAAAAAAGTGACATCAATTGCCCAAAGATGTCCTTTAAAAGCATTTCCAGACCTACCCCAGTCAAAGGGCCCAGGTCATTGCCACCACAGTGCACAATTATGAGGTCAGGGTGTGGTAGATGCATAAAGGATTTTATCAATGGTATCAATTGGTGACTTCTCAATCCTCTCTGTTCAATCGACACAATGTCCACATTTGGTAAATCAAGGTTGTAAATACCTCTGTTACTTGCAAATGATTAACTCCAGTAGACAAAGCTATGACCCACAAACCAGACTTTTGGCATCTTGAAGGTAGATGTGCTTGTATTCAGATGAGTTGTGGAAATGAAATGGCAGTTTGAAAGTAGGAGTTATGAAAAAAGGTGGTTGAGATTCAGTGCACTTGAAAAACCAGAAATGATTGGTGCTTTCTTAAAATTCACCACTGAAAATTAGGGTGCATGCTTTTTTTTTTAAAGAAGTCTTTTTAATGGTAGAGAAAAAGTCATTTAAAGAAACATTGCACATGATTAGCTAGTACATTGAGAGGTCAAACACCCTTGCTGGATTCTTTTGCAACATAGTATGATGAACCTTTCAACTGTGTGCTGGGTTAGGTGGGAGTTACCATGGTAACAGGGTGAATGAGCACTGGGGGGATGGGTGAAAATTATGTGAGTTTCAAAGTGTTGAAATGTACAACCAATTAAAATGTGCAGTTTGGTTTTGAATTTGTGTGGGAAGAATTTTCATTGGTTATGTACAAGAATGTGGGTCTGAAATGAGAGGTAATCAGTGCCTCTATTCTGAGGCTGCAGTGACAGAAGCATTATTCATAGATTTTGCTTAAGAAAATCTGTTGTGTGTGACTGACACTGTTCTACATCTTCCAAAGCATTTTTAAAGGTGAGTAATGATTCTTTTAATAAAGATAGACTGTTGCATGTACTATGGGGAAGATTAAGGTGCATATTGTGCTTCTTTATTCCTGCATTGTGTGTCATGTTTTCTTGTAATGTTGTTAAAAAATGTAATGGGGCATATTGGAAATGTATTTTGGAAATGAGTTAGGTTTCTGCCTTGTTTTGTAGTGGTCATTTAAATGGGCTGTGCTTTGTGTTAAAAACGATTTACTATGGAAAATATTTCCAGGAAAAATGTCTTGCTTTTAAATTTTGGTCAAGGATTACATTGAGTGTCTGTGTGAAAAAAGGAACTATATTTTCACATTTTTCAATAATGTCACTTGTGTCTGCTGACAGTTTGTCTCTCTTAGCTTAAAGGGTACTCTGTGCCTGTGTGTCATGTCACTTTGCACGTGCATAATCTCTCTTTTTCTGTATTTCATTTCTCTTTTTGTGTGTGTCATAACATGTGTCTCATGTGCCTAAGATCACACTGTGAGTCAAGCTTGATTTTAAATGGATCTGGTTGAATAATTTGCTTAGTTGATGTGGAATGCAAGTATTTTTAAAGTCAGTTAGGCTTTAGCATATGTACAAGTAGGGAATCTTAGGCAGCATGTCTGTTAGGACTCTTACTTCATAAATAGGCTCTAAGCTGTGCAATCAAGATCTAGGGTGTGCTGTTGAAATGAAAAAGGAATGTTATGTCTTGCTTATATATATGTGGTCTGTTTTTTACCAGTAGAGACAGTGAATTAGTATGAGCAGAGACACGCATATTGCATGCAGAGACAGGCATGGTAGATTACATGTAACATCCTGGTCATGTGCCTAAGATCACACTGTGAGTCAAGCTTGATTTTAAATGGATCTTGGTGAATAATTTTCTTAGTTGTTGTGTTTAAAAATATGGAAATGCATGTAATTTTAAAGTCAGTTAGGCTTTAGCATATGTACAAGTAGGAAATGTTAGGCAGCATGTCTGTTAGGACTCTCACTTCATAAATAGGGTCTAAGCTGTGCAATCAAGATCTAGGGTGTGCTGTTGAAATGAAAAAGGAATGTTTTGTCTTGCTTATATATATATGTCATCTGTTTTTTGCCAGTAGAGACTGTGAAATAGTATGAGCAGAGACACACATATTGCATGCAGAGACAGGCATGGTAGATTACATGTAACATCCTGGTCATGTGCCTAAGATCACACTGTGAGTCAAGCTTGATTTTAAATGGATCTGGGTGAATAATTTGCTTAGTTGATGTGTTTAAAAATATGGAAATGCATGTATTTTTAAAGTCAGTTAGGCTTTAGCATATGTACATGTAACGAATCTTAGGCAGCATGTCTGTTAGGACTCTTACTTCATAAATAGGCTACAAGCTGTGCAATCAAGATCCAGGGTGTGTTGTTGAAATGAAAAATGAATGTTTTGTCTTGCTTATATATATGTGGTCTGTTTTTTGCCAGTAAAGACAGTGAATTAGTATGAGCAGAGACACACATATTGCATGCAGAGACAGGCATGGTAGATTACATGTAACATCCTGGTTATGTGCCTAAGATCACACTGTGAGTCAAGCATGATTTTAAATGGATCTGGGTGAATAATTTGCTTAGTTGTTGTGTTTAAAAATATGGAAATGCATGTATTTTTAAAGTCAGTTAGGCTTTAGCATATGTACAAGTAGGGAATCTTAGGGAGCATGTCTGTTAGGCCTCTTACTTCATAAATAGGCTCCAAGCTGTGCAATCAAGATCCAGGGTGTGCTGTTGAAATGAAAAAGGAATGTTATGTCTTGCTTATATATATGAGGTCTGTTTTTTGCCAGTAGAGACAGTGAATTAGTATGAGCAGAGACACACATATTGCATGCAGAGACAGACATGGTAGATTACATGTAACATCCTTGTCATGTGCCTAAGCTCAAACTGTGAGTCAAGCTTGATTTTAAATGGATCTGGGTGAATAATTTGCTTAGTTGATGTATTTAAAAATATGGAAATACATATTTTCTTAAAGTCAGTTAGGCTTTAGCATATGCACTAGTAGGGAATCCTAGGCGGCATGTCTGTTAGGGCTCTTACTTTACAAATAGGCCTCTAAGCTGTACAATCAAGATCCAGGGTGTGCCGTTGAAATAAAAAAGGAATGTTATGTCTTGCTTATATATATGTGGTCTGTTTATTGCCAGTAGAGACAGTGAAATACTATGAGCAGAGACACACATGTTGCATGCAGAGACAGGCATGTTAGATTACATGTAACATCCTGGTCATGTGCATAAGATCAGTGTGAGTCAAGCAAGATGGAAACTGTGAAAATATAATTCCTTATTTCATATAGAGACTCATTGTGATCCTTGTCAAAAAATGTTAAAGCCATACTTTTTCCCATGAAACATTTACCAGAGTGAGATGAGACACATGCAAACAGACAAATAACACGCAGAAAATGAGATAGATGGGGCAGGCACAGAGTGAGATGACACACAAGCACAGACTGAGGTGAGACACAGGCACAGAGTGACATAAGACACAGGCACAGAGTGAGATGGCGCAGGCAGAGAGTAAGATTAATAATGAAACTGTACTACACTTTTACTGTGACACAGTTGCTGAGGTATAAAGTAACTTAAGTTGTAAAGTAGTGTTTATATCGTTTACTTATTGTAATTGCTAAGCATTATGTTTGTAGTGGTCTATAATATGTTATTTTTTCTTTACCACAAATTATAATCATCTATAGAAAGATAAAAGGATATGCCATCAAAGGAAAGACATAAAAAAAATATAAACAGGATTTACGGTCCAAGAAAACAGAAAAACAAGACGCATCAAAAACACAATCTTCAGTGAAAAAAAAGAATGCTCCTGGTAAGCAAACTAAGGACTTTATAAAGAAGTTATTGAAATGTCAAAAAAAGATGTTGTTTCAAAGAACAATAAGTTATCTCTAAGTACAAAGAAAAAAGTATGCCCTTCCAGAAATGTTAGACCTGTAGAAGGAGATGATATTGTCTATAGCAATAGAAGGAGAAATCAATTTATTGAAATTCGTAGACAAATGTTTTATAACAGTATAATTTATTAAAAAATGTTAAGAGGTATGAAAAAAAGCATAGTGAAGATTGTGGATGAAGCCTTTAAAGTGAAAAATAAATTATATAGTTTAGTAATCAATAGAATTTGTACACTAGATAAGGTAATCAATGTGTTCAAATCAAAATGTAAGTGGAAAAGAGTAATTAATCTGACTAATTTTTGTTATGTTTTTTCTGGAGAATGGAAGCATAGTTCAAGTTGTGAGCCATTTTTTTAATGAAGAAAGTTACTTTCAGGATAATGATTTGGTGCATGCAGTTGACACCAGTGGTCGAGCATATGAGGTGAAGGACGGTTGTCCAGTTGAAAAAGAAAAGATTGTACCTAGAAATACAGAAGAGGTGTTAGCTGATGAAGTTTTAGGGAGATGTCCTAAGGCTCCAGTGTAAACTTGGAATTGTAGTAGTATTTGTAGTGTGCGACGGGATTCAATTGATTTGTTTCACAGTTTCTTACGGACATATACTAAGAAAAGTCTCAAACAAAAAATGAAAATTTTGCAAGAGTTAGATCCTTGTAGAGTGAGAGAAAAACAGGTTTGCATGGGCATTCACTGGCTTATCTTTCAAGAAAAGTATGTCAGCAGTGCATCATAATACAGTGAGGAAATTAGTGAGAAGGTTGTATTATGCAAAAAGTCCAGCACTTAAGCTAAAACAGTTAAACAGTGCTCTTTTGCATGGAACTGAAGTAGATGTGAAGAAGATTTGTAAAGAAATTGAGTTGTGTTACTTTGTTGAAAAAGAGGACAGTGCAGAAAATGATACAGTAATAGAAGGTAATGTGGAAGAGAATGTAGAGATTTCAAGTACAGAACAATTTGACCATGAAATTACAAAGTTTAAGGTCAATTCAAGTGAAAGGCCTAATTTTACTTGTGTGTGTTGTCGACGAACTCATTATAAGAATCAGACTAGATTAGTTGATTTATATGTAAAAAGGGAATTGGAAAATATTAATGAGTGGAAGGATTTTGCAACTTATTTGTTGGTAGAAAATTGTTTTGATTTGGGTTCTGATCAACGTATTTGTAAATATTGTTATAATAAATTAAATGAAAACAGAATGCCTGCTAGAGCTGTTCATAATAATCTTGAGTTGGTAGACATTCCTTCTGAATTGATGGATTTAAATACCTATGAGTCTATTCTGATTCAATGTGTTCATCCTTTTCAGGCTATTGTTCGCATGGAGCCTAAGACAGGGAAATTGCCTCCTTCAGATTTACAGAGAGGATTAAAGGGAAGAGTTGTTTATTTGCCTCTAGATTTTAAGAAAAATATTGATACAATTGGTGTAGAAAAAGTAGAAGAGGAACCTCTGGTTATTCTAGTTAATGGTGTTCCGACAAAGAGTAAAAAAATCTGGCAAGAATTAGTGGATGTTAGGAAAGTCAAAAAGGCAACGTTGTATTTGGTTAAAAATAATCACTACTACAGAAATGCATATGTAGGAGAAGAAGAAACAACTGTAGAAGAGGACAGTGATTTCTCAGCTGGGCAAATTGAAAGAGTTGCTGTCTCTAGAAGTGAAGAAATTTATGAACATTATAGTGTTCATCCATTGCATTCCAAAGAAGTAATGGGGAATGCTATTGACTTGTTTCAAATGAAAGAAGCAAAAGGAAGTCCCATTAGTGTATGGAAAGAAAGTTTGGAAGCTCGTTGCTTTCCACAGTTATTTCCAACAGGTCAAGGTGGACGATATGATGACCGACCTGTGCAGATACCAGCATCTGAATACCGGACATCCAGATTATATGCAGAAGATCCAAGGTTTCGCCAATGCATTCCATATTTGTTCCATCTACTGTTTGAGAGTGACTTGTCTGGACTTTCTTATGCAGGGAACCATATACTGAAAAGTGGAGTACATCTACAAAATGTTTCGGCAAGGGACTTTATGGATAAAGTGAAACTGCAAGACAGTGTTTTGGAATCTCAGCTAATTAATCTCATGGCATGTCAGCGTGGTACTAATGAGTATTGGTACCGTCGGCATGGGGAATTAAAATGTATGCTAAGAAACTTAGGAACTCCTACATGGTTCCTCACTCTTAGCTGTGCTGAGTTTGCTTGGGAAGACTTACTTGAATTTCTACGAGAGGCAAATAAAAACATTGAAAAGATTGAATACAGGACACCTGGAGAACTGTGCTCTTTGGATCCAGTTAATGTATGCAGGTATTTCAATCATAGGTTTGAAGCTATGGTGTCTTTTATTACAAACAAAAAAAATCCTCCGCTTAGAGAGGTTTTGGATTTCTTTTGGATAAAGGAGTATCAAGCAAGAGGTGCTCCTCACATACATATGCTGCTATGGATTAAAGATGCACCAAAATTTGGAACAGATTCAGATGAGAAAGTGATGAGTTTCATTGAGCAGTATTCTACATGTGCTGTTCCGAAAAGTACAGAAGAAAACAATTTAAGACATCAAGTTTTATGCTTTCAAACCCATCATTGTGGAAAATACTGTCGTCGAAAATACAAATTCAAGGACAAGTTCTACACAAAATGTCGTTTTGCATTTCCACTTCAAGTAACATCGAAAGGAAGGGTGAATAATTTTATGTCTTCTCTGCGACATACTGTGACAAGAAAATCACCTAAAAATACATACAACCTAGGAAGAAATTAGGAGTCTAAATATATAAATGACTGCAACCCAGTAATTTTGTCCATGTGGAATGCTAACATGGATATTCAATATGTTGCTGACAACTCTATTGCTGTGGCTCGATATGTGACGTCTTACATTACCAAATCAGAAAAGACGGAACTGAAGGAAATGTGGGAGGAGATTTCACATGAAAAGAGTCTAAGCAAGAAATTATACAGTTACAGTCTGAAGATGTTGTCGCATCGAGAAATTGGAGCATATGAATGTTCTGATCGGTTATCATCAGCAAGTCTATATGCCAAATCTAGAACCATCATTTAGGTGAGTCTAGGTCTTGCTGCAACACGAAACCGTGTTTTGAAATCTGTACAAGAAATAGAGTATTTGGCAGAGAAAGAACCAGGCAGTACAGATATTTTGAAAACAAACATGTTGGATACATACTATCCAAATAGAAGTAGTCATCTTGAGAACGTTTGTCTCTATGAAGTTCTGCAAACCTATACTTTTAAGAGGAACGTCACAGAAGATATCAATAAAGGTATATATGCTGTAATTGGATGTGAAGGCTGTCTTGTGAAACAAAGAAAAGGCCATTTGATTGATCATCGAAAATTGACTTGTGAATCTCCAGACAAAAGGACATTTTATTAGTTAGCTCTTTTGCAACTCTTTAAGCCTTGGCGTACAGAAGAGGAACTACTTGGAGATTTTCTTATGAACATTTGTTCAATGCAACCAAGGATAACATAGAATGTCCTCTTTTTTTCAAATGATCTGCAAATGTTGAACGAGGAAATACAGCAAGAAGCTACAATTGCAGACAATTGCAGCAGAGATTGTTAGAGACAGTTCTCAAGACAGTCAGAGTTCTGCTTCATTGAGTCAGGATCCACTAGGAGGACCAATTATACAAAATGAAGCTGCCACTGCCATGGATGAAGTTGAAAGAGCCATGGAACAAGCTCAGGAGGATGTAGTTAACTTAGAAGATTTGGAAAAAAAACTAAACTTTGAGCAGAGACAAATATATGACGAAGACACAGAACAGATTGAGCATGGTTTATCTCATGAGAAAAAAGAGTGCTCATGTACATCATTTATACGAATCTATGACATAATATCGAAACACACATTATCGTAGTACAAAATTATCGACACAAAAATATCGACATCAAATATATCGTCATCCTATACTTATTTAATCACATACACAAATATCGAAATTAAAATATCGCAATACATAAACATCGATATCAATTATATCGACCCCATATATATCGCAATATTTAAATATCGATAATTAAAATTTATAAACAGTACGTTAAAAATATCGAGAGTAAAAATATCGACTACAATAATATCGTTATTTAAGCAATATCGAACAATTTTATTATTATTCTATAACACTTGTAAACATTAAAAAAATACTATTAGCACTACAATTCACATTTTACAACAATTTAAAAATACATACATTTTCACATTTAAAAATAAATGATTTACACATGTATAAATTATTTATTTAACATATTATATAAAGGTATGTATGCTCAACATTAATTAGCGTTTACCATATATGGTAATTAATTACACCAACAGTTTTTCAAATTTACAAACCAACCAATCAAAACAGTACAAACATAAACTCACCAATAGATAACTAATTACTAAGTCCAAAACACTATATAAACAATTACATCCAACAAACAAATTACCTGAGAAAAGTAGAAGACAGAAAAGAATACTGTGGATACATTTGACGACGCCTACAAGAAAACTAAGGGCTCCATTAGGATGACGGGCGGACATTGTCCGCCCGCCACCCTATCGCAGAACGGGACCGCCCGCCATAAGGGCGGGGGTCCCGTGGGGGGAATTAGGATGTGCCCACCACAGTGGCGGGCACATCCTGTAGTTTTAGCATTGTGGCGGGCGGTGCACTCTGCACCGCCCGCCACAATGTGAAAAATGCTTTTTTGCATTTGCATATGCAAAGCGGCAGGCACCGCGCGGTGCCTGCCGCTTTGCATATGCAAATGTGGGGGGGTACCATAGGTACCCCCCATGTGCCCCCCGACAGTGGTGGCAACCTGGGGGCCCTGCAGGGGGCCCCCGCACCAATCTCCGCCTGCCTTTCCGTGGCGGCATTGCCGCCGCGGAAAGGCCTCTACATATTGCCATTGTAATATGGCTGGCGGTGTCCATTGGACACCGCCACCATATTAATCTATTACCGCCGCGGTCGCAGGGCGACCGCGGCAGTAAAGCGGCGGACGGTCTTTCCGTCCGCCATTGTCCCCTCCGCCATCCTAATCAGGCGGAGGGGAAAACGAGAGTGGTTGTCGGGCGGATTGCCTCCACCAGGGTGGCGGTGGCCACCGCCACCCTGGCGGAGGCAATCCGCCCGATATCGTAATGGAGCCCTAAGATTCAACCTACCATTAAGAGGATTGAAAGTAAGTAACAAAATGTAACTTAATTAAAGGAACTGCTAAAATTACACATGTAGTAAAAAGGACAAATTACTCATACATATGTATTGTATATTATCTCCTACCACTACAGAAAACTTCACTACTAAAGAACTGAAAAAACTAAGAAGAAAACTACGAAACTACTAACAAAGTAAATATTTTTTTTTTCTCTCGAACAACATTAAATTATTTAAGCTTTAACCTTAAAACAGCAAACAGACCTGCTTCCAAAAATATGTTAATAAATATGGATTTTAATGATTATTATTTTTTTTTACAGATAAAGACATCAAAGAAAATACAGGCCACAACTGAAAATTGAACAGATTACCTTACACCTACAACAGCATTAAAACTCTGCATAACAAGCAACTAATACAAAGTAAGTAAATTAAATGATGTGACAAACAGTAACTCCTAAAGAATAAAAAATTGCTAACATATAGTAATAATTTATGCATATATCCTTCTTTTTTTCTAGCACCACTACAACATCCACTAACAACAAATATCAAAGAACAGAATTCAACAAACAAAGATACAACTACCAAAGTAAGTATATCCAAACACTTTTCTAAAAGATAAAATAAGTTAAAGCTTTAACTTATAGCAAAACATGTAAAAGCTACCCAAAAAAATATAACTAAACAATTAACACAAATAATTATTTTTTTTAAGGAAAAAAAGACCAGAAAATACAGACCACAAGGAAAAGAGTAAAGAACATCAAAATCACAGACTAAACTTCAACGAAAGGTAAGCATGCACAATATAAATATTTATAATCCCCACTTAAAATACATATAACTATAACTATAATAACAATACCATATATTTCTAATAGATTTACAAAGGAGAAAATCACAGAAGGAGCTGAATTTGTTACCAGTCAAAAAGGGAAACTATTACTCTGCTACATGGGTTATACTTATACCCAAGAGAAACAATTTGGGATGAAAGTAAATTGGAAATGTTGCAAATATTACTCTAACAAATGTTATGGAAGAGCAACAACTAGAGAAGCAACTGTCCTTTACACCAGGGAACACAACCACCCTCCAAATATAACAGAAATAGAAGTCAGAACAGCATTAGAAAACATTAAAGAAGCTAGTACATGTTCCCAAAAACCTACAAGCCTAATTTTAAAAGAACAAATTCCACAAATCCCAAAAACAGCCACTACCCAAATGCCTAATATAATTTCTCTCAAAAGAACAATATCGCGTACCAAAAAAGCAACTACTACTACCACTCCACCTCCTAAAACATATAGTGATATGAATTTAACTCATGACCAAACTATAACTTTAAACAAAATACCTTTTATAATTTACGACAATAAAAACAATGAGAAAAGAATAATAGTCTTTGGTACTGCTATAAATTTAATAAAACTCCAACAATGCCAATTTTGGATGATGGACGGTACTTTTAACATCTGTCCCAGACCTTTCTACCAACTTTACACAATACATGGCTTATATCAAAACTGTAACATACCTCTACTATATGCACTGCTTCCAAATAAAACTAATTCAACATATATGGATGTATTAAACATTATCAAACAAAAAACAAATGACTATTCCCCAGAAAAAATTATACTGGATTTTGAACAAGCAATGCTCTCAGCTATTTTAAAAATACACCCCCATACCTGTATCCAAGGCTGCTATTATCATTTTAATCAGTGTCTTTGGAGGCATTTACAAAAAACTACTCTAAGCATAGAATATGCTACAAGCTCATCTTTTGCATATCAAATAAAAAAACTGATAGCACTAGCTTACGTCCCTGAAACAGATGTGGCTGAACACTACAACCTTTTAATAGACAGCCAATTTTACAAACAAAATGAAGCAAAGTTAACTCCTCTCTTAGACTACTTTGAGGACACTTGGATAGGTAGACTCCATAGATCTGGCCACAGGAGAAATCCTAAATTCTTAATACCCTGGTGGAATGTTTACAGAAGCACCTTAAATGGAGAATCTAAAACAAACAACGCAGTTGAAGGTTGGCACAATGCCTTCCTCCAATCAACAGGCCGAACTAAACCAACATTAGAAAAATTCATTATATGCCTCCAAAAAGAGCAAAGTTATCAGGAATTCAGAATGGAGCAATCCATTACTGAACTAACTCCAAAAACATCCAAACAAACAAAACAAATGCACAAATACCTAGAGCAACAAGTAAAGCTGTACCCTAGCACAACAGGCATGGAATACCTCAATATAATAGCCAAAACACTACTGTAAACTACTCTAAGCCGCAAACAATCTCAATAGAAAAATGTTCTAATACAATAATATTACATTCATATAATTTATCTCGAAAAAAATTAATGTATGTAATATATATTATATAATTAAATATATATACACACATTAATTATGTTTGAAATAAATAAAACTAAACAATATTCATTAAAACATTACCCACCCACAATTAATATAATGTAAAAAAACTTACCAAAGATATTCCAAATGATGTAGAATCCATTTCCACCAAAATAATCCAGTTTCGAATACCAGTTACCCAAAAAAAAATGAAAAAATACAACTGTCCCAAAATAGATAAATCCATTCCACGAAGCTCTTTCGAAATACCATAAAAAACCCGAAAAATGTAAAAATGTAGAAAAAACGCTCCAGGAAAGCCGAAAAATTTGAAGAAGTGTCTACAAACTATTAGTTAATAAAACTAACCAACACTTCTCCCCCAAAAAAAACGCTTCCTTCGGACATCAGGAACTCCTGCAAGTGAAAGACATAAAAGAAATATTCCCACCCACATAAAATAACACATACACTCCTACTAAAAGTAATAGCAACATAATATTTCGATTAATAAACTTAAACATCGAAACACTAACTCTACACACAAGGCAATACAACACTAAAAAGTAGGTTAAATGTACATCCGCAAACACAACACATCATAATCGCCAATACAACACATTTACTTCTAACAACACTAAATACGACCAAACTACTCTCAAAATTAAATCAAAACACAGTTAAAAATATTAAATAAACCTTACCTTCAGAGGCGTGAAGTGTTTCCCAACCGCTAACTGAACTTCCTCAAAATGACACAAAATGACCTAAAGCGGTTACAAAATAAAGGACCCAAAACTAAAGAAAATGATAGACATTACACACTTATTATTTAATGCAAGCAAAGTATTTGTTAATTTAATAAACCAATGAATACTATGAAAAAATAGTAAATTTTTATTTGTATTAAATTACTTAGAAAAATGTACACAATTTGTAAAATTATAAAAATAAATATTATAAAATACATAATATTTATTATTATAATTGTAAAAATCTTGAAATGGTATAAAAAAATTAACAAAATGTTTAACAAAATGTATAAAAATAAATATATTCTACAATATTTTTTCCAATAAAAATGTTTGTTACAAAATGTAATATTAATATATTTATATTAATATAAATACAAAACTATTGTTTACTAACAACATGTTTTTGAATATATACATTGTATATGTATTTTTCAAACAGTATATTTTATTTTGATGTATGACGTTACAACTCATACGTTTAGAACGCATACAATTACAAAGAAAATTTTACAACGCAAAAACTATTACAACGCATGTATTTACAACGCATGTTTTTACAACACAGATACCTTAACAACGCATACCATTACAATGTACATATTGGTAAGTATATAATAATTTTGTTAATTAAAATTAAGAGAAAATAATATAATTTAATTAAATGTAATACAATTTAATGTAATTTAATATCATTTAATAAATTTTAATTACATTTTTAATAATTAAAAATAATAATATTTAATTTAATTTAATGTAATGTAATGTAATTTAATGTAATTAATTTAAAATTAAATATATTTTAACCCTGTACCCCTGTACCCCAAAAACCCAAAACTGACCCTGAATCCAAAAAATACCCTTTTGCCCAAAAACCCAAAACTGACCCTGAACCCTAAAAATACCCCTTTACCCAAAAACCCAAAACTGACCCAGAACCCTAAAAATACCCCTTTACCCAAAAATCCAAAACTGACCCTAAACCCAAAAAATACCCCTTTACCCAAAAAATGAAAACTGACCCTGCACCCAAAAAATACCCCTTTACCCAAAAACTGAAAACTGACCCTGAACCCTAAAAATACCCCTTTACCCCAAAACCCAAAACTGACCCTGAACCCTAAAAATACCCCTTTACCCAAAACCCCAAAACTGACCCAGAACCCTAAAAATACCCCTTTACCCAAAAACCCAAAACTGACCCTGAACCCAAAAAATACCCCTTTACCCAAAAACTGAAAACTGACCCTGCACCCAAAAAATACCCCTTTACCCAAAAACCCAAAACTGACCCTGAACCCTAAAAATACCCCTTTACCCAAAAACCCAAAACTGACCCTGAACCCTAAAAATACCCCTTTACCCAAAAACAGAAAACTGAGCCTGAACCCTAAAAATACCCCTTTACCCAAAAACTGAAAACTGACCCTGAACCCTAAAAATACCCCTTTACCCAAAAACCCAAAACTGACCCTGAAACCTAAAAATACCCTTTTACCCAAAAATTGAAAACTGACCCTGAACCCTAAAAATACCCCTTTACCCAAAAACTGAAAACTGACCCACAACCCTAAAATTACCCCTTTACCCAAAAACTGAAAACTGACCCTGAACCCTAAATATACCCTTTTACCCAAAAACTGAAAACTGACCCTGAACACTAAAAATACCCCTTTACCCAAAAACTGAAAACTGACCCAGAACCCTAAAAATACCCCTTTACCCAAAAACTGAAAACTGACCCTGAACCCTAAATATACCCTTTAACCCAAAAACTGAAAACTGACCCTGAACCCTAAATACACCCCTTTACCCAAAAACTGAAAACTGAGCATGAACCCTAAAAATACCCCTTTACCCCAAAACTGAAAACTGACCCTGAACCCTAAAAATACCCCTTTACCCAAAAACTGAAAACTGACCCTGAACCCTAAATATATCCGTTTACCCAAAAACTGAAAACTGACCCTGAACCCTAAATATACCCCTTTACCCAAAAACTGAAAACAGACCCTGAACCCTAAATATCCCCCTTTAGCCAAATACTGAAAACTGACCCTGAACCCTAAAAATACCCCTTTACCCAAAAACTGAAAACTGACCCTGAACCCTAAATATATCCGTTTACCCAAAAACTGAAAACTGACCCTGAACCCTAAATATACCCCTTTACCCAAAAACTGAAAACAGACCCTGAACCCTAAATATCCCCCTTTAGCCAAATACTGAAAACTGACCCTCAACCCTAAAAATACCCCTTTACCCAAAAACTGAAAACTGACCCTGAACCCTAAAAATACCCCTTTACCCAAAAAATTACTACTGACCCTGAACCCTAAAAATACCCCTTTACCCCAAAACTGAAAACTGACCCTGGACCCTTAAAAATATCCCTTAAAAACAAACCAAACATATAAAAATTTAAATATAATTATATACTTACCAATACTTACATTGTAATGGTATGCGTTGTAAAGGTACCTGCGTTGTAAAAAAATGCGTTGTAAATACATGCGTTGTAATAGTTTTAGCGTTGGGAACATTTCTTTGTAATGGTAGTGCGTTGTGAAAGTTGCGTTGTAATTGTTGTTTCCCATTTAATTTACTTATAACAATACTTATGTTTATTAAATATGTACTCTTTCAATTAAGTAATATTACCAATATTGTTTGAAATTTTTAATAAAATTTACACAAATTCCACTAATATTTTAATAAATATAAATGTAAAAAATAGATGTTATAGAAATGTTTATTGTTGTTCTTTCTCATGTTAATAAAAAATTTAATTTGTTCAAAAAAACACTACAGTATTTTATATTTTAATTCAATAAAATATTTATTGAATGACATTTCAATCTACATAACTTTACTATTCCCACTCCAGTCTATATTAATTTGGTGTAGGTGCTGGACACTAATTAAATATAATTTACTATTCCCACTCCAGTCACCATTAATTTGGGGTAGGTGCTGGACACGAATTAAATATAATTTAATTTTCTCACTCCAGTCTACATTAATTAGAGATAGATGGTGGAGACTAATTATATATAATTTACTATTCCTACTCCATTCTACATTAATTAGGAATACTTTAGCACACTATTTACATATACTTTTAAATTGCCACTCCAAGGAACATAAAATGCATGTATATATATGTTTATTTTAATAAAAATCCATACCTTAAACACTATATACAATAATGAAGTTTAAAAAATATTCATTTCTAATTAATAATTTTTATTTTCACAATTCAAATGTAGTATAATATACAAAACTGTACAGCAATATAAATAGTTAACCATTTTACTCACTCCATACACTCAACAAACAAATATACTTATTCCGAATGTGTAAATATAAAAAAAAATGTAAAAAAATAAATCATATTATTTATATAAAAAAAATTGTTAAACATATTTTAAAATAGAACAATCTAGTAAAATGTAAATTTTAAAATTTAAAAATTTATTAGAAAATGTTTGCGAAATTCAACATTTTAATTTTGTATTTAATGTACATATTGGTTTTATAAATGTTTTGACATTTTTTAACAATTTTTTTTTTTTTTAAATTATGTAAATTATAAAAAATTTTTTTTTAATTTTTACATTTTTTAAAAAAAAATTACATTTAAAAGACTTTTTTAATGTATAATTATTGAACATTTTTAATATTTTTCTCTTATTTAAATATATTTATTTAAAAACATTTTGTATATTATATTATTTTTAAATAATTATTATAAAATAAAATCTATATCAAATATCAAATTTATAAAAATATATATTTGAAAACATAATTTTAAAATTTTGAAATATTTAAAAAAAATTAAAATTTATAATTTTTAAATGTTTTTTTAAATGTAATATATTTTTTAATTTAAATCAAAAAAATCTTTATATTTATTTTTAAAACACTCCCCACCCTTATCCCCTATAAACCCAACATCCCGCTCCTAAATTTATATATCAATTGATTAATTTTTATATAAAATTTAGATTTTAATTTTTTTAATTTATATATTCTCTAATTAAAATAAAATATCTGCTATTTAATATTTATAATATATACATTTTTAATACACTCCCCACCCTTATCCCCTATTAACCCAACATCCCGCTCCTAAATTTATATATGTTTTATTTATTTTTTTTATTATATTTTATAGGTACACATTACTATTAAATAATAGTAAATATTACTAATTATTACACAACAATAACACATATTACTACATAATTATTACTATATATTTTATTTCGATATTCTTACTATTTATCGATATTTCTTTACAACGATATTTTTGCTTAGATATTTTTGTTATCGATATTTCAACACACATACTTATTACGATATTTTTGACATCGATATTTGTGATTCCGATATTTTTCATCATCGATATTTTAACTTCGATATTATGTCACTTCGATATTAAAAGTTCGATATTATGTCTCAGTACCCATTTATACCTGTCCGACTCTACGTGAGTGGAGAAGCAGGAACTGGAAAAAGTTTACTGATTAAAGCAATTGCAACTTATCTGCAGAAAAGAACGGAGTCATCGCTGTCTTCTGTTGTTACCGCTCCAACTGGGTTGGCAGCACATAACATTAAAGGGATTACTTTACATCGGTTATTGATGCTACCAGTAGAGCATGATAATAAATTACAATACCACAAGCTATCTGGAGAAGCTTGTTCTGAAGTTTCCCGAGTCTTGAAGAAAATGAAACTTCTTATCATTGATGAAGTAAGCATGGTATCAAACATAGTGCTTGCTTTTGTGCATTTAAGAATGCAAGAAATTCTTAAAACAGAGTATGATGTGTTATTTGGAGGCAAACACATCATTGTTTTTGGAGATCTACTGCAACTAACTCCAGTGAAAGGACAACCAGTGTTTAAAATGCTTAAACATGAAGATACAAGGAAGTGCCTAGGAAGCATTGTAAATGTTAACATATGGTTAAATTCCAAATATGCAGAACTTCTACAAAATATGCGACAGGCAAAGGATGAAGATTATAAAAAGATTCTACAAGATGTAAGAATTGGAAAAGTAAGTGAGCATGGGAAAACAGCTTTACATGCACGATTAATTTTAAATTTGTTTCCAAAAGAAAACATTCTCTGAGAGGATATTTTTAAGAAAATTCCAGAAAACAAATCTGTCATATGCTTGAAGCCAACTCTGCAAGAATGTTCAATCTTCAACAACAAAATGTTAAAGTTGGAAAATCAAGAGATTGTGAAACTGGAAGCTATTGATAAAATACAACATGAAGGAGCAACTAATATTTTGTCAGAAAAGTTGAAATCAAAATTGGATTCTTTAGAGAAGACAATATCTAAAACTGCTGGTTTGGAAAAGACTCTGTATGCATCTTTAAATTGTCGTATAACTTTACGACGTCATTTACATGTGGAAAGAGGTTTAGTAAATGGAGCAATGGGTCATGTTGTTGATTTTGTGAATTACCGAAATAGAGATGGAATTGAATTTATAAAAATTAAATTTGATGGTATTGAAGAAGTACAACAAATCAGTTGTTGTTCTGCCCGATTTTTGCTTGTGAAAGATTTATATGTTCGCCAAAAACAGTTTCCTGTTTCTTTGGCATATGCGGTGACTTTTCATAAATCTCAAGGTTTAAGTGTAGATAGTGCTTTGGTGAATATTGGAAGTTCTGTGTTCAAGGAGGGTATGGCATATGTTGCTTTATCTCGAGTCAGACCTTTATCAGTATTGTACTTGATTGATTTTGATGAGACAAAGATTAATGCAGATCTAAATTGTGTAAAAGAATATAATAGGTTAAGAAGAGAGTATGCTCCAAATTTACCTCAATATCCTCTATTTGAAAAGCGTGTGGTAGACCGAAAAAGAAGAAATGAGAAAAATTGTAGTGAAGTTGTAGCAAAAAGAAAAAAAAGTAGATGAACCAGTAATTGTGAGCAGAAACGAAAAGGATTCAGTTAAAGATGTTGTTGGATTTTAGTTTGAAAATAGTTCTGGTATCAACTGCCATGCTAATGTAGTGGTTAACGTTGTTTTTTTTCTCCAAAACTTTACAAGAACAGATTGCTGAAAATCATGATCAAACATTTTGTTGTTTATTGAATTCTGTGTTTGAGAAATGTAGCAGTGATAGAACAAAAATACAAAGTGTTTCTGAAATTCGAAATGTTTTAGACATATGTTCTGGTGTAAATCAATTTTCACAGAATATTCAGCAAGATTGTCAGGAATTTCTAATGTATATGCTTGTTGTATTGCAAGATGAAGGTGTAGATGTAGAAAATCTTTTTGGCCTTTCTTATAAATGGCAGCATGACTGCGACAATTGCTCCTTTTGAAGTAGTACTACAATACACACTGAAAGATTTATATATTTGACTTTACCAAACTGCAAATCAGTGACATTTAATGATCTAGTTAGACAAGCAAATCAAAACATGGTCTGTACTCAATGTAAATCTGCAATGCTATCAACATTATTTATACAAAGATATGGACAGTATGTAATTTTAATGTTCCAACGATGTAGACCTGATGGAACTAAATTGACAACTTATATTAAAAATGTTGTGGCTTCTCAATTATCAATTTCAGGAAGAACCTTTGCAACTACAGCAATTATTTACCATGATGGTCCTTCAACAACATCAGGACATTACACAGCTTATTTAAAATGTCAAAAAGGATGGAAACACTGTAATGATACTCAATTGACTGTCAAACAACGTTTGCCTTCTGACTTACAAAATTCTTACCTAGTGTTCTTACAACCGAAATTTTAGGGAAGGTAATTGGCCTATGAAGATTGCAGCAGTTAATAAAACTTAGTTTGCTGTTCAAAATTACTTTCCGAGTGAGAGTGATCAAGATAATAAAAAACATGTAGTTCTCATAGAGGTAGTATAAGTATATTACGTAGTGTGTGCTGTGAGTATTATAGAAAATATTAATAAAAAGTAAGCTAGAGGAGAAAATAAAGCTATTGTTTCATAATGTAAAAGATGTTGGAACTTTTCTTTCAGAAACTCGGGTATTTATTTATTTATTTATTTATAACAACATTTGTAAAGCACGAACGACGGCCCTAATGCATCTCGGCGCTAGATAACTGCTATGTTTAACCCATGGAGGCACTGAAGTACAGAGGATGGTGGAAATCAAAGATTGAAAAGTCAGGTTTTAAGGCTTTTTCGGAAAGACCAGAGGGAGGAGCTGGTCTTAATTAAGTGAGGGAGTGTGTTCCACAGTTTCGGTGCAGCTACCAGGAATCGTCTGTCACCCCAATTGACAGTTTTAGTTCGGGGGACCACCAGATCAGAGGAACTAGAGGAGCGCAGTGTTCTAGACGGGCAGTAGTGGGTTAGGTTCTGAGTGAAGAACACTGGTCCAGCATTGTGTAAGGCCTTGTATATCAGACATAATGCCTTAAACTTAATCCTCTTTTTCACCGGGAGCCAATGAAGTTGTCTTATGGTTGGTGAGACCGGTTGGTATTTAGAGATACGCCCTAGAAGCCTTGCGGCTGCATTCTGGATAACCTGCATTTTAGCTAGCACTCTCTCCTGAGCACCTAGAAACAAGGCGTTGCAGTAATCTAGGGTGGAGAGAACCAGGGCGCTCATCAAGGTTTTGGCAAGATGTTCAGGTAAAAAGGGCAGAATTTTCTTAATGAATCGGAGTTTGTAAAAGGCTGAGGAAGAGATCTGGTTAGCATGAGGTAGGAAGTTCAGACGATTGTCAAACATGACACCCAGGTTCCTGACCTTATCAACCGGGTCTGGAGGCTGGCCCATAGACGAAGGCCACCATGAAGAGGACCACTCCGGGGAAAGCTTGCCGAAAACTATAACTTCTGATTTTTCAGAGTTTAGTTTCAGGCAATTGTGGGCCATCCAGCTGCCAATTGCCTGCATGCCCTGATTAAGCATATTGGCTTTTTGTGGCCCATTGTTCTTAACAGCTAGGACCAGTTGGGTGTCATCTGCGTAGGACGTCAGGCTTATCCCATGTGCCCTGATGACTTTGGCAAGGTCCGACACATAAATGTTAAAAAGTGTCGGACTAAGGGATGAGCCCTGAGGAACTCCGCAAGGTAATGACAAGGGAGAGGATTCAAAAGGTCCCACAGTGACGACCTGGGTCCTGTTAGCCAGGAAAGAGGCAATAAGATTTTTGGTGTTGCCTTGGATACCCATACTCTCGACACGGTCGACCAGGGTGGCATGGTCGACCGCGTCGAAAGCCGCCGATAGGTCCAGTAGGATCAGGATGGCTGAGCCTCCTGCATCCCGGATAGATCTAATATCATCCGCCGCTTTGACCAGGGCGGTCTCAGTACCGTGATATCGGCAGAAGCCAAACTGCGATTCATCCAGCTTTTTGTTCTCCTCGATAAAGAAGGAAAGTTGGGTGTTCATAATTTTTTCCACTATTTTCGCTAATAGTGGCAAACTGGCAATGGGCCGGTAACTTTTGAGTTCTTCTTTATCAAGGGTGGGTTTCTTGAGGAGTGGTTTTATAAGTGTTTTCTTTAAGGTATCCGGGTAGGTACCTGTGGAAAACATGGAGTTGCAGATCTCTGTTATGGATGAGAGAACTGCATCCAAAATAGGCCGTATAACCTTCAACGGACAAGGGTCCAAGGCCGACCCTGATTTAATGGAGGATATAGTGTTTAGTACCTGCACGCAGGTGACCTCTCTGAACTGATGAAGAACTGGTCCATCAAGCTGAGTGGAGGCCTCATGGGAGCTGGTAGCAGTGTTAGCAAAGATTCGATAAATGTCGTCAACTTTGCTAAAGAAAAACTTGGACAAAGCGTCACAGAGAGCTTGAGACGGGGGAGGAGTTAGGTCAACAGAAGAACCTGCTAACTGTTTGGTAGTCTCATATAGACATTTATTGGAGTTTTGTGCAGTTTCTATTTTATGACAATAGTGCTTTTTCTTGGCGTCTATAATGAGATTTTTGTATGAGGCTACTGACTCTTTATACAGGACTTTTGATTCCTGAGAGTAGTCTTTCCGCCAGTGTCTCTCTCTGTTTCGGCACTGTTGCTTTTGTATGCGTAGTTCGTCCGTGTATCACGGGGCCGAGGGGGTAGATCTGTTGCGTGACCGTTGCTTGACTTGAACCAGATCCTTGGCTGCTGAACTAACCCAGTTGTAAAATTGGGAAGTAGCAGTATTAGGGTCGGTGGATAACAAGGGGGTGGTAGCTATGAGCAGATTTTTTAACCTGCATTCATCTATGTCCTCCCATGCCAGATATGGTTGACGGGAGATGCAGTTGGATTTATTGAACGAGGGGTCATGTATTTGTAAAGATGTCAGAATAAGATGGTGGTCAGACCATGTTAGCGGGAGTATTTGTGTGACTTGGAAGCCTGTGGCATTGGTAAAAATGCCATCTAACATGTGACCTCCATCATGCGTAGGGGCATGAACCAGGGGAGCAAGGCCAAATGTAGATAAATCGGCTAATAGTGTAGCTGAATCAGGATTGTCAAGGACGTCAAAATGGAAGTTAAAATCACCCAGAATGGTGAAAGGATTGTCTAATGCAGATACTTCCAGAATCGACCTGAGAGCGCCGATAAAGTCGTTTCTGGGCCCTGGGGGGCGGTAGAGGAGGATCCCTTTAAAAGTGTAAGATGGAGACAGTTTAATAGCGAATTCAATGGCTTCACAAGAGGTCTGTGGAATAATAGTGAACCTTACAGTGTAGGTATCACAGGCAATAATGGCAATGCCACCTCCCTTTTTTTTGATTTGCCTATCTAGTCTGTGGGTGGTATATCCCACCGGGACGGCTATGACCAAGTCCGGATCGGAGGCTTGGCCCATCCATGTTTCAGTCATGAATAAAAGATTTATTTTGTGATCGTGGATCAACTCATGAATGTCTTGGCTATGCTTGCCAAGCGAACGGACATTCGTGAGTGCTATTATGTGGGTTTTCATAGTATGAGATTTGCTATCCGTGGGTTTACGGCTAGAGGGGATCATATTATGACAGCCAGGGCAGTGTGTAACTGGGCTGGTGGACAAGGAGATCGGGTGAAAGATAGAGCAAGTTTGATTGATCGAAGGGCGAAGACGCTGGAGCTGAGCGGCAGAGTAATAAATGCGATGAGGCGATTGAGTGAACAAGGGGGGGTGGTCCTAGGCCCGGGCCAGGCGCGGACGGGCGCAGACGGGCTTGCCTTTGGCGCGCCTTCGGCGCGCCCGCTGCTCCCGCCCGCTGCGCGGTCGGGTAGGTCCCTTGTTTATATACATAATGATGGAGGCGGAGGAGGGCGGGAGGGGCGCCGAGCTCTCGGTCCAGCCTTCCCTTTCCAAGATGGCCCCTGAAGTTGTGCCTGGGGTTTCCCAGCGCCTGGCTAAGTCGGCGTGGTGCGAGTAAATAAACCTCGGCGAAGTGGTCTCGTCTCGAGGTAGGAACAGAGTCAACAATGTCTAAATTCACACTGTTTAAAATATGTTACAGTATTAAGTAATATATGAGAGATTAAGAATACTCTTGAGTAATTTCCAAAGAAAAGGACTTTCCATATACTATTTGGCCTCGTGGAAAAGTACGTGGATCAAAAGTGAGTTAAGATTTGTTTTTTCTAAATTTTACATTATTTATTGTAACGTTGTATGGGTTTTTTAAACACAATCATTTTGATTGTGTTTTTTATTGCCCGCTGTTATATGATGAGTAGTATTGAAGTCACTGTTTTAAGTGAAATTCAATATATTCTGAGAACAGCAAAAATAAACCATATAACATGTCGTACAAATTATTTTGTATTTTTTATTATCAAATATATATTATTCTCCCCTTGTCTTATGCTCACTCACCTTTTTCCACCCTCTATCACTCCTCTTAACTCACTCTCACTGGCCTTCTCTCACTCTCCCTCACCTCCCTTCCCTTATTCCACTTTCCTCACTTATCCTCATTCTATGTTCCTTCACTGCCCTTTCCCTCTCTCCCATCCACCACTTTCCAACTGTCGTCACTCTACTTCACTCCCCTTCCCCTTCTTTCCTTTTTTTGCTCCCTCAATAATTCCCCTTCTCTCACTCACCTTACTCCACTTCACTCACTCCTTCTCTCACTCCCTCTGTCCTCTCACATCCTCACTCCCCTTCCCTCACTCCCTCTCTCTTAGCCTCACTCTCCCAGTCCTCTCACTCTCTCACTCCTCTTCCATTACGCTCACTCCCTATACCTCACCCACACTGCCTTACTTACCTTTCTTTGCTCTCTCACTCAGTCCCTTTCTGTCACTCTTTCCTTCACTACCTCTATGTCCTCACTCTTTCACTTCCCTTGTCTCATGCTCACTTGTTTTTATCCTCCCTCTATCTTCTCTCTTTCCTCAACCTCACTGCCCTTCACTCACCCTCCCTCACCCTTGTTCCCTTACTCCGGTTCCCTCAGTTATCCTCATTCATCATCCTTAACTCCCCGTCCTCTTTCTCTCCTCACGCACTCACCTTTTCCAAGTCCCTTTGCTTCACTTCTCTTCCCTTTCTTTCCTTCCTTTGCTCCCTCAGTCATTCTCCTTCCCTTACTCACTTTACTGCCCTTTACTCACTCTTTCTCAAACTCCCTCTGTTCTCTCATATTATCACTTGTCTTCCCTCACTCCCTCTCTTTTACCTTCACTCCCATTGTCCCCTCAATGTCTTACAACCCTATATTCACCCTCACTCACCTTCCATCCCTCATTGTCATGAATCCACCGTCACTCACTCCTGCTTCCCTGTCACTCACTCCCCTTTCTTTACTCCCCTTTCTTCCTTTAGTTTTCCTAATGCACATTCCTTTAGTATCTTACTCACTTTCACTTCATTTCTTTCTCCTGCTCTTCTTCTCTGTCACTGAATGTATCCATGTCATTATCCTTTTAGTAATTTGCTCTCCCTCTAATTCTTTTTCACTCTCTCTGACCTTCACCATTCCTTTGTTTTCCTTTCTGAGTCCTTCACTCCTACTTTATCTCTTACTACCCTTTTATGACTTTTAATCTCCTGCTTTGTTTCTTGTATTGTAAAATCTATATGGTAAATATTATAACTTACTTTTTTTTCTCTTTCACAGATATTAAATTTACTGAAAATATGTAATTAAGTTTATATTACTTATAAGGTAAGTTTGACGTACAAAATTTACTTTCTCAACACCCTTTTCTTTAACCTCACTACTCTTCTCTCACCCACCCGTACCCCCGTTCCCTTACAGCGCTTCCCTCACTTATTCTCAATCCCCACATTTACTCCCCTTTTCCTCACTCCCCTCCCACACTCACCTTCTTTCAGACCTTCTGCTCTGTCCTCTTACTTCTACACTCCCGTCCCTCATTCTCTCTCTGTTAGCCTCATTCTCTCCGTCCTCTTAGTCTCTCACAACCTCTTTTGTCACGCTCACGCCCTATAACTTAGCCACACTCCCACACTCACTTTCTTTCAGCTCTCCTGTTTTACTTCCCTTCCTCTCTCTTCCCTTCCTTCGCTCCTTCACTCTTTTCCCTTCCCTTACTCTCCTTACTCCACTTCACTAACTCGTTCTCTTACTCCCTCCGTCCTCTTACTTCTACACTTCCCTTCCCTCATTCTCTCTCTGTTAGCCTCATTCTCTCCGTCCTCTTAGTCTCTCACTCCTCTTCTGTCACGCTCACTCCCTATAACTCAGCCACACCCCCCACTCTCTTTCTTTCAGCTCTCCTGTTTCACTTCCCTTCCTCTCTCTTCCCTTCCTTCACTCCTTCACTCTTTTCCACTCCCACACTCACCTTCTTTCAGACCTTCTACTTTCCTTTCCTTCCTCTCTCTTCCCTTCCTTCGCTCCTTCACTCTTTTCCACTCCCACACTCACCTTCTTTCAGACCTTCTACTTTACTTTGCTTCCTCTCTCTTCCCTTCCTTCACTCCTTCACTCTTTTCCCTTCCCTTACTCTCCTTACTCCAGTTCACTAACTCCTTCTCTTACTCCCTTTGTCCCTTTTACACTTCCTTTCCCTCACTCTCCGTCCTCTTAGTCTCTCACTCCTCTTCTGTCACGCTCACTCCCTATTACTCTGCCACACTTCCACACTCACTTTCTTTCAGATCTCCTGTTTTACTTCCTTTCCTCTCTCTTCCCTTCCTTCACTGCTTCACTCTTTTCCCTTCCCTTACTCTCCTTACTCCACTTCACTAACTCCTTCTCTTACTCCCTCCGTCCTCTTACTTCTACACTTCCCTTCCCTCATTCTCTCTCTGTTAGCCTCATTCTCTCCGTCCTCTTAGTCTCTCACTCCTCTTCTGTAACGCTCACTCCCTATAACTCAGCCACACCCCCCCACTCTCTTTCTTTCAGCTCTCCTGTTTCACTTCCCTTCCTCTCTCTTCCCTTCCTTCGCTCCTTCACTCTTTTCCACTCCCACACTCACCTTCTTTCAGACCTTCTACTTTACTTTCCTTCCTCTCTCTTCCCTTCCTTCACTCCTTCACTCTTTTCCCTTCCCTTACTCTCCTTACTCCAGTTCACTAACTCCTTCTCTTACTCCCTTTGTCCCTTTTACACTTCCCTTCCCTCATTCTCTCTCTGTTAGCCTCATTCTCTCCGTCCTCTTAGTCTCTCACTCCTCTTCTGTCACGTTCACTCCCTATAACTCAGCCACACTCCCACACTCACTTTCTTTCAGCTCTCCTGTTTTACTTCCCTTCCTCTCTCTTCCCTTCCTTCGCTCCTTCACTCTTTTCCCTTACCTTACTCGCCTTACTCCACTTCACTAACTCCTTCTCTCACTCCCTCTGTCCTCTTACTTCTACACTCCCCTTCCCTCATTCTCTCTCTGTTAGCCTCATTCTCTCCGTCCTCTTAGTCTCTCACTCCTCTTCTGTCACGCTCACTCCCTATAACTCAGCCACACTCCCCCACTCTCTTTCTTTCAGCTCTCCTGTTTCACTTCCCTTCCTCTCTCTTCCCTTCCTTTGCTCCTTCACTCTTTTCCCTTCCCTTACTCTCCTTACTCCACTTCACTAACTCCTTCTCTCACTCCCTCTGTCCTCTTACTTCTACACTCCCCTTCCCTCATTCTCTCTCTGTTAGCCTCATTTTCTACGTCCTCTTAGTCTCTCACTCCTCTTCTGTCACGCTCACTCCCTATAACTCAGCCATACTCCCACACTCACCTTCTTTCAGACCTTCTCCTTTACTTTCCTTCCTCTCTCTTCCCTTCCTTTACTCCTTCACTCTTTTCCCTTCCCTTACTCTCCTTACTCCACTTCACTAACTCCTTCTCTCACTCCCTCCGTCCTCTAACTTACTCACTCCCCTTCCCTCACTCTCTCTCTGTTACCCCCATTCTCTCCATCCTCTTAGTTTCTCACTCCTCTTCTCTTACGCTTACTCCCTATAACTCAGCCACACCCCCTCACTTATCTTTCTTTGCTCCCTCACTCAGTCCTCTTCTCTCACTCTTTCCTTCACTTCCTCTGTCTCCTCACTCCCTCACTCCCCTTGTCTCACGCTCACTTGCCTTTATCCACTCTCTATCACCACTCTTTCCTCAACCTCACTGCTCTTCTCTTACCCTTCCTCACCCCCGTTCCCTTACTCCGTTTTCTTCACTTATCCTCATGCCCCTTGTTCACTCTCCTTCTCCTCACTCACCTCCCACACTCACCTTCTTTCAATCCCCCTACTTCACTTCCCTTTTCCTCTCGTCCCTTTCTTTGCTCCCTCACTCATTTTCCTTTCCTCTCTCACTGCACTCCACTTCACTCACTCCTTTTGAATTTATAAAGAATACAGCTCTTTTTGGAGAATTGAAGGTAGTTCTAAAAAGAATTTTTTTTTCTTCTTTTGTAGTTTTTTTTTTTTACTTTTTACGAACGTTTTAAATTTTTTTTTTTTTTTTCAGAACAAAAATAAAAATAGGGAATGCCAAACTGCATAACAGGAGCAAAAAAAATGGGAAAAATTAAGGCTGGGGAGGGCAGACATGTTCTTCCCTTTTTCGTACAATTAGCAGAATACTCTGCTCTCCGTAACAAAGCAGTTCGTCACACTGCTTACACTTAATTGCAATGTCCGTAAAAACAGGTTGAATATTTAGAATTGACTCAACTGGTCTTCCTCTCACGGATGTTGTTGGTCCTCCGGTGGAAGTTGAGGCGCCATCTCTCGGGGGAATACGTGCCAGGTCCCTGACACTCTCCCGGGCATAGTTCTGGGGGTGCCTCCTTTGAACATGCCGAATCATAGTGGAGTTTCCAAAACTATATTTTTTGCTGCGGTCACCACGAGATAGAACTGTGTGGCAAATCTTGCACTCCACTTTAGGTGCATTTACCTTTTTCTCCTCTTCTGGAATTGAAAAAGAATTCCAAATAAAGTGCTCCTTCACTTTTGGCTGAGGAGGGTCCTCCTGCAGAAACTCGTCAGACTCATCACTGCTGCTTGGTGGTCTTGCAGCCATTCTTTGCAATGAATTAAAGAGAAGAAGAGAATAGGTCTTGCTCTCTCCAAAGTGAAAGAGGTAGTGAAGGAAATGGGTGGGGTTTTCATTAGTTGTTAAAAAAAACTGTTAACATCCAATGAAAAGTGTTATTTTAAGGTCACATGACTTGACGCGCTTATGCTGCGCGCACCGGAGTGCTTCTGGGAGCGCTTACGCGGCACGTATGTAGGCGCTTCCGGGGGCGCTTACGCGGCGCGCCTGAATGACGTTTTGTTAGATTTTAGGAAATGCGTTTAAAGTTAAAATACGGTTATTTAAAATCAAAAATACTACTTTTATAAGTATGCCGCTGAATTTCTTGCATTATTATTTACTTTAAATACATACTTTTTTTTCCGCACGCGGGAATAGCGCTCTCGCTACGCTAATGGGTGCGCTTACCGGTGCGTGCACCCTGAGCGCTCCAGGGTTAAATGATAAAAAAAAAAAAAAAAAAGAAAAATACTTTGGAAAATTAATTTTAGAAAAAAAAAAAATATATATATATATATAAAAATATAATGATTAATAGTTATAAAAAAACAACTAAAAAAACTTACTAATTCACTTTAAAAATCGTAGGTTACAAACTCAAAATAGCAAGGAATTAGCTTTTAAAAAACCTTTGAAATTCACTGAAAAAACCATAGGTTTCACAAACGTTAAATTTAGGAATTAGCATTCAAAAAACCTTTGAAATTCACTAAAAAAACATTGGGTTTCACACTCGTTATAGTTAGGAATTAGAATTTAAAAAACCTTTGAAATTCACTGAAAAAACCATTGGTTTCACACCAGTTATAGTTAGCTGAACATTTTACTCATACAAAACCATTGAAATTCCCACGTTATAGTTAGTTGGACTCACTATAACTCGCGCACCCGCAATCCACTGCTGATGATGTCACATATTACATCATTCATGACATGGTCAGTGACATCACTGATGACATCTCAAATGACATCACTGATGACATCTCAAATGACATCACTGATTACATCATCCATGTGATAATACGATGCACCTGCTCACTCTAATCTAACCTTTGATACACCAAGTGATAAATACAAACTATCATTCCTGAAATTATTGACAAACCAATATCAGTAACTACATACGCACTCACTGATTCCTAGGTCTACACACACATCCACTCAGTCACACATACAATCCATCATACATACAGACACTCATCAATACAACACTATCATATGCACTCATACACCTATACAAACACTCACACACTGCCACTCATCCATGGAGTTACTCACACACTTAGTCAGTCATGCAAAGAATCAATCACACTCCCATTTTCTCATCTATACAGTTATACACACAAAACCTTACTTATTGAAACATAGACTAACATATACTTACTCTCTTTTACAATCACAATACAAGTACACATTGATAGATACAGTCACTTATGCAATCACAGGCTCTCATGTATAGTCATTTATATATGTCAACTCTCACATGCACTGTATTTTACATATGTACTTACTGGACATGTAGCACTAAGATATTCATTCACTCACCCACACACCCATGCACACAGTCAACAGCCCATGCAGTTGTTTTTGCATGCACTCTTGAACCCATACACCAAGTGAATCAACTGCTCACACATGTATGCACAGGGTCACACACCTCCTAGCCACCCACACACACACGCAGCCTCACATACAAATACTTGGGCAACCAATCAATAACTCATATAGCTACTGATCAACACATGCAGCAGCTTACACAACAACAGACATAATGATGCACACACCATACAGTTTAGTCACTAACCCATGCATTCAGTAAGACACATTTAATCACTCACTCATACAGTCAGTCACACACCTACTAAATCTTTCATCCAGACACTTATACATTTACTCATTCTTCAATATGTAAAACATATTTAAACTTTACAGAAACACACAGACACTGAATGATGTCATCAGTGATGTCATCAGTGATGTCATTTGAGATGTCATCAGTGATGTAATCAGTGGTGTCATTTGAGATGTCATGAGTGATGTCATCAGTGATGTCACTGACCATGTCATGAATGATGTAATATGTGACATCATCAGCAGTGGATTGCGGGCGCGCGAGTTATAGTGAGTCCAACTAACTATAACGTGGGAATTTCAATGGTTTTGTATGAGTAAAATGTTCAGCTAACTATAACAGGTGTGAAACCTATGTTTTTTTCAGTGAATATATATATATATCCTCGCTCCTCCTGCACCAAACACATGCACTCCCGAACGGGTGCTGTCATGCGGGGGTGCTCCCACCAATATCTCGCTCCTCGCCTCCTTTTTTCCTAAAGAAAGACACAGCACTCGCGGGGGAGAGTCTAAGGATTTATGTGGACTCTCAAACACACCAGACGCGTTTCGGCAGTCGCTTTTCTCGGTGGTTCGACGGAGCGCCAGAAACTGCCATATTTTATATTTACACTGTGACCACATTTCATTTTTGTTCATCATAAACATAAACATAGGACCAATGTATGTTTACTAACGGTGATGCCATATTGTAACACCAGGAATCGATAATGTAAGTATATACAATATATACATATGTACACAACTCATATTATTCCTCTGATTTGGCAGAGTATATAGTTGCTGCAGTGCACGGTCATCATTTACATATATTTACAATTACATAATAATTCTATTATGACTTCAACCAAAATAAAGCCCTGAATGGGCATATCACTCCTGCTCGATCTATTATACAATTCGTCACTCTTTTAATCTTGCCTTGGATGGGCAAATTCTACACACATTGTGTCTACAACTACAAAAGTGAAACTAAAGTCTAAACAACAAAACAAAAATAAAATTAGAAATCTTAGTCTCTATCGTCATCTCAACCTCAAACATTTCATTAGTCATTATCATCAGAACTTGAAAAGCGAAGTGCAGATCTATTCTATATACATACTAGCTTACCAGTCGCGCGTTGCTGCGATCTCAGAAGAAAGGAAATTTAAGGAAACTTGCTATGATAACATTCAATTTACATTGTGTCATTTTTATTGAAACTTATTCATTTTAATATGGAAAACATTTCAAAGTGTTGTTTAAATTCTGTTTTTTTATTCGAGTGCTTGTGGATACACAATATTTTTTGTTTTTCCGTCTGGTGCGTAGACGAATAAATCAGAAGGTTTTCCGACGCGTGAGCTGGCCACATACAGTAGTCCATGTGAGAAGCACAGATTCTCCAAATCAAGTCCACACACTTGCAGCGATTGTCCTTGTGCTTTGTTGATGGTCATTGCAAAACGGAGTTGCACCGGAAAGTGGAAACGTTCAGTATTGGAAAGATTATGAGGGCCCTGGGTGGCCGGGGGGCGATGTTTAATTTTTTTTTTTTGCCAGGAACCTTCGCGGGAGTGTACTCAACAACTTTTAACAATTTTTTTTTTTAGCCAGAAACCTTCGCTGAGTGTGCTCAGCAACTTCCCAAAGTTTCATGCCAATCGAATGAATGGTGTAGTAATGCATAAAGGACATACGGACATACTTTGTTTTTTATATATATAGATATATCCAACATATGTCTATCTAGGCCTCATAATCTATTGCAGATTATACCCAAAGTAAATCTATACATACAGTCTAATATCTACAATATACATACACAACCTATACAGCAGCATCAAATTAAGCAGAAACAAAATCATTTCCTAGAACAAAAAGCCTTTTATCCTAGCTGTACTGACATTTCCTCATTGCTATTAAGGCCTCCAAGGGATTTAGTACAAAGATCAATTATGTACCTAGACTCCAATCTAGGTATATAATTGGCCAAAGATCATGAGTGGCAGGGAGCAGCTGCCCTCCGGCTGGTGGGAACATAGCCTGGCATTAGACCAGGCATAGTGGCCAATCCCAAACCAGCCATATCCAAACTCACACAGTGCACAACGGAAGGCCAAACCAAAAGATAAAGTGACTTATATTTAAGTGAAAGCGTGAGTTTAAACAGAGAACACAGTTCATGCAGTCTTTCTCTCACCCCAGTAATCCCTCAATGCATTTAATCTTCAGTTGCAGTAAGCCTGTGGCAACACAGAATTCCTGTTTGCCATCTGGTAGTGTTTGGATGCCACAGTGACGAGGCATCCTCTAGCTGCAGTTACAGAGCAGCAGTGGAGTAGAAATAGAGATGCCTCATAGCTGCAGCACATATTCGGGTCTTTAGTTCACAATGGCACAGAATCTACCATGGTCACAGTTATTTTTGGTCACAATGACAGAGGTCAGCTGTCCTGATTGTAGGACAACGGGCAGTTATGTTTCTGTGGATTCTGCCTGGAACTGAATACATGATAACCAGTCTCCTACCAGCACCTGTGTGCACTGATTGTTTTCCTTCATCTTCTTTTCTGGCAGAACTGACCAGCACTGTTGCACGACTGCACCTGGGACCTCCAGGACAATTACTCCTCTGACTAAGTTCGTAGGCAACAGGCAGGCTACTTTTTAGGCACTTCAGGCCAGATGAACTGATTCTTCCTGCAAGATTCAGGTCATGTGATGTCCATATATCTTGGGGAAGCTGACTGCCATACATGCACCAGCTTTAGTTGCAGCGTCCAAGCACTCCTTTTGTTGGTCATAGGTGAGACACAGCATCAAGACTGATTAGCATATAGATGTGTCTGACCAGGGGTGGTGAAGTGAGCTAAAGAACAATGATGAATTCAAACGAGGTCTGTTACTGAGGGTGAGTGTCTGAAAAGTTTCAGTGCTCCGTCCATCATCTCCTTGTGTTTGCTATGTTTGCCCTAAGTTGAAGGGTAAGCCCATATGTGGGTCTCTTGCTCATTTTGCCACTGGATTCAGGCAAGTCTGGCTCATGAGAGCTGTTAGCACATCAGCCAGTCCTAGGATGCTTGTTTCCGGTCCCAGGAAGACATTGCTTGGCAGTTCAGGCTTTACTGTTTCCATGAGGCACAGGGTCAAGACTGATTTGCATATAGCTGCATCTGAACTGGGGTGGCGAAGTGAGCTAAGGAACAATGATGGATTCAACCCAGATCTGTGACTGGGGGTGAGTGTCTGAAAGTTTTCAGTGCTCCGTCCATTATCTCCTTGTGTGTCCTTTGTTCGCCCTAAGTTGGTAGGTTATGCCCAGACATGGGTGCCTTTCTCATGTTGCCACTGGATTAAAGCTAGCCTGGCTGATGAGGGCTGTTAGCCCGAAACCAGTCCCAGGATGCTTGTTTCTGATCCAGGGAAGACGTGGCTTGACAGTTTGGGCTTCACTGTTCCCATGAGGCACAGGGTCAAGATTGATTTGCATATAGCTGTGTATGAACTGGAATGGCACAGTGAGCTAAAGAACGATGATGGATTCATCCCAGATCTGTGATTGGGGGTGAGTGTCTGAAAAGATTCACCGCTCTGTCTATCATCTCCTTGTGTTATCTTAGAATTTGAACCAGAGGCAGGTCAGTGGGTCCAACTTTTATACAGTCGGAACAAACAGGAAATATGGATCACCTGTCTGTAATTCTAGAACCAGTTTGGTGGAGTTCTTTCGAATGTTGTTTCCAGGCTGCAATCCAGATACAGCCTTTTTTGAGCTGAGTGATGCTCTTCAGCACAGGGTAATCACAAGCTTTGAATGCTCTCAAAAGAGGCGCTAAGAGGTGAGAGATTTCTGCACCTGTCTGACATCAACCACTGAAGGGCAATCAGAACAAAAAAACGTTGGTCTCACCTAAGCAGTCCATTTTACCTTGAACAAGAGACCATCCTCCCACTTTTCATCCTCACAACCTAACAAGTGGCAGTGCTAGATGTAGCCTAATCAGCAGCTTCTATCAGCAAAATGCCTAATTACATTTCAAAATTCTCTCCTCTCCAATATCTAGGTCTTCTTCTTCTAGTTTCGTGAATGCCAGCAATAAACTTCCACTGTCTGGGAAAAAACATCACTTCAATCTTTTGAGCAAGGACAAAACAAGGGCATCCAAATTAATTCCCCAGGCCTTGATTACCTTGATTCACTCATACACACATTGCATGTATTATGTAGGCTACAAAAAAATAAACACAACAACCACTTGGGATGTTAGCACTGGCATCTGAGTTGGTGCAGGGAAGTGGAACTTAACATGATTTTCCCTGATCATTTCCATTTTCTGACTGATTCTGGTAGTTACTGGCCCTGATTGTGCCATGGACTCTGCTACCCAGAGCAAGGGCCAGTGCTCCATTTAATAGGTATATGGTTATTAGGTGTAATTAAAATTGACATTACAAACCTACCTGTAAGCTCCTAGTATATGGTTGGGCATGTAGGTTTAGAGGCCCAGTAGAGTTAATGCACCTAAGTGTGTGCTGTTGTGCTGCTGCTGTCATTTTAAAGGTAGCCCTGCAAATTATATGCAAATCCGAATTTGGAATTAAAGGTACAAAATCATAAACTACTCTATTGTTTCATATATCTCACCCGATGTCTCCCCTAGGTGCCCCAGGGGTAGGGATATTATAAAATATGAGGGAACAACTGCTCATTTTGTTTTTCTCCTTTGTTGCTCAATAGCTCCATAGGCTAAAACGAGAATACTTTTATGAAGTATCACTTTTGGAAGAAGTGATATAATAATATACTTCAAAGTATAAAATGCTAGTTAGGCTAAATCCAACAACATGCCACTGTAAGAATTATTATAAGTATTACAGAAATGAAGTTATAGAACTTGCTTTTCTGATGAGCCAGAATCTATTCTTACAGCAACCCATCCTTGGTGGCCAGAGTCTGCCAGGCTGAGCTAAGCTGCCTTAAAGTGGTGTGAGCTGGCCTGACAAAGGACATACTCTGGGAGCAGAACTGTAGCTGCAGAGAAAAGGCAGGATGGAGTTTGGGCATCCAAGCTACACTGCATAGTGGGTAAAGTGGTTTAGGGCAGCACAGGCTCATCCCCAAATCTTGCACCCCAGCCATACTGGAGCCCCAGTAATTGTATTAGCAGAGGAGCTGGAAGGGGAGTGTTAGGGGAACTCAGCCACACCAGAAGGTTGGCTTAGACATATCGCTTAGCCAGATCCTAACGTACAGGAGAACGCATATCCATTTTGGAAGTATAGTGCTTTCTGGGTCAAGAATACACTACACTTTGGAGGAAGTGGTCATACATAAGTGTGGCACTCTGCACCCCACTGGTCAGGGATGGACCCCTGCTTGTCACCCAGGATAGGTGGGTAAATATGAGAGCATTGCCCAGCAACTCAGATCTCTTCCTGAAACTACAAAGAGAAGGAGTGTCATGGGGATGAGCCTTGCATTTACATTGTGTTAAGTTAGCATGAGCTTATTAGAAGTTTAAACGCCATTTTTCTTTTCTGCTGCCTTTGCACACGGCACACATTATGATAAATGTTTAGAGTCTAGCGGACTGTTTTGCTTCACACGAGAATAATATGTTTTTCTATACTAGCAGCCTTGCTTGGTAAGCTTTGTCTGAACAGTGAGTGCAGAGCCCTTCAAGGTTTTTTCAACACAGTGGTTGTTGTTCGTTCTGATCAGCGCACTTTCTAAACATAACATATATGCAGCTGTGGCCACCTCTGATTTTGGTGCGTTTAATAATGCACTGCGCAGGCATGCTCACACACACTTGGAGAACATTCGCATGCAGAGAGATGGTGCAGAAAATGATGTGATCCATTTCTGCTAGGACCAGAAGTATGGGGCCGCCCTTCTAAACCCAATATACCTTCTGTAGATATAAAATAACCTACTAGCAAGGGATGGGGATTTCTAGGCGCAGACTAGCATTTTTTCATTTAGCATTTTAACATGCTTTCTCCCTTTGTATTTTATGGAATAGTAACTATGCTGATAATCTTGTTGCTTATAATATGTCTGCTTGTATTAGCTAAGATACTGCACCTGAGAACACGGCATTAGAAATAAATATTTCAAACTTGCACGTGTCTTTATTTACTCCCCGTTTTGGACTGGTATGAGAGTATAACGAAAGAGTGTTCATGTGTTCCACATTGCCTGAGGTATTCTAAGTTCTATGTTCTGGGTTGTCTAATCATTGGGATTATGGAGGAACCAATGAGACAGTGATTGCTAGTCTGGTAGGGGATTTTGGCTACTAAGGTGAGTCAGAACGCCAAACAATTGCACTCACTGCACACGTTGAAGCTACAACCCTAACGACTTGGCCTTGATTCAAGAAGAGGAGGGAGCTCCCTTAAAGCAACAGGTTAAAAGAGCTCACTCTGCCTTCTACACCTAGAGGAATCCACCTTGATAGCATCCAGGGGTCCTTTAAGGATTTGGCCGGGTACATTCTGGGAAACGTAATCCCAACAGCCCAATGATCATCTCAGAGCTTCTAAACCCTTTGGACACTTTTACACCCCAAGAGGAAATTCAGACAAAGATATAGAAGTTAGGAGAAGTTTGGAGCTACTTTTGGAAAAAGCTCCATAGGGTGTCCGACCCGTCGATGAGATTCAAGCTGCCATTGTCGAACATTGACCCGACCTGGATTTCAGGTTCATCCAACTGGGAACTCTGAAGCTCAAGAATTTCAAAATTTCACAGAGGCCTCAACCTGGGCCAAGCCGCCATTGTTGATCCGAAACCAGCTGCCAGACGAGTAGTCGCATACATTATCAAGGGAAAAATCCCCAGAAAAATGACAATGAGGCTTCCCGCTCAGTGTAACTAACCTGCACTCCATTGCAGTCGGCCTCAAACTTTGACTGTGTCCCAGTCAAGTGCAACCAGATCTCCCAAAGGCACTAAAAAGTATTTCATCTTTTAAAATTCAGATCTCCGGTTCCCTCAATTAGATTTTAGTCAATGTGTTGCCATTTTAATCATAAAAATATTTCCTATTTCTAAAAATTGTTTTTGTTTTTTATTGTGTGTTTTGCCTTATCTATTTATTGTATAGTTATTTTGAAATGCTTTACACACCTGTCTCCTAAGCTAAGCCTGCCTTCTCACAGACAGCTACCAAGTGTTGAGGAAGGGAATAATTTATTAAGACCTTGACTGGGTCTTATATTGTGAATATTGCTTTATTACTAGTGGTAGTTACCTACACTAATAAACAGCACTCTTCCACTTCAATGTTCTACACTTGTAACAGGGGCAGCAGTCACTGAGGGCACACATGGTGTGCCACTACAGGTCACAGATTGGTTCAGTCAATGATAAACTGTTGTCATTTTGACCCTGTTAACAAACTGTGAAGATCATCATAATGTAGTGCTAACCCAGACAAGTTGGCCTCATTGCTGAAAAGTACAAAGATATAATTATATATGTAGCCCCACCATACTATATGAATTAATTATGTATCTTCAAGCATTTATCATTGATCAAACCAATCTATATGAACTTTCTTTAAGATCCTTGGGGCATATTATCAAGGGGCTTTATTCCGCTTTTTTGGCTTTAAAAGCCAAGAAAGCGGAGATAAAATTATCTCCCTATTACCTAGCTGTCGCTAACACCAGTTAGCGACAGATAGTAGGAGATATCGACCATCTTGGGCCCCGCTTTGCATGTCAGTGAAATTTATCACTAATGACATGCAAAGTGGGCGTGCCAAGATGTTAGCGACTGGAAACAGTCGCTAACATCGCTTTCTCCTATTACCAACTTTTGGAGATATTCGCGCTAAGCGCTAAGCGCGAATATCTCCAAAAGCTAACACCTGCCCCTGAGCAGTTCTTAGCCATGTTATTCAATGGTAGGTGGATAACATGGCTAAGAGCATTAACTCGGTAACGCATGAATATCGCTGACTTTTCAGCGATATTCATGCATTTCGGCTGATTTTTATCGCTTAGGAGATAAACCTTGATAATAGCAAGGTTCCTAAGCGATAAAAAATCGCCGCAGCTCGGCGATAAAAATATTGCCGGTAAGCCAACCTAGCGATAATTATCGCTAGTTGTTGGTAATATGCCCCCTTTTTCCTATGAGATGGATGAAAGAGTTTCACAATGTTGTGCATCTCTTTTGTTGTATTTATATATATATATACACACACACATATATGTATAAATACGCAAATCGTGGTGTCACTAGCAAAACCTGAAAACAACTCGGGCATGGCATTCAGAACATGCACGAGCAATGTGAGCAAATGCATGGATCACAATTGCCTTAAGATGAATGCTGCTAAAAGTAAGGTCATTATCTTTGGCAATAACTCCTCATTTTGGGCACCGGATTGATTGCAGCCTGAGTTGGACTCACTGCCTGAACTCTAAAGCAAAGTAAAAAAACGTAAGCTTCCTGTTAGATAAAGAACTGAAGTTCAAGAACCAAGTAATTAAAACTACATCTGCCTCATTCTGCGCCTTAAGGTTCATAAAAAAGATGGAATTTATTTTGCCTCTTGAACCTCTGAAATACTGTAACCATGGCATTGGTTCTCACAATTATTGATTACTGCAATAGTCTCCATTCTTAAACTCGCATTGGGTCTCCTGAATAGGCTTCAGACATTGCAAAAGGCTGCTGCTCGTTTCCTTTTTATAATTCCTAAATATAAATCTTGTAGAGGAGCCATCAGGATCCTACACTGGCTGCCAGTCAGACAACGCTGTAGGTTCAAGACGCACTGTTTGGCATATAAATCACTGCTCGGACTGGGGCAAGCCAGTTTCAAGGAGAAACTCAAATGGTATGTCCCAGTGGGGATGCTTCATTCTGGCTCTGCCATGAACCTGACTGTCCCTTCATTTAGGAGGACCACCTGGGGCTGGATGAGTGTTTTCAGGACCACGGTTGTGCTCTGGAATAGACTTCCATTGACACTAAAAGCTGCTCCCTCTTTACTCACCTTCAGAAAGGCCTTAAAGACCTGGCTTTATTCACAGGATTAGAAGTCACTTGATCATCTGCTTGACTCATTTCTGACATTGCTGTAGCAACACCTGTTTTTTATAGTGCCAAGATGCCCTCGGGCAGGAGTTTGCGCTTCATAAATTACATTCAAATTGCCTTGAAAAGACCCTAGGGAATGCATTTTCTTCTTAATTTACTATTAAAGTGATCTGCAGTTTGAGCAATATCTCGGGGCATATCCTCAAAGGATGTGCCCTCATAGGGTGCTTGTAAAATACTGATAAATTCCTCACATGAGCTCTTCCCTAGAGCTCCAGAGTCAGGATTAAACTATCTGTAGATATCCCTCCACCCACCTTCAATCTTCGCACATTTTATCTACATTTAATCATCGGACTAACCTTTTTCTTTGTGGCTCACCTCAAGAACGAACTCCAAAGGATCTGATGTTTTTTCTCAACTTCTTTTTCGATGCTCATTCCCCAGGATCGAGTCCCCAGACAGGTCGTGCAGCGACTTTGCCACCACCAATGTTATCAATGCCGTCCCTTTTCGCCTAATAAACACGCCTCTCTCTTGCGGGATTAAATCCCCCTGATTGAGCGTGCTTCAGATCATCGCCTTTTCTTCTCTTTTTCTCCACTGGTGCTGAATGGACCTGAAGGGATATCGGACCTGGTTCCCTCGGTTGGGGTTATAATCCAGCCGCTTGGGGAGCCTTTCCCAGCGACCAGCTGACAGAGCGCCAGGACTGGATCTTCGCCCTCTCGCTTTACAGCCTCTGACTGCTCTGGTATCTCAGGCCAGGATTGAGCCCACCAGACCTGATGCCCAGTGACACCTCCACCACCAGACACATTGATCCTGTGTTGCTCCACCACCGGACACACCTCTCTTTTACTGGTTTAATGCCCTTTGAGTGGGATTGCTTGTCATTGTCTCCTTTCTTTTCCTCCTCAGTGCTAAATGGACCTGAAGTGGTGTTTGCCCTGAGTAACACCGCTCGGGCCAGAAACTTGCTGTTTGGGGATCTCTTTTCCACCCATCCTGCCAACAGGGCTTTGGGCTGATTCTATGCCTTGGCGCCCCTCAGCCCTTGACCTTCTGCCCCTCGGGCTACAGGGCCGCTCAATATTCCTCACGTACTCTTCTCCTCAAGATGGCAAAATTCCACCTGAACTTGCCCCCCAAGTTGGCGAGATCCCTCAGCGAGGCCATGGTGAGTGGTGTCTACCTCTTCATCCCTACGATCATTTGACTGAGCTATCTGATTGACGTTATGACTGCCCAACCAGCAATCCTCCTAATGAATTCCCCATCAAATGAACCTGAATTGGTGTTTGCCCTGATTTACACTGCTCAGGCTTTAAACTGCCATTCCAGGACCTGTCTTTGAACATAAATGATCTAAATGAACCTGAAGTGGTGTCTGCCCTGATATACACCACTTCGGGCTACAAACTGCAATTTGGAGACCTGTCTGACCCCACAGCGGGGCCATGGTGAGTGGTGTCTACCTCTTTGTCCCTATGACCACTCAACTGAGCCATTCTGATTGATGTTATGACCACCCAACCAGTGATCCCCCTAATGAGTTCCCCCAGCTCAATCAACTTGAACTAGTGTTTTCCCGGATTTACACCTCTCGGGCTACAAACTGCTGTTTGGGGACTTATTTTACACCCATCTTGTTGACAGGGCTCTGGGGCTGGATCTATGCCCTGGAGCCTCTCAGCCCTTGACCTCGCTGGCCCTCGGGCTACCCGCCCACCTGGTGATCCTCCTGTATGCCGATCATCAAGATGGTGATAATCCGTCCAAATTTTCCCCCAAGATGGCGGACGTTTCATCCCTCAGCGAGGCCATGGTGAGTGGTGTCTATCTCCTCAGCCCCACAGGCATTTTGACTGAGTTGTCTTTTTGATGTCCGACCGCCCAACCAGAGATCCCCCTACTGAGTTCCCCTAAGATGATAAGTGTCTTGGTATTCCTTGTTAAGCCACAGCTCAGCATTTGTCTTTGGATTTGTTGGGTCCTTCCTATTTTACTCTTGAGTTGTCGCCGATGCACTGGGTCCCGAGCCACGCCTTGCCACTGCACAGCCCCCTGCCTTGCTGGCCCTCTGACGTCTGCATTTCCCAATCAACGTCCTTCCACATTATGGCGCATTTGATGGCTAATGATTGGGGCCCCTTAGAGAGGCCATGCCGAATTGTCTACTTTGTGATCCTCCTGATGTTTCAATCCAGCTGAGGTGCTCAATTGTCCCTCTAAGTTGACAATCCAACGCTCCTCCTTACGAGCCCTCCACAATATGTTGTCAATCCGACACACCATCTAAAGTTTGCTCTGGCTGAGTTGGGGACTTCTGTATCGCCAGTTACCTCGGAGTCTCTGAGCCCTGTTTGCCCCCTGTCCGGCAATCTATTCAACCCTTTACCATTCTGGTCTGAAGTCAAATAATCTGTGTTCAAATGAATATGTGTCCAGGTGTTTCACCCTGCTCCCCTCTCAAAACTTGATCCTCCGTCACCGAGGTGGCTCATCTGTCCCACAGGAAGTTGTTCCCTTGTGCCGACCTTAAAGTCCTGTTTTATGATGTTCTGAGCCTCCCCCTTTTAAACACTGGACTGACGTCAAATAATTTTGTTTTCAAATAATTATGCTCTAATAATTTGAGTCAATTTCACTCCAGGTATTCTTAACCTCTAAATTAGTATAGTAATTAAATTATTTTTAATTTGTTTTTGTTCTCCTTCCTTGCAATTATCCTCTATCTCCTACATTGACTTAATACCCCCTCTTTCCTCCTCATCCTCTCTCCCCTCTCCCTAATTGGTTCTTCGTACAGTTTTCACCCCTCCCCCTCCTTACACCCTCCATCATTCCCTCTTTCTCCACCCCATCCACACATCTCATCTCCTTATATCCAGGCTTCACATCATTGATGCTCCCTCATTGTAATTCTCTTTTTTACCATTTATATGTTCTCTGACTAACATTGACTCGCCACTTCTCCCTTACTATTTACTCTCCAGTTCTGTTTTGTCTTGTTATCTCCAGGCTTCTCATCATTGATGCTCCCTCATTGTAATTCTCTTGTTACCGTTTATTTTTCCTGAATAACACACCTCTCTTCTCCCGTAGCATTGACTCTCCACTTCTCTCTTAATATTTGCCCTCCTGTTTTGTCAATCAATCAATCAATCAGGTCATTTATATAGCGCACTACTCACCCGTAGGGTCTCAAGGCGCTGGGTGGGAGGGGGGTGCCGTTACTGCTCGAACAGCCAGGTCTTGAGCTTCTTCCTGAAGGAGAGGTGGTCTTGGGTCAGGCGCAGGTCGGTCGGGAGTGAGTTCCAGGTCTTGGCGGCCAGGTAGGAGAAGGACCTTCCTCCTGTTGTCGCTCTTCGGATGCGGGGGACGGCGGCGAGGGCGTGGTTGGTTGATCTGAGGAGGCGCTTGGGAGTGTAGAAGTTGATCCGGTTGTTGAGGTAGCTAGGGCCTTGGTCGTGTAGGGCTTAGTGCGCGTGGGTGAGGAGACGGAAGGTGATTCTCTTGTTGATCGGGAGCCAGTGTAGATCTCTCAGGTGTCCGGAGATGTGGCTGCGTCGGGGAATGTCGAAGATGAGTCTGGCCGAGGCGTTCTGGATCCGCTGTAGTCTCTTCTGGAGCTTGGCGGTGGTTCCGGCGTAGAGGGCGTTGCCGTAGTCCAGTCGGCTGGTGACGAGGGCCTGGGTGACCGTCTGCCTCGTCTCGGTGGGGATCCACCGGAAGATCTTACGTAGCATGCGCAGGATGTTGAAGCAGGACGAGGAGACAGCGTTTACTTGTCTGGTCATGGAGAGGGAGGAGTCCAGGATGAAGCCCAGGTTGCGTGCGTGGTCCGTCGGTTTGGGTGCGGTGCCCAGGGCGGGGGGCCACCAGGAGTCGTCCCAGGCGGAGGGCGAGGAGCCCAGGATGAGGACCTCCGTCTTGTCCGAGTTCAGTTTCAGGCGGCTGGTCGTCATCCATTCGGCTACATCTCTCATCCCTTCGTGCAGGTTGGCTCTGGCGGTGGCGGGGTCGTTGGTCAGGGAGAGGATCAGCTGGGTGTCGTCGGCGTAGGAGATTATGTTGAGGTTGTGTTGGCGTGCGATGGCCGCGAGGGGGCTCATGTAGACGTTGAAGAGGGTGGGGCTCAGTGAGGATCCTTGAGGGACGCCGCAGATGACTTTGGTGGCCTCTGACTTGTACGGTGGTAGGCGGACTCTCTGTGTTCTTCCGTCGAGGAAGGAGGTGATCCATTCCAGTGCCTTGTCCTGGATTCCGATGTTGCTGAGGCGCTGTATTAGGGTGTGGTGGCAGACAGTGTCGAAAGCCCCGGAGAGGTCCAGGAGGATGAGGGCCGCTGTTTCTCCGTTGTCCATCAGAGTTCGAATGTCGTCGGTGGCAGCGATGAGGGCGGTCTCGGTGCTGTGGTTCGCTCGGAAGCCAGACAGTGAGGGGTCGAGGGATCCATTCATCTTGAGGAAGGCGGCCAGCTGCTTGTTGACGGTCTTCTCGATGACTTTGGCCGGGAACGGGAGGAGCGAGATGGGACGGTAGTTCTTGAGGTCGGTGGGGTCTGCTGTGGGTTTCTTGAGAAGAGCGCTGAGTTCGGCGTGCTTCCAGCTCTCAGGGAAAATGGCGGTGTCGAAGGAGGTGTTGATGATGTCCCGCAGGTGGGGTGCGATGACAGCGTCGGCCTTGTTGAAGACGTGGTGAGGGCAGGGGTCAGTCGGCGATCCGGAGTGGATGGAGTTCATTGTGCGGATGGTGTCTTCGGTGATGATCGGAATCCAGGTGCGGAGGATGGTGGTGGGTGGCGTTGTTGTGGTTGTGGCTTGCGTTGGTTGGTTGCTGAAGCTGTTGTGTATGTCCGTGATCTTGTTGTGGAAGTAGGACGCGAGGGAGTTGCAGAGGTCTTGCGTCGGGGTGATGTCATTGTTTCCGGCGTTGGGGCTGGAGAGCTCTTTCACGATGTTGAAGAGTTCCTTGCAGTTGTGTGCGTTGTTGTCCAGTCGGTCCTTGTATGTATTTTTCTTGGTGGCGCGGATCAGTTGGTGGTGTTTCCGGGTGGCGAGTTTGAGGGTGGTCATGTTGTCCGTAGTTGGTTCCCTTCTCCAGACTTTCTCGAGGGCTCGACAGTTCTTCTTGGAGCTCTTGAGTTCGTCGGTGAACCATGGTGTTTTTCTGCTGCAGGGTCTGCTGGGTGGGGTTCGCAGAGGGGCGAGTTCGGCCGCGCAGTTGTTGATCCACTTCGTGAGGTTGTTGGCGGCCTGGCTGGGGTTCGCTGAGCTGGCGGGAGGGTGCTGGCTCAGGGAAGCGGTGAGCTGGTCGGCTGTGATCTTGTTCCAGCTTCTTCGGGCAACCTGTTGCTGGTGGTGGTGGATCGTCGTTCTTCTGAAGGTGAAGTGGACGCAGCTGTGGTCCGTCCAGTGGAGTCCTGTTGCGTGGCTGAAGGTGACGTCTTTGCTGGATGAGAAGACGGCGTCGAGTGTGTGTCCGGCGAGGTGGGTGGGGGTGGTCACCAGTTGCTTGAGTCCGAGGTTGGCGAGGTTGTCGAGCAGGCTGATGGTGTTGCGGTCGCTGTTGTTCTCCAGGTGGAAGTTGAGGTCCCCCAGGAGGATGTAGTCGGCGGAGGGGAGGGCATGCGGGCTGACGAAGTCGGCGATGTCCTCGCTGAATCGTGTGCGCGGTCCCGGGGGTCGGTAGATCAGGGTGCCTCTGAGGGTGGTCTTCGGGTTGGTGTGGATCTGGAAGTGCAGGTGTTCAGCGGTGGTTAGGGTGTCGTCGGTGTTGGTTGTGATGCGGATGGTGTCTCTGTGGATGATGGCGATGCCTCCTCCCGTCTGGTTGGCGGTGCGGTCCCTCCGGATGATCTTGTAGCCCTCTGGGATGGCGATGGCGATGTCGGGGGCTGAGGAGGCGTTCATCCAGGTCTCGGTGAGGAAGGGAATGTCAGGGGCGGTGGTGTCGAGGAGGTTCCAGAGTTCTACGGCGTGTCTGTGGACGGAGCGGGTGTTGAGCAGGATGCACTTGAGGTGGGTGCTGCTGGTGTTTGGCTTGGCGGGTGCAGGGAAGGTCCGGGTGCAGGTGAACTTGCAGGCGTGGCAGCTGAAGGGTCCGTGGGTGTGCTTCGGGGCGGCTCGATGACATCCTGGGATGCGGCCGGTGTTGAGTGCGATGAGATCGGCGGCGCTGTAGGTTCGTCGGGTCGGCTTCCGTCGGTGGGGGCCAGGGGTCCTGGCGCTGGTCGCGGTCCGGTCGCGGACGGGCGCTGACGGGCTTACCTTTGGCGCGCCTTCGGCGTACAATCGGCGCGCCCGCTGCGCGTTCGCACGGTCGCCATTTAAGGCGAAGTGCGCGGGTGGGCGGGGCAGCTGGGAGGCGGGAGCGGGGAGGGAACAGAAGGAAAAAAGGGGCGGGGTCGGCGGTGGTGGCGGGAAGCGGGGGACGGCGAGGGAGGCGGGAAACAGGACGGAGGACGGCCAGAAACTTAAGAAACAAGCACAAGTTACAGGCAAAAACGCTAAACACGGGCAAAGACTAAGAAAAACAGAAACAAGCACAAGTTACAGGAAAAAACGCTAAACACGGGCAAAGACTAAGAAAAACAGAAACAGGCACAAGTTACAGGAAAAAACGCTAAACACGGGCAAAGACTAAGAAAAACAGAAACAAGCACAAATTACAGTCAAAATTGCTAAACACGGGCAAAGACTAAGAAAAACAGAAACAAGCATAAATGATTGGCAAAACAGCAGGGTCAGCCGGCACCGAGGCAGGCAGCGAGGCAGAGGGCACAGCAGAGGGGCACACGCAGCAGCTGGTGGCCGTGCGGCGCGGGGGTGTCCCACAAGTGGGTCACACTTACCTGTGTCGCACGGTCGCCATTTAAGGCAAAGTGCGCGGGTGGGCGGGGCAGCTGGGAGGCGGGAGCGGGGAGGGAACAGAAGGAAAAAAGGGGCGGGGTCGGCGGTGGTGGCGGGAAGCGGGGGGCGGCGAGGGAGGCGGGAAACAGGACGGAGGACGGCCAGAAACTTAAGAAACAAGCACAAGTTACAGGCAAAAACGCTAAACACGGGCAAAGACTAAGAAAAACAGAAACAAGCACAAGTTACAGGAAAAAACGCTAAACACGGGCAAAGACTAAGAAAAACAGAAACAGGCACAAGTTACAGGAAAAAACGCTAAACACGGGCAAAGACTAAGAAAAACAGAAACAAGCATAAATGAATGGCAAAACAGCAGGGTCAGCCGGCAGCGAGGCAGGCAGCGAGGCAGAGGGCACAGCAGAGGGGCACACGCAGCAGCTGGTGGCCGTGTAACTCCTCTCCTTATTTTCTTTATATCCTTCTCTCTGCCGAGCCTTCATCTTACGACCAAATCTTGTCCCCTCTTATCCCTGCCTCACTCCTCCTGATCCTGTGCTCACCAGACATCAACCCAACTTGTGGAACATTTTATACTCTTCCAACCTTTCTAAAAATGCCAAGAACATTTTTAAACATAAATTACTAATTTGTCACCCTGAAACATGGATAGCTGACACCTACCTTAGTGTCACCCCTCCCATTAAATGTAGCTATATTTTCTCTTCCAAAAGCACCTAAAAATGGAAAAACATTTTCCTTCACCACCTTACAATCTCTAAATCAAGTTATATTCCATATGGATTCAAATTGTGCACCACCCAATCCCCAGCCTTACCCGGTGAAAATGACATATCAATTTTTAAATCTAGCAATATCCTCATCCAAGCCTCTGATTACCACCTTAACCTCTTTGAGAACCATTTTAGTACCTTGACCTACCAACTCTCTTATCCAATTCTAAACCCTTCTTCAACTCTACTGCCTGACACCCTTATGGTGTCCCACCCCATCGGGTCCATCCCATCCTCCCCAACATGTTACAACTACACACGCCTTCATGCCAACTCTCACTCCCTCTAATGACTAACCCCTCTCCCTTTCCTTAACCCCACTCCTACTTCCTTGCCTCCACAACAAAAATATCCTAATGTACTCCAACTCGCCAATCTCTACCTCCCTCTCCTAACTGCATCTCTTACCCTCAACACCTGAACAATATACCACCCCATTCTCCCTCTCCTAACTGCATCCCTCATCCTCAACTCCAGAACACTATTTCACCCCATTCGCTAATCTCTTCCTCTCCTAACTGCATTCCTCACCCTCAGCACCTGAACACTTTTCCGACTCCCCCCGGCCTCCCTCCCCTGCTGCAGATCAGTCTCCCCTCTCCGACCAATACAAAACCCACTTCATCCCTCTCCATTGCTACTGAGCTTCCCCTCAATCTTCTAACTCAGGCACTTACAAACATTGAACGTAATCTCTCCAATTTGACAACTGAACTTGCACGGCTTAGAGAGGATTATGATGCCCTTACATCCATTTCCATCCATAATCACACTTATTCCCGCTGTTCTTGTTCCCAAAACTTCTCCCGATTTAACCGAAGGAGAACTACACCTTTATGCAACCATTCACATAGGGCTCTCAGCGCAGTGAACTGCCTCTCCACTTCTGACTTCATTGACTTGTGTCACTTCTACCTTCCAAAACCCTTGATTCCAGATCTTCACCTCCCATACACGCATATCCCAGTAATTGTGGGAACTAACAGAATCCCATTCTCACCCATCTCCCCAACACCCCAGCCCAACTTGACACCATCCACCCTTTAACTCCTACCAAAGACAACTCTAACCCCCTCTCGTGCATGTTTGTGAATTGCCGAACGGCTGTCTGACATGCGACTGAAATATCAGAAACCATCCTCAGCGAAGCTATTAACATCACCTTCCATACGGAAACCTGGCTTAATGACCACTCAACGGCTCTACCTAACTTATTCACCCCGCCAGCTTCTCTATCATTAGGAAAGAGAGACCCATTAGAAAAGGGTGTAGTCTAGCTATAATATATAAAAACAAACTTCAACTCTCCCTTCTTAAGGACTCTGACTACTAAACCTTTGAATACCTTGTTGTTGACCTCACTGCACATGGCTCTCCTCCAGATCCGACTATATAATATCCACCCCCCTCCGGGTGATTCTCTTCTCTTCGCTGATGAATTCGCTGACTTTCTTACACACTCCTCACTTTCCAACTCCAAAAATCTCTTCTTAGGAGATTTTAACATTCATTGGAATAATGTTGAGGACCCCACAGTCATGCGCTTCATTAACCTACTTGAGATTAACAACCTTAAATAATTATGTCAAAATCCAGCACTTATCAAAGGAGCCACTCTCGACGCCATCATTACCAATAATGATTCAATCTCCCTTTCCAACATCATCCCCATTGATTGGTCTGACGACCATCTCTTTCTGTTCAAGATTGTAACCAATTCCCCTCTCCCCCCACACAAATTACTAAACACCTGAAATGGACCAGAAATCTTAGTCAAATACCCCCTGATGTAATCGAGTCTAAACTCCAAGGCAAACTCTTTCTCACCCCTCTCTCCCAAAATGCAAATGAGCTCACAGAACATTTCAATAAGACCATTAAGGAGGTCTTGGATCAATTAGCCCCTCCTAAACTAATAATACAAAAAAATATTCCATCCAAATCTTGGTTCAACTCAGATCTTAATAACGAAAGACATTCTCTTAGACTGACCGAATGAACATGGAGATAACACCCCTCTCTCTCCCATCTCATCCTACTCAGAGCCGCCCAATCAACTTACAAGAAAGACATCTTCATTGAAAAGACATCATTGCCCCTTACTGGATTACTATCATTAACACCTCCTTTGCCACGGGTTTTGTCCACAACTCTCTCCAGCTCTGACAAATTACCCAATTCTTAAAATCATCTCTGCTGACCCGAACGATCCCAACAATCTCCGCCCTATCTCAAACCTCCATCTTATATCTAAAGAACTTGAAAAATGTGCTCTGCGACAATTGGATAAGCACATCTTAAATTTCAACCTTCTTGACTCCTTGCAATCCGGCTTCAGAAAAGGATGAAGCACAGAAACCGCCATACTAAACATTGTTGATGACCTCCACAGGTCCCTCGGCAATGGTGAGTCCTACCTACTTATTCTCCATGACCTCTCTGCTGCCTTTGATACAGTTAACCATTCTTCCCTACTCAACTCACTCAAATCTCACTTTGGGCTTAATGGTCTGGCCCGCAAATGGTTCTCCTCTTATCTCCAACACAGAAGACAGCAAATAAAAATCAATGACTGCCACTCCAACCCCACACCTGTCTCCTAAGAGCCTCATGGCTCTATTATCTCCCCTCGCTCCCTTCAACCTCTTTATGAAAGCCCTTACCCTTATTCTGAAACAAGCAGGAATCAATCATCACCTCTATGCTGACAACACCCAACTTTACTACAAGATTAGATCCCACTCTGATGTACTTCACCTTAACAATTCCTTGAGTAAGATCCCATCCTGGTTCTTCTCCAACCACCTCAGACTTAACCCTAAAAAAACTGAAATCATTCCCTTCTCCCCTAAAAACAACCAGCTCCCAATTAAAGTCAGGCTCTCTGACCTTATGCCCTTTTCTGCTCGCTCTCCTTATCAGTTAAATCACTTGGTTTCACTATTGATAACAAACTTTCTCTTAATGACCACATAAAAAACGTGGCTAAAGGAGCTCTCTTCACTCTCAGATATCTTTAAAAAATCAAACCCTTCCTCCCATTTGACAACTTTATATGGGTTGTCCAATCACGTGTTTTATCAAAAATTGACCATGGGAACACTATCTTCTCCGGAACCCCCAAAGTACCCCTGCCCCCCTTAGATCTGTGCTCAACCTAGCGGCCAAGCTGATTGCTGACTGTAAACATTTCGACCACATACCCACATCCCTCAAATGGCTTCCCTTCAAAGTAAGATCCTCCTACAAGACTGCATGCATAACACACAAAGCCCTTCACCAACAAACCCTGGTGTACCTTACAAACAAACTCAATAAAGCAGGCTGCTCCTAACTGAGGAGAACCACTAATGCGCTACTCCTCGTCCCCCCTAATAAAAAAGAAAACCACACAATCTTGTTCCTTCTCTGTGAATGCCCCGATCTACTGGAATGCTCTCCCTATAGACCTGCGCTGTAACCCCTCCTACCTCAGCTTTAAAAAAGACCTCAAGCTTCACGTTCTCAACAAATATTGGGGTCCATAACCTCACCTTGACCCTTCATTCAACTTCCTATGCTCTGGTTCCACTCTTCCTTTTTCCTGATACTTTCCCCTCCCCCTCCTTCTATTGAGATATCACCCTCTAATCGCTTCCGGCCCCATCTTTGACCCCTACCCCGCTCTTCCTTGATTCTCCCTCTAACGTTTCTATGTTTCTCCCCAACTTGTTCCCTCCCATCTACATTAATCAATTTTTATCTTCTCCCGCCAACCAGCGTTGTACTTTCGTTCCCCTCCTCAATTCAACACGGTGCTGTACATTGTGTTCTTGTCATCGTATATTTAATGGTTTTTCCTGACAGCCTCTACACATGTAAATATCATTTTTGCCCTTTTGCTAATTTAGTATTGTTATTATGTATAGAAGTCTGTCTTGAGAACCTCTCCTCAGTTAAATAGCTTTTCGTTTAAGTGTCAATTTAATAAGGTTTTTTTTCTTGCCTGGACGTGTCTTTATCCTAGTGAACAACTGTTTTGACTATAACGATTAATGCTCATGTAAAACGCTCTGATACCCCCGGGTGGGGCCAGCACAATATAAAACCTTTGAAATAAAATAAAGGGATTTTTGTGTATGTAAAGTAGTTTTCCTATTGTACTATTTTACATACTCTTACATGCCTTTGGGAATTTGCCACAAAACATATAAAATGGGAATACAATAGGACTATTCTGGGAAAATGCATATTTAAGTAGTACAAATAGAAAGGAACCTACTGTGGGGCATATCATCAAGGCCTCTATCGCCGCATCCCTGGCGTTAAAAGCTAAAAAAGCTCCGATATTCACAGCGTACCATCAGCAAGCTTGTGCTAAGCCTTATTAGCGCTAGTTTCCATTAGTTTGCTCCCGTTTTCTTATCGCCCTACATGTCATCGCTAATGACGTAGGCGTTCCAGAGCAAAACTACATGGAAATAGTCGAGAACATGGCTTTGCTTGATTAACAAGCCTGCAGCAGACCCGCTTAGGCACAAGATTAATTGCGCTAAGGGTTAAGGTCAACGGGGCGTATAAGCAAGGATCTCCTCATCTCCTACATTTTAATTTGTTTTCAGGCGATACAGGCACTTTTCGCCGCTATTGCGGGATTTCATATCGCTTCGGAGCTAAGCCTTGATAATTATGCGCTATGTTCATCACAAGTTGTTGTTAATATGCCCCTGTGTAAGTGCATTTTCTTGAAGGGAGTTGGATATTTCCAAAACCGATTCACAAAAGTCATATAAGAGGACTTAAAAGTGTACCCCTGTAGTAATAGTTTTAATAATGAACTCTGGTTTGTATATCGCAGTCACGTTTATTTTCCTACCTGTTTTTCACTAAGTTTTCTGCTTTGGTCATGACGTTGTGAGCGACTTTTCCTCACAAGCTGACAATATGTTCTCATGGATGTTATTTGGCGTAGAAAATTGATGTGTAATTTCTTTGCGTATTAACTTTTTAACATTGTCATCGCAACAGCAAAAAAAATTAAAAGCTGCAGGAATGTAAGTATTTTAATGTGAATTCTATATTTTGAACTATTGGTGGTAATCAAGAGAATTGCTGGAATACCCCTACACAACATGTGCTTGCAGATACTGCTGGTAACTTTTCTTTCGTAGTTGAAATGAGATGTCTGACGGGGCAACAGTTGCGTCTTTCTAGTGTGAGTTTGCAAATGAATCACTGACAGAATATCAACGGACAAAATATCGACCTACAGAAAAATCGACGCTGGAATATCGAAGGCAAGAATATCGACAACCTATCTACAACATGGTAAGTACAAAAATATCGGGGAAAAATATACATGTTAAAAATATCGTAATTAAAAATATCGGGGGGTTTTGTATATAAATTAAATATACTTTCAATATTTTAAAAAATATTATTATACTACATTATCAAAAAAATAATACAAATATTAAATAGCTAAAGAAATAAAAGTACTATTAAAAGTCCCCAAAAAACTACAGTAATGATAACATTGGGTGCTACAGTAGGGAAAGCATTGGATAGCGTAGGGGAGAAAAATTACTATTCTAACTCCAGAGGGGGCAACAGTAGAGAAAGCCGTGGATAGCGTAGGGGTAAAAATTACTTTTCCAACTCCAGAGTGTGTAACAGTAGGGAAAGCATTGGATAGCATAGGGGTAAATATTACTATTCCAACTCCAAAGAGTGCTACAGTAGGGAACGCATTGGATAGCGTAGAGGTTAAAATGATCATTCCAACTCCAGAGGGGGCAACAGTAGGGAAAGCGTTGGATAGCGTAGGGGTAAACATTTCTATTCCAAATCCAGAGGGTGTAACAGTAGGGAAAATGTTGGATAGCGTTGGAGTAAAAATTACTATTCCAACTCCAGAGGGTGGAACAGTAGGGAAAGCGTTGGATAGCATAGGGGTTAAAATTATTATTCCAACTGCAGAGGGTCCTACAGTAGGGAAAACGTTTGGATAGCCAACTCCAGGGAGTGAAACAGTAAAGAAAACGTTGGACAGCGTAGAATTTAAATATAACATACTTATAAGTAATTTTTGTATTTAAAATGATAAGTAATTTAATTTTTAAATAAATCTACATCATTTACAAACAATTGATAATTATTAAAAGCAATTACAATTGAATAATACATTAACAATAAATTAACAATAAATACCAATAAATATTAATTAATTAATATTAGTCACCAAATAATAAATATTAAACAATACAATATTTTTCAATACAAGAAAATATTCATTATTTAAAATTCATTCCCAATTAAAAATTATTAAACAATAAAATTATTTTTCATTCCAAATAATACTTTTTATTAAAAATTGATTACCAATTAATTAAAAATAGTTTCCAAATAATAAAAATGTATTACCAATAAAAAATATTAATTGCCAATTAACAACATTATTTACCAATTAAAAAAATAATTAACAATTAAAAAAATAATTAACAATTAAAAACACTAATTACCAATTAAAAAAATAATTAACAATTAAAAACATTAATTACCTATTAAAAAATTAATTATCAATTAAAATATTAATTGCAAATTAATAATTAATTATAAATAAAATAATTATCCATACCAATAAATAAATATAAATCATTACACGTCTGAGCATACCCTGCCAACTTATGGCGAACAAAGTGGTACAAAAGGGGGTGGTGATGGACGGAGCATCTGAACGAATCAATTTAATCCATCACCGCTCTTTAGCCCAGGGAAGGCATGGCTTGGCAGTTCGGGCTGGACTGTTCCCATGAGGCACAGGGTCAGACTGATTTGCATATGGCCATGTCTGAACTGGGGTGGCAGAGTGGGCTAAAGAACGGTGATGGATTAAACCCAGATCTGTTGACTGAGTGTGAGTGTTTAGTGTTTGATTGGTTCAGATGCTCCGTCCATCACCACCCCCTTTTGTACCACTTTGTTCGCCATAAGTTGGCAGGGTATGCTCAGATGTGAGTCCCTTGCTCACTTTGCCACTGGATTCAAGCAAGCCGGGCTGAAGACGGCTGAAATGCCAGAAACCGGTCCTCGGAACCTTGTTTCTAGTCCAGGGAAGGCATGGCTTGGCAGTTCGGGCTGGACTGTTCCCATGAGGCAGAGGGTCAAACTGATTTGCATATGGCCATGTCTGAACTGGGGTGGCAGAGTGGGCTAAAGAACGGTGATGGATTAAACCAAGATCTGTTGACTGGGTGTGAGTGTTTGATTGGTTCAGATGCTCCGTCCATCACCACCCCCTTTTGTACCACTTTGTTCGCCATAAGTTAGCAGGGTATGCTCAGACGTGAGTCCCTTGCTCACTTTGTCACTGGATTCAAGCAAGCCGGGCTGAAGACGGCTGAATTGCCAGAAACCGGTCCTCGGAAGCTTGTTTCTGGTCCCGGAAAGGCATGGCTTGGCAGTTCGGGCTGGACTGTTCCCATGAGGCACAGGGTCAGACTGATTTGCATATGGCCATGTCTGAACTGGGGTGGCAGATTGGGCTAAAGAACGGTGATGGATTAAACCCAGATCTGTTGACTGGGTGTGAGTGTTTGATTGGTTCAGATGCTCCGTCCATCACCACCTCCTTTTGTACCACTCCATTTATTTATGGGCACCTCACATTCCTATGCTTTAGCGGAGTCATACATGTTTTTGTTGACTATAATACTATTCATATCAAAAGTAGGGCATCGTCATGCTGTATCATTCTCCAGCATTGATGTATTAGATACTACCATAACAAGTTGGGTTAAAGTCATTGTTCATACAAACCAAGTTGAGCTGCTTGTTAGGCACGGCTGTATTTCTGTATGGAGTAGGCTAATGGAGATGCACTGTGTTAGTTAGAGGCAGAACATTAAGCAGTGTTTCTGAATGATTTTGCTGAAGATAAACACATTGTACACTAATATGTAAGGAAGGTTTTCGATATCGAATCTAAACGCGCAATATCATTTAAATGTAAAGGCTACAAATATTGAAGTGAACATGGTTCACTGCTTACTGATGCACTTACGTTACTAATGTACAAATAAAATAAGTCATGACTACATTAATAATGGACCGTCGAGTAACCTGAGCGTGCCCTCTCTTTAGATTTCTTTTATTTCTATTCAATGAACCTAGTCTAAATGTGAGAATTGCGTTACCTTGAAAGCTAATAAATCACCATTTTGTGTCAAGCATTTTGAACAGCTAAATTGGCCATGATCACTAAAAGACAGTGTTTTTAGTGGGTTTCCTGATGACGTAATTTTAAATTACAAGATGTAAATCAAGGATCTGGAAACGTAAGTTTTTGGAATTGCAGCACAGCCATGCATCCTTTTTAATTCACCCATTACAATATAAACAAAGAGGAGAGTAAGAAAAAGAAGTGAGCAGGTTCTTCTTTCACTAATTAATATGTCAAACAAATGAGGACGAGCTTGCTACTATCCCAATGTGCTGTCACAAATGTATTTTTACTCATGTATCCAGACAAACCAATCGGATTTTCAAAAGAACCTACACCCACCAACCTAGTTGGTAGCATGCTTCATTATTGGGTTCCCCCCTAGGTTGACATTTTTTGCCAAATATGGGTGCTGTAACAGTCACAGTGACTTTCTTCAGGACCAAAATGCCCGGGAAAACCCTAGCCAATAAACCCATACACACTTAGGCATGTGCGTGTAGGGTGGAACCATTTCTAACTAACGATTTTCACCCACTTTATTAATCTAGAGTGGGTATAATAAGAAAGACATTATGCATATTTTCATAGTAGATCATATCATTGATGATGATTGCGCAGAGCCGGCGCAGTGCGTACGTGCCATGCAATGTGCTCATCATGCTTCTGTATCGGTATTTTGATTTTATCGGCCTGCGTGATCCAATCATGATGCATACTATTTCCAGTGGGCATTCCTTTCTTTGTTATTGGTCAAAGAATATTTCTGTGACATTCATACCAGTGTGCTCTTCCTCATTCCCTGCCACGTATATGTAAAATAGTGGCACACTAGCACCTTCCGAACACGGACAGTACAGACCACATAACTTTAGCACAAAAAATGCTCCCCAGAAAAAGCTGAACTAAATAAAATATTGAAGTATATGATTTAAATCAAGGCATGTATAAACATGCATTCAAAATACTTAAGAACATATTATACAGGAGGAGTTAATAAGCGGCCTGCAAACAAGAAACCAAAACACTGAAATGGAAGCTCCCTTGACGAGGAGATGTGGATTTAGTTGCCATTTGTTTATTTGACTATTAGGTGATCTAGTTTACCGGAACAATTTAATAGGTAGAACCTTTGCTTTCTTAGCTAGTACAATGAGTTTGTATCAATAATATAAGTTGTTATATATAAAAATCATTTGAGTTTTTTCTATTTTAGCACAAGAATGTTGCCAGTTGTAGTGCCCACTCTCTGGAGGGTTTTTATTTTAAAGGCTAAACCACATTCTGATAGAGCATTAGATGTATCAGTGTAGCTGGATAGATCATAACAATGTGTGTGTGGTAACATTCAGAACTGTGTCTAAATGTCAGAGTTAGAATTGAGAACGGACAGCCAGAAGGTTATTGCAATATTCAGATTTTTAATCTTTTGTCTAGCATTCATCTCTAGAGGGAGTGCCATCTCAAAAGAAAATGACATCATTAGTTTCCAGGCAAAACTTTTTTAAGAAGGAAGCCAGGGGAGCAGACCTCATTCACCAGCATTTATCTCCATAGGAAGTGACAATTCCGTATTTTCAGGAACCATCTCAACAGAAATGATATCACTGGTTTCCTGCAAATATATATTTAAAAGAAAAATAACTAATACATAGTCTTCTTTCACAAACTTTTATCCCAAGGGAAAGTGATATCATTGCATTTACCATACTCCCACTTTTTGGGTAGCAAAATCACTGGTTTTCACCTGAAACCTGTTGTCTCCTACCCTACTCAGTTGACATCTTAGGGCGCCCCACTGCTCAAACATTCCCTGCAATGCACAGACACAGAAAAGCAAAATGCCTACTAGGATCTGTTAGAAACATGAAGGTACAGGGCCCCAACAGCTGCTCCTCTACAACCTCTGCCAGCTCCTGGAAGGTAATATCTCATCACATGGCTAGCCCTGCATCATTCATTAACCATTGGTAAAATGACATCTCGACCTAGACAACACAAACATATTCAACACATCCTCACAGCACTTAGCTCAAAAAGTCATACATATCCAATATATCAGCATGCATGCTTAACCTACCAAACACTCACTCTAAGTCATGCTCTGCAGTTCTCCATGCCCCCTACAATGCAGACCTCATTACTTACCACATACATGATGCACTCTCCATCAAACAAACATGGCTCTCCATCTTGTCCTCAAACATCCTATGCAATTATTTTTCTGAAGGATAGATCATCAATGGAGGAGGCTCGCCTAGCATCAATCATTTTTCCTGGTCCTGCCACCTATGCAAGCAAGTGAAACTCAACATATTGGAGTTCCAGACATGCCACTTCTCACTCTCTGCAGCTCGATCCTTCCATCTTATCTACAGAGCTCAAAGACAGGACACAGGCTTTGTCAACAAATTTCCAGTCCTCCTCATCACCATATACATCACTCATGCCCACTTCACCCTCCTTAGTGACTTCAACTGCCAGAGAATTCAATCACGAAAATCATGAGACGACCTTCTGGACCCCATCAACTTGCTACAGCATGCCACTCAACCAATACACTGGATAGACCAAATCCTCAACTTGTCTTCTCGACATAACCAGTCATCCAATGCAAATCTTCCAGTGAACTGGACTAGACTATCCACCTAGCAATTCTCATCGCTGTACTCAGCATCCAACCAACATAACCAAGGATAATTCAAAGGAACAATCCTTCAGAACTTCTTTTTGCTTTGACAACCAAAATCTCAAATTCATCTCTCTCCCATCCACATCTGATGTCGACATCCTACTGAATTACTTTGATGTGTTTCTGAAAATAGACTATCATGCATTACAAAAGTGGCTACCTGTCCATCCAATCCCACATTCTACTGACAAGTGTGTTGCAAAAAACCTAATCTTCTTTGGAAAAATACAGAATATAGCAGATAGATTTCATCAAGCCTGCTACTCCTGTGACTTCTAACGCTCTGAACTGCATCCGATAATGGCCACTCCTTAATTCGCAGTCTCTTGCAGATCTTGCTGATATTCTCAACTCCCTCAAATTGAGCTACCATGAACAGCTTTAACCCTATCTTTCATCAAAGCCCACTCTGTAGAAACTGTCCCCCATTCTCACCATTGTCAATGCCTCAAAACCTTTTCCAAGAAGCTCTCAAGACAGGTCAGATCTAGGGGTGGGGAAAACTCATGGAGTATCACTCCCCAGAATTTTGCCAAGTTACAAAAAAACTCTGGGAAATTCTGCAAAGCTCCTCAAGCGGGCACAATTCTGCATGTTATGCTGCTTGCACTGATTTGTATCATCAGTAGCTTGTTTCACACTGTAAAATCAGCACGAACTGCATCATACTGCGTGCAAGAGGGCATTGCTTCATTCTGGCGCTTGAGTACATTTTCTACTCAAGTGACAGACTTCACAAATTCCAGCAGCAGCCTTCTCAACATGACTGGTAGCAACCTGCTGCGACTGCCAACGTTGAGAAATCTCACTGTAGGGGGCATTCTTGCGCTCACTTTTCTCGCTTGTGCTTGGCAACATAATGATGGCGAGCTGTGCATAATAAAAACTCTCATACACAGTGGTTGGTGGAGTTTTCACAGAACTCTGTGCTCCAAGTCGAGCTTGAAGTGGGCAACACTCTTCAAATTCTGCCAGTAGAGCGGAGTTGACTGCCAACCCCTAGCCAGGTCCTCCCACTCCTGAGAAGCCCACACTAGATCCTGATCACCTTGCTAACTACTTGCTTATCACTCATCTAACCTTCATTGTCAACATCATTGAAAAGGCAGCCTATACACAACTCCGAAATCACAGCAACACCCACCGTTTCCTGCAAAACTATGAATCCAGCTTCAAACCATGCTGCAGCATACTGATAAATACATTAAAGATCATAGATGATACCCACAGATGAAGTTGAGCCCTGGCTCCTGATTCTGCTGAACCTCTGAGCTACCTTTTACACTGTTGACCATCCATCGTCCGTTCACATCCTGAAGTCTTAAATTAGATTGAAGAAAAATTGATTTCACTATCTCCTATCTAGCCAATCAGCACCAGTTTATTCATATTGGTACCTTCAAGTCCTAAAAGATCCCTATCACCTTGGAGCTCCTAAAGGTTCCATCAATTATTTTCATTATTGACAAGGAACCTCTACTAACAGTTAAAATTAGCAATACACCAAGAGATAAATACCGTTTCTTGAAAGACTCCTGAGCCCCATTTAATGACTAGTCACTGGCTGCAACTTATCCAGAGATGAATGGCCAGCTCCTGCCTAAAACTATCCTCCACCAAGACAGAATTCCTAATATTTCCAATTAACAGTAAGCAACAAGTGGTTAAAACCCAGCTCAATGCATGAATCCTGACCAGTTTCAAAACCCCTCCTTTCACCAAAAATGAAAGCCGCTTCCTGCTATTTCTACTGAAGAAACTGTATTTCATTCCTCACAGAAAGCAACCTTAGACTCAAGCACTTGTACCCTTACACCTTGATGTTAGTAGCACACTGCGCCATGTCCTCACAGCCTCCACAAAAGGTGTTGCATGCATAATTTGCTTTTGCATTATTACAAGAAGTTTCACAAAAAGTATGCAAAATTTCATGTAATCACACAAAATACAAATCTATCATTTACTTGAGAGTGGTGATAATTTATTTCATTTACATTTGGTCTTATTTGCATTGTGTATCTCAAGAGGGGAATGAAGAAATATGGGGGATTGACCAAATTATTGATTGGAAAATATCATGGACATGAAATTCATGTCCAAAATATTGTCACTACAAAACTATGAAATGAAAAGATATACAGGATAAAAATATGGTTTTGATATGCCTATAATATAGTTTTCTTTATTTTAAACTGTTGTATAACATATTGTTTAATTTAATACAATTGTATTAAATTACGTTTTTTAAAATTAATTTAATGTACATTGGTTATAATAATTTTAAATGCAAATATTAATAATCAAATTTGTTTCCATTTTGTGAATTATAGTATGTAATTATTATTGTGTAACAATATTTTTACATTTATTCAGTAATTGAAAGTTTAGTAACTGATTGTCCGAGTTGTAGAGTAATCGGTTGGGAAGTTATTTATGTTGTAGGTTATTGTTTTTCATTCTTAGTGATTGCTTTATCTTAAATATTTAATTGGCGAATATTACATAAATTGGATGGAGCACTGGTCGATTTTGAGAGTCACCTATGTCATTGCTGAGCTGAGCAAAGAGGGTCCCACATCGGCGTCGAGCTCCATTGAAGTGAATGCAATGCATCGTAGTTAGGCCACGTAGGTTGTGGAACCAATGTTGTCAGGCAGTCTCTTTGTCAGCAATGCATCCATTTTTTATGAAAACAGCTGCAGAACCCACTTTTGAGCCCCAGAGTTTAGAGAGGGCAGCACAGGCAAGGGTAGGACTCACAGATGCAGAGTCTTTTTTGGTAGGCACAGGGAGACCAAGGGGCATATTATCAAGGACCGGTGTCAAAATTCTCGCCATTTTATTGGAAGGAAACTGCCGATAAAACGGCAATAATGAGCTTGATAATACGCCCTTGTTAATTCCCATAGAAGCCTATGTTAACATCAGAACATGGACTTCTATGGGAATTAACAAGGGAGTATTATCAAGCCCATTATCGCCGTTTATCGGCAGTTTCCTGCCGATAAAACGGCGATAGTTTTAACACTGGTCCTTGATAATATGCCCCAAGCGATTTGCCCAGAATGACAGGATGCTGAGCCGATGTTGGTACAATGACTGTCTGTAGGACCCAACCTTCTCTTCTCTCTACAGCAATAACTATCCATGATGCAAGGCCTTCTCCAATGTGAATGGATCTCTTTACATCAGTCTCTGATAGTAACTTTTCAGCAGGACTAACCTGGTCTCTGTATCCGATGTGCACTCCATCGCGGTCAACCTGATCGTTTGACTTTCCTTCTGTCTAGCACAACCAAATGACCGCAAGTGGCATTTTATACTTTTAGGCACTATTTTTTCTAAAGCATTTCAAATTGTATATTTACAGTCCTATTGATTTAATTTTTGTTCTTCTGGTATCATTTTATCCAATAAAATCTATTGTGTTGTATTTTCACTTTATTTAAATGTGTGTGCTACACACATACTTGACACAATGCTGCTCAATTAAGCCTGTCTGCTTACTATCAAGATAACAGAGGGTTAATTCAGTAACTTGGTGGTTCACAGTGACCAGGATTGTTGCTGTTGTCTGATTGAGGCTTCCCTTCCACCCCGCACCCCCAACAAATAACCCGATTCTTTACAGCTCTGTATAGTATTCAAAGTCTTGTTATTCTCTGGGAGTGCTTTGTTTTTAGATAGCTATTGTTAAAGACGTGATTTAGAGGGGTAACTTTCTAAATACATGTTGAACTGTATTCCACAGAAGGTGCAGTATATCGTATGTCAATAAGGGCGGCGCCAATAAACTAGATCCCAGTCGTATCATAATTCATATGAAACAACAAAGTAGGATTCTAGACAGTTTATCAATACTTTCATCTCTCAGGAAAACCAGTTGTGTTCACAATTTGCAACTTTGTCGCTTTTCAGACAGCATATTTTTCAGCAAGTCCCCTGAGCGGGGCTTGGAATGAGGAATGTCGGATCATGCTGTCTGCTTCTTTTTGAGGTTTTATTTAGAAAACCGCTTGACGCCGAGGGTTCTGTAGCGCGCAAATGGATTGAACATTTGTGTAACTCGTTAAACTGGAAAGAATTTATGATTTTTATCTAAATGTATCATGTATACGTTTTGTAGCGCTGGTTACTAGACCAAGCTCAGAACTTTTGGACTCATAAAGAAATTCTAAACAACACACGCAAATCTACCAGATCAATGTCATGCATTTAAATTGAGATATTTTATTAACTCACGTAGTCGTCATGTTGCAATATAACAGAGTTTAGTATAAAACACCCACAAAAAAAATAACATTTTGTCGTACAAATCACAGAGAATAAAGCACTGTTTGTCATGTATGTCGCTTGTGGAAAAGATGTGAGCTATGCGGGCCATTAGTATAGTGCTTTTGCCTAACTACAGCACTGGCAATTTCCCCAAGTGCCATCTTTTATGACAGAGCTAAAAAAGTGCTGAAACGTAAAATCATATCTGCTGCAATGCGTTATTTAATGAAGTGATCATTCCGCTGTGTTTAAGAAGCCTCTGAAAGATCAACATTTATTCCATCATTTTTTAACCTATGTCGATAAATAATCATCAGTAGAGGGATAAAAGGGTTAATCAATAGCTAAATGAATGCTGCCCTGCTGAAGGAATTCAAGAGAAGAGGTGTTTTAAAGCAATACAGGGAAGGCACACTGACCGGTGCCATTCTGTTAACACCTTCACGTTAATGAGCGATATCCATCTCAAGCAATAATTAAAAAAATAAAAACCAAGCGCCAGATGTACGACCAGCTAAATTGCGCCTCGCAAATTGCGACTCATTAGTGAGTCGCAATTTGTGAGGTGCAATTTGCCAATTACAACCTATAAATAAAATGAACTTCGTTGTGCGCACTGCATCGCATTTGGCGCTGCAGTACGCGCACCAAAATTCACATGGTCAGCGACTAGCTGCCGCCTCCCCCCCAATCCGGCACCCAACACCCAGGAACGTGGACACGAGACGTCTTTACTTTTTGGAAGGCGGGCGCTAGTCGCCCGGCCGTATTTATTAAAGTATGAAATTAAAAAAGGTTTTAATTGCATAATCAACAATTCATACAAAAATCAGCAGGACATTTAGATATACAATTATTATCAACAAGTTTGAGAGCCTGACCTTAACAAAACTCTAATACATGTTGTTTCCTAACCGAGACTAAACATCCTCATCTTGATTTTTGTACATTTCTGGCGGGGCACACCGTTCAGCGAGGTAGCGTCCAGGGACAAGGGGGTCTCCTGGGCGCTCCCCACCTCTTTATTCCCGAGGGGCCAGGCGGCCCCTCCTTTAGCCCGCCCCCCCTGACCCGGACCTTCTACCTTGGATCCGGGTCACGGAGGCCGCCGGCCAATCGGCGGTGGGTCGCGCCCCCGAGGGCACGCCCCCACCGCCGAATGACAACAAAGGGAAAAGGGGGGGCGACGGTCGCCGCGCCGCCATGCGTGCGGGGGGGCCGAGGGCCCCCCTTTTCATTTTATTCATTTATATGTTTAGTTACCTGTATTTGGCCATATTCCGTAGTTTACTACCCCCCATCCTGCCCCTCCCCCACCCCACATCACCGCCCGACAGCACTCCCACCACTGACCGTTTCTGTGATAGGGGCTTATACATATGCCCATGTATGCCAACTGACCCACACGCAATAGAATTTACATGGGGAAGTAGGTGCTCACTCAGGTGAACGGCAAGTAATGGCATAAAGGCCGTGTAGGTTTAAATGTAAAAGGGCAGGTGAGCAGATTAGTTTGGTAGGTTTCATGGAAGTTGATGTTTCTTTAAGCAAACTAAAGTGTTGAATTTTCGATTCGCTAATTCTAAGTATTGCTGAATCTCAAAAGAGAAACATTTCTGTGGGCAACTGTAAATCTTGGAAATTAGAAATCTAAGAATATTTTCTCAATCCAAAGAAGCTATTATTGATGGATGACCCACACCTTCAAAGAGATGCATTCTCTCTAATCAACAGTAGACTACAAAAGGGTCCATATAGTATTTGCATTTTCAAAAACTGGGACTCACATATCAGTTATATAGCACAGAAAATGGACAACTTGAAGATCTACAAACAATCATCTACTCTCGGAGTAAATAAAACCTTTATGCTCAATCTCAGAACGGGAATGGTATAAATTTACAATTGACTAGAACATTGAATATTAGGCTAATGTTTTGCAAGTGCATTTGCAGCAATTTGAGCTTTTATTATCGCAGAGATACATACAACAAAAGGCGAAAAGCACTAAAGCCTCCTTGTGGACAACTTCAAAACTGTGGCCAAATTGAAAGACTGTGGGCCATATGTATCAAGGCCAAATGGGTTCGCAAACGCCGAAATTCGCAGACTTTCGGCGTTTGCAAACCCATTTTCGCAAAATGGTATGTATAAACAATTTGGGTGCAAAATAAGGAATCGCAAAATTTGCCATTCCTTATTTTGCGATTGCATTTAAGGAATTGCAAATTTTGCGATTCCTTAAATGCAATGTATCAAGGAAAAAAGAAATTCCAAAATGCCCTTAAGGAATCGCTAATTGTGGTAAGTTGCGAATTCTTTTAAAAAAGCATTTTTTTGAAAATCCAATGGTGCCATGTGACGCTCATACATGCCCTTGGGGCATGTATGTGCGCCATATGCGCACACATGTCATTTTCAGGGGTGCAGCAGGGTGTTCTTGAGACACCCCTGCACCCTTAAAATTATTCTCAATTTGCGATTAGCAAATTGCGAATCGTAAATGAATGGGAAATTATTCCTTAATTGCGATTAGCATTTTGCTAATCGCAATTAAGGAATTTTAGGGAATCGCTAAATAATAGCGAATTCCTTCATACATACCATTTTGCGATTTCTAAATAGCGATTCCTTAAAAATCGCTATTTAGGAATCGCAAAAGGGTATGTTGATACATAAGACCCTATAGACCTTATTCACAAAGATAAATTTAGTCGCAAATATAAATTTACAACTAATATTACCTATTTACTCCTGCTCACATAGGAACTAAGGTTATTTATTTTTACGGAAACAGTACCATGAGTGCAAATGGTGAGAACATTGTTATTCTGATGTATTGTTTGCCCTGGAAATATGCGAATGCGCACACACTTGCATGTTCCTCTTTCCTACCTGGAAAGAGTAGCATTTTTACAACAGCCAAGGGCATGGTATGGAAAAAAAACGAAGTGTACCAAAGCAGGATCTACTTTGAGAGATACACCAATAGCCGTATTTAAAGCTGTAACTGGCTTAAACTAGAAGGTGCTTAATTGCAGACAGGAATAAAACATCTGATGCCAGACACACTCACCCTGCTACTTACAACAAAAGCAGCAGTTATTAAGAGCAGGGAACATTTTATTTAATGCCTCAGGTGTATGATAGGCCATCCAGTGCAACCTCACTGAACAAACCTTGCTCCCACAGTGTAACAATGACAAATGGGATTATCACACCCAGATATACTCCCGAAGTGTAAGAAATTTATTTATTTTTAACACTTATAAAGCGCGCTATTACCAATCAGTGTCCTGGCGCTGAAGTGATACTTCCTGGGGATGAATTTTCGGGTACTAGAGGGAAAAAAATCCATGTTTTCAGATCTTTTCTGAATGCCAACAGATTCTCGTTCTGTTTAAGGGAAAGGGGGAGGGATTTACACGCCAATGCTGCTCCCCTAACAAAACTCCTTCCGCCCCATTGTGCCTTCCTGATCCGAGCCGTTTTGACCAGCCCTAGACTGGCCGACCTAAGTTGTCTTCCTGGTCTGTACCATTGAAAATGATCCTGAAGGAACCGAGGGCCAAGACCGTGTAGTGCCTTAAAGACAATGCAGAGGGCCTTGAACAGAATCCGCTTCCGCACCGGGAGCCAGTGCAACTTCTCCAGCTCCTTGGTAACTGAGGAAAACTTGGGCAGCCCCCCAATATGGCGGGCGGCCACATTTTGTAGGACCTGAAGTTTATTGAGCACCCCCTGTTGTGCCTCGAGGAAAAGACTGTTGCAGTAGTCGATGTGTGAAAGTATAAGAGCTGTCACCACCGTCTTTATACTTCCCTCCGATAGGAAGGGGCGAACCTTCCTAATAATTCTCAGGGTCCAATGTATAGAGGAACTCAACGCCTTGACTTGGGGTTTGAAGGAGAGTTGGTTGTCAATAATGACACCAAGATTCTTCACCTTCAAAACCGGGCAGGGCGGAGGTCCCATGTCAATGGGCCACCAGTTGGGGCTCCAAAGACTGGTGTTTGACCCAAAGATGAGCACCTCAGTCTTGGAGGAGTTCAATTTCAAACAGCTTTTTGCCATCCAGGAACTAACTGCTGACATGCAGTCCTGAAACCTGACTGCCACACCCACTTCTGTCTCCGGGAGCACCGAGACCACAATCTGGGTGTCGTCTGCGTAAGATGTTAACTCAAACCCGAAGGATCTGATCACAGGGGCAAGAGAGGATACATAGATATTGAATAAAGTGGGGCTTAGGGAGGAACCCTGCGGGACCCCCCTGGGAGTTCGAAAGGTCTTGATTCGAACTCCCCCATCGCCACCACTTGTACCCGGTCTGTTAAAAAGGCTTTCAAGATGTTAAGTGCTTGACCCTGGACCCCTCAGCCCTCCAACCGATCCACCAGCAAAGCATGGTGGACCGTATCGAAGGCCGCAGACAGGTCCAAAAGGATCAGCACTGCCTGGCCCCCTTCATCAAGCACCTTCCGGACCTCCTCTATAGATTTAATAAGAGCAATCTCGGTGCTGTGACCCTCCCTAAACCCATGTTGGGCTGGGTCTAGGCCCTTCGAGTTACGCAGGAAAGAACAGAGCTGGGAGTTCATGATTTTCTCAATCAGCTTAGCTGGCAGTGGCAGCCTGGATATTGGCCTATAGCTGTTAGGATCCGCAATATCAAGGGAGGGCTTTTTGAGAAGTGGGCAGATTGAGGCCCGCTTCCAAAGTTTAGGGAAGTCCCCCTTCTCAAACATTAGATTAAAAATGCAAGCCAAGTAGTCCTCAATAGGGGCCGCTGCCAGCTTTGCGGTTGAAGTCGGGCAAGGATCATGGGGTGAGCCTGATTTGGTGGCCAACAAAAGTTTGAGCACATCACCTGCCTTGACTGGCTCGAAGGTCAAGAATTTAGCCCCCGGGGGTCCAGCCGGAGTATTCCCATAGGGCATCTCCAAGAGACTCTGGACCACAAGAGGTTCAAGGGAGGTAAAAATCAGTTGAACTTTGTTCAGAAAACATTTTGCTAATGATTCACAAAGTTCTATATTAGGTGGCACAACCACAGATTTAGGGGAAGCCAGGCTGGCCACTGTCTCGAAAAGTTCCTTTGCTGAATTCTTGGCCTTCTCAATACGGTCCGTAAAGTAGACACTCTTAGCTTTCCTAATAATATCTTTATAAGCCCTTTGACAAACTTTCAGTCTCTCTTTATCAGGCTCGGTGTAATTAGCTCGCCAGATCCGTTCTAATTTTTTGCATGCTACTTTGGCTTCTCTGAGCACGTCAGAGTACCAAGGAGCTGATGGAGCCAGCCTAGTGGATCTACATCTCTTAGGAGGAGCCAACTTGTGACAGGCCCCATCAATCCACTCCGTGTACTCAGTGGTGGCTATGTTTACGTCTGCAGACAGGGCCGGGCCGGAGGCCATAAGCAACTCCTCCAGAGCTGTACCGTCGATGTTTTTCCAAGCCCTACACATCCTGCTTGTTTGCCCCTCACATAGAGTTGTCTTGACCTGTGGGCTGAGGATGGAGAACCGCACCACCCCATGGTCTGTCCAGGGCAAAGGTTCGGCTTTGGAGAATACCAGATCAGGATTGCTGGAAAATATCCCATCTAGTGTGTGGCCGGCCTGATGGGTTGGCCCTACTACCGACTGGGTCAGACCCGCTGCAGACATCACATCAGCTAAGGCCATGGTGTCAGCATCAGAGGTGTCTTCTAAATAAAAGTTGAAATCACCCAGAACGGTGTAAGAATTGGCACAAAGGGCTTCCTCTAGAATACTACCAACTGTATCAAGAAAAAGGGACTTTGTCCCAGGGGGTCTGTAGAGGAGGCAACCCTTAAAAGAATAATGATTGGAAAGATCCAGTTTAAACCCCAAGGCCTCACACGCCCCGGAGGTAGCTGGAAAAAAGTGTCTCTGAATGGATGCCTGATAGATAATAGCCAGACCTCCGCCCTTCTTTCTTGGTCTGTCCAGGACAAAGTTAAGATAATTTGGTGGAGTAGCCTTTACCAGGTCGGGACCAGATGCAGCATCCGTCCAGGTCTCAGTGATAAAGGCTATTTGTGCATTCAGATCAAGAATCAATGCAGCACACTCCACACTATGCTTTACCAGAGATCTGGCATTGATCAAAATACAGTTGAAAGTATGGTTTCCTCGTCTTTCCTTTATAGTGGAAGTATGAGTGAGGGCCTTGATTTTGCCCCCAGTAATAGGAGGGAAATTCATTTTACATGAGGGACAACTTTGCAGTCCTACCTTTAGATCTTTATCCGGAGCCATCCTTGGACACCTCGTCCTCTGACAGCCCCCCCCCCCAGATTCCAGAGCTGCGCTCTATCATAAGTGCGTCTCTCGCAGAGTTCTGGCGGAAATTTCACAGGGGTTGTGGCGCTAAGCGCGGGCCCGGCGCGGACGGGTGCAGACGGGCTTGCCTTTGGCTCGCCCGCTGCCCCTGCCCTCTGCGCGGGTGAGGTCCTCAGCCCATTTTATAGTGCGGGAGGAGGGCGGGAGGCTGCGACAACTAGTCCGCAGACCTTCCCCTCCCTCCACGATGGCGGTTCCTGTGCCCCCTTCCGCGTCAGTGCCCAATCGGCTGCGCGGTGAGTCGGGAGATGGTACCGAAAGAATAGAAGGAACCGGAGCCACCAGCCAGCAAAATAACAGGAGCTAAAGTGGTACGTGCATTTTTAGAATTAAAATCGATAGTGCAAACAGTATAACATGAATTACATTTAAAATCGTGCAATTCACAAGTAAAAAACAATAGCTCAAATTCCAAGCCTAATCCCCCGGCTTTCCGCCTCAGGGGAGTATCAGAAACACCCAACCCGAAGGATCTTTATGACGCCATATAAACTCAGAAGCCGGGCACTTTGCTCTGCTAAAACCTTGTATTTAGCTTTCTTTGGAAATTTAGGAACCTTAAAAAAAAACTGGTAAATGGATGCTATTGTCCTGCATCATTCTGTCTAAAAAAAAAAATCCATCACTCCCTTACTGTTCAAAACTCTAGTATAGAAATCAAGGAGTGCCTCTTGATAATAATCTTGAAAATGGGGAAGCACGAGCCCTCCATGGAGAATATCGAGCTGAAGTGCCCCATAGTGTACCCTAGGTGCTTTACTATGCCTAAAAAGCACATCCAAATCTGTAACAAAAGAATTCTTAAATGTAATAGGGATGTTCTAAAATAAGAACAATAAAAGCAGAAGGACAGACATCTTGATAATGGCTACTCTACCTACTTAGGACAAAGGAAGCAAAGTCCATCTTTTGAGCACACCCTTTATCTTATAAAAGATTAGAATGTAATTTAACTGAAATATCTTACAGTAATCATGAGGTACATATACCTGCAAATAACGAATGGGAGCCTGATGCCCTGCCTGCAAATGGAGAATTAATGGAAGGACCTCAAGTGTAGAAATGAAAAGCAGAATTCTGTTTTTGTTGGGTTGATCTTATACCCCCTATATCTTTAAAATGATCAAACGCATCAAATATCCACTGAATATTTCCCCTTTCTGGTTTCAAGTATGAGATGAAATCATCTGCATAGAGTTTCAAAGTAGTCATACCAAAAAGAGGTGGCTCTATGTCTGAGAAGCCTTAATCTTGACTGCTAAAGGCTCTACAAAAAAGTGAGAAATATAGGGGAAAGGGGGCATCCCTCTCGGGTCCCCCTCTTAATTAGGACCGTACCGGCTAACTGTGGATTAACATAAATTTCAACCTTGAGTCCATGATAAATGTTAGAGACCATAGTGACAAAGCCTACCGGGAACCCAAAGTTTTACAGAGCAAATAACAAGGCTTCGCAGATCTGAAGCTTTCTCTGCATCAACCATGATGACCTCAGCCTTGGTCTGGTTAACTGAAAAATAATACAATATCTGAAGTAAGAAACTCGTATTAGCAGCCATTAGGTGCCCAGTGACAAAGCCTGTTTGAGCTCTGTGAATTACATCCTGAGCCAGCGGAGCAATCTGAATGGCCCAAAGCTTCATCAATAGCTTATAATCAGCGTTGAGCAGACTTATGGGCCTATCTGAGATAACGTCCTCAGGATTTTTCCCTTTCTTTAAAATGCTTACAATTGTAGATTCTCTAAAGTTAGAAAATATTTGACCCGCATCTTTAACATTGTAAAATAAATCTGCCAAAAAAGGGAGTAATTCACTGGCAAACGTCTTTTAAAATTTGCGTGGCAAGCCATCATTGCCTGCCGCCTTACGGCAAGACATCAAACTTAAAACATCTTTCAATTTACTCACTGTAATAGTTGACATTAAGTGCTACCCTTGTGAAGCCTCGATGGAGGGTACTCTAACGAACTGAAGGTACTTCACTATACTTATCAAAGAGATGGAATAGCTTGTCTCGTAAATAGTGTTAGACTTGTAATTGTTAAGGAAAACCTGAGATTCTTGGGGGCAGATTTACAAGAAAGTGACGCATCACCTTCCCTGCGCCCCTTTGAGAAACCCTTGCACCACTATGGATGCGCCGTATTTACGATACGGCGCACCATGACGCAAGGATTGATAGATGCGTCAGAAATTCTGACACATCTGTTAATGCTAAAGTCACGCATTGCTGGAGTCGTGGCGCAAGCACAACACAACTCCAGCAATGCAGGGGAGGCCTATCCTCACTGTGCTGCGTCACTCCTTACTCCTGCTTCTAACAGCCATAAGAATTTGACGCAGTGGCATTCTAGAAGTGGCGCAGTGAAATCTTGTAGATTTCACTGCATCACTTCTACGAGGCTTTTCTGCATTGGAACGCCCACCCTGCATATTTTATACCTGACGCAGGTATAATGTGGCGCAGGGCTTTACAATGTGACGCATCTCCCTAGATGCGTCACGTTGTAAATGAGCCGCATTTTTACGCTGCTGCGTCACAAAAAGTGATGCAACTGCGCGCAAAAACAACGCAAGGGGCTTGTAAATCTGCCCCTTGATTTTTATTTGTAACAAAATTACCCGACTCAGGGTTCTTTCATTTCTTCACAAGCGCAGACTCTTGTTTTTGCCTAACAGTCCAGGCTAACTACCTCCCAATCTGTTGACTCAGTTCATACAATTTCTGATGATGAGCCCAATCGTTAGTAATTTCCTGTAGCATAAAAAAATCCCTCAATTTCTGTTTGACTTTTTCGAAGGCAGAAGAGTGTCTAGTTAGTTGTCATATCTGATCCACAGCATCTGGTAATATCGCAATTTTTTGGCAATGCTTTTTATGTTGGAATGCCTTATAAGAAACTAGCTTACCCGTCGCGCGTTGCTGCGATCTCCGAAGAAAGGAAATTCAAGGAAACTCATTATGATAACATTCAATTTACATTGTGTCATTTTTATTGAAACGTATTCATTTTAATATGGAAAACATTTCAAAGTGTCGTTTTAATTCTATTTATTTATTCGAGTGCTAGTGGATACACATTTTTTTGTTTTTCTGTCTGGTGCGTACATCAGTATCCGAAAGATTATGAGGGCCTTGGGGGGCCGATATTTAAAAAAAATGTATGCCAGAAACCTTCGCGGAGTGTACTCAACAACTTTCCAAAGTTTCCTGGCGATCGGATGCATGCTGTTTTAATTCTATTTTTCTATTCGAGTGCTTGTGCATACACGATTTTTTGTTTTTCCGTCTTGTGCGTATATCAGTATTCGAAAGATTATGAGGGCACTGGTGGTCCGATATTTTTAAAAAAATTATGCTAGAAACATTCGCAGGAGTGTACTCAACAACTTCCCAAAGTTTCATGGCGATCGGAGAATGGTGTTTTAATTCTATTTATTTATTCGGGTGCTTGTGGATACACGATTTGTTGTTTTTCGATCTGGTGCGTACATCAGTATTCGGAACATTATGAGGGCCCTGGTGGGTCGATATTTTAAAAAAATGTATGCCAGAAACCTTTGTGGGAGTGTACTCAACAACTTCCCAAAGTTTCATGGCGAACGGATGAATGATGTAGTAATGCATAAAGGACAAACAGACAGACAAACAGACAGACATACATACACTCGTTTTTATATATATAGATAATATGCCCCCTGGCGGTACCATTAAATGTCTCCCATTCAAAAAGACAGAGCCTGTAAACTGATTTAATTAAAAAAATCCCATATGAACCCCCTCATCTCGCAGACCAATTGTTAATCTGCTAATCCAGCTGCCACCTGAGACTGTAGTTCCGATTAACCTTAACCTCAAATGTAAGAGAGACCACGGCATGATCAGAAAATTAATTTGCCCAAATATCGGAACAAGCTCTAGTCAACGAGTGTGAAATTAAGAAAAAAATCATTTTAAGAAGCAGTACAATATTGGTCAGAAAAACAACTAAAATGTGTAAACGTGGGGTGATCCACCTGCCATCGGTCAATCAAATGAAGGTCTTCCTTCAAGGTATTGATAACCTTTTTACTTCGAGGTTTTAACTGTTGTTTCAATGTATTAGACGTATCCTGACTAAGTTCCTGGATACAATGTTTATTGTTATTTTTATTGTTATTGTTAATTTTAGTTTATAGAGCGCTTAGTACCTTCAGGTCTCTAAGCGCTGCGAGCAGATCTATGGAAGTTCCAGGAAGAGTTGTGTCACAAAGGGGAGTATTATGCCCAGGCTTCTGTGAATATAAGGGACTTTAGTTTCTTCCTGAATGGCAGGAGGCAGCTTTCAGAGCAAAGCTGACCTGACAGCCTGTTCCAGCGCTGCGGCATGATGGCTGAGAAGGCTCGACCGCCTTTAGAAGTGTAGTTAAATCGAGGGCATTTTAGAAGTCCCTCCGTGGAGGAGGTTAGTGAGCGACAGGGAGTATATTTCTCCAGGCGTTCCTTGATGTAATTGGGTGCTTGCCCAAACAAGGCCTTATGAGTAATGCAGAGGCCTTTAAATGTGGCCCTCTGCTTGATGGGTAACCAATGTAGTTTTTGCAGTAGGGGTGATGCCCGAGTGTGCCTGGGTAGCTTGAAGATCAGCCTGGCCACATCATTCATCACCACATGGAGTTTGTGCAGCAGTGAGTCCGGTAGTCCGATATCGAGCGAATTCCAGTAGTCAAGCCAGGCCAGGATCAGGGCTGCCACCACTGTCCTCATCGTTGAAAAGAAGAGGATGGGGGAGAGTCTCCTCAGCTTCCTAAGTAGGCTCACACAGGTTCCGAACACGGTGGGGGTTTGATTGGCAAGAGAGAGTTTGACATCTATCTTGATTCCCAAACTTTTCAACTCCAAAGCTGGGGCTGGGGTATCACCCACCTCGTCCGGCCAGAAATGGGGATTCCAGGGTTTGCTGTCATTAGTGACAGCAAACACCTCCATTTTGTCCGGCTAATCTTGAGTGAGTTGGCAGTCATCCAGCTGACCAAAAATCGCGGAATGTCTTTTACCCGAGAGTGGGCTTGAGGGGTGTTATCTATTTGGACAATGATTTGCATATCGTCCAAAAAAGTTGAATACTTGGCAATTCATCAAGGCAAGATCCTTTATCAGAGGTCTAAGGTCTATGTTGAACAGGAGGGGGGACAGTGCCGACCCCTGTGGAACTCCACAGGGGATAAACCCCCTCTCTGACACCCAGTCCCCCATCTGAATTTTTTTGATGCGATGTGCCAGAAATGACTTGATCCATTGGAGGATTGACCCTCCAATGCCAATGTCTTTTATTCTGTCTATCAGTTGTGAATGGTTGACCGTGTCAAACGCTGCCAACAGGTCTAGGAGGACTAGGGCATATGGCTTCTTGTTCTCTGTATTGACCCTTATTTCATCAAGTATAGATAGCATCACCAGCTCTGTACTATGGCGAGCCCTGAAGCCAGCCTGCCTATCTCCAAGTAGTTGATGATCCTCTATGAACCTCGAGAGGGTTTGCAGGACATGTTTCTCCATGATTTTGGCCAGGAAATGGAGATGAGATATGGGTCTGTAATTCTTCATATTAGAAGTGTCAGCTCCAGTATTTTTAAGAAGGGGATCACTCTAGCTTCTTTGAACTGCCTGGGGACTTTCCCAGTTTCCAGCGAGAGGTTCATCAAGCAAGGATTTCTTCCTCAATCGCTGGGAGAGCAAGTTTAAAAATCCTGGGTGGACACGAATCGGCGGGTGAGCCTGATTTTATTTTGGTTGCGATGCGTCCCAGGGTCTCAAACCGAGAGACTGAAAGGAAGAGATCAGCTCTACCCAATTTTCTCTGTCTCCACCTCAACGTTGAGGGGTTGCTTAAAGGGAGAGTTTCAATGTCAGCTAGGATATCTTGGACTTTATCGGAAAAGAAGGATAAAATTTACTACATATTTCCTGGCTAGATGGCGCAACCAGCACCTGTTTTTGACTCAATTCCTTAAGGATTTTAAATGTTTCTTTTCGTTTGTTAGTTGCCATCAGGATCCTATTCTAATAATATTCGGCATTCCTGCTAAGCAGCGCTTTTTTGTGGGTGGTGTGTTTTTCCCTGTATTCTGCGATGGCCTGTTCCTCATAAGCTTTTCACCACCTTGTTTCATGGTGGCAAAGCGTGCATTTCAGAGCTCGGAGCTCCTCCATGAACCAGGGTGCGCCCTTACCCTTGTTTCCTGTTTTTATTCTCTTGGCTGGGGCTAATTTATTCAACCAGTAAACCCAGTCACCAACTTTCTGATCAGGGATAGACAGCATTGCATATCAGCGCCGAGACGCCTACGGGTAATTGCATGCGCTCTACAAATGCCATTAAATAAATAAATGGCAGATGATAGCTGGCTGCAGATGGATTCAGTACACTCTTCCATATCCACTAACATTGGCCTCCTAACCGGGTTTTCTCAAAGGGTGCTCTCTAAACTAGGACCCTTGATTTTGTTCCAACTCCTTACTAGTGTCCAGTTGGGTGGCGGGCCAAAGTCTCACCTAGCTCGAGGGAGTAGAAGATTAATAAAGTAGTGGTCTGATCAGTCGCAAGGGGTAGTATACACTAGATTCACAGAAGAAAGAGCTGTCCAGACCAGGTCTAGAGTGTGTCCCTTCTCATGGGTAGGGGATGTGACTAACTGTTTAAACCCAAGGGAGGTGAGCGTGTCCTCGAGCTGTTGGGCCTGGTCCCCTCTGAGTTTCTAGTCCCAGCGGTAGCTGAAATCTCCTACCACCAGACGTTGTTGGAAGCGTGAGCGGAGGTTGGTGACACATTCGGTGGAGAGATCTACGAAAGATGGTGAGCAATTAGGTGGGCGGTAAACTACCTGATTGCTATGTTTGAGGAGCTGTGGCAGACTTTAGTTGTTAAAATATCGGTGGCTTCTAGAATTTCTCCTGACAGATTCTCAATGGTCAGATGATTTTTGTAGCGTAACGCTAACCCGCCTCCTCTTTTCCCTGCTGCCCTGTTGTACCAAGTGGCGTCATAGCCATAGGAAGTGATGCAATTAAGGTAGGTCCAGAGTCCTTTTCGAGCCATGTTTCGGTCAGGGTGAGGATGTCAGGGGCATCTTCTTGTAGGAGGGTAGAGATTTCGAGGGCATGTTTCTGTAAAGAACGTGTGTTGAGGACGGAGAGTTTGATGTAATTACTGCTCCTTGGGTGGTAGTTATCTGGGTTGTGTGGAGATATAACGCTAGGTGTCTCCCTCCCCTGTGAGATGAGAAGTCCTTCTCTCTGGATAATATTTACTACATCTGACTTCAGAGGGCTTAAGCCAGCACCCAGTGCTCGTAGTTCATTGCCTGAGTATGACCGGATTTGGCATGGGTTTCTGGCCCCTGGGCCCGTTCGGGCACGGACAGGCGCAGACGGGCTTGCCTTAGGCATGCCTTTGGCATGCCAGCAGCTCGCCCGCTGCGCGCATCTGCTGGCGGTCTGCTCCAGTGTGCAGCCTTTATTTCCCTTGTGACCATTGGCCCCTCTTCTCCAATCAGCCCTGCTGTGCAGCAGCTGACACCCCTCATAGCATTGGGGAAAGCGGGGAAGGAGTGCAGGAACGGTCAGCAGAAACCCTGGTGTGTCTGACAGGAATGCGTGGCAAAGCGTGAGTTAAAAACACAGCAATTACACAGTTCCAATAGGTACAGGTGAGCAAGTTAAAAATCAGGTTTTTTCTTTTTAAAAAGCAATACAATCACTGCTTGGGCTAGGGCATCTTCTCTACCTGCATGTCCGCTCCAGCGTGCAGCCTTTATGTCTCTCGTGACCCCTGGCCCCTCCGCTCTAATCAGCCCTGCTCTGCAGCAGCTGACACCACTGATCACTTTGAGGAAAGCGGGGAAGGAGTGCAGGTCCGGTCAGGAGAAGCCCTGATGAGCCTAACAGGAATGTGTGGCAAAGTGTGAGTTAAAAACAGAGCAATTACACAGTTCCAATAGTTACAAGTGAGCAAGTTAAAAATCAGGTTTTGTCTTTTTAAAAAGCAATACAATCACTGCTTGGGCTAGGGCATCTTCTCTACCTGCGTGTCTTCTCCAGCGTGCAGCCTTTATGTCTCTCGTGACCCCTGGCCCCTCCCCTGCCCAAAATAATCAGTCCCACTGCACCCAATGTAATTGTATATATCTGTTGTAGAGGCTCAGGTACATCAGTATCTGGGATATAATAATTTACAAGGTGTATTAAATAACCATTCACCAAAGCCTTTACCCAAATCCAGCATCCCTGTGGGTCCCATAGTATGTCACTTAAACCCAATCAATGTGTCTGCCTATATGGATTGCAACTCTCCTACTGCCAAGAAGGCTGAAGCGAATATTGCATGTGCATACTGCTTTGGTGTGCAAAACTTTGGATACTTATCTTTAAGATGGGTCTCTTGGAGAAAAAATAATTTCTGGCCAAAGGAACCATCATGCCTTGCTTTTGTCTATTCAGCATTCCATTCACATTAAAAGATTACATTTTTATTCTATGTCATTTTCATTACCTATTTCTAAGCGACCTAAAGAAGGGAGAGAGGAAAAAATAAATCTCCTCATTTCAACATAAATATCGATTCTGACCCCCACATCTTTCCCCCAATGAAATGTAAAGAAGACAAACCTGCTCATTTTTTGAATACTGCTACCCCTTCCCAGAAAGCCTCCTCTGTGCCCCAAACAGAAACCCACCCCTAATAAGTGGGGTAGAGCCCACCATACCCCTCCCAGTGAAAACCTATCACATATTGGTGCCATGATGTTGCACTTTTACACCCTCTGCCCACCAAACCCTCTCCACAATCGAGCAAGATATCAGCATTGGTTACCTATAACAAAAATCCCAATATCAAAGAAACACAAATTTTGTAACCACTTTTTAGAAATCTGATGCAAAGACTCCTGAGCCTCCAAAACAGATGAAACTGCCCTTTTGAGAGAAACTTCAATTTAGATTGCAGGCAATACTAGACTGTATCCATTGAGCTTTATATAAATGAAGCATTTCAACAAATTCCTTTCGGCCAGATCAGAAAAAAATCGACACAGTGGCACTTTCAGTGAAGAAAACTGAATCTGCTGTATTGCCTTTCACAGTACAAGCTCTTTAATTTGATAATCCCCCAAATTAACAAGGATTGTACATGGAAATGTTGATATAGTAGAGCGCTGCGCTGTAACTCGATGAGCTCTTTTTAAAGTTAACTCCCCAGAAAAACCTGGCAAAACATGGGACTTAATAAATGAAGGAGATGCAATGTTAACTAAATAACACTGTTCCTGACTGGCACTCCTTAGGAGACGTAATCTCTCCATAGTTTTACAAATTTAATTCCACTTCTGAAAATAAGAAAAAGAAAAAAACTTGTTTTGTCTTCTTCTAATTGTATCAATTCAATTGTTGCTACACAATGTTTATGATGTATTCATGTTTTTCTTTCTTTGCACGAGTTTTTGTGTTATCCTTATTTTAACAAGTGCAATTAAATATGTAAACTATCACGAGACTACGTCTGCCACGGAGTGCTAGTCGGGAACAGTGTTATTAAGTTAACATTGCATCTCCGCTATTTCAAGTCCAATTCCCCAGGGTCAGCGGGAGCTACCCACTGACACCCAGAAACGCAATTAAATTAAAGCAACAAGTTAATAAGAAGCAAATCACAGAGGAACATAGTGTGCCACACACCACCTACCACGTTTTCAAATCACTTAATAAATGACCACCCATGAAAGCATTTGCTGGCCCTTGCAGCCCTCTGGATATCTGACAATAAGAAGATTGGAGCGAAGTGATATATTTTCTAGCTCTTCAATCTTGTTTTTTAACAGAGACTGCTGCTTGGAAAATTGGCCAATTTCCTTCTGGGTCATGGTGAGCTGGTCTTCTAGCTCCGAAATACTGAATTCAGCCTCCTTTACTCTCACAGGAAGCTGAGCTATTGATTCCTCAATTTTGTTAAGCCCTGCATTAAGGGCAGCAGTTTCTAGTGCTTGACAGACCTTCAAATTCTTAATCTCCTCAAGAATAAGATTGAGCATATGCTTACCTTCCAGTTGGAGTGAAGGGACTTCAATAGGCTGCTGAGAAGCTTGTTGCTGGGTCCTGCCCACAGCATAGTGCATTCCACACCAGCTAATTGCACATCCATAACTTTTGGCTGCAGACAAAGCAGCCCCCTGAGGACCCTGAGATCCTGTTCACCTGGTAAAAAAGAAGCAGGTAGTGATGGGGGAGTTATAGAAACTTCTATAATATCCGCAGTGACCACAGACTTTCATATCAGTTCAGTTCAGTTCAGATTAGCTTTATTCGATTTTGCAGTATAAAAATCATAAAAGCAACAATACATAAATAAGTACCAATACATTTCTTTACATTTCATTTCATAATAAATAACATCTATTAAAATGGAATTAAATCAATAGGATGAATCAGCTAATCATCGAAGAACGGTTTCTTAAAACGTTTTTTAGAAATCCAATCATTACCATGACACATTTAATATTACCCAATGGCTGCAAACTAAGATACGCGGGTCTGCATTGCCGCCAGGCACCTTGCCTCAAGTACTGTCGAATCCATCTTTTTCATTCTTTCACGTAGAATTTGCAAAACAGTACTACGTGAAAGGTGGATTGCGACGATATATTATCACATGGGCAATAGGCAAGCGTTCTAGACCAGTCATTTTTAATCGCATATGTGACCAGCCGATGGAATAGGTTAAACCTAAATCTGGTCAAAATGAACCGGTCAAAGCCCAGGTTATACAAGGTTAAATATGGCTGTATTTTAAAAGTGCTCAATGATAATTGATGTTCAATTACCGTTTTCTTGGTAATTTCCCCTGAGCTTCTAAGTAAGTTGAAATGGGCCATACATAAATTCTTAAGTTCTTTTTTCGAGACATTCCTGATTGAATCCGGGTTAGTAAAAAAATCAGGGCATTGGAGGTCATTTAAGGTTTTCTTAACATATTCTAGCCATGCGATACGCTTGGCATTATCTAAGCCCATGACATCCTTTATTATGTCCTGATTTAAACTCAGAGCTTCTGAAACCCACACTCTTCGCCAGAGCAATATGGGCTGCAGTTTAATCAGGTCTGTAAAATGGTCCATCCCTAGTTCCTCATGGCAATTAAAGACTGAGGTACCCCTCGGGTGAGCTAGAAGGTATCTGAAAAATGTATTTTCTTCTATTTGTAATTCTGTTGTGTCCTGGTATCCCCAAATCCCTGCCCCGTACAGTGCGATACTACGGCATTTAGCTACATAGATCTGTAACATAATTTTCAGGGGTCGTTTACCCAACTTGGAGGAGACATTTTTCAGCGCTCCAATAGAGCGTTTAAAAGTTAAGGTCCTGTTCTTGACTTCTGGACCCCAAGAGCCTGAGCCGTCAATTAAGACCCCAAAATATGGGAAGGTTTTAGTATGGTCAATTTCTAGGCCAGGAACTTTAAGAGTTTTGCAGGTTCCCCGGCCTTTACCACACTGCATAACGTAAGATTTCTTGGCATTGATGCTGAGGCCCCTAACTTTCATAAAATCAAGGTATTTGGTTAGGGCCTTCTTGGCTCCCACCTTTGTTCTTGCCATCAATACCGCGTCATCCGCGTACAGTAGTGAAACTATTTGCTTATTGCCATACCTCGGGGAGTCGATTTTACTGGCCCCCAATTCTACCTCAAGATTGTTCGTATAGAGGGAAAAAACAAAGAGGGCCAACACGCAACCCTGTCTTACGGCTTTTTCTATGCTAAAGGATCCAGTGCACTCCCCCCTCAGCCCATATCTTACTTTGGCCGTAGCCCCAGAATAGAGCTGACTTAAAAATAAGACAATGGCAGGCTCAACTTTCATCTCCTCTAGTACTTGCCACAATTTAGAATGTATTCAGAAACAAGGGGTATTCCTAAACTGAGTCTTGTGACGTTCTGAATCTGATTCAGATTTAGCAACGGTGCCATTATGTCTTCACCAGTCCCATGCTTGAATTGTAAGCCTCTATATCTGGGAGGATTTTATGATCTGTTGGAGCAAAATATCCTGGAGCATCAAGATGAGAATATTCAGCAGCATCTTTTGATGTCAGATTATCCTTAATATCGCCTGTGCCTAGGCCTGTGTTTGTAGCCATCCTCAATTCCTTACGTATCAGGAACTACTGCCTACCCTCCCTGTTTGTTTGCCCTTTGAACCAATGCTTCAGCCTCAGGTATTACCATGACTTTGAAAACCGAACCAGCGACCACAACAGGGTGGTAAATTATTGTTTCTCAGACTACCAGAAATTTTAGACTAAAAAGCACTTACCATCCCGGTTGGAAACCTGGCAGTCTGATGTTTCTGCAATCCTTCCAAGCGTAGCCTCTGGTTACAGTGCCAGACCATTGTAAAGTTGCCAGCCCAAGATCTATTAGGAATCTGAAAGCCACTGCCCACGACCGGTAATCTCCAGTTAGTGGTTGTTTTTACCCCCTTCCAGTTCCCGCCATGTAGAAGCTCACCTGCAGCAGTGGATATAGGGGACAAGCTCACTCTGTTAAAGTACCCCCCCTCTGAACGCCCAAAGGCATGCCCCAAAATGCGAATGAGGGCTGGAAGCAATCCAGAGCATCCACATGCCACACATGGACACAGCTCCTGAATCCTCAGACGCATGATATCCCTGGTTCGCAAATCACCCTGAAGTCTATGGAGCCGCGTTGTGGGCTAAATGACTAGAAATATTTATAAGCGGTCAGCAGCTCGAACCGCATTTCCATCAGACACAACAGTAAAAATAACCTGTGCAGCTTGGCGTCCCGATGGGTAAGCGAGCATCGGACGAGGGAAGGGGGGAGGGGCTGTGGTACTCAACTGCGGAGCATGTGGGATCAGCCCGCCCAACCAAGGGCATGTTGTGAAGGAAAAAGGATCACCTCCAGAATTGCTGACTGTGTAGTGAAATGGGGTTTATACATTGGATAAAAAATGGCCCTCCTGAAATGAAAATGCAATTGTATCCCACGTGTGGAATTATCTTATTTGGTAAATAGGATGCCATTCAGAATCAAACATGAATTTCACATAACAATCTTGTGCCTTGTGTAGCTTTCCTTAGTACTTCCTTTGAATTTTTGTTCAGACTAGAAAGTGGTATATGTACACCTGCACAATACAGATGGAAATCTATGCATGTATATGTACTACTTTTGTGGTGAATTGGGCCACATCTGATTAACGTTTCCAATTCCAGTCTACCTACTCCTAGTAAACTCCTAGAACAGATGTATGAAGGTTTAGGGCCTGAGTTATAATTAAGTCGTAATGGGAAATCATACATTTAGTGAAAGAAATTGCATAATGCCCAATAAAGAATTTGCTGGTGGTGGAAAATATCCTGGCATAATTACCTCAGAAATATCATTCATATGGTAAGTTTAATTCTTCTAAACCATTCTTCAGGGGCGGAGAATACTCTAAAGGAGGATTTACCAATTCATTCTCAAATCTGAGGATTTTCCATTATAACCCAACCGAAAACAGACCTTGCTGGTTAAGGGGAAGAAGTTTAGTTAAGTTTGGTTTTAGATCTCAGATTTGCAAGGAAGAATACACTGAAATGTTTGGTGTGTTTTCAGTAGGATGTAATGACATTGGATCAGTATCCGAGCATCTCCACCTTAGGGAACACATCTTTATCTACATGCTCCAAAGTTAAATCTACAGGAATTTACTGATTTAAAAGACACTGGGGCGAGCAGCACGAAAGTGCATTTCAGATGATATCACAGCTGAGATTTCCTTGGATTTTAGAAAAATAAAATCTTGTTGCTAAAGGATGGGATGATCACAAACAGGAGGGGAAAGGGGGAGAAGCGGAAGATACTGAAGAGAATGATCCTTAGTAGTTTGGTCAAAGTAAATTATGAAAGTATGGACGATGGACAAGCCAAGAAAAGGGCCCTTGAAAGGAACAAGCGTGACAAAGGTGAATGCATTCCCGTGGTCACCACCTTTGACCCACTTTCAACCAAGATCCGTGGGATCATAAGGAAACATTTACACATATTGTATACAGCCAACATGAAGATGTCACCCCGAGTTTGCTTTTAAGCGTACCTTCAACCTACAAGACTGGTCCATACACTTCCCACCACAAACATCAGGGAAACGGGAATACCAACAGGGCATTACCCATGTGGGGGATGCTCTGTATGCGAGCTAACAGAACATACTAAGAATGTGTCATTAACAAATGGGACGATCTGGCAACTTAACAGATTTAGTAATTGCAACACAGTCAACGTCATATATAGGCTGACATGTCCTTGTGGACTCCAATATATCAGTCTCACTACCCAGAGGGTGAAAGTAAGTATATAGGGACATTTAAGTACTCTGAAAGCAGAAAAATTGTCAACAAAGTTGGTACAACACATCGCAGAACAGAAACATCACTACAAGAGTATCAAGTGGGTGGTCCTGTAGAAAGTGGTAGGAGACAGATACAACATGGAGTTAAGACTGGCCACTAAAGAGGTGCGTTGGATCTACCAAGAGGGGGTGGACCAATGAGGACTTAATGATGTCATTGAGTGGAATCGCATAGGTACATATAGATGCATCCACAGTTGTGAAAACAAATAACAGTAATGACTCAGTCAAACCGATTCCCCCCTCGATACTAGGTAATTGGTATTTTGTGACGGGTACTTTGGTGTCACTGATGGTGGATTACGTTTACATGTACATAATTCGGAGTCCATGCAGAAGACATTCGTTAATATTGACATTTATGACCACTAGTATGGGTGTAGCTTGAACTTCCCCACTCTCTACACATGTAGAGTTTCCATTGACACTGGGCCATAGTTTTCCCCTCGGGGTACTATATAATAATGTGTTTCAAAATAAACTAATAAGTATGAGTTGGATATTTTACAAACAGTCTGTAATCAGGCATTAGTAAATACAGCGGTAAAAACATTTTGGCGCTGTATTCAAATAATGATTACCATAGAGCACAAATTAGGAGGGCTATGTCCAAAAAGATCTAAAAAGAACTAAACAATTGTGTTGTTAACTCCGCTTTGAAATTAATATCTCAAATGCAACACGTCAGTGATAAATGCACATAGAAGAACAAATTTAACCACCTTGTATAGGTAAATACAAACAAATGAGGGGGTTTCAACATGGCGCCCATGTTAGCACAGAGACGCCCGGGCGTGTGGGAGCAGGAAACCACAGCCTGATCGTCACCGGAAGAGCAAGGGGCGGGACAGACCAGGCCGGGGAGAAGATGGCTTTTAAGCGGCATGAGTCCTCTAATTTAATGAGCGGACGAGTTGCAACACAGCACTCCTATAGACTCGGTAAGGTGAATGGGGCGGGCATCCAATATGGGCAGTTCTACGATATTCCCCGAGGAGGAAAGTACTATACAAGACTTAAAGGACGGGTGACATAGAGTAATAGAAACGCTAACCCGTCCTTGATTTTCAAATGTTTTAATGTGATACAGAAACCATCTAAATCTCTAAACAATGGGTACTAAAAATCTCCAAACAATGGGTACTAATATATCCACCATGTAGATACTATTATCACATGGATAAGTTGAGAGGGGAAAGAGGCAGAACCTCTAAAAACCTTTATTTCCTCTGCAGGCTGATGGAAAGCAGCTGTGGAATCATACCGCTGGAGTGAAAAAGAAAGGGGGTCACCGGTATGCCACATATGGATTGAATGCAGTGTGGTGAAAACTGACCCTCACTCTGAAGAAATTGCCCAAATATATATATACGGCAATGAAACATGTTGGCCCTCTATGGAGAAAGAAGGCAACAGAGTGTCTTTTAACGTGAGCACACCCACGGCATAGAATAAAAGGGGAATAGCCAGTGAAGGTTTAGCTAATTTTTCATTGTAATAACGTGGTTCCAGAGCATCAGGTTCCACTTTATTAGGGGTCAGATTCTATAAGCACTAGGGAGACACATCCTAGCGCTCACATTACTAGCATTTTCACCACTGTTTTTATTATTCTTTCACAATTGCTCTGTATGCGAGCTAACAGAACATACTAAAAATGTGACATTGACAAATGGGACGATCTGGCAGCTTAACAGATTTAGTCATTGCAACACAGTCAACGTCATATATAGGCATTAGTGGGGCATTAAAGCGGTAAACATGCAGCGGCTGTCTGTGTGGCCAATGGGCAAGGCAAAGAGATTCAGGTATCCCAGAATGTTGTACTGACGTTGTGTTGTCTGTGTTTTTAATATGTGCCCTAGGTAACTACTCACATATGAAATGAATGCAGTGTGGTGAAAACTGACCTCTGCCCTGAAGAAATTACCCAAATATATATACGGCAATGAAACATGTTGGCCCTCTACTGAGATAGAAGGCAACAGAGTCTCTTTAACGTGAGTAAACCCATGGCATAGAATAAAAGGGGAATAGCCAGTGTAGGTTTAGCTCATTTTTTAATTTTAATAACGTGGTTCCATAGCATCAGGTTCCACTTTATTAGGGGCCAGAATCTCTAAGCACTAGGGAGACACATCCCAGCGCTCACATTACCAGTATTTTCACCAGTGGCTTTATTATTCTTTCACAATTTCTGCACATAATCTTTTTTTGATATGTTATTGTATGGTTGTGCTAATGATGAAAACCTGAGCCCACTGGTGAGAACCTACCAGTGGAATCCCATGGTGTTACTTCCGTGAGGCAATCTATTCCTGTTCACTCCTTTTTTTCAGTTCTTTTCATTCTTTAGAATTTATGGCGCACCACACCCTGGGATGCACATGCAGGGAACGGAATAAGAAAATAGAACAGGGATTCACGGTGACAGACAGTATATGAATACCTTAATATATAGCACACAAAATTGTGGGAGCTAAGGATATGCAGAAATCCAAGCTAAACTGTTCTTGAAATAGGACCAGGTCACATTGTGTTTGATAAATTGAGTGGGGGCTGACGTGTTCCAAATAGAACCCCTATAGCTTCTTTTTGAGTAGAGTATGGATGATGGAACCATTAGAACTATGACTTGGACAACAGACAAACTAAGACAATCATGAAGTCGCTTTGCCTCCGTTTCATATCAGGAAGCAGAAGCAGAGCCAGATTCCAATGGGTGGCGCATGAAAATTGTGCGGTGAGTCTTACAAAGCTGGGAAGCTGTGGCTGAGGAGAACCATGCATCAAGAAGCGAGAGGTGGTGAAGAAGTTTCAGGTCCACACAGGCCTGTGGATCTGTGGACCCAAACATCTGCCCCACCAGCACCAGTTCCTCGCAGCTCTGCGCTCTCATAATGACAAGGAGGTACACTCAGACATGGTTAAGCTCTGAATAAAGCTGTTTTCAGGAGTTTCCTGAAGAGGAGTAGATTGGCGAATGTGCGTAGGTCCTCGGGCAAGGTGTTCCAAAATGTTGAGGCTAGCTGGACAACGGTTTTGTACAGCCCCAAGGGCAGGGTGCAGTGTATTTAAAAAGTTGGATATGTGATCTTAAGTTTCACAGTTTTTTGTGGAACACTCTTAAATTAATTGTTCACTACTGCAAGTCCTATCTCCACCATAGGTTATCATTGGGATTACCATTTGACATTTTACAAGTGTAATTTTGAATTAGGAAAAGATATATATTTCCAGTTTGGTGCCTCTGGGCTCACAATTTAAAATCACAACATATGGTGACGTTGGTTTTTAAGTTGCAAGTCTGAAAATGCCACTTTCAGAAAGTTTGAAAATTAGAAGTTAGGACATTCAGCTCATCCAAAGGACCTGTTACACAACAGATTTGAGAACTTGAATATTTGATGAGGAGGGAGATCAACCATAGATTACAATCGATAAATCTAGTTCAGTATCATAACAGCAGCAAAATACCTAGAGGTCTTCATCTCGCTATCAAACAATTTATGTTCTAGCTTCATAAAAAGTTTATGAATAAATGGTATGCTGGACTGAATAAATGCTCTCTAGATCTCATATTATCAATAGTCGAAGAGCTTGTACATGTCCTTTTGGGCCTTGTGGTAGAAGTCAGCTAACTAAAGGATCTCCTGGAACATCGCACAGAGCCCAGTGTTTGGGATACCACATTGGCAGGAATCAACAATAAACTGGACTCAGACGCAAAAGAGATACATGAGCGTAAGATCCGGAAATTCAAAAGAGACACAGTTGACTATAGGCTTGATGAAGTTTATGTGTGGGCTGAAATCTAAGCACAAAAGAGAAACTTCAGGAACCAGAATACCACATCATCAGAAGAGAGCATTGCATCAATGAGTGAAACTCAATTTAACCGTCCACCACTGGTTGATCCTCTACCTTTAGACACAATAAATATGACTTACAATGACCTGTCCACCCCAGTGGTGTCTTTTTAGAGCTAAGCCCTACAGTGAACAACCCACCCATACATCCAATGGCTGAATCCATAAATGCAGTAAAACCCAGAGAGGCCACAGATTCAGTAAAAACAGTTGCATCCCCAAGAGGAAAGCAGAAGAAACAATAGTGACAAATATCTCAACAACTAATTTGACTTCATCACAAATATCTGTTTTGGACAAAGGCACATCTTTTGTTCCCACATTCCATACAAGTGCACTCGACACCAACATTGCATTGTATCAATTCACCAAAAACTACAACGTTGATACTTTTTTTAGACTTTTAATTCAACCCAAATCAATAAAGAGGAACCAAGATATAGAAAATTCAAATCTAAGAGTACATTTGTTTATGCAGTGTCTCATAAAATAATTGAAATCTTTGAGGTATTGGTCAAGAAGTACCTACAAAAAGTGTCAGTCTTTATCAACAAACATAACAGTATGTCCAAGAAAGAAAAGGCTGCTCTGAAAGCATTGAAGATGTCTTAAACCTCACTTTTCTCTTGACGGTTTGCTATTTATCGACTGCTTAGAATGTTAGGCCTACCAAATGTGAAACAGCAAGCCTAATCATATCACTGTTATAAGTTTCACTAACTTTGTGAAGGTATGCATCCGTGTGCCTGTGCTTTTATCTAGTGACATGTTACATAAAAATAAACATACAAATACTTGAATACTTGTGTTTCAAACAGCATACTCTTTAAATGTGTGTACAAAAAGGTGTATGTATTTCTTTCTGCACATAATACAGGGCACATGGGTATCCAATAGTATATTTGAGGGGCTCTATAACACCTACATATGTAAGACATCTAGTAGCACTAAGAAGATTTGACCACCAATAGAAGCTACCCGCTTTTTGAGCTACAACCTTCAGATGCATAACACATGTGAAACTGCATGCACAAGTAGACAATAATAATAATCTTGTATTTGTAAAGCACAAACTAATCACACGTAAGGGTCTCAAGGTGCTGGGGGCCGTGGGAGAGATAAAGTGAGCTATTGCTCAGGGTCACATGATGCTTAGCCGATCTGCCTCCGGACCTGGGGATCGAGCCATGAGCCCCGTGCTCCGGAGTCAGCCACCCTGGCCGTTGCGCCACACCTCTCATATACCTCAGTCACGGGAGCACGCAGACCAGTAAACTTGACAGCTTGCACTTCACATTTGAGTACAGGAAGAGGCGTGAAAAGTACAGAAAGAAGAAAGAGAAGTGCAGAAAAAAGTGAGGTAAGGAAAGAAGCAAGGGAGGTGCAAAAAGAGGAAGAAATGTGTAGAAGGAGGCAACAGAGGTACAGAAAGAAGAACAAAGATGCAGAAAAAAGAGAAGCACAGAAAGAGGCAATAGAAGCACAGAAAAAGGAAGAAACATGCAAGAGAAAAGCAGAAAGAGGCAAGGGAAATTCTGAAAGAGTAAGAAAGGTACCGAAGGAGCCAAGAGAAGTACAGAAAGAAGAAAGAGAGATGCAGAAAGATGCAAGAAAATTGATGAACGAGAGTTGTGGAAAGAAACAAGAGAGGTGCAGAAATAAGCATGTGAAGTACAGAAAAAGGCAAGAGAGGTGCATAAACAGGCAACAGAGGTGCAGAAAGAGGGAAGAGGGGTGGAGAAAGAGGCAAGAGGGATGCATGCAAAAAAAGCAAGGGAGGTGCAGGCAAAAGCAAGAGAAGTGCAGAAGGAAGCAACAGAGGTGCAGACATATGCAAAAGGGTTGCAGAAAGAAGCAAGACAGGTGCAAAAAGAAGCAACAGAAGTACAGAAAGAAGCAACATATGTGTAGAAAGAGGCAAGAGAACTGCAGAAAAAGGCAAGAGAGGTGCAGAAAGAGGCAATAGAACTGCAAAAAACATTTAAGAAAGGTGCAGAAAGAGGCAAGAGAGGTACAGAAACAGGGAATAGGTGCAGACAGAGGTAAAAGAGCTGCAGACAGATGGAAGAGGGGTGCTGAAAGAGGCAAGACAGGTACATAAAGAAGCAAGAGAGGTACAGAAAGAAGCAAGAGAAGTAGAGAAAGAAGGAACAGAGTTGCTGAAAGAGGCAACAATGGTGCAGAAAGAGGCATAAGAACTGCAGAAAGAGGCTAGAGAACTGCATTTTTGGTAACGTTTGAGCTATTTAGATAGAAACAAGTTTTTCTTGGTTCAAATCTGCAGCTTATGAGGCAGATGATGGATTATGAGGCAAATGCGGAAAATTTATAATTATGCAAAAATCGCTGTGGCTGAACAGTCGCAAAATTCCATTGGCCCAGCTCATACCTCTGATTGGATGCAGAAGTGCTCCACAGAGGTTCCTTCTTTTTTGTGTCTCATTGAGTTGATAGTTTAGCTTCTATGGAAACGAGGAACACTTAACCTGAGGTTACTAATCCACAACACAGACTACCATACAACATAATTACTCTCCATAACACATAATCCCCCTCTAAATAATTCCTGTACACTAAATACCACATACTTTCTATCCTCATGTTTTCACTGCACAACATACCACATTATTCCACTACACACAACGTACATCCACTCCACTCCAAACAAGATTAGTAAAAAACTTTTACATTTATAGTTCCAATAGCTCTAACTCTCGCAAATGCAAGACCGTTTGCATTGCAAATGCTTCCTTAACTAGTAGTTGTGTTTGCAGAGTGGTGGAGAAAGGGGGCTGGGCCTCTGCCCGCCCCCTGGAATTCTGCAGCGTAAGACTTACAGGAGGCACCAGGATGGCTTCTTGGCCCTCAAAGTCCCTCAGGAGTAAACTGGGCTTCATCCCCAAAACAGCACTATGCCAGGAGGTGAGTTTGCAGAGTGGTGGAAAAATGAGGTGTGGCCTTCAAAAACCTCTTTGCAATCCCACTGTGTGAGACTTACTGGAGGTAAAAGATGGAGTAGTTGGCCCCCAAGGAAATTCTTGGGGCCAACTACCCCGTCAATTACCTCCACTAAGTCTCACACAGCAGGAGTGCTATGTTCCGATATCAGGCCATGCCCCCTGGGCCCCCCACTCTGCAAACACTCAGTTATTTTGAACTCTTGCTTTTGCTCCATCAAAAACTCCCTTACTTGGAATCTCTCAATTACTTAATTTGCTGCAACTTGGAAGTGACCCTCTTCTGGTCATATTTCTTTTAATCCGGAGTAACTTCCCATAGGGGAGTCTTCATTTAAAATTCATGGAGTGACTACAACTCGCAAACAGGACATAATTCCCTGCTGTGGGTTTCTTGTACAAAGCAGTACAGCTCTTATTATCAGCAACAAGTACTCTAAGGGCAAGAAAATTCACTGCTTTAGTGCTCATTTCCTCTGAAAATGTTAGATTAACTTCAGTGTTGTTTAGAAGTGTTATATACACTGTGGTCGAGTCTTTGGAACCTCTCCAAATTATAAATTGATCCTCAGTACACCTGTTCCAGCTGACAAGCTAATCGACCCACACATCATTGGTCTTTAACCAGGCTACTATATTCTCCCACATGAATAGATTTATATATACGAATATGGTATTTCTATTAAACAAATATAGTCAAAGGGCAGTGAAGCACTGTGCATGGTCAAAGACAAGCAAGAAGTCAATGAGTATCAGAAGAGAAAGCTAGGTTGTGGATGGATGGTTAGTGGTAGTGTTCTAGTGCTCTTTAAAGAGATGAGCGTGGAACGTTGTCCTCAATTGGAAAAGTATTGGAGAAGTCCTGATGAATTCAGGGGATGTTGTTCCAGACCCTGGGTACTTTGATGGAAAAGACCAGCTGCTTTGTTTTTAATTGTTGGCACTTCTTAGTCTGCTGACTGATGGTGTCCTATCTGTATATGTGCAGATAACAACCACGGATGGTGAAGAGGTCTGCATTATATGTGGTGGTTCTGGTCGTGGTAGCTTTGTACATAAAGTATAAAGGGGCATATGTATGAAAGATTTGTTATTAGCAAACCCTGGGAGGAGCAAAAAAATAGCGTTTGCAAGTAGAAAATCGCTAAACGCGATGTATGAGACATCTTTGCATCGAAATGTTACGGAATCGCTAATTTTGTGATTCCTTTAATGTGCGAGGCAACAATTCTGTGAGTTACTGTGCAAATTCCCAAACTGCGACATTTCAGTTTGCGAAAATCGCTAAATGAGAAATCGTAGTTTAAGAAATCGCAATGAAAATGTATGAAAGAATCGCAATTTGCAAAAATTTTAAATTCTCAAATTAGCAAATTGCAATTACCACCAAGTACATGCAGGTGGTAACCAGGAGCAAGCTATTTAAACCAGCCCACAATGCATCAGGTTCTCCCACAATGGCAGCACTATAGGTAATGGCCAGGAGGCTGCGAATTCAGGCAGTAGCACAGAGGAGAATGCAACAAGAATGGATCTTTGGACTGCGCATCACTCTGCTCCAGCAGACTGAAGAGGATATCCATGAGAAGTACAGGCTGGACCCAAAGACCATTTTAGACCTGATTATTGAGCTGAAACCCTATCTGGAACACCCAACACGCAGGACCCAAACAATTCCCACCCATTTGCAGGTCATGTGCTCCCTGCACTTCTTGGCCTCAGGTAGTTTTCAAGGGGTGATAGCAGTGGCAGGTGGGGTCTCACAGAGTGCCCTGTCGTGCTTCTTCCATGCCTTCTTAGATGCAATGCTACAGAGGCTACCACATCACATACATTTCCCCAGCACACAACAGGCATTACAGCAAACCAAACTGGACTTCTACCAGATTGCACGTTTCCCCCACATCTTTGGCTGCATAAATGGGATCCATGTGGCCCTCACACCTCCATCAACAAATGAATATGTCTTTAGAAACCATAAATGCTACCATTCCCTGAATATACAGGTCATGTGCAATGCCAAGAAGATCATCAAAGACATTGTAGCTAAATCCCCAGGCAATACTCACAACTCTTTCATCTTTAGACATAGTGGGATACAGAGACGTCTGAGTGCTGGTGAATTTCTTGAGGGCTACCTGCTAGGTAAATGCAGGGCACACATCCATCCATCCAGTACATCTTGTGAGGGAGGGACAGTGACTCATCTATTGTTTCTATCCCTGCAGGTGACAGTGCCTATGCAGTGCGGGACTTCATCCTGATCCCATATCTGGATCCATCCAATGCAAGGGAGAGGAGATTCAACAGGGCACACAGATCTATGCGCTGTGTCATAGAGGGTACGTTTGGGATCCTAAAGAGCCGGTTCCAATGCCTGCATAAAAGCAGAGGAGCACTCCAATACAGCCCTGAGACCTGCTGCAAAATCGTGGCAAGCTGTGCAATGCTGCACAACATGGCAATGAAAAAAGGCACCCCAGTTAACATTACTGATACAGATCCATCGGACGATGGTGGCCCAGGTCACCCTGGCAAACCAGCATCTGGAGTTGGGGCAACTGCTGGATGTCAGACATGGGCTGAGATCACACAGACCTACTTCTAGGTGAGTAAGGATGACATGAGGCAACATAATTATTTTAATCAGTTCTGTGTTTATTCATACCTTAAATGGCAGGATGAAAGTGTGTCACACAGTCTGACAAACACAATGACTGTTGCTGCCCATAGCACATTATGTCCACAGTGCATGTAGTCCTAAAAAAATCAGTGGACTTTGTAGGAATGGGATGCATCACCCATTGGTGCGACTCTTTTATTGTACAGTTCACCTCCTTCAGTGACGGACTGCTGCTGGCCGTTCTTCTGGCTGAGTGTCCTCCGTTGGATATCTAGGTGCTGCACCCTGTCTGCAACTGCGCCTTCTTGTATCTGGAAATCTTGGTGTGTAGCTACTCCTGCTTGATGTCTCCTCACTCTCCCCTGAGACCATGAGTGCTGTGCCACCTGTGTTTGCCGTCTGCAGCGGTTCAATGCACTGGTGACCTGCACCAGGCCTCTTGCGATGTTGTGGCAGCAGTGTGAAATTTCTACTTGCATGCTTATGCTGCGACGGGTTCAAATTGCTTGTGGTGGTGCACTGGTGGTTCACCGCCTTGGTGTAGCTATGCAGATGGGCGTTAGCACATTTGGCAGCCCTGTCCCTGGCTACTTGGTCACGGTTCAATGTCACACACAGGTCACGTATGGCACCTGCCATGGCTATGATGTCCTCCCCCATGTTGCGCTGATTTCTGTTCAATTTGCAGAACTGCCTATTGATTGAGCATTTCCTGGCTCCCTCAGTTCGGGGGTGTGCTGTTCACACATGTGTAAGACACCCTGCCTTGTCTCTGATTGTTCATTCTCCTCCCCTGTGGCCTCTGTGTCATCCTCCAATGGGGGCAGTGGGGGCACAAATGTGCTCTTCCTGCGTGTGATTGGTGTGGGCTCTGTGTTGTCGCATGAGTATCCATCATAAGCCTGGTCTTCCGGATTTCCAAAATGCTCGCCCTGGATCATGCTGCGGATGTAAAGGGGAATTCATGAGTTTGGGACAATGTCTGCATTTTGCACTCAATAAAGTTTTTAAAATTTGTATTGGCTAACTCCAGACAATGTCTTTTCCCCTTTTCAATGATTCACATGTTGATTTTAATTTACAATGTCTCCCATGGACACACTATCATGCATCTGACTATGTCTCCCATGATGCATTGCTGGGTGTGCTGTAAGAAGTCGACCGGAGTGATATGTGTTGTTTGGGATTGGTGCATTCCTGACTGTGTGCATGGGATGGGGATGTGTGAGGCGATCTTTTGCATGCATCTTACCTTGGCTGCTGGTTGCAGGGTCGGAGCTGTCTATGTCTGCCACACCACTAACGCTCTCAGGCAGGAGGGTTGACTCCAGCAGCTCCTCATGGGGTGTTGGGTCTGTTGCTGTGGATGCTCCTGCCCCGGTCGTGTTGGCCTCCTTCAGCCTGGCTGCCACCCTACAGCGTTGTAATTTTTTACATTATTAACACAAGATACTTTGTACAGCGTACATCCTGATCTCACGGATTCAGATTTACAGATAAGAGACTAAGGGCCAGATGTAGGTAAATATCCCTTACAGATTCTAAAATACCGAATTTTACAGATTTGGTATTTTAGAATCAGTAAATGATATGTAGCTAATGATTCGGTAAATTTTACTGAATCGGTCAAATTCAGTAAATACCGATTTGGTATTTACCGATTCGGTATTCCCCATTCATTCCTATGGGCCTGGAGGCCCATAGGACTGAATGAGAATGACTGATTCTCGGTAAAAGGGGGTAGACTTACAAGGGTGGCAGGGTGACACATTGACACCCTGTTGCACCCCTGTATAGTGCATGGGTACACATGTGGCACACATACATGCCCTAAAGGCATGTTGAAAAAAGCACAAAATTGCTTTTTTTAGGGTTTTCGATATTTACCACCAACTTGTAGTTGGTGGTAAATAACAAATCCTTAAAAGTGAAAAGCACTCACTTGAGTGCTTCCTACATTAAGGATTCGGTAATGTACCGAATCGGTATTTAAGAATTCGGTAATATACCGTTTCCTTAAATAACTGATTCGGTAAATTACCGAATCCTTAAATTAGGCCCCTACATCTGAAAAGCCTAATACCGGTCGGTAACGGCCGAAATTCGGTAATTTTGGCAGTTACCGATCTGTATTAGGCTTCCTACATCTGGCCCTAAATGTATAAGGAGATTGAGAGGCTTAAGATTCTGTTTCATTCCAATTCAATAATCCTGTTACTGCCTTTGTGTACTTTCCTCGCCCATGGTAGCTATAGAATCAGTGAAGGCTTACCCACAGGGTGTGGTAAAGGGATAGAGGCTCAAGTACAGCATAAAAAGCATTGGCGATTATATGACTCTAATAGAGACAAGGGGCCTAATTTAAAGGGCAGTAAGGAATGAAACCTTCAAATAAATTCCACAACTCTACGCTGTATTAGACTCCTGGCACCGATCCGCCACGGCTTGTGCCGTTTGCAGCGGCGGTGGCCACACGAGCGCACCCTCACTTCCGCCCTACATCCTCACTTCCGCCCTGCTGGCCAATTGGCAGGTTAGCGGTCTAGTGAGTTTCTCCTCCAGAGTACTTAATGATACAATGGCGGAAGCGCAGCGGACGAGCGCAGCGGGAGCGCCGACTTCGCGCCGAAGTCGTGCCAAAGTCCTGCCCGTCTGCGCCCGTCCGCGCCAGCACGGGCCCAGGGTCCAGCCCCCCTGTCCGCGACCCCATAACATATTCCCGCACTGCTCTACTGCAGTTGCGGCGATCGATCTGTCCCTCGGCCACTGTCCTTAATTGTCAAGATGCGCCCACTATTTGCCCGATTTGTTCCCTTGCATTGGACTCTCACATCTCGACTACAGACTGTATGTCCTCTACTTTCTGGACCATTCCTCCTCCGATGCACACCTCCTCTTCTACCCCACATAAACAATGTTCTGCTTTGAAGTTTATCAGCATTAACGGTCGATCTCTCTCGAAACACAAGAGAGATATATTTGATCTTCTGGAGTCAGCCAGCCCAGCAGCCATGTTTGTCACTGAAACATGGTTAAATGATAACTCTGGCCCTGACATCGCCATGGCGCTCCCCAATGATTATACTTATGTGGGACGAAACCGGGCTCTCAAAGAGGGCGGTGGAATTGCCATTATCTTCAAGAGAGAATTTTCATGTAAATGGGAAGATCTTGATTTCCCTAACTGTGAAGCTGGTTTGTTCAAACTTCTTCTTTCTCCTCACTTTACTTTAACTGGAACACTGATATATCGCCCACCGGGCTCAGCTGGTGGATGGGCCTTGTCTTTTCCAGAACACATTGCCCCATTAATAGCACAATCAACCAATTTCCTTGTTGTTGGTGACCTCAACATTCATTTTAATTCAGTTTCATGCGCCACCACTACGCGTCTTTTACAGGATCTTGCAGCTTTAGATCTTCACCTTCATAATTCCGGCCCTACGCATAAGGCTGGTAACCTACTAGACCCCATCATTTCCAACCTCACTGTCATCTCTTTTCATTCTTCATCCCCGGTTACATGGTCTGATCATTTTATTGTTAATTTCTCAATTAAGACATCTATGGTTAACTCCTCTAACACTGCCCCTCCCCATAAAGCTAGTAGGAACTGGAAATGTCTAGATACAGATAAATTTAACACCCTTCTTGCCAATTCGAAACCTTCGTTCTCCAGTGTGACTACTAAAGAGCTACCCATCGTCAGATCATGGCTGACAACAGCTTTGGATGCCTGTCTCCCAACTTAAAGAAATAAATCTCAAATCCATCACCCACCAGCACCCTGGTTTAACGATTCCCTTCGACAACAAAAATCCCACTGTAAACAATTGGAACGCGCATGGCGCTCCAATTACGGCCTAGATCATAAAGTAAAATACAAGGCTGCCCTTAAAGCCTATCATTCTGCCTGTGATGTTGCTCGAGCCACTTTTGCTAACAGTACCATACTTACGGCTCAAAACAGGCCGAAGGCCCTGTTCAAAATAGTTAAAGATCTCTCAGGTGCGTCCTCTGTACCTAAGGACCCCTGTTTAGACACTGCACAGTGCAATATCTTGGCTAATTTCTTTCTTGAGAAAATTGAGAGGATTTATGATACTTTTAATACCACTCCTGATGCACCCACTCATCCTGATCAAGTTTTATCCTCCCCCCCTTCTGATGATATTCCTTGCTTAACGCCTGCGGCTCCCTTACTTCATGCTTGGGAACCTATTTCCTTCCTGCTTTTAAAAGAGTATCTTCAAGTCATAAAATCTGGTTCTCCCCTTGACCCGATGCCTCCCCAAATTCTGAGTACCCTGGACCCAGACTTACTTCACATTATTCTTGATGTCTTGAATGCCTCACTAACTGAAGCTACTGTTCCTAAGGAATGGAAGCACGCGATGGTGGTTCCATTATTAAAAAAAGCTAATGCTGATCCCAACAACCCCTCTAATTTTCGCCCTATTTCTTTGCTTTCATGTTTCTCTAAAATTCTTGAGAATCATGTTAACTCCCTGCTCAGTTCTTATGTTGAAGTTTCTAATTTTCTTCATGATTCTCAATCCGGGTTCAGGGCTGGCTTCTCTACGGAAACCACTCTGCTTGGCGTATCGGAGACTATCAGAAGACAGGTGGACAATGGGGAGACAGTGGCACTCATCTTGCTTGATTTGAGTGCCGCATTCGATACTGTCTCCCATTCCATCTTGTTGTCCACCTTGAATTCTGTGGGTGTCGGTGGTTCCGCCCTGGCCTGGATTGCTAATTTCCTTTCTGACCGCACTTTTCAAGTTTTCTGCTCCACGTCAGTCTCTTCAACACTCCCTTCCCCTCACGGTGTCCCCCAGGGATCTATCCCGAGCCCTCTTTTTTTTAATTTGTATGTGAGACCTCTTGCTTTTTTGGCAGAACAAGCTGGTCTCACAATTTATTCGTATGCTGATGACACTCAAGTCATCTACTCACTCTCTACCAATAAAAATCTTCCTACTTCCTCCCTACAGCTCGGACTGAAACAGATATCTGACTGGATGCTCAAACATAAATTAAAATTAAACGGGGACAAAACCGAACTGCTCCTGTTTGGTCCAGATACCTTGCTCTGGGGCCCGCAACATTAGCCTCCGGAGATGGGTCCTCTACCGACCCCAACTGTGACAGCCCGTAATCTCGGGGTCCTCCTTGATAACCAACTCTCTTTTAAGCAACACGTTGTGAAAGTCTCCGCCACCTGTACTACCATCATCAGGTGGCTGAGGAAAATCACGTGGATGCTTCCTACCGACACCATAAGGACTGTAGTCCAGGCTCTCGTCACCTCACGCCTGGACTACGGGAACATCCTACTCCTAGGTGCTAGTAAGGAGGTAACCAGGAAGTACCAGGTGGTACAGAACATGGCAGTTCGCCTTATATGTAACCTACCTGCCAGATCCTCGGCTGCTTCTCATATGCGTAAATTGCATTGGTTGCGAACTGAGAGCCGAGTCAAATTCAAAGCACTCTGCTTAATGCACCAGATCAAAACTAACAAAGCCCCGAACTATCTATCCTCTTTGGTGCAGCAATATGTTCCCCCCCGTAAACTTAGGTATTCCACTCAGAACAAGTTCAGGATACCGCGTGTTAACAGAGCCAAAATGGGAGGTCGCTCATTCTCCCTGTTAGCACCTTCCTTATGGAATTCTCTACCCCAATTCCTGCGTTCTGAAACGTGTTATTTGACATTCCGTAAAGGTATCAAGACATGGCTTTTTGATAATTAGTCTCTGTGTTCATGTCCCTCTCACCCCGTTTTACCTTCTGTTTGCTTTAGCGCCGGGAAACCTCCGGGTAGCTGTGCGCTTAACAAATGTAATTATAATAATATAATAATAATAACTCACTGTCCGCACCATGTACATGCTTAGCTTCCCTAATGCCCACCTTATACACCTCCTTGCTCGGTGACCACTGCCCTCCAGCATTAGTGCATCTCTTGGTCACAGGACAGACTATAATATTGGCCTCCAGGAAAAAGGTTGCGAGTACTCGTGGTCTAGAACATTCAAGAGTAGAGGGCTCTCAACCAGGACTGCCCTGCAATCGCGATTTTGCATTCAAACTAAGGTGGTCTATCAATTCATAGATTTGACATTTACAAAGGGCGTTTGATGCTACTGTGCGTGCACTGTTTTTTTTTATAACTTTTGAATTGAAACAACGTGTTAAATACTTGTGTTCCTGAATAAATATTGAATGACAGCCTCATTCTGAGTGCTGAAGAAAATCCGAATTCACAATAAATGTCTGTACCGAAATTCTGATTCCAAGTCGCACAAAAATTACACTGCCATTTGAAGTCATTTTCAGTGCAAATTCCTCCAAGTAATGTTTTGAAGAATGTGCATTAGCAAATACTTTAACAAAGGGGAAAAACCTTCGTAAAATAAGAGTTCTTTCGATGGTTCTGCATTTTAATCCTACCTTGATGGTGTAAAACGTGGAATCATGTGCGATAACTGCATGGGGTGATACAGGCAACAATGATATTTTGTGAGAGCCGTTTTTGTAACTGACATTAACCACCTATTTGGAATAAGGCTACTGGATTCCACCTTCTGCCTTCATTTTTAATACTCGTGGTGTTCCTCTTGGATTTCGACACACATACATTGAGCTAAATATGCAATAACATTTTTTGGCTTTAAAAGCCAGAAAAGCGGAGATAAAACCATTGCCCTATCAGCAAGAGGGTGCTAACATGCATATTCGCATGTTAGCACCCTTTTGCACTATACCTACCTTTGCATCTCTAATGAGATGCAAAGTGGGTGTTCCTGACATACACTACATGTCAGGACATCAATAGCGCTGCTTCGCGTTATCAGCAAGGATGCTCTAGCATTTTAGCAGATGTTAGTTTTTGGAGAAAACTGCTAAACGTCTGCTAAAATCCTGTTTTACCCATCCCTAACATAGGAGGTGGATTATGCTGCTATGACCATAGGGTCGTATCAGCAAGGTTATCGGCCTTTTGCAGGGAACATCGCTGGAAAACCAGCGATGTTCCCTGCAAAACGGTGATTTAACCCACTATCTCTGGAATTGTCACCGCCATGGAGCAACACGTTGTTGATAACGTGCTACCAGGGCGATAAATACCAGAGATAGACGGCAATGAACAACAAAGTGCTAAGAACGCTTTGTGTTATTCATCACCGTTCCTTGCTGATATGCCCCGAAATGTTTTACACAAAGGTACCATGGGTAAGTAGCTTCTTCAGAATTTTCAGTAATAAATATATTCCCCAATAGTGTTTTTGCGTTTACGCAATATCTTATGAAACCTTTCAAATGTATGTCACGTTTGAATTTCTGCCAGTGTTGTGCAGTGTTCCCTGCAGTATCTTATTCTTTGGCATCGATTCACGAGTTCTTTAAATGATTTAACTCCCTCCCCTCTTTCTTTGGAAGACCAGTGGAGGAATTTTTGGCTATTTGCTTCCTGTCAAATTAGAGTTATGGTGTGTGAAATTGAAAACGTGCTCTTGAATCATAATTTGCTTACTCTGCTAAATATCTGCTAGAGACATTTGAATACGAAAAAAAATGACGCTATGTGAGCAATATGTGAAGTTTGGAGCTTTGGTCCTTGTGTAAAATGCATCTAAATATGCTGCATGCTGTAAATACAGACTACATGACAGATGGATAATTTAGCATCTCTGCTAACGAATAACTTTCACCCTTCTTTCTAAATATATTCCTGTTTACTTAACACTGTTCACAGAAACAGATGGAACATATGTTTTACACAATCTGTGTCAACAGAGCCCTCGCTCTCACCATACATACCAGTTAAAATGAGTAATAATAATGCTGCTGCTTGGTTGGAACTAATTTTTTTCCACAGTCTAACTTTTACTTTGAAACGCCTAAAAAGCTGCATATTCATTCACAGTATGCTGTCAGAAGAACCTCGCATGCTGCAGAAAACAACAGCCTTAAAGAGGTAAAACATACGGATACTGTTTTGAAAACAGCATATTGGTTAGGTGTTCATTCAACAGACTAAACGAAACGGTGAATAGGAAGCCTTTATGAGTTCCCTTAATGTTCTAAAGTCAATATTTAGTACAAAAAGAGAGGAAGGGGCTTGACCTCGTAGCTGTTTCGGGCACTAAATATAAATACAAATGTGTGTTCCGATAGTGATCCTAAGATCGTTTCTGTAAGGCAAATAACAATTAATAGAAATGTTTGTATTAAAAGATGTCAGGAATTGTCTCTCATACATATTTCTGCACTGGACTTGGTTACTGGGGGGGCGAGGCTAGTACCCACGGAAGATGGCGGAGTTTCTCTGACTCTCCCAGGACGGCGGACCAGGCGACTCACCAGGTGCTAGTAGGCACTCAAAAATACTGGCACAGGCTCCGCTAGCAGAGAGTTTCAGGATATTGTAAGTTTCTTGTTGCGCGGCTCACCACAAGCTGAATTCTCTGTCAGTTCCGTCTCTGCAACGGCCGCCATTTTAAGCACCCGAGGAGAGCTCTAATGATGCGCTAGTGCGACATTCTGAAGAACAGGATTCTCAACCATATGTACGTGGATGACACACAACTTTATTTGAAAATATCATCTCCGGATAAACTCATCTCACTCAACACTACCCTTCAGGCCACACAAAATTGGCTACTGAGAAACATCTGCTACTCAGCACTTCCAAAACTGAATACCTTCTCAACTCTCCCCCAAACCACATCCTCGAGCAAGACCTTCGGCTGAATCACCTCACGGCCTTCAACTGCACCCCCCTCATCATTGACTCAGCCACATCTCTTGGAATCAACCTGGACAAGTACCTGAATATGAAAAATCCTATCAGCAATGTGTGTAAGGGAGCTAACCACCTGATTAACACCCTGAGAAACATCAAACCATTCTTGCCAGGAAAGGATTTCACGGAGTTGGTCTTGCCGAGACTAGACTACGGCAGTGCTACTCTCTGTGGCCTTCCCAAATACACACGGGCACCACTGAGGGCATCACTGAACACTGCCGCCAGACTGGTTACAGGTACTAAATAAAATTAACACATATTCCCATTCCTCAAATCTCTCAAATGGTTACCCTACCAAGCTCAAATTCAGTTAAAGATTGCCGTTCTGATGCACAAAGCCCTGCATTTAAAAACTTCCAGATACCTAGCACAAAAGCTTGAATTATCCTGTGGTGGGAGAGCCACAAAAAGGGCTAACACTTTCCTCCTGAAACCACTCATCCTTAGCAAAAAGAGCCACAGAGCCTTCTCTGGCGCGGCCCCAAAGATACGGAACTCTCTTCTTCCGAAAGTTTGCAGAATCTCCTCAACAACTGCTTTCAAACTGGAAGCCAAAAGATTCCTAATGGCCAAATTCCTACCTTAAGCTGGGCTACGTCCATTGGCTTGAAATCATTGATCCTAAAACCACTGTTCCATCATGTGATGCTGCTCTTCATTACCACATTGTGTGCCCCCCTCGTAGCCCACTATATACCTGTTTTTTGTGTTAATCTCCTTTCTGTCATTTGTCTGTGAATCATGCAATTATTCATGTTTTGTATTCTTACTTGATGTAGATATTGGGGTTTTGACCTTCCATCCACCCTTTTGTAAAGCGCTCTGTTAACCTTTGGGTTCTTGTTCGTGCTATATAAAACTTTATAAATAAAAAGAAATACTTAAGAAATACGAGCCCTACGCCCATTTGTAGAAGAGACAAATTCTAAATTACAAATTCCAACAGACAGGTGGTCACAACTGGAGGAAAGAGTTAAAACAGTGGAACAGAACATTGAATCTCTGGGTTCATCAAACATTAAAGTAGAAGCTCTTTCATATCAAGTGATATCACTCCACAAACAGGTCGAAAATCTTGAAAACAGAAATAGACAAAACAATCTTGGTAAGATATATGGATTGTCCAGGTGGTTCGGAGGGTTCAGACTCGATCACCTTCTTCAAATCTTTCCTCCCAAAAGTTCTCAATCAACCAGAGGATCCTCCCATTACAATTCAACATGCACATAGATTATGCCCCGCATCTGCCATGTCTTCTTTCAATTCAGGGAAACCGAGAGGGGTCATCCTGTACTTTTTGGGAATATACTGATTTGCTTAGCTTCCTATCGGCTGCTAGGTCTTTGTTCTTCTCACAGGACTATGCTAAGTCTACTGCTGACAGACATAGGGAGTTGCTGGTGATGAGACCACACCTTCGATCAATGGGTGCACGCTTTGGCCTTTTCCACCCATGCCTCTTCAAAGTTATCTATAATAATTAGGCTACTTCTCATGAAGACCCTATAAGACTGAAAAGCTTTCTTAATTTATGTAATGCAGAAACTATGGTCACTGTCTCATAAGATAATAAGTAGATTGTCCTGTTGCACCTCATGTTTCAACATTTGTTAACTAATTCTTGAAATGTTCTCAATACAACAATAACTGATATTGTTTCTAAGTTCTGTTGAATGATATTAACCTTTTCTCTTTCCTCTTAGGTTATGTCATTTTATTGTTTGATCCATCTATTGTACATGTCATTTGACCTGCGATTCCTCCCACTGTCCCTCATGGATTCCAGACGTGTCATTGTTACATGTGGAGCGGTAATTGCAAACACAACAGTGATGGACAGAATGTGGATCAATGTCACACATTCACCCCAGTCCAAAGATCTGGGCCCAAATCCATCGTTTTTCCACTCCACACCACCCTGGGTTAGACAATGGCGATATGCAAATCAGCACTGACCCTGTGCCCCATGGGAACAGTCCAGTCCGAACTACAAAAGCCATGTCCTTCCCAGAACGGAAACAAGCATCCGAGGACCGGCCCGGTTTCGAGGTAACACCTCTCATCAGCCCGGCTAGCTTGAATCCAGTGGTGTGGAGTGCCTGGGACTCACGTCTGAGCATCCCCAGTACACTTAGAGCGGTAATTGCAAACACAACAGTGATGGACAGAATGTGGATCAATGTCACACATTCACCCCAGTCCAAAGATCTGGGCCCAAATCCATCGTTTTTCCACTCCACACCACCCTGGGTTAGACAATGGCGATATGCAAATCAGCGCTGACCCTGTGCCCCATGGGAACAGTCCAGTCCGAACTACAAAAGCCATGTCCTTCCCAGAACGGAAACAAGCATCCGAGGACCGGCCCGGTTTCGAGGTAACACCTCTCATCAGCCCGGCTAGCTTGAATCCAGTGGTGTGGAGTGCCTGGGACTCACGTCTGAGCATCCCCAGTACACTTAGAGCGGTAATTGCAAACACAACAGTGATGGACAGAATGTGGATCAATGTCACACATTCACCCCAGTCCAAAGGACTGTCCATCACTGTTGTGTTTGCAATTACCGCTCTAAGTGTACTGGGGATGCTCAGACGTGAGTCCCAGGCACTCCACACCACTGGAATCAAGCTAGCCGGGCTGATGAGAGGTGTTACCTCGAAACCGGGCCGGTCCTCGGATGCTTGTTTCCGTTCTGGGAAGGACATGGCTTTTGTAGTTCGGACTGGACTGTTCCCATGCGGCACAGGGTCAGCGCTGATTTGCATATCGCCATTGTCTAACCCAGGGTGGTGTGGAGTGGAAAAACGATGGATTTGGGCCCAGATCTTTGGACTGGGGTGAATGTGTGACATTGATCCACATTCTGTCCATCACTGTTGTGTTTGCAATTACCGCTCTAAGTGTACTGGGGATGCTCAGACGTGAGTCCCAGGCACTCCACACCACTGGAATCAAGCTAGCCGGGCTGATGAGAGGTGTTACCTCGAAACCGGGCCGGTCCTCGGATGCTTGTTTCCGTTCTGGGAAGGACATGGCTTTTGTAGTTCGGACTGGACTGTTCCCATGGGGCACAGGGTCAGCGCTGATTTGCATATCGCCATTGTCTAACCCAGGGTGGTGTGGAGTGGAAAAACAATGGATTTGGGCCCAGATCTTTGGACTGGGGTGAATGTGTGACATTGATCCACATTCTGTCCATCACTGTTGTGTTTGCAATTGTTACATGTGGCCTCATCACCCCACCTTTCATATGTTTTGGATTATCTGAAGGTATGAAATTGTTTTTTCTCTAGTTCTTTCCACTATAATTTTAACTTTCCATCTTCACTGTACCCCTTCTCTATTCCCTTTAACTGCATTGCTCTTTGCTATCCACGATGTATTCCTCCCCTTTCTTTTTTCCTTCATCTTACTCTTTTGAGTTTCAATGGCATTGTGTACATATTCGTATCACATATTCCTTTCAACAATATTTGCATTATGGCTGGTTTATTTAAGCATTTATTTAGTTTTTATTTTATTTTATGGCTTTAAAAATTGTTATGTGGAATGTTAAAGGCTTAAATTCCCCTTAAAGATCCAACAAGTACTATCATACTTATCTAAATTGGATGCTAATAATGTTTTGTTGCAAGAAACGCATCTTACAAAAGCTGGGTCTTTAAAGCTTAAGAAAAATTTGGTTTGTTGAAATCTTTTTCTCAACTGGGGATGGCAAAAGAAATGAAGTCATAACTTTGTGTCACAATCACTCCATTTTAAGCTTCTTTCACAGGATAAGGATGAGGAAGGTAGATGGTTGTTTACCATTTTAATGATCGAGGGTACTCCGATTTCTTTATTCAAAGTGTTTGCTCCCACCAATGGGGACGTTTCCTTTTGGTCCCAAGTTACTCGACTGATCGCTCAAAATCCTGCAGAGAATTTTATTCTTGCTGGAGATTGTAACCTGTTAGTAGATCCTTTCCTCGACTGGAAATCCACGTGTCCTTCATACCAAACAAAGCACACAAAACCTTCATACAATCTGTAAAGCATCGAAACCTAACAGACGCTTGGAGATTATGCAATTCGCCATCATGTGAATACAACTTTTATTCTTCACCTCATCAGACACAGTCAAGAATTGATTACATCTTTATCTCACACAATGTCTCCCAGTCTTTCTGTGGAGATAGGTCCCATACTCATTTCTGATCACGCCCATGTCTCAATCCAGGTATATATTTGATCTCAATCTGCCAGAAGATGGCATTTTAGTAACTCCCTGCTTTTAGACCCTAATTTTAATGCTTCCTTCATATCCTTTTTTCATGAATATTTTCTAATTAATAACACCAACAATGTCTCCTTCCATTTAGTCTGGCATGCTTTCAAAGCTTCTGCACATGATTTTATCATCAGATACATATCCAATAAGCGAAAGGCAACCCGGTTATTGAACGCAGAACTACTTTCTAAGATCAAAAAATTGGAACAGTCCCATCACACCTCTAAATCAAAAGAATGCCTTACAGATCTTATAAATGCCAAGATTAAATTCAACAAAGGCACCACGGAAAGTGCCTCCATATATTTACTAAGGATATGTGGAAAGTTTATGGAGGACAAAACAACTCAGGCAAATTACTAGCTAACTACCTTAAGACAAAACAGAATAAGCTCCATATTGAATCTATAATAGATGATAATAATATGCCAAAACACAGAGACGTTGATATTTTACAAGATTTTGTTCATTTCTATGAATGGCTGTACACACCTGAGAATATGCCCACAGATACAGACATCTCTCTTTACCTCTCCTCTATTAAAAAGTATGCAAACACCTCATCTAATTTAGAAGTCTTAGAAATTGATATCACGCAGGCAGAACTGCTTAATGCACTTAAAACCCTTAGGAAAGATAAAGCCCCAGGCCCAGATGGGTTCACTGTTGAATATGACTTGCATTTTGCCCATATACTTACCCCACAATTACATACTCTTATTTCCTCTTTCCCTGACACTGTTAGTGGCCCTAATTTGTTCTATTCCTAAAGAAGGCAATGATTTACATTATTGTAAAAACTACAGACCCTTTTCCCTAGTCAATATAGATTACAAATTGGCTCTTGGAATTTAATTGCATCTCCCTCACTTATTGGCTAAAGATCAACCAGGTTTTGTCAAGAGACGTTCTATTACCAATTACACTTGTTTGTTTTTTGATATCATATCCAAATCATCAAAGTAAACAGAGCCTCTTGCTGCTATTGCCTTAGCTGCAGAAACGGTTTTTGATAGAGTGTATTGGCACTGACTTGGTTTGGCTTTGGCCCGAAAATTATTTCTTTGATTTCTTTAACTTATTCAATCTCTAAAGCTGAGATTTTTGCTAATGCTCTCACATCTCCTTACTTTACTCTTCATAAAGGGATGAGGCTTGGTTGTCCCTTTTCTCCTTTTTAACTTAGCCGTAGAACCCTTCTTATTCAGATTAAGACAAAAGCAATCTATTATTGGTTTCATTTCAAACACTCAACAAATTATATTAGCAGCTTATGCAGGTGATATACTTATGTTCCTTTCTTAGCCTCACCTTACCCTTCCGGCCTTCTTGAAAGAGGTCCATTCACATACAGTGGTTTGTGGCTGTAGATTAAACAATGAGAAATTTGAAATACTGCCCCCTAACCAAATATACTTTTAAAGACGACTTTTTGATCTCTAACTTTACATGGAATTCACAACATAATAAATATCTTAGTTTATGGTTCACTTCTTCTAATAAATGTCAATTTCCCTAAACCTTGACAAATGTATAGAGAAGCTGACTAAACTTACAACTAAAGGGCACCCCTTATATTTATCATGGTGGGGTCGCCTTGACACCATCAAATTGATGTTAACTTCTCTTGTCCTTTATATTATTTCTAATATCCGAATGCCTATACAAGAAAACCATTTCATTAAAATAACTCCATCATTGTATCCTTTTTGTGGCATAACAAAAAACCTAGAATGTCACTACAAAAATTGTCTTGCCCAAAATCGGAAGGAGGTGTCAATTTCCCTGACTTCCCTAAATATCACAAATCCTTTATTTTAAGGCATTTTTCCAAATAGGTGGCTGACTCATTTTTAGACTCTCCGTTATGGATGAATCTCGAGAGATCTTTTCTGTCCCCTTTTTCTTTCCAGGAATATTTATCTTTTACAAAAAAAACACAAAATCTATCCACGCCAAATATCAATCATTCATCTAAAATTTTGAATTCTCTCCTCCACAACTCCCCATACACTGCTGATACCTTCCTCACTTCCACCATATGGTATATTAAGTTCATATGCCTCAAGAACAAACCTATTTACTGGAAAACATGGAGAGACAAAGGCATACTATGGGTTCATCAATTGTTTTATATTTATACTTTTATTACATTTTCACGTACATGTTCTCTCCTACAGTTGTCTCCCTTGTCATGTATTCCTATAGGTTCTGAATCGATCCCCCTATTCCTGACCCTATTCTAGTTAAACAAACCAACAAGTTAACTAGCAGTCAGCCCATGAGGCAGAAAACCCCCATGATGCAGATACCGTTATCTGACGCAGTCACACTACGGCACAGGAACGTGTTATCTGATTAGGTCATAACGCTTGCGATCTAATTAGACAAGCGATATTCCTCCAGCCCCTGATAAGGCATACGGAGTTCTCATAACAAATCAAACCTATGACAACCTGGGCAAAACCCTGCGGCCATTGTTTTGATTTCACCGAGAACTTTAGTAAAAGAATGTGCTAACGAGCAAATCGTATGACATCTTTATTGACGTATCTATGTCCATCCTTACGTCAATCTCGGCACCTTAAAGGTATAAATATTACCGATCTTGCCATATGCAAACACACGCGTGGTGACGAGACGGAGCAGCCATACTTGCCGAAGCCAAGAGCAGAGCAGACCCCGCTGGCAGCAGCCCCGCCTTCCTGACGCGCTGAGAGAAGCTGCTTTCTCCTGCCGAGAATCCAGCACCGGCGTTTCCGGGTAGCCCTCGCAGGCAGCCTGGAATATCGAGACCAGAGAGAGAGATACCATTCCTCATTCATCCTAACTTCCAGGTACAGAACTGAATAACCCCTCACAGAGAATTCTTTAGTTATTCACTTGGCAAAAACAAACTTAACTTAAACTGTAACTATCTATTCCCGCCCTCGTATTAGACTTAGGTCAGGTACACGGGGTAGGCGTATCTAGAAACACCAGTTGAGTACGTTTAGTCAAATGTATATGTGTATGTAATATATTTTATTCATTTTAAACATCTTATGGCTTAGAAACCATATCAATGTTTTTACAGTATTATTTTATACTGCTGCTCTTAATGTATGCACTTTACTTAACTATAAGTATTGCAATAATATCGATCCATTTCTCTTGTATGAGAAAAGAGACTGATCAATAAATAACACCTTTTTATTGAACACGCCCGTCTCTTCCTTTTCTCTACATTCTGATGAGACTAAGAATGCACGTACTGACTGAGTAAAATAATTTGCCTTTTGTTCACACGACTCTCGAGATTGACTCTTGATTAGGGGAGAGCAAAGTTGTCATGTTCTATGGTTGTCAGAAACTAAATCCCTTCTTGTCTAATCAGGGAAGTTAAGTCCTCCTTGAACATTCGAGAAAGTTTCTAGTGAACTCTGAGCTAAGCTGGCAAACCCAAAACTTTAAGTCTAGTATCGACAGTAGTAGACCTAGTTAACGTCTGGCCTAGGCCTTTACTGCTGTAGGTATTATTCCAATGCGCAGAGCCTATTGGGCAGATAGGAACTACACTACATGGCGCCCAACGCGTTTGGAAAGGGCGATAAAACTAACGTAAGACATTTAGAGTAACTCAGTCGTGCTTTCTCACTCAGACCCCTTTTCCCATAATACTCCAAAGACGTCTGGAGTGGGTAAAAGGTTATATCCGCCAGACCTCGCAGGAGGGAACTCCTATGTATGGTTCTTGGTATAGTCAACGTTGAAGGATAAACAGTTCCAAAATATTGTGCATCTAATCTTTGTTTCCATAAGAAACCTGATCTGCAAACAAACAAAATAACCATCCTGTCGGTAAAATGGCAGACAGTGATGAAGAAAGAGAGGCAGTTAGATTAGCAGCTAACATAGCAGAAGCTGATACTGCACTACAAAATGCAGACCCGGAGATAATACTCATCCCGGTCATTAAAAGAAAATCTATAACCTTAAAACTTATAGAAAATGGATTGACACCTAGAGGTGGTACAGTCATATTCGTAATTGAGGCACACGAATATCGGCAGACAGAGGTATACTATTCATGGATACATTTTCCAGCAGCAAATGCTGTAACAAAGTACTTCCACTATTACAAAATAGAGGAACCTCCTAATGAGTACACTCCTTTCGAGGAGGTGGAAGTACCACTCAAATTCCAAGAGCATTTGCTCTTATTTGATGGCGCCCTAAAACATAATAATCACATCACCAGGCTCGGTCCTTTAGGTAGACCAGGAGCAACGTGGCCGGTCCTAGCCGGATACCCACCACATCCAGACATCGATGGGATGTCTGCACCAAACCTTTTAACACAGTTAAAACAATTAATAAAAATTCATAGACAATTAGTTCAGTATGTGATGCGGACTTCAACAATTCAGCAAGCGATTAAACTTCCACAGCTGACCCCTCACCAGGGGAACACAAATAAAATTACACCACAGAACATCCAATCCTGCCTAGGTAAAGTACCGGCTAAACGGGAACAAATACCATTCTGGTTGGCACAGAAAATTACCCAAATAGAGGCGGTGTTTCCTGACACCACCCCGCTAGAAAAACACAGGATTCTGACTATCTGTCTCCCAATGGGAATCGCACCACACATAGAGGACTGTGACACTTGGGGTACAGTCTTCGCTTCCATCTACACAAAAACGCACGGTGTTCCATCCATTTCGGTGATACCAGATGTGCTAAAACAAATTCAAGACGAATACGGTCCAGAACCTGCTTTAACTCTTGGTATGAAATTACTGAAAGACTTCAAACAGGTCTCGGCTATATTATTAGCCAACATAAAAGGTGAAGCAGCAAACGTGGCGATCCGCCAGAGGTTAAAAGAGACAGATATAGCAGACCAACCAGCTGAAATTGCCAGAATCATAGAAAAATCCTATGAGGAACTAGGTAGAGATAGTTTAGGTGGAATACCAGTAAAACCGCAACTGACTGAAAGTCCAGAAAAAATATTTTTTAATAATAATTCACCAAAAAAGAACTGGGATGGAAACAAACAATCCAATCCTAAAGAAAAGAAATTCCAGTCCAGAGGAAGGTCTCCTAGGCGAAGAGAGAAATCTCTGAACCAAAGACACAGGTCACCCCAGAGTGACCCCTCTGGGAAAAGATATAACCTTAGAAATAGGGATAATATAAAAAAGCCTGATAGATATCAAGACATTGATACACGTCCCTCTCAATCTTTTCAGACTTCCTCGCAGAAATCGGAAAGAAGAGGACGATCAGAACAAAGAGAAGAGCACGCCAAGTCCAAAGACAAGGAACCTGCTCAACTAAAAAAGAAATTACAATTTCCAAAAAAGAAGGAAGCCAGTATCAAGGTAGTTAACAATGCCGAGAATACTGAGGACACAACTGAAAAACGGAGAGTGGGCTCAGACAATGCTAGACAGCGCAGCAGAAGTGAGCATAGCTCGCAAAGTCCTTATGAATCATCTGGAGACAGTGGACACGAATGAATATCTTCAAGTGGAAACTGCAGACACCAGGGTTAGCAAACCTCACAAGATATACGAGATAACATTACGTATAGAGGGAGATAAGACTAGGAAAATAAGGGGACTATTTTGGGATAACCTCTCCAAGGGTTATGACATCCTTCTAGCTGAAAAAGACTGGCCACCAGAGTTTGTCAGGGAGTGCCCTCATGGCGAAGAAGTAATTATGCCTGCCTTCTCAAATCAAATTCCCATTCATAAAAAATACACACTTGCCAGAAAGTGGGCAGTGGCTCTAGCACCTGCTTTATATAAAAATCATGTAGGATGGGATGAGGACTCCCCTCCTCACAAAATCCAGTTAAAATCACAACCTACTGCACAAAGGCAGTACCCAATTAAGCAAGAAGCTAAAAAACAGGTAAATGAAATACTAGATCAGCTAGAATACCAGGGGGTGATTGAAACTTGCACCTCACAAATGAACAACCCTTTGTTTCCGGTCTCCAAACCAGACAATTCATATCGTCTAGTTTTGGATTACCGACACCTTAACACATGTTGCAAAACTTTTGCAGTGCAAAACTCAAACAGTGCTGCACTAATGAATAACATAGTGCGCAAAAAATACAAAACAACCTTAGACATCTCCAATGGATTCTTTTGTCAAAACATAGCACCAGAGAGCAGATATTTAACTGCATTCTCAGTAAATGGCACTCAAAAACAATTCTGTCGGTTAGCCCAGGGTTACAAGAACAGCCCGGGGGTATTCTCAGCGAGAGTAACAGAATTACTTCATCTATATGATGATGAAGCATTATCTTATGTCGATGACATTTACTTAACAGATGATGACTTGGAGACTCACTTGAAAAGAGTGAACACCATAATACTTGGGTTCGCTGCAGAGGGTTACAAATTCAATTTTAAAAAATCCAGAATTGCCCATCTGACAGTCCTATTTTTAGGATATGAGTTATCAAGTGAAGGCAAAAGCCTGGCTGACAATTTCCTAGAGAAATATGCCGTACTCCAAGCACCTAGAACACTAAAAAACTTACAGTCGATTCTAGGCTTCCTAAATTTCGGAAGAACATACGTTGCAAATTACGCAGAAAGGGTCAAACCCCTTTATGATCTAATTAAACCAGATTTTAAAAGATCCAATTGGACTCAAATACACACAGAAATTTTGAGATCCTTACAAACAGACATGCTAATTAAAACAAAATTAGAAACACGTGATAACACACGCAATCTTGTGATTCGAGTCATCCCAGGGAGATGTGGATTCACATACCTGACCTCTAATGAGGGAGAAAAGGTACCAATTGCATTCAAATCACACTTGTACACAGAAGCTGAACAGAAATTCAGCAACAAAGAAAAAATTGTTCATGCAGTTCAAACCGCAATAGCTAGAGAAAAAGATCAAGCAGACGGTAGACATATCACAGTCAGAACAGCTGAATCGGCCTTTGAGGCATTAACAACACCGTGTAATTTACCAACAACAACATTGGATCCAGAATGGTTACAATGGGTGAATTCAATCACAACGGACAAAGTATACTACTACTTTGATCCAGAACTAGAAGAATTGAAAAATCTAGTATATGAAGAAACATATCCTCTGCCAATCGACATTCTGCCTTTACGACATTACGCCTGTGTAATCTATACAGACGGACATGCTCAACCGTCCGTTTGGGGAGAACAAGCATACAACCCCACATGTGAGATTACAAAAGAAGTGTGGCGCGGAGGTAAACTAAAACCTCTATTAATAAAGACACACTCAGTAGAAACTAATTCAGAACAACAAACTGAAATATTAGCTTTGAAAATGGCGCTAGATAATGCGGATCGCGAATTCCCGACACTTATAGTGTCAGATTCATATTACTGCGTCAAATCATATAACAGCGATTTGCAGACATGGATTCAAAACGGTTACAAAGATGACACAGATGCACCAATAAAGCAGAAACTGCTCTGGGAACAAATAGCTCTTTTACAAAAAGAACTACCAAAGACTCACGTGACTCACTCACTGAGTCATCAGCGTGATGGCGTTCACGTTGTAGGGAATTCATTGGCTGAAACAGCCGCAGCGGCAGCCACTAAATCGGCTCCCGTAGTTCGAAAAAAGCGTACATTAAAATACATTGACGGTGAAACAGTGCTGGCAGTGAAAACGTCATCAAAAGGCGACTGCTCAGCGTTACCGATCAACTATCCACTCAATTATACATACATAATCGATGCAAACTCCGTCCCTTTTGCTCGAATCCCTGGAGTGGGGGATAGAGTGATTCCAAACATGGACAGGAGAAACTTGTTAATCGCAGACGCACATATGGGCGTGGGTCTCAGACACCTCAAACTAAAAAATTCTCTGGAAGAATTACAATCACGGTACTGGTGGCCAGGCATGAGCCTGCGTCATACCATGTTTGTAAAAAACTGCCCAAACTGCAACAGAGATCGCAGTGGGGAGAGAAACAGTTTAATACCTCGTCGTTCTACTCCAGTTAAAATCAGGAGTAAAAAGGAAGGGTTGCGATTAACATATACAGGCTAGTTCCACTTATAATGTAGATCACCAGCACTCGGCTGACGTCCGGACTGTTATACAAAGATTTGCGGGTCTAAATGGCATATACGCTAAGCGCATGCTACGTTTGACTATTGTTTTCACTCAAGCCCTCCAGCCTGGGGGGAAACATGGCCAAATGAGCATAGTCCAGCGGGAATCTTCTCACTTCCTTCCTGAGGGTAAGGGACGGTGTAAAGAAAAAACCAAGGCATAAAGCAATCTATAACGGAAAGGATATTAGGTTCGGGAGCTGGTTGGGTCAAACATCTAATAAGTGTCCAACGTAGTCTCAATAACTTGCCAAGAAATTCTCTGAAGGGAATTACTATTTGGAAATAGGATGATGATCTCTGACATTGATAGTCAGACTTCAGTGGTGAAAGAAAAAACCTTTGATATCAAAGACCGTTTGGCTATTTTGCAGGACTTAAACAAAACAAGAAAAGACCTGAGCAACATAAAGTTGAAACAACAGCCAACAACCACTGAAGAACCACCACCTGTCCCAGCAAGACCTGTCTGGATTCCTAAAGTCGGGGATCTAGTCAGGGAGAAGATCGCGGTAAAGAAGGAATTTGGGCCTTCTTACAGAAAAGCAGTTCCTGTCTTGTCTGTCAACGGGACAAGATCAGTTGTACTACCGCCACTTGCTGGAAAAAAGGAGAACCGAGTTGTATCCATCGACCTGGTAAAACCACAACATGTGGCCGATAACAAACAGTAGGCCAAGTGGACTCCCAATAAGTAGCAGAACACCAAGGTTTGCTACCAGTACAGAGGTCCTAACGAAGAGGCTCATCACATTCGAAACGCCTACAGAAGAACAACAAGGACTATGCAACAATGCAATAGAACTCAGACCTCTGAAAACCCAAATAAAAACATTTAGCAGAGACACACCAATCTATAATGAAGTACCAAGTGAAAATGCAAGAAACAGTAATCCTGAAGCAATTGGAACAATTGACAGAACAGCATCTGGCTACTTCATAAACTTCGATGATTCCTCTGAAGGCTTCAGTGAATCAAAGACACAGCCATCATCAAAAACCTTTAAAGATAAAGCCAAAGAACTTTTGAAACAACCGAAAGAAACATATCTGATTTCTCCATGGATTGAATTTTGGGTGGGTTTTGGTGCATTTATCCTCATACTTTGGCTCATCATGATACTAACATTGGGACGCTTTATTGAGGGAAAATATGCAAAAATGGACACAGCAAGTCAGAAAATCAACTTGATCCTCAAACCACACACATCTTCACACGTCGAGAAAAGAGAACTTTCTTCAGCCAACTTCACAGCCAATCCGATACCGGGTGGGGTAGCCTGGGACAACACTGACTATGAAATTTATGGTCCGGTCGAGATCCTGAAATATCCACACCAAATTAAGATCTCATTGAGTGACTTTGCAAAACCAAACTCATTTGCTGATGATTGGGACTTCGAAAGCATTAATAATATGATGTCTGACTTAGTAATGTCTGCTAAATTTACCAAACATGATTATTTGCAGGGTTCTACAAATTATGATAGTATGTACTGTTATAACCACTATGGTAACCATTTTTTACATAGATCTGCACAACCTAGAAATGTTTTAAGTTATAATCAATGGGAACATTGTGCAACACCTCCAAAAGGGAGCTCAAGAACCGTTTACGACAAATATTCATATTTTTCAGGTTTTAACACAAGTAATGCTGAAACATTTTATTTTAAATTGTCAAACAAAACAGGGATCAAGACCATGATAACCAACACAAAATTGTTATATTCAGACTCATTCTTTGAAAAAATGAATACTTTTGGTTTTGAATATTGGGACAAAAATGTTGAATTGAAAAGTGTTTGGGGTACAAAAGAATGGCAAGTACAGGGTATAGAAGCTTTGTTTAGAGCCTGCATGATCCCAGAACAAATGATATTTTTAAATGACACTGTTCAACAAACCACCTGTCTTGGCCTAGCCAAAATCAAAGATTTAAATAAACCGTCTATTCCAAAGCCAACAATGTTTAGCAATAACTCTGATACAGATGAAGAGATAGACGTAAACCATATATTAAACCAAAACAGAACACATCCTGATTGGAAACAGTGGTTGATCTGGCCCACAGATACTAATAACTGTCAAGACAGATTCCTGAACAAAACACAGGGGTTCAAAATGACCAGGCCAGACCCTAGATATCCTCAAAGACATCACCCAGGGATAATAACCACCTACAGTGTGGGCAAATTATGCCTTCAGTGGCTACAAACTTCCACACTGGCGTTTCATAGCAGCCTCTGTATATGCAGCATACAATGAGGCCTGGAAGGTTACTCAAATTGAAACAGCAGAGAGAATACGGGAAATTGACCGTATTAATTTGGAAAAATCACTTTCTGTAGTGGACAATGGGTTAATGACTCTGTCCTCCAGAATTTTTTCTTTGGACAGCATTGTGTCTTCAGCAATCGACATATTATCGCAAGACTTACTGTTCTTACAACACGGTCAGTCTCAATTGCGTTCTATTGTACAGCTTGGCTGGACGTTACAAAATCTGCGTTCAGGCTATGTGCCTTGGCGTTTAATCAACACAACGTCACTATTCCAAATCTTTAACCTTACTGATAGACAAATCAGTATGGCACAAAAGGGTGCTGATTATACAATCTTGAGCATTGAAAAACTCGAAAGATTACCAGTGACAATGTCAGAACGACCTGTCAGTGAATGGATAATACATGGGATAATAAATATTCCAATCTCAACCTTCAGGTTTCAATACTGCCAAAAATATATACAGGCTGGCATGTACGAGAAATTGGGAAAGGGGTACATAAAAACAACATGGAATCTGCCCTATTCACATGCATGTGTCAGTAATAAAGGACAGAAAGTGTTTCTTAGTGGCAACAATTGTGCGATGTCACTAAGTGGCACACTTCTGTGTAACGGAATTAGTTTGCATGGAGCCTGTGAAGGGAATTCATACATCCTTTCATGTCACCAGAAAGGCGCACCTGCAACAGAAATAGAACCATTCTTTCAAAGGCCTACCAATAGACATAATTAAGTACAAACCAGAACTTTGGGGGGATATTCTTGTGAACCTTTTTAATAGCTTAACTTATGCCCCAATACCCGCATCTTGGTCCACAAGTATTATAGTGCCGATTTATAAAAAGGGAGAACGATCTGACCCTGTAAATTATAGGCCTATTTCACTCCTAGACAACACACTGAAGATCATGGGCAGGGTACTATATAATAGAGTCAATGACTGGGCTGAGGAAATGGGGGTACTAGACCGTTGCCAAATGGGTTTTAGATGCAGGGTTGGGACCCTTGAACAATGCCTAAATTTAAATCTTTTAATTAGTAAATATAACATAGCTAAGGCATCTCCCATTTACCTTGCATTTATGGACTTATCATCCGCATTCGACCTAGTAAATAGGTCAAAATTGTGGTCGATCCTTTTGTCGCATGGCCTGGACCCCCCTTTGGTACATTTCCTCGCACACCTGCATAAAGACACAAAGGCACAGGTTCGGATTGATATGGAGGGAACAGTTTCTGGGCCAATTAGTGTACAAAGAGGTGTGAGACAGGGGTGCGTTTTAGCACCCCTGTTATTCATTATCTATATAAATGGCCTGAGCAATTCTCTTAAGACGGTTACCTCCGATGTCCCTAAAATCAAAGGAGGCCTATTACCCTGTCTTCTGTATGCAGATGACGCTGTGCTCATGGGATTGACACCAAATGCCCTACGTGCACTAGTCAAGGACTTCTCATTTTATATGGGGAATTTGGATCTTAAAGTAAATTTAAAAAAATCATTCATCATGTCCTGTGGGCCGGGTGCTAGGCAACTAAACTCAATTACGATAGGAGTCGATAAGCTGCTCTCAACTAAAAATTTCCCTTATTTAGGCATAGTCTTTGCTGCGAGCGGCCTGTGGGGTGGGCATATTGCCCACGCCACAGGCAAGTTCTCAAAGGCTATAAATTCAATTTTATCCCTCCCCAAACCAAGGAAGATTGGAGCAACAAAAGCCATTTTAAAGATATATAGGCTCCAATGTATACCAGTGGCAACCTACGGCGCGGAAATATGGGGTTCCTCAAAAACACCTACCATACAAAAAGAAGAGAATCGGCTATGTAGGAAACTACTGGGGGTCCCCATTTCATCATCAGGATATATTTGCCACTCAGAGCTGAACATTCCCTATATTAGTGATTTTATTGCAGCTAGGCCCGCACTATTTTGGCTGGCTATCTGGGCAAATGATTATGCCAGCCTAACACAGGACATTTTGAGTGAGTGCCTAGCCTGCGATAAATGGAATAAGATCCCATGGCTCCGAGGTATACAAGAAAGTTTGTCTAGCATAGACAGAGGAGACCTCTTTGATAATCCATCCCATATTAAGAGGTCAGATAAAAAGGAAGTTCAATTCGAACTATATGCCATTTATAATGGAAATAGACTGTCAGAAGAGATGCGAAAACAAACTGTTGTGTCCTATATTAATAATGACTTACCAACTCACCAATTACCACTGTATCTGTTATTACCTATGTGCAATTGGGAAAGATCGTTACTTTTTAGAATGAGAGCAGGAACGATAAAGTTTGCCCTCTGCTTTCCCTTGGGACACAGCCCACATGGATATATCCCGTGCCCTTGTGATGGAATAAGTAAACAAAGTGATTTACATTTCTTTTTTATGTGTAAATTTTATATGAAATATATTAAATGGTTTTTAACCCCATATTTTAAAAAATTTAGACCTCTCTCATTAAATCAGTCCTATCTTATGCTTCTAAAATTAGAAAATGATGAACTTATATTCCGCACAAGTACTTTCTCAAAAGTTATTTTCAATGTTCGTAGAAGTATGGAATGCCCCTAATTCACTTTTGTACTCTTTATGATTATTGATCTTCTTTTACCCAAGAGTTGGAAATATATGAAATATATGATTTGTTACTTGTACTCATATGCACTGTATAAACATTAATTGCACTTAGGTACTGTAATTTTGAATATGCTGAATTGTATTTTTATGATTGTACTTTTATGGATTTTTGTGTAATCCGAATAAAGATTTTGAATCGAATCAGAAAGGCGCACCTGCAACAGAAATAGAACCATTCTTTCAAAGACTCTATAATGGGAGTTACATTCTTATTGTAGACCGTAGATGTTGTAGTCTTATGCCCGGGACTCCTTATCTAGTAACTACGACTGCGAAGGTCAAGTGCTGTGGACGCTCATTGTTCCCCAGCTCCTTCCCAGACAGGGAGGCAAGGGCATGGCCCGATTTGAAAATTACTTCTATTCGAATAGATACTTTAAGCAGAATGAAAACAGTGCTTCTTCAGACACCTACCAGGCTCTCGTCATCAAAAGAAACGTATGATCTACAAGTCGCAAGGACGACTGCAGAGATACATACATTATTATCAACTAATTCCCCCGTACATTTCGCGGAAATCCTGAATGAAATCTTAAATATTTCTGATACCAATGGGGTCTGAAAGGTATTTAAGACAGTATTTTCGATGGCATTAACACCATTCAAAGCCATACTGGGTATTTTTCCAGATTTCGTCCATTCAATTTTTGGCGGACTTCCCCTGATCTTGGGACTAATTGCAGGAATCCTATTCTTAGTCCTTATTTTTCGTTATGGCAACCCATGTCACAGACAAAACTCTTGCGACAAGGGAAGAAACAATCCTAGCCATTGGATACCGGGACCGGATATCCAAAATCCTGGGACTCTTGTGGAAAAGTAAATTTTGCCATGTTCTGTGTCCCTACGTGTCATCCATCATATGTTATGTATGCATGATTAAATATGCATATGCATTCCCCATGTTCGATTAATGACGCAATTACAGTTGTGTCCACCTCTAGTATGCCAGTTTCCAGTCCTCGTGAATACTACGAATATCAGGCCTATGTAAAGCTACGTTGCCACGTTTCTCAGTGTGCACGTTATTCTATTATAAAGTCTCAGTTTCTAGGCCTCAAAAGGGCCTGGACACCAGATTCAGCTCCTGTCTCCTGAAGCCTCGCTGAGGAGCGATACAGCCCCCACCTGTATCCTCGACCCTTCACCTACTTCCTGCCCGGCCCAGCCTGGCTCAGTCTCTGAGTCTGCCAAGAATATGTTATGATTCCAGTTATCAGTTCAGTCCTCCTTCTCTGCATTCCTAAGCTACTGAACTGCATCAATAGTTTCCGTCATTGTCTAGCCTTAACGTCTCCACGTTAGAGAAATACTGCATTCAATGGTCATTTAATATTCTTCATCACGCACTACATGTAGAATAATGCATGGTCCAGTCTTAGAATTAAGTTAGCCTTTCCTCTCCTAACTTCTAGTTTATATCAACATGTTCTCTAAACATCAGATACTAGATACTGTTTAGGTACATGTCGCCCTGACTCTCCAGACTTCAGTCTCTGCTCCTAGCACAGAGTTCATAGCCCCCAGCTTCTCCTAGTGATACGTCATTGCTAGTTTGCGCGCACCATCAGGTTAGAGGTCCCGGCTCCTTAGGTAGCCCCCTCCATAGTTTCCGCCCCATTCATGACATATTCTGTTACGTTTGCATCACATGTCTATGTATACGCCCCGTTACACCTCTTTTCGCCCTTATCTTTCGCGACTGCTACGCGTCACACCTTCTGCTCCACCCACTGCTACGCCTACTGCAATGTAATGCTATGTGTTTGCGTTATGTATATATGCTCATGTATTGTTATTAAAAGTCAGCGCGCTCATCCCAGACCCAGCCCCAGCAGCTGCTGGGCCCTGTCATCCTATTCCTATGCAGGTTGTCCTGTTCCTGTCCTTATGCTGTATTAAACCTGCAAAACTCCTACTACCTCGAATCTTGACTCTTATTTATTGAGCTATCTGTTATGATATATGTCTAGTCAAAAAGAGAGGTATTATTTATTTATTTACCACATAATGGCGCCCGAATAGGGACTTGCCCTTTCCCCACGCGTCGGTGAAGCCACGCCGACCCCCTGACCCTCTGCAGTCGTGACGGAACTCTTCTGTGCACCGGCAGATATTTCTGCTTCAAGTATCCCTCAGGCCCACGGAGGAGACGGAGGAGGCGGTCCAGCATCCAAACGAGACGGTGGAAGAACGCGGCGAGTCCCGACCAGAGCCCAAGCCGAGAGTTCAAGGTCCGAGGTATCCGGAGGCCCACCCGTAACTGAAGTCCGAAGTTCGTCGTCCGTCGTCGTAGCAGTCCAGTCCAGTCCGAGGCCTTCCGTTCTTGCTGCCCGGTGAGTACCATTACTGGGGTAGTATCTAGACAGGGTCAATCTAAATTGACTCTGGTCCGTGGGTTGGTGGTACACAGACTCACAAACGAAGTGTTCACCTAGGTGGATACGGGTCTTGATGCGTCCCTTTATGGGACCGGTATGTTCCGTACTGTTTCAGCAGTGCATCCAGAAACTCTAGTCTGTTCCGTTCTCGAGAAATTCTTGTGTTTCTGTTCTCAGTATTCCAGGTAATATTCTGTCCGAACTGTTATGTTATGATGTTGTTCAATGTATTTCCAATGTCGTGGTATGCCTGAATTGTTCTCCAAATTGTTATTGTTTCTCGTGTATTGTATTGTGTTGTGTTCCGATTCAAGTTTACAATGTCTCTCTTTTCGAGATTACGTCAGCTAAAAACTAGAAAGGGTTTGTTAGAAGAAGCAGTTCCTGTTCCGCCGAGGGACAGTCCAGGTCATTTTATGTATCAGAAGCATGGCATAAGCGCCATATTGTATCTAGATTTATGGGTAGAGTATACCAAACAGTTAGAAGAAAAGTATAGATGGCCCGTATCGGGTACATGGGATGCCGAGTGCATCATGCGAGTAGAAGAGGCATTATGGAAAAAGAAAGCCAGACAGTCACAGAAAGATGCCATCGAGTTATGGCGTAAAGAAGCTCATAAAAGAACTGAAAAGGAAATCAGAAAGTCAGAATTAAGTAGAGAATCCTTAGAACGAGCACAAGAAAAAGAACTAATCGAGATAGGTGAACAAGTCAAAGCCGAACAGTCAGACAGACAGAGGCATGCCCTTATTAGGGGTATGTATCCTCTCCTTGCCGAGGGCTTGCCAAAAGCGACCCCAGAGGCATCCAGTAATTTCCCGCCACCATTAGTTCCGACCAAGCTACGTCACAAACAGACCGCAGCTGATATTTTTATTTCGTCCTATTTGGACGACACAGTCCCAGAATATGCAAATCCTGTTCGCGCTCCGCCAGTCCCTGTAAATCAGGCACTTCCCGCTCCTCCAGACACCGGAGTACCTGTTACGGTACCCCCGGTCCAGTCCGTCATACAAGTCCAGCCTGCATTTCCATTTTCCACTCTGCCAGGACGAAGAGCCTCAGTAGACCTAGACTCCAGTTTAGGGGCCGCAGGGGGAGGTACTCCTCAAACCCCGCCGCCACACAAGCGTTTAACGTTAGCCGAATTACATGCACAAGCGTCACAGCGTACGCCTAGACATCAGACTGTAGCAGAAATAAGAAAATCCCTTGCCGAATGCGGCTATGATCCAGTCCCAGGCGAGGATAATATGGTTTTATATTCATTCCGCGTAAGAAAGGTGGCCGAGTATCTAGTCACCTTACCGAATATGAAAGAAGATCTAGACAGAATATATCGTTTCATCCGTACAGGGGATGATCCAGAAAGTATTAGCGAGGCCATGTCTCAAAGGAAAGCCGAGATCCAGCTCATGATATTAAAGTTTCTGATCAATTGTCTAATAAGAGAACAAGATTACCCGTCTAAAGATCCGGCCGAAATGAAAACCCTGACAAGGTGGAGTGATAATATAGCCGAGGGTAAGCACAAGACCGTCGGTGCTATGGAGAGTATGTACAAGAAAATCCGTAGAGAAATAATAAAGATACACGAACAACGTAAAGCAACACAAGTAAGCGAGAAAGAAAGTAACTCTGATACTGAAGAGGTAGAGGACGAGAATCCCGCCAGAATAGCGTATGTAGGAAAATCTAGATTTCCAGATCGCCATTTACGCCTAGAACACAAGTCTATTTTTCATTCTCCAGCACCAGAACAAGGTTCCCTAGAACAAGTATTCCAAGCTACCGATCACATTCTGAAATCACGAATCGGTTACAGTGAGTTAAGTACCATGCATGAACAAGAACTAGCCCGATCAGCAGTCCGATGGATTACTGATTCTACCACTTTTCCAGACGAAATAGTGGCACAAATGTTTCTGAAAATGCCCCCAGCCGAACAACGACTGGTGGGTATGTATATGATCCAGCACCTAATTACTTTGTATGAGGGTCAACACTCTGATCCAGGCCCGTTACATGATATCCTGAACGAGTTACTCCAGTATAGATGGAAAGGTCTAGGTACCGATTTAATTAGTGTCATTCTAGAGCAGCGTCACAAATATAGAACGTTTCTGAACCCGCATTTTGTTCATGCCTCACCTCCAGAAGGTAAACCATTTTACATGGAGAGACAGAATCCGTTACGAGAAGTCCACCCAGTTAAAGGAACGGGTGGCGAAATGCAGCGAGTGTTTGTATACACTCCAATAACAAAGATGGAACTCCTCGAGATGAAGAAATTAATTCCCTGTCATGACAAAGATCCAGCAGGGTTCCATAGAGAATTAAAAGACATGCTCCGTATGGGAGAATACACATACCCAGATATAATTAAAATGTTAAAGGTTCTGCTGCCCGCAGGGGTGTATGAAAAGCTCAAGGAAAAGGAATGGGAGGTGGGAGAGAAAAAGATCGATTGGGCAGTTCTAGAAGCTGAAGACAAGGCACGAGTACCAGGTACCGGTCTTGGAGATAAATGTAAAGAATTACCAGAATTATTAATACAAGTTCTACCCAGATTATTGACAACTAGAAAAGAAGACTGGGATGCAATCTCAGCCTGTAAACAGAAGCAAGATGAGGATATTAGTGATTTTTATTCTAGATTTGAAAAATGTTTTAGCATCAACAGTGGCCTCAAGACAAGTAGTGAGTCATACCCTCACCTTTTTGTTACTAAATTAGTCGAGAATTCAAGTCCACAAATTAAAAATCGAGTTTTGAAAGTCGAAAGTACCTGGCAAGCTAATACCCCGTCCCAGATGTTGCAGATGCTTCAATACCACCAGAATAGAATCAGAGAAGAGCAAGAACACGAAAGAAAACGTATGAAAGACACGAAAATGAAAGTACTAGTTGCACAATCTGTTCCTCAAGACAGTCAGAAGAGGGGTCCGAATCAAGCCAGTCATCCTGCAGCTCCCGTTAAAGGGAATTGCAAATATTGTAAACAGCCAGGTCATTTTATAAATGAGTGTGCAGTTCTGAAACACAACATAGCTACTGGTAAGACTAAAGAAAGACCACGTCCGCCTAGACAAGAACAAGTTTCACAGATTCCTCAGCCACAGAATGCACCACAGACAGTTACCGCACCGCAGCCTATTGCTGCAACACAGCACGTTACATCGCTGATGTACCAGTATGCACAGTCTGAGTATCCAGAGTACCAGCAGTATTCATGAAACAGCCTAGAGAGGGAGGTAGGCTTGCCTCTCATCGAGATACCTGTAGATCAAGAAGGTCCCTATGTTCACAGTCAAGTATTAGGGAAAGACCGAAAGTTTTTGATTGATACAGGGGCAAGTAGGACCACAATTAGTCACGCCGAAGTTCCAGGGGCTCCGCTCTCAGGCTCAAGAAATGTTTCCCTTGGATTTTCAGGAAAACCTATCGTAAATGAGATTTCAAAGCCAGTTACTCTAGAAGTAGGTCCATTGTCCCGTACTACTGATCTGTTACTTACTAAGTCATGTCCAGAAAATCTATTAGGCATTAAGACACTGAAAGAGTTAGGTGCAGTTATATGCTGTTCCCCAGAGGGAATACGATTGTTCCTACGTGACTTTAAGGGTCACTATGTAATACGAGATTTTGATTCAAGACTGTCTAATGTTCCGCAGCATTTATGGGCGCAAGGTCCAACTGATGTAGGTTACATGCAAATCACACCCTATCGTGTGACTCTCAAGCCAGGTGTAGTGTTACCACGAATCAGACAGTACAGATTGCCACCTGAGGCTGTAGCAGCCTTATCCAAAATTATTGACGAGCTTATTGCTCAAGGAGTGGTTGTAGAAACTGACTCCAATGTATGTAATTCTCCGATCATTCCAGTCATGAAACGTACTGATCCAAATGCACCCCCAGTATATCGATTAGTGATTGACCTACGAGAGCTTAATAAATGTATTATTCCGCAGTACCCAGTTGTCCCAGACATCTCTTCCCTATTAACAGCCATTGATTCCGAAGCCACGTTCTTCACTGTCATAGACCTCAAGAACGCATTTTTCAGTGTTCCTATTCATCCAGACAGCCAGTTCCTTTTCGGATTTTGTTTAAATGGAAGGAGCTATATGTTTACACGAGCTCCTCAAGGTTTCACAGAAAGTCCTAGTATTTACAGTCAAGCACTCAAGAGACAACTAGACAACATTCACATGCCAACTGACACTGCCCTGCTCCAGTATGTCGATGATCTACTGATCACAGCCCGTTCTGAACGTGCTTGCGAGCGGGCATCCCTTACAGTCTTGTATTTCCTAGCCGAGATGGGGCACAAGGTATCCCCTTCTAAGCTTCAATTCTGTGTCCAGCAAGTGGTCTACTTAGGACACTTGCTGTCCAAGAGGGGTAGGCAGTTGACACCAGACCGTATCCAGTTAATAGCGAGTCTTCCTCAGCCCAAGACCCAGAAGGAGGTACGTGCTTTTATCGGCCTTACTTCTTACTGCAGACAATGGATTCCTCAGTATGCATTTCTAGCCAAGCCACTGATACAGTTAACGACACAGGAGGCAGCCGTATCGACTGTCCTCCCTTGGACATCTGAACATACACTTAGTTTCAATGAGTTAAAGAAAGCCCTATGCCAAGCTCCAGTTCTAGCGACACCGAACTACAGTAAGCCTTTTACACTTTTCGTTACTGAACGTGAAGGTACAGCATTATCTGTTCTCACACAAGATCAAGCAGGACAATACAAGCCTTGTGCTTATTTTTCGAGCACACTAGATCCTGTAGCCCAGGCTCTGCCTGCGTGCCTCAAGTCAGTTGCAGCCACAACACTAGCTATCAGACAAAGTGATTCCATAGTCTTAGGACATACCTTGACAGTACAAGTTCCACATTCCGTGGAAGTTCTTTTAAACCGAACACAAACTCAGCACTTGACAATTGCACGTTTAACAGGCTATGAATTGACACTGTTCCAGCCACACATAGAAATCAGACGCTGCAACATCCTAAATCCTGCTACATTGTTACCATCAGTTAATTCAAATCCAGCCACACATGATTGCGTGGAAGTAGTTAACATTACGACAAAGCCAAGACAAGATCTGACAGATACTCCGTTACCAGACCCCGACCTGACACTTTATGTGGATGGTTCATGTATGAGAACTAGTACAGGAGAACTAGTCGCCGCGTATGCAGTGACTACTGACACTGAAGTTATTGAAACACACCGTATTGATACCCTGTCCGCTCAAGCAGCAGAGCTAGTTGCTCTGACACAAGCCTGTATATACGCCAAGAACTTGAAAGTTAATGTTTACACAGATTCACGCTACGCATTTGGAGTTGTACACGACTTCGGAGTGCTCTGGCAGGAGAGAGGTTCATGACTTCTCATGGAACCAAGATTCAGCATGGTCTCCTTATTCAAGCTCTGTTAGATGCCATACATTTACCGACATCTATTGCTATCATGAAGTGCAAAGCACATACGAAAGTTACTGACATTATTTCCCAAGGTAATGATCTAGCAGATCGCACAGCCAAGCTTACAGCACAGACTCTAGACATTCCAGTTAACATGACACACACTCCAGATCCGACTACATGTATGACAGTTAAGGACCCTACACAAGATGTCATAGATATCCAGTTACATGCTACTCCCGAAGAAATCAAGAAATGGTCCGAACAAGGAGGGGTCCAGACAGATCAAGGATGGTTAACGAAGGGTAGAGCCACATGGTTTCTCCCCGACTCTATGGTTCAAGTCATTATTAATACCGCACATAGTCCAGCACATTTAGGAGAAAAAGCTATGTTAGACATATCCAGAACATTTGGTTCAACAAGCATTTACGAGCTGCAGCCAAGCAGAAAGTCCGTACCTGTATGATATGTTGTCAGTTTAATCCAGGTAAAAGTGTCCCGGTGGAACAAGGTGGATTCCAGCCCCCTGACCACCCTTTTGAAGTCCTCCAGATGGATTATATTCAGATGGAGCGATGTCGAGGTTTCAAGTATGTCCTTGTAGTTGTATGCGCTTTGTCCAGGTGGACAGAAGCATATCCAGTCCCAGATTACACAGCCGCGACCACTGCCAAGCAGTTGGTTCGTGAGTTTTTCCCTCGTTATGGACTCCCTAGAGTCGTATATTCTGACAACGGCCAGCCATTCTCATCTGAACTCATGAAGCATGTCTCCCTGTTATTAGGGTACCAGTGGAAGTTTCATTGTGTACGCCATCCTGAAGCAGCCGGTCTCGTAGAGAGACATAACCAGACCCTGAAAATCCGTATTGCAAAAGTGTGTAAAGAAAAAGGTGTGGACTGGCTAGTAGCACTACCAGTCGCTTTATTTTATATGCGCATGGTCGCACATTCCAGATCAGGTCTGTCCCCGTATGAGGTCGTATTCGGCCGCCCCCCAAATATGTGGGGTACTCCTAGACCCCGAAGTATTACCGATGTTTCAAGTAATATGCTGACAGATTACCTAGCTTCCTTGATGTCTGCCCTCAACTCATGTCGTTCACAGGTTGCCGCCGCATTTCCAGACAATACCGAGGTGGCACCGCATGAAATCGTTCCAGGATCCATGGTGATGGTCCGCAACTTTGACAGATCAAGTCCGCTGGAGCCTCGTTGGAAAGAGCCCCGACAGGTCCTCCTCACCACCCGTACAGCCGTGAAGTTGGAAGGACGCAAAGGCTGGGTGCACCTTTCTCATGTTAAACTTTTTAATGGACTGAAACCCGTCTTAAAGAACATTTCCCAGGATTTGAAGGATTGCCAAAGCATTGTTCTCAAGGACTGTCCCGCAAAAGACATTGCTACAACCCCTCCCCTGTTAGAGAAAACTCCACAACAGGAGTATAAACTAAAACTCCGGTCTAGTAAAATAAGTCAGTCAGTTTGATTGTCTAAGTCCTCCCCTAGGTGAAACGGTTAGACTGTTTCTGACATGTATAAAATAGACCCCCATAGTGAGAGAGTTAGTCAAAACTCAATCCGATGTATCGTTTTTCTATGTTTCATATTGTTTCTCAGCATTATGATTTCCTGCACCAGTTATGCATTTTTCTTGTATTTCCCAGTTTTTCATGTAAATAAGTCTGCTAATGCTACAGTAGAGCACACGTTTAGTGATCTGCCTCCTCATGAACTCTCTTACCGCCTCGCCATGCGAAATAACTCATTTATCCGCATGTTACATTACTCACACCAGACCAGCAATGCCACTAATTGTTGGGTGTGTGGTCGACTCCCCCCTTTCCAGACACCGAAGGGAGTTCTGCCACTTTTTCCTTATCCATTCTCACATAATGGTTCGTGTGGAGCATGGTCCACGTTAACGTCATCCTCAACAGATATGTCTTTTCTTAACAGTACATGTTTTCCAGACAAGCAAGGTCTCCCCCACAGAACAGGTTTAGATCTAGAAAATGAAGTGTATAATTTAGGTAATTATTCGTCGAATTTCATGGTCCTGAATGTTCAGTCTGATACTACTCCAGACTTACCTGCTATTTCAGTACTACCAGTCAAAGGCGAATTATGTGTCCGAAATAATGGTTCCGTACACGTAGGACATAGTGATTGTACTACTATTGTCAAGTATAGTGACAGTGGGAAATCTATCTTCAAAGCTTCACGTCATGCTTATTTTATTTGTGGTCAAACCGCATATGTTCGTCTACCCCTCGATTGGGAGGGAACCTGTTACATTGCCTTCCTACTGCCACCTGTTTTCCTAGCCCCACCTGATTATCATAGAAATCCACATCTAGTACACATTAGACATAGAAGGGAGTCCCCAATTGTCGATTATACTGAAACTGCTCTAGAACAGTATACAGATTTCAACAGAGGTTTCTTTTTCTTTATAGGACCTATCCAGAATAGTAAACTGATCCGTAGGTTAACCAGAACCCTCGAAGCTGTAGTAAATGAGACTGCCTCTGCTCTAGGTAACTTAACTGAAGAGCAATCTGCTATGAGATTTGTCGTTTTACAGAATCGTCTCGTCCTTGACGTCATACTGGCCGATAGGGGCGGGGCCTGTAGAGTCATCGGATCTAGTTGCTGCATTTTCATTCCAAATAACGCGCCGTCTGTTTATTCAGCTATAACCAGACTCCATAAAATTGCCCATCTGTTACACCAAGATCCAGGCACCTGGACGTGGTCCGGTTGGTTCTGGAATATAATTTCCGCATGGGGATGGAAAATATTGTCCTTCCTAGGTATTGCAGTAGCGATCATATTCAGCTGCTGCCTCTGTATACAATGTGGCCCTGCGATTTGCGGCATTTGTGCTACCTCTTGTATTCCTAGTCCCAAGCCCCGTTCTAAATCCCGTTCCAGGATAATTCGAGACGGGCAAATGATACTGTATGAAATGATAGATGGTATCATGAAAATTGATGTTTCCTGATGGAAACGTAGTGACAAGGAGGGAATGTGGAAAAGTAAATTTTGCCATGTTCTGTGTCCCTACGTGTCATCCATCATATGTTATGTATGCATGATTAAATATGCATATGCATTCCCCATGTTCGATTAATGACGCAATTACAGTTGTGTCCACCTCTAGTATGCCAGTTTCCAGTCCTCGTGAATACTACGAATATCAGGCCTATGTAAAGCTACGTTGCCACGTTTCTCAGTGTGCACGTTATTCTATTATAAAGTCTCCGTTTCTAGGCCTCAAAAGGGCCTGGACACCAGATTCAGCTCCTGTCTCCTGAAGCCTCGCTGAGGAGCGATACAGCCCCCACCTGTATCCTCGACCCTTCACCTACTTCCTGCCCGGCCCAGCCTGGCTCAGTCTCTGAGTCTGCCAAGAATATGTTATGATTCCAGTTATCAGTTCAGTCCTCCTTCTCTGCATTCCTAAGCTACTGAACTGCATCAATAGTTTCCGTCATTGTCTAGCCTTCACGTCTCCACGTTAGAGAAATACTGCATTCAATGGTCATTTAATATTCTTCATCACGCACTACATGTAGAATAATGCATGGTCCAGTCTTAGAATTAAGTTAGCCTTTCCTCTCCTAACTTCTAGTTTATATCAACATGTTCTCTAAACATCAGATACTAGATACTGTTTAGGTACATGTCGCCCTGACTCTCCAGACTTCAGTCTCTGCTCCTAGCACAGAGTTCATAGCCCCCAGCTTCTCCTAGTGATACGTCATTGCTAGTTTGCGCGCACCATCAGGTTAGAGGTCCCGGCTCCTTAGGTAGCCCCCTCCATGGTTTCCGCCCCATTCATGACATATTCTGTTACGTTTGCATCACATGTCTATGTATACGCCCCGTTACACCTCTTTTCGCCCTTATCTTTCGCGACTGCTACGCGTCACACCTTCTGCTCCACCCACTGCTACGCCTACTGCAATGTAATGCTATGTGTTTGCGTTATGTATATATGCTCATGTATTGTTATTAAAAGTCAGCGCGCTCATCCCAGACCCAGCCCCAGCAGCTGCTGGGCCCTGTCATCCTATTCCTATGCAGGTTGTCCTGTTCCTGTCCTTATGCTGTATTAAACCTGCAAAACTCCTACTACCTCGAATCTTGACTCTTATTTATTGAGCTATCTGTTATGATATATGTCTAGTCAAAAAGAGAGGTATTATTTATTTATTTACCACACTCTCCCGGCTTAGAGACCTGAACATGACTTGGTTTCTATCATTTCGACCAATGTGGCAAAGATGTGTTTTACCTGTATTGAGGTGTCTGCTATGCGGAGAAGAATGCGTGTTAGACACCTGTCTGACGCTACAATCGGATGCGCCGATGGATGCAGAAACATTGTTGAGCCCGATCAAGGTTCATGCTTTGTGCTGCCCTCAAAGGCTACCAATCCTGATGACGGCATTCGTGGAAGCTTCACCACTACGATTGATGGGTAGTGAAGTTCAAGATGAAAGCAGCATCGAACAAGTACGACCTTCTGTCAGCAATGCGAATCAGAATGTCAATGGAGACAATCATGCACAAGAATGCATGATTACACCTATTTCCGAGTCAGTGGAACTTTCCCAGGAAGCTGTTGACAGTTTTTTCGAAAGCCTAAATGATATGATGTTCTCACCCGAACAGAAATAGAGACTTTTGAACAAGCACGCACACGGCGTTCCCTGAATTCGGCCTTCAACTTTAAATAATAAAGTCACATGAACTATTTTTCACTCCAGTTCACGGACAGCAACTCTTTCAGAAGCCCCAATTCATTTTTTCGGTTTTTCGGGACACTTATCTTCTGCTTAAAGTAAGAAACTATTCCTAAAGAACTAAGATTTCTATTTTTTAGATACTTTATAGACTTTAGCTGCCCGCTGGTATGTTCATAAATATTTTATTCTGTGATGGAATGGTCTCGAATCTTTTTTCTGTATTTAAGAAACCATTTCATGTGTAATTCTCATATACCAAACGAGCAATAATGTATACAAATGCGATTACTTTGGCATTATTCTACAGCTTGAGTGCATACAATATATATGTCTGCAATTTTTCAGTATATTTGAAGAATTTCAAAATGCATTTATGTATTTTGGGGTGGTAAGGTATACACACTACTCTATAGTATGTTGTACTATGTTATACTATGCCTAGATTAGTAAATATGTCCATAGTTAGCGTGGAGTGGGTGTCATGTATTCCTATAGGTTCTGAATCGATCCCCCTATTCCTGACCCTATTCTAGTTAAACAAACCAACAAGTTAACTAGCAGTCAGCCCATGAGGCAGAAAACCCCCATGATGCAGATACCGTTATCTGACGCAGTCACACTACGGCACAGGAACGTGTTATCTGATTAGGTCATAACGCTTGCGATCTAATTAGACAAGCGATATTCCTCCAGCCCCTGATAAGGCATACGGAGTTCTCATAACAAATCAAACCTATGACAACCTGGGCAAAACCCTGCGGCCATTGTTTTGATTTCACCGAGAACTTTAGTAAAAGAATGTGCTAACGAGCAAATCGTATGACATCTTTATTGACGTATCTATGTCCATCCTTACGTCAATCTCGGCACCTTAAAGGTATAAATATTACCGATCTTGCCATATGCAAACACACGCGTGGTGACGAGACGGAGCAGCCATACTTGCCGAAGCCAAGAGCAGAGCAGACCCCGCTGGCAGCAGCCCCGCCTTCCTGACGCGCTGAGAGAAGCTGCTTTCTCCTGCCGAGAATCCAGCACCGGCGTTTCCGGGTAGCCCTCGCAGGCAGCCTGGAATATCGAGACCAGAGAGAGAGATACCATTCCTCATTCATCCTAACTTCCAGGTACAGAACTGAATAACCCCTCACAGAGAATTCTTTAGTTATTCACTTGGCAAAAACAAACTTAACTTAAACTGTAACTATCTATTCCCGCCCTCGTATTAGACTTAGGTCAGGTACACGGGGTAGGCGTATCTAGAAACACCAGTTGAGTACGTTTAGTCAAATGTATATGTGTATGTAATATATTTTATTCATTTTAAACATCTTATGGCTTAGAAACCATATCAATGTTTTTACAGTATTATTTTATACTGCTGCTCTTAATGTATGCACTTTACTTAACTATAAGTATTGCAATAATATCGATCCATTTCTCTTGTATGAGAAAAGAGACTGATCAATAAATAACACCTTTTTATTGAACACGCCCGTCTCTTCCTTTTCTCTACATTCTGATGAGACTAAGAATGCACGTACTGACTGAGTAAAATAATTTGCCTTTTGTTCACACGACTCTCGAGATTGACTCTTGATTAGGGGAGAGCAAAGTTGTCATGTTCTATGGTTGTCAGAAACTAAATCCCTTCTTGTCTAATCAGGGAAGTTAAGTCCTCCTTGAACATTCGAGAAAGTTTCTAGTGAACTCAGGGCTAAGCTGGCAAACCCAAAACTTTAAGTCTAGTATCGACAGTAGTAGACCTAGTTAACGTCTGGCCTAGGCCTTTACTGCTGTAGGTATTATTCCAATGCGCAGAGCCTATTGGGAAGATAGGAACTACACTACACCCTCATTTCAATACAAATTTACAATTCTAAGCACTACAATATTAGAGTCATACTCTCATTTTAAATAACTAATTTCTCACCTTCGTTACGATAATCTACATCGTACAACCTACTTCGAAGTACTCCAAAGGCCTCAACCTTTTATTCTCGCTCATCACAATACTCCATTGAAAGAGACAAAACAAAAAAAGAGCTTTCCTGGGAACTCGACCTAGATACACCATCGCCTATTTCCTTATGAAAAAGATACGGTTCAAAATTAGAAAGTCATCCAGAGCGGCAAATGCCACACAAACTCTCTTCTTCATTTACAATAGACTTCTCCTAACACCATTTTCCTTACACAAAATGCATGTTGAAAATCCGAACACTTGCTGGTCGTGCTCCCTGATACAAGCTGATTTAAAGCATCTTTTATTCACTTGTGAACATGAATTTCATTTCTGTAAAGTCGGGTTAAAAATCAACCCTGTATTTCATGCTGAAGTCTCCCTTTCACCTGCCAACATCTTTCTTGGTAGTCTTACCATAGGATGGAATACAAAGGAAGCACAATTACAAATCATTGACCTATTATTAGCCGCCACTTTTCAACAGATTACAAAATATTGGAAGGATGCATCCAAACCCTCATATTTAGCTTGGTGGTACTCCATTAGCAATAATCATCAATTAGATACAACATTTGTATTTCCCATGACTCTTGCAAAGAAATGTTTGCAATTATGGTCTGCCAGAACACAATTTGTAGACGATAGTGCTAAAAAATCTTTTGCTCCTAATCCCTATGTACAAGAAGTTGCTCAACCCCTTTGATTTTTTTATGCTGTGTTTATCATTATTTGCCATATTTTTCTAACTATACTATAAGTCTCGCCTTTTTACCTCCCGTCATAAGTATGATCTTCTATAATCAGCTCATAGGTATTATTGAAATGTTTCTTTATGTAATCTTTGATGTTTAGAATACATGAAGTATTGATGTTTACTCATATGTGTTCAATGAACTCTAAAATAAAAAGATTTGAAACCTAAAATAAAAAGATCTCAGGAATTGTCTCTCATACATATTTCTGTACTGGAATTGGTTACAAAGTTTGTTTCAAGGAAATAATCCAGATTTTCACTCCAAGTGCCCCCGCAAAACACATTGGATGCAGGTGGGTGTTTGTGCCTGACTGGGAAATTCAAGTGCTTAATCAATTCTGCACATTTCCTTTGGTTACATTTCAACAGACTTTGGTCTATTCAACAACTAATTTTGGCAAGCAAGCAAGAAAACAACTCTCTCTCCCAGCCCTCAACAGTACTCATGGATGTCTCCCAAGGATCTGCCCTAGCTCCTATCCTCTTCTACCTTTTCATGGAACCTCTAGCGAAATTAATAAATTCCACCAAGATTCTCAACCATATGTACGCGGATGACACACAACTTTATTTGAAAATCTAATCTCTGGATAAACTCATCTCACTCAACACTACCCTTCAGGCCACAAAAAATTGGTTAACTGAGAAACATCTGCTACTCAGCACTTCCAAAACTGAATACCTTCTCATCTCTCCCCCAAACCACATCCTCAAGCTAAACCTTCGGCTGAATCACCACACGGCCTTCAACTGCACCCCCTCATCTTTGACTCAGCCACATCTCTCAGATTTACCCTGGACAAGCACCTGAATATGAAAAATCATATCAGCAATGTGTGTAAGGTAGCCAACCACCTGATGAGCACCCTGAGAAACAGCAAACCATTCCTGCCACAAAAGGATTTCACGGAGTTGGTCCAAGCATTGGTCTTGCCGAGTCTAGACTACAGTAGCGCTACTCTCTGTGGCCTTCCCAAATACACCCGGGCTCCACTAAGGGCATCACTGAACACTGCCGCCAGACTGGTTACAGGTACCAAATGAAATGAACACATATTCCCATTCCTCAAATCTCTCAAATGGATACCCTACCCAGCTCAAATTCAGTTAAAGATTGCCATTCTTATGCACAAAGCCCTGCATTTAAAAACTTCCAGATACCTAGCACAAAAGCTTGAATTATCCTGTGGTGGGAGAGCCTCAAAAACGGCTAACACTTTCCTCCTGAAACCACGCATCCTTAGCAAAAAGAGAACTTGCCACAGAGCCTTCTCTGGCGCGGCCCCAAAGATATGGAACTTTCTTCTTCCGAAAGTATGCAGAATCTCCTCAACGACTGCTTTCAAACTGGAAGCCAAAAGATTCCTAATGGTAAAATTCCTACCTTAAGCTTGGCTAGGTCAATTGGCTTGAAATCATTGATCCTACAACCACTGTTCCATCAGGTGATGCTGCTCTTCATTACCACATTGTGTGCCGCCCTCGTATCCCACTATATACCTGTTTTTTTCTGTTAATCTCCTTTCTGTCATTTGTCTGTGAATCATGCAATTATTCATGTTTCGTATTCTTACTTGATGTAGATATTGGCGTTTTGACCTTACATCAACCCTTTTGTAAAGCGCTCTGTTAACCTTTGGGTTCTTGTTCGTGCTATATAAAACTTTATAAATAAAAATAAATACATAAGAAATACGAGTCCTACGCCCATTTGTAGAAGAGACAAATTCTAAATAAAAAATTCCAACAGACAGGTGGTCACAACTGGAGGAAAGAGTTATCACAGTGAAACAGAACATTAAATCTCTGGGTTCATCAAACATTAAAGTAGAAGCTCTTTCATAGCAAGTGACATCACTCCATAAAGAGGTTGAAAATCTTGAAAACAGAAATAGACAAAACAATCTTCGTATATATGGATTGTCCATGTGGTCTCGGAGGGTTCAGACTCGATCACCTTCTTCCAATCTTTCCTCCCAAAAGTTCTTAATGAACCAGAGGATCCTCCCCTTAGCTTTTAACATGCACATAGGTTAGGTCCCGCATCTGCCATGTCTTCTTTCAATTCAGGGAAACTGAGAGGGGTCATCCTATACTTTCTGGGAATATTGTAATTTGCTTAGTTTCCTCTTGGCTGCTAGGTCTTTGTTCTTCTCACAGGACTATGCTAAGTCTACTGCTGACAGACATAGGGAGTTCCTGGTGATGAGACCACACCTTCGATCAATGGGTACACGCTTTGGCCTTTTCCACCCATGCCTCTTCAAAGTTATCTATAATAATAAGACTACTACTTATGAAGACCCTATTAGACTGAAAAGCTTTCTTAATTTATGTAATGCAGAAACTATGGACACTCCCTCCTAAGATAATAAGAAGATGGTCCCGTTGCACCTCATGTTTCAACATTTGTTAACTAATTCTTGAAAGGTTCTCAATACAACAATAACTGATATTGTTTCTAAGTTCTGTTGAATGATATTAACCTTTTCTCTTTCCTCTTAGGTTAAGTCATTTTATCATTTGATCCATCTATTGTACATGCCATTTGTCCTGCGATTCCTCCCACTGTCCCTCGTGGATTCCGGACGTGTCATTGTTACATGTGGCCTCGTCACCCCACCTTTCATATGTTTTGGATTATCTGTAGGTATGAAATTCTTTTTTCTTTAGTTCTTTCTACTATAATTTTAACTTTCAATCTTCACTGTGTCCCTTCTCTATCCCCTTTAACTGCATTGCTCTTTGTTAACCACGATGTATTCCTCCTCTTTCTTTTTTCCTTCATCTTACTCTTTTGAGTTTCAATGTCATTGTGTACATATTCGTATCACATATTTCTTTCAACAATATTTGCATAATGGCTGGTTTATTTAATCATTTATTTAGTTTTTATTTTATTTTATGGCTTTAAAAATTGTTATGTGGAATGTTAAAGGCTTAAATTCCCCTTAAAGATGCAACAAGTACTATCATACTTATCTAAATTGGATGCTAATAATGTTTTGTTGCAAGAAACGCATCTTACAAAAGCTGAGTTATTAAAGCTTAAGAAAAATTTGGTTTGTTGAAATCTTTTTCTCAACTGGGGATGGCGAAAGAAATGAAGTCATAACTTTGTGTCACAATCACTCCATTTTAAGCTTCTTTCACAGGATAAGGATGAGGAAGGTAGATGGTTGTTTACCAATTTAATGATCGAGGGTACTCCGATTTCTTTATGCAAAGTGTTTTCTCCAACCAATGGGGAAGTTTCCTTTTGGTTCGAAGTTACTCGACTGATCGCTCAAAATCCTGCAGAGAATTTTATTCTTGCTGGCGATTGTAACCTGTTAGTAGATTGTTTCCTCGACTGGAAATCCAAGGTGTCCTTCATACCAAACAAAGCACACAAAACCTTCATACAAACTGTAAAGCATCGAAACCTAACAGACGCTTGGAGATTATGCAATTCGCCATCATGTGAATTCAACTTTTATTCTTCACCTCATCAGACACAGTCAAGAATTGATTAAATCTTTATCTCACACAATGTCTCCCAGTCTTTCTTTGGAGATAGGTTCCAAACTCATTTCTGATCACGCCCCTGTCTCAATTCAGGTATATATTTGATCTCAATCTGCCAGAAAATGGCATTTTAGTAACTCCCTGCTTTAAGACCCTAATTTTAATGCTTCCTTCATATCCTTTTTTCATGAATATTTTCTAATTAATAACACTGACAATATCCCCTTTCATTTAGCCTGGCATGCTTTCAAAGCTTCTGCACATGGTTTTATCATCAGATACATATCCAATAAACGAAAGGCAGCCCGGTTATTGAACGCGGAACTACTTTCTAAGATTAAAAAATTGGAACAGTCCCATCACACCTCTAAATCAAAAGAATGCCTTACAGATCTTATAAATGACAAGATTACATTCAACAAAGGCACCACAGAAAGTGCCTCCTTATATTTACTAAAGACATGTGGAAATTATATGGAGGACAAAACAAATCAGGCAAATTACTAGCTAAATATCTTAAGACAAAACAGAATAAGCTCCATATTGAATCTATAATAGATGATAATAATATGCCAAAACACAGAGACGTTGATATTTTACAAGATTGTGTTCATTTCTATGAATGGCTGTACACACCTGAGAATATGCCCACAGATACAGACATCTCTCTTTACCTCTTCTCTATTTAAAAGTTTGCAAACACCTCATCTAATTTAGAAGTCTTAGAAATTGATATCACGCAGGCAGAACTGCTTAATGCACTTAAAACCCTTAGGAAAGATAAAGCCCCAGGCCCAGATTGTTTCACTGTTGAATTTTACTTGCATTTTGCCCATATACTTTCCCCACAATTATCTACTCTTATTTCCTCTTTCCCTGACACTGGTAGTTCTTCAGGAACCTTTTTAGAGGCCCTAATTTGTTCTATTCCAAAAGAAGGCAATGATTTACGTTATTGTAAAAACTACAGACCCATTTCCCTAGTCAATACAGATTACAAATTGGCTCTTGGAATTTAATCGGATCTCCCTCACTTATTGGGTAAAGATAAACCAGATTTTGTCAAGAGACGTTCTATTACCAATTACACTTGTTGTTTTTTGATATTATATCCAAATCATCAAAGTACACAGAGCCTCTTGCTGCTATTGCCTTAGCTGCAGAAACTGTTTTTGATAGAGTGTATTGGCACTGACTTGGTTTGGCTTTAGCCCGAAAATTTTTACTTTGATTTCTTTAATTTATGCAATCTCTAAAGCTGCGATTTTTGCTAATGTTCTCACATCTCCTTTATTTACTCTTCATAAAGGGGTGAGGCAAGGTTGTCCCTTTTCTCCTTTTTAACTTAGCCGTAGAACCCTTCTTATCCAGATTAAGACAAAAGCAATCTATTATTGGTTTAATATCAAACACTCAACAAATTATATTAGCAGCTTATGCAGATAATATACTTATGTTCCTTTCTCAGCCTCACCTTACCCTTCCGGCCTTCTTGAAAGAGGTCCATTCATATACAGTGGTTTGTGGCTGTGGATTAAACAATGAAAAATGTGAAATACTGCCCCCTAACCAAATATACTTTTAATGACGACTTTTTGATCTCTAACTTTACATGGAATTCACAACATAATTAATATCTTAGTTTATGGTTCACTTCTTCTGCTAAATGTCAATTTCCCTAAACCTTGACAAATGTATAGAGAAGCTGACTAGACCTACAACTAAATGGCACCCCTTATATCTTTCATGGTGGGGTCGCCTTGACACCATCAAATTGATGTTAACTTCTCTTGTCCTTTATATTATTTCTAATATTCGAATGCCTATACAAGAAAACCATTTCATAAAAATAACTCCATCGGTGTATCCTTTTTGTGGCATAACAAAAAACCTAGAATGTCACTACAACAATTGTCTTGCCCAAAATCGGAAGGAAGTGTCAATTTCCCTGACTTCCCTAAATATCACAAATCCTTTATTTTAAGGCATTTTTCCAAATAGGTGGCTGACTCATTTTTAGACTCTCTGTTATGGATGAATCTCAAGAGATCTTTTCTGTCCCCTTTTTCTTTCCAGGAATATGTATCTTTTACACGAAAACCACAAAATCTATCCACGCCAATTATCAATCATTCATCTAAAATTCTGAATTCTCTCTCTACACCTCCCCATACACTGCTGATACCTTCCTCGCTTCCCTCATATGGCATATTAAGTTCATATGCCTCAAGAACAAACCTATTTACTGGAAAACATGGAGAGACAAAGGCATACTATGGGTTCATCAATTGTTTTATAATTATACTTTTATTACATTTTCACATACATGTTCTCTTTTTCAGTTGTCTCCCTCATTTCAATACAAATTTACAATTCTACGCACTACAATATCAGAGTCATATTCTCATTTTAAATCCCTAATTTCTCACCTTCGTTACGATAATCTACATCGTACAACCTACTTCGAAGTACTCCAAAGGCCTCAACCTTTTATTCTCGCTTATCACAATCCTCCATTGAAAGATACAAAACAAAAAAAGAGCTTTCCTGGGAACTCTACCCTGATACACAATCGCCTATTTCCTTATGGAAAAGATACGGTTCAAAATTAGAAAGTCATCCAGAGTGGCAAATGCCACACAAACTCTCTTCTTCGTTTACAATAGACTTCTCCTAACACCAATTTCCTTACACAAAATGCATGTTGAAAATCCGAACACTTGCAGGTCGTGCTCCCTGATACAAGCTGATTTAAAACATCTATTATTCACTTTTCAACATGAATTTCATTTCTGTAAAGTCTGGTTAAAAATCAACACCTTATTTCATGCTGATGTCTCCCTTTCACCTGCCAACATCTTTCTTGGTAGTCTTACCATAGGATGGAATACAAAGGAAGCACAATTACAAATCATTGACCTATTATTAGCCGCCGCTTTTCAACAGATTACAAAATATTGGAAGGATGCATCCAAACCCTCATATTTAGCTTGGTGGTACTCCTTTTGCAATTATCATCAATTAGATACAACATTTGTATTTCCCATGTCTCTTGCCAAGAAATGTTTCTAATTATGGTCTCCCAGCACACAATTTGTAGATGATAGTGCTAAAAAATCTTTTGCTCCTAATCCCTATGTACAAGAAGTTGCTCAACCCCTTTGTTTTTCTTATGCTGTGTTTATCATTATTTGCCATATTTTTCTAACTATACTATAAGTCTCGCCTTTTTACCTTCCGCCATATGTATGATCTTCTATAATCAGCTCATAGGTATTATTGAAATGTTTCTTTATGTAATCTTTGATGTTTAGAATACATGAAGTATTGATGTTTACTCATATGTGTTCAATGAACTCTAAAATAAAAAGATTTGAAACCTAAAATAAAAAGATTTCAGGAATTGTCTCTCATACATATTTCTGTACTGGAATTGGTTACAAAGTTTATTTCAAAGAAATAATCGAGAGTTTCACTCCAAGTGCCCCCGCAAAACACATTGGATGCAGGTGGATGTTTGTGCCTGACTGGGAAATTCAAGCGCCTAATCAATTTTGCACATTTCCTTTGGTTACATTTCAACAGACTTTGGTCTATTCAACAACTAATTTTGGCAAGTATTGTTCTTGTTATTTTTTACATTTTCCTTGCTTTTATTTTAACGTCAAAATATAACTGGGAAATTGGATTGTGTGTTGAGCGGTGTGTGAACCCTTCTCAAGCAATAGGCACAGTCCTTGTCAGGGTGAACCATAAAAGTCACTAAATTAACATGTGCATTACACTCTTGTAGCTTGGCACAAAAGCAGTCAGGCTTAACTAAAAATTAATGTTCATAGTATTTATACAGCACACAAACAATAACATGAAAACTCCTTAAAAGAAAAATCCCACAACAATTTTGAAGATAGAGAACATTTTAATACATTATTTGGCACCAAAACTACAATAATCCCAAAAATATAGCTGGAGATATGCCATTTTAAAAATGTAATGCCAGTATAGCACCTAGAAGCACAAAGCACCACTTGTGGCCATCTCATTGTCCACCATGGGGTAGAAATCACAAATTCAGACTGACTGCGTTGGAGCTTGCACCAAATACAGGGACCAGGTTAGTCCAGCTGTAAAAGTAAAATGTTGAAATCCATCGCAAAGAGTTTCCGTTTTGTGGTGGAGGAGGCTGTGAGAAACATGGTGAGTTCCATGAATGGTTGTAGATTTAGTGAAAATAGCAGGACCGGTGTCAAGCTGTATTGTGAAGCTCCTGTTGGGTGTTGTGGACAGTCGTTGCTAGATATATGTTCCAGTGGTCACCCCAGGATGTCACTGCTTTAGTGTGAAGTGTAGATCTGGCAGTGCCGGTCATCACTGGTGGTTGCTGTAGCTTGAAGCATTGGGTTAACCAGAGCTTCACCTTGGCAGTCAATGCAGATGGCAAGATCTTGGTGCAAACAGACCCGTTCAAGGTTGTGAATAGTTAAAAAAATTCTGAATTTTTACCTTCCTTCAAAGACAAGCTAAACTAATGCCATATAAGGGTCACGGACCTTGGAAACAACTTTTGTGGATCAGGAACTCACTCCAGCAGAAAGTATTGGTGCTCAGGCCGGTCCAGTTGATTGCAGGTCCAGGCAGGTCCAATTGCAGCAAAGTTGCTGGGCATTTGCAGGGTGGACTTTGGAGCTTGCTGTTTTCATTGCAACTCAGAATATGAGGTCAGTCAGCTGACTCTTGTAGTGATTGAGGGTGAAAGTCCAGTCTTCCTTCTCAGCAAGCAGGGCAGGCCACAAGCAGTGGGGCGTACATTCTTTGTAGTATCCACAGGTTCAGGGGTGCACTGAAGAGTGGGTCTGAGAGTCAATTTTTATACCTGGTACCCCCATGGAAGTGGGAAAAGGTTCTGCAATTTTCCCAATACAGAGGAGCCTGGAAGTTCCTGCCTCCTTGCCCTGGTCCCTGTCTGTTTGGGGACAAAATAGTCTAATGTGAAGTCCTTTGCATGTGAACTTGGCTAGTGCCTTTAAAGGGCATGTATGGTAGGTTTCAGCTCTCAATACACAAAGGCCAACTGCCAAGTACACCTAGTCATTGGGACACAGGAAACAGGTAGCAGGCACCAGTTGGTTAGGACAAGAAAATGCCAGCCTAAAAGTGGCATTTTTAGAATTGTGACTTAAAATACTACTTAATCATTAAAGAGGTTATTACGTTGCAATTCCGTAGACAGAAAAGATGACTTTCCTACCTGCTGCCAATCAAAATGTACCTGGTATTAAATGTAAAAAAGTAACCCAATGTTATCCTATTGGAGAGGTAGGCCTTGCAATAGTGAAAAACGAATTTGAGAGTTTTTAACCACCAGGACATGTAAATCATGAAAGTACATTACCGATTCGGTAATTGCCATTGATTCCTATGGGCCTAAAGGCCCATAGGAATCAATGTCTATTACCAAATCGGTAAATACCGATTCGGTAAAATTACCGAATTGTCAAGGGGGACAGGGTGTCACTTTGACACCCTGTTGCACCCCTGATGTTGGCTTGTGTGCCATGTGATACACATACATGCCCTTAGGGGCATGTATGTACATGCACAGATGTGCATGTATACAGGAATTCATTATTTACCATGAAATAGTATTTCATGGTAAATAACGAATTCTTAAGGGCCTGTGGCACTGTTTTCAGTGCCACCTACATCTAGATTTACCGATTCGGTAAAATTACCGATTCGGTATTTTACAGAATCAGTAAATTTACCAAATCGGTAAATTTACCGATTCTGTAAATTTTAGGCCCCCTACATTTCAATTACCAAATACCGGTCGGTAACGGCCGAAATCGGCTGTTACCGACTGGTATTTGGCGACCTACATCTGGCCCTTAATGTTTGAAAAATGATTACTGAATCACAGTTTGGAAAGGGTGTGTTTGTGGCAACTCTTCCAAATTGCAAATAGGTAAGCTTGGTATCAGTGCTTTGAAGCCAGAAGTCCAGTTGAAACTAATGACTCGCTAATAATGCCCAAGTTGGGGAGGTAACTGAATTAAAAATTGAATGATGTCTTCTTTGAACCCATTCATGTTTAGGATTCATAGCAGCAGCTTCAGGGGGAGCAGGCAGTTATCAAGTGGACCACTGAACCCTTTGAATTAGGTTTTGCAAAATGGCAAAAAAAAATTGTTAAGATGCATTGGTTCCTTTAAGGAACATGGTATGTTAAATAAAAATCAATTTTAAAATACAGCCTTAAGGATGGAGGTCTGCTGTCCCTTGCATGCCAATATCCTTACTTTGCAGCCAATCATAGAACATCACAAATTGCAACCTGTTTAATGAATGTTGGTTAGGAGTGTAGTTCTGCAACCCCCCTGCAGAATTTTGCGAACACGTTGTACCTGATCTGCCAATGTGAAGCGGTCCCTTTTGGAACCGTTTCTGAATTAGGAATCATGGTTGTTGCTTCAGGGGGTATTAGTTAATCGTCCAACCTGCTCTCACTAACATTTTTCAAAATGGAAACACTTTTTTTAAGTTGTTACTTTTGGTTAAGAAACACGGCTGCTTTAAAAAAATATATATATTACCAATACTTTTCACGGGGTGGTGGTCTCCTCTCCCTTGAATGGCAGCACCTATGTGAAGGTAGCCAATCGGAGGGAGTCACAATTTGTTACATGCTTAATAAAAATCAATCAATCAATCAATCATGACATTTGTAGAGCGCACTACTCACCCGTAGGGTCTCAAGGCGCTGGGTGGGGGGGGGGGTGCCGTTACTGCTCGAACAGCCAGGTCTTGAGCTTCTTCCTGAAGGAGAGGTGGTCTTGGGTCAGGCGTAGGTCGGTCGGGAGTGAGTTCCAGGTCTTGGCGGCCAGGTAGGAGAAGGATCTTCCTCCTGTTGTCGTTCTTCGGATGCGGGGGACGGCGGCGAGGGCGTGGCTGGTTGATCTGAGGAGGCGCTTAGGAGTGTAGAAGTTGATCCGGTTGTTGAGTTAGCTCGGGCCTTGGTCGTGTAGGGCTTTGTGTGCGTGGGTGAGGAGACGGAAGGTGATTCTCTTGTTGACCGGGAGCCAATGCAGATCTCTCAGGTGTCCGGAGATGTGGCTGCGTCGGGGGATGTCGAGGATGAGCCTGGCCGAGGCGTTCTGAATCCGCTGAAGTCTCTTCTGGAGCTTGGCAGTGGTTCCGGCGTAGAGGGCGTTGCCGTAGTCCAGTCGGCTGGTGACGAGGGCCTGGGTGACCGTCTTCCTTGTGTCGGTGGGGATCCATTGGAAGATCTTGCGTAGCATGCGCAGGATGTTGAAGCACGACGAGGAGACGGCGTTTACTTGTCTGGTCATGGAGAGGGAGGAGTCCATGATGAAGCCCAGGTTACGTGCGTGGTCCGTTGGTTTGGGTGCGGTGCCCAGGGTGGAGGGCCACCAGGAGTCGTCCCAGGCGGAGGGCGAGGCGCCCAGGATGAGGACCTCCGTCTTGTCCGAGTTCAGTTTCAGGCGGCTGGTCGTCATCCATTCGGCTACCTCTCTCATCCCTTCGTGCAGGTTGGCTCTGGCGGTGGCGGGGTTGTTGGTCAGGGAGAGGATCAGCTGGGTGTCGTCGGCGTAGGAGATTATGTTGAGGTTGTGATGGCGTACGATGGCCGCAAGGGGGCTCATGTAGACGTTGAAGAGGGTGGGGCTCAGTGAGGATCCTTGAGGGACGCCGCAGATGACTTCGGTGGCCTCTGACTTGTACGGTGGTAGGCGGACTCTCTGTGTTCTTCCGTCGAGGAAGGAGATGATCCATTCTAGTGCCTTGTCCTGGATTCCGATGTTGCCAAGGCGCTGTGCTAGTGTGCGGTGGCAGACCGTGTCGAACGCCGCGGAGAGGTCTAGGAGGATGAGGGCCGCTGTTTCTCCGTTGTCCATCAGAGTTCGTATGTCATCGGTGGCAGCGATGAGGGCGGTCTCGGTGCTGTGGTTCGCCCGGAAGCCCGACTGTGAGGGGTCGAGGGATCCGTTCGTCTCGAGGAAGGTTGCCAGCTGTTTGTTGACGGTCTTCTCGATGACTTTGGCCGGGAACGGGAGGAGCGAGATGGGGCGGTAGTTCTTGAGGTCGGTCTTGAGGAGGTCTTGAGGTAATGAGGCAGGACATTCTGTGTTCCTCTCTGATTCCTTATTTCTTTTAACTGGTCTATTAGTACATAGGTTGGTTGACATAATAAATTACTGGTTGCAAAATGTTGGTATGGAATTTGCGACTGCTTTTCATAACCAAAACATTAGAATGTCTAGCCTCAAATTTCAAATGCAAATAAGTTTGAAACCAGCATTTATTTAGCAGTTGTATGCAGTGCAAACCAGATTTAAATAGGAGTCATAGAGCTTTACATGGATTAGTAACCAATGGTTACAAAGAAAGATATTTAAATCAATAAATTCAAAAATCTCCTGAAAGGATAATATACGTTCAGGGCATTTTTGGGGGCCTGGATAGAAGTAACCTAATTACAAAAGGGCAATAGCAAAGGATCAAGTAGAGGAGGATGTCTAATGGATTTCCGCAGGGCTCAACTCTGAACCCTCTGCTTTTTAATATCTATATTACACCCTTGATCTTTCTTGCAGAGGAGCTAGGAGCAAAAGTCATAACCTATGCGGATGACACCCAGCTCCTCTTCACTTGGAGGAAAGGTGATCTGTCCCCGACTGTAGCCCAGACCTGTCTCTCAGACATTTTCAAATGGCTAGCTAGAGCGCACTTGAAGTATGAGGATAAGTTTGAGGTCCTTCCCTATGGTGCCTTCCCGCATTTCTTTAGGGAGACTCTGTGGCCTTCAGACTACCCCGGGCCTAATTCATCTGGCAACCCTGTAAAAAATCTGGGAATCTGGTTTGGGGAGGACCTTAGGTTTACTATGCAGACAAATTCCGGTCAGACGGCAGCACTGATCCTGTTGGACCTTAGAGTCGCCTTTGACATGGTCTTGCACGGTGTTCTGTTACAACGACTGGAGGAGGCAGGTGTAATGGGCTCGGCTCTGGAATGGTTCAGATCTTTTCTGACCAGAAGATTTTCCGAGTCTCTGCACCCCCATTTCAATCTCAGTTCCATTCCATCAATCAGGGGGTGCCTCAGGGCTCCGCTCTGAGTCCCACATTATTTAACCTGTACGTTCAGCCACTGGCAGCGGTTGCCAGGCAGTGGGACCTCACTATGGTCTCAAACGTGGACAATATGCAGCTAGTGGTTGCATTGGCTGATGGTTCTACTTTGAACGCCTCCAGGTTTAGAGATGGCCTGACGGCCGCTGCTGAATTGATGCCCACAAACTATTTGCAGCTAAATGCGAATGAAACTGAGGTTTTGCTAGTCGGAAAGAATGCAAGCTTGTGGGGTGAGCACTGGTGGCCGAGTACTCTGGGCAAGACTCCTGAACCAAAGGAGGTGGTTAGGAACCTGGGGGTGTGGATGTATTCTTCTCTTAGCTCTCAAATCTACACCAAAAAAGTTGCCGGCACGTGTTTCGACCTCTTGCGAGGTCTTAAACCCCTCTTGAAGTTTTTCAAACCACTAACGCACCATCTGATTGTCCAGTCGACTCTTCTATCCCGACTGGACTATGCTAGTTCTCTGCTATTGGGGGCCAATCAGGCTGAAATTATTTGGATGCAGCGTGTCCAAAATGCTGCTGCCAGAACCTTGTTGGGGCTCCCTCCATTCTGTCCTATTGCTGATACCATTCGGAAACTTAATTGGCTTCCCATGGCGGAGCTGATCCAATTTAAGACTTTATGCATTTCTATTAAGACACTGAAGCTTGCTACGCCTAGCCTGCTCTGTAACTTGCTTACCCCGTATACTCCCCCCGCTCGCTGCGTTCCTTAGGGCAGCATTTGGTCATTGTTCCCCGTGTAAAACGCTGTCGAGCAGGAGGACGGTCCTTCCGTTGCCTGGCTCCCAAACTATGGAACTCCCTGCCGGTTCAAATACGTGGTTTGGAGGGTCTGTTGGATTTTAGGAAACATATCAAAACCTTTCTCTTTCCTTTAGTATAGATCCCTGGTCTTCGTTTATGTTAGAGCTATCCTTCTGTGGTGGTTAATGCCCATTTTCTGATGCTAGAAGCGCCAGGACGCCCCTTTGCTGGGGCAGCTGTGCGCAATATAAGCTCTGATAACATAACATAACATAACAAAGAAACTTGCGGGGGCGTGTTTTGGTATTTTGAAATCACTCAGAACATTTTTCCCTTTGCTGCTTAGGTCGGCTAGGGAAATGGTAACTCGGGCTCTCATCTTGTCCCGCATTGATTATGCTAATGGCCTGTATATTGGCCTTCCAGGGTATCAGATAAAAAAACTACAAACAATACAGAATGCGGCAGTCAGGGTTTTGCTGCAAATCCCTGGGAGATCAAGTATGAAACAGCATCTACGGGACCTGCACTGGCTAACTGTGGTCCATCAAGTCCAGTTTAATGGATTAGGCCCGGCCTACCTCCGAAGGCGTTATGCCTTTTACTTCCCACGCAGAAGTCTTCGTTCTGCTGTTCAGCGCCTGGCAGTTGTCCCCCGCTTCCGAAGGGTCCGTCTGGGGGGCAGCTCTCTCTCTCTGTTAAAGCAGCGGAGGCCTGGAATTCACTCCCTTTGGCGCTGTGTAGCATTCAGGACACAATACTATTTAAGAAACAGTTGAAGACTTTTCTTTTTAATCAAGTCACCTAATCTATGATGCTTTGGTGTTATGTTCACCAACCGCGCCTGGACACTCTTGAGTATCTGTGCGATATAAATGTTCTGTAACATAACATAACATAACATAATATATGCTAAAAAGTTTAACCCATTAAGGCTTGGGGGGGTTTATTTCTTTTTTTGGAGGTTTCAAGGGATGTCAGATTTCTGATTGGGAAAGGTAATTTGTTGCAGTTCTTATGTGCACATTGTGATAATTACTATTTTATTTTTTTCTAGTAATAGTGTGACATAGGGTCTGGAAGTGTATTGATATAAGTCGGGCTACTTACAGGCTACATGCACTAATGGGCCAAGCCGGAAAAATGCCGACTTTCTAACATTTTGAAATTGTAATTTAAAGTCTGACTGCACCATAAGTCAGAATTTTTCATTACAATTCCAAACACACCAACATATTTCTGTTTATGTTGGTACCAATATCCGGTTTGCCTGATACACCAAGGATAGGATGAGTTGTTATGTACCAGTCCCCCTCAATAAGAAGTGGAGTGTGACCACATTCTACACAGGTTTTATAGAGCTTGGAGAAAAAAGTATCTTTGTTGGTGTTTGGAGCATAAGTTGAACCTACGATAATTTGGTGATTTTGAACATGTAGTTTCACTTGCACCCATCTGCATCTGTCCACATCTTCTAGACTCGTGTGCGAAAACATTAATGGATAAGAATGGCTTCTCCTCTCTTTTCATACGAGGTGAGAGCACAGATAGGTGGGCAGCCTGAGGATGACCTAGCAGAGTAGACAACCTTTCCCACCCAGTCCGGGTTATGCTTATCTGACTCCTGTTGCAACAGATGCATATCTGGCAATGATGCAATATTAGGCAATCTTTTGCTGAGAAAGCCATTGTTTTCTTCAATTTTGCGAAAGAGGAGAGGCTGTTGACATTAAGAGAACAGAGTTGTAGACTATGTATAATCTCGGGCATGATGCAGTCCTATAGTTAGAGGAAGGAAGGTGAGGACAACAGAGTGGAAAAGCGGAACTCCTGGGAGGCAGGGCCGGACTGGCTGTAGTGGGCACTGGCCATTCCCCGGTGGGCAGCCAGGGATGGGGCCGGTTTTGGACCCCTGGGGGGCCTTTTTTTTTTACCAGGGCCGGTTTTGCAGCATAGCTGCAATATGGGCCCCCTGTAACAAAATCAGCTGTATTGCCGGCCCTGCTGGGAGGATTGTAATTCTGATGAACCTGCCGATTGCAAAAACATAAAGACGGTGGTGCCTGGGATCCCAAGTAATAAATAACGTGCCTGATCTGGGGGTACTATTTTGATGGACAGCCATGTTGTTGGAAAGAGAATATTGTTAGGGCTTCAGCTGGAGTGAGATTTGTCCCTCGGCCCCCCAGGAACATGGTCAGCAAGTTCTATCCCTGGGTACATCTCTTACTTGGGAAGACTGTGCGTGTGGTAAACTGAGGTTTGTTTTGACCCCACATGGTCTGAGGAGCGACACTCATTCCCACCCTGTGAGAAGCCCACTAGATCCATCTCCATGTCAGCAAAACTTGCCAGAAAGTGGTCTAGGTCTTCCGGATTATGGTGTTCCTTTATTTTGCGGTCCAATGTCACTACCTTTATAGCTGGTTACAAAAGACCATAGCAGACAATGATTCATACTGCACAATTTGTTTGTATTTGCCATATCAGGCACTTTGTCATCTTGTTTTCCCCTTTACCCATGTGACAATGTATCGATGTAAATCACTTTTCATTTATTATTATTTTGCACATTATACAGTACCCCACGGAAACATTTTCTTCTCCCTGTTTTAAACATTTTTGATGCAGTACTTTTATGTCTCATCCGTAGCCAAGTAAAGCATTTTGTAGAAGATGATAAATGTACAACACATGCAGGAACACCCTTTAACATCCATATGAAAGTGAACAGGGCTCCCCTGCCTGTTGGTTATCACTGTGCATATGGGTATTAGTGAGAATACACACATGTGACGGCTGGCAGTCTGAGGACATACAGGATACCAAAATATTTATGTGCATTTTCCACATAGCATTTTATAGAGGCTCACTAGTTTTCCTATAGGATTAAGATAGAAACCACTGAAACACCGCCTCCTCACTGTTCTTTTGCAACAATGCAACAAGAGGTATTCAAGAAAAAGAAGATGGCACAAGGAGAATAAAAAGGTATATTTTCCCTAGAAACATTGCACTATAAATGTAGACATTTATCATTTTACACCAGAGCAGGTGTTCTTATAATGTGGTGTCTGGACTAGATAGGAGGAAGGAGTTAATTTGTGGTGAAATTGCCATAAAATGATCTGACTTTTTTCTGCACATTATCCCACTACTTCCTCACTATCACCACAAGCTTAGGTTGAAAAAAGCTGCACTTTCCGCAAAACTGTAGAGAGGGTATGAATAAGAATGAACACAGTGATTCCCAACACTTTTTTTTAACCTTCTGCTTATTTTCTGCTAAATACCAGAGCATTCATGAGGGTGTTAATGTCCTTTAACAACATTGGGCTTTCTGAGGATCAAATACCAGGCCCACCTTTCTTAATCATGGCACAAATATTATCTGTATGAAAACCACGTTTCATGGGGGGGTACACCAGAGGGACCTTTGTTTTCTCATTTGGTTTCCTGTAGATCTTCCCAATGAGGGTCCAAGGGTTTAAAATCCTTTATGTTATTTATGTTGTCATGTATCCACCGAGTTGCTATTGATGCACTCTGACCTCTCTATTGTATTGTGGTCTTCTCCAATATACTTATAAGATCGTCAGCCTCCTCCCTGTATAAAAGAGGCTTGTGTTGTATTTAATAAATCGTGTGGTGGAGTGAAAAAAGTTTGAGTAAGTTACTCTCATTTGGAATTGTTGTGTCCAGCAGCTATTGTTTCACCTGACACCAAAGACCCATCCATGTGGTAAGGCCTCAATCAGAAATGATGAAAGAACACTGGTTAGACGGTTGCTACCTCCCTGGCCGGAGCCATTACTCACTCCACCCTCGGCCCGGGATATTTTATTAAGGAGTCCCTTGTGACTCTCTGATGATGCCACCACAGCCAGGCAGCAGAGGCTGGCATCCTGGAGCCCTGCTAAATGAGTTCAACTGTATACATCCCCGTCACTCCAGGCACATCACTGGAGCAACATAACTTTCCTCTCCAAAACAAATGTAAGAAAATACGGCATATCAAACATCCTAACTGTTGAAATTAATCATTGGCCCAAAATGTTTCTCTGAGTCCAGCTACATATTATGTGCAACACAAACCTGCACCACATAGATAGGACATACCTGAGATGGCCCCAACTCCATTAACATCAGACGTCCACCATATTACTCACACAAGGTGGTCTCTCAGTCAGCTGGATGACCCAGGATTGCTTTGGACACCATACCAGGTATAATTGGCTCTGCTGCCCACGGGCTCCGGAGTTCGTCGAGGACAACTCACCAGAGTCATTTCAGTCCCACTGAAAGCCTCAGAGCCAAGGGAGTCATCTTCAGCTGCATCCCTTTCATGGCACTCCTCATCACTATACACTTCAGGGTCTTCCCTGAAAGAGGTCCTATCAAGACTCCCTCTCCGAACATCACATGATTGATGAAATCTTTTAAATGCAGATACATTCCGTGTTATGACTTCATGTCCTCATCTCGCAGTGACCTTTGTGCCATGAATGGCAAGAATGGTCCACAGATGTTTCTCGAAAGGTAATTGGAATTTGCTTCCAGGACACCGGTCTTGGACCAACGCGGTCTCTCCCAGCTGAAAGTCAGGCCTCTGGGCCCATTGACAATGGCTCACTTGATCATTGGTCTTTTTCCCATTAGCATGCACCGCAGAGTAATTAACTGGCTCAGGCACCCAGGTGGGATGGTGCGGGATCGTATCTGCAACCCATTTACAGATGTATGTGGGCCAGCTCGGTGGTGGAGAGGGTAGTCTGATGATAGTCTCCCAAGAATGAGTATAGTGCATATTCTATAGGTTGGTGACTGGCAGAGGCAATTCTGATCATCCTTTTTAGATGCTGCATAAACAGTTCAGCCTCCCAATTTGCCTGGGTCCACCTGGGGTAATCCATTTGTGAGTGATCTGCAAGGACTTCAGGTAGGTCGCCAGCTCTTCTCCTTGGAAAGGCGGACCATTGTCGGTTTGCAATTCTTTTATTCAGCCATGGGTAGCCACGATCTTCTCCAATTTGGGCAGTAATTCACTGGCACTCAGGAAAGACTTTACTTCCACTTTTGGATATTTGGAGTAGTCATCGAGCATCACCAGGGTGTGTTGTTTATCCGGGAGGCTTCCAAAGTTGAAGTTGGCACAGACCAAGGGCTGTCGAGATCCTTTTTCAGTAAGAATTGGTGAGGGAGGGTTGGCCCTCTCTGCCGTTTGTGACCAGAGCATGACTGGACCAGCTCTTCGATCTGTTCCTCCATGAGAGGCATTACACCTTAGTCCAGTGGTTCCCAAACTTTTTTGACCCGTGGCTCCCTTGACCTAATTGGCAGATGGCCGTTGCTCCCCACCATTTTTTTACCCGCGCACCGGGGTGCCACGGCACACCCTTTGGGAACCACTGGTCTACATGAAGAATCAAGCCTAGACGTGATGAAGGATTCAAAGAGTATGAATAAACAAAGTAGAATCCACTAGGAGGGTGGCAGTGGTCCCTAAAAGGATGGGGAGCACACAGTGTTGTTTAAATGCCCCTCACACACCAACAGGCCCCTTGGTGTCATGCTTCATCATCGGGGCCTTCGCACCCCTCTACTGGATGCGGCGTGCTGCGACAAACGACTACGTAGGAGCACTTGATAGTGAGCTATGTGAGGGTGTATAATGAAGGATGTGAGTGAGGTGAGGTGAAAAAAGTGAGTAAAAAATACCTGGCACTGAGGAAACAAATATTTATTCTGTCCTCGGCTGGTATTAGTAAAAAGTGCAGAATCTGGTTGAAAAAATACGTACTAGGGTATATCAACCATTAACAGTGTCAACATGTTTCGGAGCACGAGGCTCCTTCTTCAGGACGAGGATATGCACTAATACCCTCACCTTACTCACATGAAATGTGAAAGTGTTCAAAAAAAACTTTATAATAAAAATACAATGTGTATTGCACTTTTTACTAATACCAGCCGAGGACAGAATAAATATTTGTTTCCTCAGTGCCAGGTATTTTTTACTCACTTTTTTCACCTCACCTCACTCACATCCTTCATTATACACCCTCACATAGCTCACTATCAAGTGCTCCTACGTAGTCGTTTTTCGCAGCACGCCGCATCCCGTAGAGGGGTGCGAAGGCCCCGATGATGAAGCATGACACCAAGGGGCCTGTTGGTGTGTGAGGGGCATTTAAACAGCACTGTGTGCTCCCCATCCTTTTAGGGACCACTGCCACCCTCCTAGTGGATTCTACTTTGTTTATTCATGATGCCTAGGGAGACTGGATCCACTTCTCTCTCTCTCCCCCCTTTTGTTATGTTTCCCTTCTTGGATTCAAAGAGTAGCCATAACTGTCAGAAAACTTTATTTGCAATCACAAAGATCTTATAAAGTACATCTCAATGCATACATAGAGTAGTATAAAGCACTCCCACTAAAAGTAACCAGGCTAGAGAATGGCTAAAGGAGCTCTGTGGCGTTACAAGAAGTTTAAGTGAGGTGGGCTCTGATCATGGGTATCCGCAGAAATGTTTTCGGAGGGGGACACATTTTTAACTTCATCACCATCCCCCTTGCACCCTTTCCCTCTCTGCATTACACCCTTCTCCCCCTCCAACTTGCACCCTTCTCCCCCTTCCCCTTGTACCCTACTTCACCTCAGCCTTGCACCATTTTCTACCTTGCACCCTTCTCCCCTCTGCCTTGCACATTTCTCCCCTCTGCCTTGCACCCTTCTCCCCTCTGCCTTGCACCCTCCTCCCCTCTGCCTTGCACCCTTCTCCTTTCTGCCTAGCACCCTTCTCCCCTCTGCCTTGCACCCTTCTGCCATCTGCCTTGCACCCTTCTCCCCTCTGCCGTGCACCCTTCTCCCCTCTGCCTTGCACCCTTCTCCCCTCTGCCTTGCACCATTCTCCCATCTGCCTGCACCATTCTCCCTACTGCCTTGTGCCCTTCTGCTTTCTGCCTTGCACCCTTCTCTCTGCCTTGCACCCTTCTCCTCTCTGGCTGGCACCCTTCTCCCCTCTGCCTTGCACCCTTCTCCCCTCTGCCTTGCACCCTTCTCCCCTCTGCCTTGCACCTTTCTCCCCTCTGCCGTGCACCCTTCTCCCCTCTGCCTTGCACCCTTCTCCCCTCTGCCTTGCACCCTTCTGCCCTCTGCCTTGCACCCTTCTGCCCTCTGCCTTGCACCCTTCTGCCCTCTGCCTTGCACCCTTCTCCTCTCTGCCTTGCACCCTTCTCTACCATGCACCCTTCTCCCCTGTCTTGCACCCTGCTCCCCCTCCCCGTTGCACCCTTCTCCCCTCTGCCGTGCACCCTTCTCCCCTCCTCCTTGCACCCTTCTCTACCTTGCACCCTTCTCCTCTCTGCCTTGCACCCTTCTCCCCTCTGCCTTGCACCCTTCTCCCCTCTGCCTTGCACCCTTCTCCTCTCTGCCTTGCGCCCTTCTCCCCTCTGGCTTGCACCTGTCATATAGCTACTGTTTATCTTTATAATGTGTTAAGTTAGCATGGGCTTATTAAATGTTTAAACGCCATTTTTCCTTTTGCTGCTTCTGCACACGACACTTAATTGTTGATTTAGCTTTCAACCTGGTAGCCCGTTGTGGTTTACATGAGAATAATATGTTATTGCTCTGATATCAGCTTTGCTTAATAAACTATGTCTGTACAGAGAGTGCTGAAGCTTCAGGAATAACACGATACAGAATTGTTATGAGGTCTGATCTCCGCACCTTCATAGACATAACATAAGTGCAGCTTCTGCCAACTTTAGGCGGGTTTTAAATTTCTTTGCTTGGAGCACAGATACACACATGATGCTGTTCGCATGCAGAGAGAGCTGGTGTATGCTGATGTGATCTCTTCATTCTAGGATCTTGAGGTATGGGCCCGCCCTGTTAAAACCCAAAGAGAACTTCTTAGCTATTAATATAGTATGTGAGTTAGGGAGGGTGAGAAATAAGTGTTGTTAACCCTTATTCATTACAGCACGTTAACATGCTGTCACCGTTTGCTTTCAATGGACTAGTAACTATGCTGATAACTTTGCTTCTGATAATATGTTTCCTTGTATTATCTAAGATACTGTGTCTGAGAAAACGGCATTAGTAAATAAATATTTCCAATGTGCACGTGTCCTCATTTACTCCATGTTCTGGTTTGAAATGATTGTATAACGAAAGAGTGCTCATGTGTTCCACGTAACCTGAGGTATTATAAGTTCATGTTCTGGTTTGTCTAAACATTGGGAGTTTGTTATGACCAATGAGACACTGTAGCTAGCTCGGTAAGGGGTTTGTTGGGTACTGAGGTGAGTTTTGGGTCACCCTAATTCGCCGAGGTTCCAATCCTCTGTGCACAGTTCTGTGGGAGAACATAAACCCTGCTACATGGCGCCCATACGTTGGTGGTCTTATATCATGACACTCGAGTAGTATATCATTCAAACCTTAACCCCTTCACTGTTGTTTCCGGAAAACGGTGGTGTCGGAAAAACCTACCTATTTTTGAAATAGGTCTTTTCAAGCTTGAATCTATCTGAAACGGTTTCTTTAAATTACTACCCAGTTGGGCTACAAAGTTTCCTTTGTTTTTCAGTGGTTCCAGTGTAATCATGGCACAGGCTGTGAACATCCCGCAGCATAGTCGCATTGCGGTGCGCAACCATTTACAGACTTTCCAGGTCCCTGTGGATGGCTTAGCTGTGATTTTAGTGGTGTGTGCAGATCCGGCGTACCGTTTCGAACTGTTTTATTCGTGGGTAACATTTCCGGCAATAGACGCAAATTCTGGTATGTTCCACACATACACACCCTCACCTGTACCGGCTGAATATACACTGTACAGGGCACTGGAAATACCTATTGATCATTGGCAGCATCGCGTTTGGTTTGATGGCGCCCTACCCCACTCTTTGTCCGCTGCGAGGTTGGGTCCTTTATCCATTCCAGGCACAAATTGGCCTGCGTTGGGTGGATTCACCCCGCATCCGAATCACGGCGCTTGTCCCCTAGCGGATATTCGAAGACTACATGTTGTTTCGATTGCCGTGATTCGTGCATTAGTGCAATACATAGGTCGTCATCTCCCGGGTGGTCCCCCGGGGGTCCGGCTGTTCAGACGGAACATGGCGGTTTAAAGCTCAATCCTGTTATGGTCAATTCGGTTTTTAGTAAGCGCCCCGATGATAAAGATGAGTTCCCTTTCTGGCTTGCAGAGAAATTTGACCAACTGGAGGCTGTGTTTCCGAATTTCACTCCTGCTGATACACATAGAATGTTGACGATTACTTTGCCTAAGGATTTAACTCCTGAACTCGTTGACTGTGAAAGTTGGGGGAAAACTTTTGCGGCTGTTTATGCGAGGTGTTCCGGCACCCCATCTATGTCCGTACTGCCTACGATCGTTAAACGTGTTCAGGATGATCACGGACCGGAAGCAGCGGTTGAATTGGGTATGCGCCTGTGTGGTTCTTTTGAGATTGTTAGCGATCTCATACTCTCCAATATAAAGGGAGATGCGGTGAACTTTCAGGTGTCGAATGCTTTGGCTGCTCTACCCGATGCCGAAAAACCCCGACAGTTGGCGAAGATAGTTGTGGCCGCATATAAAACTATAGGTCGCACAAGTAAAGGTCTGAAGTATTTTGCTATCAAGGAGAAGAAACAACCACAAGGGCAGTCTGCTGAGGCAGATGTCCAGCCCAAGTCCAAAAAACAAAATTGGCCTGATCGATTTCAGGTTTCTGATCAACGTTCTCCTCGTTCCTTTCAGGACTCATCGGCCCCGAAGACTGGTGGAGGAGGAGGCGGAAGGGGACATGGTGGGCAACAAGGACGTGGCCAGCCCCGCCAGACAGACGGAGCAGGAAAGCAGGAGGATTCTACGCCAAAAAGACCGCAGTTTGCGAAAAAGAAAGTCGCAGCCTTAACAGCGCATCGATATGCCACAGATAGTGAGAACGCGGCTTCGGAATCTGACGTGGGCTCTGACCTTGCTGGACAGCGCGGCGGAGATTACCATAGTGAGAGAGGCGCTGCGTCCACTACTGAGGGTGACAGCGACTGATGTCTACGTTGTAATAGAAACAGCCGATACAAGACTTGCTCCCCCTGAAAGACTTTATGAAATTGTCCTGTTGATTGAAGGTGACATACAACGTACCATCAAAGGGGTATTTTGGGAAAATCTTTCATATACGTATGATATTTTGCTTTCGGAGGCTGACTGGCCCCCATCTTTTGTGCTCGCGAACACTGTCTCGAAAGAGCATGCGCAGCATTTTGCAGAAGAGTGGGCTCGGGCTCTCGCACCGGCTCTGTACCGTAACCAATGTGGTTGGGATAAATTATCCCCTTGCCACAAAATTCCCTTGCGGTCTCAGCCTCAGCCTCAACCTCAATATCCCATTCGGCGTGAAGCCAAGGCTTCCGTCGTGGAAATCCTTGAACAATTGGAATATCAGAGAGTTATTGAAACGTGTGTGTCACCGATGAATAATCCTCTTTTTACTGTGACCAAGCCTGACTGATCATATTGTTTGGTATTGGATTACCGGAATTTGAACTCGCATTGCCGTAACTGTGCAGTACAGAATACTCACTGCTCAGCCCTAGTGGATAGTCTAGTGCGTAAGCGTTTTAAAACAACGCTTGACATATCCAACGGTTTCTATTCCCACAGATTGGATAGCTTTAGCTCCCAATGGACCAGTTTTACATGCGCTGGGGTCCAAAAACAATTCCGGCGTCTCCCAATGGGCTATAAGAATAGTCCTGGTATATTTACCGCCCGCATAGTCTCTCTTTTGGAGAGAATCGACCCAGATGCTACGTGGATGACATATATCTCACGGACGACGAAATTTGGGAGCATCTGTGTCGTGTAAATTCAATTATTTGTACCTTTGCAGACATGGGTTACAAATTTAACTTTGCAAAATCGCACATTGCTGAGTACACAGTGTTGTTCCTGGGCTATGAGCTCAACAATGAGGGTAGAGGTTTGGCTCCTCACTTCTTGGAGAAATGCGCACAGTTGCGCGCTCCTACAACACTCAAAAAATTACAGTCTTTACTGGGATTTTTAAATTTAGGGAGAACATACATTTCGGAATATGCCCAGCGTATCAAGCCTTTGTATGCTTTGATACAACCAACTTTTTCCAAATCATGCTGGCTGCCTGAGCACTCGGCCATCTTGCAATCTTTGCAGGCTGATCTGCTCGCTTCTAAATTCTAAATTTGAACTGACTCGTGATAACCACACCAACCTGGTAATAAGAATAATTCCTGGGACAGTGGGTTTCACGTACCTCACGTTTAATGAAGGAGACACAGTACCTATTGCTTACAAGTCACACTTGTACACTTCGGCTGAGATGCGGTTTCCCACTATGGAAAAGGTGTTAACAGCTGTGCAGATGGCGATTCTTATGGAACGAGCTCTGTCACAGGGGAAACGCATGTTGGTTGTTACACCCTGTCCTCATTTGGAGGCAGTCACGAAAGCCAGTGTACCGAATTCTAAAGCTTTGCACCCTCGGTGGATTCAATGGGCAGCTTCCTTGACGTCCACGGATGTCACGTTTATTTTTGACCCCTCATTGCGGTCGCAAGAGTACTTGCAGTATGAATTTGTTCATCCTGCTCCTCTAGCTATGCGGCCTTTGGAGGACTTCCATTGCATCATTTACACTGATGGTTCGGCGCAGGTTGCGCATGGCTCTAAACAGGCCTACGTTTCCGCATGCGCCATTGTGGTCGGTGCCATGGTGAACGATGAGTTCCAGTCCAAGGCAGTACACACGCAGCCTCTAGGGGACTGCACCACACAATTGGAAGAGCTTCGTGCTCTCTTACTACCGTTGGAGTACGCAGATCCTGGTGTAATTACTCTTATTGTGAGTGATTCTTACTACTGTGTCCAGTCTTACAACGAAAACTTGTTCTTTTGGATTCAGAATGACTTTCGTGATTCCAAGGGTAGCACAATAAAACACAAGATGATCTGGGTTTGAGTGGCGGAGCTTAAGGCTACGTTGCCGCTCATTTTTGTAATTCCTACTCTCGGCCATCAGCGTGTTGGAGTCCACGCTGTCGGTAACTCGCTTGCTGATGTAGCAGCGAAATCAGCGGTGTCTACATACTTAGTTGCAGCTGTTACTCGGTCCAAAAGTAAGATTGATAGTGACATCTTGGCGGCTGTTGCTGCCACTGAGAAGGGAGGTAAACATCCTACGGGGTTCCCTTCGATGTACACATACCACTTAAGTCCCGAAAAGGTTCCTTTTGTGAGAATTCCTGATGTTGGAGAACGTTTGATTCCGAACTCGGAACGCAGGGCTGACTTGATTACAGCGGCACATGAAGGTGTGGCGTCTGCGCATGCGGGCGTCTCGGCCACTGTAACTCAATTACAACAACGTTTCTGGTGGCGGGGACTATACAAACAGACGCGTGATTATGTCCTTCTTTGTGACATTTGCCAGCAGATTAAACCTTCGACTGCTGCGCGTCCGCCACAGACACAGTTGTACATTTCTAATAAACCACTAGGTTGTGTTTATTTAGATCACTGCGGTCCTTTTTCCTCTGATACTGCGTATAAGTACATCTTAGTAGCAGTTGATTCATGCACACGCTTTGTGTGGGTCTGGCCCCATCGCAGCGCTGATTCACGGACTGTCATTAGAGATTTGCGTATCTTTGTAGGGATTTTTGCCTGTGTTACCTTCCATTCGGATCAGGGTCCGGCTTTCGCCTCTAATTCGTATAAGGATGCCATGAATTCGATGGGGGTCCAAGTCAAGTTTTCGTCTCCCTACAGACCTGAGGGTAATAGTGTAGTGGAGCGAATGAACCGTGATTTAAAGCAGTCTTTGACAGCTCGAGTTATAGGCACTGCCAGAAACTGGCTGGCCCACCTCAATGGCGTGCAGCGTGCTCTTAATAATCTCCCTAGAAGGTCTCTGGGTGGGCGGACCCCATACGAAATGCTCTTTGGCATCAAGATGTACGTCCCTGACCTTGACGGTCTAGACTGTGTGGCTCGCGCCACACCCTTTGACGTAGATGAATATTGCAATGTTTTACAGGATCTACAAAAGACCAGAGACAGTCTTGCAAAGGAACATTTGCCCTCCACGTCGGATGTTGCGTTGCAGATCCCGGTAGTCGGCTGGCTACCCCAAGTTGGAGAACTGGTTCGAGAGAAGATCGATAACAAGAAAGAATTTGGTCCATCCTATCGAGCTCCGGTTCCAGTGCTTGGAGTGAAGGGCACAAGAACAGTCATTTTACCACCACTTCCTGGTCGTAAGGAAAACAGGTTTATCTCAATTGACAATGTCAAGATACACAGAGTGGCCGATTCTTCTTAGCATGACATCGGCAGTTTCCTGTCCTTCCATTGTGAGAAATTCAGTTTTGCCCACTGCTTCTAATCATGAAAATGAAGTGGCCATCGAATTACCTGCAATTTCCAGTCCTTTATTAAGTACTTTGCCCGGTACAGACCATGATGAAATAGACTATACTTACCCCACTGACTTGTCCATGCCTGACCTGCAAGCACGTTTGGCCACAGAATCCAGATTTTCTTTTGACACTGTTTCCAATGCTTCGAAAAGACCCTCACGTTTTGCAGTTTATGCCAGCTTATTTAAAAAAACATTTTTTGATTCCCCCTTGGACATATATTTGGCTGGTGCTTTTTTCAATTTACCTTTTTATGTCAATTGGGTTTGTGTTTTATTTTTTGAGGATTATGAATGGACACTATGTCGAGGAAAGAACATGTATTCGACATCTAAATGGAACTTTGGCCCCCCTTTCCTCATCGCATTCTGCACACAGATTGAAAAGAGACTTGACATTTGTTAACATCACTGCTTGGCCTGTCCTTGATGGGATAGTGTGGGATGCCGTTAGGTTTCAAATTCATGGCCCTACCGAGGTTGTTAATGTCCCTAATGTGCTTCGAGTTAACGTGGGGGATGTAGTGAAACAAAACATACGTTCTGATGAATGGGATGTTCAGGCCGTAGAGTCTTTGTTTTCTGATTTGAAATACTATGCTGCCTTTGATGCGGAAGATTTGTACTTAGAATCTGCTAATTATGGTGATTTGTTTTGCTTTCAACATTTTGGCAATCACTTCTTACATAAAACAACATCCAGGAGGAATACTGTAAATTATACACAATGGGAGTATTGCCCAGCTCCTAAACAAGGCAGTTCAAGTACTTTTTTGAAAAAGTACACTTATTTTACTGACTTCAATCAGTCTAATCCCGAGTCCTTTTATTTCAAAATGACACAGAAGCCTATGTCCAAGGTTAGACTTACTGATACCAAATTATTGTACTCGAAGTCCTTTCTTGATCAGCTGGCTGTTGGCGGCTATGAATTATGGAAGCAAACTATTGACTTAAAATCTGTTTGGGGTTCTAAAAGCTGGCAGGTACAAGGCACTGAGGCTTCGCACCGTGCTTGTCTCATCCCGAATCAAATGTTGTTTTTGAATTCCTCTATTTCACAAACAACATGCTTTGGATTGGCTACTTCTAAAAAATTAAATTCTCCAACCATCCCAGAGTTAGAAGAATATTCTGGCTGGAGTAATTATGCTCAGTTTTCGATTAGGGACTTACTGTCCCTATTGCTGAATTCATCCTTTAACATATCCAGTATGGATCCAAAGGGTTGGCTGATGTGGCACAGAAGTGCTGATTCATGCCAGCGCCGTTTTCTGAGTTTGTCTGATGGCTTTACACAGGTCAGACCTGATCCATGTTTTGAATCTGATCATTCTGTTACGACTTACTCAGTGGGCAAATTATGTCAAAATTGGCTGACACATTCAAAATTGTCTGCAGTAAAATTACATCTTGCAAAGCTGAATGATGATGTAGACTTAAATGATTTCATAAAAGGCCCGGCTAGTGGTAGATCAAAAAGATGGATATATGCTGTTTACAATGAAATCTGGAAGACATCACAGATTGAGGCAGCGACACGCCTTAGGGCTATAGATCAGGCCAATCTAGAAAAAGTGCTTGCTGTGGTAGATAATAGTATTAACATGCTTTCTTCCCGCATTTACACTTTAGATAATATTGTGTCTTCTGTAGTGGATATTGTGCATGATGAAGTGTCTGTGTTGTACCATGGTCAGAATCAATTACGTTCTATCATGCAATTTGCATGGACCCTTCAAACGCTTAAATCTGGCAAGGTGCCATGGACCTACATGAATGTTTCTTCTCTCTTTGCCCCCTTTAATTTGACTGACAAGCAGCGCTTGCTTTCCATGCGGGATGCTTCATTTTCTATGTTACATATTGAGAGATTGGAGTCCTTGCCTTTTTCTGTGGCAGAGGCCAGGGCTGCAACGTGGCTTATCCACGGTTTGATAACATTACATTTTGCTTTGTATACATTTACAAATTGTATGAGATATGTTGCCATTGGTCGCTATGAGCCCTTAGGTAGTGCATTTCTCCATGAAGTCTGGTCCCTTCCTTTCACTTATAGATGTTTGAAAGACGGTGAGGAGGTTTATCTGAATGGGGAGGAGTGTACAGAAACACCAGATCACTCACTAATGTGTAGGCACATACAATTGCACGGTTCTTGTAACCAGGACCGGCCAAACTTAGCCTGTGTTTTAAAAGGGATCCAGTTGAGTTCAAAGACTTTATTCGGTTATAATTATGAATAACCATAAAAGTACATCAGTAAACCATACATCATCATAACTAATAATGTTAAAAAGAAACAGTTTACACGATAACAACATATGCCAGAAATTTCATATAATCATTTTCTTACGTAAATAAAAAGTACTTTTTAAGAAAGCTGCAACAGAGGCCACTGAGAAAATGTCCTCCAAAAGTTGTATAGCGAGAAAAGCAGGGCGACACTGTCTCAAGTTCATATATTTTAAAATAGGGATGATCCATCTTTTCCTGGATATAACATAGAACGTACAAAAAAAGAGAATATGTATATCCGATTGTACAGAGATGTTGTCACATGCACATTTACACATTTCCCTGGACCAATCATTTACAACAGGAAAGCTCATCAGTCTGAACAAAATACCGAATCTAAATCTAATCAACAAAAACTTTTCTTGTTCTTTCATTTGTAGATTTAGGTAAGGCTGAATTGTTCTTGATTTGACTATCATTAGATGGGCAGTTACAGTCTTTTTAGAAGATTCAGTTCTCTCTCTTTGATTCTCTAAAAAGTTTAAGCTTAGATGTTTCAATACTTTCCTAGAGGTATCTAACATTGAAAGCAGATCACTGAAAAATTCCGGGTGCTTAATATTATCACAAAACGTCTTAATGTAGCACAACCATTTTATCTTTTTCCACCCATCTAATTTCAATACATCCCCCAGAATGACACGATTTAGATGGCACTTCTCATTAGTCCAAACACGATGCCATAGAAGAATCGGTTGTACTTTAAGTAGATCCTCCAGATGAGGGATACCCAATTCTAAATGGCAGGTGTAACTAGATATACTCTTGGGGAGAGCTAAAAGATATCGTAGGAAGACATTTTCAGTGATTTGTAAGCTACTAACGTTTGAATCACTCCATATTCCTGCCCCATATAAAGCTACCGAGACACAACTTGCTCTATAAATATATAAGAGCTCTTTAACTGGCTTTTTGCCCATCTTCTTGCTAAAGGACCTAAGGGCCATTATGGATTTAGAAAAAAATAAATTTCTGGCTTGGATCGCTGTACTCCATTTACCCGTTTGATCAAACATAACCCCAAGGTAAACAAAGGTTGGGGTATGTTGTAAAGGGGTTGACTCTATGAACATAGTCTTTTTCTTGTAAGTAGTGTGAGCGCCACAGTTCATAGCAAAAGTCTTAGTACAGTTTATTTGTAAATCAAGTTTTGCCATGAATGAACTAAAAGAAGAAATCATAATCTGCATGGCTATGGGAGTTCGTACCATAAGAACAGCATCATCTGCATAAATGAGAGCTGGTATGCGGCGGGCTGTGGCAATGGGCATATCATTACAGTCCTGTAGTAATGTGGCCTCCAAGTTATTTATATAAATAGAGAATAAAAATGGGGCAAGGACACACCCTTGCCTCACACCCCTCGCGACACTAAACTTTCTTGTACACTCCCCATTTTTTCCGTATCTAACCATTGCACTGGCCCCATTATACAGCTCCCTCAAAAAATTAATAATGTTTACATCCACACTTAATTTGATTAAAATATCCCATAGTTTCTCGTCATTTACAAAATCAAAGGCAGATGTCAAGTCTAAAAAAGTTTTAAAAAGTCTTCCACTCTTTGCCCTGGTATATTTCTCAATCAAAATTGATAAATTTAGTGCCGGCTCGGTGGTACCGACCCCTTCACGGAAACCATATTGAAGATCACTAATAATATGGTGTTCCTCTGCCCTAAAATGTAATCTATCTAGTAGGACTCTACCAATTATTTTTATTGTAGAGTCGAGCAGAGATATGGGCCGATAGCAAGCACAGTTCGCTCTGTCTCCCTTTTTAAAAATCGGGACAATAATCGACGTGTACCAAGTTCCCAGCAAACCCGTAGAGCATGCGGCATTAAAAGTTCTGGTGAGCAGAGGTGCCCAAAACAGGGTATTCTTCTTAAAAATATCCACAGGAACACCATCAGGGCCTGGTGCCTTGCCTCCTAGACTTGAATTAATACCCTTAGTTACTTCCTCCAAGGAGAAGTTGAGGTCCAACCCACCTGTACCCTTCCCCTTACACATCGGCTCGCATACTGGATCAGTTACAGTTACAACTGGGGAATAAAGTGCTACAAAGTGCTTGACCCACTCATCCTCAGTGACGGCTATCTCCAGACGAGCCTTTGTGTTATCCTTAAAAAAGGGAGCATTCCCTGCCCTCCAAAAGGCCGTTATATCCTTGGTTTCTGAGGCATCCATAATGGCTGTCCAAGCTTCCTTTCTCAACAGCCATCTCTGATCTTTCTGTGCCTTTTTGTACTCCTTACGTAAAAACCTTATCAAGGACGGATTTCTGGTTTGCATATGTAAGGCCAATTTTAATTGTTTGTGTACTTTACTACATGCTGAGGAGAACCAGCCTCTAGGTTTCCTTTGGGCGTTTTTATCCTTAGCATTTACCCAGAGACTTTGTTTAATACTGGAAATAATTTCGCTGAAATTACTTATAATATCAGCATCAGCGGATTCCTGGTCCAAACAAACGGAAAAATTGGCGCTACATGAGTTAATTCGATTACCAAGGAACACTTCGGGAACCACCCTAGTCCATTTCAAGGCATAACCATTTTGCCTAGTAATTTTTAAGTTTTTGGAGAAAGCCTCAACTCTTTTATGCACTATTAAATGTGGGTCCATTATCTCAATCCTTATGGGAAAATGATCACTTAAAACAGATTTAAAAACATTGTAACTTAAGATGCTCTGCCCATAGCTTGAGGAAACAAGAATGAAATCAATTATAGACAGTGAGCCTCTCCCATTAAAGGTTGGGGTAAAAGGGGTCGCAGTATGACATAGTTCATTTGAAATCCCTAGATCATGTTTAAACATGATCTCATTTAGAACGTTCCCAGTTGTTGAATGTTCAAAGTGTGTAGGGGTGGTGTCCCTATCAGTTGTTAACCCACAATTTCCGGATCCCGATCTTTTACACAGGGAACAATTAAAATCACCACCCCATATAACGATGTACCGTTTATGGGAACTGTTGTAAATGCTGTAGAGTGTCTTATTAAGGGTTTTAAGCACCACTAATGTATCTGCTTGCGGAATATTATTGTAAACATTAATTATTAATGTACAAGCTGAATTGTCAAAGTGAATCCCAACAATATGATAAAAACAATTATAGGAAAACAGCTCGATTTTTTTACAGATAAGGCAATTAGAAATATACATACTTAAACCCCCTTTAGCTCGGCCATGTACAGATGCTATGGCAGAGATAAATATAGTCTTAAAACCACATATGTGGTGTTCTTTTTCTGCCCAAGTTTCTTGTAGGCATATAACATCACATTTATCAATAAAATGTTTCCAATCAGGATTGTCTAATTTTGCTTTAAGGCCAGCGATGTTCCAAACAGTAATAGACCAGTGCTTACAAGACTTTTTATTCGACTGGGGATTTCTGCACACCCTACTGTCTGTCAGGATTTCAGTTTCTCCCCCCTCCACTTTATCATCGTCAATGATAGTCTCATATAAATTATCTGATGGATCAGGGTCAATTGATATCCCGCCAGTAATTTCTCAGCCTAGATCGATACATTTTACACCCATTTCCTCATTTAATATCGCTTTCATTTCCAAAACGTCCCCCAGAGTAGTTTCATAAGGAATTCCAGGTACAGACATGCCCTTCTGCGCAAAAAAAAGAGGTTTTGACGTGTATTCACGAACAAATCTCTCTTTAGGGGTAGTTGGGTTCAGTCATTCATTTGCGTCCATGCCAGATAATGGATGAAACATGTTATGTAAGGGAATGTTCCAATATTCCTTTGGGTCTATAGGAAGATAGTTGTTATCGATTAGAATTGGGTACCTGTTTGCATAATTGGGCGGGAAGAAAGGAATAACATTTCTATTATGATGAGTAGGGATAACAAAGTTCGAGGTTTGTTTAGAGCGATAAGGGGCATCAAAACCGTGCCCCCTTGAAGGTTTATACGGGGGCAACATCATAGTTTCTGGGTAAAAGTAGGTCAAGTTTCGGGATGATACTCCTCCATCACTTCTACCCGGAAACCAGTCACTAATATATGTGACCACTCTATGGTCCCTAAAATTTACTATAATCAAATCGCCTTCTATATCTTTTGGGCGTAAACCCACCCAATAGCACTTTCTCACTGAGACAATATCTCCATTCAGGTGTAATGGTAACGGTCTGTTTGTGCGCAGCCAGTGGATAACTTTGTTTTTCAAGCTAATATTGGATTCTACATTTCCCTCTGGTACGGCTGGGACTCCTGTTAAGATGATGACAAAATTAGACGAATCCGGGCGCAGGTCTACTATGTTTCTGAAGTTGGGTTTTTCTCTGGCCGTATAAGTTGCCTTAGTGGGAGGTAAACTGCTGGTGTGAACAGGTTTTTGTACCCCTGATTTAATCTTATCTCCGCTTGTAACTTTTATGGCTGTAGTGTCTATTGTGCCTCCTGATTTGATGGAATTTATATCAGCAGGCATATTATTAGGTCTAAGAGTAGCTGTGTGTTGCCTACGTTGGTTATTGGCAAGTTGTTTAGTTATAGGTCGGGTTTCAGTTGAAATAGTTGGATTGATTAAATTGGAGTTTTCTATCGGAGTAAGCTCCGACAGAAGACGATCCATTTTGTCAACCAGCCTTTTAAGCCTCTCAGTAAGTGGAAGAATGAGAGCCTTTAAAAGACTTTCAATTGCCACCAAGAGCCCTTCATTAGAAAAAGATTTGCAGTCTGAAGTAGATTGCCCTGTTTTATCCTCCTTCCCCACTACATTTGGTGATTTATGTTTAGGTTCCGCTACATGCGGAGCCTTCCAAAGATTTCCAGCCCCGTTTTTTGCCCCTGCCTTCCTCCTTCTTTTCCTTACTGGGGAGCGTACTGCTACTCTATTCCCCTTGCTTGATGGATTGTCATGTACTCTGCTGATATCAACAGCAGGTTGAGAGTCCAGCAACATGACTGCCTCAGTTTGAGTCTTTGGCACTGGAGAGGAAATATTACTGATAGAGTGAGGGGCTGAGTCTAAAGATATAGGGGTATTTAGGTCTATAAGATTGTTGGATACGACTGTTGACTCACTACTATTACAGTCCACGGTTACTTCCATACCTTCTAATACTGGCGGAGTATCTTGAAAAATTAATGGAATGTTTTCTGTGTTAAACAATTCCGCATCAGTATCGGGGTACGTTGTGTTATGTGCTAATATACTCATAGCGGCCTTCTCAGGATTAAGGGGTACCTGTTTCTTGAGAAACTCACTAGAGAGGCGGCGCTCAGCCCGCCTCTCTGCTAACGCTATCTCCCTATCAATATCTCTTGTGGCTCTAGCAAAGTATTTATCGAGTGGGCCGAGTATGGATACACCTACACTATTAGGAAGAGGATTTAAAACAGGAATAGACATCCCCAGTTAAAAAAATAGTATAATTAATTGTAAGATAAAATCCAAACAATGAGGGACTAATACAAGTAGGAACCAGGTTAAACGTACTAACAATCCATTAATAATAATTTATCATGGCTTACTATCATATAAGTCACGGTAAAAAGGGCTACAGTCCGGGGCAAATACAGTGGTAGTCAGAGGGATGGCCCAGCCCAGCCACCTTCGGCCACTGACGGCCACAGACGGTTCCGCCCTTGTCCCGGGCTTCTCCCGGTCGCTCCCACATGCTCCCGCGCAGCGGGACTAGATGATTATATTTATATGTTCAGTGTGAGAGGGGAGGAGCATGCAGGGAGATCGGCCCAGATGCTAGCAATTGGGTCTGGCGGGCGCTCCTGGGACTTGGAGTCCTGCGCCCGCAACTCGCTCGCAGCTCTGCACAATACAAACACCCACAGTCACAGCCTCAGGCGAGGGGCGGCAGACTCCACAAGCAGGCTTCGCTGATGTTAATGATGATCAAAGCCTCCACACGAAGTGGGACCCGCTAAGCGGGTTCCGCGAGCAGCTGCGGCAAGAACAGGGAAAGTTTCAACAGCACTTGATCCCAGCGTGAGCACTAAGAAAAGCGTCCCAACAAAGCATCCAGGGGCAAAGGTTTTTAAAGAACGATGGTGGGGAGGAGCATGCAGGGAGAGCGGCCCAGGTGCTAGCAATTGGGTCTGGCGGGCGCTCCTGGGACTTGGAGTCCTACACCCGCAACTCGCTCGCAGCCCTGCACAATACAAACACCCACAGTCACAGCCTCAGGCGAGGGGCGGCAGACTCCACAAGCAGGCTTCGCTGATGTTAATGATGATCAAAGCCCCCAAACGAAGCGGGACCCGCGAAGCGGGTTCCGCGAAGCGGGTTCCGCGAGCAGCAGCGGCAAGAACAGGGAAAGTTTCAACAGCACTTGATCCCAGCGTGAGCACTAAGAAAAGCGTCCCCAGTTTCTGCAATCACCCCGACTTTTACCTTGCTGGGAAACGGAAGTTATTTACTTTTAAATAATGAAGATTGTTGCGGGTTAATTAGAGGTGTTGCTTATGTGGTAACCGTTACTGAGCGTGTAGTTTGCTGCAGAAATGTTCTGTACCCACCCACACATGGAAATAGGGATGTTTCCATCTGGCCACGCATCCCAACCTTGACAGCAGAGTTCAACGGCATGAGCAGAATATGAGCTCTATTGTCCCAGAAAGAAGTGGCCTTGAGTTCGGCTCGGGAAACTTTCGTGCTTCCCATAGCTAACACCCGGACTGAGGTTCAGGCCCTTTTAAATACTGATTTACCATTGCATTTCAGCGAGATGGTTCATTCTATCTTTAACGCGTCCTCCACAACTGGGCTGGCGCATTTTTTAAAAACTGTTAGCAGTGGTCTTGTAACTTCATTTGAAAAAATATTTGGAGTCATCCCTGCTTTCTTCCATTCCATTTTTTCGAGTTTGTTTGGTGGATTCCCGGTTTTACTGGCACTAGCGGCAGGCGTTCTAATGGTTGTTTGCTTCCTTAAATATGCATGCCCCACATGTGGAAGGAGCCGCCCAGCCCCTTTTGGCGCTGTTTCGCAACCGGATGCTTCAATATTATGGCACGCTGCCGCTTGCGATTTTAAGCACGGCATATGGATTATCGTTTCGATTTTCCTACTTCACCTGTGTCCAGCCTGTGTTTCATTGCCTAAGCTGTGATTTTGACTGGGCCATTGATTTGTGTCTCTGCGGACCGGTTTCTCCTGACGTCGACTTTAATCAGCTGATGAGTCCCATCGTTACTCACGAGTTTGTTTGTACTGGCGAAAGGATTATGGCCCTAGCAGCGATGCATGGACTAATGGGTCCTTGGAACATTCTCGCAGCTGCGCAAGAATTCTTGGCACTGAGCTTTCTTGAGAACCCACCGAGTTGTCCTCTGATGGTAATAGAGGCTCCGGTACTGGGAGAACACGTTTGTTCTTTTCCTCTTTTGAATTGGATGGCTGCACTGTTTTCGAATGAAGACGGTGATTTCATGTTGGAGGCTGTTGCTGCGTATTTTGCATATTCGGTCTTGCATTGATGACCTTTATTAGTTTATGATGATGCCACCTTTTTCTTTGCATTTTTTCACCTCCCAGTCCTATTGACTTGAGTGCTGTTGAATACTAAAATTGACATTTTGAATTTTGATTTGGTTCATGTAGTTTTTTCCATCACTTATTATGATTATAACGTTGTTCATAGTTCTTGAACTCTGCTTTCATGAAGTTGCCCTTATCTTATCTTATCTTATCTTATCCGTGCTCGGATCATGGGGGGGTGTCATATAGCTACTGTTTATCTTTGTAATGTGTTAAGTTAGCATAGGCTTATTACATGTTTAAACGCCATTTTTCCTTTTGCTGCTTCTGCACACGACACTTAATTGTTGATTTAGCTTTCAACCTTGTAGCCCGTTGTGGTTTACATGAGAATAATATGTTATTGCTCTGATATCAGCTTTGCTTAATAAACTATGTCTGTACAGAGGTGCTGAAGCTTCAGGAATAACACGATACAGAATTGTTATGAGGTCTGATCTCCGCACCTTCATAGACATAACATAAGTGCAGCTTCTGCCAACTTTAGGCGGGTTTTATATTGCTTTGCTTGGAGCACAGATACACACTTGATGCTGTTCGCATGCAGAGAGAGCTGGTGTATGCTGATGTGATCTCTTCATTCTAGGATCTTGAGGTATGGGCCCGCCCTGTTAAAACCCAAAGAGACCTTCTTAGCTATTAATATAATATGTGATTTAGGGAGGGTGAGAAATAAGTGTTGTTAACCCATATTCATTACAGCATGTTAACATGCTGTCACCGTTTGCTCTCTATGGACTAGTAACTATGCTGATAACTTTGCTTCTGATAATATGTTCCTTGTATTATCTAAGATACTGCGTCTGAGAAAACGGCATTAGTAAATAAATATTTCAAATGTGCACGTGTCCTCATTTACTCCATGTTCTGGTTTGAAATGATTGTATAACGAAAGAGTGCTCATGTGTTCCATGTAACCTGAGGTGTTATAAGTTCATGTTCTGGTTTGTCTAAACATTGGGAGTTTGTTATGACCAATGAGACACTGTAGCTAGCTCGGTAAGGGGTTTGTTGGGTACTGAGGTGAGTTTTGGGTCACCCTAATTCGCTGAGGTTCCAATCCTCTGTGCACAGTTCTGTGGGAGAACAGAAACCCTGCTACACACCCTTCTCCCCTCTGCCTTGCACCCTTCTCCCCTCTGCCTTGCACCCTTCTCCTCTCTGCCTCGCACCCTTCTCCTCTCTGCCTTGCATCCTTCTCTACCTTGCACCCTTCTCCCCTGTCTTGCAGCCTTCTCCCCTCTGCTGTGCACCCTTCTACCCTCCTTCTTGCACCCTTCTCTACCTTGCACCCTTCTCCTCTATGCTGTGCACCCTTCTACCCTCCTTCTTGCACCCTTCTCTACCTTGCACCCTTCTCCTCTCTGCCTTGCACCCTTCTCCACTCTGCCTTGCACCCTTCTCCCCTCTGCCTTGCACCCTTCTCCTCTCTGCCTTGCACCCTTCTCCCCTCTGCCTTGCACCCTTCTCCCCTCTGCCTTGCACCCTTCTCCCCTCCTCCACCTTGCACCCTTCTCCTCTCTGCCTTGCACCCTTCTCCCCTCTGCCTCACACCCTTCTCCTCTCTGCCTTGCACCCTTCTCCCCTCTGCCTTGCAGCCTTCTCCCCTCTGCCTTGCACCCTTCTCCCATCTGCCTTGCACCCTTCTCCCCTTTGCCTTGCACCCTTCTCCCCTCACTCTCTCGAACATGCAGCAGTCACGAGTGACAACCCCTCTACGAGGAGTGAGGCAAAGACAGAAGCTGGCAGAGTGCGGCTGCATCAGGGCATAAGGCGCCCACCCAACGCTCTCCACCAGGCCCCCCACCCTGCACCCACCCACCCAACGCTCTCCACCAGGTCCCTGACCCCGCACCCACCCACCCAACGCTCTCCACCAGGCCCCCCACCCTGCACCCACCCACCCAACGCTCTCCACCAGGCCCCTAACCCTGCACCCACCCACCCAACGCTCTCCACCAGGCCCCTGACACTGCACCCACCCTACGCTCTCCACCAGGCCCCCCACCCTGCACCCACCCACCCAACGCTCTTCACCAGGCCCCTGACCCCGCACCCACCCACCCACCCAACGCTCTCCACCAGGCCCCTAACCCTGCACCCAACCACCCAACGCTCTCCACCAGGCCCCTGACACTGCACCCACCCTATGCTCTCCACCAGGGCCCCCACCCTGCACCCAACCACTCAATGCTCTCCACCAGGCCCCTGACCCCACACCCACCCACCCAACGCTCCCCACCCTGCACCCACCCACCCAACGTTCTCCACCAGGCCTCTCACCCTGCACGCACCCAGTGCTCTCCACCAGACCCCTGAACCTGCACCCACCCAAGGCTCTCCACCAGGCCCCCCACCCTGCACCCACCCACCCAACACTCTCCACCAGGCCCCTAACCCTGCACCCACCCACCCAACACTCTCCACCAGGCCCCAGACCCTGCACCCACCCTACGCTCTCCACCAGGCCCCCCACCCTGCACCCACCCACCCAATGCTCTCCACCAGGCCCCTAACCCTGCACCCACCCACCCAACACTCTCCACCAGGCCCCAGACCCTGCACCCACCCTACGCTCTCCACCAGGCCCCCCGCCCTGAACCCACCCACCCAACATTCTCCACCAGGCCCCTGACCCCGCACCCACCCACCCAACACTCTCCACCAGACCCCTGACCCTGCACCCACCCTACGCTCTCCACCAGGCCCCTAACCCTGCACCCACCCACCCACCCAACGCTCTCCACCAGGACCCTGACCCTGCACCCACCCACCCAATGTTCTCCACCAGGCCCCTGACCCCGCACCCACCCACCCAACGCTCTCCACCAGACCCCAGACCCTGCACCCACCCTACGCTCTCCACCAGGCCCCTAACCCTGCACCCACCCACCCAACGCTCTCCACCAGGACCCTGACCCTGCACCCAACCACCCAACGTTCTACATCAGGCCCCTGACCCCGCACCCACCCACCCAACGCTCTCCACCAGACCCCTGACCCTGCACCCGACCCGAAGTGTACCAGTCACGTTACACAAGGATACATTCATGTATTCTGTTTTTGTAGGCGCTGGGAGATTAAGTGATTTGCCCAGAATGACACAGGATTCTTAGCTGACGTCCAGGGTCGAACCCGGTTCCCCAGCTCCAAATTTGGCAGCTCGCAGTTTCACTACATTTTGAGGATAATTATATATTTTTTTCAGACCCACATCCTGCGCAGCGGCGCGGCGCCCCTTGATTTCCTTTACGGCGCACCAGGGTGCCGCGGAGCACACTTTGGGAACCACAGATGTATGACATAGATATTAAGAGTGTACTCCCTGGACAGGTCCTGAGCATGGGTAGAGGAGGGGAGAAGATGGAGATTGAGGTCAGAGCTATCCACTTTGGAACTGAGTAATCAGGTTTGATTCTGGTTTTGGCTCAACATCCTGTGATCCTGGGCAAATCACTTAATCTCTCCGTATCTAAAAAAGGAACATGACCTTATGAAATGTCATTGGTGCTCATGTAAAGCACTCCAATATGTTTGGGTAGGGTTTGCTCTATATAAAAATTGAGGGGAAAAAAATGAAAATTTACTCTTTCAATGCTCTTTGCATCTGAATAACCAAAGGTGCTCATGACTCCACAAGGAGCATGACCCCCTCCTGTGCTGCAACAGCTTCCTTTCTGCCACTGACCGGCATCTCTTTCACAGCTCATCAGCAGCCTAAAGAGTTCAATGCCTTTTTAATGGTTAGAACTGCCAGGCGCCAAAATGCGGGATTATGGGCATCATTTTTTGCCTTTAAGTAAGAAGTGCCTGGATCTTCATTGGCAGGCGGGCCTCACAGCTATGTCTGTAGCCGAGTCCTGTGTGCGCTGTTTGTGCACCCCCCCCCACCCCGCCGCCGTGATGCTCTGCTTCAGAAAGGCAGAGACTGGGGGCAGAGCAACCTATTCATAACGGAGGCGAGGGGGGGGCGAAAGTGACACATTCTTAGTGTGACTTTCACACTTCCTTTCCCACATCTGCGCGGCGCCCCTGGCTCCTGATAACGTCGCACCATGGCGCCGCGGCGCACAGTTTGGGGACCACAGCCTTAGTCCATAGTTGACTCTTAGTCTTAACCATGCCCAGGTGTCCAGCTTGAGCTAGGTGAATGACTCAGTTTGCAAGACTGGCAGCTATCACAAGACTATGTCCTCTTAGAAGATATCCATTTCTATCCACACTCAACTCCTGACAGATGTGAAACAGACTCTCCATGATTTGGTGAGCCTCAGGAGTGAGAGCTGCCCACTTCCTTTTCAGTTGATGCCATTGGCTGCTTTTCATGGCAGAGGTAATCCATTGAAAGGGGAATTGGGTGAGAATGTTCTGTCACATATGACAAATATTTCTCCATTTCCTCCATATTAACTTCCTCCTCTGGAGCGACAGTACGGGGATGGCGTGACAGATAGTCTGTGGGATTGAGGGATCTGGGTCAGTACTCCACCTGACAGTGGTATTCCTGGAGTTGCAAAATCCACTTCCCGATCCAGGTAGGAGGTTTGGCTGTGGTGCCATTAAATAGAGGGATACGTGGTTTGTGATCTGTCATCACAGTGAATCACTTGCCATGCACTTACAGGTGAAAATAACGGCAGCCCCAATAAATTGCAATTTGGGAGTATCTCTGTTCGGTGTTGGTCAATGATTGACACGCAAATGCTACGGTACCCCATTAGTGCTCCTTGTTGGACCACTGTATCAGGAGTGCCCTCAGCCCATTTGGCCTGCACCTACTGCAATTGTTGTATGTTTGTGGGGGTCAAAGTATGCCAATGTAGTGTTAGTGGACAGGGTCTCCTTAGTGGATTGGAAAGCAGTTCCTGGTCAGGGCCCCATTACCATAGGACTGATGCCTTGACCAGTTCTCGAAGAGGCTGAGCTAGAGTTGTGAGGTCTTTAAGGAACCAGCCACAATAATTGACCATCACTAGAAAACTTCTCACCTCAGTCACTATTGCAGGGGCCTGTGCTTCCTTGATGTAATTAACTTTGTCAGGGTCCGGAGTTACTCCTTTCGAGGAGAATATATATCCATAAAAGTGCAACTTTTGCTGCAGAAATTCTCACTTGTTACAGTGGAGAGTTAAACCTGAGTCCTTAATTCTCTGGAGTACCATTCAAAGCGGGTTGTTGTTTTCTCGTAATGTTTTTGCGTAAATCAAAATGTCATCACTGACGTGTCTTACCACGTGGAGGGATACTAAGAGTTCCTCAATGACATTCTGAAATTCTTCAGCGGCAGTGGAGATGCCGAAGCTCAGATGCTTGAACCTCTGCAAACCCACATGCGTGGAGAAAGTTGGGATGTATCGGAATTCCTCATCCAGTAACAACTGATTGTAACCTGATCTTAGATCGGGTTGTGAGAGCCTGGTAGCAAAACTGGCCTCACCAATCAGATCAATTGTGGATGTTAAATGTCTCTCCCTCTTTACGGCGACACAGCTCCACATGTCATGTTATCTTATTTCGTTCTAGAATGAAAAATATTCATTTCTAAAAGAAAGCCTTCTTCCCCGATGCTTGCTCATGTGGCATATCAACCAGAGAAAAAGTGTATGTATTCACTTTAATCATAACGGAAATCACTGTCATTATCATGCCTTTGTATGACATAGAATATGTACCAGAACATCAAGAGTGTATGTGTGAATGCATGTCGGCCTGTGCAATCGTGTATGTTGTTTGAGGTTCAGTCTGTTTCATAAAAGGAAGGGCTCTTAAAACATTTGAACGGCGGTATTTACTGCCAGGAAAACGAACTGAGAAAAATATATCACAGCACCAAAACATTTTCTGAGGAAGATTCTTTCTACTAACATGCTAGGAACATATCCACACTATGATGATGTTTTATGCAGCAAACAACCAGTTGGTTGTATATGTATGTGTTTTTGTTTGTTTTCTTTTCTCCTTTCTTCACAGGTACCAATTTATTAATTATTTAGGGGCTATTCAACCCCTTTTTGACAATACTGGCCAGCCTATTTTTGTGGTCAGTTTTCCTGCGATAATAGGCATACTATATATTCACATTAATCTTGTAGAGTGTAGTAGGGATCGTATCAAGGTCCTGATGAGAAACGCAGTGGGGACTGCGTTAGAAACATGTCGACCAAGTAGGGAGTACAATTTACCCCCCACTTATTTCATTCCCCTTTTTTAAGGTTTCCAGCTAGGGAACTGAATAAAGTTTATTGTTTCCACTAGCCAGGACATTTTTTATCCTTTTTATAATCCTCACTTTCCCTATCACTCTCACAAATTCCATCACACACATAGTCTGTTCACATAAAAAGTGCTCCCGGGTAGTCGTAGGTCGTAGCACGTCCCACCCCGTAGAGGGACGGGAAGACCCCTATGATGAAGCATGACACTATGGGACTCATAGTGTGTGAGGGGTATTTTAAAAACACATCTCCAGAGAAAAGCCTCTTTCACCTATCACAAAAGCAATAAAAAATTCAAAAATAAGATACACAGGATAGAACCCCATTGTTTATATGAAGTCTAACAGGAGGTAGATTCTATTCATTGAAAACCTCTATCCTCCATCTTTTATTGTTTTGAATGTGGAGGGGTGCCTTTCCCCTTCTTGGTGAATCAAAATGGTTTTACCATCTTGGTAGGAGTTGGAGTTGGGGCGGACACAACAGGCACACTCTCCACCAAAGCTGCATCAGGTGCAGCGGGTGGCCCTCCCTCTGGGGACATGCTGGATCCAACAGGATGCTTGACCTGGTCTTGTCTTTGCCCCTCCATCCCCTTTTTACAAGTGTACCCCCTACAGTGCCCTTCTTTCCCTGCTTCACAGGGGTGTGGATGGGAGTTAAAGTTGTTGGGGAATCTGCCTTAGAGCTCTTTCTATGTGGACTCCTGGCAGGCACCACCTTCTCAGCTGGCACAGCAACTGTCTGCTTGTCTTTGCGAGATGCTTTTGGGACAGGAGAGCCCTTGGCAGGGAATGCATCTGAGGCATGTGAGCCTGAGGCTTGCTTCTTGGCTTTATGCCCCTGAGTGTCACCTGAAGGGCTTTTGCCTTTGCTCTCTGGGATGGCTTTGGTTTTTTGGGGGATGGTTTCTGTACTCTGGACCGCTTGGGCTGCTGCTGTTGTGTGCTGCTTGTGTTGTAACTTGAGCCTGAGGCCTGTGGTGTATGGTCACTATCGTCAGATGTGGCCACTGTCAGGGGGGTGGCCAAAGGGACTGGAGATGGACTCTGAGATTGTAACAGTTGAATGGCTGCCATCACTGCGGAGGACATAGACTGAACAGTCATGTAGAGCCCACCCACGTCTGCATGAATGCCCTCCATGAAAGCAACAAACTGTGGCAACCTTTTGTCGTGGTCTATGAATGCGTTGATGAGAGTTATCTGGCCCACACACAGCTGGTGCAAAAGGTCCACAGACTCAACACTGATGGTAGCAGGGGAGACAAGGGTAGGGGCAGCGGTGCCTGGGGTGAAGGACACTCTTCCCTTCTTCCTGATGCAAACACGGACAGCACTAGTGGAAGTAGGTGGGAGGATGGGCACTGGAGGCTGTGTGGTGTAACAGGAGGCAGAGTCCCTGCTCCCTGTGCCCGCCAACATCGATACGTCACCGCTGGCGTCAGATGATGTTGAGGTTTGTGTTTCTGGCTGTGATTCCTCAAACAGAATCGTGTCCCTCTCTGAGGCGCTGGTCACATCAGTGTGACTGTGCTCGTGTGTAGCAGTCATGCTTGATGCCTCACCACTGGTGTCTATCAACTGTTCTTCTGAGCTCACAGAAGATGCTGCTAAGAGAGAGATGTAGGGTCAGTTCGGTGGCGTTAACACAAACATCTTATGTAAGCAAAGCACAAAACAGGATGATGATATCCCCATGTTGCACAGCACCCGGTGCAGTAACATTGTGCAACTTCAATCCAAAAGTCGAGTTCTGCGCGTTATCATGCAAACGTGGCAAACATGACCCATGTGAAGACCACACAGCCAAATAGCCTGCCGGTGGCTACGTGTAACCAGACACACAGATCACTCTGAGCATACCTAGGGCCCTGAGGGGGGAAAATATGTCCCTCCAAACATGTTGCCACTGTCAGATCTTGAGGCAGCAGAAGTGGACAACACAGATACAGACTCCAACATAACAGTCCACAATGGCCATGAGCCCATGCCATTCAACATGTCGTTCTTTGGGTCACACTACTGTTGCACATTGGTACCAGATGTGTAGTCCTCTCAATTCCGACATCAGGCAATGCACACATTGATGAAAGTACACTTAGATGATGCAACCTGCCATTCCCATCCATTCAGTGTCCCTGACTAGCCCAATGCAGACGATGCCAGAAGCCCACAACTCAGAATGCAATGTCAAGGGCCATTACTCCATTGCATCACACTAGCAACATCACAGAGATAAGCACTGGCCCAGGCTTGGAACACATGCAGTCACTCACAACCAAAGTCACCCGTCCCAAAATACTCACCCCCAGCCTGCTGCTAATGCTCCTTCAAACATGTATCCAGCTCAGGCTGAGTCACAGCTAAGATGCAGGCCATTAGTGGTGTCATGCTCCTGTGCGTCAACCCGCCATTCCGAGGGAGCAGCCCCAGCGTCATCTCTGCCACGTTCTTGCTCAGCCGGTAGATGTCGTCCCACCTCTTGTGACAGGGTGCGCAGGGGGTTGGAGACACCCAGAACCCGCACCTTGCATGCAATGGCCCTCCACATGGCCTTACAGTGGTGGACTTTGAGCTGCAGGCATGGGAGACAAGAGGGAGGAAAATCAGTGACACTGGGTTATGTACCACTAACTATCAGTACAGGAGCATGATACTAACTGAGCAATACTTCATAGATATGTCTAGCAGAGACAATACAGCATCTCAAATAATACATTATCATGGGAAAATCATACGAAAATTCATGCAGGTATGAGGGTGGACACAGTACCTGCCAATTTCATACACATGCAGGATGCCAGCACAGAAAGCAATGTGTAGGATGCCCATATCTACTATCCAGTTTGAGGGTGAGCAAGACATACATTACATTGGTATTCATGTTTATGGGCAGACTCACTGTGCCCTACACTGCGCAGCCATCAATTTGCTTGCGCTGTGAATGGATCACTGTGTCATGGAGGTCACATTGAGGGACATGATCTTACAAACTCACACCCTCTCACAAGGCCTGTCGTGTGCAATCTACAGGGCCAAGATGGCTCTTTGATGGATAGTCTAACAAACAACACACATGTTTCACTCTGTACATTCAGTGATGTGTCCTTGTCAGATTGGGCAGTGACTGTGCAGGCCAGGTGGGCTCACACTGAGGTTCAACGTGGGGCATCAGAAATGTCACACGAAGGGAAACATTGATAGTATAAACCGTGCCTACACATGTGAGTTAGTACACATGCTGGGGAAATGAAATGCGCTGTGCACCAAAGTACTACAATCTGCTATGTCATCAGTGATTTACCACCAAGAGTGTCACCCCCTGGTATCAAAGTCCTGAGCATAGTTCTCACCTATACATGATGCAAATTTTGACTCAGACACAATTCCATCAGTACCATCTGGGCATGAACCCTTGCTAAGGCCACAGATGAGCCTGTGAAGAACATCAAGGATCCACGCATCCATTCACACAGGCAATTTCTGTTCTGACTCCTGGATTAGCAACTTGCTGCGTCACTGTATGGCTGCAGAAACAATACATGTGCCTCCTATTCTGATGTGCAGGCAGCGAAATGTGTGAAATAGGCTACACACCCCTTTCCCCTGGAGACATCATGCTAGGCAGTGCATGACTCATCTCCACATTCACGGGCACATACTGTAGCAGAGCAACATTATGTACATACTCCCTGCACTCTCACTTGTACTCTGAAACACTTAACACAACATTTGGAGCACCATATAGCCTCCCATTCTGGGTGAACCCCCTGTCCACCAAAACCTCCAACTCCTCGGTAGTGAAGGGACGGGCATGGATCTTCTCAGTCCTCTACATCACTGGGTCCAGAAGACAGGAGAAGCAGCAGTTAGTGGTATGGAGTATCAGGCAGCAGGCCCTGGAGACAGGAGCAGCAGCAGCAGCAGTTGGTGGTGAGGGGTGTCAGGCAGCAGGCTCCGGAGACAGGAGCAGCAGCAGTTGATGGTGAGGGTTGTCAGGCAGCAGGCCCTGGAGACAGGAACAGCAGCAGGTGGTGGTGAGGGGTGTCAGGCAACAGGCTCTGGAAATTTATGGCTCTCTCCTACACATAAATAGCTGCTGGGTCAGTTTCAGTGGTTCTAAGCTGCTGCAATTGGTGTACTCCAGGTCAGCCTTTTTCAAATGCATCCAAAGACCTGCTCCGCAGTGGCCCCTACCACGATTTTCAAAATTGCATTAGTCTACCGCAATTGAAGTTCCCATTGACTGTGGTGCATGAGCCATGGCGGTGACACAAGGGGCCAGGAGCTCGCTACCACGATCGTGCATTTTTCAATGGCATCCAATAACTGGATCCGCGGTGGCGGAGCACACCTATCATGATTTTCAAAATTGCATTAGTCTACCACGATTGCGCTTCCCATTGACTGTAGGGCATGGGCAATGGCGTTGACACACCGCAGGGGCAAGGCAGTGGCTACCACAATATGGGTGCCATACATTGGTAAGAATGACCGTGATTTTGTTGGCGGAGCATGCCAACCGCCATTAGGCAGGACACATATCAGTATCACTACCGCGAGTGTGGCTTTGGCATTGGCAGGTACACAGCGCAGGGACCAGGCAGTAGTTACCGCGAGATGGGTGCCATACATTGCATTGATTTTGGTGGCGGAGCTATTTGACAGCACCTATGAACACATCCTGCTTTGTCAATGGCCAATGGGCAGTTCTCAACAGTGCACAGAGGCCACATGATTAATGGCACATGCATGTGCACACAATGCCAATGTAACATTTACCCCACTAATTAATACACATGCCATGTTTGTGTATATGACTTTAAACATTGGCATGTACTCTATCACATGTCACTTGTGATATTTCTGGGCATCTACACAGAACAGTGTTGTGATGGACTCTATAATGGGTGCACATGTCAATGTGTGAAAGGGCAATTCACATTGATGAATGTCTGACTAACCGATGTGCATCTTTGACTGTCTACTTTCGTGGCTCATGCACAGACTTATTGTTTATGCACAGACTGGGCTCCTTGTGTTGTTGATGTGTGCCCGGTTCAACTTACACAAGAAGGTGTGGCAGGTACAGCAGCTAGGTATGAGACAGTAGTGTTGCTGTTTCATACATATGCTGTCTGAACTACTCTCAGGGCTGCACATGAAAGATGTGGATGTATTCCTTTGGGCATTCACATAGTCAGATATTGTTTGGGAGGTGCTAGCTGTGTGAAAAATGGACAGGTGTGCGGATGGTGTAGCTGAAGGTGTCCCTACATGTAAGTTTGGATGTGAGCTTCACTGTGTTGACAGACTATGTGGGTGTTGTGTCAGTCAAAACGTAAGATGTCGGACACATCTCCTGGTGGATAGCATTGACATGTATCCCCTTTCATCTCACCTAGGAGGAGGCCAAAGGCGCATCATCCCTTCACAGTGCTGGCAGACATGGAGGATGAGAAAGTCATACGGAAATTCCATCTGGATCGATCCACTCTACAAGACCTAAGTGCCAGCCTCGCAGGACGTATCTGAGTGCTTTCACATCAACGTCTAAGGGGATGGCGGCCCTACATTTTTTGCTTCTGGATCATTTCAGTACACGGTGTCCAGCACAGGTGGGATGTCACAATCTATGTTCAGCATGGTGTTACGTGATGTCCTGTCCGCTATGATGATCTACAAGGACAGATATATCCATTTTTTCCAGGAGGCATGAATTGGAGTCTGTGAAGGGAGATTTCTATGCACTTGGGCACATTCCCAATGTTGTTGGTGCCATTGACTGCACACATGTTGGCCTGGTTCCACCACAGGCAGGTGAGCACATCTACAGGAACAGGAAGCATTACCATTCCATCAATGTGCAAGTGGTGTGCCAGGCAGATATGATCATCAAAATTCCCAGGTTCTGCCCATTACACGTACATCATGCGTAACAGCATTGTGCCACAGCTGAATGATTATCTGCTACCAGAGCATGCATGGATTGTGGGTGAGTAGGAAGATTCAGGTAGCATGCTGTGTGTGACATGCTGAACTCTGCCACAGTCATATTGAAAAGTTGGTCTTTGTATCTCCCACCTAGGTGATTCTGCATATCCCAACTGTCCTTGGTTGTTGTTGAGCCCACAGCGGAATCCCAGGACCCCAAGTGAGGTCCGCTACAATGATGCCCATAGTAGGACTCGTCGTGTAGTGGAGCGTACGTTTGGTCTCCTGAAGTCACGTTTCTGCTGCCTGGACAAGACCGGAGGTGCACTGATGTATTCGCCTAAAAAAGGTGTGTCAGATTGTAGTTGCATGCTCCACAACCTGGCCTTGAGCAAGAAGATCCCCCTGCTCCTGGATGCTGCTAACTATCCCATATCCAGTGATGAGGATAGTGGAGAAGAGGAAGGTGTCGACCTGCATCAACAGCTCATCAACCGCTACTTCACTTGAAGGTAAGTGACAATGAACAATGGAGCCATTGTCTGCTAATGTCATTGTTGGTGGCAAGGTGTATGTGATCTTTGTGACTGTGGCCTGTTGTTGACTCAGTACTTGGTGGCAATGTTCCTGGAACAGGGTAGTTTGCCACAGATACAGGATGTTCATGTCAGTACTGTTGCTCATTGTAATGTGTGCAGATTGGAGTACCCATATGACAAATGCTGTGTGATGGCTGTGATGCCACTACCTGACTAGTGAATATTGTTATGTTGTGTTTTCATAGGTCCCTTCAGCCGCTCCTTGCCTACGTACAATCCGTACTCTAGGTACATTGTAATCATGGTGAAGACTGCACATTCTGTAATAAACAAGGAACAGACACAACCACTTGTGTGTGTAAGGAGTGTTTATTCAAAATGGGTACATGTGACTGTGGAGTGAATATGTACGAAAAGGTGACTAGTGAAGCAGTGAGTTGTCAGTGATGTAAGATGAGACAATCGAGTAGTCACCACATGGATGCGGTGACCTAGTCCAACAGACGGATGTCATTGACAAGGCAGTGTGGGGAAGGACAGTCAACAAAGTCAATGTAGGGGTGAAGATGGTTGCCAGCATGGCTGGCTCCTTGAAAGGCATTTGGCAGGTGCTTTTCCACGGATTGCTCCCTCGTATTTCTTTGGATGGCCCCTTCATCATTTTGTTGGGGGGCCTCTGCTGCAGGCCAGTGGGGTCTGAGGAGTCCCCCTCTTTGTGCCCGCAGGGGAGTATGTGGACTGTCATCCTGCGGGACAACGGCGGGAGGTGGAGGTGTTGGTTGTACGGCAGGCCTGTCCCTCAGAACCGCCACTAGCTGGCCCAAGAGGTCCACAATTCGGCCCATGCGGGTGTTGATGGACCTCAGTAAATGGAGCTCACTTGAATCTTCCTCAGCCTGTCCCATTCGTCACTGGGCCCGTTCATAGCCCCAAGTACTCTGTTGATGTTGTCCAGGGCTTCGATCTCGGTGTCCTGTTGACTTCGACCTTGGTGTCCTGTTGACTTCGACCTTGGTGTCCTGTTGACTTCGATTCCCCCTTGCCCTCCCACCTGCCCTGCTGTCACAGACCTGTTGCCTCACCACTGTAGGCACCTGCCTCCTCTCCCTGCCCTCCGCAATTGATGGGGTGGGGTGGTCATCCTCTGGGGCAGGGAGAGTGTTGCAGGCATCACTGGTGGTGGTGTAGGCCACACAAGTCGTTCCAGCAGGGGTCAGCATTGTTGTTGTTGTTGCTGCTGTTGCTGCTGAGGTGGTGGGGGGAGAGTGGGGTCCTGGGACCTGTTGCACCCTGGCACTCTAGATGGGCAGAGTTCAAGCTCAGCGTCCTCGAAATCCACGGAGTCCTCATCCGAGAGTCCATGTTCCGGGGGTGGAGACTGCAGGTTGATGTTGTCATTCTCTGCAGTCAATTGTTGGTCAACTGTGGGACAGAGGGAAAATGGTCATTGACGTACACCCCTAAACGTGGTCAATGTATCTCATTTATTAGTTATGCAACACACGGTTAACTCTTTCAAACATTGATGTGCATCATGACATGATTTGTAGGTACATACATTAGATTTCCATGGTGTGACATGTAGATGGGTACCATGCCCCACGTGCAATTTCTGTGATTACGAGAACACGTAATCTGACCACTTGTGGGAATACAACTTGATGTGAGACATCTTTGCTGATTACTCAGCCTGGCAGGCATTACATTTGAACATGTACTCATTTGTGCATGTACTAGGCATTGTCATCTCATGCATACCTTTGTCATGTCCTGGGCTTAGATTGATTTGTTCGACAGACCATGCTTGGTTTTTTTTCCCTATAGTTCTTCAAGCTCAGCCTCCATGTAACTTACAGATAGCATTCAGTGCTGTGCATGTTTTTGCCCTTATTTGCTTTGCGATGGGATTTGTTGAGTCACACTTCCGTTTCTGTGACATACGCTTAGCTGTCTTCACACTGTAAGTGGCAATTGTTTCTCTGTATATTTTGGTGGGATATGAGGGCTGGTGTTATACGTTGGCTGTCTACGTGCCGGTTCTGTTGTCCCATTTGGGTGGAATTTGTGACACATCCCTCTGAGTGTGTGGTTGAGTAGTCCATCTTGCTCAGGGGTGGGACAAGGGGGCATGGGGAGTAGTATTGCAGGCCTCCCACCTCCAAACAGCACAACCTGGGAAGATGGCTACCTACTTGTTAGGAGAAGGTGAACAATGCAATGGCTGCAACATGCTTCTGAGTGCGAGGGGGTGCTCCATCCTGCTCAGGGGTGAGACAGGGGGGACTGTTGGGAGTTGTAGTGCTGGATGCCTGTACACATACAACCCTGGAAAGGTAGATGGCTACCTTTGGGTGGATCTAATGGGGTGAATGTTACATCTGTGAGACCTGTGTTGGGTATGGTGGTGCAGATGAATGGGATTGGGCCTAGGAAGTGCAGCTTTAGAGTTGTGTGAGACAGTACATGGCAGTGTAATGGTACACATGTGTTTGTCCTTACCAACCTGTACTCCCCCAGCTATTCGTATGAGACTCTCTGGGTACAGTATGGCAAGCACCTTCTCCACCCATGCAGTGAATGTTTTAAGTGGGATGGGAGGGCCACCCCCAGTCCTCTGAGCGAGCTCACGGTTCTTGTTCTTCTTTTCTTTCACAACCCTCTTCAGGTCATGCCACCACTTCATGATTTCATTTCTGGAGCGCGGGGTGTTCCCTACTGCATTGACCTTGTCGACTATCTTTACCCACCTTTGTGCTCTTGTGGCTAATGGTGTCTGTTGGACCAGGGTACCAAACACTTGTGGTTCTACTCTAATTACCTCATTTACCATGACTGACAACTCACTCTCTGTGAATTTGGGCATTTTCTGTGGTGCCATGGGGTGTGATGTGCTAATGTGTTGAGGTGCAGTTGTGAGGGTGGTGGGGGTGGTGTAGGTAGGGTATGTGTGTGTGTGTGTTGTTGTGCAGGTGAGATGTGTGGTGTTGTGGCTATCCAATGTTCAGCAAGGTTTGGTTACTTCTGTGCTGGAGTAGTGCAAAGGATTCTGGTCAGGGAAGAGGCTGGTTTTATACTCAGCTATGTGGGTGTGTCAAAATGGAGTATTGCTTTCAGGTGTGTTGTGTGGGTTGTCCTGGGACTTGTATTTTCATAGCTGGCATGAGGGTGAGTCATTAGGATGTGTTAGGTGTTTTGGGGGCAGGGTTAGATTGCTGTGTGCACTTGCTGGCCTTGTTTTGTGTTTTTTTGGTGGACCGCTATATTTGTCACGGAGTGTCTGAGGTGGTGGCTTTGCTCAGCCCTTCCACCGGCTCTCGCATTAATCACTGTTAGCGACCGAGACAGTCGGAAACAGCAGAACGCCACGCTGTCGCAGCGGGGGCATGCTAATTTTTCATGCGGTCTCTCCGCTGGCATGGTGGTGGTTTGGTGTGTTTCCGCTGTGAATCCGACCGCCATGGACAAATTTCCACCTGCTCCGCCCGCTACGGGCGGTCTTTGTTTGCCTCGTTTCCCTGGGGTTGGATTTTTTTGGCGGTTGATCCTAATTGGACCGCTGGTTTTGCTGCGGTACTATTGAACGGTTAATTCCTGCTACCTTGGTGGTCGGAGTGATTTTCCATCCGCCATCCTAATAGACCTCATGGTATCTACAGCATGGAGAATCCCAGCACATCACATTGGGAAGGGCCGCACTTCATTCATGGAATTGACATATCATTGCAGTTGCATGGAGACATTTGTCTCAACTGTGTGGGAATCACCGATGCATCTCACAGTTGCGACTACAATCAAGGTACTTTTGCTTCGGTGATTGCGTAGGTCCTGTATCCGGCCCGCGCTCCATCATGGTGGGCCTGATTTCTTGACTTTGTCCTTGTCTAGTGTGATCTCTTAACTCTTATGTCGCTACTTGCTTTTAAGCGCTATATTTAAAAAAAATCATATCTCAACTTCTACTAGATGGAATTTTGTTGTTTTCATCTTGTTTTATTTTGAAAATTATAATCTATTTTTCTAACCTTGTGTGGAGTATTTTTGCGGTGTTTTCACTGTTGTTGTATGAAGTGTTGCACAAATATTTTACACATTGCCTCTTAAGTTAAGCCTGACTGCTGGTTGAGCACATGATAATTTAGGTTGTATTGTGACTCATCCTGACTAGGGTAGTGGTTCCTGCATGACAGTGTGATCACCTCTGCCAACCAGAAAACCCAGTTTCTATCATTGATGTTCAGCGGTGAGGATAGGAATCTTCCTGTGCAGTGCCATACAACAGTTATTCTGACTTTTTATTCAACTTCTACATTATAAGCCATTAGGAAGGTAGAGTTTCAAAAAACCTGAGATTGGCTCCTCCAATCTATCATTTTTCTAAAATGTTCAAACAATTTACAAAAATTTGAAAAATATACATTAAATATTATATTATCAAAAAAGAAAAAAATGTAATATTTAATATACAGTACAAAGTATGTTTTTTCATGTACTGTAAATGTGCAACCAATATGAAAATGTTAATAAGAAATATGATAAAAAATATATTTGTTAAAAATATCGTAAATTGTTTAATATATTAAATATTATGTTAGTAAAAATATTATTCAATATACTAAATAAAATGTTCAAAATATACATTTGTAAAATAAATATTATATAATTTTAATTTTTTTTTAATGTAAAATGTATAAAAAAATGTAAAAATAAATAGATACAAATGTTTACATTATGTTATAAAAAATGATAATAAAAATCAAACCGTTTGTAATAAAGAACTAAAAATATATTTACTTTACTATTACATGACTACACTTTATGGTTTAAATATTTTTATTGGGTTTAAACACGTAAAGACTTCCATATACAGTCAGGTATCATCAATTAAGATCTAAGTAGTACAGCTGGCCAGCGCCAAAAGGCAGAAGCCCAGCGTCTCAATCAGAGATATGGGATACCAACATAGGAAGAAACCAAAAAAGACATAACCAGATAAAAAAAGCATCTCCCCTCCTCAAACTAAACCCCCCTTCCCGTTTAGTGCCCCGTGCCCAGCAATCCCCCTACTCTCCTCCTGAATCACGCTAAGCCCCCAGGGTCTACGCTATCATCCGCCTTCTGTGGCTCCGTGAGGCGTAACTATCTCATATATCTGGCACATGTGATTTCTCTAAATTTGGTAGATAGAAGAGACAGAGATGGTTGCCAAAAATCATCAAATTTAGATCCCTCCCCTGCCATAGTAAGCGACAACTTCTCCATCCCCAGCACCTGGACTTCAATGTGTAGGTCAGGACATTAGGGAGACCTAATAGTACATAAGCCGGGAAGTGCGGGATGTCGGTCTCGAAAAGTTTGTATACCTCATCCAGCACTTGAGTCCAGTAAGGTTGGATATGCACGCATTCCCACAATAAATGCACCAGGTTGCTTACCTGGCCACAGCCACACCAGCACACAGCATCTCGGTCACGGTCCATCTCATGCAGCCTCTCCGGGGTATAATACCAATATGTCACCACTTTTGAGAGTGTCTCTGTGAGCCCCATTTGGTACGCAGAGTGTCAGGCCATATGATATATCCCCTCCCATTCATTCCGAGTGAGTGTCCTACCGATCTCTCTCTCCCAACGCTCCCTGCCGGGATTGTGTGTGTATGTCAGAGTGGCCTGCATCATCTTGTGGAGGTCGGAGGTTAGTTTGGAGTCTGACGTGTGCGTGATGAGCCATCGCTCATAAGCTAAGAGGTGTCTGTTTGTTCAGCTGCGAACCTGCGGTTGCAATGCCCAATGCCGCACCTGTAAGTATCGTAGTCTCTCAGTCTCCAGGAACCCATACTCTTGTCTAAACTGAGGAAAGGGCAAAATACCCTCAGGGCCATATATGTAATACAAGAACCGACAACCGGCTGACTTCTAGTGCGCAAAGGCCGTATCCACTACCCCTGGGGTGAAGTCCGGATTGTCGACCAACGGAGTGAGGGGAGACGGGAAAGTCGTAAAATTGTGTTTGATGTTAGTAGCGTCCCACACTTCAAGGGGAACTCTCGTTATGTGAGAGGCATACAAGTTAGGGGGTCTGTAAAACTGGTGCAAAAAGGGGATTTCCTGTAGCATCCTCGCCATGACCGCCTTGTCCTGGAACAGCCAGTGCTTTTCCGATTCCCATCTGATCCACTCGACTAGGCATCGTAGTTGTGCCGCCTGATAATACACCTTAAGATCGGGAACTCCCAGGCCACCCATCTCCGGAGAGAGTATTGTTAGCGTACTGCGCATTCTCGGCTTCCTACCATTCCAGATAAACTGGGCCAGGTCAGTTTCCGTCTGCCGGATCCATCCACCTGGCGGCCGGAGAGGGAGAGCACGGAAGAGATAGAGGATCTGTGGCAAAATCGTCAACTTAACTCCTGCAATTCTCCCTAACCAGGAAAGGGGATAGTGCTTCTACCACCCGATCTCGTGGCGGATTTTCCCGCGAAGAATAGCATAGTTGGTAGTAGCCATGACAGAAAGGGAAGGAGCCAGCTGTATTCCCAAGTACGGAATTGTGTCTGTCGCCCACTGCACGGGAAGCGATCTTTGCAAGTGATCCCGGGTAGAAGGTGACAGCGAGAGGTCCAAAGCCATGGACTTATCCGCATTCACCTTGGAGCCGGCCACCCCGGCGAAAGTGTCCAAGTCCGCCAAACAGGCCGGCCGTGCTGTCCGCATCATCCGCATATAAGCTTATTTTGTGGACATAGGCCCCAAACTTGATCCCCTCAAAAGCCGAATTATGTCCTATTTTCTGGGCCAAAGGCTCCATATAGAGTGCGAAGAGGAGGGGTCTGGAATTGTAGCAATTAAAAATTAAAGTACGGAACTTCTCCCGCACCCCCACCCTCTCCAACACTCGCTCTAAATAGGGCCAATGGACGCGGTCAAACGCCTTTTCGGCATCTATAGACAACATCATATACTCCCCTGGCACCCGGACGGCTTTTTCTATAAGATGAAGAATCTGCTTGGTGTTATCTGACGCCTGATCTGGCTCAATGAGACCGGGCATGAGAGGGAAGAGGCGGGCGGCCAAAATCCCTGTGTACAATTTAAGATCAACATTGAGGAGTGATATCGGGCGGTATGCCCCGCATTTTGTCTTATCTTTCCCAGGTTTAGGAATCACTACGATAGAAGCCCCCGGAGATCAGATGGAATCGCCCCCAGTTCAGCAAAGTAATTAAACAATTGAGTAAGAAGGGGGGAAGCACCATACAAAACTTCTTGTAGAAAATAGTGGGGAACCTGTCCGGCCCCAGAGCTTTCGCTAACTTGAGGCAGGATATGGCAGCTATGACCTCCTCCTTTTGGATATTTCTGTCCAGGTGCTCAGCCTGAGCCTTCATCAGAGAGGACAGGGAAACCGAATCTAGAATAGCAGCCACTTCTGAGCTATCAGACAGATCCTCCATATACAAGGCAGCATAAAAGTCGCAGGACGTTTACGCTATTCCCTCATCTTCCGATGTGCTGGTTCCATCTGGCCTAACGATCTCTCTAACCCCTTGTTGTTGACAAGCCTCCTTCAACCTGTTAGCCAACAGTCTCCCACACCTATCCCCCCAGTAAAATAAGCGTGCCTAAGCCTCAAGGCCGCATACTCTGCTCTATCCTGGTCAAGTGCAGTCAATTGAAGGCGCATTGCCTTAAGTTGTCGCCACATCCTCGGGCCCCGTCCTCTGGTGCATCTGTTCTAATTCACAGACGCATTAAGTGAGTTCCTCGCGTTTACGTTGGCGCTCCCTATTGTCAGCCGTCGAAAGCGCAATGAATTCCCCTCTAGCTACAGCCTTCAGCGCAGCCCATTGCGTTGCCAGAGAGGTCTCCGAGTTCGCATTATGTGAGAGGTAATCGGTGATGGTGGCCTCTATGTGTTGAACAATGTCAGCTCTATGTAAAAGAGTATCCCAGAGGCGCCACACCCTAGAGGGGCGCGAGGCCGGCGGAAGAGTAAAAGTGTCAAGAACCGGGGTGTGATCAGAGAGGGAGGCCACCCCCATTTCAACAGTGGTCGCAAGCGCGCCTATTGGTGCAGAACCCAGCAGATGATCTAGCCGTGCATAGGTCTTATGTGCATTTGAATAATTGGAGTATTCCCTGTCTGAGGGATGAAAACTACGCCAGAGGTCATGCAGGTCCAGATCGCTCAGTCTCCTCCATCCTTCTGTAGATATCGCCCCTACCTGGTGCGTGCGCTGACAGGATCTATCTAAAAGGTTGTCAAACACTAAGTTCAGGTCACCCCCCACGATGATATTACGATCTGATGTGGCTGTAGCCTCAGTAAGTGCGGCATGTAGGAACTTCTCCTGGCCATCGTTCGGGGCATACATGGAGCCAACAGTAAAGGTCATTCCACCCAGGGCAAAGCGATATGTCAGCAGCCGCCCCTTAAGCTCAGCACCTTTGTGTAGTACCTCCCCCTTAAATCGCTGCGCTACCAGTATTGCCACTCCAGCTGTTTTAGTAGAACAGGAAGAGAAGAACTGAATGGGAAATCTACGGGACCGGAGCCTGTGACAGTCGTGCACCAGCAAATGAGTTTCCTGGAGCAAGCAGATGTCTGGTTGTGCGTTCTTTAAGTAACACAACAGTATCGGCCTGCGCTTCACCGGATTATTAAGACCCCTCACATTGAGGGTGAGGATCCTAAGAGTAGCAGCAGGCATGACCAAATGGTACCAGGATAAAGCTTACCCCCAGGGGGTCATAAGCGGCATCGCCAGAGAAATGGACCACCAAAGGGAGTGTGACAACTGGGGCACGGGAGGCTACCCTAGAGCTATGATAGGTTCGGACATAGAGCACTGGACACCCTCCCCCTACCCCCCCATCCATTCCCAAACTACCAAACACATTGAAAAAACACAATAGTTCAGAAACATACAGTCCATCAACCATGGTTGATTAGTGAAAGATATCTGGGTAAATCACCAACAGGAGAGCCCCCTCTCTCCCACCAACGGCCTAGGCCGTAGAAAATCAAACAATCGGTCTGCTACAGAGTCAATAGTCAACCATGCAGGGTGTTGGGAGATTCTGCAGAAACTGCCTCAAGAGCCGACTTTCTCCCCTCCATAACTTCCGCCGCACGGGGTTTCCTGCGGCCCTGTAGACACCTTCGGGGCGTAGAATCCTCGACCTCTTCTTTGGAATCTTCCTCCTCCCCCTCTGATTCTGGCAGTTTCACACCTAGCAGTCTACTGGCCTCTGACAACAAACGTAGCTGGTACAGTTTGTTGTCCATGCGGAATACCAATCCAAACGGATGGCCCCAACTATAGGTGATAGTGTGCTGCTGCAGGTACGCAGTGATGGGCCTGAAGGACCTCCTCTTCTGCAAGGTCAGGGAGGATAAGTCCTGATAGAGAACCGAGGACTGTCCTCGAAACTGTAGAGGTTGCATTTGTCGTGCCTTTTGGAGGATGGCTTCTTTGGTGCAATAGTCCTGGACACAGACTAGTATGTCCGGTGGTGATGCCGTCAGGGCCCTCGGGGGATCCACCCTGTGTGCGTGGTCCAGCCTCAGCTCAGTCTCCAAGGGTCGGGCCAAGATGTGATTAAAAAGCTCCCTGGCGTAGGAAAACAGATCCTTCGAGCCAACACCCATTTCCACTCCCCTAATGCGAATGTTGTGGTGCCAGGACCTGTTTTCCAGGTCCTCGACATGGGTTCGAAGATCTACTTGCTGACCTTGGATTTGTAGTATCTCCTGCTGCAAGGCCACTATTTCGGTGTCCCTTCCATTGCTCTTACTCCAGATCAGCAACCCTCTCACCAATTCCATCCATTTCCCGGCGGTCTTTGCAAATCTCCGAGGTGAATTCTTGCTTGAGGGTGTGGATGTCGTCCCGGAGAGTGGCGAACATGGACTCAAGGAACGCCTTGGTAATGGCCTCAGCTCCATTTTCCTTGCTTGGCCCTCGACCGGAGGAACCGGCTGCTATGGTAGAGGCCATTGTATTCGACTGCGCCTTAACAAATAAGTCTTTGATGGTCCTGTCTTTCCTGTTTCTGGAAGAGGACATAGCCCTCCCTGGAACTGCGTAAGCAAATCCCACGCATGTCGCAGTTACCAGTTCTTGCCCAGAAAGTGACCACAAAGAACGAGCTCCAGGCCCTCAGGGACGGTAATCTCCGGTAACTCTCCAACAGGCGCGGGGAGTGCTCTGCTTCAGCCCGGTCTTCTAGTCATTGCAAACTCGCCGGATCTGGCACAACCGGCCCGCTACTGTCCAACACCATGCTGCTGGCTGTCTCTCAATGCACCTATGTAAGTCTCAGGCACGTAACACAGGCCCCTGCAGCCCCCGCGGTGCAGGGGAGCCCTCACCCTCCAGGGGCCCCCATCAGCACCGCACTTCTGCTGGGGGTCACTAGATTGAGCACGGAGGGGGCCCCTTCATGTACCCTGCAGGGGGGCCCCCTCAAGGTTCGTTATGCCACTGGTAAGTCTGGCCGCCCCCTCAGAAAATGGCCCACCACCACCAAGCTCACTGATTCCTTCCTCTCCGATGATCCACTGGGCAGTCTTTGTCACAAGGGGCCCTCTGCCACGCCGCCCACCCCTCACTGGCAGCGTCTCCAGGCTCTCCACCAGGGCCCACCACGTCTGCACCGCCCTCCCGTCCCTAGCAGCCGCCACCACTCCCGGGCTTGTCCACCATCAGCACAGCACTATCCAAGGCCAAACGTGTCCCTGCAGCTGCTCCGCTCCCCTCCGTGGCACACAGTCAACCCAGCGCTGACTCCCCAGTCTCTGCTGTGGCCCAGAGCCTCCAGCCAAGCTCCGCCCCACTCACCTGGACCGCTGCCAGCTCCAGCGGCCGGCCTCCTCATCCGACCTCGGGCCCCGCCAACCAGTCTGCGTGGCAGGCTTCCACAGATCGACTGCTGCCAGCCGAGCTGTCCTTCTTCACAGCAGGGTCCGGCCACCCCACAGGCACAGTAAGCCCAGTCCACCAGCGCCCGCGACCGCCGCCGTCCGACCACGGTGGGCTCGTCCTAAGATGGCGGCCCCCACCTCACAGCTCCAGCGCCAGGATTGCCAGGAACCACCACCAGCAGTATTTCTGCAGGGGGAAGAAGCAGATGAACGGCGCCAGTCCCGGCACCCCGCTGGTCTCAGTCAACAGCGAGATGCCCCACAGGTCCCCGCAGCCTCAGCCCAATCACTTTGGATTCCTCACAAAATGGTGGCCTGGCTCAACCCCATTGAGGGTCTCTGATCTCCGGTCACCGGTGAGGGGGCACCCGCCCGCCCCAACCGGGTGCGCCACAGTCCTCTCTGCCACTCCGTCCGAGGCACACGGGCTCACTGGTCCAGGAAGGCGCAAAGCAGCCCGGCAGGCCCTACAGCCGCCCGCCGCATGCTCAGACCTCACCAGTCTCCTCCGGCCGCCAAAAGGCTCTGTCCGCCTCACAGACTAAGATCGTCTTCCGGGAGCTGCTTGCCGGCTCTCGGCTGCCTCCCTCGATTCCTGGTCAAAATCCACACCAGGATCTGGACCGACTGTGGCTATGACGGCCCGCAAGCCATTGCTGGTGAAGGCCATCGACGGGAGCTCCGGAGCAGTATGTCTGCTCACGCCGCCATCTTGGTCATGCCCCTATCACTACACTTTAAAAAAATTAAAAGTTTTTCAAAACTGTTAAAAAAATATGAATGTAAAAATATATTTTCCATTTTGCGATTGTACATGAAAAACATATGTTAAAATCTTTACGCTTTATAATAAAATCTGAAATTACATCAACATTTCCGAATCATGTTTTTTAATATTTTCAAAACCAAATGAAAACAATTAAACGGTGAACAAAAAATATATATGTGTTTTCAAATATAAATGTTCACCATAACAACTAACATATGTATCTTTTCTTTTTGCAATGTACATATAAACTCTAGACAAAAGACTTAATGAACAATAACAAACTACTATTACTAACTCCAAAACCAAAAAAATTCAGGGAAAGTGCCGGTTACTAAACCATAATAAATTACTACTCCAACTCCAAAACTAACTAAACTCAGGGAAATTTCTGGTTAATAAACCATAATAAATTATTAATCCAACTCTAAAACCAAATAAATTCAGGGAAAGTGCTGGATAATAAACTCCCAAAAATTATTATTCCAACTCCAAAACCAACTAAACTCAGGGAACTTGATGGATAATAAACTATAATAAATTAGAATTCGAATTCCAAAAACAACTAAACTCAGAGAAAGTGCTAGATAATAAAACTATACAAATTACTATTCCAACTGCAAAACCAAATAAATTCAGAGAAAGTGCGTGATAATAAACCCCCAAAAATTACTATTCCAACTCCAAAATCAACTAAACTCAGGGAAAGTTTCCTGTTCCTAACTCCAAAACAAAAATAAAAAAAAGGCTACTTAATAAAAAATAATTTTAAACCCCCAAATATTATTTCAATTTACATTTTGTTAACAACATTAAAAATGCATGACAATATTTAAAACTAATTGTCACAACATTTTTACAAGAATAGAATTTTAAACAATTATTAAAAAATGTAATTATTAAAACAATTATCAGTACAATTTTTTTAGACGCCCCTTCTAACAAAAATAAAAAATATATAAATATTTAATTCAAAATTGCAAATAAATTTAAATATTTACAAATTCAAAATCATCCAATTTACAAACGTTTTATAAACTAAAAACAATTCAATGTTTTTTAATTACTTTTTAAAATAATAAAGGAATCATATTTTTGTAATAATTTTTTTAATTAAGAAAAATATTTCTAAAATATTTTACATAATTTACATTAGCACCCAATTTAAAAAAAAATAATTTACAATTCAAAAATGTACATTTGTTTGTTTAAATTATTTATATATTTCGAAAAAAAATTAAATAAAAATTTCTTTTTAACAAACATTCTTAAATTACTCCCAAGCCATATCCCTTATAAACCCAACATCCTGCTCCTGAACATTAATTACAATTTACAGTTTAATGTAAAAAATTAAATTACAAATATAAAATAACTAATACCAAATTAATTAAAAAAATTAAACAAAAAGAACACAAAAACGATATTATTTACAACTATATATTTGTCATTGATATTTACAAAATCGATATTTCTACATTGCACAAAAATCGATATTTTTAACTAACCTCAATATTTTACACCATCGATATACTGTCCCTGTACCACTTCTGCCAATTGAGTTTGGGGACCGCACTCTTGCGAAAGTTCATTTATTTTTGGATTGCCAAATTTGGGCTAATTCCCAAACAGTATTGACAAAGATTTAGTGACAGCCAGAAGCTCCTTACCCAATCCTGGGTAGATGTTATTTTTTACTCCAGTAAGGCACTAAATGGCTGATCATAAGAGAGCACATGCTCAATATTTGTTTTACAGAGCTTTGCTGGCACCTTTTTGACAGTAAGTTGACTGACCACAGAAAGCTTTCTGAGTAGATGTACCTCTGGGCTAGCACCAGTGTCCAAAAAGGTATATGGGGGTTTACCCACAAAGGTGGTCAGGGTACCCAACAGAAAAAAAGAGGTTGGAGAGAAAAACTTAAGAACAAGGAGTTCTAAAATGGCCATAAAAATAATTCCCAAGGGAGTAGTGGTAACCAGTGCAGTCTGATTCAACAAAGAAAGGGTACTTTGACCATAAGACAGGGAGGTTTGTACCCCAATGTACAGAGCGCTATATGTATGGCCATGCTAAGAGTGACTCCAAATATCCAAAGAGGGCACAGCCCCCCACCTGTTGCAGACATCTGGGTTGGTGAATGTAGTGCTTGAGGAGGAGGTAGACTCAGATAGTTTTGGGGAACCAATGGAGGTAACCCTGGTATCCCTGGGGATAGCGAAATGGTGCCAAATAGCCCACATGCTTGGAAATACTTCAACATATCAACATTGGGTCACCAGTAATGGGCAACAGGTGGAGGCTCTGTGAGAGACGGGAGCCAGCATGACAGCTGTCAGGTGTCAGCTGGTGTCTGCAGAGCAGTTACTGCCCAGCACAGTCCTCCGAGTCGTAGTCCCCAACTACAATGAGAGCCATCTACCGATGGCTCTGGTTTCCATTGAGTGGGGGGTCTCAGGTTTTTTGAAAGATGCTGTGAGCCCTGCCATGACTGTTGATTGTCTGTCCCGGAGCGCACTACCTGGAGGTAGGTAGAGCTCAGGTCTCACTTGCAGATGATGGTATTGCCTGAGTGGGTCTGCATGATCACACTGACTGTGGCTGCCCAGAAAGGGGGGCAATTTGCCTGGAACAATGGCCTTGACAGTTGCCAAGGAGAGGGGTAAGAGGTGCAGGAAACCAGTCCCTAAAGTTCCCATTAAGCAAAAAACAAAGCTAATACAGCACACCCTTAGTACTTATCAATGATCCAAATATAGTATAGGATAAGTTCTGATTTGAACAATATTTAAACGCTGAAGTCAACACCAGTTCATCTGTGCAATCTAATAAGGTGTCTGGCACACAATGAGTGATCCAAAACGGTCATCTGGTGATTTGTCAAATTCTTTTTATTATTTCTCCTAGACAGTTGTCCCAGCACACAGACTTGGCCACGTGTTTCGTCTATCTCAGACTTTATCAAGGCGAATTGGGAAAGTCATCACAATATGTGAATATATCATAAGTCGTAATCATCATAAAAGCTTTATTTCGATATGCAAGATATCATAAAAGCACATTCAAAATATAAAAAACCACATTTCATAGATATTACATTTTAAAAAGTAGATTACAATAAAAACATTCATATTACAATAAATAGTTTAAAAGGCATATTAAACATTAGCAGCTTTGTGAATGTTAAAAATTTAACTAAAACTGAAGTCATCTCGTAGCCTTTGATCTGATCAGCCAAGCCCAGCTCAGAAATTTGGTGACCCCACAAACTAAGCTTGTATTAGTGTCAGCCTTGAGTATTCTAAGTGCTGAGGAATTATCCCTGGCTCCGAGCAATAAACATACGGGTTTGAGCCATTTCTGTCTGGGTTTTAAATAGGCTGGGCATACAAAGAAAACATGAGCGATACTTTCAATGACACCTTCACAAATTGGGCAGTCAGGTGAGGTTTGGTACGGGGGCTTCCATTTACAGGTGTAATTATGGAGGGGGAGGTTTCCCAACCTAAACTGGTTAAATAGGGATCTGTCTCTTGGTTTCTTGATAAAATCCAAGTAAGGCTCCAGTCGAGGCTTAGGTTTATGCTGTTTGAACGCTTCAGTCAACGTTCCTTGGTTTGGGCCCCTTAGATCTTGCTCATCGACCCAATTCCAGTAAGCTCGCTTAGTTCGGCCTCCGAGCTCCCATAAGTCGTAATCCATTTAGTGCTATCAAAAGGAAAGTCCAAACTAAACAATAATGAGCCCAAATGGGTCTCCCAAATGGTCAGTACTCCTGTATAACCTGCTGAGTATGTAGTCCGATATGGTCTGATTATTTATCCTGTACGGAAATGTGAACTCCCAGATTGGGTTAAACGGAAGTAGACGAGCTGTTAAGTCCAGATACACAAATGTGACAACAAGGCAAACAACAGTAAATTCAATATGGGGGCATGTCCATGATAAGTATGCCACCTCGAAAAAGCAGTATCCGTCCAGCGATGCCTCGTGTGTTGCTGCTACCTGTAATACGGAGCCTGAAGTTCCCATGGTGGAGGTTGACAGGATCCCTGAGGAGGAGGCCCCGAAGCCGATCAGTGAAGACATTGCCACCCTAGATGAGTTTACCAGCTGGCAGGTTGAGGGTTTGCCCATCAGAGAAGAATTCTGCCAATTACAGAATTAGCTTCCCACTCTTGATGGCTTGAGGTACCAGGAAGCCTGTGAATCCTCTTGAGTTCACCTAATCTACTGAGAGTACAATCTCGTTTACAGTGAGTCTAAGGTTCCTGGTGCTGGGCCAGCTTGTATGCTGGTGGTCACACCTTGCTTTCAGAACTTCCTACTGGGCATGACTCACAACATTTCACTGGCAGGGCAGTTGGGCACATCAAGCTCTTTGCCAGGCCAGTCTCCCACTTTTGTTGGCCTCGATTGAAGACACTCTCAGATGCATCATTCTGCAGGTCCTGTCCCACCTACAAGACCAGTGGGAAATCAGGGAAAAAGTAAAACACTTCCGTGATCCAATTACCTGTCATTGGCACCCCCTTTAAAAGTTTGGGAATTAATCTAATGGACCCTTGCACTCTAAAACAGGCCTAGGCAACAGGTGTGTATTGGTCATGGTGGGCCATGCCACCCATGACCTAGAGGCAATCCTTCGAAGTCACTGACAGAACCCATGTTGGATAGAGCTCTGATGTGAATCTTTACGGCAGAGGACACCAGTGGGTTCCAGTCCTGGTCTACTGATCAGCTGGGTACTCCAAAAAAAAGGCCTCTTGCAGACTGTTGTGTCCTGTTGCCATACAGGAGTCAAGCCAACTGACCCTTGGAGTTAACTTCTTAGGCCTGACTAAAAATGGGAGGGGGCCCTGCCCTTTAGGTGTCCACATATTTTACAGACAGTAGGTCCAGTCCACATCTATTCTTCTGTAGGTTCAGAAAGAGTTCTGGTGAGCTGTGGGTGAGGTGCTCCTTGTAGGGTTCACTAGTAAGCAGGTTTGGGTGACTAATGGACTCTCCCTAACCATGAATAAAATATATCAGGGGCAACTATTTCCACTTTTGTTGAATATCCTGTTTGATGTACTCCAAACAATCCCAGGAAGTACTATTTTGAAGAAAATCTAATATAGCAGGATCCCTCTACCATTGGATCCTGCTAGTGTGCCAGCAAGGATGAGAGTGTCTACTGTAGAATAGATAAGTCAAGGGTCCTGAGCACAGGTGTTGTGCACATGGCTATCTTGAGAGAGTCAAAGTCTTTCTGATAAGCATCTGTCCAGTTCACCAATCTGGGCTGCTTCCTAGAATTCCGTTTAGCTAAGGGGACAACAATGGTTCCATAGCCCTTTACAAATGGCCTACAGTGTCCAGTGCATCCCAAGAAGGCTCTCACTGCTGCTTGGGTTTTAGCTATTTGCAGGGCCATGATAGTTTTAATCTTGGCCTGGAGAGGCCGCATCTTGCCTCCACCTACCAGATGTTCCAAGTACATCACGGAACCCTGTCCATTTTCGCACTTGCTTACCAGGACTGCCTGTTTCAGGGCCTGAAGCACCTCATGAAGGTGTTGCAAGTCTTCCTCCCAGCTGGAAATTTAGATACCCATGTTGTCTACGTAGGTGGCACAGAAAGACTCCAACCAGCCATGTCCCTGTTAACCCTCCGTTGGAAGGTAGCAGGTGAATTCTTCAATCTAAAGGGCATCACCTGGAATTGATTATGACCCTCTGGGGTGGAGAATACTGACCTCTCTATGGCCCCCTCAGTCAAGGTGGTATGCCAGTACCCTGATGTCAAATCAAAAGTACAGATGAATTTGGCCGCTACCAGTCTGTCAATACCGTTCTCAGCTCTGGGGATTGGGTTTGCATCAGTCCTGGTTACTGAGTTGAGTCCTCTGTAATCAAATCAGAACTTCACGTTCTGGTGTGGCACCCGGTGGGCCAGCTTTGGGTAGCAATACCCCCGGGCTGGACCAAGGCCTCTTAGAAGGGTCAATCACCCATAATGGCATCATCTTGGAGACATCCTCTTTGATGCCGGCTCTCACGCTGTCAGACAACCTGTGCATTTTGCTATTTACAGGAGAACTGTCCTTAGTGTTGACATCATGGATCCATAGATGTGTGAGTCCATGCGTGAGGATGAATAATGGGGCAAACTGTTCCAGTAACTGGCAACAGTCATCTTGCTGTTATGGTATCAGGGTGGTAGAGAGATTGACACCCACTGCTAGGTATGTCTAGAGTAATGATCAGTCCCACTCTCCAACTTTGTTTCACACACCCCTCCCTCACCCACTGGGCTGGTGTCAAACTGGCTATGGATGGCCTAGGGATCAAAGACTTCTCTTCCCTGTGTCTCTTTTTTTACTTAACAGCCAAGCCTCACTATGGCCCTTTTCAAGTTAATGAAGTTCCTGAAAATGCCAGAGTTGCCCTTCCTAAGTTGAGAGGAGTCATGTATCTCACACACAGGCCTTTCTGCCAAAATAACTGAACTATTGGGTCTACTCTGGGACCAGTTGTTACACCTCATTAAGGAGAGGACTAACAGGTGGCAGCTGCATGCATGCTATTGCTATTTAGGCTATTGGGGTGCAGGCAAAGTAAAGCTTTTTAAAAGTTACTTACTTCCAATTTTGTTATAAATATCCAACTTCAGCAGTGATATTTATGTTTATTAAACATGAACATGCCTGTTGATCATTCTGGTAGATTACCCTAAACCAATGAACAATTTCTATTTATTCTGAACTTTTTTCTAACAGGGGCAATAACAACACTTCACAGTTAAAATAGTGATTTGGGGCTAGTTTTAGTAGGTACATTCTAACACTATGGGGCTCATTACGATGGTAGGGGGACTTCAGTCCGTCCGCCATCGTGTTGGATTTGGGACCGGCTGCCTATGAGGCGACCTTCCCACAATCTGAATTATGATGTGACCGCCACCAAGGAGATTTCATAACCTATACTTTGCATTGTGGAGGGGATGAGGTTAGCAGCCCTGCCGCAATGCAAAAAAAAAGGCACTTGCATATCCCTGCACTATGTGGCAGGCATCATGCGGTGCCTGCCACATGGTGCAGGGATATGTATGGGTGCACCATAGGTGCCCCCCAGTGTCCTTGTCCCAGGGATGAAGGGCTGACCACTACAGGCCCCCAAATCCATTTCTGCCTGCCTTTTCATGGTGAGTTGACCTCCAGGAAACGACCGATGTAAAGGGATATCATAATCCCAAAGGCAGTGCCTGGCAGGCACCGCCCCCATGCTGGCCAATGTTGCTGCTCCGACAGGAGGTCGGAAAAGGACCTCCTGTTGGAATCGTGGGAGCCGGTCTTTCCGACCACCATGCTTCCACAATGCTTCCCCCCCGATGTCATAATATAGTGGGCAAAATTTGCACTGCGATGGTGGGGTGCAGGCCTTCTGCCATCGTAATCAGGCCCTAAATTCTTGCATGTACCACTTTTTAATATTAGGCACCCAAGCTTGTGTGCTACAAAGTCTACATAGTGGTGACTTATTTGATCATTAAAAGAACAGTTCTTTCATGTCAAAAAGGGCTATTTCGGCATGTTTGCCCACTGATTTAAAATAAAATGCAGCACTGAAGCTACACAGGTAGTCCTGAAACCATTTTTTCTATGGGAGTCTAGCAGATGACACAACTTGTGCTGCAGTCCACAGTGACTTTTAGCTCTTCCATGCCAAAGGTGAATATTCCTGCACCACTACTATGGCCATACTGGAAAGTAAAAATGGGTTTAAGCCAATTTTACTAATTTTTAAGGGGGGGCAGACTACTTATGCTGGGGTCTGGACAGCAGTAACCCTAAATCCAGCATTACCAGTCCGAAAATAAATGGGGATGATCAGGCAAAAAGAGTCCTCCTATACAGAACACACTGTATTGTTCAATACCACTTGTCTCCCCATTCCTTTATAGTAACTCCTGTAATGGGAAACAAACTTTACAATGTAGTCATTACATCAAACTACCTTTACATAGCCAGTCATTACATGGCAACATCCTTTGCAGAGCATGTCATTACAACGCAGCCATTACATTGCATGTCACTACTACGCATATCATTACAACGCATGTCACTACAAAGCAGGCATTACATCGAAAGTCATTACAATGCATACCATTAAAACGCATAGTACCCTTACACTATCCAACACTTACCCTACTGTTGCACTCACTGGAGTTAGAATAGTACTTTTTACCCCTAGAGTATCCAACACTTACCCCACTGTTGCACTCACTGGAGTTAGAATAGTAATTTTTACCCCTACACTATCCAGCACTTACCCTACTGTTGCACTCACTGGAGTTAGAATAGTAATTATTACCCCTATACTATCGAACCCTTACCTTAAATGCGATGTAATGGTATTCATTGTAATGGTATACGTTGTAAAGGTATAATGTGATGTAATGGAATGCGTTGTAAAGGTAGTTTCTGAAAATGCGGTGTAATAGCATGCAATGTAGAACAATGCAGTGTAAAGAATGTTGCGATGTAAAAACTGTGTTGTAAAGGCATGCATTGTAAATGTATGCGTTGTAACATCATGCATTCCCTGTAACGTGCTGTCCTATGTAAAATGTAGGGTGCCTTGTCACTCAAGAGTGCTATATAAAACTACTAGAAAACTAAATTCTACCAGCAAGGGAATAGAAAAATAAAATTGTCCCTAGAGGCAATAAGGGTGCAGGGTTCTCACTGCCTAAGACAGGCTTGAGGAATCTGGGACATAAAAAATCACTAATCTTTTACAGTTGAAGGTTGTTTTTAATCACCTGGATATGTGATTTCACTTGGCTTTACATCTATGAAACAGAAATCAGGGATTGACACTCCATGTTTTGTTAAACCGATCCCACAGCTCACGCGCTACCTCCAGGAATGACTGAGTTACTGCATGAGCTGCTGATTGCTGAAAAAAGTTGGTCAGCTCCCTTTTTCTTCAGTCCTGTGTGGTTATGTTACTGTGCTGACGACTGCATCTGCTTTCATACTGCACTGGCATTCAATGGAATGGAATGGCTCCGCAATAAACACTGGAATATTTGGAGGAGAAGGCACGGCCTGCATCAAAGCCATGCATATACTGAAGCTGCCAACATTATTTCTATTTCTGTGGAAGTTAACAAACAATGCTTATCATAAGTGACACGAACACATTTATACATTCACTTCCGAGTCACTGGGACAGTGAAACACCGTTTTAGTGCATCATCATTTGTATTGCAGGTACTCCACTTGAGACTGCTGTGGAAACACATGCACTGCAATTTAACTTTTAATTTACAAGCCTCATATTTTTTATTTGATACCATACACAGCCATTTGTCACATATATCCCGCTTGTTATTGAGCACCTTAACTGGGGTTCCTGAGAAAAACGGGCAATGAGTTGAAATATGGTAGTAAAGTGTTCTCTTCATTAATGTTAATTAACTTCTATTTGAATTTAGTAAGAGAATATGTTTTATATGCATGCCTTGCACTTGCTGCTCATTATTATTGATTACGAACTCGATACGTGCTTAATGTTTGAGTGGATCATTAATCAGTGCGTTAATGGTGATTGTATAGCATGTAAAATAAATGTGAACTTTAAATATTGGCACGTGAATGCAATCAGGCATATTGCTGTAAATAATGTGTAAGTGCGTATTCGAAGGCATTTGTACAGTGCCAATGTTAAAACCATGACTGCAAGTTTCATATGTAAAATGATGTGCGATGGAAGACTTTGCATATAAAAAGAATGCCAGGTGAACATTTTTTTATTTACAATGAAACTGAAAATTTCTTTCCCACGGAACTTCCAGTCAAGCTTTACGGGGTATGTTTTTAATGTATGCTACGTACACGTTTGTTTTTATGGTTTTTATTTTCTGCCTTAGACCTTTGCTTCATATTCAGCAGTTTCGTTCTCCAGGCTTTTTCAAGGCCGTAATAAAGTATGTGCATTTATACGTGCGACTTAGCAGAAAAGTTCCCAAAGATATGTTTTAACATTTCTAAATAAACTATTGCTCATATTTCCGGTTACTATAATCTTACTGATTATACTTACTGACTATGCATTTTTTTTAAAGTAAATGTAAAAAGGCCTTAGCCCTAAGCGTGCAAAAGACAGAGTGCCATTCACACGGTCCCCAAATTTAGCGAGTGATTAAATGGTGTGTGAGGTTTGGTATCTTCAAAGAGCCAGACTGGTGAGGTGTTAGAACAAGTTATCATTGAAAAGAATACAGATGTTGGAAGAAAACAAGATTTAGGTGCCCTGAATGCCATCAGAAATGATCATGACAAGTACACGAGGTTATGTATAATTTCTAACAAAATGTAATAATTAGAATAATAAAAACGGAAATGAAATAGATTGAAATTGCTTTAAACATAGATTGTTGATTTGTAATGTAAGTAAATAGATTGGCGAGTCATCAAATGGTTGAATTTATTATATAAGCATTGTAGCGGCTACAGTCCATAAAATTGAGGCACAAAAATACAAGAAAGTATTTCATACAATTCAGTACAGAAAATGCATGTAACATACATACTGAAATATAGAAAAATCCATGATCTGAACGTCATTGAATGCTTTGTCAGTCACATGTGGTTATAATTGTTTTGTATGAGATATGATCTATCTACTGGTCCAGGTATTTCTGGGTGTGGACTAAAATGTTGGTGCATGAAAGTAAAGCGGCAGGGAAGCAAAGAAACAGCAGGCAAACATTGAACATGCAATTTTCACAAAAGTAGTTAAGTACCTTGTTTAATTACCAAAACTGATGCCTGTATTATCTATATTATACCCTTAGAGCCCGAAATAGTGGGGTCTACTTGCCACTAGAGGCCGCTTTGGCTCGAGCCTTTAACATGGGAGTGGTACTTTAATAGACGGTAGAGCCCACTATGAAGGGCTCTAAAGCTATTAGAACATTCCTCCCCTAGAGGGCAGAGTGTTCAAAATTCTAAAAACAAAGGCCTCTTGGAGCCTGATGGGGTTTAAATCCCCTCGGACTCTGAGAGACCTTTGTTCACAGCAGCAGCTGTGAAATTAAACAAACATGGGCATGTTGCTCTTCAGGCTTCTGCTGGCTAGTAGAAGCCTAGAGCACTCCATTGTCTTCAATTTCAATGTTCGAATACTCTCTCATTTCAGCCTGATATCTGGGTACAAGCTAAAGTCTTCTATCTGTTATATAAGGCAAACTAGCCTTAGTTCAGGCATAGTGGAAGCTGGACTTATCCTTAGGGCAATGGTACTTCTTTAAGATAGAGCCAACTGTGGTTTGTAACTTATAATGAGTGGGCTTGTCAGATCAGGTAAGCTAGACTTTGAGTAGCCAACCGGAAATTACCAAGAGAGAGGCACGTCGATTGGTTTGCAGTCTTAACTATGACACCAGTCTTGGTATGTATTGTGCAAATAGTTAGGTAAGTGTAGGAAAATTCCTATTTTTGTATGGTCACCCCCATTTTATTTTAGACTGATGCTGCTGTTTTTTTCTTTGCACACTGGGACACTACTCACCAGGCCCCAGTGCATGAACTCTGACTCCTTAAATATGCGGAAGTTTGCTTCACTCTTCATTGCGATATTTAATGTACCTAGAATTCCCTAACATGTGGTACAAACGCATACACAGGGTCTGTAAGTTCAATGTATCTAGCGGATTACCTAATCAACATGCCAAAAAAACCTTTTGCCAAGCCTAAAACTTAGTTTTTCATACTTATGTCACCCCCAATGTAGTCCTTAAGCCGATAGGGCACTGTGTCTGGTATTTAAAAAGTGGGGCATGTGTATGTATATTTTTACATGTCCAACCTGTGAAAAATCTCCAAAGTGTCTTTTCACTGGTGTAAAGCTGGCTGTCCCATAGGAAAATACAGGGTTGCATTATAACTCCTTACAATGCTTAACAGCTGTTTGGGAATTACTAGAAAAATTATTCAAGCACTCATTTTGAAAGTAATTTAAAATCCAACTTAATGGTTAAACCAGATTATAGCAAAAAACAAAAGGAGATGCCCTCACAATCCACTTGGGACAGGGTGAGATATTTAAAAGTAAAACAAAGTCCCTCCACTAGACACACATTGTTACTATTTGCATATATGTAGTTTACAAGACATAGACAACCCATGGGTACTAATGCAATACAAATTGAAATCAAATCAAAGTATGTCAGTAGAACCAACAGTAATAAAACAATTCAAAACAAGTTACTTAAAAACATCAATTTATTATAAAAAAGAGAGGGATAAGCCTCCACAGATTAAAAACAATGTTACAATTCATATACAAAAAAAACAAACAGTGGACGCATCGTTTCGGTGATTTTATTGATGTGACACCTTCTTCTGGACGGTTTTCTATATAAAGAGAATATTTGAATTATTCACAGGTTCTATGATCAACTGACGTACATATATCTACAATTTCTTATTATAAGTTATATTGCATTTAAGTTCACCTTTGTCTATATCTTAGAATATTCAGACACATTGCAGATAGTTATCTATGTGAAACAGACATTTCTCTTTTTACACACCCTCCAGTACAAAATTCCATTCTCTAACATCTTTTTGTATAATCACTATTCAGAACATGATCAAATAACAGGTCTCCTTGTTTCAGAAAAAAAAACATTTGGTATAGATTACTGGGTATCATTTAAAAAATAACATAAAAACAAAAAAACACATACCTCCAGTCTTTGTAGGGAGACTAGTAATCAATTTTGAAAGTTTAAAAAAACAAATAATTCAGCTTTGTAATTTGCACTGTTGCCGGTTTCAGTTGTTGTAGGATAAAAGCTCTATAAAAAACATAAAACCGCCATTTGTATCAGCATAAACATCTATATAGTTTGTTAATTAGATATAGCTCACGCTCCGAATCTAATATCACATACCTTTTAGGTTAAATATCAGAAACATATAGGGAGCTGTACGTTGGATGGCCACCGTATTTAAGTAACTTCAGTGTGATGCTAAATAGCTGAATAAATAAAAATACATAACTAATTTTTGTCCTCACATATACCTCCTTTAATTCACCAAAGATTCAACGGTCAGATGTGTGAAAATCAAAAAAAAGTATGCTTACTCGTACCTTACTGAGGCAAATCAGGCATTTCTAGTATTTTGCTTTTTATCTTCTAGTAATTAAAACTCTTCGAATATTCTTTTGAGACCTTCCTGTATCTTGACCGCTTTTTTCTCATTAAGGGTCTGCAAAGACAGTGATAACCCATTTTGGTGTTACATTCTCCCTGTTTATCGGTGATGTCCATCTTTAAAGCCTACCTCCTTCTTACACGTCTTCATTGTCATGCTACCTTATGTCTTTCAATAAGGATGATCTAGTGTGTTCTTTTACACTCATCTATTATTGGAAAACAATAAATATTCTGTATACTTCTGGTATTACATACGACCACGGACCGGTAAGTATCCATTATTATTTCTATCCGACAGAATTTGCCATTAGTTATCCCTGATATCTATCTTCATTTTATATCAAGGATACATCGGGGTATATTCACTTTAGCAATATCATTTTTCTAACAGTTAGGTTACTGTCATGGTTTTACATTATCTTTTTAATTGATTTTCTTACCGGCCAATTATTAATACCATATTAAGAGTGCTCTATATTTTATTCTTTTTGAGATACAGCCGCTTAGCTTATATCAAGAATTAACCTTTTTAGATATTATGCTTTGTTGCATTTGCGTCTTTGCCTTTTAAAATTTGGATTCATTGACAAGGTTTCAAAAATAATGGCGGGAGCAATTCCCCGTACATCCTAAACTTGTCAAGTGCTCCCATGTTAGTTCCGGTACCCATTCAATACGACCTAAAAGTCCCCATTTCACGAGTCCCCTCTATTGACTCACAAGTTAAACATAAATGAATTAAAAATAAAGGCATGGAAAATATTGTGGGGGGACGCAGAATAATAGCCAACCTTTAACCAGCTATGTGAATATCGACAAAAACACTCCAAATGTTTTTATACATGTCATCTTCACTTGCTCACAGATATTACAGTCTTATATGTCATTCACAATCCCTGATAATATGTAAGTCATTTTTTGGAAATCATTTTCTCAAGGAGGTACACTTACATCGTGTAACTTTAGCTGCTCATTAATATACATTTTTAAGCATCAATATATTTACTAATCACAGAGATCAATTACATTTTGCACTCTGTTCGTATTCCTCCTAGGTTTAAATCTTGTTAATTATCATCCTATTAGGTCAATCAACCTAGGACAGGTCGCATCAAAAGAGGATTTAAACTCTGCATATCCTTAGGAGAATATTGTAGTCATTTTCATCTGTCTTCCATCCAATCTTGACGGGTCTTGATCAAAATTATATCTTGTTATGTGCCTGAATTATTACAGTCATGTATAAAAGCTACTCTAATACACTACATCATTATAATTTTCATGTCTAAGTTTAAAACATTCCGCAAAGGATTACACAGCAAAGAAGACTCGGAGAGATTGGTTTAATAACATAACATAAACCAGTTCTTGATAAGATAGACCCTGGAAATAGAGATGATGTAGTGTATTACAGTTGCTTTCAGGAAGTCCACTCCTTAATACCTTCCAAAGCAAGGCAAAGTCTTCAGGGTTAAGTTCCAAATGTGCAGCAGGAGCAGTCCTTCAGAGAGCAATCCTCTGGGGTGCAGACCAGTGTTCCAGCAGGGTAGTCATTCTTCTCCATGCAGTTTCAGGAAGCAGATCTGAGTTGCTATGCATCTCTCACATATTTATCCTGTGGTCTGGGGCGACAAGCAGGGGGGTATCCCGGGCTAATCAGACCCTCCAGGATTTCACGATTTCTTTTTGTAAACGCAGTGATTTTTATAAAAGTGCCCGCAAAATTGAAGGAAGGCAGCTGGAATAGACTATTATCTTATGAAATGCCTCCTTTTGTGGTATTTCATATGATCATAATATGCCCAGGCCCTTTTGCTGCTAGACCAGATCCTGTGATACAGGCGCTATCGCAGTAGCTGTTTCTTTATTTGTAAAATGCAGAGATATTAACAGTCCCACAGTAATGGGAGAGCGGGGGTGTTTCTCTGTGCCCTCTCTGCTTCACTCGCACAAGCGCATCTTGTTTTGTAGCACGGAGAGCCACAAAGTAAATTATCTAATGAGGGGCTGCACACAGCTGCTTAAGAATCAGAAGCCACAGGAAACAGACCGTTTACATAGAAAAGACTTTCAAAATGTCCTCAGCGAGGGCATTCACTGAAGAATCATCCCCTCTCAGCATAAAACTCCGGTCATTTTGTCTTGTATATCGTGGTTGCTGCTCTGTCTTCAAACTTATGAGCATGTGACTTTTCTTTCTTCCGCGTATTTCAGAGGTTTATCAGTGAAGATAAATTGCATCATTTGATGTTCTATGGCCTACCTGGAATAGGAAAAACGTCTACGGTCCTTGCCTGTGCCAAGCAACTCTACAAAGACAAGGAGTACAACTCTATTGTTCTGGAGGTATGTTTATTTTCTGAAATAGTGCATTTGAGAATTTTGAGACCCAGAATGAATTGGTATTGATTTTGAAGTGTGTGTGGTTTCTGAAGATATTAAAGCTTTTTATAGTATTGTAGATACTAGATATCATTTGTAGAAAGATTACAGCTACTTTGTTTTGGTGGTATTAAATAGGTCTGCATCGGTACAACTGTGGATATGTGTAGATGAGATGTTCTGTCAGGAAAGAATAAAGTACTGTTTTAGAGCTACAATATTTCATCTCTTAAAAATCAATGGCTTATTACAGGAAATGAACATTACTACCATGAATGACCCTGCCCTCTTACGTTGGAGATCTAGGATTTAATTTTTGGGAAGCATTACCGATTTGTGCGTACAAAAGGTCTTGCTTACTAAAAATCGGCTATTGGTTTGCAAATTTTAAAAGCCCCTTTGTGCAATAAGGTAATCAACCCAGTGAGAGGTACATGAGGCAAAGATTGTGGAGATTTGTGTGCCACAAGTGTTTCACCGGATGAAACGGCAAAGAGTAGGCCCAGAATCAGTGCGGGCCCAGCCAAAAATTACATCATTGAGGTTAGAGGAAGATGAGCAATCTAAAACTGCTGTACCAGCATGGTAAGACAGAAGCTGAGATCCAGAAGTATACAACAGATGCCCTGTTGATTATCAATGATGTCCCGGTCATGTGGTACAAACCGTGAGAGCGAGGGACACTTGTAGTGCTTGCTTGCTGGCGTTTTTTGAGAAGGCTCACTAGAGTGGCTACCTAGGCCTATCTTAGGGGTGACATACGTAATGAAAAGGAAAGTTTGGGCCTGGCATGTAGGTTAACTTGGCAGGTTGAAACAGCGGTTTGAAACTGCAAGATGTTACGTTTATTTGTCCAGGACTCAGGGATTGTGTTAAAGAGAGCTGAGGGTAACCCATTTCGTCTGGGGCCCTGTTTGTTCAGCTTTTCATTATGATGTTTGTAATGCGGCATGCTGGTTCATTTGCTGACTCCTTGTAACCGTTGGTTGTCTCAGGGCCTGGTCATGATTGGGTCAGATCTTGTTCCATGCCTATTTTCCCTGGCTCATGTGCTTTGGTAATCTTTATTATCCTTTGAGTCAGACAACTTATGCGACTTTATCTGGGGGCTCAGATTGGCGGGGAGTATCTGTTCTGCTACTTACTGCATTGCCCCAGTCCTCACGTTTTTCTCCTGTCTGTGAGGTTAGCAGATAACACAGAGGGATGAGATAATAGCTCCCCTGCGAGACCGCCCACAGGGACCCAGCGGTGGTGCATTTAGGCTTGCAAGAGTGTCTTAGACTCTCGCGGGCACGCCAGTTTAAAAGTAGAGAGATATGATAGGCCCTGGGATCTTTATTTCCCTTGGGCCATATTGCTGATGCACAAGTCAGAGTCCTGCAAGTTCTCTACTTGACTGCCAGCAACATGCGACAAATGTTGCTGCCAGCCATTACAGGACTCATCGACTTAGCAAAGCAAACAAATACTCACAGACACTTTAATCATGCTTATTTGAAAGTGGAATACACTGCTAAAACTGAAGAAGGAAGGATTACGAGTAAAATTCAAATTACTATGAATATAATAAAGTGCCGTAATAATGCAGCTAAATTTACATTTTTGTGCCACTAAATTAAAATGTTTGTGCTGCTAAATTTGCGAATCTATGCCGCAGTATCCTGGGGGGGGGGGTCTGACTAATAGGGTAAAGGGTGCCACCCACAAGTATGACAGCTTCCTCCAAAGTGTGGCATATTCTTGTCCCAAAAAGCACTTTATTTTAATATTCAGGGTGGAGAAATTCATTCCTTGGGAGTAACATCTGGCTAAGCCACCCTACTTGTGTGGCTCATTTCCCTTACTACTCCATTTCCAGACATCTGTCAAATTCCATTCCTGGGGCTCACAATATTGCTGGGGGGACAAGAGGAGTGGGTAGGCCTGACCTGCATCCTTACTGGTCTGCTAAAATTGAAGACCAGGTTGCTTATAAGCACCCTTCCTGGCCCATTCAATGCAGCTGCAGATCTCCCTCCACCAGGTAACCTCTGTCACTATGCAGGCTGCTTACCTCATCGGAGCAGTATGGCTCAGCCTGTCAGTACTGGCCAATAAGGAGAGGCTGCTAGACGGCTGGATTTCGGCTAATGGAAAAGAAAGTTCTATAACTTCTTTTCTGTATTAGGTATGATACATTCAACAGTGGCAAGTTGTTGGAGTTATCATCACCAATCTTTTAAGTCATTGAAATATTATTTTAGCTCACTCCTGTCAATAGTTACACTATATTACAGTATTCACATGTTAGCCAATGGAGCTAAAATGCTACAATGGGGAAAAACGAAATCGGTTGTCTTTCCTTCACCAGGGCATATAAAACATCTTTTAAAATGTCCCTGCTTATTTTTACAGGATAGAATTTAGTTGTGACTTATGTTTAAAAATAAGGTAGTTTAATACTTTGTAAGTATCTTTAAATTGAAAGTCAAATGTGCATATTTGAAAGCAGGAATTAATGTTATATTGCTGTCAGGCATCACAGCAGTCCACACTTAAGTGCATCAAAGCTGCTGTGTTTCTAAAACTAAATGCCTTACCATAAAATATGGAATTTCAGGTAGGTTGTCAGTGTAAATTGCAATTACACGAAATTGCCATATACCTTTTTATTCATTGGACTGGGCCTGGGCCTGGTTAGCAGAGCCCAGGGCGCAGTCAGACTCAGTTACCACCAGTGCCAGTCAAAAATAGGGGTGATCAGGGCAAATCATATCATATAAAGGAGATGAATCACTTAATATGCCACACTGTAATGTTAAAATGGAACAAATGATGGGTGGATGGCTGAACAAAGCAAACATTCACCCCAGTCACACAGATTTGGGCTTAATCCATTGTTCTTTCGCTCACGACACTCTTCCCAGTTTGGACCCAGCAATATGCAAATCAGTCTTGACCCTGTTTCTCATGGGAGCAGTCCAGCCTGAACTGCCAAGCTAGGTCCTCCCTGGCCTGGAAACAAGCATCCTGGGACCGGTTTCGGGGCATCACCCCATATCAGCCAGGCTAGCTTGAATCCAGTGGTGCAGCGAGCACGGAACCCACGTCTGGGTATACCCTTCCCACTAAGGGCGACAAAAGTAAAAGGAACAAATGATGGACAGAATGATGACCAATGCAACCATTCACCCCATGCGTCACTGGATTCAAGCTAGCCTGGCTGATGAGGGATGATTCCCCGAAATCATTCCCATGATGCTTTCCTTTCTCTATCAGAGCTTGTGCTCCCGCTGGAAACTGATATTACCACAAGCTCCCATGGAAAAGGGGAGATTCTCTTAACGTTTCCTTAAGATTCTCTTAAGGTGCCTGCCATGTGGTGCAGAGATTAACAGCCACCTCAGCCCACAACCAGAGGCCGTGGAGGAATGAGGGCCCTGCTAGGAGCCCCCAAAGTCACTTTCTGACAGGCTTTCCATGTCGGAAAGCTCAACATGTATAGTCGGTCAGAAACTAACAAGGTATTCCCAACGGTGGAAACGGCGTTCTCAGGGATTACAGTGAGGCCTCCGTCTGGCTGATGGGCTCCTTGGGCCCTTCAGATTCTAGCCGGAATACCGTCCGGTTTCACTTTTGAACCGAAGATGTCGATCCGTAAGCCTCCAACCGCAGGTCAGGGGCATTCCGAATAACATCAAATTAGAGCATTAAATCTTTATTCACCTATTTACTTTCCAGCATAAAACCTGTTTTACGCTGGAAAATATCTTGAAAGTAATGCAAAGCAGTGGCAAGCATCGCTTTGCATTACTTAGCACCAAGGGGGTGTACCATGAGTTGTGCTGGGGTGTTCCCAATCAACCAACCAAGGTGTATAACGCTAAGCCCGTTTCAGATAGGCACTATAAAGGATAATTGTTTTCTTTCTCCTTTTCTTTCCGCCTTTGCATATGTTTGAAGTTAGTCTAAGCATGGTATTTTGTACTGGAAGGGAATCTCATTCAGTGCAGCATTTGCAATGGCTGCACTGCGCTGCATGGGAAACTGTCAAATTTGGCCTGGAGTGTGTAGATTAAGGGATTTTCCAAGCCTATATTGCATAGGGAATTTTGGGGAATTCTTCTCTAATATAGTGCATGGCAAAAGCTTGATTCAATTTGTGGCAAGTCTCAACTTATTTCTTGGGAGGCCATCCTAATTCATCTGGCAAAACTCTCCTGCATGTGCACTGCCTTCAGTGCTAGGATGCTTTCTCCCTCACTGCAGGTGGTCTGGCTCAGCATAGCTTTTTGTGTTAACCAATGAGAAAAGTTGTTTGAATCTATTCTATCATATGTCACATGTTTATTAGGGAATCAAAATCTCGCTATAAATACAGTTCACTGGGTTTCATGTGTTTTGTATAATTATTGTTTTCTCCTGTTTATGTTTTATGGCCCATAATAAAGTGCTTAGAGCAGAAACGTCTTGCAGAAACTTTGATATTAGGTAGTATGGGCAAATCAAGCAACATTCTCTGTGTTAGTTTTGAAACTGTACGAGCAAGAATTTCATGTGACTTTTGTACACTAAGCAATAGCTCTCATATATTGTTGACACGGATGACTGCCTTTGAATCTGAAGCACAAACCACTGTAAGAATGAGTGTGAGGTGGCAGAGAGATGCTAGTCAATTCAACCCATTCTCATAATAATTGTTTGGTGATGGTAAGGTAGACAGCACAATGAGTGGTCAAAGCTCAGAGGTGCTAGCATGTATCTTTGTTTAACATTCTTTTTATTCACATTTAACTTTTGCAGCGGTTGTCACATTCAAAAATACAGATACAGAGCTTCAGGAATTACATATCACTATGCAATGTCCATTGTTCAGTTGAGGCCTATTGGAGCATGTCCATTCTTAGCGCTTCTCTCGCTTGCTTATCAGTTAGGCTCACGGAGGAGTTCGTTTGTGAGTTCCAGGAAATATTCGACACCTGTTAACCGTGGAAAATCTGCTCAAGAGAGAAAGATGCTCAATATACAACCAGGGGAGGGGGGGGGGGGGGTGTCCGACGAAGGAGAAAGGTGGAGGGAGGGGAAACTGAAAGGTGTTATTTGGCCAGGAGGCCTAATGTTCAGCATCGTTGAGCACTCTGTGGCAGTGGCGGCTGGTGACATTTGAACCTAATGGGGCGGAAAATGATTTCCGCACTGTAGCTCGCGAGCGCGGCGCGCGTGCCCGAACACCCCCACCCAACCCCCCCCCACCGAGAAAAATGTGAAAATCGAGTGGACAAATGGTGCATTTGTAAGCAATTTTGAGAAGGAAGGAAGGTTAATAAAGAGATTGTGAAAGTGCAGATATGACAGTAATAAAGAGATGTCATACAACATAGGTAGCTACCTGCTTATTCAATATGTGGCTTCATAACAGACTTTGAGATACAATGCATTTCTGACTACCTCACAGAGGTTTTTTATTTAAAAACAAGTAAACAGATTGCAAACTAGCAGAATCACAGGATGTTGTGCGTTCCTGCTGCGACTCGAACATGGTTCCCTAGTGAGGTACTAACCCAGCCCAACGCTGCTTGGCTTTCACCCAGCCATTGCATGTGCTTACCAACCCAGGTGATGCGCCCCCCAAGATGCAAGACTCGCCCTGATATTGCCCACACCAAAATAGGCTGCTCCCGCCACCGCCAATGCTGCCCGACTGCCTCACTGAGGTAACAAGCAGAAAGAAACAAGCTGCAATGTGACCAGCCCGCTGCAGTTGTGAATAGGATTAATGCAAGTTACCACAAAATTTAGCAGAAATACAATCTAATAATCACCATAAAAACGACCAACCAGGGCAACTACGAAGAAATGCCCCCAGCAGGCGTACCGTTCAATTAGCATTGTGGTCAATAACACATTTAACCAAATGTGCGCATATATGAAAGAGGCTGTGATGCATGTGTAATGCCCTGGGCTACACAAACACACTTACGCACAGGAAGGTGTACTAAAATCAACACTGTGGGACTAAGTAGTTAATTATAAACCCTTTGGTAGATGTCATCAATAACCATGTACGTGCCTCCCGATATTACTGATGTGAGGGCCATCTTAAAACTTTATGCCCACGACTAGGGGGAACAGATTTTGATAAGCAACATCTATGAATGTCCAGACATAAAGATAGACTTACTTCTGTCCCGATTTTTCGTTGCCTTGAAAAGCTGTGTATTCCCGGCGGCGTACATAGCATTACATTACCTATGGCACGTCCTTCACCCTGAGCCCCCCTCTGTCTCCCCTCTGCTGCCGCGTGCACGCAGCTGGTGTCCTCCTGCGCCCCTGAAACAGATACATTACTTAAAGAGAGTATACCTTTCAACTCTCATTTGCAGGACGACCTGGCCTTTGTTCCCAAAACCATGTATTTTAACAATTACAGAGAACACCGGGACAGTCCTCTGAACACCGGGAATGTCGAGGCAAATCCGTGAAATCTGGTACACCCTACCACGACTCGCTTGCAAACTAACCAGGACACCTTCCTAACGAAATAAAGGCTGACTCAAATCTGAGCAGAAGGTGCATGGACCTACTGAGCTCTCATTCCTACATGCAGCTCTCTACAATGGCGGAATTACACATCACACTCGGGTGAGGACTAACGGCCGCCAGGTTGCACGCGGATGCATGCAGCAGATTCACAGACTCTCTCTCCCTCACTCACTCACTCACTCCCCTCCCCCCCCCTCAATTCCCTGCGCACTGGCATGACTTCAAGAGTCGCGGCAGTGGCACTAGTGAAAACATCAAACCGGCTGCCATAGAAGGCGCTGTATTTACAAAAAAATACTTACACAGACCGAACCGATGCCGGATGGCCAAACCCGCCATGGCACTCTCAGGTGGGTACAGCTGTGGGATCATGGGTAATACGTAACGGGTGGGAGTTTGAAATAAAATTCAAAAGGGCGGTAATCACCACCATCACCATTGTGACTCACCTCAGTAGTTCTCCTTGTCGTGTCGATGTTGTTATGGTAGTAGTCCAGCTCAGGAGGCAGCAGGAAGAGTCACCATCAGGAGGAGCACGCCACGCACACCACGTTTGAAGCGGGCAGCAGCACTGTGTGTGGAAGTGGCTGGGTGCAGGGTGAGAGTGACCAAGGAGGTGAGTGACGTCACGTCATCCCAGACGTCATCAAGCAGGTCATGGAATGGATTGGTTAGAGCAGCCAAACTCCCCGCCCCATTAGGAGGCTGGGGGCTGTGGCATGAGGCAACCCCCGGTATGCAGAGGGGGGGGGCTAGTGCGCATGTTCCCACCGGGCAGAAAAATGACCTGTCCGAAGCGGACACGCTCACTAGCGCCCCTGCACAGCCCCCCCCCCCTTTTCCTGATGGTTTCTGGTCCGGCCCGGTGACCGGCCGGCCAGAAACTAGTTGCTGAATAATGCATAATGTTTTATTTTACTAGGCATACTGGCGGTCCCGGATGGGGCAGTGCGCATTGGGGGGGCAACGCCCAAACGCCCCAATGGACGCACCGCCGCTGCTCTGTGGCTTCCATGACAGGAAGCAAGGCAATTAATCTGTAGCCAGGGCAACGGTGGTATTCTCATTTGGTTTGAGCGCACTTATATATTGTTTTAGGGAGCCCCAGATGTCACTAGGTCTGGATTGGGCGGGCATCAGTTCCCAGAAGGTAGCCAGCTGCTCCTGGCAGAACGCTGCATTGCCGAGCCATGCTGCTGTTTTGGGGGCACGAGTCCTTCCCTACGTCATTGTGTCTTTTTGCGAGCACCAGTAACATTGCATAGGGCCGCCTATCCTCTGCTGGTATATCATTTAGGTATTCCAGCAACGCTGTCAGTGGCGATCTAGTTATAGGTGTGCCCGTCATTTCGTCTAGTGTGTCAAATACAGTCACCCAGTATGCATGGACTTGGGGGCATTCCCACGCTAGCTGTAGGAAAGTTGCATCTTGTGCACTGCAACGCTGGCAGAATGCCTCTGTGATTAGTCCTAGCCTCAGTAGCCATGCAGGAGTTCTGTAAGTGTGATGTAAGAAGTTAAAATGTATAAGGTGCAGCCTACATTTTGGAGAAAGGGCACCTGCATGTGTGCAGCAGAATGACCACTGTTCCTGCGTAATCAGTGTGCCTAGCTCAGTCTCCCAGTACTGCCAGGTCCGGGGTGTGCATGCCAGGGCCGTGTTTTGCATGTCTGTGTAGAGACGTGTGATTAGCTTACGCAAGGATTTTTTTTTTCAATCTCTCCAGGATTTGGAAGGTGGCAGGTGCTTCTGGGAAGGAGGGGTGGTAAGCGTGCAGCGTGGCTCACATCTATAGATATGTCATCTGTTCTAGTATTTTAAGCTCTTGTCCCTCTCTGATCTGGTGCACGGCAATAAAGATTCCTTTAGGGTACACACCTCCCATTTTAGTGAGTTTCATTGCTCTCAGTCTGGTGGAGGGGCTGGGCTCCGCGCGGACAGGCTGGCACGGGTGCCTAAACAAGGGAACCAGGGGGGCATGCAAAATATCCAGGGGTGCCCTTTTCTGCATGCTTTGACAGGCCCTCGCCGTGCAGCCTATTGTCTCTATCTCTTTTCTAGGTCTGGGTCTAGACTGGTGTAATGTCTCAGGAAGGGGAACCCGGGACACTTGGACGTGTTTCGGCGCCGGGTGGGCCGTGAACTGAGTGGGGTAGACCCAGTGGTATGCAAATTACACCTGAGCACACCAGTAGTACAGGTTGAGGTCCAGTGCCCCGAGCCCCCCTTGTTCAAATGGGAGTGTGAGCACCTCTCATGCCACTCGTAGTTGCTTGCCCGCCCATGCCAATGTAATCATATTTGTGCACAGTCACTTCCTGAAGCTATATGTACGGGGGAGTGGGATGTTAGTAAAGAGGTAAAGAAGTTTGGGCAGCACGACCATCTTTGCGATGGCCACCTTTCCAGCCAGGGAGAGGGGCAACAAAATCTATCTTTTGATATACTGTTCCAACCAATTTATGACCTGTCCATATTTGAGTGCCACAGTTCATCGGGATCCCGGCTGACCCATATGCCCAAATACTTCACCGAGTCGTGCCTCCACTGTAGGGGGTACTCCATCTGCGGCAGCATGTGACCTCCATTAGCTGGAATATCACTGATTTGGACCAGTTTATGACTATCCTCGCAAGACCTCCAAAGCGCATGAATTCTCTGATCAATGTGTCCAGTTTTCTGCATAAAATGAAACCAACACAACAGGGAGCTGAATGCTATGCCTCTTCTGGCATGGTGCTGCCACAGTCTGGCCACCAGTGGCTCCATTGCTAGGACAAATAGCAGGGATGAAAGAGGGCAACCCTGCCGCATGCCACAAGAGATCGAGACTGGGGCTGTTATTACGCCATTGATCCTAATACGGGCTTTTGGAAGCGAATATAGTAGTGTGATTAAGTGAATGAATTTGGGCTATGACCAATGCGCTTATGCAAGGTGAACATATAGGGCCATTCAAGGGAGTCAAATGACTTTTGCCATCTAACATAATGGCGGCCCCCTGCAGGTGCGCATCCACATCCTGCATTGTGGCGAACAGGGTCTGAAGGTTGTGTGCGTTGGATCTGCCAAGGACAAACCCTCACTGATCCGTACGGAGTGCCATAGGGAACAGAGGGAGGAGACGGGCCACGATCAGTTTAACCAAGATCTTTTTGTCCACTTTTATAATGGAGAGTGTGTGGTACGAGTCACAATTTAACGGGTCCTTGTTTGGTTTAAGAATTGTGACAATGAGGGCTTCTCGAAGCGACGGAGTAGTAGGCCATGTCCTTTTAACCAACCCACCCCGTGCGCAGGCGCTCTTGTGTCTGCTGAGTTAGATGTAGCTCCTGTAAGAAACCTATGTCAGATTAGTGTCTGTCAAGTTGCCCAGCCACCATTTTTGTCTTGTGTGCGACATTAAGGCCATGTACATTCCAGGAGATACATTTAAATCCTGGTCATGCTGCTTTACGTAGTTGATTGCCTAAGTGTGCACTATGTCACGCATCCTAGATTAAGAAACGGAGAGGGAAAAGTCAGGGATGACAGGGAGGGGAACAGGAACGATTAAATGTAATCATGGAAACTACAAAACCCACCCACCCACTCTAGCCCCCCAAACGGGCTGAGCATACTCTCCAGGAAACAACATTCCCTCAGTTTGAAAAGAGCTTTTACATTAGGAGGTAATCATCCCTAGGGGGTAACCCGACCGCCCACAGGGGCCAGGCGGCGTGACGCTTGAAGAAATCTGTTCAGTCACATTCGAGAAATAGGGCAAAAGATTTAGCATTGCTTAGCTATTAGAAAGGATACAGATTCAGGGTGCAGTTTAGGTTGTAAGGCTGTCTGGATCAGGTCTAAATCCCATCAGGGAGGCCAAGTTTGGCAAATCTGTCACAGCTGCTTGTTCATCATTGTGACTGGCGCAACCCCCTCCTCTGGGTCCGGCCGGCGGCGTTCAGATCTTTGGGCATGGCGCAGGTACTTTACGAATCACGCAGCCATTTTGGAGTACGTGAAGAAGATTGTCTTTCCTGCTTGGAAAATTCGAAGCTTGGCAGGGTAGAGGAGCAAGTATTTTACTGGAGATTATGCTTGGTGGGGAGAACATCTCTGTGAGCTGTCAGGAACCCCAGGGTGAAATTGGGGTAAAAGGAGATTGTGTTCCCCTGATATGACAAGCTTTGCATTTCTCTGGCAAGACGGAGTACGATGTCCCTGTCACAGTAATTTGGTAGGTGTGCTATTATGGGTCTGGCTGTCACCCCTGTAGGTGGCCGAGGGCTGAGGGAGTGCTGGGTGCACTCCACAATGCCCCCCACACTTACCCCGTCCACTAACTCTATTCCAGTTTCTACCCCAATCTCTCCATACACAGTTAATCACGTCATGGCTGCATCCCCCCTCGCTCCCTGCAATCCAAATCCCAACATCAGTCCTCTCACAGCACACGTTACACCTGCACTTCCACACTTCACTCTCCCCCTGCCTATGGTTTCCCCTCCCACAACAATACCACACAAGAATTCAGATACTCCTAAAGCACTCTCTTCCCCTCCCATCCCCATGGGACTCGTCACTGTAAACCCACCACCCGTCGATCCATCACAAGTCTCACCCCAGGACACCACACAAGCCACATCACCGCCCCTTTTTACCACAGTCCAGACCATCAATATGACAACCTTAACACCTGACCCCAAACTAGACGAGATAATACTATCCTTATGACAAATAAAGGAAGATATCCAAACTCTTCATAATCTGATCAGGCAACCACCCAAACCCAAAGTGAAACCCTCTCAGCAGCCTTGCTCTAATCCCTCACTTCAGCAGCCCCCCAAATGGAAAACAGTACCTTACCCCAATGCTTCATCCAGGCCAACACGGGAAAGGAGAACACTATCACCAAAGGACATTAGTTCCCTACTTCACTCCTACAAACCTCCATTCCTACCTGGTGGGCCAGTTCACTTAGAGACTACACAGAAACGGTCCTTAATCCAACCCAACCTCCCCAATGCCTCTAGATGGACCAGACACACTCCCAGAGGTATTGTTGAAAGCAACCTCACAAGAGTACCCATCTCCCATGACCAGAACACCACCTCAACCAAGGCCCAGTTAAAATGCATTTTATTAAATTGTAGATCGGCTGTACGTCATGCCTCTGACATTGCTGGCCTTATTATAACCAATGAACCCGACCTTATATAATTTTAACGGAAACCTGGCTAACTGAGTCATCCACACCCATTCTAGACATATTAGCTCCCCCAAACTACTACATCACAAGACTAGACAGATCCATTAATATAGGCGGTGGTATTGCCTGCATTCAAAGGAACAACATCTCTGTGAACCGCTCTAACACCCCAATGTTCTCTTCCTGTGAATGCCTTTGCCTACTCATTACTAGTAATAGCAAGCCAGTATGCACACTACACTCTTTCTACAATCCTCCTCGTAACAACCTCACCTTCATCGAACATTTGATGGATACTTTAGCGACGAACGTAGGGCAACAGAATACACAGATCTTCCTGGGGGACTTTAACCTCCACTGGAACGATCTTGTCGACCCAGAGGTCAATAGCCTCAAAGCTTTCCTATCCGACCTCAATCTGACCCAAATTTGCGACAGCCCCACGCATAAAAAACGATCAATCCTTGATCTAATATTTTCCAAATCAAACTCTACTCAACTGCAATCGATCCTCCCGTGCGATTGGTCCGACCATCATATTATCACTTTTCATATCAAGGAAGTAGTCAAACTGCTCTCGGTCCAACCCACGAAAACACAAATCTGGAAGAGGAACCTAGAAAACATCAATCCGTCGATTTTTCATCAGCTAGTCACACCCTCGCACCCCCACCTGATGGATCCACCGATGATCAGGCTTTGACAAATCACTACTTCCACTCAATGAACAATGTTCTTGACACCATAACCCCCCTACAACTAAAAAGAGTCAACACAAAGAACTCAAACCCCTGGTATGATGGTAGACTAAATGAAGACAGCAGATCATTGAGAGCTATTGAAAGACAATGGAGAGGTGTCCCTTCCACTGCTCACCTGAAATTATTAAGTAGCACCAGAAATGCCTACTGCAAAAGGGTTAGACGATCCAAAGCGGAGTACATACGTACTCAACTAGACCATGCTAAAAATCGCCCCCAAAAACTCTTTGAAATAATCAAAGCTCAGTCTAAGGGTGTCCACTACTCCCCCCAAGACAACCCGGATACACTCCCCAAATGTGAGGATCTTGCCTCTTTTTTCACAAGAAAGACTGAAAAACTAAAGGCTGACCTACTTAACGATCTAGTATCACTTCCCATTATTCCCACAATCTCCTCTCAGACCACAGCGGAGCCCCCGTACAACTGCATCACAACTCCCGACCTCAAAAACAATGCCTCCTGGTCCACCTTCAACCTCTACAATGAAGAAACTATCCTCAACATGCTCAGTTCTCTGAATCCCTCTAATCATTTCACTGACCCCCTCCCAGCATCACACCTAAAGACCTTCATGCCACTGCCAGTGCCCCTATGGACGAGGATCATAAATTCTTCCCTCATGCAAGGATCCATCCCTGACATCCTCAAAGCTGGTCAGGTATCCCCCATCCTTAAGAAAGTTTCAGCAGACCCAACTGACTTAAATAACTATCGCCCAATATCTAACATCTCAACCCTTGCCAAACTACTCGAAAAGTGTGTCCACGCGCAGCTGAGTATCCAAATAGACAGCTTCAACCTGCTAAACCAATTCCAATCAAGCTTTCGATCAGGATACAGCACTGAATCAGCCATGACCCACATAATTGATGATGCATTACAAATACTGGATCAAAACAAAGCCTGCCTGGTAATCCTCCTTGACCTATTCTCAGCCTTCGATACAGTCAAACACAACAACCTACGGGACCTCCTGAAGCATAGAATGGGGCTATCTAGAACAGTATTAAACTGGTTCACCCCTTTCCTCCAAAACAGAACACAAAGATTCAAGATCAACCAATCATTATCTAATTGCACCCTTTTCACTCTAGAAGTACCTCAGGGATCTTCTCTCTCCCCAACACTCTTCAATCTGTTTATGGAACCACTCACTGAGCTTTTCAACTCCGCAAGTATCCAATATCACATGTACGCAGACGATACACAACTCTACATTAAGGTCAAATCTCTTGAAGACATCAAGTCCCTTAACTCAATGCTCAAAGATACACAGATCTGGCTAGCTAAGAACCATTTAAAACTAAACACACTAAAACAGAATTCCTCTAGATCGCACCTCCCAACCAATCAACGATCATCCGCGAGTGGATGGAACACCTAACGGCACTAGACGGTCAACCTCTCATCATTGATTCCGCTAAATCTCTGGGAATAACCCTTGATGAAAAACTAAACATGCTGAAACACATCAGCGCTGCAACAAAGGGTGCAAACTTTCAGATTAACACACTAAGAAAACTGAAACCCTTCATTCCCACAAATGACTTCAAACAGGCAGTTCAATCTCTAGTAATTCCCAGAATTGACTATGGGAGTGTCGCACTCTGTGGTCTACCCAAATCAACAACTGCTCCTCTCAGATCCTCTATCAATACAGCCGCTAGACTCATCACAGGCAACAAACGCAACTGCCATATCTCCCCTGACCTTCAGGCTCTCAACTGGCTACCTTTTGAGGGCAGAATACAGTTAAAAATTGCCTGTATGACACATAAGGCACTTCATCACAAAACCCTGAGATACCTAGCAGAGAAACTAGTATTTTCATGCGGCAACAGGTCTACCAGGAGCTCTAACAATCTTCTTCTGAAACCTCAACGCTTCTCCAAGAAAAAAACATACAATCGTACCTTCTCAGGAATGGCACCCAGAATTTGGAACGCTCTAACCCCAGAAACAAGACTTAACCCATCTACGGCCTATTTAAAAAAAGAAGTGAAATCAATTCTCATGGCCAAATTCACTTGAACTTGTCCTATACATTACTGCAGCTATGTACTAATCTTTAATTGTTCCCAGTTCTTAGTGTATTCATATATGACACTGTATCTATATTTATATGTGTTTATATGCCATTACCTATACTTGATCTGTAAAGCGCTCTGATACCCGCAAGGGTCTTGTTCGCGCTACACAAAACTGCCAAAATAAATAAAATAAATAAATGGAGGAAAGGGACTCACCGAATATGGCTCACAGCATCTCCTCCAGGTAGACCTCTATTCGCGCCATGGCTGTGGACTCAGGCACTCCTGTGATATATAAGTTGTTATGGCATGACCTGGCCTCCAAGTCCTCGTTCTTTTCTCCGATTAGCTCTAGTACCTTCTTCATTATGAGGTGCTATTCGTGAGTGCCAGATCATTCATCATTGAGAGAGGAGGTGCGTTGCTCTACTTGTTCAAGGTGCTCCTCGTGTTTTGTTACCTTCTCCTCCAGCCGGTCAAAGCGATCTGACAGTGACTCTATTTTGAAGTCTATTACAGTGAGAGATTGCTTCAAGTCTCTGAACATTTCTCTTATGTCGGCCTCAGGTGGAGGTGCATCAGAGGGTTCTGCATCTCAGTGGGGAACCTCGTCAAGCGGGGGTCGACGGGGGGTCCTGCACTGCTCAAACACAAGCTGTGGTTATTTGGTGTCCATTTTCCAGATACGGCTCCATGGAGGCTATGGCCTGCCGAGGTGCACTTGCTGCTTGATTCCATTTTACCATTGTGTGTCTGTCGGGGCACCCGGATATACTCATCCACTCTTCACACAGAGTGTCCACCCTGCTCCTAGGCACATGTAGTGGCCTCCTATCGAGTTTTATTCCTCGTGGAATAGCCGGGTGATTTCCGAGCCAAGGCCTCATTCTGGCACTAGGACGCCACTCACCTGCTGCCATTCAGCTCGCCCCTGTCTTTTGCTGTCTGTCCACTGTGCCCACAGGGCAGCAGCCCCCTCCACAGGGTGCATTTTGTGTGCAGCGATTGTCTCATGTTCTGCTTCCTCATGAGGGCTCACTTATATGCCCCGCCATGGCCAGCAAGCAGCCCTGAGCCTCAAGTTTCCACTCATGTTAAGCACTTGATTTGAGATTGCAGGCCCGCCATGTTTTTGCCCTTACACCGGTGTTCGTTGGTCTGTGATGCGCTATGGGCTTCAGCGCTTCCTTCAATCGCATTGGTTGTGTGGTGGCTGCCTTCTGGGTCCTCTACCTTGTGAGAGGCCATGTGTATTTTTGCCCCAGGACCTCCTGTCAACGCTGGGCCTCCACAGCATTGTGGTACATGTCTGTTGTCCAACCCAGTGCTCCAATGGCCTCTATTACACCAAAGGTGGGAGGGGGAAGGACTGGACATTGTGGGACCCCACCTCCTCGTGTCTCCCTTCCGGCATGTTGTTGCGCTGTTCTGAGGCTCAACCCAGGCCCAGCATCAAAAGTGCCAACCACAGCTTGCAGCGGGTCTCGGGCAACTTCGCTCTGTACCTTCTATCATCTGCACGGGACTGGGGCTTCTCCTGCACTTGGTGGGGTCGTACGGGGACACCGCTCATCATCTCCGCTCCACGCAGGGGGTTCACCCGGGTGCATCAGCTCACCTTGCTCCGCCTCCAGATTGGCGCAGAGCTCTGTAGCTGTCCATCTGCCTGAGCCACGGTGTGTGGGCAGCTCCCACCCAGAGTTTTTTTCAGAGGATCGTGTGCCAATGTGTTTACTGAACTCAGCGGCACTGCATTCAAGTTCCAGAAGTAAATGGATGGGTGGATTTTTCACGGAGTAATCTTCCCGCCACTGGAGCCACACTACAAAGCGCCCATCTTGGAATCCGGCTCTTTAGTGCCCTATTACATGTATCTTTCAAAGCTTTAGCCTGGCACCTTAATTCCACTCATTCTCAGTTTCAAAGGTGTGTCTGCGGTGAGAGTGGAGGGGAGGAAGTGTGGCCTTCCTATTCTCAGTTCTAATTCTGAACCAGTGGCAAAAAGATGGGGACAGAAGTTCTTTTTTCTGGTGAGCCAGGCAACAATGTTGTTAGTGTAGATAGGAGGAGTTTAGACAACATACTGTAGCAGGGTTTCTGTTCTCCCACAGAACTGTGCACAGAGGATTGGAACCTCAGCGAATTAGGGTGACCCAAAACTCACCTTAGTACCCAACAAACCCCTTACCGAGCTAGCTACAGTGTCTCATTGGTCATAACAAACTCCCAATGTTTAGACAAACCAGAACATGAGCTTACAATACCTCAGGTTACGTGGAACACATGAGCACTCATTCGTTATACAATCATTTCAAACCAGAACGTGGAGTAAATGAGGACACGTGGACATTTGAAATATTTATTCACTAATGCCGTCTTCTCAGGCGCAGTATCTTAGATAATACAAGGAAACATATTATCAGAAGCAAAGTTATCAGCATAGTTACTAGTCCATAGAAAGCAAATGGTGACAGCATGTTAACATGCTGTAATGAATAAGGGTTAACAACACTTATTTCTCACCCTCCCTAACACACATATTATATTAATAGCTAAGAAGGTCTCTTTGGGTTTTAGCAGGGCGGGCCCATACCTCAGGATCCTAGAATGAAGAGATCACATCAGCATACACCAGCTCTCTCTGCATGCGAACAGCATCAAGTGTGTTTGTGTGCTTCAAGCAAAGCAATATAAAACCTGCCTAAAGCCCAAAGTTGGCAGAAGCTGCACTTATGTTATGTCTATGAAGGCGCGAAGATCAGACCTCATAACAATTCTATATCGTGTTATTCCTGAAGCTTCAGCACTCTCTGTACAGACATAGTTTATTAAGCAAAGCTGATATCAGAGTAATAACATATTATTCTCATGTAAACCACAACGAACTACTAGGTTGAAAGCTAAATCAACAATTAAGTGTTGTGTGCAGAAGCAGCAAAAGGAAAAAATGGCGTTTAAACATGTAATGAGCCTATGCTAACTTAACGCATTATAAAGATATACAGCAGCTATATGACACCCCCCCATGATCCGAGGACGGATAAGATCAGATAAGATAAGGACAACTTCATGAAAGCAGAGTTCAAGAACTATGAACAACCTTATAATTATAAAAAACTACAGTAATCAAATCAAAATATAAAAAATGTCAATTTCAGAATTCAACAGCACTCAAGCCAATAGGACTGGGAGGTGAAAAAATGCAAAAAAAAGTGGGGCATCATCATAAACCAATAAGGTTCATCAAGGCAATACCGAATATGCAAAATATGCAGCAACAGCCTCCAACAGGAAATCACCGTCTTCATCCGAAAACAATTCAGCCATCCAATTCAAAAGAGGAAAAGAACAAACGTGTTCTCCCAATACTGGAGTCTCTATTACCATCAGAGGACAACTCGGTGGGTTTTCAAGAAAGCTCAGTGCCAAGAAATCTTGCGCTGCTGTAAGAATGTTCCAAGGACCCATTTGTACATGCATCGCTACTAAGGCCATAATCCTGTCGCCAGTACAAACCAACTCGTGAGTAACGATGGGACTCATCAGCTGATTAAAGTCGACTTCAGGAGAAACCGGTCCGCAGAGACACAAATCAATGGCCCAGTCAAAATCACAGCTTCGGCAATGAAACACAGGCTGGGCACAGGTGAAGTAGGAAAATCGAAACGATAATCCATATGCCGTGCTTAAAATCGCAAGCGGCAGCGTGCCATAATATTCAAGCATCCGGTTGCGAAACAGCGCCAGGAGGGGCTGGGCGGCTCCTTCCACATGTGGGGCATCCATATTTAAGGAAGCAAACAACCACTAGAACGGCTGCCGCTAGTGCCAGTATAACCGGGAATCCACCAAACAAACTTGAAAAAATGGAATGGAAGAAAGTAGGGATGACTCCAAAGATTTTTTCAAATGAAGTTACAAGACCACTGCTAACAGATTTTAAAAAATGCGCCAGCCCAGTTGTGGAGGACGCATTAAAGGTAGAATGTACCATCTCGCTGAAATGCAACGGTAAATCAGTATTTAAAAGGGCCTGAACCTCAGTACGGGTATTAGCTATGTGAAGAACGAAAGTTTCCCTAGCCGAACTCGAGGCCACTTCTTTCTGGGACAATAGAGCCCTTATTCTGCTCATGCCGCTGAATTCTGCTTTCAAGGTTGGGATGCGTGGCCAGATGGAAACATCCCTATTTTCATGTGTGGGTGGGTACTGAACATTTCTGCAGCAAACTACACGTTCAGTTACGGTGACCACATAACCTACACCTTTAATTAACCCGCAACAATCTTCATTATTTAAAAGTAAATAACTTCCGTTTCCCAGCAAGGTAAAAGTCGGGGTGATTGCAGGAACTGGAGTCCCTTTTAAAACACAGGCTAAGTTTGGCCGGTCTTGGTTACAAGAACCGTGCAATTGTATATGCCTACACATTAGCGAATGGTCCGGTGTTTCTGTACACTCCTCCCCATTCAGATAAACCTCCTGTCCGTCTTTCAAACATCTATAAGTGAAAGGGAGGGACTAGACTTCATGGAGAAACGCACTACCTAAGGGCTCATAGCGACCTATGGCAACATATCTCATACAATTTGTAAATTTATACAAAGCAAAAGGTAATGTTATCAAACCGTGGATAAGCCACGTTGCATCGTTGGCCTCTGCCACAGAAAAAGGCAAGGACTCCAATCTCTCAATATGTAACATAGAAAACGAAGCATCTCGCATGGAAAGCAAGCGCTGCTTGTCAGTCAAATTAAAGGGGGCAAAGAGAGAAGAAACATTCATGTAGGTCCATGGCACCTTGCCAGCTTTCAAAGTTTGAAGGGTTCATGCAAATTGCATGATAGAACGTAATTGATTCTGACCATGGTACAACACAGACACTTCATCATGCACAATATCCACTACAGAAGACACAATATTATCTAAAGTGTAAATGCGGGAAGAAAGCATGTTAATACTATTATCTACCACAGCAAGCACCTTTTCTAGATTGGCTTGATCTATAGCTCTAAGGCGTGACTCAGCCTCAACCTGTGATGTCTTCCAGATTCATTGTAAACAGCATATATTCATCTTTTTGATCTACAACTAGCCGGGCCCTTTATGAAATCATTTAAATCCACATCATCATTCAGCTTTGCAAGATGTAATTTAACCGCAGACAATGTTGAATGTTTCAGCCAATTTTGACATAATTTACCCACAGAGTAAGTTGTGACAGAATGCTCGGTTTCAAAACGTGGATCAGGTCTGACCTGTGTAAAGCCATCAGATAAACCTAGAAAACTGTGCTGGCATGAATCAGCACTTCTGTACCACATCAGCCAACCTTTCGGATCCATACTGGAGATGTTAAAGGATGAATTCAGCAATAGGGTTTGCAAGTCCCTAATCGAAAACTGAGTATAATTACTCCAGCCTGAATATTCTTCTAACTCTGGGATGGTCGGAGAATTTAATTTTTTAGAAGTAGCCAATCCAAAGCACGTCGTTTGTGAAATAGAGGAATTCAAAAACAACATTTGATTCGGGATGAGACAAGCACGGTGCAAAGCCTCAGTGCCTTGTACCTGCCAACTCTTAGAACCCCAAACAGATTTTAAGTCAATAGTTTCCTTCCATAGTTCATAGCCGCCAACAGCCAGCTGATCAAGAAAGAACTTCGAATACAACAATTTGGTATCGGTAAGTCTAACCTTGGACATAGGCTTCTGTGTCATTTTGAAATAAAAGGACTCGGGATTAGACTGATTGAAGTCAGTAAAATAAGTGTACTTTTTCAATAAAGTACTTGAACTGCCTTGTTTAGGAGCTGGGCAATGCTCCCACTGTGTATAATTTACAGTATTCCTTCTGGACGCTGTTTTATGTAAGAAGTGATTGCCAAAATGTTGAAAGCAAAACAAATCACCATAATTAGCAGATTCTAAGTACAAATATTCCGCATCAAAGGCAGCATAGTATTTCAAATCAGAAAACAAAGACTCTATGGCTTCAACATCCCAATCATCAGAACGTATGTTTTGTTTCACTACATCCCCCATGTTAACTCTAAGCACATTGGGGACATTAACAACCTCGGTAGGGCCATGAATTTGAAACCTAACGGCATCCCACACTATCCCATCAAGGACAGGCCAAGCAGTGATGTTAACAAATGTCAAGTCTCTTTTCAATCTGTGTGCAGAATGCGATGAGGAAAGGGGGGCCAAAGTTCCATTTAGATGTCGAATGCATGTTCTTTCTTCGACATAGTGTCCATTCATAATTCGAAAAAAATAAAAAATAAACCCAATTGACATAAAAAGGTAAATGGAAAAAAGCACCAGCCAAACATAAGTCCAAGGTGGAATTAAAAAATGTTTTTTAAATAAGCTGGCATAAACTGCAAAACGTGAGGGTTTCTTCGAGGCATTGGAAACAGTGTCAAATGAAAATCTGGATTCTGTGGCCAAACGGGCTTGCAGGTCAGGCATGGACAAGTCAGTGGGGTAAGTATAGTCTATTTCAGCAAGGTCTGTACCGGGCAAAGTACTTAATAAAGGACTGGAAATAGCAGGCAACTCGATTGCCACTTCAGTTTCATGATTAGAAGCAGTGGGCAAAACTGAATTTCTCACAATGGAAGGACAGGAAACAGCCGGTGTCATACTAAGAAGAATCGGCCACTCTGTGTATCTTGACATTGTCAATTGAGATAAACCTGTTTTCCTTACGACCAGGAAGTGGTGGTAAAATGACTGTTCTTGTGCCCTTCACTCCAAGTACTGGAACCGGAGCTCGATAGGAAGGACCAAATTCTTTCTTGTTATCGATCTTCTCTCGAACCAGTTCTCCAACTTGGGGTAGCCAGCCGACTACCGGGATCTGCAACGCAATATCCGACGTGGAGGGCAAATGTTCCTTTGCAAGACTGTCTCTGGTCTTTTGTAGATCCTGTAAAACATTACAATGTTCATCTACGTCAAAGGTTGCGGCGCGAGCCACGCAGTCTAGACCGTCAAGGTCAGGGACGTACATCTTGATGCCAAAGAGCATTTTGTATGGGGTCCGCCCACCCAGAGACCTTCTAGGGAGATTATTAAGAGCACGCTGCACGCCATTGAGGTGGGTCAGCCAGTTTCTGCCAGTGCCTATAACTCGAGCTGTCAAAGATTGCTTTAAATCACGGTTCATTCGCTCCACTACACTATTACTCTCAGGTCTGTAGGGAGTGATCTAAATAAACACAACCTAGCGGTTTATTAGAAATGTACAACTGTGTCTGTGGCGGACGCGCAGCAGTCGAAGGTTTAATCTGCTGACAAATGTCACAAAGAAGGACATAATCACGCGTCTGTTTGTACAGTCCCCGCCACCAGAAACGTTGTTGTAATTGAGTTACAGTGGCCGAGACGCCCGCATGCGCAGACGCCACACCTTCATGAGCCGCAGTAATCAAGTCAGCCCTGCGATCCGAGTTGGGAATCAAACGTTCCCCAACATCAGGAATTTTCACAAAAGGAACCTTATCGGGACTTAAGTGGTATGTGTACTTCGAAGGGAACCCCGTAGGATGTTTACCTCCCTTCTCAGTGGCAGCAACAGCCGCCAAGATGTCACTATCAATCTTACTTTTGGACCGAGTAACTGCTGCAACTAAGTATGTAGACACCGCTGATTTTGCTGCTTCATCAGCAAGCGAGTTACCGACAGCGTGGACTCCAGCACGCTGGTGGCCAAGAGTATGAATTACAAAAACGAGTGGCAACGCAGCCTTAAGCTCCGCCACTCGAACCCAGATCATCTTGTGTTTTATTGTGCTACCCTTGGAATCACGAAAATCATTCTGAATCCAAAAGAACAAGTTTTCATTGTAAGACTGGACACAGTAGAAGGAATCACTTACAATAAGAGTAGTAACACTAGGATCAGCGTACTCCAATGCTAGTAAGAGAGCACGAAGCTCTGCCAATTGTGCGGTGCAATCTGCTAGAGGCAGCGTGTGCACCTCTCTGGATATGAACTCATTGTTCAACATGGCACCGACCACAATGGCGCACGCGGAAACGTAGGCATGTTTTGAGCCATGCGCAACCTGCGCCTAACCATCAGTGTAAATGATGCAATGGAAGTCCTCCAAAGGTCGCATAGCTAGAGGAGCAGGATGAACAAACTCATACTGCAAGTACTCTTGCGACCGCAACGAGGCGTCAAAAATAAACGTGACATCGGGAAACCGCATCTCCGCCGAAGTGTATAAGTGTGACTTGTAAGCAATAGGTACTGTGTCTCCTTCATTAAAAGTGAGGTACGTGAAACCCACTGTCCCCGGTATTATTCTTATCACCAGGTTGGTATGGTTATCACGAGTCAGTAAGAACTTAGTAGTGAGCAGATCAGCCTGCAAGGACTGCACGATGGCTGAGTGCTCAGGCAGCCAGCATGATTTAGAAAAGGTTGGTTGTATCAAAGCATACAAAGGCTTGATACGCTGGGCATATTCCGGAATGTATGTCCTCCCGAAATTTAAAAAGCCCAGTAAAGACTGTAATTTTTTCAGTGTTGTAGGAGCGCGCAACTGTGCGCATTTTTCCAAGAAGTGAGGAGCCAAACCTCTACCTTCATTGTTGAGCTCATAGCCCAGGAACAACACCGTGTACTCAGCAATGTGCGATTTTGCAAAGTTAAATTTGTAACCCATATCTGAAAAGTTACAAATAATTGAATTTACACGACACAAATGCTCCCAAATTTCGTCGTCTGTGAGATATATGTCATCCACATACGAACAAGCATCTGGGTCGATTCTCTCCAAAAGAGAGACTATGCGTGCGGTAAATATACCAGGACTATTCTTATAGCCCATTGGGAGACGCCGGAACTGTTTTTGGACCCCAGCGCATGTAAAACTGGTCCATTGGGAGCTAAAGCTGTCCAATCTGTGGGCATAGAAACCGTTGGATATGTCAAGTGTTGTTTTAAAACGCTTACGCACTAGACTATCCACTAGGGCAGAGCCGTGAGTATTCTGTACTGCACAGTTACGGCAATGCGAGTTCAAATGCCGGTAATCCAATACCAAACGATACGATCCGTCAGGCTTGGTCACAGTAAAAAGAGGATTATTCATCGGTGACACACACGTTTCAATAACTCCCTGATATTCTAATTGTTCAAGGATCTCCGCGACAGAAGCTTTTGCCTCACGCTGAATGGGATATTGAGGTTGAGGCTGCGGCTGAGACCGTAAGGGAATTTCGTGGCAAGGGGACAATTTATCCCAACCACATTGGTTACGGTACAGAGCCGGTGCGAGAGCCCGAGCCCACTCTTCTGCAAAATGCTGCGCATGCTCTTTCAAGACAGTGTTCGCGAAACTGGGGAGGATTACCTCCTCCCCTCGCGGCGCCGCGAGCACAAAAGGTGGGGGCCAGTCAGCCTCCGAAAGCAAAATATCATACGTAGAAGAAAGATTTTCCCAAAATACCCCTTTGATGGTACGCTGTATGTCACCTTCAATTAACAGGACAATTTCATAAAGTCTTTCAGGGGGAGCTAGTCTCGTATCGGCTGTTTCAATTACAACGTAGACATCAGTCGCTGTCACCCTCAGTAGTGGACGCAGCGCCTCTCTCACTATGGTAATCTCCGCCGCGCTGTCCAGCAAGGTCAGAGCCCACGTCAGATTCCGAAGCCGCGTTCTCACTATCTGTGGCATATCGATGCGCTGTTAAAGCTGCGACTTTCTTTTTCGCAAACTGCGGTCTCTTTGGCGTAGAATCCTCCTGCTTCGCTGCGCCGTCTGTCTGGCGGGACTGGCCACGTCCTTTTTGGCCACCACGTCCCCTACCGCCTCCTCCTCCACCGGTCTTCGGGGCCAATGAGTCCTGAAAGGAACAAGGAGAGCGTTGATCAGAAACCTGAAATCGATCAGGTGATTTAATCATCGCGCGATCGCGCAAATCATAAACTCTCTCTGTCGGCGCAGGAACTTGTGGCGCAGGATAAGAATCCTGAGTCTGCTGTTGTTGCTTCCCCTGTTTCTGTTTTTGAGGCCAATTTTGTTTTTTGGACATGGGCTGGACATCTGCCGTAGCAGGCTGCCCTTGTGGTTGTTTTTTCTCCTTGATAGGAAAATATTTCAGACCTTTACTTGTGCGACCTATAGTTTTATATGCGACCACAACAATCTTCGCTAACTGTCGGGGGTTTTCGGCATCGGGTAGAGCAGCCAAAGCATTCGACACCTGAAAGTTCACCGCATCTCCCTTTATATTGGGGAGGATGAGATCGTTAACAATCTCAAAAGAACCACACAGGCGCATACCCAATTCAACCGCTCCTTCCGGTCCGTGATCATCCTGAACACGCTTAACGATCGTAGGCAGTACGGACATAGACGGGGTGCCGAAACACCTCGTATAAACGGCCGCAAAAGTTTTCCCCCAACTTTCACAGTCAACGAGTTCAGGAGTTAAATCCTTAGGCAAAGTAATTGTCAACATTCTATGTTTATCAGCAGGAGTTGAATTCGGAAACACAGCCTCCAGTTGGTCAAATTTCTCGGCAAGCCAGAAAGGGAAATCATCTTTATCATCGGGGTGCTTTCCAAAAACCGAATTGACCATAACCGGATTGAGCCTTAAACCGCCATGTTCCGTTTGAACGGCCGGACCCCCCGGGGGACCACCCGGGAGATGACGACCAATGTATTGCACTAATGCACGAATCACGGCAATCGAGACAACATGTAGTCTGCGAATATCCACAAGGGGACAAGCGCCGTGATTCGGGTGCGGGTGAATCCACCCAATGCAGGCCAATTTGTGCCTGGAATGGACAAAGGACCCAACCTCGCAGCGGACAAAGAGTGGGGTAGGGCGCCATTAAACCAAACGCGATGCTGCCAATGATCAATAGGTATTTCCAGTGCCCTGTACGGTGTATATTCAGCCGGTACAGGTGAGGGTGTGTAGGTGTGGAACACACCAGAATTTGCGTCCACTTCCGGAAACGTTACCCACGAATAAAACAGTTCGAAAGGGTACGCCGGTTCTGCACACACCACTAAAATCACAGCCAAGCCATCTAACGGGACTTGGAAAGCCTGTAAATGGTTGCGCACCGCAATGCGACTATGCTGCGGGATGGCCACAGCCTACGCCATGATTACACCGGAATTACTGAAAAACAAAGGAAACTTTGTAGCACAACTGGGTAGTAATTCAAAGAAACCGTTTTAGATAGATTCAAGCTTGAAAAGACCTATTTCAAAAAATAGGTAGGTTTCACCGACACCACCGTTTTCCGGAAACGACAGTGAAGGGGTTAAGGTTTGAACAATATACTACTCGAGTGTCATGATATAAGTCCACCAACGTATGGGCGCCATGTAGCAGGGTTTCTGTTCTCCCACAGAACTGTGCACAGAGGATTGGAACCTCAGCGAATTAGGGTGACCCAAAACTCACCTTAGTACCCAACAAACCCCTTACCGAGCTAGCTACAGTGTCTCATTGGTCATAACAAACTCCCAATGTTTAGACAGACCAGAACATGAGCTTACAATACCTCAGGTTACGTGGAACACATGAGCACTTTTTCGTTATACAATCATTTCAAACCAGAACGTGGAGTAAATGAGGACACGTGGACATTTGAAATATTTATTCACTAATGCCGTCTTCTCAGGCGCAGTATCTTAGATAATACAAGGAAACATATTATCAGAAGCAAAATTATCAGCATAGTTACTAGTCCATAGAAAGCAAATGGTGACAGCATGTTAACATGATGTAATGAATAAGGGTTAACAACACTTATTTCTCACCCTCCCTAACACACATATTATATTAATAGCTAAGAAGGTCTCTTTGTGTTTTAGCAGGGCGGGCCCATACCTCAGGATCCTAGAATGAAGAGATCACATCAGCATACACCAGCTCTCTCTGCATGCGAACAGCATCAAGTGTGTTTGTGTGCTTCAAGCAAAGCAATATAAAACCCACCTAAAGCCCAAAGTTGGCAGAAGGTGCACTTATGTTATGTCTATGAAGGCGCAAAGATCAGACCTCATAACAATTCTATATCATGTTATTCCTGAAGCTTCAGCACTCTCTGTACCGACGTAGTTTATTAAGCAAAGCTGATATCAGAGTAATAACATATTATTCTCATGTAAACCACAACGAACTACTAGGTTGAAAGCTAAATCAACAATTAAGTGTCGTGTGCAGAAGCAGCAAAAGGAAAAAATGGCGTTTAAACATGTAATGAGCCTATGCTAACTTAACACATTATAAAGATATACAGCAGCTATATGACAATACACTGTAGGATTGGTGCCAGACTGATTCTAAACACCCCCACCAGGTATGCTGCACTGTGCACCAGCTAGCTCACAGTGCCTCTAGGAACTCCTCTTACAAAAGAGATAATAGTTCTTGGTAATTATTGAACATGACAACCCTGATCCCTCAGGACCATGGAAACAGTGGATACCTTGCAAGGTATGGTAGACCTCTGCGAGCTGGATTATCTGCATGCAGGAACCTCAACATCTTGCGTCAGTGTGTTGGCAGGGTAGTCGTGATCTCCTCCGTTTGTCTCAGCAAGATGTGAAGTTTAAATACCCAAAGGTCTCCCCGGTGGTTCTACCTTGCTGTGTCATCGGGAATGACAGGACATCGGGAATGAGCTTCATACATAGTTATTATACAGGAAATGGTAGTCCTGCTGAGTTTCCATGAATCCTCATACCTAATGTATGAGACTGTTACCAGGGAAAACCCAGCATTCTGTGTTCAGTATCTACGTAAAAGGTCAGTCCCCAAGAACTGTTATGTGTGTAATGTAGGAAAGAGTATAGGCGAAAGGTTACAATGTTACCTGAGCCTATATTGGGGTACCTATATGGAATATATATCAGCATCACCAATCACCAAAGCAGATGAAAGAGTACATCAAAACAGCTGGTAGTTAAAGTATTTCCCCTACAGAGGTATATACATACGAGTAAACCTATGGCTCTCAAAACTGAAAATCCTCCCCAATCACTTGCCAATAACTGGTCTTTGTCCTGGTATAGTGCTCTGCTGCCTTCCAGCATCTTCATGCCATACAAATACATCAATCATACACACATGCTATTAAACAACAAACAATACCAAAATTCCTATTGGAATCCCAAATGAGTTAATTCTTTTACCAGATTAAAAGAAATCATTGACAAGATGTTTGGCATTAGGAACAAATGACATCCTCCAACAAATGTAAATCCGCTTTGAAGTCTAGATCCACTGGATTCAAACCACACAACCCTCAGAACATCTTCTAGACCAAGGTCCATACTGTGTTTGCTATTGGCCTTCACTCTACAGTATGTCTATGTGATCATTGTCGCTTATCATTTATTAAGGTGCACATTGCTTGGATACAGTTTTACAGATCTGCCAATAAATACAGTCCAGTTAGACTTTCTGTGGTCCTTAGGCAAGCAGAGACTTGAACTAACTTTCCAGTTTGAGCAGGAAACAAAGATAGTCTGTGACCAACTCATATCCCACAACAATGCATCTCCCATAACATACCCAAGAATAATGAATAATGACTAATGATAAGTCCTTCTAGCGACTGCAGGAGCACATTTGTTCAAATTGGGCTCGTGGAATACCTTTCCCCAAAAGAAGAACACACACAAGTAATCCACACTATAATTTAAAAGGCTTCATTACCTTAAGGTCCTATTTTAATGTAAAGTATATAAATAAATAAAATTGAAGTCATGAAAATGATGGTGCACAGAATAAATGCAACACAGAAAAAAATAATGATCAAATTTGCCAACATTGTAGATGCCAATTACATGACATGAATCTGTGATGGAACCCCTAGTTGTGTAATCTTTAGCTACTCTCTACCTGAGCTAAAAAATGCTACAGGCTGGATGTTACTATTGACCAGCTCATAATTCAAGTTCTTTCATTTAGCAGCCTGCTTGCGGAAAAAGGCCACTTTTCATTATTTTGTGTTGCTCTGCTTTTTTCAAGAATCAAAGAGCTTGCCAGGAAGAGAGGACAGCAGGTACCAGTGTGTGACCTTCATGCAGACTGTTTATGAATTCAGTTATGTTTATAAATTTGATTCTCCCTTTCAAATCAGAATGCTGAAGCTTCACGCTCACTAAGATGCTTTTGCTCAGGTCCTATATACTGTTTATCAACATTATTATGAGAAAACTGAGCCTTTTGATGTGTGATGTAAGATGTGAAATGAAAAGTACTAATGGTATTGTTCATTTATCTAAGACTGCGTATCTTTCTAAATTTATATTGCGTTAACATATATCATGGGAACTAATGATACAGTACCATATTCAGGTACACTCTTTAATTTACTTATAAGTCCGTAATAAACTCACATACTATGTCCCCAGGGCTAGTAAATTAAATGCTACCAGATGGCCAGCAGCACTTATTGTGGCCCCTAACTAAGTCGCCCTTAAAACCTGTCTTTGGCCTACCACTGCAGCCTGCGTGCAGTTTCAAACTGCCATTTCGAATTGGCAAAATTACCCCTTTGCCAAACCTAAAACGTCCTTATTTTTCATATATCATCCCTAAGGTAGGCCCAAAATATCCCACGGGGCTGGGTACATTTAATTTGAAGAATTAGACACGTACATTTAGGTAATACATAGCCAGGTGGTGAAAAAACTACAAATTTGTTTTTCACTGCTGTGACCGCTGTGAGACCTACCTCTCCCATTGGATAACAATAAGTTACCTTATTACATGGTAACTTTTGTTTTGGAGCAGCTAGAAATGTCAGTATTTGGTGTCTGAGGAATTGTGTTTTAAAATCGTCTTTAATGTTAAAGGTGGATTCAAAGCCACACATTCTGAAAATGCCACTTTTATAAAGTTGGAATTTTCTTGTCCTAACCATTTGGTGCCTGCAGCCTTTTTCCTGGGTCACATGATAGGTGTAGTTTGCACTTTGTCTTTGTGCATTACTCCCAGACAGCCACACATTAGAGGGATTCAGTGTGGGCAGGATGGGCCATACAAGCAGGATGGTGGTGCAGAGTTGTGCACAGTGATGTAATTTGAGATGTCATCATTGATAACGTCAGTGATGTCACCGACCATCTCATGAGTAATGTAATATGTGATGTCAGAAGCAGTGCATTATGGGGGCGTAAGATATAGCAAGCTCCGGTAATATGTTTACTGAATTTCTATGATTTTTTATGAGTGAAATCTGAGTTTACAAAACATCCTTGTAACCTTCAGTTTATATTTTTGGATTCGTATGTGCATGGCTGCCTCATCAACGAGGCGTCCCAGCGCAACCAGAGACCGGAAACAAGAGCCTAGGAGAGCAGCATAAAAATTAAACAGCGAGAGTAGGGAAGAGCCAGGTCTTTAAGGCTTTTCGAAAGGCCAGAAGGTTTGGAGTGGCTCTAATGGGAGCCGGGAGCGAGTTCCAAATATCAGTTAATTTCTAAAGATTTTATATTCCATGTCATAACCATAACGTTCCTGTAACCTTTATGTTCTTTAGTGAATTTCTAAAGTTTTTCAAATTGCATTTTCCTAACTTTATTGATCATGCAGTTTTTGAATTTTTCAGAAATGTTTAAATGTTTTTTAAGTTCAAGTCTGGTAACTATAATATTTCATTATTTGTGAAGTTGTAATGATTCTTTGAAGAAGTCAAGTATATATTACATGATGTTTAAATAGTTTATGTTTTTAATTAATATAGTTTTTTTGTTACTTTTATGTTTATTTAAAATGTTAAAGTTGTTTTATTTAAAACGTGGCTGTTTTTTCTTTGTTGTGTGATGTTTCTCTTTTTGTTTAAAAAAATATTATTTAAAGACTATTTCATTTTCAAATAAAAAGGAAAAATGCAAATGAGTGATTTAAAAAAAATTGGTTTTTATTAATTTTGATTTTTTACACTATTTTTCTGGTACTGTGGTTCCTTCTTGGTACGAAACCAAGATTGGACTGTAAAATTAGTTAAGTGTACCATATGCTGCAAAGAATTGTCTTGCGGTACCAATAAGAAGTATTGACATGGAACTTCATAGATGTGGAAACAATACATGAACATTCCTACATGAGGATGGTCTGTGAGAGGGAACGCTCTATTTAAATGAAACCAATTAGTGGCCACGCTGGTAGTGCATATGGTTAAGACTCAGTCAAGTCAAAATGCGTAATGCCACTCCTTCTGTTGCTGCACTAAAGAGTGTTGAACTGTGGACAGTGGTTGGGCTTGATTTCACTTTCTGGAAGTGGAAACCAGATACTGTTTAGAATATATGGGGACTGACACTACCCAACAAGCCCCAGTCTATTAGGCTGGACATCCCATGGAGCCGGTCTTTTGGGTGTATGTATTATTTGGTGCCTGCCTGCTAATTTTGTAGTGGATGAAACATGTGCGGTAGGGCCAGAATCGGACCACACATGAATTTCTTGTTACTTTGGAACTTAGCTAGGAGTTGCAGGAAATGTGATCCTGTACACTGAGCCTGTGTTTACTGAATGAAGGCAATTGGAATTGGAAAACCAATGACAACTAGTTTTCACTACGAGTGTGGCCTATTTCTGTTTGCAACATGGGACCACAAAGCTTGCCACACATAGAATTGTCTCCTTTATGGGCACGTTTGAGGGTATGCCACTATGTCTCAAATCTTAGGTAGAACGTTTCCTGAAATGGATGACTGTTGGGACACAATCCTAGTGCATTGTGGGGAACGTGGTTTAAAGATCTGAAAAATAAGGAACTACATGTAGTGTCCCTAAGTTAAATAGTGGAGCGGACTAATTATGTTGGACTTACCAAAAGGGATTTTCTCGGGGAAACAAAGCCACTGCATTGTTTGCGGGCGCGCGAGTTATAGAGAGTACAACTAACTATATCGGAGGATTTTCAATGGTTTTGTATGAGTGAAATGTCCAGCTAACTATAACACCCCTAAAACCTATGTTTTTTTTAAGTGAATTTCAAAGGTTTTTTAAATGCTAATTCCTTACTATATCAGGCCTCAAACCTATGGTTTTTTCAGTGAATTTCGAAGGTTTTATAAATGCTAATTCCTAACTATAACATGTCTGAAACCTATGATTTTTTAAGTGAATTTCAAAGGTTTTGTAAATGACTAATTTTAAATGTATTAATTGTTATATCTATTATTTTTATATATTTTATTTGATAAATTACATTATAATTACATTATACGTTATATTATAAAATATACCTTCTCAGAATTAGGCAAGAGACTTTTAAGTACAGTACTTAGAGTTGTTGCAATGGGCAACACAATTTCAAATACAATGCAACATTGAGCTCAATGTGAATTTCTAGTTAAATGCAGTTAGATACTTTATGGATTACTTTTCCAACCACATGACTCGATCCTAGATTCAGTCCTTGCACATCTCCTGTAAATAGTTAAGTAAAAGAGTTTTGGTTACAGTAGTGATTTTTAAGGAATAGTATTGTATTTTAAAAGTTGACACTTAGAAACTTTTTCACATACAATTACCAATGTTATCCTATGGGAGGAAATTCACTCAGCAGGTAAGTAGTGTTATCGTTACTTTTTCTTACTCAGTGGTGGATACTGGATCCAGCACTGACGCATCTCCTGTAAACAGTTGAAAGAATGCGTTTAAGTCATACAGTCGATTTTTAAGGAATATTTGTAGTTTGTGAAAATCAACACTTGGAATCTTTTCTGGTGAAACCAGTCAATGTTAGCCTATGGAAGGAAATTCAAGTTACTGGTAAGTGTGATTATAATTACTTTTCAGGATCAGTACTGGACTCAAAGATGCAGCACTGAGGTCTCTCCTGATAACAGGTAAGTAAATTGGAATTCGTAGTACATCCAGTAAGCGCCACAGAGGTGCGTAGTAGAGAGATGTAAAAAAGGGCACGGCCTGCACCACCTCTCTGCAACGCAGTGCAGTGGCGCTTCCTGGAAGCACTTGGTGAACTACTTGGTCCCCATGGTCCCTCAGGTTTGAAGTGGAATTTTTTCCCCAACTTAAAACGCGCCACAGGGCGTGTTTGCACACATCACGTCAGGCCCCGTCCCCTCCCATCACCATTGTGTAAGCACACCTTGTCACCGTTCTAAGTTGATAAATGCGTTGCAGAAAGGTGTAAAAAGGGGTGCGGCCTCTGAACACATGTCTGCGACACAGCTCCCTGGCGCATACTGGAGATACCTGTTGGGCTATTTGGCCCTCAGAGACCCTCAGTACTGAAAGATAATTCATTCCCCAATTTAAAATGCGCCACAGGGCGCGTATGCACATTGATGAAGGAAGGGGGCGTGGCCTGAAGTGATATGTCTGCAAAAACTCCCTGTAGCACGTTTTAAGTTAGAATATTAATTCCCACCAGGTACCTTCAGTATGAGCCAGGAGGCTGCGTTGCAGAGAGGTGTTCAGAGGCCACTCCACTTTTTATGACACTCTGTAACGCAGCTCTGTGGTGCTTGTTGGAGGTACATGGTGGGCTACTTGGCCCCCAGGGACCCTCAGGATTGACAAGGAATTAATTCCCCAACTTAAACCGCGCCACAGGGTGTGTTTGCACACATTTGAACCCAGGCCCGCCCCCTCCCTTCACCACTGTGCAAACACGCCCCATGGCACGTTGTAAGTTGTGGGATTAACTCCCCTTGAATACTGAGGGTACCTGGGGTGCAACTAGCCCACCAGCTGTCTCCAGTAAGCGCCACAGAGCTGCGTTGCAGAGAGGTGTAAAAAGGGGCGTGGTCTCAGAACACCTCTTTGCAACACAGCTCCCTGGCACATGCTGGAGGTACCTGGTGGACTAGTTGGCCCCCAGGGACCCTCAAGATTGAAGAGGAATTAATTCCCCAATCTAGCTCACTACTATTCCTGTAAAGTAAATTTAACTGTACTTACCAGTAACTTGAATTTCCTTCCATAGAATATCATTGCCTGCTATATAAAATATATATAAATTAAAAAATATGACATTAAAAAAAGATATATTAAAATTTATATATTTTTAAAAACATTGTTTTTCAGTTTATATTAAAAATATGTAATGTAATTTTACCAATAAAATATCTAAAAATAATTCCTCAACTTAAAAAGCACCACAGGGCAGTGGTGTTTGGGTAGTGTAGGGGGATGTGCCAGGGGTAGTGTTTTAGGGTATTAGATTAGCAAAGTGGTGTTTGGGTAAAGTAGGGGGTCGTGTGGGGGATGGTGTTTTTGGGTTGAGGGTAGCGCAATAGTGTTTGGGTAGTGTAGGAGGTCCTGCAGGGGGTAGTGTTTTAGGGTTTAGGATAGCGTAGTGGTGTTTGGGTAGTGTAGGGGGTCATGCTGGGGATAGTGTTTTAGGCTTTAGGGTAGCACAGTGGTGAATGGGTAGTGTAGGTGGTCGTGCTGGGGGTAGATTTAGGGTTTAGGGTAGTGCAGTGGTGTCTGTGTAGTGTATGGGTCATGCTGGGGGTAGTGTATTATGGTTTAGAGTAGTGCAGTGGTATTTTGGGTAGTGTAGGGGGTTATGCAAGGGGTAGTGTTTTAGGGTTTAGGAAAGTGCAGTGGTGTTTATGTAATGTAGGGGCGTGCTGGGGGCTGTGTTTTAAGGTTTAGGGTAGTGCAATGGTTTTTGTATATTGTAGAGTGTTGTGATGGGGTAGATTTAGGTTTTAGGCCAGTGCAGTGGTGTTTGTGTAGTGTAGGGGGCTGTGTTGGGGTAGTGCTTTAGGGTAGTGCAGTGGTTTTTGGGTAGGGTAGGGGGTCGTGCTGGGGTAGATTTAAGGTTTAGGGTAGTGCAATGGTGTTTGGGTAGTGTAGGGGGTCATGCTGGGGGTAGTGTTTTAGGGTTCATGGTAGCACAGTGGGTAATGGGTAGTATAGGTGGTCGTGCTGGGGGTAGATTTAGGGTTTAGGGTAGAGCAGTGGTGTTTGTGTAGTGTATGGGGTCATGCGGGGGGTAGTGTTTTAGGGTTTAGGGTAATGGAGCCGTGTTTGGGTAGTGTAGGGGGTCGTGCTGGGGGTAATGTTTTAGGGTTTTGGGAAGTGCAGTGGTGTTTGTGTAATGTAGGGGTCGTGCTGGGGGCTGTGTTTTAGGGTTTAGGGTAGTGCAATGGTGTTTGTGTAGTGTAGGGTGTTGTGCTGGGGGTTGATTTAGGGTTTAGGGTAGTGCAGTGGTGTTTGGGTAAGGTAGAGGTTTGTGCTGGGGTAGATTTAGGGTTTAAGGTAGTGCAGTGGTGTTTGTGTAGTGTTTGCGGGTTCGTGCTGGGGGTAGTGTTTTAGAGTTTAGGGTAGTACAGTGTTGTTTGTGTAGTGTAGGGGGACGTGCTGGGGGTAGTGTATTACGGTTTAGGGTATTGCAGTGGTATTTTGGGTAGTCACAGTTGTGCTTCAGGCCTATAATTTCTTTGTCAGAATTTATATGAAATGTGTTTGTATAGTAATAAAAATGTATAATTTTTTTAAGTTGTTAATAAATACTTATTTATGTTTATTTTTTACAGATACTGTTTATCATCCTTAAAATAAAGTTATCGTGCCAGAGAAACAAAGAAGAAAAAAAGGTCAGAAAAAGGATACTTACTTGTAAAAAATTCAACCACAAGTATTGGAAGACCAACATAATGTGGCTAAAAAGAGAAACATTTCTGGTAAGACCACAAAGGACTTCATAAAAAATATTACTAGATTTAGAAAAAAAAATGCAAATGTGCAAAGCAGTGAAGATGTTCCAAGCATAAAAATGTGCAAAGAATAGGAAAGGATACATCTTACAGTAAAAGAAGAGAAAATCAATATAAAGATTAGCACAAAAAATATTTTACAAATAAATATAGAATGAGAAAGGTATTTTATAAAAAGGAGAAGCACATCGAATCCATTGTTGAAAAGGCTTTTGAAGTAACGAGGAAACTCTTTATTTTAGTATTAAACAGAATTTGATCACTAGATAAACCAATCCATTTAATGAAGGCCAAAAGTAAGAGGAAAAAGGGTAATTAACAAAAGTAATTGTTGTGATTTTTTATTAGGAGAATGGAAACACTCTTCAACTTCTGAGCCTTTTTTTAATAAAGAGAGTTAATTACAGAGCAATAATTTGATGCATGCAGTTGACAGCAGTGGTCGAGCTTATGAGGTTAATAATGGTTGTCCAATTGAGAAAGAGCAAATAGTTCCTAGAAATGCAGAAGAAGTGATAGCTGATGAAGTTCTAGGCAGACGTCCTAGAGCCCCAGTGTACACTTGGGATTGTAGTAGTATTTGTAGTGTACGACAGGAATCTATTGATAAAATACGCAATTTCTTACAAGCATATTGTAAAATGAGTATTAAACAAAAGATGAAGGTGTTGCAAGGACTAGACCCTTGCAGAGTGAGAAAACACACTGGTTTGCATGGTCATTCTCTGGTTTGTCTTTCTAGGAAAGTGTGTCAAAGTGTTTTTCATCATTTCAGGATGTTGGCAGTACATCATACTCAAATGCGGAAGTTAGTGAGAAGGTTGTATTATGCAGAGAGGCCAGCACTAAAGTTAAATGAGTTGAACAGTGCTCTTTTACGTGGGTCAGTATCAGATGTGCAAAAGGTTTGTGATGATATTGAGTTTTGTTACTTTGGTCCAGAAGAAGAGACTGAAGAAACTCAGACATTAATAGAAGAAAATGTTGTAGAGAATGTTGAAAATAGTTGTACAAAAATTTTTCAAAATGAAATTATAAACCTTAAGGTGATTTCAGGTGAAAACCCAAATTTTTCTTGTATTTGTTTCGCCGAACTCACTACGAAAATCAGACTAGGAGTGTTGATCTGTATTTAAAAAGTGAAAAAGAAAATAATGATAAATGGAAAGAATTTGCTACTTATTTGTTGGTAGAGAATTGTTTTGATTTGGGTTCTGATCAGCGTATTTGTAAATATTGTTATAACAAATTAGATGAAAATAAAATGCCCGATAGAGCTGTTCATAATAATCTAAACTTGATTGCTATTCCTCCAGAACTGATAGATTTAAACACCTATGGGTCTATTCTCATTCAATGTGTGCACCCATTTAAGGCTATTGTTCGTATGGAGCCTAAAACAGGTAAATTGCCTCCTTCAGATTTACAAAGAGGATTAAAAGGAAGAGTTGTGTATTTACCGTTAGATTTAAAGAAAAATATTGAAACTATTGGTGTAGAGAGTGTAGAAAGTGAACCACTAGTTATTCTTGTTAATGGTGTGCCGACTTAGAATAAGAAAATCTGGCAGGAGTTAGTGGATGTTAGGAAAGTGCAAAAGGCAACATTGTATTTGATAAAAAACAATACATACTATAAGAATGTTTATATAGGAGAAGAAGAAATAGTTTTAGCAATAGATACTGAAACGTCAAGTGAACAAATTGAAAAAGTGGATATGTTAAGTTGTGAAGAAATCTATGAACATGACCGTGTGCATCCACTTTGTTCAAAAGAAGTGATGGGGAACACTTTTGATTTGTTTCAAATGAAAAAAGCAAAAGGATCTCCCATGAGTGTATGGGAAGAGAGGTTGGAAGCTCGTTGTTTTCCACAGTTGTTCCCAACTGGAAAAGGAGGACGATATGATGAACTTCCTGTGCAGATTCATGCATCTGAATCTCGGACAAAAAGATTATAAGCAGAAGATCAAAGATTTCAACAATTTATCCATTTTATATTTCATCTTTTGTTTGAAAGTGACTTGTCTGGATTTTCATATGCAGTCAATCATATTCTAAAAACTGGAATACATCTGCAAAGTGTATCTGCAATAGATTTTATGGATAAAGTGCACCAGAGAGATGATCATCTAGAATCTCAGCTCATTAATTTGACGGCATGTCAGCGTGGGACTAATGAATATTGGTACCGTCATCATAGAGAACTGAAATGTATGCTACGGAACTTAGGAACTCCAACATGGTTCCTTACCCTAAGCTGTGCTGAGTACGCTTGGGATTTACTAGAATTTCTTCGAGAGGCAAATTCTAACATAAAAAATACTGAATATAAGATACCTGGAGAATTGTGCTCTTTGGATCCTCTTAATGTATTCCGGTATTTCAATGATAGATTTGAGGCTATGAGGTCTTTTATCTGCAATAAAAAAAATCCTCCTATTGGAGAAGTTGTGAATTTCTTTTGGAGAAAGGAGTATCATGTAAGAGGTGCTCCTCATATACATATGCTGTTATGGATTAAGGACGCTCCCAAATTTGGAACAGATGCAGATGATACTGTTTTGAGTTTTATTGAACAATATGCAACATTTGCTGTAACCAAAAGCACCGAAGAAAACAACTTAAGAGCACAAGTGTTACGATTCCAAAGCCACCGATGTGGAAAATACTGTCAACAAAAGTTCAAACCTAAGGACAAGTTCTACACCAAATGTTGTTTTTGATTTCCACTTCCTGTAATATCGAAAAGAAGAGTGAACAGATTTATGTCATCTTTGAGACATACTATCACAAGAAAGTCTAAAAAAAATACCTACAACTTAAGAAGAAATGAGGAGTCAAAATACATAAATGACTACAACCCAGTTATTTTGTCCATGTGGAATGCTAACATGGATATTCAATATGTTGCAGACAATTGTGTGACTGTTGCTCGATATGTAACCTCTTATATTGCAAAATCAGAAAAGACGGAATTGAAAGAAATGTGGGAAGAGATTTCTCACGAGAATACTCTAAGTAAGAAATTACACAGTTTCAGTTTGAAGATGTTATTGCATTGGTAAATCGGAGCATATGAATGCTCAGATCGGTTATCATCTGCAGGTCTACACTCCAAATCTGGAAGAATAATTTATGTGAGTCTAGGTCTTGCAACAATGCAAAATCGAGTACTGAAATCTGTACAAGAAATTGAATATTTAGCAGAAAAAGATCCAGAAAGTACAGATATTTTGAAAACGAATATGTTGGACACATATTGTCCAAACAGATGTCATCATCTTGAGAACATGTGTCTTTATGAAGTGCTATAAAACTACACGTTTAAACGGAACACTACTTAGAACATCAATGATGGAAAATATGAAGTCATTGGTTCCGAAGAATGTTTGGTAAAACAAACAAAAAGAAGTTTGATTAATCACAGGAAGCTGAGTCGTGACACTGCTGATTAAAAGTCATTTTACTATTTAGCCCTTTTACAACTATTCAAACCATGGCGTTCAGAGCAGGAATTACTTGGAGATTTCCAGAGCTATGAAGATTCCTTTAATGCTCGTAAAGATAGCATACAATGCAGTGCTTTTGCAAACTATGTGAAAATGTTGAACGGTGAAATTGATCAAGAAGCCACTATTGAAGCTGATATTGCTAGAGACGGTTCTCAAGACACTCAAAGTTCTGCTGCGCTGAGTCAAGATCCACTAGGACAACCAATTGTTAAAAATAAAGCAGCACTCACCATGAATGAGGTGGAAACAGCAATGCATCAAGCTCAAGAAGATGTAACTAACCTAGCAAACTTGGAAAAACTAAATGTTGAGCAAAAACAAATATATGAGCAAGTGAGACAACAGATTGACCATGGATTACTTCATGAAAAGAAAAATTGCTCATGCACGTCATCTCAACCTATCCGAATGTACGAGAGCGGACAAGCTGGAACAGGAAAACGTTTTTTAATTAAAGTAATGACAAGTTATCTACAGAAAACAACTGATTTGTATTTGTCTTGTGTTGTCACTGCTCCAACTGGGTTGGCAGCACACAACATCAAAGGAATTACATTACATCGTTTACTAATGCTACCAGTAGAGCATGAAAACAAATTGGAGTACCACAAGCTATCTGGAGAAACTTGCTGTGAAATTTCAAGAGTCTTCAAGAAAATGAAACTTCTCATTATTGATGAGGCAAGCATGGTATCCAACTTAATGCTTGCCTTTGTGCATTTAAGAATGCAGCAAATTCTTAAAACAGAGTATGACGTGTTATTTGGAGGAAAGCACATCATAGTTTTTGGAGATCTACTGCAACTGACTCCTGAAAAAGGACAACCAGTATTTAAAACACTTGCGCGTGAAGACAGCAGTAAGTCTCTGGGTAGTGTTGGAAACGTGAACATTTGGTCATATTGTGAATACAAAGAACTCATTACAAATATGCGACAGGCAAATGATGTTGATTATGAAACTATTCTCCAAGATATAAGAATTGGACTACTGAATGATCATGGCAAAGAAGCTTTGCAGACTCGAATCTATATGCATGTAGAAACTGTTGGATAATTTTAAGGCGTAATTTGGATGTAGAAAAAGGTTTAGTTAATGGGCAAAGTTAGGGATTTTGTTAATTATCAAAATAAAGATGGTATTGAATTCTTAACAATTCAATTTGATCAGATTGAAGAAGTTAAACAAATTGGACATTGTTCCGTTCGTTTTTTGCTTGTTAAAAGATTATTATGTCCGTAGAAAACAGTTTCCAGTTTCTCTAGCACAGTGCTTTCCAAACTGTGTGGTGCGACATGTTACTGTGTCGCGCCCCACACGTAGGTGTGTCGCGTGATGCGCCTCGATGACGTAGGCAGGCCGGCTGATATTAGGCCGGGGAATGTGACTTGAGCCCTCTCACCTAAGGATTTTGACGTGCACGCGACAAGGCGGAAGACGGAGGGCAGAGCAGCTGTGGAGCAGAGCCTCGTGATCTGGAGCTCGATCTCGGACTATACAGCAGGTAAGCTCGCCTCCACACACACGCACACAAAATAAAAAAGGTAAAATAACGGTATGGGAAATAATGATATACAACCAGTGGACGTTCATTCCGGGAATTGTTGTTTTATTATGCAAGGTCATCTGTTTTTATTTCCAGTTCATTAATCCTGTGCATAGGGCCTCGTAAAAAAAGCATTTTTACTAGCTTTGTTCAGGAGGGTAATCAAGAAGCTATTTTCGCCGTGACACTAATAGTACATTTGGAAGTGGGGTGAATTACTGTGAAGGCCTCTGCAGCTTCTCTGGCAGCTCACCCAGGACAGCTGAAATACAATCTGTTTGTCTTAATGTCTGTTTCCTCTCCCACGTCAGGCCGTGCTGCCGGACCACTTCGATTATTGCAATATTATACTTGCGTCATCACATACAAGGAAGGGTTGTAGTCGTACTCTAATATGTACACACCATGCTTCGGTGATTTCATGTATTCTAGCGGATTGTCTTCAAACGTGAAGCTCTCCAACATGGATTATATTACAATGGTGCACTGGAGACTGCACAGTTAAGATGCACTGCAAGATAATGTTCCTTTCACAGTAGTGTGGGAGTTTTGATATAACAGATTTAGGTGGTGCTCCTGCAGAGACCTCTTGGGGTTAGTAGAGCAGGATTTCTGTGGGCTTACTCTACTGAGAAATGCTTGTAATTTTCATTGCGCCTCTGTGTTCCTCAGGCTGTGCTGTTGGAACATCTCAAATGTAGACCCCCCTCTGTGCTCTTCAGAAGTCCCACCTGACAATCCCTTCTTACTCTTCTGCAGAGTACTCTGTGAAACGGATTCTCTTGTGTGTGTTTATTTTGTTACTGGTTAAGTATCAAGAAGTCAGTTCTACAGTGATGAGCTTCAGTTTAGCCTCTGCTACTCTGTCCATCGTTTTCTTTTAGTCTGCCCTCAGTGAATTTGATTGCCATTGCATCCATTTTGGCCTATCATAGTTCCAGTGTCCTAGATGGCCACCAGGATAAGGTCGAGCCTGTCAGTCATTCACCTCCGCCCTATCCTCTGCCACAGGTGCATTTTTGTTATCCAGTAGGGCTCTTGGTTGTCCTGGGTTTTCCCATTCTGTTGTCTGTCATTGACTTCCGCCAGCTCGAGCAATGCTGGTACCTTTTTGGCTGTGTTGACTGCAGAGGCATCACCAGTCCTGCCTCCCAGGCTTTCTGTCCCTCAAACCCGTAATCTGCTCTGCCTCTCTCCAGCTGAGCCTTGCTCCTAGGATCACCCCCATAGCAGATTAATTTGTCAGTCCTCTGAGGCAGGCCAAGCACTCTCTCTCACTTTGATTAAGGTAAATTGTGTGGGGCCACCCACATCAGCACTTCCCACTGGTGTTATATCCAGTGAAGCTCTGAGGCTCAGCACTGCGTTTCAGTCAAAAACTCCTTCTGTATCCCAACTCACAAAACAAGTGCATGCATGCGGAGTTAGGACTGGATCAACATGCACTTGAACAAGGGTCATTATCGCCTACTGGCATAACACCACTGAAGATCTGAAGCAAAACAGTAGTCCGGGTTCTTTAACCTTCGTCCACAGAATCAGGTGCTCCAAGTAAAAATTCCCTTCTTCCTGTAGAGCACAGCTTTCCAAAACTGTGTGGCGCGACACGCTACTCGGTTCGGTGTGCTGTGCATCTGGGATCAATTGTTGCCACAGACTGCAGTCAGCCCACAGCGTCCACAGATACTAACAAAAACAAGCATTTGCAATGCAATAGGTCTCGCATTAGGAACGTTTGAGCTATTGGTATTGTAAATTACCCATTTTTTCTTTGTGTTGGTTTTGAAAATAGCGAAATTAATTGCTTTGTCATTTACAATGCCAATAGTTTTAACTTTTGCAAATGTGACACCGATAGCATTTGTAATGCAATATGTTTACGTTACTTAGATGTATTGATATTACAAATAACAATGGCTTTTAATTTTTTTAAATAATTAATACTTAAAAGTTATTGTAATTTATAATGGCAATAGCTTAAACTTTTAAAAATAACTTCTGTAAAGATTATGTTCAGTGTATTTTATTGTGATGAAAATCCAAGAACAGAAGTGAAATATTAACATCTTTTTGTGACATTTGTAATAAAGCTTGAAACATCGAGAGGACATAATTGAACCTGATGCTTGTGGATGCCTGATGCTTGTGGATGCCTGATGCTTGTGGACGCCTGATGCTTGTGGACGCCTGATGCTTGTGGACGCCTGATGCTTGTGGAACCCTGATGCTTATGGATGCCTGATGCTTGTGTATGTCTGATGCTTCTGGATGCTTGTGGACGTCTGATGCTTCTGGATGTTTGTGGATGTCTGATGCTTCTGGATGTCTGATGCCTGATGCTTATGGATGTCTGTTGCTTGTGGATGTCTGTTGCTTGTGGATGTCTGTTGCTTGTTGATGTCTGTTGCTTGTGGATGTCTGACGCTTGTGGATGTCTGACGCTTTTGGATGCGCTTGTGGATGTTTGATGTTGTGGATGTCTGATGCTTGTGGATGTCTGATGCTTGTGGATGTCTGATGCTTGTGGATGTCTGATGCTTGTGGATGTCTGTTGCTTGTGGATGTCTGTTGCTTGTGGATGTCTGTTGTTTGTGGATGCCTGACGCTTGTGGATGCCTGACGCTTGTGGATGTCTGACGCTTGTGCATGTCTGATGCCTGATGCTTGTGGATGTCTGTTGCTTGTGGATGTCTGACGCTTGTGGATGTCTGTTGGTTGTGGATGCACTTGTGGATGTCTGATGTTTGTGGATGCCTGTTGCTTGTGGATGTCTGACGCTTGTGAATGTCTGATGCTTGTGGATGCGCTTGTGGATGTCTGATGTTTGTGGATGTCTGATGTTTGTGGATGTCTGATGCTTGTGGATGTCTGATGCTTGTGGATGTCTGATGCTTGTGGATGTCTGTTGCTTGTGGATATCTGTTGCTTGTGGATGTCTGTTGCTTGTGGATGTCTGTTGCTTGTGGATGCCTGACGCTTGTGGATTCCTGACGCTTGTGGATGCCTGACGCTTGTGGATGCCTGACGCTTGTGGATGTCTGACGCTTGTGAATGTCTGATGCCTGATGCTTGTGGATGTCTGTTGCTTGTGGATGTCTGACGCTTTTGGATGTCTGTTGCTTGTGGATGCGCTTGTGGATGTCTGATGTTTGTGGATGTCTGATGCTTGTGGATGTCTGTTGCTTGTGGATGTCTGTTGCTTGTGGATGTCTGTTGCTTGTGGATGTCTGTTGCTCGTGGATGTCTGTTGCTTGTTGGATGTCTGTTGCTTGTGGATGCCTGACGCTTGTGTATGTCTGACGCTTGTGAATGCTTGACGCTTGTGCATGCCTGATGCTTGTGGATGCCCGACGATTGAGGATGCCTGATGCCTTTGGATGTCTGATGCTTGAAGTTTGTGGATGTCTGATGCTTGTGGATGTCTGATGTTTGTGGATGTCTGATGTTTGTGGATGCCTGATGCTTGTGGATGTCTGATGCTTGAGGATGTCTGATGTTTGTGAATGCTTGAAGCTTGTGCATGCTTAACGCTTGTGCATTTGGGTCAAAGAAAGAGTTTGACACACCGGGAAGGAACATAAAAGTAATGCTTGCTTGCCAGAAAATGATGTCACTCACTGAATGCCAACTTTTGGGTACAAACTGCAAAAAAGGAGAAATAAAACGCCCTGTTCAGTGCAGTGAGACCCTTAGTACAGGAACACGACTTAGGTCACAAACGTGGCCAATATCTCATCTGCCTCATTACAAGTGCATGTATAACTTCCAAGATCTTTGTCTGATGTGCTGCTTCAGGCCAGGTTTTTTTTTCTTGAAACCTGGGATTTGTAGTCCAGTTTTGCAATGGAATAAACAAAACTGCAAGACTCGGAATTCAAAGAAGAAACTTGGACTGGAGCCGCACATCGTGCAAGGACCCGGGAAACTCGACAGGGCTGTAAGTGAATTATATCCTATGACACTTTAGTTCAGATAGCATGCCTAAACACTTCTCTTGTCGGTGCAAAGCATGAACTCGTGGATCAGTGGTAGGATGATAGCTATGCACTCCTTGATCCATGATAGAAAAATGTGTTACACAGCACTGGCGCAGGACCAACATATAAATTATGGACCAGGACTGAACTGTCTGTACAGCAAAACTAGAATAACTTGGTAACTTTGTAATGAGATTCCACAAGACATGTTCATCCCTAGTTAAAAGAGGCATATTATACTAAATGAGACCCCACTCTGATTGGCATTCAAAACTGAGAAGCAATTAATTGACACAATGAGCACCTAGTTGTAACTACATCTCCGAGATTGGCGCCATACTACTTAACTAACTTAGCACCATGGGATACAAACTACACCTCTGAGATTGGCGGCATATTGATTTTATGCCAATAGTGTTAATGTACCCCTCCACTCTTGCCCTGCTTGGCTTGAACAGCAGAGCCTTGACAACTATGTTTTTCTGTGTTATGCCCATGGTCAGTTTTCATGTCCACCCCATGCCAAAGACCTTTCGTGCTTAGTTGCACTGGCCGCAGCTTGAACCTTTGTTGTGCTTGTTTTTAGCGAGCATATTGAATACAATTTGAGCTCTGATTTCACATGATTATCTACTACTCAAATCCTGAAATGTTACTGGAGAGAATCCAGACTGTAAGCGAGGCGTAAGATTTTTAAACTTCGTATCTCATGTTCTTCCTATCTCTAGATTTCCACATTTCATTTTCCCGGAAGGCAAACAGGAACTCAAAATGGATAAGTTTATAATTCGGAAGCGAAAAGCTGGTGACGATGACGTTTGCGAAGAACAAAATGTAGCAGCTATTGAGCAGAGCACCCAAGAATCAACTGAACAATCTTTCTCAGTGCGTAAGAAGTGTAAAGGGAAAATCGCCAATCCCCGTTTATATAAGAAAGCTTATATGGCACTGGGGTTCACATTTTCTGGTAATGTAAACCATCCTTGTCCCCAGTGTTTAGTTTGGGGGGAAATACTGGCAAATGAAAGTATGGTGCCAAATAAATTAAAACGCCATTTTACCACAAAACACAGCCATTTGTAAAACAAATACAGTGGAATACTTTATTGAGCTTGAAAAATCTATAAGGAACAGTCTGCATCCTTCCCAAAGAGAATGAAGACATCAGAGAAAGCTCAAAAGGCAAGTTACTTGGTTGCTCAAATAATTGGCAAAAACAAGAAACCACACACTGTTGCCGAAACCACCATTAGGCAATCCTGCTGTGCTATTGTTCGGACAATGTTTGGGCCAGAATTTAAGATTGAGGTTAATAAAATCCCTTTGGCAGATAACACAATTGGAAGACGGATTCAAGATATGTCTGCTAACGTTAAGCTGCAAATGAAGGTTATTTTTCAAGATGACAATATGATCTTTGCATTGCAACTAGATGAATCAACAGATGTCAGTGCGTAAGCTCAATTACTGGTTTTTATACGTTTCATTCATACTGACACAATTATTGAGCAATTCCTGTGTTGCCTAGAACATCCATTGAGATCTAGAGGTGAGGATATATTTAAAACTTTAGATTGCTTCATGAAGGAAAATAATTTGCGCTGGTTAAATTGTGTTGGGATATGCACAGATGGCGCACCATCTATGGTTGGCTCAACAAAAGGTTTTATAGCTTTAGCAAAGAAAGAAAGTAAAAGTATCATATTTACTCATTGCTTTTTACAGCGCGAGGCACTAGTCGCGCAAACCATTGGGAATGAATTAAGGGAAGTTATGGACAAAGTGATTCAAATGGTGAATTACATTAAAAGTCGACCTCTTAAATCAAGAATATTTGATCATATTAGTGAACAAATGGGGGCAAGGTTTAAAAAGCGCCTACTGCACACAGACGTTCGTTGGCTCTCAAGAGGTTGAGTGCTTTGTCGTGCATACGAATTGCGTGACTTGATGCTTAAACTTTTTGAGGACAATAAGCAGCACGAATTCTGTGGACTAATTCAAAACAAACTTTGGTGCACAAAATTGGCATATCTTGCTGATGTATTTGAACATTTGAATAAAATTAACACCAGTATGCAAGGAAAAGGAGAAAATATCTTAACAGCAGTAGATAAAATTTGTGGTTTGAGAGACAAAATAAAAATTTGGGAAAGGAAAGTGAAAGAAGGTAGTTTTGAAATGTTTTCCAAAACAGATGAGTGCAAGATGAAAAGCGATATCAGCCCGCTGTCAACATTGCTCGGAGAGAAAGTTTCTCATTACTTTCCAAATATTGCAATCAAAGACTATGATTGGATCAGAAATCCATTCCTTTCAGCTGCACCTGGGAATTTCTCTCTTATTGAAGAAGAAGAATTAGCTGAAATAAAAAATGATCGAAGTATGCTCATGATGCATTCAGAGGGTGATTTAGACAGCTTTTGGGTTTGTGTTACAAAAATGCATCCAAACCTAGGTAAAAAAGCGTTAAAAATTCTCTTGCAGTTTTCTACTACGTACATTTGTGAAGTATCCTTTTCAACAATGACAAACTTAAAGACTCTGAATCGTGAATGCTTAAAAATGCTTGATAATGAAATGCGAGTGTCTTTATTAAATATTCAACCAAATATTGACCAACTGTGTTCGTCCTATCAGCCTCACATATCTCATTGAAAAAGTAAGACAAGTGCTATTGTTTTTATTCACATGTTGTAATTCTTGTGTTATGAGACACTTTCCAAATGCTGAAATCCAAGACTATGATTGCATCAGTGTCTTTATCTAATATTCCACCAAATATTGACCAGCTGTGTTAATCTTATCCACCTCATTCATCTCAATAAAATAGTAAGTGCTGTTCTTTTTATTCAAAGTTTTTCATTCTTTCACATATTCACATATTGTTAGTCATAAAGGACATCATGTTTTGGAAATGTATGTGTGTTATATTACAAATCATACATTTTTTTTAAAAAATCAATGAACGGTTTTCGTGCGATATGTTGTGTCCCCATACATTTTGATATTTACAATTTCTATGACATGTATTTGTCCTTCTCTCTTATATGCAGTTAATTTTAGCTCAAAGTGCTGAATGGAAAACATATGAGTAGTCTTATTCTCTGTTGCCTGTTGGCAGGCTGCGCACCTGAGTTCAATGCTCAGAGTCCGGTTGATAAGTTGCATGATTGTTTTACCACTCACAATTCCCCCTTCCAGAATGGATTTTTGTATAACTCATATTCAGCAAGGCAGCAGGTGGACTTTTTGCGTGGTTGAAAGGGTTGGCACGGCATGCACCTGCTCTTTTTTTGCCTTATACCACTGGGGCATAAGTCAATGTGTGCATTATTATATTCTTGTTTCATGCACAAACCTAACCTTTCTTACACTCAGTTTTGCCAGTCACTGGCTTTGTTAGACCAGATTAACAATTGCTTTATTAACCTTCATGCTTTCTCAAATTTGCTTGGAAATGCACCATTTGCCCACTACTTTTTCAAAAATGTCTCGGGGGGGAGAACCACCCAAAACACCCCTTGGGTGGTTCGTGCTCGCTCGCTGCGCTCGCTCGCGTTACCGTGTCCCTCAAAAAGTTTTTCACAAAAACGTGTGTCACCAACATGGAAAGTTTGGAAAGCTGTGCTCTAGCATATGCAGTACCTATTCATAAATGTTAAGGTTTAAGTGTTGACAGTGCTTTGGTGAACATTGGAAATACTGTGTTTAAAGAGAGTATGGCATATGTTGCTTTGTGACAAGTTAGAACATTATCTCATTTGTTTTTGATTGATTTGGATGATACAAAGGTTACTGCAGATGCCAACTGTGTCAAACAGTGTAATAGGTTGAGAAGAACGTATGCTCCTAATTGAGGTCAATATCCTGTATTTGAAAAGTGTGTGGTTGGTTGAAAAAGAAGGTATGAGAATATCTGTACTGAAGGTGTAGAGAAGGGAAAAAAAGATAATGTTGTAATTGCAAGCAAAAAGAAAAGGGACACTGTTGAAGAGATTGTTGGTTATCAGTTTGAAAATAGTTCTGGCGGCAACTGCTATGCCAATGTTGTGGTCAATGCTGTTTTTGTTCTTGAAGGTTTGCAACAGCAAATCATGGAGAATTGGGAAAACAGATTTTGTTCCTTGTTGCATTCTGTCTATGGAAAATTGAGAACTGATAAAAGTAAAATACAAAGCGTTTCTGATTTTCGTAATCTTTTGGATGTATGTTCTATTTCTACACAATTTACACAAAATATCCAACAAGATGCTCCCGAACTCTTAATGTATATGCTTACTGTTCTGGAAAATGAAGTTGTAGACATAGAGAGTATTGTTGGCCTTTGTTATAATTGGGATCATTATTGTGAAAATTGTATGTATACATGTAGCACTAATGTAGACACTGAAAGATTTTTATATTTGACATTACCGGACTGTAAATCAGTGTCTTTCAATAAATTAGTTAAAGTTGCAAATCAAAACATGGAGAGTAGCCAATGCAAATCAGAAATGTTATCAGCATTATTTATACAAAGATATGGATAATGTATATTTTAATAATGCAATGTTGTACAGCTGACGGAAGAAAATTGAAAACTTTAATAAAACATTTGGGGGCCGATTCCGATCCTGAAAAAACGCAGTACAAATCGTGGTATGGAGCATTTTCCCCATACAACTCGTACTTGTAAGAAGGCCCCTACAACCTAGGAAGTACGATCCATACAAATAGACGCACTCCATACAAATTGTAAAAAAGACCATACAACTCGTATATACAAGCGATTCCGATTCGGATTGCTCAGTATGCGACGTTCCCATGTATTTCCGGCAGCAGTTTACAACCTGGCAAGTATGATTCGTACAAACGGCCCTCTGCACAGCTCTTTTTTTACAACAGCCAAAGAGTGCCAGAAAAACCTTGTACGCCCCGAAAACAGTACAAGACAGACCCCCTCATGTACGCGTCGTACACCCCATGAATACAGGGGTACAGTGCGTATGTATGGTGCGTACGGATGACACGGAAAGTGGGATACGGTGTGTACATACGCGATGAAGATATATGGTATAGTATAGAATAGAGTGGTATGATTGTTTTGCAGGTCTTGATAATTTCAGAATTAAAATTAATGAAACTGTTTTACTTAAACCACATCAGTGAGTGTTTTTGCAAATGTCATATTAGGTCTCATCCCTTCCCTTCAGTTCCCTAAAACGTAAGTAGTTGTAAATGTATCTTTTTCTCTGTTATCAGCACAGAAATGTACTCCTATAATAACAATTGGCCTAGCCATTAACTCTCTTTCTTATTTACAAGGTGAGGAAAAGGCATTCTGTATACGTTTTCTTTTCCATGTAAATATAATCTCAAAATATACAGCACTTTGCGTTGAAAAGGTGTTCTATAGGTTTTGCTGTGCGGGTTTGCACAGAAGACTCATAGAACATGACACATCTCCAGATTTATCGGAAATCATCAATCTGGACATGTTTGTGAAAGCTGCACCATCCTCCTATTGTCCTATTGGTGTAGCAAAGCACAATGATGACAATTATTTTTACTTTTCCTCATTTTTTTACTTTCAATATATGCTGCAATGCAAATATTGAAGGAGAAAAATGCCTTTACTGATTGTTTTTGTGTCTGAAGATGTCCCTTCCTGCATAAAAACAATCACCGCATGACACGGACATCCTTGCACCATGGTGAAAGGGTGCCTGTGTCACCTCATGGCTGCAGTTTAAGCAGCTGTGCAAAGTGAAGCACAGACCTGCAACATATTTTTATACATATGTTACATCCCTGTGCTTCGGAAGTACCACAGAATGCTGTAGTTAAACAGTTTACAATGTCATGCTGCAGCACTTCCTTATCATTTTGCACTTATGTATTCACCACACATCACAAATGTATTTTTACAGTCAAATATGCACTACACATACATTCATATAAACTTTCACACACTAGCATACTAGTTTAGCTATTTCTTTGACCAGAGTAGTTAGTTTTTTCTTTTTGTTGTTATAGTTTTTTGGGGCGATTTTTTAACGATATTGTATTTTTTATTTTTTTTTTAAACATGGGAAAAAATGTGAACTGGGAAAAGAGAACTAAAAACTGGGAGGAGAGGAGAAAAGTAAACTAACAATGGTGGTGGTCAACGGCTCGACACACCAGATCCACTGAGTGCTCCCCATACGCAATCAGCTGTCCACATTTTATGCATGTCATTCTTAGTTTCCCAAATTGGGGACGGATGTTAGGCTGTGATGTAGAGCTTGCTGGTGCTGCTCCACTGGTACTCGGGATGGCCGATGAATCAGAAGGAGTCTCCCTCAATCTTCTTAACTCCTCCCAGGCAAAGTTTTTCGGATGTTTGGTCTGTAAGTTCTTGCGCATACTTGCAGTTCCGCAAGAGTATTTCTTTGTGACATGGTCAGTGACATCACTGATGCCATCTCAAATGACATCACTGATGGCCTTTGAGATGTAGTCAGTGATGTCATCAGTGATGTCACTGACCATGTCATGAATGATGTAATATGTGACATCATCAGCAGTGAATTGCGGGCGCGCGAGTTATAGTTAGTACAACTAACTGTAACGAAGGAATTACAATGGTTTTGTACGAGTGAAATATCCAGCTAACTATAGCACCCCTAAAACCTATGGTTTTTTCAGTGAATTCATACGGTTTTTTAAATGCGAATTCCTAACTATAACATGTCTGAAACCTATGGTTTTTTCAGTGAATTTGAAAGGTTTTTCAAATGCTAATTCCTAACTATAAGATGTTTAAAACCTATGGTTTTTTCAGTGAATTGGAAAGATTTTTTAAATGCTAATTCTTAAGTATGACATGTTTGAAACCTATGCTTTTTTCAGTTAATTTCAAAGGTATTTTAAATGATATTTTTTAAATATATTTTTTGTTCTATTTTTTTGATTTTTTTAATATTTTTTTTAAACTACTTACTTTTAGATATGTTTCTTTTTTTAAATTACACTACACATATTTTTGAAAATATATATTTTTGAATAAATATATATATTTTATTAATATTTTATATTCTTTTAAATATACTTTTATTATTTTTTTTATTGTTTTTTTTTTTTTTTGGAGTCGCACATCCAAAGCACACCCTTCTCATTCACTGCGCGGAACGTGTCCACCATTTTAGGATTGATGTGCAGGATCTGTGTACGTGTGACGAGTACGACTTTCCCAACACGGACGCTATGCGAGTGGTACGCGACTTGTAGTGCATCCGCAACATGTACGTATTACGTGACATGACAGTAGCGCGGTTGCGCATGACATCATAAGCGTATCCGACGCAGTGAGCGCGCGACCCCCCCAAAATATTTCAATGTTCAAAAACATATATATATATTTCATATAAATATTAAGACAAGACATTATCTGAGCTAATTAAAAAAGTTATATTCTTTAACTTTCAATAAAGTTACATTTGTTTTAAATGCGCTTTGGTACGAGCTGGGTGCGCACACCCTACGCGTACCCCATGTGACCAGAAAAAAAGAGATTTGATTGGTTCATTACACTTCCTATTGTAAGTATTGAAGAACCCCACCCATTTCATTCACTCTTGTTAGACCTTCCTTATGTGAAGACCTCTCCTAGCAAGAACTGCTGTTTTTGGTCATTATACACCTGTTTCTGCTCAAACTTGGAAACATGGCAGCTAATGCACCATCATCATCATCATCATCAGAACATTCTGATACTGAAGAATTTGTGCCTGAACCTCCTCCTCCAGAGAAGTACACTTCCCTTGTATGGAAGTTTTTTACTATTCCACCAGGGTTGAAGAAGGTTAATGCAACCAAAGTCACTTGCTAAATCTGCAAGGCGGTCCTCTCCAGGGTAGACCCTAATAAGAAGTACTCTTTTGGAACGGCGAGTATGAGAACACACCTTAGACTAGGCATCCTGTGAACTTCGCAAGAGAAGTAATGAGACGACTAAGAGACAATGCTCCTGCACCACCGGCTGTTCCGAGTACATCTGGAGCAACACCATCAAATACAACATGTCCTGTTGATATTTGTCCCCAATTTGGGAGAGTCAGGATGCATTGTGTGCAATGCACCTGTCTCATTTCATATGGAGAGCAGTCAGTAGACCTGGTTTGTCAGCCATTGACAACCACCGTTGTTAGTTTCCTTTTTTTATTACTCCTCCTAGTTTTTAGTTGTGTTTGTCCTGTTGAAATTTTTTCCCTCTTTTAAAAAAAAAGAAAAACACAAAATTGTGAACAAAATATAAAAAAAATCTGAAACAGCAAAAAGAAAGTTCTTTTAAGTACTAACTACTCTGGTTAAAAAAAAGAGCTAAATTGTATCCTAGTGTGTTAAAGTTTACATGAAGATATGTCTAGTAGATAACTGACTGAAAGAGAGCATTTGTGGTGTATGGTGAATGGATAAGTGCAGAACTATAAGGAAGTGCTGCAGCATGACACTGTAAATTGTTTAGCTATAGCGTGCTGTGACACTTCCGAAGCATAGGGATGTAACATATGTACAAAATATGTTGCAAGTCTGTGCTTCCCTCCGCGCAGCTGCTTAAACTGCAGCCATGTGGTGACACAGGCCCCTTTGCACTATGGTGCAAGGATAGCTGTGTCATATAGTCTAATAGAGGGGAAAGACTTAACAGCTCTGCATATTTACAATTAGATAACATGACATCATAGGGACCTGATTGAATAAACTTCAGCGTTACCCTTTAAATATGCATACAAATATACGTCTCTATTTTCAGTTGAATATTGATCAGAGTGGTCAACCTTAGAACGTAATCTACAAGTGAGGAGGAATCGGCATGATAATATCTTCAGATAATAAAATACAGGTAACCTAGATCTATATAACAACCTAAAACTACAGTAATATCTCCCAGTGACTTTGATAAAATAGACGGATTAAATCCAACTAAAGAATAGAAATTTGGCCATTGAAGTGAAACCAGGGTAATAGGAAAATTCTTAACTATAGATACCCCTCACATGGTCTTTACAAGTCATCTCTTATGTATATATTTTTAGAAATGTCACAATTTTCACAAGACTTTTGTAATATAGTGTACAACACAAAATCAATGGAGTATTCTCTGGGCCGGTCACCCATCTGCGAGTGAGCCCAGGCTGCCGAGTGTCTGCTGCGGTGGTAGTTCCTCTGCTGCGCTGCGTTGTTCCCTGTTTAATTTTTATTGTATTGTTGCTGCGTTGTTCCCTGTTTAATTTTTATTGTACTGTATTTTCTCTGCTGTCCTCCCGTTGTGCCCCTGCCCTCTGCTCAATCGTTATTTTGTTCTCCCTCTGTTGCGCCCAGCCCCGGTCGCGTTTCCCGCCACCTCCCAGCCGCTGCCCCCTGCGGCCCCGCCCCCTTCCCTCTGACTCCCTTCCCATTCGCCGCCCCGCTCCCGCCTCCCAGCTGCTCCTCCCTCGCTCCGCCCCCCAACTCTCCAGATATGGCAGAGTGGAAAACGCGCAGCGTTGACCCGCAGCGGGCGCGCCGATTGTGCGCCAAAGGCGCGCCAAAGGTAAGCCCGTCTGCGCCCGTCCGCGCCTGGACCGCGCCCAGCGCCAGGACTCCTGGCCCCCGCAGACACCAGCCCACCCACCGGACCTACAACGCCACCGAACTCAACGCACTGAACTCCGGCCGGATCACTGGGTGCTACCGAGCCACCCCGAGACGCACCCACGGGCCCTTCAGCTGCCTCTCCTGCAAGTTCTCCAGCATCCGGACCTGCACGGCAACCACATCCTCCAAGTCGAGAACCAGCACCAACCACCTGAAGTGCATCCTGCTCAACACCCGCTCCGTCCACAGACACGCCGTGGAGCTCTGGAACCTGCTCGACACTACATCACCAGACATCGCCTTCCTCACGGAAACCTGGATGAATGCCTCCTCAGCACCCGACATCGCCATCGCCCTCCCGGACGGATACAAGATCTCCCGGAGGGACCGCGGCAACCAGACCGGAGGAGGCATCGCCATCATCCACAGGAACACCATCCGCATCACGACCAACACCGTCGACACCCTCACAACTGCCGAACACCTGCACTTACAGATCCACACCGACCCCAAGACCACCCTCAGAGGCACCCTCATCTACAGACCCCCGGGACCACGCACACAATTCAGCGAAGACATCGCCGACTTCATCAGGCCGCACGCCCTCCCCTCCGCTGATTACATCCTCCTCGGGGACCTCAACTTCCACCTGGAGAACAACAACGACCGCAACACCACCACCCTGCTGGACAACCTCGCCAACCTCGGCCTCAAGCAGCTGGTGACCACCCCCACCCACCGCGCCGGACACACACTCGACCCCGTCTTCTCCTCCAGCAAGGACATCGCCTTCAGCCACACCACCGGACTCCACTGGATGGACCACAGCTGTGTCCACTTCAGCTTCAGAAAGAACACGATCCACCACCACCAGCTACAGGTCGCTCGCAGAAGCTGGAACAAGATTACTGCCGACCAGCTCGCCGCATCCCTGAGCCGGGACCCCCCCGCCAGCTCAGCGAACCCCATCCAGGCCGCCAACAACCTCACGAAGTGGATCAGCAACTGCGCAGACGACCTCGCCCCACTGCATACCCCGCCCAGCAGACCCGGCAGCAAGAAAGCACCATGGTTCACCAACGAACTCAAGAGCTCCAAGAAGAACTGCTGAGCCCTCGAGAGAGCCTGGTGCAGAAACCCAACACCAGACAACATGACCACCCTCAAGCTCGCCACTCGAAAACACCACCAACTGATCTACGCCACCAAGAAAACCGCATTCTCATCGTCAAGGAGCTCTTCAACCCCAGCGCCGAAAACAACAACATCACCCCATCGCAAGACCTCTGCAACTCCCTCGCCTCCTACTTCCACAACAAGATCGCAGACATACACAACAGCTTCAGCACACAGCCGACGCACCCCACGATCGGACCTGCACCGCCCACAACCACCCTCCGAGCCTGGACCCAGATCACCACCGAAGAAACCCTACGCACGATGAACTCCATCCACTCCGGATCTCCAATCGACCCCTGCCCTCACCACGTCTTCAACAAGGCCGACGCTGTCATCGCGCCCCACCTGCGGGACATCATCAACACCTCCTTCGACACCGCCACCTTCCCGGAGAGTTGGAAGCACGCCGAACTCAGCGCTCTACTGAAGAAACCTTTCGTGGACCCCGCCGAACTCAAAAACTACCGACCCATCTCGCTCCTCCCGTTTCCGGCCAAAGTCATCGAGAAGACCGTCAACAAGCAGCTGGCCGCCTTCCTCGAGACGAACGGATCCCTCGACCTCTCGCAGTCTGGCTTCCGGGCCAACCACAGCACCGAGACCGCCCTCATTGCAGCCACCGACGACATCCGAGCCCTGCTCGACAACGGAGAAACAGTGGCACTCATCCTCCTGGACCTCTCCGCGGCATTCGACACTGTCTGCCACCGCACCCTAGTGAAGCGACTCAGCAACGTCGGAATCCAAGAGAAGGCACTAGAATGGATCATCTCCTTCCTCGCCGGAAGGACACAGAGAGTCCGCCTCCCCCTGTTCAGATCAGAAGCCACCGAAGTCATCTGCGGAGTCCCTCAAGGCTCCTTGCTCAGCCCCACCCTCTTCAATGTCTACATGAGCCCCCTTGCGGCCATCGCACGCCAACACAACCTCAACATCATCTCCTACACCGACGACACCCAGCTGATCCTCTCCCTCACCAACGACCCCGCCACCACCAGAGCCAACCTACACGAAGGGATGAAAGACGTAGCCGAGTGGATGAGGAACAGCCGCCTGAAACTGAACTCAGACAAGACGGAAGTCCTCATCCTGGGATCCTCGCCCTCCGCCTGGGACAACTCCTGGTGGCCCCCTGCCCTGGGCAGCGCACCCAAACCGACAGATCACGCAAGCAACCTGGGCTTCATCCTGGACTCCTCCCTCTCCATGACCAGACAAGTCAACCCTGTCTCCTCGTCCTGCTTCAACATCCTGCGCATGCTACACAAGATCTTCCGGTTGATCCCCACCGAGACCAGGAAGACGGTCACCCAGGCCCTCGTCACCAGCCGACTGGACTACGGCAACTCCCTCTACGCCGGAACCTCCGCCAAACTCCAGAAGAGACTCCAGCGGATCCAGAACGCCTCAGCAAGACTCATCCTGGACATCCCCCGACACAGCCACATCTCCGAATACCTGAGAGACCTGCACTGGCTCCCGGTAAACAAGAGAATCACGTTCCGACTCCTCACCCACGCACACAAAGCCCTACACAACCAAGGCCCAAGATACCTCAACAACCGCCTCAACTTCTACACTCCCACACGCCAGCTTCGATCGACCAACCACGCCCTCGCCGCCGTCCCCCGCATCCGAAGAGCCACCACAGGAGGAAGGTCCTTCTCCTACCTGGCCGCCAAGACGTGGAACTCCCTCCCCACCCACCTCCGCCTGACCCAAGACCACCTCGCCTTCAGGAAGCAGCTCAAGACCTGGCTGTTCGAGCAGTAGCGGACCCACCCTCCCCAAGCGCATGAGACCCTCCGGGTGAGTAGCGCGCTATATAAATGCTGTGATTGATTGATTGTGATTGATTATGAGAGAGAGTATGTTTAAATAATCCACTTAAATGAGTAAGCAGTGGTGTTCAAGCCCATTTTTTCAAGGCCATTGGCCCAGAACCATCTTTGTTTGTACATAATATTGACATTTTGATAGAAATATGTAATCAGTGCGCTTTAACTCTAGATTATCTATTTGTCTTACTTTCTAGTATTCACTGGTAATATAAAAATCCTGAAAAAGGCATTTGCCGTTACACGTTGGTGGTTTTCTGCAAATCACTACCAGTGTCTTTTTTTCTTTTTTCTTTTTATGTCCACAATATGTTCAAATATATTTCATAAAATGAGATAAAATGTGAGAAACCTGATATATAATGCAAACTGTGAAATTTAAATTAAGTTTGTGGTTGAACTTATTTGTGCAATATATGTAGCAAAGTGGAATGATTCATGTGTTTAATTGAAAAGGGAATGTATATATATTACATATTTTTCATACTAACAAAAAAACAAAGATCAATGAAACAAAAAATACTTTCTTAAATTGATTGATACAGTGTATATTATGTTAGAAAGTATCTAGAATTGGTACACAGATTTTTGGCAAAACAGCACTGAGCCCGGTGCTATCGCTTTTTCCTAAAAAAGTCTATTTCCCTGTTAGGGTTTATCCTTGATTCAGGGGTCCCGTGTGTTTGTTATAGTATCTGTGTCATGCGTACATTGTTTTTGTTCCAATATGGTAAGCATATACATTAGAAATTCCAGAGCATCTTGTTGGATATTTTGCGTAAATTGTGTAGAACCAGAACATACATCCAAAATATTACGAACATCAGAAACACTTTGTATTTTACTTGTATCAGTTCTCAATTTTTCATCAACAGAATGCAACAAGGAAAAAACTATTTTTCCCAATTCTCCATAAATTGATGTTGCAAGCCTTCAAGAAAAAAAACAACATTGACCACTACATTAGCATCGCAGTTGACACCTGAACTATTTTCAAACTGATAGCCAACAATATCTTCAACAGTGTCCTTTTTCTTTTTGTTTGCAATTCAAATACAGGATATTGACCTAAATTGGGAGCATATGTTCTTCTTAACCTATTATACACTTTTACACAGTTTACATCTGCAGTAACCTTTGTGTCATCAAAATCAATCAAAAACAAACCAGATAATGTTCTGACTCGCGACAAAGCAACATATGCCACACCCTTTTTAAACACAGTATTTCCAATGTGTACCAAAGGACTGTCAACACTTAAACCTTGAGATTTATGAATAGTCAGTGCATATGCCAGAGAAACTGGAAACTGTTTTCTACGGACATATAATTCTTTAACAAGCTAAAAACAAACTGAACAACGACCAATTTGTTTAACTTCTTCAATCTGATCAAAGTTAATTTTTAAGAATTCAATACCATCTTTATTGTGATAATTAACAAATTCCACAACTTTACCCATTGCTCCATTAACTAAACCTTTATGTCCAAATTACGCCTTAAAATGATTCGACAGTTTCTACATGAATATAGATTCTTTTCTAAACCAGTAGTTTTAGATATCGATTTTTCTAAAGAATCCAATTTTGACTTCAATTTTTCTGTCAAAATAATCGTGATTCCTTCATGCTCTATTTTATCGATGGCTTCCATATTTATTATTTCTTCATTTTCCAGTTTCAAAAGTTGTTCGTTGAATATACAACACTCGAGCAGTGTTGGCATTAAGTAGATTACAGATTTGTTTTCTGCAATTTTCATGCATATTTTCTCAGGAACTATATCTTCATTTGGAAACAAATTGGAAAGTAATCAACTCTTCAAAGCGTGTTTTCCAAGTTCTGTCAGTAGTCCAATTCTTACACCTTGAAGAATAGTACCGTAATCAACATAATTTGCCTGTCGCATATTTGTAATGAGTTCTTTGTGTTCAAAATATGACCAAATGATCTCTTTTCCAACACTACCCAGAGACGTTCTGGTGTCTTCATGTGCAAGTGTTTTAAATACTGGTTGTCCTTTTTCAGGAATCAGTTGCAGTAGATCTCCAAAAACTATGACATGCTTTCCTCCAAATAACACGTCATAGTCTGTTTTAAGAATTTTCTGCATTCTTAAATGCACAAAAGCAAGCATTAAGTTTGAGACCATGCTTACCTCATCAATAATCAGAAGTTTCATTTTCTTCAGGACTCTTGAAACTTCACAACAAGCTTCTGCAGATAGCTTGTGGAATTCCAATTTGTTTTCATGCTCCACTGGTAGCATTAGTATACAATGCAAAGTAATTCCTTTAATGTTGTGTGCTGCCAACCCAGTTGGAGCAGTTACAACACAAGAAAAGTGCAACTCAGTTGTTTTCTGTAGATAACTGGTAATTACTTTAATAAAGAAACTTTTTCCTGTTCCAGCTTGTCTACTCCTATACATTTGGATATGTTGAAATGATGTACATGTGCATTCTTTCTTTTCATGGAGAAATCCATTGTCAATCTGTTGTCTCATTCGCTGATATATTTCTTTCTGTTCAACATTAAGTTGTTCTTCCAAGTTTGTTAAGTCCATTAAATCTTCTTGAGCTTAATGCATTGCTGTTTCCACCTCATTCATGGCAATCGCTGCTTCATTTTCAACAATTGGTTGTCCTAGTGGATCTTGACTCAGCGCAGCAGAACTTTGACTGTCTTGAGAATCTCAGCTGCAATTGTAGCTTCTTGATCAATTTCATCATTCCCCATTTTCACATAACTTGAAAAAGCACTGCATTCTATGCTATCTTTACAAGCATTGAAGGAATCTTCATAGCTCTGGAAATCTCCAAGTAATTCCAGTTCTGCACGCCATAGTTTGAACAGTTGCAAAAGGGCTAAATAGTAAAATTCCCTTTTATCAATAGTATCGCAACTCAGCTTCCTGTGTTTCCATATTTTCCATTGTTGATGTTCTCTGTAATATTCCGTTTAAAAGTGTCGTTTTGCAGCACTTCATAGAGGCACATGTTCTCAACATGATGACTTCTGTTTGGGTAATATGTGTCCAACATATTAGTTTTTTAAAATATCAGTCTTCAGTACCTGATTTCACATTGCTGAAAGACCTAGACTCACCCACATTATTCTTCTAGATTTGGAATAAAGACTTGCAGATGATAACCGATCTGAGCATACATACGCTCCAATTTCTCGATGCGATAACATCTTCAAACTGAAACTGTATAATTTTTTACTTAGAGTCTTCTTGTGAGAAATCTCTTCCGAAATTTCTTTAAATTCCGTCTTTTCTGATTTTGTAATGTAGGACATTACATATCGAGCAACAGCAATGAAATTGTCCGCAACGTACTGAATTTCCTTGTTAGCATTCCACATGGACAGAATAACTGGATTGTAGTCTTTTATGTATTTTGACTCTTTGCTTCTTCTTAAGTTGTAGGTATTTTTTGGAGACTTTCTTGTATTGGTATGTTGCAAAGATGACATAAAACTGTTCACTCTTCATTTGGAAATTACAGGACTTGGAAATGCAAAACAACATTTGATGTAGAACTTATCCTTAGACATGTACTTCAGTCAACAGTATTTTCCACATCTGTGGCTTTAGAATCGTAAGACTTGTTCTCCTAACTTGCTTTCTTCTGTGCTTTTGGGTACAGCACATGTGGCATATTGTTCAATAAAAGTCAAAACAGTATCATCCTCATCTGTGCCAAATTTGGGGCCGTCCTTCATCCATAACAGCATATGCATATGAGGAGCACCTCTTGCTTGACACTCCTTTCTCCATTAGAAATCCACAACTTCTCCAAGAGGAGAATTTTTTTTTTATTGCAGATAAAAGACATCATAGGTTCAAATATTTGATTAAAATACCTGCATACATTAACAGGATCCAATGAGCACAATTCCCCAGATGTCTTGTATCCAATATTTGTTATATTGGAATTTGCATCTCGAAGATATTCAAGTAAATAATCCCAAGCGTACTCAGTACAGCTTAGGGTAAGGAACCGTGTAGGAGTTCCTAAGTTCCGTAGCATACATTTCAGTTCTCCATGATGACGGTACCAATATTTATTAGTCCCACGCTGACATGCCATCAGAGTAATGAGCTGAGATTCTCTCTGGTGCACTTTATCCATAAAATCTTTTGCAGACACATTTTGCAGATGTATTCCAGTTTTTAAAATGTGATTGACTGCATATGAAAGTCCAGACAAGTCACTTTCAAACAAAAGATGAAATATATAACGGATACATTGTCGAAATCTTGGATCTTCTGCATATAATCTTGTTGGCCGATATTCAGATGCAGCAATCTGCAGAGGACGTTCATCAAATAGTCCTCCTTTTCCAGTAGGGAACAACTGTGGAAAACAACGAGCTTCCAAGCTCTCTTCCCATACACTCATGGGACTTCCTTTTGCTTTTTTCATTTGGAACAACTCAATAGTGTTGACCATCACTTCTTTTGAGTGAACTGGATGCACACTGTAATGTTCATAGATTTCTTCACATCTTAACATGTCCACTTTTTCAATTTGTCTACTTGGCGTTTCAGTATCTTCTTGGAAAAGTATTTCTTCTTCTCCCATATAAACATTTTTATAGTACTCATTGTTTTTTATTAAATACAAAGATGCCTTCTGTACTTTCCTATCATCCACTAACTCCGGACAGATTTTCTTATTCTTTGTCGGCACACTATTTACACGAATAACTAGTGGATCACTTTCTACACTCTCTACACCAATAGTTTCAATATTTTTCTTTAAATCTAACGGTAAATACACAACTTTTCCTTTTAATTCTCTTTGTAAATCTGAAGGAGGCAACACATTGAATGAGAATAGACTCATAGGCATTTAAATCTATCAATTCTAGAGGAATAACTATTAACACTAAATTATTACACACAGCTCTAGCAGGCATTTTATTCTCATCTAATTTGTTATAACAATATTTACAAATACGCTGATCAGAACCCAAATCAAAACAATTATCTACCAACAAATAAGTTGCAAATTCCTTCCACTTATCATTATTTTCTTTTTTAATTTTTAAATTCAGATAAACACTCCTAGTCTGATTTCTATACTGAGTTTGCCGACAACAAATACAAGACAAATTTGGCATTTCACATGAAATCACCTTAAACTGGAATTTCATCTTCAACATTTTTTAACAACTATGTTCAACATTCTCTCCAACCTTTTCTTCTATTAATGTCTGAGTTTCTTCATTCTCTTGTTCAGGACCAAAGTAACAAAACTCAATGTCATCACAAATCTTCTTCACATCTGAAACTGACCCAAGCAATAGAGCACTGTTCAACTCATTTAACATTAGTGCTGGACTTTTTGCAAAATGCAATCTGCTGACTAACTTTCGCATTTGAGTATGATGTACTGCCAACATCCTGAAATGGTAAAAAAACACTTTAACAAACTTTCCTAGAAAGACAAGCCAGAGAGTGACCTTGCAAACCAGCATGTTTTCTTACTCTACAAGGGTCTAGGCCTTGCAACATCTTAATCTTTTGTTTGACACTTTTATTAGTATATGTTCGTAAGAAATTGCATATATTTACAATAGATTCTTGTATTTGTATTTGTATTTGTATATGATATTTATAAATCGCGAACTGTCGCTCCGGAAGGAGCATCTTGGCGCTGAGGGAAGTCCAGGACACAGCCGTGAGCACTAGATGGCGTCCATTACATAGGCATCAGGTAATTTAAAAATCCAGGTTTTAATTGTCTCCTAAAAGGGCTCTCTAAATCCATGAGTCTAAGTACTTTAGGAATGGCATTCCAGGCTTTAGAGGCCAAAACAGTAAGGGTTTTCCCCCCCTTAGTTTTGTAATGAAATTTAGAGATGGTGATGAGGTTACAACCTACTGATCTCAACACTCTGGTAGGATTGTAACAAGTGTATCTTCTTGAGAGATACCTTGGGCCGATGTTGTTAAGAGCTCTGAAGGTGGTCAAAAGGATTTTAAACAAAATCCTCTTGTGAGGGGGCAACCAGTGCAAAGTCCTAAGGGCTGTGGATGCGGAGGATTTTCTGGGTAATTTAAGTACCAGTCTAGCAGCAGTGTGTTGCACGATCTGCAGTTGTTTTAACGTTACCTATTTAACCCCTGCCATTAGTCCATTACAATAATCGAGACGTGAAAGTATGAGGGCCACTGCCACCGCCTTTCTTGATTTGGTCGGGAGGAAGTCAAAAAATGTCTTTAGAGATTTTATAATGCTAAAGCAACTTCCCGCCACGTTCCTTACATTTGGTCAAAGGACAGTGCGGAATAAAAACAGACCCCCAGATTTATGGCTACTTCCACCGAATGGGGCGGTGCAGGGGTACCCTCTGGCCACCATTTACTTGGGCTGAAGTTGACATTTTTACCCATGGGCAGTATTTCCGTCTTGTTAGCATTACATTTCAGATGATTATTTTCCATCCACAAAAAGACATTTGTCAGGCAGTTCTGAACATTCTGTTCCGCATTTGTAGAGTTCTTATCTGGAGATACAATCAATTGAGTGTCATCGGCATACGATATTACTAGTATCCCATATGATTCAATTAAAGTGATGAGGGGCACCAAGTAAATATTAAATAACAATGGACTCAAAATAGAGCCTTGCGGAACTACAGATGTGACCTTTTTTTCGTTAGAAAGGAAGGGGCCCAATGAAATGGTTTGTGAACTCTCGGATAAGAAAGAATTTATCCAGTCAAGGGCGACCTCTGTAATACCTATTTCTCTCAACCTCCCAATCAATATTTTATGGGAAATGGTGTCGAACGCCGCCGTTAGATCTAATAATATCAGGATGGCGTTTTTACCTTCATCCTGTAAAAGTTTGATGGAGTCGGTGAGTTTGATGAGGGCCGTTTCAGTTGAGTGCCTTGGGCGAAAGCCCGACTGCTGAGGATGAAGAATATTATGCGTTTCGACAAAGTTCCTTAGCTCTTGGTAGACCATATGCTCTGTTATCTTTCCAAGAACTGGGAGGAGGGATATTGGACGAAGATTAGAGAGGTCAGTAGTAATTTTGTTTTGTTTTTTCATTAACGGTTTGACTATTGCTTTTTTCCAGTCGGGGGGACAGTACCTGAAATAAGTGAGGCATTGACTATAACATTTATACTAGGGTTAACTACGTCAATTATCTGGTTCAGGATCCGTGGGGGACAGGAGTAAGAGGGCGCCCCTGATTTGCAGGCCATAATGGCTTCGCGAGTTTGTAAAAGAGAAACCGGTTTAAACATGCTAAAAGTGTGTGCTTTTATCTCCGTAGTGTCACAGTGGCTTTGCATAGAAGGCAAAGGGATTGAAGGGAAATCCCCCTGTAGAAGTTTGATTTTCTCCTCAAAGTAATCAGCAATCCGGTTGCAAAAATCTTGAGACGGCGGGATTTCAGACTGGAGGGCTTTTGGGTGTGTGAAGGATTTCACTATGGAGAAAACTGTTTTTTGTTTTTGTTGGGCTTCTTCAATAGCTTTAGTGTAGTAGTCCTTCTTGGCAATTTTGATGCTAGAGAAATATGCTTTCTTATATTTTACATAGAGGGCTTTAGCTATCGGGTCATACGTTTTTCTCCATTTACGTTCACTTTTTTTGCACAATAAATGTGTTTCAGCAAGGGACTGTGTGTACCAGGGGGCACTTATCTTTTTCCTTTACTCCTTTGAGGAGGGGCGCTTTGGGGGCTCAGATCTTTAATAACTTGCTGCATCCAGGTGTGGAAAGTTTTTGAATCCTGGACCACTTCCCCGGACAAGCTGGGAATTTGCGAATGCAGCGGAGGCGTGAGCTTAATACTTTCTTGGTGTACACTACAAATACTACGGCAATCCAAAGTAAACACGGGGGCGTTAGGACGTCTGCCAAGAACTTCACCAGCTATCACTTCTTCTGCATTTCTGGGAACCATTTTTCTTTGTTAATTAGACAACCATTTCTAAACTCATAAGCTCGACCACTGGTGTCAACTGCATGCAACAAATCATTGGTCTGAAAATAACACTCTTCATTGAAGAAACATTCAGAACTTGAACTGTGTTTCCATTCCCCCCAAAAAATCACAAAAATTCATTCTGTTAATTATTGTTTTCCTCTTACTTTTGGCCTTCTTTAAATTGATTGGTTTATCTAGTGATCAAATTCTGTTTAATACTAAAATGAATAGTTTCCTTTTTACTTCAAAAGCCTTTTCAACAATAGATTCAATATACTTCTTCTCTTTATAAAATAGTGCTCTCTTTTTATATTTCTTTGTATCTTTCAATAAATTAAGAACTACTCTATTATAACATATTTTTTGCAAATTTATTTATACTAATTTTGTTTTCTTTTAAAATAGATCGTATCCTTTGACTGTTCATTTGCTTTTTTTCGTTTGCTATTTTTTGACTTTTTTTCTACTTCAATCATTTTCAATGGTTTCAGCATTCTGTACATTCTGTCCGACCCTACAAACATTTCTTATAAATTGCTTTGAGCTCTTACCAGAAGATGTTGTCTTTTCAGCCACATTATGTTGGAATTCCAATAATTAATGTTGTTGACTTTTCTTCAAGTAACTGTCCTTTCTCTGCCCTTTTATTTTCCTTACTTTATCCGGCATGATAACTTAATTTCAATGATGATAAACAGTATCTGTAAAAAATTATTATAAATAAATATATATTAATAACTTTATAAAGTATACTTTTATATTACTATACAGTACTATAAGGAGAGTTAGTGGATGAATGGATTACTACATGATACTGAAAGAGTCACTATGGGACTGCAAGCGCACTCACAGGGTATTTGCTAGAGTGTATGGATACTAACTGGGAAATTGTAGGCCTAAAACACAAGTTTCAATGTAGTTAGACTACATGCATAGTGCACAGGAGTTTCAAGCACTGCATGCCCTAAAGCCTAGCTTACTACATGAGTACATATACTTATGTGTCTGCAAACACATCAAGCAACCAAATAATTCTCTCCCAATTTTCCCAAATGCACACTGACTCACAGTGTGAGTCTAGACAAATACCAGTATCCCTTGCACTTCACTGAAAGGATTACAACATGATACTGAAAAAGTCACTATGACATTGCAAGAGCAGTCACAGGGTGTTTGCTGGAGTGCATGGATACTAACTTGGGAATTGTAGGCCTGAAACACAAGTTTCAAGGTCATTAGACTACTACATGCATAGTGCATAGGAGTTTCAAGCACTGCGTGCCCTAAAGCCTGGCTCACTACATGAGTACATACACTTATTTGTCGGCAAACACATCAAGCAATAAAATGATTCTCTCCCAATTTTCCCAAATGCACACTGACTCACAGTATGATTCTAGACAAATAATGGTATCCCTTGCACTTCACTGAATGGATTACTACAAGCTACTGAAAGAGATGGGATTGCAAGAGCACTCACAGGGTGTTTACTGGAGTGTATGGATACTAACTGGGGAATTGTAGTCCTGAAACCGAAGTGTGAAGGTGGTTTGACTAGTACCTGCATAGTACATAGGAGTTTCAAGCACTGTACACCCTAAAGCCTGGCTCACTACATGAGTGCATGTACCTGTGTGTCTGCAAACACATCAAGCAACCAAATAATTCTCTCTCAATTTTCCCAAATGCACACTGACTCACAGTGTGATTCTAGACAAATAACAGTATCCCTTGCACTTCACTGAAAGGATTACTACATGCTACTGAAACAGTCACTATGGGATTGCCAGAGCAGTCACAGGGTGTTTACTGGAGTGTACTTTGAAATTGTAGGCCTGAAACACAAATTTGAAGGTAGTTACACTACTACATGCATAGTGCATAGGAGTTTCAAGCACTGTGTACCCTAAAGCCTGGCTCACTGCATGAGTTCATGTACTTTTTTGTCTGCAAACACATCAAGCAACAAAATGATTCTCTCTCAATGTTCCCAGATGCACGGTAACTCACAGTGTGATTCTAGATAATTAACAATATCCCTTGCACTTCACTGAAAGGATTACTACATGCTACTGAAACAGTCACTATGCGTTTGCAAGAGCAGTCAATGGGTGTTTCCTGGAGTGTATGGATAGTAACTGAGAAATTGTAGGCCTGAAATACAAGTGTGAAGTTGGTAAGATCACTACATGCATAGTCCTTAGGAGTTTAATGCACTAAGTGTCCTAAAGCCTGGCTCACTGCATGAGTACATGTACTTATGAGTCTGCAAACACATAAAGCAAGCAAATGATTCTCTCCCAATTTTCCCAAATGCACACTGACTCACAGTGTGATTCTAGACAAATAATGTATGTATGTATGTATGTATAGGCATTTATATAGCGCACTACTTACCCGTAGGGTCCCAAGGCGCTTCGACCGCTGCGAAACCCTTCCTGGCTTCCCTGAGAGATGGTCCCTTAATGGGTATCTCCAGGGTGAGACCAGGCATCCCCGGCGGTCTGGTGGGGCCGTTAGTGAAGATGAGGCAAGCTAATGCCCAGAGTTGCCGAGTGTGAACGCTGATCAGAGTGGGCACCGAGGCGAGAGAATTATCGAGTCCGCTGACCCTGGTCCAGAAACCTGCCGCGCCGGGAATCGAACCCTGGTCCCGGGCCGTCCTCTGCTCTCGGGTCTGCCGCCTCTAACCAGTGAGCCACACTACTTCACATAATAACAGTATCCCTTGCACTTTACTGAAATCGTTACTACATGCTACTGAAAGAGCCACTATGCTTTCTAATTGTACGAAAATAATAAAACAACACATATGTTTAAATAGTTATCTAGCTCCAAACACATGAAATACACAAATGCTTATCTCAGAATGGTCTTTAAATGCAGACACACTCACAATAACATTCTAGACAAAAAAAAGTACTCCCTGCACTTTAGCAGGAGAAAAACATTAATCTTATTAAAAACAAAGACACTACATACAAACCCTCACAAATTAATAACTCACCTTTCAAATTGTTTTGCAGATTAAGCAGTATGTCAAAAACACACCCGATTGTCTTATACAATATATATGTCAGCAAAACCAAAGAAAGGCAAAGTTTCCCTCTCATTTTCAACACATATACATGTAAACATCAAAATACATTGCACATTAATTCAAAAGCAAACACACATTTCTATTGGGTACACATGTCAGCCTTTTATAAGTCACATAAATTTGAACCTCTGCTTTATGCCTGTTACCATAGAAACAGTTATTGGAACACTTAACTGAGCACACAAGTTCACAAGTTCACCATACAATGTTGCTAATCCAAACAGCAAGTGTGCTTGACTTTTCAACATAACAGCTTTTCCTATGTAAAGTTCCTTACATCAGTTTTTGTTATTCAATAAGAATCATGCTTTTAAAAAACAGAAACATGCACCCTAGTTTTCAGTGTAGAATGTTGTTAAACATCCAATCATTTCTTTTCTTTTTTCAATACTGCATCTTATTCACCATTTTAGAAAAATCTTACTTTTCAAACTGCCATTTCATTTACAGAGACCATCTGAGTGCATCGAGACCTCCCTTCAAGATGCTTAGAGTGTGGATTGTGGGAAACAGCTATATTTTCATGAGCCAAAGGTATGTAGAAAACTGAAACATGGACAAAGACCTAGGTTTACCAAATGTAGACATTAAATGGATTGGACGGAGAGGATTAAAGTGGCACCAAGTGATGCCATTGGTTAAATCGTGTCGCACTGTGGTCGCAATGACCTATGCACGGTAAACAACCTTTACAACGCAACTTTTACATCGCAGAGCCTTTACAACGCAACCATTACAACGCAAACTATTACAACGCATTGCTCTGGGGGGCGCTCTAGGATAGGGAATAGGTTAATTTACTATCCAATAACCTTCCCTAGTGTCCACGGGGACTGGAGTTGGAATAGTAAATTAAACTATTCACTATCCAGCACCCCAAAGCACTATGCGTTGTAATGGACTGCGTTGTAATACTTGCGTTGTAAAGGCATGCGATGTAAAAGCATGCGTTGTCATGTCATACATCCCCTATGCACTTTGACTGGGGTAGGTCTGGAAATGCTTATGAAGTACACCTTTGGAGAATTTATGTCACTTTTCCCCCAAACTGCCTTTGTCTATTCTAACATATGCCAAAGGCAGAAATGGAACTGGTCTAATCAATTTTGTCCACAGATTGAGAAAGCTAGGAAACATGTCAATAAATCTGTTTCTGCTTTTCTCCGAGATTATAGAATGGGGTCCAGTTACCACAACAATTTCAATATGGATGGCATCTATAGGAGAGATGGTGCACATTTGACAGATGAGGGTAACAGAGACTTCCTCTTGAACTTTAGACTCTCCATAGGTACTTACTTATAGGCAGAAAAATCTTTCAATAAACACAAGGGTTCTTTTTAGAGCCACCTAAGAACTAAACACAAAAGCTTGCTGTATATCTAAAAAAATAATTGTGATTTTTTGCTTGGAGGCACTGACCCAATGCGTCAGAGTCGTGCTCCAAACGCTTAGAGGTCGTGCACTAAACGCGTTGGAGTCATGCACCCTATAGCATATGAGTCGTGAATCCAACGTGTGCTAACATGCTAACTGCTAACATGCAGCTCCCCATGGGGAAAAGCAATCTGGTTTGGATTTTGAAAGAGAGAACAGATTTACCTGCTCTCTCTTTCAAAATCCAAACCAAGTTTGCTATGGGAGCGCGCCCTCTCATAGAAAACAGCAGTGTCCCATGGGTGCACAACCAAGGTTCACTGCAGGAGCCGGCCCAGGGGTAGCGGTCCCCAGGGCCCACAACGGCTCCAGGAGGAGGGCCACGCAGCCCCCCTCCCACAATACAGAATGCCACGGTGGGTGGTGATCCCAGGGGCTGGAAGGGTCTTTGAGGCCCCAACCACAAATTTTGCAGGGGGGGCCTTGGAGCCCCCCAACCATTTATTTTATAGCCCTAGGGGGTGGCGGTCCCCAGGGCTAGGCGGCCCCTCTGGGCCCCCATGAATTTTTTTAATTTCCCCTGGGTTTTTGCCCCCGTGGGGGCTAATTATAAAAGAAGCCCCGTCATATACATTTTTTCGCCAGGATCCGTGCAACCTGCGCCTACCTGCTGTTTTTTTTCTAAAAAAATAAAATTACCATTTTGAGGCCTGGGGTTCTCCAAAACAGGTTTAGAGGATCAGGATATATCTACCCCGCCCCCTTTATACGTTTTGCACACTTGTTCCACTGACTTCTTTAGCCTCGCTTCTACCAAGTCACAAAATGGCTGCCAACAGTTCCTGGTTTTGAATGTTGACAACCACTTGACAGCAAATTAGCATTCAGCGTGTGATCGGAAGGGTGCACTGATGGTGCGCTCTGGGTGCGCGGAACCACCGCGGCCATAGATATATGAATGATTGTAACCTTCATTTTCTCAGGAACTACTGAACAGATTGAAACTATTTAAGCAAAAGGCATTAGTCTGAACTGAGACTACCTCTTTGCCAAATTTGGTGTCAATCCGTTCAGCAGTTCGAGCTGTCGCTACGTCAAAAGGTCCTATGAAAATTGCATGCAGAAAACATGTTTTGGGCCCCCCCTTTTTTCTCAGGCCCCGCTAGACAAATCATCCCAAAACTTTCAGGATAGGAATGGACCAGAACCGATAATTAGTTTGGAAAATTTCACAAAGATTCATCAACTGGCGCCAAAGTTATTCTAAATAGAATGTTGCGGAATTCCTATGGAAAATAGGTCCTAACTATAACTACCTACTGGCGACTGCCAGTAGGTAAAATATATAAATCAAATTTCCTTGCAGTAATGCACTCTCGGAGTCGCAGGTATGCCCAGTAGCCGTATTTTATTAAATGCTTAAAGACTTGTTCACACGAACAGTTGAAACATTCACGTGGAATTAAAAAAAGTTCATTGATATTCATGGAAATTGACAGAGGACTATACTCTCGGAAGTACAGCAGACATATTGTAATGTGTTATGTAGAGCGCATACGTCGTTGGCAGTGCAAAATTGCTTAACCATTTCATTATTTCAATAATAAAATATTCGATTGGCATTTATTCATTGTGTATGTCTTTCATGTTATTTTAACAGTTTTATCCATGAATGTCAATGACCTTTATTTAATTCCATGTGAATGTTTAAACTGTTTGTGTGAACAAGTCTATGGACGAAACACTTAACGAGCATTTATTAAAGTACGGGTACTTGGCAAACCTGTGACTCCGAGTGTGCATTACTGCAAGGATATTTGATTTATGGAAATTGACGTTTTTCGGGTGTAACCGGCAACATGCACCAATTGGCAAAGGGCTCGGTCTCCGAATGACCCAACTGGAAGGAATTTTTTATATATATAGTATTTCTTCTATGTTTGACCAGCAATGTGATGCACCAGCACTTTAAATATGGGTCAGCAAGAGCGCATGGTCAGGTGGACGGCCGAAATGCGTCTTGACGTTGTATGGGAAATAAAATATTGCTTGCACTAAAGTTGGTCTGCGCCCATGATTCCGCGCTGTAAAGAGGGTGACAGGTTGCGAGCTGCTGCTGATATTACCGGTATTGGATTGATGCCGGTTAGTGGAGCCCCTCCTGGGAAAGAAGGCTTCACGGCAAGCAGTCCATTTGCCCGATGAGGCTCTCGTCTTGCTTCACTACAGGCGCGTGGTGCAGTGTTGGCGGGACCCCTGGGGCACAGTGTGGTGTTCCTGGAAGGGAAAGAGGTGGAGCCCCCGTATATCGCCGAATCACTGTGTGAATACGGGACAACTGGCGTGGAGGAAACAGGAGCGCTGCTTCATGGTGATGGGCGTCGCTCGGCTGAGCAGGCATTCAACGGAAGGGTCGCGGGAAACTCACTCCACCCGGTAAGAAGAAGAAAATCATTTGAAAACAGTGTGGCGTTTCGGGTTGGGAGGTGTGCACACGCTGGAGTAAAAGACTGAGCCAAGAGTGGGTGTGTTATGAGATCGCGGAGTCCTGCAAAATGCTATAGCCCCCGGAACACCCCCCGGAATGGTGAAAACTCCAGTGTGGAAATAAGCATATTTTCCGAGGCAATGTCGGATGACGTGCGTAGAGCCCGTGAGCCTGTCACAAACAAAATATTTTCCGATGCCTTAGAAAACGAGGCAGTTGCAAACATAGAGATTAACAATGGAACTGGAGATGAATCTGCTGGTTTAAAGGAACTATACAAACTATTGGAAAAGTATAAAAGACAAGAGCAATCTAAGTGGTGGGAGTTGCGCTCCTTGAAACAATATTTAGATGTAGGGAGAATGCCTAGGGGGCTATGCATCATGCTTGCCCCCAGTTATGAAGCACCAAATCCCTTGATGATGGCGGAATGGTGTGGGTGCAACCTTGAATCATAAAGACCTTAAGTGCAAATCCTGGTCAAATATGTCGAAATTGACGGGGCTGATTTACAAGTACAAATTGATGTCCTAGAAGCGAGCATAAAACAACAAGGAGGTGAGTCTCGCCAGGAAGCTAAGATGCGAGAGGAAATGACTAGCAGATTGGTGAAGGAAGAAGAAAAAATTAAAACACACAAGATTATGCCAATGGCCAGATCTTCACATTTACCCGCCGCTATAATTCTTTGAGGGAACAACTGGATATTTTAAAACAAAGCAGGAGGGACACATTGAGACCACGTTTCCAAGGAACAGTGGCAAAACAAAATGCCAGAGCAGAAGAGGGAGACACCAGGCCCGCAAACAATGGAGAGCAAAAGAATCAGGGCCGGGGAGGGCCCGGAAAAATTAGAAACCAAAGGCGTAGAAAAACCAAGCTCAAACAGCGAACCTGAGATCTGGGAAACAAAATCTGTTATCAACCTGGGCAATATTAATTTATCCATTGCGGAAAAACAGCTGCTTAGTTTAGGTTTGAGTTTTTGCCCTGAATCCAGCTTTTCATATAGCAGAACAAGAGCTAATGTATACCAGTTTATCCGCAAATTGAAGCTTAAAAAACTGTATCTGCACAAATCTGTTACGGAGCACAGAATATGTTCGACTACTGAAAATGAGGGATCAGGACTTGTGGTCTCTGACCTGAGTCTCTACAGAGATATGTGTCAATTAGCCTCAGGAGAAAAGACTAACACACAGGAAGTCGCAACAATGCTGGGGCAAAAGAAACCAGAAACTCTGTTCAAGCTACAATCTAAATGTATCCCTTTATCTGCACATGACGTCCTGGACATTTTTAGTGCACATGTAGTGAAACAAATAAAAAAATTGACCCACACAGCAATAGAACAAGGAAAAAATACTCAAATAATGAAAGAAAATATCATCAGTTGATTTCAAAACTGCAGAAGGCGGACTTAATAATACGTAATTCGGACAAAGGTGGTAACATTATCCTGTGGCCAACATGGGATTATCCAAAGGAAGCTTATAGCCAACTAAATGATGTTAACTGTTATAGAAAAAGCACTCCATTGAAATCTAAAGATACCCAGGATATTTTGTTGAAAATGTACTGGCATGGAAAGGATTAGGTCTGCTGAGTTGGGATGAATATAAATAATTCATTAAAAAGGAACATGCTTTGGTGCCTTACATCTACTTTATACTGAAGGTCCATAAAAGCCTAATCCCCCCACCAGGAAGACCTATTATTGCGGCCTGTGGGGGACTTTTGGAAAATCTCTCCCAATATATTGATTTCTTTCTACAGGCGCATATGAAAAAACTCAATTCCTATGTTCAGGACACACATCATTTTCTTGGTAAAATCAAGGACATATCTTGGAGTGCTGATCTATTATTAGTTACATTGGACGTCAGTTCTCTCTATACATGTATAAGACACAGAGATGGGCTTAAGGCTGTAGATTATTTTCTGAGCACTAGATCGATTGAATTTGCTGGACATACCAGGATGTTGCTCAATATGTTGTCTTTCTGCCTAGAGAAAAATTACTTCCTTTTTAATGGCCAGTTTCATCAACAGGTGCAAGGTGTGGCCATGGGGGCCAGTTTCTCCCCAGCTATGCCTGTCTTTTTATGGGCTGGTGGGAGGAACTGGTCCTGAAGCGAATATATGAAGACATCTGCACCAACAATATAGTCTCCTGGCTGCGTTTTATTGATGATTTATTTATTGTTTGGCGTGGATCTGTAGAAAGTGTGTTAAAATTTATGGAGTATATTAATCAGAATGATCTTAATCTCAACTTCACTTTTAACATTAGCAGGTACTCAGTGACATTTTTAGATGTACAGGTTTTTATACAAAACAATATTTTAACAACTACCCTTTTTAGAAAACCCACGGCGGGCAATATGTTATTACATGCCTCAAGTGCACATTTCCCACATTTAATAAAAAGTATACCTTATGGGGAGATGCTTCGCATCCGACATATATGCAGTGATTCACTGGATGCAGAGTGTTAGAAATGAGATTTCTGGTTGGCTGAGGCTCGCGCCAAAGCCAGGCAGAAACCACCTCTCTAGTCAGGGCAAGGAAGTCACCCGCCAAAGATAACCCCTGCTTACCCCCTTGGTAGCTTGGCACAAGCAGTCAGGCTTATCTTGGAGGCAATGTGTAAAACATTTACGCTTGTATCCCCAGCAACAACATCTCAGGCCCCCCACAAAAGGAACTCCACACAAGGTTATAAAAAAATAGCCTTCGTATTATCAGAACACATCAGAATCATAATCACAGGATGTACATTGTGCCATCGGCACTGGCAGAATTTACAGGGGATTATATACATGGGACAGGGCCACATGGACCACTGTCAGGAATAAGCACTTGGTAGAACTAGCACTTAGAACATAGGACAAGCAGAAGCTTCACACATGATGCGTAAAAACACATTCAGAGGTACAGGCTAAAAGCTTTACACATGAGACATGAAAACACATTCAGAGGTATAGGCTAGAAGCTTTGCACATGATGCATAAAAACACATTCAGCGGTGCAGGTAAGACACATGATGCATAAAAACACATTCAGCGGTGTAGGTAACACATGATGCATAAAAACACATTCAGCGGTGTAGGGAAAACACATGACGCATAAAACACATTCAGCGGTGTAGGTAAAACACATGATGCATAAGAACACATTCTGCGGTGTAGGGAAGGCACATGACGCATAAGAGCACATTCAGCGGTGTCACTAAGACACATGACGCATAAAAACACATTCAGCGGTGTAGGGAAAACACATGATGCATAAAAACACATTCAGAGGTGTCAGTAAGACAGGGTGCGCAAAACATACTACACACAGTACATTTCCTAGCACCCTAAGAAGCACATAAATGACATTTAGCGCAGAAATCACATCTACTGCAGAAATCACATCTAGCAAATAACTCACATCAAAGTCCAGGCTGCGCCACTGCGCCAACACCTAAATGTAGCAGCTGCCCACTACTTGCTGGGCAGCTGGGGACAATAGCACGGGGCCTAAATGCTGCAGCTGCCACTAAGTGCTGCGCAGCTGGGGAAGGCCAAGGTAGGGATGAAGGAGTGTGAATCACTCCTGAGTCCAAAGTACAAGTCCCTTAAGAAGTAAAACCTAAATGGTGCAGCTGCCCACTAATTGCTGGGCAGCTGGGAAGCAAATTGTGACAGGGGCTCTCACTAGCCCCTCAGGAACCAAAACTGTGCCAACTGGGAGCCACACGGGGCTCTGACAATGCATAGGACGCAAATGGTGGAGCCCTCTAGGCTCAGAACACACATGTGCATTTTTGGGAGCCCTCCAGGCTCTAAAAACAACTGTAGGCATGGGAGCACTCTGGCTCCTTAAAGAAACAAACGCCCCCATGGTGGTAGAGCCTCCTGGGCTCGAGATACAAAATGCCCCAGGAGCCTTCTAGGCTCCAGCAACAGCCAATAGCAATACTGGAGCCACGCTCGGGCATTAAAGATAATTAATGCCCCCATCGGTGGGGTGCCATGGCTCTGGGGGACATGGGCCTCCCACGGGGCCCTGGAAACAACAGAAGAGCCATTGGTGGATCCCCGCTGGGACTCGGTAAAAACGGTGGGCGGTCCACTGCCATCCGGGGCCGCCCTAGCTCTGTGCTCCCCGTGGGAACAGACACAGGTATATCATCAAGGGAGGCACCGGCGTGGTCCTTCCCTACTGCCCTCCCCCCTGCCGGCTTCACTTACCGGCACAGCACAGGGGAGGCTCTCTTCGTCGGGTGGTGGCAGCGCTTTGTGGGGCTCTCTCCACCCGAGAACCCACCTCTATAGTGCGCCTGCTTCACTCTTGTCCCGGGCTCCCTCCACCGCATGGGAGCCCCACACCACTCGCGCTGCTTCCTGTGGCGGGCGGGCATCATCCCCGGTCTCCCTCTCCACACGGGAGACCGGAAGGGCTGACAATGGCTTCCCCCAGGCAGGGGGAAGCAAAAGTGACGCACGCCAGGCCCCGCCCACAGTCAGGCGGGCCTGGCTTCCGGATTTGGCACCGGCGGCGGCATACTTCGAGGGCAGATAATGATGGGTGGGCACCCTTCAAAATAATTAAATAAGCCGGCTGGGCACCCGCAGTGCAGCCATAAACGTGGGCAACAAAAGGGCAGGAGCGCTTCCCCCAGAGGGAAAATGACAGCGCTCTGCCCATACAGGAAAGATAGAGCGCTCACGAGGCGTAGGGGGCACAGCAACCACAAAGCCTCCCCCCAGGAAGGATCCCCCGTAAAGAACAATAAGGGGTCCCAGAGGTCCTGGGCATCAGGAGGGGCATGCAGGGCCCATGGGCCAGGGCTAGAGACAGCCCCCATGGCGGTCCTTCCAGGGCCCCACCAGCAGCAGCCCACTCCTATTAGGACTCAAGTAGGTATCCAGGCATCCAGGGGCTGGGCAGGGCCCAGGGAGGCAAGCCTTCCCCTGCGCCCAGCAGCAACACGCCCCTGGTAGATTCGAGTCTGGAAACAAGAATCTTTTCATGGGCTCAAAGCCCCTCTTTTATACAGAGAATCCTTTATTTTGCTCAGTCCCTCTGCCTATTCACAGGCTGGGTCAGGGACATCAGACTCACCACAGGGGGCGGAGCCAGCCTTGTGTGGGGAAAGCCCAGCCCTATTCAGGTCCCAGGTGCACTCCTCCCTCACATCACTCATGCAGATCTCCCATTCACCACCGGGCAGACCCATCCTGACTCCTTGAGCCAGGTTCACCAGCCAGCTCCAGCCAATCACAAGCCAGCACATTCACTGCACAGGCTCACCAACTTCTAGAAGTGGCACTTCCACACTAGACACAATAACGCCGCACACATCATCGCGCAGCATTTAATCAAATGAGTCCGCACATACCAAACTCCCACCTGCACTCCCCACGCATCAGGAACTACCAGGGACACATACATTCCTCATGCATTCCTATGGGAGGGCAGGCCAACCTTACCACACGCACACACTTTACCCTGGGACTCAGTGGTAAAGTGTGCAGAAACCAAAAATCACTAACATCAGGTCACAATTAAAAGCAAAAAGTTCAGGGGTGAACCTGCCAAAAGGGACAAGTCCAACACAAAGGAAAAACAGTCGGAGAGCCGGGCGAGGTTTTTAGATAGAGGGTACAGCCATAGAGTAGTGGATGCCGCCATGAAAAAATCCCTATTAAAATCAAAGGAGGAACTCCTTCAATACAGAGTTAATACCAAAAAAGGAGGGCAAAGTGGAAAGATGGAGCCGGTTTGTTTGATTTTAACATATTCCAAACAGGAAAAAGAATTGAGGAGCATTATACGATGTAATTGGCACTTCATCCAGGATGAACCTGTGATAGGATATTTACTGCCCTCGAATACGGCTCTAACTTTACGAAAATCTAAGAGTATGGGTAACTCCTTGGCTAGCAACAGCAAGGAGAATTTTAAGAAAGAGAGTTGGCTGCTTTCTATAAAGGGGTTTTATAAATGTTTAACCTGTCGAGCGTGCCAGTTTGGTGCAAATACTAAAACTTACAGGACAGCATTCTCTGATAGTATGAGAGAAATTAAACAACATCTTACATGCAAAACAGAAAGCTGCGTGTATGTCTTGGAATGCGAATGCCGTTTGAAATATATATTGGCAACACCAAACTGGTGGTGCATAAATGTATTTTACAGCACCTAAGGGCAATTATAAATAAGGACCAGAATTATCCTGTTGCTAGACATTTTCAAACAGTGCACAATAGTGAACCCCAATTTCTTAGCTATTATGCTATAGAGTCAATCCCCCTAACAAAGAGAGGAAGAGACAGAGAAGCTAGTCTACGGAGATTGGAGACTAGTTACATATTAGAATTTGACTCTAAGAGGCTGGGGGGCCTTAACACAACAGAGGACCTTCACATATTTCTATGAAAAAAGAGAGGAAACTAACATTTTGCTGTGTAGGTTCTTTGTAGGCTGGTCTTAAAGGTGTTTTTCTTGAAAATTGCACCTAAATTACGTTAAAGTATCAAAAACAAAAGTCACAGTTTATCTTAATTACTGCATTTGTTATAACAGGAGTTCCTGATGGAGTACTAAAAGAAATTAAAGAGAACCATCTATGAACAGGTGTCCTTAGGGCATTGATTTTGGCGATTGATTTTAAGACATTGTGGGTAGTTTTTATCTAGGTATCTTTTTTTCGATTGTCGCTGGATGATGCCTGTTTTGATTGGTTTTACATTATCTGGTCGTTGTTTATGTATATCCTCGATGTAACTATAAGGTACTCCATGTTATAACATCTCAACATGTGAAGTTCACACACTTTATGAGAAATCTGTTCAGAAATCATCTCCTCCTTTGTTTACATTGCATAGGCATTAGTCACTTTAATGTTTGCACTGTATAGGCACAAGTCACTTAAATGTTTGAGCACTAAGGCACAAGTCACTTTATATTCATAGTACTGTAGGGCAATTGCACTTTATTTAATGAATTATGAATTGAATAAAACTTTTTAGGACTGTCTTATTGGACGGAACTAGTAATAGCCGTAAGTGCAATGGACTGTGTTAATCATATAAAATTAATAGCAAGTGATTGTTGAATACTTACTATGAATTTGGTTAGGAGTTCAGTTTGATGACAGAAAACTGAAAGAATGTTATGATTACCACGGAGAGACATAGTTATAAAGTGACTTTAAGAAAAGTTTTTAATGATAATGAAAGATTTTTGTTGTTGTTTATGTTATTATTTTTCATCGTTTGTGGTGTGCACTTAGTAAAATGGATTTATGGATAACATCAATCTGGTTCAAAAGAATATAATTGAAAGCATTCATGTAGCAATTCTTTGTTCAACAGTAAATTATCAATATAATATAATGTATACAATGGGATGTTTTTGAATATTTTGTATGCATTTATGCAGTCATTTAACAAAACTTTCTCTTTGTATCCAAAACTAAATATGGGTCAGCAAGAGCGCATGGTCAGGTGATCAAGGCAGCTTGGACGGCCGAAAGCGTCTTGACGTTGTAAGGGAAATAAAATAATGCTTTCACTAAAGTTGGTCTGCGCCCGTATATATATATATATTTATAACTATATATGGTCTATAACCTATGGTTTTTTCAGTGAATTTTCAAGGTTTTGTAAATGCTAATTCCTAACTATATATGGTCTATAACCTATGATTTTTTCAGTGAATTTCAATGGTTTTTTAATAGCAAATATCAAAAGCTTTAAAATGCATTCTTCTTTAATTCTAAAAATATATTTTATATGTTTTTAATACAATTTTGTAATGTATTTTTTTTATTATTTTGTTTTTGTTTCGCTCCCGGTCCGCAAACCGGGTAGCTTCCTGTTAGCTCAATTTGATGCCGCGACCCGGTCCGCGAACCGGTAAACGTTCCGTTTGCGCAACTGCCGCGTTAGAAAACAACATCGTGATGCGTCGCGTAAGCGCGACATATGGTGTTCTTGCGTAATGCGTCTTATGACGCGCCGCGTTAGCGCACCCGGAAGCGCTCCGGAGCACGAACTGAGGTGCGAAGCGCAGCTCCCCGGAAGCGATCCGGGGCGCGGCGCGCAGCGCGTAACGTAAGCGTAACAGGTCATGTGACTTGTTATTAAAACTTTTGATTGGTTCATTTCACTTTTGGTTTCCTAATGATGTAAGGCTAGGTCATGTGACCTAACAATAACACTTTTCATTGGTTTAGAACATTTGGTTTTCCCAAATGATGAAAGCCCACACCTTTTTTCTCACTCTGACTTTCAACTTTGTGAGAGGAAGACCTATTTTGCTTACTAAGAAATGGCTTCAGTAGTAGCTGCAGCTGGTGCACCCCCACCACCACCACCACCTCCTTGGAAGAGAGGACCACCTCCTCAGGTTATCCTTCAGCAAGAGGAGGAAGAAGAGGAAGAAGAGGAGCAAGGGATGAGGCAGTTTTTGCCTGAGGAGCCAAGAAGGTCCCATGTAAAAGAAGATTACATATGGCAATTTTATTCATTTCCCCGGGGCCAAAAGAAAGTAAATGCCCGCTATGTTACTTGTCTCATCTGCAAAAAAGATTTGTCAAGAGGGACTGATAAGAAATACAGCTATGGCAATTTCACCATGCATCGCCACATGGAGAGGTGGCACCCTATTAATTATAGTGCTGCGCAGGTACGTCACCTGCAGGATAACCCCCCTCCTGTGGCCAGTACATCATCTGGAGAGGCAGTGACGGGACCAGAGGCGAGGGAGATGGTCCCCAACATCCAGTTGAAGTTCGGGGAAGTGAAGCACGTGTGCATTTATTGTGGCCAATTAATTTTCTACAGGGAGAGTAGCATAAATTTGATCAACGTAGCAATTGAAAATCATAAATGTCCAAAACGCCCCAGAAAATAAATTATCTTTTTTTTTTGTTGCTCCTGTTGAGCCCGTTATAATCAATGATTTTCGTTCCCCCCCCAAAAAAAAAAACAAAAAAAATATAAAACCGTTCAAAAAATACAAAAAAAGTAAAAAAATGTTCAGAAAAATAATAAAAAAAATATAAAACAACAAAAACAATTTAAAAAAAAGTTATTTTCAGAACTACCTCCCCTTTATAAAAAATTGCTAGAATGTTTAGCACTCTGGCAACCTCTATTTCTTTTGATTCGCTTCCCGGTTCACGCGCCGGTACGCGAACCGGAAGCGAAACAAAAAAAAAAAAAAAAAAGGAAGAGTGAGTATAAGGGAAGGAAACAGAGAGTAATGTTAAAAGAAAGACAGCTAGAGGGAGTAACACAGAGATACTGTTTAATACATCTATTTACCAAAGAAAAGATGTAAGAGGGTATAATTGAGAAACACAAAATAGATAAGGAAGTGAAAGAAAAAAAGGAGAGTAGAAGAATAATAAACAAGAGTTTCTTGGAGAATATGAGTGAATGTTCAAATTAAGAAGAAAAACAGTAAAGGATGTGGAATGAGAGGTAGGGATAGAACCGGACTAAAAGAACAACCCTGAGGGAAAGTGTTAAGAAAAGAGTGAGTGAAAGTAAATAGGAATAAAACAAGATGTATTACAGTGACTAAGGTTAAAACATGTGGAATAACAGAGAGAAAAAACAGAAAGCAGAAAAAAAGAAGTGAGAGAAAAGGAATAATTGAAACAGCAAAGAAATGTAAATAACATAGTGTGCTTGAACTACAGGGAGGAAGCATAATGAACAAGTAGTGAAAGAGTGATCAGTCAGAGACAGTAAGAGTAATAGAGACGGAGTGAGTGAACAGGAGTGAGGAACTATGAGAACAGAGGGACTGAGAAAATGAGTGGAAGGAGTAGAGTAAGTAAGTAATAGAGAAAGGAATGAGGGAAGTAGCAAAGGCAGGAAACTGAGGGTTAAAGAAATGAAGCAGTGGAACTAATAGAAGTTAAATGTGATAGAAATGTAACGAAAAGAGTACAAAACACCTTATAATTGTCGTTAACGTAGTCACTTGTTATTTTTATACTTTCAATCTGTGAAAGAAAGAACAAAAATTTGAAAAATATTAAAACATGTATTTAAAAATTAGAAAAGACAAGGGAAAAGATTGAAAATCATCCAATTTTACAAAGAAATAAAGTTCATTTCCGAAACATGCAGAAAAAAAGAGAAAGAAACGGTGATAGACAGTCAGAGAGAAAAAGAAATTGTAATAGAGTAAATTAGTAAGAGAAAAAAAGGAAGATACTTTCAGTGACAGAAAAGAAGGATAAAAGAGAAAACTAAATTGAAGTTGTGTAAGCTACTAAAAGAAAGTGAGCAAGGTAAACTATATAAGGAAAGGGTGACTAAGGAAAAGAGAGTGAGGGAGAGAGGAGACAGAGGAAGTGAAGGAAAGAGTGTCAGATACAGACTGAGTGAGGCAACAAAGAAAGATAAATGAGTGAGGGTGAGTTATACTAACTGATTGCACCAAAAAAGGAGAACCCAAAAATATTTAATTTAGAAAACTAAGGGAGGAAAGATGGAAAAGACAAGCGAAGCAGAAGGTCTAAAAGCTGAAAAATGATGCAAGGGAGAAAAGAAAAAATCAGAGTTGGATTAGGGAAACAAAGGTTGAAAGATAAGTGGAGTTAGATAGCAAGGGTGAAAGAGAATAAAACAAAAGGCAATGTGAGTATGTAAGGAGGATTGATAGAAGGTAGTAAAAGATGAGTGAGCATGAGATAAGACGAGTACAAATTAAAATTCACTATACAAAGTACAGAATTAATTATACATGTTAAATGCTTTATTTTTGCTGTTCTCAGAATATATCAAATTTCACTAAAAAGAGTGAGTTGAAGGTATTCATCATATAACAGCGGGGAAAAAAAACCACAATCAAAATGATTGTGTTTAAAAAACCCATATAACATAACCAATCAGAAATCAGAACTCCTTAAAAGTAACTTACTTTCCATGACGTCGAAGGATGTCCTATGAACAGCTTATACTCTGTTGTGCTGTTATTATTTTCAGCCCGCCACTTTCTCAAAGAAAAGCTCCATCGTTTTGACAAATATGTTACATACAATAAATGACTTCTCGCTCTCTACCGCACTTCTCCTCAAGGCCAAATTGTGTAAGAGCCATTTATAACTCTTGGAATTCTTCTAAGCAAATCCCGTCATTTTCTTTTTCCGCAACTTTCAGAAAGAAAACGTTCAAGATCACTTTCACAATCCTGTACTAGTAATATCTCACCCTTCTTGCTCAGTCATGTTCCACATTTCCTATGACACTGATACTGCTTACTATGAGGCACACTTACACTACCTCTATGACTACTACAATTATTTAATTCTCTACATCACTTTTAATCACAAAGCAATTTAAAACAGTACATAAAATTATATCAACTCCTAGAATCATTATAGGCCAGTTACCTACCCAAAATTCTCTCTTTTGAAAACAGAAAGTAAGAATATTTTTAAGTCAAAAGGCAACATTGTTTCATAGTCAAATGTGAATCATTTCCGAAACATCAGCTTTTTTTACATTTTAAATAAACTGTGTAATAAGCGGATGTTGTCAAAGGACCATTATGTCATATAATAGCTGCAGTTACAAATGTTCTTCCTAAAATCAACGACTGTGTAGCCACAACATTTGTAATTAAAGTTGAAAACTTACTTTCATCAGGTTTATATAGTTGGAATTTTAAAATGACATTATAACCAAAAGTTTGTACAAATAATGTGTACAGCATTGCAGACTTACATTACCTCTACTCCATGTTTTGATTGGCTGCTTGAATTAGCTTATTAAAAGAAACAGTTTTTCTGAACTCATTCAAAGTGCAGTTATTTTTCCATGACATTAATTGTTATGGTAAGAACACTGTTTGCTTTGGGAAATACTCTGTTGTCCTTTAACTAATCCGTGCCCACCACTTTCTGTAAGAAAACCTTCTTTTTTTTCAGGAACTACTTAAAACTCAAAAATAACTTTTTACTCTGTACTACACTTATCCTCAAGGCCAAATAGTGTAGGAGCCATTAGAACCTCTTGAAATTCCTCAGAGCAAATCCCGAGATTCTTTCCCTAAAATTTTGGTTGTAAAAACACCAGGTAAGAATTTTTAAGGTCAAAAGGCAATTTTTTTTTAAAGTTAAAACAGAATCATTGCAGAATGACCAGCCGTTTCTAGACTTCAAATAAGCTGTGTAATGTCCTGATGTTGTTGAAGGACCGTCATGATATATAATTGCTGTAGTTACAAAAGTCCTTCCTGATATTGACAACTGCGAAGCCACAACATTTTTAATTAAAGTTGTCAATTTTGTTCCATCAGGCCTACATCGTTGGAACATTAAAATGACATACTGGCCATATGTTCGTATAAATAATGTGGACATCATTGCAGACTTACATTGGCTACACTCCATGTTGTGATCGGCTGCTTTTACTAGCTTATTAAAGGACACTGATTTACTGTCTGGAAAAGTTAAATATATAAATCTTTCTGAGTCTACACTAGTAGTACTTGATACCCTACAGTTCTCACAGTCATGCTGCAATTGATAAGAAACCCCAAACAGATGATCTACACCTTCATCTTGCAATACATCAAGAATATATATTAAAAACTCCTGACAATCTTGCTGAATAATTTGAGAGAATTGCGTTTGACCTGAACATTTGTCTAACAGATTTCGAATTTCAGACACACTTTCTATTTTTGTTCTATCAGTGCTACATTTCTCTAACACAGAGTTCAGTAAACAGCAAAAACTTTGATCCGAATTGATCACAATCTGTTCTTTTAAAGTTTCTAGAGAAAACACAACATTAACCACTACATTAGCATAGCAGTTGACACCAGAACTATTTTCAAATTGAAAACCAACAACATCTTCAACAGAATCCATTTTCTTTCTGCTTATAATTTCGGGTACATCGACTTTTCGTCTTTTTGCTACAACCTCCCTACTATTGGTCACATTTCTTCGTTTCCGGCCTACCACACGTTTCTCAAACAAAGGATATTGAGGCAAATGTGGCGCATACTCTCTTCTTAACCTATTGTATTCCTTAACACAATCTAGATCCGCACAATTGTTTGTGACATCACACTCAATCAAGTATAATCTCGATAAAGTTCTGACTCGTGACAATGCCACATATGCCATTCCCTCCTTGAACACAGAACTGCCAATATTCACCAATGCACTGTCTACACTTAAACCTTGCGATTTATGGATTGTCACCGCATATGCCAAGGAAACAGGAAACTGTTTACGGCAAACATATAAGTCTTTTACAAGCAAAAATCTAGCAGAGCAATGACCAATTAACTGTACTTCCTCAATGCCATCAAATTTAATTTTTAAAAATTCAATTCCATCTCTATTTCTGTATTTCTCAAAATCAACAACATTACCCATTTATCCATTTACCAGACCTCTTCCAACATGTAAATTCCTTCTCAAAATGATACGCCAATTTAAGCACACATTCAGAGTCTTTTCAAAACCAGCAGTTTTAGATATATTCTTCTCTAATGAATCCAATTTAGATTTCAAATTCTCAGACAAAATAATTGTTGCTCCCATATGCTCTATTCTGTCAATAGCTTCCAGTTTCACAATCTCTTGGTTTTCTAAATTCAACATTTTGTTGTTGAAGATGGCACATTCTGCAAGAGTTGGCATCAAACAAATTCCAGATTTCTTCTCAGTAATTTTCCGAAAAATATTCTCTGGCAGAACGTCTTCTTCTGGATACAAATTTGACAGTAATCGTGCATGTAAAGCTTCTTTCCCATGCTCGGTCACTTTTCCGACTCTAACATCTTGTAGAATATTCTTATAATCTTCATCCTTCGCTTGACGCATATTTTCACGCAGTTCAGCATAATTAAAGTTTAACCATATATTAACGTTGCCAATGCTCCCTAGGCACTTCCTGGTATCTTCATGTGTAAGTAGTTTAAACACTGGTTGTCCTTTCACTGGTGTCAGCTGCAGAATGCACAAAGGCAAGCATGACATTGGAAACCATGCTTACTTCGTCAATGATAAGAAGTTTCATTTTCCTCAAGACTCTTGAAACTTCACAACAAGCATCTCCAGATAACTTGTGGTATTGTAATTTGTTATCATGCTCCACTGGCAGCATCAGTAGACAATGCAAAGTAATACCTTTAATGTTATGTGCTGCCAGTCCAGTTGGAGCGGTGACAACACAAGACAGCGATGACTCAGTCCTTTTCTGCAAATAACATGAAATTGCTTTAATGAGGAAACTTTTTCCAGTTCCTGCTTCTCCACTCACGTACAATCGGACAGGCTTCAACGACGTACATGAGCACTCTTTCTTCTCATGACTTAATCCATGATCAATTTGGTTGGTAACTTCGTCATATATTTTCCTCTGCTCAACGTTGTGTTGTCTTTCCAAATCTTCTAAGTTAACCGCATCCTCCTGAGCATGTGCCATGGCTCTTTCCACTTCAATCATGGCAGTTGCAGTTTCATTTTCGATAACTGGTCCTCCTAGTGGATCCTGACTCAATGAAACAGAACTCTGACTGTCCTGAGAACTGTCTCTAGCAATCTCGGCTGCAATTGTTGCTTCCTGCTCGATTTCCGCATTCAACATTTCTAGATATTTTGTAAAAACAGGACATTCTATGGTCTCCTTGGCTGCATTGAAAAAGTCTTTGTAACAGAGGAAATCTCCAAGCAGTTCCTCTTCTGCACGCCAAGGCTTGAAAAGTTGCAAAAGAGCTAAATAGAAAAACACTTTTCTTTCAGGAGATTCGCCACTCAATTTTCGATGATTTACCAATTGGCATTTTCTTTGCTTGACCAGACATCCCTCACTTCCAATTACAGCGTAGACTCCTTTATCAATATCTTCTTTGATGTTCCTCTTGAATATGTAATTTTGTAGAACCTCATACAGACAAACATTCTCGAGGTGACTGCTTCTATTTGAATAATATGTATCCAACATGTTGGTCTTCAAAATATCTGTACTGTTTGGCTCCTTCTCCGCCAAATACTCAATTTCCCGTACAGGTTTCAGAACTCGATTACGTGTTGCAGCAAGACCAAGACTCGCCCAAATGATACTCCTAGATTTGGCATAGAGACTTGCTGAAGATAACCGGTCAGAACATTCGTAAGCTCCGATTTCTCGATGCGACAACATCTTCAGACTGAAACTGTACAACTTCTTACTAAGGCTCTTTTCATGGGAAATGTCCTCCCACATATCCTTCAATTCTATCTTTTCCTTTTTTGTGATGTAAGATGTCACATACCGAGCCACAGCCATACAGTTATCAGCCACAAACTGTATATCCATGTTAGCATTCCACATGGAAAAAATCACTGGGTTGTAGTCGTTGATGTACTTGGACTCTTCGTTTCTTTTCAAATTGTATGTATTTTTGGGTGATTTCCTTGTCACATTATGTCGCAGCGAAGACATCAAACTGTTCACTCTTCCTTTAGAAATCACCGGTCGTGGAAAGGCGAAACGACATTTTGTGTAGAACTTGTCCTTGTTTCTGAATTTACGACGACAGTACTTTCCACAATGATGGCTTTGAAAAGCGTAAAACTTGTTCTCTTAGGCTTTTGTCTTCCTTTGTCTTAGGAACAGCACATGTAGAATACTGTTCTATGAAACTCATCACTAAGTCATCCGGATCTGTTCCAAATTTGGGTGCATCTTTGATCCATAGTAGCATATGTATATGAGGAGCACCTCTTGCTTGATACTCCTTTCTCCAGAAGAAATCCAACACCTCTCCAAGAGGTGGATTTTTCTTGTTCATGATGAAAGACATCATAGCTTCAAATCTATGATTGAAGTACCTGCATACATTCACTGGATCCAAAGAGCACAGTTCTCCGGGTGTCTTGAATTCAATATTTTCAATGTTTCCATTTGCCTCTCGTAGAAATTCAAGTAAGTCTTCCCAGCCATACTCGGCACAGCTGAGAGTGAGGAACCATGTGGGAGTTCCTAAGTTCCTCAGCATACATTTTAAATCTCCATGTCGACGGTACCAGTACTCATTAGTACCACGCTGACATGCCATGAGATTAATCAGGTGAGAATCCAAAATACTGTCTTGCACATTGACTTTATAGTCCCTTGCTGAGATATTTTGCATCTGTATACCACTTTTCAAGATGTGGTTCACTGCATATGACAGTCCAGACAGATCGCTTTCAAACAGTAGATGAAACAAATAGGGAATGCATTGACGAAACCTAGGATCTTCTGCATACAATCGTAAAGTCCGGTATTCAGAAGCAGGAATTTGATCAGGTCGCTCATCATATCTTCCTCCTTGACCTGTTGGAAATAGTTGTGGGAAACACCGAGCTTCCAAACTTTCCTCCCAAACACTAATGGGACTCCCTTTGGCTTGTTTCATTTGAAACAACTCAATAGCATTCCCCATGACTTCCTTGGAATGCAAAGGATGAACACTATAATGTTCATATATTTCTTCATTTTTAGAGGCTTCTACTTTTTCAATTTGTCAAGTACACAAATCGTTGTCCTCTTCTTCACTTACTTCCTCTTCTGCAACATATACATTCTTGTAGTACTTATTGTTTTTCTTCAAATACAATGTTGCCTTTTTGACTTTCCTAACATCCACTAAATCTTGCCAGATTTTCTTACTCTTTGTCGGAACCCCATTACCTAAGATAACCAGAGGTTCCTCTTCCACTTTCTCTACTCCAATTGTATTAAAGTTTTTCTTCAAATCTAGAGGCAAATAAACAACTCTTCCCTTTAATCCTCTCTGTAAATCTGATGGAGGCAATTTCCCTGTCTTTGGCTCCATTCGTACAATAGCCTGAATGGGATGGACACTTTGAATCAAAATAGATTCATAAGTATTTAAATCCTTCAATTCAGAAGGAATGTCAACCAATTCCAGATTATTATGAACCGCTCTAGCAGGCATCTGGTTTTGATTTAATTTGTTACAACAATAAGTACACACACGTTGTGTTGATCCGATCCAAAATCAAAACAATTTTCTACCATCAAGTATGTTGCGAAATCCTTCCATTCACTATTATTTTCCCTTTCACTTTTTGCATATAAATCCACTAACTTAGTCTGATTCTTATAATAAGTGCGTCGACAACACACACAAGTGAAATTAGGCCTCTCACTTGATTTCACCTGAAACGTGGCAATTTCCTTCTGAAAATTATCTGTACTGGAAACCTGTACACTCTCTTCCACATTACCTTCTTCTTCTGGGTCAATTTCAACATTCTTCTCTTTACTTGCAAAGTAACAAAAGTCAATTTCTTCACAAATATTCTTCACATCTACTTCAGAACCATGCAAAAGAGCAGTGCATAATTGTTTAAGCATAATTGCTGGACTCTTAGCATAATACAACATTCTAACTAATTTCCTCACTTTATTATGATGCACTGCTAGCATCCTGAAATGATGAAAAACACCCTGGCATATTCTTCTGGATACACAAGCCAGTGAATGACCATGCAAACCTGTCACTTCTCTCACTCTGCAAGGATCTAATTCTTGCAACAACTTCATTTTCTGTTTTAAACTTTTCCTATTAAATGTCCGTACAAAATCACAAAGTAAATTGATGGAATTCTGTCGCACACTGCAAATACTACTACACTTCCAGGTGTACACTGGTCCCTTGGGACGTCTTCCTAAAACCTCATTACCTAACACCTCTTCTGCCTCTGTTGACACAAGTTTTTCTTTTTCAACCGGACAGCCATCTTTCACCTCATATGCTCGACCACTGGTGTCAACTGCATGCACCAAATTATTATCCTGGAAATATCTCTCCTCATTAAAAAATGCCTCACAACTTGAACTATGCATCTATTCTCCTGAAAAAACTTCACAAAAATTACTACGATTAACTGTTCTCTTCCATCTACAATTTGTTTTGAAATCATAAATTATCTTGTTTAGTTTCCTAATTCTATTGATTATCAAAATAAATAACTTTCGCTTAATTTCGAATGCCTGATCAATAATTTTCTCAATGTTTCTCTTTCTCTTATAAAAAGCCACTTTCTGTTGACCTTTCTTAATATTTTTTAACAAATTGCCATTTATCCTGTTGCGGAACATTCGTCTACGAATGTCCCTAAACTGATTTTTCCTTCTACTACCATGCACAGAGTTATCTCCTGCTCTAGCAGTAACATTTTTGAGTGGCCTTTCCTTTCCGTTTAAATTGGCTCTCTTTTTCTGAACTAAAACATGTTCTGTAGTGATACTTTTTTTTCTGGAAATGTTTCTTAGGAAAGATTTCGTTCTCTTACCCGGAGCTTTTTTGGTGACTTGACAAGTTTTTATTGTAGAGGACTGCTGCAAGCATGTAGTAAGCTGCTGTGTTTGACGTTTTGTAGCCTTTCTCCTTCTTTGCTTCAATGGCATTGTGTAATTTTGAAATGATCTGCAGTTGAATCTGTGGTAAAATATAATAAAAATGTTATTAACCACTATTACCAAACAGTAAATCAATAACAGTCGTCAAAAAATTAACACACTACTTGTCAATTCTACATACAATAATTTTTAGTGCATTGGCAAATTTCAAACTCACAAAAAGTAGCAAAGAAATGGAATGCTTCTACATTTGACCTGTGCTCTTTTATATGTGAATCTGAACTAATTTTATTAGCATATTTCACTATTTTATTAAAGACACTTCACACAAGCAGTTTATGAAGTTGTATTTAATTTTAAATAAAACGGTTAACATGGTTACTTTTCATTTCCAGTAACTTTTAAAAATAAGTCTTTATAGTTCCATAGGCTCGAGCAGGTCAGCTTCCCACCCTATGTCATACAATTCTGACAAATCGGCATCCTCATCATATTCTTCATCATCCACAGGATATAAATCATCCAAGGGATCTACTTCCACTGACGTTTCAATGACAAGTTCAATGATAAGATCGAGATCAACAGATTGCTCATTATCACTCATGCTTGATGTTGTCGTTATCTTTAAAGAAAGAGAACAACAATGAGATGTTGCAGAGTAAGAGACAAATCTCAGAGACTATAATAGTAAAATTGTTTAACAAGAGTAACATTTTGCAGATATTATTTAACCATGTCCAGCGATGCTGAGGAGGTGAGGCCTATGTCCAAGTTTTCAGTGAACAGGACTCATCTCTTCTTAACCTTGGATAAGCCTCACCGACTCTGTGTCCCCTGCTCATACTTAAATGTAAAGGGGCAGATTTATGTTAACTGGCGCATCCCCAGGGATGCACCAGTTAACGTGTGCCACTGCTCTGCCACCCATGATGTGCCGCATTTACAATGCGGTGCACCATTGAGCAAAAACAGCACAGATGCGTCACGCATCTGTGCCACAAAAGCGGCGCATTGCAGGAATCACGTCGTAAGCGTGACATGTCTACTGCAATGCACAGGGGCAAGCCACACATTGCATGGTGCGTCACTCCTTATGCCTGTTTCAAACAGGCGTAAGGATTTGATTCAGCAATGCCATAAAGCTGACTCAGTGAAATCTTGTAAATTTCACTGTGTTAGTTTTACAGGGCTTTCATGCAAGTGAATGCCCACCCTGCAACAAAACGCCCACATGAAACCTGACACAGGTTTCATGTGGCACAGGACTTTACCTCGTGACACATCTGCCTAGATGCATCAAGTTGTAAATATGTTGCAACATAGCGCATCTTTTGCGCTGCTGTGCGTCACAAAAGTGACGCACAGCGGCGCAAAAGAGGCGCACGGCCTTCATAAATCTGCCCCTAACATTTTAAATGATTGATCCAGGATGCCGATAAGGTGTGGCCTATCCAGAGGTTTGTTTGAGGTGAGGCCTACTCAGGGTTAAAGATGAAATTTAGGCTTGTTGAAGAGTACAGAGGAGATAGTACATGTGCAGGCCTACCAATTAAGTGAGTCATGTCCACTGCACTCTTGAACAAAGGCCAGACCTCCTCTGTGTCCCTGGACAGGCCTAAACCTCATCTGCACAATGTGATTCGTAATGTTAGGAAACACAGGTGATGTAATTGAAAAACGTGCAATTTCTTTTGCTCATTTCACAATCACATCACCTGTGTTTCCTTTGCTTAGGTATCTCATTGTACAGATGTAGTCTAGCATATGAAAGAGTACGTAGAAGGAGAGCACTGTATGCAACAACTTTGACACTTACAGAAACCTCAGCTTCTCTATGCCCCCTACACTGTCCTAAATGTATACAGTTTAAACTGACGGTATCTTGTTGCAGATGAAGTGAGGCCTATCTTGCAACATGGTGCATCTTTTCCACCACTGCTGCGTCACAAAAGTGACGCAACAGCGGCGCAAAAGAGGCACACGGCCATCATAAATCTGCCCCTAACATTTTAAATGTATGATTCAGGATGCCGATAAGGTGTGGCCTATCCAGAGGTTTGTTTGAGGTGAGGCCTACTCAGGGTTGCAGATGAAATTTAGAAATAAATAAATAAATGTATTCAACCACATTCATGGGGAAGTGACTTAAAATGCCCTAACACACATGAAAGCGTATTTTTAAGGCCCTTGCACCATTTTTGCGTCACTTTTAACATGGCTATGTAACTCAAAGAAACAAAATCTAAATTTGCCAAGCACACACATGGGGGCGTATTTACAAGGACCTTGCACCACGGGGAAATGACTTAAATTAAAATGAGGAAAATAACGTCAAAGTGACTCAAAGGCCTTGTAAATATGCCCCAAGCAACCTATGAAACTTTAGCAGTACATTTCAAGAAACCTAATTGACTTCAAGAAACGTTTTTAAACACATGAAGTAAACTAATTATTCACCCACATTCATGGGGAAGTGACTTAAAATGCCCTAACACACATGAAAGCTTATTGTTAAGGCCCTTGAACCATTTTTGCGTCACTTTTAACATGGCTATGTAACTCAAAGAAACAAAATCTAAATTTGCCAAGCACACATGGGGGCGTATTTACAAGGACCTTGCACCACGGGGAAATGACTTAAATTAAAATGGGGAAAATAACGTCAAAGTGACTCAAAGGCCTTGTAAATATGCCCCAAGCAGCCTATGAAACTCTAGCAGTACATTTCAAGAAACCTAATTGACTTCAAGAAACGTTTGTAAACACATGAAGTAAACTAATTATTCACCCACATTCATGGGGAAGTGACTTAAAATGCCCTAACACACATGAAAGCGTATTTTTAAGGCCCTTGCACCATTTATGCGTCACTTTTAACATGGCTATGTAACTCAAAGAAACAAAATCTAAATTTGCCAAGCACACATGGGGGCGTATTTACAAGGACCTTGCACCACGGGGAAATGTCTTAAATTAAAATGGGAAAAATAACATCAAAGTGACTCAAGTATGTAGGTAATGTATATATATATATATATATATATGTATATATATATATATATATATATTACCTACTGGCGGTCGCCAGTAGGTATATATAGTTAGGATTTTTTCTCTAGGGGATTTTTGAAAATCCTATGTCGAATAACTTTGGCGTTTGAGGACGGAATTGGCTGAAATTTTCAGGAAAATGGCACATTTTGTTTCTGAGCAGCCCCTGAAAATTTGGGGGGGTTTCGTCAAGGGGGGGCCGAGAAAAAAGGGGGGTTCCAAAACGCGTTTTTCCCATTCATTTTTCCATAGGGCGGTTGGACTCACTTTTAGCTCGAACGGCTGAATGGATTTCCACAAAACTTGGCAAAATTGTAGATATTGTTTGCCCAATGTGCCTTTGCTAGGTCTCAATATATGTGCTCCAGTGGATTTTGATATATTAACGTTCAAAAAAATATATATATCTGTAACAGCGCTCCGGTTAGCGCCCCGGTTCGCGTACCTGACGCGTAACGGAACTTCGCGAAGCGAAGCTGATTGGCTCTCCGGTGTCTGTCAACATTCTAAACAGTCCGGAGCGGCCGCCATTTTGTCTCTCGGTAGGATCGAGAGACAAGAGGAGGCCAAAACAAAGGGGGAAATGACCATAAGGGGGCATAGTAGATCCTCCCTGACCCCCTAGGTTTGATGTGGAGTCTTTAAAAGGGCCCCGCGGGGCAAAAAAAAAAGGAATTTTTTTTCCATTTTTTTTGCGTGGGGAGCGCCCGGTACGCGCACCGGGAAGCGGTCCGGGGAGCGTACTATGAGAAAAAAAGAATGATAGACTTTTCAAATATTGTATGTTTATTGATTGTTCGTTTTGTTGTTTTTTTTTTATTTTTTTTTTTTTTTTGTGATTGTTTTTCAAAATTTAATAGAACGTCTAACATTTGACTGTCCAAAATGTCGTCATTTTCAGTGAACATAACTTCCAACATTTGAGTGTCCGAAATGTCCTCATTTTGAAGGAGGAAATCTACAGATTGTACACATTGTGGTAGTTCATGGTCCCGTGATTCATCCATGAATTCAATGTCATTTGGTTCAATGTTTTCTTGATTGGTCTCTTCAAGGACAATTTCAAATGACACTTTTTGTTCTCCTTCCATTTTGCCTGAAATTTGCATAAAAAATATATATATCAGCAGAGATAGGGCACTGTTGGGATTAATTTTAGATACGTAGTTTTTAACAGTGAATTTATCTTTGGGCAGTGTATGGTATCAGACTGGTAGTAGAAATATAAAAAAGTGTATGTGATGAAACCTTAGTAAATTCATAATTATACAAGACAAGCCTAAATCCATCCATAACTATAACAGAGAAGTCTATCTAAATCTATAACTATTACAGAGGGATAGTATATAACTATCAGAAAAAGTTTTCCATATTAACTTAAAGTGCACAATATACTTCAGTTTTCAAAATAACATCTTACCTTTTAAAAACAAGTTTAAGTTGTCAGTGAAAATGCTCTTGCAATGTACTTCAGGAAGTAGTAGTCAAAATGGCTGTGTTTCTCTCTCTTTCTTTATATATATTCAGGTACATAACGAATCAAATGTCAGGTAAAAAAAGTAGAAAATGAAAGTAACATTTTAATTGGTTGTCAATTCCAACACTTCAGATGTGTTTTGCGAAGTAATTTACCTCAGGGTATTTAGAGAGGTCTACAGGCTAAATGGAATTCCAATCAAATTTGTGAAAATGGTAGGGATTGGTATGATCCATACAGCCACTCACACATCCACTGGCTCTTATACACAGTTATTTATATATGTGAACTCTCACATGTACTGTGTTTTACATATGAACTTACTTTGACATGTAGCAGTGAGATATCCATTCACTCACCAATACACTCATGCACACAGTCAACCGCCCATACAGCTGTTTCCACATGCACTTTTGAACCCATACATCTAGTGAATCAACTGCTCACACATCTATGCACAGAGTCATACACCTCCCAGACACCCACACACACACTCAGTCTCCCATACAAATACATGGGCAACCAATCAATAACCCATATAGTTACTCATATAGCTACTGATCAACACATGCAGCAGTTTACAGAGCAACAGATATAATGATGCACAAATTAAGACAGTTTAGTCACTAACCCATGCACTCAGTGAGACACATTTAATCACTCACTCATACAGTCAGTCATGCACCTACTAAATCCTTCATCCAGACACTTATATATCCACTCATTCTTCAATATGTAAGACATATTTTAACTTTACAGAAACATACAGTCACTGGATGTTGTCATCAGTGATGTGATCAGTGATGTCATTTGAGATGTCATCAGTGATGTCACTGACCATGTCATGAATGATGTAATATGTGACATCATCAGCAGTGGATTGCGGGTGCGCGATATATAGTTAGTGCAACTAACTATATATGGAATTTCAATGGTTTTGTGTGAGTTAAATAAGGTTTTGTAAATGCTAATTCCTAACTATATATGGTCTATAACCTATGGTTTTTTCAGTGAATTTTCAAAGTTTTGTAAATGCTAATTCCTAACTATATATGGTCTATAACCTATGATTTTTTCAGTGAATTTCAATGGTTTTTTAATAGCAAATATCAAAAGCTTTAAAATGTATTCTTCTTTAAATCGAAAAATATATTTTATATGTTTTTAATACAATTGTTTATGTATTTTTTTTATATATTTTTTTGTTTCGCTCCCGGTCTGCGAACCGGGTAGCTTCCCGTTAGCTCAATTTTTTGTCGCGACCCGGTCCGCGAACCGGTAAACGTTCCGTTTGCGCAACTGCCGCGTTAGGAAACAACATGGTGACGCGTCGCGTAACCGCGACGTATCGCGTTGTCGCGTAATGCGTCATATGACGTGTCGCGTTAGCGCACCCGGAAGTGCTCCGGTACGCGAATCGAGGCGCGAAGCGCAGCTTCCCGGAAGCGATCCGGGACGCCGCGTGGAGCGCGTAACGTAAGCATAACAGGTCATGTGACTTGTTAATAACACTTTTCATTGGTTCATTTCACTTTTGGTTTCCTAATGATGTAAGGCTAGGTCATGTGACCTAAAAATAACACTTTTCATTGGTTTAGAACATTTTTTTTTCCCAAATGATGAAAGCCCCCACCTTCTTTCCTCACTCTGACTTTCATCTTTGTGAGAGGAAGACCTGTTTTTGCTTATTAAAATGATGGCATCTGTAGTAGCTCCAGCTGGTGGACCCCCACCACCACCACAACCACCTAGGAAGGAAGGACCACCTCCACAGTTCCTTCCCAACCCAGAGGAGGAAGAGGAAGAAGAAGAGGAAGAGGAAGTAGAGAGGAGGCAGTTCTTACGTGAAGAGCCCCGGAAATCCCACCACAAAGACAGTTTTATTTGGCAGTTTTATTCTTTTCCTCGAGGCCAAAAAAAAGTGAATGCCGGACATGTGACATGCCTCATTTGTAAAGATGTTTTATCTAGAGGTACAGACAAAAAGTATAGCTATGGTAACCATACTATGCACCGTCATATGCAGAGGTGGCATCCACTGAATTACAGTGTTGCAGAGATGCGTCACCTCCAAGACAACCCACCAACTCCTGTGGCCAGTACATCGGCACAGGTAACTCTGTCGGGACCAGAGGCGAGGGAAACGGTCCCAAACATCCAACAGAATTTTGTGCACATGAAGATAGTGTGCCTTTATTGTGGTGACCTACTCTCATGTGCAAATATGAGTATCAATTTGATAAACAGAGCATTTGAAAACCACAAGTGCTCAAAACGCCCCAAAAAATAAAAAAAATGTTTTGCTCCTGTTGAGCCCTTTCTAATGCCTGTTTTTCGTTGTTCCCCCTAAAAAAAAACAAAAAAAAATTAAAATCGTTCAAAAAATACAAAAAAAGGAAAAAATGTTCAGAAAAATAATAAAAAAATATAAAACAACAAAAATATTTTTAAAAAAAGTTATTTTCAGAACTACCTCCCCTTTATAAAAAAATTGCTGAAATGTTTAGCACTCTGGCAACCTCTATTTCTTTTGGTTCGCTTCCCGGTTCGCTCGCCGGTACGCGAACCGGAAGCGAAACAAAAAACATTTTTTAAAAAAAAGAAGAGTAAGTATAAGGGAAGGAAACAGAGAGTAATGTTAAAAGAAAGACAGCTATAGGGAGTAACACAGAGATACTGTTTAATAGATCTATTTACCGAAGAAAAGATGGAAGAGGGTATAATAGTGAAAAACAAAATAGATAAGGAAGTGAAAGAAAAAAAGGAGAGTAGAAGAATAATAAACAAGAGTTTCTTAGAGAATGTGAGTGAATGTTCAAAATAAGATTAAAACATGTGGAATAACAGAGAGAAAAAACAGAAAGCAGAAAAGAAGAAGTAACAGAAAAGGAATGATTGAAACAGCAAAGAAATGTAAATAACATAGGGGCATATTATCAACATAGGTGATAAAATTATCGCTGCTTTTATCGGCAGAAAACTGCCGCTAAAGCCGCTTTTGCGGCAGTTTTCTGCCGATAATCACTGCTTTTATCGGCAGAAATCTGCCGCTAAAGCCGCTTAAAGCAATAAAAGCAGCGATAATTTTATTGCCTGTGTTGATAATATGCCCCTTAGTGTGCTTGAACTACAGGGAGAAAGCATAATGAACTATTAGTGAAAGAGTGATCAGTCAGAGACAGTGAGAGTAATAGAGACGGAGTGAGTGAACAGGAGTGAGGAACTATGAGAACAGAGGGACTGAGAAAAGGAGTGGAAGGAGTAGAGTAAGTAAGTAATAGAGAAAGGAATGAGAGAAGTAGCAAAGGCAGGAAAATGAGGGTTAAAGAAATGAAGCAGTGGAACAAATAGAAGTTAAATGTGATAGAAATGTAATGAAAAGAGTATACAACATTTACCTTATAATTGTCGTTAACTTAGTCACTTGTTATTTTTATACTTTCAATCTGTGAAAGAAAGAACAAAAATTTGAAAAATATTAAAACATGTATTTAAAAATTAGAAAAGACAAGGGAAAAGATTGAAGGACAAACAGTTTTTCAACAACTTTGACACTTACAGAAGCCTCTGCTTCTCCATGCCCCCTACACAGTCCTAAATATATACATTTTAAACTAACAGTATCTTGTTGCAGATGAAGTGAGGCCTATCTTGCAACATGGTGCATCTTTTGCATCACTGCTGCATCACATAAGTGATGCAACAGCGGCACAAAAGAGGCGCACGGCCATCATAAATCTGCCCCATACATTTTAAATGATTGATTCAGGATGCCGATAAGGTGTGGCCTATCCAGGGGTTTGTTTGAGGTGAGGCCTACTTAGGGTTACAGATGAAATTTAGACTTGTTGAAGAGTACAGAGGAGATAATACATGTCCATGCCTACCAATGAAGTGAGTCATGTCCACTGCACTCTTTAACAAAGACCAGACCTCCTCTGTCTCCCTGGACAGGCCTAAACCTGATCTGCACAATGTGATTCGTAATGTTAGGAAACACAGGTGATGTAATTGAAAAACGTGCAATTTCTTTTGCTCATTTCACAATCACATCACTTGTGTTTCCTTTGCTTAGGTATCTCATTGTGCAGATGTAGTCCAGCATATGAAAGAGTACGCAGAAGTGCAGCACTGCATGCAACAACTTTGACACTTACTGAAGCCTCAGCTTCTGCATGCCCCCTACACAGTCCTAATTACATACATTTTAAACTGACGTTATCTTGTTGGAGATGAAGTGAGGCCTATCTTGCAACATGGTGCATCTTTTACACTGCTGCTGCGTCACAAAAGTGACGGAACAGCGGCGCAAAAGGCGCACGGCCATCATAAATCTGCCCTTAACATTTTAAATGATTGTTTCTAGATGCTGATAAGGTGTGGCCTATCCACAGATTTGTTTCAGGTGAGTCCTACTCAGGGTTGCAGATGAAATTTAGGCTTGTTGAAGAGTACAGAGGAGATAATACATGTACAGGCCTACCAACGAAGTGAGTCATGTCAACTGCACTCTTGAACAAATGTCAGACCTCCTCTGACTCCTGGAAGAGGCCTAAACCTCATCTACACAATGTGATGCGTAATGTTAGGAAACACAGGTAATGTAATTGAAAAACGTGCAATTTTTTTTGCTCATTCCACAATCACATCACCTGTGTTTCCTTTGCTTAGGTATCTCATTGTGCAGATGTAGTCTATCACATGAAAGACTACGCAGAAGGTGAGCACTGTATGCAACAACTTTGACACTTACAGAAGCCTCAGCTTCTCCATGCCTCCTACACAGTTCTAAATGTATATCATAAATACAAAAAGTACAGAATTAATTATACATGTTAAATGGTTTATTTTTGCTGTTCTCAGAATTTATCAAATTTCACAAAAAACAGTGACTTGAAGGTATTCATCATATAACAGCGGGGGAAAAAAAACACAATCAAAATGATTGTGTTTAAAAAACCCATATAACATAACCAATCAAAAATCAGAACTCCTTAAAATTAACTTACTTTCCATGACGTCGAAGGATATCCTATGAACAGCTTACACTCTGTTGTGCTGTTATTATTTTCAGCCCGCCACTTTCTGAAAGAAAAGCTCCATCGTTTTGACAAATATGTTACATACAATAAATGACTTCTCGCTCTCTACCACACTTTTCCACAAGGCCAAATCGTGTAAGAGCCATTTATAACTCTTGGAATTCTTTTAAGCAAATTCCGTCATTTTCTTTTTCCGCAACATTCAGAAAGAAAACGTTCAAGATCACTTTCACAATCCTGTACTAGTAATATCTCACCCTTCTTGCTCACTCATGTTCCACATTTCCTATGACACTGATACTGCTTACTATGAAGCAGACGTCCACTACCTCTATGACTACTACAATTATTTAATTCTCTACATCACTTTTAATCACAAAGCAATTTAAAACAGTACATAAAATTATATCAACCCCTAGAATCATTATAGGCCAGTTACGTACCCTAAATTCTTTCTTCTGAAAACAGAAAGTAAGAATATTTTTAATAAGATGTGTAATAAGTGGATGTCAAAGGACCATCATGTCATATAATAGCTGCAGTTAGAATTTGTTTTCTAAAATCAACAAGTGTGTAGCCACAACATTTGAAATTAAAGTTGAAAACTTATTTTCATCAGGTTTATATAGTTGGAATTTTTAAATGACATTATAACCAAAAGTTTGTTCAAAATATGTTGACAGCATTGCAGACTTACATTACCTCTACTCCATGTTTTGATTGGCTGCTTGAATTAGCTTATTAAAAGAAACAGTTTTTCTGAACTCATTCAAAGTGCAGTTATTTTTCCATGACGTCAAGTGTTATGGTAAGAACACCGTTTGCTTTGGAAAATACTCTGTTGTCCGTTAACTAATCCGTGCCCACCACTTTCTGTAAGAAAACCTTCTTTTTTTTCAGAAACTACTTAAAACTGAAAAATAACTTTTGACTCTGTACTACACTTATCCTCAAGGCCAAATAGTGTAGGAGCCATTAGAACCTCTTGAAATTCCTCAGAGCAAATCCCAAGATTCTTTCCCTAAAATTTTGGTTGTAAAAACACCAGGTAAGAATTTTTAAGGTCAAAAGGCAATTTTCTTTTTAAAGTTAAAACAGAATCATTGCAGAATGACCAGCCGTTTCTAGACTTTAAATAAGCTGTGTAATTTCCTGATGTTGTTGAAGGACCGTCATGATATATAATTGCTGCAGTTACAAACGTCCTTCCTGATATTGACAACTGCGAAGCCACAAAATTTTTAATTAAAGTTGTCAATTTTGTTCCATCAGGCCTACATCGTTGGAACATTAAAATGACATACTGGCCATATGTTCGTATAAATAATGTGGACAGCATTGCTGACTTACATTGGCTACACTCCATGTTGTGATCGGCTGATTTTACTAGCTTATTAAAGGACACTGATTTACTGTCTGGCAAAGTAAAATATATAAATCTCTCTGAGTCTACACTAGTAGTACTTGATACCCTACAGTTCTCGCAGTCATGCTGCCATTGATAAGAAAGGCCAAACAGGTGATCTACATCTACACCTTCATCTTGCAATACATCAAGCATATACATTAAAAACTCCTGACAATCTTGCTGAATATTCTCTAACGCAGAATTCAGCAAGCAGCAAAAACTTTGATCCGAATTGATCACAATCTGTTCTTTTAAAGTTTCTAGAGAAAAGACAACATTAACCACTACATTAGCATAGCAGTTGACACCAGAACTATTTTCAAATTGAAAACCAACAACATCTTCAACAGAATCCTTTTTCTTTCTGCTTATAATTTCAGGTTCATCGACTTTTCGTCTTTTTGCTACAACCTCCCTACTATTGGTCACATTTCTTCGTTTCCGGCCTACCACACGTTTCTCAAACAAAGGATATTGAGGCAAATGTGGCGCATACTCTCTTCTTAACCTATTGTATTCCTTAACACAATCTAGATCCGCACAAATGTTTGTGACATCACACTCAATCAAGTACAATCCCGATAAAGTTCTGACTCGTGACAATGCCACATATGCCATACCCTCCTTGAACACAGAACTGCCAATATTCACCAATGCACTGTCTACACTTAAACCTTGCGATTTATGGATTGTCACCGCATATGCCAAGCAAACAGGAAACTGCTTACGGCGAACATATAAGTCTTTTACAAGCAAAAACCTAGCAGAGCAACGACCAATTAGCTGTACTTCCTCAATGCCATCAAATTTAATTTTTTAAAATTCAATTCCATCTCTATTTCTGTATTTCACAAAATCAACAACATTACCCATTGATCCATTTACCAGACCTCTTTCAACATGTAAATTCCTTCTTAAAATTATACGGCAATTTAAGCACACATTCAGAGTGTTTTCAAAACCTGCAGTTTTAGATATAGTCTTCTCTAATGAATCCAATTTTGATTTCAAATTCTCAGACAAAATAATTGTTGATCCCATATGCTCTACCCTGTCAATAGCTTCCAGTTTCACAATCTCTTGGTTTTCTAAATGCAACATTTTGTTGTTGAAGATGGCACATTCTGCAAGAGTTGGCATCAAACATATTCCAGATTTCTTCTCAGTAATTTTCCGAAAAATATTCTCAGGTACAACGTCTTCTTCTCGATACAAATTTGACAGTAATCGTGCATGTAAAGCTTCTTTCCCATGCTCGGTCACTTTTCCGATTCTAATATCTTGTAGAATATTCTTGTAATCTTCATCCTTCGCCTGACGCATATTTTCACGCAGTTCAGCATAATTGAAGTTTAACCATATATTGACGTTGCCAATGCTCCCTAGGCACTTCCTGGTATCTTCATGCGTGAGCATTTTGAACACAGGTTGTCCTTTCACTGGTGTCAGCTGCAGAAGATCACCGAAAACAATGATGTGTTTGCCACCAAATAACACATCATACTCTGTTTTGAGAACTTCTTGCATTCTCAAATGCACAAAGGCAAGCATGACATTGGAAACCATGCTTACTTCGTCAATGATAAGAAGTTTCATTTTCCTCAAGACTCTTGAAACTTCACAACAAGCATCTCCAGATAACTTGTGGTATTGTAATTTGTTATCATGCTCCACTGGCAGCATCAGTAGACGATGCAAAGTAATACCTTTAATGTTATGTGCTGCCAGTCCAGTTGGAGCGGTGACAACACAAGACAGCGATGACTCAGTCCTTTTCTGCAAATAACATGAAATTGCTTTAATGAGGAAACTTTTTCCAGTTCCCGCTTCTCCACTCACGTACAGTCGGACAGGCTTCAACGACATACATGAGCACTCTTTCTTCTCATGACTTAATCCCTGATCTATTTGGTTGGTAACTTCGTCATATATTTTCCTCTGCTCAACGTTGAGTTGTCTTTCCAAGTCTTCTAAGTTAACCGCATCCTCCTGAGCATGTGCCATGGCTCTTTCCACTTTAATCATGGCAGTGGCAGCTTCATTTTCGATAACTGGTCCTCCTAGTGGATCCTGACTCAATGAAACAGAACTCTGACTGTCCTGAGAACTGTCTCTAGCAATCTCGGCTGCAATCGTTGCTTCCTGCTCGATTTCCGCATTCAACATTTCTAGATATTTGGGAAAAACAGGACATTCTATGGTCTCCTTAGCGGCATTGAAAGAGTCTTCGTAACAGAGGAAATCTCCAAGCAGTTCCTCTTCTGCACGCCAAGGCTTGAAAAGTTGCAAAAGTGCTAAATAGAAAAACTCTTTTCTTTCAGGAGATTCGCCACTCAATTTTCGATGGTTTACCAAGTGGCATTTTCTTTGCTTGACCAGACATCCCTCACTTCCAATTACAGCATACACTCCTTTATCAATATCTTCTTTGATGTTCCTCTTGAATATGTAATTTTGTAGAACCTCATACAGACAAACATTCTCGAGGTGACTGCTTCTATTTGGATAATATGTATCCAACATGTTGGTCTTCAAAATATCTGTACTGTTTGGCTCCTTTTCCGCCAAATACTCAATTTCTCGTACAGGTTTCAGAATTCGATTACGCGTTGCAGCAAGACCAAGACTCGCCCAAATGATACTCCTGGATTTGGCATAGAGACTTGCTGAAGACAACCGGTCAGAACATTCGTAAGCTCCGATTTCTTGATGCGACAACATCTTCAGACTGAAACTGTACAACTTCTTACTGAGGCTCTTTTCATGGGAAATGTCCTCCCACATATCCTTCAATTCTGTCTTTTCTTTTTTGGTGATGTAAGATGTCACATACCGAGCCACAGCCATACAGTTATCAGCCACAAACTGTATATCCATGTTAGCATTCCACATGGACAAAATCACTGGGTTGTAGTCGTTGATGTACTTGGACTCTTCGTTCCTTTTCAAATTGTACGTATTTTTGGGTGATTTCTTCATCACATTATGTCACAGCGAAGACATCAAACTGTTCACTCTTCCTTTAGAAATCACCGGTCGTGGAAAGGCGAAACAACATTTTGTGAAGAACTTGTCCTTGTTTCTGAATTTACGACGACAGTACTTTCCACAACGATGGCTTTGGAAGCGTAAAACTTGTTCTCTTAGGCTTTTGTCTTCCTTTGCCTTTGGAACAGCACATGTAGAATACTGTTCTATGAAACTCATCACTAAGTCATCCGGATCTGTTCTAAAATTGGGTGCATCTGTGATCCACAGCAGCATATGTATATGAGGAGCACCTCTTGCTTGGTACTCCTTTCTCCAGAAGAAATCCAACACCTCTCTAAGAGGTGGATTTTTCTTGTTCATGATGAAAGACATCATAGCTTCAAATCTATGATTGAATTACCTGCATACATTCACTGGATCCAAGGAGCACAGTTCTCCGGGTGTCTTGAATTCGATATTTTCAATGTTTCCATTTGCCTCTCGTAGAAATTCAAGTAAGTCTTCCCAGCCATACTCGGCACTGCTGAGAGTGAGGAACCATGTGGGAGTTCCTAAGTTCCTCAGCATACATTTTAAATCACCATGACGACGGTACCAGTACTCATTAGTACCACGCTGACACGCCATGAGATTAATCAAGTGAGAATCCAAAATACTGTCTTGCACATTGACTTTATCCATAAAGTCACTTGCCGAGATATTTTGCATGTGTACACCACTTTTCAAGATGTGGTTCACTGCATATGACAGTCCAGACAGATCGCTTTCAAACGGTAGATGAAACAAATAGGGAATGCATTGACGAAACCTAGGATCTTCTGCATACAATCGTAAAGTCCGGTATTCAGAAGCAGGAATTTGATCAGGTCGCTCATCATATCTTCTTCCTTGACCTGTTGGAAATAGCTGTGGGAAACACCGAGCTTCCAAACTTTCCTCCCAAACACTAATGGGACTTCCTTTGGCTTGTTTCATTTGAAACAACTCAATAGCATTCCCCATGACTTCCTTGGAATGCAAAGGATGAACACTATAATGTTCATATATTTCTTCATTTTTAGAGGCTTCTACTTTCTCAATTTGACCAGCACACAAATCGCTATCCTCTTCTTCACTTACTTCCTCTTCTGCAACATACACATTCTTGTAGTACTTATTGTTTTTCTTCAAATACAATGTTGCCTTTTTGACTTTCCTAACATCCACTAAATCTTGCCAGATTTTCTTACTCTTTGTCGGAACCCCATTAACTAAGATAACCAGAGGTTCCTCTTCCACTTTCTCTACTCCAATTGTATTAATGTTTTTCTTCAAATCTAGAGGCAAATAAACAACTCTTCCCTTTAATCCTCTCTGTAAATCTGATGGAGGCAATTTCCCTGTCTTTGGCTCCATTCGTACAATAGCCTGAAAGGGATGGATACTTTGATTCAAAATAGATTCATAAGTATTTAAATCCTTCAATTCAGAAGGAATCTCAACCAATTCCAGATTATTATGAACCGCTCTAGCAGGCATCTGGTTTTGATTTAATTTGTTACAACAATAAGTACACACACGTTGATCCAATCCCAAATCAAAACAATTTTCTACCATCAAGTATGTTGCAAAATCCTTCCATTCACTATTATTTTCACTTTCACTTTTCGCATATAAATCCACTAACTTAGTCTGATTCTTATAATAAGTGCGTCGACAACACACACAAGTAAAATTAGGCCTCTCACTTGATTTCACCTGAAACGTGGCAATTTCTTTCTGAAAATTATCTGTACTGGAAACCTGTACACTATCTTCCACATTACCTTCTTCTTCTGGGTCAATTTCAACATTCTCCTCTTTACTTGCAAAGTAACAAAACTCAATTTTTTCACAAATATTCTTCACATCTACTTCAGAACCATGCAAAAGAGCAGTGCATAATTGTTTAAGCATAATTGCTGGACTCTTAGCATAATACAACATTCTAACTAATTTCCTCACTTTATTATGATGCACTGCTAGCATCCTGAAATGGTGAAAAACACTCTGGCATACTCTCCTGGAAAGACAAGCCAGTGAATGACCATGCAAACCTGTCACTTCTCTCACTCTGCAAGGATCTAATTCTTGCAACAACTTCATTTTCTGTTTTAAAGTTTTCTTATTAAATGTCCGTACAAAATCACAAAGCAAATTGATGGAATCCTGTCGCACACTGCAAATACTACTACACTTCCAGATATACACTGGTCCCTTAGGACGTCTTCCTAAAACCTCATTACCTAACACCTCTTCTGCCTCTGTTGCCACAAGTTTTTCTTTTTCAACTGTACAACCATCTTTCACCTCATAAGCTCGACCACTGGTGTCAACTGCATGCACCAAATCATTATCCTGGAAATAACTCTCCCCATTAAAAAATGCCTCACAACTTGAACTATGCATCCATTCTCCTGAAAAAACTTCACAAAAATTACTACGATTAACTGTTCTCTACCATCTACTATTTCTTTTGAAATCATAAATTGCCTTGTTTAGCTTCCTAGTTCTATTGATTATCAAAATAAATAAATTTCGCTTAATTTCAAATGCCTGATCAATAATTTTCTCAACTTTTTTTTTCTCTTATGAAAAACTACTTTCTGTTGACCTTTCTTAATATTTTTTAACAAATTGCCAATTATCCTGTTGCGGAACATTCGTCTACGAATGTCCCTAAACTGATTTTTCCTTCTACTACCATGCACAGAGTTATCTCCTGCTCTAGCAGTAACATTTTTGATTGGCCTTTCCTTTCCGTTTAAATTGGTTCTCTTTTTCTGGACTAAAACATTTTCTGTAGTACTACTTTTTTTTCTACAAATGTTTCTTAGGAATGATTTCGTTGTCTTACCCGGAGCTTTCTTGGTGACTTGACGAGTTTTTATTGTAGAGGACTGCTGCAAGCATTTAGTAAGCTGCTGTCTTTGACGTTTTGTAGCCTTTTGGTTTCGTTCTTTAGATGGCATTATGTACTTTTGAAATGATCTGCAGTTGAATCTGTGGTAAAATATAATTAAAAATGTTATTAACCACTATTACCAAACAGTAAATCAATAACAGTCGTCAAAAATTTAACACACTACTTGTCATTTTTACATACAATAATTTTTAGTGCATTGGCAAATTTAGTAGTCACAAATAGTAGCAAAGAAATGGAATGCTTCTACATTTAGCTGGTGCTGTTTTATATGTGAATCTGAACTAATTTTATGAGCATATTTGACTATTTTATTAAAGACACTACACACAAGCTGTTTTTGAAGTTGTGTTTAATTTTAAATGAAACGGTTTACATGTTTACTTTTCATTTCCAGTAACTTTTAAAAATAAATGTTTATAGTTCCATAGGCTCAAGCAGGTCAGCTTCCCACCCTTAGGATGAACACAACGGGACAAGCGGCATCACTACTGCGTCCACAGAGAACAAATAAGACGGCCAGTTTACAGAAGGCGTATATCATCAGATGATCGCTCCTAAACCCCAAAGTCCCTCCGTGATAGTATACCCTCGTGGTCTACACAACATATGAAGTCAAATTTCTTCTATTCAGAAGTTCTCTACATCGCCACTGCATCAATTCATAACGACCGGGACAATAGAAGCTCGCATCGCCGATAATAGAATTTTCAGGCTGCCAAGCTACCAAACAGGTACTATCACCGCTTCCGCATTTATCACGAGCGTTCAGCACGTCAGATGTTTACATCTTCGACATCAGAAACCGCAGCCGACGATAGCTACTAAACAGGAAGTACTCAGTGGGGGCGCAAATACTAAATAAAGAAACTTCAATCACGTAAGCTTGAGTCCCCGCGTCCAACCTGGAATGCCACTGTTGATGTAACAAAGGAGACCACAGAATTCCTGAGGAAGGCGAATGGCCGAAACGCGTCGGAAAGGAATATATTCTGTGTTAAAGATTTGAAGTTTCTAATTGTGTAGATATTTTAGGAATTAGACAACGTGTAATTACTGTCATGTATTATATGTAAAAATCTGTGTATAAAAATAACTAAAATGTGCATATAAAAAACATAAAAGGAAATAAGAGTTGTTAAAAAAAAGTATATATATTATACCAAAAAAAAGAGATCTATAAAATATAAATAAAAATACTCAACACTCAATGCTACTTGGTAGAAATGGTTTTATCTCAAAACAACGTCTAAGTTACTCATAAGTATAATTACACGTAACCCGGAGTGCACAGTTCATTTTTTATAAAAACAGCTTCCACCCTATGTCATACAATTCTGACAAATCGGCATCCTCATCATGTTCTTCATCATCCTCAGGATTTAAATCACCCAAGGGATCTACTTCCACTGATGTTTCAATCACAATTTCAATGATAATATCGAGATCAACAGATTGCTCATTATCACTCATGCTTGATGTTGTCGTTATCTTTAAAGAAAGAGAACAACAATGAGATGTTGCAGAGTAAGAGAGAAATCTCAGAGACTATAATTGTAAAATTGTTTAACAAGAGTAACATTTTGCAGATATTATTTAACCATGTCCAGCGATGCTGTTTCAAACTGGCGTAAGGATTTGATTCAGCAATGCCATAAATGTGACTCAGTGAAATCTTCTTAATTTTACTGTGTTAGTTTTACAGGGCTTTCATGCAAATGACTGGCCACCCTACAACAAAACGCTCACATGAAATATGATGCAGGTTTCATGTGGCACAGGACTTTACAGGATGACACTTCTGCCTAGATGCATCATGTTGTAAATATGTCGCAACATAGCAAATCTTTTGCACCGCCGCTGCGTCACAAAAGTGACGTACAGCGGCGCAAAAGAGGCACACGGCTATCATAAATCTGTCCCTAACATTTTAAATGATTGATTCAGGATGACGATAAGGTGTGGCCTATCCAGAGGTTTGTTTGAGGTGAGGCCTACTCAGGGTTGCAGATGAAATTTAGGCTTGTTGAAGAGTGCATAGGAGATAATACATGTGCAGGCCTACCAATGAAGTGAGTCATGTCCACTCCACTCTTGAACAAAGGCCAGACCTCTTCTGTGTCCGTGGACAGGCCTAAACCTCATCTGCACAATGTGATTCGTAAAGTTAGGAAACACAGGTGATGTAATTGAAAAATGTGGAATTTCTTTTCCTCATTTCACAATCACATCACCTGTGTTTCCTTTGCTTAGGTATCTCATAGTACAGATGGAGTCTAGCATATCAAAGAGTACACAGAAGTTGAACACTGTATACAACAATGTTGACATTTACAGAAGATTCAGCTTCTCCATGCCCCCTACGCAGTCCTAAATGTTTACATTTTAAACTGACGGTATCTTGTTGGAGATGAAGTGAGGCCTGTCTTGCAACATGGTGCATCTTTTGCATCACTGCTGCATTGGTTTCATGTGGCACAGGACTTTACAGCATGACACATCTGCCTAGATGCATCAAGTTGTAAATATGTCGCAACATAGCAAATCTTTTGCACCACCACTGCGTCACAAAAGTGACGCACAACGGCGCAAAAGAGGCACACGGCTATCATAAATCTGTCCCTAACATTTTAAATGATTGATTCAGGATGACGATAAGGTGTGGCCTATCCAGAGGTTTGTTTGAGGTGAGGCCTACTCAGGGTTGCAGATGAAATTTAGGCTTGTTGAAGAGTACAGAGGAGATAATACATGTGCAGGCCTACCAATGAAGTGAGTCATGTCCACTTCACTCTTGAACAAAGGCCAGACCTCTTCTGTGTCCGTGGACAGGCCTAAACCTCATCTGCACAATGTGATTCATAAAGTTAGGAAACACAGGTGATGTAATTGAAAAATGTGGAATTTCTTTTCCTCATTTCACAATCACATCACCTGTGTTTCCTTTGCTTAGGTATCTCATAGTGCAGATGGAGTCTAGCATATCAAAGAGTACACAGACGTTGAGCACTGTATAGGAAATGTTTGACATTTACAGAAGATTCAGCTTCTCCATGCCCCCTACACAGTCCTAAATGTTTACAGTTTAAACTGACGGTATCTTGTTGGAGATGAAGTGAGGCCTATCTTGCAACATGGTGCATCTTTTGCATCACTGCTACATCACAAAAGTGACGCAACAGCGGCGCAAAAGAGGCGCACGGCCATCATAAATCTGCCCCTAACATTTTAAATGATTGATTCAGGATGACGATAAGGTGAGGCCTATCCAGAGATTTGTTTGAGGTGAGGCCTACTCAGGGTTGCAGATGAAATTTAGGCTTATTGAAGAGTACAGAGCAGATAATACATGTGCAGGCCTACCAATGAAGTGAGTCATGTCCACTGCACTCTTGAACAAAGGCCAGACCTCTTCTATGTCCCTGGACAGGCCTAAACCTCATCTGCACAATGTGATTCGTAATGTTAGAAAACACAAGTGATGTAATTGAAAAATGTGGAATTTCTTTTGCTCATTTCACAATCACATCACCTGTGTTTCCTTTGCTTAGATATCTCATTGTGCAGATGGAGTCTAGCACATCAAAGACTACGCAGAAGGTGAGCACTGTATGGAACATGGCTATGTAACTCAAAGAATCAAAATCTAAATTTGCCAAGCACACATGGGGGCGTATTTACAAGGAACTTCCACCACGGGGAAATGTCTTAAATTAAAATGGGAAAAATAACATCAAAGGGACTCAAATGCCTTTTAAATATACCCCAAGCAACCTATGAAACTCTAGCAGTACATATCAAGAAACCTAATTGATTTCAAAAAACGTTTTTAAACACATCATGTAAATCAATTATATACCTACATTCAAGGGGAAGTGACTTAAAATGCCCTAAGACACATGAAAGCGTTTTTTAAGGCCCTTGCACCATTTTTGCGTCACTTTTAACATGGCTATGTAACTCAAAGAATCAAAATCTAAATTTGCCAAGCACAGATGGGGGCATATTTACAAGGACCTTGCACCACGGGGAAATGTCTTAAATTAAAATGGGAAAAATAACATCAGAGAGACTCAAAGGCCTTGTAAATATGCCCCAAGCAACCTATGAAACTCTAGCAGTACATATCAAGAAACCTAATTGATTTCAAAAAACGTTTTTAAACACATCATGTAAAGCAATTATATACCTACATTCATGGGGAAGTGACTTAAAATGCCCTAAGACACATGAAAGCGTTTTTTTAAGGCACTTGCACCATTTTTGCGTCACTTTTAACATGGCTATGTAACTCAAAGAATCAAAATCTAAATTTGCCAAGCACACATGGGGGCGTATTTACAAGGACCTTGCACCACAAGGAAATGTCTTAAATTAAAATGGGAAAAATAACATCAAAGGAACTCAAAGGCCTTGTAAATATGCCCCAAGCAACCTATGAAACTCTAGCAGTACATATCAAGAAACCTAATTGATTTCAAAAAACGTTTTTAAACACATCATGTAAACTAATTATATACCTACATTCATGGGGAAGTGACTTAAAATGCCCTAAGACACATGAAAGCATTTTTTTAAGGCCCTTGCACCATTTTTGCGTCACTTTTAACATGCCTATGTAACATGGCTATGTAACTCAAAGAAACAAAATCTATTTGTAAAACACTTGACACAAAGCAACATTTTAAATACACAACTTTCTTCATAATTTTCTCCTTAAAGCATACTATTCTCTATTTAAATTAAATGAATCTTTTCTCACCTTAGCAAATACTTTTTGAGTTTCAAAACAGTCTCAGACACACACCAATTTGTCTTCAGCAGAGCAAAAGGTATGCACTCCAGAGGCTGCAACCAACAATGGCACAGACATGCTGTAATTCATCACACATATCTCTCATGTCACCCAATCAAAACTCTTCCCTCACTTTTTTCAAATCAACACCCTTCCCCCCTCTGCCCTTTCTGCCTTTTTTCCATAGCAACCACCTCCTGAAAGACCTCTCATGTTTGCAAGTTCACACAACAATGTTTCAATTGAACTCTGAACTCTCAGTACACCTGCGTACCCAGTGCAATCTTTCATAAAATCATTTTTTCTTGACCATTCAAATTACATCTTTCAAAGAACTCATCCATGCACCCTAACTTTCTGTTTTCAGCAATCAAAATCCACCAATCACTGCTACTGATTAATTACTACAGAAACTCCACAGTTTTTTTCATTACATACTCCTACTGTTTCAACTGCCATTTCATTACCACACTTCATCTGACTGCAGCAGAACCTCCTCTCACCATGTTTTCTGTCTGGATTGTTGGACATAGTTATATCCACTGGGCTCAAAGGTATACTGATAACAGAAATTTACACAACCTCAATTTACAAAATGTGGAAATCAACTGGATTGGCCACAGAGGATTAAGATGTCACCAATTGATACCATTGGTGAAAACCTTTTTGCATTTGCCAAAACCTGACCTGTTAATTGTGCACTGTGGAGGAAATGACTTGGGCACTTTGACTGGGGTAGGTCTGGAAATGCTTTTAAAGGACACCTTTGAGCAATTGATGTCACTATTTCCTCAAACTGCCTTGGTATATTCAAATATATGCCAAAGACAGAAATGGAGGTGGTCCAACCAATTTTGTCCACAAATTGAGAAATCGAGGAAGCATGTAAATAAGTCTGTTTCAGCTTACATGAGAGACCATGGAATGGGCTCCATCTACAACAATAACTTGTGTTACTACATGCAAGATATCTACAGAGGAGATGGAGTTCACTTCTCAGATGAGGGGAACAGAATTTTCATCCTCAATTTAAGACTGTGCATTGGTACCTACTTGTAGGTACCTACATCAGCCACAGGACCCAAAAGCTCTTTTCAGAGCTACCCTACATCTGATCACTCACAATTATTATTTTACTCTAACTTTTTTCACAACTTTTCACCAAAGTACGCTCCCCGGTACGCGCACCGGACACTAACCGCGCGAAAATTTTAAAAAAAATGTTTTTTTTCCGCACATATGGGCCTCCTCAGCCACCCTCAGAAAACCTAGGGGGTCAGGATACGTCTACCGTGCCCCCTTCTACCCATTCTGAACATTATTTGCCCTCCATCTTGTATCTCAATTCTACCGAAACACAAAATGGAGGACTCCCGTAACGCTGCCGGTTCGCGTACCGGGGTGCGCACCGGGAAGCGCTCGCTCAAAAAAGGTGGGAAAGTAATATACAGAAAAACCACTGGAGACACTTTCACCAAATATAGATTAGCTCATACTACATGCCAATCCCTACCATTTTCACAAATTTGATTGGAATTCCATTTAGCCATTTAGCCTGTAGACCTCTCTAAATACCCTGAGGTAAATTACTTCACAAAACACATCTGAAGTGTTGGAATTGACAAACAATTAAAATGTTACTTTCATTTTCTACTTTTTTTACCTGACATTTGATTGGTTATGTACCTGAATATATATAAAGAAAGAGAGAGAAACACAGCCATTTTGACTACTACTTCCTGAACTACATTGCACGATCATTTTCACTCACAACTTAAACTTGTTTTTAAAAGGTAAGATGTTATTTTATAAATTTGAAAACATTTTCAGATAGTTATATACTATCCCTCTGTAAGAGTTAGACATTGAGAAAGGCTTGTTTATTATAATTATGGATTGATTTAGGTTTCTGTGGTATAATTATGAATTTACTTAGGCTTTTTCACAGGCACTTTTTAATAGTACTACTTCACGCCTCAAAAGTACCTGTCTGAACTTAAACCCAACAGTGCCCTATCTCTACTGATATATTTATTTTTTATGCAAATTTCAGCACAAAAATGGAAGGAGAACAGAACGTTTCCTTTGAAATTGTCCTAGACATGAACAATGAGGAAATCATTGAACCCATTGACTTGGAATTCATGGATGAATCACGAGACAATGAACTTCTACAATGTGTAGAATCTGTGGATTTCTTACTTCAATATGAGGACGGTCAAATGTGGGAAGTTATGTTCAGTCAATAAGAAGACATATCGGACAGTCAAATGTTAGACGTTCTATTAAATTTTTAAAAAGAATCAGAAAAATAAAATTATATTTAATAATAAAAAATTGTTTGAGTCTTTAATCATTTTTATATGTAATTCATAAACTAGTACCAAATTGATTATAATGTAAAGTCAGACTTATAGTATACTGTGCACAATCACAAAAATACATTTATATTTAATAATCATAAATACTGCTACTTAAATAAAAAATAAAAAAAAAACCAACAAAAAGAACAATCAATAAACATACAATATTTCAAAATATCATAGTCTATCATTCTTTTTTCCTTATAGTACGCTCCCCAGACCGCTTCCCGGTGCGCGTACCGGGCTGTATTACCTATATATATTACCTATATATATATATATATATATTCACAGAAAAAACCATAGGTTATAGACCATATATAGTTAGGAATTAGCATTTAGCTAATGATCAACACATGCAGCAGTTTACAGAACAACAGACATAATGATGCACAAATTAAGACAGTTTAGTCACTAACCCATGCACTCAGTGAGACACATTTAATCAGTCACTCATACAGTCAGCCATGCCCCTACTAAATCCTTCATCAAGACACTTATACATCCACTCATTCTTCAATATGTAAGACATATTTTAACTTTACAGAATTATACAGTCACTGGATGTAGTCATCAGTGATGTCATCAGTGATGTCATTTGAGATGTCATCAGTGATGTCATCAGTGATGTCACTGACCATGTCATGAATGATGTAATATGTGACATGATCAGCAGTGGATTGCGGGTGCGCGATATATAGTTAGTGCAACTAACTATATATGGAATTTCAATGGTTTTGTGTGAGTAAAATAAGGTTTTTTAAATGCTAATTCCTAACTATATATGGTCTATAACCTATGGTTTTTTCAGTGAATTTTCAAGGTTTTGTAAATGCTAATTCCTAACTATATATGGTCTATAACCTATGGTTTTTTCAGTGAATTTCAATGGTTTTTTAATAGCAAATATCATAAGCTGTCCAATGTCAAGTACGTGGTAAGTGAAAACATTTTCGTGTTTATGCACACTGATCTGCTTTGAATGGTGCCCCCCCCCCTCATTTCTATTAGGAGTACTCTCTCTTTGCAGATAGTGAAAGGTAGTTAACGCAGGCCTTTGCCCCCGTTGTAATCCGTCGTGCCTGATTCTCTCTCCATTTGATTGATTGTTATCCAAGTATTTACTGTTTTAGAATTAGTTCTCTTTGGTTCATTCTCTATTTACAAACAAACACAGAGTCGCAATACTCTGTTTAGTCTTTGCAGATAACGAAAAATCGTGTAAAAAAAAAGAAAAGGAATCGAGCAAAATCAGTAGGCCATTAATGGGATCTCTTTTTGACCTCGCTAAAATAGAAACATTAGGAACAACCCCTCATGACAAATACAAAACTAGTGAGATGAACTGAACTCCACACAATGATGGCTGCAAAACAGCTCGGCTCCGCCACCCACCCCGCCCAAAATAACGATAAAGAGCGGCTGCCATGATTGGTTGCGGAATGGCCACGACGGAGCTACGAAATGGTGCTGCTCTCATGCTAACCCCAGCTTCAGTCTGAAACATCCAGAAACACTGTAGACTACCAATTCGATCAGTTCCGGTAGCGCCCCAATGTAACCCGGTAGAGAAGAACTAGCCCTCCCCTCTTTGACTGATGGTTCTTGTTGCCTGTCCCTTCTGTTGTCATTTAACAGAACTATTTAGCCTGCTGAAAGGGGTTGTGTTCCGACCGCTGGTTGGTGGAGACATTTTGACTATATTCTGTACCTGCGTTGTCGCGTAATGCGTCATATGACGCGCCGCGTTAGCGCATCCGGAAGTCATCCGGGGCGCGCAGCGCGTAACGTAAGCATAACAAGTCATGTGACTTGTTAATAAAACTTTTCATTGGTTCATTTTACTTTTCTTATTGTAATGATGAAAGGCTTGGTCATATGACCTAAAAATTACGCTTTTCATTACTTCCGAACATTATTTTTTCTTAAATATATGTTATAATGTTCCAGGCTAATGTACTTTCCCGGAAATTTTACAACTGTCCTGCAAGTAAAATATATTCTTTTTTCGAGAAAAAGAGCGTTTCTTCGTCCCATGACGGAGCCGTTGAGCAAAAGAGGGTCGACCTGCTGTCTTAGTCGCCGATACGCCTGAATATGAGATTCTTATCGATCACTTTATGTTGCAGGAATAGAAAACACAACAGCCCTTGACCATTTATCTTTACTGCGTTCCTTCGTATTATACCTTTTACCCTTCATGTAATTGGTCTGCTTTATTTCACTTGCCTTTTAATGATTCTAAAACAGTCACTATTATTAAAAACTTTACCAATGTATATACTACTACCATGTTTTCTTTTAAAAACCTTTATTGTGAAAATTTCATTATACAAATACGAGCCTATAACCACGTGGGCCTGCCACGGAGCAAACTGTAATCGTATATGATGAATAGACATTTACACTGTAGAGGAACGTAACGGGCGGGCCATTAGGTTGCAAGAACTAAGGTGTCTAACAGTTACGGAATCGGTGGACGTACATTTTATAATTAAAATACGACAGGGCCAGTTACAATAAAATTATCTAGATATACATTTGCGGGCAAGTACCATGGGTGACGTTAATTCGAACTTTCAACAGTACAGTAATCAATAACACATCAGAACTTAATATCAATAGGGATGTCGAAATATTCAATCAATTCTCGTCCCCGCCCGCCATGTGCTTCAAAACTGCATACGTCTCTCGTGATTTCAAGGTTCTGCAACCAGTACACAACAAGGAGTTACGAGTCCCATTTATTCCGGCGCCATTTTGGGCGAGGACGGGCAGGTCCAGGATATAGTCAAAATGTCTCTACCAACCATCGACTATGATGATGTTCATATGCTGTATTTATTAGAGTAACACTCATCTGTCCACATGAAAATTAATTTGCCACAATCTAAACATGTCATTTTAATCTTTCCAAAGTTCTTCTAAATATTTGGGACCGTTTCCCTTGCCTCTGAAGCTCTCAGTGCCACTTCTTTGATGAATGTACTAGCAGGTCAGGGGTTCTCCTCCAAATCTCTCTTTTATGCAGCACTATAATTAATTGGTGCCACCTCTCCATATGACGATGCATGGTATAGTTACCACAACTATATTTTTTTTCGGTTCCTCTGGAGAGTTCATCGTGGCAGATGAAGCGTGTAACGTACCGGGCATTTACCTTTTTTTGCATGTACAGGAAAGGAAAAAAAAATCGAGCGTCCGAGTTCTAAGGTGTCCCAGGGCCATTTTAGTGGACCAGGCCCAAATCCAAAGAACAGGCCGCCATTTTGAGAGTCCTCTTGCAGCCGCCTGTCGCTGTAGCATCAAGAGCAGCCGAAACTCAGAGGAATGGCAACTGAAACGGTAAAGGGGCGCCCCACTACAGCAGACGAGCCTCCACCTAGGAAGGCCCATTCACGCCGGCTCCCCCCCCCTTCGGGCACCCCACGCCGTTATTCGGAGCAGTATTGTAGGATGGCCACACCAGTGCGGCAACTTGCTAGACATCACCTCGGTGGTAACCGAATCTCAACGCCTTGTGGTGTCTTCTATTCAGAAAACATTGTTATGCTGCCTTCGACCTATTCGCCGCAAGTGCGCACACAACTCAACTGCATAGCTTGCTAGACACCACCTCGGTGCCATCCGGATCTTGGAATGTCAGCACCTTTTGGTGTCTTCTCTTCAGAAAATATTGTTGCGCTGCCTTTGGCCCCATTCGCACATCAGTCCGCTACTGACGCCATCTCACAGGCTAATGGGGCGCCCCACGCCGACTTTCAGCATTGTAGAATGACCACACCAGTACAGCAACTTGCTAGACATCACCTCGGTGCCATCCGGATCTCGGCGCCCCACTGCAGATGAAGTGCCTCTCAACTATGAAACCACCACGGTGACATCCGGATCTTGGCGCGTTGTGCTGCCTTCGGCCTATTCGCACATCGGTCCGCTACTGACGCCATCTCACAGGCTAATGGGGCGACCCACGCCGAGTTTCAGCATTGTAGGATGACCACACCAGTACAGCAACTTGCTAGACATCACCTCGGTGCCATCCGAATCTTGGCATCTCAACGCCTAGTGGTATCTTCCATACAAAAATATTGTTACGCTGCCTTTGGCCCCATTCGCACATCAGTCCGCAACTTAGACATCACCTCGGTGCCATCCGGATCTTGGCATCTCAGCGCCTTGTGGTGTCAGTCAGAAAATATTGTTGCGCTGCCTTTGGCCCCATTCGCACATCAGTCCGCTACTGACACCATCTCACAGGCCAACAGGGCGCCCCACGCCGACTTTTACCATTGTACGATGGCCACACCAGTGCCACAACTTGCTAGACACCACCTCGGTGCCATCCGGATCTTGGCATCTCAGCGCCTTGTGGTGTCTTCAAATCAGAAAATATTGTTGCGCTGCCTTTGGCCCCATTCGCACATCGGTCCGCTACTGACGCCATCTCACAGGCCAACGGGGCGCCCCACGCCGACTTTCAACATTGTAGGATGGCCACAGAAGTGCGACAACTTACTAGACACCACCTCGGTGCCATCCGGATCTTGGCGCGTTGTGCTGCCTTCGGCCTATTTGCACATCGGTCCGCTACTGACGCAAACTCACAGGCCAACGGGGCGCCCCACGCCGACTTTCAGCATTGTAGGATGGCCACACCAGTGCACCTTACTAGACACCACCTCGGTGCCATCCGGATCTTGACGCGTAGTGAAGCTGCAGCAGCTGCAAATAAGCTTCAGACAGTGTTACAACCGCTGCTCAGAACTCTCAACTATGACACCACCTCGGTGCCATCCGGATCTTGGCATCTCAGCGCCTTGTGGTGTCAGTCAGAAACTATTGTTGCGCTGCCTTTGGCAAACTCACAGGCCAACGGGGCTCCCCACGCCGACTTTCAGCATTGTAGGATGGCCACACCAGTGCGGCAACTTGCTACACACCACCTCGGTGCCATCCGGATCTTGGCATCTCAGCGCCTAGTGGTGTCTTCTATTCCGAAAATATTGTTGCACTGCCTTCGGCCCCATTCACACATCGGTCCGCTACTGACGCCATCTCACAGGCCAACGGGGCGCCCCATGCCGACTTTCAGCATTGTAGGATGGCCACACCAGTGCGGCAACTTACTAGACACCACCTCGGTGCCAATCCGGATCTTGGCGTGTTGTGCTGCCTTCGGCCTATTCGCACATCGGTCCGCTACTGACGCAAACTCACAGGCCAACGGGGCGCCCCACGCCGACTTTCAGCATTGTTGGATGGCCACACCAGTGCGGCAACTTACTAGACACCACCTCGGTGCCATCCGGATCTTGGCGCGTTGTGCTGCCTTCGGCCTATTCGCACATCGGTCCGCTACTGACGCAAACTCACAGGCCAACGGGGCGCCCCACGCCGACTTTCAGCATTGTAGGATGGCCACACCAGTGCTGCAACTTGCTGGACACCACCTCGGTGCCATCCGGATCTTGGCGCATTGTATTGCCTTCGGCCTATTCGCACATCGGTCCGCTACTGACGCCGCCTCACGTGCCAACGTATTTTCTCCGCATTTTATACCCTATGCCGCATAACAGGTCATGTGACTTGTTTATAAAACTTTTCATTGGTTCATTTTACTTTTGGTTTCCTAATGATGGAAGGCTTGATCATATGACCTAAAAACAACACTTTTCATTGGATGAAAACTTTTTTTTTTTCCCAAACGATGAAAGCCCCACCTTGTTTCTGGATGTTTCAGACTAAACTGACGTCAGCATGAGAGCACCACCATCTCGTAGCTCCGTCGTGGTCATTCCGCGAGCAATCATGGCAGCCGCTCCCCACCAGAAGCCTGCAGGAGTCGGGGCCCCCAAAACTTTTGATGAATTCTCAAGGCGGAGGGGACGCTTTCGAGAATGGGGTCCAAGACCTAGCAGACAAGCGTCCGATTTCCAAGCAGTCCGACGGCCATTTCAGTGGACCAGGCCCAAAAAGGAAAGAGCCTCCCGCCATTTTGAGAGTCCTGTGACAGCCGCCTATCGCTGCACCGCAAGAGTGGGCGCAACTCAGCTGAATTGCGGCTTTTGACACAGTGGACCAAAAACGGACGGAATGGCAACTGAAACGGTAAAGGGGCGCCCCACTACAACAGATGACACTCCACCTGGAGAGGCCCGTTCACGCCGCCTCCCCCGGGGCGCCCCACGCCGTTATTCGGAGCAGCATTGTAGGATACCAAAACCAGTGCGGCAACTTACTGGACATCACCTTGGTGCCATCGTTCTGCTGCCTTGGAACTATTCGCACAACAGTTTGCTACTGATGACCCACCCCCCGCGATGCCCCACGCCGTTATTTGCTGGGTGGCAACTTACTAGACATCACTTTCGTGTCATCTAGATTTCGGCGCGTTCTGCTGCCTTGGAACTATTCGCACAACAGTTTGCTACTGATGACCCACCCCCCGCGACGCCCCACGCCGGAAATCTGGACGTTGTGCTGCGTTGGGACTATTCGCACAGCCGACCGCTACTTCGTTGTTTTTCCCTAAAATTTTTTATATGTTATTACTATTTTTGTTTTCTTGTATATATTTATAAATTATTAAAGTTTTATAATCTTACTACTTTGTCGGAGTGCTATATATTTTTAATGTGACACATAATTGTAAAAACTTTGATGTACAAAGAGTCATCCCTGGAATCTTCCGCTTCACGCTCGGTCCCCTCCCCAATCACAATACAGGATGGTTTTCAGATAATAGCAACGCTTCTGCTGTGACGGATCTCATCGAGTGTGGGCCTTGATCTACTATAACTCCTTTGAAGAGGGGTGATTCTTTACAGTTGTGGCCATAAACTACATCTGCAGGGCTAGCTGATAGCCTAGGACCGGCCTGGACAATCGGACACAGAGGAAAAGGAGTGTCAGAGGGTGCGGTAGTGAATAGGGCGAAAGGGAGGTGTCGGGCGGGCACAGGGTGTGATTCTCAGGGAAGAGCAGCGCAGATGGGGGGAGGTTTATTACCCATGCATAAGACAGAGAGCGGGGGTGACCACTGCCTGGGTGAGATGCTTGCGAGGGTGGGGAGCCATGCTAAGGATCGACAGCGTGCACAGAGTGGGTCTGGTCAAGGCATCTAAAATGGCTGCCGTGCACGACAAAAGTGTGGCATTTGAAAAAAGACAAGATGGCGCAGACAATGTTTTTCAACACTTCCTGATTTCCTTCGAATCGAACGTTAACAGACGTTGGGGCATATTACCAAAGTTAAGCGATATTTATCCCTAACGATGCATTGCAAAGATTTTTTTACCGTTAGAAATTATCGCAGATAAACCTTGCTATTATCAAGGTTTATCGCAAATACGATAAAAAACGACCGCAATGCGTTAATATCGCTGAAAACTCAGCGATATTCATGCATTACCGAGCTAATGCTCTTAGCCATGTTATCCAGCTCCCATTGGATAACATGGCTAAGAACTGCTCAGGGCAGCTGTTACTTTTTGGAGATATTCGCGCTTATCTCGAATATTTCCAAAAGTTGATAATAGGAGATAGCGATGTTAGCGACTGTTTCCAGTCGCTAACATCTTGGCATGCCCACTTTGCATGTCATTAGTGATAAATATCACTCACATGCAAAGTGGGGCCCAAGATGGTCGCTATCTCCTACTAGCCGTCGCTAACTGGTGTTAGCAACAGCTAGGTAATACAGATATAATTTTATCTCCGCGAAGCGGAGCGCTGTTACAGATATATATCTTGTTTTTGAACGTTAATTTCTCAAAATGCACTGAAGCACATATATTGAGACCTAGCAAAGGCACATCGGGCTACCAGTCCCTAATATTTTACCAAGTTTCGTGCAAATCCATTCAGCCGTTCGATTATTATTATTATTTATTTTTTTTGCCCCGCGGGGCCCTTTTAAAACCTCCACATCAAACCTAGGGGGTCAGCGAGGATCTACTATGCCCCCTTATGGTCATTTGCCCCTTCGCTTTGGCCTCCTCTTGTCTCTCGATCCTACCGAGAGACAAGATGGCGGCCGCTACAGACTGTTTGGAATGTTTACAGACACCGGAGAGCCAATCAGCTTCGCTTCGCAAAGCTCCGTAACGCGAAAAGTACGCGAAGCGGTGCGCTGTTACAGATATATATCTTTTTTTGAACGTTAATTTCTCAAAATCCACTGAAGCACATATATTGAGACCTAGCAAAGGCACATCGGGCTACCAGTCCCTACAATTTTGCCAAGTTTCGTGCAAATCCATTCAGCCGTTCGATTATTATTATTATTTTTTTTTTTGCCCCGCGGGGCCCTTTTAAAACCTCCACATCAAACCTAGGGGGTCAGCGAGGATCTACTATTCCCCCTTATGGTCATTTGCCCCTTCGCTTTGGCCTCCTCTTGTCTCTCGATCCTACCGAGAGACAAGATGGCGGCCGCTACGGACTGTTTGGAATGTTGACAGACGCCGGAGAACCAATCAGCTTCGCTTCACAAAGCTCAGTTGCGCGAAAAGTACGCGTCCTGGAGCGCTGCCCGGTCCGCTGTTACAGATATATATCTTTTTTTAAACGTTAGTTTCTCAAAATCCACTGTAGCACATATATTGAGACCTACAAAAGGCACATCGGGCTACCAGTCCCTACAATTTTGCCAAGTTTCGTGCAAATCCATTCAGCCGTTCGGGCTAAAAGTGAGGCCAACCGCCCTATGGAAAACTCAATGTTAAAAACACGTTTTGGGACCCCCCAAAAAGGGGGGTCACAAAACGCGTTTTTCCCATTCATTTTTCCATAGGGCGGTTGGCCTCACTTTTAGCCCGAACGGCTGAATGGATTTGCACGAAACTTAGCAAAATTGTAGGGACTGGTAGCCCGATGTGCCTTTGCTAGGTCTCAATATATGTGCTCCAGTGGATTTTGATAAATTAACGTTCAAAAAAAATATATATCTGTAACAGCGCTCCGGGTAGCGCTCCGGTTCGCGTACTTGACGCGTAACGGAACTTCGCGAAGCGAAGCTGATTGGCTCTCCGGTGTCTGTCAACATTCTAAACAGTCCGGAGCGGCCGCCATCTTGCTTCTCGGTAGGATCGAGAGACAAGAGGAGGCCAAAACAAAGGGGGAAATGACCATAAGGGGGCATAGTAGATCCTCCCTCACCCTCTAGGTTTGATGTGGAGGCTTTAAAAGGGCCCCGTGGGGCAAAAAAAAAAAATCGTTTTTTTTTGCGTGGGGAGCGCCCGGTACGCTTTTGTGCAATGGTCGGTGGTAATCTAAATGATGAGGGGGGGGGGGCAGCGTTCAAAGCACATCAGCGTGCATAAACACGAAAATGTTTTTATCTACCACGTACTTGACTTATCTCTCTGAGATGCATTCCCTTGTGTCTCGGCAATGGTAGTCTGTTCATTACATAGATCGCTCGAGGGCGGTAGTACCGACCGCGCGTAGGAAAGGGTCAAAAGCCAGGGTTATAGGAGTATGTAACAAGCGAGCCATTTAATTGAAAAAACTAAACGCAACAAACGGTTGCAGGATCAGTGAAGGTTGATTTTATAATTGAAAGTATAACAGGATCAGTTACAATAAAATCGTCCATACGCACACCATGGGCGAGTATCATGGGTAACATTACTTCGAAGCTTTAATAATACAATAATCAATAATGAAAAATCAACATCAATAGGGTTGTCCGTATGCCCAGTCAGTACCCTTCCCCACACGCCATGTGCACAAAGACCGCATACATCCCCCATAACGTCAAGGCTAAGTAACTAGAACGTCATAAGGAGTTGCAAGTCGCTCCCATACTGGTGCCATTTTGGTCAAGGCCAGGCAGGTCCAGAGTATAGTTCAATGTCTCCAATAAGTAGCGGCAGGACGAGAATCCCTTTCGGCAGTTCAAAAAGTTTGTTAGCGCCAACAGAAAGAACAGGCAGCATGAACCATGACTCAAAGGCGAGGGAGGCAAAATCTTCCCTACCGGGTCACGCTGAGGTCCCACCGGAGCTGATCAAGTTGGCAGTCTACAGTGTCTCTTAGTAATTCGGACAAAACCTGGCGTCAGCATGAGAGCACTACCATCCTGTGACAATGTTGTGGCCACTTCCGGAGAGCGGGACAGCAGGTGTATCCCTCCGCCGATGCACTGAATCAGCCTCCCTCACGGCACCAGATGTGGATAAGGCGGCGGACACCCGTGGCAGCGGTATATCCATTGGGGATAGTCGAGCAACAGTGGCGGTTGCCCCCATCGGAAGCCCGCGGGAGTCGAGGGCCAACGACTCTCGTAGAACATTTAAAACTGAGAGGACGTCTTCAAGAGTGGGGCTCATGTCTGAGCAGGCAAGCAGAATGAAATGCTTTGCATTTGTAGACTTCAGTTCGGCGAAGACCCAGCAGAATGTTATAAGTAAATTGTGATGTATTCCTATAGGTTCTGAATTGATCCCCCTATTCCTGACCCTATTCTGGTTAAGCAAACTAACAAGTTAACTAAGTAGTCAGCCCATGAGGCAGAAAACCCCCATGATGCAGATACCGTTATCTGACGCAGTCACACTACGGCACAGGAACGTGTTATCTGATTAAGTCATAACGCTTGCGATCTAATTAGACAAGCGATATTCCTCCAGCCCCTGATAAGGCATACGGAGTTCTCATAACAAATCAAACCTATGACAACCTGGGCAAAACCCTGCGGCCATTGTTTTGATTTCACCGAGAACTTCAGTAAAAGAATGTGCTAACGAGCAAGTCGTATGACATCCTTATTGACGTATCTATGTCCATCCTTACGTCAATCTCGGCACCTTAAAGGTATAAATATTACCGATATTGCCCTATGCAAACACACGCGTGGTGACGAGACGGAGCAGCCATACTTACCGAAGCGAAGAGCAGAGCAGACCCCGCTGGCGCAGCCCCGCCTTTCTGACGCGCTGAGAGAAGCTGCTTTCTCCTGCCGAGAAATCCAGCACCGGCGTTTCCGGGTAGCCCTCGCAGGCAGCCTGGAATATCGAGACCAGAGACGAGAGATACCATCCCTCATTCAACCTAGATTCCAGGTACAGAACTGAATAACCCCTCACAGAGAATTCTTTAGTTATTCACTTGGCAAAAACAAACTTAACTTAAACTGTAACTTTCTATTCCCGCCCACGTATTAGACTTAGGTCAGGTACACGGGGTAGGCGTATTTAGAAACACCAGTTGAGTACGTTTAGTCAAATGTATATGTGTATGTAATATATTTTATTCATTTTAAACATCTTATGGCTTAGAAACCATATCAATGTTTTTACAGTATTATTTTATACTATTGCTTTTAATGTATGCACTTTACTTAACTATAAGTATCGCAATAATATCGATCCATTTCTCTTGTATGAGAAAAGAGACTGATCAATAAATAACACCTTTTTATTGAACACGCCCGTCTCTTCCTTTTCTCTACATTCTGATGAGACTAAGAATGCACGTACTGACTGAGTAAAATAAATTGCCTTTTGTTCACACGACTCTCGAGATATACTCTTGATTAGGGGAGAGCAAAGTTGTCATGTTCTATGGTTGTCAGAAACTAAATCCCTTCTTGTCTAATCAGGGAAGTTAAGTCCTCCTTGAACATTCGAGAAAGTTTCTAGTGAACTCTGAGCTAAGCTGGCAAACCCAAAACTTTAAGTCTAGTATCGACAGTAGTAGACCTAGTTAACGTCTGGTCTAGGCCTTTACTGCTGTAGGTATTATTCCAATGCGCAGAGCCTATTGGGATGATAGGAACTACACTACATGGCGCCCAACGCGTTTGGAAAGGGCGATAAAACTAACGTAAGACATTTAGAGTAACTCAGTCGTGCTTTCTCATTCAGACCCCTTTTCCCAAATACTCCAAAGACGTCTGGAGTGGGTGAAAGGTTATATCCGCCAGACCTCGCAGGAGGGAACTCCTATGTATGGTTCTTGGTACAAGTCAACGTTGAAGGATACACTGTTCCAAAATATTGTGCATCTAATCTTTGTTTCCATAAGAAACCTGATCTACAAACAAACAAAATAACCATCCTGTCAGTAAAATGTCAGACAATGAGGATGAAAGAGAGGCAGTTAGATTAGCAACTGAACTCGCAGCAGCTGATGCTACCATGCAAGACGCAGACCCGGATATAATACTCATCCCGGTCATTAAAAGAAAATCTATAACTTTAAAACTTATAGAAAATGGACTGACACCTAGAGGTAGTACAGTCATATTCGTAATTGAGGCACACGAATATCGGCAGACAGAGGTATACTATTCATGGATAAATTTTCCAGCAGAAAATCCTGTAACAAAGTACTTCCACTATTACAAAATAGAGGAACCTCCTGAAACATACACTCCTTTCGAGGAGGTGGAAGTACCACTCAAATTTCAAGAGCATTTCAAAATCACATCACCAGGCTCGGTCCTTTAGGTAGACCAGGAGCAACGTGGCCGGTCCTAGCCGGATACACACCACATCCAGACATCGATGGGATGTCTGCACCAAACCTTTTAACACAGCTAAAACAACTAATAAAAATACACAGACAATTAGTCCAATATGTGATGCGGACTTCAACAATTCAGCCAGCGATTAAACTCCCACAGCTGACCCCTCACCAGGGGAACACAAATAAAATTACACCACAGAACATCCAGTCCTGCCTAGGTAAAGTACCGGCTAAACGGGAACAAATACCATTCTGGCTAGCGCAGAAAATCACCCAAATAGAGGCGGTGTTTCCAGACACCACCCCGCTAGAAAAGCACAGGATTCTGACTATCTGTCTTCCAATGGGAATCGCACCACACATTGAGGACTGTGACACTTGGGGTACAGTCTTTGCTTCCATCTACACAAAAACGCACGGTGTTCCATCCATTTCGGTAATACCAGATGTGCTAAAACAAATTCAAGATGAATATGGTCCTGAACCCGCTTTAACTCTTGGTATGAAATTACTAAAAGACTTCAAGCAGGTCTCGGCTATATTATTAGCCAACATAAAGGGAGAAGCAGCAAATGTGGCGATCCGCCAGAGGTTAAAAGAGACAGATATAGCAGACCAACCAGCTGAAATTGCCAGAATCATAGAAAAATCCTATGAGGAACTAGGTAGAGATAGTTTAGGTGGAATACCAGTAAAACCGCAACTAATTGAAAGTCCTGAAAAAATATTTTTTAATAATAATTCTACATCACCAAAAAAGAACTGGGATGGAAACAAACAAGCCAATCCTAAAGAAAAGAAATTCCAGTCCCGAGGAAGGTCTCCTAGGCGAAGAGAAAAATCTCCGAACCAAAGACACAGGTCACCTCAGAGTGACCCCTCTGGGAAAAGATATAACCTTAGAAATAGGGATAATATTAAAAAGCCTGATAGATATCAAGACATTGATACACGTCCCTCTCAATCTTTTCAGACTTCCTCGCAGAAATCGGAAAGAAGAGGACGATCAGAACAAAGAGAAGAGCACACCAAGTCCAAAGACAAGGAACCTGCTCAGCTAAAAAAGAAATTACAATTTCCAAAAAAGAAGGTAGCCAGTATCAAGGTAGTTAACAATGCCGAGAATACTGAGGACACAACTGAAAAACGGAGAATGGGCTCAGACAATGCTAGACAGCGTAGCAGAAGTGAGCATAGCTCGCAAAGTCCTTATGAATCATCTGGAGACAGTGGACACGAATGAATATCTTCAAGTGGAAACTGCGGACACCAGAGTTAGCAAACCTCACAAAATATACGAAATAACATTGCGTATAGAGGGAGATAAGACTAGGAAAATAAGGGGACTATTTTGGGATAATCTCTCCAAGGGCTATGCTATCCTTCTAGCTGAAAAAGACTGGCCACCAGAGTTTGTCAGGGAGTGCCCTCATGGCGAACAAGTAATTATGCCTGCCTTCTCAAATCAAATTCCTATTCATAAAAAATACACACTTGCTAGAAAGTGGGCAGTGGCTCTAGCTCCTGCTTTATATAAAAATCACGTGGGATGGGATGAGGACTCTCCTCCTCACAAAATCCAGTTAAAATCACAACCTACTGCACAAAGGCAGTACCCAATTAAGCAAGAAGCTAAAAAACAGGTAAATGAAATACTAGATCAGCTAGAATACCAGGGGGTGATTGAAACTTGCACCTCACAAATGAACAACCCTTTGTTTCCGGTCTCCAAACCAGACAATTCATATCGTCTAGTTTTGGATTACCGACACCTTAACACATGTTGCAAAACTCACATAGTGCTGCACTAATGAATAACATAGTGCGCAAAAAATACAAAACAACATTAGACATCTCTAATGGATTCTTTTGTCAAAACATAGCACCAGAGAGCAGATATTTAACTGCATTCTCAATAAACGGCACTCAAAAACAATTCTGTTGGTTAACCCAGGGGTACAAGAACAGCCCGGGGGTATTCTCAGCGAGAGTAACAGAATTACTACAACTATATGATGATGAAGCATTATCTTATGTCGATGACATTTACTTAACAGATGATGACTTGGAGACTCACTTGAAAAGAGTCAACACCATAATACTTGGGTTCGCTGCAGAGGGTTACAAATTCAACTTTAAAAAATCCAGAATTGCCCATCTGGCAGTCCTGTTCGTAGGCTATGAATTATCAAGTGTAGCCTGGATTACAATCTTCTAGAACTAGAAGAATTAAAAAATCTAGAATATGAAAAAACATATCCTCTGCCAATCGATATTCTGCCTTTACGACATTACGCCTGTGTAATTTATACAGACGGACAGGCTCAACCCCCCGTTTGGGGCAAACAGGCATACAACCCCACATGTGGGATTACAAAAGAAGTGTGGCGCAGAGGTAAACTAAAACCTCTATTAACAAAAACACACTCAGTAGAAACTAATTCAGAACAACAAACTGAAATATTAGCTTTGAAAATGGCGCTAGATAATGCGGATCGCGAATTCCCGACACTTATAGTGTCAGATTCATATTACTGCGTCAAATCATATAACAAGGATTTGCAGACATGGATTCGAAACGGTTACAAAGATGACACAGATGCACCAATAAAGCAGAAACTGCTCTGGGAACAAATAGCTCTTTTACAAAAAGAACTACCAAAGACTCACGTGACACACTCACTGAGTCATCAGCGTGATGGCGTTCACGTTGCAGGGAATTCATTGGCTGAGACAGCCACAGCGGCAGCCACTAAATCGGCTCCCGTAGTTCGAAAAAAGCGTACATTAAAATACATTGACGGTGAAACAGTGCTGGCGGTGAAAACGTCATCAAAAGGCGACTGCTCAGCGTTACCGATCAACTATCCACTCAATTATACATACATAATAGATGCAAACTCCGTCCCTTTTGCTCGAATCCCTGGAGTGGGGGATAGGGTGATTCCAAACATGGACAGGAGAAACTTGTTAATTGCAGACGCACATATGGGCGAGGGTCTCAGACACCTCAAACTAAAAGATTCTCTGGAAGAATTACAATCACGGTACTGGTGGCCAGGCATGAGCCTGCGTCACACCATGTTTGTAAAAAACTGCCCAAACTGCAACAGAGATCGCAGTGGGGAGAGAAACAGTTTAATACCTCGTCGGTTTACTCCAGGAAAAATCAGGAGTAAAAAGGAAGGGTTGCGATTAACATATACAGGCTAGTTCCACTTATAATGTAGATCACCAGCACTCGGCTGACGTCTGGACTGTTATACAAAGATTTGCGAGTCTAAATGGCATATACGCTAGGAGCATGCTACGTTTGACCATTGTTTTCACTCTAGCCCAACAGCCTGAGGGGAAACATGACCAAATGAGCATAGCCCAGCGGGAATCTTCTCACTTCCTTCCTGAGGGTACGGGATGGTGTAAAGAAAAAACCAAGGCATAAAGCAATCTATAGCGGAAAGGATATTAGGTTCGGGAGCTGGGTGGGTCAAACATCTAATAAGTGTCCAACGTAGTCTAAATAACTTGCCAAGAAATTCTCTGAAAGGATTCAGTGCGTACGAATTATTATTTGGAACTAGGATGTTGATCTCTGACATTGATAGTCAGACTTCAGTGGTAGAAGGAAAAAGCTTTGATATCAAAGACCGTTTGGCTATTTTGCAGGACTTAAACAAAACAAGAAAAGACCTGAGCAACATAAAGTTGAAACAACAGCCAACAACCACTGAAGAACCACCACCTGTCCCAGCAAGACCTGTCTGGATTCCAAAAGTCGGGGATCTAGTCAGGGAAGATCGCGGTAAAGAAGGAATTTGGGCCTTCTTACAGAAAAGCAGTTCCTGTCTTGTCTGTCAACGGGACAAGATCAGTTGTACTACCGCCACTTGCTGGAAAAAAGGAGAACCGAGTTGTATCCATCGACCTGGTAAAACCACAACATGTGGCCGATAACAAACAGTCGGCCAAGTGGACTCCCAATAAGTAGCAGAACACCAAGGTTTGCTACCAGTACAGAGGTCCTAACGAAGAGGCTCATCACATTCGAAACGCCTACAGAAGAACAACAAGGACTATGCAGCAATGCAATAGAACTCAGACCTCTGAAAACCCAAATAAAAACATTTAGCAGAGACACACCAATCTATAATGAAGTACCAAGTGAAAATGCAAGAAACAGAAATCCTGAACCAATTGGAACAATTGACAGAACTGCATCCGGCTACTTCATAAACTTCGATGATTCCTCTGAAGGCTTCAGTGAATCAAAGACACAGCCATCATCAAAAACCTTTAAAGATAAAGCTAAAGAACTTTTGAAACAACTGAAAGAAACATATCTGATTTCCCCATGGATTGAATTTTGGGTGGGTTTTGGTGCATTTATCCTCATACTTTGGCTCATCATGGTACTTACTTTGGGACGCTTCATTGAGGGAAAATATGCAAAAATGGACACAGCAAGTCAGAAAATCAACTTGATCCTCAAACCACACACATCTTCACACATCGAGAAAAGAGAACTTTCTTCAGTCAACTTCACAGCCAATCCGATACCGGGTGGGGTAGCCTGGGACAACACTGACTATGAAATTTATGGTCCGGTCGAAATCCTGAAATATCCACACCAAATTAAGATCTCCTTGAGTGACTTTGTAAAACCAAGCTCATTTGCTGATGATTGGGACTTCGAAAGCATTAATAATATGATGTCTGACTTAGTAATGTCTGCTAAATTTACCAAACATGATTATTTGCAGGGTTCTACAAATTATGATAGTATGTACTGTTATAACCACTATGGTAACCATTTTCTACATAGATCTGCACAACCTAGAAATGTTTTAAATTATAATCACTGGGAACATTGTGCAACCCCTCCAAAAGGAAGCTCAAGGACCTTCTATGACAAATATTCATACTTTTCAGGTTTTAACACAAGTAATGCTGAAGCATTCTATTTTAAATTGTCAAACACGACAGGGACAAAGACCATGATAACCAACACAAAATTGATATATTCAGACTCATTTTTTGAACAAATGAATACTTTTGGTTTTGATTATTGGGACAAAAATGTTGAATTGAAAAGTGTTTGGGGTACAAAAGAATGGCAAGTGCAGGGTATAGAATCTTTGTTTAGAGCCTGCATGATCCCAGAACAAATGATATTTTTAAATGACACTGTTCAACAAACTACCTGTCTTGGCCTAGCTAAAATCAAAGACTTAAATAAACCGTCTATTCCAAAGCCGACAATGCTCAGCAATAGCTCTACAGATGAAGAGATAGACGTAAATTATGTATTAAACCAAAACAGAACACATCCTGATTGGAAACAGTGGTTGATCTGGGCCACAGATACAAATAACTGTCAAGATAGATTCCTGAACAAAACACAGGGGTTCAAAATGACCAGGCCAGACCCTAGATTTGTAACCAAAGAAGGATACTGAGTTCCCCGGGGATGCAAAGGGAGGTGTATGGGAGGTTGGAGACAGAACTAAACTATAGTCAGGGAACTGGGAGTTCCCTTGTTGGAACTAAGGGACCTCACACACCCAGTAAACTAGGTGTCAAGCTTCATCACTGGTCCCCTGCTCCTCGACAGACTGGCGCTGCAATGTCTGACGGGCGCCATAGGCGCGCTTTGTTGGAGATCTTTTGTTCCAGCCAAAAGTTTGTATGCGTGTGAGGGGTCTGGTGGTGGTGTAGTCGTGAAGGGAAAGTGAGGTTTAAAAGAAGGTGAGGCAGTCCACAACGGATTTTATTCGGGTGGCTGACTCCCTTATTAAAAGGGTGAGAGGGGAGAAAGGAACTGTATGATTGACAGCGGACTGACTCAACCCTAGATTTCCCCAAAGACATCACCCAGGGATAATAACCACTTACAGTGTGGGCAAATTATGCCTTCAATGGCTACAAACTTCCACACGGGCAGAAATTAAACAACACCTAACTTTACTTACTGATGGTGCTGACTTGCGTGATTTCATAATGGGACCACGCAAACAGCGTCAAAAACGTTTCATAGCAGCCTCTGTATATGCAGCATACAATGAGGCCTGGAAGGTTACTCAAATTGAAACAGCAGAGAGAATACGGGAAATTGACCGTATTAATTTGGAAAAATCACTTTCTGTAGTGGACAATGGGTTAATGACTCTGTCCTCCAGAATTTTTTCTTTGGACAGCATTGTGTCTTCAGCAATCGACATATTGTCGCAAGACTTACTGTTATTACAACACGGTCAGTCACAATTGCGCTCTATTGTACAGCTTGGCTGGACGTTACAAAATCTGCGTTCAGGCTATGTGCCTTGGCGTTTAATCAACACAACGTCACTATTCCAAATCTTTAACCTTACTGATAGACAAATCAGTATGGCACAAAAGGGTGCTGATTATACAATCTTGAGCATTGAAAAACTCGAAAGATTACCAGTGACAATGTCAGAACGACCTGTCAGTGAATGGATAATACATGGGATAATAAATATTCCAATCTCAACCTTCAGGTTTCAATACTGCCAAAAATATATACAGGCTGGCATGTACGAGAAATTGGGAAAGGGGTACCTTAAAACAACATGGAACCTGCCCTATTCACATGCATGTGTCAGTAATAAAGGACAGAAAGTGTTTCTTAGTGGCAACAATTGTGCGATGTCACTAAGTGGCACATTTCTGTGTAACGGAATTAGTTTGCATGGAGCCTGTGAAGGGAATTCATACAACCTTTCATGTCACCAGCAAGGCGCACCTGCAACAGAAATAGAACCATTCTTTCAAAGACTCTATAATGGGAGTTACATTCTAATTGTAGACCGCAGATGCTGTAGTCTTATGCCCGGGACTCCTTATCTAGTAACTACGACTGCGAAGGTCAAGTGCTGTGGACGCTCATTGTTCCCCAGCTCCTTTCCAGACAGGGAGGCAAGGGCATGGCCCAATTTGAAAATTACTTCTATTCGAATAGATACTTTAAGCAGAATGAAAACAGTGCTTCTTCAGACGCCTACTAGGCTCACGTAATCAAAAGAAACGTATGATCTACAAGTCGCAAGGACGACTGCAGAGATACATTCATTGTTATCAACTAATTCCCCCATACATTTCGCGGAAATTCTAAACGAAATCTTAAATATTTCTGATACCAATGGGGTCTCAAAGGTATTTAAGACAGTATTTTCGATGGCATTAACACCATTCAAAGCCATACTGGGTATTTTTCCAGATTTCGTCCATTCGATTTTTGGCGGACTTCCCCTGATCTTGGGACTAATTGCAGGAATCCTATTCTTAGTCCTTATTTTTCGTTATTGCAACCCATGTCACAGACAAAACTCTTGCGACAAGGGAAGAAACAATCCTAGCCATTGGATACCGGGACCGGATATCAAAAATCCTGGGACTCTCCCGGCTTAGAGACCTGAACATGACTTGGTTTCTATCATTTCGACCAATGTGGCAAAGATGTGTTTTACCTGTATTAAGGTGTCTGCTATGCGGAGAAGAATGCGTGTTAGACACCTGTCTGACGCTACAATCGGATGCGCCAATGGATGCAGAAACATTGTTGAGCCCGATCAAGGTTCATGCTTTGTGCTGCCCTCAAAGGCTACCAATCCTGATGACGGCATTCGTGGAAGCTTCACCACTACGATTGATGGGTAGTGAAGTTCAAGATGAAAGCAGCATCGATCAGGTACGACCTTCTGTCAGCAATGCGAATCAGAATGTCAGTGGAGACAATCATGCACACGAATGCATGATTACACCTATATCCGAGTTAGTGGAACTTTCCCAAGAAGCTGTTGACAGTTTTTTCGAAAGCCTAAATGATATGATGTTCTCACCAGAGCAGAAATAGAGACTTTTGAACAAGCTCGCACACGGCGTTCCCTGAATTCGGCCTTCAACTTTAAAACTAAAGTCACATGAACAATTTTCCCTCCAGTTCACGGACAGCAATTTTTCAGCAGCCCCAAAATATTTTTTCATATTTTTCGGGACACTATCTTCTGCTTAAAGTAAGAACTATTCTTAAAGAACTAAGGTTTCTAAATTTTAGATAGCTTATAGATATACCTTATAGCTGCCCGCTGGCATGTTCATAAATATTTTAAATATTTTATTCTGTGATGGAATGGTCTCGAACTTTTTTTCTGTATTAAGAGCCATTTCATGTGTAATTCTCATATACAAAATAGCAATAATGTATACAAATACGATTACTTTGGCATTATTCTACAGCTTGAGTGCATACAATACATATGACTGCAATTTTTCCGTATATTTGAAAATTTCGAAATGCATTTATGTATTTTGGGGTGGTAAGGTATACACTATACTCTGTGGTATGTTGTACTATGTTATACTATGCATAGATTAGTAAATATGACCATAGTTAGCGTGGAGTGGGTGTGATGTATTCCTATAGGTTCTGAATTGATCCCCCTATTCCTGACCCTATTCTGGTTAAGCAAACTAACAAGTTAACTAAGTAGTCAGCCCATGAGGCAGAAAACCCCCATGATGCAGATACCGTTATCTGACGCAGTCACACTACGGCACAGGAACGTGTTATCTGATTAAGTCATAACGCTTGCGATCTAATTAGACAAGCGAAATTCCTCCAGCCCCTGATAAGGCATACGGAGTTCTCATAACAAATCAAACCTATGACAACCTGGGCAAAACCCTGCGGCCATTGTTTTGATTTCACCGAGAACTTCAGTAAAAGAATGTGCTAACGAGCAAGTCGTATGACATCCTTATTGACGTATCTATGTCCATCCTTACGTCAATCTCGGCACCTTAAAGGTATAAATATTACCGATATTGCCCTATGCAAACACACGCATGGTGACGAGACGGAGCAGCCATACTTGCCGAAGCGAAGAGCAGAGCAGACCCCGCTGGCGCAGCCCCGCCTTTCTGACGCGCTGAGAGAAGCTGCTTTCTCCTGCCGAGAAATCCAGCACCGGCGTTTCCGGGTAGCCCTCGCAGGCAGCCTGGAATATCGAGACCAGAGACGAGAGATACCATCCCTCATTCAACCTAGATTCCAGGTACAGAACTGAATAACCCCTCACAGAGAATTCTTTAGTTATTCACTTGGCAAAAACAAACTTAACTTAAACTGTAACTTTCTATTCCCGCCCACGTATTAGACTTAGGTCAGGTACACAGGGTAGGCGTATTTAGAAACACCAGTTGAGTACGTTTAGTCAAATGTATATGTGTATGTAATATATTTTATTCATTTTAAACATCTTATGGCTTAGAAACCATATCAATGTTTTTACAGTATTATTTTATACTATTGCTTTTAATGTATGCACTTTACTTAACTATAAGTATCGCAATAATATCGATCCATTTCTCTTGTATGAGAAAAGAGACTGATCAATAAATAACACCTTTTTATTGAACACGCCCGTCTCTTCCTTTTCTCTACATTCTGATGAGACTAAGAATGCACGTACTGACTGAGTAAAATAAATTGCCTTTTGTTCACACGACTCTCGAGATATACTCTTGATTAGGGGAGAGCAAAGTTGTCATGTTCTATGGTTGTCAGAAACTAAATCCCTTCTTGTCTAATCAGGGAAGTTAAGTCCTCCTTGAACATTCGAGAAAGTTTCTAGTGAACTCTGAGCTAAGCTGGCAAACCCAAAACTTTAAGTCTAGTATCGACAGTAGTAGACCTAGTTAACGTCTGGTCTAGGCCTTTACTGCTGTAGGTATTATTCCAATGCGCAGAGCCTATTGGGATGATAGGAACTACACTACAAAATGTCATGGCACGAAGTTCAGTGGGCGGTTTGTCATTGTGAAAGCTTCAATTAAGTTGAATGGCTGCAAGAGCCCCGATTACACCAGCAGCCCTGTTAATATGCCGATCTTGGGAAAAGTTCCTCTGTTGGATTGCAATGGCTGCAGTGATGGTCTTGGGAAACTGCTTCCGAAAACTCTAAAGGCCACGAAAGCTTGCTATGCTGTTCCTTTGGAAATGCGGTGTTGGGTGATGGAAGTTATTGAAGAGTTGGCAGTGGTGTTTTTTGTGGATTTTGGACACTCTGCCACAGTCCATTCGAGTTCCAGGGTAGACCAGAGTCGTTCTAGTGGACCAGGCCCAAATCCAGGGAGTCGGCTGCCATTTTGAGCATTCCGCAGCAACAGCCGCTCTTCACCCCGGCCACCGGAGCGGGTCCCCGGCCATCCAACCGAGTGGAACGCCAATGGCAGTCATGGTGCAGCTGACCGGGGAGTGAAACGCTAAGGCTCGCCCTGCTGCAGCTGACCGCGGGGACGGGCCTTTGCGCGTGGTGTCGCCCCCGGGCTATTTGCACAACGGTCCTCCACCCCTAGGCCGCCACCTATGCTACCTCGACAGGAACAGCGTCATGCATTTGGTTCGATGTTGCAGCAGGCTGCCATGTAAATAGTTATTTAATAAAAAGTGTTACCGTGTTACTTTGCTGGTGTGTTGTATATATTTATAATATTTGCATAGGGTTTGTCGTTATTTTGGGCGGGGTGGGCGACGGAGCCGAGCTAACTTCTCTTATTTAGTCAGCACATAAATTGACTTACTGGTGCGCAATATTTTGGGTGTACATTTGGGATATCGGTTGGGGTCGGGTTCGTCGTACTGAAATAACCCTTCAAGTTTATGGTGTAGGCTACTCTCCCATTCACTAGCTCCAGAGAGAGTCGTTGCTAAGTAAGGAAAGTGCTATATTGTTTTTCGTCCTTCACATGCAGATACCATGTTCGGGCTTATTTTTCTCATTCCATTAACCGTTCGATCACCGCCTCAGTCATACAAAAACCATTTTTTATTGACCCAGTCGTGCGCCACACATACTCATTCAAACCGTACAAATCAGGGCCCATGCGCACATTCATACCATACAATCTTTCACGCTCCCAGTGATGGTCTGCACTCCATGCAATATCTCACAGCGCTTGTCTATGTCTTTCCCTGCATGGAGCACGGTGCGGTCCATGTCCACTCCATTCTTCAGTCGGAACTCCGATGTAACCTACAGAGGAAAAAAGAAAGGGGGGGGATACAGCATTCAGAGCATGTCAGCGCGCGCAAACACGAAAAAGCTTCTACTTATCATGTATCAGACTAGCTGCAGGAACGTGTGATACAACAGATCTTGGCTATCCCTTTCGCATTATTTTTCTGTGTAACATATCCTCCCCTTCTTATGATGCAAAAAAATGTTTCATTTTGTTTGTCTCTAAATTCGAGTTCCCTCTTCGTGTATTTGTTTCTCAATTAGTCGTATTTTATGGGACAAAATACCACACCTTACATTCGGCAGATACCTTAAGCTACGGTCGACCATTTTCTAACAATTCTGGAAAAAGGGCAGGTGTGACGGATACAAATTTCAATCAATCCAAAATTCAGGCAAAGGGTCTGCATTATCTGTTTTCTATTGTTTGGGAATAACAGCCATTATTCAAAAACCCAACCAACCTAGACGATTGTTATGACGCTGATTCCATACTTCCTTCGAAAACTGTTTATTGCAAAAATGTCAGTATACAAATACGGGCCTACAACCACGTGGGCCGGCCACGGAGCAAACTGGAATCGTATATGATGAGGGGACATTTACACTGTAGAAAAACGTAACGGGCGGGCCATTAGGTTGCAGGAATTAAGGTGTCTAACAGTTGCGGAATCGGTGGACGTTAATTTTATAATCAAAGTACGACAGGACCAGTTACAATGAAATTATCTAGATATACATTTCCGGGCAAGTACCATGAGTAACGTTAATTCGAATTTTTAATAGTACAGTAATCAATAATACATCAGAACTTAATATCAATATGGATGTCCAAATGTTCAATCAGTACCCGTCCCCGCCCGCCATGTGCTCCAAAATTGCATACATATCTCGTGATATCAAGGCTGAGCAACCAGTACACATCAAGGAGTTGCCAACATGTGGGATACATATTATCAAAATAGAAGCAGTCACCTCGAGAATGTTTGTCTGTATGAAGTTCTACAAAATTACATATTCAAGAGGAACATCAAAGAAGATATTGATAAAGGAGTGTATGCTGTAATTGGAAGTGAGGGATGTCTGGTCATTTTGGGCGAGGCCGGGCAGGTCCAGAATATAGTCAAACTGTCTCCACCAAGCAGCGGTCGGACCAGAACCCCTTTGAGTAGTCCAAAAAGTTCAGTTAAATGACAACAGAAGGGACAGGCAACAAGAACCATCAGTCAAAGAGGGGAGGGCAAGTTCTTCCCTACCGGGTCACGTTGGGGCTCCACCGGAACTGATTGAATTGGTAGTCTACAGTGTTTCTGGATGTTTCAGACTGAAGCTGGCGTCAGCATGAGAGCACCACCATTCCGTGGCTACGTCGTGGCTATTCCGCGAGCAATCATGGCAGTCGCTCCCCACCGGAAGCCTGCGGGAGTCGGGGGCCCCGGTGACTCTTGTAGAATCTTCAAGGCTGAGGGGACGCTTTCGGGAATGGGGCCCATGCCCTAGCAGTCAAGTGTCCGAGTTCCAGGGTTGCCCAGAGCCATCCTTGCAGGCCAGGCCCAAGTCTGTGGAGGCGACCGCCATTTTGTGAGCTCCCTGGCAGCCGCCTGTCACTGTACCGCAAGAGTGGGTGCAATTCAGCCGGATGGCGGGTGAGACGCTGTAGCCGCAAGAGCAGGCGAAACTCAACCGGCCGAGTGAGGCACTGTGCCGCAAGAGCGGGCGTAACTCAGCTGGCCGAGCGAGGCACTGTGCCGCAAGAGTGGGCGTAACTCAGCTGGGCGAGCGAGGCACTGTGCCGCAAGAGCGGGCGTAACTCAGGTGGCCGAGCGAGGCACTGTGCCGCAAGAGCGGGCGTAACTCAGCTGGCCGAGCGAGGCACTGTGCCGCAAGAGTGGGCGTAACTCAGGTGGCCGAGCGAGGCACTGTGCCGCAAGAGTGGGCGTAACTCAGGTGGCCGAGCGAGGCACTGTGCCGCAAGAGCGGGCGTAACTCAGCTGGCCGAGCGAGGCACTGTGCCGCAAGAGTGGGCGTAACTCAGCTGGCCGAGTGAGGCACTGTGCCGCAAGAGTGGGCGTAACTCAGCTGGCCGAGCGAGGCTCTGTGCCGCAAGAGCGGGCGTAACTCAGGTGGCCGAGCGAGGCACTGTAGGTCTTCCTCTCACAAAGATGAAAGTCAGAGTGAGGAAACAAGGAGGGGTTTTCATCATTTGGGACAAAAAATAGTTCTAAACCAATGAAAAGTGTCATTTTTAGGTCACATGACCTAGCCTTACATCATTAGGAAACCAAAAGTGAAATGAACCAATGAAAAATTTTATTAACAAGTCACATGACCTGTTATGCTTACGTTACGCGCTGCGCGCCGCGCCCCGGATCGCTTCCGGGAAGCTGCGCTTCGCGCCTCGCTTCGCGCATCGGGTGCGCTAACGCGGCGCGTCATATGACGCATTACGCGACAACGCGATACTACAGTGTTTCTGGATGTTTCAGACTGAAGCTGGCGTCAGCATGAGAGCACCCCGTGGCTACGTCGTGGCCATTCCGCGAGCAATCATGGCAGTCGCTCCCCACCGGAAGTCTGCGGGAGTCGGGGGCCCCGGTGACTCTTGTAGAATCTTCAAGGCTGAGGGGACGCTTTTGGGAATGGGGCCCATGCCCTAGCAGTCAAGCGTCCGAGTTCCAGGGTTGCCCGGAGCCATCCTTGCAGGCCAGGCCCAAGTCTGTGGAGCCGACCTCCATTTCGTGAGCTCCGTGGCAGCCGCCTGTCGCTGTACCGCAAGAGTGGGTGCAATTCAGCCGGATGGCGGGTGAGACGCTGTAATAGCAAGAGCAGGCGCAACTCAGCTGGCCGAGCGAGGCACTGTGCCGCAAGAATGGGCGTAACTCAGCTGCCGAGTGAAGCGCTGGGGTGCAGCTGAGAAACCTCCACCTGGGGAGGTGGGAGAGGCTCGTTCGCGCCGCCTCTCCCTTCCAGTGCACCCCACGCCGTCTCCTGGCGCAGGTATATGTGATGGTCGGACCAGGGCACCGCAGGACGTGTCTTCAGGTCAAACGGATTGTGGGACAAGGTCCAGAATGGAAGAGTCACCAAAAGGCTAAAAGTTCCGCTGGACCCCGGGAGCCGGCCGCCTACGTCGAGTGAAGCGCTGGGGTGCAGCTGAGAAACCTCCACCTGGGAGGTGGGGGAGGCTCGTTCGCGCCGCCTCTCCCTTCCAGTGCACCCCACGCCGTCTCCTGGCGCAGGTATATGTGATGGTCGGACCAGGGCACCGCAGGACGTGTCTTCAGGTCAAACGGATTGTGGGACAAGGTCCAGAATGGAAGAGTCACCAAAAGGCTAAAAGTTCCGCCGGACCCCGGGAGCCGGCCGCCTATGTCGGGGGCGATCTCAGGCCACACCAGGGCAACAAGACTTGGGGAGGGGGCAGGAGCCAAGCGCCCCCTCCGAGTCCGCGCCACCACACCGCCCCTCGGGGGCCTCCGTCAAGCGGCTCATGGAGGCACCGCAGGCAGCGGTTCTTCAGATCAGTGGTCTCACCGGCAAGGCTCCCCTCCGTCAGCAGCGATCGTTGGCGCTGTGGTTGCGGCCGGAGGCCCCGCCTAGTCAACGCCCCGGCCTCTCCATCTCGTAGGCCGCAGAGTAGTCGGGGAGAAATCCTGGGAACGGCGGCATGCATTTGGATCGATGTTGCAGCAGGCTGCCATGTTATGTTATGTTATGCATTTTTATTAGGCGCACAGATGCTCCAGCCAAGGAGCGTCCTGGCACCCGACAAGGCAGCTGCACAGCACAACGAAACAATATGTCAGACAAATTTAAATAAATAAATAATTAATTACCGGTTCTATTTTTGACTGGATACAATATAAACAGATAGCTCAATAAATAAGAGTCAAGATACGAGGTAGCTGGAGTATACAGGCTTTAATCAAGCATAAAGGACTGGAACAGGACAGCCTGTACGGGAATGGGATGGCAGCTGCCGGGGGCAGGAATAGGCAATTGGGGTAACTTTTAATAACAGTGCACAATATTTATAGTTAAACAAATACATTGCATTCAATACAGTAGGCGTAGCAGTAGGCGGAGTTTGTAGCAGTCGCGAAAGATAAGGCATAAAGTGGGTGTAACAAGAGGTGTGTACAGGGCGTATACATAGACATGTGATACAAACGTAACAGAATATGTCATAAACGGGGCGGAAACATGGAGGGGGCTACCTGAGCAGCTGGGACCTCTAACCTAGTGGTGCGCGCAAACTGACAATGACGTGTTACTAGGGAGAACTGGGGGGCTATGACTTCTGCGCTAGAAGAGGAGACTAAAGTCTGGAGTGTCAGAGCGACATGTACCTAAAGCCTATCTGGTATCTGGTGTTTAGAGAACATGTTGATAGAATCCAAAAGTTATCAGGGCAAAGGCTAACAGACATTAAGACTGGTGCATGCATAATTCTACATGTAGTGTGTGTGCGAGGAATATTCTATGAATATTAATACAGTATTTCTCTTACATGGAGACATAAAGGCTAGACCATGACGGAAACTATTGATGCGATTCAGTAGCTTAGGAATGCAGAGAAGGAGGGCTGGACTGATAACTAGAATCATAACATACTCTTGGCAGACTGGGAGGCAGAGCCAGGCCGAGCCGGGCACTGCGTGGCAAGAAGTAAGCTAAGGGTCAGGGATGCAGGTGGGGGCTGTATCGCTCCTCGGAGAGGGTTCAGGAAACAGGAGCTGAATCTGAGTCCGGGCCCTTTTGAGGCCTAGAAACGGGGATAATTCAATGAATTAACGTGCACACTGTAAAACGTGGCAACGTAGGATTACATAGGCCTGATATTCGTTGCTTTCACGGAGACTGGAAACTGGCATACTAGAGATGGACACAACTGTAATTGTATCTTTAATCGATCAGAAGGGAATACATGCATATCGATCATGCACATATAGCATAAGATGGGGAACACGTAGGCACATATGACATGGCAAAATTTACTTTTCCACATTCCCTCCTTGTGCCCTACGTTTCCATCAGGAAACATCTATATTCATGATACCATCTATTATTTCATATAGCATCATTTGCTCGTCTCGAATTGTCTTGGAACGGGATTTAGGACTAGGAATACAAGAGGTAGCACACATGCCGCAAATCGCAGGGCCACATTGTATACAGAGGCAGCAACTGAAAATGATCATTACTGCGATACCTAGAAATGACAATACTTTCCATCCCCAAGCAGATATGATACTCCAGAGCCAACCGGACCATGTCCAGGTGCCTGGATTCTGGTGTAACTAATGGGCAATTTTATGAAGTCTGGTTATAGCTGAATAAACAGACGGCGCGTTATTAGGAATGAAAATGCAGCAACTAGATCCGATGACTCTACATGCTCCTCCTCTATCGGCCAGTATGACGTCGAGAACGAGACGATTTTGGAGCACGACAAATCTCATAGCAGATTGCTCTTCGGTTAAGTTACCTAGAGCAGAAGTAGTCTCATTCACTACTGCTTCAAGGGTTCTGGTTAACCTACGTATTAACTTACTATTCTGGACAGGTCCTATAAACAAGAAAAAACCTTTATTGAAATCTGTATATTGTTCTAGAGCAGTTTCAGTTTGATCGACAATTGGGGAATCGATCTCCCTTCTATGTCTGACGTGTACTAGATGTGTGTTTCTGTGATAATCAGATGGGGCTAGAAAAACTGGTGGCAGTAGGAAGGCAATGTAACAGGTTCCATCCCAATCGAGGGGCAGACGAACATATGCGGTCTGACCACAAACAAAATAAGAATGACGTGAGGCTTTGAAGATAGATTTCCCACTGTCACTATACTCGACAGTAGTAGTACAATCACTATGTCCTACATGTGCGGAACCATTATTTCGGACACATAATTCGCCTTTTACTGGTAGTACTGAAATAGCAGGTAAGTCTGGAGTAGTATCAGACTGAACATTCAGGACCATAAAATTCGAAGAATAATTACCTAAATTATAAACTTCATTTGCTAGATCTAACCCTGTTCTATGGGGGAGACCTTGCTTGTCTGGAAAACATGTTCGATTCAGAAGGGACATATCATTGGAGGATGACGTTAACGTGGACCATGCTCCACACGAACCATTATGTGAAAACGGATAAGGAAAGAGTGGCAGAACTCCCTTTGGTGTCTGGAAAGGGGGGAGTCGACCACACACCCAACAATTAGTGGCATTGCTGGTCTGGTGTGAATAGTGTAACATTCTAATGAATGTATTATTTCTCATAGCAATACGATAGGATAACTCGTGAGGAGGCAGATCACTAAATGTGTGCTCTACTGTGGCATTAGAAAACTTATTTACATGAGAAATTGGAAAACATAAATGCAATGCATAACTTGTGCAGGTAACCATCAAACTTAGAAACAATAGAAAACTTAGAAAAATGATACATCGTATAGAGTTTTGACTAACTCTCTCACTATGGGGGTCTATCTCATACATGTCAGATACCTGTCTAACCGTTTCACCCGAGGGGGACTTAGACAATTAAACTGGCTGACTTATTTTACTAGACCGGAGTTTTAACTTATACTCCTGCTGCGGAGTTTTCTCAAACAGAGGAACTTTCAGTTCCGGATTTGAATCAATTTCTGATTTAGAGTCTGGTTTCAGGCAGTCTTTAAAAATGGAACAGTCTTTGGAATCGTCATTAAAAGTCTTTTTCCGGACCCCATGGAATTTCTTGATATGCGACAGATGGACCCAACCCTTGCGGCCTTCCAACTTCACGGCCGTACGGGTGGTCAGAAGGACTAGTCGTGGCTCGTTCCAATGGGGCTCCAGCGGACTTGAACGATCAAAGTTCCTTACGAGAACAAGGTCTCCTGGAATGACCTCGTGCGGTTTCACTTCAGTATTGTCTGGAAATGCAGCGGCAACCTGCGAACGACAAGACTGTAGGGCAGACATCAAGGAAGCTAGGTAATCTGTCAACATATTACTGGAAACATCTGTAATACTGCGGGGTCTAGGTGTACCCCACATATTTGGGGGACGGCCGAATACGACCTCATAAGGGGACAGACCTGATCTGGAATGTGCAACCATGCGCATGAAGAATAAAGCAACTGGCAGGGCAACTAGCCAGTCTACACCTTTTTCTTTACATGTCTTGGCAATACGGATTTTCAAGGTCTGATTATGTCTCTCTACGAGACCGGCTGCTTCAGGATGGCGTACACAATGGAACTTCCACTGGTACCCTAACAAAAGGGAAACATGTTTCATTAGCTCGGATGAGAATGGCTGGCCGTTATCAGAATACACGACCCTAGGGAGTCCATAACGGGGGAAGAATTCACGAACCAACTGCTTGGCAGTGGTCGCTGCTGTGTAATCTGGAACTGGATATGCTTCTGTCCACCTGGACAAAGCGCATACAACTACAAGAACATACTTGAAACCTCGACATCGCTCCATCTGAATATAATCCATCTGGAGGACTTCAAAAGGGTGGTCAGGGGGTTGGAATCCACCTTGTTCCACCGGTACACTTTTACCTGGGTTGAACTGGCAACATATCATACAGGTACGGACTTTCTGCTTGGCTGCAGCTCGTAAGTGTTTGTTGAACCAAAGGTTCTGTATACTGTCTAACATGGCTTTTTCTCCTAGATGTGCTGGACTATGTGCGGTATTGATAATGACTTGAACCATTGAGTCGGGGAGAAACCATGTGGCTTTTCCCTTCGTCAACCATCCCTGATCTGTCTGGACCCCTCCTTGTTCGGACCATTTCTTGATTTCTTCGGGAGTAGCATGTAACTGTATGTCTATGACATCTTGTGTAGGGTCCTTAACTGTCATACAAGTAGTCTGTTCTGGAATGCATGTCTGTGTCTTGTTAACTGGAATGTCTGGAGTCTGAGCTGTAAGCTTGGCTGTTCGATCTGCTAGATCATTACCTTGGGAAATGATGTCAGTAACTTTCGTATGTGCCTTGCACTTCATAATAGCGATAGATGTCGGTAAATGTATTGCATCTAACAGAGCTTGAATGAGGAGACCATGCTGAATCTTGGTTCCATGAGAAGTCATGAAACCTCTCTCCTGCCAGAGTACTCCGAAGTCGTGTACAACTCCGAATGCGTAACGTGAATCTGTGTATATGTTTACTTTCAGGTTCTTGGCACGTATGCAGGCTTGGGTCAGAGCCACTAGCTCTGCTGCTTGGGCAGACAGGGTGTCAATACGGTGTGTTTCAATAACTTCTGTATCAGTAGTCACTGCATACGCGGCTACTAGTTCTCCTGTACTAGTTCTCATACATGAACCGTCCACATAAAGTGTCAGGTCGGGATTAGGTAATGCAATGTCTGTCAGGTCTTGTCTTGGCTTTGTCATAGTGTTAACAACTTCCACACAGTCATGTGTGGCAGGATTTGAAGTAACTGACGGTAACAGTGTAGCAGGATTTAAAACGTTGCAGCGTCTGATTTCTATGTGTGGCTGGAACAGTGTCAGTTCATAACCTGTTAAACGTGCAATGGTCAAGTGCTGAGTCTGTGTTCGGTTTAAAAGAACTTCCACGGAATGTGGAACTTGTACTGTCAGGGAGTGTCCTAATACTATGGAATCACTTTGTCTGATAGCTAGAGCTGTAGCTGCAACTGACTTGAGGCACGCAGGCAGAGCCTGGGCTACTGGATCTAGTGTGCTCGAAAAATAAGCACAAGGCTTGTACTGTCCTGCTTGATCTTGTGTGAGAACAGATAATGAAGTACCATTACGTTCTGTGACAAAAAGTGTAAAAGGCTTACTGTAGTTCGGTGTAGCTAGAACAGGTGCTTGACATAAGGCTTTCTTTAATTCATTAAAACTAAGTGTATGTTCGGATGTCCAAGGGAGAACAGTCGATACGGCTGCCTCCTGTGTCGTTAACTGTATCAGTGGCTTGGCTAGAAATGCATACTGAGGAATCCATTGTCTGCAGTAAGAAGTAAGGCCAATAAAAGCACGTACCTCCTTTTGTGTCTTGGGCTGTGGAAGACTCGCTATTAACTGGATACGGTCTGGTGTCAACTGCCTACCCCACTTGGACAGTAAGTGGCCTAAGTAGATCACTTGCTGGACACAGAACTGAAGCTTCGAAGGGGACACCTTGTGCCCCATCTCGGCTAGGAAATACAGAACTGTAAGTGACGCACGCTCGCAGTCACGTTCAGAACGGGCTGTGATCAGTAGATCATCGACATACTGGAGCAGGGCAGTGTCAGCTGGCATGTGAATATTGTCTAGTTGTCTTTTAAGTGCTTGACTGTAAATACTAGGACTTTCTGTGAAACCTTGAGGAGCTCGTGTGAATTTATAGCTCCTTCCATTTAAACAAAAACCGAAAAGGTACTGGCTGTCTGGATGAATGGGAACACTGAAAAATGCATTCTTGAGGTCTATTACAGTAAAAAATGTAGCTTCGGGATCAATAGCTGTCAATAAGGATGAAATATCTGGGACTACTGGATACTGGGGTATGATACATTTATTAAGTTCTCGAAGGTCAATCACTAATCGATATACTGGAGGTGCATTTGGATCAGTACGTTTCATGACTGGAATGATAGGAGAATTACATACATTGGAGTCAGTTTCTACAACCACTCCTTGAGCAATGAGCTCATCAATAATTTTGGATAAGGCTGCTACAGCCTCAGGTGGCAATCTGTACTGTCTGATTCGTGGCAAGACTATGCCTTGCTTGAGAGTCACACGATGGGGTGTGATTTGCATAAAACCTACATCAGTTGGACCTTGCGCCCATAAATGCTGCGGTACATTTGACAATCTTGGATCAAAATCACGTAATACATAGTGACCTTTAAAGTCCCTTAAGAACAATCGGATTCCTTCTGGGGAACAGCAAATTACTGCACCTAATTCTTTCAATGTTTTAATGCCTAACAAATTTTCTGGACATGATTTCGTAAGTAATAAATCAGTAGTTCGGGACAATGGACCAACTTCTAGAGTAACTGGCTTTGATATCTCGTTTACAATAGGCTTTCCTGAAAATCCAAGGGAAACATTTCTAGAGCCTGAGAGCGGAGCCCTTGGAACCTCGTCATGACTGATAGTAGTCCTACTTGCCCCTGTATCAATCAGAAACTTTCTGTCTTTCCCTAATACTTGACTGTGTACATAGGGACCCTCTTGATCTACAGGTATCTTGATGAGAGGCAAGCCTACCTCCCTCTCTAGGCTATTTCATGAATACTGTTGATACTCTGGATACTCTGTCTGGGCATACTGGTACATCTGCTGTGTAACATGCTGTGTTGCAGCGATAGGCTGCGGTGCTGGAGCTGTCTGTTGTGCATTCTGTGGTGGCTGAGAAGTCTGCGAAACTTGTTCTTGTCTATATACCCCTGCGGGCAACAGGACCTTTAACATTTTAATGACATCTGGATACGTGTATTCTCCCATACGGAGCATGTCTTTTAATTCTCGATGGAACCCTGCTGGATCTTTGTCATGACAGGGAATTAATTTCTTCATCTCTAAGAGTTCCATCTTTGTGATAGGGGTGTAAACAAATACTCGTTGCATTTCACCACCCGCTGTCCTAACTGGGTGTACTTCTCGTAACGGATGCTGTCTATCTATGTAAAATGATTTACTTTCTGGAGGTGAGACATGACCAAAATGCGGATTCAGAAACGTTCTATATTTGTGGCGCTGTTCTAGAATGACGCTAATTAAATCAGTACCTAAACCTTTCCATTTATACTGGAGTAACTCGTTCAGAACATCATGTAACGGACCTGGATCAGAATGCTGACCCTCATACAGTGTAATGAGGTGCTGGATCATATACATACCCACCAGTCGCTGCTCGGCTGGGGGCAGTTTCAGGAACATTTGTGCCACTATTTTGTCTGGAAAAGTGGTAGAATCAGTAGCCCATCGGACTGCTGATCGGGCTAGTTCTTGTTCATGCATGGTACTAAGTTCACTATAACCGATTCGTGATTTCAGAATGTGATCGGTAGCTTGAAATACTTGTTCAAGAGAACCTTGTTCTGGTGCTGGAAGATGAAAAACTTTCTTGTGTTCTAGGCGTGAATGTCGGTCTGGAAGTCTAGATCTACCTACATACGCTATTCTGGCGGTATTCTCGTCTTCTACTTCTTCAGTATCAGTGTTGTCTTCTTTCTCGCTTACTTGTGCTGCTTTACGATTGTCGTGTAACCTTATTATTTCCTTACGAATTTTCTTGTACATACTCTCTATACTACTGAGTGTCTTGTGTCTACCCTCGGCTATATTATCACTCCACCTTGTCAGAACTTTCATTTCGGTCGGATCTTTAGTCGGACAATCTTGTTCTCTTATTAAACAATTAATTAAAAATTTTAATAGCATGAGCTGAGTCTCAGCTTTCCTTAGAGACATGATTTCGCCAATACTTTCTGGATCGTCTCCTGTACGGATGAAACGATATATTCTGTCTAGATCTTCTTTCATATTCGGTAGGGTGTCCAAATACTCGGTCACCCGTCTTACGCGCAATGAATATATAACCATATTATCATCGCCTGGGACTGGATCATAACGGCATTCGGTAAGAGCTCGCTTGATATCTGCAACGGACTGATATTTGGGCGTACGCTGTAACGCACGTTCATGTAACTCGACTAACGTTACACGTTTGTGTGGCGGCGGGGTACCAGGAGGACCTCCCCCCGCGGCCCCTAAACTGGAATCGTCGACTGATACTCTTCGTGCTGGCAGAGTGACCGATGTAGCGGGAACTTGTACTATGGGCTGGACCGGGGGTACCGTAACAGGTGCTGTAACAGGTGCCCCGGTGGCTGGAAGAACAGGAATTACATTATTTACAGGAGCTGGCGGAGCAGGATTTGCATATTCTGGGACTGTGTCGTCCAAATAGGACGAGAGAAAAATATCAGCTGCGGTCGGTTTGTGACGTAGCTTAATCGGAACTAATGGCGGCGGAAAATTACATGGTGCTTCCGGGGTTGCTTTCGGCAAGCCCTCGGTAAGAAGAGGATACATACCCTTAATGAGGGCATTTCTCTGTCTGTCTGACTGTTCGGCTTTAACTCGTTCACCTACTTCGATTAATTCCCTTTCTTGGGCTCTTTCTGAGGATTCTCTACTTAACTCAGACTTTCTGATTTCTTTCTCTGTTCTTTTGTGAGATTCTTTGCGCCATAACTCGATGGCATCTTTCTGGGACTGTCTGGATTTCTTTTTCCATAATGCTTCTTCTACTCGCATGATGCACTCGGCATCCCATGTACCTGATACAGGCCATCTATATTTCTCTTCTAGATCTTTAGTATACTCGACCCATAAGTCTAGATATAATATGGCACTTATGCCATGCTTGTGGTACATAAAATGACCTGGACTGTCCCTAGGTGGGACAGGAACTGCTTCCTCGAGCAGACCTTTTCTAGTTTTTAACTGACGTAACTTTGAGAACAGAGGCATAACTAGGCTAGAGTCAGGACACAGTACAATACACGATAAACACAATAATAACTGAAAACGAATCATTCATACCACGACATTGAAAACACATGAAATAACATTTAAAAATAACGGTTCGGACAGAATACTACCTGAAATACTGAGAACAGAACACATGAATTTCTCGAGAACAGAACTGACTAGAATTACTAGATGCACTGCTGAAACAGTACGAAACTTACCGGTCTCATAAAGAGACACGTCAGGACCCGCATCCACCTAAGTGGACACTTCGTGTTGGATCTGTGTACCCAAACCCACGGACCAGAGACAAATTAATTGACCCTGTCTAGATACTACCCCAGCAACGGTACTCACCGGGCAGCAAGAACGGAAGGCCTCGGACTGGACTGGACTGCTACGACGACGGACGGACGAACTTCGGACTTCAGTTACAGGTGGGCCTCCGGATACCTCGGACCTTGGACTCTCGGCTTGGGCTCTGGTCGGGACTCGCCGCGTTCCTCCACCGCCTCGTCTGGACGCTGGACCGCAACCTCCGTCTCCTCCGTGGGCCTGAGGGATACTTGAAGCAGAAATATCTGCACGTGCACGGTATGGTTCCGTCACGGCTGCAGAGGATCAGGGGGCCTGCGTGGCTTCTCCGGCGCGTGGGGAAAGGGCAAGTCCCTATTCGGGCGCCATTATGTGGTAAATAAATAATTAATTACCGGTTCTATTTTTGACTGGATACAATATAAACAGATAGCTCAATAAATAAGAGTCAAGATACGAGGTAGCTTGAGTATACAGGCTTTAATCAAGCATAAAGGACTGGAACAGGACAGCCTGTACGGGAATGGAATGGCAGCTGCCGGGGGCAGGAATAGGCAATTGGGGTAACTTTTAATAACAGTGCACAATATTTATAGTTAAACAAATACATTGCATTCAATACAGTAGGCGTAGCAGTAAGCGGAGTTTGTAGCAGTCGCGAAAGATAAGGCATAAAGTGGGTGTAACAAGAGGTGTGTACAGGGCGTATACATAGACATGTGATACAAACGTAACAGAATATGTCATAAACGGGGCGGAAACATGGAGGGGGCTACCTGAGCAGCTGGGACCTCTAACCTAGTGGTGCGCGCAAACTGACAATGACGTGTTACTAGGGAGAACTGGGGGGCTATGACTTCTGCGCTAGAAGAGGAGACTAAAGTCTGGAGTGTCAGAGCGACATGTACCTAAAGCCTATCTGGTATCTGGTGTTTAGAGAACATGTTGATAGAATCCAAAAGTTATCAGGGCAAAGGCTAACAGACATTAAGACTGGTGCATGCATAATTCTACATGTAGTGTGTGTGCGAGGAATATTCTATGAATATTAATACAGTATTTCTCTTACATGGAGACATAAAGGCTAGACCATGACGGAAACTATTGATGCGATTCAGTAGCTTAGGAATGCAGAGAAGGAGGGCTGGACTGATAACTAGAATCATAACATACTCTTGGCAGACTGGGAGGCAGAGCCAGGCCGAGCCGGGCACTGCGTGGCAAGAAGTAAGCTAAGGGTCAGGGATGCAGGTGGGGGCTGTATCGCTCCTCGGAGAGGGTTCAGGAAACAGGAGCTGAATCTGAGTCCGGGCCCTTTTGAGGCCTAGAAACGGGGATAATTCAATGAATTAACGTGCACACTGTAAAACGTGGCAACGTAGGATTACATAGGCCTGATATTCGTTGCTTTCACGGAGACTGGAAACTGGCATACTAGAGATGGACACAACTGTAATTGTATCTTTAATCGATCAGAAGGGAATACATGCATATCGATCATGCACATATAGCATAAGATGGGGAACACGTAGGCACATATGACATGGCAAAATTTACTTTTCCAAAAAGGGAATAAAAAAGTTTTCACCGCACGGCGAAAGGAAAGCAGATCCCTAAGGGCACGAATCGCCGGGGGAAGGGAGTTCCAGAGCACCGCCGCACGAACTTGAAAGGAGCGCCCACCAGCTCTGCTTCGCTTGAAGCGCGGGACAACAGCCAGTTCTAAATCAGCGGATCTTAAAGCTCGGGCTGGAATGTAATGGGCCAAAAGTGTAGCCAGAATCCTAGCTGGGGACCCCTTCAGAATCTTATAAGCGACACAGTGGACCTTAAACTGGATCCGCTGGGCCACCGGGAGCCAGTGCAATGAACGCAGAGTACTAGAGGTGGGGCACGATCTAGGTAATCCTACCACCGATCTTGCTGCGGCATTCTGGATCCATTGCAAACGTCCGATCTCTGCTTGTTCAGGCCTACCAAAAGGGAGCTCGCATAATCCAGCCTAGAGATGACAGTAGCTTGGATCATGAGCTGCCTAGTGGAGGCATCAAAGAACTTTAGCACTGGACGGAGCCCGCGCAGGATACCAAAGCAACAGGCCGCCGTACGTTTGGTATGACAGGCAAACGTAAGGGAAGGGTCCAGCCAGACCCCGAGGTTTTTGAGCTCGGCAACTGGGATGGGAGTAGGACCCAGATCCCCAGGCCACCATCTCTCTCCCCAAAGTTCCGGTTGTTTGCCAAAAATCATGACCTCGGTCTTACTAGCGTTCAGCTGGAGACAGTTGGACGTCATCCAGCCGGCGACCGCCCGCAGTCCTTGTTGGAACCTGGGGGCATCGACATCGGCATCCCCGCTGATCGTAACCGCTAGCTGGGTGTCATCGGCGTATGACACCATTGTCATACCCCATTGCCTGACAACCTCAGCTAGCGGCCTTACGTATAGATTGAACAACGTAGGACTCAGCGAGGAGCCTTGGGGGACCCCCAGGCCCAAAGGATGGTATTTGGACTGGTACGGCGGGACGGTCACGCTAAAGGCCCGATTGGCTAAAAAAGACCGGAACCATTGGAGAGCGATGCCGGTGACGCCAACTTCCTCTAAGCGACGCAGTAGGATCGGGTGCGATACGGTATCAAAGGCGGCGCTCAGATCTAATAGCACCAGCGCCGCCGTTTGTCCCGCATCGAGCACGGAGCGAAGATGCTCCACCATATACAGCAGAGCCGTCTTCGTGCTATGCCCGGCCCTGAATCCATTCTGCGTCACATCGAGTACATCAGCATGAAGTAGATGTTCCGAGAGGACCGCGTTGACATGCGCCTCCGTCACCTTAGAAGGCCACGGTAAGAGTGCGATTGGCCGATAACTCTCGGGCTTGCTACCATCCAAATTAGGTTTCTTAAGGATAGGACGAACCATAGCTCGCTTCCACTTCAGTGGAACTACGCCGGATGTAAGCGACGTATTGATCAAAGAACATAACGGAGAGATGTCATGTACCGCTAAGTCTTTGAACACAGCCGAGCAAAGCGGATCCGCTGGGGACCCCGACTTCACTTGGTGAGCCAATTTGTCGAGGCTTTCAGGTGTTAAAGTAGGAAAAGAATGCAACCCCTCTGATGTTAACGGCTTAAGAGGTGGATTAGCCGAAGGAGTGGCCAACGGAAAAGCCCGATGAATGGCATTGACCTTTTCCAAAAAGAAATCTGCTAGTTTTTCACAGTGCTCAACAGAGCTCTGGTAGATCGTCGTTACCTTTTTGGCAGTGAGATCTTTCAACACCTTGAAGATAGCCTTAGACGGGTTAGAACTAGTCCTGAATTGTGCGGCATAGAAGGCGGCGCGGGTTCTGCACACTGCCCGGTGATACAATTTCACCGTAGACAAGTACAAAACTTTCTTCACGCTATCATAGGATTTGCGCCAAGCCCGCTCTGCACGCCTACAGGAAACCTTCAATGCCCGCAGCGAGTCATCGTACCAAGGGCTGGATTTACCAGTCCCCACCTTACAGCATACAATAGGGATGAGGGTGTCCAAAGCCCTGGTTACCCAGTTACAAAACCTATCATAAACCTGATCTGCCGACCCAGTTGTATCAAATGAGTCGGTCGATAAGAGATGAAAAAACTCATCCAGCTTTAGTTTATTCCAGCGCCGTCTCGGGATAGAACACACCACTGACTTAGGTTGTATAGCCGGTGTAGGGCAGTGGATCTGTATCAAATAATGATCAGTCCATGCCAATGGTGTATGGCTGGAAATACAGGCTTCCGTAAGGTTGGTGAAAAACGGATCGAGGGTGTGGCCCCCTGAATGGGTGGGCTGTGACACCAGCTGAATCAGCTGGAGCGCCTCAAAATCTGCCAGGAAACTGGACACCGTAGGACTAGCTAGGTTATCAAAGTGCATATTTAAATCCCCAATGATGGAGAAGTTGGAGCACCCTGCAGCCAGTACACTAATGGCGTCTGGTAGCGCCGCTCTAAAAGCCACTTCACTCCCTGGGGGCCAATATATCACTAGCCCCGACAGGGTGAAATTAGGCGTAATGGCTACCTTAAACATAGCGCTTTCGCAGCCAGAAATTCTTTGACCCTGCCATGTGCACGAATAACAGGACTTAACTGCCAGAGCTATCCCTCCACCTCTGGAAGCTCGGTTAAGAGTAAATACCGAATATTCCGGCGGAAAGGCCAAGTTGTAAATAGTTATTTAATAAAACGTTTTACCCTGTTACTTTGCTGGTGTGTTGTATATATTTTTAATATTTGCATAGGGTTTGTCGTTATTTTGGGCGGGGTGGGCGGCAGAGCCGAGCTGTCTTGCAGCCATCATGGCGTCGAGCTCGGTTCCTCTCACTAGTTTCATATTTCTCATGAGGGGTTGTTCCTAATGTTTCTATTTTAGCGAGGTCAAAAAGAGATCCCATTAGTGGCCTACTGATTTTGCTTGATTCCTTTTGTTTTTTCTAACAATTTTTCACTATCTGCAAAGACTAAACAGAGTATTGCGACTCTGTGCTTGTTTGTAAATAGAGAATGAACCAAAGAGAACCAATTCCAAAACAGTAAATGCTTGGATAACAATCAATCAAATGGAGAGGGAAGCAGGCACGACGGATTACAACGGGGGCAAAGGCCTGCGTTACCTACCCTTCACTATCTGCAAAGAGAGAATACTCCTAAAAGAAAAGAGGGGGGGGCAGCGTTGAAAGCACATCAGCGTGCATAAACACGAAAATGTTTTTACCTACCACGTACTTGACATTTTAAAGCTTTTGATATTTGCTAATAAAAAACCATTGAAATTCACTGAAAAAACCATAGGTTATAGACCATATATAGTTAGGAATTAGCATTTACAAAACCTTGAAAATTCACTGAAAAAACCATGGGTTATAGACCATATCTAGTTAGGAATTAGCATTTACAAAACCCTATTTTACTCACACAAAACCATTGAAATTCCATATATAGTTAGTTGCACTAACTATATATCTTGCACCCGCAATCCACTGCTGATCATGTCACATATTACATCATTCATGACATGGTCAGTGACATCACTGATGACATCACTGATGACATCTCAAATGACATCACTGATGACATCACTGATGACATCTCAAATGACATCACTTATGACATCACTGATGACATCTCAAATGACATCACTGATAACATCTCAAATGACATCACTGATGGCATCACTGATGACATCTCATTTGACATCAATGGTCACATCACTGATGATATCATTCATGTGACAATACAATGCATCTCCTCACACTTTAATATAACCTCTGTTACACCCAGTGTTAAATACAGAATATAATTTTTTAAACCATTGACACACCAATACTAGTTACTACATACGCACTCACTGATTCTTACGTCTACACACACATTCACTCATTCACCCATACAATCATTCATACATACAATCACTCATCTTTACAACACTATCATATGCACTCATACACCTATACAGACACTCACACTCTGCCACTCATCCATGGAGTTACTCACACACCTAGTCAGTCCTGTAAAGAATCAATCACACTTCCATTTTCTAATCTATACAGTTAAAAATAGAGTACCTTACATTTTCAAATATATACTAACACATTCTTACTCTCTTATACAATCATTGATACAAGAACACATTGATCTGCACAGAGTCACACATCTCCCAGCCAGCCACACACACACTCAGTCTCCCATACAAATACTTGGACAATCAATCAATAACCCATGTAGTTACTCATATAGCTACTGATCAACACATGCAGCAGTTTACAGAACAACAGACATAATGATGCACAAATTAAGACAGTTTAGTCACTAACCCATGCACTCAGTGAGACACATTTAATCACTCACTCATACAGTCAGTCACGCACCTACTAAATCTTTTATTTAGACACTTTTACATCTACTCATTTTTCAATATGTAAAACATATTTAAACTTTACAGAAACACACAGTCACTGGATGATGTCATCAGTGATGTCATCAGTGATGTCATTTGAGATGTCATCAGTGATGTCATCAGTGATGTCACTGCCCATGTCATGAATGATGTAATTTGTGACATGATCAGCAGTGGATTGCGGGTGCGCGATATATAGTTAGTGCAACTAACTATATATGGAATTTCAATGGTTTGGTGTGAGTAAAATAAGGTTTTGTAAATGCTAATTCCTAACTATATATGGTCTATAACCCATGTTTTTTTCAGTGAATATATATATATTCACTGAAAAAACCATAGGTTATAGACCATATATAGTTAGGAATTAGCATTTACAAAACCTTGAAAATTCACTGAAAAAACCATAGGTTATAGACCATATATCGTTAGGAATTAGCATTTAAAAAACCTTATTTTACTCACACAAAACCATTGAAATTCCATATATAGTTAGTTGCACTAACTATATATCGCGCACCCGCAATCCACTGCTGATGATGTCACATATTACATCATTCATGACATGGTCAGTGACATCACTGATGACATCTCAAATGACATCACTGATGACATCACTGATGACATCATCCATTGACTGTGTGTTTCTGTAAAGTTTAAATATGTTTTACATATTGAAGAATGGGTAGATGTATAAGTGTCTGGATGAAGGATTTAGGTGTGTGACTGACTGTATGAGTGAGTGATTAAATGTGTCTCACTGAGTGCATGGGTTAGTGACTAAACTGTCTTAATTTGTGCATCATTATGTCTGTTGTTCTGTAAACTGCTGCATGTGTTGATCAGTAGCTATATGAGTAACTATATGGGTTATTGATTGATTGTCCAAGTATTTGTATGGGAGACTGAGTGTGTGTGTGGCTGGCTGGGAGATGTGTGACTCTGTGCAGATCAATGTGTACTTGTATCAATGATTGTATAAGAGAGTAAGTATGTGTTAGTATATGTTTGAAAATGTAAGGTACTCTATGTTTAAATGGAAAATGGAAAAAATAGAAAATGGAAGTGTGATTGATTCTTTACAGGACTGACTAGGTGTGTGAGTAACTCCATGGATGAGTGGCAGAGTGTGAGTGTCTGTATAGGTGTATGAGTGCATATGATAGTGTTGTAAAGATGAGTGATTGTATGTATGAATGATTGTATGGGTGAATGAGTGAATGTGTGTGTAGACGTAGGAATCAGTGAGTGCGTATGTAGTAACTAGTATTGGTGTGTCAATGGTTTCAAAAATTATACTCTGTATTTAACACTGGGTGTAACAGAGGTTATATTAAAGTGTGAGGAGATGCATTGTATTGTCACATGAATGATATCATCAGTGATGTGGTCATTGATGTCAAATGAGATGTCATCAGTGATGTCATCAGTGATGTCATTTGAGATGTCATCAGTGATGTCATCAGTGATGTCACTGACCATGTCATGAATGATGTAATATGTGACATCATCAGCAGTGGATTGCGGGTGCGCGATATATAGTTAGTGCAACTAACTATATATGGAATTTCAATGGTTTTGTGTGAGTAAAATAAGGTTTTTTAAATGCTAATTCCTAACGATATATGGTCTATAACCTATGGTTTTTTCAGTGAATTTTCAAGGTTTTGTAAATGCTAATTCCTAACTATATATGGTCTATAACCTATGGTTTTTTCAGTGAATTTCAATGGTTTTTTAATAGCAAATATCATAAGCTGTCGAATGTCAAGTATGTGGTAAGTAAAAACATTTTCGTGTTTATGCACACTGATCTGCTTTGAATGCTGCCCCCCCCCTCATTTCTATTAGGAGTACTCTCTCTTTGCAGATAGTGAAGGGTAGTTAACGCAGGCCTTTGCCCCCGTTGTAATCCGTCGTGCCTGCTTCTCTCTCCATTTGATTGATTGTTCTCTTTGGTTCATTCTCTATTTACAAACAAGCACAGAGTCGCAATACTCTGTTTAGTCTTTGCAGATAGCGAAAAATCGTGTAAAAAAACAAAAGGAATCGAGCAAAATCAGTAGGCCACTAATGGGATCTCTTTTTGACCTCGCTAAAATAGAAACATTAAGAACAACCCCTCATGACAAATACGAAACTAGTGAGATGAACTGAACTCCACAACATGATGGCTGCAATACAGCTCGGCTCCGCCACCCACCCCGCCCAAAATAACGATAAAGAGCGGCTGCCATGATTGCTCGCGGAATGGCCACGACGGAGCTACGAAATGGTGGTGCTCTCATGCTAACGCCAGCTTCAGTCTGAAACATCCAGAAACACTGTAGACTACCAATTCGATCAGTTCCGGTAGCGCCCCAATGTAACCCGGTAGAGAAGAACTAGCCCTCCCCTCTTTGACTGATGGTTCTTGTTGCCTGTCCCTTCTGTTGTCATTTAACAGAACTATTTAGCCTGCTGAAAGGGGTTGTGTTCCGACCGCTGGTTGGTGGAGACATTTTGACTATATTCTGGACCTGCGTTGTCGCGTAATGCGTCATATGACGCGCCGCGTTAGCGCATCCGGAAGTCATCCGGGGCGCGACGCACAGCGCGTAACGTAAGCATAACAGGTCATGTGACTTGTTAATAAAACTTTTCATTGGTTCATTTTACTTTTCTTATTTTAATGATGAAAGGCTTGGTCATATGACCTAAAAATTACGCTTTTTATTACTTCCGAACATTATTTTTTCTTAAATATATGTTATAATGTTCCAGGCTAATGTACTTTCCCGGAAAATTTACAACTGTCCTGCAAGTAAAATATATTCTTTTTTCGAGAAAAAGGGCGTTTCTTCGTCCCATGACGGAGCCGTTGAGCAAAAGAGGGTCGACCTGCTGTCTTAGTCGCCGATACGCCTGAATATGAGATTCTTATCGATCACTTTATGTTGCAGGAGTAGAAAACACAACAGCCCTTGACCATTTATCTTTACTGCGTTCCTGCGTATTATACCTTTTACCCTTCATGTAATTGGTCTGCTTTATTTCACTTGCCTTTTAATGATTCTAAAACAGTGACTATTATTAAAAACTTTACCAATGTATATACTACTACCATGTTTTCTTTTAAAAACCTTTATTGTGAAAATTTCATTATACAAATACGAGCCTATAACCACGTGGGCCGGCCACGGAGCAAACTGTAATCGTATATGATGAGTAGACATTTACACTGTAGAGGAACGTAACGGGCGGGCCATTAGGTTGCAAGAACTAAGGTGTCTAACAGTTGCGGAATCGGTGGACGTACATTTTATAATTAAAATACGACAGGGCCAGTTACAATAAAATTATCTAGATATACATTTGCGGGCAAGTACCATGCGCGACGTTAATTCGAACTTTCAATAGTACAGTAATCAATAACACATCAGAACTTAATATCAATAGGGATGTCGAAATACTCAATCAATTCTCGTCCCCGCCCGCCATGTGCTTCAAAACTGCATACGTATCTCGTGATTTCAAGGTTCTGCAACCAGTACACAACAAGGAGTTACGAGTCCCATTTATTCCGGCGCCATTTTGGGCGAGGACGGGCAGGTCCAGGATATAGTCAAAATGTCTGTACCAACCATCGACTATGATGATGTTCATATGCTGTATTTATAGAGTAACACTCATCTGTCCACATGAAATTAATTTGCCACAATCTAAACATGTCATTTTAATCTTTCCAAAGTTCTTCTAAATATTTGGGACCGTTTCCCTTGCCTCTGATGCTGTCAGTGCCACTTCTTTGATGAATGTACTGGCAGGTCGGGGGTTCTCCTCCAAATCTCTCTTTTATGCAGCACTATAATTAATTGGTGCCACCTCTCCATATAACGATGCATGGTATAGTTACCATAACTATATTTTTTTTCGGTTCCTCTGGAGAGTACATCGTGGCAGATGAAGCGTATAACGTACCGGGCATTTACCTTTTTTTGCATGTAGAGGAAAGGAAAAAAAAATTGAGCGTCCGAGTTCTAAGGTGTCCCAGGGCCATTTTAGTGGACCAGGCCCAAATCCAAAGAACAGGCCGCCATTTTGAGAGTCCTGTTGCAGCCGCCTGTCGCTGTAGCATCAAGAGCGGCCAAAACTCAGCTGAATGGCAACTGAAACAGTAAAGGGGCGCCCCACTACAGCAGACGAGCCTCCACCTAGGAAGGCCCGTTCACGCCGCCTCCCCCCCCCCCTTCGGGCACCCCACGCCGTTATTCGGAGCAGTATTGTAGGATGGCCACACCAGTGCAGCAACTTGCTAGACACCACCTCGGTGGTAACCGAATCTCAGCGCCTTGTGGTGTCTTCTATTCAGAAAACATTGTTGTGCTGCCTTCGACCTATTCGCCGCAAGTGCGCACGCAACTCAGCTGCATAGCTTGCTAGACACCACCTCGGTGCTAACCGAATCTCAGCGCCTTGTGGTGTCTTCTATTCCAAAAATATTGTTGCGCTACCTTTGGCCCCATTCGCACATCGGTCCGCTACTGCCGCCATCTCACAGGCCAACGGGGCGCCCCACGCCGACTTTCAGCATTGTAGGATGGCCACACCAGTGCACCTTACTAGACACCACCTCGGTGCCATCCGGATCTTGGAATCTCAGCGCCTTGTGGTGTCTTCTATTCAGAAAATATTGTTGCGCTGCCTTTGGCCCCATTCGCACATCGGTCCGCTACTGACGCCATCTCACAGGCTAATGGGGCGCCCCACGCCGAGTTTCAGCATTGTAGGATGGCCACACCAGTACAGCAACTTGCTAGACATCACCTCGGTGCCATCCGGATCTTGGCATCTCAGCGCCTTGTGGTGTCTTCTAGTCAGAAAATATTGTTGCGCTGCCTTTGGCCCCATTCGCACATCGGTCCGCTACTGACACCATCTCACAGGCCAACAGGGCACCCCACGCCAACTTTTACCATTGTAGGATGGCCACACCAGTGCCACAACTTGCTAGACACCACCTCGGTGCCATCCGGATCTTCGCATCTCAGCGCCTTGTGGTGTCTTCTATTCCGAAAATATTGTTGCGCTGCCTTTGTCCCCATTCGCACATTGGCCCGCTACTGACGCCATCTCACAGGCCAACGGGGCACCCCACGCCGACTTTCAACATTGTAGGATGGCCACACCAGTGCGGCAACTTACTAGACACCACCTCGGTGCCATCCGGATATTGGCGCGTTGTGCTGCCTTCGGCCTATTCGCACATCGGTCCGCTACTGACGCAAACTCACAGGCCAACGGGGCGCCCCACGCCGACTTTCAGCATTGTAGGATGGCCACACCAGTGCTGCAACTTGCTGGACACCACCTCGGTGCCATCCGGATCTTGGCACGTTGTGTTGCCTTCGGCCTATTCGCACATCGGTCCGCTACTGACGCCGCCTCACGTGCCAACGGATTTTCTACGCTTTTTATACCCTATGCCGCATAACAGGTCATGTGACTTGTTTATAAAACTTTTCATTGGTTCATTTTACTTTTGGTTTCCTAATGATGGAAGGCTTGATCATATGACCTAAAAATAACACTTTTCATTGGATGAAAACTTTTTTTTTTCCCAAACGATGAAAGCCCCACCTTGTTTCTGGATGTTTCACACTGAAGCTGGCGTCACCATGAAAGCACCACCATCTCGTGGCTCCGTCGTGGTCATTCCACGAGCAATCATGGCAGCCGCTCCCCACCAGAAGCCTGCAGGAGTCGGGGGCCCCCAAAACTTTTGTTGAATCCTCAAGGCGGAGGGGACGCTTTCGAGAATGGGGTCCAAGACCTAGCAGACAAGCGTCCGATTTGCAAGGTGTCCCAGGGCCATTTCAGTGGACCAGGCCCAAAAAGAAAAGAGCCTGCCGCCATTTTGAGAGTCCTGTGGCAGCCGCCTATCGCTGCACCGCAAGAGTGGGCACAACTCAGCTGAATTGCGGCTTTTGACACAGTGGACCAAAAGCGGACAGAATGGCAACTGAAACGGTAAAGGGGCGCCCCACTACAACAGACGAGACTCCACCTGGAGAGGCCCGTTCACGCCGCCTCCTCCCCCCCGGGGCGCCCCACGCCGTTCTTCGGAGCAGCATTGTAGGATACCAAAACCAGTGCGGCAACTTACTGGACATCACCTTGGTGCCATCGTTCTGCTGCCTTGGAACTATTCGCACAACAGTTTGCTACTGATGACCCACCCCCCGCGACGCCCCACGCTGGATGCCGAAATCAGTGCGGCACCCAGGCAACATCACCTGGGTGCCGTCCAGAAATCTGGACGTTGTGCTGCGTTGGGACTATTCGCACAGCCGACCGCTACTTCGTTGTTTTTCCCTAAAAATGTTTATATGTTTTTACTGTTTTTGTTTTGTTGTATATATTTATAAGTTATTAAAGTTTTATAATCTTACTACTGTGTTGGAGTGCTATATATTTTTAATGTGACACATAATTGTAAAAACTTTGATGTACAAAGAGTCATCCCTGGAATCTTCCGCTTCAGGCTCTGTCCACTCCCCAATCACAATACAGGATGGTTTTCAGATAGTAGGAACGCGTGTGCTGTGACGGATCTCATCGAGTGTGGGCCTTGATCTACTATAACTCCTTTGAAGAGGGGTGATTCTTTACAGCTGGGGCCATAAACTACATCTGCAGGGCTAGCTGATAGCCTAGGACCGGCCTGGACAATTGGACACAGAGGAAAAGGAGTGTCAGAGGGTGCGGTAGTGAATAGGGCGAAAGGGAGGTGTCGGGCGGGCACAGGGTGTGATTCTCAGGGAAGAGCAGCGCAGATGGGGGGAGGTTTATTACCCATGCATAAGACAGAGAACGAGGGTGACCAGTGCCTGGGGGAGATGCTTGCGAGGGTGGGGAGCCATGCTAAGGATCGACAGCGTGCAAAGAGTGGGTCTGGTCAAGTCATCTAAAATGGCTGCCGTTCACAACAAAAGTATGGCATTTGAAAAAAGGCAAGATGGCGCAGACAATGTTTTTCAACACTTCCTGATTTCCTTCGAATCGAACGTTAACAGACGTTGGGGCATATTACCAAAGTTAAGCGATATTTATCCCTAACGATGCTTAGTAACGAATTTTTTACCGCTAAGCATCGTCAGAAATTATCGCAGATAAACCTTGCTATTATCATGTCGTGTATTCCTATAGGTTCTGAATCGATCCCCCTATTCCTGACCCTATTCTGGTTAAACTAACTATCAAGTTAACTAACAGTCAGCCCATGAGGCAAGACAAGCCCCCATGATGCAGATACCGTTATCTGACGCAGTCACACTACGGCACAGGAACGTGTTATCTGATTAGGTCATAACGCTTGAGATCTAATTAGACAAGCGACATTCCTCCAGCCCCTGATAAGGCATACGACGTTCTCATAACAAATCAAACCTATGACAACCTGGGAAAAACCCTGCGGCCATTGTTTTGATTTCACAGAGAACTTCAGTAAAAGAATGTGCTAACAAGCAAGTCGTATGACATCTTTATTGACGTATCTATGTCCATCTTTACGTCAATCTCGGCACCTTTAAGGTATAAATATTGCCGATCTTGCCCTATGCAAACACACGCGTGGTGACAAGACGGAGCAGCCATACTTGCCGAAGCCGAGAGCAGAAGCAGACCCCGCTGGCGCAGCCCCGCCTTCCTGACGCGCTGAGAGAAGCGCTGCTATCTCAAGCCGAGAGACCCAGCACCGGCGTTTCTGGGCAGCCCTCGCAGGCAGCCTGGAATATCGAGAGCAGAGAAAGAGATACCATTCCTCATTCATCCTAACTTCCAGGTACAGAACTGAATAACCCCTCACAGAGAATTCTTTAGTTATTCACTTGGCAAAAACAAACTTAACTTAAACTGTAACTCTCTATTCCCGCCCACGCATTAGACTTAGGTCAGGTACACGGGGTAGGCGTATTTAGAAACACCAGTTGAGTACGTTTAGTCAAATGTATATGTGTATGTAAATATATTTTAATCATTTTAAACATCATATGGCTCAGAAACCATATCAATGTTTTTACAGTATTATTTTATACTATTGCTTTTAATGTATGCACTTTACTTAACTATAAGTATTGCAATAATATCGATCCATTTCTCTTGTACGAGAAAAGAGACTGATCAATAAATAACATCTTTTATTGAACACGCCCGTCTCTTCCTTTTCTCTACATTCTGATGAGACTAAGAATGCACGTACTGACTGAGTAAAATAATTGCCTTGTGCTCACACGACTCTCGAGATTGACTCTTGATTAGGGGAGAGCAAAGTTGTCATGTTCTATGGTTGTCAGAAACTAAATCCCTTCTTGTCTAATCAGGGAAGTTAATTCCTCCTTGAACATTCGAGAAAGTTTCTAGCGAACTCTGAGCTACGCTGGCAAACCCAAAAATTAAGTCTAGTATCGACAGTAGTAGACCTAGTTAACGTCTGGTCTAGGCCTTTACTGCTGTAGGTATTATTCCAATGCGCAGAGCCTATTGGGAAAATAGGAGCTACACTACAATCAAGGTTTATCGCAAATGCCATAAAAAACGACCGCAATGCATTAATATCACTGAAAACTCACCGATATTCATGCATTACCGAGCTAATGCTCTTAGCCATGTTATCCACCTCCCATTGGATAACATGGCTAAGAACTGCTCAGGGCAGGTGGTAGCTTTTGGAGATATTCGCGCTTAGCGCGAATATCTGCAAAAGTTGGTAATAGGAGATAGCGATGTTAGCGACTGTTTCCAGTCGCTAACATCTTGGCATGCCCACTTTGCATGTCATTAGTGATAAATATCACTGACATGCAAAGTGGGGCCCAAGATGGTCACTATCTCCTACTAGCGGTCGCTAACTGGTGTTAGCAACAGCTAGGTAATACAGAGATAATTTTATCTCCGCGAAGCGGAGCGCTGTTACAGATATATATCTTTTTTTGAACGTTAATTTCTCAAAATCCACTGAAGCACATATATTGAGACCTAGCAAAGGCACATCGAGCTACCAGTCCATACAATTTTGCCAAGTTTCGTGCAAATCCATTCAGCCGTTCGATTATTATTATTATTTATTTTTTTTGCCCCGCGGGGCCCTTTTAAGACCTCCACACCAAACCTAGGGGGTCAGGGAGGATCTACTATGCCCCCTTATGGTCATTTGCCCCTTCGCTTTGGCCTCCTCTTGTCTCTCGATCCTACCGAGAGACAAGATGGCGGCCGCTACGGACTGTTTGGAATGTTTACAGACGCCGGAGAACCAATCAGCTTCGCAAAGCTCCGTTACGCGAAAAGTACGCGAAGCGGAGCGCTGTTACAGATATATATCTTTTTTTGAACGTTAATTTCTCAAAATCCACTGGAGCACATATATTGAGACCTAGCAAAGGCACATCGGGCTACCAGTCCCTACAATTTTGCCAAGTTTCGTGCAAATCCATTCAGCCGTTCGATTATTATTATTATTTTTTTTTTTTGCCCCGCGGGGCCCTTTTAAAACCTCCACATCAAACCTAGAGGGTCAGGGAGGATCTACTATGCCCCCTTATGGTCATTTGCCCCTTCGCTTTGGCCTCCTCTTGTCTCTCGATCCTACCGAGAGACAAGATGGCGGCCGCTACGGACTGTTTGGAATGTTTACAGACGCCGGAGAACCAATCAGCTTCGCTTCACAAAGCTCCGTAACGCGTAAAGTCCGCGAACCGGAGCGCTGCCTGGTCCGCTGTTACAGATATATATCTTTTTTGGAACGTTAATTTCTCAAAATCCACTGGAGCACATATATTGAGACCTAGCAAAGGCACATCGGGCTACCAGTCCCTTCAATTTTGCCAAGTTTCGTGCAAATCCATTCAGCCGTTCGGGCTAAAAGTGAGGCCAACCGCCCTATGGAAAACTCAATGTTAAAAACACGTTTTGGGACCCCCCTTTTTTCTCGGCCCCCCCTTGACGAACCCCCCCCCAAATTTTCAGGGGCTGCTCAGAAACAAAATTTTCCATTTTCCTGAAAATTTCAGCCAATTCCGTCCACAAACGCCAAAGTTATTAGACATAGAATTTTCAAAAATCCCATAGAGAAAAAATCCTAACTATATATACCTACTGGCGACCGCCAGTAGGTAATATATATATATATATATATATGAAACACAAAGTGCCCGATGCTTCGAGAGGCACACGACAGTTCCCCGCCCTCCGGGCTTTCACACATAACATGCCTTTCTGCTCCTTTGTGTTGGTTTTGCCGACGCGTTTCGGGGGAAACACCCCCTTCTTCATGGGCTGCAGCAAGAAACACTCGATGTGCAACATCTATGTTAAATGACCTTTTATTGAATCAAGCCTCCAAGTGGGCGTGTGCTAAGTACACCGCTCACATTGATTGATGGGACTTGTGGTCCTGAATGATGCAAATTAAGTTTCTTTACCTTTTGTAAGGTCGAGTGTTCTTGCTCAGTTTGTGCATAAAAGTTAATTGCCTTCAGTAGGTTAGGATACAGTCCGGCACGTTTTCATTCCAGTATGGAGTCCTGTGCTCACAAAGTCCCAAGAAGTTTAGAACTCAGAGCCTCGTATTGCTGCCAATTCTGCTTCGATGTCAGCATACGATGGTGCACTCTCCACGGCCGAGCTGCCGTGCAAAAATGTGAAACACAAAGTGCCCGATGCTTCGAGAGGCACACAACAGTTCCCCTTTTATGCACGAGGGCGGGGAACTGTCGTGTGCCTCTCGAAGCATCGGGCACTTTGTGTTTCACATATATATATATATATATATATCCATTATAGGATTATCCTTCATTCGCAGAAATAACCATCCGGCACTCCAGGGTAGATTTTGACACTTGGTCTAATTTATTCACTACAAAGTTTAAACATCGACGTGTTTCAGCAGACTCATGCTGCCTTGTTCACGACTTGGCAGTTTGGGCTGGACTGTTCCCATGAGGCACAGGGTCAGACTGATTTGCATATGGCCATGTCTGAACTGGGGTGGCTTGGTGAGTAAAATAACAATGGATTAAACCCAGATCCGTGACTGGGGGTGAATGTTTTGCCATTGTGCAACATTCCGTCCATCATCTTGTGTGTTTTGCTGTTCACCCTAAGTGGGAAGGGTATGCCCAGTAGTGGGTCCCATGCTCACTAAGCCACTGGAGTCAAGCTATCCTGGCTGAAGACGGCTGATCGCCAGAAACCGGTCCTAGGATGCTTGATTCCGGTCCAGCGAAGGCATGGCTTGGCAGTTCGGGCTGGACTGTTCCCATGAGGCACAGGGTCAAGACTGATTTGCATATGGCCAAGTCTGAACTGGGGTGGCTTGGTGAGCAAAATAACGATGGATTAAACCCAGATCTGTGACTGGGGGTGAATGTGTTGCCATTGTGCAACATTCTGTCCATCATCTTGTGTGTTTTGCTGTTCACCCTATGTGGGAAGGGTATGCCCAGACATGGGTCCCGTGCTCACTAAGCCACTGGAGTCAAGCTATCCTGGCTGAAGAAGGCTGATAGCCAGAAACCGTTCCCAGGATGCTTGATTTCGGTCCAGAGAAGGCAAGGCTTGGCAATTCGGCTCGACTGTTCCCATGAGGCACAGGGTCAAGACTGATTTGCATATGGCCATATCTGAACTGGGGTGGCTTGGTGAGAAAAATAACGATGGATTAAACCCAGATCTGTGACTGGTGGTAAATGTTTTGCCATTGTGCAACATTCTGTCCATCATCTTGTGTGTTTTGCTGTTCACCCTATGTGGGAAGGGTATGCCCAGACGTGGGTTCCGTGCTCACTAAGCGACTGGAGTCAAGCTATCCTGGCTGAAGACGGCTGGAATGCCAGAAACCGGTCCTAGGATGCTTGATTCGGGTCCAGGGAAGGCATGGCTTGGCAGTTTGGGCTGGACTGTTCCCATGAGGCACAGGGTCAAGACTGATTTGCATATGGCCATGTCTGAACTGGGGTGGCTTGGTGAGCAAAATAACAATGGATTAAACCCAGATCTGTGACTGGGGTTGAATGTTTTGCCATTGTGCAACATTCTGTCCATCTTCTTGTGTGTTTTGCTGTTCACCCTATGTGGGAAGGGTATGCCCAGACGTGGGTCCTGTGCTCACTAAGCCACTGGAGTCAATCTATCCTGGCTGAAGACGGCTGATAGCCAGAAACCGGTCCTAGAATGCTTGATTCCGGTCCAGGGAAGGCATGGCTTGGCAGTTCGGGCTGGACTGTTCCGATGAGGCACAGGGTCAAGACTGATTTGAATATGGCCATGCCTGAACTGGGGTGGCTTGGTGAGCAAAATAACGATGAATTAAACCCAGATCTGTGACTGGGGGTGAATGTTTTGCCATTGTGCAACATTCCGTTCATCATCTTGTGTGTTTTGCTATTATATACAAGCCCCTTTACTACATATAAACCCCTGTATGCGGAAACCAGATAGGAGATAATAGTGATAAGTGAACTACATCCCAATTCTGTGGATAAAGAGTGGTTTGTTTTTATATACATATTAAACAAAATCCCTATTCTGCTTACACTGTCAGAACAAATGTTTGGTACATTACTACAATGTTGTGGTGATTTTAACATAACCTCCCCTGATATGTGCCACGGGGTGTGATATCTAGATCAGTACACTGACCCCACTTTTAATTTCTAAAGACTGTAGATGAATATTATTCCTAGATCGTGTACGATGTTGAGGGCAACATATGAGATTATAGGCACTTTGGGTATACTTTTCCAAAATGACCATCGCTCAGATGGCTTCTATCCTCATCCAATATGGTTAGCGTTTAGATCGTTTTTTCAATACCTGAGTGAAATACAAATCGGCAATATTTTCTTTTTACATGAAATCAGCATTCTTTTTCTTTTAGTAATAAGATGCATAGAAATTCACTGAATCTCACTCAGCTTTGAAATAATATATAATATTCGGTTATTTTTTCGTGTACGAACTCCCTGTGAAATTTTGGGACTATGTATATAAACAGCACCGGGTTGAATACCCATGTGTATCCTAACCTGGAAGCTGTTAGTTGGGCTCAGGGAGGTCGTAACGTAGCTATCAGGTAAATGCAGCATTTTTGCAATTATGCAAACATAAATAGTATATCAATAATAGAATAAATGTTTTTTTTTTATACATATAGCACGCAAAACGTAAGTGAGATATCAAAAATCCCATTAAGTGGCTCGCGTAAAAACGTTCATATAGAGGTCAATTAAGTAATAATTAATAGTCACTCTGCATGTCCGATTGACACAATTTAATGCTAAGATGTGATACCTACTTATAAGCATCTGGTTTCACTCAAGTGCTTTGTGTCTAAACAAATATAGACTAGCACAAAGAGGGTGGCTTCCATATTGAAGTCGGGACCCTTGTGGATATAAACGCACAGCACCCACAGATACGGGCAGTGACTTGAACCGCTGCCGATTATAACTGCCACAAGGAGTTAGTATCCACAAGTGATGTGTAAATATGGCATGTACCAATGAGACCAGTTTGTTTTTATTAAAGGTGTTACAACGATAGGTAGGCAGGTGTGGATGTCTCACCTGCAGAATAAAGTAGCAGAGAATATATAAAATGACCAGAATGCATCTGCAATAGAGACAGTGAGGACCTCCAGGAAATGTTAATATAATATGATCTTCATTCCTATTGGCTTTTTTTTACTTGCCATATGAAACCCACAGCAAATAGATCAGGTAATATTGTGATTATTCTCTTGAGACAATAATATAAATGAGTCCTATAAATTTAGTAGGGACTATCTCTCCTACTGTTTTGTCCCCCCCTATAGCCTGTGAACTTTATATTGGCAAAAAGAAATTACAGATATACCTGCAATCACGGCTCATCATTTTGGCGTGTATGTTTTTCTGGTTTTTATCCTATTTTAAGGTAAGCCCATGTATAATTCTTTTGGGCTAACTATTTCACAATTAAACCATGTATAAAGTTCTGTGTACAATTTTTCTTTAGATTTTGTGTTCGCAAAGAATAAACAATGAAATACCGGTGGCACCCATGAACATAACCAAAATCCTTTGGTTTCAGAATTAAGGTATGGAGTAGCACTATAGGGTCATTAAACAGAGAATATGTTCATGAAGGTATCGTTGAGAACAGTCTTTTTCTCTAGCCCTGTATTTCTTTTATTCCAACAGATTTTCATTAGGTGGGTCATCCTCAAGATCCCCCATTTTTACACACATTGCTGTTTTATCAGAAGGCTAGTGGAATCTAACCCTAGCAACCTCCGAAACTTTAGGTATGGTCCGCTTTCGTAATATGTATTGTCTGTAAGGAAATATGCTTGTTGTTTTAATAAAAAAAGATGTGGGGTATGATAAAATGTTTTATGGTGTGTATAATAAATATGTTTGTGACCTAGAGAGGAATGTGGGTAGTTCTAAAGTGTTATAATATAGATAATGTGTACAGCCATAGCAGAATTTCTGTTCCCTTTATGGCCTAATGGATGAATACCAAATTTAATTTTAGATGTATGCTTAGAAATATTTAAGGGGTACGTTAGCAACACATGAGATTGTTATTAACTAATTTTTCCGTTGTTTAGAAAACTGTCCTAAAGAGGGTGAACACTTGTCTACTCACCGAAACGCAGCTTCGACTTTTCTGTTTTCTAGTAAAATCGTTCATTGTTTTTAATATGAAATGTTTTTAATTTTGATTGTATAAATTAATTGGAATACATTTTACATGTATTCTTTTGGATGTGATGTGTTCTCTGTGTTGCACTGAGGTTCTTTAAATTGCATAACTTTGATTCTGAATGGTATCTTGCAGTTAATTTCAAGCATCAGAACTGTGTAAGAACATAGCTCTGACATAGTTTTGCTACTGACTAGGGACTTATTTGTTTTTTCACTTTTGATCCATTTCCTCCTAGGTATAACATACGCTGGGCAAAATAATAAAATATGTAGGTAATTTTGCATAATAACAGATTGGCATAAAACACCGCACTCGCTGTTGTTCTCCCCTTGTTTACTGACACATTTCGATGTGTTCGAATTCGTTTGTAGAACACCATATTGAAATTTCATGGATAATGTTTTTGCTAACTGTGTTGCACTTCATCCAGGAATAGCTTGAAACTTGCTGTTGGCTTCATTTGGAGAAACTGGATTGTTAACTGGGTGCTAACGGCAGAGTTGTGGGACACCCTATTTTGAATGTAACCCTAAAATGTAGATTTTAATAGTTTCTTCGAAGCCATTGTCAATTGGGTTGGTTCTTCCCAGAAGTGCATCAGTCCTAATTTGCCAAACCAATGAAAAACATGCTTAATCCAGTGGAGACTAATACTATGATCAAACTTTAAAATCTCTTCTAGGCCATCTTTATATTGGACGAGTTCTATTGTGAACCATAGTTGCACCCAGAATAGTAAAGGTCTCAATATATCTTGGTGATCTGTACATTTGATATTTAGGTCCATAACAAGAGGGATTAGGGGTGTACGCACTAGAATGCAAAATAGCCCTTTGTATTTTCTCCTACTGCGAAGGTATTCTTACTTGAGGGTCCCCATAGTTGTGCCCCATAAAGGGATGTTGATTGTGCCCTATACTTGTAAACCTCGAGGGCAGGGGAAACGGCCCTGGAATTACTGCTCCCATGTTGCTTTTGGAGCAAGAGAGTCTTACTTTTCTCCAATTGTGGTTTCCAGGTCATTTTAGTATCTAAAGTTATACCCAAATAATTAAACTTTTTCACATATTCTAGCTTTAGATTTTTGACTATTAGATTCTTTTTAAAAGATCTGTGCAGGTTGATTGCCAAATACTTGGTTTTACTAGAATTTATTTCTAGGCCCTTGTTATCACAGTAAGCATAAAAAGAGTCTAATAAACATTGTAGGCCTTTAGAGGTTTGAGATATTTGAATGGTATCATCTGCAAATAAAAGGGCTGCTACTGCCCCCCCACCCCACCAGCTTGGGTGAATTGTGTGCACAACCCATTAGGTATTCTGGAATATCATTGAAATACAATGAAAAGAGGGTGGGTGCCAGCACACATCCTTGCCTTACACCTCTTTTCACTGGAATTGCCTCAGTGAGTTCGCCCCTCACATCTTTCACCAACATTTGCCAATGTCAGTGTCATGCCATGGAACTTAAACTTCCTGCTTTCAGATCTGTCTTGATAACATGCATCCTTACGGGAAGGTCTTCTGTCGCAGCTGTCCAATACGCCACTAAGTTAACTCCAAAATGTATTAGCTAACATGCAAGTAGAAAATAGAACTTTGGCTAAAAAAATAGCTAAACTGAGCACACCAACCTACATCACTTTTATTCACTGCAAGCTTTAACAAAGCCCATAGGATTAGCTCTTGTACTGTACAAGCTAGTAGACACACACTATGCATTAACCAATGTAGAGAACGGAGGGAAAGACATTAGTAAACTAATAATAAGAAAACAAATCAAAATTAATCGAATCAAACATGCGCACTGACGAAAAACACAGAGGGGCACATTTTGACATTCATTTTATTGTGAACGTCAACATAATAATACAAATGTGCAGCTAATATCAAATAAAATAGTTACACCGTGACCACATCAGTGAAATCTGCATCGGGGAAGCAGCAGCGTTTGACATTTACTTTGCCTGCGTTGGTGGATGCTTTTGTGTGCAGCTGCAATACTGCTGAACAGACGTTCTCAAAAGAAACAACCTATCTGTCTTTCTGAATGAAAGGAAATTGGCAGCTTCTACTTTCCCATGCACCTCTCATCCTCCGTCGACGGACTTGGAATCCTGACCTACACCTTTCTCCTGTTTGCAAGAAAGGTGATGGGAAATGACTGACTCAGCAATCGTAAAGAGCATGGTGTCCGAATGAGGGAAAGGGGCAATATTATTTAGAGCAACGCAGCACAATAATTAACGTTGCACAAAACTTAATAAATCTGCCTCTTAGCCCATTGCCTTATTCTATTATCATCAGCTCTGTATCATGAAAGGTGACGAAAATGTATAATTCATGAACGTAGTGGCCCTGGTGAGACAGGTGCTTTGGCAAATATGCATCTTAGTTCTGATCACAAAATATTTAGATTTTTTTTTATAAATTCTTTTACTTGTCTTTGGCGATGATTTATTTGACTACGTTATTATTGAACAGATTTGTAAAGGTGATAATGTATGTCAAAATATGTATGCATTTTGCGGCATTTGTTTTTGTTATGGGGTTGATATGTAAAGTTATTTTTGTGTTGTGTTTTGAGAACTCCTTATTGCTTCTTGTAATTGTTCTACTGTGGTTGTTGCTTTATGATTTGTGGTGTTGTGCGATGTAATGCGTTTGTTCTGTTGTATTTTTGCTTTGTGTTATTTTATTGTTAGGCTTGCAAATTTATGAGTGAACGATGACAACTAACATCCACAAGGGAAAACAACATGAGCATGTAGTAATATAAATAAGGGAACGTTTGGAAACAATGATTGTCATATAATTTAATGTGGAAAGATGTTGTTTACCTTTAAGAAATACAATAGTTCTTCTGGCATTCCAATGAAGGCACTCCAGAGGAAACAGAGTGATACATCACACAGCTAATAGCAAGAGGTATTGGAGAATTACGCCTTCAGGGAGGAGTCAAAGCTAAATGAAACTATATTTTACAGAATTGTTAATAATAAGTCTTCAAGACAGTTATCCTGTAAAGTTAGACGTAAAATCTGATCTAATGGATTACTTGCTTGCTTACTTCCAATCCCCAAGACTGAGGTCCAATCCTGACTTGTGTACACCATCAAAAAAAAATGTCTGATATTGGGTAACACATAGGGGACCATTACAATTCTGTCGGAGTGGAATCCCATTGTAGGATACCACTCTGGTGCATCACAACGTCAGGTCAGAATTTACCGGCTGGAAACACCAGCGAGTGAAGTTGTGTGCAGTCTTACTAGTGGATGTGGGAAAAGGCCTGCCCTGATTCCCTACTTCAGGATGGGAAGAGCATGCAACACTTTCACCCAGTTAACCTGCAGTCTGTCCTTCTTTATACCTTGCCCATGTACTACTCCTGCATCCCACAGTCACTACTAAAATATATACTACCTATTCTGTGCAGTTGAAACTTGGGAGTGGAATTATCCCTGGTATTGAGAAAACCGTGTGGTCTGGAATTGATAATTTTGGGTTGGCATGACTATTCTCCATTCTGGATGCAATAACTCACAATTGCATTATGCAGGGGTGATGTTAACTGATGCAATTGGTGATTTCTGGCCCAGAAATATTGGCACTGCTGCTTTGTGAAACTCTTAATATCCTAGAATTTGGGGGTTGCAAGTTCCTAATTGCGATTCAATGTGAATCCCAATTATGAAATGGCAATTCATAATGTAAAAAAATATACAAGGTGGAAATAAAGATTCCTAGTCGGGTCACAATAGACCTATCTCATTAATATTAATGAGGTAGGTCACCATGTGCCACCCATTAGGAATTGTAGTCATCACAGGGATGGTGGCGTGCTGGGGTGAGCAGACCACCATGTCAATTGTTGATTTTTATAAAGCAATCTTTTATTTTTAAAATGCAGTCAATTTTCGTTAAAGAAAAACAGGATGCATTTAAAAAGAAAAGAAATAAATGTTTAATTTTTTTTTGTTGGTGAAGCAGAGGTCTGTGGGACCACTGCCTGCTCTTAAACAATAGTTGTTTCAACATTCAGAAAGGGAAAAGGGTCCCCTAAGGACCTCTTACCAGTGAAGGCTCTTCCGCTTAGGCAGAGGAGCATCGCCCCACTGACAGAAAGCAGCAAAATAAAACTAAAAATAAAAGGATAACAAATATTATTATCATTTTACTTTGTCCTCCTGCTCTGGCAGTGCTCTGGCAGTGCGTGAGGGGGCAAAGCGGAGCAGCAAGGGAGGAGTGGTAGAACAATCCTGTGTGGAGTGACTGTTTAGTCGGCCCTCTCGGGCTGCCCAAAACTGTCATGCACACTTTCCCCGTTCCCCATTCAGCCTGCATTGCAGCCTGCATGGAAAACATGCCAACCCCAACGCCGCGTCACGTATCACTGCAACTTTCCATTTACAAATGGTTACCACCATCCTTGAGGTGTTGGTAAAAAAAAAATGTTTGGGAGCGTAATTCGGTCACAAAACATTCATGCGCAGCAACTGCAGTACCGTATTTGGAAGGGAAGCCCTAAACATGTCCCTTTCAAGTACCGAATCGATAAACACAAATTGAGAAAAAAAAGGTTTTGTATATATGGACCCAAGTGCCTTTAATTGAAAATACCTGTGCAATGTGTAAATATATTATATAAAACAATTACTTCATTCTAATGGCAGTTATCGGTTTCAAATCCCACCTTGTGAAATCCTGAAATATGTTTCCTGGCTTTAACTGGGCAATACCTATACACATCTAAAAAATACTGTTCGGTCTACTATATATCATTTTGTTTACATGGTCGTGTTGCCAACTAAAATGCTCTCTGTAAAGTTGTCCCCTTATCTCGGAGCTAGCTTTGTCCACTTTCAAATGCAACAGTTAAACAAATGACTGCTTAGTACGTCCCAAGGATCGTAGAATTTAAACCCGCATTTAGGATGATCTCATGTTTGTATTCTTTTGATAAACTCTATAGAACAAGCACCCATTCCAACTGACAGTAAACTGTTCCAGAAAATATGAGGACTGATGTCTGAAGATCAACTGCTAGGCATCCTGATTCCATCCTCATTGCCTCAGCTCTGCATTAAAGTGGTGCATTTCTTCTGCATACCTCCTGGCAGCCTTGCTGTTCAATTAGACAATAATTCATGAAAAAAATAAAGCTACCTTTACTTTGATTTATTGTCAGTGCATAAACAACCAATAAAATGCTTTCCCCAACAAATGAAAAGCATTAGTTCTTCCCTAATAGAGGGCTACAAAGCGTCATGCTTTCAGTTTCTCACTTATAGTTCATTGATGTGTGTGATCTGTGTGTCATGGATTAAGGGCTTTCCTTATCTTGTGGGTACACTTGTGCCATTACCTCTAGATGAAACAGAGACGATGGGCTGTGATGTATGAAAGGTAGTTTTCGCCACACAAAGTCTGTGCGGCAAAGTGACTGAATGGAGAAGTAAAAAGCGAAAATTGCAGTGTATTAAAAGGATAATTCAAGTCTTCTATGATTTTGTGACCTATAATATCAAATCCTTCTTCCAGATTGGTCTCAAGTACAAAGGGGCATCAAAGGGACGTTCCTCACAATCAAAAGAAAATGTAAAATGACTTGAAATTTCCCCTGCTGCAACACAGCATTGCAATAGATACCACTGTTGTATGTGTGGGAGCGGTGGGCAACTTGCACCCCCAACGGGATCTCAAGGACTCGTTTCCTGGCATTGAGGCTCATGTTCATTTAAGAGACAAGGGCCCAGATGTATTTTTATAGGGGTCGCAAAAACTAGAGTGCAATTTGATACCAGTATTTTTGTCTCAAATACAGAATTTTTCAAACTGACTTATGTAGGAAGTTGGTTTCTAAAATTCTGAATCAGAGTGGGTCACATCTACCTAGTTAATATCCATTAGATTGTTCACAAATTGCAACTTGCTTCAATTGGATATAAGCACAGGCATTGAGGCCGGCAAGGGTCATCAGACCACTGTAACTGATCTTGCTTTTAAATAAAGTTCCTCTTTATTTAAACCAGCCCAATTTCCTTAACAGAAACAGGATGATTTTAAAAAAAGTTTCTTTTTTAAATAGTTCTCTGAGAGTTGGCAGTGGGGACGTGGACCAGTTCTTACACCCACAGAAATTTTATCCACTGTTTGCAAAAGAGAGGGGTCCAAAAGGGACCCTGTCCCTTTTACAAATAAGTTACTACCCCAACTTGGGAGTCTGTAAAATGTGAATGGTTTGTGACCGGAATTACATTCGCAAACCATTGATACACAGGTTACTGAATCGTAATGTGGAAGGGGCATTTACAACACAAGCCTTCCAAATTGCTATGTTCTAACTATGAAGAGTCCCATTTTAGGAGTTGGTAAAGGTTTACAACTCCTAAAATGGGACTTAGACATACAAAAAAGTTAATTTGCAGAGAAACAGAAAGTTTGTGCACGCAAAATAGGTTAGTCCATCTGGGCCAAATTGATCAAAACCGGCAGTATGAGAACGTAGAGAACGAGGTCTGCCATTCCTATCCAGCCCTCACATTTGTAATTGCCTCTGGGCTGCAAGATTCTCAGAACGATTCATTCATTATCAATATTGACAAGAAATGTTTTCTGCAAATCCTTATGGCCAGTCTCTTTGAACTTTGCAGGATTGATACAGCTGGCACAGCATGCAATTTTAACAAGGTCACATCACAGACTCCCAAATGCAGCTTCACCAATGATGCCATTGGGCCATTATGGTGTATGTTTTCAAGTGTGTTCAACAAATTGAGCTATGCGACTAACCAAGGTAGATTAAACTAGGTTTACTGTTGTCTTTGTCATTATCTTTGGCCTTATTTTATCTCTCTGATCTGATTTAATGAAGTTTAACATATAAACTTATGAGAAGTTTCAAAAACAAACTGCTAGGTGCCCTTTTACGAAAATATGCCAATTTTGATTGTGTTTGAAATTCAAATTACAGAGCAACTTTAATCACTTCGACTATAAATTATTCTGATCCTGGCTATCTTGAATTTGCTATAAATACAGAAGATACTCGTTCAAGGATTTCTGACTTCACATATAATCTAGATTGATTGAAATGCGGGTTCTGTAGGCAATTTACTGAGTCTTTTTCTCTCTGTTTGCATCCCAGCGTGTGTGAGAGAACTGCAAAGCTTAGCAGAATGAGTATTTGCACACTGTACATATTTACTAAATGATGTCGAGACAGTGAAGTCAAATAAGTTAATGCGATGTGCCAAGCAGACTTTGGCAGAACTCTTTGTGCAAATTGGAAGGTTTATTCTGCCTGCTGCGGGATTTTAATAGACCTAAAGAAAAAATTGCTTTCTTTTTCTAATATATTGAAATGGACATTTATTCTGAAATGGAATTAAACATGTTTGAGTCCTAGCTGTCATGGGTGTTTATGTTTCACAGTAAGAGTGTGGAAACTTGATAATTACTGTTAACATGTTTATTCGTTCCGAGTTTATGATTGATAATATGACTTTGAACTTTTTATGGAGTAAAGCTACATAGTTTAAAATATTAGTTTTAAGAAAATAAAAATATAAGATTACTGGCACCTAAAGCCTCGATTATTATTGTAATTGCAATGACGCTTCTACAGTTTTCCAGTTTTTACTTTCCCTGATGGGCATGTTACTCTTGCACTCAAAGTTACTTGTTAATCCACTGATTTTTTTTGTTATTGGGATTAGTTGTGCACTCTCAAGAAGCTCATCTCCTGTGTTTAATCAAATTTATTTGGTTAAATCAATGCAATTTATGCGTAATCACTAGTAAAGACTATTTATCATTTGGGAGCCCCTCAAAGAAATACTTATTAACGGTTCAGATTTATTCGGATGTATTAGGAAAGGGAGGGGGGGTCACAATAGTTGATTGAAGGATGAGAGCACCCTACTAGCTCCATGAAGACTTAGGAGCAGATTTACAAGCTCTTGCGCCAATTTTGCGTCACTTTTCCCATGTTAAAAATGACACAGAAGTGGCTCAAGCGGGTTGCAAACCTGCCCCATAGATTCCTCTATGCGCTGGTGTTAATTCAGCTGACGCTAACCTATAGAGCATAGACGACTGTCTTGTGCATGAAAAGAAGAGTTGTGAAGATGGCCTACATTTTGCATACCTGAAATCAAGACACAGGTAATTGGGATGAATGCCCTTGAAATGCCCTAGTAAATAATTGGCCAAATTATTCTTGAGGAACACATTTAGGGGTATATTAACAAGAATGTGTGATAACTACCGCAAGAGTAGCGTAACGCAACTTTCAACATCGCAGCATATCAAGGGAAAATAACCCTGTGTCAATGTGGAAATCACAACAAGGTGGTAGCATGCGATAGACACCAGATAACACAGCAAATATACGTGTGAAAATCAACGACACGCCGCAAAAATGCGATACGCAAATGCAAAAAAAAAGCAATGAGGCCATCAGCGGCACAAAAAGTAGCAAAAACCAGCCACAGGCCGGCAAATCCCACACATCTGGCGGAACAATGCACCACAAAAAGTCCGGAAAAAATACACCAGAAACAAGCATAAGCATGTAGCAACATGGATGCAGCCTGACCCAGCGCAGAGGCCAACTCGAACCCCACAACCTCCACAGACTACCAGCAAGGAACAATGGGGTCAGGGGAGGCCAAGAGAAAAGAGGGAGAGGAAGACGGGGTGCAGACCGCAGAAAAACAAGACCATCGTCACAGAGGTGACAGAACACTACCAGCAACTGATGCACAAGCAGACCACCTGGTATGCAGTCGGAGTGCCGAGGAGACCAATAGGCAACAGCATGACGTGACAACCTAAATCAGGCACCAACCCACTTCCAACAGGAAGGCAGCAACGGCAACAGGGATGGCAGTCCAGCGCCACCGGAGGAGCTGGAGGAAACCCAGCCCACAGTCATCAGTGTGGAGACGGTGCAAGGAGTAGGGAGCACAGCTCCAGAGGACCTGACACAACACCAACAGGGAGTGCAACAAATAGGGCCTGGGGGGATGGGGGAGATGGGCACAATGACATACATGCACAATGAGGCGTAGCACACTGCACACCAACAAACACCCAGGATCATGTCCCAGATCCCCTTGGCACACTGCAGCACACACACATAGCATGAACAGCACACCCACATTGACAACAATGGTGAACTACGCGCATAGACGACACTGCAGAACAGAGGACACAACTGGCTCCGCACATGCACCGAAACATGCCCACTACAGCTGACAGAGCCGGTAACAGTGAAATGGAAATGTACGCATACAATCTCACATTCGTCATGTAGTCCAAATGCACACTTACCTGCAGAATAATCCAGCACCCCCAAACAGTCACAAGGTACACTTACATACAGTTTGCATGCAAACTAGCTATATGCTCCAACATATATTGTCAACACAAAGGCAACACGCACCTCCCCTTCACATCGCGAAAGGGCACACAACACCTGCAGCAGAGCACATAATACAACACATCCGTGATGGACCCCCAAACCGTCGACACCAACGGCCTACAACTGCACATGGATATCCCACGCAACCCCCCACCAGGACCCAGACAGCCAAACTACTCAGAGGAGAACACCGAGCCTGCAACAGACCTCACAGCAGGAAGCACCCGCAAGCACAGCTGGCTCACAACACTTCACCCACCCACACATGGCACCCCAATGGCATGTGTCAGCATGCTAAAGGAGGTGCCCCAACAGGTGTGGGTGGGGGCCGTACCCATGGAATGCAAACCAGGACACATACGTAGGGGTCTATCACCCTTCAAGGCCACCTACACCCCACTAAGGGGACCCACACTGCCATAGAGACACGTGCAGATGTACATTCACAGCATAGAACCACGCCCAGGGGCGCGCAAATAGCAGTCACACTCCCATGTTTGATGTGTGGACGATGGCCCTGGCCACTCCCCTTAAAAATTGAGTTGGTGACGACAAAGCTACATGTCCAACCCCCAACCCACTGCCTCCGGTGACATGTCTGCATCCGTTGTACACAGCACAATGTAAAGTCGTAGGGCCCAGGGCCCACATGCATACTACAAGACCACAGGGACACACGCAGAGAACATGATGAACTGGCTATGGGCCCATGTGCCGGTCCCTTTATTGCAGGGCCACATGTACATTGACGCCTGTGCTGGATGTGTGTGGGGTGAGTGTAAGCCAACCCTCACGGAATGTCTGGTGTTGGCAACCACTTGAACATTGGACACCAGTGCAACAAAAACAGAAATCACATGCAATACAAAGTCAACTGTTGAGCAACATGGGGTCAGGCAGATAGAGTTCAGAGGACAGCCAACATGCAAACAGAAGTGTCCGTGAGTTGCAGTGCACTGGGCTGTGGACACTAGAGATGAGCGAGCTCATGTGCAGAAAGTCTCAGATTGTGTCCCTTCGATACAGTGTGTCAGACCTGCATCATCTTCCCCATCAACGTCTCAGTGCCTCCACACTGTTTGAGGTGACATACCTGTGCAACCACTCCACAGCACAAAATACAATAAGCAATGGACAACGGCCGCCTGCGGTACACTGAGTCACTGGCACCTGGAGTGCGGAGCAGGGTATCAGGCTGATGATGGCATCCATGACAGGTCTGAGCAACTCTGTGTGTCTGTCAGGACCACCGTTTCCACTCTGGCAGATGGTGTTTGGAGGTGGTCCTTGCGGTGGTGGTGTGTGCCTCCTGTGATGATGCGTCATCTGGGCCGTTCTGGACTCGCTTTGGTGTGGGAGCCCTGGTAGGATGCATTTGGGCTCGAAGGCTACGTACAGCACAAGGTCACAGAGTCATGGCGTTGATGACCCCAAGGCCTACGCCTCAGGGGCCAGCCTATGTCTCCGGAGAATGGGTCCCGGACAGGGCCAGCACAGAGTTAGTGGCCCCAAATGCACTGCGGCCGGCACAGGCACCCAGTCATGGGACGATGACTTGCGGTGCAGTTAGATGGGCCATGCGACCTGAGCGGGTAACCATCATTGTCTGAGGTGTGTTTCGGTGGACAGTTGAAGGTGTCCTCCAGGGCAAGGTGACAAAAGGTTTGATTTTATCCGGAAGCAGCAAATGGAGGAGTGGAACGTGACAGCCCGTTGCCACCACCAATTCCGTATCAGCTACATGGGGGTGAAAATGTCCCCCTAGTCCATAGGCTGAGACGCCACCACTGTTCGACCAGAGAGTGTCCATGAATGTCGGGAACTGATTTAGTGGCACCGGGGCTGAGTGGAGATGCAGACTGCGATGATGCCTGTACACTGATATGGACTCCGCCATTGCTGAATCATGACTGTGTGACTTACTGGACTGGAGAGTAGGTCAGCAGTGGCCCACAACCACATTTCTTTGGCTCGCGATGCACAGTACTAGTGACACCAGGGCAGTTGTGGGTAATGTACAAACACTTCCGTAACGATGATCCTTTTCTCTCTGCCAAGATGCAAGGCAACATCCTCTTAGGCCTCTCCTTGGTTGCAATGATGTGTAATCTGCCTTTGCATAATCGATGTTCATTTCGAAATCTGTGACCTACTCGAACACAGCTTAGGCCGAGAGCAGTGTAGGCCAGAGGCAGCGGTCAGCACGGGTAATTCACTGATTGTCGTCGGCATAGGTTGGTGGCCCCACCGGCCTGCCTAGTTCAGGTTCAGTGGCACCCGGTGTTCGGTCACCTCTGTGGCTGTGACCCGAATTTCGTCCGGGCTGAGCCGCATCTTCCACTTACTCCTCTCCGTGTGACCACTGGTGTGGACTCAGCCATTCGTGATTCGCGACTGGGTGCTAGTTGTGGGACCTACTGGTTCACAGGGTAGTCCTGGTCCCTCATCCACATGTCGCCGGCTGGTGTTGAACAGTGTTTGTGGCAGCACAGCTCGCCGGATGGCGTTGGACAGGGTTTGTGGCAGCACGGCTCACAGGATGGCGTTGGATAGGTTGTGTGGCAGCACAGCTCACCGGATGGCATTGGACAGGGTTTGTGGCAGTATGTGTCACAAGATGCCCTTATGGAACTATGCGTCACTGATCGGGGGGTCTGGTGCTAACGCCGCTGTCCTGGATTTGGGGTCACTGCCATTCAGGAGCCAGGACACAGTCTTACATGTGGGAACCACTGGGCCGCAGAGGTCACGGTAGAATATGTACACGAGAAAGGAGTAATGTGGGCTAACGTCGGGGGACAACGGTGGTGTGAAAGGCTGGCTGGGTCGTGGGCCTCAGGCTTGGAGCTTACACTGGCACGTGGTGGGCGCTCCTTGACACACACCAGTGTCGTCTGCTGATCAGTGTGGCCTAGCTGCACAGAGTTAGCCTTGATGGGTTTGTGGTCCAGCGGACCTGGGTAAGGCAGGCGCACAGGATCCCAGGCAACTCGGCTAATGAGGACAGCATTGGCCTCATGGCGGGGTGGCAGGCACTGCCCTGGCAGAGATGTTGGGCTTTCTGGAAGAGGACAATGCCCAGGGCTATGTGCTTTTTAATCACACCCCTACGCTGGCCTGGCATGCGTCGGACCATCCCACTCTACTCACGCTTATGGGGCGTAACAGGCAACATTTCTGCAAGGACCCCCAATGGCTGGGGTGACATAGTTGTGACCACTGTCCACTACACTCCATTCACCAGAGGTGTATGTCGCTGTGGATATGAGTGTGTTCTGCATACTGTGGTCTGTTCAGCATTTCACAGCCACTCTTGGCATTGTGTACTTTCCCAATCATGGGTCTACTGCATCTTTCACACATGCCTGGTTGAATCCTCTCCCCACATTCGTCAATTGTGTGGCTGAGGTGCCATGTCGTTGATTGGTCATGTTCACGGCATGCCCAGGTTACCATTGTGAGTTGTTCTATTGTGTCTGGTGGGTAGGCATGTTGTTATGCATGTTGGTTGTGGACTTGTGACATGTGCATTGCCAGATTTGTGTCTTTCATGGTTGTGGAGTTGAGGTGAGTGGGGTGTAAATTGTGGACTTGTGCATTTCCCTTGGTGCCATTCTGGGACAGCTGGTTGCTGTTGGACTGTTGGAGGGTGAAGGGATGATGCACACTGGCTGTGTATGGCTGTGTATTTGGGGACAATATTTGTGTAGGTCCCACGGTGTTCTGATGTTGCCTGCCCATTCATGTTTGACCTGTGCTTCCTGTTGCGCTCATTGTGTGCTGTGTTATCAGGGGGCACAGGTGGGACATGTGTGCAGTGGATTGACCCCAACACGTGCGTGCATCCGGCTACGGCATATGGTCCTTGTTTGGTCTCCAGCGGTTCCTGCGGATTGTGTTGGCCGTACGGGGACTGGGGCGCCAGGGTGATGGTGATGTCCAGGACAAGTGTGGGGGTCTTGGATGTGGCTGGCTGTGAGACTCCGCCAACTCTGGCGGAGTGTTGGTTGGGGTGTGCCAGGGGCCAACAGGTGCTGCACAGCCAGCAGCTTGGTGTGGGGTGGGATGAAGATTGTCCGCTGTGTTGGTGCAGTTGGCCTGTTAGGCGATGACAGCCAGTATGCGTAGGATGGCTCTACCTTTTACCCTGTAGTGGACAGTGACATTGTCAGGTGTTGTGCCTTTCCTGTTGGCCACTGTCTTTGTCTGCGCTGCCTCTCTGGTGATCGGGGGGTGTGCTGGGGGAGTGTTGTGGCCCTCTTGGGTGTCTATGCTGCATGTTCAGTTGCTCCATGGCAGCTGTTGCCCTTCCGGCTCCCTATTGTGGTACAGGCTGCCTCCGACTTTACACCAGGTCAGAGCAGGTGTAAAATTCCTGCTGCTAACACGCCTTATCGCGTTTTTTGTGTTCTTATCGCCGATCTGTCTGGTCGTTGTGAATGTTGAGGCGTGGTGTTGTTGCAGGTTTTGGCCCGGGAACGCCTACTCTGCATCTCATTAGCGATAGTTGCAGGGGTCCTCTGCGGCAATTTATTTTTGCTGCTGCTATTGCGGTAAAACTGGTGCTGTGGGCTGTTATCACCTGCTTGTGAATAGTGGGGTAAATTTATCATGACTTTGGCTGCGATAAAGTGCCAATAATTCGGTGATAGCTCTTTGTCAATATGCCCCTAATATTTTACTTGGAAAGAGGATAATGATTTGCAATTATGAACATACCTGTTTTTTTCTATTTTATGAATTCTAATGGGGATTGTCTAAGCACTTGTAGAAGTGTTTCAGGTTTTTTTAAGCCGGGTGTCAGTCATTACACTCTTTGGGACATATAAAATCTGTCTAATGAGGAACCACTGTTTTCAAAACATTTGGTTGGACAGTGGTGCAACAATGTGTACAAGCAATATTCTTTAAAGAAAAACGAATTTGGCAAACTTTCATCTGTGCATCTCTCGTTTACGTTTTTGGTTTTATATTGGCTTCAAACGGTGAAAATGGCAGAATAGAAAAAAAAATAATGTTCTTTGACTGATTGGGTCAAATATATTATATGCGTCTTTTTGCTTTTGTGCTCCAGTCAGCCAGCTATTGAAAATCAGTTGGCTTGGATACATATAAAACTCCAAGCTAATTAAATTATTGTCTGTGTAGGCGTAAAATGACAGCCACAATATTATGATTGCAGTGATTGATGACATATATGGATATTTTAAATCAGAAGGACATAGTGAGGTTCATTGTGGCGCTTAGCATTCATTGCAGGTTTCCTTGGAAACAGCTGTACTGATCATCATGTCATGGTGCACAGCTCTTTAACAACGTAAGGGAACAAGCACAGAATAAAAAAAAAATATGTGTGGTCAAAGCATCATCTTAGTCCTATAAAATGTGTCTAGACAGTTACCTGCTTATAACCGTTTTATAATCCATTAAGTACCACAAATTTACACGGGTTGTACCCCAATAATCTGGATATTAGTAGTAAGAGTGAGAAAAATGTCTTCTTTTTTATGAGTCTTAAAACAGATGAAAATGTAAAATGTAGTATCATGGAACTACTAAACAAAACACATTTTATTGGACATTGACAGTGCATTCAGAGGGCAGTGTAAATTCGGCTGTAAAACCCCCATGCAGCATTGATGTTAGCTCAATTATACGATGTGAATTAACACTGGATTTATAGTTTTTTGTCATAAACAAGATTGCTTTCACACTTCATCTCATTTACAAGTGTGGAGTTACAAGCAGCCATTTCCTACTGGCATCCATCATGGTTTCTCAGTTAGGGCCTGATTATGATGCCGGTCAGACTCTCATCTGATCGGCACCGTAGTGGAAGCAATACTTGAAGTCGGCAGTCGCAATGCTCTGATTATAATGCAACCGCCTTAAGAGCAGTTGCAATGCGTATATTTTCTATTGTAGCATGTGCTGTGCGCTGCAGCACATGCCCAAAAAGAAAATTAACATCTCTACACCGTGTGGCACGCACCATGCAGTGACTGAAACATTACATGACAAACTGCAAAACCAAAAATATTGTATATCTCCTATTATGCCCATGCAAACTAGGATATGTTGGAGAATCTTCTCGATCTATCTATACAAGAATTACTGACCATAAGTCTGCAATTTGGACAAAAAAACTTAATGCTCCATTAGTAGCTCATAATATAGAACATGGACATGAGCCAGAAGAAATTCAATGGGTAATTTTGGAGACAATTACCCCAAAAGAAGGATTATGTGTTGATAAAATCCGTCGAAAACAAGAGGTTTTCTGGATTTTTACATTGGATACTGTAAAATCTGGGCTGAACCTTGAAATTCCTTGGGAACAAGCAATCATATAGAATCCCATGAATGTGTTATCTTTAGGAATAAAGGTTCATAGAAGACTCAATCTATCCTGTTTTCCGCAATGAGTCTGTCTGTTTTTCAAGTTCATGTTTGTGCTCACTGTGGCTATGGCAGTTGAAGCTCTAACAATGTCACTAAAATATGCCACGGGAATACTTAATACATCCGAGGTAAACTAGTGGATGTTCATCACGGTGCTTCTATAGTGTGTCCTACATATTTTGATGTACATCTATGTCTCATCATGGCATCATAAGAACGTCACTATATAGCTTGGCCTTAATCTACAAATCTCAAAATTCCGTTAGAACAGGCTGTTTTGTAGAATTTTATTAACATCTTATTTTCTACATTAAAAGCATGTGGATATTGTATCTATTTTTATTTCTTCTGAATCCGTTGATTTATTGTTTTTGTTTATACCTATGGTAGCTGTGACATCGAGGCACCAAATAGGCTACTATAATATTTCACATGAACCTTTAAACAATTCATGTTGAGTAGTTAATGTTTATCCTTACGTTCCCCTAGTCCGTCTTTCATCTTTTTAGCTACCTAGGTTGATAGCTGACAGTATTACTATGTTATCCTAGCCTGTCCTTTATTTTTATGGCAATCTAGGTCCTGTCAGGGACATCGTATGTACGTCATCAGATGGCGTCGAGCGAATCTAAAACACCTGACACCTACGAATTAAAAAACGCGGGTTCGTTTTATCTCGCACACATAAATAGCCCAATCATAAAGCATTTTGCCGGCTTTCTACACCGCGGGATTCGGCAGGAAACAAAGGATTATCATCGTTGCGGAGAGGCCATTCCGACATAGAGGTATGTGAATAAAAACAGGACTGTTAGGTTCTTTCAGTTAGCGTTATGTGCTGGAACAAAAACGAGGTTCATGAAGTCTAAAACGTTTTCGTTATCTCTATATCGTTTTAGATGCATGTATAACTTTACCAAAGAGAAAACCGGAAGCCTCCGTTTACCTCCCTAACAGAAACAAAAGGTATTTAGATTATTTAAAAGCTAGCATAGAAGGCTGACAGTTATAACATTTATATACCAAATATTTTACTAATTGGCCATAATTTTGTCACAGATTCGATCGGTGGACAGAAGTTATGCGAACCCCAACAATGTTTAAACCATTTAATCGGAGTAATTGATGGTATAGCAAGGAATCATGGGCCACGCGGAATAATAATCGTTTGGTAGACTATAATAGTCTCTGAGGTAAACGATGAGTACACATTTTCGTAAATAGTGATCAGCATATGAGTGTCGGGCAGAACCTTAATATGGTCTTTTTCCCTATTTCCACAGAATTAGTTCTGCTCTGTATATACACCCTCCGCATATTGACTCTGATATCAACTTTTTAATATATATTGAAAGGATCGTAACTAAATTAAAACAGGTAAAGGTTGAAATTCTCTTGAATTAATATCTATGTAGGATATGTATTGTAAACATGAATCGCACTTTAGTACTTGTGTTGCATTAAATAATTTCAAAAGAATGCAAATCTAGCAACCTGCAATTCCGTCCACATAATACCTTATCCTTTTAACTATAGAAAATGTCATCAGGTTAGCATTAACAATTGCTTAATAATATGATAGCTCTATGATCACACTGAGTATAGCTTACACCGATAAATGTGTGGGAATACTATCTATGCTGAATAGATGTCATTTTTCTAATATAATAAATCTCTATTAACGTTGTTTTTCCATTAGATCAGAATAGGTTAAATACAAAAAATATAGAATGAGAACTGATAGTGTCCTTACTCTCCAAACAGGCTCTCGCTTGAATATTCAATACTACTGAAAAAAGCTAGAGCCCCTATTGGTATATATCGAAGTTGCTGAAATAAGGATTTCGGAATATCTTCCATAATTCGATTTGAACACATCGACTCATTTGTCTCAAAAGTGAGTATAGCTAGGATGCAGTTACCCTTTCTGTTTATTAAAAGAACATGTATATTTTGGGAAGTTATCTTTGAAAAGACCACAAATAAAGAGATTTTGGTTCATATACAGGACTCACAGGATCGATTTAAGTATACTAAGTTTTTACTATCTCTCTTCTTTTTTTTCTCTCCTCCTTTTTTCTTTCATCTGGTTCTCTCATAGTTTAAATCTTCTTTGGTTATATAGATAGGACATAGAAATATGTATAATATTAATTGCAGTCATCTAACCCCTATTAAATGGGAGATAGATGTATTTTCCTGTAGAGACACACACATCGTACATAGTTGATCAAATGTAATAATGTGAAGAAAAGAATTATCAATATGTGAATATGTAATTAGAATTGGATCATTATTTCTAAAGGTTCATATCTGTACAAGCTAGTAGCTGTAGTTTATCATTTTGAATATATGAGGCTTATTATTATCAATAGAAATGTGAAAAACTGACCCTATGCTTTTCCAACTGTTAAAATGCAATAGAACAATTTAAATTCTATAGCGTCTGGTCTTTTTAAAAAAACAAATGTTTTTGTGTTTTTCTTTTTCTTTAGATTCATGTTGCACCACTTTATGTATTGTTAACTGGGATTGACGGTCACCTGACGAAGGCCATTGGCCGAAACGCTCGTAGTTCTTTTCCACCGCTTTGACTATCTCATTTTTACAACGACCGAAAATTATCTCTCACAATTTTGATTTTATGTTTGTCTTGTGTATACATAATTTTGTTTGTAATGTGCTAATATTTGTATAAAATATATATCATGAAATGAAAAAATGAAATGAAAAACAACTCAAAATATCTATATATATAAAAAATAATAAATAAAAACAACGTTTTGTGAATTTTAAAATATGGTGTTAAATCATTAATTGTTTACGACCAGTCGCTTCAATGTTGAGTAAATATATGGGCAGTTGTTAAATTGTATGTTTGCTAGTGAGAGTCTTTTCTCTCTCCTTTTCCATAAATGTGACTGAAACATTGTGCAGGGATGGTTATGCCAAGGACCCATAGCGGAAGGCCAAGGGAGAAGGGGGCCTGACAAGGGCCTCTAAAGTCACTTTCTGCCTGCCTTTTCATAGCGGGTGACCCACCATGAAAAAGCAGGTAGAAAGGGACATTGTAATCCTAACAACAGTACCTGAGCAGGCACCGCCCTTACTCTAGGGATTACTGACCCTCTGATGCACCGACGGGCTACTTGAACCTATTGGAAGAACTACGGAAGGTCCTTCCACCCAATGCCTCCACCCGCCACATTGTAGTTTGACGGGTGGAGTGCAGGGGCAAATGTCAGTGGATCCGACACCAACGAGCCTTTAGAGTCGGAACCACCAACATTGTAATGAGCCCCATAGTTTTGAATACTAATTAAGCATTTGATTTGCCAGACCCATGCATACAAAAAGAACGAAAATAAAAGAGTGAATAATGAGAGAACGCTTTCAATTGGTACTTATTGCACTATTTGGGTGTCAGACTAGTAGTCATGAGATGAAACCATTGCCCAGATAGTGTTCACATGTGTAGAAATGGCAAAATAAGTACGTAATACTTGCTCAAAGTGTGCCTCTTTATGGCGCATAATTTGCCTTTCGTTGCTTCATAATTTAGTAAACCCTGCCACTTAATTTGATCCTCCCCAGTTGCATTATTACAATGGCCCCGCTCTAGACTCAACTCTACGGAAACCCTTAAAATAAGAGTGCAAGGAATGTGAACTCACCAAACGTAGGTGCTACTTGGAGACTTCAAAAGACTAAAGGCTCAAAAATCCTTTACACTGGCTTTCAGTTTTTATTAAACCAAAGACCAGACTCCACCGAGTTATAATTAATGATTGATTGAGTCTGTACTTGGTTACTAAAATTGCCTGGCCTAATCATCTTAAGTCTTCTTTTGAGAATCTTGGGCCGGGTGACCTTTTTTTCACTCGTTTTTATGGCCACAGCATAATTGACTTGGTCCAAACAAGAATTATTGCACACATGTGTTCTGAGAGAATCTCGGAAGTTAGGCAAATTGCCAGAAAGAGCTTTTATTTTGTTAAATCCTACTCATTCAAATTACCTACACTTGTCATATTTCTGCTCCTGAAGGCTAGTCACATGTGCCCTCTCTATACCAGCTGTGGCCGGTCCATTGGGGCTCAAGGACCACCACCCCCACCTTTTGCCCATCAGGAACAGTGTTTGTCAGGTCGAACAAAGGTCATCCTGACATACAATGTTGATTTACAGGTCAGGCAGCTATGAGCCAGACCTATGCTAAATATGCAGGCTCCTGACTGCCTGATCTGATATTTGCTGTGCTGAGGAAGTCACAGCTCCTGTGGGCAAGAATTCTTCAGCTCATCAAAGGTAGAGGCCCTCCCCTCAGTGACAAGGGGTAGCATCACTCATTGCCTCACACCTGAGCACTTCAGTTTTAAGCCCTGAAGTTCCCAGGGTCGAGAGTCAATCAGTGACACTTCATCACAGAGTGCAGTGGGGTCAGCAGTCTCACTGACCCCATCCCACTCTGGGATGATGTTTGGACTAATAATGAGGGAAGGCAGCAGTCCAAAGCCTCCTGTGACCTCCAATGCAGAGCTGCAGGTAAGTGTGTGTGGTTGTTTATAGAGTAATGTTTGGTGCATGTATGTATGAATGTTTGGTAATTAGTATTGTGAATTGATGTGTTTGTGTGTGTGTGCGAGCATGTGAATGCATGGCTGTGAGTGTGTATGTGTGCATGTGTGCTTGTGTGTCCAGTTCGCCCCCTCCCTCCTAAAATTACCGGCCGCCCCTGATGTAGACCTTGGTAGATGCAATTTCATTTACTCCAAAGATAGCATGAGGTTTGTAAGGTTTTGCACTCAACAAGTTGGAGAAGCACTTTTAACTCTTTTACTTAAAAAGCTAATGTTTCTCCAAGTTAGACCTGCTCTAGTCTACTTACAGATGATACCTCATCAGCAAACTTGCTTTGCAGCTGTTGGTATTTTAGCTGGTGCAGGTAAGATGAAACTGTCTTATGATTTGTATTGTTTTTTTTCTTTTCATCTTTTACTATTCTTTTTTTACTTCCATTTTGTTGATGACATTGGATTTCATGTGATTTATTGTTTTGTCTTTTATGGTTTTCGGTTTTCTGTTTTATAACCCGAATAAAGATGTTTGATGATTGGTAGCAATTTTGCTATTAGTTGAAAAGGGTTAAATGTGTATGCAAGTCCATTTCAATTAATTTGACCTCAAATAGGGTTTTTTCAGAAACCATACCACATACATGGTTCAAAAGGGCCCGCACTGATGCCCATGAAAACGTGAAGGCTGCCCTCAAATCAAAACCGCGGTCAGAACACTGTGAGAGAAACGCTAAGCATTTTTTTTTTTAAATCATGCTTGAAGAGAGAAAAAATGAGATCAGGACCAAAGCATGGGAATACTTCCTACTAGCAGCAAGGGTAAGAGACAATAACAAGTTTTGGGAAGTAGTAACCCACCCATTTATTTCAGATTTTGATGTTCCAAAATTTGCTTCTCTGATTTTGACAGACATCTGGGTGTCCCAATACACAAATATTTTTGATCCGGGTAATAAGCTGTTGCAAACTCCTGATTATTCAAATAGTTGGAATACTTTGAGCCAGAATCAAAAGGGCCTAACTGCCCCAATAGAAGTAAATTAAGTTCTATTGGCTATAAATCACTGTGCTGTAGTTAAAGCTCCAGGCCTTGGTGGGGTCCCTGTAGACCTTTATAAATCCAATGTGCTCCGCCTGCTTTGAAAGACATTCAGATGGATCCCCACAGAATCCAGAAAGACTGTCAAAAGACGAGCTAGCCCAGGCAGTGCTTGTTTTTCTTTTTAAATGCTGTGTTTATAATTCACTCGCTTTTCCTTTTAACTATTTTAAATGTTGTAAATTGCTGTTCTAATTCTGCGCTTCGCAACGCAAACTCACCAGGCACACCAGAGCTTTCTCTTGGCAGGTCCTGCCCTCCATTTCTGCTCTCTCCAACGCGATCAGGGGTGTCAGCTGCTGCACAGCAGGGCTGATTGGCAGGGAGGGGCCAGGGGTCACGAGAGGCATAAATATAGCATGCTGGAGCGGACGCGCAGTTAGAGAAGACACGCTAGCCCAGGCAGCGCTTGTTTTACTTTTTAAACGCTGTGTTTATAATTCACTCGCTTTCCCTTTTAACTATTCTAAATGTTGTCAATTGCTGTTCTAATACTGTGCTTCAGCGTGCAAACTCACCAGGCACACCAGAGCTTTCTTTTGGCCGGTCCTGCCCTCCATTTCTGATCTCTTCAACGCGATCAGGGGTTTCAGCTGCTGCACAGCAGGGCCGATTGGTGGGGAGGGACAAGGGATCACGAGAGACATAAAGACAGCATGCTGGAGCGGACGCGCAGTTAGAGAAGACACGCTAGCTCAGGCAGTGCTTGTTTTACTTTTTAAATGCTGTGTTCACAATTCACTCTCTTCCCCATGTAACTATTTCAAATGTTGTAAATTGCTGTGCTAATCCTGCACTTCGCCACACAAACTACCCAGGCACACCAGGGCTTTCTCTTGGCCGGTCCTGCCCTCCATTTCCGCTCTCTCCAACGCGATCAGGGGTGTCAGCTGCTGCACAGCAGGGCTGATTGGCGGGGAGGGGCCAGGGGTCACGAGAGGCATAAAGACAGCACGCTGGAGCAGATGAATAGTTAGAGAAGATGCGCTAGCCCAGGAAGTGCTTGTTTTACTTTTTAAATGCTGTGTTTATAATTCACTCGTTTTCCCTTTTAACTATTTTAAATGTTGTAAATTGCTGTGCTAATCCTGTGCTTTGCCACACAAACTCACCAGGCACACCTGAGCTTTCTCTTGGCTGGTCCTGCCCTCCATTTCCGCTCTCTCCAACGTGATCAGAGGTGTCAACTGCTGGACAGCAGGGATGATTGACCGGGAGGGTCCAGGGGTCAAAAGAGGCATAAAGACAGCACGCAGGGGTGGACGCGTGCAGCGGGTGCCCGTCCATGCCTGAACGGGTCCAGAGGCCAGGAACCCTGGCCTATTCTTGTCATACTTGGGCAATGAATCACGAGCCCTTGGTCTTAGATCCAGCCCCCTGAAACCAGAAACTGTAAATATACTCCAGAGAGAAGGACTCCTTGTCTCACAGGGGAGGGAGACACCCAGCTCTATACCTACCCCTGGTAATTACAAACCAGGCGACAGTAATAATATGAAAATCTCTGTTGTCAATATGCTCTCCCTGCAGAAACATGCCCTTGATATCTTCACCCTCCTACAAGAGGATGCCCTTGACATCCTCGTCCTGACTGAAACATGGCTTGATGAGTACTCTGGACCTACCATAACTGCATCACTTCCTGATGGTTATGATGCCATCTGGCATAACAGGTCAGCGGGAAAAAGAGGAGGTGGGGTGGCGCTTCTGTACAAAAATCAACTGACAATTGAGAAGTTGTCATGAGAAAACCTGGAAGAGGCGGATATTTTAATAATTAAGGTCGGTCACAGCTCCTCAAGTATAGCAATCATGGTAGTATACCACCAACCTAAATGCCTCCTGTTTTTCGTGGATCTCCTCACCGAATGTGTGACCAATCTCCGCTCACATTTCCAACAACTTCTGGTGGCAGGAGACTTTAACTACCTCTGGGACCAACAAGTCAGAGGGGCACAGGCTCGACAGCTTGAAGATAGGCTCACCACTCTTGGATTGAAACAGCTAGTAATGACTCCTACCCACGAGAAGGGACACACCATAGACCTGGTTTGGGCAACTCTCCCATTAGTGAACCTAGTCAATACTACTCCCTATTTTATTAATCGTCTACTCCCCCTAGCTGGGCGCAATTTACGCCCGTCATCCAACTGGAAACTAGTACGAAACTGGAATAAAATCGAGAGTCCCAGCTTAGATAGCACCCTTCGAGAAAACCCTGGCAGGATGCCAGAGACAGCTGATATTGAAGAGTGGACTGAATCCATCTTCAGCCAACTATCATATGCCATAAATAAATAAGCCCCAGTCAAGAAAATAAAAACTGGATACAAGGGCAAGGGCGCACCTTGGTTCAGGGAGGAGCTCAGGGCACTGAAACGCACGCTGAGGTTTTTTAATTTCGACTCCATTTTACATTCACCGCCATTTTTGTGTTGCCTTTACACAGGCTGCTCGATTCACGAAGTGTCTCTGCCATTTGGACTGCAATGTGTCGAAAACCCTCTCTGTCCTTGTTTTGAAACCTATCTCAGACACCAGCCAGCCTAACTAATTCTTGTCTGGACTACCTAATCCCTGTATCAACTATCTGTTAGCCTTTAGTATTTTTCTCTTGCTGTATCTTATCTTTTGGCCTTCGCTATTCTCTCCCTGTGTTTTCGTATTTCACAACCTTTCTTTTGAAGCATACAGTCATGTCCTGCCATTACTGATTGACCTATAGGTGCTGTCATTGATTGACTTATGGGGTTGGGCAAAAACACGACTCAAGGGGGACGTTCTGGTTAAATGATGCCTTGTTTTGAAAGTTTTTCTATTGGCTAATATTTGGCAGATCTTGCATGTCCATATTAGGCATTTTGCATGCTTGCATGAGCTAGGACTGCCCCTTACTTTTATGCTGAGTTTGTAACCCTCACATATATAAGACCCCAGTGTTCTGTACTCTTTAGACTGCCTCATTCAGTTGCTAAGGCTTCTGTGTGACGTAGTCTCACTCATTTGAGTTTAATAAAGATGTTCTTTTTATATTCCAGCTTCTGTGTCAACTTCTTCTTTGTATTAGTGAGACCCCTGAGAATGAAGTTTGATTTCTTCAATTGGCGCGGCCAACTTGGGCTTCATCAGAGAAGTGACTATCTGAGGGAGTGATCTTGTCAGGAGACTGAAATCTACTGAGGAGGACAGGACAGAATTCTATTAAGGAGGCACTCTGTGCACGGAGATTCTGGGGATTCTTTGTCTCTGCATCCTAGTATATTCCTGATCTTCCTGATTTTGATCCTCCACATGATGTCACTCCTGACTGAGAACCTTTTTGGCGAGAGTATTCTAAAAAAGACCGTTAGGTTATTCAGAAATTGGACAACCTTTTGATTGGTAAGAGTAAGGTAGTTTAGTAACGCTTACTGTAGCTTTGGAATTTTGGAATTTGTGTTGGCCAACTTTGAGTTTAATATGGATTTGATATGCAAATTGCAATTTGTGTAGGCAGGTAATGAGGAGATTTTTCTCTATCTGATTTTGTTGAACGGTGCACAAACGAAGAGTACCTTAAGCACTACTTTGATTATAATATTTGCATATTCTGCAATATTTTTGGCATGCCTGTTTTCAAGCTCACATCGAAGAATGTGTTGTTTTTTTGAAAGGTACCATAGTGTGATGTGAAGTAAATTAGCCGGCTCCCCTAGAGGGAATACCTAAATAGGTTTAGGTTTAAAAACATATTTCTTCCTTGGTGATTCTGTATCCCCAGGGAATTAAAATTTGACAAAATACAAACAAGGATCATTTGTTCTGTGCAATTTTATGAATGAAGTTATGCAGAGCGATTTTTGGTGTTCTGCTAGCCAAAGCTAGTGAATTGAGTGTATTTTGGCTTCTTGGATATACATCAGTCTGTTGGGCTGTTTTTGCAGTCTTTTGGAACACTATTGAGAAGCGCTTCTTGTAAATATGGCTTACAACTAGTATTTACAAATGGTTTGGTTTAAGTACAGTCTGTGCGCTGTCCTTTGTTTCAGTTCTAGGTGTTGATCTGTGGGTAAAAAGTGTGTTTAAATGTCTATGTGGTTTTCCCATTAGTGCAACTTCTGTAAGTAAATAGCGATGGCGCTATTTATGAAATAAATGGCTAAAGCGCGCTGTATTGTATGTCCTGAGTGTTTGACCCCTTACTGTTTATGTCTGAAATGAGTTCAATGTGTGTTTATGGTTTTTCTTGATGTTTTCAGTCTATTAAGCAAAATGTCTAAATGCTTAAAAACCAAAAATTAAAAATTCACACTCACTAGGAATAAAAAAAGCCTCAAAAACGATATTTTGTGTTTTGATGAAACTTATAGTATTTTTTACTTACATACATTGTATTAGATATTAACAGGCAAACACTTCAGCTGAAGTACATTTTTGCTGAACTCAAACGCATATTATAGAACACGCATTGATGTGTCTTAGTTTGAAAAAGACTGCCATCGTGCTCATGTTACAATACTGAGAGAAGAGCTTTTATTGCCGCTGAGCAAAGAGCTGTTGTTTTTGTAGGTCACAGAATAAACAGGAATATTTACTCAAGCCAGGACTTCGCCCTCAGTTAAACACGGGTGAATCTTTGCATTTCAAAATGTTGTTTTAAAAAAGGTTCCAAAACTAAGGTTCATTATTTTGTATTACAGGAAGACATTTCAATTAAGGGTTTTCCTCTCTTTAAGCATTTTATAAGCATATTCTCGGTTCTAATGTTAAAATAATTGTTCTTTTTAAAAAAAAGTGGCACAAAAATTTGTCATGTTTCAAGTTAGGCTTCTGTGCTTAGGCTTATAAATGAATACGTCTAAAACGGTAGGCAAGGAATGCAGCTTGCTTTTATATGTGGAATTATCAAAAATGATTGGGTTTACTAAAAATAATTATTAACTATGAAAAAGAATTATTAAAAATAAGTGCTTAAAAATGTGTTTTACTATTAATAAAGCTTAATACTCATACTGTGACCTCCTAGCATTATAATTTAATTCAAGTTGTGTTGTACTGCATAATGAGGACATTAGCATATGGAATTTTACTTGGCGCAGGCATAAAAAACTCATTTTTCTAAGGATTTGCATGAGATATGTCTAATGTCCAATCTCTGCAATCTGTAAAGGACATTCTGAGGATGATTAATATGTAACACAATTATAGGATATTTATTTTTAAGTGCCCCAAATATCAAAGTCGAATTTGGGTAAAATAGACTATTCAAACAGCATTCTTGCCATTTACAATAGCTTTAAAGTGCCTTAGGCTTCAGTAAATGCATACATTTAGGTATAATGCAAATTTCCAGGTTATTCCCATTTGGTTTTATTTCCAGGTTATTCCCATTTATTTTTTTATTTTTTTGGCTCAGTGAGCCAATGTGCCTGGTGCAGAGGTTTGAGTCTAATATCAGGGTGGAAGGTTCTAACTCTAGCTGGACCTACTGAGACGTTCATCCATTTAACGTTGATGAAATGAGTACCATTGCATAGGATGGTAACAAGCATTTGTTCTAAAGCTGGTATATTGTGTTGAGTTCTGCAAATTATTCACAGTGGATGTTTTTGAGTCTGGGAATAGGAGTGGATTGTGGCCCCTACAGGGAGTAATATATATGATATGTGGTTTTGGATAGGGTTGGTTATTGCAGGTTAGAAAGAGTTGGAAAGGCTTTTTGTCTTTGACAGCTTCAGGGTGAGGAGAGAGAGAGGGCTGAGGACGTGAGGCAGATTTTGACCTTGAGGTCAGTAAGGTGGGAGTTAGGAGTGAGTATAAACAGATGGAGAAATAATTGCTTGGAAAAGCAGGGCCTCAAAGGGGGTGATACATTCGTATTTCTGCTTTTTACAAAATAATGTCCAAATAGTTGCCTTAATTTAAGATGGTTAGATACAGTTGATATTTTGTGTGTTATGTGAAGTATCAGCAGTATGTTGAAACAAGATGAGTTTTTGTATGACTCCTTTAAAAATAAAAATGTTTGTGTGTTTTTCATGTTTGTGCATTTTGTCCTTCTATGAATTGTTCCTGCTGGTCCTGTGTGTCAGAAGCGACACAGTAAGTTGTATTTGACAGCCGATCACCACTGAGGTGAACTGCTGTCAAAAGGAGGGTGAGGAAAGTAAAAGAAAGTGTCATTTTGATTTTAAGCCTGACAAATTAAGCAGGCCCGAATATTGGGTTTTGGGCTGCAGGTTCACAGTGCATAAAGTACATGACATGGTGTTGTGCGTCACCGCTCATTTACATATGCTATTGTTTTGTCTATGCTTTTTGTGCTTGATATACAGCAAGTATATCTGATGGCTTGACATGTGCGTTTTGTGCATTTTTTTAATTTTATGCATGTTTTTGTTTTATGTTGTTGCTTCTGATACTATTACAAGTTCTTCTGTGTTGTGAAGGGATCTTCATGATGATGCATATCGCTGCACAACAGTTGGGTGTATTTGCTCTGATACTAAATTTCACAGATATGATATTTTCATGCTGTGAACATGAGAGACAACACTTCACCAGTGCATGTCTATTTTGGCTATAATGGTATTGAAGGAAAATAAAAAGAGATATACCGGATCAAAGTATGTCACCTGCAGTTAGTCACATTACTGCCCCTTCCCTTAAGGAACAGGCAGCCCTAGATTTATATATCCTGATTGGACGCAAGGATAAATTATAGATCTGTGACTCTTGTACAAGGTGACCTAATTACTATATTACATTAGTCAGTTTTGTTCTGCTTCCTAAGTAGTGTATGACTTTGTTCCTTAAAGGAAACCAGGTTTCATTTTTCCCTGAAAAAGGAACTCGAACATTAGCTGAGATTACCGTATATGGTGTAGCGGCCAGCAGTAGAGCTAACATTTGTGAACTATTTTGATTTTTGTGTATCACACGTACTCTTGGTGTTGTGTCACATGCCTGACTATCACCCAAGTAATTTCTTGTTCTTCCTATAGATTTTACTTTTGTCGCTTCTCCCCTGACCGATGTCACATCGTGCCTAGTTATTGGGGATTTTAGCTGTGTCCTAGTTCCACTTCCCTTTTCCATATTCCTTTCTCCAGTTAGCCCATTCGTTATTGTTGGTGTATTGTTCAGGTTCGCACTTCCAGACTGCAGTAATGTACCAGGGACCCCATATTATGTATAATTCCCTTTTGTATGACCAGACTGGTTTTCAAGAATTTTCTTTATGCCTAGTTTGATGTTTTCCAGTCTGACTGTCAGGGTAGTGATGGACTGGTTAACTGACTCAATACTATAGTAAGACAAGTTTTCCACCTCAATAGGAGATACCTTACATTTATTTTTTTGAACATAACACATTTTCAATGACTATTTTAATTTGGATTTTTTACCCTTTTGTTCCTGCTTCTTTAATTTTCGGTGGGATGAGATGTGTTCTAAATCATGGAAATACCAGGACTCTCTAGTTCTTGTCTTTTGTTTCCACATTTTGATCATTAGCCTGTGTATTGCATAGTGCACCTGATGCACAGTTATTAAAGGGAGGTATCTATATGTCCCTGATAATCTGTATCATGTGATTTCTCTGTTGATGTGTTCTAAATAAGGAATTTAGGAACACCTAGACAATGCCACCATGTGTGAGGACTTCCATTCAGATAGAATTCCCATGTAACTATCCACCCTTAGATGGCAGAGGATAATGAAGGATACCCAATTGAAGAGATTAGGAGTATTGCCTTTGAGAATAACAGTGTATCCTAGACCAGAATTGTCCCATGGCGTATGGCCACTCCATCGCAGATTGCAGGCCACCTGCTTGCAGTCCTCTTGTTAAATACAATGAACTGTTTTTGTACTGAATTTGAAGGAAACTAACAACTGTGTCACATTTCCTATGTCACTAGGTTCTGTGGTATCAAGTCATAATAACCTGCAGAACATTGATTTAAGCCTAATTCCCATCAGTGACAGCTACAGATGAGGGCCGGACGTCTTGACCCTACAGTCCAAGCACCCAGAAAGTAGCAAGGCTGGACAGCGATCACCAGCGCGCCATCAATGGTATCTCCAAAGCATCGTACTTGCTCCATCAGACGGCATTGGATACCACAGAGCCACAGTTTCTGTGCAAAAGAGCGAAAGAGAAGGATCCCTGTTGTTTTGAGGCTTCAGTTTTCTACCTGTCATGTGCTGGTAACCTCTGACAGTGTGCAGTCCCTTGAGCCCCTTGGCCTGAGTTTTGGCCACACACCCCCTTTTCTGTTCTCCAATGGAAGGGCAGTGCACCGGAGGATCCAAGATTCGCAAAAGGCACTACATTGTGGTACCCATGATGAAAAGAAAAATTAAATAAAAGAGAAGCCCGAGCATCCTCTGACACTGAATAGCGAGTGTTGGAGCCTGAAAGTGTTGCTGAGTGTGAAAGTCTGTTGCTCTTTCCTAATTAATAGTACTTGGGTCTGCATGAGATGATCTGTGCCCTTGACCAACGAAGAGCACAATATCTGTAGTGTCTGCCGCCGAGGAGAGACACTGGTGCACTGCATTGAGACATTGAGATTTTCGAGTGAGCTGTGAGTGTTTGCCAGGAGGGCACTCCAACGGATACTGAGAAGCACTATTTTCATGGAAGGCCTAAATCAAGAGGCCCAATGCGACAATGGAAGCAGATTTGATGGACGATAGAAGCTTACCGAAGAGGCTTAGAACGGACTTTGGGTATAGTTGTGGTTGCACAAGTGTTCCCAGTGCCACTGTATGAAGTGGGTGTTGGATATGTTCATGAAATGTGTAGAATGGAAAATGCTCACCTAGCAATGAATTAGGATTTGCCTGTGTAATGGCACAAGGAGGGTCTGAGGTTCTTTAATTTCGACTCCATTTTACATCCACCGCCATTTTTGTGTTGCCTTTACACAGACTGCTCAATTCATGAAGTGTCTCTGCCCTTTGGACTGCAACGTGTCAAAAACCCCCTCTGTCCTTGTTTTGAAACCAATCTCAGACACCAGCCGGCCTAACTAATTCTCGTCTGGACTACCTAATCCCTGTATCAACTATCTGTTATCCTTTAGTATTCTTCTCTTGCCTTATCTTATCTTTTCGCCTTCGCTATTCTCTCCCTGTGTTTTCCTATTTCACAACCTTTCTTTTGAAGCATACAGACATGTCCTGCCATTACTGATTGACCTATAGGTGCTGTCATTGATTGACTTATGGGGTTGGGTAAAAACACGACTCAAGGGGGACGTTCTGGTTACATGATGCCTTGTTTTGAATGTTTTCCTATTGGCTAATATTTGGCAGATCTTGCATGTCCATATTAGGCATTTTGCATGCTTGCATGAGCTAGGACTGCCCCTTACTTTTATGCTGAGTTTGTAACCCTCACATATATAAGACCCCAGTGTCCTGTACTCTTTAGACTGCCTCATTCAGTTGCTAAGGCTTCTGTGTGACGTAGTCTCACTCATTTGAGTCTAATAAAGATGTTCTTTTTATATTCCAGCTTATGTGTCAACTTCTTCTTCGTATTAGTGAGACCCCTGAGAATGAAGTTTGATTTCTTCAACGCTTCACCGCCACAAAAGACTTATGAGCCACAGGCTCTTATAGATAACAGGGCAAAAGTTTCCACCTATAAAAAAAGCGCTTCTTAGCAGGAAAGCTGAATACTATGAAAATAGGATCTTGGTGGCAACAAACAAACGAAAGGAAATATTTAAAATCATCAAGGAACTAAGTCAAAAACAGTCGCTGGATGCGTCGTCCAGCCAGGAATATGTAATAAATTAATATCCTACTTCTCCGATAAAGTACAAGATATCCTGGCTGACATCGACAAATCCCCCTTTAAGCAACTCCTCAATGAATAGGGGAGAAACGGGGAAATAGGGTAGAGCTTATCTCCTCCTTTCAAACTCTCGACCTAGAAACACTGCGATGCATTGCAACCAAAATCAAATCTGGGTCACACGCAGATCCTTGCCTACCTAAGATCTTTAAACTTGCTATTCCAGCGATTGAGGGAGAAATCCTCGCCATGTTGAACCACTCGCTGGAACCTGGGAACGTCCCTAGTTTTTTTTTTAAAGAAGCAAGAGTAATCCCCCTACTCAAGAAGACAGGAGCTGACACTTCAAATATGAAAAATTACAGACCCATATCCCAACTCCCTAGTTTGGCCAAAATCATGGAACAAAATGTCCTGCAAACTCTATCCAGGTTCATGGAGGACTACCACCTCCTTGGAGATAGGCAGTCGGTGATGTTGTCAGTACTTTATGAAATCAGGATCACAGCAGACAACAAGAAGCCTTATCTCCTAGTCCTACTAGGCCTGTCAGCAGCATTTGACACGGTCAACCATTCCCAACTCCTGGAAAGAATACCGGACATTTGTATTGGAGGGCCCATCCTGCAATGGATTACTTCATTCCTGACAGACCTTACCCAAAAAATCCAGATGGGCGTCTGGGTATCAGAGCGGGGGACCATTCCCTGTGGAGTACCACAAGGATCGGCACAGTCCCCTCTCCTGTTTAACATATACCTCAGACCTGTAATAAAAGGAGCTAAGCTTGATGGACTGGCAGGTATTTAACTATGCGGATGACACACAAATCATTCTACAAAGAGAAAACACCACACAGGCCCAAACCCGGGTGAAAGACGTACTGTGATTTGTGGTAAACTGTTTTAAGGCCAATTCACTCAAGATAAAATGGAGGTTCTGGCCATCACCTATGATAGCACCACTTGGAATTCCTACTACTGGCCTCACGAGCAGGGTGATACCCCATCCCCAGCTCCAGTGATAAAAAGTTTGAGATTCAAAATAGATGCCAAACTCTCATTGGCCAATCAAGTCTCCACTGTGTTCGGAACTTTTGTGGGCCCTCTCAGGCAGTTGAGGAAACTCTCCCCCATCCTCTCCTTCTCTACCATGAGAACAGTGGTGACCACCCTGATCTTGGCCCGTCTTGACTATGGGAACTCGCTCTACATCGGACTACCAGACTCATTGCTGGGCAAACTCCAGGTGGTGATGAATGATGTCACCAGGCTAATCTTCAAGCTGCCTAGGCGCACTCGAGCATCACCCCTTCTGCAACAACTACACTGGCTGCCCATCAAGCAGAGGGCTAAATTTAAAGGCCTCTGCACTACACACAAGGCCCTATTTGGACAAGCACCCAATTATATCAAGGAACGCCTGGAGAAATACGCCCCCTGCCGCTAACTAAGGTCCTCCACAGAGGGCCTTCTAAAATGCCCATGATTCAACTACACAACTAAAGGCGGCCGAGCCTTCTCGGTCCTTATGCCACAACTTTGGAAGAGGCTGTCTGGTCAGCTCGGCTCCGAAAGCTACCTCTTTCCATTCAGGAAGAAACTTAAGACTCTATTATTCACCAAAGCCTGAGCATAACACTCCCCTCTGTAATACAACTCTCCCCTGGACCTTAAGCTGATCTTTTTGCAGCGCTTAGAGACCTGCAGGTATTAGGCGCTCTACAAGCCAAAATTAATAGTAACAATAACACGCACTCATCACCAGCAGACTCGACTACATCACCGCTCACTATGCTGACGTCACCCAGAAACAGCTAAAAAAACGACAGAACGTTCAAAACATCACAGCCAGACTCGTTCTCCACAAACCCCGCCACAGCCACATCATGCAACACCTCCACTGGCTCCCGGTCAACAATCACACATGCCTACAAAGCTCTCCACAACATAGGACCAGCATACCTGAATCACCACCTTATAATCCGCACACTTTCCAGACAAACCTTGTTCTGCCCATATCACCCTACCGTATATCCCCAGGATCCAGAAGACCAGAACAGGAGGATGTTCCTTCTCCTACCTCGCTGCCAAGACCGGGAATACCATGCCCCTCCACCTCAGGCAATCGCTGTTGTTGACCCAATTCAAGAAGGACCTCTTGACCTGGCTTTTTTAATGATCCTCCACACACCCAGAAGGACCAGCAGCTCCCCCCCAGCACCTTGAGACACTCAGGGGTGGCAGTCATGCTGTACAAACCCCTGATAGACTGATTGATTTGCTAACAAATGTATGAAGGAGCACTATGGCGGGCTCTATTCCAGCAACTTGGAGGTCCGACATTATTGTCCCCATCTTTAAAAAAGGAGCTAGAGCCTCACCCATGTGTTATAGGACAATTTTTCTGTTAGATTGAAGTGTGAAGATCCTGGGGTGAGAGTTTTTTTTCCCGCCTGGAAACCCGGGCCGAAGAAACAAGATCTTGGTAACGACCAATTTGGTTTTAGACCAGGAACTGGCACAGTGGAACAATCTTTAAATATGTATCTATCGCATGGAAATATGTCACATCCAAGAATGGTGCATTGCATGTGGCATTTCTTGATTTAACAGGTGCATTCGATCTAGTTAATAGATGAAAGCTATGGAAGTGAAAAGGGTCAATTTTCAACTCCTTAATCTTACAAAACACCTCCATTACAATCTAACAGTAACACGTTGATGCATTCCACATGTGGACATGTGGAAAACACCTCTCAAGCAGAGTGTAAACAGGGGTGTTTTTTAGCCCCCTTTCTTTTCCTGTTATACGTAAATGGGATTAGTAAACATTTGATAGGGACAGGAAAAGACAATCTCAGAATGGGGAATTGATTTATACTCATCCTGCTTTACGTAACTGATGCAGTATTGGTTGCCCGCACCACAAATTGCCTGCAGATATTATTTGATCCTTTTTTGTCTTATATGAATGAGCTAGACTTAAACGTAAATCCCTCTAAATCATACATTATGACCTGTAGGCATTCTATTCTATTACCCCAGCAAACCAGTTTGCCATGGGATGTATACCTCTGGAGAAGGCAAGTAATTTGAATTATTTAAGGATTAGTTTTAGTTCTTCCCTGCTTTGGAAATCTCTTCTTAACACAAGAGCACAGCAACACACTGACCCCAACACCACCCTCAGAGGAACCCTAGTCTACAGACCCCTTGGGCCCCGACCACAGTTCAGTGACTCCATCGCGAATTCGTTATCACACGTGCCCTCGTCTCCACAGACTACATCCTGCTCGGGGACCTGAACTTCCACCTCGAGAACAACAATGACACCAACTCCACCACCCTGATTGACAACCTCGCCAACCTCGGAGTCAGACAACTCGTCACAACACCCACCCACTCCACTGACCAAACGCTTAACCCCATATTCTCTGCAAGCTCCCACGTCACCTTCAACCACATCACTGGGCTGGACCGACCATCGCTGCACCCAATTCACCTTTCAGAAACCCACCACGCACCACCGCACCCAACAGATGCCTCACTGCTGCTGGAGGAATGTTACCGAAGACCATCTAACCCATGCCCAGAGCCAACCCCCTGACCCCAGCGACCCCGACTCCGCCCCCATCAACCTCAGACAGTGGATCGACGACTGAGCCAACACCCTCGCCCCTCTCAAGAAACCCTCCAATAGCCACACCAGCAAGAAAGCCAGCTAACTCACTGACGACCTTCAGGCCTCCAAGCAAACCTTCCAAAAACTAGAGAAGAACTGGCACAGTGAATGAACATCGGAGAGCTACGCAGCCCACAAGGACGCCACCCACAGACACCATCACCTCATCAGATCCGCCAAAAGGGCCTCCTTCAAAGAACGCCTAGACAACAATGCACATAACAGCAAAGAGCTCTTCAACATCATGAAGGAACTCTCCAACCCCCGCTCCAACACCAACGACATCCCATCTTCGCAAGACCTGTGCGTCTTGCTGGCCACCTTCTTTCATTGCAAGATCGCAGACATCCATGACAGCTTCAACGCCATACCGCCCGACAAGTACTCAGACCTCCGCCCCCAGGACCACCATCCGCACTACCCGCCTCCTCTCCTGGACCAACATAAACGACGAGACACCATTAAAATCATGAACATGGTCCACTCCGGTTCTCCATCAGACCCATGCCCGCACCACATCTTCAACAAAGCCAGCACCGCCATCGCACCCCATCTCTGGAAGGCCATCAACATTTTCTTTGAGACAGCAAACTTCCCTGAGAGCTCGAAGCACACCGAGATGAACACCTTACTCAAGTCAAGCCAAGTCAAGCAAGCTTTATTCGACGATTGTCATAAAAGCATACAGTACATATAAATGTGTATAAATGAATAAATATTCTTAAAATTGGATAACATAGAATTAATAAAAACATTTCAAATATACTCTTAAAAGGTACTATTGCACATTATTTGAACAGGGGAATTTTGACGTCCATGATATAAAATTTATCTGATAACACTTTACTTCTAATGGTCCATGTCCACCCCAGAAATTTTCTCACAGCTACATACACAGTCATATTAGTACAAGTACAAATTATTTTAACTGCAGCCAATCCCCTGCTAGTGCCCAATGACCTACACATCGGACGCAGCCAGAACCGGCGGGGGGCCGCATATGCTGGGCATTCAGACAATAGGTGGCCAATAGATTCCGAAGGTGCCGGGCAGCCTGGACAAGAAGCTTTAACCCCCCAGGACCATCAGTTAGTAAACGCCCTTACAGGCAAACTCCCAATTCTCAATTGGAAGTAAAGTTTACGGTCTAGGGGTTTTGCGATGACATCCCAGAAAGCTTCCAGGTTTGGACCCTCTTTGATTTCCATAAACATACCAGTCAAGGAACAGGGATCAGTATTCCCAAAGAGTTTAAAGGCCACAGACTTCCAATACAGGTCCTTGAGAGCCTTCTTGGGAGGAAACCTTGCGTTCGCTCGGTCCTCCCACAATTCCCATAGGCCTAGTTCATGCAGAACATCCCGGATGTGTACCAGCCACTTAATTTTATGAGAACAGCCACTACTAATTATATCCAACAACCCCCTGGTGTAGGTTGCCAATTCCGGCGTGGTCCAAATCCGCCTCCAGTATAAAACTGGGCGTAGGGATGCAATAAGAGCTATGGAGACAGCCCAAAGTCATGGAAAAGGGGATTCAGAGGGGTGCTCTTGGGTAGTTTTATTAAATTCCTTAGAAATGAATTTTCTGAGACTGACAACCCCCTGAGGTTCTCATAACCCCAGATTTCCACTCCATATAGGGCGGAGCTGACCACTTTGCCCTTATAAACCGTTAGTACGGGGGCTATCGGCTTAGTAAGGGACCTCGAGTGTTCCAGACTCGGTGCTCCCGTGAGCTGCCGGTGTTTCAAAGTAGCCAGCTCGGTCTGCTGCTTCCAGCATAAATCGTTCTGAATGCACACACCCAAATAACTAAAACCTGGACCCTCTCCAGAGGACGGTTATTCATGGTGACAGTACCCTTAAAAACATTTGAAGCATTAAAAGACATAATCTTAGATTTAAGTACATTAACTTCTAAACCTCGAGCGGAGCAGAATTCGTCAAAAAGCACCAGCGCCTTCTGCAGCCCGCTAGGGGTTTTTGCTACTATGAGACAATTGTCAGCAAACATTAAAATGGGGATTTTAGCTCCCGCAAGGATAGGTGTGTCAACAATGGAATCAATTAATATTCTGGCCACCTCATTGATATATAAGGAAAATCAAGTTCGGGCCAGGCCCCAACCCTGACACACTCCAGTTTCAACTGGAAACTGGGTAGTAACATTACCGGGGCTTCCCCACCTAATCTGAGCAAAATTTTGCTCATGAAGTTTTTTTACTAGTGAGAAGAGGGGCCCAGGTAAACCCATGTTTTCAAGAACATTCCACAGGATAGAGTGAGGGACCAAGTCAAATGCCGCTCTTAAATCTATAAACGCAGCATATAAGCTGCCCCGTCCTATTATCACAGTCTTCCAGTACAGCATAGCAAAATGCAATACCTGGTCGACTGTGCTAACAGAGGTTCTGAAACCTGCCTGCCGATTGGACAAGATGTTATGATCCCGTTCCCATACCAGTATTTTGTTAAGGATCAGCCTGCCAAAATTTTTTGGGGAGGTGTCAATCAGGCTGATCGGACGGTAGTTTCCGGGCAAAGATTTGTCCCCCTTTTTAAAGACAGGTATGATTTCAGCCTCATTCCATGAATGCGGTATAGGAGCACCCTTGGCGACCATGTTAGACAGAAGGAGTATGTAGGAACCCCAAGAGTCTCTATCCTGCAAGAATAAATCTGCGGGAATGCCATCAATACCTGGCGCTCTACCAGGGACCACTAGGTCTAAGGCACATTCCACATCTTTCAATGTAAATGCATCTTCCATGAAAGGTGTGAAAGGTACCTCCATAAATAGGTTTGTGGCATCACCCTTTGCATATTGTGGCTTAAAGTATGATATCCATTTGTCCTGAGGAACCCAGTTATGCGGCTTATCCGGGTTGCCATCCACACCCCACTTATAGACATTCCAGAACCTACGCGAATCCTTATGGGATCCTGCCTCCTTTAAATCATTCCACCTTTGCTCGTCCCATTTGCGTTTAGCTTTTGAGACTGCATTTTTGTACGTTGCCCTGGCCAGTCGAATATTGTGGCTTGACCCGGTTTTGATTGCTCTGCCCAGATCCAAGCAGGCCTGCCTACATTCCCCTGAATACCATCTTGGTGATTGAGGTATACGGGAACCATTTGGCTTACAGGGCCTAACAAAATAACTTTTTAAAACACCAAAAAAGGCCTCATGAATCCTAGTTGCCTCCTTTATTGATGGGGGCAATGTATACTCTTTAAGTAATGCCTCTAGGTCACATGTTGCTTGAACAAGCTTGCTAGATATAGAGTCAACACTCTCTTGATTTATTAAAACTTTGGACCATCGGACGTGACGCATGTCATTTGATACGACAGTATCAATGGAAGAAGTGACACCCAACTCCTCCCCGAGTTCGTCTGGAGATTTCCAATAGGCGAGAGTCATACACAGAGGGTTGTGATTGCTCTCTACCCTTTCAATAATTAGCATATCTTGGAGATGTCTCCACAGACCCAAACTAACCAAGATGTAGTCGATTCTACTCTCCCGGGGACCATTCTTAAAAGTATTTTCCCCAGCCTTGTCACCAACAGTTCTGCCATTGGTTGATCTTAGTCCTTTATTTAGACAAATTGAATTAATTTGAATCACTATTTCTGTCCATCTTTTGAATGGTTTGAGATCGAGTTTGGGTACCCCCCACTCCCTGTCTTCTTCATCCGATATGCTCCAATTATCATTTAAAAGAGGTTCAAAAGTTACATTAAAATCTCCCCCTACAATTAAGTTTGAATGGGCAGAGTGGGATTCAAGCATATCTTCCAAAAGTGCCATGACTTCAGATTTCTTCCCCCCAGTGCTACAGGAATACACATTGAAAATATGAATGGGCTCTTTATTTAAGAACTCAAGTGTTAGAACCTGCAAATCCCTATGACTGGTAGATATGGCTTTGATTTTTATAGCAAGATCCCGTCTGACCCATATCGTCAGACCACCAGATGGGCGGCCTCTCCCACCCTTCTCAGCTGAGATACTATAATTCAAATAGCCAGGGAAGTGCAGTGGATCTAATAACCAGGTTTCCTGGAATAAACATATTTCATACTGACTAATAAAAGTTGCCCACTCCGGGGATTCTAATTTGGATTTCAAACCAGCTATGTTCCATGAGAGAACGGATCCGGGTTTGCCAATATTAGGCACAGTACTGTCATTATGAGCTTCCTCCACGATAGTGGCTGGGATGATAGACATAGTTAGTGTGTGAGCCAGCATGGGAGGTATTTTAAGGGAATCATACAAGACACTAATTGAATCCTGCCCAGTAGTTTCACTATTAGATTGCTCGCTGTGTACTACTATAGGGACTTGCGACTGTAGTCAGTCATTACAATCTAGTTTTGAGCTTGCCATATGAATGCCCTTATCATGGTTTCTACTATCAGTTAGCCAATTCGGGGGAGGACTTGATCTCATCTGGATCCTGGAATGATCCGGAGAACAAGATCTGAATTCTAAATTTAATAACTCTCCAGCTATCATAGGGTTTTAAAAAATTAATTTGATACAATCATATACACCTCCTTGAGAAGTGAGCCTTACTGCACGGACAATGTCCTCCCTAATGACTGACCTACAACCTCTTATATTCCTAATCCAATGAATTGATTTATTGGTCAGGGCTTCAGATGTTTCATGGTCCCTTCCAATAGGCAACTTAGGTATATTAATCAGGTACACTGGTGGGGATTTACTTGGGTAGGAGTTGTGTGATGGGACATTAGTGCTCGTTAGAACAGGTCCTTTTCCCTGTCGGCTACCAACAACTTTCTGTTCAGCCTGTCATTTTCTAGAGATACACTTGCTCATCGGATTCTCTGGTGCACTGCTTAGTGGAACTGCGGGTGCTATACCACGACTTTGGGATTTAGGTTTTGCTTGAGTTACTCCCCTCCCTGCCCTGACCACCTCGCTAAACGAGGAGCTAGTAACTGGAGGGGCACCCGGGGGGTCAGTGGGGGGTGGGCATTCCCAGTGCGACCCGCTGCACTTGGGAGATTTGGCCCCGAGGGTTTAGTTAGCGTGGAGCCACGTGCGCCTTGATCAGAGTCTACCCTCATGTTATTAATTACAATAGTCAGTTGATCAATCTTAGATTGCATGCTTTCCACCAGATCACACAGGTGTTTTACAACTGTAAACAAAGGGCTATCATCTGATTCAGCTAACCGAGGCACCTCCAAGGCAGTAGACACATTGACGATGCTTTCTGTTAGAGGGGGATCAAGCGCAAATGCTACGGGCCCTTTTACGGAGTAGCTAATTTCAACATGAGCTAGAACAGAAAATCTACTGCTACAGGTCAGGGCGATTGAATCTTCAGGACTCTGTAGGGGAGCTGCAGAGGGATGAGTCTGATCTGAATTAGATTCACCCCCCACTGCTAGAGCTTCACCCGATTTCGCGCCAGCATTAGATTTACTTAAAAACATTTCTGGGATAACTGCTGCCCCCCTCTTCTGAGTCCTTTCTTCAAAAGCACCCACGTTGCTACCACCCTCGGAGGCCCTCTCTCCATTATTAGAGGTGTTTTTTAACAAGTCAGCACAGTCTTGAACCAGTTCATCAATCCTGTCCATTACACAGTTTTTTGCTGCGTGGGGCACACGTTTTTTAGGCAGTTTACACTTTCGTTTCTTGGCTTGTTTTCCTCCCTTGGACGCCACACCAACAACTTCACAGGCATCTTCTGTAGATTTCCTTTTTTCCATTTTGTACAATTTGAGACCAGCGTAAATTATAAGGAGTATGGAGTACAATACCTTAGGCTGCCCAGTACAAGGGGGGTGGCCCAGCCCTGCCTCCTCCTGCCCCAGACTGCCACAGACTGTCCCGCCCGTGTCCCGGGCTTCTCCCGGGCACCGACCGCGCACGTCCCGCATTGCGTGGGGCGGGCGCGCTTATCAGGTGCCGGTTGTCGCGGTGCTGGCGTCACTGCCCTGCGCCTCACAGGGACTTCTGGGGGTTGTAGTTGCCAGAGCCGTTTCCCTCACGGCGTCGGGTTGGCTCGTTAGTCTGCTACGCTGTTCCTTCGCTGTTTAGCCGTTCCCCTCATGGCAGGTAGGGCAAGGTACAAGGCCCCCGGTAGACTCTCCAGGTAAGCGCGATCCGTGTTGCGTGGGGTGGGTGCGCTTATCAGGTGCCGGTTGTCGCGGTGCTGGCGTCTCTGCCCTGCGCCTCACAGGGACTTCTGAGGGTTGTAGTTGCCAGAGCCGTTCCCCTCACGGCGTCGGGTTGGCTCTTTAGTCTCCTTCGCTGTCCCTTCGCTGTTTAGCCGTTCACCTCACGGCAGGTAGGGCAAGGTACAAGGCCCCCGGTATACTCTCCAGATAAGCGCGTCCCGTGTTGCGTGAGGCGGACACGCTTATCAGGTGCCGATTGTCGCGGTGCTGACGTCACTGCCCTGCGCCTCACAGGGACTTCTGAGGGTTGTAGTTGCCAGAGCTGTTCCCCTCACGGCGTCGGGTTGGCTCGTTAGTCTCCTTCGCTGTCTCTTCGCTGTTTAGCCGTTCCGACTCATGGCAGGTAGGGCAAGGTACAAGGCCCCCAGTATACTCTCCAGGTAAGCGCGTCCCGCGTTGTGTGGGGCGGGCACGCTTATCAGGTGCCGGTTGTCGCGGTGCTGGCGTCACTGCCCTGAGCGTCACAGGGATTTCTGGGGGTTTTAGTTGCCAGAGCCGTTCCCCTTACAGCATCGGGTTGGCTCGTTAGTCTCCTTCGCTGTCCCTTCGCTGTTTAGCCTTTCCCCTCACGGCAGGTAGGGCAAGGTACAAGGCCCCTGGTATACTCTCCAGGTAAGCACGTCTTACTCAAGAAACCCAAGGCAGACCCCAATGATCTCCAGACCTTCCGGCCCATCTCCCTGCTCCCGGTGAAGGTCATCTAGAAGACGTTCAACAAACAACTGACCCGCTACCTCGAGGAAAACAGCATTCTGGACCCATCCCAGGCCGGGTTCCGCAGCAACCACAGCACCAAAACCACCCTCATCGCCGCCACGATGACATCAGAACCCTGCTAGACAACCAAGAAACCGCGGCCTTCATCCTCCTGGACCTGTCAGCCGCCTTCGACACAGTCTGCCACCACACACTATGCACACGTCCCCATGATGCCAAGATCCAAGAGAAGGCCCTGGACTGGACCACCTCCTTCCTCTCCAGCAGAACACAGAGCGTCCGCCTCCCCCCTTCCGCTCCGAAGCCACCAATATCATCTGTGGTGTTCCTCGGGGTCATCTTTCAGCCTAACGATGTTTAACATCTACATGGCACCACTCACACATGTCGCCCGATTGCACAACCTCACCATCATTTCCTACGCCGATGATATCCAGCTAATCCACTCCCTCGGATCCAACCCCACAGCCTGGGATGACGCCTGGTGTCTGACCGCACTGGGAACAGCTCCAACACGCACCAATCACACACGCAACCTAGGAGTCATCCTCGACTCTACCCTCTCCATGACCAAGCAGGACAACGCCGTCTGTTCCTCCTGCTTCAAAACCCTCTGCATGCTCTGCAAGATCTACAAATGGATCCCCACTGAAACGAGAAGAACGGTCACTCAGGCCCTCGTCAGCAGCAGATTGGACTACGGAAACTCCCTCTACGCAGGAGCCTCAGCCAAACTCCTGAAAGGACTGCAACGCATCCAGAACGCCTCTGCTCGCCTGATCCTCAATATCCCTCATCGCAGTCACAACACACCCCACCTGAGAGACCGGCTTTGGCTCTTCAACAACAAGAGGATAACCTGCAAGCTCTTCACCCACGCACACAAGGCACTCCACAACACCGGACCGGCGTACCTCAACAGATGACTCAGCTTCTATGCCCCCACCTGCCAGCTCTGCTCCGCCGACCTCGCCCTCGCCACAGTACCCCGCATCCGAAGAGTGACCTCCGGTGGCAGATCGTTCTCCCACCTCGCCGCCAAGACCTGGAACACCCTCCTCATCCAAGGCAGACTCAAGCCCTGCTGACCTTCAGAAGACTCCTCAAGACCTGGCTTTTCAAGCAGTAGCAGCATTTCCCACCCCAAGCGCCTTGAGTCCCACACGGATGAGTAGTGCGCTTTATAAATGCCTTGATTGATTGATTGATGTGTGTGTAGACCTAGAAATCAGTGAGTGGGTATGTAGTAACTGGCATTGGCGTTATTATGGTTTCGAAAATGGTAGTCTGTATTTTAGAGTGGGTGTATCAAAGGTTATATTAGGTTGTGAGTAGGTGCGCCAGATTGTCACGTGGATGATGTTATCAGTGCTGTCACTGACCATGTCATGAATAAGGTAATATGTGATGTCAACAGCAGTGCATTGCGAGGCGTGAGTTATAGTTAGCTGAACTAACTATAACGGCTGAATTTCAATGGTTTTGTATGGGTGAAATGTCCAACTAACTATAACATCCCTGAAACGTATGTTTTTTTCACTGAATTTCAAAGGTCTTTTAAATGCTAATTCCTAACTATAACATCCCAGAAACCTATGGTTTTTTTCAGTGAATTGCAAAGGTTTTTTAAATGCTAATTTCTAACTATAATGTCCTGAAACCAATGTTTTTTTCAGTGAATTTCAAAGGTTTTTTAAATACTAATTTCTAACTATAACATCCCCATGTCAGGCCGGCAACATTACAGCCAGGCCCTGAAGGTACACTGCACCCCTCCTTGGTCTCCCTGTGTGTGTGGCAGGCAAGGACTTGCTTCTCCTGAGACTGGCAGCTTACCCCGCCATCCCGGATATCCATCACTGACAGTAGCAGCCTCTGAGGGCAGCTTGTCTGCAGTGACAGCTCTAAATAGATGCCCCCCCACATGCTCACACACACTTACATTTCCCTGGCTGCTGCGGCATGTTATGCAGAATACACCCGCTGGGAAGGCCTCTGCGATGGCGAGCACGGGACTGGTTGTTGGGTTACCGCTGTGTGCTGTGGCTCCAAAGAGACCTTGTGCCCGCGGAGCATCAAAAGCCTTGTGGTGAAATAAGTGGGCAGGTTAACGTTCATCAAGTATACGAGACGCCACCTGGGGACACTGGTACAACCAACAGGCCTACGAGTGGGGATTTGCCCTGGGTAACTGGCGTTTCCACTGAACGCCTGTGCCCTTTTGAGTGAGCTGTCTGTGGGGCACCTGTATCCCGAGATGTCGCCTTCAAGCAGGCTGTGCGCACACACCAGGTCCAGCAGGGAGGAAGGACAGTTTTCCTGATGGTTTAGGCGGGAATGCCTTATGGGATACAAATACTATCTAGTGTACCTCTGTAATAGCATAGACGAGCAAGAAACGATGAAATGAAATTATCCCACATGTGAGGGAGCAGGTGAGTTATTGGCACCTACAGTTTAATGCAAGTCTGGGTGAGTTTGGTCTCTTCTCTGCCCTTTCTCAGTAGCTTGAGTGGCTGTGGGGTGGGGAGGCCTCTGGGCCTGGGAAGGGGTAGGGGTAAGGGGTGTTACTGAGTCTAAAAGCTATTAATATCTGGATGTAGGACTCTTGGGGTCCACTCAAATTAATCTATGAGCCATAATTATGCACTGGCGACTACTGGCAGTACCAGGCCCCTATGGCCACAAAAAGCACGTGGTGCTCTATGTGCGGGGAGGGGGGCACTCATGGCTGCCCGTGTACAGGACTAGACTTTGAGAAGTGCACTGAGGTGGCTTTGCGGACTGCCCTCCTCCACCTCCACACATCCCGCAGGACTGAACTGTGGAGCACTCCATTAAGTTGGCATGTGGTACTGAATCACTCCTGCGCCAGCTGTATTTAATTAAACCATTATCAGTGCACCACCCTCCCCCGCAAGACTTAATTCTCCTATAGCCTTTGATTGTTTTTGGGGGGAGTCTGGAAATTAAATAAATCTCTTGCCCTGCCTTGTAGGACGCATGGTCAGTGACCAAGTAATGGGATGCGCGGTGTCGATCCTACAGTCCCGGCCGCATCGTGCGACCTGTGTGATAGTGGTAGGCTGATGCCACCTCTGGGTGAGCGTCATGTAATCTCCAACTGCGGCTTGCTGCATTTATGAGGAGCACCCCCGTCCCTCCATGTGCACATTCAGTGTCCGGAATTTTCTAGGGAGATGGTCCCCATGTCCATCTCAGCACACACTGCCGGGCACCCTCACTGCCCAACTCCCCGTGTCTTGGCCTGGCACATAACGGTTCTCCATCAAGTCCTTCTGTGCATACCCACTCAGTACGTGGTATCTCTCCAGGCTCCCCTTGCTCATGCTTGCTGCTCACACGCTGCGGCTGGCACCTCTCTCGATCCTCTTTGGTGCTCCTCGCATGCACAGTTCCTGGCACCCCATGCCTTTGCACCCTACTGTCCCTCTCCGCGCATGCCCACTGTGCCTAGCAACTCTCGCTATCCATCCCTCTTCATACACCGCTCTAGTACCCGCCTCCCAAAGCACCACCCAGTGTACCTCTGCAAATACATACGGAGCCTGGCACCTCTCTCGTGCCTCTCCCGGTAACCCACTGCATGCACAGTGCCTTGCACTGTATCGTCTCCTCTCCTTTTGCACACACGCATTGCCTTGCATATATCCTGCCCTCAGCCCCTCTACATGCATCACTGTAGCATCTCCCCCCTCTCTCTCTGGGCACACACTGAGACTGGCACCTGTGATGTCCCTCTGGTATGCCTCTGCGTGTATAGTAATATGTTGCCCCTATGCTTATGCACGTGATGCCTACCACCTATCCGCCCTTCCGTGTGTGTATATCTGTAGCCCTCTCTGCAAGCACATGGTGCTTAGCACCCTTTTTGCACCCCTCTAGCTGTACATACACATCGTGCCTGGCACCTCTCGGGGCCCTCCCCCGAGCCCAGGGCATCCCCTTCCCATGGGGGCAGGGTGTGAGGCCTGTTTACAAAGAGTGCAAACAGTGTGACAGCTGCTGGCCACGCCACCTCTCAGCTCACAAAGCGCTCTTTATGGGGTAGGTGGTAGCGAAGCTCCAGGCACTTTACCGCTGCCTGCCTGCATCGGTTCATTTGAAAGGCAAGCCGATATGCCAACTCCTTCGGGGCCTCCTCTCTCTCCCTCAGCTGCAGCGGGTGGAAACAGCCCTTTCTCGCAACTTTCCCCCTATCATGGGCCGCCTGCCTCCTGTAGCAGGTCTCAAGGCTTCCCCGTGAAAAACAAAACCGACAGTCCCTCCCCCCAACCCACCTCATGGGGACAATACCACTGAATTCTATGAGACTGTGCCCCATAAGAGTATCATCAACAAACATTACAAGCATATGTGGCAATAAAGAGTAGTTTCTCAGTTGCTGAATGTTTAATTTTTAGAAAATTCAAACTTATCTCTGGGCCGATGTGTGTTTATTTGGAAGCCGGTGGGTTGGTGTTTGGAGTGTTAAATTATTGGGCAGTGTGAGACTGGCTCAATTAAAATAAGAAAGGGGGGCACGTGTTTACCATCACCTTTTGGGTGAAATGATGTCAAAATATTGGTTTCTCTATGTATCTAGATGTCTAGTTGTGGAGGGGTCTTTTGTCATTTTTCATACAGGTATGAACGGTGTATAGGTGCATTACGGCTCGTTAATGTATTTTGAGATGCTTGTGTATTAACTTTGCAAACCGCAGTGTCAGGGCTTTTTTTAAAGTCACCATACTTGTGGTTGGTTTGATGGCTCATATTACACTATACCTGTCAAGAATATTTACATTGTATGCTAGCCCAACTATTATTATTTTATTGCTTTGCAAACATGCATGTAATGGTGTACTTTCCAAGTTGGTTGCCTGTATGTTGATGATGACGTTTTTCTTCATCACACAGGGTGATGCCCTAGCTTAAGTTGTGTGCTGGTTGCTAACAAGTAGGTGGATTTAAAAGTCCTAAGTTGTAAACTCTGTTATTTACAATGTTTAGAAACCACAGAGGTGCAGTATGAAGCGCCTTAAAGACAGTAACTGTGCCTGGAATTGAAGGGCTTTGCTGATACTGTAGACAATGATGAAGCTGACAATGGGCCACCTTGTAGACAGACGTTCATGGATGATACTTAAGGTGGTTAATGGCAAATATTATTCCCGAGCTGTGGTCTTTGCCTGGAAATATAAATACAATGTGTGCAGACGAATAGGCAATACATCCCGATGCCCCCTGCCGTTTTAATGGTAGTAAATGGTTTATTACTCTCAGCTGATCAGCACAAAGGGACTGAACCCTAAAGATTTCTGTGGCACCTTACGGTATGCAAAGAGTAGGCATGGTAACCTTTCAACCAACCCGTTTCCTTGGGGGTGGTAAGGAGTGGTGAACTTGTAAGTTACACCACACTCCTGCCAAGCGGACTTCATATACTTAGAAATTAAGTTGGTTCCCCTGTCAGACGCTAATTTGTGAGGGAATCCCACTCCTGATAAAATTCCCTTAAGTGCTCGTCCCACCACGGGGGCCATCACTGTGCTCAGAGGTATGGCTTCCGGATACCGGGTGGCATGGTCCACCAAGACCAGGATGAACCTGTTGCCCATGGCTGTCTTGGGGTCCAGTGGCCCCAGAATGTCAATCCCCACCCGCTCAAAGGGGGTACTGACCACAGGGAATGGATGGAGAGGAGCCTTCTGCTTCCTGCCACACTTTTCACTTGCCTGGCAAGTCTGACATGTCCTACAATGAGTGTCTGAACTCTTGCGCCTTTGGGGCCAATGGAAGTGGGTGACAAGCCTCTCAAAGGTCTTGTGCTCCCCCAAATGTCCTGCCAATGGCACATAAAGAGCCAGCCCCAGTAGGAAGGCTCTGAAGCTCTGGGGTACCATCAGCACACGGGCTGACCCAGGCTCAGCAACCTTAGGCTCACCATACAGGATGAAGGAATATATAAATCGATGTCATAATGTTGTCCTGATATATCCAATATATATCAGCATGCGGTCCTAGACGAACCCCCTGTATATATATTTCTACCATGTATACATCGAGAAGCAAGAATCAGGCCTAGGATGAACAGACGCCATAATGGTGTTAACTTTCATAAGGTCTGTTTCGTTAGTTAGGAAAGCACGTGACATGCTGCTGAGGGGAGAGCCTGAAAGGTCGGCCTGGGCTATGAACTGACCATTGATTCTAACTTAGAAAACACAAGGTCACATCTGTCTTTCTTGTGGGATGAACACATTCTTGTAGGCGCCATGTCTGTACTCCCGTGCACCAGAGTGAGAGGGAGGCACGAACGAGCACGAGCTCTTTTGAGAAGTGGCTCAGAAGAACAGTTAACTGAGTATGGAATGTAGTGGTTAGTGAACCACAGGGAATCTGGGGGTCTGACGTGGCAGAGGTGTGACTGCACGGGCAGATGCCTCACAGACTTGTTCGGTGATTAGGTGGGACAACATCGGATGCCTTAGTGTTGCACGGGGGGTGCTCACTCGGCCGACTCCTCTTCGGAAAAGCCCTAGGAGCAACTGGTTAAGCTCGGGGTCTGGAGCTACGCGCCCAAAACGCCCGGCTCAACTAGCACAGGACTACAGGATAGTCTGTAAGAGGGTTCGTGGTTCGCCTGTCTGATGATCCCAGGGCAGTCATTGGACTGTCTCTTTTGTGAATTCTTTTAGTGGTCTGGAATCCAGGGTGATCGATTCCCCGAACAGGAGTCGACGGGCTCTGTTCGAGTATAAGACATGTCATATGGAATTGTGTATTCGTGACCGGAGTACTTTTAACGATCAAAACGTATGCACTTTAGGTATGTTATGTGAATGGAATTGTTTTGAGTTGAAAAGTGAAAGAGTATGTGGTGAGTGGACGCGTCCATGAGAGTAACTTCAGTTGGAATGGTATGATTTGTTGAATTCATAAAAATGTCGTGTTTTAGTAAATTGTGTTTTGGATGCTGCCGTCAGAGGAGTGGACGGCTGGAAGAAAGACAGCCTGCTCCTCCGGAAGGCAGTCCTAGTTTCGATATGTATGTTAAACATGGTATTTCTCCCATTTTATTTAATACACTGTGGAATAAATATACTAAAGACAATGCAGAATTACAATGGCCTTTAACAGGGTCTTTTCATGAAAGAAAAATTAATTACTTACAGAATAAATTGTTTTTAAAAAGGAGTCGTCAGACTATGTTTGACTCCTTGACCTTATGGTTGAAGGAGGCGAAGCGACGGCGAATACGAGCAGAAAAATTGGGAAAGATTAAAGCAGGACAGACTATAACTCAAAAGGCAGTGGTGTATGAAAAGGAAAAAGTAGAAAAGAATATTGAACAACTGGACAGTTTCGATTACAAACAGATAAAAGTTATGTGACCGGAACCGAGGCAGAAGATGAAATAGAGGAACTATTAGAGGTTCGCCCTCCGCCATCATTTGCCCCTCAAGTCTTGTACCCGGCGATCCCAGTGGACCGGACAGGGAGGGCGGGAGCAGTGGTGCCTGAAATTGCTACCCCACCGTTGGCCGTACACCCTCCGGTTCTGTTGTCCGCCCCTCCTACCCTTCGTTCAACTACATCAGATTTGATTACTTTGTTACCTGGGTCGGGTGCTGCCTCTCCCTTTGTCCCGGGTATTTTTAACACCCCCAGCTAGAGGAACAATGGTCATCCCTATGGGACTGGCCGCTGCCTCTTCAGATGTCACGCCACGAGGCCCTATGGGAGGGATGGAAGGTCTACGAGTTTTTACTCGATCATCCTAAGGAACTGAAGAAAGACGGGCTATAGTGATTCAGGCATCCCAATGGATGCGGAATCCGATTTATACTCTGGAAGACATTTGGAGTACTATGAAAGATTTTGAACCAGTTACGCAACAATTAGCATTAGAACACATGGAAGAGTAGGCTTTCCCGTGCAAAAATAACATACAAACACCACTTCCTCATATTTTCAACGAGCAGCCAAATCTGTAGTGCGATTCAAAAACATGCAATAAGCCGCGTTAGCAGTAGGAATCTAACATCTGCCTTTTACTGGTTTAAAGAAGGACGATTACCTACAGTGTGAAAGGGAGCCCAGCCGAGAATCACATCTGAAGACCAACACATGTCATTGAGCTACTGATAATGCACCTCTGACACCCCTGAAGGCCACAACACCCACTACCACCACCCTCAAGACCTCCCCCCCAGACCACCCCCTCCTTACTACCACAGAGGCAGAGCAGAACAAGACAGCAGACCTTCCAAACACAACATGGTCCCTCAGCCACACAATAGCTGAATGTTCGAAGATGTGGCAACCAAGTATGTGTGAAGGATGCAAGTCACCCATCAATAATAATGCCCACATTACCAAGTGTAGTGGTGATGTGCTGAACAGACCTCAGTATGCAGAGCACAAACCTCTGCATGTGGACATATTCTGCTGTTACTTGTAGTGTTGTGCATAGTGGACGCAACCATGTTACCTCAGTCAATTGGGAAGATCTCAGTCATGTAGCTGTGTTGTTCGTCCCTGGAAGTGGAAGCGCAGTTCGCTGGTCCATTTTACACAACTCCAGCGTAGTAGTATGAATAAATCGGCTGGGGCTCTGGGCGTGGTTCACTTGTGTGAAGGCCAACGCATCTGCCAGAGTGGCGGCCCTCACCCTGCCACGTGGCTACCTCCATGACGGCCGGCCTATCCGACACAGTCTCTCTGCGAACCCAGTGGCACAGCACCGAAGACTTATGTCTGTACAGACTATTGCCTTCAATATACACTGCGGACAGCAGGGCTCACAATTCAGATGGAGTGGCTATTGTAGATGACGCAGTCTAGTAGGCAATTGACATTGCTCCCAGTGCAGCTCACCCACACCATGCATCATTGCTAGATGCGCACCCGCTAAATGCTTCTAATGCCCCTATCTCAGTGCAGCAAGATTCATGGACCCTTTATGATACAATGTTTTGTGTATAATTTCACATCTGCTGCCCCTACCTCAGTGTACCACAATTCATGGACCCTTTATGATAGAATCTTTTGTGTATTATTTCACATCTGCTGCCCCTCCCTTAGTGTTACACAAATCATTGACCCTTTTTGATTGAATCTCTGTGTCTGATGCAAGGATTACTGTTATACTTGTTACCAGCAAAAACCATTCCCAGAGGGCTGGCTTACACTCACCACACACGCATCCAGCACAGATGTCACTGGACATGTGAGCATGTTAATAAAAAAGAGTTGAGCGCACATGCCCGTACCCAGTTCCACTATCTATCTGTGTCCATGTGTTCATTATGTATGCAAGATGCTGCCCCTACCACATTACATTGTGCTGTGGACAGCGTATGCAACCATGTTACCTTTGGCAGTGGTGGAAAACTTTGTTTATGTAACTTTGTCTCGATCATTGTACAAGTACGTACGTAGAGACTGGATCATACTGCAAGGAGAGTGTATATTACATTTATAAGTGCTTGGGGATTGGCAGAGTGATTGTATAACTACATATGTTGGCACAGCCTCACCCCGAACACGAGCTTGGCTCTAATTGGCTGCCCTCCATGAAACTGAAACTTGAACTTTCCATGGCCCTGTATTGCTAGAGCTGCAACACTCCACTGAGTGTGCAATAAACATTCATATTCACACAGATGTGTCATGTCCACGATCTTTTATGTGTGGAACTATGGATGAATGTAGGGTCAGTGATTCCCCGTACCTTCCATGTTGGCCATGTTGTGGGGCTTTGCTCACAGAGTGACACATTGACTCTTTCAACCTGTGTGACTACAGCACTACAACACGGACACCTGCATCAGTTGATTACTCATACAGCTCATGACATCGCCACGCCCATAGCTCCGGAGTCATTCTTCACAGCCCCACGCAGGAATGGCATACGCCAGGCCAGCCCACTCCGCTCACACTTACAGGGAAGGACAGCAATGCTACAATGCCCAGGTTTTCATTGCAGTGATCTGCTGGTCACAGCTTAGTTATCAGTACGCCATAGCCACTCCTTCACAGCTGGTACACACCCATACCACACCTATCCAGCACAGGCGTCACAGGAAATGTGACCCTGCCAATAAAATAGACCAGGCGCACGTGTTCTACGCCATTTCAGAGTTGATCGCACCGGATGCACTGCAGCCGGCACAGGCACACCGGCTCGGGACAGTGACTATGGGTACCGTTACTGCTGAGCGGGTGTGCAGCCTGTGGTGATGACCCATCCTGGTGGTCTGGACAGCTCAGGATTTGGGTGCCCTGCTGGACCGCAGTGTAGGTCTGAGCCATCAGACTGCGCAGGCCTACCGCCATGTTGCGTTGTCTCGCTAGTCACTGAGTTAGTGGCACCGCAAGGGCTCAGCGGGTGTGCAGCCTGCGATGAAAAGTCGGTTGCACTGGTATGTCCTCTGCCATGACAAAATCAAGACCCAGCACCAAATGTGAGACCTGGTGGCCTACGGAGCAGGGCTGCATGATATGCAGGGTACCCTGTCCGCGGGCCCCGGGCTTGCAGCGGCACGTGGTAGGCCCTCTTTTCTCCACGCAGGCTGCGAAAGGTGAGAGGCTTGTTTGCGCAGCGGTGGACAGTCACCGCCTGGGTGCGCAGAAGTGGGCAAACACCTGTGGAAGTAGATGGGGTGCAGCAACCTGGTTGCACAGCAGCAGGCAGGCACCTCTGGGCAGTTGAAGGGGATGGGTACACTAGCCTGGATACACAAAGTCGGGACAGCAATTCAGGCGTGCACAGTTGTATGTACTCTTCCATTACTAGTTCCATACTATGTTTCACATGACTAAGCTTGAGGGCTTCCCTATATCCTGGCACATGGTTGGAGACACACCGGTGGCAGACTGGTGAGCTGTGAGGATTTTCGCCACAGTGTCAACACTACCTCTCCCTCTCCATCTCTTCCTTTCTGTCACTCACACTCTTTCTCTTTCTCTCTCTCTCTATCTCTTCCTTTCTCCCTGTTACACTCTTTCTCCCTCTCTTCCTCTCTTTCTCACTGTTTCTCTCTTTCTCTCTCTCTCCTGCTCTCACTCTTTCTCACTCTCTTCCTCACTCTCTCACTCTCCCTCTGTTTCTCTCTTTCTCACACTGTTTCTCTCTTTCTCTCTCTTCCTCTCTCTTACTGTTTGTCTCTCTCTTCCTCTCTCTCTCACTTTTTCTCTCTGTCTTCCTCTAACTCTTTCTTTCTTTCTCTTTCTCTTCCTCTCTCTCACTATTTCTCTCTCTCTCTCTCTCCTTTGATGGATGCATGATGAACAATCTTATCTTGCTTTTTGTCTAGAAGGCCTGCGATGATGCATGACCATCCTGCAATCAACACTCATAATGAATTGTGAGCTCAGCTTCACCGTGAGTACACAATGGGTGAGGAGGTTGTTTCAGCATTTGGTGGACCATCTTCGACACACGCCGGAGGTGGAAGGTGAGCAGAGAGGCTTGTTTGGGCAGCAGCGGGCACTCACCCCCGGGTTGTGGGAGTGCATGGGGTGCAACAGCCTGAGTACGCAGAGGCTGTCATACACCCCTGGGCAGTGGGAGTGGATGGGGTGCAGTAGGCTGGGTGCGCAGCAGCGGGAAACACCGAATGGACAATGGGAGTGGATGGGGAGCACCAGCCTGGGTGTACAGCAGTGGGCAGACACCTCTGGGCAGTGGAAGTGGATGGGATGCAGCAACCTGGGTACGCAGCAGCGGGCAGGCACCCCAGTGCAAGTGGAGGGGGTACACTAGCCTGGATACACAAAGGTGGTACAGTGATTTAGGCGTGCACAGTTGTATGTTCTCTTCCATTACTAATTCCATTCTATGTTTCAGATGACTAAGCTTGAGGGTTGCCCTATATGGCGGCATGTGGTTGGAGACACACCAGTGGCAGAAAGGTGAGCTGTGGGGATTTTATCCACAGTGTCAACAGTCACTCCCCCTCTCCATCTCTTCCTTTCTGTCACTCACAATCTTTCACTCTCTCTCTCACTCTCTATCTCTTCCTTTCTCTCTCTCACACTTTCTCTGTCTCTTCTTCTCTCTCATTATTTCTCTTTCTATCTCTCTTCCTCTCTCTCACTCTTTCTCTCTCTCTTCCTCTCTCTCACACTGTTTCTCTCTTTCTCTCTCTCTTCCTTGTATCTCACTCTTTCTCTCTCTCTCTTCCTCTCTATCTCACTCTTTTTCTCTTTCTCTGTCTGCCTGTCTCTCTCACTCTTTCTTTCTTTCTCTCTTCCTCTCTCCCACTCTTTTTCTCATACTCTCTCTCTCTCTCCTTTGATAGACGCATGATGCACAATCTTATTTTGATTTTTGTCTTGCAGGCTGTGATTCACAAATGGTCCACGGATGACACGTTATGGCTGTACATAGATATATTAGTTGTTGTTTATTTTAAATAAAATGTTTTATATGTAAATCCATACATGACTGTGATTCTTATTTGTCCAACCTCACATGCATCTTCTTAATTATAATTGTGCAACGTCAGCCAATTTGTTATGTTCCAGATTTCCTAAGATTGCTCTCACATTTGTTTGTGGTGGGGGTGAGGGGGAATGGCGCACAAGGGGCTGGTGGAGGGGGTTTAGGCCAGTGCAGTAGTGTTTGGGTAGTGTAGGGGATCGTGCTGGGAGTAGTGTTTTAGGGTTTAGGGTAGTACAGTGGTGTTTGTGTAATATAGGGGGTCATGCTGGAGATAGTGTTTTAGGGTTTAGGATAGTGCAGTGGTGTTTTTGTGGTGTAGGAAGTCCTGCTGGGGGTAGCCTTTTCGTGTTTACAACAATGAAGTGGTATTTGGGTAGTTTATGGGGTCATGCTGGGAGTAGTGTTTTAATGTTTCGGGTAGTGCAGTGATGTTTGGTCAATATAGGGGATCGTTCTGGGGATCGTGTTTAAGGATTTAAAGTAGTGCAGTGGTGTTTGTGTACTGTTGTCAGAGCCAGTATTCCCGGATTTGTGGTCGACACAACCTGGATTTGTGGTCGACACAACCTGAATCTGACAGTCAACCACTAAAGATATATAGACAGCTAGACCGCCCTTGGGTCTTGCACCTTCTGAAGGAGTAGCTAGGAAAATAAAAACTTACACCTTCCAGAAATAGATCGCAATCCAATGACCATGTTTCTTGGAAGCTAATTACAGGGAATTGCTTCACAAATCACACCCATAGTGAGTCTTGGAGCTTATTTGCCAGCCCTGCAATGTTCCAAGATATGAAATTATTGCATATCACCCCTATGTTCCTCTCAGCTACCTGTGCTGGGGACTGAGTATGTACAACAGGCTCATTACCAAAGGGCAACTTCCAAGCTGACCTGTGCCTGACTTTAAAATGGCGGTACTATGATTACCTCACAATTGCCTCACCCTCGTTAATTAAATCGGGTGTGTTAATCTGTTCCCCCCCATTGACAACTAGCACTGCAACGCAGGCATGTGAACACCTATATTACCACTGCGCATGCATCAACTGGGAAGAGATTCAGAGTTTTCTAAATTGCGTCTCATGACAACAACTCGGCGCTGCTCTTTTCGAGATGAAACCTGACCTTTAATTGGCGGCGGCAAACTTAAAACGGGGAGCCACGATCTGTCCTTATAATGGTGACTCTACGAGCAACACGGAGCTACTCCTTCCAGCCTGGCGACTTGGTGCTTTGTCAACGTGGTGCTAGCCAAGTGGGAGGAGGTAATGCTATTAGACCCTTTTACAGGGAGTGCCTTTCTCTACCAGCTTGACTCCCTTAATTGGTCCCCATAACTATGATGAAGATGAAGAGATGTGTCTCATTGAGGGGTTGAATTTGTCTCCATGACGATCATTATATTACACGTGGCTCTAATGTCTCTTTTTTGACCGGACCTCAAGACGGCCACCCTCCCACTTCCCTTCTGGGCTATAGAGATTCATGGGGGCCGCCTAATACGATATTTCAATGACACGTCCCCCCTGCCTGACTTCTAGATGGCCAACTCAGTGAGACCCTCTGCAATGCTCTTTCCTCCCCTGGTCTATAATCTTCAATCATCGTTGGGACCTCGACCAGTCTTCACCCGTCCCTGTTCCCACCCACGCACCAGGACCTTTACTCTGCGATCTTCCCTCGACAGCTGAGACCTAGCCTTTTTGACTGATGCCCGGTGGAGCTACCTCACGAGCTAAAAGGGAGATGGACTTTGGATTCCCTCCTTGACCATCAACTACCCAGCTGGACTTTGGGCAAACTCTCCCATGTCTCTCCTGACCTTATCTCCCCCTTCCACTACCCCCACCCCTCTTTTCAGCTCCTGACCTTTGCCCTCACCTGTCCTTGCCCTTAGTCCCCACCCTGTTTTTCTGGGAACATTTTCCCTCGCCACTTGAGACCTAGCTATTTCGTCTGATGCCCGGTGGAGTTACCTGGTTTAGCTAAAGGGGAGACGGGCAGTGGATTCCCTCCTTGGACATCACCTACCCAGTCGGTCTTTAGACAGACTTCCTTTCATCTCTCCTGTCGTCTCACCCCTCATCCTCCCTCTTCTCACCTCCCCTTCCCCTCCGCTATTTCTTTCCCTCCTTTCCTCTCTTAATGTATTGTTTATTTTTTGACAAAATGTGTAATTGTGATCATTTTCTGTTACATTGTGGAACCTAATTGTAAAGCGCTCTGATACCTTCGGGTCTAGCCAGAGCTATATAAAACTCTTTAAATAAATAAATAAATAAATCACACTCCTCCAGCCCAGTTAAAGCAGAGAATCTGTTATTTAATTCCAGCGAAGGGCAGACGCCGACTGACTAGCTGGTTCAGAAGATGAATGGACCATGGAAGAAGGTTGTTGCCTAGGTACTGGACTATTTGATCACCCTCCTCGAGTAGCTGCCATAGGGATATTATGATACATATCCCTAGAAGGGACTGGTTTATAAAAGTAGCCCAGTGGAAAGGCCCTGATGACAGATCCAGAATTGAAAGGAGCATAACCAGTGTCCTGGAAAGGATCCTGGCCACAATATGGGGGTTATCAATTTTTACAATGACACAGTCAGCAGTGCCCATTTTTCATGAACTCCGTATCCAGCTCACTCAATCGGCCATGAGAATGTCTTTAGCCACTCGGGCACCCAGAATGGTGTTGTGTGCAAACCAATGAGTTGATATTTTTTTCAGCTGCCCATAATCCTCACTAGCCCCTCGGGGGAGAGAAGGAACACTCCCCCAAACCACTACATAGGGAGTGGATTCAGGTGGCAGGTCTATGTGTCTCTCTTTTCTCTAACCTCCCAGACCCTGGAGGCATGGAAGAACCTGGTCTTAGAGGGGACCGACCAGTACAGTCTGGGATATCAACACTACTAAGTGTAATGTTATTGGAACTACTCTTATCTGGTGCCTGTCTATTTGCAAGAGAGCTAGCAGATGAACCCACCCCCGTACCTGTCCCCATGATATTTGGATGATCTGTGCTAGGTTTTGAACTAGCTGCCAATATAACCGGGGGTTTGCAGCTAACCATCCCCTCCAGTTTTAATAATCTGGCTTCTACAGTCCTTATTTTTTGCAGAAAAGGATCCAGTAAAGTTGTCTTCATGGTTTCAAGCCTGCCCCAGAAGTTCCCCTCCTGTGAGCTATTGACAAGCTGTCCTGTCACCATATGAACTGTGGGGTTAGGGGGTCCTCATTGGGTTCACTTACAGTAATAACAGGAAATACTTTTTTCCCAATTATTCTCTGGGCAGGTTTACTTTGTTTCAATAACCCTCGACTCGTCCTTTTTTTAGGGAGGGATTTATTTATTCAATCTGACCTAAGTTTAGCTTTCTGCCCTCTGGTTGAAACTTTTGGTCTAACAGGGCTTGATACTAAGTCAGTCAATGAACAGGAGCCAATATCTGCCATTGAATCCAAGACAACATGTGGAGACTGACTAATCCAGGATGGGGTTACTTCATGGTTTGATACCACCAAAGATTCAGGGATTGCAGGAGTTAAATAAAGTCTGTTCTGCAAAGGTTAGTGTCTCAAGGGATAGCCTTTGCTCAGTAAGCTTTATCTCATTAATGAGGGCTAATTCTGTCCTCGGTAAGAGGGCGTCTAAGGTCCCTACCACACCCTTGCCTATACTAGGCTTACGCTTACCCATGTTAACCGTATATATACACACACTATTATGATAACCAGGAATGCAATACTATTCCCAACGTGCACCTATATATCCCACTAGCAGAGAGTCCCAAGTAGCTCCCCATACAACCAGTCTTGGATCCCACAATAAAAGGAGCCAAATAGCATGTCCAATCAGTCCAAACAAAATAGCACAGGTTTTTTGTTTTTTGGAAATAATCCCAATCGTCAACCACAAGAAGTACAAGTTGGTTAATACAGGATTAAAGTACAACTATAAAAGGTTCGACAATTAATGAAGGGGCTCACAGTACCTAGCAATTGGTCCCTGATGCCGGGTGAAATCCTCGGACCTAAGGGTTAGGAGGTGGCCCTGCCCTGCCTCTTCCTGGCAATGACGGTCAGTGGGAGCCCACGGGTAAATGTATTGTGCCTCCTGGCGCTGACTGCAGGAGTCTTTGGTGGCGTTACGAGCCACAAGGGAGTCTGGAGCGTGGAGTCTGCTCCCCCGGCAGCAAGTACAGATATGGGCTTCCCGAGCAGGTGAATTCATCGCACCTCCTGGCGCTGACTGCCGGCGTAGTTGGTGGCGTCATGAGCCACAAGTGAGTCGGAAGCCTGAGGTCCTCTTCCCCGGGAGCAAATACAGATATGGGCTTTCTGAGCAGCGGGAGCCCGCGGGTGAATTTATTGCGCCTCCTGGTGCTGACTGAAGGCGTCGTTGGTGGTGTCACGAGCCACAAAGGAGTATGGAGCCTGGAGTCCTCTCCCCCGGCACAGATACAGTCGATACCAAACATTTTTCACCGGCAACTAAAAACTTCATCAATTGCATTGCAGCAGAATCAATTCGCCTGATAAACAAAGAAGAAGGGCCTGGCAAGCCAATCAAACACCCATTTTTAAAAATAGGGTTTTTAAAAAGATTTGCCCTATTTTAAGCAATTTGGGACACATGCATACTTTGTGCAATAAAGATTGATGTGCCATCCACAAAGTCTACAATTAGTATCAGGCCACTGCTGAATCCAAAGCGGCATACCCTCCTTAGTTGGGTTTATTCCAATTCTTGTTTTTAAAAATGTGTTGGTTTTTTTCGCAGAGAAATGGGCATTAAGGTATGGGTGGATGCATAAAGACTGGTGTAAATTAATCACATGCCATGCATTATTTTTTGCAGCTAAAAGAGTTGTATCCTTAAGAAGGGATTTGGCTTTGATATGTTTTTTAGAATTAATTCATAATTGGGCATTTTCAATTTATGAAGCCAAATTTGCAGGCCAGTATCATGTACCCAAGTTAAAATATGGGATATCCGGGTAGCAGCATAAGCAGATTAAGCTAGTTCTAGCCAGCAGGTATTTGCTAGAGAAACAGGGGTGCAAGAAAACATAAAGTACATATATTACAGAAAGGTCCCTTGTGACACAAAACTATCTTTGGAGACCAAACTCCAATCTAATTTCAGCTACACCCACTGGCCTGGGTATCCCAAAAGTTGCTTTATAAGTTTTGACTACAAACAAATCCAGTAGCTTAACATCTTTGCCCCTGGTAATGGGTGAGCCATATGAAATGGTTGGCTGTAACTTGGCTCTCATGACTTTAAGAATATGTTCATAGGATTGACCGCTCTGTGATTTTTTCAAACATTTAAATGCATGAATTAAAGTCATAGTTTTTGCCCTTAAATCTTTAAAATGGCACTTAAAAGAAACTCTATTATCAAACACAACCCCTCAATATCTATATGTTTTAAGAACTTTAATTGTCCTACCTCTGGACATCCATGAATTAAACTTCTGTTTTGCTGGACACATTTTCATAATTTTAGTTTTTTTAATATTCAGTTCGAGGCCATTCATTAGTATATAGTCATCAAAAGCATTTATCAGTCTGTGGGGTTTGGCTTAAAAGAAAAGTATCATCTGCATATGTGTCGTATTTCTATGGTACGCCACGTGCTATGGCCTTTATTCTGATAAATTGTAAGTGCATGATGGTATTATTTTCTGCATCACGTGGCCCTCCCAGGCCTCAATGGTTTTAAATTGTGAGTACATAATGGAAATTTTTCTTTCTGCGTCACAGGGTCGTGCTTCGCCCTTTTTTATATAATGACACATAATTTGGATATCTAGAGTAATGATGTTCTATTGGCTGTTGCAATTCTCTCCTATACAGGTGAGAGGTTAGTAAGTTTAAAAAGAGTGCGTAATTATGTCTTTCTGCACACAACATATTTTGCTAATTACTTTAATGTAAGAAAGGTATTTCTGATTAGCTTTTTTTGTTTGAGAAACGTTTGTGGTAGATTGTTTAAGTAATTTCTTCTTTAAGAAATGTTACTTTTTCTAAATTATTTTGCAGGAAGCATGACGAGTGATAATTCTACAGCACCTGTAACATCTTCAGTACCTCTTCCATCTTTATCACTTGTTCCATCTTCATCAGCTGAACCATCTTCAGCACCTATGCCAGCTACAGCTCGTTATCCATCTCCAGCATCCAGTCAATATATATCCCTAAAAAAAGTTTTGGATGTGTAGAAGAAACCAGTAAAAGAATGTTTGGATGCAATAGTGTTGAGCTTAAAATATACGACAGTTCTTTTTGGTAACTTTCAACGGACCAATGAATAGTTGATAAGGTTAGTTTCTGATACATTATTATTATTATTACAATATGCTTTCATATATATTTATATAATAGTTTTTCATGATTGCCATTTTTAACTCTTCAGATACCTTTTGACAAAATAGACACTGTTCTTTACCTGACAAATACTGACTGACATTGGATACTTTTGGTAAGTGCAACTTTTTTTTACATTTATCAATCTATTTTTAAAGTTCTTGTTGGAAAATGACTGGTTCCAATAGTTGAAATTGCCAAAGAAATATTTTTCAAATATTTTAATTGCTAATTTTTCTAAATGATTTTGTAATGTATCTAGAGCACTGAAACTTATGATTGCTTTTCAACCTCAAACCTTTTGTGATTAATTGTTTTTATGTACATTAACATTCAGGCTGGACTTTTGCTCAACATATACATTAGTTATTATGTTTTCAGTTTGAAGAATGCTAACTAACTCAGCAGCCAGTTGCCGAGATTTTTATTAATGTAATATTTCTGGGGCATTATCTACTGAAAATTGCAATGGGCCTAATGGAGTCATCTGGTTTGATTTTAACATTTCAATGATAAATAAGGTGTCACACTCTAGTGTAGTCCTGAACATTGGATTATTCTGTATTTTGTTTTTACATAGGTCTTTTATAGATAAAGGCATATCATACATTTTTAACAAGATACTATCATTATGGTTGTGAATTTTCAATGATGTTCATAATATAACCATTTGAATATGTTTGCAACAGTTGTGACTGTCTCTATTCCTGGATCTGAAAACACCTAGAATCATGCATGATATATTCCAAAATTAGGGGCCGATTAGGATGGCGGTTTTTCCGCATCCTCCGGGCCGGCGGAAGTGTCCGCCGGCCTGGAGGATGCGGAAAAACCGCGGCGGAGACTCCAAAGACCCACCGCCAAATTAGGATGGCTGGTGGGTCTGGAATTCCGTCCGCCGCTTTTCCGCCGCGGTCGGCTTCCGACCGCGGCGGAAAAGCTATAACATGGCAGGCGGTGTCTATGAGACACCGTCCGCCATATTATGATGTTGGTGTAAATATGCTTTTCCACGGCAGCTTTTCCGCCATGGAAAAGCATACGGACATTCACTTTGGGGGCCCGTTGCGGGCCCCCTGGGTGAATGGGGGGTGGGGGGTGCACATGGGGGGTACCTATGGTACCCCCCTGCATTTGCGTACACAAAGCAGCAGGCACCGTGCGGTGCCTGCCGCTTTGTGCATGTAAATGCAACACATGCATTTTTAACATTGCGGCGGGTGCAGCTTGAAGCTGCACCCGCCGCAATGTAAAAAATAGAGGATGTGACCGCCACCCTGGCGGTCACATCCTAATTGCCATTGAGGGACCGCCGCTGCCCATGCGGACGGTCCCTCCTACTCAGGGGTGGCGGACGGACGCAAGTCCGTCCGCCATCCTAATCGGCCCCTAAGTGTTGAATTATTAGCATTGCTGTTATGATGTGCTACTGTACATCTTTTTTTAAATTTAGAGCCTGTTGAAAAGTATTGTGGTGTCTGCAACCAAGATACTTCATCAATTTATATGCAAAACTTAATGATAAGTACCCTCAAGTGATATAAGTCCTTCGGCTGTTTTGGTGGCATTAAGTCTCCAGTTCACATTCGTCTGATGCAGGGTGTATGTTAGTATGACTCAGATAACTGAGGCATTTGCAAGGATCTTTTCAGAGTTGCGTCTGCCATGTTGGATAGCTGGCTATGCACCCTTCCTAGTTATGTACTCATTACCACTTTCCCACTGAGTGTTGACAAGTCACTATGTTTACTATGTAAATACATATAAAGTTTTCATTTAAAAAAGCTATTGACCTTTAAACAATGCAATCTTAATAACAAGTTAATTTTCACTATCTTCCCAACAGGCCCAATGTTTCGAATGCCGCAGATGGGTCCACCTTGAATGTATCAAAATGAATGTAACATCCTGGTTACCTTTTACTGGTTATAAATGTACAAAATGTATGTCTTAAGAAAGTAAAGATGTATGTTTTAAAGTAAACATGTGATTGCATGCAAAATGTCTAATTAGATGTTTTGCATACCCCTGCCATGTAGTGTTGTGTCCGGATTTTCATACGAAGTAATGTTGAGACACACTTTCTTCAGCTGTCACAACTTGCACAATCCTTTTAGAATGGGGGCAGACTTCCTCTAATATTCCAAGTGTTGAAATATAAATTTAAATCTTCCTCTTTGAAGGTGAACAAGCAATACCGCTTATCCACACGTTATTGTACAATAATAGTCTAACAAGTAGTGGTAAATCCACTATCACTAAGGTAGTTGTCTGACAGTAGAATCTATAATATAGTTACACCACTTTCCCTGAAGGGGAAAAAAAGGTTAATGCTCCATTAGTAACCTTTAACATTTGCCAAACAACTCTTTCAGGGTGATCCATCTAAAAAATACTCCTTTGACACATTGAATATGGTACGACACGTGAAGAACTTGCACCCCAACAACTTTGCTCAAGCTGCAACTTGAAGGTTTCAGGACAACCCACCTGCTGCTGTACCAAGCACATCAACTGCTGCAGAATCATTTTCAGCAAGCAGTCCACACCCACATATTGATCCTGATTTTGGTGAAGTTAAAATTCTATGGATTTATTGCGATGAACTTTTGTGTTACGGGGAACAGTCTATCGACCTGATGAAACGCAGGACGCAGGAGCATCGCTGTCCTCAACATTAGTCATTAGACATTTATCGAGCCTTTCTGTTGTAACAACTACTCCAGCCAAAAACAGTAACAAATTTGCACACTTGCTACCTTTCTTGTCTGGGATTATCAATTACTCTTGCATGGCCCTTTATCAAGCCTTTTTATTGCAGCTACTACCCCGGCAGAAGCCAGTGGCTAATTTGCACACTTGCTGCCTTTCTTGGCTGGGGTTATCAACTATTCTTCAAGTAATTCAAATTTAAAGTCCAGACCCTTTATTGAGCCTTCTTGCTAACTACTACCCGTGAATGGCAGTGGGTAATTTGCACATTTGTGTCCTTTCTACCGCACAGTGTGTGTACTTTGTGCACTTGCTTAACTCCTTAGAGGAGATAACCGTTTCTCAGGCTCCCACTGCAGAATCCGACTCGCAATCTGTAATGGACTGGAAAACCAAACACCCATTTCCTTTACAAGGCAGTGGGTTGTTTGCGCGTCTGCTGCCTTTCTTAATTTTCACCTTATTCTGCATCCACTACCTGAAACACACTTACCTGCTGACTTTCTTGCTGCCTTTGCCAAGTATTATTCTAATTCAAAGTAGAGGCCCTGAAATGGGCCCGGTGTTGTAATTTTTTAGTCCTACCGCCCTCAGTGGAAACTTAGAGCCTGATTCATCAAGCTTAATTGCGCTCGCAAAGGGCCAGATTCTGAGAATCTGGCCCTTTGCGAGTGCAATTTTTGCATTTGGGATTCATCATCCCAAATGCAAAATTCGCTATTAAAGAATTCGCATATTTGCGAGGAATTGCATTTAAGGAATCTCTATTTGAGATTCCTTAAATGCAATTCATGAACCATTTTAAAATACCGATATCGCTATTTTGGGCCGCTATTTACCGCGAGGTCAAACCTCGTGGTAAATAGCGAAATCTTAGAAAAATGCATTTAAATGCATTTTTCTAAGTTGCATGTTACACACACACCTTTGGACATGTGTGTGCGAAACACCAATGTAGATTACATTTCAGGGGTGCTACAGGGTGTCCTTTGGACACCCCTGGCACCCTTGAAATCGCTATCTTATTTGCGATTAGCAAATTGCTATTCGCAAATAAGGAATAACTCCCCATTCATTCCTATGAGCCTTTAGGCCCATAGGAATGAATGGGGATTTATTCCTTATTTGCGATTAGCAATTTGCTAATCGCAAATAAGGAATGTGTAGGAATCGCATTTCTTTATGCAATTTCTACATGAATCCCGCTTTGCAAGTCCTTAATAGCGATTCCTTATGAATCGCTATTAGGGGCTCGCAAAACGGGAGAATGATGAATCAGGCTGTTAGTGCACTTGCATTGCTTGCTTCGATGTGGTAGCCGTTTCTCAGGCTCCCACTGCGGAATCCGACGCACAGTCTGTGTAATGAGCTGGGTATCCAAAGATCCACTTCCTTTACAAGGCAGTGGGTGGTTTGCGGGTCTGTAGCCTTTCTTATTTTTCACCTTTTTTATCTTCCACTCAATCAACACATCATCCACACATACACACACCTACTTGCTGCCTTTTTTGGCTGGGGTTATCAATTCTTCAATTTCATATTCTGATTCAAAGTCAAGGCCCTTTCTCAAGCATTTTTCATGTAGATACTACCCCGGCAGAAGGCAGTGGGAAATTTGCGCACTTGCTGCCTTTCTTCGCTGGGGTTATCAACTATTGTTCAATTTCATATTCCTATTTAAAGTGCAGGCCCTTTATCGAGCCTTTTTGTTGTATCAACTACCCCGGCCGAAGGCAGTGGGGTAGTTGGGGCTTTTCTTGGCTGGGGTTATCAATTATTCTTGAATTTCATATTCTGATTCAAACTCATAGCCCTTTATCGAGCCTTTATTGTAGCTAGTACCCCTGCCAAAGGCAGTGGGAAATTTGCGCACTTGCTGCCTTTCTTGGCTGGGGTTATCAATTATTCTTCAATTTCATATTCTGATTCTAAGTCAAGGCCCTTCATCGAGCCTTTATGTTGTAACTACTTCCCCAGTTGAAGGCAGTGGGTAATTTGCACACTTCATCTACACGTACACACACCTACTTACTGCCTTTCTTGGCTATGGTTATCAACTATTCATCTATTTCATATTCGTATTCAAAGGGAAGGCCCTTAATCGAGCCTTTTTGTTGTAACAACTACCCCAACCGAAGGCAGTTAGAACTTTGCACACTTGCTGCCTTTCTTGGCTAGAATTATCAATTATTCTTTAAGTAATTCAAATTGAAAGTGCAGGCCCTTTATTGAGCCTTCTTGGTAACTACTACCCGTGATTGGCAGTGGGTAATTTGCATACTTGCATCCCTTCTTGCATCCTTTCTACCGCACAGTGTGTGTACATAGTGCACTTGCATTGCTTGCTTAGATGTGCTAGCCGTTCCTCAGACTTCCACTGCGGAATCCGACGCAAAGTCTGTGTAATGAGCTGGGTATCCAAAGATCTACTTCCCTTACAAACAAGTGGGTACTTTGCCCGTCTGCAGCCTTTCTTATTTTTCAACTTTTTATCTTCCACTCAATTAACACATCATCTACACATACACACACCTACTTGCTGCCTTTTTTAGCTGGGGTTATCAATTATTCTTCAATTTCATATTCTGATTCAAAGTCAAGGCCCTTTATGGAGCCTTTTTGTTGTAACAACTACCCCGGCCGAAGGCAGTAAGAAATTTACACATGTGCTGCCTTTCTTGGCTGGGGTTATCAATTTTTCTTGAATTTCATATGCTAATTCAAATCAAGGCCCTTTATCAAGCCTTTTTATTGTAGCAACTACCCCGGCCGAAGCCAGTGGCTAATTTGCACACTTGCTGCCTTTCTTGGCTGGGGTTATCAACTATTCTTCAAGTAATTCAAATTCTAAATCCAGGGCCTTTATTGAGCCTTCTTGCTAATGACTACCTGTGAATGGCAGTGGGTAATTTGCACACTTGCTTCCTTTCTTGCGTCCTTTCTACTGCACAGTGTGTGTACTTTGTGCACTTGCTTAACACCTTAAATGACATACCCGTTTCTCAGGCTCCCACAGCAGATTCCGACGCAAAGTCTGTATAGTGAGCTGGGTATCCAAAGACCACTTCCCTTACAAGGCAGTGGGTAGTTTGCACGTCTGCAGCCTTTCTTATTTTTCACCTTATCCATCTTCCACTAAATCAACACATCATCCACACTTACACACACCTACTTGCTGTGTTTTTTTGGCTGGGGTTATCAATTATTCTTCAATTTCATATTCTAACTCAAAGTGCAGGCCCTTTATAGAGGCTTTTTTTGTAACTACTACCCCGGCTGAAGGCAGTGGGTAATTTGCACACTTGCAGCCTTTTTTATTTTTCACCTTATTTATCTTCCACTCAATGAACACATCATCCACACGTACACACACCTACTTGCTGCCTTTCTTGGCTGTAGTTATCAACTATTCTTCTATTTCATATTCTGATTCAAAGTCAACGCCCTTTATCTAGCCTTTTTGTTGTAGCTACTTCCCTGGCTGAAGGCAGTGGGTCATTTGCACACTTGCAGCCTTTCTTATTTTTCACCTTATTCATATTCCACTCAATCAACACATCTTCCACACGTACACACACCTACTTGCTGCTTTTCTTGGCTGTGTTTATCAAGTATTCTTCTATTTCATATTCAGATTCAAAGCCAAGACCCTTTATCGAGCCTTTTTGTTGTAACAACTACCCCAGCCGAAGACAGTGGGAAATTTACACACTTGCTGCATTTCTTGGCTGGGCTTATTGTCAAAGTGCTGGCCCTTTATAGAGCCTTTTTTTGTAACTACTACCCCGGCTGAAGGCAGTGGGTAATTTGCACACTTGCAGCCTTTTTTATTTTTCACCTTATTCATCTTCCACTCAATGTACACATCATCCACACGTACACACACCTACTTGCTGCCATTCTTGGCTGTGGTTATCAACTATTCTTCTAGTTAATATTCTGATTCAAAGTCAAGACGCTCTATCGAGCCTTTTTGTTGTAACAACTACCCCAGCCGAAGGCAGTGGGAAATTTACACACTTGCTGCCTTTCTTGGCTGGGGTTATCAATTATTCTTCAATGTCATATTCTGATTCAAAGTCAAGGCCCTTTATCGAGCCTTTTTTGTTGTAGCTACTAACCCGGCCTAAGGCAGTAGGAAATATGCCTTCGATCTCCACTGCGGACATCAGGGTTCACAACTTGAATTCAGCTTTGGATCTAAATTTGTCTTTAGTGTGTGTGCTGAGAACTGCCTTCAATCTATTCTCCGGTCAGTAGAGTTGACAACTAGATACCAGGAGCGTCAGCTCTGCAGAAAACATTTAATTTAGTCTTGATTTATTTAAAACAGAGACAATTGCACTATGTCCTCAGATTTTCTTAAAGTTTGAACAGTAGGACATTCAGCCTTCATGTATTTAATGCAGAGACAAATCTACTATATGTCTTCACATTTTGTTTAAATAAATGACAAAAAGCATTTGTCTATGTCTGTGTCAACAACTGCCTTCAATCTACACTGTGGACAGCAGAGTTCACAAGTTGAATTCAAGTTTCCATCTACACTACGGACACCATTATAGTTAGCCTTGATTTATGTAAGGCAGAGACAATTTTGTTAATGGATGCCACAAAAAATGTTCCTCAATGTCTGTACTAAGTACTGCTTCATATGTGCACTGCAATCAACAGAGCTTACCACTTGATACCAGAAGCGCATCAGCACCACAGACAACATTGAATTCATTCTCGATTTATTTAAGGCAGAGACAATTGAACTATGTCCTCAGATTCTGTTAACTGTGACAAAATAGCATTCATCGATATTTTTGTCGAGTAGTGCCTTCTATGTCCACTGCGGACAGCAGGGTTCACTACTTCAGTTCAGGTTTGGATCTAAATTTGTCTTCAGTATCTGTGCTGAGAACGGCCTTCAATCTATTCTCCCGTCAGTAGAGTTGACAACTACATACCAGGAGCGCCAGCACTACAGAAAACATTGAATTCACTCTTGATTTATTTAAAACAAAGACAATTGCACTATTTCCTCAGATTTTCTTAAAGTTTCAACAGTAGGAAATTCAGCCTTCATTTATTTAATGCAGAGACAAATCTACTATATGTCTTCACAACTAGAGCCGCATTAGCACTAAAGACATTACATTCACTCTCAAGTTATTTAAGTCACGGACAATCTGTGTCCTCAGATTCTGTTAACTGTCACAAAAAAAGCATTCATCGATGTTTGTCTTGAATAGTACCTTTGATCTGTACTGCAGACAGCAGGGTTCACAACTTGATACCAGAAACTGAAATGCACTACAAACAACATTAAATTCATTTTCAATTAATTTAAGACAGAGACAACTGTACTATGTCCTCAGATGTTGTTAACTGTGACAAAAAAGCATTCGCCAATATCGGTGCTGACAACTGCCTTCGATCTACATTGTGAGGGCTCACGATACAGATGGAATGGTGATTGCACGCATTCCAATAGCAAAGAGACATTGTACTAGTGCGACCTGCCCGAACCACGAATCATCGCAGGATGAGCACACGCTGAGTTCTTCACGTACCACTAACTCATTGTACCACAAGTCATCTCCACGTGGCCTTGTTAAAGCAGAATTCACTATAGTCAAAAAACATTGCACCCAGTGCGGCCTGCCCAGACTACGCATCATCGCAGCTAACGTACGTGCTCAGTCCCAAAGGTACTATTAACTCAGTGCACCATAATTCATCGCCACATAGCCATATGGAAGCAGAATCCAATAGAGAAAAGACATTGGTCAGAATGCGGTCCCCCCTTTACCACTCATTATCGCAGGGTACGTACAATCTCAGCACCAAAGATACTACTAACTCAGTGCACCATAAATCATGGCAAAGAAGATTGAACAGTTTTATGTCACAGTGAGACATACTGCCACTTTTAAATGGAATTCATGCAGAATTCAATCAAAAAAAGACATTACTTCAATTACTGTGCCTCCCCCCCGACCACGCATCATCGCAGGGTACGTACAAGCTCAGCGCCAAAGGTATTACTAACTCAGTCCACCAGAAATTATCACCACATGACCGTATTGAATTAGATGACTTATTTAGAAGAAAATATATCATAGTTTTTAGAGATATACTTCAACATTCTTCTGTGAATAGACAACCAATATTTATTAGAAAACTTGATTTTAAGCATTTTGCTACCAGTGCGGCCTGCTTGAACCACGCATCATCGCAGACTCCACAGAACTTTGTTGCTTCAGGTGCCACTAACTCTCTGCAACACTTATCATTGCTGACTGCACACACACTAAATTACCAATACTCTACAGCTCTACTCAATGCCACGTGGCTGTGGGCCCTTGCTGACCGTTGCCTCCTGCCTACACTGCAGTCATCAGAGCTCACAATTAATTACACTGTTGATTTATTATTTGCAGACTACAATACCAAACTAAGTATAACATTTATCAAACCTTATACAATATCTATTTAGTATGCTTCATTCAAGAAATTCTTTTTTTCATTTATACATTTAGTTGAATAATAAAATTCAGGCTGCAAGTGGTTCAATGTGGTTGCCAATTCCTATTCTAATTACAGGCCCTCGATAGAGTCCAGTATTCTTGTTTTTGCTAATTACGTCCCAACACTTGCTGCCTTCCTTAGATGTGGTAGCCATTTCTCAGGCTCCCACTGTGCACTTCGACTCACACTCTGTGTAATGGACTTGAAAACGAAACATCCAAAAGGCCTTAGTTTGATGTGGTTACCAGTTCTATTCTAATTCTAATTACAGGCCCTCGAAAGAGTCTGGTATTGTTGTTTTAGTAACTACTTCCTCAACAAGGCAGTCGATAATTTGTGCATCTCCTGCCATCGTTGAATGTGGTTGACAATTCTTATTCTTACTTTAATTGTTCAAATCTTCTTTTATATTTTACCATGGTAGGCACAGAAAGTAGCATCAAAAGTTGATAGTGGGGACATCTGAACGTATCATAATCTTCATAAGGACGTGCAATCATGCCCTAGTTTGCAGATTCTTACATAACTCAACATCCAGACCCAGATATTTTAATAAGTTCTACATTTTTTGAGGATTTTACATTCAAAATTGCAGACCTTTATTTACAGTGATTTACACCTTCTTCACCTTAATAGATCTTGTTCACAAATAATAGAGAAATGTTCACTTTCTGTTTTGCATTTTTTTGCTATGCAACGTAGCCAGTGCTTCCTCTCATTTAATCGTACTGCAAAGAGTAATCCTAGCTCTATGTTGGGCCAATCCATTATTCCTCCTGTGACTTATTTATTCCTGCACCACGTGGCCGTTCCTGGCCTGTTTTCTCAAAAATCATGCATGTCTAACGCTGAACTTAATATAATCTGCTCCGTCTTATTCATGGTGTGACAGCAGGAAGTGTGAGGAAGATAGGAGGATGGCAAGAAGTTGATGGGGTGGTAACAACTACGCTGAAGTACATTAAGGGATGATTACAAAGTCTATAACGGAACCCCATTGAGAAGAAGTGGGATGGGTAAGATGCTGTTTGTATGACATTCAGTCAGACAGCTGCCTGACAAGAGTCGATTCCCAGACACAATATTATCAAAAGGAGGAGACAACCTTACCACATAACTAAATAGACTTCTTCAAAGAAAAACAACTTGCAAAAATCCTAACACAACACGATATGGCAGGACTATGGAAACCATTTGAATCTACAGCACTTCATACCAAGAACAAATTGTTTACTGTGTAAGTGACATTTTCCATCCATAAGATGTAAGATTTGTTAGTAGTAAAGAAACATGTTCTCAGTGACGTGAAATGAGTTATTCTGATAAATTCAAACTATTTTCACAACTTGTTTACTGTTCTATCAGTGTTTGTAGTCCTCACTTTAATATTTTGATCTACACTGCAACTATTTTTACAAGTTCTTTACTGTAATAACAGTGTTTGACGTGCTCTCATAACTTTTTTTGTGATACATTGAAACTATTTTAAGAACTTCTTTCCTGTAATATCATTGTTTGAGATACACACATAAAATATTTTATATTATATTATATTATATTTTATATTTTATAATATTATATAATAATAAATGTATTCTTGTAACATCTCATAATTTAATAGTGCTTCTAAAATAATTTCATCATGTATTTCATTTTCCTGGTTATCAATTTCAAAAGTCATATGATCATACTTGATTTCATCTAATGCTTCCACAAAATCAGCATCTAAGGTTTCGTCTAGGAAATTACAGCTGAGATTGTTTTGTTGATTTTCCATACTGAATTTCTTATGTTGGAGATCCTTGTACAAAAACATAAACACTTCATTTGATCGTTACTGTAATATCAGCATATGTGGTAATTCATATGAAATATATTAAATATTTATCTTGGAAATGAAGCAACAATATATTGTACTTGGGTGTATATTATTTTGAAAACATTCACAAATTAAATACAATAAATACAGTGTTACTATGCATTGTGTCAAGTGCTTTATTTAGGATATGCAGGAATATATAACCCTTGATTGCAATGATATACAAACCAAGACAAGATAAAACACTACAACTCAAGCATATTACATAATGGTACAAAGCATGCCATTGGAATGTTGGGTATTAGGATAACATACCCAACTCACATATAAAATGATTTCAGAAACGTGTTACTTTTTCGATGATAAGGATTAGTAATGTCTTTCCAAGAAGATGTGAATATTTAAAATGGTAAAGTAAGAAGTGAAGAACAGAGGTAAGAGGTTACATCTCAGGATGCACGAATGGATGAAAAGGGTGGTCCAAGGTCTGCATGTACAATCGCCAGTGGAGACGTTTTGCGGGCGGGTACACTCAAGGTGTTCTATAATGTGCAATATGTGGTGGCGGTACCACCACACAATATAAGACATAGCAATCGAGGTGGCAACAAGGGCCAGGAGGCTCCAAGAGTGGTGAAGGCTGGGTTTCTTAACCCGTGTCCTACCTATTATGCTGCAAGCTTAAAACAGTGACGACAGCAGTGCCTTACTTTGACTCTCCCCATTACGTTGTCAATTAAGATGGAGGGAGGGAAAGGAAAGGAAAGGAGTAAACTACATGTCTACAGATGCACTGCTATATTCAGGACACTGGATCAAGCACTAAATAAACAAAGTCAGATACACAACAAGATACACAAAAGAAGGCTACACAAATAGGACAGAGAATCTTGAATACAAACTGGTAAGTCAGCAAAAGAACAAAAAGGCTAAGAACACTGCAATGGCTGCTACGCTGTGGAACTCATTGTGATGAGAGGTAGAAAGATATTGTAAATAAAGCGGAATTCAAATAAAGAAAAAGTAAAAAAGATAAGTCACTGGGGTAATACTCTGTTGACCAACACACAAAAGATTTTGCAGGAATTATATGTTTGAATGTTTAAGGAGCTGCAAAGGGGGTACACAAACACCATCACCCTACTGAACACACACTGTCAACTACAAAACAGCCTGTATAAGTTGGTTTTAGACTTCGGGGGTACTCAAAACCACAGGGAGAAGAAATACTATCTGCTCCCCATCAGCGGCAGCCAAACCCTAGTCAACACAGACTGCCAACATACATTCATAGATTCAACATAGATAGTAAAAAACTATTTTTTATAATCCCTGGGGACCCCATCCCCCAGGGCTCAAATATAACATTGGGGACCGTGGGGGAAACCCCAATGCCCCCACGGTCCAAGCCAACTCCCTGCGTCCTTTGAGAGCCGGCATTGCTTTGTCAGACAGAGCAGCGTACATGCTGCTCTCTCTGATGAAAAGCAATCTGCTTTCCTACTTCAAAGAGAGAGCAGGTTAACTTGCTTTCTCTTTCAAATAGAAAAGCGGTTTGCTGTGGTAAAGTGGGAGCTGCGACGCTCCCGCCCTACCATAGCAAACATCAGTGTCCCGGGGGTAAGCACCCCAGGACACTGCAGGAGCCAGCCCTGGGAGGTGTCGGACCCCAGGGCCATCAAGGGCTCCAGGAGGGGGGCCGCCCGACCCCCTCCTAACATTCAAAAGCCCCGAGGGGTGCAGGTCCCAGGGGCTGGGGGTCTGTCACGGATCCCCCTATTTTAAATATTACTGCCCCAGGAAGTTGAAGGGTCCCCGGGGCATGCGGTGGGAGGGGGGGTTCAAAACATACTTTAAAAAAAAGTTTTTTATTTTTTATCAAAAGCCCCGAGGAGGTGGCGGTCCACGGAGCTGCGGGGGGGCCGTGAGACCCCCGCACACTTCAAAATAAAGACCTGGGTGTGGCGTTCTCCGGGGCTCGGAGGGTCTTACAGACCCCCATTATGGAAGAAAATTGCCCCGGGATTTGGCCCCCCTGGGGCTTATTAAGAATAAAGCGAACTTCTAGGTTTTTTTTCCTTTTTCACCGCGTACGCGTACCATATACCACAAAATTGGGCCTAAAAATACATGTGGGACCTCTTGAGCAGGCCTAGAGGGTCATGATGTTTCTACCCTGCCCCCTTTTCTTATTTTTCAACTTTGTTTTACTGTTTCTTGTGACTCGGTTATACCGAGGCACCAGATGACTGCCAACACTTCCTGCTTTACAGTGTTGTCAGACAGTTGACAGCCAATCAGCATCCAGCTCGTGCTCGTATGGTTTTCGGTACACTTACTGTACGGTACTTCATCTCTAGATATGACTATGATTTTACTTTTGATTTTCTCAGGAACTACTGAACGGATTTACACCATTTAACAAAAAGCACAATCTGCGAACCAAACTCTACCTTTTCGCCAAATTTGGGGTAATTCCGTTCAGCTATTCGGGCTGTAGCCCTGGCTAAAGGTCCTATAGAAAATTGCATGGGAAAACACGTTTTGGGACCCACCTTTTTTCTCGGCCCCCACTTGACGAATCACCCCCAAACTTTCAGGTAAGGAGCGGAGCAGGTCATTTTCTTGGAGGAATTCGCGAATATTCGTCCACTGGCGCCAATGTTATTCCAAATAGAATGTTGTGGATTTCCTATGGAAACTAGGTCCTAACTATAACAACCTACTGGCGACCGCCAGTAGGTAATATATACATATATATATGATTTTACTTACCTTATACATACTTTCCTTGTGTTGTAAAGGCATGCATGGCAAAGGCATATGCATGCCTTGAGTTGTAAAGGCAATGTGTGATAAAGAAACTGCGTGGTAAGGGATGCATGGTAAAAGCATGCAATGCAAATGCATGTGTTATTAATTCATAATTCATATATATATATTCACTGAAAAAAACATAGGTTTCACACATGTTATAGTTTGCTGGACATTTCACTCATACAAAACCTTTGAAATTCCCCCGTTATAGTTTGTTCAGCTAACTATAACTCGAGCGCCCACACTGCACTGCTGATGACGTCACATATTACATCACTGATGACATGGTCAGTGACATCACTCATGACATCACTGATGACATCTCAAATGGCACCACTGATGACATCACTGATGACATCATCCAGTGAATGTGTGTCTTTCTGAAAAATAAATATTTTTTATATATGTATATCTAAAGGTCGATGGAAGAATACATGGGTAAATAGGTGTCTAAATAGATGTTTTTTTTGTAAAAATTATTGCATAACTGACTTATTAAGTGTATCTTAGGGAATACATGTATTAGCGAGTAATGTTTAAATATGTAAATATCTGTATCAGTGTCTCACTTTGTCTATAAGTGGCTGCATGGGTTGTTCAGTAGCTACATGAGTGTCTTTATGGGTTTTTAGTTGGTTTTTTGAGTATCAGTATGTGTGCCTGTATGGTTCGGTGGGGGTATTACTTAGCGCATAGAAGCATGAATGAGTGACTCGCTTTTTGTATGTGTTTTGAAGACAGCTTGTTTGCAGGACTGTATGGGTGGATGAGTGTGTGTATGGGTGTGTTAGTGAGTGAATGACTGTCTCAATAGTATCTTTATGAGTAACTACATATGTTTTAATCTAATATACATGAGTATTGATGTATATAAGTGAATTTATTTGAGAGTGTGAGATTAGAAGAGTTCCTGTATAAATAAGTATGTGTTTCTATAAGTGATTGTTTAAGATAGTAAGTATGTGTACTTTTCTGTAAAAGTAAGTGTAGTGGTGTGTGTATAGCTGTTAATGCAAATAAATGGATGTTTGATAGTTTATTTGCATGTGTGAGTATGTGTGTGAGTAACTCTATGGATGAGTGTTGGTGTGTAACAGGATGTATAGGTGTATGAGTACATATGATGAGTGAGTACATGTATGAGTGACTATATAGAACTGTTGGTGAATGAGTGGATGTGTATGTAAATGGTAGAATTACTGTATAGGTTTTTGTAAGTGGTATTGGTATCACCATTTTTTTGAAAATGTTAGGGCCCCCTTTAGGATAGCGGGCGGAAAACCACCCCGCCCGCCATGGATGCGGGAAACAACCGCCCGCCATGGAGGCGGTGCAACCGGCAGACAAATTAGGATCGACCGCCACTGGAGACCGACCGCGGCGGTAGCGGTGAAAATGAAACCGCCCGACGTGTGCGGTGATGACAAAACTGCGACCGCGGCGGTCGGAAAAGCAGCTGGAAAAACAAAACCGCCCACAGGGAAAGCGGAGACACCGCACAGGAAATTACGATATCCCCGAGGGTGGCGCGGGCGGAACGGCAGGCACCGACCGCCGCGGTCGAAGGCAGGATTGCATGGGATAAATGACGGACAAGCACCAGCAAAGTCACCGCAGCGGACGAACATGAAATCCATGGCGGTCGATGTCAAAGCACCGCAGCAATGCCAAATACTGCATAAACAAAGTAGCCCAGCCACAAATACATACAACACACACACACAGATACAGAAATGGCAAATAAATACACAATACTACATAACCACACCCACAACACACCTGACAACCACTATCCAATTGGACACACCCACACAGCTGAGTACAAATCCACACCCTCCACTCACCACAATCCTTTGCATCTTCCCAGAACAGAAGGCCACACACCACATCTGAGAGGAGAGGCAAAATCGCACACAACACCCACCCACCCACCACCACCATCAACACCACCATCACACCATCACATTCAAACCCCCAGCACAGAACACACCTCATCACCACACCCCTGCACCCACACACCCCTGCACCCACAAACACCTCAACACCCCCACACCATGACATCACCAAAAATGCCAAAATTCACAGAGAGTGAGTTGACAGTCATGGTCAACGAGATTTTGAGAGTAGAACCACAACTATTTGGGAACCTAGTCCAACAGACACCATTAGCCACCAGGACACAAATGTGGGAAAGGATTGTCCAAAGGGTGAATGCAGTTGGGGCCACCCCAAGATCCAAGAAGGAGATCATGAAGCGGTGGCATGATCTCAAGAGGGTTGTCAAGGAGAAGAGGAGCAAGAACTGGAATCTGGCAAACGTGACTGGCAGTGGCCCTCCCATCCCACTGAAGACATTCACACCATGGGAGGAGAAGGTGCTTGCTATCCTGCTACCTGAGAGTTACACAGGAGTAGCCGGGGGAGCGGAGGCTGGTAAGTACAGACATATGTTTAAGACCACATTGACTTTTACCTCCTTGCAATACCCAACCACCAATACACTGTACATCCCTAACCAACATGTAGCCACCCATTCTGCTGAGGATGCCTGTATGGGGCCGGAATGTCAGTACAACAACTCCCACCATAGCCCCTGTCCCACAGCCCAGCAGCATGGAGGCCTCCCCCACCCAGGAGCAAGTGTCAGCCATTGCACTGTTTAACAAACAAACTTACAGGTAGGTAGCCATCTTCACTTGGAGGGTGTTTGTGGGGGTGAGGCCTGTACCACTACTCCCAGCATGCCCCCTGGCCCACAGCCCAGCAGCATGGAGGCCTCCCCCACCCAGGAGCAAGTGTCAGCCATTGCACTGTTTAACAAACAAACTTACAGGTAGGTAGCCATCTTCACTTGGAGGGTGTTTGTGGGGGTGAGGCCTGTACCACTACTCCCAGCATGCCCCCTGGCCCACAGCCCAGCAGCATGGAGGCCTCCCCCACCCAGGAGCAAGTGTCAGCCATTGCACTGTTTAACAAACAAACTTACAGGTAGGTAGCCATCTTCACTTGGAGGGTGTTTGTGGGGGTGAGGCCTGTACCACTACTCCCAGCATGCCCCATGGCCCACAGCTCAGCAGCATGGAGGCCTCCCCCACCCAGGAGCAAGTGTCAGCCATTGCACTGTTTAACAAACAAACTTACAGGTAGGTAGCCATCTTCACTTGGAGGGTGTTTGTGGGGGTGAGGCCTGTACCACTACTCGCAGCATGCCCCCTGGCCCACAGCCCAGCAGCATGGAGGCCTCCCCCACCCAGGAGCAAGTGTCAGCCATTGCACTGTTTAACAAACAAACTTACAGGTAGGTAGCCATCTTCACTTGGAGGGTGTTTGTGGGGGTGAGGCCTGTACCACTACTCCCAGCATGCCCCCTGGCCCACAGCCCAGCAGCATGGAGGCCTCCCCCACCCAGGAGCAAGTGTCAGCCATTGCACTGTTTAACAAACAAACTTACAGGTAGGTAGCCATCTTCACTTGGAGGGTGTTTGTGGGGGTGAGGCCTGTACCACTACTCCCAGCATGCCCCCTGGCCCACAGCCCAGCAGCATGGAGGCCTCCCCCACCCAGGAGCAAGTGTCAGCCATTGTACTGTTTAACAAACAAACTTACAGGTAGGTAGCCATCTTCACTTGGAGGGTGTTTGTGGGGGTGATGCCTGTACCACTACTCCCAGCATGCCCCCTGTCCCACAGCCCAGCAGCATGGAGGCCTCCCCCACCCAGGAGCAAGTGTCAGCCATTGCACTGTTTAACAAACAAACTTACAGGTAGGTAGCCATCTTCACTTGGAGGGTGTTTGTGGGGGTGAGGCCTGTACCACTACTCCCAGCATGCCCCCTGGCCCACAGCTCAGCAGCATGGAGGCCTCCCCCACCCAGGAGCAAGTGTCAGCCATTGCACTGTTTAACAAACAAACTTACAGGTAGGTAGCCATCTTCACTTGGAGGGTGTTTGTGGGGGTGAGGCCTGTACCACTACTCCCAGCATGCCCCCTGGCCCACAGCTCAGCAGCATGGAGGCCTCCCCCACCCAGGAGCAAGTGTCAGCCATTGCACTGTTTAACAAACAAACTTACAGGTAGGTAGCCATCTTCACTTGGAGGGTGTTTGTGGGGGTGAGGCCTGTACCACTACTCCCAGCATGCCCCCTGGCCCACAGCCCAGCAGCATGGAGGCTCCCCCCACCCAGGAGAAAGTGTCAGCCATTATACCCTGCACGCTCACCTTACAGGTATGTAACTACCGTTTATCTTCATGAAGTGTGTGTGTATTAATCTATTTACTATTGTACAAAATGCATAGACAATCAACCTTTAGGACACCATGATCTAACTATCCACTATGTAATGTAACACGATGTTGCCATGATTTGTACAACTGATGACAGCACAATGCACTAGTGTACAGACAGCTGATGATACACAGATGACACAAACACTGACCACTCCCCATCTACTCCACAGGTGATGAAAAACTCACTGCTGGGGACAACACCAACGACCTGCAGAGCCAGTCTCCACCTCCGGCACATGGACTCACAGATGCAGACTCCCAGGACAGTTTGGACGATGAGCTCCAGGCCGGCCCATCCGGTGTTCCACACACCCAGAGGTCCCAGGCCCCCATCCTCCCCACCACCACCTCTGCTGCAACGACAACGCAGCAGACCCCTGCTGTCACGGCCTCTGCCTCCACCGCAACCACCACCGCAGCCACTGCCACCAACACCACCACTACCACCAGTACCACCTGCAGCACCCTCCCTGTCCCTAGGGATGACCAGCCCACACCAACAACTGTGGAGGGCAGGGAGCCAGTGCGTGGCGCACCAGTGGCGAGGGAGAGGTCCGTGGCAGCAGAGCAGGTGGGAGGGCCAGGGCCAACACCAGACCTCGGGAGGAGTGGACACCATCCCTGGACCACTTCACCAGAGTTGTGGATGCCTACCAAGAGGTCCAGGGACGAAGTGGCCGGTCGGATGAATTTTTCAGGGAGCTCATCCTGCTGATGAGGTCCATCGATAACCGCCTGGGACAGATGGTGGACCTCATGGGCCAGCAAGTGGCGTTGCAGAGGGACAGGCCTGTGTCCCAACCATCACCGCCGTCCCCTCCTGTTGTGCAGCAGGATGACAGTCCACCATCCTCCCCTGCGCCAACAGAGAGGGGCGAGTCCTCTGACGCCGCTGGCCATTCAGCAGGCCCCCCACCGCCAAAAAGATCTAGGGGGCGTCCGAAGAAGAGCCTGGGAGTCTCTGGAAGCCAAGCACCTGCCACACGCCAGTCACGGAGCCAGCCTTGAAGACAACCCTCTCCCCAACTGCATTGACTCTTTTGGACTATCTTTCCCCACATTGCCTTGGCAATGGCACCTGTCTGTTGGACTGGGTCACCACATTCATGTGGTGTCTACTCTTGCATCTCAGCGACCATGATTGTCAACTCACTGCTCATTCCCCACCTTCCTGTAAATATTCACGCACAATTCACATGTCCACCCCGTAAATAAAATACCTTACAATCCAGATTTTGTGTAGTGAATTCTTTAGTGCATTATTTACAATGATGATAATGTCCATGATATGTAAACATGATGTACAGTATGCAGGGCAGGAACACGCTGGAGAACCTAGGGAGACACAACAGAACTACAGTCACTGGTCTCATCGTGGCAACACACACAGATCACTGATCCACAAATATCCTAATTATCACAGGTACCCTACACAGTGTCTATCTGAAATGCTGTAATGCCGTCCATAATACATCTCCGGACGTAACGTCCATTCCAACAATATCATACATAGGTGACAGAACATGTGGCTATTGGGAACATCTGCGCATAACCATTCACAACATAAGCTAACACACTAGACTATGTAGACGTTGTAACTCGTCACACACCTTCAAGTGAAGTAGCGTTGGATTAGCTGCTGCCGTTGGTCAACTCCTTCCTCCTCTCCACTCTCCTCATCACTGGATTCAGGTCCCTGAGCAGGTTGTGGCCTTGGTTCCTCACCGTCGTCCAGGAGCAGGGGGACCCCCTTGTGGATGGCCAGGTTGTGTAGCATACAGCATGCCACAACGATCTTGCACACCTTCCCAGGCGAGTATGCAAGTGCGCCTCCAGTCCTGTCAAGGCACCGGAACCTTGCCTTCAGCAGCCCAAAAGTACGTTCAATTACCCGTCGTGTCCTGCCATGGGCCTCATTGTAGCGGATCTCTGCAGGTGTCTGGGGATTACGGAGTGGGCTCAACGGTGTGTATCACTTACAACGCAACTTTTACGTCGTAATGCTGTTACAACGCAGCTATTACAACGCAGGATCCATTACATCGGATGCCATTACAACGCATGGCATTACATAGCAGATGGTATTACAACGCATACCATTACATCGTAAGTATTGGTAAGTATATAATTTTTTTAAATTTTATTTAATATTATATAATTGATTTAATTATTATTAATTATAAATAAAAATAAATAAAAATATTTATTTATGTTTTTAAATATTATAAATTAAATTTATTAATTTAAGTAATTTTTTAAATAAGTATGAGTATAGGAGTATATGTTTTGGGGTACTGAGGTATATGTTTTGGGGTGTTTGGGTATTTTTAGGTTTTAGGGCAGGGTTTGGGTTTTGGGGTACAGGGGTGTTTTTAGGTTTTAGGGCAGGGTTTGAGTTTTGGGGTACAGGGGTGTTTTTAGGTTTTAGGGCAGGGTTTGGGTTTTGGGGTACAGGGGTGTTTTTAGGTTTTAGGGCAGGGTTTGGGTTTTGGGGTACAGGGGTGTTTTTAGGTTTTAGGGCAGGGTTTGAGTTTTGGGGTACAGGGGTGTTTTTAGGTTTTAGGGCAGGGTTTGGGTTTTGGGGTACAGGGGTGTTTTTAGGTTTTAGGGCAGGGTTTGGGTTTTGGGGTACAGGGGTGTTTTTAGGTTTTAGGGCAGGGTTTGGGTTTTGGGGTACAGGGGTGTTTTTAGGTTTTAGGGCAGGGTTTGGGTTTTGGGGTACAGGGGTGTTTTAGGTTTTAGGGCAGGGTTTGGGTTTTGGGGTACAGGGGTGTTTTTAGGTTTTAGGGCAGGGTTTGGGTTTTGGGGTACAGGGGTGTTTTTAGGTTTTAGGGCAGGGTTTGGGTTTTGGGGTACATGGGTGTTTTTATGTATTAGGGCAGGGTTTGGGTTTTGGGGTACAGGGGTGTTTTTAGGTTTTAGGGCAGGGTTTGGGTTTTGGGGTACAGGGGTTTGTGTTTTGGGTTAATTAAATTATATTTACCATTTTTAAATTAATTAAAATGTATTTAATAAATTAAATTATTTTATTTCATTAATTACATTTTTAAATTAAATTAATTAAATTAAATACATTATTTCAATTAATTTAATTTAATATCAATTATAAAAACATGTACATTAAGTTAATTTTATTATTTTAATTAAATTAAATTATTCCCATTCTTTATTAAAATTACATTTATTAAATAGATATTATTTTATTAAATTAAATTAATGGGTTTTTTAAAATGTATTTTATTTAAATTAATTAAATTAAATTAAATTAATTAAATTAACTTAATAACATTTTTAAAAAAAGGTATACTTACCTATACTTACGATGTAATGCCATGCGTTGTAAACCATCTGCTAAGTAATGCCATGCGTTGTAATGGCATCCGATGTAATGGATCCCGCGTTGTAAAAATTCCGTTGTAACGGAATGCGATGTAAAAATCCGCGTTGTACTGACACCAATCCTGGCTCAACAGCCATGGCCTACTGGGATAAGCAGAGTCCCCTGTGAATAAAAAACACACATTGCAATGTTGTACGGCCACAGTAAAGGCAGTGACACACAGCACGTGATAGCAGTTGTGTAACTCACCCACAATCCAGGCACGTTCGGGATGCAGATTCTCCATCATCCGTGGCACCATGCTGTTCCTCATGATGAAAGAGTCATGTGCCGAACCGGGATACTTAGCACACACATGTGAAATTGTCATGTCTGCAAGGCACACCACCTGCACATTCATGGAGTGGTAGTGTTTCCGGTTTCGATAAATGTGCTCCGTCGCCTGCGGTGCCACCAGAGCCACATGGGTGCAATCGATCGCACCGACTACATGTGGGATGTGCCCAAGTGGATAGAAGTCCCCCTTAACGGCAGCCAATTCACGTCCCCGGGGGAAATGGATGTAGCGATTCCGATAGATCATCATGGCCTCGAGTACATCCCTCAGCACCATGCTGAACATGGGCTGCGACATTCCCCCAGCGTTAGCCACGGTCTCCTGGAAGGAACCAGTCGCAAAGAAGTGTAGTGCTGCCATTACCTTGTGGGCGGGTGTGAATGCCGTAGGATAGTGACGGCGAGGCTGCAGGTGGGGCTCCAATAGATCACACAAGATCTTCAATGTCGGTCTGTCCAACCGGAATTTCCTGATGATTGCCTCATTCTCCATGTCCTCAAGCACAATCACCTGACGTAGGAGATTTGGCCTCCTCCTAGTTTAGGATTAAAAACAATAGGTCAATGACAAGCATCATGAGATGGCCATAGCACAAAGCATCAATGATGTAATGGGTAAAAAACAATGGCCAGAAAGATGCATGGCACATCTGGTTACATGGCTGCCCAATAGCTACACACAGAGGGCAGGCCTCTCCAGTGACAATACCCAAGTGACAATAATGTGGATACAATGATTGAACTAGTGACATGCGCAGACATGGAGCTACAAGAGCCACAAATCTAATGTGACTTAACATGTCTGTCATACCCATCTGCCGTACCTGCCAGACCTCAATGCATCATGTACATTGTGGAAGCATTCATCAACACAATGATCACAATAGCAGGGACACTTCTGGTTGTGTGCATGATCATTTCTGAATGCACAAGTCAGGTACGATACAATGCAGTGCCCCCAGCCTGGTCAAGGTCTGCACTGACCAACAACACATTAAACCTCACTACATCTATGTAGAGCATGACGTCTGGCAATCATCACCCATCAAAAGCCTTACTAAAATGGCACAAACACATGCTAAAGTGGCTCAGACTGAACGTGCGTCCTCCTGTGGATGCAATGGCTCTGTGGCATCGTGTGTACAATGATGTGCACTACACCATGTAGCTGCATGGCACTTATACATTGTCCATGATTGACATACACAGCAATGTGTACGAAAATGCCATAACCTACCGCCGGTCCCCGGCGGTGTGACCCCAGCACCACCATCTACCCAGCCAAGGTAGCCATTGGCACATGGACTGGTGTCCATGCCGCTGGCTAGGCTCCGCCGCATCAGTCGCGGTACCTACCGCCGGTCCCCGGCGGTGTGACCCCAGCACCACCATCTACCCAGCCAAGGTAGCCATTTGCACATGGACTGGTGTCCATGCCGCTGGCTAGGCTCCGCCGCATCAGTCGCGGTACCTACCGCCGGTCCCCAGCGGAGCGTCACCACCGTGGTGCATTGCATACAGCCAATGGCATGGGTGTTCAATGTGGCATGATGGAGATTTGAAAAATGCGGAAGCGGCGCGCCGCCGCCGCGGAGGCGGTCATTGGATGCTTTTGAATGATGCACCATCGCGGTAGCGCACCCCGGACACCCGCGGTGCGTCACCGCCATGGTGCATTGCATACAGCCAATGGCATGGGTGTTCAATGTGGCATGATGCAGATTTGAAAAATGCGGAAGCGGCGCGCCGCCGCCGCGGAGGCGGTCATTGGATGCTTTTGAATGATGCACCATCGCGGTAGCGCACCCCGGACACCCGCGGAGCGTCACCGCCATGGTGCATTGCATACAGCCAATGGCATGGGTGTTCAATGTGGCATGATGCAGATTTGAAAAATGCGGAAGCGGCGCGCCGCCGCCGCGGAGCCGGTCATTGGATGCTTTTGAATAAGGCTGACCCAGACAACCAATTGTAGCACCTTATCAGCTTCCTAACGACCCCATGGGCCTATAAATCTGTGGGAGTGAGCCACACATTCCCACTGCTCACAGAGCCTGCTGACTGAGACCCTCTCCTGCTGCTCACAGAGCCTGCTGCCTGGGACCCTCTCCTGCTGCTGCCTGGGACCCTCTCCTGCTGCTCACAGAGCCTGCTGCCTGGGACCCTCTCCTGCTGCTGCCTGGGACCCTCTCCTGCTGCTCACAGAGCCTGCTGCCTGAGACCCTCTCCTGCTGCTCACAGAGCCTGCTGCCTGGGACCCTCTCCTGCTGCTCACAGAGCCTGCTGCCTGAGACCCTCTCCTGCTGCTCACAGAGCCTGCTGCCTGAGACCCTCTCCTGCTGCTCACAGAGCCTGCTGCCTGGGACCCTCTCCTGCTGCTGCCTGGGACCCTCTCCTGCTGCTCACAGAGCCTGCTGCCTGGGACCCTCTCCTGCTGCTGCCTGGGACCCTCTCCTGCTGCTCACAGAGCCTGCTGCCTGAGACCCTCTCCTGCTGCTCACAGAGCCTGCTGCCTGAGACCCTCTCCTGCTGCTCACAGAGCCTGCTGCCTGGGACCCTCTCCTGCTGCTGCCTGAGACCCTCTCCTGCTGCTCACAGAGCCTGCTGCCTGGGACACCTCACAACTCACTTCCGCCACAGGTCTGCCATATCCACAGGGATGTCAAGAACAGATAAGATCCGTGCCAGTCCATTCACGAGTGAGGAGCTGGATGTCCTTGTGAACGAGGTGCTGGCACAGTACCCACGGCTGTTTGGTGGCCCCAATGTCGTGGTAAGTCACCATGTAGGGAGCAGTAGGGCAGGGTGGTGTCAGACGTGTATTCATGATGCAGCTGTATGTTATTGTGGATGTGTGGTGCAGACAAACACTGACAGACAAGATGTTTGCAGGTAGTGGGAGTGTGTGTTTTGCATTATGACTCAGTCCTAGGCCTATACTTGTATGTGTGAGTGGGATGTGCTACTTTTTGGGGCAGACATGACCAACGGTTGTTTGCCTTGTAGCTGGTTGGACAGTGTCCGCTTGTGATGTAATTTCAGGGTGCCCCTGTAGTCATAGTCAGTGTGCCCCACAGAGTAGGTTCAGTGGCTGCCCTTCCAAAGTTTGTCCATCAGCCAACTTACATGCTACTGTTGCTGCACACTGATTAGTGGATATGCCACATCAATGCCCTGTACAATTTATGATTTACACTGTGCTGTCGATGCATTTGTGTTGAATCATCATTCTTCAGTGTGATAATCATGGAGACTAAGAAGCTCAATGTGTGCATGCATTCACTAATGTTTATGCCATGCAGAGTGGCCTTGTGAGGGTACCCCCAGTTCTGGAGGGAGGGAGGTCACTGTGCGTCCAGATTCAGTGTCTGGCTGCTGTACTGATAGATGCTGACATATGACAATGTGTAAATGTTCATTAGTCCTTCTTTACTCTCATACCTGCAGCTCAAAGTACACCAACGTAAGGCTGTCTGGAGGGCCATAGCAGCAAAGGTGCGAGCCCTGGGGGTATCAAACAGATGACACACACACTGTCACAAGAGGTGGGACGACATCAGCCGGCTGGCTAAGCAAGTGGCAGAGATGAACTTGGGGATGGTACCACGCACAGGGCGTGTGGCACGCCGCACCATGACTCCGCTGATGGCACGCATACTGGCAGTGACCTATCCAGACCTGGATGCACGTCTGAAGGGGCTTCAGCAGCAAGACAGAGATGGTGAGTATCCGGGGAGGGATAGTTTGTCTGGGAGTGGATGCATGTGTAGAGTACCTGTGTCTGCGGTGACACATGTGATGTGCCTGTGCTGCCATGCTGTGATATGTGATGTGAGTGGCAACTGTGATGTGTGTCTGTATGAGGCATTGGCCCACCATGGCCTTACTCTGCAGCTCCTGGCTGCAGTTTTCTGTCCTTGACATATATTTTGTTGTCCACATGGTCACTCTTCTTTGTGATGGTGGGTGTAGTCCCTATTATGCAGTACAGCTGTGTCCACTTAATGAGTGTTACACCATGTCAGTCTACTTTGCATGCACCTGCATGGTAGTGGCCCACACATCTGACAACAATGTGAACCCACATTGGCACATGGTGATTGTAATGGCCTATTTGACAATGTGGCATGTGTAGACAAAACAGGTGTGTGTATTCCCCTCTGGATCCCTTTAGGCTCTGGAAGTGGTGATGTTAGTTGTGGCTACATCATGTCCATGGGGCAGGTCCATGTGGGCTGGGGGAACACCATCCATGGGCAGGGTGTAGTGCTGTGTGTCATCGACATTGGTCCACTCCTGCCTGTTTGTCCGCATGACAGGCACAGTTGTGGTGTAACTGGTGTGTAGCTGCACAATGATTTGAGGGTGTGGTGGTTACCATGTAGCTCTAGGCCTCTCATGTGCTGCATTGCTCTGATATCGTGTGACCAGACTATGACACTTTTACAACCATGTTTCTGTCGCTAATGCAGATTCGGAAGACACCACGGCGGAACATGATCCTGAAAGTGGTGGCGAGACCAGCACGACAGCGGCAGCAGAGCAGGGTGAGACAGAGCAAAGTGACACTGACCACACCAGCGCTGATGAGGGTGACAGGAGTATGCATGAGGAATCTGTGGCTGAGACACAGAGTACCACTTCATCTGATGGCAGGGGGGATGAGTCCCTGTTAGCAGCCACAGGAGATGGGGACTCTGCTGCTGCATCTGACTACCAACGGCCACTGCCCACCCTCCCATCCACTTCCTCTGGGGCTGGCCGTATCCGTGTCACTAAGAGGGGACGTGTGACATTCACACATGGCACCGCAGCACCTGCACCTGTCCCCCCTGCTGCCCTCAGTGCAGAGTGCGTAGAGCTCCTGCGGCAACTTTGCGTGGGCCAGACCGCCCTGCTGAATGCCTTCAGTGCCCACGATTACAAAATAGGGCAGGTTCTGGCATTCATGGAGGGCATACACTCTGACGTGGGTGGCCTACATCGTACACTCCTGTCATTGTCAGGTACAGTGACGTCAGCCCTCCAACATGCCCCCTTTGCAGCTCAGGTGCCTGTGACGTCCACCCAGTCAGTGGCCACATCAGATGACAGTGAGCACTTGGGACATACATCAAGTAAACGTTACAACACTAGGAGCACAGCTCAGACCCAAAGCAAACAATCCCGTCCACAGACTCCATCCCCAAAGAGGGGCAGGGACCCCCCAATATGCACAGACAAGGTGAAGTCACAGAAGAGCAAGGCCAGAAGAGCATTGTGTCAGACATCAGGCTCACATGCTGCTGAGCCATCACCAGATATTGACTCTGCTATGCCCACAGAGGATGTGTGGGATGTCATGACTACACCTGGGGAGAACACAGGGACACACCCACCTACCACATCAACCCCAGAACAAAGTACATCGAGGCAGGTGGAGGGAAGCCCTGTTGTGACCAGCCCAGTCATTGTGGCAGTGGAGACCCCTGTCGTGACCAGCCCAGTCATTGTGGCAGTGGAGACCCCTGTCGTGACCAACCCAGTCATTGTGGCAAAGAAGGGCAGTGTAGTGGCCATCCCTGGAAAGAAGGGACAGGAGGGCAGTGTAGTGGCCATCCTTGGCAAGAAGGGACAGGAGGGCAGTGTAGTGGCCATCCCTGGCAAGAAGGGACAGGAGGGCAGTGTAGTGGCCATCCCTGGCAAGAAGGGACAGGGGGGCAGTGTAGTGGCCATCCTTGGCAAGAAGGGACAGGAGGGCAGTGTAGTGGCCATCCCTGGCAAGAAGGGACAGGAGGGCAGTGTAGTGGCCATCCCTGGCAAGAAGGGACAGGAGGGCAGTGTAGACACCACCCCTGGCAAGAAGGGACAGGAGGGCAGTGTAGTGGCCATCCCTGGCAAGAAGGGACAGGAGGGCAGTGTAGACACCACCCCTGGGGTAAGTGGGAAGGTGGTCACTGTGGGGGGTACACCTTCCAGAGAGGCTAAAGTGGTCCGGAGGCGTAGCCAGCACAAGCGTACTGCAGGATCAAGCACTTCTCCAGAGGGAGTGGCAGTGTCTGCCCCTGAAGTGGAACAGTTGGGGGGTGTGCAGGTGGTGTCAACGCCACTTCCCATCAACCCCATGACAGGGAAGCAAATTCATATTCCAAAGAAGTGGAAGGGCACCCCTCCTACCTCTCCCACCCACACTGTGTCAAGGGCGTGCATTACTCCACCTCCACGTGCCACGGTGCCACCTGGTCCGCACAGCCCTCCACCTTGCAGGCCCTCTGTTATAGCCACACCACATGTCCCTCTGTCACACCAGTCAAGTCGACCTGCAGTCCCTGACACACAGCCAGGTTCCACTCCACATGACAGCCAGGAGTGAGTTGTCAACACCCTCAGACGCCTGTGCCACACATAGGTGTGCTACAGTACACCATTGTTAGCGATGTGGGTGTGTTCCTGGGCCTGTTGCTCTGATGTGCTGTACCCTGCCAAGGACTCTGGGCCTGTTGCTCTGATGTGCTCTCCCCTGCCAAGGACTCTGGGCCTGTTGCTCTGATGTGCTCTCCCCTGCCAAGGACACTGGGCCTGTTGCTCTGATGTGCTGTACCCTGCCAAGGACACTGGGCCTGTTGCTCTGATGTGCTCTCCCCTGCCCTGCCAAGGGCACTTGGCCTGTTGCTCTGATGTGCTCTCCCCTGCCAAGGACACTGGGCCTGTTGCTCTGATGTGCTCTCCCCTGCCAAGGACACTGGGCCTGTTGCTCTGATGTGCTGTACCCTGCCAAGGACTCTGGGCCTGTTGCTCTGATGTGCTCTCCCCTGCCCTGCCAAGGACACTGGGCCTGTTGCTCTGATGTGCTCTCCCCTGCCAAGGACACTGGGCCTGTTGCTCTGATGTGCTGTACCCTGCCAAGGACACTGGGCCTGTTGCTCTGATGTGCTCTCCCCTGCCCTGCCAAGGACACTGGGCCTGTTGCTCTGATGTGCTCTCCCCTGCCAAGGACACTGGGCCTGTTGCTCTGATGTGCTCTCCCCTGCCCTGCCAAGGACACTGGGCCTGTTGCTCTGATGTGCTCTCCCCTGCCAAGGACACTGGGCCTGTTGCTCTGATGTGCTCTCCCCTGCCCTGCCAAGGACACTGGGCCTGTTGCTCTGATGTGCTCTCCCCTGCCCTGCCAAGGACACTGGGCCTGTTGCTCTGATGTGCTCTCCCCTGCCAAGGACACTGGGCCTGTTGCTCTGATGTGCTCTCCCCTGCCCTGCCAAGGACACTGGGCCTGTTGCTCTGATGTGCTCTCCCCTGCCAAGGACACTGGGCCTGTTGCTCTGATGTGCTCTCCCCTGCCAAGGACACTGGGCCTGTTGCTCTGATGTGCTCTCCCCTGCCCTGCCAAGGACACTGGGCCTGTTGCTCTGATGTGCTCTCCCCTGCCAAGGACACTGGGCCTGTTGCTCTGATGTGCTCTCCCCTGCCCTGCCAAGGACACTGGGACTGTTGCTCTGATGTGCTCTCCCCTGCCCTGCCAAGGACACTGGGCCTGTTGCTCTGATGTGCTGTTCCCTGCCCTGCCAAGGACACTGGGCCTGTTGCTCTGATGTGCTCTCCCCTGCCAAGGATACTGGGCCTGTTGCCCTGATGTGCTCTCCCCTGCCCTGCCAAGGACACTGGGCCTGTTGCTCTGATGTGCTCTCCCCTGCCAAGGACACTGGGCCTGTTGCTCTGATGTGCTCTCCCCTGCCAAGGACACTGGGCCTGTTGCTCTGATGTGCTCTCCCCTGCCCTGCCAAGGACACTGGGCCTGTTGCTCTGATGTGCTCTCCCCTGCCAAGGACACTGGGCCTGTTGCTCTGATGTGCTCTCCCCTGCCCTGCCAAGGACACTGGGACTGTTGCTCTGATGTGCTCTCCCCTGCCCTGCCAAGGACACTGGGCCTGTTGCTCTGATGTGCTGTACCCTGCCCTGCCAAGGACTTTGCACTTCCCGATTGTGATTCACCAGTGCATAGTCTATGGCATTTGCACATGATTTTGAGACTTGCTGGTGTCTACTTATGTTGTGTAGCTACATCTGTGCAATATGTGAATAACTACAGTACATTATGGTGTGTTTTCTCTGTCTCCTTACTGATTAAAGTCATTTTCTTGTTTGACTGAGTTACATGGTCTATTTTGTACATCACCATTGCAAGGTTCTATGTGCCCATATGATTTTTAGACAGGGGGACAGGGTCTTCAGTCCATTGTGGCCCTGCTGATGTTGTACTCTGTGATGGTTATTTGGCAGGCCATGCAGTTTTCGTGTGGGTGAATTGCTATTGCTGCATACACTGTTCACAGGTCACCTTGGGGGACACTGGCAGCACAGGGTGTGCAGCTGTGCTGTGGTGTAGTCGATGTTTATGATGTGATGAGGTGTGTGTTTCCCTTTCTGTGTGCCCTGGCGTGTATGTGTATGGTCGTCTTGTGTTGGCCCTTGGTCCTGGTGGCATGGCTTACATGGCATGTGTGTGGCAGAGGTGTGCAGTGTGAAGGGTGTTAGTTTGTAGTGTATGTATGTGTGCCCCTGTATGGTGTGAGACACACATGTGTCAGGCAGGAGTTGTATGCCTGTTGTATGTTTTGTCTTGCCCTGTGTGGATGTTTGTATACAATTGTGTGGGCTGTGGGGAGTGCACTGGTGTTGTGTGTCCGTTGTCAGGCAATCCTGCTGTGCCTTTGTCCCTGGTTGTGTGTCGCAGTGTGTGTGTATTGTGGTTGTTGTTACAGTGCTTGTTGATGTGCAAGGGGGTGCACGGGATAGGCACCTGGCCTGTGACTACTTCGGGTGGTGTGCAGTGTTGGTCGGGGTGGTGTGTCGCTGTGATGTTTGGAAAGTGTCCATGCCTTGGTGTTGCCCTGCCTTCTGCATAGTGCGCATGTGTTGACCGCGGCGGTGACGTGTCCGTGACCGTGACGTTGCTGCAGGTTGGCCGACGTTGTGTGTTCCGGATGCCGTGGGGTGCCTTGTTCTGAGGTGGGTGATGTGTGGGTGCCCATGTGGATGTGTTGTGCCCCCCAGCAGGATGCCAGTGTGGTGCTTGGGACCTGTGTCGGCATGTGTGTTGTGTGGTGTATATGTGTAGTGACGTACCTGCGGCGGCGTCCGCGGCGGCCCATCTGGCGATAGTGTTGCAGCAGGTACATGACCGGATGCATGTGGAGGGCTGGGTCCATGGGGTTCATGTCGGGTCTCGGCGTGCGTGCTCCGCTGTAGACTTTCCGCCTGCTAGAGCTGTGCGGTGTCTCCGGTGCGGTGCGTCAGCTTGTTTGGCCCATCCTAATTTGTCGAGCGGGGCGGACGTCATCGGCCGCGGCGGAGGGTCTCGATTGGCTGCAGCCGGCGCGGTGGCGGGCGCACCTTGATGGCGGAGCGCGGCACTCCGCGGCGGACGGGAAATGACCTGTGTTTACATATCCTAATGTGGCGGACGTGAATTCCACTGCTAGCGGGCGGAAAAAGCTGTTTTTCCGCCCCGCCATCGTTGCGGTAGTGCCACCGCCCGACATCCTAATGGACCCCTTAGTTTCTATTTTTGAATGTGTGTATCAAAGTTTATATTACGCTGAGAGGAGGTCTACCACTCTTTAACAAGGATGATGTCATCAGTGATGTCATTTGGGATGTCATCAGTGTTGTCATGAGTGATGTCACTGACCATCTCATGAGTGATGTAATATGTGACGCCATCAGCATTGCATTGCGGGCGCGCGAGTTATAGTTAGCTGGATTAACTATAACGGGGGAATTTCAAAGGTTTTGTATGAGTGAAATGTTCAGCTAACTATAACATGTGTGAAACCTATGTTTTTTTCTGTGAATTTCCAAGGTTTTTTAAATACTAATTCCTAACTAGAACGTGCGTGAAACCTATGCTTTTTTCAGTGAATTTCAAAGGTTTTTTAAATGATAATTTTAAAATATATTAATTATTATATTTCTTTCTTTTTATAGTAATTTCCTAAATTTTTATTATAAATATTTATATTTATTTTATTTTTTAAGTAATATTTCAAATACTTAATGGAAAATAACAATAACAAAACTAAATTAAAAAAAATGTTAACTTTTTTTATCAATATATTAAAATTAAATTCTTTATTATTCCTTTTTCATAGTTTTTTTTGATAATCGTACAGTACGCGTACCGTGAACGCACCTTTTTCAATATATTAAAATTAATTTCGATATAATTCCTTTTTCATTGTTTTTTTTCATAATTGTATCGTACTAGTATCGTAAACGCACCATACTTTTATAGTAAATTGTTCTACGCGCGTACCCGCACAGGTAACGAATGCGCTTTGACGTTACGCATCGCATCTACGTTTGCGTATTATGTCATATACATCGCACCGTGCGCGAAATATTCTAACTCTTCAAAATCATATATTTATGTTTTTAATGTACATATTAAGAGAAGACATTATCTGGGATAATCATAGCAATCATTTTTAAAACTTTTAATGAGCATATATTACTTTTAAAAGCAATTACGCACATTGCGACGGTACGTCGTGCGTAAATGCATCTTAAGAGCACTGTAAGCCCACCGTAAAAGTACGCAAAGCCATGTGACTTTAAAAGAAGAGATTTCATTGGTTCATACCATTTCCTATTCCAACTGTTGAAAGACCCCTCTTATTTTGATCATTCTATTTGGACTTTGTTTAGAGCACTATCTATCCTGAGGAGTTCTAGTCCTTTAGAACAAAACTGAAAAATATCTGGTCATCCTGAGAGTTTTTCAGAACATTCTTCAGAGGAAGAATTTATAGCTGAGCCCCCTCAGAAAAAAAAGGAAGGAAGCATTGATTTGGAAATTTTTTACATTTCCAGAGAGGCAGAAGAAAGTAAATGCTCCTAAGGTAACATGCAAAATATGCGATGTTACTCTTTCAAGGGGAGACCCCTCAAAAAAATATTCTTTTGGAACTGCTAGCATGGATTGCCATGTGAAGAACTTGCATCCTGCAAACTACGCAAGGATAGCCACACACAGCTTGCAAGAGAGTCAACCACCTGGAGAGGCTTCTACTTCAATTGCACCACCACCACCACCACCTCCTCCAAGCAGTGGATATCGAATTATTGTCCCTCAGTTTGCCAACCTGACTTTTCATTGCAAGTTCTGCAAAGAACTTCTTTGTTATGGCGAGCAGTCAGTTGACCTTATTGTAAAGAGGGAAGAGGAGCACTTTTGCCCCAAAAAATATATATTTTTTTACTTTTTGTTGCAGTTCCACAGATTTTTTGGTTCTAGTTCTATTTTTTTGCTTTAAAAAAAACCCCAAAAAAACAAAACACTTGTTGAAAAATGACAAAAAAACAAAAAACTGAAAAGACTAAAAAAACAGTTCTTCTCAGAACTACCTTCACTGGTCAAAAAAAGAACTATGTTTCTATGTTAGTGTGTCAAAGATTGTCAGATTGAATGTGTAGTTTATTAATGAATGAATGAATAGATTAGTATTGTATGATGGATATGAAAGTGCAGAACTATAAGGAAGTGCTACAGCATTAATCTATAAGGTGTTTACCTATAGTATACTGTAGTACCTCCGAAGCACTTGAATGTAACATATGCACATAAATATGTTACAAGTCTATGCTTCAATTTGCACTGCTAGTGAAACTGCCTGGATGAATTTGTATGTGTTAAGGGTGGATTTATAACCCCCTTGTGCCACTTTTACACAGCTGTTGTGTCAATTTTGTGACGTAGCAGTGTTGCAAAAGATGTGCCATGGTAAGTGATATTTACAATGTAACACATTTGGAAGGTGCATCATATTGCAAAGCCCTGTGCTAGAAGGAGACATTCCTGCACAGGGAGAGGATGTTCTGGTGCAGGAACACCTCCTAAAAGTAACTAGGTGAAATCTATAACATTTCATTCTGACACTTTTCGGCCTATGCTGCGTCAAAACCCTGCACCTGCTTGAAGCAGGTGTAAGGATTGACACAGCATTATCAGCATAGGGCCCCAACAGCATTGCTGGAGCTGTATTGCACTTGCAAAACAAGTCAAGCAATGTGCCACTTTCACAGCAGAGATACATCACATATCTGTACTGTTTTTGCTCCATAGCGCAACACATTGTAAATACGGTGCATGCATGTTGTTGAAGTTACACTGCACAATAACTGGCATATCTATGGGGATCTACTACTTATTGTCCATCTACTGATTAGGGTTTTAATGTAGGGAATATCTTACTACACAAGGATCAATGAGTCACTATAAAAGTATACCAAGTTTGACAGAGTGTTTGGTGAAAATGTAAGGATAGAAACTGTAGAATTCAACATATAAAAGGCAAATTTACAGGTGCATAGAACAGTGTGTACATAGTCTATAGGGGTTTGAAGTACTCTTTGCTCTAAGGCCCACTTTGCACTATGAATACTTGGCTACTGACATAACACCTCATTTATGAGATTGTGCCGTAGGGAAGCACAGCAGGCCTTCCTGCTGCACTCCCCTACGTCAAATGAAAAAGAGAATAATGTGCCGTATCTGAATTAGTAGAGTGAGAGTGATTGCTGAAAGTCTAATGATACAGACTGGAGAATTCCATGTATGAAGGACTAGGTTGTAGGTACATAGAAGATTGCATATATAGTCTATACAGTTTAAAGCAGTCCATGGCCTAAGGCAGAGCTTTCCAAACTATGTGTCCCGACACAGTACTGTGTTATCTACAAATAGTGGTTGTGTCGCAGGCACTTAGCACATAACGGCTGCTAATTAAGAGGAATTCCTTGACACTCTGCTCTATGGTCTTTGAAACACCTGTGAAGTGCAGCAGTTCTGACAGCTCTCATCTCCAGGCTAGAGGAAGTGAAATGCCGCCTGCCTATCAGCTACAAAAAAAGTTCACTAAAAGCTTTCAGTGTAAATTGGGGCTCTACAATTCCTTTTGTGGAAATTCCTTCAGTGTCTCTAACTTGCAAAACAAAGCCTTAACCTAGGCCTCAACTACCTGCGCTCAGCAAAGTCAGGGAAGCCTCTTGCAGAGAAGTTGGATGTACAGTATGCATGCCAAGTTAAAAATGTGTATCCATGCGATCATAGTTTATCTTCACTTTTAGTGCATACCAGAGCTATTCTGCATAGAACAATTTGAGACACGTTGCATGGCTGCTCTCTGAAAATTCAAGACACGGTCTCTCTGCTTGCTCTCTTATTTATTGATGGTAGAATATTCATGATGTGTTGTAAGTTAAAACTGTGCACAAGTTAGCAAGAGTAAACCCTATTGAAGAAATGCTCTGCATATGGATCAAGGCTTGGCTTTTCTTGTGTTAGTGGTCTCTACACGCCAGATATCTGCTCTTGCAAAGGGTCTTGTAAACCCCTTTCAAGCTAGAAACCAGTTTAGAACTCAACTTCACTTGGGTTTAAGGGAGGGTTTCTTGCTGGAAGAAAATTACAAAACATGCTGGGTTCCCTCTCTGCGACCGTGTAGCAACAGAGAGAGAGGGAGGCAGAGAGACTGAGTGACACAGACGGAAGCATAGTAAGAGAGAGTTAGAGAGCAAGCAAGAATAAGGTAAACAGAGAGAAAGACGAAGGGAGACAGAAATAGACAGAGAGAGAGGGAGATAGACAAACAGAGAGACATAGTGAAGGAAGGTGAAAGAGATAAAAACAGAGACAGACAGATACAGATAGATACAGACACAGAGACAGAGAGATAAAGACAGAAGCAGACAGAGATAGAGATACAGAGAGGGAGACAGAGGGAGGAAGACATGGACAGATAGAGATGAACATAGAGGGTGACAGATAGAAGTAGGGAAACAGATAGAGGAAGGGAGACAGAGAAAGAAGAGAACTATGAGAGACAAACAGAAAGGGAGAATGAGGGAGACAGAGAGAGAAAGACAGAGGAATATAGACCTGGTAATAAAACCTATAAAACACAACTGCTTTTGCATAGAAGAGTGCATACATAATCAATAGAAATTTGAAGCAGTACCTGTCCTAAGGTTCACTTTCCACCATGAGTACTTAGATACTACCTGAATGATTACAATTCTACAAGAAGAGTCTCTCAAACCATTTTTAATTTTAAATCATAAATTTATTCCTGTAACATTTCATAATTTAATAGAGCTTCTAACTTCATTTCGTCTGAAATTTCATTTTCTGGTTGATCAATTTCAAAAGTCATTTAATGAAACTTGATTTCATCTAATGCTTGAGCAAAATCATCATCCAATGTTTTGTCTAAAAAATCGCAGGTGACATCTCCAGCAGCAATACCTTCATCTTCATTCTCGCTGCCCATGAAAGGTATATTTAGCTCTTCAATCAAAGTGTTACTTATTTTAAAACTAATTTCCGTATTGGTCTGTTCTTCTTCCATAGTAAATTTTATAATGTTGTTATTCCTTGTAGAAAAAGAAAAACACTTCATTTTATCATGTTTCCTAATACATAATACAAAACTAGGTTTATCAACTATTTTCCATTTTAAAAAATATACAAAAAACATTCTCAAATACTTTATATGATTATATCAATGAAATTGCTTATATGAATTTTTAGTTTTCATCTTTTCTTACATTTTCAAACCAGTCACTTTTTATCACTATAGAAAAAAACTATGGCAATTATAATAAAATGCAGTACTACAAAAAGTACAACATATCTATTCACCTCACCTTACCAATTTCAAAGTAGTTAATGTGTTGCAGTTAAATGCAAAGAATACAGGTACACTCTGTATATATTTTTCTTAATTTCTTGAAAAATGTTTAAAAGATACAAACCGTCTTTACAAACTTATGTATACCATGGACGTTCTCTTACTTCAGCTCTATAGAAGAACATCCCATCGATCATTTTTAACACTAATTTATGCTTACCTTCATAATAATAAATAAAAAATATATATATTATAAATTTAGCATCTGTAGAAGACAAAAAAAAATACAATTACAAATGATCTTTTACAACACAAAATCATTTGTAAAGCATTTCAGATGCCTTTTTTGCTGTTCTCAGAATATATTGAAATTCACTAGAAACAGTGAGTTCAATAGTACTCATCACATAACAGCGGGCAAAAAAAATGATAATAAATAAGATTATCTTAAAAAAAACATTCAACATTTTCAATAACAATCTAAAAAATAGAAATAAAACATATCTTAAGTGTTTTTTTCTAAGAGCAATTTGTTACGTAAATATGACACACCTCAAACAATCATAACAAAACATTATGATAAATTTTCATACACTGAAAATAATATTACTTACAAATATATGCTGACAAAATATATAGCAACAAGTCTTTTATGGTTTCACGTACTATTCCACACGGCCAAATAGTATGCGTCAAATTCTTAGTTTGATAATTGTTCAATAGTAATCCTGAGCATCTGCCTCCCAGCCTTCTGATCCTAAACCACAGACATCATTTGCTCTGTCTCCCAGTGCTCATCCCTCAGCCCGATGCTATTCAACATCTACATGGCCACCCTCACACAAATGACCCACCAAATGAACCACAACATAATCTCCTACATCGACGACACCCAGCTCATCCTCTTCCTTACCAAGGACCACATATCACCAAAAACAACTTCCACAACACAATTAAGCACGTCACAAAGTGGATAAGGAGCAGCTCTTTAAACATGAACTCACACAACATGAAGATACTCTTTCTCAAACTTACCCCCTTACCATCAGACATCTCCTGCTGATCAACTACACTGTGAACAGTACCAACATCTACTGACCATGTACACAACCTATGATTCATATTGAAGTCGTCCCTCTACAAGTGTAAACAAGCCTACAACATTTCCTCATACTGCTATAACACCCTCAACATTCTCCAGAACATTTACAAGTACATCCTAAAGAAAACAATAAGAAATAGACTACACTGTGGCAACACACTCTACACAAGAATTACAGCCATACACAAAGCAGCAGTCACATTTCCAATTTCCTGCATTACTTTTTTGCCAACATTACATCCGAAAATAAGACACAATACAACAAGAAAGATGCCCTAGAGGCTTGTAAACCTGCCCAACAATGTACGCAGCAGCCTTTGTATTATGACTGGAAAATTATTAAGAAAGACATATGATGAGAAAGAATAAAATGCAACACATACAGTCCCTTACAAATAATCAACTCACCTTTCAAACTTATTGGAAGATTAAGAAGAATGCCACTCACACAGAGTTTAAGGTGAAATCAAGTGAAAGGCCTAATTTTAATTGTGTGTGTTGTCGACGGACTCATTATAAGATTCAGACTCGGTTAGTTGATTTATATGCAGAAAGTGAAATGGAAAATAATAGTGAATAGAAGAATTTTGCAACTTTTTGGTTGGTGGAGAATTCTTTTGATTTGAGTTCTGATCAGCGTATTTGTAAATATTGTTATAATAAAATAAATGAAAACAGAATGCCTGCTAGATCTGTTCATAATAATCTTGAGTTGGTAGACATTCCTCCTGAATTGATGGATTTAAATACATATGAATCTATTTTGATTCAATGTGTCCATCCTTTTCAGGCTATTGTTCGCATGGAGCCTAAGATAGGGAAATTGCCTCCTTCAGATTTACAGAGAGGATTAAAGGGAAGAGTTGTTTATTTGCCACTAGATTTCAAGAAAAATATTGATACAATTGGTGTAGAGAAAGTGGAAGAGGAACCTCTGGTTATTCTAGTTAATGGGGTTCCGACAAAGAGTAAGAAAATCTGTCAAGATTTAGTGGATATTAGGAAAGTCAAAAAGACAACGTTGTATTTGGTCAAAAACAATGAGTACTACAAAGATGTATGTGTTGGAGCAGAGGAAACAGCTGCAGAAGAAGGCAGTGATTGTTCAGCCGGCCAAATTGAAAAAGTTGATGTGTCTAGAAGTGAAGAAATATATGAACATTATACTGTTCATCCTTTGCATTCCAAAGAAGTAATGGGGAATGCAATTGACTTGTTTCAAATGAAAACAGCAAAAGGAAGTCCCAATAGTGTATGGGAAGAAAATTTGGAAGCTCGTTGTTTTCCACATTTATTTCCAACAGGTCGAGGTGGACGATATGACGATCGACTACTTCAAATTTCTGCATCTGAATACCGGACTTTAAGATTATATGCTGAAGATCCAAGGTTTCGTCAATGCATCCCATATTTGTTTCATCTACTGTATGAAAGTGACTTGTCTGGGCTTTCTTATGCAGTAAACCATATACTGAAAAGTGGAGCACATCTGCAAAATGTTTCGGCGAGGGACTTTATGGAGAAAGTCAATCTGCAAGACAATATTTTGGAATCTCATCTAATCAATCTCATGGCATGTCAGCGTGGTACAAACGAGTATTGGTACCATCGTCATGGGGAATTGAAATGTATGCTAAGAAACTTAGGAACTCCTACATGGTTCCTCACTCTTAGCTGTGCTGAGTATGCATGGGACGACTTACTTAAATTTCTACGAGAGGCAAATGCAAACATACAAATATAGAATTTAAAACACCTGGAGAACTGTGTTCTTTGGATCCAGTGAATGTATGCAGATATTTCAATCATAGATTTGAAGCTATGATGTCTTTCATTACCAACAAAAAAAATCCATCCCTTGGAGAGGTTTTGGATTCCTTTTGGAGAAAGAAGTATCAAGTGAGAGATGCTCCTCACATACATATGTTGTTATGGATTAAGATGCACCCAAATTTGGAACAGATTCGGATGACACAGTGATGAGTTTCATTGAAGAGTATTCAACATGTGCTGTTCCGAAAACTACCAAAGAAAACAGTTTAAGGGAACAAGTTTTACGCTTTCTATCCCATCATTGTGGAAAGTACTGTTGTCAAAAATTCAGAAACAAGGACAAGTTCTACACAAAATGTCGTTTCGGGTTTCCACGACCAGTGATTTCTAAAGGAAGCTTAAATAATTTGATGTCTTCTCAGCGACATACTGTGACGAGGAAATCACCAAAAAATACATACAATTTAAAAAGAAACGAAGAGTCCAAGTACATCAACGACTACAACCCAGTGATTTTGTCCATGTGGAATGTTAACATGGATATTCAGTTCGTTGCTGACAACTCTATTGCTGTGGCTCGATATGTGACGTCTTACATCACAAAAAAAGAAAAGACAGAACTGAAGGAAATGTGGGAGGACATTTCACATGAAAAGAGTGTAAGTAAAAAAGTATACAGTTTCAGTTTGAAGATGTTGTTGCATCGAGAAATTGGAGCATATGAATGTTCTGATCGGTTATCATCAGCAAGTCTCTACGCCAAGTCTAGAACAATTATTTGGGTGAGTCTAGGTCTTGCTGCAACACGAAACCGAGTTTTTAAATCTGTACAAGAAATTGAGTATTTGGCGGAGAAAGAACAAAACAGTACAGATATTTTGAAGACGAACATGTTGGATACATACTATCCAAATAGAAGTAGTCATCTTGAGAACAGTTGTTTGTATGAAATTCTGCAAAATTATATTTATAAGAGGACCATCAGAGAAGATATCAATAATGGAATATATATGCTATCATTGGGTGTGAAGGATGTCTAGTGAAGCAGAGAAAAGGCCATTTGATTAATCATCGAAAATTGAGTTGCGAAAATCCAGAGAAAAGGGAATTTTACTATTTAGCTCTTTTGCAACTCTTTAAGCCATGGCGTACAGAAGAGGAACTACTTGGAGATTTTCTCTGTTACGAAGATTCTTTTAATGCAACCAAGGATACCATAGAATGTCCTGATTTTCCAAATTATCTGCAAATGTTGAACGAAGAAATAGAGTAAGAAGCCACAATTGCTGTAGAGATTGCTAGAGACAGTTCTCAAGACAGTCAGAGTTCTGCTTCATTGAGTCAGGATCCACTAGGAGGACCAATTATCCAAAATGAAGCTGCCACTGCCATGGATGAAGTGGAAAGAGCTATGGAACAAGCTCAAGATGATGTAGTTAACTTATTAGATTTGGTGAAACAAATAAACCTTGAGCAGAAACAGATATATGACGAAGTCACAGAACAGGTTGAACATGGATTCAGTCATGAGAAAAAACAGTGCTCATGTGCATCATTTAAGCCTGTCCGACTGTACGTGAGTGGAGAAGCGGGAACTGGGAAAAGTTTTCTGATTAAAGCAATTGCAACTTATCTGCAGAAAAGGACAGAATCACCGCTGTCTTGTGTTGTTACCGCTCCAACAGGGCTTGCAGCACATAACATTAAAGGGATTACTTTACATCGTTTACTGATGCTACCAGTTGAGCATGATAACAAATTACAATACCACAAGCTATCTGGAGATGCTTGTTCTGAATTTACCAGAGTCCTGAAGAAAATGAAACTTCTTATTATTGATGAAGTAAGCATGGTCTCAAATCTAATGCTTGCTTTTGTGCATTTGAGAATGCAAGAAATTCTTAGAACAGACTATGATGTCTTATTTGGAGGAAAACACATTATTGTTTTTGGAGATCTACTGCAGTTGACTCCAGTGAAAGGACAACCAGTGTTTAAAATGCTCACGCATGAAGATACCAGGAAGTGCCTAGGAAGCATTGGAAACGTTAATATATGGTTACATTTCAAATATGCAGAACTGCTTCAAAATATGCGACAGGCAAAGGATGAAGATTATAACAATATTCTACAAGATGTAAGAATCGGAAAAGTGAGTGAGCATGGGAAAGAAGCATTACATGCACTATTCATTTCAAATTTGTATCCAAATGAAAACATTCTTCCAGAGAATATTTTTAAGAAAATTACTGAGAACAAATCTGGGATATGTTTGATGCCAACTCTGCAAGAATGTTCCATCTTCAACAACAAAATGTTAAAGTTAGAAAATGAAGAGATTGTGAAACTGGAAGCTATAGATAAAATAGAGCATATGGGAGCAACAATTATTTTGTCAGAAAATTTGAAATCAAAATTGGATTCATTAGAGAAGAGTATATCTAAAACTGCTGGTTTTGAAAAGACTCTGAATGTGTGTTGAAATTGTCGTATCATTTTGAGAAGGAATTTAAATGTTGAAAGAGGTCTGGTAAATGGAGCAATGGGTCATGTTGTTGATTTTGTGAATTACAAAAATAGAGATGGAATTGAAATTTAAAAAATTCAATTTGATGGCATTGACGAAATAGAACAAATTTGTCGTTGTTCAGCTAGATTTTTGCTGGTGAAAGACTTATATGTTCGCCGAAAACAGTTTCCTGTTTGTTTGGCATATGCGGTGACAATTCATATATCTCAAAGTTTAATTGTAGATAGTGCTTTGGTGAACATTGGAAGTTCTGTGTTTAAATAGGGTATGGCATATGTGGCATTATCACGAGTCAGAACTTTATCAGGATTGTACTTGATTGAGTGTGATGAAACAAAGATTTGTGCAGATCTAGATTGTGTTAAAGAATACAATAGGTTAAGAAGAGAGTATGCTCCACATTTTCCTCAATATCCTCTGTTTGAAAAACGTGTGGTAGGCCGAAAAAGAAGAAATGAGAATAATTGCAGTGAGGTAGTAGCACAAAGATAAAAAGTAGATGAAACTGTAATTGTAAGCAAAAAGAAAAAGGATTCTGTTGAAGATGTTGTTGGATTTCAGTTTGAAAACAGTTCTGGTGTCAACTGCTATGCTAATGTAGTGTTTAATGTTGTTGTTTTTCTTCAAAATTTACAAGAACAGATTTTTGAAAATCGGGATCAAACATTCTGCTGTTTATTGAATTCTGTGTTTGAGAAATGTAGCAGTGATAGAACAAAAATAGAAAGTGTTTCAGAAATTCGAAAACTTCTAGACATATGTTCTGGTCAAAATCAATTTTCACAGAATATTCAGCAGGATTGTCAGGAATTTTTAATGTATATGTTTTATGTATTGGAAGATGAAGGTGTAGATATAAAAAATCTTTTTAGCCTTTCTTATCAATGGCAGCATGACTGCGACAACTGTAGTTTATCAAGTAGTACTACAATAGACACCGAAAGATTTATATATTTGACTTTACCAGACTGCAAATCAGTGCCTTTTAATAATCTAGTTAAAGCAGCTGATCACAATATGGTGTGTACCCAATGTAAGTCTGCAATGCTGTCCACATTATTTATACAAAATTATGGTCAGTATGTTATTTTAATGTTCAAACGATGTAGACCTGATGGAACTAAATTGACAACTTCTATTAAAAATTTCGTGGCTTCTCAGTTATCAATTTCAGGAAGAACTTTTGCAACTGTAGCTATTATTTATCATGACGGTCCTTTAACAACATCAGGGCATTACACATACTATTTAAAATGTCGAAAAGGTTGGACTAACTGTAATGATACTCATTTGACTTTCAAACAACGTTTGCCTTTTGACTTAAAAAATTCATACCTAGTGTTTTTAGAGAACCAAAATTTAAGTAAAGGTAATTAGCCTATGAAGACAGGAGCAGTTAATAAAAGTTAGTCTGCTGTTTAAAATTATATTGTGAGTAAAAGTGATGAAGATAATATAACAATTATAGTTCTCATAAAGGTACGGTAAGTAGATCGCATAGTAAGTGATATCAGTATTATAGGAAATGTTCAACATGAGAGAGCCAGAGATGGAATTATGAATATTTAAATATTGTGAACATTTTGTTTGAGCCTTTCTTTCAGAACGTCGGGAAAACGGTAATTTTAGAGTTTGTTTTAAGTAATTTGAAAATATACTGATACATCTGACACTATTTGGCCTTAAGGAAAGGTGAAGGAATGAGCAAAGAGTCATGACTGAACACAAGGAGTATATGAAAACATTGAAACATATTTCAGATGTTCTTGGAGCTTTTCTTCTAGAGAGTCGATGAAATGGAATTTTTAGAGAACAGCAGAGTACCTTCCAACAAAAAGGACCTTCATGATGTACTATTTGGCCTAAAGGAAAAGTAAGTGAATCAAAGATTAGTGTACATATGTGATTTGTAAGTTTATATGTTTTTTTTTAAACACAATCTTTTTGATTGTGTTTTTTTTCCCGCTGTCATATGATGAATAGTTTGAACTCACTGTTTTTAGTGAAATTCAATATGTTCTGAGAACAGCAAAAATAAACTATCTAACATGTTGTACAAATTATTCTATAGTTTGTATTGTGTAATTTATATTGTATTCCCATTGTCTCCCACTCACTTTTCTTTTTACTCTCTCTTTCAGCTCTCTTTACTCACTCACACTGCCTTTCTCTCACTCTGTTTCACACCCATTCGTTTACTCCACTTCTTTCACAACCCCTCATTTCCATTTCAACTGTCTGCATCCCCTCTCTCCCTTGCACCACTTTTCAGCTTTCAGTCTCTCTGTTTTACTTCCCTTTTCCGTCTTTTCCTCCTTTGCTCTTTTAGTAATTCCTCTTTACTCACTCACCAGTATTGTCACACTCTATCACTATAACTCACCCACTCTCCCTCGCTTATCTTTGTTTGCTCCTTTCTTTTGACCTCTTCTCTCTATTTTCCGTTCACTACCTCTATGTCCTCAGTCCCTCACTCTCCTTGTGTTATGTTCACTTGTGTTTATCTACCTTCTATCATTTCTCTCACAACAACTTCACTGCTCCTCTCTCATCGTTCTTCACCCCATTTCTTTTAGTCCGGTTCCATTACTACCCCTCATTTCCTATCTTTCAATGTTCTTCTCTTTACTTTCATCACCGAATCACTTTCTCTCAGTACCACTGCTTTAGTCCTCTTCTCCTCTCTTTCTTTCTAATGCTCGCTTACTCATTTTCCTTTCCTCACTCATTGTACTCCACTTTACCTAGTCCTTCCCTTAGTCTCTCTGTCTACTAACTTCCTCACTCCTTTTCCCTCAATCCTTCTATATTATCCTCTCTCCCTTCATCCCTTCACTCTATGACTCTCCTTCACTTACTCTCAGTTATCTTCCATTCCTCATTCTTCTAAATGCATCATTAATCAGACTCCTTTCCTTCTCAGTCATTCTCTTTTTACTTACTCCTGTTTCCTGATTTAGTTTTGCTAACTCACATTCTTTTAGTATCTTTCTTACCTTCAGTTCATTTCTCTCTTCTTCTCTTCCTCTCTGTCAGTGAATCTATATGCCTCACTCTTAGTAATTTGCTCTCCTTCTATTTCTTTTACCCTCTTTTTGTCCTTCTACATTACTTTATTTCCCTTTCTGTGTCTTTCACTCGTACTTTATTTCTTAATACACTGTTATGATTTTTAACCTCTTCATTTGTATCTTTTATTTTAAAATATATATTTTACTAATTATAACTTATTTTTTCTTCTCTCTTTCACAGATACAAAGTGTAGTAACATTTTTTTAATTAAAGTTACATTAATTATATGGTAAGTGTGACTAAAAAAATGTAGTTTGTCATCACCCTTTGCTTTAACCTCACTATTATTCTCTCACCCTACCTCACTCCTGTTTCCTTACTCTGCTTCCCTCACTTATTCTTATCCTCCATGTTTACTCCCCTTTCCCTAACTCCCCTCCCACATTCAACTTCTTTCAGTCCCCCTGCTTTACTTCCCTAACCCTCTGTTCCCTTCCTTTGCTCCCTCACTCATTCCCTTTCCCTTAATCATTTACTTCACTCCTGTCACTCCTTCTCTCAGTCCGTCTGTCCTCACAGTTCCTCACTTCCGTTCCCTCACTCTGTCTCTCTTACCGTCGCTGTTTTTGTCCCCTCATTCTGTCAATACTCTTTCATCATGCTCACTCCCTACAACTCACCCACACTCCCTCACTTACCTTTCTTTGCTGCTTCACTCACTCCCTTTCAGTCACTCCTTCCTTTACTCTCTCTCTCCTTTCTCTCTGTCACTCTCCATGTCTTACCCTTATTCACTTTTATCTACCCTCTTTCACCTCTCTTTACTTAGTCACTGCTCTTTTCTAACCCTCCCTCACCGTTGTTCCTTTACTCCGGTTCCGTCACTACCCCTCATTCCCCATCCTTTACTGTCCTTCCCTTTACTTTCAACACCCACTCACATTCTCCCAGTACCTCTGCTTTAGTTTTCTTCCTCTCTCTTCCCTTGTTTTGCTCCCTTATTCATTTTCCTTTTCTCACTTACACCCTATTACACCTTCTCTCTGTCTTACTATCTAATACACAGTCCCTCTGTGTTGCTCCCTGTAGCTCTCTTTCTCTTAACATCACTCTCTCTGTGTCCTTCCCTCATGCTCACTCCTTTATTTTTTTATTTTTTTTTGGTGTGCGCCCCGGTACGCGCATCAGGGAGCGTACCGGTACGCGTACTGAGGTTCCGTGACAATTTTAAGTGATGTTTTTTGATTCGCACGAATATGGTCGAGTCTGGTATCTAAGAACCGCAAATGACGAGTTTAGTAAGTGTGCGCAGTTTCGCTGTGCTAACTTAAACCGTTCATTTGATATGTGGGTTTTTCATCTGTACCCACGGGTTCCATCTTAGATACGGCATCCATTTTGTCTCTTGCCCTCAAGTAGCCAGCGAACGGACACTGTCCGCTTCGTCACCCTGGGACTCTCAGGATATTTGTGGAAGACACATGTACTTTGTAAATATCTTTTACGATGAGGGGGATGATACTGTAAGGCAGATGGCCCCGCTCGAGGCTCATCTTGCCGTCCGGTTTATTGTCTCAGCCGTGCATCTCATTAGGCACGTCCCTTTGATGCCTGTATCTCGTGTTTCCCGATACCTCCCCTTTTACACCCTTTTCGATTTCCCCACTGTCTCCATCTCCCTCTGCACCTGTCTTTGTCCCTATTTCGATCTGTTTTACTGTCGATTGGAATTCACTAATGTTGGGAAGATGGGTTTTTACAGTTGGGAACCGCCAAATGTTTCCGCACTTATGTTCCGGACCTTATGTGTACCAAAGTGACCAAAGCGACCCCTCTGGGGGATAATTATGGGAACCAGGTTGTAAACTTTTGTGTACCATGTTGTCCTATGAGTTAATTTTGTATAAAAGGAGCGATCCACAGAACCAATTTGAAGCAGTCTCCCCAAGTTGCACGTGTTGTACTTGTCGTGACTTCTGTGTTCCCTGCAGTAATAAACCTTGAATCTTTGACGCCGAAGAAAGTGTCCTGTGTCTCTGTAGTTTGTGCGCCGAAACAGGTATCCCATGAAGGTTATAGGTGTTGTTCCCTGGCACCGCTGGTACTGTTAAAAGTCCAGTCCTTCAGTACCCTGGAGAAAAAAGAATGACAGAGTTTTCAAAAAATGTAGCATTTTTTTATAAATTAGAGGTAGTTCTAAAAAGAACTGTTTTTTTTATTCTTTTTGTTGTTTTATATTTTTTTATTGTTCTTTTGAACATTTTTTACTTTTTTTGACTTTTATGAAGAATTTTATATTTTTTTTGTATTTTTTATGGGGACAAACAAAAAACAGGGAATTGTAAACGGCTCAACTGGAGCAAAAAAAAACAGGAAAAAATTAAGGCTTCTTTCGGCACTGGTGGTTGTCACCAGCAAGGTTGATGAGATTAATACTTTGCTCACCATAGGTAATTGTTTTGCCACAAACAATGCAAACGATTTTGTACCCACCAAACTTGGTTTGTATGTTTGGCACCATCTCCCTAGCCTCTGGACCCGATGGAGTGGGTTCTTTGGTTGTTAAGGTTCGGGAAGATGATTGGGGAAGGTTTCTGCACAGTTCTCTCACCTCTGCTGCAGAATAGTTATTGGGATGCAATCGTTGGATGTGGCGAATCATTGTGTGATTGCCAAATGAATATTTTTTGGCAGGGTTCCCCCTGGATAGTACAGCGCCACAGATGACACAGGTCACCTTTGCAGCGTTTACTTTTTTGGAACCCCTTGGGATTTTATAAAACTCCCATATAAAGTGCTCCCTATGTTTGTATGGGGGATTGTCTTCTGGCAGGAACTGCCTTCTCTCTTCCTCCTCTTCCTCCTCCTCCTCCTCCTCTTCTTCTTGACCACCAATGTGATGTTCTGGTGGTCCTTATGGTGGTGGTGGTGGGGCAGATGCTCTAGCTGCTGATAGTACTGTAGCTATATCTCTAAGAAAAAAGCAGGTCTTCCTCACTCAAAATACAAAGTGAGAATGAGGAAAAAAGGTGGGGGCTTTCGTCATTTGGAAAACAAAACTGTTCTGAACCAATGAAAAGTGTTATTTTCAAGTCACATGATCCGGGCTTTCATCATTTGGAAACCAAAAGTGATCTGAACCAATGAAAAGTGTTATTTTCAGGTCACATGACCCGACGCGCTTACGCTACTCGCCCCGGCGGCGCTTACGCCGTGCTTCATAAGACGCATCACGCGGCTACGCGATACGTCACGATGTTGTTTTCGTTCGCGGCAATGTCGCTAACGGGACGCTCACCGGTTCGCGCACCGGGGCGCTCCGTAACACTGCGCTTATCCGTGCGTTCACCGGTACGCGCACCGGGAGCGCACCAAGGCAAAAAAAGGGAAAAATATACATAAAAAAAATATTATATAAATATACAATATAGGATTTATTATAAAAAATATTATATATCATAGCTATAGAAATTAGCTATTAAAAAACATATGAAATTCACTGAAAAAAACTTAGGTTTGAGGCCCTATATATAGTTAGGAATTAGCATTTACAAAACCTATGAAATTCACTGAAAAAACCATAGGTTTCACACCAGTTATAGTTAGAAATTAGCATTTAAAAAACCTATGAAAATGACTGAAAAAACCATAGGTTTCACACCAGTTACAGTTAGGAATTAGCATTTAAAAAACCTATTAAATTCACTGAAAAAAACATAGGTTTTACACCAGTTATAGTTAGCTGGAAATTTTACTCGCATAAAACCATTGAAATTCCCACATTATAGTTAGTTGGACTCACTATAACTTGCGTGTGCAATGCACTGCTGCTGACGTCACATATTACATCACTCATGACATGGTCAGTGACTTCACTCATGACATCACTGATGACACCATCCTTGTGACAGAGTGACAGACCTCCTTTCACTGTAATGTAACCCTTGAAACACATATTCAAAAACAGAAACTAAAATTTTCAAAAAAAATGAGATACCCATACCAGTTACAACAACCAATTCAATATTTCCACCATCTATATACACATCCACTCATTCACCAACAGTTCTATATAGTCACTCATACATATACTCACTCATGATATGTAGTGATACACCTATACATCCTGTTAGACACCGACAGTCATCCAAAAGATACTCTCACACATACTAACATTTTATTGGGAATAACTTTGGCGCCGGTTGAAGAATTTGCGTGTAATTTTCCAAAAGTTTGACCAGCTCCGCTCCGCTCCTTCCCTGCAAGTTTCGTGAAGTGGGAGCTGAGAAAAAAGGGGGGTCCCAAAACGTGTTTTCCCCATGTTATTTCCATAGGACGAATTGACAAGGCTACAGCCCGAACCGCTGAACCGAATTACACCAAACTTTGAAAAATTGTAGGGACTGGTACGCAGAAGTGCCTTTGCTATATTTGGTGAAAATTGCTCCAGTGGTTTTTTCGAAAATTAAGAAAACACTACTAGGCCTAACAGACATGCTGCCTAAGATTACCTACTAGTACATATGCTAAAGCCTAACTGACTTTAAAAAAACATGTATATCCATATTTTAAAACACATCAACTAAGCAAATTATTCACCCAGATCCATTTAAAATCAAGATTGACTCACAGTGTGATCTCAGCCACATGAGACACATGTCATGACACACACACAAAGAGAGAAATGACACACTGAAAAAGAGAGATTATGCACGTGCAAAGTGACATGAGACACAGACACAGAGTACCTTTTAAGCTAAGAGAGGCAAACTGTTAGAAGGCACTGGTGACATTATTGAAAAATTTGAAAATGTAGTTCCTTATTTCACACAGACACTCAGTGTGATCCTTGACAAAAATTTTAAAGCCAGACATTTTACCAGAAAATATTTTCCATAGTAAATCGTATTTGACACAAAGCACAGCACATGTAATGTAAATCAGGCTTATGTTGTAAACTAGTGTTTATATCATTTACTTATTGTAATTGCAATGTAATATGTTTGTAGTGGTCTATAATATGTTATTTTTTCTTTACCACAGATTATAATCATCTATAGAAAGATAAAAGAATATGCCATCAAAGGAAAGACGTCAAAAAAATACAAACAGGATTTAAGGTCCAAGAAAACAGAAATACAAGACTCATCCAAAACAAAATCTTCAGTCAAAAAAAAAATGCTCCTGGTAAGCAAACTAAGGATTTTTTCAGGAAGTTATTGAAATGTAAAAAAAAAGATGTTGTTTCAAAGAAGAATAAGACACCTCTAATTAGAAAGAAGAAATTGTCCCTCTCAAAAAATGTTAGACCTGTAGAAGGAGATGATATTGTCTATAGCAATAGAAGGAGAAATCAATTTATTGAAATTCGTAGACTAATGTTTTATAACAGAATAGTTTCAAATTTATTAAAAAATGTAAAGAGGTATAAAAAAAAGCATAGTTAAGATTGTGGATGAAGCATTTAAAGTGAAAAATAAATTATATAGTTTAGTAATCAATATAATTCGTACACTAGATAAGGTAATCAATGTGTTTAAATCAAAATGTAAGTGGAAAAGAGTAATTATTCTGACTAATTTTTGTGATGTTTTTTCTGGAGAATGGAAGCATAGTTCAAGTTGTGAGCCCATTTTTTTAATGAAGAAAGTTACTTTCAGGATAATGATTTGGTGCATGCAGTTGACACCAGTGGTCGAGCATATGAGGTGAAGGACGGTTGTCCGGTTGAAAAAGAAAAGATTGTGCCTAGAAATACAGAAGAGGTGTTAGCTGATGAAGTTTTAGGGAGATGTCCTAAGGCTCCAGTGTATACTTGGAATTGTAGTAGTATTTGTAGTGTGCGACAGGATTCAATTGATTTGTTTCACAGTTTCTTACGGACATATACTAAGAAAAGTCTAAAACAAAAAATGAAAATTTTGCAAGAGTTAGATCCTTGTAGAGTAAGAGAAAAAACCAGGTTTGCATGGACATTCACTGGCTTGTCTTTCAAGAAAAGTATGTCAGAGTGTTTTTCACCATTTTAGGATGTTAGCAGTGCATCATAATAAAGTGAGGAAATTAGTGAGAAGGTTGTATTATGCAAAAAGTCCAGCACTTAAGCTAAAACAGTTAAACAGTGCTCTTTTGCATGGAACTGAATTAGATGTGAAGAACATTTGTGAAGAAATTGAGTTTTGTTACTTTGGTGAAAAAGAGGACAGTGCAGAAATTGATACAGTAATAGATGGTAATGTGGAAGAGAATGTAGAGATTTCAAGTACAGAAAAATTTGAACATGAAATTACAAAGTTTAAGGTCAATTCAAGTGAAAGGCCTATTTTAATTGTGTGTGTTGTCGACGATCTCATTATAAGAATCAGACTAGATTAGTTGATTTATATGTAAAAAACGAAAAGGTAAATAAGAATGAGTGGAAGGATTTTGCAACGTATTTGTTGGTAGAAAATTGTTTTGATTTGGGTTCTGATCAATGTATTTGTAAATATTGTTATAATAAATTAAATGAAAACAGAATGCCTGTTCGAGCAGTTCATAATAATCTGGAGACATTCCTTCTGAATTGATGGATTTAAATACCTATGAGTCTATTCTGATTCAATGTGTGCATCCTTTTCAGGCTATTGTTCGCATGGAGCCTAAGACAGGGAAATTGCCTCCTTCAGATTTACAGAGAGGATTAAAGGGAAGAGTTGTTTATTTGCCTCTAGATTTTAAGAAACATATTGATACAATTGGTGTAGAAAAAGTAGAGGAGGAACCTCTGGTCATTCTAGTTAATGGTGTTCCGACAAAGAGTAAGAAAATCTGGCAAAAATTAGTGGATGTTAGGAGAGTCAAAAAGGCAATGTTGTATTTGGTAAAAAACAATCACTACTACAAAAATGTATATGTAAGAGAAGAGGAAACAACTGTAGAAGAGGACAGTGATTTCTCTGCCGGACTTGAAGATTATATGCAGAAGATCCAAGGTTTCGTCAATGCATTCCATATTTGTTCCATTTACTGTTTGAGAGTGACTTGTCTGGACTTTCTTATGCAGTGAACCATATACTGAAAAGTGGAGTACATCTACAAAATGTTTCGGCAAGGGACTTTATGGATAAAGTGAAACTGCAAGACAGTGTTTTGGAATCTCAGCTAATTAATCTCATGGCATGTCAGCGTGGTACTAACGAGTATTGGTACCATCGTCATGGGGAATTGAAATGTATGCTAAGAAACTTAGGAACTCCTACATGGTTCCTCACTCTTAGCTGTGCTGAGTATGCTTGGGAAGACTTACTTGAATTTCTACGAGAGGGAAAGAAAAACATTGAAAATATTGAATAGAAGACACCTGGAGAACTGTGCTCTTTGGATCCAGTTGATGTATGCAGGTATTTCAATCATTGGTTTGAAGCTATGATGTCTTTTATTACAAACAAAAAAAATCCTCTGCTTGGAGAGGTGTTGGATTTCTTTTGGAGAAAGGAGTATCAAGCAAGAGGTGCTCCTCACATACATATGCTGCTATGGATTAAAGATGCACCAAAATTTGGAACATATTCAGATGAGAAAGTGATGAGTTTCATTGAGCAGTATTCTACATGTGCTGTTCCGAAAAGTACAGAAGAAAACAATTTAAGACATCAAGTTTTACGCTTTCAAACCCATCGTTGTGGAAAATACTGTCGTCGAAAATACAAATCCAAAGACAAGTTCTACACAAAATGTTGTTTTGCATTTCCACCTCCAGGAAAATCGAAAGGAAGAGTGAATTTTATGTCTTCTCTGCGACATACTGTGACAAGAAAATCACCTAAAAATAAATACAACCTAATAAGAAATGAGGAGTCCAAATACATAAATATCTACAACCCAGTCATTTTGTCCATGTGGAATGGTAACATGGATATTTAATATGTTGCTGACAACTCTATTGCTGTGGCTCGATATGTGACGTCTTACATCACAAAATCAGAAAAGACGTACTGAAGAAAATGTGGGAGGAAATTTCACAGGAAAAGAGTCTAAGCAAGAAATTATACAGTTACAGTCTGAAGATGTTGTCGCATCGAGAAATTAGAGCATATGAATGTTCTGATCGGTTATCATCAGCAAGTCTATATGCCAAATCTAGAACCATCATTTGGATGAGTCTACGTCTTGCTGCAACACGAAGCCGAGTTTTGAAATCTGTACAAGAAATTGAGTATTTGTCGGAGAAAGAACCAGACAGTACAGATATTTTGAAGACAAACATGTTGGATACATACTATCCAAATAGAAGTAGTCATCTTGAGAACGTTTGTCTCTATGAAGTTCTGCAAACCTATACTTTTAAGAGGAACGTCACAGAAGATATCAATAAAGGTGTATATGCTGTAATTGGATGTGAAGGCTGTCTGGTGAAACAAAGAAAAGGCCATTTGATTAATCATCGAAAATTGAGTTGTGAATCTCCAGACAAAAGGGAATTTTATTACTTAGCTCTTTTGCAACTCTTTAAGCCTTGGCGTACAGAAGAGGAACTAGTTGGAGATTTTCTTTCTTATGAAGATTTGTTCAATGCAACCAAGGATACCATAGAATGTCCTATTTTTTTCAAATTATCTGCAAATGTTGAACGAGGAAATACAGCAAGAAGCTACAATTGCAGCAGAGATTGCTAGAGACAGTTCTCAAGACAGTCAGAGTTCTGCTTCATTGAGTTAGGATCCACTAGGAGGACCAATTATACAAAATGAAGCTGCCACTGCCATGGATGAAGTTGAAAGAGCCATGGAACAAGCTTAGGAGGATGTAGTTAACTTAGAAGATTTGGAAAAAGAACTAAACGTTGAGCAGAGACAAATATATGACAAAGTCACAGAACAGATTGAGCATGGTTTATCTCATGAGAAAAAAGAGTGCTCATGTACATCATTTATACCTGTCCGACTGTACATGAGTGGAGAAGCAGAAACTGGAAAAAGTTTTCTGGTTAAAGCAATTGCAACGTATCTGCAGAAAAGAATGGAGTCATCGCTGTCTTGTGCTGTTACCGCTCCAACTGGGTTGGCAGCACATAACATTAAAGAGATTACTTTACATCGCTTATTGATGCTGCCAGTAGACCATGATAATAAATTACAATACCACAAGCTATCTGGAGAAGCTTGTTGTGAAGTTTCCCGAGTCTTGAAGAAAATGAAACTTCTTATCATTGATGAGGTAAGCATGGTATCAAATGTAATACTTGCTTTTGTGCATTTAAGAATGCAAGAAATTCTTAAAACAGAGTATGATGTGTTATTCGGAGGCAAACACATCATTGTTTTTGGAGATCTATTGCAGCTAACTCCAGTGAAAGGACAACCAGTGTTTATAATGCTTACACATGAAGATACAAGGAAGTGCCTAGGAAGCATTGGAAATGTTAACATATGGTTAAATTTCAAATATGCAGAACTGCTACAAAATATGCGACAGGCAAAGGATGAAGATTATAAAAATATTCTACAAGATGTAAGAATTGGAAAACTAACTGAGCATGGCAAAGAAGCTTTACATGGATGATTAATTTCAAATTTGTTTCCAAATGAAAATATTCTCCCAGAGAATATTTGTAAGAAAATTCCTGAAAGCAAATCTGTCATATGCTTGATGCCAACTCTGCAAGAATGTTCAACGTTCAACAACAAAATGTTAAAGTTGGAAAATCGAGAAGATTGTGCAACTGGAAGCTATTGATAAAATCGAACATGAAGGAGCAACTATTATTTTGTCAGAAAAGTTGAAATCTTAATTGGATTCTTTAGAGAAGACAATATCTAAAACTGCTGGTTTGGAAAAGACTCTGCATGCATCTTTAAATTGTTGTATAATTTTACGACCTAATTTACATGTGGAAAGAGGGTTAGTAAATGGAGCAATGGGTCATGTTGTTGATTTTGTGAATTACCGAAATAGAGATGGAATTGAATTTATACAAATGAAGTGTTATGATATTGAAGAAGTACAACAAATCAGTCGTTGTTCTGCCCGATTTTTGCTTGTGAAAGATGTATATGTCCGCAGAAAACAGTTTCCTGTTTCATTGGCATATGCAGTGACTCTCAAGGTTTAAGTGTAGATAGTGCTTTGGTGAATATTGGAAGTTCTGTGTTCAAGGAGGGTATGGCATATGTTGCTTTATCTCGAGTCAGAACTTTATCTGGATTGTACTTGATTGATTTTGATGAGACAAAGATTAATGCAGATCTAAATTGTGTAAAAGAATATAATAGGTTAAGAAGAGAGTATGCTCCAAATTTACCTCAATATCCTCTATTTAAAAAGCGTGTGGTAGGCCGAAAAAGAAGAAATGAGAAAAATGTTAGTGAAGTTGTAGCAAAAAGAAAAAAATTAGATGAACCAATAATTGTAAGCAGAACGGAAAAGGATTCAGTTAAAGATGTTGTTGGATTTCAGTTTGAAAACAGTTCTGGTGTCAACTGCTATGCTAATGTAGTGGTTAATGTTGTTTTTTTCTCCAAACTGTACAAGAACAGATTGCTGAAAATTGAGATCAAAGATTTTGTAGTTTGTTGAATTCTGTGTTTGAGAAATGTAGCAGTGATAGAACAAAAATACAAAGTGTTTCTGAATTTCGAAATGTTTTAGACATATGTTCCGGTCTAAATCAATTTTCACAGAATATTCAGCAAGATTGTCAGGCATTTCTAATGTATATGCTTGTTGTATTGCAAGATGAAGGTGTAGATGTAGAAAATCTTTTTGGCCTTTCTTATAAATGGCAACATGACTGCGACAATAGACACTGAAAGATTTATATATTTGACTTTACCAGACTGCAAATCAGTGTCTTTTAATAATCTAGTTAGAGAAGCAAATCAAAACATGGTCTGTACTCGATGTAAATCTGCAATGCTATCAACATTATTTATACGAAGATATGGACAGTATGTAATTTTAATGTTCCAACGATTTAGACCTGATGGAACTAAATTAACAACTTTAATTAAAAATGATGTGGCTTCTTAATTATTTCAGGAAGAACCTTTGCAACTGCAGCAATTATTTACCATGATGGTCCTTCAACAACATCAGGACATTACACAGCTTATTTAAAATGTCAAAAAGGCTGGAGTAATTGTAATGATACTCAATTGACTTTCAAACAACGTTTGTCTTCTGACTTACAAAATTCTTACCTAGTGTTCTGACAACCGAAATTATAGGGAAGGTAATTGGCCTATGAAGATTAGAGCAGTTAATAAAATTTAGTTTGTTGTTCAAAATTACTTTCCGAGTGAGACTGATGAAGATAATAAAAAACATGTAGTTGTCATAGAGGTAGTATAAGTGTATCACGTAGTTTGTTATGTGAGTATTGTAGGAAATATTAATCAAAAGTAAGCGAGGGGTTGGAAATAAAACTATTGTTTCATAATGTAAAAGATGTTGGAGCTTTTCTTTCAGAAACTCGGGTAAATGGGAGATTCAGAATACTCTTGAGTAATTTCCAAAGAAAAGGACTTTCCATATACTATTTGGACTCGTGGAAAAGTACGCGGATCAAAAGTGACTTAAGATAAGTTTTTTCTAAATGTTATATTATTTATTGAAACGTTGTATGGGTTTTTTAAACACAATCATTTTGATTGTGTTTTTTTTTGCCCGCTGTCATATGATGAGTAGTATTGAAGTCACTGTTTTAAGTGAAATTGAATATATTCTGAGAACAGCAAAAATAAACCATATAACATGTTGTACAAATTATTTCGTATTTTGTATTATCAAATATATATTATTCTCCCCTTGTCTTATGCTCACTCACCTTTTTCCACCCTCTATCACTCCTCTTAACTCACCCTCACTGGCCTTCTCTCACTCTCCCTCACCTCCCTTTCCTTATTCAACTTCCCTCACTTATCCTCATTCTCCATTTCTTCACTGCCCTTTCCCTCTCTCCCATCCACTACTTTTCAGCTCTCAGTCACACTACTTCACTCCCCCTCCCCTTCTTTCCATTCTTTGCTACCTCAATAATTCCCGTTCTCTCACTCAACTTACTCCACTTCACTCACTCCTTCTCTTACTCCCTCTGTCCTCTCACATCCTCACTCCCCTTCCCTCACTCCCTCTCTCTTAGCCTCACTTTCTCAGTCCTCTCACTCTCTCACTCCTCTTCAATCACGCTCACTCCCTATAACTCACCCACACTCCCTCACTTACCTTTCTTTGCTCCCTTACTCAGTCCTTTTATCTTTCCTTCACTACCTCTATGTCCTCACTCCCTCAGTCCCCTTGTCTTACAATCACTCGCCTTTATCCACCCTTTATCACTTCTCTTTCCTCAACCTCACTGCCCTTCTCTCAGTCTACTTCACCCCCGTTCCCTAACTCCACATCCCTCAGTTATTTTCATTCCCCATGTTTACTGCCCTTTCCCTAACTCCCCTCCCACACTCAACTTCTTTCAGTCTCCTTACTTCACTTCCCTACCCCTCTCTTTCCTTCCTTTGCTCCCTCACTCATTCTTCTTCCTTTACTCACCTTACTCAAATTCTCTCACTCCTTAAGTCACTCCCTCTGTCCTCTCACTTCCTCAGTCCCCTTCCCTCAGTCCCTCTCTTTTAGCCTTACTTTCTCCGTCCCTTCAGTCTCTCACTTCTCTTTTGTCTCGCTCACTCCCTATAACTCACCCACACTCCCTCACTAACCTTTCTTTGCTCTCTCACTCAGTCCCTTTCTGTCTCTCTTTCTTTCACTACCTCTATGTCTTCACTCCTTCACTCCCCTTGTCTCATGCTCACTTGCCTTTATCCTCCCTTTATCTTCCCTCTTTCCTCAACCTCACTGCTCTTCACTCACCCTTGTTCCCTTACTCCGGTTCCCTCAGTTATACTCATTCATCATCCTTAACCCCCTTCCTCTTTGTCTTCTCAAGCACTCACCTATTCCCAGTCCATTTGCTTCACTTCTCTTCCCCTTCTTTCCTTCCTTTGCTCCCTCAGTCATTCCCCTTCCCTCACTCACCTAACTCCCCTTACTGAAAATATATAATTAAGTTTACATTACTTATAAGGTAAGTTTGACATACAAAATTTAGTTTCTCAACACTCTTTTCCTTAACCTCACTACTCTTCTCTCACCCACCCACACCCCCGTTCCCTTACTGTGCTTCCCTCACTTATTCTCAATCCCCATGTTTACTCCCCTTTTCCTCACTCCCCTCCCACACTCACCATCTTTCAGACCTTCTCCTTCATTTCCCTTCCTTTCTCTTCCCTTCCTTTGCTCCTTCATTCTTTTCCCTTCCCTTACTCTCCTTACTCCACTTCACTAACTCCTTCTCTTACTCCCTCTGTCCTCTCACATCCTCACTCCCCTTCCCTCACTCCCTCTCTCTTAGCCTCACTTTCTCGGTCCTCTCACTCTCTCACTCCTCTTCAATCACGCTCACTCCCTATAACTCACCCACACTCCCTCACTTACCTTTCTTTGCTCCCTTACTCAGTCCTTTTATCTTTCCTTCACTACCTCTATGTCCTCACTCCCTCAGTCCCCTTGTCTTACAATCACTCGCCTTTATCCACCCTTTATCACTTCTCTTTCCTCAACCTCACTGCCCTTCTCTCAGTCTACTTCACCCCCGTTCCCTAACTCCACATCCCTCAGTTATTTTCATTCCCCATGTTTACTGCCCTTTCCCTAACTCCCCTCCCACACTCAACTTCTTTCAGTCTCCTTACTTCACTTCCCTACCCCTCTCTTTCCTTCCTTTGCTCCCTCACTCATTCTTCTTCCTTTACTCACCTTACTCAAATTCTCTCACTCCTTAAGTCACTCCCTCTGTCCTCTCACTTCCTCAGTCCCCTTCCCTCAGTCCCTCTCTTTTAGCCTTACTTTCTCCGTCCCTTCAGTCTCTGACTTCTCTTTTGTCTCGCTCACTCCCTATAACTCACCCACACTCCCTCACTAACCTTTCTTTGCTCTCTCACTCAGTCCCTTTCTGTCTCTCTTTCTTTCACTACCTCTATGTCTTCACTCCTTCACTCCCCTTGTCTCATGCTCACTTGCCTTTATCCTCCCTTTATCTTCCCTCTTTCCTCAACCTCACTGCTCTTCACTCACCCTTGTTCCCTTACTCCGGTTCCCTCAGTTATACTCATTCATCATCCTTAACCCCCTTCCTCTTTGTCTTCTCAAGCACTCACCTATTCCCAGTCCATTTGCTTCACTTCTCTTCCCCTTCTTTCCTTCCTTTGCTCCCTCAGTCATTCCCCTTCCCTCAATCACCTAACTCCCCTTACTGAAAATATATAATTAAGTTTACATTACTTATAAGGTAAGTTTGACATACAAAATTTAGTTTCTCAACACTCTTTTCCTTAACCTCACTACTATTCTCTCACCCACCCACACCCCCGTTCCCTTACTGCGCTTCCCTCACTTATTCTCAATCCCCATGTTCACTCCCCTTTTCCTCACTCCCCTCCCACACTCACCATCTTTCAGACCTTCTGCTTCATTTCCCTTCCTTTCTCTTCCCTTCCTTTGCTCCTTCATTCTTTTCCCTTCCCTTACTCTCCTTACTCCACTTCACTAACTCCTTCTCTTACTCCCTTTGTCCTCTTACTTCTATACTCCCCTTCCCTCATTCTCTCTCTGTTAGCCTCATTCTCTCCGTCTTCTTAGTCTCTCACTCCTCTTCTGTCACGCTCACTCCCTATAACTCAAAGACACTCCCTCACTCACTTTCTTTCAGATCTCCTGTTTTACTTCCCTTCCTCTCTCTTCCCTTCCTTCCCTCCTTCACTCTTTTCCCTTCCCTTACTCTCTTTACTCCACTTCACTAACTCCTTCTCTTACTCCCTCTGTCCTCTTACTTCTACACTCCCCTTCCCTCATTCTCTCTCTGTTAGCCTCATTCTCTCTGTCCTCTTAGTCTCTCACTCCTCTTCTGTCACTCTCACTCCCTATAACTCAGCCACACTCCCACACTCACTTTCCTTCAGCTCTCCTGTTTTACTTCCCTTCGTTTCTCTTCCCTTTCTTCGCTCCTTCACTCTTTTCCCTTCTGTTAGTCTCCTTACTCCACTTCAGTAACTCCTTCTCATACTCCCTTTGCCCTCTTACTTCTACAGTCCCCTTCCCTCACTCTCTCTCTGTTACCCCCATTCTCTCTGTCCTCTTAGTCTCTCACTCCTCTTCTGTTACGCTCCCTATAACTCAGCCACACTCCCTCACTTATCTTTCTTTGCTCCCTCACTCAGTCCTCTTCTCTCACTCTTTCCTTCACTTCCTCTGTCTCCTCACTCCCTCACTCCCCTTGTCTCACGCTCACTTGCCTTTATCCACTCTCTATCACCACTCTTTCCTCAACCTCACTGATCTTCTCTTACCCTTCCTCACCCCCGTTCCCTTACTCCGCTTTCCTCACTTATCCTCATTCCCCATCTTCACTCCCCTTTCCTTCACTCACCTCCCACACTCACCTTCTTTCAATCCGCCTACTTCACTTTCCTTCCCCTCTCGTCCCTTACTTTGCTCCCTCTCTCATTTTCCTTTCCTCTCTCACTGCACTCCACTTAACTCACTCCTTTGGAATTTGTAAAGAATATAGCTCTTTTTGGAGAATTGGAGGTAGTTCTAAAAAGAACTTATTTTTTTCTTCTTTTTTAGGTTTTTTTTTTTACTTTTTCCGAACTTTTTAAATTTTTTGGTTTTTTTTTTCAGAACAAAAACAAAAATAGGGAATGCCAAACTGCTCAACAGGAGCAAAAAAAAGGGGAAAAATTAGGGCTGGGGAGGGCAGGGGTGTGCTTCTCTTTTGCGAACAATTCGTAGGATACTCTGCTCCCCATAACAAAGCAGTTTGTTACACTGATTACACCTAATGGTAATGTCAGTAAAAACAGGCTGAATGTTGGGTATCAGCTCCACTGCTCTTCCTCTCCCCGATGATGTTGTTCCTTCGGTGGAAGTCGAGGCGCCATCTCTCGGGGCATTCCGTGCCAGGTCCCTGACATTCTCCCGGGCATAGTTCTGGGGGTGCCTTCTTTACACATGCCTTATCATGGTAAAGTTCCCAAAACTATATTTTTTGGTGCGGTCACCACGAGAAAGAACAGTGCGGCAAATCTTGCACTCCACCTTAGGAGCATTTACCTTCTTCTCCCCTTCTGGAATTGTAAAAAATTTCCAAATGAAGTGCTCCTTCACTCTTTGCTGATTAGGGTCCTCCTGGAGAAACTCATCAGAGTCATCACTGCTGCTTGGTGGTCTTGCAGCCATTCTTTGCAAAGAATTGAAGAGAAGAAAGGAATAGGTGTTGCTCTCTCCAAAGTGAAAGAGGTAGTGAAGGAAATGGGTGGGGTGTTCATTAATTGCAAAATAAACTGTTAACAACCAATGAAAAGTGTTATTTTAAGGTCACATGACTTGACGCGCTTACGCTGCGCGCACCGGAGCGCTTCCGGGAGCGCTTACGCGGCACGTACGTAGGCGCTTCCGGGGGCGCTTACACGGTGCGCCTGAATGACGTTTTGTTAGATTTTAGGAAATGCTTTCAAAGTTAAAATACGGTTATTTAAAATCAAAAATACTACTTTTATAAGTATGCCACTGAATGTCTTGCATTATTAACTTTAAAAACATACTTTTTTTCCGCACGCGGGAATATAGCTCTCGCTGCGTTTACGGGTGCGCTTACTGGTGCGCGCACCCTGAGTGCTCCGAGGCAAAATGATAAAAAAAAAAAACACATCAAAAATTAATTTTAGAAAAAAAATGTATATATTAAAAATATAATAATTAATAGTTATAAAAAACAGCTACTAAAAAAACGTAATAATTCACTTTAAAAATCGTAGGTTACAAACACGATATAGCAAGGAATTAGCTTTTAAAAAACCTTTGAATTTCACTGAAAAAACCATAGGTTTCACAATCGTTATAGTTAGGAATTAGCATTTAAAAAACTTTTGAAATTCCCTAAAAAAACCATAGGTTTCACAATCGTTATAGTTCGGAATTAGCATTTAAAAAACCTTTGAAATTCACTGAAAAAACCATAGCTTTCACACCAGTTATAGTTAGCTGAACATTTTACTCATACAAAACCATTGAAATTCCCACGTTATAGTTAATTGGACTCACTATCAATCAATCAATCAATCATAGTATTTGTATAGCGCGCTACTCACCCGGAGGGGTCTCAAGGCCCGTGGGGGTGTTCTGCTACTGCTCGAAGAGCCAGGTCTTGAGTTGCTTCCTGAAGGAAAGGTGGTCCTCGGTCAGTCGGAGGTGGGTGGGGAGGGAGTTCCAAGGATCTTCCTCCGGTGGTGGCTCTGCGGATGCGTAGGACGGCGGCGAGGGTGAGGCTGGTGGAGCGTAGCTGGTGGGTAGGAGTGTAGAAGGCCAGGTGGTTGTTGAGGTACCTGGGGCCCAGGTCGTGGAGAGCCTTGTGCGCGTGGGTGAGGAGTCTGAACGTGATCCTCTTGCTGACGGGAAGCCAGTGCAGGTCTCCCAGGTGTCCGGAGATGTGGCTGTGTCGGGGGATGTCCAGGATGAGTCGTGCGGAGGCATTCTGGATTTGTTGGAGCCTTTTCTGAAGTTTGGCTGTGGGACCGGTGTAAAGGGTGTTCCCGTAGTCCAGACGGTTGGTGACCAGTGCCTGGGTGACCGTCTTCCTGGTTTCGGTGGGGATCCAACGGAAGATCTTTCGAAGCATGCGCAGGGTGTTGAAACATGACGACGAGACGGTGTTGACTTGTCTGGTCATCGAGAGGGAGGAGTCCAAGATGAAGCCCAGGTTGTGTGCGTGGTCCATTGGCTTGGGAGCGGTGCCCAGGGCAGGGGGCCACCAGAAGTCGTCCCAGGCGGAGGGTGATGATCCCAGGATGAGGACTTCCGTCTTGTCTGAGTTCAGTTTTAGGCGGCTGATCTTCATCCATTCGGCGATGTCTTTCAACCCTTCGTGTAGGTTGGTTCTGGTGGTGGCTGGGTCGTTAGTGAGGGAGAGGATCAGCTGGGTGTCGTCGGCATAGGTGATGATGTTGAGGTTGTGTTGGCGTGCGATGGCTGCGAGGGGGCTCATGTAGACATTGAAGAGGGTGGGGCTGAGTGATGATCCTTGTGGTACGCCGCAGATGACTTCGGTGGCCTTGGATCTGAACGGGGGCAGGTGGACCCTCTGGGTTCTTCCGGTGAGGAACGAGATGATCCATTCCAGTGCCTTCTCTTGGATTCCGATGTTGTTGAGACGCTGCACCAGGGTGCGGTGGCACACCGTGTCGAAGGCTGCGGAGAGGTCCAGGAGGATGAGGGCCGCTGTTTCCCCGTTGTCGAGCAGGGATCTGATGTCATCTGTGGCTGCGATAAGGGCGGTCTCGGTGCTGTGGTTGGCACGGAAGCCGGACTGCGAGTGGTTGAGGGATCCGTTCGTCTCGAGGAAGGCGGCCAGTTGACTGTTGATGGTCTTCTCGATGACTTTGGCTGGGAAGGGGAGGAGCGAGATGGGGCGGTAGTTATTCAGGTCGGTGGGGTCCGCAGTTGGTTTCATCAGGAGGGCGCTGAGTTCCGCGTGTTTCCAGCTCTCTGGGAAGGTGGCGATGTTGAAGGAGGTGTTGATGATGTCCCGGAGTTGGGGTGCGATGATGGAGTCAGCTTTGTTAAAGACGTGGTGGGGGCAGGGGTCGGTTGGCGATCCGGAGTGGATGGTGTTCATCACGCGGGTGGTGTCCTCGGTGCTGACCGGAGTCCAGGCGCGGAGGGTGGTGGTGGGGGGCGTTGGTTCGGTGATTGGGTGCGTAGTCTGTGCGTTGAAGCTGTTGTGAATGTCGGTGATCTTGCTGTGGAAGAACGAGGCGAGGGAGTCGCAGAGGTCTTGCGAGGGGGTGATGTCGTTGTTTCCGGCGTTGGGGTTGGAGAGCTGTTTGACGATGTTGAAGAGTTCCTTGCTGTTGTGGGCGTTGTTGTCCAGTCCGTCCTTGAATGCTGTCTTCTTGGTGGTGCGGCTCAGCTGGTGGTGTTTGCGGGTGGCGTGCTTGAGGGCAGTTATGTTGTCTGTGGTCTGGTTGTTGCTCCAGGCTTTCTTGAGGGTGCGGCAGTTCTTCTTGGAGTTCTTGAGTTCCTCGGTGAACCAGAAGGCTTTCTTGCTGCCGGGTCTGCTGGGGGGGGGTCTTCAGTGGAGCGAGGTAGTCTGCGCAGATGGTGATCCACTGTGTGAGGTTGCGGGCTGCTTCGTTGGGATCCGTTGTGCTGGCGAGGGGGTTCTGGCTGAGGCAGGTGGTGAGCTGGTCGTTGGTGATCTTGTTCCAGTTCCTGCGCGGAGCTTGTTGCGGGTGGTGGTGGGTAGTGGTTCTTCTGAAACTGAAGTGGATGCAGCTGTGGTCAGTCCAGTGGAGTCCGGTGGAGTGGCTGAAGGAGATGTGCTTGCTGGAGGAGAAGACGGGATCAAGCGTGTGGCTGGCGTAGTGGGTGGGGGTGTTCACCAGTTGCTTGAGTCCGAGGTTGTTGAGGTTGTCCGCCAGGGTGGTGGTGTTAGTGTTGTTGTTGTTCTCCAAGTGGAAGTTGAAGTCCCCTAGGAGGATGTAGTCAGTGGAGGGGAGGGCGTGCGGGCTGATGAAGTCTGCGATGTCTTCGCTGAATCGTGTGCATGGTCCCGGGGGTCTGTAGATGAGGGTTCCTCTGAGGGTCGTCTTTGGGTCGGTGTGTATCTGGAAGTGGAGTTGTTCAGTGGTGGTGATGGTGTCGTCGGAGTTGATCGTGATGCGGATGGTGTTCTTGTGTACGATGGCGATGCCTCCTCCGATCTGGTTGATGCGGTCCCTCCTGATGATCTTGTATCCGTCCGGGATGGCGATGGCGATGTCGGGGGCAGAGGAGGCGTTCATCCAGGTTTCCGTGAGGAAGGCGACGTCTGGTGATGTTGTGTCGAGGAGGTTCCAGAGTTCCACGGCGTGTCTGTGGACGGAGCGGGTGTTAAGCAGGATGCACTTGAGGTGGGTCTTGCTGGTGCTAGGCTTGGCGGGGGCGGTGCAGGTTCGGAGGCAGGTGAAGCGGTAGGCTTTGCAGGTGAAGGGTCCGTGGGTGCGTTTTGGGGTGGCTCGGTAGCAGGCAGGGTTCCGGCCGGTATTGAGTGCATTGAGAGTGGCGGCGTCGTAGATCCTTCGGGTGGTCTTGCATCTGCGAGGGCCAGGGGTCCTGGCGCTGGGCGCGGTCCAGGAGCGGACGGGCGCAGACGGGCTTGCCTTTGGCGTAAAAACGGCGTGCCCGCTGCGCGTGAACGCTGCACGTCATAAGTAAGGAGCCGGGAGGGAGGAGCAGCTGGGTGGCGGGAGCGGGGCTGCGAATGGGCAGGAGGGGGGTGGGACCTCAGGGAGGCAGCGGCGGGAAAGAGGTCAGAGGGCAGTTCATCGGCGGCTGGGTCGTCCGGTGGAAAAAACGGCGGCAAAAACGTGGCAGAAGCAGCGGAAATACGAGGCAGGAGCAGTGGTGTGTGGGGGCGACCTCGCCTGGTTACAGGCTCAGCCGTCACTCCCTGCACGTCTGTGCGGTCCCCTTAAGTAAGGAGCCGGGAGGGAGGAGCAGCTGGGTGGCGGGAGCGGGGCGGCGAATGGGCAGGAGGGGGGCGGGGCCGCAGGGAGGCAGCAGCGGGAAAGAGGTCAGAGGGCGGTTCAGCGGCGGCTGGGTCGTCCGGTGGAAAAAACAGCGGCAAAAACGTGGCAGAAGCAGCGGAAATACGAGGCAGGAGCAGTGGTGTGTGGGGGCAACCTCGCCTGGTTACAGGCTCAGCGGTCGCTCCCTGCACCTCTGTGCGGTCCCCTTAAGTAAGGAGCCGGGAGGGAGAAGCAGCTGGGTGGTGGGAGCAGGGCGGCGAATGGGCAGGAGCGGTGCGGGGCCGCAATCCACTGCTGATGATGTCACATATTACATCATTCATGACATGGTCAGTGACATCACTGAAGACATCACTGATGACATCTCAAATGGCTTCACTGATGACATCACTGATGACATCTCAAATGACATCACTGATGACATCCCTGATGACATCATCCAGTGTCTGTGTGATTCTGTAACGTTTAAATATGTTTTACATATTGAAGAATGAGTGAATGTATAAGTGTCTGGATGAAGGATTTAGTAGGTGCGTGACTGACTGTATGAGTGAGTGATTAAATGTGTCTTACTGAATGCATGAAAGATTATGATGGCCCTGGGTGGCCGGAGGGGCCGATATTTAAAAAAACATTTTTTGCCAGAAACCTTCGCGGGAGTGTACTCAACAACTTTTAACAATTTAAAAAAAAAATGTTTGCCCGAAACCTTCGCGGGAGTGTACTCAACAACTTCCCAAAGTTTCATGCCGATCAGATGAATGGTGTAGTAATGCATAAAGGACAAACAGACATACTTTGATTTGTATATTTATAGATATATATATATATATATATATATATATATTATTATTATTTTTTTTTTAAAGCAGCCCACTAATCAAGTAGAGTCAGTGCCAAAAAGTTGGTCGTGTAGATTGGGCCTTTATACCTTGCTGCATTGCCCATTTTTCAAACCTCTAAAAAAACATGAGGCAAAAAACATGAGGCAAACTGATGTTGAAACTGTAGTGTCAACATCAGTTAGTGAAATTAACTGAGTTACCAGGTTTATCAACCGGACCGCTTTTATAAATAGGCTGCAGTATGCTGCCTTGCCATGAAACAGGCACAGTTTCTGATGTCAATATCTCACTAAATATTTTGGTAAGAATTTCGGCCCACTTGTCAATATTGACAAGAAACCTGGCATTGGCAACCCATTAGGGCCGGGAGCAGCATTAGTACAAAGGCCACATAGAAGGATGGCTACTTCATTACAACTGATGCGTTCCAGGATAATCCTCAAATCAGAACTGATATCACTAAATTTCACAATATTATTCAGGCCAGGCACATACCACTCTCCATATTAGTTTTGGTTTGCTTTTTATTCCTTACATAAGGCAAGCCTGTTTTTTTTTTTTACAGCTTGGTCCACCATGCCATACAGATTACTAATAAAATGTACCCATTCAGTCTCTGAAATGTTTACACAAAATGCTCTGCTGCCTCCTCTTTTGAGTTCATTAATTACTTACCAAAACATTTTTGCATTATTTTGTTTGGAGGCATATAGTAATCTGTATCAAAGGCCTGATTGATAGTTAGATTTAGCCTTCCAGACTTCTTGTGTATAAACTTTTCTTAGTGCAGTAATGTTTTCTTATAGACAAAATAGGATTGATAGAATCTATGGGAAGAAGCACTCCGTACAGCTCTGATAAGTGATTTTTTTTTAGCTTGAATAGCTTAGAAGTGAACCATTTGTTTGGGGATCTTAATGCACTCTTTGACTTTGTATGATATTGAACTGAGAATTTTCCCACCAGGGATGATCTTCTATAATTTCATTTATTATTCATGTTGACAGCCCCCACCTCGCACTGATCACTTTCCTTTATTATTATTTTAGCAATTTGTATTATTTATTCTTGTTTATCAATATGATAAACTAACTTCTTCAAGTGGTATGAAATTTGGGCCATATTCGTGAGCTCATTAAATCTAAAGTTACGGTTCATTGAAAAATTCAATAGAACTATCTGAAGATTGTGATCACTCTCGAGTCGAAGGGTTGCCATATATTCCAACAGTTTTGATCTTAAATTTTCAGAAATAAACATATAGTCGAGGATTGATCCATGTTTAGAATATTTAAATGTTGGAATGAGCCTTTTAACAGAGGAAACCCAAACTGGTGCATTATGCAGTATAGTTAATCAATTTGCTGGATTTAAAGGAATCAAATGTAGCTTAAAATCACCAGAAACCATAAAACTGGCTTCTGAGAACTGGAATAATAATGTACTGGGGATATCCCGCAAGACATACAACTGCGTGGTCTTATTTTTCCTCTGACTTAGATATGCAATAAGTACAATTAGACAAAAATCTTTGTTCCATAAAACAAGGCATTGCAACAATCCAAATCAAGATAAACCTACTGCAAAGTTTAGGTCAGTAGCAATGTAGAATGAGAGCACGCACTTTGCACAACCTGATTTATTAGTGCACGCTGCTGGTAGATTGAACTCATTAAACCCAAGCAAGGGTGTCGCTTGTTCTCTTCATGTTTCTTGGAATAGTAACATTGTGAAAGAATGTAAAAATAAAACTGTATCTGAGTCTGACAGTAAATAAGTCATCCCATGCACATTCCATAAACATAGTCTCAATTGCACATCTTTATCGTTTGAAGCTAATAATGTTCAATTCTCTTCTACTAGATGCACATGTGCAAGGGTAGCTAGAAGTCAAGACCAATCCTCCATTTTCATATTATTTTTACATAACCAGTCGCAGGTATACGACTGGTATACCTGACGAAAAAATTACCTCCATCCAAAAGAACTTCCCCCCTCCCCAAACCCCCCATGGACTTCCCCATCCCGATCAACCTTGCCCGACAGCTGGCAGTCTTAAAAACTTCACCCCGGTCACCCTGGCCCAAACCAGAGATGCCATTCTTTCTTGCAAATCCGGCTCCCCTTCCGACCCCTGCCCCCCCCAAGATTCTCCATCAAATCATTGATGAGATAAACCCTATCGTCAATGACATTATCAACCTGTCTCTCAGTTCTGGATCTGTTCCTCGCTTATGGAAAAAGGGTGTTGTCAAACCGCTTATGAAAAAAGCTAATAAATCCCCAGTGGACTTGACCAATCTCCGTCCTATCACCCTTCTCCCCGCTCTGGGAAAAATAACAGAACAGTTAGTCCATAAAGAACTTAAATCCTTTCTGGAAACCCACAACTTACTTCATCCTCAACAATCCGGGTTTCGGCCCAAACATTCAACCGAAACTGCCTTAATTGAACTGACTGACACCATCAAAACGCTGCAAGATCAAAGGAAGAAGGCCATTCTGATCCTTCTTGACCTCACGGCAGCGTTCGACACCATATCCCATTCCATCCTGATTAACAGATTAATGGACATCGGCATCTCTGACTCAGCCCTATCATGGATCAGATCTTTTCTCAGCGACAGGTCCCAAACTGTCGCCCTGGGCCCTTTTCAATCTAAAGAGAAAACGGTCTCCTCCGGAGTTCCCCAAGGGTCCATCCTAAGTCCCCTCTTTTTTAACATTTACCTCATCCCTCTCCTCACCCTGATTGAATCATTCGGCATAACTGTCACCTCATATGCCGATGATACTCAGTTGATCATCCCCCTAGACGACAACTCCAACATTGCAGAGCTCAATCTTAAATATTGCCTAACTGCTGTATTCCAATGGATGGACTCCAACCACCTCCGTTGTAACTCAAATAAAACAGAGATCCTCCCCATCGGGAAAAACGCCTCTTTCTGTCCTGCCCTCTGGTGGCCTGATAATTCTGCTGCTCCCCCCCCCAGACCGTCACTACCGCTAGAAACCTCGGGGTACTTTTTGACTCTGATCTTTCATTTGACCATCATGCCACGACCGTGGCCGGCAGATGCTTCGGCATAATCAAATCCCTCAGAAATTTTTTTGACTTTCTTCCCCTAGATTCTAGAAAAACGGTGACAGTAGCCCTCATTCTTTCGCGCGTGGACTACTGCAACGGCCTCCTGGCAGGGACCAAGAAGTCCACCCTCTCCAAACTCCAAAGTGTTCTACACACTGCCGCCCGCCTGGTCTTAAAATTACCTCGCAAATCCTCAATCTCTGCAGCTCTAAAGACTTTACATTGGCTTCCCCTGCACAAGAGAATACTTTTCAAGATTCTCATTGTTGCCTTTCGGGCCTTTAACAAAACAGGTCCTGTTTACCTTACTAGACGCTTCCCACACTACAACCTGAGTCGTTCCCTCCGCTCTGCCCAAGAAAATTTCATGGCCTCTACCAGGTTTAACCTGAAGTCTAAAGGAGGTAAAACCCTAAGCTCCCTGGCTATCAAAGCCTGGAACAGCATGCCCAGACACCTAAGACATCAGACACTTGAGAAGCCTTTTAGAAAACTTCTCAAAACATGGATTTTCAATCTCCCCGATGAGTGGACCAAAGCTTCCATTTAGCCTCCCCCCTACCACTCTGCGACCTGGCCTCAAGGACTATTCAGCGCCATGATGCTCCTTCCGGAGCGAACGCCGCGCTCTATAAATACCCCTCCAAATATCCAAATATCCAAATATACCCTCCTGTTTGAGAATTAGTAATCAACAGGCCTGTGTTACAAGATGATTTATCTGTCGGACCTGTTGCCCCTCTTAGTACTGGATTTAACGTATTACTTTCCACCTTTATTCGTTCAATGATCAACCTTAAAACCACATTCCATAAAACATGCACTTGAGTCTAAGATTTTAGTCACAATTTCATTAGTGAACATAGTTGTTATAGTGGACTCACTAAGTGAGTTAGGTTGTATTTGTTTGAACTGCACAGACAAAAGAACAGTAGTTTTAATAAATGATAAATCAGGAATCGTTGAGATTATTTTCAGGATTTAATTCTGATTAAGACTGTCATGAGTATGCCGAGATTCATATAGGGATTGCAGTGCTAATTTCTCCCTGTTAGCGGTAATATTTTCCTGTATAGTACATGGAGATGTTATTGGGCCTGGTTTGCTATCATTAACTAGATAATATTATATTCTTTAAGGGGGTTTAGACTCGGAGTGACACATGGCTTTATCAGATCGTCTGAATTAAACCTATGCGGTGGGTGAACTACTTGGTCTTAGGACAGGAGCATAATTTACTTGCAATTTAATCTCAGATTGAGGATGACAAATGATTTCACTACCTACGTATCCCAGGGTCTGATTAATCTCACTCAAAATCTGGGGCTTGCTGTTATACCTAAACACACCTCGATTATTAATGCTGACTCTATCAGGCATTGTCATAATGATTGCAGTGTAAACATCTTTTTTATTACCCTTTCCAGAAGGCTGAGCCTCACTTCTCATTTTTGGGTTCTGATGCTTCAATAAGAAGGGGATTCCGTACACTCTTGGGAGCAGTCCTTGTCTTGGCATTTCTGATTATCTGTTTTAAAAATAGTTTAACAGTCCTTGGATTTTGCTACTGAAGCTACTGGAACAACTGACTTCTTGGCTTTATACCGAGCCTTCCACAACCTTTTCCTAGCCCTTTTCAATGGTGGGGAAACATCACTAGAGCTATCTCCTGCGCTTAAACATATGGGGGCAGATTTATGATGACTGGCGCATCCCCAGGGATGCGCCAGTCATCCTGCGCCACTGCTCCGCCACCCATGGTGCGCCGCATTTACAATGCGGCGCACCATGGGCAAAAACGGCACAGATGCGTGACGCATCTGTGCCGTAAAGGTGGCGCATTGCTGGAGCTGCGTCGCAGCTCCAGCAAGGCTCGGGGGTGCCCCATCTCCACAATGCTGCGTCAAGACCTACGCCTGCTTCAAGCAGGCGCAGGGTTTTGGCGCAGCATTGTCCTGAAAGTGACTCAGTGAAATCTTATAGATTTCACTCAGCCACTTTTAGGAGGCGTTCCTGCGCAGGAACGCCCCCCCCCCTGCGCAGGAACGCCTCCTTATGGCGCAGGGCTTTACAACGTGATGCATCTCCTAGATGCATCACGTTGTAAATAGGGCGCATTGTTTGCGCCGCCGTTGCGTCAAATAAAGTGACGCACCGGCGGCGCAAGGCCTTCATAATTCTGCCCCATGGAATTAACAACCTGGATTATCTTGTTTTTTCTTTTCCCTGAAATACTTGAGATTCATCGATTAGAGTGGCTAACCCCAGACATACCTCTGACTCCCCACTCTGCTGGTGCTCTAGTATTAACAAGAGGCACATCTCGCTGAGGTGGTTGCTGCTTCATGCTCACACTGGGTGTACTGATTCCCAATTTGTTATAACAAATAGGGGATTGTTCAGGATACGATTACCAAGCAGTTTTTTTTTTTACTTCATCAAAGAGTGAACTTACTATTGTTGGGAGGTCAGATACTTTATCTAAAATGTGTGAACATGTGCATGTGTTTGATTGATTGTTGACCTCAGTCTGAGCCTTAACCACCAAATGTGTCAGATTGTAATATATCAATGCCTGCAACATAAACTGCTAAAGTATTTAGTAGTTCCAGCGGTATATCAAGCTTATTTGAACAAAAGTTTAATGCTGTTGTTATTGCGTTAATTGTATTTAACAAATGTTGCCACACTCCATTATTATCTGCACTTTATGTGTAGCAGAACGCTCATCAGTTATAGTAGAAACATCATATTTATGTAGAAACAAGAGGTATGCAAAATTCAGTAAATTATCTACTTGGGCTATATTCTTTAGACCCTGCTCAAAATTCGTAGATTTACTCTTTAAAGGGACTAAAGTTGGCTGTACTTCTGGGACCTGTTCCCCATCACATAGTCCAGGACTAAGTGGATTTAAGACATTCTAATTCGGTGACTAAGATCTAAATGTTCCTTGACTCTCACAGACACTCTCAGACCCAGTTTTAGGTGACCGAGATTTAAAAGAACTATGATTAGAGCTATGGTTACCTTGAAATTCACCCAAGCAGATAACAGAAACATCCCAGTTATTTGAGGCCTTATTACACTTGGTTATATCCCAATGGTTATCTTCTGCCTGGAGTGCACAGTTCATTCGGGGCAACAACGTAGTTTGAGTAGACAGCATATTTACCTGACTGGCTTTGGGAACATAATAGACTTGAGCTTTGGCTACTACTACATGAGAGTCCCCCTCTTCATATGCTGTATTTGTTGATGCAGATGCATTAGAGGTCAACAAAGTATTAGCAGCAGACTGATTCCCACATTCTCTTGTTTCATCTCCCATGGATAGGGCACCAAAACAAATGTTCTGAACTAATGATAAACACAGACAAAGACGCATCAGCTTCACCTTGGGCTTCTCATTGAGCTCTGTCTGATTGTTTACAATATTCCATTATGCTGGGCTGATAGAAGTGGGTCCCACCTCCCCCACCGGTGGATATTTGATTATATGTCTGATTATATATTTGACCCACAACAGTTAATGCACACTCTGGATTTGATGATGGCCTATTAACGGCCGACAGTTCCTCAAGATCCATATTATTAACCTGCGATGTATCCTTTTGGGAATGAGTTTGAAATTTCACGGTAGCTTTACACCTCTTTTGTAGTCTTGAAAGGAGAGTTGCATTGGTCCCCTTGTGCGACCTGATCTCATGATGTGAGGCGTATTACTTCGAGGATGTAGTAAGGAGGGAAATATCACAACAAAAAGCTCTTATTGTGGACGGACGAAGTTCGAAACATAGGTCAGCTCAAGACAGCTCAGGACCTCATTATTTTCACAGGCCACAAGTTACAGTCCTCCTCCTCTCGCTCGTTCCCTCGTGTCCCACCTGGCCACCTGGCACACACTGCCAGAAAAGTATAAATGCAAACACGCCACAGGAAAACCCCTGTACTCAGCTAACTAGCGGCTTCCAAAGGCAGGGGCAAAGGGCCGAGGCCGACCTTACAGTTCACTTTCTTTGACTCGCCTCACCTCGCCCTTGCTACTTTCACTCCTCACACTCTACTGCATCTCCCTTATACAGGAAGTGGGAAGAAGTAGTGAGATGCAATCTGACCATGATTACGTACGTGTGTGCGTTAGTACATATGTTGTGTTGCTCAAGCAGTGTTAGGGTGACCTTTACATTGTTGTATCACTCTGAACTTTACTTTACATGCAGTTTAAAAGTAGGGAAATGTATGACTGAATTGACTGATTTGAGGGCGCTCAAGTAACATATCGACTAATAAATGTTGAATCTCAAAAATCCTCAGATCTGTATCTACGGGACCTGGTTTGGACTGGCTGTCTGGAGAGTCTGGAGCAGCTACTCCTACACAAGCTCGGTACAGAGTTGCTTAAAGCCTGGCAAATCTCCCCTTTCATGCTAAAAAAAGGGCTTGATTTGTGGTGCGGTGGTGGAGCGTAGGAGAGCAAAAGAGGGGATGGGAAATCGAACCTCATCGCAGCGCAACCCACGTCAGCCAAACGCCGACCGCTTCTGCGCAGCTGGAGGAAACGTGCACTGGCATGTCTTCCCCGATGTACCCACGCTCACCCACTCTCGGGTCCCTTGTCCTGTGCTTTGTTCTGCGATACTCGTCTCCCAGCTTCCACCTCACGTTTTAGGCTTGCAGGCCCCTCATAGGTTTCGGAGACTGAGGACGGAAGTCAACAACACAGCACCGCACATGAATGAATGAATGAATGTTGGTTTTATAGAGCGCGTGGTTACCCTGGAGCATCCCAGCGCTTACCACTGGGTAACCCGTCCTGCCTTTCCCTGTGAAATGGTCCCTTTACTGGGCATCCCCAAGGTGAAGCCAGGCATCCCCGGCGGTGGTGGGGCCGGAGTGGAGATTAAGCAAGCTATTGCCCAGAGTTGCAGTGTGGGACCCCATGGTTAGAGTGGCACCGAGGCGAGAATTATCGGGCCCGCTGACATTGGTCCTGCACCCGGCCGCGTGGGGAATTGAACCCTGGTCCCGGGCCGACCTCAGCCTCCGGGTCTGCCGCCTCTAACCGTTGAGCCACATTTCACATGCAGCTTCCGCAGCTCCACTGCGCTCAGTTTTCCGGTTCCATTTCAAGCCACCCAGAAGTAATATTGGGACCAAAAGAAGTGGTTTCATTTTCGAACTATATAGGATGATTCTGGGGTCATAAAATATGTATGCTGCGAGTTCCTGATTAGTGTGTTATGTGGGTATGAACAAAAAGCAGTAGATTATGAGTGTGGTACGGAGTAGTTTTGTTAATTAATGTATTTTGCTCTCCTGTGCTGTAATTATTTGGTTAGTTTTTGTTATTGTATATAGTTTTTCTGATGGGACAAAGAGATTCAACGTGGACATTGTTTATATAAAACAATTTGGAAACAATATGATGTAATGTATGTACAAAAATATGAAATGTATCTGATCAAAAGCAGTTTATGAGAAATAAACATCAGAATAAAGGTCTTGGGTCAGTGAGTCTGATTAATTCCTGTAATACATATAGCTAAATCTAGTGGGAATGTTCATTTATGATTATGGAGATATTTCCACTTGCCAGACTCAACTAGGATACTTGGGGGCACCCTTTCTATGAGAGGTATGAAGCGAATATATGCCACAAGAAAAAGCCCTCAGGAAGGGCTGAGTTCAACCTATTAGATATCCTGATCAGGAGAGCAAACCACTGCCCCACACCCCTGGCCCTTTTGTTCTCATATCCGGAAGGAATACACAAAACACCACAGCTGAGCTATTCACTGTTATGTGACCCTAGTCACTGGCATAAAGGCACATTTGTATTAGGCAGAAAAATGTCAACTTTCTCAAACGGAAACATACAAAAAGTCATGGCTGGATTGCTTGATTTATTCTCAGTCACTTGTAGGTAATTGGCTGGACTGTTCTCACTGTTGCAGGATCAAGGCTAATTTGCATATGGTTGGGTCTAAACTGAGGTGGCATGGTGTGCAAAATAATGATGGACTTAGATGCAGCTCAAGTAGTTACAATTGGCTGAGATTAATTCAAGCATTCAATCCATAATTTCTTTTGTATACTTAAGTTCCATGCCCTAGATGGGAAGGCTAGGCAAAGATGTGGGTCCTGTTCACACTGTGCCACTGGGAACAAGCTTAACCCTGTTGATGAGCCCTAATTAGGGCATCACACTCCTGGGCTGCATGTGCTCTAGTTCAGGGAGTACCTGGCTTGTCGGTTCAATCTAGACTGTTCCCATTTGAGCTGGGTCTAGGCTGCATTTCATGTGGCTAGCTCCAAACTGAGGTGGCATTGTGTGCAAAATACTGATGGACCAGAATGAGGTTTGAGTAATTACCAGTGGCTGAGATTAATTCAAGCATTCAGGCCATCACTTTTCTGTATACTTCAGTGTAATTTTCGAAAAGTGGCATTTTCAGAATAGTACTTAAAATCTTATTTTACAATTAAGATGATTTTGAATTACCCTACTAATGGTAATGGTTGCGTTGTAATGTCATGCTATGTAATGGATGTTGCGTTGTAAAAATTTTGTTGTAATTGTAGTGTGTAGTAAAAGTTGCGTTGTAAAGGTTGTTTCCCGTGCAGTGGTGTTCAGGCAGTGTAGGGGCTCAAGGTGGGACTAAGAATGAAGAAATGAGAATTCACTGAAATGATTTCTACATGCTACAGAGAGAGTTGGTATGCAATTTCTACAGCACACCCAGGATCTTTATTACACAGCATGGAGACTATTTGGGAATTCAGTGGCCTGACACACATGCTGCTTTGGACCTAATAGCACTAACTGTCCTAAGGACTGACTCACTCCATGACTACATGTTTTGCCATATTTTAAAACACATCAACTAAGCACATTATTCTGCCACATTTTTCTGAAATGAATTCTCACTCACACTGTGATCTTAGACACATGACAGTATGTCTTGCAAATTCAGTATAATGATTACTACAGTGAAAGAGAGTATTGCTAGGAGTGCTGTTTCACATTTTAGGACAGTGTAGTGATGTTCAGGCAGTGCAGGGGATCAAGGTGGGACTGAGAATGTAGAAATGAGAATTCACTGAAATGATTTCTACATTCTACAGAGACAGTTGGTATGCAATTTCTACAGCACACCCAGGATCTTTATTACACAGCATTGAGACTATTTGGGAATTCAGAGGCCTGACACACATGCTGCTCTGGACTTTATAGCACTACTTTTCCTAAGGAGTGACTCACTCCATAACTACATATTTTGCCATATTTTAAAACACATTAACTAAGCAAATTATTCTACCACATTTTTCTGAAATGAATTTTGACTCACACAGTGATCTTCGACACAAGACATTAAGCCTTGCAATTCAGTAAAATGATTACTATAGTGAAAGAGAGTCTTGCTGGGAGTGCTGTTACAGAGTTTAGAGTAGTGCAGTAGTGTTGAAAGAGTTTACCAGCTTTTGATAGAGATGGTATATTAGGGTTTGTGACAGTGCAGTGCTGTTCAGGCAGTATAAGGGGTCTAGGTGGGACTGAGAATAAAGAAATGAAAATACACTGAAATGATTACTACTTGCTACAGAGAGATTTGCTATGGCATTTCTACAGCACACCCAGGATCTCTATTACACAGCATGGAGACTATTTGGGAATTAAGAGGACTGACACACATGCTGCATATATTTTTTATAGCACTACATGTCCTAAACTCTGACTCACTCCATAAGTACATGTATTCTCATATTTTTAAACACATCAACTAAGAAAATTATTCTGCCATAATTATCTGAAATGAATACTAACTCACAGTGTGATCTTAGACACATGACAGTATCCCTTAAAATTCAGTAAAATTATTACTACAGTGAAAGGGGTTCTTGCAGGTAGTGCTGTTTCAGGGTTTAGGGCAGTGCAGTGGTGTTTCAACATTATAGGGGCATTCGCTGAGGATGGTGATTCTGGATTTAAAGCAGTGCAGTAGTGTTGAAAGAGTTTAGCAGGTTTTGCTAGGGATGGTGTATCAGGGTTTTGCAATTACGGCCACATGCATCATTGCACCCGTTTGCGATTCCTAAATTGCAAAATTAAGGAATCGTAATTTAGAAATCGCAAACTGCAATGCATGAAAAATTCGCATTTTATTTTGCGATTCGGTATTTTTCCTTAATTGCGATTCACAATTTGCGAATCGCAATTAAGGAAAACCCTTCCCATTGATTCCTATGGGCCAAAAGGCTCATAGGAATGAATGGGAAGGCATTCACATTTTGCGAATTTCAAATTGCGATTCGCAAAATGTGAATGCAATTTCAAGGGTGCAGGTGGGGTCCAAAGAACCCCTCCCTGCACCCCTGAAATGTAACTTTAAATGCAATTTACACACACACTTGCCCCAAGGGCATGTGTGCGTGTAAATTAAAACTTTCAAAAATGCAATTTGTGCATATTTGAAATTTTTCGGTAAATTAGCATGAATGTCAACTTCATGCTAATTTACCACTTCCAAATTGCGAAATCGCAATTCTAAAAATGATCATGCATTGCATTTAAGAAATCTGAAATTGTGATTTCTTAAATGCAATCGCAATTTTAGAAATCGCAACATGGTTGCGATTCCTAATATTGTGAAATGCATGATGCATTCCAAATTAGTCAATTGCATTCGCAAACGGCCGAAAATTGCGATTCGCACTGTTTGCGAATGCAATTGACTTTGATGCATGTGGGCATAAGTCTTTATAGTAATAGACAAAAAAATCAGTTTGTTGAGATTCGGAAGTGAATGTTTCATAACAGAAATGTATTAAAAAATATAAAGAATTGTAAAAGAAAAATTGCTTTTTATAAGAAAAAAAAATACAGACAATTGTTGAGAAAGTTTTTGAATTTAAAAAAAATGTTTCTTTTAGTAATCAGTAGGATTCGAACACTAGATAAGCCAATCAATGTTATGAAGGTCAAAAGTAAGTGGAAAAGACTAATTAATAGAACTAATTGTTGTAATGTTTTTTTCTGGAGAATGGAAACATAGTTCAAGTTGTGAGCCTTTTTTTTAATGAAGAGAGTTACTTTCAGAGTAATCATGCATGCAGTTGATACCAGTGGTCAAGCTTATGAGGTTAAGAATGGTAGTCCGATTGAAAAAGAGAAAATTGTCCCTAGAAATGCAGAAGAGTTGTTAGCTGATGAAGTTTTAGGGAGACGTCCTAAGGCTCCAGTGTACACTTGGAATTGTAGTAGTATTTGTAGTGTACGACAGGATTCAATTGATTTTTTTCACAATTGTTTACGTAAGTATACTAAGAAAAGTGTTAAACAAAAGATTAAGATTTTGCAAGAATCAGACCCCTGCAGAGTGAGAGAAAAAACGGGTTTGCAAGGTCATTCTTTGGCTTGTCAATCTAAAAAAGTATGTCAGACTGTTTTTCACCATTTTAGGATGTTAGCAGTGCATCATACTGAAGTGAGGAAATTAGTGAGAAGGTTGTATTATGCAAAACGTCCAATGGTAAAAAAGTTGAACAGAGCTCTTTTGCATGGATCTGTGTTATATGTGATAAACATTTGTGAAAAAATTGAGGTTAGTTACTTTGGTCCTGAAGAAGAAAGTGCAGAAACAGATACATTAAAAGAAGGAAATGTGGAAGAAAATGTACAGAATTTTAGTACAGAAAATTTTGAGCAAGAAATTACAAGGTTTAAGGTCATTTCAGATGAAAAGCCAAACTTTTCTTGTATTTATTGTAGACGAATTCGTTATAAAAATCAGACCAGGTTAGTTGATCTATATTTAAAAAGTGAAAAGGAGAATAATAATGAGTGGAAGGAATTTGTACCTTATTTGTTGGTAGAGAATTGTTTTGATTTGGATTCTGATCAACGTATTTGTAAATATTGTTATAATAAATTATATGAGAATACGATGTCTGCTAGAGTTGTTCATAATAATCTTGAGTTGGTAAATATTCCTTCTGAACTGATGGATTTAAATACTTATGAGTCTATTCTGATTCAATGTGTGCATCCATTTCAGGCTATTGTTCGCATGGAGCCTCCTGCAGATTTACAGAGAGGATTAAAGGGAAGAGTTGTATATTTGCCTCTAAATTTAAAGAAAAATGTTGAAACAATTGGTGTAGAAAATGTGGAAGAGGAACCTCTAGTTATTCTAGTTAACGGCGTTCCTATGAAGAGTAAGACAATCTGGGAAGAATTAGAGGATGTTAGGAAAGTGAAAAAGGCAACGTTGTATTTGGTAAAAAATAATTAATACTATAAAAATGTGTATGTAGGAGAAGAGGAAACAATTGTAGAAGAGGAGAGTGATTTGCCAACTGCACAAATTGAAAAAGTGAATGTGTCCAGAACTGAAAAATGTATGAACATTATAGTGTGCATCCACTTCACTCTAAAGAAGTGATGGGAAATATTATTGAGTTATTTCAAATGAAAGAAGCAAAAGGAAGTCCCATTAGTGTATGGGAAGAAAGCTTGGAAGCTCGTTGCTTCCCTCAGTTATTTCTAACAGGCAAGTGGACGATATGATGAATGACCTGTGCAGATTCATGCATCTGAATACCGGACTTCAAGATTATATGCAGCAGGTACATGGTTTCCCCAATGTATTCCATATTTGTTTCATCTTCTGTTTGAGAGTGACTGGTCTGGACTTTCTTATGCAGTGTACCAGATACTGAAAAGTGGAGTACATTTGCAAAATGTTTATCGATAAAGTCCAACAGAAAGATACAATTTTGGAATCTCAGCTAATTAATCTCATGGCATGTCAGCGTGGTACTAATGAGTATTGGTTCCGTCGTCATGGGGAATTGAAATGTATGCTAAGAAACTTAGGAACTCCTACACGGTTCCTTACTCTAAGCTGTGCAGATTATGCTTGGGAAGATTTACTTCAATTTCTTCGAGTGGCAAATGCTAACATAGAAAATATAGAATACAAGACACCTGAGAACTGTTCTCTTTGGATCCAGTTAATGTATGCAGGTATTTCAATCATAGATTTGAAGCTATGATGTCTTTTATCACAAACAAATAAATCCTCCTCTTGGAGAGGTTCTGGATTTCTTTTGGAGAAAGGAGTATCAAGTAGGAGGTGCTCCTCACATTCATATGCTGCTATGGATCAAAGATGCCCCCAAATTTGGAACAGATTCAAATGACACAGTGATGAGTTTTATTGAACAATATTCTACATGTGCTGTACCCAAAAGTACAGTAGAAAAGAATTTAAGAACTTAAGACATAAAGTCTTACGGTTTCAAACACATCGTTGTGCAAAATACTGTCGTCGAAAGTACAAATCTAAGGATAAGTTCTACACAAAATGTCGATTTTCATTTCTACGTCCAGTATTATCAAAAGGAAGAGTGAACAATTTGATGTCATCTTTGCGACATACTGTCACAAGAAAATCACCGAAAAATACCTACAACTTAAAAAGAAATGAAGAGTCAAAATACATAAATGACTATAACCCAGTTGTTTCTCCATGTGGAATGCTAACATGGATATTCTATATGTTGCAGACAACTCCATTGCTGTGGCTCGATATGTAACGTCTTACATTACTAAATCTGAAAAGATGGAACTAAAGGAAATGTGGGAAGAAATTTCTCATGAAAAGAGCCTAGGTAAGAAATTGTACAGCTACAGTTTGAAGATGTTGTCTCATCGAGAAATTGGAGCATATTAATGTGCAGATCGTTTATCATCTGCAAGTCTATACTCCAAATCTAGAATAAGCATTTGGGTGAGTTTAGGTCTTGCAAGAACACGAAACCGAGTTTTGAAATCTGTACAATACATTGAGTATTTAGCAGAGAGAGAACCAGACAGTACAGATATTTTGAAGACAAATATGTTCGATACATACTATCCAAATAGAAGTCATCATCTTGAGAACGTTTGTCTCTATGAAGTACTGCAGAGCTATACTTTTAAGAGGAATATTACAGAAGATATCAATAAAGGAGTATATGCTGTGATTGGATCTGAAGGATGTTAGTGAAACAAAGAAAAGGACATTTGATTAATCACCGAAAACTGAGTTGCGAAACTGCTGACAAAAGGTAATTTTACTATTTTGCTCTTTTGCAACTCTTTAAGCCATGGCGAACAGAACTGGAACTACTTCGAGATTTTGACAGTTATGAAGATTCCTTCAACGCAACTAAAAATACTATAGAATGTCCTGCTTTTACTAATTATCTGAAAATGTTGAACGACGAAATATAGCAAGAAGCTACAATTGCTAGAGACAGTTCTCAAGACAGTCAAAGTTCTCCTTCGTTGAGTCAGGATCCACTGGGAGAATCAATTATTTAAAATGAAGCAGCAACTGCCATGGATGAGGTGGAAACAGCAATGCAACAAGCTCAAGAGGATATAATAAACTTAGGAGAATTGGAAAAACAACTAAATGGTGAGCAAAAACAAAGATACGATCAAGTGACAGAACAGATTGAGCATGGTTAATATCACGAGAAAAAAGAGTGCTCATGTACGTCATTTAAACCTGTCTGACTGTACTTGAGTGGAGAAGCAGGAACTGGAAAAAGTTTTCTAATTAAGGGAATTGACACTTATCTACAGAAAAGAACTGAGTCGTCACTCTCTTGAGTTGTTACTGCTCCAACTGGGTTGGCAGCACATCACATTAAAGGGATTACTTTACATCGTTTATTGATGCTGCCAGTAGAGCATGAAAATAAATTAGATTACCACAAGCTATCTGGAGAAGCTTGTTGTGAAGTTTCTAGAGTCTTGAAAAAAGTTAAACTTTTGATTATTGATGAGGTAAGCATGGTATCACATTTAATGCTTGCCTTTGTGCATTTAAGAATGCAACAAATCCTTAAAACAGAGTATGAAGTGTTATTTGGAGGCAAACACGTCATAGTTTTTGGAGATCTACTACAACTAACTCATGTGAAAGGACAGCCAGTATTGAAAACAGTTACCCATGAAGACACCAGAAAGTGCCTCGGAAGCATTGGAAATGTTAATATTTGGTCATATTTCGAATATTCAGAACTAATTACAAATATGCGCCAGGCAAAGGACGCTGATTATAAAAGTATTCTTGAAAATATAGGAATTGGAAAAGTGACTGAACACGGCAAAGACGCTTTACAGGCACGATTACTTACAAATTTGTTTCCAAACGAAAATATTCTCCCAGAGAATATATATAGAAAAATTGCAGAAAAGAAATCAGTGATATGCTTGATGCCAACTCTGCAAGAATGTTTAATATTCAATGAAAAAATGCTAAAGTTAGAAAATAAAGAAATTATAAAACTGGAAGCTATTGATAGAATATAGCATGAAGGAGCTACTATTATTTTGTCAGAAAATTGGATGTCAAAATTGGATTCTTTAGAAAAATAATATCTAAAACTGCTGGTTTAGAAAAGAATCTATATCCATGTATAAATTGTCAGATAATTTTACGACGTAATTTACATGTGGAAAAAGGTTTAGTAAATGGAGCAATGGGTAATGTTGTTGATTTTGTGAATTACCCAAATAGAGATGACATTGAATTTTTGAAAATCAAATTTGATGAAATTGAAGAAGTACAACAATTGAGTCGTTGTTCAGCTCGATTTTTGCTTGTAAAAGATTTATATGTTCGCCGAAAACAGTTTCCTGTTTGTTTGGCACATGCGATGACTTTACATAAATCTCAAGGTTTAAGTGTAGATACTGCTTTGGTGAATATTGGAAGTACTGTGTTTAAAGAGGGTATGGCATAATTTGCTTTATCTCGAGTCAGAACTTTATCTGGATTGTACCTGATTGATTTTGATAACACAAAATTAGCGCAGATGTAAATTGTGTAAAAGAGTATAATAGGTTAAGAAGAGAACATGCTCCCAACTTACCTCAATATCCAGTACTTGAAAAGCGTGTGGTAGGTCGAAAAAGACAATATGAGAAAAATTGTAGCGAGGTTGCAGAGAAAAGAAATAAAACTAGATGAACCAGTGATAGTAAGCAAAAAGAAAAAGGATTCTATTGAAGAGGTTGTTGGTTTTCAGTTTGAAAACAGTTCTTGTGTCAACTGCTATGCTAATGTAGTGGTTAATGTTGTTTTTTTCTTGAAACTTTACTACAACAAATTGTTGAAAATCGGGACAAAAGGTTTTGTTGTTTGTTGAATTCTGTGTTTGAGAAATGTAGTAGTGATAAAACTAAAATAGAAAGTGTTTCTGATATTCAAAATGTTTTAGACATATGTTCTGGTTTAAATCAATTTTCACAGAATAGTCAGCAAGATTGTCAGGAATTTCTAATGTATATGCTTGTTGTATTGCAAGATGAAGGTATAGAAATTGAAAATCTTTTTGGCCTTTCTTATAAATGGCACATGACTGACAATTGTTCATTTTCAAGTAGTACTGAAATAGACACTGAAATATTTATATATTTGACTTTACCAAACTGCAAGTCAGTGTCTTTTAATAATCTAGTTAGAGAAGCAAATCAAAACATGGTCTGTTACTAATGTAACTCACAGATGTTATCTACATTATTTATACAAAGATATGGACAGCATGTAATTTTAATGCTGCAGACCTGATGGAAGAAAACTGACAACTTTAATAAAAAAAATTGTTGCTTCTCAACTATCAATATCAGGAAAAACTTTTGTAGCTGTAGCAATTATTTGCCATGATGGTCCTTCTACAACATCAGGACATTACATATTTAAAATGTACAAAAGGCTGGACTCATTGTAATGATACTCAATTGATTTTTAAACGTTTGCCTTATGACTTACCAAATTCTTACTTAGTGTTTTTACAACCCAAATTTTAGGGAAAATAATTGGCCTGGGAAAATAATTGCTGTTAAGAAAGGGTAGTCTGGTGTTGAAAAGTACTTTGTGAGTGAGGGTGATGAGGTTCAAAACATTCTTGTAGTTGACGTAGAGGTAGTGTAAGTGTATCAGATAGTGGATGATGTGGCTATCACAGGAGATGTTGATTACCAGTGAGGCAGATGTGTTTTAGATTTGTTGTAGTTGTTGGAAATGTTGCTGACATTTTGTATTCCCTTGTAAAGGTTTCTTTTAATGGTATACATCTCCTTGGTAAGATAAAGGATTAGCAGAGTGTGATCGGCATACCAGATGAGGTTGAGGTTCTGATAGCATGCTAGTTGTTTAGGGTTCTATGTACATGATAAATAGCATCGGGAGGAGGTATAACCATTGTTAGATGGTACAAAAGATGTTGGTGCTTTTGATGCAGAAGGTTGGGAAACGGACGCTTAAGAGTACTATTAAGTAACTTCCAAACTAAGGATTTCACACATACTATTTGGCCATGAGGAATGATATGTGAAACAAAAAATGACTATTTCAAGTAAATGTTGTTAGCATATGTTTATACATTACTTTATTCAGAGTGTATAAGAAAGAAGTAATAATGTTTTGTTACATTGTGATTGTTGGTGATATCCCTTACTTACGTAAAAGATTGCTGTTCGAAAAAGACATTTAAGATATGTTTTTTTCTAATTGTTACATTCTTAATGAAAATGTTGAATGGGTTTTTCAAAGACAATCTTATTGATTGTCCTTTTTTTGCCCGCTGTTATATGATGAGTACTATTGAAATTCAATATATTCTGAGAACAGCAAAATAAAGTACATAACATATTGTACAAATTATTTTGTATTGTGAAATTTATATTATAACTCAATTGTGTCTTCTCTTCCACAGATACTATATTTATTAAAAATAGATTATTAACTTTTCATTACTTATAAGGTGATTATGAGAAACAAAAACTGTCTCATCACTCTCTTACTTCTCTTAACCTTTTTCACTTTTTCACTTTGTCTCTTACTCCACTTCCTTTGCTCATGTTACTCTCCTTCCCTCACTCTCTTTACTCCCCTTAATTCACCTTTACACTCCTTCTCTCACCATCAGTACCCTTTTCTTTACCCTCACTTACCTTCTCATGCTCCCTCCTTCCTGTCTGTGACCCTCACTTCTCTTTTCTTTCTTCCTCCATCACTACCCTTCTTTTGCTTTATCCCTCACTCTTTTCTCTCTCCCCCTCACTCTCTCTCCTTCACACCATCCCTCACTCACTTTCAGTCACTCCCCTTCTCTTATTCCCTCGCTTCCTTTTGCTCACTCCCCTTCCTTTATTCCCTCCCTCACTCCCCTTTCCTCCATCCGTCTTTAAGTCTCTTCCTCTGTCTCAGTCACTATAACCACCTCACTCTCTCACAGTCCCTCACTCTCCCTCCTTTTCTCTCTCTCACTGTCTCCCTCTATCTCCACCAATCTTCCTTTTCTTTCCTCTCTCTTTCCATAAATTCTTCTCACTCACTCACTACTTTTTCCTCTATCTTAATATGCTTCTTTTTCCCTCCCTGTCACTGCCCTTCACTCAATCTCACTCCTCTTCTCCTACTTCATATTCTCCTCTCTGTGCATCACTCCTATTCTCTTTCACCTGCTTCCATTCTCTCACTCCCCCTTACTCTCTTTCCCTCACTCCATCCGTCAATCCTCTTCCCTTACTTCCCTTTCCTCATTCACTTTTGCTAACTCCCATTCGTTTAGTCCCCCACTCCTCTTCACTCCATTTTTCTCTCCCTCTCTTCCTCTGTCTCACTCAGTCTAATCGCCTGACTCCCTCTCACTCACTTGCTCTCCCTCTCTTTCTCTCTCACTCTCTCTCTCTCCCTCACCTTTACTGTCTTTCTATTTATGTTCCCTTCACTCCTACTTTATCCCTCAGTCCTCTTTCCTCTCTCTTAATCTCCTTCCTTCTCTCTCATTCCCCTTTTGTCACCCTCATACCCCTTCTCTCACTGTTACTGCCTTTCACTCACCCTCAGTACTTTTCCCTCACTCACCTTCCCTCACTCCCCTTCCTTCACTTCTCTTTCCTCACTGCCTCACTCCATCTCACTTACTCCCCTTCGCTTATTCCTTCCCTCACTTTTTTTTCATCCATTTTTCTCTCCCTGTCTCCCTCTGTGTCACTCACTCTCACTGGCTCACTCCTTCTCAGTTCCTTGCTCTTCCTCTCTCTTACTCTGTCCCTCTCTCTTCCTTACCCTTAAACTCCTTTCCTCTTTCTTTCTATCACTCCTCCTCTCTTCCTCACTCAATTTCCCTCTCTCTTAAATTTCTTTCTTCTCCCTCATTCATCTTCCCTCTTCCTCATACTCCTTTCCTAACTGTCACTGCCCTTCACTCACCGTCACTCCCTTTCACCCTCTGCACTTCATCCTATCCGTACTTTTCACCCCATCACTTTCCCGCTCCCTTTTCCCCACTCCCCCTCACTCTGCTTCTCTCACTCCCCTTCCCTCACTCTCCTTCCTTTACTCCTCGTTCGTCACTCCCTCACTCCATCTCACTTACTCCCCTTCGTTCACTCCCTCACTCACTTTTTTATCCATGTTTCTCTCCCTGTCTCCCTGTCTCCCTCTGTCTCACTCACTCCAACTGCCTCACTCCTTCTCAGTTCCTTGCTCTCCCTCTCTCTCACTCTCTCCCTCTCTTTCCTTTATCCTTAATTTTCTTTCCTCTCTCTTTCTATCACTCCTCCTCTCTCTCTCACCCACTTTCCCTCTCTCTTAATTTTCTTCCTTCTCCCTCATTCCCTTTCCCTCACCCTCATACCCCTTCCCTAACTGTCACTGCCCTTCACTCACCGTCACTCCCCTTCCCCCACTCCACTTCCTCCTGTCTGTATTTTTCACCCTTTCACTTTCCCGTTCCCTTTTCCTCACTCCCCCTCGCTCTCCTTCTCACACTCCATTCCTTACTCCCCTTCTCTCACTCCCCTTTTCTAAGTCCCTCTATCCCTCACTCCACTTCTCTCTCCCTCACTCCCCATCTCTCACTTTCCCTTACCCCCCTTTTCTCATCCTCATACCCCTTTCCTCACTGTCTCTCCAGTTCTCTAACCTTCACTCCCTTTACCCTGCTCTACTTCTCCCGCTCCGTCTCTTACTCCCCTTTCTTGTCTCTGTCCCATGCTCCCCTTTTCTCACTCCTCCTCCCTCCCTTTCCTTATCTTACTGCCCTTCACTTTCACTCCCCTTACCTCACTCCCCTACCCTTAGTCCCCTGGTTTCAGTCACTCTTTGACTCCCCTTTCCTCACTCACCATACTACCCTTTCCTCACTCATTCCATCAGTCCCTTCCTTCCCTTAACTCAGTCATTTCAGTCATTTATTTATACACTACACATGCATTCAAAAAAAGTATAAGATAGTATATAAGAGATATAGCTCTTCTTTGAGAAGTGAAGTTAGTTCTTACAAGAACTGTTTTTTGTTTTACATTTTTTTTCCGTTTTATAAACAATTTTATATATTTTTTGGATTTTTTAGAACAAAAATAAAAAACAGGTAACGAACAACTGCTCAACAGGAACAAACAAAATAAAATAAAAAAATTATCTGCGGGACCATGTGTGCTGCTGAATCTTCATCTAGATGAAGTTCACACTCTGCTCTCCATAGCAGAGGATCTCGTAGCAGAAGTTATATTTTATATGTACATTAGCCAAAAGTGGCCAGACATCATAACTCGAAGTCGCTGGAGGATTAGCAGCAAGGGCTCTTGTTGAAGCACGTGCAAAGTTATTAGGATGCACATTCTTTACGTGCCGAATCATGGTGTGGATGCTGAAAGAGTACTGCTTGTTAGGATTTCCTCCAGACAGCACACTTCCACAGATGTTACAGGTGACCTTCGGGGCATTAACTTTTTTCTGCCCCTCTGGATTGCTGAAAAACTTCCAGATGAAGGACTCCTTGGTCTCCTTAGCACGTGGTTGCTCTTCAACATTCTCCACATCTGAGTCAGATGATGATGTATCCTGTGGCTGCTGTTGCTCTGCCATTTTTCCAAAAAAGCTGGAACAAATCAGCAAAGAACCTTCTCCCAGAAAAGTGAAAGATATAGTGAGGGAAGTGGTGGGGTTTTTGAAGATTCTGGAAAAGAAAGTAGTGTAAACCAATCAAAAGTGTTGTTTTCTAGTCACATGACTTTACGTGCGCGCACGGGCGCGCGCACGTTGCGCGACCATCGCATATGAATGACGTTTTACCCGATTTTTGTAAATACTTTTAAAAACATGAAAAGGAGGCAGGGTAGAGACTCCCTGACCCCCTAGGGCTTCTCAGGGGGTCCCTGAAGGACCCCGAAGGGCAAAAAAAACATTTAAAAAAAGAAAACGCGAGGTGCGGGCACGTTGCTCGCACCCCCGAGGCAGAAGTGAGTCAAAAACAATAGTGGAAAACGTGAAAAGAGGTCAGTGTAGAGACTCCCTGACCCCCTAGGCCCTCTCAGGGGGTCCCTGTAGGACCCCAAAGGGCAAAAAAAACATTTTTCTTAATTTAAAAAAAAATGCGAGGTGCGTGCACGATACGCGCACGTTAGAAAAAAACAAAAAAAAAGTTAAATAACAAATTTGAGTGTTTATATGTTGATTGAAGATGTAGACTATACTGTTCAACATTATCCAAATCATAAAAAGTAACTGTGCCGTTGCATATTACAGGATACAGTCAATGTATTACAACATACAAAGGCAGTTTGTGGAAAAATAAATGTATAAAAAATATAAAAATTGATACAGAAATTAGCATTTTAAAAACCTTTGAAAATCACTGAAAAAACCATACATTTCACACACGGTATAGTTAGGAATTAGCATTTAAAAAACCTTGCAAATTCACTGGAAAAAAACATATCCAAATACTAACAACTGGCCAGACCAGTTCTTAGCCATGTTATCCAATGGGAGGTGGATAACATGGCTAAGAGCATTTCGTCGTTAATGTGTGAATATCGCTGTATTCTCAGCGATATTCACGCATTTCGCCGCTATCAGTGCAAGGGACTTGGTTACTTACCCTACTAGATTTGCTGCATCTGCCGTCAGGGAAGAGGCTAACTGAGTATGGGAGGGATGATGCCAGTGTTCCCCGATGTAGGATGTTCTCTAGAAAAGAAAAGCATATCAGTGTAGGATGGGCAATGTATGAAGAATAACCATTTCAGAGGACCAGCAGGCCATTACAATGTGGAAATGGTTGATGGAGTCCACGACCAGCAGCACAGGGTCAATTAAAACTCCATGTAAATTACATCAGCGCCTTTGGAACTTGACATTAAAGTAGCTGCTAACCTGCAGTGGTGTCACTGTTTCAGTAGCTGCCCAGTAATTCAAGGGCACCCACCATATCAGAAAATGCAAATGGGGATTTGTTGTCCATCCTACCACTCTACCTCACTCTCCAGGAACCCATCTGCACTGGGGTTCTACAATAAGACTTGGAGAGCAACCACACTGCAGGAGATCCAACACACATTGGTGGCTAGGGGACCTGTATATTGCCTAATCATGTGTTGCAAGAAATGTCAGAGAATATATCAGATTCCCAGTTACCATCCTCAAGAAAGGGTTTACCACCAGTAAGAACACCAGATTATTCAGCAAATGACACAGAGGTCTAAGAGACAACAAAAACAACTTATTGTAAGTTAACAGCAAAATTGGCAAACATAAAGAGATGAAGCGAGAGATTGTCTTTGCAAATTAGATCCTTTATTTCATATTCTTTGAAGAATTGTGAATACAGCCAACGCATTTTGCCAGCATCTGGACTTCTTCAGGGCTGCAATACATACAAACATGACTTACATTAATTTATTGTAATAACTCATAACCACATTTAAAAATGTTAGTCTTGAAAATACAAACTCAAGATCCATAAAAAGGGAGCATTCCCTCTGGGTCATCCCATAATTTCCGGGATTGGATCCTTAACAGAACATCTTTTGCAGTACGTAGACTCGGCCTCAAACCTTTGGTGGTTGAGCTTCCCTCATACATTAGGGATACAACTGACATACTAAACAAATTCAAGGATCTGGTATGGTATGGAACAATGTGGCTAATCACTTTAGACGTTGAGTCAAGATGAATATGGATGCATGGCAATAGATTTTTTCCTTTCTAAACCCTGGGCAAATTACTACAAACACAACACTATGCTTTTAGAAATGGTGATGGTAATCCTTATGAACAACTATTTCCTCTATGATGAAAAATGGTTCCAACAGCTCCAGGGAACAGCAATGGGATCAAAATGTGCCCTATTGTATGCAAACCTATTCATGGGCTGGGTGGAACACAGACACATATGGGCATCTGCAACAGCCCAATGGTGGAAGGATGTCTACTACTGGGGTCGATATGTAGATGATATAATTATCATCTGGACGGGTACAGAAGGTAGTTTTAAAGACTACTTTAGGTACCTGAACAACAACCCATATAATGTTAGGTATACAATGACGATGTCACAGACAAGGATACAATTCCTGTATGTGGAATTTTATATCAAGGAGTCCAATGTACACAGTACTCTTTTTCACAAGAAAACATCAGTCAACAGCATTGTACAATAGCAAAGTGCGCATCTGCCCAGTCAAAATGAGCAATCCCCTATCAAGAACTCGTACGCATGTGCAGGAGTTGTAGCGAAGACACTCATTTTAAGGAAGAAGCTAGCCAGGTTGTGACCAGACTGAAGATGATAGGCTTTACGGAGAACAACCTCAAACAGGCAGTTCAGAAAACACGTAAAATCAATTGTTGTGAAACTTTGAAGGTTAAAGAAAAAAACAAAAAGGAGCGACTATCCTTCATTATCACCTATTCTAAGATAAATCATGAAATCTTTAAGATAATGAACAGACATTGGGCACTCCTTAAGAATGTACCTAGTGTAAATCAATTGATGAGTGATAAGCCCAATATAACCTATAGAAGAAGTAGGGCCATTACAGACATGATTTGCCCGAGCTATACTCCAAGTAAGAAAAAGAAAAATGAAACATTGTTACAACGTCCTACTGGATTCTTTCTTTGTAACAACTGCAAAGTTTGCCATCTAGGACAGGAAACATCAGAGTTTGAATATAATTTGAAAAAGAAATATAAGATCAGACAAAATATCAATTGTCAGACCAGTCAGGTGGTTTATGTAATTAAATGTGTGTGCGCAAAAATCTATGCGGCCACTTAGTATGTGAATAATGGAACACTGCAGAGCTTGCATTAATGGTGACCAATCATACTCCTTGGTGTTGCATGAATGCATCCCGGGAACCAACAGAATCAACTTTAGAATTCATGGGATGGATGTGGCACTTACACACCAGAGAGGAGACAACAGGGAACTATCTCTGCGTAAATTAGAGGCCAAATGAATCAGTAACCTAACAGCTGTATCAGAAGGTATCAATCAAGACAACAAGTTCTAACATTTTCTGTGATGAATCCTGCACACATACATTTTTTATATTACAACTTGAGTAAAATATCACATCAAATGTGGGGATTCTCGTTGCAATCTCCACATGGAATATAATGTACATAATAAGTACTTGTCTGTTTTTCTTTATGACGCTTGTACTGTATTGTCTTTTCTGCAAGCCATTCCATCCTTCAAACATTATTTCAATTTGAATGTGGTTTTATCTTTTTTCTTGTTGAAAGAAATGAGTTGTTGTCAACTTTTTCTAAATAATTTAGAGCCTTTTTATGTATTCGGTATTTCTGTGCATAGTGTGAATGACTTCTGTACTTTCCGTTGATCGAGCAGGGTTCTGACATTGTTAACTTTTATCTCTGACCGCATGATTCTTTATTTGTTGTATGTTGTCAATTTCAGTGTCTCTAAATAATTTGGAGACTTTTATGTACTCAGTGGTTGTTATCATTGTGTGAGTGACTTTTATACCTTCTGTTGATGGAGCAGGGTTCTGATATTGTTTCCATTTATTACTGACCTAATTATTCTTTATAGGAATCATGCCCAATGCCTGACGTTTTCAATTGCACGATTTATAGAGTTTTTCTCACCTAATGTGAACATCTGTGCCATCGTTTTCCACTGCTGTTTGTTTATATCTTCTATTAAATTGATGAGTAATATCTGTCTCTCACTTGGCAATAATGATCCTAATACAGACTCAAGACTAGCATCTTTCTATGTGGCAGTATGATAATTTGGTATATTGTTCTGCTAATAATATAAGAAGAATTGTTACTTGCTCTTTAACATTATTTTTTTAATAATTAAAAAGAATACTCTATACCGAACCAACACACTTGTTACATATAATTGGTACTGAAGGACAGCCTTATGTAATTTTGCTTGACCCTTTGATTGTTGCGATGGTCGCAACTGTCACTTTTCTAATGCTGAATGAATACCGATTTATTTTTTTGTTCTTTGTCACTGTGTAACAAATAAAGGTACAAATATTCAAAACTTTGAAATCCAATCCAATATGGCCGACGGAAGCTGGAGGTGCATTCTTTGTTCATGCTGTTCCTGTCCTCGTGCCGCTCTAGTTGTCTTAGAGAGGTGGGAGTATTTAAGGAGGGACTGGGGTGTCTTTTCTCTGACGCTGCCCAACTGAAACCTATGTTGCCTCGATGACGGAACCCGGACAGGGGTAAGTTGTGTGCGCTGCAATGCTGAAGACTTTGGACTTTTTTTAGAATGTTTCCGCTATGCTAGAAGTAGTTATGTTTTCCGTTGTTTATGGGATGCAGGAGGATGTGGGATTATTTGTTCATAGTTCAAAAGTTACACTAATACCAATATTTATCTACATACCTTTGTTACTGGATGAGATGCGGGACTGTGGGGGCTTACTAACCGGAGCTCCACTGATATGCTCCTTCTAATGTATATTTATACATCTCGTTGCACGCACCCCATGTAGTTGCAATGGGGTCTGACACAGAGGTGACATGGTATTCCTTCCATGTTTGATCATGGGGCATTATAAAGGTTTGCTCTTTATTTTCTATGCCTATTCTGTTAGGTGTGTCATTATGATGCCATTTATAACACTGAATCGTGTTTCTTGTTATGTACTTCTTACATTATACATTTACTTACAGGTGGTACCACAGCTCTCATGTGGCACCAATATCTCCTACATTAATAAGTTGCGTAGTGTGCTATCGGATAGGTATGGGATTCCTCACCTTTTATATAAGAATTACCCCTTGCTCTCAATATATATGTATTACTACTGAATGGCCCTTCTCTCCTTTGCACTCCTCTCATTTGACTTTTAGTTTAATTCCTAATTGTCCACAGACTACACAATCATGGACAATATGAACATGGATATACCATTGTTAAACATAGAGTGTATGTATTAATATACATTTACACTTGATTGGCTGACAGTGCTAGCTATTTTGGATTAGACTTTTTTAGACAGTAATATGATATAAGTTGACTTAGTCACATTTGATCCTTCCTACTGTTAAATCTGCTACATTAATGTGTCACATTCTAGTCACTAGTATTAAAATATTTTTCCTTTCTCTGACTTTTTCACAGTTTAAACCTGATAATGCTGATTACAACTTTTAATCAATAGTATGTGTGCGAAGAACCCTATTGGCATAGGTAGGGTATATGTGTTTATTAATTCCCCTACATTATGGGATGTGTTAACCTGTCTAAGATACTCTTGCTTTTTTGGTATTATTTAAGACCTTTTTTGGTCTAACGATTCTAATCTTTTGGTTTTTATGGTGTCATACACTTGATCTGCATTTTTAACTTTTAGTGGGTGTATAGGCTTAAGACCACCTTTCAGAATATTTTTGTGGTTTTAATATTAATATCTTGTGTTTGGTAAAGTGTCTTCCTAAAACTTACCTTATTCACTTATTCACATAGGGTAGAATAGTGTTGTTTTCTTGTGTTTTTTATGGCCTTCTTCATCATTTTCGTCTCCTTTCCTTTCTCCTCTTCTTTGTGTTGTATCATCATTAGCTCTAAACTGAAGAATTTCAGCGTCCACAATTTTGGAATTCTTGTGTGCGGAAGGAAATCTAGCTAAATACGTATGCCATTAACATCTTTTCGCAGTTTTACACTTATAATTTATTTATTTGATTTATATAGCGCACTATAACCCAGAGGTCTCTAAGCGCTTTGACAGGGTCCGCTAGGCAATTCGGAAGGATACAGCTGGTAACAGATTAAAGACAGCCCCACGCTTGCTGGAAGAGCACCGTCTTTAATTTCTTTCGAAAATACATTAGCTTGGTGTCTTTCCGCAATTCCAATGGCAATTTATTCCACAGAGCTGGGAGAGTATGTGAGGAAGCACGCCCTCCCACAGTAGCCAGTCTGCAACGTGGCTGGACAAGGAGAAAAGCTTCTGCAGATCTAAGCAACCTTCCCGGTCTGTAGGGAAGCAGACGTGATTTCATGTAGTTAGGTGCCCTGCCATAAAGAGCTTTATGGACAATACATAGCCCCTTAAACATTAACCTCTGCTTAACTGGCAACCAATGTAGTTCACGCAAGAGGGGAGATGCATGAATGTTCCTCGGCTTTTTAAAAATGAGTCTCGCGGTATCGTTCATAACAATCTGCATTCTATTTAGGAGTCTTTGTGGTAGTCCTATGTACAACGAGATGCCATAGTCCAACCTGGCTAGAATCATAGCAGAGACCGCACTCCTCAGGGTAGAAAAAGACAGCAACGAGGAAACTTTCCTGAGTTGTCGGAGGAGGCCGACGCAGGTGCCCACCACCGCTGTGACTTGTTTTTTCATGGACAGTTTACCGTCCACATGGATGCCCAGGCTCTTAACCACTGCCGCCGGTTCCGGGGGCATACCCAGCTCCCTGGGCCAAAATTGATCGCTCCATGGGTTGCCAGAGATGGTGATTGGCAACACCTCGGTTTTATCCGGATTGATCTTTAGGGAGTTCCCGGACATCCAGTTACCTGTGCTTCTCAGAATATTTTGCAATCTCGCAGTGGCATCCTGACTATCATCCAATTGGATGATAAGTTGGGTGTCATCCGCGTAATTTTACACCTGGCAGTCCATTTGATTGAGCATTAGAATCAGAGGCTGTAGATATATATTGAACATAAGGGGTGACAAAGCAGACCCTTGCGGTACTCCGCAGGTGATCGATGTTGCGGTGGAAAGCAGGTCACATAGATACACTCTCTGCATCCTCCCTTGAAGAAAGGATGTGAACCATGCATGTGCTTTGCCCTGAATGCCGAAATCCCTCATCCGCGACAATAGTTGTTCATGACACACGGTATCAAATGCCGCGGAGAGGTCCAGCAGCACCAGGGCACCCGGAGTTTTCTTGTCTGCTCTGTTCCTTAGCTCATCTACAATCGACAGCATAACAAGCTCCGTGCTATGGTTCGCACGAAAACCTGCCTGATTCGGCTCTAACAACATATTGGTTTCCAGGTGTTCCGACAGAGTGGTGAGAACATGTTGCTCCAGTACTTTCGCCAAAAACGGCAACTGGGAAATTGGTCTGAAGTTTTTCAGACATTTCACGTCCGCCCCCGTTTTTTTTAGCAGGGGGATCAGCCGAGCTTCCTTAAAGGAGGCAGGCACTTGTCCTACCTGTAGAGGTAGATTTAGGAGGCTCAGTACATCTTCCTCTATGCCAGGGAGTGCAAGTTTAAGCACTTCAGGTGGGCACGGATCCGACCTGGAGCCCGACTTGACCCGCCCCATAAGAATAGACAACCTCTCCTTTGTAATCAAGGGTAAGGTAGATAATGGTGTTATCACTGACGTTCTAACTGGCATAACCTGTGGCGGGCAGTCTATCTTAGGGGTCGCCGTAATTTCAGTGACAAGATCGATAATTTTATTAGTAAAAAAGTCCTGACATTTTTGGCAATCTTCCAGAGTAAAGTCCGGAGTCTGTTCCTTATTTTTTCTAAGGTCCGTAAGAACTCGGAAGACTTCTTTCTGGGGATTAGTTGCCGTTGTAATCCTCTCCTCAAAAAACTCGGACTTCCTGGCTATAATCGCTTGCTTATAGCTAGTGAGTGCCTGTGTATATCTGCATCGAGAATCAGGATTGTAGTCCTTACGCCAGGCTCTTTCCAATTTTCGTAACCTGCGTTTCTTCTCCCTGAGTGGTTCATTATACCACAGGGCCCCTCGTCCTCTGTCCACTAGGTTCATCCTGCGGATTGGTGCCACTCGGTCCCCGACCTTCGAGAGTTTATCCATAAGTTCCCTACATAGGAGCTCTGGATTATCTGTACGGCTGTTAAGGGGGGGGTTGGTTCGAAGTAGATTTACCATTTTATCTCCATCGATGTTTTTCCACTTCCTAACTGCCTTCCACCCTCCTCTAGTCGTTGTAATTTGTTTGCCCACTAGTAGCTCACCTCTCACCAAATGGTGATCGGACCATACACATGGCTGGGCCGTTACCGCGCCCTGCGCAGGGACTGTCATCCAAACCAAGTCTAGAGTATGTCCCTTAACATGTGTCGGGCCCTTCACTTGTTGAGCCAAATCCAGTGAAGTTAGCGCCACCTCGATCTGTGATGCCTGACCCTTTTTCGGGACCTTTTCCCAATGGTAATTGAAGTCACCCATTATGACTACTTTGTCATATCTCGAGCGGATGTCCTGGGCCAATCTCATGAACAAATCGGGAAATTCCGGCGAAGCCCACGGGGGGCGATATACTAACAGAATGATTAAGCAGTCTGTCAGCCAGATTTTCGGTCAGATACCTTTCGCCCAATAGGCGTGAGCTGTACAGAAGGGCCACGCCTCCCCCTCTCCTAGCTTCCGTACGATTGTAGAAAAGTGCCGAAAAATCAGATGGCAAAGAGGCTACGAGATCCGGCATTGAAGAGTCTTCTAGCCATGTATCTGTTATTCCAAGAAGGTCCAATTCTCCTTCTTCCAGAAGAGTAAAAACTTCTCAATGATGGCGTTGAAGGGAACGTGTGTTAAGGAGACCATAGCGCAGGCCTTGGACCTTAGTAGCGGCCTTCCGACCTAGATAGGAACTGGGGGCTATCAGTAGTCCTTCCTGCCTAAGTCTAGCAACACATCCCTGACTGATAGCAATATTACCGGAATTGAGAGCCTCCAACTCCACGCCTGTGTAGATAATACGCGGACCAGGGGTCATGGCCCCGGGTCCCGTTTGGTCACGCGCCCGCTGCGCGCGTGCGCTGCACGCTTGCATGGGGGCAGGTTTAAATAGCCTCGAGCGTGCGAGGTCGTCAGGCAGCAACTAGCCGGTCAACAATGATGGCGTCCCGACCCGGCGCTTCCTCCCCCAAGATGGCTCCCACCCCAAAGTTAGCGACTAAAGACCCGCTCAACCGCGGTGCAATTCACTATTAATGTGCAAGTGTGTCCTAACACAAACCCGGCAGAATGCAGAGCCCACAAATTAGATTATAATTAAATTAAAATAATGATCTCGTTAAAAGCGATGTACTCGCGCTGTACTCGCGCTAGTCAGCAGCGTTAAAAAGAAACCACCAGCAACCTTTAAATCACGGCGCTTACCTAACAGGGAGAGGCCCTGGAATGATCAGCTTAAATGGCCTTGAGCGTGCGAGGTCGTCAGGTAGCAACTAGCCTGTCAACAAAGATGGCATCCCGACCCGGAGCTTCCTCCCCCAAGATGGCTCCCACCCCTAAGGTAGCGACTAAAGATCCCGCTCAACCGCGGTGCAATTCACTATTAGTGTGCAAGTGTGTCCTAACACAAGCCCGGCAGAATGCAGAGACCACAAATCAGATTATAATTAAAATAAAATGATGATCGAGTTAAAAGCGCTGTACTCGCGCTGTACTCGCGCTAGTCAGCAGCGTTAAAAAGAAACCACCAGCAGCCTTTAAATCACGGCGCTTACCTAAAAGGGAGAGGCCCTGGAATGATCAGCTTAAATGTCCTCGAGCGTGCGAGGTTGTCAGGCAGCAACTAGCCTGTCAACAAAGATGGCGTCCCGACCCGGCGCTTCCTCCCCCAAGATGGCTCCCACCCCAAAGGTAGCGACTAAAGACCCACTCAACCGCGGTGCAATTCACTATTAGTGTGCAAGTGTGTCCTAACACAAACCCGGCAGAATGCAGAGTCCACAAATCAGATTATAATTAAATTAAAATAATGATCTCGTTAAAAGCGCTGTACTCGCGCTGTACTCGCGCTAGTCAGCAGCGTTAAAAAGAAACCACCAGCAGCCTTCAAATCATGGCGCTTACCTAACAGCCATGTCAGTATCCGTACTAGTATCAATAGCAATTTATGGCAGTATCAGTAATTCACTCGGATTTGCTTGAGTTTTGTTTTGCCTAAGTTTTGTTGCACCTACAAATTACTACTGAAAAAAGTCCAGAGCTGATATCAAGACAGAGGTGTTTGTTGCAATGTACCAAATATCCAAAACCCCCCGTCAGACTGTTCCATACAGCTATTTCATATAGCTATAGTAGCTGCAGACACAAAAACTCCCTATTAGATGTTGCACCTCGAAAGGGAATTCCTACCGAAATCCTCGGCGTCCTCAACAGTTTGTTTTTTTTCAGCACTCACACGCCTCCGCCTCGCTCTGCACCTTTCGCCCCCTCCTGGAGCTCCCTGGAGCTTTCCGTCCACCGCTGCAGTCCCAGGCGCTCCGCGGCTCCTGCCACCGTCTCCCTCCTCCTCGTTGAGGCTCCGCGACTCACAGCAGCCCTGCAGCCCGGAGCAGCCACCAGCGCAAACAAAGCACCGCTCTGGACACGCGGAACCAGCAAGACCCAGGCAAACGCTGTAACCACGGCTCTGTAGCAAAACACCGAAGGGGATCGACTCGGCACAACGCAGCAGCTGCTCCGCACAAAGATCAGGCCAGAGATCGAGCAGAACGACACGGCTCCTCACTCGGCAGCAGTAGCGGCCGCCATCTTGACACATTGGGCTGAGCATTTTCTCAAGCAAGACATGAACTTGCACCCATTAGGCAGTTTTATAAACTTCATTGTTGTTCACCTTTGGATTTGGCATTCTTCAACCTTTAATAGTTAATCCCTTCTCATTTTTGTGAGGGAATATTTATTTGCTTATACTTTAGATGACAGCTTTTGCTAGCCCTATATACAGTCTATTCTTGACCAACTAGGTAGTACATTTTTAGATAGCATGGGTGTGGCATGCATGTGGTTACATCCTTTTTACTCGTAGCTTCTTGGTTTTTAAAAAAGATATCGCACAGGGAACAACCATGACACTGAGAAGTTTGGCTTCTTGGATGTTAAGTGATAATAACTTCCCTGTGTTTGATGGATGAAATTGACATTGGATCAATAATTATTCTTTAAACTGTTGTGAATAGGAGGTTTTCTTTTGCATGTTAATATCATCAAAAACTGTTATGTTGTAAATGATCTACAGAATCTGCTCAGCTGGAGTTGCTATTATGCATTGCCGTTTACCTTTGTTATTATTTACCATCTTCTTTGAACATACTGTATTCCGATTGATTTGCTTTGCCAACCTATTGTTTAAATGATCAAATTGTGTATGAGGTTCTTAGGTATGTAATTCCTTGTCCATTAATATCCCTCACTTAATATTTAAGAACTGCACAAAAAATCTTTGGGTGCCTAACCCAAATTTCGGTTATTTGTTTGGGGGGATTGCATTTTAAAGACAACATTTTTTAAATGCGGTTATGAATTGTTATTACAATGAATTAATGTAAGTCATGTTTGTATACATGGCAGCCCTGAAGAAGCCAAATACGGGAGAAACGCATTGGCTGTATTCACAATTCTCCAAAGAATATGAAATAAAGGATCTAATTTCCAAAGACAATCTCTCGCTTCATCTGTTTATGTTTACCAATTTTGTCGATAACTTACAGCAAGTTGTTTTTGTTGTCTCTCAGATCTTTGTGTCATTAGCAACCACACTTGCCACAGATGTCATCAGTAATGTCATAAATTATGTCATAGAACATGTTATGAGTGATGTGAGCTCATAAGCAGTGTATAGTGGGGGCACAAGTTAGGGTTAGCTCTGCAAAATATAACTAGTGAATTTCTGTGTTTATTTAGTTCAAAACTTTATTTTTGTAACTGGCAAATTCACATCACTATAACATTACTTTAAGCTTTGGATTTTTCAGTGAGGGTGAAAAGGGTGTTTTAGTAACCCTGGGCGAAGTTCGCGGAGTTGCAAAAAAACCTCTGATGCACTACACGGAGCTCTGCAAGTGGCAGAGTAATATAGAAAAATGATGTTTGCGGTGATTGCACAGTGCCGGATGCTTGTCCACACTGTGCATTCATTGCGAACAGCACCATGCACAGTGCAGGCGGTCCCTGTTTTCCTTTTCTGCCATGCAAGTAGATTTTTACAAGAGTGGTAGCTTTCTCAATGCAAAAAGGCAATTTCCAATGCGAGCTGTCGCAAGCATACGCGACCACTCTCAAAAAGAAACCTCGCGGTGTTGTTGATTTTCCATGCTTGTGCTCGCCAACATGACGTTGATGAATGCGAGCGAGGAAACAATCTCTGTCTGTGAGTGTTGTAGTGGGTGAGTTAGTGTCTGAGTGGGTCTGTGAGCGGTACTGTGAGCCTCTGAGTGGGTCTGTGAGTGGGTGAGTGAGTGTCTGAGTGGGTAAGTCAGTGGGTGCATGACTCTCTAAGTGGATCTGTGAGTTGGTGCTTGAGTCTCCGGGTGGGTCTGTGAATGGGTGGATGAGCATCTGAATGGGCCTGTGTGTGTGTATGAGAGTATCTGAGTAGGTCTGTGAGTGAATGCATGAGTGTCTGAGTGGGTGTGTGAGTGAGTCTCTGAGTATATGTTTGTGTCTCTCAGTGGGTCTGTGAGTAGGTGAATGAGGGCTTAAATTTATCTGTGAGTGGGTGCATGTCTGAGTGGGTCTGTGAGTGGGTGCATGAGTGTGTGAGTGGGTATGTGAGTAGGAATGTGACTGGGTCTGTCAGTGGGAATGCAGAATAAAAGTAGGGGGGTACACAGGAGCAAATCTTAATGCCAGTTCCCCTGTGATGGTCCTCCTGTCTATCTTGCAAAAACAACAATGATGGACAGAATGCAGAACAATGTCATACATTCACCCCAGTATGGAGATCCGGGCCTATATCCATCATTTTTTTGCTCCCTATGCCATTCCAGTTTGAGCCCAGACATATGCAAATCAGTCTTGACCCTGCGCCCAATGGTAACGGTCCAGCCCGAACTGCCAGGCCAGGTCCTTCCTGGATTGGAAACAAGCATCCTAGGAACGGTTTGGGGGTTTCACCCCTCATCAGCCAGGATAGCTTGACTCCAGTGTCATGGAGATCATGGGGCCCACATCTGGGCATACCCGTCCACTCGGGGTGACAACTGCAAAAACAACAATTGATAGACAGAATGCAGAACAATGTCATACATTTACCCCAGTACAGAGATCTGGACCTAAATCCATTGTTTTCTTGCTCCCCATGCCAGTCCAGTTTGAACCCAGCCACATGCAAATCAGATTTGGTCATGTCTCCAATGGGGGCAGTCCAGCCCAAACTGCTCCCTGGACTGGAAACAAGCATCTTAGGACCAGTTTTGAGGTTTCACCCCTCATCAGCCAGGATAGCTTGACTCCAGTGGCATAGATGGCACGGGACCCACGTCTGGGCTTACCCATCCCACTCGGGGTGACAAATGCAAAAACAACAATTTATGGACATAATGCAGAACAATGTCATACATTCACCCCAGTAGAGAGATCTAGGCCTAAATTAATCGTTTTTTTGCTCCCCCTGCCATTCCAGTTTGAATGCAGCCATATGCATATCAGTCTTGATCGTGCGCCCTGTCCATCTTGCCTGAAATCTGCTATACTCTGCTGTGTTTGGTTTTGTGTCTCCTCTGCTTGTGTTCTGCTCAATCTTCTGCCTCTTCTCTGCTTGCTCCTTCCCTCTATTTTGCCTCTTTCTGCTCGTTCTGCCCATTGATGTGCCTCTTTCTGCTTGCTCCTGACCTTTAATCTGTCACTTGCTGCTTCTTTCCAACCTCTCTTTTGCCTCTTGCTGCTCACTTCTGACCCCAGTTTTGCCTCTTTCTGTTAATTCTGCCCATTATTTTGCCTCTTTCTACAAGCTCCTGAATTTTATTTTTCCTTTTTTCGATTGTTTCTGACCTTTATTCTGCCTCTTGCTACTGGTTTCTGACCTCTACTCTGCTTTTTACTGCTCATTTCTGACCTTATTTGACGTCTTTCTGCTTGTTTCTGACCAATATTCTGCTTCTTTTTGCTCGTTTCACCCCTTTTATCTGCCTCTTTCTGATCATTACTGACCTTAATTCTGCCTCTTTCTACTCACTTCTCACCTTTATTTTTCCGCTTTCTGCTCCTTGCTGACCTCTATTCCGCCTCTTCCTGCTCATTTCTGCCTTTTTCTGATTGTTTCTCACCTTTATTCCGTCATATTCCTCTGCTTTCTGACCTTTACTTTACGTCTTTCTGTTCTTTTCCCCTGGACTGCGGGGGCCTCAAGGCCCCTGTGGTCCCAGCTGGCTCCCGGCCTCCTATGTGAAACAGCTCTGCTCCTGAACAGAAGGAGCTGCTGGAAAGACAGCTCCCTCCATGTAATGACAATTGTTTTATTTCATTCCCAGCCCCCATGGTCGAGAGCAGGAGAAAGAAAAGATGAGGTCTCTGCTTCCAGCAGGCGGGAGAACTTTGACAGCTTGCAGCTGCTGAGCCAGAATGTTTTCTTTTGCTTGGCAGGAGCTGTCAAAGCTCTTGCTAAGCAAAAGCAAACAGCCATGTCTTGTGTGGCACCCTGGGACATAGCAAAAGCCAGCTCTGGGCGTTAGTGGTCCCCAAGGCCATGTATGGCTCCAGGAGGGGGCCAAGCAGCCCTCCTCCTTCATTTTTCATGGGTCACTCTGGGGAGGTGGCGAGCCCCCAGGATGAGAATGGCCTGAAGGCAGGCTGCATTGCCCCCCTCCTTTTTTTAAATAAAGGAGAGGAGGTGATGGTCCCAGGACGTGAAGGGTTTGCCCAACCTCACTCTCCATATTTAATACACCCCTGGGGTTTGAGGGGGGTCTGTGCGGCACTCTCTAGTCAATCTCTTTATAGCCCTGCAGAGATGGTGGGTACCAGGGTTCAGCGGGGTCCATGAGATCTCCCATTTCTTTGTATTTAGCCCCAGGTAAATGGTGGTCCCAGGGTTCGGGAGGGGTCTGCATTGCCCCTAAGTCAATTTATTTATAGTTCCGGTGAGGTTGGGGTCCCCGAGGGCTCAGGAGGGTTTGAGTAGCCCCACATTATTAAAATGAGCCAAGTTGAGGTAGTGGTCCCTGGAACATAATTAAACCCCCTGCTTTTAAAAAAAACGTTCATGCCCCCTGGACCTTGCCCACCCAGGGGCTATAATGTAAACAAACACTGGAGCTCACACTTTGTTTTCTTAAAACAAAATTGCAACAGATTTGCAGCTCCATCATGTTCCCTCTGCAAAATAAAAAAAAATGCTTTTTGGTCCTGTTGGGGTAAGTGGGGGGGGGGCAGGAACACAATTACCAGGTCAGGGTATTCCTACCCTACCCCCTTTTCTGTTTTTAAAACATTCTTTGTGGGACTCGGGGGATGAAGTCCGCTTTAGACCTGAGGTACTCAGGACACAAGAGGACCTCAGAGGGGTGTAAAAGGGGGCGTGGCCTCGGACAACTTTCAGCTATCCAGCTGTGTGGGGCTTACTGGAGGTATCTGGTGGGCTAGTTGGCCCACAGTGACCCTCAGGATTTAAGGGGACTTAATCCCCCAACCCTGAGTGTGCCAAGAGGTGTGTTTACAGAGTGGTGGAGAAAGGGGGCATGGCCTGTATCCACCTTTCAGCAATCCCACTATCTGGGGCATACTGGAGGTATCAGAAGCGAAAGGGACTTTAATCCTCATCCAAGAGCTTGCCAGGAAGTGCGTTTGCAGAGTGGTGGGGAAAGGGGGCTTGGCCTGCTATGAGAAATTAGCAATCCTGGTGGGTGGGACTTACTGGAGGTAATAGGGGGGTAGTTGGCCCCCAAGGTTCACCTTGGGGGCCAACTACCCCTCCTGTTACCTCCAGTAAGTCCCACACAGTAGGATTGCTGAGAGATCTTCGGAGACCATGCTAACCTTTCTCCACCACTCTGCAAGTGCAGCTCCTGGGACAGTACTGGTTGGGGGATGAAGTTCACTTTACTCCTGAGGGACTTTGGCAGCCAAGTAGCCCTCCTGTAAGTCCTAGGCAGCAGAATTCCTGAGTGCTGGTTGGAGGCCCAGCCCCCTTTTTCCACCACTCTGCAAACGTGACTACCAGTAAAGAAGCATTTGTAATGTAATAGGTCTCACATTTTTACGAGTTACAGCTATTGGCGTTGTTAATCTAAAAGTTTTTTACTAATTTTTTGGGGAGTGGAGTGGATTACTTTGTTTGTAGTGGAATTATGTGGTATGTTGTGCAGGGAAATTATGTGGATAGAAAGTATATGGTATATAAAGTATGGGAATTATGTAGAGTGGGATTATGTGTTATGGAGAGTAATTATGTGATATGGTAGTCTGTGTTGTGGAGTGGTAACTTCAGGTTTAGTCTTATTTTTTTTTTTAGTAGCTAAATTACAAACTCAATGAGACAAAAAAAGAATGAATTACTGAGGAGCACTTCTGGACCAAGTCAGAGGTATGAGCAGGGCCACTTGAATTAAGCGACTGGTGGCACCAACTTACGCACAATTATACATTTTGCACATTAGCCGCATAATCCATCATCTGCTGCCTAATTGGAAGATTTGAACAAAAAAAGCCTTGTTTCTAGCTCAAACGGCTCAAACAGTACCAAAAATACAGTGGCAAGTGTTTCAGCGGGGAAGGCCCTTTGCATAACTAGAATGGTCATTTGTTACCTATTGCTCAATGTGGATTTTAAATTTGTATTATTGATGTGCAAACCACTCTGCTTTTTTCTGCGCCTCTCTTGCCTTTTTCTGCATTTCTATTGCTTCTTTCTGCAATGTTCAATTTTTCTCTGCACTTCTTTTGCCTCTTTATGCTCATCTCTTCTACTTTTTCTACCTCTCTTGCATCTTTCTGCACCTTGCTTGCCTCTTTCTGCATCCCTGTTGCCTTTTTCTGCACCTCACTTGCTTCTTCCTGTACCCCTCTTGCCTCTTTCTGTACCCCTGTTCCTTCTTGCTGTACCTCTCCTGCCTGCTTCAGCACCTCTCTTTCTACACTTCTCTTGCCTCTTTGTGCACCTCTGTTGTTTCTTTCTGCACATTCATTGCCTCTTTCTACACCTATGTTTCTTGCTTCTGCACTTCTCGTGCTTCTCTCTGCACCTCTCTTGCCTCAGTCTGCTCACCTGTTACCTGTTTATGTACGCCTTTAGCCTGTTTCTGCAACTCTCTTGCCTCTTGCTGCAGTTCTCTTACCTCCTTCTACAGCCCACTTGCCTCTTTCTGCAACTGTCTTGCCTCTTTCTTCAGTTTGCTTGCCTCTTTCTGAACCGCTCTTGCCTCTTTCAACACTTCTCTTGCCTGTTTTTGTACCTTTCGTGCCTCTTTCTGCTCCTCATTTGCTTCTTTCTGCACCCCTTTTGCTTGTTTCTGTACCCCCGCTTCCCTATTTGCGCAACTCTCCTGCCTCTTTCTACACCTCGCTTCCCTCTTTCTGCACCACTCTTGCCTCTTTCTGTACCTCTCTTGTCTCTTTATGCACCCTTCTTGCCTCTTTCAGAACCTCTGTTGCTTCTTTCTGCAGTTTTCCTCCTTCTTTCTGTACCCCTCTTGCCTCTTTCTGTACCCCTCTTGCCTCTTTCTGTACCTCTCCTCACCCTTTCTGCACCCTCTTGCCACTTTTTGCACCTCTGTTAATTCTTTCTGCATCTCTATTGCTCTGTTCTACACTTCACTTGCCTCTTTCTGTACCCCTCTTGCCTCTTTCTACACTTCTGTTGGTTCTTTCTGCACTGAGCGTGCTTCTTTCTGCACCTCTCTTCCAAATTTCTGCATCCCTCTTGCCTTTTTCTGCACCCCTCTTCCCTCGTTCTGCACCTCTCTTGTCTCAGTCTGTCCACCTGTTCCCTTTTTCTGCACCCCTTTTGCCTTCTTCTGTACCTCACGTGCCTCTTTTTGCACCTCCATTAAATCTTTTGCACTGCTCTTGCTTCTTTCTGTACCTCTTTTGCAAAATTCTGCAAACCTCTTGTCACTTTCTACACCCTCTTACCTGTGTATGCACCTCTCATGCCTCTGTCTGCAAACCTGTTCACTATTTATGTACCTCTTCTGCCTGTTTCTGCAACTCTCTTGCCTCTTTCTGCACTTCTCTTGCCTCCTTCTGTAGCCCTTTTGCTTCTTTCTGCACTTCCCGTGCTTGGTTCCGCACCTCACTTGCTTCTTTCTGGACCCCTGTTGCCTCTTCCACATCCCTCTTCCCTCTTTGTGGAACTCTCTTGCCTCTTTCTACACCTCTCTTCTCTCTTTCTGCACCACGCTTGCCTCTTTCTGTAAATGTGTTGCTTCTTTCTGCACTTTTCTTGCCTCTTTCTGCACCCTTTGTGCCTCTTTCCGCACCTCACTTGCTTCATTCTGCACCCCTGTTGCCTCTTCCACATCCCTATTCCCTCCTTGTGGAACTCTCTTGCCTCTTTCTACACCTCTCTTCTCTCTTTCTGCACCACGCTTGCCTCTTTCTGTACATGTGTTGCTTCTTTCTGCACTTCTCTTCCTTCTTTCTGCAACCCCATGCTGCTTTCTGCACCCTTCTTCCCTTTTCCTGCATGTCTCTTGTTTCTTTCTGCACCCTGCTTGCCTCTGTTGGCACCCCTCTTCTCTCTTTATGCACCCCTGTTCCCTCTGTCTATACCTCTTCTGCCTGTTTCTGCACCTCTGCCGTCTGTTTCAGAACTTCTCTTGCCTCTTTCTACATCTCTTTTGCTTCTTTCTGCACTTCTCTTGCCTCTTTCTGCACCACTCTTACCTCTTTCTGCACCTCTGTTAGTTCTTTCTGCACTGCTCTTGGTTCTTTCTGCACCTCTGTTGTTTTTTTCTGCACTCCTCTTGCCTCTTTCTGCACCAGTCATTCCTCTTTGTGCACCTCTTTTGCCTCTTTCTGCACCCCTCTAGCCTCTTTCTGCATCTCTTTTACTTGTTTCTGCTCTTCTTTTATCTCTTTCTGTTCCCCTCTTGCCTCCTTCTACTCTTCGGTTGTTTTTTTACTGCACGGCTCTTGATTCTTTCGGCATCTCTCTTGCAAATGTCTGCACCCCTCTTTAGCTACCCTTTTCTCTCCTACACCCCTGTTCCATCTTTCTGTACCTCTTCTGCCTGTTTCTGCACCTCTGCTGCCTCTTTCTGAACTTCTCTTGTCTCTTTTGTACCTCTGTTGCTTCTTTCTGCTCTTCTCTTGCCTCTTTCTGCAACCCTCTTCCCTCTTGCTGCACCTCTGTTGCTTCTTCTGTACTTCTCTTGCCTCTTTCTACACCTCACTTTCCTCTTTCTGCACACACAGGGCTACTGTTAAACTGACATCAGGCTGAGCAGTGCACACATGCAAGTGCAGAAATGGGCTGCTGTCCTCTAAACTGCCTTGCCTTATTATATGCTAGGGACTTAGAGGTAATTTTAATCCCCCTATCCTGTTATGTACTAGGGCTTTACAGGGGAGGTCATGCCAATCACAGGGGTACCCCAACCCATAGTGTACCCTAGTATATGTAGGTCTTTTCACTATATTCTAAGTGTATTTGAGCATAGCACTGGCTCCGGGCCTAGTTAGGCTGAGCCCATCGTCAGTCGGCTACCACCAGTAGAAGTCAGCAAAATGTTGGGGGGTGCCCAGGGCAAAGGATGACTTTACAACAAGGCCTCTTTCTGCACCTCTGTTTTTTTCTTTCTGCATATCTCTTGCATCTTTCTGCACCTTTCTTCCTCTTTCTGGACTTCTATTGCCTCATTCTGTATTTATCTTGCTTCTTTCTGTGCCTTTCTTCCTCTTTCTGCACATTTCCTACCCCTGTAGGCATAGTTAGAAATGAGCATTTAAAAAACCTTACAAAAACTCACTGAAAAAAACAAAGGTTTCAGGGACATCATAGTTAGAAATTTTCTTTAAAAAAAACTTTAGAAATTATTTGAAAAAAAGATAGGTTTCAGGGACGTTGTTAGAAATGGGATTTCTGGTTGGCTAGGGCTTGCGCCAAAGCAGGCAGAAATCACCACTCTCTTCAGGGCAAGGGAGTTACACGCTGAAGATAACCCCAGCTCACACCCTTGGTAGCTTGGCAGGAGCAGTCAGGCTTATCCCAGAGACAATGTGTAAAGGTTTTGCGCAACACACAAACACAGCAGCAACACACTAGGCACACCACAAAAGGAGCTCCACAATAGGTTACATCAAAATATAGCCTTTGTATTACCTTAAACACATTAGAAACATAATCACACATTTACACTGGGCCAACTGGCCCTAGAAATATTCACAGGGGATTATATACAGGACAGGGCCCATCGGGCCACTGTCAGAACCATTAGAATAGGTAAGTGAATATAAAACAACACCAGTAACTATTGGCACAATAAGGACCTAAGCATTATCATATTAGCATTAGACAGCCTCCTAAAATATCATAGCATGAAATTAAGCATAACCACATTAGGCCAAAACCTAATCAGCATAAACACATTAGGCCTCACCAGCATACACACAGTATGCAATAACCTCAAAACCCTAAACATCATTAGAGGTATAAATCAGGGTGCATAAATCACATCACATAAATCACATTATGCAATCACATGAGGCATACAACACATTGTGCAGCTTTTTAGAGCCTGGCACTCTACCAATCTCACCCACAATGACCCTAGGCCATCTGGTCTTTCACCTGGGCCCTAACAGCCCTTTGTCCAGAATTTCAGGGCTTGGCTGCCAACACAGCAATATCTCAAAGTGCGCAATTGAGCAGGCCTGAATGTTGCAGCTGCCACTAATTGCTGTGCAGCTGTGATGAACTGTAGGCATGAGCACTTACTGTGCCCTCTGGGTGGGTCCCCACTGGGACTCTCTAAAACAAATGTGCAAAAGCCAAAGTGCACAAGGGCCAAAGAGTGTATCTCACTCCTTTTTCTTCATGCGAAACAAAATGCACACATATCACCTCAAGCCCCGCCCCCTACCTTCACCACTGTGCAAATGCACCCCGTAGTGCATTCTAAGTTGGGGGATTAAGTCCCCTTGCATACTCGGGGACCCTGGTGGCCAACTAGCCCACCAGGAACCTCCAGTTTGTGCCAGGGGACTGCGTTGCAGAGAGGTGTATAAACGGGCGTGGCCACATTAAACCTCTCTGCAACGCAGCCCCCTGGCACGTTTCCAGAGTGGGAACTAAATCCCCTTGAATACTGGGGGTGCCTGGGAGCCAACTAGCCCACCAGGAACCTCCAGTATGCGGCAGGGGGCTGCGTTGCAGAGAGATGTAAAAAGGGAGGTGGCCTCATTACACCTCTGTGCAAAGCAGCCCCCTGGCTCGTTTCCAGAGGGGGAACTAAATCCCCTTGCATACTGGTGATCCCTGGGGGCCAACTAGCCCACCAGGAACCTCCAGTATGCGCCAAAGGGGGCTGCGTGGCAGAGAGGTGTAAAAAGGGGCGTGGCCTCATTACACCTCTCTGCAACGCAGCCCCCTGGCGCATTTCCAGAGTGGGAACTAAATCCCCTTGAATACTGGGGGTCCCTGTAGGCCAACTAGCCCACCAGGAACCTCCAGTATGCACCAGGGTGCTGCGTTGCAGAGAGGTGTAATGAGGCCACGCCCCAGGGACCCCAGTATTCAAGGGAAATTACTTCCCCCTCTGCAAACGCGCTGGGGCGCATTTGCAGAGTGGTGCAGGGAGGGGGCGTGGCCTCCTCCCCGATCCCTTTTTTTTAAATTTATTTTGGATTTAGGAAGGGGGCTGTGTAGCCCCACTTCTGTTTTTGGGGGGGCCCTGGGGGCCTTGAGGGTCCTTTTGGGACCCCCGAAGCAGGCCTAGGGGGTCAGGGTGTTTCTACCCTGCACCCTTTTTGCGTTTTTTCCATTTCTTTTTACGTTTTCTTGTGCCTCAGTTCCACCGAGGTACAAGATGGCTGCCAACACTTCCTGGTTTGGAGTGTTGACAGCAAATTAGCATAAAGCCCGTGCTTGGGTGGGTACGCGTACTGTACGCCTACCGTACTTCGTCTATATATATATCTATGATTTTACTTTTGATTTTCTCAGGAACTACTGAATGGATTTACACCATTTAACAAAAAGTGTGATCTGCGAACCAAACTCTACCTTTTTGCCAAATTTGGTGTAATTCCTTTCAGCAGTTCGGGCTGTAGCTGTGTCTGAAGGTCCCTATGGAAAATTGCATGGGGAAAACACGTTTTGGGACCCTCCTTTTTTCCCAGGCCCCCGCTTCACGAATCACCCCGAAACTTTCAGGGAAGGAGCAGAGCGCCCGATCTTCATTGAGAATTTCGCAAAGATTCGTCAACCAGCACCAAAGTTATTCCAAATAGAATGTTGCAGATTTCCTGTCGAAAACTAGGTCCTAACTATAACTACCTACTGGTGACCGCCAGTAGGTAATATATATATATATGATTTTACTTACCTTATACATACTTTCCTTGTGTTGTAAAGGCATGCATGGCAAAGGCATATGCATGCCTTGAGTTGTAAAGGCAATGTGTGATAAAGAATCTGCGTGGTAAGGGATGCATGGTAAAAGCATGCAATGCAAATGCATATGTTATTAATTCATAATTCAGCGCTATATTTCATGTCCAGTGTTATGTATGATTTGTTTGCTTTAGGTCTAAAGCTATTTTGCAGCTATCATTATCATGTGTTCACCAGGTTGATGTGAAGTGTGTGAGGTAGACTGGTCAGCCAGTATCCATTAAATGATTTATTTTTAAATAGGTATAACATGATTTTGATTTTCTTTACAAGTCTAAACACTTTGCTACTAAAATGACACCTAATAAGTTGAATGTGTCATTCTTATCCATGTTAGAGACGATAAAACTCTGAGCCACTTGTATATAGCGATAATGTTCATTAGCGTTGATTAGCATTTATTTGTATCTAGGGAAGTTCGGAGATGCTTTGCATGCATGCTGTAGTCTTTGCAGCTCATTGTATTGATTACTAATTAAAAACATGATTAATGTTTGATTAATGCTCGAGTGCATCATTCATCAGGGCTGTAATGATGATCATGTACGATGTAAACTATGTGTAAAGGTTGCACAGTGGCATGCAAACGAAGTGAGAGGAAATTCCTATTCCTAAATTGTCGCTTGTTTGGCACCAGGGAGTTCATTGTAATTTGATGCGAGTATTAAGCTCCAAGAACTTGTTATTGTCGTTTTTTTTCTTCTTTTATCATTAGTTTTTGCAACATAAGCACTTTTTCTTTTGATCTATTTTTTTTATTTTTTTATTTTCATTATCAGAGCGTATCCCTTTGCAAAGTCCCATCGGGGGAAAACCGGGCTCAAATCGGTGATATCTCAGAAGATTAATATGAACATTGCCTATGCGTCAGAGGTATTGCATGGGACTGAGCATGTGAAGACAAGAACGGAATCAGAAAGGAGGGAATGTGAGCTAGAAAGATGGAAAATACACGGCAATGTGATTTTAAAATCGTGGGTGTCCGAGATTGATCTATGAAGGCCAGAACCTATATATGCGAGCAATACATAAAAAACTAAAGAAATAAGATAAAAAGGACACTTATGAGAGCCGTCAAAATTGAACAAATGCGATGTGGTCTCAGGCCACCGTGGGCCTCGGTTGTATATCTTTTTTAAAAGCACGAGGTAAAGGTAAGAGTAATTTTCCTAAAGGTCATCAAACCCCCTAACGTGGCTTAAAGCCACAGCGATATGAAAAATGGCAACAGCATAGACACATTAGACGTGTTTAGTTTTTTCAGGAAAAAAATATTTTCCCGTTGCAATTTAATATTTAATGCAAGTGGGAAAAACTATTTCAGGCAGTCCAACCCTGTCCCATATTATGCACTACTCCGTATAATAGAGCCCTAATTCATGCCGTTATGTTCCTCGAGTTAATGAAACTAGTGACTCCCTTTCCATCATACTACTGTAGTGCTTTAATTATTTTAATTTTGCATGCGAGCAGTTTGCTCGGAATCTTCATGTTCTTTCTGAAGTTCTACACCTAAAATAGAATAGTACTGAAAAATACTCTCATCTCGAGAATAATGTAAACCCTTTTGGTTTTTTTTAGCATTGGAGGGCAGATTTACAGGAACTTGCTCATCTCTACATATTAGCAGAGGTGCGCCAGTTAATTTGCAACACATAAAAAAACCTTGCACCACCATGGATGCGTTGCATTTACGAAGCAGCGCACCAAGGCGCAAGGATAGACATGTATGACGCAACTTTTGGAGTAAGGGCAGCACATTGCTAGAGTCGTGTCACAAGCATGACGCAACTCCAGCAATAGTCAGGAATGCCTATTCCTATCATGCTGCTTCAAGCAGGTGCAAGGTTTTGACGCAGTGGCGTCATAAAAGTGACTCCATGAAATCTTTTAGATTTCACTGTGGCACTTTTCTGAGGCTTTATTGCGTCGGAACACCAACCCTGCATACATTATACCTGAGGCAGGTATAATGTAGCGCAGGGCTTTACAACGTGACGCATCTCTCTAGATGCGTCATGTTGTAAATATGTTGCATCGTGACACATTGTTTATGATGCTGATGCGTCACAGAAGTGACAAAACAGCGGCGTAAAGTTGTAGCAAGGGGCTTGTAAATCTGCCCTTTGAATCTTTATCCCTAAAATTCTATCGCCATCACTTCGCCCTCCTACTCTGTGAACTTGGCATTCTGGATTGTTTGAATTTTTTTTTATCATTTTCATTTTCCCCACGGAGCCACCTTGAAGCTACCATGTTTTTATATTCTCATGTCTTTACCAGGGTTCTTAAAACATTCCTGCTAAAATGCCTGCAGTATTTGATAAGGCTAGAATACTATTTCTCGTTGGTTGGCCTTGGTTTCTCTAACTTATCGAAGTTGTCTTTAGATTCCTATCATTGAGAAGAAAACCATTATTAAACAGCTGAGTTTACAATGCCTCTGCCCACTACCTGACCTCCCCTTACAATTCTCACATCATGGTAACAAAAGTTTAATTTCAAAAAGCATAACATCGAAACCAAGGACAGTGTCAGATCCACATTCCTAATACCTACATGTGGCTCATAGCATGCTGTGCTTCCATTTTAAAGGACAATGTAGAGAACAATTCTAGGCTCAGACCTTAGCCAGAGCATAGCTACCTTGGTTTGGCCAGCTTGAGGGACTGATCGCGAAGGCATAAAAGTTGGAAATCAGCTCTGAAGATAAAGGAAGCATAAACATAAAATTAATGAGGATCAACGTGAGTTTAAATGTGCAGGATATGCCCAGTAAAGAAATGCAGAAATACAAACATTAAACCTGAGCGGCCACTTTATTAAACCATTGTGCAACTGACATGTAAAGACTTCAATTCACTATGGAACTGTTGAGGGTCTGATTGCGATGCAGCTCGGAAGGCTCCGACCAGTGTTTGGGGCCTTCCGAGCTGCATCGTACTCGGCTCCTCGGTTTACTTTCTGACTGGCTAATTAAGATATAGGCAGTTATAAGGTACACCAGCCGGTCATTCCGGCCGGCTTGCAACGGGCGTTGAGAGCCCGTCGGACAGTTGTAATCCAGCCAGTAATGTCAAGGGTGAGAAGGAAGAGGTGTTGTCAACAAGTGGCCAGTTACTATGAATTATTTATTTTGAAGGGGGTAATGCACTGTTTAAAGAATAATGAGGCTGCCTTCTTATAATCACTTTTGAATTTAAGATGCCAATTTGGGCTGGCCCAATCTTCTCTCAGATCTACACTCATGTATTGCCATGGCCCTCAGAGACTTCTCAACTTCAGTTCTTGACTCTGACAGAGGGAAAATACTTCATCTAAAGGTGAAGTGGAGTGCTGATGGAAGAAGGGACTGGGCATTGTTAAAATAAAATGAAGAGAAAGTGCTACAGACCAGGGGGCAACAGGGTATCTAGACAGGAATTGGTGGGTGAAGTCATTGGCTATAGCAGAGGATAAGACTGGCACATCACCGCCACCTCTTCAGTACATTCCTTGACAAGGGAAGACTACATCTGAAGAAAAATGCCCCACTGGATTAAAAAAGACTCAATTACTCATGATTTCTACGGGTGCCCAGAAACTAGAGTTGCTGTTCCAAGTATGATGGATATCTTGTCTGCCTTATTACAAATGCATTTTATCCAGTGGCACTTGCAATAAGGCAAAAATGATTCCAGTCACATTTGTGATGAAGTACCCATCTGCCAAACTCTAAGATCCCAAGTCTTGAGCCTGTCTTTCGCAAAGTAACAATATCATTCTGATGGAATGCTGGCTTATTCACTCCAGCAAGAAAATTCTTGTTCAAACCTCCTCAACTTGAATATGTTTAGTTTATATGTTTGATCTGTTTCTCTGTAAATTCTGACAGATATCCCCTGCAGATGTCTGAAAAGTTCAGGATGCAGTCCCCTAGCTAGTATGGAAGAGCAAGGAAATCTAAGCCCTCAACAAAGACTCTGACTTCCATTTGTCTCTGTTTGCCATGGTTCCTAGAATGTCCTATTTATGCATTTTGCCTCATAAAATATAACAAGAAGAGACACAGACATCATGTGTAGAAATTCAGTGACCTTTACTACTTCAGCAGATCAAGCAAAAAATGTTCTCACTTCTGGGCAAAAATCACTGAAGACTTTCATATGCCTAAGACAATGATGTTTTTCCCGATTTGACAAAATGTGTATATGTTCCAAAATATCAACAACCATGTTATTGTACAATCTGTGAGCAAAGACAATTTGCATTTGACATACTGAATAGTAACATCAACAGTCTTTAAAAAGGATTGTGACATGCCACACAATTAAGTGATATTATCAAAGAAGAATGACACTCCCACTAAGTTATTGGCCAAGGTAGAGTTACAATGTCCAAGTTGTTTACTAACCGGAGGCCTCTAACCCTCGGGAAATGTTACTGTTGTAAATCGTACCATTAAAAGTAGGGAGTTATTCACATAAGTAGTTGTTTTCTGACCGAGAGATCTTTTAGTTTGCCCGCTCCTCCGTTTCTCTCCCAAGCCCATCGTATTGAGCAGGGTGTACCCCAGGGCTCAGCTTTGAGTCCGGTGTTGTTAAACCTTTATGTTCAACCCCTGGCTGCGGTCGCCAGGCAATGGGACATTGTGATGGTCTCATATGCCGACGACACACAGCTGGTTGTCACCCTGGCGGAAGGTTCCGCTCCTAACGCCTCTAGGTTTAGAGATGGGATGACGGCTGTGGCACGCTGGATGGCCTCCAACTGTTTGCAACTCAATGCCAACAAAACTGAGGTTTTGTTGGTTGGGAAGAATGTTAATCTTTGGAATGAATAATGGTGGCCAACCGCTCTGGGTACAGCCCCCACACCAACGACCTTGCTCAAAAATCTTGGGGTCTGGATGGACGCTTCCCTTAGCTTTCGTGATCACACTAGGAAAGTTGCCGGTACTTGTCCCAGCCTGCTGCGGGGTTTCTAGCCCCTTCTGAAATTTTTTGATCCCATTACACGTCAGCTGGTTATACAGGCTACTATTCTCTCACGCCTTGACTATGCCAGCTCTCTTTTGCTTGGGGCTAATAAGGCCGAAATATGTTGGCGACAATGCGTCTAAAATGCCACTGCAAGAGTGCTTGTAGGCCTTTCACGATTCTGCTCAGCTGCTGACACTATTCGTAAACTGCATTATCTCCCTATGAAGAGTAGGATTAAATTTAAGGCACTGTGTCTTTCTTTTAAAATTGTGAAATCAGCCCGCCCTAGTCTGCTGAGCAAGTTGCTCACTCTGTATGTCCCGAAACGCAGATTACGGTCGGCAGATCAGCAATTGGTCGATGTCCCTCGGGTTAAGCGTAGCAGGGCGAGAGGGTGTTCCTTCCACTATCTGGCAGCGAGGCTGTGGAACTCTTTGCCGGAGCAGATCCGTGGTATGGATTGTTTACTCGCCTTTAGAAAAGCTGTCAAGACTTTCCTCTTTCCTTTAGCCTAACCTTGGTATTTCTGGCTGTTGCTTTGTTTCCGGTCACTGTGCCCCTCTTACTTTGTAGCTCAAAGCGCCGGGACTCCCTTTTGCTGGGGCAGCTGTGCGCTATGCAAGCTTCTTTAACATAACATAACATAACATGGTATGTTTTACAAGAAATGTACCTGTACAATGTTTTGCTGATAAGGCTCTTCCATTTATGCACTATTTAAATGCATTAAAGTGAATGCCTGCTTTTGACTGTCACCAGAAAAAGAACATCTATCTTAATCTCAATGTATATCAAAGTCAAAGATGCTTTATTCGGTATGTAAAAATACAACCATATAGCAACAGACATAATAAACATCAATAAAAATTACACTATTCTAGAAAATGCTACCGCTAAAATATAATCACAATGTATCAGGATAAAACGCGAAAACCCTGTACAATTATTACTGTATGTAATATACGATAGCAGCATTTGTAGAACATAAACGCTATGCCATTCTGGGAATGCATAGATTATAATAGCAGCAATTATGCGGCCTTCAATTATGTGCAAATATGCTGATAAAGTGCTAAGTGTCAATACCGTATCGATGTATGTGCAAATTGGCCTGATCAAAAGCAAGGTTCAATAGCAACCTTCCTAAAGTGCAATATGCAATTAGCAGCACTTAGTCTAACTATGTACAATTAAAATAAAGCAAAGTGCAAGTGCTATACCATTCTAACAGTGCATATTATACAGTAGCAGCAATTTATACAGCATTCATGTATGTGCAAATTAGCATGATAGTGTGCGAAGTGTCAACAACATCTTCCTTAAAGTGCACAATACATTTAGCAGCTAAAGAATTTCATACAATAATTGATTTTCTTACAGAGATACATTTTAAAATATAGGTGGCCACATGAAAACATACGTCTGGGGTCTCTAGATTAAACAATATTTGCATCGCTGTTTGTATACCACGCGTATTGTATTTTATAAAGATGGGTTTCAGATAAAATTTTCTAAAAGAGGTATAAAAGTTACAAAATAGCATAAAATGACACATGCTCTGTTTAGATTTACCGTCACAAGGACACAAACAAGTACCAGGTTTTTTGGCCACAGGAAAAGCCACAAGGTGATGCACAATTCCTAGGCGGAGACGGGTTAATACAAATCGATGGGAAATAATACTAACTGTTGCAAGGTAAGGTTGAAAGCCTTCGTTGATGTTGTATTGCTGGTAGAGATTGAATGTACTTTGTTTTGCATATTTTTCCATTCTAATCCCAGCTGTATACTTCAGAAATGAGACTTTCAACTCCCGCTTCGATAGTGTGGAACCTATTGTTAAGTCATTGAAAATGTCCAAGCCATACAATGTTTTGTACCAGTGTTGTATATGACTCAGCCAAGGGATATTCGATCGGCGGTCAAGTTTAATACAATCGGTTATAACGTCCTGCGTAAACTTTGTCTCCTCCTTTGCCCAAATTGAACGCCATAAGGACAGAGGACGGAGAGCGATTAAATCATTAACATGGTTCATATCTAGTTCCCTATGTATTAACTCAGTTGAAGCCGTAGCCGGGGCACTGATTAATCGTTTTAAAAACACATTTTCCTTGCCCTGAACCAATTTGGCACTCTGTGCGTCATACCCCCAAACCCCGGCCCCATATATGGCTGAAGAAATACATCTTGCATTAAATATGGTTAGCATTTCGTAAATTCTGCGATCCCCTAATTTAGCAGCAAATCTAAAGATACAGCTTGTGTTCCTGACCATTTTAAAAAGAACACTTTTTTGTTCATTTACCCATCTCCCATCTCCTGAGAAGGTGATGCCTAAATAACAAAAACTACTAACAGATTCTAGCCTCTCCCCTTCTAAAAAAAAGGGCTTGCATTTTCTTGGTCTCTTACCGCAAACCATTGTAACCGTCTTCCCTTTATTAATTTTCAATTTCCTACTTTCGATAAATACGTGGAATTGATTAATTAAATGTTGCAGTCCATTATGGGTCCTAGAAAGGAGAACCGCGTCGTCCGCGTATAAGAGGACTGGGATCGGGTTACCATTAAAGATGGGAGCATCTGCATTAGTTTGTCTTAAAGTTATATCAACCTGATTTATAAAAAGAGAAAACAGTAGGGGGGCGAGTACGCATCCTTGTCGGATACCTCTCCTGACTTTAAAAAAAGGGGTACACTCACCATCTGTTCCAAACCTAACATTACTGGATAAATTATTGTACAGACGGGCAAGCAGATGGATAATTTCAATAGGGGCACCCAGTGCCAATAGAGTGGGCCAGAGCAGTGCGTGTTCCAACAGATTGAATGCAGAACTCAAGTCGGCAAAGCACAGGTAAAGATTACTGGTTTTAGCTTTGGTATACTTGCCGACTATGAGTTCCAGGTTCACGCACTGCTCCATTTTACCCATTCCCCTACGGAACCCGTACTGGACTGGGGACAAGATGTTTTTCTCCTCAGCCCAGGCTTCCAATCTCACTACTAGGGCTCGACTAACGATTTTAACTGTTGAGTCCAAAAGTGAGATTGGACGATAATTTCGGGCCTCCGACCTAGATCCTTTTTTGTAGAGGGGTATAATGATTGACTGTCCCCATGTCAGTGGTAAGCTATCTTCCACCGCAGCATTAAAATAACAAGTTAAAATTGGGGCCCATAGGGACATTTCATGTTTATAGAAATCCATGGGTTCCCCATCAGGCCCAGGTGCTTTACCCCCCTTACTGTTTTTAATTGCCTCTGTGACTTCATTCAAAGTTAAAAACAGCTGCATTTTCTGCCATTTAAAACATGATACTGTGTCTATATTAAAAGTAGACCCATCTGAATTAAAATCAGAGTTAAAAATCTCTGAAAAATGTGCAATCCATGCGAGGCAGCTGACATGGGAACTGACTTCAGGAGTATTAACATTCTTTAGGAAGGGGCCATTGATAGTTTCCCAGAAAACGTTATGATTTTTAGTTACAGCGGCCATATCAAGTTTGTTCCAGGCATCGTTTTGCAACTCCTTTTTCCTGGTTGCTAGGGCCAACTTATAATTAGTTTGTACTTCTCTAACTCTTTCTTTATCTCTTGGCTTATCATCAAGCACTCTTTTTAGCTTTTTTAGAGTCTGAGCACAATGTTTGTCAAACCACACAGTTTTATTTCTTTTAGGCTTTCTGTTTCTTATTACCAAAGAATTCTCGACTGTACATGTAATTTTCAAAAAATTAGAGAGTACGGCGGGCGCTGTCACATTTGGTGCAAGGCAGTAATCAACCTCTCTAATACATTTACAAATAACATCCTTCGTTAATTTGTTAGGGTCAATTTTAATCCATTTAATTCTCATGCCATTTGGTCTCACAGCAGTGATCCCTTGGACAGGCCTGCCATGCACAATAGTTTTTGGGCCCCAACCCATTAACTCCACTGAAATGCTATTGTGATCACTCACAGGCTGCTCTATTACCCAAACATTGGAGTAAACGGAGCCATTAGACATCAAAATATGGTCAATATTCGATTGGGCATTTCTCCCCCTAAATGTCGGGCACTTTTCGTTGTTTTTATTCTTTGTGCATTCAAGCAGCTCCAAATTTAATTTGGCCATCAAGTTATTCAGTGCGCTGCCATAATTACTGTGTGGAAAATGATTAACAAAGGCACTATCACCCCCCGCATGCTCTTCATGATGACCACAAATCCCCTTCCGTGCGTGACTACAAGCTTGGATGTTAAAATCACCTGTCCAGAGTATTGCAAAATTATTCTTTGAAAGAGCAATTGCCGCTTCAATTGCACATTCGACATCTGGGACAATCTTATCCCGATTGGGACCCACAATATTATTATAAAAGTTCACAATAATTAAATCCCTGCCATGACTGTGTGTTAGACGCAGGACTGACACACTACTGTATGTCCCCCAACATTAAATTCCGTTAATTTTGTCGAAACCAGAGTCAGTAGGCCGCCCTTTGCTCTACCAGCCTTAGATGCTACAGCTGCCACGCTATAGGAGGTATAACCTTCAACTTGTATTTGTTCTCTATGCCACGTCTCTTGTAAGCATATTATATCGTAACCACATGTAATAAAGTTGTCCCAGAACGGGGTACATAATTTTGCAGCAATTCCCGCTACATTCCAGGTAGTAATTATAAGGGAGTCAGCATGACTGCCTCCTGTACCTTCAGGGTGGTTACACAAGGATGATGTTTCTAGACTTACTGTCATATTAACATTAACATTTGTCACAGTTACATCATTATCTATGCATGACACATTGTTAGAAAAAATTAACTTTGGCTCAGTTACAGCTTTTACACGGCTTTGGTCCCCCAACTCTTTTTCCATAATTACTGTATCACCCACTACGGCACTTTCGGAGTGCGGGGCCATAGATGAAACATTCAGTCAATCATTCTCCTCTAGTGAGTTGAACAACTGAAATCTGTTGGCAGTTGGAACCAAAAAGTTGTCATATATATTAGATAATAAAGGGGGGAGAATGGGGGCAGCATTAGGACAATTGATAAGGGCAACTCTTGGATGCTGGAAGGTATGTATAGTAGTTTGTCTTCCTGACTGATTCCTATAAAAATAATCAAGTGGGAACAGCGTGGTGTTATATTCGTGATTCGATGGCATGGGTGCATGTAAAATCGAATCTCTCGCCCATTCAGTAGTCCTAAAATGTATAACTATACAGTCCCCATTTATCTCCTTTTTATTTGGTCCCACCCAACCTACCCTCTGTGTAGTTATAATCTCACCTGCCCCTCATATTGGGAAGCCACAGTTTTTCACCAACCAATGCAAGGTTTTATTTTTTAAGGTTTCCTGATTTTCAAATTGGGTGGGCAGCAGTTTGGGAACATTAGCGAGAATCGCTACATATGGTCTACATTCTGGTGGCAAATTAATTGTGGCTGGGATGATGTTATTAGTTGGCGCCTTGGTACTGGCAAGTTCTTATTGTTATGGAGGAGGTCGCTGATGTTCCTCTGACCCCCAGTTACTTTCTGCCCATCTGTTATGTTGGGGGCGTGGTTGCTGGCCTATGCATTCCACTTACAGATGTTACCGAATTCGCCACCGTAGTGGACACACGTGGGACTCGGGTTGCTGTACTTGATGTGTTTTTGCTCAGACTCCCAGAATGTACATTAGTTGTATGGGATCTGGCTTGCGTGCCCAGGTGTTCCAGGACATCCAAGTTGGCTATACCGAGTTTTTCTAGGTTCTCTACTTTTTTACTTAAGATTTCTAGAGATTCCATCACTGGCGTAATATAGGATTTTACCGTTTTGTCCAGATATGCTGCAAGTACCTCGACATTAGTTGGAATTAGTATTTCCTTTGAGTGTGTATCCTTTAGGTGTGTACCTCCGCTACACTGGTGTATCTCACCCTCTCTTTCATAGGTTACTGGGGTTTGTACTGCTCTCTTCTTTTTCCTTCCATATGTTTTACCCTGCTTATTGACTATCAACCTTTTTCTACTTTCGGTAGATTTCCTTTTAGGCGGGGCAGAATCACAATCAATTTCACCACTTGACAAACTGATGTCACTGGTTTGTACAATTGGGATAATGGCATTAATGTCACAACCATCCATGTCTATGTCAATAGGCACATCAGTCTGCGTTAGGGGCCGCGGTGTTACACTAGCTGACAGGTCAGGTGTTATTGACAGTCTGCTCTCCCTAACACAGAAAACAGTGGGTTCTAAAGGTTGTGGTACATCAGATTGAATTGGGTCATACCTTGTCAAACCTGCAAAAGATTGCAACAAAAGAGAGTCATGTGATATCGTTGTTTCATTAGTAATGCTAACATGTGTATTGGTAACTTTTGGCGATTGACTTATAAAACATATACTGGCTGGTAAGGAAAGTCTCCTTACTGTGTTTTCAATAGAGTTAACAACAACCCCAATTGTTTGTTGCAACATTCTGTCAATTGCAGTTAGGGTAGGTAAAGGAGTTGGCACCAATGTTTGTTTTCTTGTAGCTGAACGTGTGTGCATAGGTGTTTTTCTTACCACCGCTCTGCTTTTACTTTTACCCTCCATCAGGAATGCAACAGGCCGTTAATCTTTTATAGTCAAGCTCAGTATGGGATTACCTTAATTGTGCAATAAGTGGCGAAGCCAAGAGAGGTAGCCCGGCCCGGTCTCCTGCGGTCTCTGAGGGCCACAGAGGGCCCGCCCTTTGCCCGGGCTTAGCCCGGCGCGTCCCCGCGGGACGAGGGGCTGACGTTGCCTTTATGCGCCTCCTGGCGCTTTTACTGTGTCACTGGTGGTGGTGGGAGGGGCCCCGGCAGAGCCAAGCCCGGCCGGGAAGCAGGCGGAGCAAGGCCCGGCCCTTAACAGATGGTGCTGCGCGTTGCGGCAGAGCAGAGCCCGGCCGTGTCCAACAGATACCTTAATCACTTAATCATTTATTAGTGGTCTCAGTATCAGAAAGTGCAGACCTTTTAGTTTGGACCCAAAAGGAGTGATGTTTGTTTTCACACTCCTCAATATCCACAGTCAACCATGCACATTACAGATATTTTAGTTAACCTTAGGGCCAGGGCAAATGGAATGGGAATGAGAGAGAGACAGACTATGTTGCAACTCACTCTGCTTGTCGCTGACATCTATGGGTTGTAGTGAATAGTTAATGCAAGATGAATATCTTTAGAACCCAATCACTATTCTGAATCATCTATCACTTTCTGTGGAAATAATATTCTTTCAGTTAAAGTTGAACAATGCTATTCCTGAAGACAGGAAAGTTAATAATATTTATTTAGTCAATGTTATTTTATCCCTTTACATATGCTTAATTCTTCCTCAGAGTAGGAAGCTGCCTTCCAATTTGCAAGTACATGTTCTCCGGTGCTGATATACATTCAAAGTTGTTTTTCATAAGACTGTAATATATCAAATATATGAACATTAATTATGTAGCTTGAATTAGTACCAACCAACCTTGTGACTTAACACCCGTAACTACCCTAAATACATTATATCAACTGTGTTTAAAAGTTAAGAGGGTGCTTTCCATTACTGCAAGTACAACTAGGATGCGAATAACGTGCATCAAAAATGTACGTCTATACTCCTCTTAAGTAAATAACAATCAGTACTTTAAGTTTCTTGCAAACACCACTAAAATCCTAAAACTACCTTTCTGTTTTTATCAACCTTTTTCAAATATGATTTTAAAAGACACAAATCACCATATCACCATAGTTTTTTCAAGATATTAAATGAAGGTCTTTGCTGGAGCTACAAAATGTCTCAATTCCCTAACGAGGAAAATATCAATCAGAGGGAAATAATTACCCAATAATTTCAAATGTCCACCATCATTTCCAAACTATGGGGCCGATTAGGATGGCGGACGGACGCCGCCCCAGAGGTGGAGGGACCGTTCGCAGGGGCAGCGGCGGTCCCTCGGTGCAAATTAGGATGTGACCGCCACCCTGGCGGTCACATCCTGTATTTTCAAGCAGCACCCGCCGCAATGTTAAAAATGCATGTATTACATTTACATGCACAAAGCGGTAGGCACCTCGCGGTGCCTGCCGCTTTGTGCATGTAAATGTTGGGGGGTACCATAGGTACCTCCCATGTGCACCCCCCACCCCCGGGAACATCCTAATTTGGCTGACGGTGTCTTGCAGACACCGTCACCAAATAGCCCTCCTCATCCCGCGGATGAGCGGCGGACGGACCTGCTGTCCGCCGCTGGTCCAACCGCAATCCCACCGCCATCCTAATCTGGCGGTGGGTGTTGTATGTGGCTGCGGCGGTTAATCCGCATCCTCCAGGCCGGTGGTGGCTTCTGCCGGCCCGGGGGATGCGGATTAACCGCCATCCTAATCGGCGCCATAGTAAGAGTTTAGTAGACTCATGGTTAACATTGTTTTTGTTCACATGCCAATACATAGTGTATTCTTCAGAGATGCAAAGTCTTTCACCACGATACACTCAACTTCACACATCGTTGGCTAATTTTACTTCCCTGTCTTAAAGTGAGTGCACATCAGTCTGGTATAATGTGGTCATCATGCAACCACCGAGCACTGAAAGGTAAGCTAAATTATTTAAAATAGTGAAACATATATATATATATATATATATATATATATATATATATATATATATATATATTTTCACTGAAAAAACCATAGGTTATAGACCATATATAGTTAGGAATTAGCATTTAAAAAACCTTATTTTACTCACACAAAACCATTGAAATTCCATATATAGTTAGTTGCACTAACTATATATCGCGCACCCGCAATCCACTGCTGATGATGTCACATATTACATCATTCATGACATGGTCAGTGACATCACTGATGACATCACTGATGACATCTCAAATGACATCACTGATGACATCATCCAGTGACTGTGTGTTTCTGAAAAGTTTAAATATGTTTTACATATTGAAGAATGAGTAGATGTAGAAGTGTCTGGATGAAGGATTTAGTAGGTGCGTGACTGACTGTATGAGTGAGTGATTAAATGTGTCTCACTGAGTGCATGGGTTAGTGACTAAACTGTCTTAATTTGTGCATCATTATGTCTGTTGTTCTGTAAACTGCTGCATGTGTTGGTCAGTAGCTATATGAGTAACTATATGGGTTATTGATTGATTGCCCAAGTATTTGTATGGGAGACTGAGTATGTGTGTGGCTGGCTGGGAGGTGTGTGACTCTGTGCAGATCAATGTGTACTTGTATCAATGATTCTATAAGAAAGTAAGTATGTGTTAGTATATGTTTGAAAATGTAAGGTGCTCTATGTTTAACTGTATAGACAAGAAATGGAAGTGTGATTGATTCTTTACAGGACTGACTAGGTGTGTGAGTAACTCCATGGATGAGTGGCAGAGTGTGAGTGTCTGTATAGATGTATGAGTGCATATGATAGTGTTGTAAAGATGAGTGATTGTATGTATGAATGATTGTATGGGTGAATGAGTGAATGTGTGTGTAGACGTAGGAATCAGTGAGTACGTATGTAGTAACTAGTATTGGTGTGTCAATGGTTTCAAAAATTATACTCTGTTTTTAACACTGGGTGAAACAGAGGTTATATTAAATTGTGAGGAGATGCATTGTATTGTCACATGAATGATATCATCAGTGATGTCATCAGTGATGTCATTTGAGATGTCATCAGTGATGTCATCAGTGATGTCATTTGAGATGTCATCAGTGATGTCATCAGTGATGTCACTGACCATGTCATGAATGATGTAATATGTGACATCATCAGCAGTGGATTGCGGGTGCGCGATATATAGTTAGTGCAACTAACTATATATGGAATTTCAATGGTTTTGTGTGAGTAAAATAAGGTTTTTTAAATGCTAATTCCTAACTATATATGGTCTATAACCTATGGTTTTTTCAGTGAATCTTCAAGGTTTTGTAAATGCTAATTCCTAACTATATATGGTCTATAACCTATGGTTTTTTCAGTGAATTTCATTGGTTTTTTAACAGCTAATATCTGTAGCTGTAAAATGTATTCTTCTTTAAATCCCAAAATATATTTTATATGTTTATTAATAACTTTTTTTTAAAATATTTTTTTTCTTCGTTCCCGCTTCGCGAATCGGGAAGCTTCCCGTTAGCTGACCTTGATGCCGCGAAATAGACCGCGAGCCGGTAAACGTTTCTTTACCGCAACTGCCGCGTTAGAAAACAACATCGTGACGCCTCCCGTCCGCATGACGTTTCGCGTTGTCGCGTGATACGTCATATGACGTGCTACGTTAGCGAACTCGTACGCTTACCGAGTCGCAAAGCACAGGTTTCTGGAAGCAAACCGGGAGGCCCTGCAAAGCGCGTAACGTAAACACAGCAGGTCATGTGACTTGGTAATAACACTTTTCATTGGTTCATTTCACTTTCGGTTTCCTAATGATGTAAGACTAGGTCATATGATCTAAAATGAACACTTTTCATTGGTTGAGAACTATTTTTTTTCCCAAATGGTGAAAATCCCTCCTTCTTTCCTCACTCTGACTTTCATCATTGTGAGAGAAAGACCCTTTGTTACCAGTGAGCAATGGCTTCTTTACTAGCTTCAGCTGGTGCTTCCCCACCACCTCCACCACATCCAAGGAAGAGTGGACCACCTGCTAAAGTTATAATTCAGCAAGAAGAGGAAGAAGAGGAACAGGACGACCTAGATAATCTCCCTATTATGGCCAGAAGATCTGTTGTACCGGAAGTAACGGGACCAGAGGGCAGGGAGATGGTGCCAAATATACAAACGAGATTTCGTGAAGTAAAACAAGTCTGCGTACATTGCAGTGGATTCATTTGCTACGGAGAAAGTAGCATCACTCTGATCAACAGAGCTATTGACAATCATGCTCATGTTTGTCCGAAACTCCCCAAACAATAAATTCTTTTTTTTTGTTTTCTTGCTCCTGTTGAGCCCTTTACAATGAATCGTTTTCGTTGCCCCCTCCGAAAAAAAAACAAAAAAAATATAAAACTGTTCAGAAAAATTCAAAAAAAGTAAAAAAATGTTCAGAAAAATAATAAAAAAAATATAAAACAACAAAAACAATTTAAAAAAAAGTTATTTTCAGAACTACCTCCCCGTTATTAAAAAATTGGTACAATATTTGCAACTGTGCCAACCTCTATTTCTCTTAGTTCGCTTCCCAGTTCGCTCCCCGGTACGCGAACCGGAAGCGAACCAAAACATTTTTTTTAAAAAAAGAACAGTAAGTATAAGGGAAGGAAACAGACACTTATGTTAAAAGAAAGACAGCTATAAGGGAGTAAACTAGAGATACTATTACCCGTAATCCACTGCTGATGATGTCACATATTACATCATTCATGACATGCTCAGTGACATCATCAGCAGAGGATTGCGGGTAACAGTATCCCTAGTTTATTCCCTATAGCTGTGTTTCTTTTAACATAACTGTCTGTTTCCTTCCCTTATACTTACTGTTCTTTTTAAAAAATAAAATTTAGATCAGTCAGAAACAGTGAAAGTAATGAAATATAAAAGACTACGTAGAATATGAGCACTGTATGCAACAACTTTGACACTTACAGAAGCCTCACCTTCTCCATGCCTCCTACACAGTTCTACATGTACATCATAAATGCAAACAGAACAGAATTATTTATACATGTTAAATGGTTTATTTTTGCTGTTCTCAGAATGTATCAAATTTCACTAAAACAGTGACTTGAAGGTATTCATCATATAACAGCGGGGAAAAAAAACACAATCAAAATGATTGTGTTTAAAAAACCCATACAACATTAGAAATCAGAATTCAGAACTCCTTAAAGTTAACTTACTTTCCATGACGGCCAAGGATGTCCTATGAACAGCTTACACTCTGTTGTGCTGTTATTACTTTCAACCCGCCACTTTCTGAAAGAAAACCTCCATCGTTTTCAAAAACATGTTACATACAATAAATGACTTCTTGCTCTCTACCACAAGATTCCACAAGGCCAAATCTTGTCAGAGCCATGTATAACTCTTGGATTTCTTGTTAGCCAATCCCGTCTTTTCGCATTTCCGCAACTTTCAGAATTAAAATGTTGAAGATCATTTACACAATCCTGGACTAGTAATATCTTCCCCTTCTTGCTCAATCATGTTCTACATTTCCTATCACACTGATACTGCTTACTATGAAGCAGACTTACACTACCTTTATGACTAGTACAATTATTTAATTCTCTACATCACTTTTAATCACAAAGCAATGTAAAACAGTAGACAGCATTGCAGACTTACATTCCCTCTACTCCATGTTTTGATTCGCTGCTTCAATTAGCTTATAAAAAGAAATAGTTTTTCTGAACTCATTCAAAGTGCACGTATTTCTCAATAACGTCCAGTGTTATGGTAAAAAGTTATGTCTCTGTACTACACTTATCTTCAAGGCCAAATAGTGTAGGAGCCATGAGAACTTCTTGAAATTCCTCAGAGCACATCCCGAGATTCTTTCCCTAAAATTTTGGTTTTAAAAACACCAGGTAAGAGTTTTTAAGGTCATATGGCAATTTTTTTTTGAAAATTAAAACAGAATCATTGCAGAATGACCAGCCATTTCTACACTTTAAATACGCTGTATAATGTCCTGATGTTATTGAAGAACCATCATGATATATAATTGCTACAGTTACAAAAGTCCTCCCTGATATTGACAACTGTGAAGCCACAAAATTTTTAATTAAAGTTGTCAATTTTGTTCCATCAGGCCTACATCGTTGGAACATTAAAATGACATACTGGCCATATGTTCGTATAAATAATGTGGACATCATTTCAGATTTACATTGCCTACACTCCATATTGTGATCAGCTGCTTTTACTAGCTTATTAAAAGAGACTGATTTACTGTCTGGCAAAGTTAAATATATAAATCTTTCTGAGTCTACACTAGTACTACTTGATACCCTACAGTTCTTGCAGTCATGCTGCCATTGATAAGAAAGCCCAAACAGATGATCTACATCTACACCTTCAGCATACAATACATCAAGCATATACATTAAAAACTCCTGACAATCTTGCTGACTATTTTGAGAGAATTGTGTTTGGCCTGAACATCTGTCTAACAGATTTCGAATTTCAGACACACTTTCTATGTTTGTTCTATCAGTGCTACATTTCTCTAACACAGAATTTAACAAACTGCAAAATCTTTGATCAGAATTGACCACAATCTCTTCTCTTACATTTTGTAGAGAAAACAAAACATTAACCACTACATTAGCATAGCAGTTGACACCAGAACTGTTTTCAAATTGAAAACCAACAACATCTTCAACAGAATCCTTTTTGTTTCTGCTTATAATTTCAGGTTCATCGACTTTTCGTCTTTTTGCTACAACCTCCCCAGTATTGGTCACATTTCTTCGTTTCCGGCCTACCACACGTTTCTCAAACAAAGGATACTGAGGCAAATGTGGCGCATACTCTCTTCTCAACCTATTGTATTCCTTAACACAATCTAGATCCGCACAAATGTTTGTGACATCACACTCAATCAAGGACAATCCCGATAAAGTCCTAACTCGTGACAATGCCACATATGCCATACCCTCCTTGAACACAGAACTGCCAATATTCACCAATGCACAGTCTACACTTAAACCTTGCGATTTATGGATTGTCACCGCATATGCCAAGCAAACAGGAAACTGCTTACGACGAACATATAAGTCTTTTACAAGCAAAAATCTAGCAGAACAACGAGCAATTAGCTGTACTTCCTCAATGCCATCAAATTTAATTTTTAAAAATTCAATTCCATCTCTATTTCTGTATTTCACAAAATCAACAACATTACCCATTGATCCATTTACCAGACCTCTTTCAACATGTAAATTCCTTCTTAAAATTATACGGCAGTTCAAGCACACATTCAGAGTCTTTTCAAAACCCGCAGTTTTAGATATACTCTTCTCTAATGAATCCAATTTTGTTTTCAGATTCTCAGACAAAATAATTGTTGATCCCATCTGCTCTACTCTGTCAATAGCTTCCAATTTCACAATCTCTTGCTTTTCTAAATGCAACATTTTGTTGTTGAATTTGGCACATTCTGCAAGAGTTGGCATCAAACATATTCCAGATTTTTTCTCAGTAACTTTCTGAAAAATATTCTCAGGCACAACATCTTCGTCTGGATATAAATTTGTCAGTAATCGTGCATGTAAAGCTTCTTTCCCATGCTCGGTCACTTTTCCAATTCTAACATCTTGTAGAATAGTCTTGTAAACTTCATCCTTTGCCTGACGCATATTTTCATGCAGTTCAGCATAATTGAAGTTTAACCATATATTGACGTTGCCAATACTCCCTAAGCACTTCCTGGTATCTTCATGCGTGAGCATTTTGAACACAGGTTGCCCTTTCACTGGTGTCAGCTGCAGAAGATCTCCGAAAACAATGATGTGTTTGCCACCAAATAACACATCATACTCTGTTTTGAGAACTTCTTGCATTCTCAAATGCACAAAGGCAAGCATGACATTGGAAACCATGCTTACTTCGTCAATGATAAGAAGTTTCATTTTCCTCAAGACTCTTGAAACTTCAAAACAAGCATCTCCAGATAGCTTGTGATATTCTAATTTGTTGTCATGCTCCACTGGCAGCATCAGTAAACGATGTAAAGTAATCCCTTTAATGTTATGTGCTGCCAGTCCAGTTGGAGCGGTGACAACACAAGACAGCGATGACTCTGTCCTTTCCTGCAAATAACATGAAATTGCTTTAATAAGGAAACTTTTTCCAGTTCCCGCTTCTCCACTCACGTACAGTCGGACAGGCTTCAACGACGTACATGAGCACTCTTTCTTGTCATGACTTAATCCATGATCAATTTGCATGGTAAGTTCGTCATATATTTTCCTCTGCTCAACGTTGAGTTGTCTTTCCAACTCTTCTAAGTTAACCACATCCTCCTGAGCATGTGCCATGGCTCTTTCCACTTCATTCATAGCAGTGGCAGCTTCATTTTCGATAAGAGGTCCTCCTAGTGGATCCTGACTCAATGAAGCAGAACTCTGACTGTCCTGAGAACTGTCTCTGGCAATCTCGGCTGCAATCGTTGCTTCCTGCTCAATTTCCACATTCAACATTTCTACATATTTGGGAAAAGCAGGACATTCTATGGTCTCCTTGGCAGCATTGAATGAGTCTTCGTAACAAAGGAAATCTCCAAGCAGTTCCTCTTCTGCACGCCAAGGCTTAAAAAGTTGCAAAAGTGCTAAATAGAAAAACTCCTTTTTTTCAGGAGATTCGCCACTCAATTTTCGATGGTTTATCAAGTGGCATTTTCTTTGCTTGACCAGACATCCCTCACTTCCTATTACAGCATACACTCCTTTCTCAGTATCTTCTTTGATGTTCCTCTTGAATATGTAATTTTGCAGAACCTCATACAGACAAACATTCTCGAGGTGACTGCTTCGATTTGGATAATATGTATCCAACATGTTGCTCTTCAAAATGTCGGTACTGTTTGGCTCCTTTTCCGCCAAATACTCAATTTCCCGCACAGGTTTCAGAACTCGATTACGCGTTGCAGCAAGACCAACACTCGCCCAAACGATACTCCTGGACTTGGCATAGAGACTTGCTGAAGACAACCGGTCAGAACATTCGTAAGCTCCGATTTCTCGATGCGACAACATCTTCAGACTGAAACTGTACAACTTCTTGCTGAGGCTCTTTTCATGGGAAATGTCCTCCCACATATCCTTCAATTCTGTCTTCTCTTTTTTGGTGATGTAAGATGTCACATACCGAGCCACAGCCATACAGTTATCAGCCACAAACTGTATATCCATGTTAGCATTCCACATGGACAAAATCACCGGGTTATAGTCGTTGATGTACTTAGACTCTTCGTTCCTCTTCAAATTGTATGTGTTTTTAGGTGATTTCTTCATCACATTATGTCGCAGCGAAGACATCAAACTGTTCACTCTTCCTTTAGAAATCACCGATCGTGGAAAGCCGAAACGACATTTGGTGTAGAACTTGTCTTTGTTCCGGAATTTACGACGACAGTACTTTCCACATCGATCGCTTTGGAAACGTAGAACTTTTTCTCTTAGGCTTTTTTTCTCCTTTGCGTTTGGAACAGCACACGTAGAATACTGTTCTATGAAACTCATCACTGAGTCGTCTGCATCCGTTCCAAATTTAGGTGCATCCTTGATCCACAGCAACATATGTATATGAGGAGCACCTCTTGCTTGGTACTCCTTCCTCCAGAAGAAATCCAACACCTCTCCAAGAGGTGGATTCTTCTTATTCATGATGAAAGACATCATACCTTCAAATCTATGATTGAAGTACCTACATACATTGACTGGATCCAAAGAGCACAGTTCTCCGGGTGTCTTGAATTCGATGTTTTCTACGTTAGCATTTGCCTCTCGTAGAAATTCAAGTAAGTCTTCCCAGCCATACTCAGCACAGCTCAAAGTGAGGAACCATGTGGGAGTTCCTAAGTTCCTCAGCATACATTTTAAATCACCATGACGACGGTACCAGTACTCATTAGTACCACGCTGACACGCCATGAGATTAATCAGGTGAGAATCCAAAATACTGTCTTGGACATTGACTTTATCCATAAAGTCACTTGCCGAGATGTTTTGCATGTGTATACCACTTTTCAAGATGTGGTTCACTGCATATGACAGTCCAGACAGATCGCTTTCAAACAGGAGATGAAACAAATAAGGAATGCATTGTCGAAACCTAGGATCTCCTGCATACAATCGCAAAGTCCGGTATTCAGAAGCAGGAATTTGATGAGGTCGCTCATCATATCTTCCTCCCTGACCTGTTGGAAAAAGCTGTGGGAAACACCGAGCTTCCAAACTTTCCTCCCAAACACTAATGGGACTCCCTTTCGCTTGTTTCATTTGAAACAACTCAATAGCATTCCCCATGACTTCCTTGGAATGCAAAGGATGAACACTATAATGTTCATATATTTCTTCACTAGTACAGGGTTCTACTTTCTCAATTTGACCAGCACACAAATCGCTATCCTCTTCCTCACTTACTTCCTCTTCTGCAACATATACATTTTTATAGTATTTATTATATTTTTTCAAATACAATGTTGCCCTTTTGACTTTCCTAACATCTACTAAATCTTGCCATATTTTCTTATTCTTTGTCGGAACCCCATTAACTAAGATAACAAGAGGTTCCTCTTCCACTTTTTCTACTCCAATTGTGTTAATGTTTTTCTTCAAATCTAGAGGCAAATAAACAACTCTTCCCTTTAATCCTCTCTGTAAATCTGATGGAGGCAATTTCCCTGTCTTTGGCTCCATTCTTACAATAGCCTGAAAGGGATGGATACTTTGAATCAAAATAGATTCATAAGTATTTAAATCCTTCAATTCAGAAGGAATCTCAACCAATTCCAGATTATTATGAACTGCTCTAGCAGGCATCTGGTTTTGATTTAATTTGTTACAACAATAAGTACACACACGTTGATCCAATCCCAAATCAAAACAATTTTCTACCATCAAGTATGTTGTAAAATCCTTCCATTCACTATTATTTTCCCTTTCACTTTTTCCATATAAATCCACTAACTTAGTCTGATTCTTATAATAAGTGCGTCGACAACACACACAAGTGAAATTTGGCCTCTCACTTGATTTCACCTCAAACGTCGCAATTTCCCTCTGGAAATTATCTGTACTGGAAACCTGTACACTATCTTCCACATTACTCTCTTCTTCTTGGTCAATTTCAACATTCTCCTCTTTACTTCCAAAGTAACAAAACTCAATTTCTTCACATATATTCTTCACATCTATTTCAGAACCATGCAAAAGAGCAGCGCATAATTGTTTAAGCATAATTGCTGGACTCTTAGCATAATACAACATTCTAACTAATTTCCTCACTTTATTATGATGCACTGCTAGCATCCTGAAATGATGAAAAACACTCTGGCATACTCTCCTGGAAAGACAAGCCAGTGAATGACCATGCAAACCTATCACTTCTCTCACTCTGCAAGGATCTAATTCTTGCAACAACTTCATTTTCTGCTTCAAACTTTTCTTACTAAATGACCGTATAAAATCACAAAGCAAATTGATGGAATCCTGTCGTACACTGCAAATACTACTACACTTCCAGGTGTACACAGGACCCTTAGTACGTCTCCCTAAAACCTCATTACCTAACACCTCTTCTATCTCTGTTCTCACAAGTTTTTCTTTTTCAACTGGACAACCATCTTTCACTTCATAAGCTCGACCACTGGTGTCAACTGCATGCACCAAATCATTATCCTGGAAATAACTCTCCTCATTAAAAAATGCCTCAGAGCTTGAACTATGCATCCATTCTCCAGAAAAAACTTCACAAAAATTACTACGATTAACTATTCTCTTCCATCTACTATTTCTTTTGAAATCATAAATTACCTTGTTTAGCTTCCTAATTCTATTGATTGTCAAAATAAATAACTTACGTTTAATTTCAAATGCCTGATCAATAACTTTCTCAACTATTTTTTTTCTCTTATAAAAAACCACTTTCTGCTGACCTTTCTTAATATTTTTTAACAAATTCCCAATTATCCTGTTGCGGAACATTCGTTTACGAATATCCCTAAACTGTTGTTTCCTTCTACTTTCATGCATAGAGTTATCTCTTACTCTAGCAGTAACATTTCTCATTGGCCTTTCCTTACCATTTGAATTCTTTCTCCTTTTCTGGACTGAAACATTTTCTGTAGTAATATTTTTTTTACTACACATATTTCTTATGACTGTTTTTCGACTCTTACCCGGTGCTTTCTTGGTGACTTGACAAATCTTTTTGTTAGAGGACTGCTGCATTATTCCATGGTCCTGCTGTCTTTGACGTTTTGCAGCCTTTCTTACTCTTTCTTTGCTAGGCATCCTAAAATCTTGAAATAATCTGCAGTTGAATCTGTGGTAAAATATAATAAAAAATGTTATTAACCACTATTACCCAACAGTAAATTAATAACAGTCATCAAAAACTTAACACACTACTTAAGTATATAATATACTGAAGCCTATCTCCAATTTTTCACTGAACAGGACTCATCTCTTCTTAACCTTGGATAAACCTCACCTACTCTGTGTCCCCTGCACATAATTAAATGTAAAGGGGCAGATTTATATTAACTAGCACATCCCCAGGGATGCACCAGTTAACGTGCACCGCTGCTCTGCCACCCACGGTGTGCCGCATTTACAATCAGATAGGACAAAGCTACATCAAAACCCTGCGCCTGCTTGAAGCAGGCATAGATCTTGACGCAGGTAGGCTGAAAGCTAAAGCAACAACTAAGTGTCGTGTGCAGAAGTTACAAAAAAGGAAAAATGGCGTTTAAACCAGTAATGAGACCATGCTAACGTAATACAGAGTAAAAATATCCAGGATCTACATCAGTTTGGGGTTCACGAACCTGGCAGGTACAAGGCACTGAGGCTTTCCACCGTGCATGTCTCATCCCAAAACATATGTGGTTTGTGAATGAAACAATTTCCCAGACCAAATGCTTTGGATTGGCTACTTCTAAAAAATTAAACACCCCTACTATCCCGGAGTTAGAGGAATATGATGGTTGGAGTAATTTTACTCGTTGTCTATTAAAGATTTACAGGCCCTACTCCGTAATTCTTCCTTTAACATTTCCAGTATAAATCCAAAAGGTTGACTGCTTTGGCAACGTGCCTTATCCACGGTTTAATAACGCTGCCTTTTGCTTTATATAAGTTTTCAAATTGTATGAAATATATACCAATAGGTCGTTATTAACCTTTAGGTAGTGGTTTTCTTCATGAAGTCTGGTCGCTTCCATACACATACAGATTTTCAAAGATGATCAAGAACTTTATCTGAATGGAGAGGAATGCACTGAGACGCCAGATCATTCACTAATGTGTAGGCACATACAGTTACACGGTTCATGCAACAAACACCGACCAAATATGGCTTGCGTGTTGCAAGGCACACCAGTTCCTGCTTTCATCCCCACGTTCAAGTTCTTGGAAAATGGTAGTTATTTGATGCTCAATAATGAAGATTGTTCTGGGTTAATTAAAAGTATTCATTTTATCGTAACAGTAAATGAACGGGTTATTTGCTGCAGAAATGTTCTATTTCCTCCCACACATGAACATAGGGAGTTTTCAATCTGGCCACAAATACCAACCTTGGCAGCACATTTCAACGGCATGGCAAGAATAAGAGCTATTTTGTCTCAGAGAGAGGTGGCCTTGAGTTCGGCCCGTGAAACTTTCGTGCTTCACACAGCGAACACCCGTACAGAGGTGCAGACCCTTTTAAATACAGATTCGCCTTTCCATTTCAGCAAGATGGTTCGGACTATCTCTAACGCGTCCTCCACAAAGGGCCTGGCGCACTTTTTTAAAATTGTTACCAGTGGTCTCGTGACTTCATTTGAGAAAATCTTTGGAGTCATCCCTGCTTTCTTACATTCTATTTTTTCCACTCTGCTTCGTGGATTCCCATTTTTACTTCCATTACCAGCGGACGCTCTTGTGCTTTTTTACATTTTTAAATATGGATGTCCCTCCTGTGCAAGCTCCCGCCCTGCAGCTGCTGACACTGTTCCGCAATCGCATGCTAGAATATTATGGCACAATGCCGTTGGCGATATTAGGCACGGCATATGGATTATCTTTTCTATGCTGATGTGATTCCTTCAAATCTAAGACACTAAAGTATCGGCACGCCCTAAACCAACACAAAGAGACCTTCTTAGCAAATAATATATTATGTGTATTAGGGAGGGTGAGATATAAGCAGCCGCGGGCCGTGGAGGGAGTTACGGTGGGGCAGGGATGCGGGGAGGGGGAGGGGCAGGGTGGAGCCCTCTCCACCCTGCCCCTCCCCCTCCCCGCCTCCCTGCCCACCGTAACTCCCTCCACGGCCCGCGGCTGCTTATAAGTGTTGCTAACTCTTATTCATTTACAGCATGTTAACATACTGTCACCATTCGCTTTTTATGTACTATTGACTATGCTGGTAATTTTGCTACTGATAATATGTGTACTTGTATAATCTAAGATACTACGCCTGAGAAGACGGCATTAGTAAATAAACATTTCAAATACACATGTGTTCTTCTTAACTCCATGTTCTCGTTTCTAAGAAATATATAACGACCGACTGTTCATGAGTTCCACGTATCCTGAGGTACTATAAGTTCATATTCTGGATTGTCTAAACATTGAGAGTTTGTTATATCCAATGTGACACTGTACCTAGCTTGCTAAGGGGTTTTGATTACTAAGGTGAGTTTTGGGACACCCTAATTCGCCGAGGTTCCAATCCTCTGTCCACAGTTCTGTGTCAGAACAGAAACCCTGCGACAGGGGCACCCCTCAACCTTACTGGAGCTTCATCACACTTGCGATACAACTCCAGCAATGCGCCAACTTTACGGCACAAATACGTCACGCATCTGTGCTGTTTTTGCCCCATGATGCGCCGCATTGTAAATGCAGCACACCATAGGTGACGGAACAGCAGCACAGAATGACTAACACATCCCTGGTGATGCGCCAGTCATCATAAATCTATCCCTATGCTTCTTATCTTGTTAGAGATAAACCGCCATATGTATCATCAAAGTTTTTTGCATTTCCTAAATAGCGAACTTTAAGGAATAAATAGCGATTCTTTACCATTCCTAGTTTGCGATGACCTATTTGCTAATTACAAATTACCCATTCATTTCCATGCAGCAGGAGGCCCATAGGAATGAAGGTGCAATTTGCGATTAGCAATTACCTCATCGCAAATTACGAATTTTTACGACGGTGCAGGGGTGTCTCAAGAACACCCTGCTGCACCCCTGAAAAAGAAATTTGGGGTCATATGGCGCACATAAATTTTGAAAACATTCCTTTACCTCAAAAACGATTTTCAACTCATAATTTGAAAACACTGCACATGGGGAAATGACTTAAAATGTCCTTAAGACACATAAAAGCATTTTTTGATTGCCTTTGCAGCATGTTTCAGTCACCTTTAACATGCCTATGTAACGGAAACATTCAAAATCTAAATTTGCCATGCACAGGTGGGAGCATATTTACAAGCAATTTGCTCCACAGACAAACTTCTTACATTGAAATGGGAAAAATAACATCAGAGACTCTCAATTACCTTATAAAGAAGCAGACACCATTATGTCCTTCTCATCAATATTAAAACCATTGCTTTTTCTCAAACACGATTTACAAGTCATAATTTGAAAACACTCCACAGCTCCTATGCACATAAAAGCCCTGTCAGTACTAATACTTCACATTTTCTCCAATTACAATTTCTCAAAGAAACAAAATCTATTTGTGAAACACTTGAGACAAAGCAACATTTGAAAAACACAACTTTCTTCATAATTTTCTCCTTAAAGCACACTATTTTCTATCTAAATTAAAGAAATCTTTTCTCACCTTAGCAAATACTTTGAGTTTCAAAACAGTCTCAGAAACACACCAATTTGTCTTCAGCAGAGCAAAAGGTATGCACTCCAGAGTCTGCAGCTATCAAAAGCACAGAAATGCTGTAATTCCTCACACATATCTCTCATGTCACCCAATCAAAACCCTTCCCTCACTTTTTTTCAAAGCAAAACCCTTCCCCCCTCTGCCCCCTCTCTGCTTTTTCTGCATAGCAACCACCTCTTGCAAGACCTCTCACACAACAATGTTGCAATTGAACTCTGAACTCTCAGTGCACCTGCATATCCAGAGCATTCTTTCATTTAATGATTTTTTCTTCGCCACTCAAAATACATCTTTCAACGAACTCATCCATGCACACTAACTTTCTGTTTTCAGCAATCAAAATCCACCAATCACTCTTACTGCTTCATTAACACAGAAACTCCTCAGTTTTTTTCATTTTACACTCTCATTTTTTCAACTGCCATTTCATTGCCACACTTCATCTGACTGCAGCAGAACCTTCTCTCACCATGTTTTCTGTCTGGATTGTTGGACATAGTTACATATATTGGGCTCAAAGGTACGGTGAAAACAGGAATTTACCTAACCTCAATTTACAAGATGTGGAAATTAAGTGGTTTGGCCACAGTGGATTAAAATGTCACCAATTGATACCATTGGTGAAAACCTTTATGCATTTGCCAAAACCTGACCTGTTAATTGTGCACTGTGGAGGTAATGATTTGGGCACTTTGACTGGGGTAGGTCTGGAAATGCTTTTAAAGGACACCTTTGAGCAATTGATGGCACTTTTTCCTCAGACTGCCTTGGTATATTCAAATATATGCCAAAGACAGAAATGGAGGTGGTCGAACCAATTTTGTCCACAAATTGAGAAGTCGAGGAAGCATGTAAACAAATCTGTTTCAGCTTACATGAGAGACCATGGAATGGGCTCCCTGTACAACAATAACTTGCGTTACTACATGCAAGATATCTACAGAGGAGATGGAGTTCACTTCTCAGATGAGGGCAACAGAGTTTTCACTCTGAATTTAAGAATGTGCATTGGTACCTACTTATAAGTACCTAAATGTACCATAAACCCAAAAGCTCTTCTCAGAGCTACCCTACATCTGATCACTCACAATTATTATTTTACTCTAACTTTTTTCACTAATTTTCAAGAAAGTACGCTCCCCAGAACGCTTCCCGGTTCGCGAACCGGGCGCACTCCACGCAAAAAAACTAAAAAAACAGTATATTTTTTTTTGCCCTGCGAGACCCCTTCAAAGCCTCCACATCAAACCTAGGGGGTCAGGGACGATCTACTATGCCCCCTTATGGTCATTTGCCCCTTCACTTTGGCCTCCTCTTGTCTCTCGATCCTACCGAGAGACAAGATGGCGGCCGCCTTGGACTGTTTAGAATGTTTACAGACGCCGAAAAACCAATCAGCTTCGCAAACCTCCGTAACGCGAAAAGTACGCGAAGCGGAGCGCTGTTACAGATATATATCTTTTTTTGAACGTTAATTTCCCAAAATCCACTGGAGCACATATATTGAGACCTAGCAAAGGCACATCGGGCTACCAGTCCCTACAATTTTGCCAAGTTTCGTGCAAATCCATTCAGCCGTTCGATTATTATTATTTTATTTTTTTTTGCCCCGCGGGGCCCTTTTAAAACCTCCACATCAAACCTAGGGGGTCAGCGAGGATCTACTATTCCCCCTTATGGTCATTTGCCCCTTCGCTTTGGCCTCCTCTTGTCTCTCGATCCTACCGAGAGACAAGATGGCGGCCGCTACGGACTGTTTGGAATGTTGACAGACGCCGGAGAAGCAATCAGCTTCGCTTCACAAAGCTCCGTTGCGCGAAAAGTACGCGTCCTAGGACGCTGCCCGGTCCGCTGTTACAGATATATATCTTTTTTTAAACGTTAATTTCTCAAAATCCACTGGAGCACATATATTGAGACCTACAAAAGGCACATCGGGCTACCAGTCCCTACAATTTTGCCAAGTTTCGTGCAAATCCATTCAGCCGTTCGGGCTAAAAGTGAGGCCAACCGCCCTATGGAAATTAACATGGGAAAAACGCGTTTTGGGACCCCCCTTTTTTCTCGGCCCCCCCTTGACGAACCCCCCCAAAATTTCAGGGGCTGCTCAGAAACAAAATGTGCCATTTTCCTGAAAATTTCAGCCAATTCCGTCCACAAACGCCAAAGTTATTAGACATAGAATTTTCAAAAATCCCATAGAGAAAAAATCCTAACTATATATACCTACTGGCGACCGCCAGTAGGTAATATATAAATATATATATATATATATATATATATATATATATATATGTATATGTATATATATATACATATGAAACAAACCCTCGAGAAGGAAATGAGTTGCACACAACTTGAAAGACCAGGTAGGTTTAATTGCATTTCTTTAAAAGCGCGCTGGCATTTGTTATATTCCCTGATGCATTTCGGTCTTCCTTGATATATATATATATATATATATATATATATATATATATATATATATATATATATATATATATAACGCTCCAAATCCTTCCAAACTCGCAGAAGAATAAAACAGCACTCGAAGGTGGAGAATTTCAACACGCTAGATTTTATTCAGCGGGGGGGTGCAAACAGACGCGTTTCGGCATTTTGCCTTCGTCAGTGTGTGTTGCACTGTGTTTACTCCCGACATTATTTTAAACATCATATGCTCACTCCCACATTCACTAAAGCATAGACTTAGCACCATACATTGAATAAAGGCGGCCATCTAACAATGTTTGTTTTAGGTAACGCTGATTAGCATAAAACAGGAGATGAAATGGACGTTCAAGCCCACTAATGGGCAACAGCCATATTCTATGCATGGTATATGTCACATAATAATCCTAAATTGGACAAAAACATCCAGCCGTGGATCGGCTAATGTCCCCTTATAAGATAAGTAGTCAAATGCATTTGATCCAAATATGAGACTTCTATTTCAACAACATTTCAATAGGAGTTACTCATAACTAGAATGCGGGATTCCTGTAGTGAGATGCCTCACGTGTAGCAGCAGAAAACACATTAGATTAATTGTAATCTGAAAAATCACATATCATTTTAAAGATCAATCTCTCAAAAAAAGTATGATGAAAGTCAAAAAGGTACAGTGGAAAAATGAACTGCGAGAGTCTCTTTCAATACACCCATATATCAATCCAAATAGGTATTCTTTAGTTCTAAAACTCAAATTCTATTGTGAAATCATATTAAGGAATTCTAAAACATATCAAATACTTTGGATCGTTTGGCATGGAAAGGTTTCTCACAAAATTATCATCATATGACATAGATCAAACAAATTTCTAGAGCTTATGTATACAGAGGTGTATAGTTAATCCATCAAGGATGATACTCAAATAGTTCTAAGTACAGTTATTTCAAATGAGCTGTCATCATGGATCCATGTGCGCACACACCTACACACACCTATACATCTCATCCTCCCTCAGAAATACACACACACACACACCTCACAGACACACCCCACACAACCCCCACACACACCTCCCCGCCACATACATGGGGAAAACTCAGTGAAACACTAAAATAATAATTTAAAGTGCTTAGAGGTAGGGTAGCTCTGAATAGAGTTGTTGTGTTGTTTGGGTGTTTTAAGTACCAACATGTAGGTACCAATGCTGAGTCTTAAATTTAATGTACACCGTTTCCTCTGTAGATAATTTGCATGTTGTTACAGAAGTTATTGTGGTATATGGAATCCATATCATAGTCTGTCAGGAAAGCAGAAACAACATGGAGGCAGGAGATGAAAAAGAGATGTCAAATACACATTGGAGATAATATAGTGGGAGAAAGGAAATATCTATGAGGAAAATTACTATGGAAAACAAAAAAGTTGCACAGTATACTATAAGTCTCACATTATATTATATTCATTTTGGTACTATTTCATTGATTACATATAAAAAAGAATAATGTCTGGAACAATTTTTAATTATTAAATATACATTTATTGCTCTGATTTTTCGAAATTTAATAAGACTTCCAACATTATGTTATCGGGAATGTCCTCATTTTGATTACATGATTCCATTTCTTCCACATATTTCAGAAACTCTTCATCAAGAGACTGATCCAAAAAATCTGAATCGTTATTCTTTTCCTCTGGATTGTCCTGAAGATCAAGTTCGAATGAAATATTACATTTATTTTGATCTCCTTCCATTATGTTGCTGTAAATTGCATAAAAAATAAATATATCAGTAGAGATAGGGCACTGTTGGGTTTAAGTTCAGACAGGTAGTTTTGATTTTTTAACAGTGAAGTTATCTTTGGGCAGTGTATGGTATCAGGCTGGAAGTAGAAATATAAAAAAGTGTATGTGATGAAACCTAAGTAAATTCATAATTATACAAGACAAGCCTAAATCCATCCATAACTATAACAGATAAGTCTATCTAAATCTATAACTATTACAGAGGGATAGTATATAATTATCAGAAAAAGTTTTCCATATTAACTTAAAGTGCACAATATACTTCAGTTTTCAAAATAACAACTTACTTTTAAAAAGAAGTTGAAGTTCTGAGTGAAAATGCTCTTGAAATGTACTTCAGGAAGTAGTAGTCAAAATGGCTGTGTTTCCCTCTGTTTCTTTATATATATTCAGGTACATAACCAATCAAATGTCAGCTAAAAAAAGTGGAAATTGAAAGTAACATTTTAATTGGTTGTCAATTCTAACACTTCAGATGTGTTTTTGTGAAGTAATTTACCTCAGGGTATTTAGAGAGGTATACAGGCTAAATGGCTCAATGGAATTCTATAGATTTTGGGAAAATGGTAGGGATTGGTATGTAGTATGAGCTACTCTATATTTGGTGAAAGTGTCTCCAGTGGTTTTGATGTAAATTAACTTTTAATATTTTTAGAGCGCTTCCCGGTGCGCGCCCCGGTACGCGTACCGGCAGCGCTACGAGAGTCGTCCATTTTGTGTTTCGGTACATTTCAGTCAGAAAATGGAGCACAAACAACGTTGGGAATGGGTATAAGGGGGCATCGTAGGCACTGCTTGACCCCCTAGGTTTTCTGAGGGGGTGTTAGGAGGCCCATATAGACCAAAACAAAAAAAATATATTTTTTTTATTTTTCGCGGGGTTAGCGCCCGTTACGCGCACCGGGAAGCGCACCGGTGAGCATATTTTGGTGAAAAATAGTGAAAAAAGTTAGAAAAAGATAATCATTTGGAGTGATCAGAGATAGGGTAGCCCTGAAAAGGGCTTTTGGGTTCTGTGGCTGATTTAGGTACCTACAAGTAGGTACCAATGCACAGTCTTAAATTCAGGAGGAATATTCTATTCCCCTCATCTGAGAAGTGCACACCATCAGCTCTGTAGATATCTTGCATGTTGTAACGCAAGTTGTTGTTGTATATTGAACCCATTCCATAGTCTCTCATGTAAGCAGAAACAGATGTATTCACATGTTTCCGTGCTTTCTCAAATTGTGGACAAAATTGGTTGGACCACTTCCATTTCTGCCTTTGGCATATATTGGAATATACCAAGGCAGTTTGTGGAAAAAGTGCCATCAATTGCTCAAAGGTGTCCTTTAAAAGCATTTCCAGACCTACCCCAGTCAAAGTGCCCAAGTCATTTCCTCCACAGTGGACAATTAACAGGTCAGGGTGTGGCAAATGCAAAAAGGTTTTCACCAATGGAATCAATTGGTGACATTTTAATCCTCTGTGGCCAATCCATCTAATGTTCACATTTTGTAAATCAAGGTTTTGTAAATTTCTGGTTCTAGCATACCTTTGAGCCCAGTGGATATAACTATGTCCAATAATCCAGACAGAATACATGGTAGAGGAGGTTCTGGTGCAGTCAGATGAAATGTGGAAAAGAAATGGCAGTTGGAATAATAGGAGTTTGCAAAAAAAAACTGTGGAGTTTCAGTGCTCTTGAATCACAAGCAATGATTGGTAGAATGAGATAGGTGAAAACTGAAAGTTAGGGTGCATGGTTGTGTTCTGTGTAAGAAGTGATTTGAATGGTTAAAAAAAAGTCATTTAAAGAATCCTTACACCAGATAAGCTGGTGTATTTGCAGGTCAAACATCCTTGCAGAGGTGATTTGCAACATTGTACAATAAACTTTTAACCCTGGGAGCTCAGTGAGGAGGGAGGTGCTATGGTAACAGGTAGAAAGGGCTGAGGGGGGAAGGGTGTTGGTTTGAAAATATAGAGGGAAGAGTTTTCATTGGTTACCATGAGGAATATCTGTGTAGAGTTAGAGGTTTTCTGTGCCTTTATGGTTTGCAGTGCCTTGAGAACATACCTTTTGCTCTGCTAAAGAAAGATTGGTGTGTGTATCTGACACTGTTGTGAATCTCCAAAACAATTTGTAAAGGTGAGTTATGATTCATTTAATATACATAGACACTTGTATACTCTATGGAGAAGATTTGAAAGCAAATTGTGGTTTTTAAATGTTGCTTTGTGTCATGCTTTTTGATAATGCTTGGTAAAAAGTTTTTACTGCATAGAGTAAATGTATGTTGTGAAATTGTGAATTTTTAGACGTGACATGGAATGCTTCTATGTAGGACTTGTGTTGTGTTTTGTAAATGTAATGTAAAAAACGATTTTGGGTGGAAAAATAGTTTTTACATTTTTTAAAAGGAATAAAGATTATGTGTGCATGTTTAATAGAAATACATTTGACTCTTTACAATGATGTTACCTGTGTTAACTCAGTATAGGAAACATATTGAGTTTGTTTGCATAGAGGAATTGTAATTTGTAAAATTGTGAAGCTTTATGTGAAAGCTTTTGCCTCAGTCGTATCCCTGCTGTGAGGCAGATGGTTGTACATATGATCTGTGCTGTGTTTCCAAAATGTGATGTTAAAAACGATTTTGAGGAAATGAATGTTTTTTACATATTTGAGTATATTGTGGCACAGCGGTTTAAAAAGTGATGCATCTAATTACATGTGTCTCTTTTTAAATATGATGCAAAAAAAGTACATGTTTGGGCTTTCCTGGGGAGCGTAGGTGGTGAGCCTTGTGTGTAAGAGTGCAGTGGACTAGACTTCTTCAAGCATATCCCTAAATGCAGTGTTAGGCACAGGTGTGAATTTGACTCTTTACAATGATGTTACATGTGTTAACTCAGTGTAGGAAGCATATTCAGTTTGTTTGCATAGAGAAATTGCAATTTGTAATATTCTGAAGCTTCATGTGAAAGCTTTTGCCTTAGTCTTATCCCTGTTGTGAGGCAGATGGTTGTACATATGATCTGTGCTGTTTTTTCTGAATGTGATGTTAAAAACGATTTTGAGGAAATGAATGTTTTTTACATATTTGAGTATATTGTGGCACAGCAGTTTAAAAAGTGACGCATCTAATTACATGTGTCTCTTTTTAAATACGATGCAAAAAAGTACATGTTTGGCCTTTCCTGGGGAGCATAGGTGGTGAGCCTTGTGTCTAAGAGTGCAGTGGACTAGACTTCATGAAGCCTATCCCTGACTGCACTGTTAGACACAGGTGTGAATTTGACTCTTTACAATGCTGTTATATGTGTTGACTCAGTGTAGGAAGCATATTGAGTTTGTTTGCATAGAGGAATTGTAATTTGTAAAATTGTGAAGCTTCATGTGAAAGTTTTTGCCTCAGTCTAATCCCTGCTGTGAGGCAGATGGTTGTAAATATGATCTGTGCTGTGTTTCCTAAATGTGATGTCAAAAACCATTTTGGGGAAAATAGATGAATTTTAATTTTTTAAGTATAATGTGGTGCAGAGATTTAAGACGTGACGCTTACATGCGTCATTTTTTAAATATGGTGAAAAAAGGTACATGTTTGGGTTTTCCTGGGGAGCCTAGGTGGTGAGGATTGTATCTAAGTGTGCAGTGGACTAGGCTTCATGAAGCATATATCTGTTTGCATTCTTAGACACAGGTGTCAATTTGACTCTTTACAATGATGTTAGCTGTGTTTTAAATCAGTGGAGGAAGCATATTGAGTTTGTTTGCATAGAGGAATTGTATTTTGTAAAATTGTGAAGCTCCTTGAGAAAGCGTTAGCTTCACACACACATGCACCCACACACACATTCTCTCACACACACACCAACACACACACCCCACACACACACCCACAGACACACCCCACACAGACACCCAGACATCCTACACACACACACTCCACACACATACCCCCGCACACACACACACCCAACCCCCCCACACACACACACTTCACACACACACACCCACAGACAAACCCCACATACACACCCACACATCCTACACACACACCCCACACACATCCCCACCCATACTCACATATCCCCACACACACACCCACAGACACAACCCACACAGACACCCACACATCCTACACACACACACTCCATACACATACCCCTGCACACACACACACACACAACACCCCACACACACATCCCCACACACACACCCACAGACACACCCCACACACACACCCACACATCCTATACACACACACTCTACACATATACCCCTGCACACACACACACACCCAACCCCCCCACACACACACACACAGACACACCCCACATACACACCCACACATCCTACACACACACACCCCACACACATCCCCACCCATACCCACATACCCCCACACACACACACCCAGAGACACACCCCCCACACACATCCACACATCCTACACACACACCCCACACACATCCCCACCCATACCCACATACCCTCACACACACACCCGCAGACACACCCCACACACACACACACCCACACATCCTACACAGACACACCCTGCACACATACCCCCGTACACACACACCCACCCCCCCACACACACCTCACACACACACACCCCCACACAAACACCCACAGACACACCTCACACACACATCCACATATACTACACACACATACCCCACACACATCCTCACCCACACTCACATACCCCAGATACCTCCACACACCTATACACCTCATCCCCCCTCAGACACATACACACACACATGCACCCACACACACACTCTCTCACACACACATCCATACACCCCCCCCACACACAACCACAGACACACCCCACACACACATCCTACAGACATACACGCTACACACATACCTTCGCACACACACACACACTCACTCCCCACACACACACACACCTCACACATACCACACATCCCCTACACACACATCACCCCTTCCACACACACACACATCTCCGACACACACACACACACACAAACATACACACTTCACACACACACACACCTCACACATACCGCACATCCCCCACACACACCTCACCCCTTCCACACACACACACACATCTCTGACACACACACACACACACACTACACACACTTCACACACACACATGCACCCACACACACACACTCTCTCACACACACCCATACAACCCGCACACACACACCCACGGACACACCCCACACACACACCCACACATCCTTCACACACACATCCCACACACATACCCCTCCCCACACACACACACACATCCACTTCTCCTCTCCACACACACACATCACACACACACACACACAGCTCCACACACACTCAGAGACACACCCCACACACACACCGATACATCCTACACACACCCCCCCACACCCACCCCCCCTCCCCCCCACACACCTCACACACCCCACACATCCCCCATACACACCTCACCCCTTCCCCACACACACACATCTCTGATACACACACACACACACACCACACACACTTCACACACACATGCATCCACACACACACTTTCTCAACTCACACATTCCACACATCCCCCACACACACATCACTCCTTCCCCACACACAAATCTCTGACACACACACACACACACCACACACACTTCACACACACACATGCACCCACACACACACTCTCTCTCACACACACCCATACAACCCCCCATACACAACCAAAGACACACCCCACACACACACCCACACATCCTACACACACATACCCCACACACATACCCCTCCCCACACACACACACACCCACCCCTCCCTCACACACTCACCTCACACACACACACACACACACCTCCACACACATACCCACAGACACACCCCACACACACACACACCCACACATCCTACACACACACACCCTACACACATATCCTCGCACACACACACATACCCACCCCCCCTCCCCCACACACAACTCACACTCCCCACACATCCCCCACACACACCTCACCCCTTCCCCACACACACATGTCTGATACACACACACACACACACACACACCACACATACTTCACACACACATGCATCCACACACACACTTTCTCAACTTACACATCACACACATCCCCCACACACACATCACTCCTTCCCCATACACAAATCTCTGACACACACACACACACACACCACACACACTTCACACACACACAAATGCACCCACACACACACTCTCTCTCACACACACCCATACAACCCCCCACACACACAACCATAGACACACCCCACACACACACGCACACATCCTACACACACATACCCCACACACATACCCCTCCTCCCACACACACACACACACCCCTCCCTCACACACACACCTCACACACACACACACACACCTCCACACACATCCCCATCCACACCCACATACCCCAGATACCTCCACACACCTATACACCTCATCACCACTCAGACACACACACACACACACACACACATGCACCCACACACACAATCTCTCACATACACATCAATACACCCCCCACACACACCCACAGACACACCCCACAGACACACCCACACATCCTACACACACATACTCCACACACATACCCTCGCACTCACACACACACACACACCCACACAAACACACCTCAAAAATCCTACACAATCCCCATCACACACCTCACCCCTTCCCCACACACACACATCTATGAGACACACACCCACACACACACACCCACAGACACACCCCACACACAGACCCATACAAACTTTTAGACACAAGCTTCACCAACTACGCTCCCCAAGAAAAACGAAACAAGTATTTTTATGCGTTATTTTTTACACCTCTGTGCCACATTATAATCAAAATTGTAAAAACCAATCATTTTCTTGAAAATCGTTTGTGACATCACATTTAGAAAACACAGCACAGATCCTATTTACAATCATCTGCCTCACAGCAGGGATAAGACTGATGTAAAATCTTGCACGTGCCTCACAACAGGAATAAGACTGAGGCAAATGCTTTCTCATGGACCTTCACAATTTTATAAAAAAACATTTTATATAACTATATAACTCAATAATTTCTTGGGAAGCATAGGTGGTCAAGTCTGTGTATAAGAGAGCAGTGGAGTTAGACATAGGTCTGATCTTCTTTGTAGTTCTGGACATAGCTGTCTTCCACTATATATTTCAATACAATCCTCACTTTTTGTGCACCACTGGAGAATCCTCACCTGATCTGAAACCCTGTATTGATTGTTTGCTTTTTTTTCATTGCTTTGTTGTTTGGTAATAGTGGTCTATAATGTGCTACTGTTTTTCTTTAACACAGATTGATATCGTTATTTGAATAAAAAGAAAAAATGCCCACAAAAGAGAGGACAAAGAAACTGCACAACCGGGAAAAATCAAAAACAGCAACGGAATTACAGCATTCTTCCACAACAGATACTTCAAAAAACAGGAACAAAGCTCCTGGTAAGAGAACTGTGGGGTATATTATCAAGGGGCTTTATCTCCGCTTTTTTGGCTTTAAAAGCCAAGAAAGCGGAGATAAAATGATCTCCCTATTACCAAGCTGTCGCTAACACCAGTCAGCGACAGCTAATAGGAGATAGTGACCATCTTGGGCCCCGCTTTGCATGTCAGTGATATTTATCACTAATGACATGCAAAGTGGGCGTGCCAAGATGTTAGCGACTGAAAACAGTCGCTAACATCGCTATCTCCTATTACCAACTTTTGGAGATATTCGCGCTAAGCGCGAATATCTCCAAAAGCTAACACTTGCCCAGGAGCAGTTCTTAGCCATGTTATCCAATGGGAGGTGGATAACATGGCTAAGAGCATTTGCTCGATAATGCATGAATATCGCTGACTTTTCAGCGATATTCATGCATTGCGGCCGTTTTTTATCGCATTTGCGATAAACCTTGCTAATAGCAAGGTTTATCTGCGATAAAAATCGCCGATGTGCGGCGATAATTTTTGTCTCTAAACAAGTTAGAGACAAAAATTATCTCTATTGGTTGGTAATATGCCCCTAAGTCTTTTTTACGCAAGATATGTACATCCAGAAAAAATAATGGACACCATGTAGAAAAAGAAAATGAGAGAGTAAAATTGAAAAGGAAGGAGACAACTTCAAAGAATCCTAAAACTGGAGCAGGAGAGAATAACATGTATAGGAATAGAAGGCAGAATCAGTTTAGAGACATTCGTAGACGAATGTTTCGCAATAGGGTGGTTTTAAATATGTTAAAAAACATTAGGAAAGGTAAACAGAGAGCTGCTTTTTATAAGAAAAAGAAAAATGTAGAGAAGATTGTTGATCAGGCTTTTGAAGTTAAGAGAAAGTTATTTATTTTAATAATCAATAGAATTAAGACACTTAACAAGACAAGTTTTCAAATCAAAGAGTAGATGGAAAAGAGTAATTAATCGGACTAATTTTTGTAAAGTTTTTTCTGGAGAATGGATGCACAGTTCAAGTTGTGAGCCATTTTTTAATGAGGAGAGTTACTTCCAGGAGAATGATTTAGTGCATGCAGTTGACACCAGTGGTCGCGCGTATGAAGTGAAAGATGGTTCTCCGATTGAAAAAGAGAAACTTGTGCCTAGAGAATCAGAAGAGTTGTTATCTGATGGAGTTTAGGGAGACGTACTAAGGGTCCAGTGTACACTTGGAAGTGTAGTAGTATTTGTAGTGTGCGACAGGAATCAATTGATTTGTTTTGTAATTTCTTACGTACATATAGTAAGAAAAGTCTAAAGCAGAAAATGAAGTTGTTGCAAGAATTAGATCCTTGCAGAGTGAGAGGAATCACAGGTTTGCAAGGCCATTCACTGGCTTGTCTTTCTAGAAAAGTCTGTCAGAGTGTTTTCATCATTTTAGGATGTTAGCAGTGCATCATACCAAAATGAGGAAATTAGTGAGAATGTTGTATTATGGAAAAAGTCCAGCACTTAAGCTTAAACAATTAAACGGTGCTCTTTTGCATGGAACAGAATTAGATGTGAAGAAGATTTGTGAAGAAATTGAGATTTGTTATTTTCGTGAGCAAGAGGACAGTGTAGACATTGAGACAGCAATTCAAGGTAATGTGGAAGACAATGTACAGATTTTAAATACAGAAAAGTTTGAGAAGGAAATTACCAGGTTTAAGGTGAAATCAAGTGAAAGGCCGAATTTTACTTGTGTGTGTTGTCGATGGACACATTATAAGATTCAGACTAGGTTAGTTAATTTATATGCGAAAAGTGAAAAGATGGATAATTATGAGTGGAAAGATTTAGCAACTTATTTGTGGGTGGAGAATTCTTTTGATTTGAGTTGTGATCAGCGTAAATTAAATCAAAACAGAATGCCTGCTAGAGCTGTTCATAATAATCTGGAGTTGATAGACATTCCCCGTGAATTGATGGATTTAAATACATATGAGTCTATTTTGATTCAATGTGTCCATCCTTTTCAGGCAATTATTCGCATGGAGCCTAAGATAGGGAAATTGCCTCCTACAGATTTGCAGAGAGGATTAAAGGGAAGAGTTGTTCATTTGCCCCTAGATTTGAACAAAAATATTGATACAAACAATTGGTATAGAAAAAGTAGAGGAGGAACCTTTAGTTATTCTAGTTAATGGGGTTCCAACAAAGAGTAAAAAAATCTGGCAAGATTTAGTGGATGTTAAGAAAGTCAAAAAGGCAACGTTGTATTTAGTCAAAAACAATGAGTACTACAAAGATGTATGTGTTGCAGCAGAGGAAACAGCTACAGATGAAGACAGTGATTGTTCAGTCGGCCAAATTGAAAAAGTTGATGTCTCTAGAAGTGAAGAAATATATGAACATTATACTGTTCATCCTTTGCATTCCAAAGAAGTAATGGGGAATGCAATTGACTTGTTTCAAATGAAAGCAGCGAAAGGAAGTCCCATTAGTGTATGGGAAGAAAGTTTGGAAGCTCGTTGTTTCCCACAGCTGTTTCCAACAGGTCATGGTGGACGATATGACAATCGACCACTTCAAATTCCCGCATCTGAATATCGAACTGTAAGATTATATGCTGAAGATGCAAGGTTTCGTCAATGCATTCCCTATTTGTTTCATCTACTGTATGAAAGTGACTTGTCTGGGCTCTCTTATGCAGAAAACCATATTCTTAAAAGTGGAGCACATCTACAAAATGTTTCGGCGAGGGACTTTATGGAGAAAGTGAATCTGCAAGATAATATTTTAGAATCTCATCTAATCAAGCTCATGGCATGTCAGCGTGATACAAATGAGTATTGGTACCGTCGCCATGGGGAATTGAAATGTATGCTAAGAAACTTAGGAACTCCCACATGGTTCCTCACTCTTAGCTGTGCCGAGTATGCATGGGACGATTTACTTGAATTTCTACGAGAGGCCAATGCAAATATACAAAATATAGAATTCAAAACACCTGGAGAGTTGTGCTCTTTGGATCCAGTGAATGTTTGCAGATATTTTAATCATAGATTTGAAGCTATGATGTCTTCCATTACCAACAAAAAAAATCCTCCCCTTGGAGAGGTTTTTGATTTCTTTTGGAGAAAGGAGTATCAAGCGAGAGGTGCTCCTCACATACATATGTTGTTGTGGATTAAAGATGCACCCAAAATTGGAACAGATTCGGATGAGACAGTGATGAGCTTCATTGAAGAGTATTCAACATGTGCTGTTCCAAAAACTACCGAAGAAAACAGTTTAAGGCAACAAGTTTTACGCTTTCAATCCCATCGTTGTGGAAAGTACTGTCGTCGAAAATTCAGAAACAAGGACAAGTTCTACACAAAATGTCGTTTCGCTTTTCCACGACCAGTGATTTGTAAAGGAAGAGTAAATAATTTGATGTCTTCTCTGCGACATACTGTGACGAGGAAATCCCCAAAAAATACATACAATTTAAAAAGAGACGAAGAGTCCAAGTACATCAACGACTACAATCCAGTGATTTTGTCCATGTGGAATGCTAACATGGATATTCAATTCGTTGCTGACAACTCTATTGCTGTGGCTCGATATGTGACGTCTTACATCACAAAAAAAGAAAAGACAGAACTGAAGGAAATGTGGGAGGACATTTCACATGAAAAGAGTCTAAGCAGGAAATTGTACAGTTACAGTCTGAAGATGTTGTCGCATCGAGAAATTGGAGCGTATGAATGTTCTGATCGATTGTCATCAGCAAGTCTCTATGCCAAATCTAGAACCATCATTTGGGTGAGTCTAGGTCTTGCTGCAACATGAAATCGAGTTTTGAAATCTGTACAAGAGATAGAGTATTTGGCGGAGAAAGAACCAGAAAGTACAGATATTTTGAAGACAAACATGTTGGATACATACTATCCAAATAGAAGTCATTGCCTTGAGAACGCTTGTCTATATGAAGTTCGGTAGAGATATATTTATAAGAGGAACATCAGAGAAGATATCAATAATGGAATATATGGAGTCATTGGATGTGAAGGATGTTTAGTGAAACAGAAAAAAGGTCACTTGATTAATCATCGCAAATTGAGTTGTAATAATCCAGATAAAAGAGAATTTTATTATTTGGCTCTTTTGCAACTGCTTAAACCATGGCGTGAAGAAGAGGAACTTCTTGGAGATTTTCTCTGTTACGAAGACTCATTTAATGCAACGAAGGATACCATAGAATGTCCTGTTTTTCCAAATTATCTGCAAATATTGAATGAAGAAATAGAACAAGAAGCCACAATTGCTGCAGAGATTGCGATAGACAGTTCTCAAGGCAGTCAGAGTTCTGCTTCATTGAGTCAGGATCCACTAGGAGGACCAATTATCCAAAATGAAGCTGCTACTGCCATGGATGAGGTGGAAAGAGCTATGGAGCAAGCTCAAGATGATGAAGTTAACTTAGAAGATTTGGTGAAACAACTAAACCTTGAGCAGAAACAGATATATGACAAAGTCACAGAACAGATTGAACATGGATTTAGTCATGAGAAAAAAGAGTGCTCATGTACATCATTTAAGGCTCTACTACTGTACGTGAGCGGAGAAGCGGGAACTGGAAAAAGTTTTCTGATTAAAGCCATTGCAACTTATCTGCAGAAAAGGACTAAATCACCGCTGTCTTGTGTTGTTACTGCTCCAACTGGGCTGGCAGCACATAACATTAAAGGGATTACTTTACATCGTTTACTGATGCTGCCAGTGGAGCATGATAACAAATTGGAGTATCACAAGCTATCAGGAGATGCGTGTTCCGAAGTTTCAAGAGTCCTGAAGAAAATGAAACTTCTTATCATTGTTGAAGTAAGCATGGTGTCAAATATCATGCTTGCTTTTGTGCATTTGAGAATGCAAGAAATTCTTAGAACAGACTATGATGTTTTATTCGGAGGAAAACATATTATTGTTTTTGGAGATCTTCTGCAGCTCACTCCAGTGAAAGGACAACCTGTGTTCAAAATGCTCACGCATGAAGATACCAGGAAGTGCCTAGGAAGCATCGGAAACGTTAATATATGGTTAAACTTCAAATATGCAGAACTGTTTCAAAATATGCGGCAGGCAAAGGATGAAGATTATAAAAATATTCTACAAGATGTAAGAATCGGAAAACTAAGTGAGCAAGGGAAAGAAGCTTTACATGGACGATTAATTTCAAATTTGTACCCAAATGAAAACATTCTTCCAGAGAATATTTTTTAAAAAATTAACGAGAAGAAATCTGGCATATGTTTGATGCCAACTCTGAAAGAATGTTCCATGTTCAACAACAAAATGTTACAGTTATAAAATGAAGAGATAGTGAACCTGGAAGCTATTGATAAAATAGAACATATGGGAGCAACAATTATTTTGTCTGAAAATTTGAAATCAAAATTGGATTCATTAGAGAAGACTATATCTAAAACTGCTGGTTTTGAAAAGACTCTGAATGTGTGTTTAAATTGTCGTATCATTTTGAGAAGGAATTTAGATGTTGAAAGAGGTCTGGTAAATGGAGCAATGGGTCATGTTGTTGGTTTTGTGAATTACAAAAATAGAGATGGAATTGAAATTTAAAAAATTACATTTGATGGCATTGACGAAATAGAACAAATTTGTCGTTGTTCAGCTAGATTTTTGCTTGTGAAAGACTTATATGTTCGCCGAAAACAGTTTCCTGTTTGTTTGGCATATGCAGTGACAATTCATAAATCTCAAGGTTTAAGTGTAGATAGTGCTTTGGTGAACATTGGAAGTTTTGTGTTTAAAGAGGGTATGGCATATTTGGCATTATCACGAGTCAGAACTTTATCAGGATTGTACTTGATTGAGTGTGATGAGACAAAGATTTGTGCTGATATAGATTGTGTTAAAGAATACAATAGGTTAAGAAGAGAGTATGCTCCACATTTGCCTCAATATCCTGAATTTGAATTTGAATTTGAATTTTGAATTTAAAATTATTTATAAGAGCGCACATACACCAGCAGCTTCTTGGTGCTACCACTAACAGACTACTGAGAGAAGAAAGAAACAGGGGGCCGGGAGGGGTTATTCAAAGGATTTCTTAAATAGATGGGCCTTGAGTTGTTTCCGAAAGTGTGGGTAGACAGTGAGGGATCGAATTCCCAAAGGGAGAGAGTTCCACAGGGACGGGGCCAGGGTGGCGAATTTAGAGCCTCCCCACTTCTTCCTCCGGAACCGTGGAACCGTAAGAAGGGCCTGGGAGGACGAGCGGAGCTCTCTACCCGGAACATACTGGGTAATCTCTGAAGAAATAAAGGCTGGGGCTAAGCCTAGACGAGCGAGAAAGGTGATGGAGGCGATCCTAATTTGGACTCGGGCCTGTACGGGCAGCCAGTGTAGAGACTTCAGGAGGGGGGTGGAGTGATGAAATTTCGGGAGATTAAAGACCAGGCGGGCCGCCTGGTTCTGGATGAGTTGGAGACGCCGTAAACTATATGCAGGGATACCCGCATATAGGGCGTTCCCGTAGTCCAGGCGGGACACCACCATGGCCAAAATGATAAGCTTGAGGGCAGAAAATGAGAAAAAACGGGACACCCTGCGTATAGTACGCAGTGCAAGAAAAGAGGCAGAAACCACAGAACTAACCTGGGAGTGAAGGGACAGTTGAGAATTAATTTTAATGCCAAGGGTTTTAACTGAGGTAGCAGGAGTGGGAGAGGGACCAAGAGAAGGGGGCCAAAACAAAGGGGTCCAGGGGCTGGATGAACCACCTGTCAACACCAACTCGGTCTTATCGGGGTTGAGTTTAAGGTGGTTGTGGTTCATCCAGTCCCTGATGTGAAGCATGATAGATTGAAAGTTAAGAGCAGAGGAGGAAGAAGAAGACAGGTCAAAAACAAGCTAGAGGTCGTCCGCGTAATTAAACACGGCGACCTCCATTTGTTGCAGAGAAAAAATAAGGGGGGCAATGCAAAGATTAAATAAAAGGGGGGAGAGGGAGGAGCCCTGTGGGACCCCGCACTGAACTTTCCGGATGTCCGCTGTAAAATCACCCAGGCGGACAGCCTGGGTGCGGTCCCTCAGGAAGGAGGAAAGCCAGACCAAGGCCGTCCCCCCGACCCCCGCCGCCCTGACACGGGAAAGTAAGATGGTATGATCCACCGTGTCAAAAGCGGCTGAGAGGTCGAGGAGCACCAAGGCCTGGCGTTGGTTGGTATCCATACCCTCCCTGAGGCTGTCCAAGACAGAAATGACCACGGACTCCGTAGAGTGTGCGGGGCGAAAGCCGGCCTGACGGGGGGCAAGGGCTCCATGCATCTCCACAAAGGTACTCAGTGCGCAGGTGACATGGCGCTCGAGCACCTTTGCCAGAAATGGCAAAAGGGAGATGGGACGAAAATTGGCAGGCACAGAGGGGTCCAAGCCGGGTTTTTTCAGGATGGGCACAATCACCGCCGATTTCAGAGGGTCAGGTACCACACCCTGGGCAAGTGAACTGTTTAAGAAATGAAGTGGAGGGTCAGGACATGAGGTAAAAATGTGACGAAGAACATGAGCAGGGCAAGGATCACGTGGGGAACCAGACTTAACCAGGGGAACTAAGGTGGACAAGGTTTCTCTAGTCATAAGAGGAAACAAAGTGAATTCAGCCTTAGGAGGGGGACACTGGGGGTCAACAAAAGAGGGAGAAGGAGGGGGAATGTTTGCCTTAATGGTCACAATTTTATGAATGAAATAATTGTTAAGGGAACAGCAGAGTTCCTCAGATGGGGCAGGCTTAAGAGTGGACCTGTCCGAGAACGCCAGGTTGTGGACAATGGCAAATATTTCTTTGGACTGATTTTCAGCAGCCAATATTTTGGAGGAGAAATAGATGGTTTTGGCCTCCAAGATGTCTTTTTTGTACTTGGCCAGGATGGTGACATACTCCAAACGTACAGTGGGGCTATAATTTCTCCTCCAGGCTCGCTCGGCGCGTCGTACCGCTAACTTGGTGGCCTTAAGCTCTTTACTGAACCAACGGTTAGCGTCTTTGTCGCGCTTAGAGGTAATACGTTTGAGCGGTGCCACAGCGTCACAACCTGAACCAATCAATCAATGACACTTGTAAAGCGCGCTACATACCCGTAGGGTCTCAAGGCGCTGGGGGGGGGGGGGTGCCGCTACTGCTCGAACAGCCAGGTCTTCAGCTTCCTCCTGAAGGAGAGGTGGTCTTGGGTCAGGCGCAGGTCGGTCGGGAGGGAGTTCCAGGTCTTGGCAGCCAGGTAGGAGAAGGACCTTCCTCCTGTAGTCGCTCTTCGGATGCGGGGGACGGCGGCGAGGGCGTGGTTGGCTGATCGGAGGTGGCGTTTGGGAGCGTAGAAGTTGACTCGGCTGTTGAGGTAGCTCGGGCCTTGGTCGTGTAGGGCTTTGTGTGCGTGGGTGAGGAGGCGAAAGGTGATTCTTTTGCTGACGGGGAGCCAGTGAAGGTCTCTGAGATGTCCGGAGATGTGACTGGTTCGTGGGATGTCGAGGATGAGTCTGGCTGAGGCGTTCTGAAGACAGCCACTGTTCTATGGCCTTGACCTGTGAAAAGGTGGGTAAGCCCTTTAGTGAGGGGGGGGGGGCAGCGAGTGAGGCAGAGAGATCATCCAGATTGGCTCGACCCCAAGCTCGAACCCAGATGTTTTTAGGGCGGAGGTATTTGAAAAACGTGTGGTAGGCCGAAAAAGAAGAAATGAGAATAATTGCAGTGAGGTACTAGCAAAAAGACAAAAAGTAGATAAAAGTGTAATTGTAAAGAGAAACAAAAAGGATTCTGTTGAAGATGTTGCTGGATTTCAGTTTGAAAACAGTTCTGGTGTCAACTGCTATACTAATGTAGTAGTTAATGTTGTTTTTTTTCTTCAAAATTTACAAAAACAGATTGTCGAAAATCGGGAACAAACATTGTGCTGTTTATTGAATTCTGTGTTAGAGAAATGTAGTACTGATACAGGAAAAATAGAAAGTGTTTCAGAAATTAGAAATCTTGTAGACATTTGTTCAGGTCAAAATCAATTTTCACAGAATATTCAGCAGGATTGTCAGGAATTTTTAATGTATATGTTTGATGTATTGGAAGATGAAGGAGTAGATATAAAAAATCTTTTTAGCCTTTCTTATCAATGGCAACATGACTGTGATAACTGTGCTTCATCAAGTAGTACTAGAATAGACTCTGAAAGATTTATATATTTGATTTTACCAGACTGCACATCAGTGCCTTTTAATAATCTAGTTAAAGCAGCTGATCACAATATGGTGTGTACCCAATGTAAGTCTGCAATGCTGTCCACATTATTTCTTCAAAATTATGGTCAATATGTCATTTTAATGTTCCAACGATGTAGACCTGATGGAACTAAATTGACAACTTCTATTAAAAATTTCGTGGCTTCTCAGTTATCGATATCAGGAAGAACATTTACAACTGTAGCTATTATTTTTCATGATGGTCCTTCTACATCATCAGGGCATTACACATGCTATTTAAAAACTTCTAAAGGTTGGAGCCAATGTAACGACACTCATTTGACTTTCAAACAACGTTTGCCTTATGGCTTTATAAATTCATACCTAGTGTTTTTACAGCCAAAATTTAGGTAAAGGTAATTGGCCTATGAAGACGGGAGGAGTACTGATATATACTCATACATCTGACACTATTTGGCCAAATGGAAAGGTGCAGGAATTAATAAAGAGTCACGACTGAAAAAAATGAGTATATAAAAATATTGAAAATATTTCAGATGTTCTTTGAGTTTTTCTTCTAGAAAGTCGATGAAATGGATTTTTTACTGAACAGCAAAGTATTTTGCAACAAGAAAAGGACGTCCATGATATACTATTTGGCCTCAAGGAAAAGTAAGTCAATCAAGATTAGTGTACATTTGTCATTTGTCAGTCTCTAAGGGTTTTTTTAAAACACAATCTTTTGGATTGTGTTTTTTTTTCCCGCTGTCATATGATGAGTAATTTGAACTCACTGCTTTAAGTGAAATTCAATATATTCTGAGAACAGCAAAAATAAACTATGTAACATGTTGTAGAAATTATTGTGTACTTTGGATTGTGTAAATTAAATTGTATTCCCATTCTCTGACATCCACTCTACCTCACTTATCTTTGTTTGCTTCTTACTTTTGACCTCTTCTCTCTTTTTTTCGTTCACTACTTCTCTGTGCTGAGTGCCTGACTCTACTTGTGTTATTTTCACTTGTGTTTATCTACCTTCTATCACTTCTTTTACAACAACTTCACTGCTCCTCTCTCATGGTTCTTCATCCCATTTCTTTTACTCTGGTTCCATTACTATCCCTCATTTCCTTTCTTTCAATGTCCTGCTCTTTACTTTCATCACCAAATTATTTTCTTTCAGTACCACTGTTTTAGTCGTCTTCTCCTCTCTTTCCTTTTTTTGCTCTCTTACTCATTTCCTTTTCTCACTCATTGTACTCCACCTCACTCAGTTTTTCTCTTAGTGTGTCTGTCTACTAACTTCCTGACTCCATTTCCCTCAATCGTTGTATATTATCCTCTCTCCCTTCATCCCTTCACTCTATGACTGTTCTTCACTTACTCTCAGTTATCTTCTATTCCTCATTCTTCTAAATGCATCCTTAATTAGACTCTTTTCCGTCTCTGTCATTATCTTTTTAATTACTACTGTTTCCTGATTTAGTTTTGCTAACTCACATTCTTTTAGCATCTTTCTTACCTTCAGTTCATTTCTCTGTTCTTCTCTTCCTCTCTGTGAGTGAATCTATATGCCTTACTCTTAGTAATTGGCTCTCATTCTATTTGTTTTTTTTAGCTCTTCATATGTATCTTGTAATTTAAAATACATATTTAACTAAAAATAAACTTATATTTTCTTTCTCTCTTTGACAGATACCAACTGTAGTAAAAAAAATTAAAGTTACATTTATTATATGGTAAGTATAACTAAAAAAATGTAGTTTGTTATCACCCATCACTAAAATTTTCTCAATCTACCTCACTTCTGTATTTTTACTGTGCTTCTCTCACTTATTCTTATTCTACATCTTATGCTCTCCTTCTCTTGTTTTTCTTTTCTTTTTATTTTAGTGCGCTAACGGAGCGCTTACCGGTACGCGTACCGGAAGCGCACCAATGAGAAAAATGAAGTCAAGAGTGCTAAAAATGTTAGTAATTTTTTTTAAATGGGAGGTAGTTCTGAAAAGAATTTTTTTTAATGTTTTTGTTGTTTTATATTTATTTTTATTTTTCTGAACATTTTTTGTTTTTTTTGTATTTTTTGAACAATTTTATGGTTTTTTTGGTTTTTTGGGGGGGAAACAACGAAAAACAGCCATTATAAAGGGCTCAACAAAAAACAAGAAACAAAAAACTGGGAATTAACAGTGGCTCGAGAGGAGAAAAAAAAAAAAAAACTACTGCTTTCTTCTCTTGCTGCAGTTGTGGTTGTCGATGGAATCATTAATAAGGTGAATGCTTAGTTCCCCGTAGCAGAGGGTCTTTCCGCAAAAAATGCAGACCATTTTTATTACACCAAATTTTTTTTGTATATTTGGTACTGTTTCGCGCCCTTCTGGTGCTGCAACTGAAGATTCACCTGAGGAGGTGCTGGCCTGATGGTCTCTTTTTTTCTGAGCCAGATCCCGTACCTCAGCTTGTGCCAGATTGTTAGGGTGCCACCTCTGCATGTGGCGGATCATTGTGTAGTTCCCAAATGAATATTTTTTATTTGGGTTGCCCCTGGACATGACCTCGTTGCAAATTAAGCATGTCACCTTCGGGGCATTCACTTTTTTTTGCCCAGCAGGGATGGAAAAATACTGCCATATATAATGAACTTTGACATGGCTTTGTCTTGGTTCTTCAGGCAAGTATGTTCTGGTTTGTTGGTCCTCATCATCTTCTTCCTCCTCTTCTTCAACTCCTGGAAGGATCTGGGGTGGTGGACCTTCCTTTCTGGGTGGTGGTGGTGGTGGTGGGGGTGCACCAGCTGCAGCTACTACTGAAGCCATGTCTCACAAATAGCTCTTGCTTTCTCAAAGAAAAAAGTAAGAATGAGGAAAAAAGGAGGGGGCTTTCATCATTTGTAGAAAAAAAAGTTGAGAACCAATGAAAAGTGTTATTTTCAGGTCACATGTCCCGACGCGCTTACGCTACGCGCACCGGAGCGCTTACATTGCGCGCTCCGGGTCGCGCCACGGAGAACTTCCGGGTACGTTTACGGAGTGCGCCGAAGAAACGCATCACGCGGTTACGCGATGCGTCACGTTTACGCGGCGCATCACGCGACTACGGGAAATGTCATGATGTTGTTTTCGTTCGCGGGAAAAGCGCTCACGGGACGCTCCCCGGTACGCGCCCTGGGGCGCTCACCCGTACGTTCACCGGTACGTGCCCCGGGAGCGCCCCAGGGCGCGTACCGGGGCAAATAATAAAAAAAAAATATTTACACATTTACAAAATTTCTAATAAAAATTATTACTTTCATACATATAGATATTTGCTATTAAAAAACCTATGAAATTCACTGAAAAAACCATAGGTTATAGACCATATATAGTTAGGAATTAGCATTTACAAAACCATTGAAATTCACTGAAAAAACCATAGGTTATAGACCATATATAGTTAGGAATTAGCATTTATAAAACCTTATTTTACTCACACAAAACCATTGAAATTCGCATAAATAGTTAGTTGGACTAATTATATATTTCGCGCACCCGCAATCCACTGCTGATGACGTCACATATTACATCATTCATGACATGGTCAGTGACATCACTGATGACATCACTGATGACATCTCAAATGACATCACTGATGACATGTCAAATAACATCACTGATGACATCACTGATGACATCTCATTTGACATGACTGATCACATCACTGATGATATCATTCATGTGATAATAAAATGAACTTCTTCAAACTCTAATATAACCTTATATACACTCAGTGTAAACGGACACTCACAGACTGTCACTCATCCATGGAGTTACTCACACACCTAGTCAGTCATGCAGAGAATCAATCACACCTCCATTTCCTCAACTATACAGTTATACACACCTTACTTATTCAAACAGATACTAACACAAATTAATCTCTTATACAATCCCTGATACAATTTCAGAATGATCCATACAGCCAATCACACATTCACTGGCTCTTATGCACAGTTATTTATATATGTCAACTCTCACATATACTGTGTTTTACACTCATGCACACAGTCAACCGCCCATACAGCTGTTTCCACATGCACTTTTGAACCCATACATCTAGTGAATCAACTGCTCACACATCTATGCACAGAGTCATACACCTCCCAACCACCCACACACACACTCAGTCTCCCATACAAATACTTGGGCAACCAATCAATAACCCATATAGTTACTCATATAGCTACTGATCAACACATGCAGCAGTTTACAGAACAACAGACATAAGGATGCACAAATTAAGACAGTTTAGTCACTAACCCATGCACTCAGTGAGACACATTTAATCACTCACTCATACAGTCAGTCATGCACCTACTAAATCCTTCATCCAGACACTTATACATCCACTCATTCTTCAATATGTAAGACATATTTAAACTTTACAGATACATACAGTCACTGGATGTTGTTATCAGTGATGTCATCAGTGATGTCATTTGAGATGTCATCAGTGATGTCATCAGTGATGTCACTGACCATGTCATGAATGATGTAATATGTGACGTCATCAGCAGTGGATTGCGGGTGCGCAAAATATATAATTAGTCCATCTAACTATATATGCGAATTTCAATGGTTTTGTGTGAGTAAAATAAGGTTTTATAAATGCTAATTCCTAACTATATATGGTCTATAACCTATGGTTTTTTCAGTGAATATATATATATATATATATATATATATATATATATATATATATATATATATATATATATGCTTCCACAGTGGCACACTTCAACCAGCAAAACAGGAGCACTTGTGGGTCAATAACGGCCAAATTTATTTAAGATCCCCCCCCCCCGGGTGCTGACGCGTTTCGCCGTAAAACGCCTTTCTCAATGTCAGTTCAATCAATAAAGTTAAAAGTAAACTTAAATACATATTATTGGTGCATGTGACCTAGACATTTACAACAAAATGCTAGTAATCGAAAAGGTGACTACACATGAGAATCTGTGGCAGCCATCTTTAAAGGTGCAAAAAGGTGAAAGTGACAAAAAGAAACTGAAATATAATATTCAGCAAAATTGCAATTTTTCAGGTAATTCAATTTTCATGGTTGTAAATTATTTAAAATTGTCATAAGAATTGAAACAATTCATAAAGTTTTCTAGACAACCATACATAACATATTTTTGTACCCATTTAACACTTTTCACAATTGTGCCCTGAATGGCCAATAAACCCATTTGGTTTAAGAGTGTGGCTGATTCGTAAATCACTTTCCAAATCTCTAAACATACACAATGTTTTGGGTCTATTTTATCTCTCTTAATGGTAGATTGGAGAGCCCTCCATAAAATACAATAGAAAGTGTGAGTGTTATAATCTTACTCTACCAGAGAGCCGCCCACAGGTCAGGAAACGATCTATGTGTCTTGAAGAGAAAATGCAGCTATACAGTAATGCAGGGAAGGTGGTATGCCTTTCTTAGTGTACCCACATCTCCTAAACAGAAACAGAGGGGTGACACAGATGTATTATTTATTTTGCTATAGAGGATAATCCAGATTGTATATGGGGAATTAAGACAGCTAAAGAAAGTTATGCATCTCTTCAGTATTGTTCAACCCATTCGACCATTTGCTGTCGAACTCTAAGATCATTTTAGTTTCGAGTTGTCTCAGCTGGCGCTCACGATTTCCACCCCTGCTCGTTTTGGTAACTGCCCTTCCACAAAATATTTTATATAGGCCACGTCATTGTTGTGGATTGTTTTAAAATGATGTGGCACTGGGTAAGTGGGGTCACTATGCAGGATAGCACGTAGATGCTGCAAAATCCTGACATGCACCTGCAGCTTTGTACTACCAATGTGGTTCAAGCCACAGGTGCACATCAGGACATATACGGCAAATTCCGTTTTCAATTAAAATTGCCTGAAATAACCACCTCTCGTGTGCTAAAAGGAGTTAGATAATGGGTCGTATTCACACCAAATTTACAGGCTCTGCAGCTGGCGCATTTACGGAATCCATGTGCAGGTTGAAGCCACATTGTGAATGTGATACTGGGTGCTCCTGAATGTGATACTGGGTGTGTTAGGTAGTCTGGGGTTGAGCTCTGCATCTGTTAACAAATTGGCCCAATTTCGCTTTACAATGGCCCTGACCTTTCTTTATTCACTACTAAATGTAGTGATCATTCTGGGGCATTCATTTGCAGTGATTACCTCCCCCGTGGTCCCCTATATTTCTGCAGTGAAATCAATGGATTCCTTAGTTTTAAAAAATGCTCTCTCTAGATCTTAATTTGGCCTTGTCAATGGCCTGTTGTAATGTCTTATCAGTGTACCCTAGTGCTTTTAATCTTTTAAGCATATCATTTAGGTATTGATCAAAATCCATGGTGGAGCTACAGATACGTTTTAATCTCAATATCTCGCCGTGCGGAATGCTGGCTATTAAATGCTTGGGATGCAGACTGGTGGCATGAAGCATTGCATTCCTGGCAGTGGGTTTTCTTTACAAGGTTGTTTCAATCATTTCATTGTTGATATAAACTTTCACATCTAGAAATTCTACATTCTTTTTATTCATGTCTGATGTGAAATGAAGATTGAGGGAGTTGTGATTGATGGCTTCTACAAAGCTAAGGGCCTCCTGTTCATCTCCTTGCCACAAGATGAATATGTCATCTATGTATCTTAGACAACAGATTTTTTTTGTTGACCCATGCTTTGTGCTCAATTTTTAGGACCTGTTCCTCCCACCAGCCTACGTGTAAACACACATAAATGGGGGAGAAACAGGATCCCATCACTACTCTTCTAAGTTGTTTGTTGTACAACTCCATCCCAAACAAAAAATAATTGTTGTTTAAACACCACTCAATGAGGTTAACAATAACTTTGTTATGCTTGTGCTATTCACATGTTCTGTCGGCTAAGAAATGTTATACTGCAGCTACTCCTTGTACATGGTTTATGCTCGTATAAAGAGACTCCACGTCTAATGTCATAAGCAGCGTATCATCATTCCAACATTGGTCTTTAATTTTGCCCAAAAGGTCACTGGTATCCCTCTCATAGCTGGGTACGTTTTTGGTCATATCTTGTAAAAAGAAATCAATATATTGGCCCACTTGTCCCCCTGCTCTTTTAATGGCTGATATGATTGGTCTGCCAGCTATCGGAGTTATTCCTTTATGGAATTTTGGAATGAAATATAAAACAGGGAGAACTGAAAACTCATTATTCATAAATTTGAATTCTTCTGATGAGATTAGTCCTTCCCTGCGCCATTGTGCCAGCTGTTTATGAAGAGTCTCTTTAGCTTTGGCATATTCCTTGTGTGTAGATTTCTCATAGCAATTGCTGTCACTTAATTGCCTACTGGCCTCTTTTATTTACTCCTTCTTGGGCCAAATAACTAAGTTGCCGCCTTTATCAGAATTTTTTATCACGATTTCATTGTTTTCACCTAGTTTCTTCATAAGGTTAGCATACTTTTGTTTTGTATATTGGATTTTCTTTCTTTTCTTGCCTTTAGTGTGTTGATACAATTTCATGATACACAATCATGAAAGATATCCACTGCGTCCTTTGGCGTTAGTGGCATAAGACTAGATTTTGCTTTGAATGGACTTAGTCCGGGCACCCTTTTGCATCATATTGATTTTACTGAGTCTCATTTGTGTTGTTAGATCAGAATCAGGTCCAGATGGTTGAGAAACTGTAGCTTCATTGAGCTCATGCAAGGTTAGTGGAGTAGAAACATCTGAGGACAATAATCTGTTGCTATCAGTGTCAGTTTCAGATTCAATGGCTTCCTTGGTTGTCTTCATTTTGAAGAATTTCTTTAGTTTTAATTTTCGAATGAAACAGAAGATATCTATGCGTGTAGTAGCATAATTGAAACATTGACTAGGACAATAGTTCAAACCCAGTGATAATAGTTGTTCCTCCTCCTTTGTTAAAACAATTGTAGACAAGTTGATAATAGAATTGTTCATTATTACCGTTTCCTCTGCCAAGTGCTTTTTTTCTACTTTTTTTACACTTGCGTCTTCTCTCTCGTCTTCATTTATTCCTTCTTTTTCAATCTGTTTCTTTTGCTGTCTTGGTCTCAATGTTTGTAGCCTCTCCTCCACTAAAAAACTCAATTTCTTGATCCAGATTCAATTTGGTTAGTGTTTGCTGCCTGTAGCAGTCGGAGTCAAAACTGGATTCACTTGTAAGAGATACTGATTCCACACTTGAATTTGAATTTTAAAATATTTGTTAAGCGCGCTTATACCGGAACGGTTTCATGGCGCTGGATAGCTGTGAGTCAGTGGAGGCGAGGCAAGAGGCTAGACTGCTGCAGATCTGGAAAACAGGAAAGTCTTGAGTGATTTACAAAATTCCTGATAGGAAGATGTAGTCCTGAGTGCGAGAGGGAGTGAGTTCCAAACGGATGGGGCTAGAACCGCAAATCTGGCCCCCCCTGACTTCTGCTTCCTAAAGCGGGGAACTGACAGGAGAGCCTGATAGGTGGAGCGGAGCTCTCTGGTCGGAAGATAGGGTGAGATGGCTTCACAGAGGAAGGCGGGGCAGTCCCCGACCTAGCCTGATACGTGATGCAGCCCAACTTGAAGAGGGCCCTCTCCCTCACCGGTAACCAATGCAAGGACTGTAACAAAGGGGCGGCATGGTTGAATTTAGGGAGACCATAGATCAGGCGAGCCGCCTGATTTTGTATCAGTTGGAGCCGGCGAATCAGGTAGGCCGGTGCGCCGTTGTAAATCACATTCCCATAATCAAGGCGCGAGAGCGCCATAGCCATGAGAATGAGCTTGAGTGCATCGGCCGAGAAGAAGCGGGAAACCTTTCGGATTATACGAAGGGAGAAGAAGCAGGCAGACACCACTGAGTTAATCTGCGTGTGAAGAGTAAGCAGGGGGTTAATGAAGATGCCCAGAGTTTTGACCTTGGGAACTGGAAGGGGAGGGGGACCAAGGGAGTGGGGCCAAAAGGAAGAAGACCAGGGACTGCAACCACCCCCCGCCAGAACCAATTCGGTCTTGTCAGGGTATAGTTTGAGGTGGTTGCAGTTCATCCACCCTTGGATAAAGAGCATGACCCTCTGAAAATTCGAAGCAGAGGAGGGGGAGGGGGAGAGGTTAAAGATAAGTTGGAGGTCATCGGCGTAATTGAACACCGAGACCTCCATCTGCTGTAAAGAAAAAATGAGGGGTGAGATGTATAAATTAAATAACAAGGGGGACAAGGAGGAGCCCTGGGGGACTCCGCAGGTCACTCTCCGAGGTGGAGCAGTGAAATCGGCCAGATGGACGGCTTGCTCCCTGTCCGTTAAAAAGGAACGGAGCCAGGCAAGGGCCGTGCCCCCAATGCCCGCCGCCTCGACACGGGTCAGCAGGATGTCATGGTCCACCGTGTCGAACGTGGCGGACAGATCTAACAGGACCAGGGCCTGGGGCCGGCAGTTGTCAATGCCCTCCCTAAGTTTATCCATCACCGAGACGACTACCTTCTCGGTAGAGTGCAGCGGGCGGGAGCCCGCCTGACGAGCAGAGAGACAACCCGTGGATTCCACAAAGGAACTCAGGGACCTGGTGATATGAGCCTCTGAGACCTTTGCCAGGTAGGGAAGAAGGGAAATAGGACGGTAGTTGGCAGGCAGAGAAGGGTCAGTGCCTGCCTTTTTCAAAATCGGAATGATGACTGCCGATTTATGGGCATGAGGAACAGTGCCCGTACTAAGGGAGTGATTAATCAAAGTGAGAGGAGGGGAGGAACAGATTGAAAAAAACTCCTTTAGGGCAAATGCAGGACCAATATCCTGGGGGGAACCCGATTTAACCCGGGCCAGTAGGGGGAGAAAAGTATCTCGAGTCAAAGGAGGAAACTGGGTAAAGGATGAAGCAGGGGGAGGGGGGTTGGCCGCAGATGATACCGGGGGTGAGGAGGGGATGTTGGCCTTAATAAGGGCTATCTTCTCGAAGAAAAAAGAATTGAGGGAGTTGCAGAGTGTTTGGGATGGGGGGATTTTAGGGATTACCCTGTCAGAGGCGGCGAGCTCATGAACTGTGGCGAATATCTCCTTGGATTTGTTTTCTGCTGCCAGGATTCTGCCAGAGAAGTACTCAGCTTTTGCTTTAAGTATATCCCTTTTATATTCATTCAATGCCGAGCGATAGCTAGCCTTGAGAAGGGGGCAGTAAGTACGTCGCCATGCTCGTTCGGCTCTACTCACTAGTTTTTTTACTCTAAGGGAGGAGGTGAACCATCTATTGGCCGCGTGGGCACGTTTAATAGTCACTCTCTTGAGGGGGACAGTGGTGTTACACGCCTTTAGCAGCCAGCTGTTGATGGCTGAGAGCTGAGTGGACAGGGATAAGTCACTAAGCTCCGGGCTGGAAGCTGCAAGGGAAGAGCAGACCGCAGGAAGGTCAGCCTTATCCCACTTTCTAGCCCAGATGTTTTTGGGCAGGGGAGGTTTGGGCGGCCGTCCGAGGTCTACTGTAAAGGAAATAAGGAAGTGGTCTGACCAGGAGCAAGGGGAGATAGTCGGAGGGTTGATAGGAATGTTAAAGGTCCAAATTTGGTCGAGTTGATGGCCTTTGATATGAGTGGCCGTGCTAAGCTGGGGAAGAAAGTTAAGACTAGTAAGCAGGGTCGTAAACTCCTTAGATCTTATGTCTTCAGCTTGGTCGTTAGGCCAATAGTTCAAATCCCCAAGCAGTAGGATTGCAGAGTTATTCACTACTAAAGTGGCCAGAAGATCCTCGATAGAGGTTAGGAAATCAGGGGTAGGCTGAGGTGGGCGGTAGATAAGTACACAAGTCAATGGGACCCCGAAAGAGGTGGAACGGGCTACTAGGCAGTCCACAGCGGAAATAGGAGGGGAAGGAAGAGTTTGGAAAAGGAGATCCGCACGAGTGATCAGAACAACGCCCCCCCCCGGTCTTCCCCCCAGGACGATCCTTTCTAATGGCCGAATAGGTGGGGGGCAATATGGACAAGAGGCTAGGTAGCGAGTCGTCCCTGAACCATGTTTCCGTAAGGAATAACAGGTCAGGTTGGCGAGAGTCAAGCAGATGGAATAGCTCGAGTTGGTGCCCAACCGCGGACCTGGTGTTAAGGAGTATCGCTGAGGTGGCAGACTGGGGGTTGCCGGGGATACGAAGGGAGGTAGGGTCGTGCCTAAAAGACGGTGAAGTTGGGGAAGGGAAAGCAACGGGTGACTGAAGCAGTAAAGCACTAGGCCGTAAGGGTGCGGGAGAAGGATTGCATAAATCAAGTGAGGAGATGCGTTCAAGCACTGAAGGTAAAGGGGGACAAGGGTGCCAAAGGGAGTGAATGGTCGCCGAGGAGTACATAGTAGATAATGAAGCATAATGGCCGGGCCCGGGCCGCGGCCAGCCGTGGACGGGCGCAGACGGGCTTAACTCTGGCGCGACTCCGGCGCGCCTACGGCACGCCCACTGCGCTCGTCCGCTGCGCTGACGCATGTGGGACGTTTAAATAGGCGGATGACGAGGGGGGTGGGCGGAGTCCACAGGGCGGGTTGGGGGAGTGAAATTAAAAAGTAAGATCCGATCAGCCGCTCGTAGTCAGCGGGACAAGGGAGCAGACCAGCTTGCAATCAGCTGGAGGACACAGAAAGTATTTAAAATTACAGCGCAGTGTCAGCCTCGTGTAAGACCTCTGCCACCGGGCTACACGCAAACACAGAAGGGAAAGGGGAAGAAGCCTAAATAGGCGGATGACGAGGGGGGTGGGCGGAGTCCACAGGGCGGGTTGGGGGAGTGAAATTAAAAAGTAAGATCCGATCAGCCGCTCGTAGTCAGCGAGACGAGGGAGCAGACCAGCTTGCAATCAGCTGGAGGACACAGAAAGTATTTAAAATTACAGCGCAGTGTCAGCCTCGTGTAAGCCCTCTGCCACCGGGCTACACGCAAACACAGAAGGGAAAGGGGAAGAAACCTAAATAGGCGGATGACGAGGGGGGTGGGCGGAGTCCAACAGGGCGGGTTGGGGGAGTGAAATTAAAAAGTAAGATCCGATCAGCCGCTCGTAGTCAGCGGGACGAGGGAGCAGACCAGCTTGCAATCAGCTGGAGGACACAGAAAGTATTTAAAATTACAGCGCAGTGTCAGCCTCGTGTAAGCCCTCTGCCACCGGGCTACACGCAAACACAGAAGGGAAAGGGGAAGAAGCCTAAATAGGCGGATGACGAGGGGGGTGGGCGGAGTCCACAGGGCGGGTTGGGGGAGTGAAATTAAAAAGTAAGATCCGATCAGCCGCTCGTAGTCAGCGGGACGAGGGAGCAGACCAGCTTGCAATCAGCTGGAGGACACAGAAAGTATTTAAAATTACAGCGCAGTGTCAGCCTCGTGTAAGCCCTCTGCCACCGGGCTACACGCAAACACAGATGGGAAAGGGGAAGAAGCCTAAATAGGCGGATGACGAGGGGGGTGGGCGGAGTCCACAGGGCGGGTTGGGGGAGTGAAATTAAAAAGTAAGATCCGATCAGCCGCTCGTAGTCAGCGGGACGAGGGAGCAGACCAGCTTGCAATCAGCTGGAGGACACAGAAAGTATTTAAAATTACAGCGCAGTGTCAGCCTCGTGTAATCCCTCTGCCACCGGGCTACACGCAAAACTTGAAAGTTCATCATTATCGTTTGATCAGGAACTAACTGTTTGCCCTTCTTGCTGTATTCTTGTATTTTTACTGCATTGTATTTTCGGGCAAAGGTAAAGATTTAGCCATTGATATAATCCGCCTGGTCACGCGCAAACTTGTGTGCCTTCCTAAGTTTTATTTTTTCTTCTTGTTTGCAAAGGCGTTCATTCAAGTCATCCATCAGTTTCTTAACCTGTTCAGTTTCTCCCCTTTTCTCAATTTCCTTGTTGAGTCTGTCAATTTCCTCCAATATTGCATCGACATCAATGGCAGTGTATTTTATTAAAATTTTAACTAAGTTCATTTGCGCTACCAAGTTTCTCTTCCCCCATTCTTTCAACATGGAGGGATTAGGTTTATCGAAGATGGGGGCCAAAAGAATACAAAGCCCACAGGGGACTCTTCCCACTACAGAATATTTACTTAGTGATCAATGTTCCCACCACTTTGTTATTTCCAGTCTTTTATTTTTTTCTAATTCCTTACTTAGGGGTCGATTAGGATCGCGGACGGACTTGAGTCCGTCCGCGACCCCTGAGGAGGAGGGAACGTCCGCATGGGCTGCGGCGTTCCCTCCGATCAAATTAGGATGTGACCGCCAGTGTGGCGGTCACATCCTCCATCTCTAACATTGCGGCGGGTGCAGCTTCAAGCTGCATCCGCCGCAATGTAAAAAATCCATGCACAGCATTTGCGTGCACAAAGCGGCAGGCACCGCGCGGTGCCTGCTGCATTGTGCACGCAAATGCAGGGGGGTACCATAGGTACCCCCCATGTGCACCCCCCACCCCACCTTCACCCAGGGGGCCCGCAACGGGCCCCCGAAGTGAAGGTCCGTATGCTTTTCCACGGCGGTAAAGTCGCCGCGGAAAAGCATATATTTTCAGACATCCTAATATGCCTGGCGGTGTCTGATAGACACCGCCAGACATGTTAGTGCTTTTCCGCCGCGGTCGCCTTGCGACCGCGGCGGAAAAGCGGCGGACAGATTATCAGACCCACCAGCCATCCTAATTTGGCGGTGGGTCTTTGGAGTCTCCGCCGCGGTTTTTCCGCATCCTCCAGGCCGGCGGACACTTCCGCCGGCCCGGAGGATGCGGAAAAACCGCCATCCTAATCGACCCCCTAGTGTTTTGATGCTGGGTTCCCCTCCATCGTTGTTATTAGATAGGCTTTCAACATTTCTCGCCGTTACTGCCACATTGTCAACAAACTCCTCTGCTGCCTCCTCTCGTTTGCGGACTGTTTCCTCTGACATGCTGTAACTTTATGGGTATGTTTGTATAGTGTGGTGTAGAATGGTATCCGCTGCAGTCTTTTAGCGCCAATCATTAAACCTCCCCACCTATGCACATGCCTATTGGACTCACCGCATACGCAAAAACGATCCTCTGCAGGTCCTCCAACTCAGTTGTTGCCCGTTTTCCATTTCGGTATCTTCAGTCTTTCGGCAGCAATAGGGGGTGGCAGCCAAAGTTCCACCACGGATTCCACAAGAGAAGGTTTGAGGGTAGCCACCGTCTTGCAGGAAGGGGGTCCATTACCGGAAGCAAACCAACTTCCGCAGTAACAACAAACAAAATATCACTCCCAACAACCTCCATCAGACAGGAACTGGCGAACTGGCAAAGAAGGAAACTGACCACTAAGATCAGGCGAGATGTTCCTTATTTAACCCAGGTTACAGCAGTGACGAGTTTGGTGCCCTAGAGCCCTTGTTCACACAACAGTTACAGTGAACATAGTTTGTTTATAAATGCTGTAAAGTGCACTTCCACCCACAACACGTGTCTGAACATGTGACCATAGAGAGTGAAAAAATACTTAGGATTTTGTATCATATGGATTATACTTTGTAGTACATCATAATGAGTTAAATCTCTAAAATGCCTTAAAACTACATCATGCAATCACAAAAGACTACATGTAGAGGAAGTGTATAACATTGTATGGAAGGATATATATATATATATTACCTACTGGCTGTCGCCAGTAGGTAGCTATAGTTAGGATTGTTTTCCATAGGGAAATCACAACATTTTATTGGGAATAACTTTGGTGCCGGTTGAGGAATCTGCCTGAATTCATCCTCAACTTTGCCTCGCGGCTCTCCGCTCCTTCCCTGAAAGTTTGGGGGGGATTCGTCAATCGGGGGCCGAGATAAAAGGGGGGGTCCCAAAACGTGTTTTCCCCATGTTAATTTCCATAGGGCGGTCGAACTCACTTTTAGCTCGAACGGCTGAATGGATTTCCATTAAACTTGGCAAAATTGTAGGGACTGGTAGCCCGATGTGCCTTTGCTATGTCTCAAGATATGTGCTCCAGTGGATTTTGAGTAATTTAGGTTAAAAAAAATATATATATCTATAGGCGCGCCCCGGTACGCGTACCGGGCGCGTACCAGCGCGCCACGCGAGTTCGCGAGCGGAAAGCTGATTGGCTCTCGGGTGTCTGTAAACATTCCAAACAGTCCGGAGCAGCCGCCATCTTGTGTCTCGGTAGGATCGAGACACAAGAGGTGGCAAAAAACAAAGGGGCAAATGACCAAAAGGGGGCAGGGTAGACCCCCCAGACCCCCTAGGTTTGATGTGGGGGCCATAAAAGGCTCCGCGGGGCAAAAAAAAATGTTTCCGATTTTCGCGGGGGGAGCGCCTGGTACGCGCACTGGGGAGCGTACCGGGGAGCGTAGCATGGGGAAAACCCAGTTCATTCACTGCGTCACCTCTACGACCCTTTCTTGTGTCAATACACTCCTTTTGCATACATTACACCTGACGTAGGTATAATGTGGCGCAGGGTTTTTACAAAGTGACGCATCTACCTAGATGCGTCACTTTGTAAATATGACTCAATAAGGTGCATTTTTAACAGCACTGGTGTGTCACAAAAAGTGACGCACCGGTGGCGTAAAAGTGACGCATGGCCTCATAAATGAGGCCTTCAGTCTTCTACTCATGCGTCATATTAAATATATGACGTATTATGTCGCAAGTACTTTTAGATACGTCAGTATTTCAGACGTATCTGTAAGCGCAAAAGTGATGCATTGCTGGAGAGTGTCACTAAAATGATGCAACTCCAGCAATGCATCCTTTCACATGGGGCCAGGCCCCATGTGAAAGGGCCTGCATCAGTCTTACGCCTGCTGTGAAACAGGCGCAAGATTTGGACGCAACAGCGTCATAAAAGAGAAGTAGTGATATCTCATAGATTTTACTGCATCACCTGTACGACCCTTTCTTGCGTCAATACTTCCCTTTTGCATACATTACACCTGACGTAGGTATAATGTGGCGCAGGGGTTTACAAAGTGACGCATCTACCTAGATGCGTCACTTTGTAAATATGACTCAATAAGGTGCATTTTTAACAGCACTGGTGCGTCACAAAAAGTGACGCACCGGTGGCGTAAAAGTGACGCATGGCCTCATAAATGAGGCCTTCAGTCTTCTACTCATGCGTCATATTAAATATGTGACGTATTATGTCGCAAGTACTTTTAGATACGTCACTATTTCAGACGTATCTGTAAGTGCAAAAGTGATGCATTGCTGGAGAGTGTCACAAAAATGATGCAACTCCAGCAATGCATCTTTTCTTACCCTTCCACACCCCCGTTCCTTTTCTACATTTTGTTTGAATAACCACATTACCCATGTTCACTCTCCTTCTCCTTACTTTCGTTCCCAACACTCACCTTCTTTCCGCCCCCCTACTTCACGTCCTTTCTCCTCTCATACTTTTCTGTTCTTTCTTACTCATTTTCCTTTCATTTATCAATGCACTCCACTTCACTTACTCTTTTTCATTTTTTTAAGAATATAGCTCTTTGATGAGAATTGGAGGTAGTTCTGAAAAGTACTTTTTTTTCTTCTTTTTTCTTTTTTTAGTACTACAACAAAAACAGGGAATGGAAACTGCTCAACAGGAGCAAAAAAAAAATAAAAAAAAATTAGGGCTGGTAACGGCAGTGATGGTTCTCCAATGCTCGAACCATGAGCAGAACACTTTGCTCCCCACAGGAAAGTAGCTGATCACAGTATCTGCATTTAAGGGCGCCTTTGTTAAATGCAGGCTGAATGTTCGGAACCTGCTCTTGTGATCTCCCCCTCACCGATGGTGTTCGTCCTCCGGTTGATGTAGAGGCCCCATCACTGGGAACCTTTTGTGCCAGAGCCCTGACACTTTCCCGGGCAAAATTCTGGGGGTGCCTTCTCTCCACATGGCGAATCATTGTGGAGTTCCCAAAAGAATATTTTTTAGTGGAGTCACCCCGTGACAGGACTGTGTGACAGATCCTGCACTCTACTTTTGGAGCATTTACCTTCTTCTGGTGATCAGGTATGGAAAAAAAATTCCAGATGAAATGTTCTTTGTATTTTGGCTGAGGAGGCTCTTCATCGATGAATCCATTGGAGTCATCTTCACTGCTGGATGGTCTGGCAGCCATGATAATCCAAGATATCCAACAAAGAACCGACAGCAAAAACAGGCAGGTCTTTCACTCACAAAAGTGAAAGAAGAAGTGAAGGAAATGGGTGGGGATTTCATTCTTTATAAAAAAAATGTTAGCAACCAATGAAAAGTGTTATTTTCAGGTCACATGACCCGACGCGCGTATGGCGTGGGTGCTTCCGGGTGCGCTTACGCCGTGCGTATCACGCAGACGCGGCTACGCGATACGTTACGATGTTGTTTTTATTCGCGGCAATAGCGCTAACGGGACGCTCACCGGTACACGACCCGGGGCGCGCCGTAACACTGCGCTTACCGGTGAGCGCACTGGTACGCGCCCCGGGAGGGCTCCGGGCAAAAAAATGTTTAAAAAAAAAAAATATTACATAATTATACAATATAAAATTCAATTCAATATCACATTTCATACCTATAGAGATTTGCTATTAAAAACCTATGAAATTCACTGAAAAAACCATAGGTTTCACACCAGTTATAGTTAGGAATTAGCATTTAAAAAACCTATTAAATTCACTGAAAAAACCATAGGTTTCACACCAGTTATAGTTAGCTGGAAGTTTTACTTGCATAAAACCATTGAAATTCCCACGTTATAGTTAGTTGGACTCACTATAACTTGCGCGTGCAATGCACTGCTGATGACGTCACATATTACATCACTCATGACATGGTCAGTGACATCACTCATGACATCACTGATGACACCATCCTTGTGACAGAGTGACAGACCTCCTTTCACTGTAATGTAACCCTTGAAACACATATTCAAAAATAGAAACTAACATTTTCCAAAAAATGGAGATACCCATATCAGTGACAACAACCAATTCAGTAATTCCACCATCTATATACACATCCACTCATTGACAAACAGTTCTATATAGTCACTCATACATATATTCACTCATCATATGTAGTGATACACCTATACATCCTGTTACACACCGACAGTTATCCATAAGTTACTCACACACATACTCACACATGCAAATAAACTATTGAACATCCATTTATTTGCATATACAGCTATACACACACTACCACTTTACTTCTAAGGAAACTTACACATACTTACTCTTTTAAACAATCACTTATAGAAACACATACTAATATAAACAAGAACTCTTACCATCCCTCACTCTCACATATACTCACTTATATACATCAATATTTACATATACTAGATTAAAACATATGTAGTTACTGATAAAAACACTAGTGAGACTGTCATTCACTCACTAACACACACATATACACACTCATCCACCCATACAGTCCTGCACATATGCTGTCTTCAAAACACATACAAATAGAGTCAGTCATTCATGCATCTATGTGCTAAGTAATACCCCCACCAAACCATAGAAACACTCATACTGATACTAAGAAAAACATCTAATAACCCATATACATACACATGTAGCTACTCACCAACCCATGCAGCCACTTATACACAAAGTGAAACACTAATACATATATTTAAATATTTAAACATTACTCACTAATATTTATTTTTCAGAAAGACACACATTCACTGGATGGTGTCATCAGTGATGTCATGAGTGATGTCACTGACCATGTCATGAGTGATGTAATATGTGACGTCATCAGCAGTGCATTGCACGCGCAAGTTATAGTGAGTCCAACTAACTATAACGTGGGAATTTCAATGGTTTTATGCGAGTAAAACGTCCAGCTAACTATAACTGGTGTGAAACCTATGGTTTTTTCAGTGAATATATATATATATTCACTGAAAAAACCATAGGTTATAGACCATATATAGTTAGGAATTAGCATTTACAAAACCTTGAAAATTCACTGAAAAAACCATAGGTTATAGACCATATATAGTTAGGAATTAGCATTTACAAAACCTTATTTTACTCACACAAAACCATTGAAATTCCATATATAGTTAGTTGCACTAACTATATATCGTGCACCCGCAATCCACTGCTGATGATGTCACATATTACATCATTCATGACATGGTCAGTGAAATCACTCATGACATCACTGATGACATCTCAAATGACATCACTGATGACATCACTGATGACATCTCAAATGACATCACTGATGACATCACTGATGACATCACTGATGACAACATCCAGTGACTGTATGTTTCTGTAAAGTTAAAATGTGTCTTACATATTGAAGAATGAGTGGAAGTATAAGTGTCTGGACAAAGGATTTAGTAGGTGCATGACTGAATGTATGAGTGAGTGATTAAATGTGTCTCACTGAGTGCATGGGTTAGTGACTAAACTGTCTTAATTTGTGCATCATTATGTCTGTTGTTCTGTAAACTGCTGCATGTGTTGATCAGTAGCATATGATTAACTATATGGGTTACTGATTGATTGTCCAAGTATTTGTATGGGAGACTGAGTGTGTGTGTGGCTGGCTGGGAGGTGTGTGACGCTGTGCATATCAATGTGTACTTGTATCAGTGATTGTATAAGAGAGTAAGTATGTGTTAGTATATGTGTGAAAAGTATGGTGTTCTGTGTTTAACTATAGATGAGGAAATCGAAGTGTGATTGATTCTTCACAGGACTGACTAGGTGTATGAGTGCATATCATAGTGTTCTAATAATAACTGACTGTATGTATGAGTAATTGTATGGGTGAATGAGTGAATGTGTGTGTAGACGTACGAATCAGTGAGTGCGTATGTAGTAACTGGTATTGGTGTGTCATGATGTCATCAGTGATGTCATTTGAGATGTCATCAGTGATGTCATTTCAGATGTCATTAGTGATCTCATCAGTGATGTCACTGAAGTATGGTGTTCTGTGTTTAACTGTATAGATGAAGAAATGGAAGTGTGATTGATTCTTTACAGGACTGACTTGGTGTGTGAGTAACTCCATGGATGAGTGGCAGTGTGTGACTGTCTGCATAGGTGTATGAGTGCATATGATAGTGTTGTAATAATGAGTGACTGTATGTATGAGTGATTGTATGGGTGAATGAGTGAATGTGTGTGTAGACGTAGGAATCAGTGAGTGCGTATGTAGTAACTGGTATTGGTGTGTCATGATGTCATCAGTGATGTCATTTGAGATGTCATCAGTGATGTCATCAGTGATGTCATTTGAGATGTCATCAGTGATGTCATCAGTGATGTCACTGACCATGTCATGAATGATGTAATATGTGACATCATCAGCAGTGGATTGCGGGTGCGCGATATATAGTTAGTGCAACTAACTATATATGGAATTTCAATGGTTTTGTGTGAGTAAAATAAGGTTTTGTAAATGCTAATTCCTAACTATATATGGTCTATAACCTATGGTTTTTTCAGTGAATTTTCAAGGTTTTGTAAATGCTAATTCCTAACTATATATGGTCTATAACCTATGGTTTTTTCAGTGAATTTCATTGGTTTTTTAACAGCTAATATCTGTAGCTGTAAAATGTATTCTTCTTTAAATCCAAAAATATATTTTATATGTTTATTAATAACTTTTTTTTAAATATTTTTTTTTCTTCGTTCCCGCTTCGCGAATCGGGAAGCTTCCCGTTAGCTGACCTTGATGCCGCGAAATAGACCGCGAGCCGGTAAACGTTTCTTTACCGCAACTGCCGCGTTAGAAAACAACATCGTGACGCCTCCCGTCCGCATGACGTTTCGCGTTGTCGCGTGATACGTCATATGACGTGCTACGTTAGCGAACTCGTACGCTTACCGAGTCGCAAAGCACAGGTTTCTGGAAGCAAACCGGGAGGCCCTGCAAAGCGCGTAACGTAAACACAGCAGGTCATCTGACTTGGTAATAACACTTTTCATTGGTTCATTTCACTTTCGGTTTCCTAATGATGTAAGACTAGGTCATATGATCTAAAATGAACACTTTTCATTGGTTGAGAACTATTTTTTTTCCCAAATGGTGAAAATCCCTCCTTCTTTCCTCACTCTGACGTTCATCATTGTGAGAGAAAGACCCTTTGTTACCAGTGAGCAATGGCTTCTTTACTAGCTTCAGCTGGTGCTTCCCCACCACCTCCACCACATCCAAGGAAGAGTGGACCACCTGCTAAAGTTATAATTCAGCAAGAAGAGGAAGAAGAGGAACAGGACGACCTAGATAATCTCCCTATTATGGCCAGAAGATCTGTTGTACCGGAAGTAACGGGACCAGAGGGCAGGGAGATGGTGCCAAATATACAAACGAGATTTCGTGAAGTATAACAAGTCTGCGTACATTGCAGTGGATTCATTTGCTACGGAGAAAGTAGCATCACTCTGATCAACAGAGCTATTGACAATCATGCTCATGTTTGTCCGAAACTCCCCAAACAATAAATTCTTTTTTTTTGTTTTCTTGCTCCTGTTGAGCCCTTTACAATGAATCGTTTTCGTTGCCCCCTCCGAAAAAAAACCAAAAAAAATATAAAACTGTTCAGAAAAATTAAAAAAAAAGTAAAAAAATGTTCAGAAAAATAATAAAAAAAATATAAAACAACAAAAACAATTTAAAAAAAAGTTCTTTTCAGAACTACCTCCCCGTTATTAAAAAATTGGTACAATATTTGCAACTGTGCCAACCTCTATTTCTCTTAGTTCGCTTCCCAGTTCGCTCCCCGGTACGCGAACCGGAAGCGAACCCAAAAATTTTTTTTTAAAAAAAGAACAGTAAGTATAAGGGAAGGAAACAGACAGTTATGTTAAAAGAAAGACAGCTATAGGGGAGTAAACTAGAGATACTATTACCCGTAATCCACTGCTGATGATGTCATATATTACATCATTCATGACATGCTCAGTGACATCATCAGCAGAGGATTGCGGGTAACAGTATCCCTAGTTTATTCCCTATAGCTGTGTTTCTTTTAACATAACTGTCTGTTTCCTTCCCTTATACTTACTGTTCTTTTTAAAAAAAAAATTTTAGATCAGTCAGAAACAGTGAAAGTAATGAAATATAAAAGACTACGTAGAATATGAGCACTGTATGCAACAACTTTGACACTTACAGAAGCCTCACCTTCTCCATGCCTCCTACACAGTTCTACATGTACATCATAAATGCAAACAGAACAGAATTAATTATACATGTTAAATGGTTTATTTTTGCTGTTCTCAGAATGTATCAAATTTCACTAAAACAGTGACTTGAAGGTATTCATCATATAACAGCGGGGAAAAAAAACACAATCAAAATGATTGTGTTTAAAAAACCCATACAACATTACAAATCAGAATTCAGAACTCCTTAAAGTTAACTTACTTTCCATGACGGCCAAGGATGTCCTATGAACAGCTTACACTCTGTTGTGCTGTTATTACTTTCAACCCGCCACTTTCTGAAAGAAAACCTCCATCGTTTTCAAAAACATGTTACATACAATAAATGACTTCTTGCTCTCTACCACAAGATTCCACAAGGCCAAATCTTGTCAGAGCCATGTATAACTCTTGGATTTCTTGTTAGCCAATCCGTCTTTTCGCATTTCCGCAACTTTCAGAATTAAAATGTTGAAGATCATTTACACAATCCTGGACTAGTAATATCTTCCCCTTCTTGCTCAATCATGTTCTACATTTCCTATCACACTGATACTGCTTACTATGAAGCAGACTTACACTACCTTTATGACTAGTACAATTATTTAATTCTCTACATCACTTTTAATCACAAAGCAATGTAAAACAGTAGACAGCATTGCAGACTTACATTCCCTCTACTCCATGTTTTGATTGGCTGCTTCAATTAGCTTATAAAAAGAAATAGTTTTTCTGAACTCATTCAAAGTGCACGTATTTCTCAATAACGTCCAGTGTTATGGTAAAAAGTTATGTCTCTGTACTACACTTATCCTCAAGGCCAAATAGTGTAGGAGCCATGAGAACTTCTTGAAATTCCTCAGAGCACATCCCGAGATTCTTTCCCTAAAATTTTGGTTTTAAAAACACCAGGTAAGAGTTTTTAAGGTCATATGGCAATTTTTTTTTGAAAATTAAAACAGAATCATTGCAGAATGACCAGCCATTTCTACACTTTAAATAAGCTGTATAATGTCCTGATGTTATTGAAGGACCATCATGATATATAATTGCTACAGTTACAAAAGTCCTTCCTGATATTGACAACTGTGAAGCCACAAAATTTTTAATTAAAGTTGTCAATTTTGTTCCATCAGGCCTACATCGTTGGAACATTAAAATTACATACTGGCCATATGTTCGTATAAATAATGTGGACATCATTTCAGATTTACATTGCCTACACTCCATATTGTGATCAGCTGCTTTTACTAGCTTATTAAAAGAGACTGATTTACTGTCTGGCAAAGTTAAATATATAAATCTTTCTGAGTCTACACTAGTACTACTTGATACCCTACAGTTCTCGCAGTCATGCTGCCATTGATAAGAAAGCCCAAACAGGTGATCTACATCTACACCTTCAGCATGCAATACATCAAGCATATACATTAAAAACTCCTGACAATCTTGCTGACTATTTTGAGAGAATTGTGTTTGGCCTGAACATCTGTCTAACAGATTTCGAATTTCAGACACACTTTCTATGTTTGTTCTATCAGTGCTACATTTCTCTAACACAGAATTTAACAAACTGCAAAATCTTTGATCAGAATTGACCACAATCTCTTCTTTTACATTTTGTAGAGAAAACAAAACATTAACCACTACATTAGCATAGCAGTTGACACCAGAACTGTTTTCAAATTGAAAACCAACAACATCTTCAACAGAATCCTTTTTGTTTCTGCTTATAATTTCAGGTTCATCGACTTTTCGTCTTTTTGCTACAACCTCCCCAGTATTGGTCACATTTCTTCGTTTCCGGCCTACCACACGTTTCTCAAACAAAGGATACTGAGGCAAATGTGGCGCATACTCTCTTCTCAACCTATTGTATTCCTTAACACAATCTAGATCCGCACAAATGTTTGTGACATCACACTCAATCAAGTACAATCCCGATAAAGTCCTAACTCGTGACAATGCCACATATGCCATACCCTCCTTGAACACAGAACTGCCAATATTCACCAATGCACAGTCTACACTTAAACCTTGCGATTTATGGATTGTCACCGCATATGCCAAGCAAACAGGAAACTGCTTACGACGAACATATAAGTCTTTTACAAGCAAAAATCTAGCAGAACAACAAGCAATTAGCTGTACTTCCTCAATGCTATCAAATTAAATTTTTAAAAATTCAATTCCATCTCTATTTCTGTATTTCACAAAATCAACAACATTACCCATTGATCCATTTACCAGACCTCTTTCAACATGTAAATTCCTTCTTAAAATTATACGGCAGTTCAAGCACACATTCAGAGTCTTTTCAAAACCCGCAGTTTTAGATATACTCTTCTCTAATGAATCCAATTTTGTTTTCAGATTCTCACAAAATAATTGTTGATCCCATATGCTCTACTCTGTCAATAGCTTCCAATTTCACAATCTCTTGCTTTTCTAAATGCAACATTTTGTTGTTGAATTTGGCACATTCTGCAAGAGTTGGCATCAAACATATTCCAGATTTTTTCTCAGTAACTTTCTGAAAAATATTCTCAGGCACAACATCTTCGTCTGGATATAAATTTGTCAGTAATCGTGCATGTAAAGCTTCTTTCCCATGCTCGGTCACTTTTCCAATTCTAACATCTTGTAGAATAGTCTTGTAAACTTCATCCTTTGCCTGACGCATATTTTCATGCAGTTCAGCATAATTGAAGTTTAACCATATATTGACGTTGCCAATACTCCCTAAGCACTTCCTGGTATCTTCATGCGTGAGCATTTTGAACACAGGTTGCCCTTTCACTGGTGTCAGCTGCAGAAGATCTCCGAAAACAATGATGTGTTTGCCACCAAATAACACATCATACTCTGTTTTGAGAACTTCTTGCATTCTCAAATGCACAAAGGCAAGCATGACATTGGAAACCATGCTTACTTCGTCAATGATAAGAAGTTTCATTTTCCTCAAGACTCTTGAAACTTCAAAACAAGCATCTCCAGATAGCTTGTGATATTCTAATTTCTTGTCATGCTCCACTGGCAGCATCAGTAAACGATGTAAAGTAATCCCTTTAATGTTATGTGCTGCCAGTCCAGTTGGAGCGGTGACAACACAAGACAGCGATGTCTCTGTCCTTTCCTGCAAATAACATGAAATTGCTTTAATAAGGAAACTTTTTCCAGTTCCCGCTTCTCCACTCACGTACAGTCGGACAGGCTTCAACGACGTACATGAGCACTCTTTCTTGTCATGACTTAATCCATGATCAATTTGCATGGTAAGTTCATCATATATTTTCCTCTGCTCAACGTTGAGTTGTCTTTCCAACTCTTCTAAGTTAACCGCATCCTCCTGAGCATGTGCCATGGCTCTTTCCACTTCATTCATAGCAGTGGCAGCTTCATTTTCGATAAGAGGTCCTCCTAGTGGATCCTGACTCAATGAAGCAGAACTCTGACTGTCCTGAGAACTGTCTCTGGCAATCTCGGCTGCAATCGTTGCTTCCTGCTCAATTTCCACATTCAACATTTCTACATATTTGGGAAAAGCAGGACATTCTATGGTCTCCTTGGCAGCATTGAATGAGTCTTCGTAACAAAGGAAATCTCCAAGCAGTTCCTCTTCTGCACGCCAAGGCTTAAAAAGTTGCAAAAGTGCTAAATAGAAAAACTCCTTTTTTTCACGAGATTCGCCACTCAATTTTCGATGGTTTATCAAGTGGCATTTTCTTTGCTTGACCAGACATCCCTCACTTCCTATTACAGCATACACTCCTTTCTCAGTATCTTCTTTGATGTTCCTCTTGAATATGTAATTTTGCAGAACCTCATACAGACAAACATTCTCGAGGTGACTGCTTCGATTTGGATAATATGTATCCAACATGTTGCTCTTCAAAATGTCGGTACTGTTTGGCTCCTTTTCCGCCAAATACTCAATTTCCCACACAGGTTTCAGAACTCGATTACGCGTTGCAGCAAGACCAACACTCGCCCAAACGATACTCCTGGACTTGGCATAGAGACTTGCTGAAGACAACCGGTCAGAACATTCGTAAGCTCCGATTTCTCGATGCGACAACATCTTCAGACTGAAACTGTACAACTTCTTGCTGAGGCTCTTTTCATGGGAAATGTCCTCCCACATATCCTTCAATTCTGTCTTCTCTTTTTTGGTGATGTAAGATGTCACATACCGAGCCACAGCCATACAGTTATCAGCCACAAACTGTATATCCATGTTAGCATTCCACATGGACAAAATCACCGGGTTGTAGTCGTTGATGTACTTAGACTCTTCGTTCCTCTTCAAATTGTATGTGTTTTTAGGTGATTTCTTCATCACATTATGTCGCAGCGAAGACATCAAACTGTTCACTCTTCCTTTAGAAATCACCGATCGTGGAAAGCCGAAACGACATTTGGTGTAGAACTTGTCTTTGTTCCGGAATTTACGACGACAGTACTTTCCACATCGATGGCTTTGGAAACGTAGAACTTTTTCTCTTAGGCTTTTCTTCTCCTTTGCGTTTGGAACAGCACACGTAGAATACTGTTCTATGAAACTCATCACTGAGTCGTCTGCATCCGTTCCAAATTTAGGTGCATCCTTGATCCACAGCAACATATGTATATGAGGAGCACCTCTTGCTTGGTACTCCTTCCTCCAGAAGAAATCCAACACCTCTCCAAGAGGTGGATTCTTCTTATTCATGATGAAAGACATCATACCTTCAAATCTATGATTGAAGTACCTACATACATTGACTGGATCCAAAGAGCACAGTTCTCCGGGTGTCTTGAATTCGATGTTTTCTACGTTAGCATTTGCCTCTCGTAGAAATTCAAGTAAGTCTTCCCAGCCATACTCAGCACAGCTCAAAATGAGGAACCATGTGGGAGTTCCTAAGTTCCTCAGCATACATTTTAAATCACCATGACGACGGTACCAGTACTCATTAGTACCACGCTGACACGCCATGAGATTAATCAGGTGAGAATCCAAAATACTGTCTTGGACATTGACTTTATCCATAAAGTCACTTGCCGAGATGTTTTGCATGTGTATACCACTTTTCAAGATGTGGTTCACTGCATATGACAGTCCAGACAGATCGCTTTCAAACAGGAGATGAAACAAATAAGGAATGCATTGTCGAAACCTAGGATCTCCTGCATACAATCGCAAAGTCCGGTATTCAGAAGCAGGAATTTGATGAGGTCGCTCATCATATCTTCCTCCCTGACCTGTTGGAAAAAGCTGTGGGAAACACCGAGCTTCCAAACTTTCCTCCCAAACACTAATGGGACTCCCTTTCGCTTGTTTCATTTGAAACAACTCAATAGCATTCCCCATGACTTCCTTGGAATGCAAAGGATGAACACTATAATGTTCATATATTTCTTCACTAGTACAGGGTTCTACTTTCTCAATTTGACCAGCACACAAATCGCTATCCTCTTCCTCACTTACTTCCTCTTCTGCAACATATACATTTTTATAGTATTTATTATATTTTTTCAAATACAATGTTGCCCTTTTGACTTTCCTAACATCTACTAAATCTTGCCATATTTTCTTATTCTTTGTCGGAACCCCATTAACTAAGATAACAAGAGGTTCCTCTTCCCCTTTTTCTACTCCAATTGTGTTAATGTTTTTCTTCAAATCTAGAGGCAAATAAACAACTCTTCCCTTTAATCCTCACTGTAAATCTGATGGAGGCAATTTCCCTGTCTTTGGCTCCATTCTTACAATAGCCTGAAAGGGATGGATACTTTGAATCAAAATAGATTCATAAGTATTTAAATCCTTCAATTCAGAAGGAATCTCAACCAATTCCAGATTATTATGAACTGCTCTAGCAGGCATCTGGTTTTGATTTAATTTGTTACAACAATAAGTACACACACGTTGATCCAATCCCAAATCAAAACAATTTTCTACCATCAAGTATGTTGTAAAATCCTTCCATTCACTATTATTTTCCCTTTCACTTTTTCCATATAAATCCACTAACTTAGTCTGATTCTTATAATAAGTGCGTCGACAACACACACAAGTGAAATTTGGCCTCTCACTTGATTTCACCTCAAACGTCGCAATTTCCCTCTGGAAATTATCTGTACTGGAAACCTGTACACTATCTTCCACATTACTCTCTTCTTCTTGGTCAATTTCAACATTCTCCTCTTTACTTCCAAAGTAACAAAACTCAATTTCTTCACATATATTCTTCACATCTATTTCAGAACCATGCAAAAGAGCAGCGCATAATTGTTTAAGCATAATTGCTGGACTCTTAGCATAATACAACATTCTAACTAATTTCCTCACTTTATTATGATGCACTGCTAGCATCCTGAAATGATGAAAAACACTCTGGCATACTCTCCTGGAAAGACAAGCCAGTGAACGACCATGCAAACCATCACTTCTCTCACTCTGCAAGGATCTAATTCTTGCAACAACTTCATTTTCTGCTTCAAACTTTTCTTACTAAATGACCGTATAAAATCACAAAGCAAATTGATGGAATCCTGTCGTACACTGCAAATACTACTACACTTCCAGGTGTACACAGGACCCTTAGGACGTCTCCCTAAAACCTCATTACCTAACACCTCTTCTATCTCTGTTCTCACAAGTTTTTCTTTTTCAACTGGACAACCATCTTTCACTTCATAAGCTCGACCACTGGTGTCAACTGCATGCACCAAATCATTATCCTGGAAATAACTCTCCTCATTAAAAAATGCCTCAGAGCTTGAACTATGCATCCATTCTCCAGAAAAAACTTCACAAAAATTACTACGATTAACTATTCTCTTCCATCTACTATTTCTTTTGAAATCATAAATTACCTTGTTTAGCTTCCTAATTCTATTGATTGTCAAAATAAATAACTTACGTTTAATTTCAAATGCCTGATCAATAACTTTCTCAACTATTTTTTTTCTCTTATAAAAAACCACTTTCTGCTGACCTTTCTTAATATTTTTTAACAAATTCCAAATTATCCTGTGGCGGAACATTCGTTTACGAATATCCCTAAACTGTTGTTTCCTTCTACTTTCATGCATAGAGTTATCTCTTACTCTAGCAGTAACATTTCTCATTGGCCTTTCCTTACCATTTGAATTCTTTCTCCTTTTCTGGACTGAAACATTTTCTGTAGTAATATTTTTTTTACTACACATATTTCTTATGACTGTTTTTCGACTCTTACCCGGTGCTTTCTTGGTGACTTGACAAATCTTTTTGTTAGAGGACTGCTGCATTATTCCATGGTCCTGCTGTCTTTGACGTTTTGCAGCCTTTCTTACTCTTTCTTTGCTAGGCATCCTAAAATCTTGAAATAATCTGCAGTTGAATCTGTGGTAAAATATAATAAAAAATGTTATTAACCACTATTACCCAACAGTAAATTAATAACAGTCATCAAAAACTTAACACACTACTTAAGTATATAATATACTGAAGCCTATCTCCAATTTTTCACTGAACAGGACTCATCTCTTCTTAACCTTGGATAAACCTCACCTACTCTGTGTCCCCTGCACATAATTAAATGTAAAGGGGCAGATTTAAATTAACTAGCACATCCCCAGGGATGCACCAGTTAACGTGCACCGCTGCTCTGCCACCCACGGTGTGCCGCATTTACAATCAGATAGGACAAAGCTACATCAAAACCCTGCGCCTGCTTGAAGCAGGCATAGATCTTGACGCAGGTAGGCTGAAAGCTAAAGCAACAACTAAGTGTCGTGTGCAGAAGTTACAAAAAAGGAAAAATGGCGTTTAAACCAGTAATGAGACCATGCTAACGTAATACAGAGTAAAAATATCCAGGATCTACATCAGTTTGGGGTTCACGAACCTGGCAGGTACAAGGCACTGAGGCTTTCCACCGTGCATGTCTCATCCCAAAACATATGTTGTTTGTGAATGAAACAATTTCCCAGACCAAATGCTTTGGATTGGCTACTTCTAAAAAATTAAACACCCCTACTATCCCGGAGTTAGAGGAATATGATGGTTGGAGTAATTAATTGATTCTTTACTGTTGTAGGACCATTGCCCACATACTAGCACTATAATTGTGCCCTCACCGCTCTTTTAGCGGACCAAGTAGACTGGAATAATTTGTTTAGCCGCCATATTGGGAGGAGCTGGGGAAGTCTGCCTGTGCATTCGTGCTGAGCGCTTCAGTGCTCCGACGCCCAGGTCAGGTGAGCCCTACTAAAGGCGAGCACTTGTGTGAGCTCAGCCCTGGAGAACAGATCGTTTTAATTTGTGTAGCGCGCCTAATATTCACCCTGTGTATTAGCGAGCTCTCTGACAGTGGTAGCGCTAATTTTAAACGCGCTTTTTATTTGCGCTCGTTTTTTTATTAAACTGCTCTAAATTATTTTAATTGATTCTTTACTGTTGTAGGACCATTGCCCACATACTAGCACTATAATTGTGCCCTCACCGCTCTTTTAGCGGACCAAGTAGACTGGAATTTTTTGTTTAGCCGCCATATTGGGAGGAGCTGGGGAAGTCTGCCTGTGCATTCGTGCTGAGCGCTTCAGTGCTCCGACGCCCAGGTCAGGTGAGCCCTACTAAAACCTACCATGCTCACGCGCAGCGGTGACGCGCAGCGAACGCGCCTGATTCGCGCCGGAGTCGAGCCAGAGTCCAGCCCGTCTGCGCTAAGGCGGTGCTGGAGGCAGAGGACATCTTGCCACACCTGGTTCCTGGTAAAGCTTCAACAGGTATGTCTAGGGATCTTTTACATTCCTATAATTCTACTAGCATACACTGTCATGGGGCGTTAGACCCCGACAAGTGGTCCGGATCCATCTGTTGCGGTCAATGTAAGCTCGAGTTGACCCTTTTGCCCGCCCCTGAAGTTCCCTCTCACGCCCCTGAAGTCCCCTCTCACGATATCGTGCTGCGAGGAGGACTTATAAATGCTCGCTCACTCTGCAAGAACGCTCAGAACATAAATGATCTGATCGTTGAATCTAACTTGGACTGGCTCCTGGTCACTGAGACATGGCTGAGACCGTGGTCCAATCCGGACCTGGCTATTGCCCTCCCCCACGACTACAGAATACTGCGTTTGGATAGGAATGAACAACGAGGAGGAGGGTTGGCGATAATCCACCACAACTCACTCAAATGTTCCATCCATGCACTGACAACCATTAAAGGAGCGGAAGCACTAGCTTTTTGCCTAGGAATGTATGACTCCTTTACCTTCTCTGGCGCCCTTATCTACCGCCCTCCTGGCTCCCCCTCTGAGTTTCTTGAAACCGTGGGGGACACATTGAGTGATCTAGTGCTCAGGTACTCACATTTTATGTTGTTAGGAGATCTAAATTTGCACTTAGATTCTCCCAAGGAACAAGGGGTAGACAGTTTTATGGACATCATTGATATTCTTGGCCTTACCCTTCGAAATCGAGAGCCGACCCATGTAGCCGGCCATTTGTTGGACTGTATCTGTTCCAATTCTGCTAGGCTCACAGTCGGGCAGCCGCGCCCTCAAATCTGGTCTGATCATTTCCTTATTCCATTTGACATAGTGTTAAACAATAAACCTTCTGTTGCTATCATGTCGAATGATGAAACACGTAATAATACCTTTAAACCGAACTGGAAGAAATTTCCCAGTAGACCCGACTTAATAGACATACTACTAGAAACGTCACCGGAATTAATAGGAGACACCATAATAGATAATCAGAAATTCTGTGACTGGATAGGCTCTGCTGGCGATCTATTGGGACCAGCCGGTAGGAAAGAATCATCTGCTAAAAAGAGCAAAGGAAGTGCCCCGTGGTTCTCGCCAGCTCTGAAGTTAGAGCTGGGAGAAGTAAGAGTTCTTGAGCGGAGATGGCGTAGAAATTATGAGAGAACGGCCCGTAATATCTATAAAACAGCTAGAAGGCATTACCATGCCGAGATCAAATTAGCAAAGAAAGCCCATTACCTACAGGCCATATCCACTGTGGGCTCTAGCCAAAAGGAAATTTTTAAAATAGTAAGGGACTTTACAAAACCATTAGCTTTGTCACAAGAGATTCCCCCCTCACAGGACCTCTGCAATTCAATTGCCGATTATTTCGACAACAAGATTGCTGATATTGTGAAGACTTTTCCTCTACCGCTTTCCTCTCCTTGCAGCTTAGAGCGGGCTGAGGGAGTTGAAACGGCGAGGGGGACGTCACGCTTTGAGTCCTTCACACCTGTCTCGTTGGAGGACACAGCTAAAGCCATCTTGGCCAGTAAATCTGGATCGCCTTTTGATCCCTGCCCACCCCTGGTCCTTCAGGCGGCGGTGGAGGTTGTTAACCCCATCATAAACGACCTCATAAACTCATCGCTAGCCACAGCGGTAATCCCACCTGAGTGGAAACTCGCAGCAGTCAAGCCCCTCCACAAAAAGACTATCGCTGATCCGTCGACTCTCTCCAACATGCGACCGATATCCCTGCTTCCCGTGGTTTTCAAACTGGTTGAAAAGTTCGTTAACAATCAACTTACGGACTACTTGGAGGTGAATAACATTCTACATCCCAACCAAGCTGGGTTTCGATCGAAACATTCCACCGAGTCTGCCCTCCTGTTCACGGCGGAAACCCTACGAATGGCTGTCGACCAAGGCAAGAAGGCTGTCCTAATACTATTAGACTTGTCGGCAGCCTTCGACACGGTCTCACATACCATCTTAGTAGACCGGATGGTGGCCTCAGGAATAGGAGGGACAGTCTTAAGTTGGTTGAGAAATTTTTTGAACAACAGACGACAAATTACTGTCTTGGGCAAATTCCAGTCAGAAGCTAAGGTCATCAGCTCCGGGGTTCCTCAGGGATCGAGGCTAAGCCCGATCCTGTTTAACCTATATATGGTACCCCTGCTTGAGCTAATTGCATCGTTTAACATCAGCACAATATCATATGCAGATGACACTCAGCTAATTCTGGTACTGGATGGAGAACTGCGGGGAGCGGAAGAAAACTTGAAGAATTGCTTAACAGCCACATTCAAATGGATGACTGAAAACCACCTTAAATGCAATTCCGGCAAAACGGAGATCTTGCCGTTTGGAAATCGAAATCTGTTTTCTCCAAAACAATGGTGGCCAGACGATGCTGAATCACCCCCCGAAACTATAACATCTGCTCGGAATTTGGGCATCAAATTTGACGACCAGTTGTGCTTTAAACAGCAAGCGGTGGCCGTAGCCGGCCTGTGTTTTCACACCATTAAATCTTTGAGGAAGTTTTTTGATCTCCTTCCTCTGTCAGCCAGGAAAGCAGTCGCAGTAGCCTTAATAAGCTCAAGGCTAGATTATTGTAACAGCCTGTATGCCGGAGTTAATAAGTCCGTACTCCATAGGCTGCAGATGATCCAACATGCTGCTGCCAGACTGGTGCTACGCTGGCCCCGAAAGTCATCTGCGTCAGCTGCACTAAAAGCGCTACACTGGTTGTCAGTTGGTAAAAGGATCCTTTTCAAAATCTTGCTGATCACATTCAGGGCCTTCCATCAGCAGGGGCCTAAATATCTGTGCACTGGCTTTAAGCGATACTATCCCACTCGCTGCCTGAGGTCTGCCAACCAGAATCTATTAACCATCCCCAGATTTAGATTGGCTACCAAGGGAGGAAAGTCTCTCTTTGTCCTGGGTTCCAGAGCTTGGAACAAGCTTCCCTCTCACCTTAGGTTACTATGTCATGAAACACAGTTCAGGAAGGCGCTAAAGACCTGGGTGTTTTCCCTTACAGACGCAGCCTGCACAGCATTGGTTTAAGCGCTCCCATCGATCTATCTTTTCCTAAACCGTTTTCCATCTGGTTGAGCGCCAAGATACTCCATGGAGTGATAGATGCGCTATATAAGTGTCCCCTACATTACATTACATTACATTTTACTCGTTGTCTATTAAAGATTTACAGGCCCTACTCCGTAATTCTTCCTTTAACATTTCCAGTATAAATCCAAAAGGTTGACTGCTTTGGCAACGTGCCTTATCCACGGTTTAATAACGCTGCCTTTTGCTTTATATAAGTTTTCAAATTGTATGAAATATATACCAATAGGTCGTTATTAACCTTTAGGTAGTGGTTTTCTTCATGAAGTCTGGTCGCTTCCATACACATACAGATTTTCAAAGATGATCAAGAACTTTATCTGAATGGAGAGGAATGCACTGAGACGCCAGATCATTCACTAATGTGTAGGCACATACAGTTACACGGTTCATGCAACAAACACCGACCAAATATGGCTTGCGTGTTGCAAGGCACACCAGTTCCTGCTATCATCCCCACGTTCAAGTTCTTGGAAAATGGTAGTTATTTGATGCTCAATAATGAAGATTGTTCTGGGTTAATTAAAAGTATTCATTTTATCGTAACAGTAAATGAACGGGTTATTTGCTGCAGAAATGTTCTATTTCCTCCCACACATGAACATAGGGAGTTTTCAATCTGGCCACAAATACCAACCTTGGGAGCACATTTCAACGGCATGGCAAGAATAAGAGCTATTTTGTCTCAGAGAGAGGTGGCCTTGAGTTCGGCCCGTGAAACTTTCGTGCTTCACACAGCGAACACCCGTACAGAGGTGCAGACCCTTTTAAATACAGATTCGCCTTTCCATTTCATCAAGATGGTTCGGACTATCTCTAACGCGTCCTCCACAAAGGGCCTGGCGCACTTTTTTAAAGTTGTTACCAGTGGTCTCGTGACTTCATTTGAGAAAATCTTTGGAGTCATCCCTGCTTTCTTACATTCTATTTTTTCCACTCTGCTTCGTGGATTCCCATTTTTACTTGCATTACCAGCGGACGCTCTTGTGCTTTTTTACATTTTTAAATATGGATGTCCCTCCTGTGCAAGCTCCCGCCCTGCAGCTGCTGACACTGTTCCGCAATCGCATGCTAGAATATTATGGCACAATGCCGTTGGCGATATTAAGCACGGCATATGGATTATCTTTTCTATGCTGATGTGATTCCTTCAAATCTAAGACACTAAAGTATCGGCACGCCCTAAACCAACACAAAGAGACCTTCTTAGCAAATAATATATTATGTGTATTAGGGAGGGTGAGATATAAGCAGCCGCGGGCCGTGGAGGGAGTTACGGTGGGGCAGGGATGCGGGGAGGGGCAGGGTGGAGCCCTCTCCACCCTGCCCCTCCCCCTCCCCGCCTCCCTGCCCCACCGTAACTCCCTCCACGGCCCGCGGCTGCTTATAAGTGTTGCTAACTCTTATTCATTTACAGCATGTTAACATACTGTCACCATTCGCTTTTTATGTACTATTGACTATGCTGGTAATTTTGCTACTGATAATATGTGTACTTGTATAATATAAGATACTACGCCTGAGAAGACGGCATTAGTAAATAAACATTTCAAATACACATGTGTTCTTCTTAACTCCATGTTCTCGTTTCTAAGAAATATATAACGACCGACTGTTCATGAGTTCCACGTATCCTGAGGTACTATAAGTTCATATTCTGGATTGTCTAAACATTGAGAGTTTGTTATATCCAATGTGACACTGTACCTAGCTTGCTAAGGGGTTTTGATTACTAAGGTGAGTTTTGGGACACCCTAATTCGCCGAGGTTCCAATCCTCTGTCCACAGTTCTGTGTCAGAACAGAAACCCTGCGACAGGGGCACCCCTCAACCTTACTGGAGCTTCATCACACTTGCGATACAACTCCATCAATGCGCCAACTTTACGGCACAAATACGTCACGCATCTGTGCTGTTTTTGCCCCATGATGCGCCGCATTGTAAATGCAGCACACCATAGGTGACGGAACAGCGGCACAGAATGACTAACACATCCCTGGTGATGCGCCAGTCATCATAAATCTATCCCTATGCTTCTTATCTTGTTAGAGATAAACCGCCATATGTATCATCAAAGTTTTTTGCATTTCCTAAATAGCGAACTTTAAGGAATAAATAGCGATTCTTTACCATTCCTAGTTTGCGATGACCTATTTGCTAATTACAAATTACCCATTCATTTCCATGCAGCAGGAGGCCCATAGGAATGAAGGTGCAATTTGCGATTAGCAATTACCTCATCGCAAATTACGCATTTTTCCGACGGTGCAGGGGTGTCTCAAGAACACCCTGCTGCACCCCTGAAAAAGAAATTTGGGGTCATATGGCGCACATAAATTTTGAAAACATTCCTTTACCTCAAAATTTGAAAACACTGCACATGGGGAAATGACTTAAAATGTCCTTAAGACACATAAAAACATTTTTTGATTGCCTTTGCAGCATGTTTCAGTCACCTTTAACATGCCTATGTAACGGAAACATTCAAAATCTAAATTTGCCATGCACAGGTGGGAGCATATTTACAAGCAATTTGCTCCACAGACAAACTTCTTACATTGAAATGGGAAAAATAACATCAGAGACTCTCAATTACCTTATAAAGAAGCAGACACCATTATGTCCTTCTCATCAATATTAAAACCATTGCTTTTTCTCAAAAACGATTTACAAGTCATAATTTGAAAACACTCCACAGCTCCTATGCACATAAAAGCCCTGTCAGTACTAATACTTCACATTTTCTCCAATTACAATTTCTCAAAGAAACAAAATCTATTTGTGAAACACTTGAGACAAAGCAACATTTGAAAAACACAACTTTCTTCATAATTTTCTCCTTAAAGCACACTATTTTCTATCTAAATTAAAGAAATCTTTTCTCACCTTAGCAAATACTTCTAGTTTCAAAACAGTCTCAGAAACACACCAATTTGTCTTCAGCAGAGCAAAAGGTATGCACTCCAGAGTCTGCAGCTATCAAAAGCACAGAAATGCTGTAATTCCTCACACATATCTCTCATGTCACCCAATCAAAACTCTTCCCTCACTTTTTTTCAAAGCAAAACCCTTCCCCCCTCTGCCCCCTCTCTGCTTTTTCTGCATAGCAACCACCTCTTGCACGACCTCTCACACAACAATGTTGCAATTGAACTCTGAACTCTCAGTGCACCTGCATATCCAGAGCATTCTTTCATTTAATGATTTTTTCTTCGCCACTCAAAATACATCTTTCAACGAACTCATCCATGCACACTAACTTTCTGTTTTCAGCAATCAAAATCCACCAATCACTCTTACTGCTTCATTAACACAGAAACTCCTCAGTTTTTTTCATTTTACACTCTCATTTTTTCAACTGCCATTTCATTGCCACACTTCATCTGACTGCAGCAGAACCTTCTCTCACCATGTTTTCTGTCTGGATTGTTGGACATAGTTACATATATTGGGCTCAAAGGTACGCTGAAAACAGGAATTTACCTAACCTCAATTTACAAGATGTGGAAATTAAGTGGTTTGGCCACAGAGGATTAAAATGTCACCAATTGATACCATTGGTGAAAACCTTTATGCATTTGCCAAAACCTGACCTGTTAATTGTGCACTGTGGAGGTAATGATTTGGGCACTTTGACTGGGGTAGGTCTGGAAATGCTTTTAAAGGACACCTTTGAGCAATTGATGGCACTTTTTCCTCAGACTGCCTTGGTATATTCAAATATATGCCAAAGACAGAAATGGAGGTGGTCGAACCAATTTTGTCCACAAATTGAGAAATCGAGGAAGCATGTAAACAAATCTGTTTCAGCTTACATGAGAGACCATGGAATGGGCTCCCTGTACAACAATAACTTGCGTTACTACATGCAAGATATCTACAGAGGAGATGGAGTTCACTTCTCAGATGAGGGCAACAGAGTTTTCACTCTGAATTTAAGACTGTGCATTGGTACCTACTTATAAGTACCTAAATGTACCATAAACCCAAAAGCTCTTCTCAGAGCTACCCTACATCTGATCACTCACAATTATTATTTTACTCTAACTTTTTTCACTAATTTTCAAGAAAGTACGCTCCCCAGAACGCTTCCCGGTTCGCGAACCGGGCGCACTCCACGCAAAAAAACTAAAAAAACGGTATATTTTTTTTTGCCCTGCGAGACCCTTTCAAAGCCTCCACATCAAACCTAGGGGGTCAGGGACGATCTACTATGCCCCCTTATGGTCATTTGCCCCTTCGCTTTGGCCTCCTCTTGTCTCTCGATCCTACCGAGAGACAAGATGGCGGCCGCTACGGACTGTTTGGAATGTTTACAGACGCCGAAAAACCAATCAGCTTCGCAAACCTCCGTAACGCGAAAAGTACGCGAAGCGGAGCGCTGTTACAGATATATATCTTTTTTTGAACGTTAATTTCTCAAAATCCACTGGAGCACATATATTGAGACCTAGCAAAGGCACATCGGGCTACCAGTCCCTACAATTTTGCCAAGTTTCGTGCAAATCCATTCAGCCGTTCGATTATTATTATTATTTTTTTTTTTGCCCCGCGGGGCCCTTTTAAAACCTCCACATCAAACGTAGGGGGTCAGCGAGGATCTACTATTCCCCCTTATGGTCATTTGCCCCTTCGCTTTGGCCTCCTCTTGTCTCTCGATCCTACCGAGAGACAAGATGGCGGCCGCTACGGACTGTTTGGAATGTTGACAGACGCCGGAGAACCAATCAGCTTCGCTTCACAAAGCTCCGTTGCGCGAAAAGTAGGCGTCCTGGGACGCTGCCCGGTCCGCTGTTACAGATATATATCTTTTTTTAAACGTTAATTTCTCAAAATCCACTGGAGCACATATATTGAGACCTACAAAAGGCACATCGGGCTACCAGTCCCTACAATTTTGCCAAGTTTCGTGCAAATCCATTCAGCCGTTCGGGCTAAAAGTGAGGCCAACCGCCCTATGGAAATTAACATGGGAAAAACGCGTTTTGGGACCCCCCTTTTTTCTCGGCCCCCCCTTGACGAACCAAAATTTTCAGGGGCTGCTCAGAAACAAAATGTGCCATTTTCCTGAAAATTTCAGCCAATTCCGTCCACAAACGCCAAAGTTATTAGACATAGAATTTTCAAAAATCCCATAGAGAAAAAATCCTAACTATATATACCTACTGGCGACCGCCAGTAGGTAATATATATATATATATATATATATATATATATATATATATTACCTACCGCCAGTAGGTAATATATATATATATATATATATATATATATATATATATATTACCTACTGGCGGTCGCCAGTAGGTATATATAGTTAGGATTTTTTCTCTATGGGTTTTTTGAAAATTCTATGTCTAATAACTTTGGCGTTTGTGGACGGAATTGGCTGAAATTTTCAGGAAAATGGCACATTTTGTTTCTGAGCAGCCCTTGAAAATTTGGGGGGGGTTCGTCCAGTGGGGGCCGAGAAAAAAGGGGGGTCCCAAAACGTGTTTTTAACATTGAGTTTTCCATAGGGCGGTTGGCCTCACTTTTAGCCCGAACGGCTGAATGGATTTGCACGAAACTTGGCAAAATTGTAGGGACTGGTAGCCCGATGTGCCTTTTGTAGGTCTCAATATATGTGCTCCAGTGGATTTTGAGAAATTAACGTTTAAAAAAAGATATATATCTGTAACAGCGGACCAGTTAGCGCACTGGTTCGCGGACTTTTCGCGGACTTTTCGCGCAACGGAGCTTTGTGAAGCGAAGCTGATTGGTTCTCTGGCGTCTGTCAACATTCCAAAAAGTCCGTAGCGGCCGCCATCTTGTCTCTCGGTAGGATCGAGAGACAAGAGGAGGCCAAAGCGAAGGGGCAAATGACCATAAGGGGGAATAGTAGATCCTCGCTGACCCCCTAGGTTTGATGTGGAGGTTTTAAAAGGGCCCCGCGGGGCAAAAAAAAAAAATTATAATAATAATCTTACGGCTGAATGGATTTGCACGAAACTTGGCAAAATTGTAGGGACTGGTAGCCCGATGTGCCTTTGCTAGGTCTCAATATATGTGCTTCAGTGGATTTTGAGAAATTAACGTTCAAAAAAAGATATATATCTGTAACAGCGGACCGCTTCGCGTACTTTTCGCGTTACGGAGCTTTGCGAAGCGAAGCTGATTGGCTCTCCGGTGTCTGTAAACATTCCAAACAGTCCGTAGCGGCCGCCATCTTGTCTCTCGGTAGGATCGAGAGACAAGAGGAGGCCAAAGCGAAGGGGCAAATGACCATAAGGGGGCATAGTAGATCCTCGCTGACCCCCTAGGTTTGATGTGGAGGTTTTAAAAGGGCCCCGCGGGGCAAAAAAAATAAATAATAATAATAATCGAACGGCTGAATGGATTTGCACGAAACTTGGTAAAATATTAGGGACTGGTAGCCCGATGTGCCTTTGCTAGGTCTCAATATATGTGCTTCAGTGCATTTTGAGAAATTAACGTTCAAAAACAAGATATATATCTGTAACAGCGCTCCGCTTCGCGGAGATAAAATTAGATCTGTATTACGTAGCTGTTGCTAACACCAGTTAGCGACGGCTAGTAGGAGATAGCGACCATCTTGGGCCCCACTTTGCATGTGAGTGATATTTATCACTAATGACATGCAAAGTGGGCATGCCAAGATGTTAGCGACTGGAAACAGTCGCTAACATCGCTATCTCCTATTATCAACTTTTGGAAATATTCGAGATAAGCGCGAATATCTCCAAAAAGTAACAGCTGCCCTGAGCAGTTCTTAGCCATGTTATCCAATGGGAGGTGGATAACATGGCTAAGAGCAATAGCTCGGTAATGCATGAATATCGCGGAGTTTTCAGCGATATTAATGCATTGCGCTCGTTTTTTAACGTATTTGCGATAAACCTTGATAATAGCAAGGTTTATCTGCGATAATTTCTGACGGTAAAAAAATCTTTGCAATGCATCGTTAGGGATAAATATCGCTTAACTTTGGTAATATGCCCCAACGTCTGTTAACGTTCGATTCGAAGGAAATCAGGAATTGTTGAAAAACATTGTGTGCGCCATCTTGTCTTTTTTCAAATGCCACACTTTTGTCGTGCACGGCAGCCATTTTAGATGCCTTGACCAGATCCACTCTGTGCACGCTGTCGATCCTTAGCATGGCTCCCCACCCTCGCAAGCATCTCCCCCAGGCAGTGGTCACCCCCGCTCTCTGTTTTATGCATGGGTAATAAACCTCCCCCCATCTGCGCTGTTCTTCCCTGAGAATCACACCCTGTGCCCGCCCGACACCTCCCTTTCGCCCTATTCACTACCGCACCCTCTGACACTCCTTTTCCTCTGTGTCCGATTGTCCAGGCCGGTCCTAGGCTATCAGCTAGCCCTGCAGATGTAGTTTATAGCCACAGCTGTAAAGAATCACCCGTCTTCAAAGGAGTTATAGTAGATCAAGGCCCACACTCGATGAGATCCGTCACAGCAGAAGCGTTGCTATTATCTGAAAACCATCCTGTATTGTGATTGGGGAGGGGACCGAGCGTGAAGCGGAAGATTCCAGGGATGACTCTTTGTACATCAAAGTTTTTACAATTATGTGTCACATTAAAAATATATAGCACTCCGACAAAGTAGTAAGATTATAAAACTTTAATAATTTATAAATATATACAAGAAAACAAAAATAGTAATAACATATAAACATTTTTAGAGAAAAACAACGAAGTAGCGGTCGGCTGTGCGAATAGTCCCAACGCAGCACAACGTCCAGATTTCCGGCGTGGGGCGTCGCGGGGGGTGGGTGATCAGTAGCAAACTGTTGTGCGAATAGTTCCAAGGCAGCAGAACGCGCCGAAATCTAGATGACACAAAAGTGATGTCTAGTAAGTTGCCACCCAGCAAATAACGGCGTGGGGCATCGCGGGGGGTGGGTCATCAGTAGCAAACTGTTGTGCGAATAGTTCCAAGGCAGCAGAACGATGGCACCAAGGTGATGTCCAGTAAGTTGCCGCACTGGTTTTGGTATCCTACAATGCTGCTCCGAATAACGGCGTGGAGCGCCCCGGGGGAGACGGCGTGAACGGGCCTCTCCAGGTGGAGTCTCGTCTGTTGTAGTGGGGCGCCCCTTTACCGTTTCAGTTGCCATTCCGTCCGCTTTTGGTCCACTGTGTCAAAATCCGCCATTCAGCTGAGTTGCGCCCACTCTTGCGGTGCAGCGATAGGCGGCTGTCACAGGACTCTCAAAATGGCGGCAGGCTGTTTCCTTTTTGGGCCTGGTCCACTGAAATGGCCCTGGGACACCTTGGAAATCGGACGCTTGTCTGCTAGGTCTTGGACCCCATTCTCGAAAGCGTCCCCTCCGCCTTGAGAATTCATCAAAAGTTTTGGGGGCCCCGACTCCTGCAGGCTTCTGGTGGGGAGCGGCTGCCATGATTGCTCGCGGAATGACCACGACGGAGCTACGAGATGGTGGTGCTCTCATGGTGACGCCAGCTTCAGTCTGAAACATCCAGAAACAAGGTGGGGCTTTCATCGTTTGGGGGAAAAAAAAAGTTTTCATCCAATGAAAAGTGTTGTTTTTAGGTCATATGATCAAGCCTTCCATCATTAGGAAACCAAAAGTAAAATGAACCAATGAAAAGTTTTATAAACAAGTCACATGACCTGTTATGCGGCATAGGGTATAAAATGCGGAGAAAATACGTTGGCACGTGAGGCGGCGTCAGTAGCGGACCGATGTGCGAATAGGCCGAAGGCAACACAACGCGCCAAGATCCGGATGGCATCGAGGTGGTGTCATAGTTGAGAGTTCTGAGCAGCGGTTGTAACACTGTCTGAAGCTTATTTGCAGCTGCTGCAGCTTCACTACGCGCCAAGATCCGGATGGCACCGAGGTGGTGTGTAGGAAGTTGCCGCACTGGTGTGGCCATCCTACAATGCTGAAAGTCGGCGTGGGGCGCCCCGTTGGCCTGTGAGTTTGCGTCAGTAGCGGACCGATGTGCGAATAGGCCGAAGGCAGCACAACGCGCCAAGATCCGGATGGCACCGAGGTGGTGTCTAGTAAGTTGTCGCACTTCTGTGGCCATCCTACAATGTTGAAAGTCGGCGTGGGGCGCCCCGTTGGCCTGTGAGATGGTGTCAGTAGCGGACTGATGTGTGAATGGGGCCAAAGGCAGCGCAACAATATTTTCTACTATATTTCCGGTGTAGAAGAGACCACAAGGCGCTGAGATGCCAAGATCCGGATGGCACCGAGGTGGTGTGTAGCAAGTTGCCGCACTGGTGTGGCCATCCTACAATGCTGAAAGTCGGCGTGGGGCGCCCCGTTGGCCTGTGAGATGGCGTCAGTAGCGGACCGATGTGCGAATAGGCCGAAGGCAGCACAACAATATTTTCTGACTGACACCACAAGGCGCTGAGATGCCAAGATCCGGATGGCACCGAGGTGATGTCTAAGTTGCGGACTGATGTGCGAATGGGGCCAAAGGCAGCGTAACAATATTTTTTGTATGGAAGATACCACTAGGCGTTGAGATGCCAAGATTCGGATGGCACTGAGGTGATGTCTAGCAAGTTGGTGTGGTCATCCTACAATGCTGAAACTCGGCGTGGGTCACCCCATTAGCCTGTGAGATGGCGTCAGTAGCGGACCGATGTGCGAATAGGCCGAAGGCAGCACAACGCGCCAAGATCCGGATGTCACCGTGGTGGTTTCATAGTTGAGAGGCACTTCATCTGCAGTGGGGCGCCGAGATCCGGATGGCACCGAGGTGATGTCTAGCAAGTTGCTGTACTGGTGTGGTCATCCTACAATGCTGAAACTCGGCGTGGGTCGCCCCATTAGCCTGTGAGATGGCGTCAGTAGCGGACCGATGTGCGAATAGGCCGAAGGCAGCACAACGCGCCAAGATCCGGATGTCACCGTGGTGGTTTCATAGTTGAGAGGCACTTCATCTGCAGTGGGGCGCCGAGATCCGGATGGCACCGAGGTGATGTCTAGCAAGTTGCTGTACTGGTGTGGTCATCCTACAATGCTGAAACTCGGCGTGGGTCGCCCCATTAGCCTGTGAGATGGCGTCAGTAGCGGACCGATGTGCGAATAGGCCGAAGGCAGCACAACGCGCCAAGATCCGGATGTCACCGTGGTGGTTTCATAGTTGAGAGGCACTTCATCTGCAGTGGGGCGCCGAGATCCGGATGGCACCGAGGTGATGTCTAGCAAGTTGCTGTACTTGTGTGGTCATCCTACAATGCTGAAACTCGGCGTGGGTCGCCCCATTAGCCTGTGAGATAGCTGTTCTTTGGATTTGGGCCTGGCTCGTCTGCTGTAGTGGGGCGCCCCTTTACCGTTTCAGTTGCCATTCAGCTGAGTTTCGGCTGCTCTTGATGCTACAGCGACAGGCGGCTGCAACAGGACTCTCAAAATGGCGGCCTGTTCTTTGGATTTGGGCCTGGTCCACTAAAATGGCCCTGGGACACCTTAGAACTCGGACGCTCGATTTTTTTTCCTTTCCTGTACATGCAAAAAAAGGTAAATGCCCGGTACGTTACACGCTTCATCTGCCACGATGAACTCTCCAGAGGAACCGAAAAAAAATATAGTTGTGGTAACTATACCATGCATCGTCATATGGAGAGGTGGCACCAATTAATTATAGTGCTGCATAAAAGAGAGATTTGGAGGAGAACCCCTGACCTGCTAGTACATTCATCAAAGAAGTGGCACTGAGAGCTTCAGAGGCAAGGGAAACGGTCCCAAATATTTAGAAGAACTTTGGAAAGATTAAAATGACATGTTTAGATTGTGGCAAATTAATTTCATGTGGACAGATGAGTGTTACTCTAATAAATACAGCATATGAACATCATCATAGTCGATGGTTGGTAGAGACATTTTGACTATATCCTGGACCTGCCCGTCCTCGCCCAAAATGGCGCCAGAATAAATGGGACTCGTAACTCCTTGTTGTGTACTGGTTGCAGAACCTTGAAATCACGAGATACGTATGCAGTTTTGAAGCAAATGGCGGGCGGGGACGAGAATTGATTGAATATTTCGACATCCCTATTGATATTAAGTTCTGATGTGTTATTGATTACTGTACTGTTGAAAGTTCGAATTAACGTCACCCATGGTACTTGCCCGCAAATGTATATCTAGATAATTTTATTGTAACTGGCCCTGTCGTATTTTAATTATAAAATGTACGTCCACCGATTCCGTAACTGTTAGACACCTTAGTTCTTGCAACGTAATGGCCCGCCCGTTACGTTCCTCTACAGTGTAAATGTCTATTCATCATATACGATTACAGTTTGCTCCGTGGCCGGCCCACGTGGTTATAGGCTCGTATTTGTATAATGAAATTTTCACAATAAAGGTTTTTAAAAGAAAACATGGTAGTAGTATATACATTGGTAAAGTTTTTAATAATAGTCACTGTTTTAGAATCATTAAAAGGCAAGTGAAATAAAGCAGACCAATTACATGAAGGGTAAAAGGTATAATACGAAGGAACGCAGTAAAGATAAATGGTCAAGGGCTGTTGTGTTTTCTATTCCTGCAACATAAAGTGATCGATAAGAATCTCATATTCAGGCGTATCGGCGACTAAGACAGCAGGTCGACCCTCTTTTGCTCAACGGCTCCGTCATGGGACGAAGAAACGCTCTTTTTCTCGAAAAAAGAATATATTTTACTTGCAGGACAGTTGTAAAATTTCCGGGAAAGTACATTAGCCTGGAACATTATAACATATATTTAAGAAAAAATTATGTTCGGAAGTAATGAAAAGCGTAATTTTTAGGTCATATGACCAAGCCTTTCATCATTACAATAAGAAAAGTAAAATGAACCAATGAAAAGTTTTATTAACAAGTCACATGACTTGTTATGCTTACGTTACGCGCTGCGCGCCCCGGATGACTTCCGGATGCGCTAACGCGGCGCGTCATATGACGCATTACGCGACAACGCAGGTACAGAATATAGTCAAAATGTCTCCACCAACCAGCGGTCGGAACACAACCCCTTTCAGCAGGCTAAATAGTTCTGTTAAATGACAACAGAAGGGACAGGCAACAAGAACCATCAGTCAAAGAGGGGAGGGCTAGTTCTTCTCTACCGGGTTACATTGGGGCGCTACCGGAACTGATCGAATTGGTAGTCTACAGTGTTTCTGGATGTTTCAGACTGAAGCTGGGGTTAGCATGAGAGCAGCACCATTTCGTAGCTCTGTCGTGGTCATTCCGCAACCAATCATGGCAGCCGTTCTTTATCGTTATTTTGGGCGGGGTGGGTGGCGGAGCCGAGCTGTTTTGCAGCCATCATTGTGTGGAGTTCAGTTCATCTCACTAGTTTTGTATTTGTCATGAGGGGTTGTTCCTAATGTTTCTATTTTAGCGAGGTCAAAAAGAGATCCCATTAGTGGCCTACTGATTTTGCTCGATTCCTTTTCTTTTTTTTTACACGATTTTTCGTTATCTGCAAAGACTAAACAGAGTATTGCGACTCTGTGTTTTTTTGTAAATAGAGAATGAACCAAAGAGAACTAATTCTAAAACAGTAAATACTTGGATAACAATGAATCAAATGGAGAGAGAAGCAGGCACGACGGATTACAATGGGGGCAAAGACCTGCGTTAACTACCTTTCACTATCTGCAAAGAGAGAGTACTCCTAATAGAAATGAGGGGGGGGGGGGCACCATTCAAAGCAGATCAGTGTGCATAAACACGAAAATGTTTTCACTTACCACGTACTTGACATTCGACAGCTTATGATATTTGCTATTAAAAAACCATTGAAATTCACTGAAAAAACCATAGGTTATAGACCATATATAGTTAGGAATTAGCATTTACAAAACCTTGAAAATTCACTGAAAAAACCATAGGTTATAGACCATATATAGTTAGGAATTAGCATTTAAAAAACCTTATTTTACTCACACAAAACCATTGAAATTCCATATATAGTTAGTTGCACTAACTATATATCGCGCACCTGCAATCCACTGCTGATGATGTCACATATTACATCATTCATGACATGGTCAGTGACATCACTGATGACATCACTGATGACATCTCAAATGACATCACTGATGACATCACTGATGACAACATCCAGTGACTGTATGTTTCTGTAAAGTTAAAATGTGTCTTACATATTGAAGAATGAGTGGAAGTATAAGTGTCTGGACAAAGGATTTAGTAGGTGCATGACTGAATGCATGAGTGAGTGATTAAATGTGTCTCACTGAGTGCATGGGTTAGTGACTAAAGTGTCTTAATTTGTGCATCATTATGTCTGTTGTTCTGTAAACTGCTGCATGTTTTGATCAGTAGCTATATGATTAACTATATGGGTTACTGATTGATTGTCCAAGTATTTGTATGGGAGACTGAGTGTGTGTGTGGCTGGCTGGGAGGTGTGTGACTCTGTGCAGATCAATGTGTACTTGTATCAATGATTGTATAACAAGGTAAGTATGTGTTAGTATATGTTTGAAAATGTAAGGTGCTCTATATTTAACTGTATAGACAAGAAAATGGAAGTGTCATTGATTCTTTACAGGACTGACTAGGTGTGTGAGTAACTCCATGGATGAGTGGCAGACTGTGAGTGTCTGTATAGGTGTATGAGTGCATATGATAGTGTTGTAAAGATGAGTGATTGTATGTATGAATGATAGTATGGGTGAATGAGTGAAGGTGTGTGTAGACGTAGGAATCAGTGAGTGCGTATGTAGTAACTAGTATTGGTGTGTCAATGGTTTCAAAAATTATATTCTGTATTTAACACAGAGGTTATATTAAAATGTGAGGAGATGCATTGTATTGTCACATGAATGATATCATCAGTGATGTGGTCATTGATGTCAAATGAGATGTCATCAGTGATGTCATCAGTGATGTCATTTGAGATGTCATCAGTGATGTCATCAGTGATGTCACTGACCATGTCATGAATGATGTAATATGTGACATCATCAGCAGTGGATTGCAGGTGCGCGATATATAGTTAGTGCAACTAACTATATATGGAATTTCAATGGTTTTGTGTGAGTAAAATAAGGTTTTTTAAATGCTAATTCCTAACTATATATGGTCTATAACCTATGGTTTTTTCAGTGAATATACATATATATATATGACGGTATAAATACATGTCATCATCTGTTACTCAAATGACGACCCATGTGCCACATCCTTCAACATTAATGTTGGTATTATTTCTGTATAAATACAAGAAAAATTATTATTTCACATTTGGACTGCACTTCCTATAATTATGGTGACTACATAAATTGTACAAAATCCATTAGCTCCTCAATGGTTATGACAGTGCAAATAACAAAGCAGCAACTAATTCACTGTGCAAAACTGTGCACAATTTTTGCAAAAATGCTAAAAGTGCAAACTGTATGATTCAAGAAATGTATCAATATTATTAACAATGCAAAAAAAACTATGTTTAGGATAATATTGTTAAAATCATATACATAACATTAAAAATTCATCATACCGGTAACAATAGTGCAAAAAGAGATAAAAAATAGATTATTTTCATCACGCACACTTTCAGAGTTATATATGTTGTTTCAGGCAAGAAATACATTTCATTTTATACTTAATATTAAGATAGCACCACGAAAACAACTTAACTGACAATGCTTAAACAGCAACAGAGGGATGACACAGATATATTATATCTCTTGCTATATATATATGTATATATATTACCTACTGGCGATAGCCAGTAGGTATATATAGTTAGGATTTTTTTCCTATGGGATTTTTCAAAATTCTATGTCGAATAACTTTGGCGTTTGAAGCCAGAATTGGCTGATATTTTCAGGAAAATGGAACATTTTGTTTCTGAGCAGCCCCTGAAAATTTGGGGGGGTTTCGTCAAGGGGGGGCTGAGAAAAAAGGGGGGTCCCAAAACGTGTTTTTCCCATGCAATTTTCCATAGGGCGGTTGGCCTCACTTTTAGCCTGAACGGCTGAATGAATTTACACCAAACTTGGCAAAATTGTAGGGACTGGTAGCCCGATGTGCCTTTGCTATGTCTCAAGATATAGGCTCCAGTGGTTTTTACGAAAATTAACTTTGAAAAATATATATTGGGCTACATTGGGCTATATATATGTTGGAGCCCAAATGTAGCCCAATGTAGCCCAATGTAGCCCAAAGATGGCCACCAGAGACAAAAAAAACAAATGTAGCCCAAATATCAGCCAGATATAGCCCAATGACAGAATGTCCCAGAGTGTTCTAAAGAACAACTAGAGTGCTAACAGTCCTACTTATTACAAAGGTATGGCACACCTGAAGCCATCTTGATTGGAATAAAGTGGTAACTCTTAAAACATTAAATTTAAAAAGGAACAAAATGAGGGGGTTCATTTTGCCATAGAAAGTATGATTAGCGAATATATGACGAAATCCCGCATACCATCAGTCCGCAAAAAAAATCCCGCATGTACTATTAGGCCGCAAATTAAAATAACGAAAACTTTTAGAACGAATATGCCTTTAGCATACACTAAACAACTAAACTACCCTAAACCCTAAAACACTACCCCCAGCATGACCCTACACTACACAAACAGTACAACACTACCCTAAACCCTAAAACACTACCCCCAGCATGACCCTACAATACACAAACACTACAACACTACCCAAAACCCTAAAACACTACACCCCAGCATGACCCTACACTACGCAAACACTACAACACTACCCTAAACCCTAAAACACTACCCCCAGCATGACCCTACACTACGCAAACACTACAACACTACCCTAAACCCTAAAACACTACCCCCAGCATGACCCTACACTACGCAAACACTACAACACTACCCTAAACCCTAAAACACTACCCCCAGCATGACACTACACTACGCAAACACTACAACACTACCCTAAACCCTAAAACACTACCCCCAGCATGACCCTACACTACGCAAACACTACAACACTACCCAAAACCCTAAAACACCACCCCCAGCATGACCCTACACTACGCAAACACTACAACACTACCCAAAACCCTAAAACACTACCCCCCAGCATGACCCTACACTACGCAAACACTACAACACTACCCAAAACCCTAAAACACTACCCCCAGCATGACCCTACACTACGCAAACACTACAACACTACCCAAAACCCTAAAACACTACCCCCAGCATGGCCCTACACTACGCAAACACTACAACACTACCCAAAACCCTAAAACACTACACCCCAGCATGACCCTACACTACGCAAACACTACAACACTACCCAAAACCCTAAAACACTACACCCCAGCATGACCCTACACTACGCAAACACTACAACACTACCCAAAACCCTAAAACACTACCCCCAGCATGACCCTACACTACGCAAACACTACAACACTACCCAAAACCCTAAAACACTACCCCCAGCATGACCCTACACTACGCAAACTACCCTAAACCCTAAAATACTACACCCCAGCATGACCCTACACTACGCAAACACTACAACACTACCCAAAACCCTAAAACACTACCCCCAGCATGACCCTACACTACGCAAACACTACAACACTATCCTAAACCCTAAAACACTACGCCCAGCATGACCCTACACTACGCAAACACTACATCACTACCCTAAACCCTAAAACACTAGCCCCAGCATGACCCTACACTACGCAAACACTACAACACAACCCTAAACCCTAAAACACTACCCCCAGCATGACCCTACACTACGCAAACACTACAACACTACCCTAAACTCTAAAACACTACCCCCAGCATGACCCTACACTACGCAAACACTACAACACAACCCTAAACCCTAAAACACTACCCCCAGCATGACCCTACACTAAACAACCACCACAACTCTACACTACACTAACACAACACTACACTACACAACACTACACTACACTACACAATCACTAACCCACGAAAAAATTAACACAAACCCACTTACCTCTCTCGTCATCGTGGTTTTCACAACGCAAATGCATTTACCATACATGCCTTTAAAACGTAATTCTTTGTAAAGGCATGCGCGATAAATGCACATGCGTTTTGAAAAAATGCGGGATAATGGTATGCGAGGTCAATGACCTTGCGAGATAATGGTATGCGGACTGAAAGTCTGCGGGATAAAAAATGCGGGGAAAATGGCTGCAAACCATGATTAGCAGCAGACTTCCCTGGTGAGCACTAGCTTTACTACAGTGATCTAATGAGCAACTAGAGTGCTAACATTCAGAATTTATGGCAAATGTGTGACACATCTGAATGCCTTCTTGATAGAACCAAAGTAAACAAGCATTGAAAATGCAATAGATCTCGCCCTCGTTTAAGTTAAAGCCATTCTGTTTGTAATGAGGTGGCTTTTTAGCTTTGCTTTTATTAGTGTTTTTAAAACTTTCATGTAAATAACATGCATATGTATGCATATATGTATATGTATGCATGCTTTTATATTTATATAGATATGCAGATTATATATGTTTATATATGTATATTACCTACTGGCGATAGCCAGTGGGTATATATAGTTAGGATTTTTTCTCTATGCGATTTCTGAAAATTCTATGTCTAATAACTTTGGCGTTTGTGGACGGAATTGGCTGAAAATTTGGGGGGGTTTCGTCAAGGGGGGGCCGAGAAAAAAGGGGGGGTCCCAAAACGCGTTTTTCGTATTCATTTTTCCATAGGGCGGTTGGACTCACTTTTAGCTCGAACGGCTGAATAGATTTACATGAAACTTGGCAAAATTGTAGATATGGTTTGCCCGACGTGCCTTTGCTATGTCTCAATATATGTGCTCCAGTGGATTTTGAGAAATTAACGTTTAAAAAAATATATATATCTGTGACAGCGCTCCGGTTAGCGCCTCGGTTCGCGTACCTGACGCGTAACGGAACTTCGCGAAGCGAAGCTGATTGGCTCTCCGGTGTCTGTCAACATTCTAAACAGTCCGGAGCGGCCGCCATCTTGTCTCTCGGTACGATCGAGAGACAAGATGTGGTGAAAAACGAAGGGGGAAATGAAGGAAAGGGGGCAAGGTAGACCACTCCTGACCCCCTAGGATTGATGAGGGGGATATTAAAGTGCCCCGCGGGGCAAAAAAAAAAAAAAACCAGGGCAGCTAACAGGCAGCGTAGCTGTCAACATTGTAAACAGTCCGGAGCGGCCGCCATCTTGTCTCTCGGTAGGTTCGAGAGACAAGATGTGGTGAAAAAAGAAGGGGGAAATGAAGGAGAGGGGGCAAGGTAAACCCCTCCTGACCCCCTAGGATTGATGAGGGGGATATTAAAGTCCCCCGCGATTTTTCGCGGTAGAGGCGCTTCCCGGTACGCGAACCGGGCAGCTAACCGGCAGCGTAACGGGAGTCCGCCATCTTGTGTTTTTGGAGCGTCCGGTTCGCGTACCGGGTAGCGTCCCGGTAAGCGTAACAAGGGGAAAACCAAGAGAAACAGTAAAAAAAAATTAAGGGAATAGATTTCCAGCAAACTTGGCAAAATTGTAGGGACTGTTTGTTTGATGTGCCTTTGCAAGGCCTCAAGATATGTGCACGTGTGGATTTTGTCTAATTAAGGTTAAAAAAAATATATATATCATATTTAAACTTTACAAAAACACACAGACACTAGATGATGTCATTTGAGATGTCATCAGTGATGTCATCAGTTATGTCATTTGAGATGTCATCAGTGATGTCATCAGTGATGTCACTGACCATGTCATGAATGATGTAATATGTGACATCATCAGCAGTGGATTGCGGGTGCGCGATATATAGTTAGTGCAACTAACTATATATGGAATTTCAATGGTTTTGTGTGAGTAAAATAAGGTTTTGTAAATGCAAATTCCTAACTATATATGGTCTATAATCTATGGTTTTTTCAGTGAATTTTCAAGGTTTTGTAAATGCTAATTCCTAACTATATATGGTCTATAACCTATGGTTTTTTCAGTGAATATATATATATATCAATATAATTAAAAGTTATAAAATATAAAAAGTGTAATAGTAGTATGATTAGTATGTAATTATAACATTTTAATACCCTATATTGAATGTAAAATTAATTTAAAACTATTTTCATTAAAATATAACTATATTCTATACATCAGTTTCAATAAATATTACTGCATAATAAAGTATTTTTTGTTTCCTTTAGAATGAAATCCATTTTTTAATTTAGAACATCAGAAAAAGAATTTTCATGTAATATTTATTCTATTTATTCAAGCAATCAATCAGGGTTTTCTAAAGCGTGTGTCTCGCCCATATGGGTCTTAAGGTACTGTGGGGGTGCAGCTCCACTGGGGTAATTCAAAGAGCCACGTCTTGAGGCCTGTCCTAAATTGGTCCAGTGTGGGGCTTCGCCAGAGTCGGAGGGGCAGCTTGTTTCATGCCTTGGCTGCAAGGTAGGAGAAGGACCTTCAATTCGCTCTGTTCCTATAGTAGTGTGGGTTGGTGGCTAGGGAGAAGTTGGCTGATCGTAGGTTTCTCTGGGTTGCGTGGAAGGAGAGACAGTTGTTGAGGAATTGAGGTCCGATATTATGGAGGGCCTTGTATGGGTGCGTGAGCAGCTTGAAAGTTATCCTTCTTTTGACCGACCCCGGAACCAGTGGAGGTCATGGAGGTGTTGGGTGATGTTGTTGTGCCTTGGGATGTTGAGAATTAGTCTAGCTGTGGCGTTCTGGACAGTCTGGAGTTAGCAAAGGAGTTTATTGTTGATTCCAGCGTAGAGGGTGTTGCCGTAGTCCAATCTGGTGGTGATGAGTGCCTGAGTGACCCTTTTCCTGGAGTCGACAGGTATCCATTTGAAACGTTTTACGTAGTATGTTGAAGGTGTTTAAGCATGCAGAGGAAACGGCATTGATCTGGTGATCATTGTGAGTGATGAGTCCAGTATGATGCCAAGGTTGGGTGTATGGTCTGTCAGGTGAGTGGGTTTCCGAGGATGGGGGGGCCACCAGGTGTCGTCCCATGCCGAGAGGGTGGTGCCATGGATGAGGGCTTCTGTTTTCTCTGAGTTGAGTTTCAGGTAGCTGTTCCTCATCCAGGTTGAGACGCTTTCATCCCTTCTTGGAAGTTGTGCCTGGTGATGTCAGGTTTCTTGTGGAAGGAGAGGATGAGTTGGGTATCATTGGCGTAGTAGACGATGTTGAGCCCATGGTTTGTGGTAATGGTTGCAAGGGGGGCCATGTAGACATTGAAGAGGGTGGGGCTGAGGTAGGATCCTAGGGTACTCTGTATCTGTTCTCTGTTGGTTCAGAGAGGAATAGCGGGAGTCTAATTCTCTGTGTTCTGCCAATAAGAAATGAGAGTATCCAGTCTAGGGCCATTCCTTTGAGGTGGGTGACATGGAGTCTGGTGTCTAGTGTGCCGTGTTATTGAACCATGCTTCCACAAAAAATAGACCCAGATTGCCAAAGGTTATGCATCAGGTTAGGTTATTTTTTCAAACGCATACCCAATAAAACATTCTTTATGGGATTTACAATACCAATTTGGGTTGGTTTGTATGAAAAATTTAAAGCAAGCCAATGTGAAGTTCTGCTTTGCTTACTCTGCTTCAAATTGATATTCCATGGGTGGTATATAGCTGTTCCTGTGCAATGCCCCATGGTTTCTAATGCAAAACCCTATCTACTCTCAATAGTAGACAGGGTTGTGCACCATCTTAAAAGGATATATGCTTTTATTTTCCTAACCTTTCCCACTTGGTATGTATACTGCACCTTACAGTACACATCTAAAGTTAGTCTAAACATAGTATTTTGTACAATAAGAGCACCCTTCCAGTACAAACTCAATGCTATACGTACGCATAACTCCTTGCACTATGGTGCAAAAGTATGTGCATGGTGCTTGTTAACCTAATTGTGTACCAGTGCTAGGGACAGAACAGCATAGTACCATATTTCTCTAGATATGGTGATGTCCTGATCTTACAATCTAACACAACACAGCGTAGCAACTTTGGCTGGTGTGTTGTATGGTGCGCCAGGTATGTCAGTGACATAGTGTTTTTGGGCCAAAATCTTTCTCTCCCTGTGGATGAGGCATTTAGGAAAATGTACATTTACTACATATGTGTTTCCTATATCACTTAGATTAAGACTTTTGAGTGTTCATGTTTCAAAACATTTTGAATATTTGACAGATTTTTATTGGCCTGTCAGCAATTTTGGTTTTATTAATGCAATGGTCAATTTCCTGGGAGGATTCTTTTAGTGTTGCCCAATGAATGGCAAAATTAGTCTTAGCTCATAAGTGCATCAAACCATTTCACAAATGATAGAGCTGTTGTGAAAGTAAGTATCTTAATGACGGATACTACTTTGACTGCTAGCATCAATCAAATGGGCAGCAGAATCTTTCACTTGAAAGGGGGTTCTCTACAGGAATATATTAATAGAAACATGATTTTATTACATTTAGAATATCTAGCATTCATTTTCTATTATCTGGCCTCGATGCAGGTTTTTGGGATAAAATATGTAGTTTTGACTTTGCAGAAATTAATTTTGCTCAAAGATGTATTTACTTCCTTATATTTAGTTGTTTTGTTATTATAATGAATTTTACAAATGTGTGATATTAAAAGAAACCATTTCAGTCAACCACATAGTCTCACCTCTTTCACTTAATATAGCCAGATGTGATGAGCTGCTGTTTAAGTTTGGTTGCCTTACACATTCTTGTGCTACCACCACAAGGGATCCCTGCACTCCATATGAAGACCATACAGCACCCCAAAACGTAATGTTTTTTTTTTTTTAAAAACTTTCCCTGGAGGCTGCTGTGCTTCTGGCAGCCCCCCACAACACATTTTAAAAGTGTATGTGGTGCCTTTGCCCCTTTTTGGGGTTCCACAATGAACATAGTTGGTCTAAAGAAGCACATTATGGGGCACTTTCAGGAGGGAGCAGTGAATATTTTATTATTGACTTAGCATTGAGTCTGCTTTTCTTTTATTTACTTTTTTGGGTTTACTTGGGTCTCATGGTCTTCTGCAAGGCACCCTAAGCCTACATTTTTTTTCAAAAAGGGCAGAGTGTGGCGCCCCCTCATGAACTGGCTGTGTGTTTGTTTTTGTGTTTTTTACATTGGGTGCCCCGGTCCCACCAGAGACACTCATAACATAAATAAAAGTTAGAGGTTGCTGGGAAAGACCTGTGGCCCAAAAAGCCCTTCTGGCTCCCCTGCCTGCACATAGATTGGTGCTCTGGAAGCCAGCGCTAATGGTTTGCTCCTGCACAACTTTGATTCCGCCAGGCAGGAGAAACCATGTGTTCCCTACCCACGAGAGTGTAGGCAGGGAGTTGAAGTTCTCTGTGCCCTTGCAAGCAGGGAACAGCACAGTGTCCCAGAGGATGAGGTTCCCAGGACACTGTGGGCAGATTTATAAGCCCCCTGTAAGTCACTTTTTGTGATGTACTGGTGGCGTATCTTACTGCTCCATATTTACAAGGACAGGAAAAACCACCCTGCGTGGCTTTCCTGTCCTTGTAAATACGGCCCCTTTACACGCAGCACTTTGCATGAAAGGGGCATTCAATGGGTGTTCCTGTGGGTGTTCCCACGCAACACCCATGGAACGAGACACATTTCCAGATTTACGAGGAATCGTGAATCTGGAAATGCGTGTGAATGCTATGCCTCATTAGGGATGGCGTAGGGAGGCACAACGAGGAGAAATGTTTTAATTTCTCCTCGTTTTTCCCTCTTTCAATGCGTGCTGCATTCAACAGCAGGCATTGAAGGATGAAAATGCCTGAAGTGATTGGTTTTGTGCAGGAAGGTGCCCCTTCCTGCACAAAAGCAATTTCCCCACGACGCAGGCATCCTTGCTCCATGGTGCAAGGGTCCCTGCGCCAGCATCCCTGTGCTTTGAAAGTGACTCAGTGCAGCGCAGCCAAATGGCTTCCGGAATGCACTGAGTCACTTTCATTGTAAATCTGCCTCTGTATGTCATTGGGCCACAGGGTTTGGGACCACTGGGAGCTATTGGAACGCTAAGGGAGGGAATCCCCCTGCCCACCACTTCCCCAATTACAAAGTGAATTAGTCCCCAGACCCATAGGATGACTTGGAGGGGGGCCTGCCCCATCCCCAATCAAAAGCATGCTTCAGCCCCAGGGAATGGGGTTTCATGGACCATATAATGTCTTGGGAAGAGAGCACATGATCACTCCCCATAAAGAGTGATTGAGCCCTATGGTATGAGGTCTATGTGGCCTTAAATGGCTCAGGAAGGGTGGTTGTAAGCCCCCTTTCCAATAAAATAAAAGTGCCCCCAGGGATGGAGTTCCTAATGTTTAAAATGACTCAGGGAGAGGGCTGCTTGCCTACCTCCCTATAAATTGAGTTTGCTCCGACCCCCCTCCCCCCCCCCACACCCGGGACCTGGCCCTACTTGCCAGGTTTTTAATAAAAAAGTGCAGCGTCTCCCCCTTTTTTAAAACGTTTACCACATGATTTTTGTGACTTCGTTCATTAGTTTTTGAGAAATGATGGTTCAAAATTCATGTATATATGATGTCACAGAGGATCAGCAAATCTAAAAATAAGAGCCACCACACCAACAAAGATGTGGTGGCAGCAGTTTTAAAACTTTGGTACCCAGTTTACTGGCCTTCAAAAATGTGTAAAACACATATTTTGGGACAGGGTGGGGATACCCTGCCCCACTAGGCCTGGTTGGTAGAGGGACCCACAAGGCCACAAACTGTGGAGGATCAGTGGACCTGCAGTAAATATTTTTACAAAAGCCCCCCTGGGTAGGCCAGGACTTGGTGGGTCAGTGTGATCTTTATTTAGGGGCCAGGGTATGCGGTCCCCCTCCTTGCACTTTCAGGAGGCCCCAGAGACCTCATCCCCTGGGTACAATATGTACTTTTATAAGAAGGGAGTATGCACCCCCCCTACCTGAACATCAAGGAGGCACCCAAGAACCCATCCCCCAAATCCTAGATGTAAATCAGGATCCCTCTAGCGAGCCTCTTGGAACTTCCGAGGACCCTATCACCTGGGGCTGACTTTTTTGGGTGGGTCATTGTCATATTGTGCCCCCTCACTGAGCCGTAGAGAGGCCTCAGGGACCCCATACCTGGGGCAGGTGTGTAACTTTATGCAGAGGGGTTGTGTTCCCTCCCTCCCTGCACCTCAGCTTAAACCCTGAGAATCCCTTCACGGGGGGAATGTTAAATCTATGGGAAAGGGGTCGTGTGTCCCACCTCCAAGTATCTCCTGTAGGCCTTGGGGACTCCATCCATCAGGCTAGATTTTAAAAGTTGAAGGAGGAGGCCTGCAGTCCCTCTCCTCCAGCCTTTGGGCCTTAGTATGACTTTGACTGTTTGGCAGTGGGCGGCCAAGCTGCTGCCCTGCTTAAAGACTGCCAAAGCCATAAACAACCCAACCACAACCAGAGTAGGACTTATCTTTACTTTTGGGTGGCCGTTTCCTGGCAATCCCACAGTGCTGCCTTTGAACAGGCACCGCAATGGGAGCAACAAAGGCAATTTCTGCAGGGCATCAACTGTCAAGTCCATGCCCTGCAGGAACTGGGGTGCTTGCACACAGGGGGGTGCAACTTATGCCCTCCTGCATGCATGCCATAGTGCAGATGCACGGCCCCCTCGTTTCCAAACCACCACACTTTTCATGGCTGTCACTCCGCCATTAAAAGTGCAGCTGTGGGGAAACTTCTTATATGCTTAGCAGTACCATAGTAGCAGCCCACCAACATATTAAGGGACTCAGACTGCTGTGCCACCACCAGGGATCATGGATCCCTGGCCGGAGAAGCGGCACTTTGGTGGTTCAAACAACACAGTCTTAAAGCAGGAGGTGAACCACCAGTCTGTCGGTCCTCAGACCACCTCTATGACCTCGGCGGACCACCAAACTAGTAAAAAGGGTCCTAGAGAGACCCTGGGGAATCCGTACCCTGGAACCCATTTTCAAAATTAGGGGAGGACGTATTGAGAACTTCTCCCCGAGCTTTCCACTAGCCCCATGGACCTCATCCCCTGGCCACTGCAGTGTTCCCTGCCCTGGGTAGTTATAGCAGGGAATATTAAAATGTTTCCCTATCTGCACTCTCCTGTTTGGAGAACACAACTTTGCTTCTGCCCAGCCCACAGAAAATACTGCTCCCACCCAGATGGGAGCACAGAAATGGAGCCGGCTCCAGACTAAATGAGTGTCAGGAAATGGAGATGACTCCTGTTGGAACCCAGAATAGACCATAGTAGTCCTTCCATAGTTGCAAATATAAAAATTAATGTGGGGTTTCCCAGGGGTGGCAATTGGGGCACTCACGTAAAAGAAAAATGGCCAGGGTGCTGACTGAGGAGATGGCAGGGTCCATGGGGCTCCCCCAATGGCCACAAAGTGTAAATCAAGTTTGGGGCAAGAGCAGCGCATTTATTATTCACTGCTTAGGGAAGGAGTTCTACATGATTCTCTTCAAAGGGCTTTCAAAATATATTTATTGTTTTATTGGTGTCCCTAGAAGGGGCAGAGGCACCACTAACAATTTTGATTATGTTATGGAGGGCTGTAGGGAGCATAACAGCCTTCGAGGAACATTTGGAAAAAACACAGTGCAACCCTTGATAATGAAATCCATGGCTCCTGGAGAGCTTACCATATTTTTTGAAGCCCTTGAAGCAGCAGATTTATGGTGCATTTTATATTTTGCTGTGCTGACCCTTTAGCAAAGTGAGTAGCTCTGGGTTAATAGAAATTACACTCTTTGTATTGTGACATGACATAGCCAACAGGCTGGGCACAGTGCCTGGTAAGGCCCTGCAGCCAGCCAACCTCATGTAGCACAAGGACATACATGACAGGGGGTTAGGTGCCATGCAAGTTTGATGCAGGGCCTGGCCACAGGCTGCACCCTGCTCCAAAACTCTACACTGTGCATGACTAAAGGCTGTGGGCAGATGGGAGTTGGGCACCCAACCTCACACCATACGTGGTGCTGGACATCTTACTTTACATAAAATTGAGTTTCTAGTTCAGAATCATAATATTGGAATGTTATTTAAAAAAATCTTCACTGAAAAAAGCATAGGTTAAAGGGACGTTATAATTAGGTGAAAATGTCAGTGAAAGCATACAGTTTTAAATGAACAGATCTACCAAAATTCATGTCATAGTTATCTCAAGTGTCTATCACCCTTGTCCTTGTATAACTATAGCTTCTGCCTTTGCCATGCACTGCTAATTACCTCATATGTAAAACATTCATGACAGCTTCTATGACATCATTGATAACATCACTGCATCATCTAAAATGACAATCCTGCACATGACAAGGAGCAATCTTAAATGTATATATATTTAGATAGATATCTTAGAAATTCACTTAAAAAAATAAAAGTTACAGGGATGTTATAGTTATGTTCAGATTTTACACACACAAAACCATAGACATTATGCAGTTATATTTATTTCCTGTAACAATAACTCATGCACTAAGGTAACTGTACCTCAGACCCCCACTATGCACAGTTTTCAATAAGACTGCACATTTTGCAGTGATATTATCAATGATGTCATGAGTGATGTAATATGTGGGGTAATCAGCAATGCATGAATAGGGCACAAGTTATAGTTAAGTAAGGACACGAGGTATAGTTACTTGAGGTAACTATACCTGCTGAATTCATATGGTTTTATGTGTGTATAATTGAATATAAGTATAACATCCTTGTAAGATTTGTTTTTTTTCAATTAATTCCTAAGATTTTTATAATTGTATTTCCTAACTATAATGTCCCTGTAACCCTTTGTTGTTTCAGTAGATTTCTAGTGTTTTTTCAACATAAAGAACTATTTAATTATCATACATTAATCCACCTATGCAACTCTCACATCCAATATATATATATATTGTTCCCCCCAGATCTCCGCACCCTGAGGCATAAAAATAAATGCAGAGGAGACTGCACTTGTTTTGTTTTTTAATTTTGCTGCAGATCCTCTGCAAATGCACTACACAATTAAGAAACAACACTTTTGGCCCCAGGCAGAGTCCCTGATGGACCCACCACCAGTCCTACCCTGCCCCGTGTTTTAGAAAGAAAATGTTGTGTTTTTCTTGGGTCTCTGGACATGTCCCGAGGTGCTTGATGGCTGTCACCATTTCCTGGTTGAAGTGGTAGGGGGTGATTTCAATTCCGTAGCGGATGTCACACCCTCCACTGGCAGATTCTCCGACACACCGATTAACTAAGGGCCGGCTGGACTGGCAGACGAGCTGGGGATTGATAGATGCCTGGCGCGTGCAACATCCGGTAGACCGGGATTACTCTTACTTCTCCGGTCTGCATGAGCTGCATGTGAGACTAGATGCAGTGCTTTGCTCCCCAACAGAAATGCCAACTATTGTACGGACTGAATATCTCAATAGGACAATATCGGACCACAACCCTCTGTTGGCCACCATGGACTGGATGGCTGGAATATCGTGTGTCCCCCCTTGGAGATTGCGCCTGGAAACATTAGATGATCCGCTCTTTCATGCGGTGCTGGAGGAAGGGATAGCGCAGTACTTTGCGGGAAACGCTGGTACCATGGCGACAAGGGTGACTGAATGGGATGCATTCAAGGTGGTTGTCAGGGGACTTTGTATAGGAAAATATGCCGGAGTACGGAAAGTACTCCTAGGAGACCTGAGCAAAGCGGAGGCTAAACTCCGAGTAGCAGAGATAGCGAGACCTGGGCATCCCGAATAGCAGGACGAGGTTGGCGCCGCCAGAGAGGCAGTGGCAGTGGAAGTGGAACGGTTGCGCAGCTTTGACCATAGGACGTACACGATGAGAGCGCATGCGGAAGGGGACAGGACGGGGACGCTGCTGGATTGGCTGGCCAACCCTGTGAAGAGGAGCTCCCCTATCCTAGCTTTGCGAACGGAAGAGGGTCGGGTGGTCCACACACAGAATGACATTTTGCAGTGTTTCAAGCTCTATTATGAGACACTATATACTAGTCGACTAGAGCCCGGGGACCCTGCCGTTGACACCTTCCTGGAGGGATTGATATTGCCGGGACTGGAGGAAGAGCAGGAGAAAGACTTGGGCAAAGAGATAGAGATTGGGGAGATCAGAGGCGCGATCAAACGTATGGCCCATAATAAAACTCCGGGGCTAGATGGACTACCCATAGAATTCTATGTGAAGTATGTCGATTTATTAGCACCATGGCTCCAAGACGTTTATAAGGAGGACAGGGAGTTGGGACAGTTGCCCCAATCAATGCGTGAAGCACTGGTGATTCAGCTGCTGAAACCAGGGCGAGGGGGCGAAGCCACGGCCTCGTAGAGACCTCTCTCGATGTTAACCACTGATTACAAAATACTGAGCAGTATCTTAGCAGCCCGTTTGTTGCCCCACATGACCACGTTGGTACATGCTGACCAGGCTGGTTTCATACTAACGCGGAATACTTCCGCGAACATTAGAAGGTTAATGAGGTTACTAGATGAGGACCACTCTGAGGCGCGAAAGCCAATGATATTATCAGTAGATATCGAGAAGGCCTTCGATAGTCTTGAATGGGAGTACCTGTACAAGGTGATGGGCTGGTTTGGACTGGGAGAAGGCTATCTACAGTGGACAAGGGTGCTGTACACGTCTGCGGTAGCCAGAGTGAGAATAGGCTTGTTAATATCGTCGCAATACCCATTAGAACGAGGGATGAGGCAGGGATGCTCGTTGTCCCCATTACTGTTCGCCTTGGCGGTGGAACCACTAGCGGCTGATCTTAGAACAGGAAACCACTATGGAGGCCTAGCGAGCAGAGGAGTGCAACAGTACGTGTCGCTTTATGTGGATGACCTCTTACTCTTTCTGGAAGATGCAGCCGGAGTGATGGCGGGAGCGGAGAATTTGCTCTCGAGATTTGGAGAAGTCTCGGGCTTGAACGTAAATTGGTCCAAGACCTGTCTATTCCCGGTGAGGCAGGGCGAAACCAGGCCGCGCTTGACCCGGGCTGTAAACTGGGAACCCACCTGTTTCAAATACTTGGGCGTACACATTTATCACACGGCGGTGGACATGCTAGAGGGCAATGTGGGCCGGGGAGTGAGGGCGATAAAAGGTAGCATGGCCTTCTGGTCCACACTTCCGTTGTCGGTGACGGGTCGCGTATCCCTCTTATAAATGGTGGCACTCCCCCGATTCTTGTACAACTTCCGAACCATACCGGTGTGGATACCTTGTTCCACTTTCAGATTATTGAAGTCCGTAATTGTATCTTTTCTCTGGGGCACGGGAAGACGTAGAGTTTCACAGACGACACTCATACGACCCAAAGCTGAGGGCGGACTGGCGGTCCCAGGCTTTGAGCTATACTACTTGGCGGCTCAACTACAGGTATTTACTCAGGAGGTTGCGCGGGAATTCAGCGGGCCGGACCATGAGAGAGGTAGGGGAACGCCGCGCCATGTTCTTTCATATATAGCTTTGCAGCAGAGGCTTGACCTTAGGGATCTACTCTCAGAGGAGAAAATATTCAGACTCTGTTGGAACCGCTCTCAACGCAGAGCAGGAGTGCTGCATCCTTACGCGCCCGAGATACCGCTGGGGATGGTTACGGCGCTGCCACATGGCGGAGACTGGTCGCAGCTGCAGAGGTGGGAGGAAGCTGGGGTGCAAATGTTGGGGGACCTCTATGAAGACGGAGCTATGCTGCCCAATCGGACTCTCCATGAGAGGTTTGACCTACCGAATGGAGATTTCCTATTACACAGAGCAGTGACCAGAGCGATGCAGGTGCACTGGAAGGAGGGATTGGCGGAACCTAAAATGACGACGGCCTGCCAGTACACTATGATGGCGGCAGGGACATTTAAAGTGGTCACATGCTTGTACTCTAGAATGCTCGGTGAGGGCTTGCAACCCCTGGAGGCATTAAAAGGGAAGTGGGAGACAGATCTTGGCAAGGATATTCCGGAGACGACCTGGAAACAAATAGTGCGACGAGCCTGGAAGAGCACGCGGAATGCCAGGTTCCAATTGGTGCACTTCTATATACTCCACAGGGCATACCTGACGCCGGGGAAGATCCAGAAATATTTTAAGGTGGTAGAGGTGGTATGCCCTAGGTGCGCCAGGACGGGAGTTGAATTTGACCACATGCTCTGGTCCTGCCCGGAGATGGGGCTATATTGGAAGGAGGTGGGAGATACACTGAATGAGATCACAGAGCGCAGATCAGAGTTCGAAAGGGCTATCTGCATTCTACATTGGTTCCCCCACACACCCAAGACAAAAACTACGAGTACATTTATTGATATGGGTCTTATATTGGCTAAGAGAGAAATCACGAGACACTGGAAGGCAGCGGTGGGTCCCGCCAGTGGTAGATGGAGAGGGGAGTTCCTGAAATGGGCTTCTGCTGACAGCGCGCTGAAATACCAAGTGGCGCGTAGGCGTAATGATGACAAGGCCCAAGAGGCTGCAACCGCATGGAAAGCATTAGTGCAGGCGCTGCGAGATTGCGAACCACATGTCGACTGAGAGGGGCAGACTACTAGAAGGAGGTGAGCCACTCACAAAACCAGGCATGATACATAGACCAACCTATGGTTTCTCCTAGAAACGTTTATCAGTAGGACAGGTAGCTGATGTGCCGCGTCGTGGTTGGGGAGTTGGGGTGGGGGGTGGGACACTTTAGTTTGTTGTGATAATTTGGGGATGACCTCAGGTTGTGTAGGGTTCTTTCTCCGGGGCATTGACAGTGAGGCCCCATTATGGAGGCTTATCGTTTCATGTAATCACTCGTTGATGGGGATTTCCTTTATTAGGCTTTTGCGGATGTGATAACTATTTTTGTGCGAAGAATTAGGAATGTTTGTACAAAATTAATAAACTACGTTTTGAAAAAAAATTGGAGAAGTACAACAAATCAGTCGCTGTTCTGCTCCATTTTTGCTTGTGAAAGATGTATATGTCCGCAGAAAACAGTTTCCTGTTTCTTTGGCATATTCAGTGACTATTCATAAATCTCAAGGTTTCAGTATAGATAGTGCTTTGGTGAATATTGGAAGTTCTGTGTTCAAGGAGGGTATGGCATATGTTGCTTTATCTCGAGTTAGAACTTTATCTGGATTGTACTTGATTGATTTTGATGACACAAAGATTAGTGCAGATCTAAATTGTGTAAAAAATATAATAGGTTAAGAAGAGAGTATGCTCCAAATTTACCTCAATATCCTGTATTTGAAAAGCGTGTAGTAGGCCGAAAAAGAAGAAATGAGAATGATTGTAGTGAAGTTGTAGCAAAAAGAAAAAAAATAGATGAACCAGTAATTGTAAGCAGAAAGGAAAAGTATTCAGTTAAAGATGTTGTTGGATTTCAGTTTGAAAACTGTTCTGGTGTCAACTGCTATGCTAATGTAGTGGTTAATGTTGTTTTTTTTCTCCAAACTGTACAAGAGCAGATTTCTGAAATCGAGATCAAAGATTTTGTTGTTTGTTGAATTCTGTGTTTGAGAAATGTAGCAGTGATAGAACAAAAATACAAAGTGTTTCTGAAATTCGAAATGTTTTAGACATATGTTCTGGTCTAAATCAATTTTCACAGAATATTCAGCAAGATTGTCAGGAATTTCTAATGTATTTGCTTGTTGTATTGCAAGATGAAGGTGTAGATGTAGAAAATCTTTTTGGCCTTTCTTATAAATGGCAACAAGACTGCGACAAATGCTCCTTTTCAAGTATTACTACAATAGACACTGAAAGATTTAAATATTTGACTTTACCAGACTGCAAATCAGTGTCTTTTAATAATCTAGTTAGAGAAGCAAATCAAAACATGGTCTGTACTCGATTTAAATCTGCAATGCTATCAACATTATTTATACAAAGTTATGGACAGTATGTAATTTTAATGTTCCAACGATGTAGACCTGATGGAACTAAATTGACAACTTTAATTAAAAATGTTGTGGCTTCTCAATTGTCAATTTCAGGCAGAACCTTTGCAACTGCAGCAATTATTTACCATGATGGTCCTTCTACAACATCAGGACATTACACAGCTTATTTAAAATGTCAAAAAGGCTGGAGTAGCTGTGATGATACTCAAATGACTTTCAAACAACGTTTGCCTTCTGACTTACACAATTCTTACCTAGTGATCTTACAACCGAAATTTTAGGGAAGGTAATTGGCCTATGAAGATTGGAGCAGTTAATAAAATTTAGTTTGATGTTCAGAATTACTTTCCGAGTGAGAGTGCTGAAGATAATAAAAAAAATGTAGTTGTCATAGAGGTAGTATAAGTGTATCACATAGTGTGTGATGTGAGTATTGTAGGAAATATTAATGAAAAGTAAGCGAGGAGTTGGAAATAAAACTATTGTTTCATAATGTAAAAGATGTTGGAGCTTTTCTTTCAGAAACTCGGGTAAATGGGAGATTAAGAACACTCTTGAGTAATTTCCACAGAAAAGGACTTTCCATATACTATTTGGCCTCGTGGAAAAGTACGTGGATAAAAAGTGACTTAAGATAAGTTTTTTCTAAATTTTACAATATTTATTGAAATCGTGTATGGGTTTTTTAAACACAATCATTTTGATTGTGTTGTTTTTTTGCCCGCTGTCATACGATGAGTAGTGTTGAAGTCACCGTTTTAAGTGAAATTCAATATATTCTGAGAACAGCAAAAATAAACCATATAACATGTTGTACAAATTATTTTGCATTTTGTATTATCAAATATAAATTATGCTCCCCTTGTCTTATGCTCACTCACCTTTTTCCATTTGTTATCACTCCTCACTAGCCTTCTCTCACTCTCCCTGACCTCCCTTTCCTTATTCCACTTCCCTCACTTATCCTCATTCTCCATTTCTTCACTGCCCTTTCCCTCTCTCCCATCCACCACTTTCCAGCTCTTAGTCACTCTACTTCACTCCCCCTCCCCTTCTTTTCTTTCTTTGCTTCCTGAATAAGTCCAGTTGTCTCACTAACCTTACTCCACTTTACTCACTCCTTCGTTCACTCCCTCTGTCCTCTCACATCCTCACTCCCCTTACCTCACTCCCTCTCTCTTAGCCTCACTCTCTCGGTCCCCTCACTCTCTCACTCCTCTTCCATGACAGTCACTCCCTATAATTCACCCACACTCCCTCACTTTCCTTTCTTTGCTCTCTCACTCAGTCTCTTTCTGTCTCTCTTTCTTTCACTACATCTATGTCCTTACTCCTTCACTCTCCTTGTCTCATGATCACTTGCCTTTATCCTCCCTCTATTTTACCTCTTTCCTCAACCTCACTGCTCTTCACTCACCCTCCCTCACCCTTGTTCCCTTACTCCGGTTCCTTCAGTTATCCTCATTCATCATCCTTAACTCCCCTTCCTCTTTCTCTCCTCAAGCACTCATCTTTTCCCAGGCCCTTTGCTTCACTTCTCTTCCCCTTCTTTCCTTCCTTTGCTCCCTCAGTCATTCCCCTTCCCTCACTCACCTAACTCCCCTTTATTCACTCTTTTTCTCACTCTCTCTATTCTCTCATATTCTCACTTGTCTTCCCTCACTCCCTCTCTGTTACCCTCATTTCCCTTGTCCCTTCACTGTCTTACGACCCTACATTCACCCTCACTCATATTCCATCCCTCAATGTCATGAATCCACCATCAATCACTCCTGCTTCTCTGTCACTCACTCGCCTTTACTCTCCTTTCTTTCTTTAGTTTTCCTAATGCACATTCCTTTACAAACTTACACACTTTCACTTCATTTCTCTCTCTTTCTCTTGTTCTCTGTCACTGAATGTATCCATGACATTTTCCTCTTAGTAATTTGCTTTCCCTCTATTTCTTTTTTACTCTCTCTAACTTTCACCATTCCTTTGTTTTCCTTTCTGAGTCCTTCACTCCTACTTTATCTATTAATACCCTTTTATGACTTTTAATCTCCTGCTTTCTCTCTTGTATTGTAAAATATATATTATAAATATTATAACTCACTTTTTTTCTCTTCCACAGATATTCAATTTATTGAAAATATGTAAGTACGTTTACATTACTTATAAGGTAAGTTTGACATACAAAATGTAGTTTCTCAACATTCTTTTCCTTAATTTCACTACTGTTCTCTCACCCACCCACACCCCGTTCCCTTACTGCGCTTCCCTCACTTATTCTCAATCCCCATGTTTACTTTCCTTTTCCTCACTCCCCTCCCACACTCACCTTCTTTCAGACCTTCTCCTTCATTTCTCTTCCATTCTCTTCCTTTCCTTCGCTCTTTCACTCTTTTCCCTTCCCTTATTCTCCTTACTCTACTTCACTAACTCTTTCTCTTACTCCCTCTGTCATTTTAGTTCTACACTCTCCTTCCCTCATTCTCTCTCTGTTAGCATCATTCTCTCCGTCCTCTTAGTTTCTCACTCCTCTTCTGTCACGCTCATTCCCTATAACTCAGCCACACTCCCACACTCACTTTCTTTCAGCTCTCCTGTTTTACTTCCCTTCCTCTCTCTTCCCTTCCTTTGCTCCTTCACTCTTTTCCCTTCCGTTACTCTCCTTACTCTACTTCACTAACTCCTTCTCTCACTCCCTCTGTTGTCTTACTTCCTCACTCCCCTTCCCTCACTCTCTCTCCATTACCCCCATTCTCTCTGTCCTCTTAGTCTCTCACTCCTCTTCTGTCATGCTCACTCCCTATAACTCAGCCACACTCCCTCACGTATCTTTCTTTGCTTCCTCACTCAGTCCTTTACTGTCACTGTTTCCTTCAGTACCTCTATCCCCTCACTTCCTCACTCCCTTTGTCTTACCCTCACTCACTTTTATCCACCCTCTTTCATCCCTCTTTACTCATGCTCTCTGCCGTTCTTTCACTCCCATTCTTTTACTCTGGTTCCCTCACTACCCCTCATTCCCTATCTTTTTCTCCCTTTCCCTTTACTTTCATCCCCCACTCACCTTCTCTCAGTACCTATGCTTCAGTCCTCTTCCCCTCTATTCCCTTCATTCGCTTACTCACTCATTCCCCTTACCTCACTCACCTTACTCCACTTCACTCACTCTTTCTCTCACTACCTCTGTCCTGTCACATCCTTATTCTCCTTCCTTCAATCCCTCTCTCTTAGCTTCACTACATCCATCCCCTCACTCTCTCACTCCTCTTCCGTCACGCTTACTCCCCATAACTCACCCACACTTCCTCACTTACCTCACTTAGTCCCTTTCTGTCTCTCTTTCTTTCACTACCTCTGTGTCCTCAATCCTTCACTCCCCTTGTCTCATGCTTACTTGCCTTTATCCTCCCTCTATCTTCCCTCTTTCCTCAACCTCACTGCTCTTCACTCACCCTCTCTCATCCTTGTTCCCTAACTCCGGTTCCCTCAGTTATTCTCATTCATCATCCTTATTTCCCCTTCCTATTTCTCTCATCAAGCACTCACCTTTTCCTAGTCTCTTTGCTTCACTTCTCTTCTCTTTTTTTCCTTCCTTTGCTCCCTCAGTCATTCCCCTTCAGTCACTCACCTAACTCCCCTTTACTCATCTTTTTCTCACTCCCCCTATTCTCTCATATTCTCACTTGTCTTCCCTCACTCCCTCTCTGTTACCCTCATTTCCATTGTCCCCTCACTGTCGTACGACCCTACATTCACCCTCACTCACATTCCATCCCTCAATGTCAAGAATCCACCATCAATCACTCCTGCTTCCCTGTCACTCACTCTCCTTTCTTTACTTCCCTTTCTTTCTTTAGTTTTCCGAATGCACATTCCTACAGTATCTTACTCACTGTCACTTGATTTCTCTCTCTTTCTCTTGTTCTCTGTCATTGAATGTATCCATGTCATTATCCTCTTTGTAATTTGCTCTCCCTCTATTTTTTTTTCACTCTCTCTGACCTTCACCATTCCTTTGTTTTCCTTTCTGAGTCCTTCACTCCTACTTTATCTCTTACTACCCTTTTATGACTTTTAATCTCCTGCTTTCTCTCTTGTATTGTAAAATATATATTATAAATATTATAACTCACTTTTTTTTCTCTTCCAAAGATATTATATTTACAAAAAATATGTAAGTAAGTTTACATTACTTATAAGGTAAGTTTGACGTACAACATTTAGTTTCTCAACATTCTTTTCCTCAACCTCACTACTCTTCTCTCACCCACCCACACCCCCGTTCCCTTACTGCGCTTCCCTCACTTATTCTCAATCCCCATGTTTACTCCCCTTTTCCTCACCCCCCTCCCACACTCACCTTCTTTTAGACCTTTCCCTTCATTTCTCTTCCTTTCTCTTCCTTTCCTTCGCTCCTTCACTCTTTTCCCTCCACTTCACTAACTCCTTCTCTTACTCCCTCTGTCCTCTTACTTCTACACTCCCCTTCTCTCATTCTCTCTCAGTTAGCCTTATTCTCTGCATCCTCTTAGTCTCTCACTCCTCTTCTGTCACGCTCACTCCCTATAACTCAGCCACACTCCCACACTCACTTTCTTTCAGATCTCCTGTTTTACTTCCCTTCCTCTCTCTTCCAGTCCTTCGCTCCTTCACTCTTTTCCCTTCCCTTACTCTCCTTAATCCACTTCACTAACTCCTTCTCTTACTCCCTCTGTCCTCTTACTTCTACACTCCCCTTCTCTCATTCTCTCTCTGTTACCCTCATTCTCTCCGTCCTCTTAGTCTCTCACTCCTCTTCTGTCACGCTCACTCCCTATAACTCAGCCACACTCCTATACTCACTTTCTTTCAGCTCTCCTGTTTTACTTCCCTTCCTGTCTCTTCCCTTCCTTCACTCCTTCACTCTTTTACCCTCTGTTACTCTCCTTACTCCACTTCAAAAACTCCTTCTCTCAATCCCTCTGTCCTCTTACTTACCCACTCCCCTTCCCTCACTCTCTCTCTGTTACACGCATTCTCTCCGTCCTTTTAATCTCTCACTCCTCTTCTGTTACACTCACTCCCTATAACTCAGCTACACTCCCTCACATATCTTTCTTTTCTCCCTCACTCAGTCCTCTTTTCACACTCTTTCCTTCACTTCCTCTGTCTCCTCACTACCTCACTCTCCTTGTCTCACGGTCACTTGCCTTTATCCACTTTCTATCACCCCTCTTTCCTCAACCTCACTGCTCTTCTCTTACCCTTCCTCACCCCCCGTTCCCTTACTCCGCTTTCCTCACTTATCCTCATTCCCCATGTTCACTCCCCTTCCCCTCATTCACCTCCCACACTCACCTTCTTTCAATCCCATTACTTCACTTCCCTTCCCCTCTCGTCCCTTTCTTAGCTCCCTCACTCATTTTCCTTTCCTCTCTCACTGCACTCCACTTCACTCAGTCCTTTTGAATTTGTAAAGAATACAGCTCTCTTTGGAGAATTGGAGGAAGTTCTAAAAATAACTGTTTTTTTCTTCTTTTTTAGGTTTTATTTTATTTTTTACTTTCTCCGAACGTTTTTACATTTCTTTGGGGGTTGGGGGGGGTTCTCAACAAAAACAAAAATAGGGAATGCCAAACTGCTCAACAGGAGCAAATAAAAGGGGAAAAATTAGGGCTGGGGAGGGCAGCGATGGTCTTTTCTTTTGCGTACAATGAGCATGATACTCTGCTCTTCGTAGCAAAGCAGTTCATCACACTGCTTACACTTGATAGTGATGTCAGTGAAGACAGGCTGAATGTTGGGGATCAGCTCCAGTGGTCTTCCTCTCCCCGATGTTGTTGCTCCTGTTGTTGAGGCGCCATCCCTTGGGGGATTACGTGCCAGGTCCCTGACACTCTCCCAGGCATAGTTCTGGGGGTGCCTCCTTTGAACATGCCGAATAATTGTTGAGTTGCCAAAACTATATTTCTTTCTAGGGTCAGCCCGTGAAAGAACTGTTTGTCAAATCTTACACTCCTCCTTAGGAGCATTTACCTTCTTTTCCCCTGGTGGAATTGTACACAATTTCCAGATAAAGTGCTCCTTCACCTTTGGCTGAGGAGGCTCCTCCTGGATAAACTCATCAGAGTGTTCACTGCTGCTAGGTGGTCTTGCAGCCATTCTTTCAAAAGTAATGACGAGAAACAGGGAACAGGTCTTGCTCTCTCCAAAGTGAAAGAGGTAGTGAAGGAAATGGGTGGGGTTTTCATTAGTTGTAAAAAAAACTGGAAAGAACCAATGAAAAGTGTTATTTTAAGGTCACATGACTTGACGCGCTTACGCTGTGCGCACTGGAGCGCTTCCGGGGGTGGTTACGCGGCACGAACGTAGGCGCCTCTGAGGGGCGCTTACGCGGCACGCCTAAATGACGTTTGCTACCTTTTCGGAAATACGTTTAAAGTTAAAATAAGGGTATTTAAAATAAAAAATATTACTTTTATAAGTATGCCACTAAATGTCTTGCATTATTTTTTTCTCGCACGCAGGATTAGCGCTCTTGCTGCGCTCCGAGACATAATGATAAAAAAAAACCCTACATGAAAAATACATCGAAAAATAAATTTTTGAAAAAAATAAATAAAAATAATTAATAGTTATAAAAAACAGCTACTAAAAAAAAAAAATTCACTTTAAAAATCATAGGTTACAAACTCGATATACAAAGGAGTTAGCTTTTAAAAAACCTTTGAAATTCACTGAAAAAACCATAGGTTTCACAATCGTTATAGTTAGGAATTAGCATTTAAAAAACCTTTGAAATTCACAAAAAAAACATAGGTTTCACAATTGTTATAGTTAGGAATTAGCATTTAAAAAAGCTTTGAAATTCACAGAAAAACCATAGGTTTCACACCAGTTATAGTTAGCTGAACATTTTACTCATACAAAACCATTGAAATTCCCACTTTATAGTTAGTTGGACTCACTATAACTCGCGTGCCCGCAATCCACTGCTGATGATGTCACATATTACATCATTCATGACATGGTCAGTGACATCACTGATGACATCTCAAATGACATCACTGATGACATCACTGATGACATCATTCATGTGATCATATAATGCACCTCCTCACACTCTAATCTAACCTTTGATAAATCCAGTGTTGAATTCAGACTACCAATCCTGAAACCATTGACACACCAATACCAGTTACTACATACACACTCACTGATTCCTAAGTCTACACACACATCCACTCATTCACCCATACAATCACTCATACATACAGTCACTCATCAATACAACACTATCATATGCACTCATATACCTCTACAGACACTCACACAGTGCCACTCATCCATGGAGTTACTCACAAACCTAGTCAGTCATGCAAAGAATCAATCACACTCCCATTTCCTCATCTATACAGTTATACACACATAACCTTATTTATTCAAACATATACTAACACATACTTACTCTCTTTTACAATTACTGATACAAGTACACATTGATCCATACAGTCACTTACGCAATCACTGGCTCTCATGTATAGTCATTGATATATGTCAACTCTCACATGCACTGTGTTTTACATATGTACGTACTTGGACATGTAGCACTGAGATATCCATTCACTCACCAACACACCCATGCACACAGTCAACCGCCCATACTGCTGTTTCCACATGCACTCTTGAACCCATACACCAAGTGAATCAACTGCTCACACATCTATGCACAGAGTCACATACCTCCCAGCCACTCCCACACACACTCACCCTCACATACAAATACTTGGGCAACCAATCAATAACCCACATAGCCAGTCATATAGCTACTAATCAATACATGCAGCAGCTTACACAACAACAGACATAATGATGCACACATTCAAACAGTTTACTCACTAACCCATGCATTCAGTAAGACACATTTAATCATCCACTCATACAGTCAGTCACGCACCTACTAAATCCTTTATCCAGACACTCATACACACACTCATTCATCAATATGTTAAACATATTTTAACTTTACAGAAACACACAGACACTGGATGATGTCATCAGTGATGTCATCAGTGATGTCATTTGAGATGTCATCAGTGATGTCATCAGTGATGTCACTGACCATGTCATGAATGATGTAATATGTGACATCATCAGCAGTGGATTGCGGGCACGCGAGTTATAGTGAGTCCAACTAACTATAACGTGGGAATTTCAATGGTTTTGTATGAGAAAATGTTCAGCTAACTATAACTGGTGTGAAACCTATGGTTTTTTCTGTGAATATATATATATATATATATATACATATATGTATATATGTATATATATATTCACTGAAAAAACCATAGGTTATAGACCATATATAGTTAGGAATTAGCATTTAAAAAACCTTATTTTACTCACACAAAACCATTGAAATTCCATATATAGTTAGTTGCACTAACTATATATCGCGCACCCGCAATCCACTGCTGATCATGTCACATATTACATCATTCATGACATGGTCAGTGACATCACTGATGACATCACTGATGACATCTCAAATGACATCACTGATGACATCACTGATGACAACATCCAGTGACTGTATGTTTCTGTAAAGTTAAAATATGTCTTACATATTGAAGAATGAGTGGATGTATAAGTGTCTGGATGAAGGATTTACTAGGTGCGTGACTGACTGTATGAGTGAGTGATTAAATGTGTCTCACTGATGCATGGGTTAGTGACTAAACTGTCTTAATTTGTGCATCATTATGTCTGTTGTGATGTAAACTGCTGCATGTGTTGATCATTAGCTATACGAGAGGCTATATGTGTTATTAATTGGTTGCCCAAGTATTTCTATGGGAGATTGAGTTTGTGTGGGGGTGGCTGGAAGGTGTGTGACTCTGTGCATAGATGTGTGAGCAGTTTATTCACTAGGTGTATGAGTTCAAGAGTGCATGTGGAAACAGCTACATGGGCAGTTGACTGTGTGCATGAGTGTATTGATGAGTGAATGGATATCTCAATGCTACATGTCATAGTAAGTACATATGTAAAACACAGTACATGTGAGAGTTGGCATATATAAATAACTGTGCATGAGAGCCACTGAATGAGTGAGTGGTTGTATCGATCATTGTGAACTTGTATCAGGGATTGTATAAGAGAGTAAATATGTGTTAGTATATGTTTCAATAAGTAAGATGTGTTTAACTGTATAGTTGAAGAAATGGAGGTGAGATTGTTTCTTTGCATGACTGACTGGGTGTGTGAGTAACTCCATGGATGAGTAGCAGTGTGTGAGTGTCTGTATACACTGAGTGTATCTAAGGTTATATTAGAGTCTGAAGAGGTTTATCGTATTAGCACAAGAATGATGTCAAATGAGATGTCATCAGTGATGTCATCAGTGATGTCATTTGAGATGTCATCAGTGATGTCATCAGTGATGTCACTGACCATGTCATGAATGATGTAATATGTGACATGATCAGCAGTGGATTGCGGGGGTGCGCGATATATAGTTAGTGCAACTAACTATATATGGAATTTCAATGGTTTTGTGTGAGTAAAATAAGGTTTTTTAAATGCTAATTCCTAACTATATATGGTCTATAACCTATGGTTTTTTCAGTGAATTTCAATGGTTTTTTAATAGCAAATATCATAAGCTGTCGAATGTCAAGTACGTGGTAAGTAAAAACATTTTCGTGTTTATGCACACTGATCTGCTTTGAATGCTGCCCCCCACCCCTCATTTCTATTAGGAGTACTCTCTCTTTGCAGATAGTGAAGAGTAGTTAACGCAGGCCTTTGCCCCCGTTGTAATCCGTCGTGCCTGCTTCTCTCTCCATTTGATTGATTGTTCTCTTTGGTTCATTCTCTATTTACAAACAAGCACAGAGTCGCAATACTCTGTTTAGTCTTTGCAGATAGCGAAAAATCGTGTAAAAAAACAAAAGGAATCGAGCAAAATCAGTAGGCCACTAATGGGATCTCTTTTTGACCTCCCTAAAATAGAAACATTAGGAACAACCTGTTGATAATACCAATGTGTATGTACATAAGCGGCGTTCATTTGTGTTCACAGTACCCCTTCTTGATTGTTTGAATCGAGCATTGAATTGTTCGAAGTTGGTTCTCTTAAGAATCTTCTCTGCCTGCAAACGAGGAAGAATAGGAATATTCTCTCTCCCTTTGCAGATAGTGAAGGGTAGGTAACGCAAACCTTTAACACGTCGTGCCTATTTCGTTCCTCATTGATTGATTGTTTCCCCAAACATTGACTGTTTGGGAATTGGTTCTTTTTGGAGGTATTCCCTGTTTGCAAATATACGTAGGAAAATCTTTGCAAATAGTGAAAGGGTACGTAATCTGTCATGCCTATCTACTCCCCACTGATTGATGCACCTGTTTCACCCGGACCATTTACTAGAGATACGTCATCTGGCCCGACCAGAGAGCACCCCTAGTGAAAAGGACATATGCAATAATAACGAAGTGATCACTGTATCCTGTTAACAGAAACTTTAGCATGAAACAACCTGGAAAGAAAAGAATAGGAAAACAAAAATCAGTAGGCCACTGATGAACATGAACTTTTATTAAACAACGAACAAAGAAATGATAACATAACGTAATGATAAAACCTATTAATGTCCTAGAAACAAGAAAACGTTAGAAATATGCCAGTGGTGAGAGACCAGAAAAACAGTAAGAGAAACCAAATCACCCCTCGCTGTCCCACCGCCTGCCACGCCAAAAAAATCGATAGACTAGGGAAAATGCAAGTCAGTAGAACATCCGCCCCCACTCTGGAAACTTCCAAGGTGGGGCAGGGTTGCGGCTACGCCCAGCCGGGAGCAGCCCATATAAGGCGGGTCCTGCTGCCACGCCTCGGCCAGGAGATCCTAACGTAGGGTGTAGCCGGAGGAGAGGCTGAGGCCAGCGGGACCCGGCCAGGGGATTGCCTTTACAACGCTGAAGAGTTGCAGGGGGGGAATGTCTCCTCGACCCTCCCCTCTCTCTCCCAGTCCGGCCACGGTGGCCCTTGAGAGTTTCAGGTAGTCCCGCCACATGCTCTTCCGGTCCGGCCACCAACGGTCGGGGGGCCGAGGCCGACGGGATCCGGCTGCAGCCGATAAACCAAGGAACCCGTTCATGGGGCCAGAGCCAGGGGCGTCCGGCCGACATCCACCGGAAGCCCGGCCCGAAGACGGACTGGACACTTCTTCTTTCTTGAATAATGGCTGCGACAACACTGGGGGGGATGTCTTGCACATGCCTCCGACCCCCCCCCCTCGTCCTCATCGCCTGGTCCGGCCATAACAAATCTCAAGCGAGACGCCGTGGGGTGCACTGGGAGGGAGAGACGATGCGAACAGGCCTCTCCCGCCTCCCCAGTGGAGGCTTCCCACCTGCACCCTCAGCGCTCCAAGCGCCCGGAAAAGGGTTCTTCCACTGTGGCGATGCTGCAACGTCTCGCCCGGCAGGGTGGAGCCCGTCCGCTCATTTGACCCCGCGATCGCCAGTAGCTACCGAACTCTCAAAATGGCAGTCGACCTGGCAAGAGCGGGCCCAGCATAAAGAAATGGCCCGGTCACTGGTTGACTCCACCACCGTAGTCCTCCACGACCTTGAAGATTCTAGAGGAGCCGCAGGAGTCTCCGACCCCCGCAGACACCCCGATGGGGAATGACTGCCATGATCGCCCGTGGAGTGACGAAACTGTATCCGCGGGACGTCGGCGCTCCCATGCTGGCGCCAGCCTCACTTTGAATTACTAGAATCCTGCAGACCTCAGTTCCGGTGAAAGCACAGTGTGACCCGGTAGGAAAAATTGTTGCACCCCCTCCCCTTTTTGACTGATAGTTCAAACCACCGATCCTTTCCTTTGCCCTTTTAACGGAACTTTGGACTGCCTCCCCCTCTTTTACATTTTCTAGAGAAAACAAAACATTAACCACTACATTAGCATAGCAGTTGACACCAGAACTGTTTTCAAATTAAAAACCAACAACATCTTCAACAGAATCCTTTTTGTTTCTGCTGTGACCCTGCTACAGCACAGGCATTGTCCCCAGCAGTAATTCTGCAATGCCGGTAAGAATAGCTGTGGTGCCTACTGGACTCACTCACCCCCGTGGCGCCCCACGCCGTTATTTGCTGGGCGGCAACTTACTAGACATCACTTTCGTGCCATCTAGATTTCAGCGCGTTCTGCTGCCTTGTAACTATTCGCACAACAGACTGCTACTGACGACCCACCCCCAGGCAACATCTTCTGAATTTTCATAATTTGAAAGAACTAGTAACATGTCCTCATCAGGAATTCAAAAGAAATTGCCACGGTCTCTTCGTTGTTTAAATGTTTTTACTGTTTTTGTTTTGTTGTATATATTTATATGTTATTAAAGTTTTATATTCCTACTACTTTGTTGGAGTGCTATATATTTTTAATGTGACACATAATTGTAAAAACTTTGATGTACAAAGAGTCATTCCTGGAATCTTCCGCTTCAGGCTCGGTCCCCTCCCCAATCACAATACAGGATGGTTTTCAGATAGTAGGAACACGTGTGGTGTGACGGATCTCATCGGGTGTGGGCCTTGATCTACTATAACTCCTTTGAAGAGGGGTGATTCTTTACAGCTGGAGCCATAAACTACATCTGCAGGGCTAGCTGATAGCCTGGACAATCGGACACAGAGGAAGAGGAGTGTCAGAGGGTGCGGTAGTGAATAGGGCGAAAGGGAGGTGTCGGGCGGGCACAGAGTGTGATTCTCAGGGAAGAGCAGCGCAGATGGGGGGAGGTTTATTGCCCATGCAGAAGACAGAGAGCGGGGGTGACCAGTGCCTGGGGAAGATGCTTGCGAGGGTGGGGAGCCATGCTACGAATCGACAGCGTGCAGAGAGTGGGTCTGGTCAAGGCATCTAAAATGGCTGCTGTGCACGACAAAAGTGTGGCATTTCAAAAAAGGCAAGATGGCGCAAACAATGTTTTTCAACACTTCCTCATTTCCTTCGAATCGAACGTTAACAGACGTTGGTGCATATTACCAAAGTTAAGCGATATTTATCGCTAACGATGCTTACCAACGAATTTTTTACCGCTAAGCATCGTCAGAAATTATCGAAGATAAACCTTGCTATTATCAAGGTTTATCGCAAATGCGATAAAAAACCGCCGCAATGCATGAATATCTCTAAAAAGTCAGCGATATTCATGCATTACCGAGCTAATGCTCTTAGCCATGTTATCCACCTCCCATTGGATAACATGGCTAAGAACTGCTCAGGGCAGGTGTTACTTTTTGGAGATATTCGCGCTTAGCGCGAATATCTCCAAAAGTTGGTAATAGGAGATAGATATCTTGCATGTTGTAATGCAAATTATTGTGGTATATGGAACTCATACCATAATCTCTCAGGAAAGCAGAAACTGACCCTTTTGGGACCGCCTGAAAAGGCCTAGGGGGTGAGGGGTACTCTACTTTGCCCCCTTTTCACGTTCCGAACTATTTTATTTTACTCTCTTCTGTAATTACACAAAATAGCAGCGATAAGATGCATCGGAGACACACAGTGAGAGAAGGAGGCCGGAGATGAAGAAGAGATGTCAAATACACATTGGAGATAATATAGTGGCAGAAGGGAAGTAAATATGAGTAAACTTACCATGTAACATAAAAATGTTGCACTCTATACTATAAGTCTCATTTTATACTACAATCACTTCGCTACAACCTCATAAATAAAAAAAAAATGAATAATGTCTCAAACAATTTTTGATTTCTAAATATAAATTTATTCTTCAGAATTTTCTAAATTTGAAAGAACTAGTAACATGTCCTCATCAGCAATTTCCTCATGAAAAGTCTGCAATGATGATTCTTGTAACTCTATGGTCTCCAAACATTCGATAAATTCGCCATCAACAGATTGATCAAAAAAATCATTCAAGTCATCTCCTCCTTGTGACAATATTTCATTATTGGTGCTGTCAATTTCAATCAATGTAGTGGAATCATTCAAGTCATCTCCTCCTTGTGACAATATTTCATTATTGGTGCTGTCAATTTCAATCAATGTAGTGGAATCATTCAAGTCATCTCCTCGTGACAATATTTCATTATTGGTGCTCTCAATTTCAATCAATGTAGTGGAATCATTCAAGTCATCTCCTCCTTGTGACAATATTTCATTATTGGTGCTGTCAATTTCAATCAATCTAATGAAATCATACACGTCATCTCCTCCTTGTGACAATATTTCATTATTGGTGCTCTCAATTTCAATCAATGTAGTGGACAATTCAAAAGAAATTGCCACGGTCTCTTCATTGTGAGCCATTTTATTTTGAAATTGCTTGCTGTAAATTGCAGAAAAAAATAATCACTTTCATTTATCGTTTTTAGTAATACATAATATAAAACTAACTTTATCAAGTATTTAGTATAACAGAAGGACTGCAAATAAATAACAGAAAACATTTTTCAAATTATCTTCAAGTGTACAACATAGTTCCCCTTACAAAGAAATTGCCACGGTCTCTTCATTGTGAGCCATTTTATTTTGAAATTGCTTGCTGTAAATTGCAGAAAAAAATAATCACTTTCATTTATCGTTTTTAGTAATACATAATATAAAACTAACTTTATCAAGTATTTAGTATAACAGAAGGACTGCAAATAAATAACAGAAACATTTTTCAAATTATCTTCAAGTGTACAACATAGTTCCCCTTACAAATTAACAACTCACCTTTTTAAAAGTAGGAGAAGTGTTAGTACTGTGTAAATCAAACACCAGAAATTCACCACCAAAAATTCCTCACAAATGTACCTCAGACAGTAGTATCACAAAATGGCTGTGGTTTCCTCTCATTTGACATATATACATAACCAATTAACTTTCATCACACACAAATACAAAACCAAAGTAACATTTTAATTGGTTCTAAATTTCAACACTTTCAAATGTGTTTTCCCCATGCAATTTTCCATAGGACATTTACATACGTCTACAGCCTGAATGGCTGAACGGAATTACACCAAACTTGGCAAAATGGTACATCAAACCTAAGAGGTCAGGAAGGATCTACTATGCCCCCTTATGGTCATTTGCCCCTTCGCTTTGGCCTCCTCTTGTCTCTCGATCCTACCGAGAGACAAGATGGCGGCCGCTACGGACTGTTTGGAATGTTGACAGACGCCGGAGAACCAATCAGCTTCGCAAAGCTCCGTAACGCGAAAAGTACGCGAAGCGGAGCGCTGTTACAGATATATATCTTTTTTTGAACGTTAATTTCTCAAAATCCACTGGAGCACATATATTGAGACCTAGCAAAGGCACATCGGGCTACCAGCACTGTTCCCACTAACGTGCGCGCGTGGGCACGCGCGCACGATGGTCACCCGGAGCGCGCAGTGTCCTGGATTCAGCGCGCACACTGTGACACATCCCCACAAGACCGTTCGCGCCGCCGCTTTTTAAATGCGAGCGGCGCGAAATCCAGGCATGAGGCAGAGGCATGGTTCTTGCAGGTGCGCAAAGCCAATTGTGCTTAAAGGGCTTCTGCTTCAGGCCCCCACACCCCCGTTGTGTGTCAGCCCGGCTGAGACCGCTTCCGGGGCACACAGCAGCCGCACCGAGTACTTCACGGGTCTTTAAAAGACCATTTGCATGTAAATGAACTTTGTTGTTTTTTCGCCCCTGCATCTTCACACTTCCTACTGCCTACTGGGATTAAGAGGACTTCCTGTGCAGAGGCCGAGTACCTTGGCATTTACACTTCGGCTCTGGACTGGAGCATGAGGAGTTTCTGGCGTTTAGATACTTTGTGAACAGAGGATGGTACAGACAATCACGACCTTTTTGATACAGTCCAGGGATTACGGCATGGCTCTCTCAGTGCCATTCCTTGTCCTGGAGCAGTCTGTTCACGATCAAATGTGAATGAAGGATTCTCCGTGTGCTAACAATCAATTTTACAGTGCACAATATATTTAGCCAAATGTAAGAAACTTTAATCCTTTATAAAAAAAAAAGTTACTATCACGTTTGTTAAATAAGCTTTTAAGCTATTAGCAAAATTGTTTCACAGCAATAGAAACCGTTTTTTTTTAGTGTAGTTCAATTGCCATCAAGATGTAAACCAGGAGCAGAGACAAAGCATAGTGCACCACATATCGGCGAGTGTGAAAAATCAAACTTGAAGTGAAGAATTAAAACTCATAGCTGTTTTCTGTTTTAAAAATAAAACTGTGCCAAATGATGAGTAGCTCTGACCCCTGCGTAACGTAAGCTTTTGGCACTGTTGACTGATGACATATTTTAATGCACTTTGGCATAGTGAATAGGTTTGGCTTACAAATAGAGTGAAGTCACAGAGGGGCCTGGCAGACTATGCACGCACAAACACAGATCCCCAAGCACAAAGAGATAAAGATGCAAGCAGACAAATGGACATCTAGGCATACCAAGACATATGTGCATCAGAGCAAACAGACAACACATATGCACCTACAGACAACAGTACAAAGGCACACATGCAGTCTCAGACATACAGGAAGAGGAATGCACGACTGTGTGATTAGATGGATAAGTGTGCATCTGTGAATGCACACATGATTTAATGTATACACATGGGTGCATGAATGGATTACCAAATATACATTTGTTGTTTAGGACTTATTTTTTGGCTTACAACGTATTGGATTTGCTTTACTATGATGCGATTTTGCAATTGTTTGCGTTGTAAGAGCAGAGAACAAAGATGCTGGCACTTTTTCTGTGGTTTACGTTTTACTACGATATATGCTTAAGAAGCAGGTTCTAAACTTCAGTCTCCTTTAAGAGCATTCGGCAGTGAAAATATCAAAGAAAACATTTGAATGGGACAAGAGAATACATAAGTATTCACTACACGCCTTTACGGAAAGCAAGTCTGAAACACATTCAGGCAATTACAAAATGTGTGCCCTATCCTGGTATTTGTGAAGAAACAACCCCTTTTTCAATCCTAGATCAATGGTATCTAGAGTATGCACATAATGCCTTATTAGCCAAGCACTGTCCACAAAATGTATAATAATTAAATAGAACAACCCTCAGACACTTATAGTATAGTAGGGAATTATCCAGAGAGTGAAGCAAATGCAGCGGCAAAAATACTCTAAATGCTGGGCTCCACCTCAAACAGCACTCACTATAGCTTTTGATGGGCTACAATAGAGGAGTGCAAAACAAATAATTACAAGGAATAGTCAATAATACAAATTAACACGCATTCTACTTTTGAATACAAAGTATAACTAGTTACTCAGGTATTTTGTTTTAAGGGAAAATAACGAAGTTCAATATGTGGTTATCATAAGATTTGTTGTCAACATATCTGAAAAAGAAAGTGCAAAGAGAATGTTTTACAGCAATTTAAATCCAATAAAAAATACACTTGTCAAAAGACCTAGTGGGTAATACTGAACAGTGGGCTTTGGGTTAGGAAATTGTTTTTAATTGGTTGGTTCTAAAGTCAATCTAGTTAGCTAGTTTCTTACTGGATGGCTTTTGTCATTCTTGTGTTATTTCTTCTCCTGGACCATAGTTTCTCTACCACCCTTTTGATTGGATGACTTGTATCCTTCCACTGCTCATATTCAGATACTGAAATTATTATTATTTTTAGCACTACACAGGAGTGAGCACATGTGTTTTCTTGAGTTCTTTACTTTGACCTGTGTGTTGACTCTCTGTTCACCCTTCTGCCCCCTTTTTTTCCGGTCAAATAATAACTTTGGTGATAAACGTAGCATTTCATAAAAGCACACACAGTACATCAACAGCACCTTAAATATTATATAGTCTCTTAAAATCTACAGACTAATGTTGTCCTGCGCACTGTCCCAGAACCCCTTTCCTATCGAACAGGGCTGGTTATTCCCCATTTGACAATTAAGGTGACTTTCAGACATGGTCCATGCTAGTCACCATGCAACAAAGTTTAATTCCGGCCTTAAGAATCAATATGAGGAAGCCTGACTGACTAAGGCAATCTTCTCTGACCGGGGCAGCCGCCGAGTTCAGAGAATACAGAGGCATGTCTTCTCAGGCTCCGGTCTCACAATGCAGGAGGGTTGTGGCATCTAGCAGACCTCTGGATGATGCATCAGGACAAACTATTTCTGACGGGATATCCAGACATTACTCCGTAGCTTACATGTCTAATTGTAAATATGTTATGTAATTGTGTATATCTGTGAACTCGTATAGGCTCACAACATTCCCCACCCTATGAACAGTCCTTGAGCTGAGGATGTTCTGTAAAATCTTATTATGATAACACCATTGGAGTCCTGTGCTTTTCTAATCCCAAAGTGTACTTGCCTGTGTAACCAATTCATGTCATTGCGTATGTATCTAAATTGAAAACCTGCCTTAAGACACTTCATGTGGCGTTACATGTGTGGAAATGCACTCTCTTTTCACTTTTTTAAGCAAAGGTTTGGAGTGAAACTTGGCGCTCCACCACATACGCTGTCTGGTTACCGGCGCACATAGCCTTAGTTGCAGCGCACAGAGACCTTATACTGCCGCACACAGAGGAAAAAAATTAGAGGGAACATTGGCTACCAGTCCATAATATTTTGCCAAGTTTCGTGCAAATCCATTCAGCCGTTCGATTATTGACATTTAGATACGTCTACAGCCTGAATGGCTGAACGGAATTACACCAAACTTGGCAAAATGGTACATCAAACCTAAGAGGTCAGGGAGGATCTACTATGCCCCCTTATGGTCATTTGCCCCTTCGCTTTCGCCTCCTCTTGTCTCTCGATCCTACCGAGAGACAAGATGGCGGCCGCTACGGACTGTTTGGAATGTTGACAGACGCCGGAGAACCAATCAGCTTCGCTTCACAAAGCTCCGTTGCGCGAAAAGTACGCGAACTGGAGCGCTGCCCGGTCCGCTGTTACAGATATATATCTTTTTTTAAACGTTAATTTCTCAAAATCCACTGGAGCACATATATTGAGACCTACAAAAGGCACATCGGGCTACCAGTCCCTACAATTTTGCCAAGTTTCGTGCAAATCCATTCAGCCGTTCGGGCTAAAAGTGAGGCCAACCGCCCTATGGAAAACTCAATGTTAAAAACACGTTTTGGGACCCCCCTTTTTTCTCGACCCCCCCTGGACGAACCCCCCCCCAATTTTCGGGGGCTGCTCAGAAACAAAATGTGCCATTTTCCTGAAAATTTCAGCCAATTCCGTCCACAAACGCCAAAGTTATTAGACATAGAATTTTCAAAAATCCCATAGAGAAAAAATCCTAACTATATATACCTACTGGCGACCGCCAGTAGGTAATATATATCTATATATATTGGCAGAAGGACGTCTTCAAAGGTATTTGGACCAAAGACGAGGCGAGACCCAAAACTGGTGCAATTATATTTTATTTGTGATCAACACCATGCCGCCGTTACGCATTTATATATATATATTACCTACTGGTGATCGCCAGTAGGTAGTTACGATTAGGACTGTGTTTCAATTAAAAAAGTGTTGCTTCTTTTGCCAATATCTTTGGCACCGGTTGATAAATCTTCTCACAATTTTCAAAACTAATGGCCCACTTACTTTAGCTGGTGCCATAAAAGATTTTGGGGTGATCCGTCAATAAGTGGGGGTCCCAAAATTCTTTTTCCATGTTCATTTCCATAGGAAACTCAAGACAAAGCTGCAGCTCGAACTGCTGAACGGAATTACACCAAATTTGGGGAAAAGGAAGCTTGTGGTCTAGAGTGCACTCTTTTGTTAAATCGTGTAAATCTGTTCAGTAGTTCCTGAGAAATCACAATAGTTCTCAGATATACAAATATGGCCAAGGATGATACGGGAACCCTCATGATCTCGCGCCTGAGATCTGATTGGCTGCCAACACTTCAAACCAGGTGTGTTGGTAGCCATCTTTTGGCCCGGTTGGCAGGGTAGAAACACCCTGACAAACTTGGTCTGCTCGAGGAACCCCAACGCAAAACAAGATGCTGGGGACCGCCACCTCCCCCGGGCTTTTATGGAATGCCAGGGGCTACATGGCCCCCCGCAGCCCAGGAGGCCACCACCTTTCCGGGGTTAATTATCTTCAATGTGGGGGGCATAGCAGCCCCTTGCAACTCCGGGGACTGACACCTCCCTGGGGCTAAAGTAAAGTGGGGGGGCTCAAGCACCCTCCATACCCCAGGGGACCACCACCTCCCCAGGGCTAGGTGTGGAGGGGGGTCGAGCCCCCACCGCACAACCCCAGAGACCACCACCTATCTCCAGGCTATCTCAAAGATGGAAGGGGTCCATGTGGCCCCCCTCCTGGAGCTTGAAAATGGTCCTGGAGACAGCCACATCTCAGGGCCTGCTCCAGCAATGACCCGGGGTTCGCACACCCGGGGACATTGCAGTTTGCTATTGCATGGCGTGCAAACTCTGCTTCGCTTCATGGAAGCGAGAGCAAGGAAAATGCTGCCTTTGGGCAGAGAGAGCTGCATGTTAGCAGCTCCCTTTGTCCAAACCAATGCCGGCTTCTGCAGGAGGTGTGGTACCGGCAGGGACCACTGGGACCTTGAGTCTCCCTTCATGGCCCCCAAGGACGCAGCCATACCCGGGGTTTCCCTCCTACCATTTTCTTATTTATTTTTTCAATAGGTCCTCCCATTGTCTCAATTTACACCGTATGTCTGTTTTAGGTTGTCCCACAAGACTTTCTGATCTATTTGGAGAGACAAATTCTTGTTCAAAGAAGTGTGTCATTAGTTGATTGCTTTTCACTTCTCTTTACTCATTTTTTTCCTTATTAAACTAAGCCCTGTATTGACCAATGAGACTTTGTACAACTTGCTTCCTTTTACTCGTCTCAAGTGTATTTTCAAAGAAATTGTCCATCCTCCTTTTAAACTCCACAAAAATATGTGTGTTATTTTGTATAATCTTCATGATAGTATCACTCTGAGACCAACCGGCTGTTGCATTCATACATATTTCAAACCAGAAACGACCCCAATTACTTACTTGACGAAGTGGCGCACTGTGCCAAACCTTCTGGTTCTAAACTCTGCATCTTTCGTCATTCAGTAACACTCTGGGAAGTTGTTCCATTTGTTGCTCCATATGCCGTCATTCACCAATTCTGCCTTTATTTACCACACCTTGGTTCACTTTTTGCTGGATACCGTTGGCGCTTCTGCGTTGGTGCAAGCCAGTAAAACAGCAGAGCGACACCGTAATTTTTTTCCCCAACCACATCAAAGAAGTCTGGTTGCACTCACAATTCATTCACGAGTAGTCATTTGACTACCCTGAACATATGTGCCAATAAAATACAGTCTTCAAGTGAACACAATTAGTGAAAAGGTGATAGTGAGAACAGTGTAAGAAAATTATTTACACATCATATGTAAAACAATAGTAACATTCTAAAATGCCAAATATGTTAAGAGTAGTCAGATGACTACACATTAATGACATGCTGGTCTTAGATACAAGGGGTATTGGAACCATGACAATGGAAGGTTTCCTTTGAATTTTTGGAACTGCCATGGGTTTTAACAAATAGTAGTATTATATAGTATCCACCTGTCAATCTATAGAGTTAAATGAAATTAGCCGAGTTTGAGTCTCATTATAAGCTCAAATCATCGATAAAGTTCATGATCACATTTATTTCAAATACTTGATAGCAGCTGAGAAACAAAATCCAGAAGGGGTTTTGTTAAATTGAATGAACTTATGATCTTATATTACAACTAGCAGCCCGTCCCGATGTTGTCCGGGTATGAATTGCTGCCGGCCAGTAGTATATTGTTTTATAGGATTTCGTTTAGATAGCATTTCTTATCTGTGACAGGCCTGTGAAACGCTCCGATTCACAGTGAACTGCTGATGCACTTAAGAGTGTGCGTTCAGTAGTGTGTGAACTCGAGTTTCCCTACTTTATTTTTACTTGCAATATTATATAGCGTGAACTCGACAACATGGCATGAGCACAATTTACATTACAGAAGAACACATTCCTTTGTGGTAGGCACAGGGAGACAAAGCGATTTGCCTGGAATCACAGGATGTTGAGCTGATGCCGAGATTCCAACGTAGCTCCCCTGCTCTAAAGTTTGCAATTCTAGAACTTGTGGCGGGAGGTGTGTCTAAAAGTGTATGTCGGTGCTGGCCATCATGAGAGAGACCTGTGCATTTTTCAAATGGGTGGTGAAAAAATATGAGTATGCTGCTGGAGATGTGGGCCGCCGTGCCACCAATGTACTTACCGGGGGAGAGTAAACACCCATTATTCCGCAACTTTCTTTCCGCATACCATCACTCCGCATAATTTCATTACGAAAGTAGCATGACTCCGCAATGCCATTATAACGCATGGCATTACATTTTATATACTTTTACCACGCATACATTTACAACGAAATTTTAATCTTTGGATAAGGTAAGTATGGGTATAGGGGTATATGTTTTTGGGTACTGAGGTATATGTTTTGTGGTGTTTGGGTATTTTAAAGATTCAGATATAGTTTTGGGTTATGGGGTACAGGGGTAGTTTTAGGGTTTAGGGATAGGTATGGGTTTTGGGGTACAGGGGCATTTTTAGGGTTCAGGGCTAGGTTTGAGTTTTGGGGTACACAGGTATTTTTAGGGTTTAGGGATAGGTTTGGGTTTTGGGGTACAGGGTATATTTAGAAGAGTTAAGATGGGTTAGTGTTTAAGGGTGTTGGGGTATTTTAAGGAGTAAGGGTGGGTTATGATTATGGTGTGCAGGGGTATTTAAAGAGAGCAGGGTGGAATTAGCACACAATATGAGACATGGCATGAAGGGCGCAAACATAGTACACGCCCCCAGCGTTTGTCACGCCCACAGCACACGCCCACAGCACATCGCACACACGCCCACTAGGGACTGCTTTGCTGGCACGGATCTTTTACCTTTTAAATGTATATGGTGGGCGTCTGCATAGCCTATGTCCTTCTGCTGCAACTGCCCTTTCCAACGCTGTATTGGGTGTTGTGATTGGTGCTGTGGTTCCTGAGATTACCCGCCTCAAAGGTTTGGGCTCTCTCTTTATTATATTAGTATGGACTTGTAAAACCATCTTTTAACAATTGACCATTTTTGCCACGAATGTAACAGAAAGTAGCTCCATATTTGATCTACCACTGCACTTACTCATAATTGCTTTTGTACTTGGCACTTTATAATTGTTTTTAAGCACTACATATGTCACAATGCCACGAGGCAATGTAACAGGTAGTGACGCCTTCAGGTTTTGATTTTAAATCAGAGTTTGTAATTGTGAAAATTACCCATGAGAAAGGGATTGGTGAGACCGAAATGCATAGGGTATCTAAGTAAACCCTAGAAACATGATCTTGAGGATTGTGAAATAAAATTGTTTGCTGAACCTTACTCGTGAGTGCAGCCAGACTTCTTTGAAGTGGTTGGGGAAATAATCTATTGCATGGCTCTGCCGTTTTACTGGCTCACACCACCGCAGACGCACCAACGATATCCAGTGAAAAGGGAGCCAATGTGTCGGAAAATGTATATATATATATATATTACCTGCTGGCGGTCGCCAGTAGCTAGTTATAGTTAGGACCTAGTTTCCATAGGAAATCCGCAACATTCTATTGGGAATAACTTTGGCGCCGGTTGTTGAATCTTTGCGAATTTCTCAAAGAAGATGGCCCGCTCTGCTCCGCTTTTTCCCTGAAAGTATTGAGAAGATTCGTCAAGCGGGGGCCGAGAGATAAGGGGGGTCCCAAAACATGTTTTCCCCATGTTAGTTTCCATAGGACGATTAGACACGGCTACAGCCCGAACCGCTGACCGGAATTATACCAAATTTGGGAAAATGATAGGGTCTGGTACGCGGATCACCCTTTTGATTAAATGGTGTAAATCTCTCCAGTAGTTCCTGAGAAAATCAACAGAAAAAAATATATATATATATATATCTGGGTGGAGCCTAACCACACATCTCATCTTGAGATCTGATTGGCTGTCAGCACTTCATCCAAGAAGTGTTGGCAGCCATCTTGGGACCAATATACATGATAGCACCTCATTAAAAGCATTGCAGTTAATAGAAGGTTTTAGGACTTTAGTTACATTATAAATCATTTATTGATGGTACCATACTCATTTTAGGAACTGTGGTGTGTTCTAAGGTGATTTTACCATGTGAAAAAGCCTTCTGCTGGGATATCATGAATCATGTTTGAAAGAAAACTATTATCTCTTGCTTTTCCCACAGTGGTTTGGAAGGGGATCTATAAGCTAAACTGAAAGCATATTTTCTGTAAATTCACATTATCTTTCTCAGTCATGTGACAATGAAGTCTGACATTCTCAGTAAAACATGTACATTCAACAAGGACAGAGACTGTCAGTTGATTCCTTTGTGTTCTACTGCAGCTTCCCGGAGTGTTCTGAAGAACAACTAGAGTGCTAACAGTCCTACTTATTACAAAGGTATGGCATACATGAAGCCATCTTGATTGGAATAAAGTGGTAACTCTTAAAACATTTAATTTAAAAAGGAACACAATGAGGGGGTATATTTTGCCATGGAAAGTATGATTAGTGCTGCAGAAAGAAAAATTAGGGCACATTTTGAGTGACTTCTCAAATCCTCTTCTATTTCATAAAAAAATTCTGACATGCAGTCTCCCAAGATGGCCACCAGAGACAAAAGAGCCTAATTTTAGCCTAAATATCACCCAGATGTAGCCCAAGTATAGCCCAATGACAGAATGTCCCAGAGTGTTCTAAAGAAGAACTAGAGCACTAACAGTCTTACTTATGACAAAAGTATGGCACACCAGAAGCCATCTTGATTGGAATGAAGTGGTAAGTCTGAAAACATTTAATTTAAAAAGGAACAAAATGAGGGGGTTCATTTTGCCATAGAAAGTATGATTAGTGCTTCAGAAAGAAAAATTAGGGCACATTTTGAGTGACTTCTCAAATTCTCTTCTATTTCATTAAAAAATTCTGACATGCAGACTGAAAAATGCACTTTCAATACCAGCAGCAGACTTCCCTGGTGAGCAGTAGCTTTACTACAGTGATCTAATTAGCAACTAGCGTGCTAACATTCTGAATTTATGGCAAATGTGCGTCACATCTGAATGCCTTCTTGATGGAATCAAAGTAGAAAACTGAAAGTATTTCCTACTGAGGAGACTGTAGTAAATGAGGAAATTAGGAAACTTCGTAACAAATAAGTCTCCCAAGTTTAGCCCAATGACAGAATGTCCCAGAGTGTTCTAAAGAACAACTAGAGCGCTAACAGTCTTATTTATGACAAAAGTATGGCACACCTGAAGTCATCTTGATTGGAATAAAGTGGTAACACTTAAAACATTTAATTTGCAAAGGAACAAAATGAGGGGGTTCATTTTGCCATAGAAATTATGATTAGTGTTGAAGAAAGAAAAATTAGGGCACATTTTGACTTCTCAAATCCTCTTCAATTTCATTAAAAAAATTCTGACATGCAGACTGAAACATGCACTTTGAACACCAGCAGCAGACTTCCCTGGCGAGCAGTAGCTTTACTACAGTGATCTAATGAGCAACTAGAGTGCTAACATTCAGAATTTATGTCAAATGTGTGACACATCTGAATGCCTTCTTGATGGAACCAAAGTAAACAAGCATTGAAAATGCAAAAGATCTCGCCCTCGCTTAAGTTAAAGCCATTCTGTTTGTAATGAGGTGGCTTTTTAGCTTTGCTTTTATTAGTGTTTTTCAAACTTTCATGTAAATAACATGCATACGTATGCATATATGTATATGTATGCATGCATTTATATTTGTATTTATATAGATATGCAGATTATATATGTTTCTATATGTATGTATATATATATATATTCACTGAAAAAGCCATAGGTTTCACACCAGTTATAGTTAGCTGGACATTTTACTCATACAAAACCATTGAAATTCCAACGTTATAGTTAGTTGGACTCACTATAACTCACGCGCCCGCAATCCACTGCTGATGATGTCACATATTACATCTGATGGAGCGAGATAGAAAACAAAATTTTGTTTAAACTCGCAAAGTCACATTTCCATAACATGAATAAAATTATTAATTATTTGTGATATGTCATGCTAATACAACTTAGATTAAACTTTACACGTGGGGGGACTAACATGTGTGCTCATAAACGTGCATATTTGTTGCATCTTTTTGTTCGTGCAAAATAATAAAATAATTTATTGTTTTCGTTTTTGTCATTACTAACTGCTGCAAACCTAAAATAAGCATGTGCTTGTTTTGCTTTTCCTTGTCTGTGTGATGTCATTTCTACTAATCTAGGTGCATATGGGTCTCATTGAAAAACGGAGACTGGTAAATATAAACGCTGCTTTATTTGTTTGCAATGGCTAGGTAACATTTTGATTAATCGGGTGGGTTAATTATTTAGTAAACCATGGGGTGGATACAGAATATACTTTATTTCTTACATTAATACTTTTCTTGTGTTTGTTTTATACTAGAAATCATAAGTTGCCTGCTTTTGAGGCCTAGCTATTTGAGCCGCAGAAAAAGAGCTAATCCATATTTCTGCAGAAAGTCACGAGACGCCCATTCTGAATTAAAACGTTTATTGAAGCTGCATTCACAAAGCAAAAACTGATGAGCTGACATCATTCTGTCGGACATGGCCAAGGTCGAAAGTGAACTTTTTGTCAGTCCTTAACTTGGCATCCGCGGAAGTTGTGCTGTAAAACTATGGAAGCTGCGAGGATGACTTAAAACAAAGTTGCAATCGCAGGAAGCCTCTGGCTTCACGTGGAAGAGACAATGGTCTTTGTAAGACATGATTTTGTGGAACTTTTTAAGAATCGGGTGACATGTCACTTGTCACTCTCAGCCAATGGGACGTCGAGTAATTCTGAAAACTTTCCTTTGCTAGTTTAGTTAGCGTAGAAAGGTATAAAAAGTCATGCCCTTAGGGTTGGGCTGGCTGCTGCTTTCTGACTTTCCGATGAGGGTGATGTGCTGCTGGACTTTGCGTGGAGCACGTAAGAATCCTCAAAGAACTTTACTTTAATTTCTGTCTATTTAGCTCAGTTAGGGAAATAGGTTTTAGAAATGTTAAACTTTAAATAATTACTTTAAACTGATTCAATTGCTTAAATTGTATTTTTCTTATTTCTTACCATCATGCTTGCTTTATTGCTAATAAATTTCATTTATAAAACTTACAACATATATACCATAATTTAGAAAATAAATTCTTACTTTTGACAAACAAGCTGGCCTTGGTTATTTAGAAGTATAGGTTACCTTTAGCTAGATCACGTCGCCTATAGTGGTCGTTTAAATGGTTGGGTTTTATTCTAATGACATTATTCTTTCTGCAAATGTATAAATATGTATATAGTTTGTAGATAATGTGTATATAGATTTATTCTGACCACCTGATTCAGTAGGCCCAAAATATATCAGGTTTATAAATGGGTCCATATTTAGTATAGAAATTTGTTTATAGGTTATGAAGTTGGGTAGCGTTGTTTATGATATATTTTCTATAGCCCGCTGGATCAATTATCTGGTAGCAGAAATTGATGGTTGCTAAGGGGTAACCAAGGTAACATGTTGGTTGCTAAGGATTGCGTCATGGTATGCAAATAGGATCGATGTTTTAACACTTGTTAAGTTCGTTTTTCGTGCCTATCTGTAAGCTATACCGGTATAGATTGTGTGGCGAGAAATTAGTCACGCAAGCCATCTGTTCAGTTTGTAGTGATATCGCCGAGTATCACAAGAGGTATCGCCGTGTACCATAGTGTTGTCGCCGAGCAGCACAGTTTTAGGGCTAGGTCTGAATCTTGTATAGTGAGGATTTTCTAAGAAATCAAAGCAGCATGAGAATAGGGACAAAGCGCCTTCCATAAAACTCACTGTGATGAGAGTATTAGTTATATCCGAGCTTGAGTGAAGGGTAAATTTAGCGTCGGTGCATGATTATCTATAAACAGGTTAGAGTCCTGTACGGGTACATGTTTCATATCTATAAACAGGTGAGAGCCCTGTACGGATAACGTCGTTATTTTGCTAACGGTGCATGTTTTCTATAAACAGGTGAGAGTCCTGTACGGATTTCATGTGTGTTTGAATTTAGGGAATTTTCCGTGTAAAAGTGCGAGTTTGAATTGTATTTTATGTTCAAGTGGAACTCTTAGAACTTTCACTTCGCGGTGGGTTCAGAGCAAAGCGAGTTCATAATTATACGTGTTAGAAGGGTGGGGTAAGGTTACTCTACTGACAATTGAATATTATCCTTAGTGTGAATAGCGCCGTCTATTCCGAAGTGTGGATACTTGAATGTATGTAAACTATCCTAAATAGTGAAACGAACAGATGTTGTCTTTATAGTCATTGTTAAGAATTAATTAACACTGAAAAGTGTTCTTAAAATGGCGCTGTGAAAAGATATTGTGAAGGAGGGGTAAGCGCCAGGAGTGAGAAGCGAGAAACCGCAGCTGCTGTGTACGTCACAGAGCCGCGCTGGGATTGGGTGACCTACGTCACAAGCTGTATTCTGATTGGCTCATGAGTCTCTGACGGCCTGTGAGCTGATTGGTAGTTCGGAAAAACTCTAAATTTATTGGTTGAGCAGAAAACTGACGTAGCTCAACTGCCATTGGCTTGTTGGTGTGTTTCGCGCACGGATTGGTTGTTTTGCGGAACATCCCGGAAATATTTTACGAACGATTTTGTGAATTAAATTTAACTTTTAAAAATGAGTTATCATTTTAAATATGCTGAGAAAAAGACAACATTATTTCAGAAATTTAAGAATTTATTTTCACCTGACAAGAAAATCGAAACGCGAGGTGGTAAACTACTTCATAAGTATAAAACACCTGCAGCGTACATGGAAGGTGAATACGGATATCATACTGTCTTATGGTTCGACAGTTGGAAACGTTATACTAAAAACGATGGTGTTTTGGCTTGGCCTGACGATGGTTCATTTAATGTAAGAGTTTTAAGAAACTTACGAGAGAAAATGAATGCTCTTGTTCCAAAACCGAGACCAACTCAATTTGAAGCTTTAGTTGAGTGGGAAGATGAGATGTATCAGTTACAAAGAGAAGCTAGTGGAATTAAAAGACCTTCTAAAAATCCATCATGGAAAAGGGAAACTCATGAAGATAGATTGCGAATGTGGAGACAGGGAAACATGAGTGAAGGATTGTATTTGATTCATGAAATGGTAATGGGTTCTCCTACAGGAAAATCTATGGAAAGTGAATCTGAGGATGCAATTATGGAAGAAATATATACAACTGCTAGAAATAAACAGCCTAATCAGCCTTTGAGACCTCCTAGATCATGGTCTACTCCGGTGGTTTCTACTGAAACTTCACCGAGTGCACCTCCAATTAGTGAAGCTCCTAAACTTTATCCAAATAATTGTGAAATCACTGAAACTCCTAGAAGACCAGAATTCGAGAATGCTCGAAATGAGGGTAGACATTTTTCAATGACTCCAAGAGCAAGGGAACCTCCAAAAGATTATGCAAGAGAGACAAGAAATGTTGAGGATGATGATTATAATGAATATTTAAGGTCTAAAGAAGAATTAATTAAAAGAATGACAAAAGGCATGGAAGCTGTCACAGTTCCAGTAACAATAGGTCCTGTTCAGCCTGTATTTGATCAAAGAGATACAAACAAAACTGGATTAACTATTCCTTTAAATACAGAAATTCAAAAGCCTGCTGAAAAATTTTATTCAGACTTGACTGAATTAAACACTTCTAGATCGAGAATGCCTGATTTAACCTTTAATGAGGATTTATCTCCAAAAACACCAATGGGTGCTATGTCAGATGTAGGGAGTCCTGAAGTCAGGGTAACCACACCAAAACTTGATGTGGCCAAATTAAAAGCGAATATAGAAGAATTAATAATTGGAACAATTGGCCCAGATAGTTTAAATTACTATCGGGATGATGAACTACTATTCATTTGCAAAAGTATTCAGTGGAAAACGAAAAATAAATATGATCAATTAGAGGATCTAGCTGCAGAACTTGAAATCGATGTAAGTAAACAAAAGAATTTTGCAAAACATTACAGATTAGATTTCTCAGAAAGTGACATTGAGAGTTTGAACTCAATGGGAAGAATAGTTCACATTAAAGATTTGATCGTATATATCAAAAAGCTAGGAGAACTGAACAAATGGAGAGTGAAATGGACCAAAAGGAAGGAAGATGAAAGATTAGAAAGAATGTCAAAACAATTTCCAATGAGAGAAGTTGCAGGTGGAGGATATGTTCATGTCCCATGGTCAAGACAGGACATTCTGTTATTCACAAATGACTTTCCAAAATTAAGAGAGAAACCTGTTGAGTGGTACAGGCAAGTTGATAGATTTATCAAAGTGTCAAAAGTTCTGTGGATTGATTTGGATGGATTTTTTGACATTGTAGTTCCATCTGATCTTTGGACAGAATGTAAAATATCTATTAGTTGGCCAAAAGCAGAACCTGAGCGAATTAAAGAAACAGGTGCCCCGAATCCACTTGTAATGGATTTTTATGAGAAAGTAATTGTTTGGATGAAAAACAAAATTCCACCCAAAGAAGTTGATTGGGTTAAAATAGAAAGAACAGAGCAGGAAACAAAAGAATCAGTTCATTCTTTTTATGAAAGACTACTGTTAATCTTTAAACAATACAGTGGTTATGAAAAATTAGATGAGAAAGACATGAGTCATTTTATCTATAGATTTGTTTATGGATTAAAACCCGAAATTGGAGAAATGATCAGAACTAGTATTGTCGGATGGCAAGCACTATCTATAGATGATATTCTGAGAAAAGCAAAATATTGTAGCGATGAATTAGAAGTAAAACAGAAAAAGCTGAAGGAGAAAGCCATGTGGGCACAGGTAAAGGTGGCTGAGCAACAGATTGCCAGCATGGGAAATAAGAACACTAATTTTGTTCAAACTGGAAATACGAACCAGATACAAGGAAAGTTTAAAGGTAATAATTTCCAAAAGAAATTTAGCCCAAAGATAGAAGAGCTGAAACAAAGATTACCTTGTTTTAATTGTGGCGAAATTGGACATTGGAGGGACGAGTGTCCTCATCCTCCTAGAAACTTAAAGAATCCCTTATTGAATCCACAGATGCAGAATGGTGTTAACGTGCAGCAACAGCTACAGATGCAACAGGGGTTAAATGAATTTAATATTCAGCGACAGTTACAACAACAGCAACAACAACAGGTGAATAATCGTCAAGACCAATTGCCACAACCACCTTTTCCGAATTGTGGGGGAGTTCAAAAATATAATCCAAACGTGGGATTTCAGGGATGTGAACAGGTAATAAAACCACAAAAACAGCAAAAGCAGCAAAAGGTTCAAATGCAAAATGCTTCACAACAGTTTTTATTAACAGAAAGCCAAGACAGTGATTCTGATGATTATTGCTGACGGTGCCCGAGAGAGGAGGAAGAGTGTGTTGTTGGAGCCACTCTTGAGGTTGACCAGTCTGGTCCTTATGTAAACGGGAAAGTTAATGATGTAGACATCACTTTTCTAGTGGACACTGGTGCTACCCGTTCTACTGTTAGATCAGTGGAAATTGAAAACCTACCTCTCTCTGGGGATACCATCCAAGTTGTCGGAGTAAGTAATCAGCAAATTAAAACAGATTTAACTGATCCAGTACCAGTTGAAATTGGAAATTACAGAGACAAACACAGATTTGTGGTTTGTAATAGTAGTCCAGTAAATCTATTAGGCAGAGACATCCTATGTAAAATGAATTGCAGAATATATTGTTCTCCTGAAGGAGTTGAGTTACAAACAATGGAGGAAGATGGTTTGTACAGAATGACAATGATGATGATGGAAGCAGAAGAAACAAAATTGTTTCCTGCATTTGAAGAAAAAGATTTACCTGAAGAGCTAAAGGAAACAGTGAAATCTGAAATATGGGATTTTACTGGGAATGAGATGGGTCTGATGAAAAACGTAGATCCTGTTAAAATTGCATTGAAGCAGGGAATAGAATTTCCAAACACTCCACAGTATAAAATGAAAACAGAGACAATTGAAGGTATTACACCTGTAATTGAAAAATTAATCAAGCAAGGTGTATTAAAAGAAATGAAGAGTAGCTCTTGTAATTCACCAATTATGGGAGTTAAAAAGGCTAACGGAACATTTAGGATTGTACAAGATTTGAGAAAGGTTAATCAAATTGTTATTCCATGTTGTCCTGTGGTTCCAAATCCAGCAGTAATTCTATTTCAGATTCCACATGATGCTGAATGGTACACAGTCATTGACCTTTGCAATGCATTCTTTACTGTTCCTCTACACCCAGACAGTTATGAAATCTTTGCTTTCAGATTCCAAGGTAAGACCCTTGGATGGACAAGAATCCCTCAGGGCTATACAGAAAGTCCTTCAATCTTTAACGAACTGTTAAAAAGATCACTAGAAGATTTAGACTTACCAGGTAGGTCTACGATGGTGCAGTATATTGATGATTTGTTAATAGCTGCAAAGACAAGAGAAAATTGTGTAACAGACACAATAATTCTGTTAAATCGCCTTGCAGAAGAAGGACATAAAGTGTCCCCAGCAAAACTACAGTTTTGCAAACAAGAAGTGAAATATCTTGGTCACAGAATTGCAAAAGGAAGAAGACAAGTAACAATAGAGAGAATAAAAATGATTCAAGCAATGTTACCGCCAAGAACACAAAGACAGGTCAGAATGTTTTTAGGAATGGTAGGTTACTGTCGACAATGGATAAGTGGATTTTCGGTAATTGCAAAACCACTACAAAGACTGACCAAATCAGATGTAAAGGATCCAATTATTCTCAATGATGTTGAGATGGAATCTTTCGAGAACCTGAAAAAGAGTTTATGCCAAGCTCCTGCTTTGGGTATGCCGAATTATGAGAAAGATTTTGAACTGTATTGCAGTGAGAGAGAAGGATGTGCATTATCTGTGTTAATTCAGAGACATGGAAATCTAAAGAAACCTATTGCATACTTCTCTGCAGTTCTTGATCCAATTGCAAAAGCATTACCAGGTTGTTTAAAAGCAGTTGCAGCTACAAGTATCAGCCTTGAACAAAGTGAAGGAATCATTATGGGATTTCCTGTAAAAGTTTTTGTGCCTCATTCAGTTGAAATATTACTGACAAGAGGTAAGACTCAACATTTAACAAGTAGCAGATTGACAAAGTATGAGAAAATCATACTAGGAGCAGATAATGTTTCGATTTCAAGATGTTTGAATCTGAATCCTTCTACATTACTACCTGATTCTGAGATTGTTGATGACATTGAGACAGAACATGAATGTTTAGATGTCATGGAATTCTGCACAAAACCCAGAAAAGACATCAAAGACAGACCTTTGCCTGAATCGGATTTTGTCTACTTTGTAGATGGCTCATGCTTAAGATCCGAAGGTGGTGTCTTGAAAGCTTCATACTCAGTTTGTACAGTTGAAGATATTAAAGAAGCATCATGTCTTGAAGGAGTTCGTTCAGCACAAGTGGCTGAATTGATTGCTTTAATTCGTGCATGTGAAATATCAAAAGATATTAGAGTTACCATCATTACTGATAGCCAGTATGGGTACGGAGTTGTGCATGATTATGGACAACTCTGGTCACAGAGAGGATATATGACATCAACAGGATCACCAATTAAAAATGCAGTTTTCATTAGAAGATTAATTGAAGCAATACAATTGCCAAAAGAAATTGCCATAGTCAAGTGTGCAGCACACACTAGAGGAACTGATTATATTTCCAAAGGAAATGCCTTCGCAGATGAAACAGCAAAGTACTGCGCAAGGAAAAATTATTCTTACAATCGGAATAGAAGTACAGAAACTGATTCAAATTCATTAATGCTAACAACTGTTGTAGAAACATGGAATGAGATTAGGGATTTACAAAACGAAGCAGATGATGAAGAAAAAGACCAGTGGTTAAAATCAGATTGTAGACCACGTGATGAAGATGGAGTGTGGGTTTACAAAGATGGCAGAGTAGTTTTACCAAATTGTTTGATTTCTGACATGGCCAGATTATATCATGGTCCTGCACATTTAGGGAGAGATTCAATGGTCAGACTTTTTAGAGAAACATGGTTTAATACCAAATTCAGAACAATTGCAGAATCTTTTTGTCAAAGGTGTTTGTCATGCCAACAAATGAATCCAAACAGAAAATCAGTGGTGGGGACAGGAATAATTGGTCGAGAGGGTGGTCCCTTTACCAGGTTACAAATAGATTTCATTGAAATGCCCTTACACAACTGTTTGAAATATGTACTTGTAATTGTATGCTTATTCTCAAGGTGGGTAGAGGCTTTCCCTACACGACATTGTGATTCAATTACAGTGGCAAAACTAATGCTCAGAGAAATCATCCCAAGGTACGGTTTTCCAGTCACTATTGAGAGTGATGGAGGAAGCCATTTTGATAACAAACTGTTGAAGTTAATTTGTGAAGCTATGAGCATTGAGCAGAAAATACACTGTGCATACAGACCAGAGGCATCAGGTGTAGTTGAACAAATAAATGGAACTATCAAAAACAGAATTGGAAAAATGTGTCTAGAGACAGGAGTTAAGTGGACTGATGCTCTTCCACTTGTTTTGATGTCATTAAGAAGTACACCTGATAAAAAGACAGGTTTGAGTCCTCATGAAATTTTAATGGGAAGAGTTATGAGGCAAGCTTTTGTACCTGTAGGTAAACTGTTGAGCATAAATGACAGTGCAATTTTGGATTACTGTAAAAGGTTATCTGATATGGTAACTTCTGTGTCTAATCAGGTGGGAACTGAAGCTCAATCAAATGACAAAGTTTTGACACATGATCTGAGACCTGGAGACTGGGTCAGAACGAAAGTACATCGGAGGAGGAATTGTCTATCTCCTAGATGGCAGAAACCTAGGCAGGTAATCTTGATCACTACTAATGCTGTAAAGTGCAGAGGATTGAAGCGCTGGATTCATCCAAATCATACTATTCCAATACCAACTCCTGAGAGTTCTGATGTTGAAAGTGATACCACAGATGACTCTGATTCTGAAGCAGAAGACAGAACAGAAGGTGAAGTAATTCCAGATTCTGAAGATCGACAAGAAAGTCGACATCTGGAAACTGTGCCAGTGAATGGAAATCTGACAAGAAAAGACTTAGAAATAATTGAAATAGATTCTGAAGGTGAAGAGAATCTGCTAAAAGGAAAGATAACTGAGGATTCGGTTGTCTATATTGAAGACAGAGAAGCTGAACCAAAAGAAGTTTCAGACCAGGAGAGTATCGAAAGGCAGAGAACAAGCTCTGAAGTAAGGAACAAAAATCCGAAATCTGGGAAGCTAGAGGTAATTGAGGAAGAGGAGGAGAACGAATTACCGAGTACCAGTGATGGAAGACAAAGTGAAGTTCCTGAAGGAGTGAAATTGCCGAATAGAGAAGTTCCTGAGTCAATTGAAATTTCAGACTACGAAACTGAAGAAAGTGACGTGGAAGGTGGAAGTGAAAACGGAAAGAAAAGGACTTGGAAGTCAGAATCAAATAATTCTGAACCAAAGAAAAAGTACGTGAGAAAAACAGACTTCTGGCCTGGTGGAAGATTGAGAGTGAGATTAATCAAAAAGCCAATAGAACAAGTTGAAGAAATCAGTAGTCAAAAGAGTCCAGGAAAAGAAATTGGAGTTGGAAGAAAAATAGAGGTGATATCGAGAAAAGGGAAGAGAATAATTAAACCAAACCAGAAATACAAGTCTCCTGAGTGGACTTACTTAGTAATTCCACCTGTTATTGACATATATGATAGTAGTGAAGAAGAAAACGAAATCGAAGAAATTAGTGACAATGATTGAAGTACAAAATTATTAAATTGGCAAAAGGCTGAAGAAATCCTGTTAGTTGACACAAGGTCGAAGAAAAACTGTTTAGTAGAAGAAAACTTATGTATGACATAAGGTCGAAGAAATCCTGTTTAGGGTTATAAAAGAAAAATATATTTTAAAAAGGGGGGTGTATATAAATTTTAAAATTTATTTTTATTTTTTGAGGCTAAAACTAACCTAAAAATGCCTTACGTTAAGGAGAGCACTTCAAGATGTTCGGTTTTTAAGAAATGCTGTAAGATGACTCTGGTGTGTCTGCTCATTTTAGTTCTGCTCTGGTTGGTACTAGCTGTGATTATACCTTTAGAAATGAATAGAGAATTACACAAAGTTAACTTAACAAGCAAAGCTCTGGCTAGCCAAACTAAACATAGTGCATCTGCAAAAGTTATTGATCATCAGCCTAACATTCATCAAGATAAATCAATAGGTGATTTTTCAAGCAATACATTCACAAAGCTTTTGAGTGAATATGTAAAGGTAATGGATGCAAAGGATTGTTATGTATGCGTTAAATTACCCGCTTCTGTTTCTGAGGGAGTAACTTATAATATGCTTCCTCTCACTTATGCTGTTACATGTAGTGTATTAACTAGTTTATTTTATCAAACTGGTCGTTTAGAATATTACTATTCAAATTATGATGAGATTTTTGCTAATGTCAAGATTGATAATGCTTTAAATAAGCATAAGAAAGCTAAACAATTGAGAGAATATTTCCTTGTTACTAACGAACTCACTTATGAGTATGCTTACAAGAATAATCTAACATGTAAATTAAGTGCTGAAGGAAAGAAATTTCTGAACATGGTTGAAGAGAGAAGAGCAATTTATAAGAGAAATGAATTAGTCAAGCAGACTAAGTCATCCTTCTGGCAAAAAGAAGATGAGAAATTAAATGGCAAAATGCTTGAAAATATTGCAATTCACATAGACAAACCTGTTAGTGGAAAGCTTTGCATTAGAAGAGATAACACACTTTTTGATAATTATTTTGTAGGTGCAAGCAACTGTGAAGATACTTATCTGATAATGGGAGGTTGGGGATTTAAAGGTGGAAAAGACCCTATCTTTCCTGGAATTTATTTTGTTTGTGGTGATAAAGCCTACTACAACCTTCCAGACCATTGGTATGGAACTTGTTATGTGGGAATTGTTTTTCCTAAAGTGTTTCATGTTGACAGAGATTCAGAAGGATTATTTAAAATTCATAATTATGTAAATAGAGCTAAAAGAGAAACTTTTACTGAAGTTCTAGGAGATATTTTTCAAGCTGTAATACCTTTTGTTGGTATAACCCTAAATGCAGGGAGAATCAGAAAATTGTCTACTATAGTTGATAGATTATCAACTGACACTGCTGATGGGTTTCAATTAGTGAATGTTGAAGTTATTGCTATTAGATCCATGGTAATTCAAGATCGTCTTGCTTTAGACATACTCCTAGCAAAAGAGGGAGGAGTCTGTGGCATTTTACATGTCCAACATTGCTGTACATATATACCGGATGAAAGTAAAAATATTGAAATGTATATTAAGAATATTACACAAATGCATTCAGAAATAATTCCTTTAGAAGAAGATGATTTTACTGGGAAACTTTCAAAAAGGTTTCAAGCAATTAAAAACTGGTTTCATAATATTGGAAGTTCAATTCTTGGCAAGATTCTGGCACCTTTGATTATAATTATATTCATTTTTATTTTGACTAAAGTAGGTTGTTTGTTGCATAAGAGAAAGAAGCATTTGAGAGAAAAGAAAAGAATCTATAAACTCAGAAAAGAAGAGGAAAGGGAGATCGAGTTGCAGGAGTTACATAGAGAGCGTCATGTTAATTGCAAAGATTATGCTGAAACAGACTTTTAGGTTTACTAATACAAATGAATTTGAATCGATTTCTTTAAAATTTAATTTACCAAAATTTTGAGTGCTGGTGTGGTGATTTGTTAATCACCAGATGAGGGAGTTGATGGAGCGAGATAGAAAACAAAATTTTGTTTAAACTCGCAAAGTCACATTTCCATAACATGAATAAAATTATTAATTATTTGTGATATGTCATGCTAATACAACTTAGATTAAACTTTACACGTGGGGGGACTAACATGTGTGCTCATAAACGTGCATATTTGTTGCATCTTTTTGTTCGTGCAAAATAATAAAATAATTTATTGTTTTCGTTTTTGTCATTACTAACTGCTGCAAACCTAAAATAAGCATGTGCTTGTTTTGCTTTTCCTTGTCTGTGTGATGTCATTTCTACTATTCTAGGTGCATATGGGTCTCATTGAAAAACGGAGACTGGTAAATATAAACGCTGCTTTATTTGTTTGCAATGGCTAGGTAACATTTTGATTAATCGGGTGGGTTAATTATTTAGTAAACCATGGGGTGGATACAGAATATACTTTATTTCTTACATTAATACTTTTCTTGTGTTTGTTTTATACTAGAAATCATAAGTTGCCTGCTTTTGAGGCCTAGCTATTTGAGCCGCAGAAAAAGAGCTAATCCATATTTCTGCAGAAAGTCACGAGACGCCCATTCTGAATTAAAACGTTTATTGAAGCTGCATTCACAAAGCAAAAACTGATGAGCTGACATCATTCTGTCGGACATGGCCAAGGTCGAAAGTGAACTTTTTGTCAGTCCTTAACTTGGCATCCGCGGAAGTTGTGCTGTAAAACTATGGAAGCTGCGAGGATGACTTAAAACAAAGTTGCAATCGCAGGAAGCCTCTGGCTTCACGTGGAAGAGACAATGGTCTTTGTAAGACATGATTTTGTGGAACTTTTTAAGAATCGGGTGACATGTCACTTGTCACTCTCAGCCAATGGGACGTCGAGTAATTCTGAAAACTTTCCTTTGCTAGTTTAGTTAGCGTAGAAAGGTATAAAAAGTCATGCCCTTAGGGTTGGGCTGGCTGCTGCTTTCTGACTTTCCGATGAGGGTGATGTGCTGCTGGACTTTGCGTGGAGCACGTAAGAATCCTCAAAGAACTTTACTTTAATTTCTGTCTATTTAGCTCAGTTAGGGAAATAGGTTTTAGAAATGTTAAACTTTAAATAATTACTTTAAACTGATTCAATTGCTTAAATTGTATTTTTCTTATTTCTTACCATCATGCTTGCTTTATTGCTAATAAATTTCATTTATAAAACTTACAACATATATACCATAATTTAGAAAATAAATTCTTACTTTTGACAAACAAGCTGGCCTTGGTTATTTAGAAGTATAGGTTACCTTTAGCTAGATCACGTCGCCTATAGTGGTCGTTTAAATGGTTGGGTTTTATTCTAATGACATTATTCTTTCTGCAAATGTATAAATATGTATATAGTTTGTAGATAATGTGTATATAGATTTATTCTGACCACCTGATTCAGTAGGCCCAAAATATATCAGGTTTATAAATGGGTCCATATTTAGTATAGAAATTTGTTTATAGGTTATGAAGTTGGGTAGCGTTGTTTATGATATATTTTCTATAGCCCGCTGGATCATATCATTCATGACATGGTCAGTGACATCACTGATGACATCACTGATGACATCACTGATGACATCACTGATGACATCTCAAATGACATCACTGATGACATCATCCAGTAAATGTGTGTTCCTGTAAATTTAAAATTAAAAATGTGTTTAACATATTGTAGAATGAGTGTATGTATGAGTGTTTGGATAATGGATTTAGTAGGTGCGTGACTGACTATATGAGTGGGAGATTAACTGTGTCTTACTGAATGCATGGGTTAGTGACTAAAGTGTTAGAATGTGTGCATCATTATGTCTGTTGTTGTGTAACCTGCTGCATGTATTGATTAGTAGCTATATAACTGGCTATATGGGTTAATGATTGATAACCCAAGTATTTGTATGTGAGGGTGAGTGTGAGTGGAGGTGGCTGGGAGATGTGTGACTCTGTGGATAGATGTGTGAGCAGTTGATTCACTTGGTGTATGGGTTCAAGAGTGCATGAGGAAACAGCTGTACAGGCGGTTTACTGTGTGCATGGGTGTGTTGGTGACTGAATGAATATCTCAGTGCTACATGTCCAAGTAAGTACATATGTAAAGCACAGTGCATGTGAGAGTTGTCATATATAAATGACTATATATAACAGCCTGTGATTGCATAAGTGACTGTATCTATCAATATGTACTTGTATCAATGATTGTAAAAGACAGTAAGTATGTGTCAGTCTATGTTTAAATAAGCAAGGTTTTTTGTATAACTGTATAGTTGTGGAAATGGGAGTGTGATTGATTCTTTACATGACTGACTAGGTGTGTGAGTAACTCCATGGATGAGTGGCAGTGTGTGAGTCTCTGTATAGGTGTATGACTGCATATGTTGGTCTTGTATTGATGAGTGACTGTATGTATGAAAGATTGTATGGGTGAATGAGTGGATGTGTGTGTAGACCTAGAAATCAGTGAGTGCGTATGTGGAAGTCGTTTTACTGTGTCAATGGTTTCAGGAATGGTAGTTTGTATTTAACACTAGGTGTATCATAGGTTAGATTAGAGTGTGAGGAGGTGCATTGTATTTTACATTGATGATGTCAATTCAATTCAATTCAATTCAATAATAACTTTATTCGGTAGTTTTACAGAAACACCATAAAAGTTCAAAATAAGCAATTTTCAAATTTTTCAAAGAAGTTAAAAACCGTTAAGTATGCATTTGTTAAAGGAAAGCATATTAAAAATAGCAACTACTTCTCAATTCAATTTGTGTACGTTTTTTCGGCATTTGTAATGACATACAATTTTCCTGTTGTCTTAGTTTCTTTCATTAGTGCAAAGTTGCAATGTTATTCGTGCTCATAAATTCATGCGGTGACGTATACAAAATTTAAGATAAAATACGATCGCTTTAGCATAGTTTTCATTTTTCGAGGTACTGAAGTGCCAGATACGCTGGGCGACATTGTCGAAGACCCCAGAATTTCAAAATGGGCAGTATCCAGGGTTTACGGGGTTCAGTAAAGAATTTACAAAATAACATTGTGTGTATCGTTGATTGTGGGGACACTAGATCACAAGGGCACATAGAAAGTGTGGATATCCTGACATTTTGCTTTGGAAATGCAACCAATAAATGGAACAGGTCAAATCTGAAACGAGTGAGCAACATTTTTTCAAACTGTGTTAATTTAAAATTCAAGTAGGGTTCAACAGTGAACACAGTCTGGGCAAGTAAAGAGTGTTGAACAGATGGTTTATGGACCTCGGATAGTAAGCGTAACTGGCGCAGATGAACAAGGCACTCCCTTTTTAAGTTCTTTTTTGGGATTTCTTTTATCAGTAACGGATGGTCAAAATACTTCCTATATCCTAGATCTGTTAATAGCGCTTTGACATAGGACAACCATTTAATCTTCTTAGAGTGATCCAATGTTAAGATATCTTGAATGATCGCCCTAGTCAAATGACATTGCTCAGTGACCCATATTCTACGCCACAACATTATTGGCTGCAATTTTATAGTGTCTGTAATATAGTCAATGCCCAACTCAATGTGGCAGGCATAGGTGGAACAAGTTTTTGGTACCGCCAACAAATATCTCAGGAAGGAGTTCTCTATTCTTTGTATTGAGTCCACATTTGTAAAGCCCCAAATCCCCGCCCCATATGTTGCTGTACTTACACATTTTGAGTTATATATTTGCAATAATTCTTTAATTGGTCGCTGCCCCAATCTTTGTGAGAAGGTTTTTAGCGAAGATGTCTCTCGGAGAAATGGCAATTTCCTTGCATTGATAGCTGGGCTCCATTTAAATTTTTCGTCAATGACAATCCCTAAATAGGGATAGGTAGTAGTCCTATCCAGATGTTCACCATGTACCAGTAGTTTCCTGTGTTTTACATTTCTTTTCTCCATGTCATTTGAGATGTCATCAGTGATGTCATCAATGATGTCATTTGAGATGTCATCAGTGATGTCATCAGTGATGTCACTGACCATGTCATGAATGATGTAATATGTGACATCATCAGCAGTGGATTGCGGGCGCGCGAGTTATAGTGAGTCCAACTAACTATAACGTGGGACTTTCAATGGTTTTGTATGAGTAAAATGTCCAGCTAACTATAACTGGTGTGAAACCTATGGTTTTTTCAGTGAATTTAAAAGGTTTTTTAAATGCTAATTCCTAACTATAACGAGTGTTAAACCTATGGTTTTCTCAGTGAATTTCAAAGGTTTCTTAAAAGCTAATTCCTAACTATAACGATTGTGAAACCTATGGTTTTTTCAGTGAATTTCAAACGTTTTTTAAAAACTAATTCCTTTATATATCGAGTTTGCAACCTACGATTTTTAGACTGTTTTTTTATTAGCTGTTTTTTATAACTATTAATTATTATTTTTTTTTTAAATATTAATTTTTTCAATGTATTTTTCATGTTTTTTTTTATCATTTTGTCCTGGGGCGCTCAGGGTGCGCGCACCGGTAAGCTCTCCCGAGAGCGCAGCGAGAGTGCTATTTCTGCATTCGTAAAAAAAAATATGTATGAAAACTAAATAATAATGCAAGACATTCAGTACGATACTTATAAAAGTAGTATTTTTGATTTTCCGAATGAAAATGATTTTGCATTTCCGTAAAGCTACCAAAACGTCATTCAGGCGCGCCGCGTAAGCGCCCCTGGAAGCGCCTACGTTCGCGCCGCGTAAGCGCCCCCGGAAGCGCTCCGGTGCGCGCAGCGTAAGCGCGTCAAGTCATGTGACCTTAAAATAACTCTTTTCATTGGTTGTTAATGAAAACCCCACCCTTTTCCTTCACTTATTCTTTCACTTTGGAGACAGCAAGACCTGTTTTTTTCTGTCCTACCATTTTGTGGAAAGAATGGCTGCCAGAGCACCCAGCAGCAGTGAGGAGTCAGATGGTTTCATTGATGAAGAGCCTCCTCAGCCCAAGGTCAAGGAACATTTTATTTGGAAGTTTTTTTCAATACCTGAAGGATTAAAAGAGGTGAATGCTCCCAAAGTTGAATGTAAAATCTGCCAAACTGTGCTTTCCCAAGGAGACCCCAGAAGGAAGTACAGTTTTGGAAATTCAACAATGATTCGCCAGGTTCACGCAGGCATCCTCAGAACTATGCCCGGGAGAGTGTCCGAGACCTGGCACGTAATCCCCCAAGGGATGGTGCCTCTACATCAACAGGAGGAGCCACACATCAGGGAGAGGACGTGCAGCGGAATTAGAGATGATTCCGAACATTCAACCTGTTTTTAATGACATTACTATAAAATGCAAGCAATGCGATGAATTGCTTTGCTATGGTGAGCAGAGCATCAAGCTTATTACACGCAAGAGGCAAGAACACCGCTGCTCTCCCCAGACCTAATTTTTCCCATTTTTTTTGCTCCTGTTGAGCAGTTTTGCATTCCCTGTTTTTGTTTTTGTTGAGAAAAAAACAAAAAAAGAAGAAAAAAACAGTTCTTTTTAGAACTACCTCCAATTCTCAAAAAAGAGCTGTATTCTTAAAAAATTCAAAAGGAGTAACTGAAGTGGAATGCAGTGAGAGAGGAATGGAAAATGAGTGAGAAAGCAAAGAAAGGGACGAGAGGGGAAGGGAAGTGAAGTAGGGGGACTGAAAGAAGGTGAGTGTGGGACTGAGGAGAAGGAGAGTGAACAAGGGGAATTAGGATAAGTGAAGAAAATGTAGTAATGGAACGGGGGTGTGGAAGGGTAAGAAAAGAGCAGTGATGTTGAGGAAAGAGTGGAGATACAGACTGGATAAAGGCAAGTGAGTGTGAGACAAGGGGAGTAAGGGAGTGAAGAGACGGAGAAAGTGAAATTAAAAGTGAGAGTAGAGGACTGAGTGAGGGAGGAAAGAAACATAAGTGAGGGAGTATGGCTGTGTTATAGGGAGTGAGCATGATAGAAGAGGAGTGACAGACTAAGGGGACGGAGAGAATGAGGCTAACAGAGAGAGATGGAGGAAGGGGAGTGTAGAACAAAGAGGACAGAGGGAGTAAGAGAAGGAGTTAGTGAAGTGGAGTACGAAGAGTAAGGGAAGGGAAAAGAGTGAAGGAGCGAAGGAAGGGAAGAGACAGGAAGGAAAGTAAAGGAGAAGGTCTGAAAAAAGGTAAGTGTGAGAGAGGAGTGAGGAAAAGGGGAGTGAATGTGGGGATCCAGAATAAGTGAGGCAAGCGCAATAAGGGAACAGAGGTGTGGGAGCATGAGAGAAGAGTAGTGAGGTTAAGGAAATGAGTGTTGAGAAAGTAAATTGTGTACATCAAACTTACCTTATAAGTAATGTAAACTTAATTACATATTTTCAGTAAATTTAATATCTGTGAAAGAGAAAAAAAAGTAAGTTATAATATTTATAATAAATATTTCACAATATAAGAGACAAAGTAGGAGATTAAAAGTCATAAAAGGTTAGTAAGTGATGAAGTAGGAGTGAAGGACTCAGAAAGGAAAATAAAGGAATGGTGAAGGTCAGAGAGAGTTAAAAAGAAATAGAGAGAGAGCAATTTACTAAAAGGATAATGACATGAATACATTCAGTGACAGAGAAGAAGAGCAGGAGAGAGAAATGAAGTGAAGGTGAGTAAGATACTAAAGGAATGTGCATTAGAAAAACTAAAGGAAGAAAGGGGAGTAAAGAAAGGGGAGTGAGTGACAGAGTAGGAGTAGTGAATAACGGTGGATTAATGACAATGAGGCATGGAAGGTGAGTGAGGGTGAAAGTAGGGTCGTAAGACAGTGAGGAGACAATGGAAGTGTAGGTAACAGAGAGGGAGTGAGGGAAGACAAGTGAGAATATGAGAGAACAGAGGGAGTGAGAGAAAGAGTGAGTAAAGGGCAGTATGGTGAGTAAGGGAAGGAGAATGAGGGTGAGGGAGGGTGAGTGAAGGGCAGTGAGGTTGAGGAAAAAGGGAAGATAGAGAGAGGATAAAAGCAAGGCAAGTGAGCTTGAGACAAAGGAAGTGAAGGAGTGAGAACATTGAGGTAGTGTAGGAAAGAGTGGCAGAAAGGAACTGAGAAAGAGAGCAAACAAAGGTAAGTAAGTGAGTGTGGGTGAGTTTTAGGGAGTAAGCATGACGAAAGAGGAGTGAGAGAGTGAGAGGATCGAGAGACTGAAGATAAGAGACAGGGAGTGAGGGAAAGGGAGTGAGGATGTGACAGGACAGAGGAAGTGAGAGAAGGAGTGAGTGAAGTGTAATAAGGTGAGTGAGAGAAGGGGATTTATTGAGGGAACAAAGAAAGGAAACAAGGGGAAGGGGAGTGAAGTAGAGAGACTGACAGCTGGAAAGTAGTGGATGGAAGAGAGGGAAAGGGCCGTGGAGGAGTGGTTAATGAGAATAAGTAAGGAAAGTAGAATAAGGGAAAGGAGGTGAGGGAGAGTGAAAAAAGGCCAGTGAAGGTGAGTTAAGAGGAGTGATAGAGGGTGGAAATAGGAGAGTAAGCATAAGAGAAGGGGAAAATAATATATATTAAATAATACAAAATACAAAATAACTTGTACAACATGTTATATGGTTTATTTTTGCTGTTCTCAGAATATATTAAATTTTACTTAAAACAGTGACTTCAATAGTACTCATCATATAACAGCGGGCAAAAAAAACGCAATCAAAATGATTGTGTCTAAAAAACCCGTACAATCTTTTCTTAAATAATAAAAAAAATTGAAAAAACATATCTAAACTCACTTTTGATCCATCCACTTTTCCACGAGGCCGAATAGTATATGGAAAGTCCTTTTGTTTGGAAATTAGTCCAGAGTATTCTTAATATCTCATTTACCCGACTTTCTGAAAGAAAAGCTCCAAGATCTTTTACATTATGAAACAAGAGGTTTTTTTCCACCTCTAGCTTACTTTTTATAAATATTTTGTATAATACTCACAGCACACACAATATAATATAATATACTATCTCTATGAGAACTACATGTTTTTTATTATCTTCATCACTCTCATTCAGAAAGTAATTTTGAACAGCAAACTAAGTTACATTAACTGCTGCAATCTTCATAGGCCAATTACCCTTCCCTAAAACTTTGGTTGTAAGAACACTAGGTAAGAATTTTGTAAGTCAGAAGGCAAACGTTGTTTCAAAGTCAATTGAGTATCATTACAGTGATTCCTTCCTTTATGACACTTTAAATAAGCTGTGTAATGTCCTGATGTTGTTGAAGGACCATCATGGTAAATAATTGCTGCAGTTGTAAAGGTTCTTCCTAAAATTGATAATTGAGAAGCCACAAAATTAAAGTTGTCAATTCCATCAGGTCTACATCGTTGGAACATTAAAATTACATACTGTCCATATCTTTGTATGAATAATGTTGATAGCATTGCAGATTTACATTGAGTACAGACCATGTTTTGATTTGCTTCTCTAACTAGATTATTAAATGACACTGATTTGCAGTCTGCTAAAGTCAAATATATAAATCTTTCAGTGTCTATTGTAGTACTACATGAAAAGGAACAAGTGTCACAGTCATGCTGCCATTTATAAGAAAGGCCAAAAAGATGTTCTACATCTACACCTTCATCTTGTAAAACAACCAGCATATACATTAGAAATTCCTGACAATTTTGCTGAATATTCTGTGAAATTTTTTCCCGGACCTATGTCTAAAACGTTTCGAATTTCAGAAACACTTTGTATTTTTGTTCTATCACTGTTACATTTGTCAAACACAGAATTTAATAAACAACAAAATGTTTGATCACGATTTTCAGCAATCTGTTCTTGTACAGTTTGGAGAAAAAAAACAACGTTAACCACTACATTAGCATAGCAGTTGACACCAGAACTGTTTTCAAACTGATATCCAACAACATCTTTACCTGAATCCTTTTCCTTTCTGTTTACAATTACTGGTTCATCTACGTTTTTTTCTTTTTGTTACAACTTCACTACAATTTTTATCATTTCTTCTTTTTCGGCCTACCACACGCTTTTCAAATAGAGGATATTGAGGTAAATTTGGAGCATACTCTCTTCTTAACCTATTATATTCTTTTACACAATTTAGATCTGCATTTATCTTTGTCTCGTCAAAATCAATCAAGTACAATCCAGATAAGGTTCTGACTCGAGATAAAGCAACATATGCCATACCCTCCTTGAACACAGAACTTCCAATATTCACCAAAGCAGTATCCACACTTAAATCTTGAGATTTATGAATAATCACTGCATATGCCAAAGAACCAGGAAACTGTTTTCGGCGGACATATAAATCTTTCACAAGCAAATATCGAGCAGAACAACGACTGATTTGTTGTACTTCTTCAATACCATCAAATTTAATTTTTATAAATTCAATTCCATCTCTATTTCGGTAATTCACAAAATCAACAACATGACCCATTGCTCCATTTACTAAACCTCTTTCCACATGTAAATTACGTCGTAAAACTATACGACAATTTAAAGATGCAAACAGAGTCTTTTCCATACCAGCAGTTTTAGATATTGTCTTCTCTAAAGAATCCAATTTTGATTTCAACTTTTCTGACAAAATAACAGTTGCTCCTTCATGTTCAATTTTATCAATTGCTTCCAGTTTCAGAATCTCTTGAATTTCCAACTTTAACATTTTGTTTTTGACTATTGAATATTCTTGCAGAGTTGGCATCAAGCATATGACAGATTTGTTTTCAGGAATTTTCTTAAAAATATTCTCTGGGAAAATATTTTCATTTGGAAACAAATTTGAAATTAATCGTCCATGTAAAGCTTCTTTGCCATGCTCAGTTAGTTTTCCAATTCTTACATCTTGTAGAATATTTTTATAATCTTCATCCTTTGCCTGTCACATATTTTGAAGCAGTTCTGCATATTTGAAATTTAACCATATGTTAACATTTCCAATGCTTCCTAAGCACTTCCTGGTATCTTCATGCGTAAGCATTTTAAACACTGGCTGTCCTTTCACTGGAGTTAGTTGCAGTAGATCTCCAAAAACAATGATGTGTTTGTCTCCAAATAACACATCATAGTCTGTTTGAAGAATGTCTTGCAATCTTAAATGCACAAAAGCAAGCATTACATTTGATACCATGCTTACTTCATCAATGATAAGAACTTTCATTTTCTTTAGGACTCTTGAAACTTCACAACAAGCTTCTCCAGATAGCTTGTGGTATTGTAATTTGTTATCATGCTCCACTGGCAGCATCAATAAGCGATGTAAAGTAATCCCTTTAATGTTGGGTGCTGCCAACCCAGTTGGAGCAGTAACAACACAAGAGAGCGATGACTCCGTTGTTTTCTGAAAATATGTTGCAATCGCTTTAATCAGGAAACTTTTCCCAGTTCCTGCTTCTACACTCACATATAGTCGGACAGGTACAAATGATGTACATGAGCACTCTTTTTTCTCATGAGATAAACCATGCTCAATGTGTTCTGTGACTTCATCATATATTTGTCTCTGCTCAACGTTTAGTTCTTTTCCCAAATCTTCTAAGTCAACTCCATCCTCCTGAGCTTGTTCCATTGCTCTTTCAACTTCATCCATGGCAGTGGCAGCTTCATTTTGTATAATTGGTCCTCCTAGTGGATCCTGACTCTATGAAGCAGAACTCTGACTATCTTGAGAACTGTCTCTAGTAATCTCTGCTGCAATTGTAGCTTCTTGCTATATTTCCTCGTTCAACATTTGCAGATAATTTGAAAAAACAGGACATTCTATCGTATCCTTGGTTGCATTGAACGAATCTTCATAAGTAAGAAAATCTCCAAGTAGGTCATCTTCTGTACGCCAAGGCTTAAAGAGTTGCAAAAGAGCTAAGTAATAAAATTCCCTTTTTGTCTGGAGAATCACAACTCAATTTTCGATGATTAATCAAATGGCCTTTTCTTTGTTTCACTAGACAGCCTTCACAACCAATTACAGCATATACACCTTTATTGATGTCTTCTGTGACGTTCTTTTTAAAAATATAGGTTTGCAGAACTTCATGGAGACAAACATTCTAAAGGTGAGTACTTCTATTTGGATAGTATGTATCCAACATGTTTGTCTTCAAAATATCTGTACTGTCTGGTTCTTTCTCCGCCAAAAACTCTATTTCTTGTACAGATTTCAAAACTCGGTTTCGTGTTGCAGCAAGACCTAGACTCACCCAAATGATGGTTCTAGATTTGGCATATAGACTTGCTGATGACAACCGATCAGAACATTCATATGCTCAAATTTCTCGATGCGACAATATCTTCAGACTGTAACTGTATAATTTCTTGCTTAGACTCTTTTCATGTGAAATTTCCTCCCACATTTCTTTCAGTTCCGTCTTTTCTGATTTTGTGATGTATGACGTCACATATCGAGCCACAGCAATAGAGTTGTCAGCCACATATTGAATATCCATGTTAGCATTCCAGATGGACAAAATGACTGGGTTGTAGTCATTTAGGAATTTGGATTCCTCATTTCTTCTTAGGTTGTATGTATTTTTGGGTGATTTTCTTGTCACAGTATGTCCCAGAGAAGACATAAAATTGTTGACTCTTCCTTTCGATGTTACTGGACGTGGAAATGCAAAACGACATTTCGTGTAGAACTTGTCCTTGGATTTGTATTTTCGACGACAGTATTTCCCACAACGATGGCTTTGAAAGCGTAAAACTTGATGTCTTAAATTGTTTTCTTCTGTACTTTTCGGAACAGCACACGTAGAATACTGCTCAATGAAACTCATCACTTTCTCATCTGAATCTGTTCCAAATTTTGGTGCATCTTTAATCCATAGCAGCATATGTATATGAGGAGCACCTTTTTCTTGATACTCCTTTCTCCAAAAGAAATCCAACACCTCTCCAAGCGGAGGATTTTTTTTTGTTTGTAATAAAAGACATCATAGCTTTAAACCTATGATTGAAATGCCTGCATACATTAACTGGATCCAAAGAGCACAGTTCTCCAGGTGTCTTGTATTCAATATTTTCAATGTTTTTATTTGCCTCTCATAGAAATTCAAGTAAGTCTTCCCAAGCATACTCAGCACAGCTAAGAGTGAGGGACCATGTAGGAGTTCCTAAGTTTCTTAGCAAACATTTCAATTCCCCATGACGACGGTACCAATACTCGTTAGTACCACGCTGACATGCCATGAGATTAATTAGCTGAGATTCCAAAACACTGTCTTGCAGTTTCACTTTATCCATAAAATCCCTTGCCGAAACATTTTGTAGATGTGCTCCACTTTTCAGTATATGGTTCACTGCATAAGAAAGTCCAGACAAGTCACTCTCAAACAGTAGATGGAACAAATATGGAATGCATTGACGAAAACTTGGATCTTCTGCATATAATCTTGAAGTCCGGTATTCAAATGCAGGAATTTGAACAGGTCGGTCGTCATATCGTCCACCTTCACCTGTTGGAAATAACTGTGGAAAACAACGAGCTTCCAAACTTTCTTCCCATACACTAATGGAACTTCCTTTTGCTTCTTTCATTTGAAACAAGTCAACAGCATTCCCCATTACTTCTTTGGAATGCAATGGATGAACACTATAATGTTCATACATTTTTTCACTTCTAGAGACATCAACTTTTTCTATTTGCCCAGCTGAGAAATCACTGTCCTCTTCTACAGTTGTTTCCTCTTCTCCCACACACACATTTTTATAGTACTGAATATTTTTTACCAGATACAACGTTGTCTTTTTGACTTTCCTAACATCCACTAATTCTTGCCAGATTTTCTTACTCTTTGTCGGAACACCATTAACTAGAATAACCAGAGGTTCCTCCTCTACTTTTTCTACACCAATTGTATCAATATTTTTCTTAAAATCTAAAGGCAAATAAACAACTCTTCCCTTTAATCCTCTCTGTAAATCTGAAGGAGGCAATTTCCCTGTCTTAGGCTCCATGCGAACAATAGCCTGAAAAGGATGCACACATTGAATCAGAATAGTCTCATAGGTATTTAAATCCATCAATTCAGAAGGAATGTCTACCACCCAACTCCAGATTATTATGAACAGCTCTAGCAGGCATTCTGTTTTCACTTAATTTATTATAGCAATATTTACAAATACGTTGATCAGAGCCCCAATCAAAACAATTTTCAACCAACAAATAAGTTGCAAAATCCTTCCACTCATTAATATTTATCTTTTCGCTTTTTACATATAAATCAATTAATCTAATCTGATGCTTATAATGAGTTTGTTGACAACACACACAAGACAAATTAGGCCTTTCACTTGAATTGACCTTAAACTTTGTAATTTCATTTTCAAATGTTTCTGTACTTAGAATCTCTACATTCTCTTCTACATTACCTTCTATTACTGTATCAATTTCTGCACTGACCTCTTTTTCACCAAAGTAACAAAACTCAATTTCATCACAAATGTTTTTGACATCTAATTCAGTTCCATGCAAAAGAGCACTGTTTAACTGTTTTAGTTTAAGTGCTGGACTTTTTGCATAATACAACCTTCTCACTAATTTCCTCGCTTTATTATGATGCACTGCTAACATCCTAAAATGGTGAAAAACACTCTGACATACTTATCTTGAAAGACAAGCCAGTGAATGCCCTTGCAAACCTGTTTTTTCTCCTACTCTACAAGGATCTAACTCTTGTAAAATTTTCATTTTTTGTTTCACACTTTTCTTAGTATATGTCCGTAAGAAAGTGCGATACAAATCAATTGAATCATGTCGCACACTACAAATACTACTACAATTCCATGCATACACTGGAGCCTTAGGACATCTCCCTAAAACTTCATCAGCTAACACCTCTTCTGTATTTCTAGGCACAATCTCTTCTTTTTCAACCGGACAACCGTCCTTCACCTCATATGCTCGACCACAGGTGTCAACTGCATGCACCAAATCATTGTCCTGAAAGTAACTTTCTTCATTAAAAAATGGCTCACAACTTGAACAATGCTTCCATTCTCCAGAAAAGACATCACAGAAATTAGTCCGATTAATTACTCTCCTCCACTTACATTTTGATTTGAACACATTGATTACCTTATCGAGTGTACGAATTCTATTCATTACTAAACTAAACAATTTATTTTTCACTTTACATGCTTCATCCACAATCTTAACTATGTTTTTTTTTCTTGTAAAAAGCGGTCTTTTTTTGATACCTCTTTACATTTTTTAATAAATTTGATACTATTCTGTTATAAAACATTCGTCTACGAATTTCAATAAATTGATTTCTCCTTCTTTTGTTATAGAAAATATCATCTCCTTGTACAGGTCTAACATTTTTAGAAGGACATGCTGTCTTCTTTCTAATTACAGGTGTTTCATTCTTGTTTGCAAAAAAAAAAAAAAATCTTGACATTTCAATAAGTTCCTGAGAAAATTTTTTGTTTGCTTACCAGGAGCATTTGTTTTTCCCTGAAGATTTTATTTTGGTTGGTTCCTGATTTTCTTTTTCCTTAGACCTTAATTTTCTTTTATAAACTTTTTCACGTCTTTCTTTCGAAGGCATTTTTTTGTTTGTTTGTATAGATGATTATAATCTGTGGTAAACAAAAAATAACATATTATAGACCACTACAAACATATTACATAGCAATTACAATAAGTAAACAATATAAACACTAGTATACAACAAAAGGCTGATTTACATTACATGTGCTTTGCTTTGTGTCCAAAACGATTTACCAATTAATGTTATGTCTTGCTTATATATAGGTGGCCTGTTTTTGGCCTGTAGATACAGTGAAATAATATGAGCAGAGACACACCTACTGCTTGCAGAGACAGAGATGGTAGATTACATGTAATATCGTGGACATGTGCCTAAGATCACACTGATGGGTGAATTAAGCTTCATTCACAGTGTGATCTTAGACAGATTAGCAGGATGTTACATGTAATGAGAAATTAATGTTATGTGTTGCTTATATATAGGTGGCCTGTTTTTGGTCTGTAGAGACAGTGAAATATTATGAGCAGGACACATATACTGCTTGCAGAGACAGACATGGTACATTATATGTAACATTCTGATCATGTGCCTAAGATCACACTGTGAGTGAAGCTTGATTCAGCCATCAATGTGATGTTAGGCAGAGACACACATACTGTTGGCAGAGACAGACATGGTACATTATATCTAACATTCTGATCATGTGCCTAAGATCACACTGTGAGTGAAGCTTGAATCACCCATCACTGTGATCTTAGGCAGAGACACACATACTGCTGGCAGAGACAGACATGGAACATTATATCTAACATTCTGATCATGTGCCTAAGATCACACTGTGAGTGAAGCTTGATTCACCCATCAGTGAGATCTTAGGCAGAGACACTCATACTGTTTGCAGAGACAGACATAGTACATTATATCTAACATTCTGATCATGTGCCTAAGATCACACTGTGAGTGAAGCTTGATTCACCCATCAACTAAGCATACCTTTTTACCAGAAAACATTTTCTATAGTAAATTGTTTTTCACACAAAGAACAGCCATTTTAAATGACCACTACAAAGCAAAGCAGAAACCTAACTCATTTCCAAAATACATTTCCAATATGCAGTATACAATTTTTAAACAGCATTACAAAAAAACATAACACACAATGCAAGAATAAAGAAGCACAATATGCTTCTTAATCTACCCTATACTGCATACAGCAGTGTATCTTCATTAAATGAATCATATATCAGATAACACACAGACACAGAGTAAAGTGAGACACAAGCAAAGAATACTCTTTAAGCTGATTGAGGCAAACTGTAACAAGGCACAGGTGACATTATTGAAAAATCTGAAATTGTTTTTGCCTATTTCAAACAGAAAGGCAGTGTGATACTTCACCAAAATTTAAAAAGCAGACTTTTTTCCAGAAAATATTTTCCATACTAAATCGTTTTTGACACAAAGCACAGCTCATTTAAATGACCACTACAGAAACAAAGCAGAAACCTAACTCATTTCCAAAATACATTGCCAATATGCACCATTTTATTTTTAAACAACATTACAAAAAAATGACACAAAAAACAAGAATAAAGAAGCACAAAATGCTTCTTAATCTTCCCCATAGTGCATACAGCACCCTATCTTTATTAAAAGAATCATTACTCACCTTTAAAAATGCTTTGAAAGATGTAGAACAATGTCAGTCACACTCAACAGATTTTCTTAAGCAGAATCTCTGAATAATGCTTCTTTCACTGGAGCCTGAGAATAATGGCACATATTCTTACTCATTTCAGACCCATATTCTTGTACATAACCAATCAAAATTGTTCCCACACAAATTCAAAATCAAACTGCACATTTTAATTGGTTGTACATTTCAAGACTATGAAACTCACATAACATTCACCCATCCCCCCAGTGCTCATTCACCCTGTAACCATGGTAACTCCCTCCTAACCCAGCACACAGTTCACAAGTTCATCATACTATGTTGCAAAACAAATCAGCAAGGGTGTTTGACCTCTCAATGTACTACCTAATCAAGTGCAATGTTTCTTTAAATGACTTTTTCTGAACCATTGAAACAACTTCTTTTTTAAAAAAGCATGCACCCTACTTTTCAGTGGTGAATTTTAGGAAAACATCAATAATTTCTTGTTTTTCAACTGCAATGAATCTCAACCACTTTTTTCCATAATTCCTACTTTCAAACTGCCATTTTATTTCCACAACTCATCTGACTAGAAGCACATCTACCTTCAAGATGCCAATAGTCTGGTTTGTGGGTCATAGCTATGTCTTCTGGAATGATAAATTTGCAAGCAACAGAGGGATCTACAACCTTGATTTACCAAATGTGGACATTGTGTGGATTGGACAGAGAGGATTAAGAAGTCACCAATTGACACCATTGGTAAAATCCTTTATGCATTTACCACAGCCTGACCTCATAATTGTGCACTGTGGTGGAAATGACTTGGGCACTTTGACTAGGGTAGGTCTGGAAATGCTTTTAAAGGACATCTTTGGGCAATTGATGTCACTTTTTCCCAAAACTGCCTTAGTATTTTCTAATATATGCCAAAGGCAAATATGGAACTGGTCCAACCAATTCTGTCCACAGATTGAGAAAGCAAGGAAACATGTAAATAAATCTGTTTCTGCTTTCCTCAGAGACTATGGTATGGGTTCCATTTACCACAACAACTTGCGTTACAACATGCAAGGCATCTACAGGAGAGATGGTGTTCATTTTACAGATGAGGGGAATAGAGTCTTCCTCTTGAATTTGAGACTCTGCATTGGTACCTACTTGTAGGAACAAAAAACACACACATAACACAACAGCTCTTTTCAGAGCTAACTTACCTCTAAACACTCTACAATATTTTTTTACTCTATTTTTTTACACTGTTTTTCCCTGTGGTGCGCTCAGGGTGCGCGTACCGGAGAGCGCACCTGAGAACGCACCCAGCGCTTACCCCTCGAAAATTTAAAAAAAAATAGTTTTTGGGCCCTTCAGGGTCCTTCTAAGCCTTCCTCAAAACACCTAGGGCGTCAGGGGGTGTCTACCCTGCCCCCTTTTAATCATTAAGAATGTTGACAGACATCATACAGCCAATCAGCTTTCCGCGCGCGCACTCCCGTAGCGCGCCGGGTGCGCTCCCCGGTACGCGTACCGGTGAGCGCTCGTAGCGCGCCTATTGATATATATGTTTTTTGAAGTTGCCTTACATAAAAACCACAGGAGCAAGTTCAAAAATAAATATAGAAAAGGCCCTACTACATACCAGAACCTATCATTTTGCCAACTTTGGTGTAATTCCATTCATTTGTTCCGGCTGTAGCCGTGTCTAAATGTCCTATGGAAAATTGCATGGGGAAAACACATTTGAAAGTATTGAAATTTAGAACCAATCAAAATATTACTTTAGTTTGGAATTTGTGTGTGATGAAGTTTGATTGGTTATGTATATATCTTAAATGAGAGGAAAACACGGCCATTTTGTGATACCCCAGTCTGAGGTACTTTTGAGAGAAAATGTGGGTGCTCAATTGCTGGACTTAGAATAACACAGTACTAACTCTTCTACTTTCAAAAAGGTGAGTTGTTAATTTGTAAGGGGAACTGTGTTGTACACTTTAAGATAATTTGGAAAATGTTTTCTATTAGTTATTTACAGTCCTTCTGTTATAATTATTGTTTGAGATCGGCTTCATCACATGCAGTGCTTTATATTTCTAGTTCCTGTCTGATACTATACACTGCCCAATTAATTTTAAAGAACTAAATACTTGATTAAGCTACTTTTATGTTATGTATTACTAAAAACGATAATTGAAAGTGATTACTTTTTTCTGCAATTTACAGCAAGAAATTTTAAATTAAAATGAATCCAAATGAGGAGACCAAGAAAATTTCATTTGAAATTTCAACGATATTTATTGAAATTCAAGATGACACGGATAATTTTTGGGATGAATCTCTTGACGAAGAATTAATCGAATGTTTGGATAAAATCGAATCATCATGGCACACTTTTAATGAGGACATTCCTGATCATATGATTTAAGAGGAAATTCCAGATGAAGACATGCTACAAGTTCTATTAAATTATGAAAATTCTGAACAATAAATTAATATTTACAAATTCAAAATTAGTTGACATATTATTAATTTTTATTTCTAATTTATGAAGTAGTAGCAAAGTGATTGTATTGAAGTGAATTTTAGACTCTGCATCGGTAACTACTTGTAGGTACTTAAATCACTCACATAACACAACAGCTCTTTTTAGAGCTACCCTACCTCTAAGCACTCCAAATTCTTATTTTACACTATTTTCTTTCAATGATTTTCCCTGTTGTACGGTCTGGGTGCGCGTACCGGTGAGCATACATGGGAACGCACACAGCGCTTGCCCTGCGAAAATTGGAAAATTTGCCCTTCAGGGTCCTTCTAGGCCCCCCTCAGAAAACCTAGGGGGTCAGGGGGTGTCTACCCTGCCCCCTTTTAATCATTTCCCCTCTTTTTTTTACTCCTTTTGTGTCTCGATTCTACCGAGACACAAGATGGTGGACTCTCCGGACTGTTTAGAATGTTGACAGACATTCGACAGCCAATCAGCTTTCCGCTCGCGCACTCCCGTAGAGCGCCGGGTGTGCTCCCCGGTATGCATACCGGTGAGCGTTCGGAGCACGTCTATAGATATATATGTGTTTTTGAAGTTAATTAAAAAAAAAAAACACTGGAGCAATTTTCACCAAATATAGCAAAGGCACATCTGCGTACCAGTCCCTACAATTTGGCAAAGTTTCGCGCAATTCCGTTCAGGGGTTCGGGCTGTAGACTTGTCAGACCGTCCTATGGAAATTAACATGGGGAAAACACGTTTTGGGACCCCCCTTTTTTCTCAGGCCTCACTTCACGAATCCCCCCGAAACTTTCAGGGAAGGAGCGGAGCGGAGCTGGCCAAAATTTGGGGAAATTACACGCAAATTCCTCAACCGGCGCCACAGTTATTCCCAATAGAATGTTGCATATTTCCTATGGTGGCTAGGTCCTAACTATAACTACCTACTGGCAACCGCCAGTAGGTAATACACATACATATATATAAATGCATATGCATATATATATATGCATATATATATGTGTATATGTGTGCATGTAGAGAGAAGTAGAGAGTAGAGAGTGAGTAATAGAGAGTAGAGAGTGAGTAGTAGAGAGCAGTATGTGAGTAGTAGAGAGTGAGTAGTAGAGAGTAAGTAGTAGAGTGAGTAGTAGAGAGTAGTAGAGAGTGAGTAGTAGAGAGTAGTAAAGAGTGAGTAGTAGAGAGTGAGTAGTAGAGAGTGACTAGCAGAGAGAGAAAATAGTAGAGAGTAGTAGAGAGTGAGTAGTAGAGTGAGTAGTAGAGAGTAGTAGAGAGAGAGTAGTAGAGAGTGAGTAGTAGAAAGTGAGTAGTAGAGTGAGTAGTAGAGTGAGTAGTAGAGAGTAGTAGAGAGAGAGTAGTAGAGAGTGAGTAGTCAAGAGTAGTAGAGCGTGAGTAGTAGAGAGTAGTAGATAGTGAGTAATAGGGAGTAGTAGATAGTGAGTAGCAGGGAGTGAGTAGTAGAGAGAGTAGTAGAGAGTAGAAGAGTAGTAGAGAATGAGTAGTAGAGAGTGAGTATTAGAGAGTAGTGGAGTTGTAGAGAGTGAGTAGTAGAGAGTAGTGGAGAATATTCCAAAGTTTGGCACAGCAGCACTTGCACAACAAGTCCAATCAAATCATATCACTTAGAGTCCATAATCCACTGTTGATGATGTCACATATTACATCATTCATGACATGGTCAGTGACATCACTGATGACATCACTGACGACATCTCAAATGACATCACTGATGACATCACTGATGACATCATCCAGTGAATGTGGTTTGCTTTGATATTTAAATATGTATTATAAATACACTACTTTGCATTGAAGAATGAGTGGATATATAAATATAAATGTGTGGATGGTGGATTTAGTAACAGTGTCATTGATTGTTTCCTTGACTAATTTGTAGAGTCTCACTATATATAATGTGTGGTTACTAAACTGTGTGAAAGTCTTTATTGCTTTGTCTTAATTGCTATGTTAAAGACTATATTTGGTATTGTTTTTTTAACTGAGTATTTGTATGGGTAAATGAATGTCTATGTGGTTTGGTGGGGGTGTGTGATTGCCAAAAAATGTGTGAATAGTTCATTCAGTAGGAATATGAGGTTAAGACTAAATGTTATAACAGTTGTTTCAGTGAGTGTATATGTTTATGGGCGTGGTGGTGATTAAATATTTCTCCCAATGGTACATCTCCATTAAACTTGAAAAAAAAGGCAGTGTATGTGATAGTTATATCTTATTAAGTGTGCCTAAGACTTAGTGATTGTATGAATCACTATATCAATAACTGTATACTTGTAATAGTGATTTTTTAACACACTAAGTGTGAGTTAATATCTATATAAATAGATGAAGTGGTGTTTGTATAAGTGTGTAGGTGAGTAAATGTAAGTATAATCAATTGTTTGCATAAGTCAGAAGGATGTCTTCATTAGTGAATACAATGTGTGCTGGTGTGTAATGCTGAAATAGGCGTATAAGTATATTTGATAGTGTTCTGTTGATTATTCACTGCATATAACACTGAATCTATAGGTAAGTGATTAGATATGTGTATAGTTCTATGAATAACTGAGTGGGTGTTTAGAAATTTCTATTGGTGTGTCAATGGTTTCAAATATGGCACTTTCTATTTTACAGTGAGTGATGAAAGATTATACAAGTGTGTGATGAAGTGTATTTGATTGTCACATGGATGATGTCATCAGTGACTATATATCGCGCACCCGCATTCCATTGCTGATCATGTCACATATTACATCAATCATGACATGGTCAGTGACATCACTAATGACATCACTGATGACATCTCAAATGACATCACTGATGACATCACTGATGACATTACTGAGCACATCACTGATGACATTATTCATGTGATAATACGATGAACCTCTTCAGACTCTAATATAACCTTAGATACACTCAGTGTAAACAGACACTCACAGACTGTCATTCATCCATGGAGTTACTCACACACCTACTCAGTCATGCAAAGAATCAATCACACCTCCATTTTCTCAAATATACAGTTATACACACCTTACTTATTCAAACATATACTAACACATATTTACTCTCTTATACAATCCCTGATACAAGTTCACAATGATCCATACAGCCACTCACACATTCACTAGCTCTTATGCACAGTTATTTATATATGTCAACTTTCACATGTACTGTGTTTTACATATGTACTTACTTTGACATGTAGCACTGAGATATCCATTCACTCACCAATACACTCATGCACACAGTCAACCGCCCATACAGCTGTTTCCACATGCACTTTTGAACCCATACATCTAGTGAATCAACTGCTCACACATCTATGCACAGAGCCATATACCTCCCAGCCACGCACACACACACTCAGTCTCCCATACAAATACTTGGGCAACCAATCAATAACCCATATAGTTACTCATATAGCTACTGATCAACACATGCAGCAGTTTACAGAACAACAGACATAATGATGCACAAATTAAAACACTTTAGTCACTAAGCCATGCACTCAGTGAGACACATTTAATCACTCACTCATACAGTCAGTCATGCACCTACTAAATCCTTCATCCAGACACTTATACATCCACTCATTCTTCAATATTTAAGACATATTTTAACTTTACAGAAATACACAGTCACTGGATGTTCTCATCAGTGATGTCATCAGTGATGTCATTTGAGATGTCATCAGTGATGTCATCAGTGATGTCACTGACCATGTCATGAATGATGTAATATGTGACATGATCAGCAGTGGATTGCGGGTGCGTGATATATAGTTAGTACAACTAACTATATATGCGAATTTCAATGGTTTTGTGTGAGTAAAATAAGGTTTTGTAAATGCTAATTCCTAACTATATATGGTCTATAACCTATGGTTTTTTCAGTGAATTTTCAAGGTTTTGTAAATGCTAATTCCTAACTATATATGGTCTATAACCTATGGTTTTTTTCAGTGAATTTCAATGTTTTTTTAATAGCAAATATCAAAAGCTTTAAAATGTATTCTTCTTTAATTCGAAAAATATATTTTATATGTTTTTAATACAAATTTTTTATGTATTTAAATTGTTTCGCTCCCGGTCCGTGAACCGGGTAGCTTCCCGTTAGCTCAATTTGGTGCCGCGACCCGGTCCGTGAACCGGTAAACGTGCCGCGTTAGAAAACAACATCGTGACGCGTCGCATAAGCGCGACATATGGCGTTCTCGCGTAATGCGTCTTATGACGCGCCGCGTTAGCGCACCCGGAAGTGCTCCGGAGCGCAAACCGAGGCGCGAAGCGCAGCGCCCCGGAAGCGATCCGGGGCGCGGCGCGCAGTGCGTAACGTAAGCGTAACAGGTCATGTGACTTGTTATTAAAACTTTTCATTGGTTCATTTCACTTTTGGTTTCCTAATGATGTAAGGCTAGGTCATGTGACTTAAAAATAACACTTTTCATTGGTTTAGAACTATTTTTTTTCCAAAATGATGAAAGCTCACACCTTTTTTCTCACTCTGACTTTTAACTTTGTGAGAGGAAGACCCATTTTGCTTACTAAGAAATGGCTTCAGTAGTAGCTGCAGCTGGTGCACCCCCACCACCACCACCACCTCCTAGGAAGAGAGGACCACCTCCTCAGGTTATCCTTCAGCAAGAGGAGGAAGAAGAGGAAGAAGAGGAAGAGGAGCAAGTGGAGAGGCATTTTTTGCCTGAAGAACCAAGGAGGTCCCATGTAAAAGAGGATTACATCTGGCAATTTTATTCATTTCCCCGGGGCCAAAAGAAAGTAAATGCCCGCTATGTTACTTGTCTGATCTGCAAAAAAGATTTGTCCAGAGGGACTGATAAGAAATAGAGCTATGGCAATTTCACCATGCATCGCCACATGGAGAGGTGGCACCCTATTAATTATAGTGCTGGGCAGGTACGTCACCTGCAGGATAACCCCCCTCCTGTGGCCAGAACATCAAATGAAGAGGCAGTGACAGGACCAGAGGCGAGGGAGACGGTCTCAAATATCCAGCTGAAGTTTGGGAATGTGAAACAAGTGTGCGTTTATTGCGGCCAATTGATTTGCTACAGAGAAAGTAGCATAAATGTAATCAACGTTGCTATTGACAATCATAATTGTCCAAAACGCCCCAGAAAATAATTTTTTTTTTGTTGCTCCTGTTGAGCCCTTTATAATGAATCATTTTTGTTTCCCCCCCAAAAAAACAAAAAAAATATAAAACTTCAAAAAATACAAAAAAAGTAAAAAAATGTTCAGAAAAATAATAAAAAAAATATAAAACAACAAAAATAATAAAAAAAGTTCTTTTCAGAACTACCTCCCCTTTATAAAAAATTGCTAGAATGTTTAGCACTCTAGCAACCTCTATTTCTTTTGATTCGCTTCCCGGTTCAGGCGCCGGTACGTGAACCCGAAGCGAAACAAAAAAAAAATTTACAAAAAAAAGGAAGAGTGAGTATAAGGGAAGGAAACAGAGAGTAATGTTAAAAAAAAGACAGCTAGAGGGAGTAACACAGAGATACTGTTTAATACATCTATTTACCAAAGAAAAGATGTAAGAGGGTATAATTGAGAAACACAAAATAGATAAGGAAGTGAAAGAAAAAAAGGAGAGTAGAAGAATAATAAACAAGAGTTTCTTGGAGAATATGAGTGAATGTTCAAATTAAGAAGAAAAACAGTAAAGGATGTGGAATGAGAGGTAGGGATAGAACCGGACTAAAAGAACAACCCTGAGGGAAAGTGTTAAGAAAAGAGTGAGTGAAAGTAAATAGGAATAAAACAAGATGTATGACAGTGACTAAGGTTAAAACATGTGGAATAAAAGAGAGAAAAAACAGAAAGCAGAAAAGCAGAAGTGAGAGAAAAGGAATAATTGAAACAGCAAAGAAATGTAAATAACATAGTGTGCTTGAACTACAGGGAGAAAGCATAATGAACAAGTAGTGAAAGAGTGATTAGTCAGAGACAGTAAGAGTAATAGAGACGGAGTGAGTGAACAGGAGTGAGGAACTATGAGAACAGAGGGACTGAGAAAAGGAGTGGAAGGAGTAGAGTAAGTAAGTAATAGAGAAAGGAATGAGGGAAGTAGCAAAGGCAGGAAACTGAGGGTTAAAGAAATGAAGCAGTGGAACTAATAGAAGTTAAATGTGATAGAAATGTAACGAAAAGAGTACAAAACACTTACCTTATAATTGTCGTTAACTTAGTCACTTGTTATTTTTATACTTTCAATCTGTGAAAGAAAGAACAAAAATTTGAAAAATATTAAAACATGTATTTAAAAATTAGAAAAGACAAGGGAAAAGATTGAAAATCATCCAATTTTACAAAGAAATAAAGTTAGAGATAAACATGCAGAAAAAAAAGAGAAAGAAACAGTGATAGACAGTCAGAGACAAAAAGAAATTGTAATAGAGTAAATTAGTAAGAGAAAAAAAGGAAGATACTTTCAGTGACAGAAAAGAAGGATAAAAGAGAAAACTAAATTGAAGTTGTGTAAGCTACTAAAAGAAAGTGAGTAAGGTAAACTATATAAGGAAAGGGTGAATAAGGAAAAGAGAGTGAGGGAGAGAGGAGACAGAGGAAGTGAAGGAAAGAGTGTCAGATACAGACTGAGTGAGGCAACAAAGAAAGATAAATGAGTGAGGGTGAGTTATACTAACTGATTGCACCAAAAAAGGAGAACCCAAAAATATTTTATTTAGAAAACAAAGGGAGGAAAGATGGAAAAGACAAGCGAAGCACAAGGTCTAAAAGCTGGAAAATGGTGCAAGGGAGAAAAGAAAAAAGCAGAGTTGGATTAGGGAAACAAAGGTTGAAAGATAAGTGGAGTTAGATAGCAAGGGTGAAAGAGAATAAAACAAAAGGCAATGTGAGTATGTAAGGAGGATTGATAGAAGGTAGTTAAAGATGAGTGAGCATGAGATAAGACGAGTACAAATTAAAATTCACTATACAAAGTACAGTATTAATTATACATATTAAATGGTTTATTTTTGCTGTTCTCAGAATATATCAAATTTCACTAAAAACAGTGAGTTGAAGGTATTCATCATATAACAGCGGGGGAAAAAAAACACAATCAAAATGATTGTGTTTAAAAAACCCATATAACATAACCAATCAGAAATCAGAAATCCTTAAAAGTAACTTACTTTCCATGACGTCGAAGGATGTCCTATGAACAGCTTATACTCTGTTGTGCTGTTATTATTTTCAGCCCGCCACTTTCTGAAAGAAAAGCTCCATCGTTTTGACAAATATGTTACATACAATAAATGACTTCTCGCTCTCTACCACACTTCTCCTCAAGGCCAAATCGTGTAAGAGCCATTTATAACTCTTGGAATTCTTCTAAGCAAATCCCTTCATTTTCTTTTTCCGCAACTTTCAGAAAGAAAACGTTGAAGATCACTTTCACAATCCTGTACTAGTAATATCTCACCCTTCTTGCTCACTCATGTTCCACATTTCCTATGACACTGATACTGCTTACTATGAGCCACACTTACACTACCTCTATGACTACTACAATTATTTCATTCTCTACATTAGTTTTAATCACAAAACAATTTAAAACAGTACATAAAATTTTATCAACTCCTAGAATCATTATAGGCCAGTTACCTACCCCAAATTCTCTCTTCTGAAAACAGAAAGTAAGAATATTTTAAGTCAAAAGGCAACATTGTTTCATAGTCAAATGTGAATCATTTCCGAAACATCAGCTTTTTTTACATTTTAAATAAGCTGTGTAATAAGCGGATGTTGTCAAAGGACCATTATGTCATATAATAGCTGCATTTACAAATGTTCTTCCTAAAATCAACGACTGTGTAGCCACAATATTTGTAATTAAAGTTGAAAACTTACTTTCATAAGGTTTATATAGTTGGAATTTTAAAATGACATTATAACCAAAAGTTTGTACAAATAATGTGTACAGCATTGCAGACTTACACTACCTCTACTCCGTGTTTTGATTGGCTGCTTGAATTAGCTTATTAAAAGAAACCGTTTTTCTGAACTCATTCAAAGTGCAGTTATTTTTCCATGACGTCAAGTGTTATGGTAAAAACACCGTTTGCTTTGGGAAATACTCTGTTGTCCTTTAACTAATCCATGCCTCGACTTTCTGTAAGAAAACCTTCTTTTTTTTCAGGAACTACTTAAAACTCAAAAATAACTTTTAACTCTGTACTACACTTATCCTCAAGGCCAAATAGTGTAGGAGCCATTAGAACCTCTTGAAATTCCTCAGAGCAAATCCAGAGATTCTTTCCCTAAAATTTTGGTTGTAAAAACACCAGATAAGAATTTTTAAGGTCAAAAGGCAATTTTTTTTTAAAGTTAAAACAGAATCATTGCAGAATGACCAGCCGTTTCTAGACTTCAAATAAGCTGTGTAATGTCCTGATGTTGTTGAAGGACCGTCATGATATATAATTGCTGTAGTTACAAAAGTCCTTCCTGATATTGACAACTGCGAAGCCACAAAATTTTTAATTAAAGTTGTCAATTTTGTTCCATCAGGCCTACATCGTTGGAACATTAAAATGACATACTGGCCATATGTTCGTATAAATAATGTGGACAACATTGCAGACTTACATTGGCTACACTCCATGTTGTGATCGGCTGCTTTTACTAGCTTACTAAAGGACACTGATTTACTGTCTGGCAAAGTTAAATATATAAATCTTTCTGAGTCTACACTAGTAGTACTTGATACCCTACAGTTCTCACAGTCATGCTGCCATTGATAAGAAAGGCCAAACAGATGATCTACATCTACACCTTCATCTTGCAATACATCAAGATTATACATTAAAAACTCCTGACAATCTTGCTGAAAATTTTGAGAGAATTGCGTTTCACCTGAACATTTGTCTAACAGATTTCGAATTTCAGACACACTTTCTATTTTTGTTCTATCAGTGCTACATTTCTCTAACACAGAGTTCAGTAAACAGCAAAAACTTTGATCCGAATTGATCACAATCTGTTGTTTTAAAGTTTCTAGAGAAAAGACAACATTAACCACTACATTAGCATAGCAGTTGACACCAGAACTATTTTCAAATTGAAAACCAACAACATCTTCAACAGAATCCATTTTCTTTCTGCTTATAATTTCGGGTTCATCGACTTTTCGTCTTTTTGCTACAACCTCCCTACTATTGGTCACATTTCTTCGTTTCCGGCCTACCACACGTTTCTCAAACAAAGGATATTGAGGCAAATGTGGCGCATACTCTCTTCTTAACCTATTGTATTCCTTAACACAATCTAGATCCGCACAAATGTTTGTGACATCACAGTCAATCAAGTATAATCCCGAGAAAGTTCTGACTAGTGACAATGCCACATATGCCATTGCCTCCTTGAACACAGAACTGCCAATATTCACCAATGCACTGTCTACACTTAAACCTTGCGATTTATGGATTGTCACCGCATATGCCAAGCAAACAGGAAACTGCTTACGGCGAACATATAAGTCTTTTACAAGCAAAAATCTAGCAGAGCAACGACCAATTAACTGTACTTCCTCAATGCCATCAAATTTAATTTTTAAAAATTCAATTCCATCTCTATTTCTTTATTTCTCAAAATCAACAACATTACCCATTGATCCATTTACCAGACCTCTTTCAACATGTAAATTCCTTCTCAAAATGATACGGCAATTTAAGCACACATTCAGAGTCTTTTCAAAACCAGCAGTTTTAGATATAGTCTTCTCTAATGAATCCAATTTTGATTTCAAATTCTCAGACAAAATAATTGTTGCTCCCATATGCTCTATTCTGTCAATAGCTTCCAGTTTCACAATCTCTTGGTTTTCTAAATTCAACATTTTGTTGTTGAAGATGGCACATTCTGCAAGAGTTGGCATCAAACATATTCCAGATTTCTTCTCAGTAATTTTCCGAAAAATATTCTCTGGCACAACGTCTTCTTCTGGATACAAATTTGACAGTAATCGTGCATGTAAAGCTTCTTTCCCATTCTCGGTCACTTTTCCGATTCTAACATCTTGTAGAATATTCTTATAATCTTCATCCTTCGCTTGACGCATATTTTCACGCAGTTCAGCATAATTGAAGTTTAACCATATATTAACGTTGCCAATGCTCCCTAGGCACTTCCTGGTATCTTCATGTGTAAGTAGTTTAAACACTGGTTGTCCTTTCACTGGTGTCAGCTGCAGAAGATCACCGAAAACAATGATGTGTTTGCCACCAAATAACACATCATACTCTGTTTTAAGAACTTCTTGCATTCTCAAATGCACAAAGGCAAGCATGACATTGGAAACCATGCTTACTTCGTCAATGATAAGAAGTTTCATTTTCCTCAAGACTCTTGAAACTTCACAACAAGCATCTCCAGATAACTTGTGGTATTGTAATTTGTTATCATGCTCCACTGGCAGCATCAGTAGACGATGCAAAGTAATACCTTTAATGTTATGTGTTATTTCCGCATTCAACATTTCTAGATATTTTAGAAAAACAGGACATTCTATGGTCTCCTTGGCGGCATTGAAAGAGTCTTCGTAACAGAGGAAATCTCCAAGCAGTTCCTCTTCTGCACGCCAAGGCTTGAAAAGTTGCAAAAGAGCTAAATAGAAAAACTCTTTTCTTTCAGGAGATTCGCCACTCAATTTTCGATGATTTACCAATTGCATTTTCTTTGCTTGACCAGACATCCCTCACTTCCAATTACAGCATACACTCCTTTATCAATATCTTCTTTGATGTTCCTCTTGAATATGTAATTTTGTAGAACCTCATACAGACAAACATTCTCGAGGTGACTGCTTCTATTTGGATAATATGTATCCAACATGTTGGTCTTCAAAATATCTGTACTGTTTGGCTCCTTTTCCGCCAAATACTCAATTTCCCGTACAGGTTTCAGAACTCGATTATGTGTTGCAGCAAGACCAAGACTCGCCCAAATGATACTCTTAGATTTGGCATAGAGACTTGCTGAAGATAACCGGTCAGAACATTCGTAAGCTCCGATTTCTCGATGCGACAACATCTTCAGACTGAAACTGTACAACTTCTTACTGAGGCTCTTTTCATGGGAAATGTCCTCCCACATATCCTTCAATTCTGTCTTTTCTTTTTTTGTGATGTAAGATGTCACATACCGAGCCACAGCCATACAGTTATCAGCCACAAACTGTATATCCATGTTAGCATTCCACATGGACAAAATCACTGGGTTGTAGTCGTTGATGTATTTTTGGGTGATTTCCTCGTCACATTATGTCACAGCGAAGACATCAAACTGTTCACTCTTCCTTTAGAAATCACCGGTTGTGGAAAGCTGAAACGACATTTTGTGTAGAACTTGTCCTTGTTTCTGAATTTACGACAACAGTACTTTCCACAACGATGGCTTTGGAAGCGTAAAACTTGTTCTCTTAGGCTTTTGTCTTCCTTTGTCTTTGGAACAGCACATGTAGAATACTGTTCTATGAAACTCATTACTAAGTCATCCGGATCTGTTTCAAATTTGGGTGCATCTTTGATCCATAGCAGCATATGTATATGAGGAGCACCTCTTGCTTGGTACTCCTTTCTCCAGAAGAAATCCAACACCTCTCCAAGAGGTGGAATTTTCTTGTTCATGATGAAAGACATCATAGCTTCAAATCTATGATTGAAGTACCTGCATACATTCACTGGATCCAAAGAGCACAGTTCTCCGGGTGTCTTGAATTCGATATTTTCAATGTTTCCATTTGCCTCTCGTAGAAATTCAAGTAAGTCTTCCCAGCCATACTCGGCACAGCTGAGAGTGAGGAACCATGTGGGAGTTCCTAAGTTCCTCAGCATACATTTTAAATCTCCATCTCGACGGTACCAGTACTCATTAGTACCACGCTGACATGTTATGAGATTAATCAGGTGAGAATCCAAAATACTGTCTTGCACATCGACTTTATCCATAAAGTCCCTTGCTGAGATATTTTGCATCTGTATACCACTTTTCAAGATGTGGTTCACTGCATATGACAGTCCAGACAGATCGCTTTCAAACAGTAGATGAAACAAATAGGGAATACATTGACGAAACCTGGGATCTTCTGCATACAATCGTAAAGTCCGGTATTCAGAAGCAGGAATTTGATCAGGTCGCTCATCATATCTTCCTCCTTGACCTGTTGGAAATAGTTGTGGGAAACACCGAGCTTCCAAACTTTCCTCCCAAACACTAATGGGACTCCCTTTGGCTTGTTTCATTTGAAACAACTCAATAGCATTCCCCATGACTTCGTTGGAATGCAAAGGATGAACACTATAATGTTCATATATTTCTTCATTTTTAGAGGCTTCTACTTTCTCAATTTGTCCAGCACACAAATCGCTGTCCTCTTCTCCACTTACTTCCTCTTCTGCAACATATACATTCTTGTAGTACTTATTGTTTTTCTTCAAATACAATGTTGCCTTTTTGACTTTCCTAACATCCACTAAATCTTGCCAGATTTTCTTACTCTTTGTTGGAACCCCATTAACTAAGATAACCAGAGGTTCCTCTTCCACTTTCTCTACTCCAATTGTATTAATGTTTTTCTTCAAATCTAGAGGCAAATAAACAACTCTTCTCTTTAATCCTCTCCGTAAATCTGATGGAGGCAATTTCCCTGTCTTTGGCTCCATTCGTACAATAGCCTGAAAGGGATGGACACTTTGAATCAAAATAGATTCATAAGTATTTAAATCCTTCAATTCAGAAGGAATCTCAACCAATTCCAGATTATTATGAACCGCTCTAGCAGGCATCTGGTTTTGATTTAATTTGTTATAACAATAAGTACACACACGTTGATCCGATCCCAAATCAAAACAATTTTCTACCATCAAGTATGTTGCGAAATCCTTCCATTCACTAATATTTTCCCTTTCACTTTTTGCATATAAATCCACTAACTTAGTCTGATTCTTATAAGTGTGTCGACAAGACACACAAGTGAAATTAGGCCTCTCACTTGATTTCACCTGAAACGTGGCAATTTCCTTCTGAAAATTATCTGTACTGGAAACCTGTACACTCTCTTCCACATTACCTTCTTCTTCTGGGTCTATTTCAACATTCTTCTCTTTACTTGCAAAGTAACAAAACTCAATTTCTTCACAAATATTCTTCACATCTACTTCAGAACCATGCAAAAGAGCAGTGCATAATTGTTTAAGCATAATTGCTGGACTCTTAGCATAATACAACATTCTAACTAATTTCCTCACTTTATTATGATGCACTGCTAGCATCCTGAAATGATGAAAAACACTCTGGCATACTCTCCTGGAAAGACAAGCCAGTGAATGACCATGCAAACCTGTCACTTCTCTCACTCTGCAAGGATCTAATTCTTGCAACAACTTAATTTTCTGTTTTAAAGTTTTCTTATTAAATGTCCGTACAAAATCACAAAGCAAATTGATGGAATCCTGTCGCACACTGCAAATACTACTACACTTCCAGGTGTACACTGATCCCTTAGGACGTCTTCCTAAAACCTCATTACCTAACACCTCTTCTGCCTCTGTTGACACAAGTTTTTCTTTTTCAACCGTACAACCATCTTTCACCTCATATGCTCGACCACTGGTGTCAACTGCATGCACCAAATCATTATCCTGGAAATAACTCTCCTCATTAAAAAATGCCTCACAACTTGAACTATGCATCCATTCTCCTGAAAAAACTTCTGAAAAATTACTACGATTAACTGTTCTCTTCCATCTACTATTTGTTTTGAAATCATAAGTTACCTTGTTTAGTTTCCTAATTCTATTGATTATCAAAATAAATAACTTTCGCTTAATTTCGAATGCCTGATCAATAATTTTCTCAATGTTTCTCTTTCTCTTATAAAAAGCCACTTTCTGTTGACGCTTTCTTAACATTTTTTAACAAATTGCCGATTATCCTGTTGCGGAACATTCATCTACAAATGTCCCTAAACTGATTTTTCCTTCTACTACCATCCACAGAGTTATCTCCTGCTCTAGCAGTAAAATTTTTGAGTGGCCTTTCCTTTCCGTTTAAATTGTCTCTCTTTTTCTGGACTAAAACATGTTCTGTAGTGATACTTTTTTTTCTGGAAATATTTCTTAGGAAAGATTTCGTTCTCTTACCCGGACCTTTTTTGGTGACTTGACAAGTTTTTATTGTAGAGGACTGCTGCAAGCATGTAGTAAGCTGCTGTGTTTGACGTTTTGTAGCCTTTCTCCTTCTTTGCTTCGAAGGCATTATGTAATTTTGAAATTATCTGCAGTTAAATCTGTGGTAAAATATAATAAAAAATGTTATTAACCACTATTACCAAACAGTAAATCAATAACAGTCATCAAAAAATTAACACACTACTTGTCAATTCTACATACAATAATTTTTAGTGCATTGGCAAATTTAAAACTCACAAATAGTAGCAAAGAAATGGAATGCTTTTACATTTGACCTGTGCTCTTTTATATGTGAATCTGAACTAATTTTATTAGCATATTTCACTATTTTATTAAAGACACTTCACACAAGCTGTTTTTGAAATTGTGTTTAATTTTAAATGAAACGGTTAACATGCTTACTTTTCATTTCCAGTAACTTTTAAAAATAACTCTTTATAGTTCCATAGGCTCAAGCAGGTCAGCTTCCCACCCTATGTCATACAATTCTGACAAATCGGCATCCTCATCATATTCTTCATCATCCACAGGATTTAAATCATCCAAGGGATCTACTTCCACTGATGTTTCAATGACAAGTTCAATGATAAGATCGAGACCAACAGTTTGCTCATTATCACTCATGCTTGATGTTGTCGTTATCTTTAAAAAAAGAGAACAACAATGAGATGTTGCAGAATAGGAGACACATCTCAGAGACTATAATAGTAAAATTGTTTAACAAGAGTAACATTTTGCAGATATTATTTAACCATGTCCAGCAATGCTGAGGAGGTGAGGCCTATGTCCAAGTTTTCAGTGAACAGGACTCATCTCTTCTTAACCTTGGATAAGCCTCACTAACTCTGTGTCCCCTGCTCATACTTAAATGTAAAGGGGCAGATTTATGTTAACTGGCGCATCCCCAGGGATGCAACAGTTAACGTGCGCCGCTGCTCTGCCACCCTTGATGTGCCGCATTTACAATGTGGAGCACCATTGAGCAAAAATAGCACAGATGCGTCACGCATCTGTGCCGCAAAAGCGGCGCATTGCAGGAATCACATCGTAAGCGCGACAAGTCTACTGCAATGCACAGGGGCAAGCCACACATTGCATGGTGCATCACTCCTTATGCCTGTTTCAAACAGGCATAAGGATTTGATTCAGCAATGCCATAAAGCTGACTCAGTGAAATCTTCTAAATTTCACCATGTTAGTTTTACAGGGCTTTCATGCAAATGAATGCCCACCCTGCAACAAAACGCCCACATGAAACCTGACGCAGGTTTCATGTGGCACAGGACTTTACACCGTGACACATCTGCCTAGATGCATCAAGTTGTAAATATGTCGCAACATAGCGCATCTTTTGCACCGCCGCTGCGTCACAAAAGTGACGCAACAGCGGCGCAAAAGAGGCACACGGCCATCATAAATCTGCCCCTAACATTTTAAATGATTGTTTCAGGATGCCGATAAGGTGTGGCCTATTCAGGGGTTTGTTTGACGTGAGGCCTACTCAGGGTTACAGATGAAATTTAGGCTTGTTGAAGAGTACAGAGGAGATAATACATGTGCATGCCTACCAATGAAGTGAGTCATGTCCACTGCACTCTTTAACAAAGGCCAGACCTCCTCTGTCTCCCTGGACAGGCCTAAACCTGATCTGCACAATGTGATTCGTAATGTTAGGAAACACAGGTGATGTAATTGAAAAACGTGCAATTTGTTTTCCTCATTTTACAATCACATCACTTGTGTTTCCTTTACTTAGGTATCTCATTGTGCAGATGTAGTCTAGCATATCAAAGAGTACGCAGAAGGTGAGCACTGTATGCAACAATTTTGACACTTACAGAAGATTCAGCTTCTCCATGCCCCCTACACAGTCCTAAATGTATACAGTTTAAAGTGACGGTATCTTGTTGCAGATTAAGTGAGGCCTATCTTGCAACATGGTGCATCTTTTGCACCACTGCTGCGTCACAAAAGTGACACAACAGCGGCGCAAAAAAGGCGCACGGCCATCATAAATTTGCCCCTAACATTTTAAATTATTGATTCAGGATGACGATAAGGTGTGGCCTATCCAGAGGTTTGTTTGAGGTGAGGCCTACTCAGGGTTGCAGATGAAATTTAGGCTTGTTGAAGAGTACAGAGGAGATAATACATGTGCAGGCCTACCAATGAAGTGAGTCATGTCCACTGCACTCTTGAACAAAGGCCAGACCTCCACTGTCTCCCTGGACCGACCTAAACCTCATCTGCACAATGTGATTCGTAATATTAGAAAACACAGGTGATGTAATTGAAAAACGTGCAAATATTTATGCTCAATTCACAATCACATCACCTGTGTTTCCTCAGCTTAGGTATCTCATTGTGCAGATGTAGTCTAGCATATCCAAGAGTACGCAGAAGATGAGGACTGTATGCAACAGAGCAATGTACATTACTCACAATAAAGCATTTCTTTTTTTAAAAAAACGATTTTCTGGTCATAATTTGAAAACACAACACAGCTCCTATGTAGAAGCACACACTGTCAGTACTTAAATTTGTCAAGCACACATGGGTGCGTATTTACAAGGACCTTGCACCACGGGGAAATGACTTAAATTAAAATGGGGAAAATAACATCAAAGTGACTCAAAGGCCTTGTAAATATGCCCCAAGCAACCTATGAAACTCTAGCAGTACATATCAAGAAACCTAATTGACTTCAGGAAGTGTACACGGCCATCATAAATCTGCCCCTAACATTTTAAATGATTGGTTCAGGATGCCGATAAGGTGTGGCCTATCCAGGGGTTTGTTTGACGTGAGGCCTACTCAGGGTTACAGATGAAATTTAGGCTTGTTGAAGAGTACAGAGGAGATAATACATGTGCATGCCTACCAATGAAGTGAGTCATGTCCACTGCACTCTTTAACAAAGGCCAGACCTCCTCTGTCTCCCTGGACAGGCCTAAACCTGATCTGCACAATGTGATTCGTAATGTTAGGAAACACAGGTGATGTAATTGAAAAACGTGCAATTTTTTTTGCTCATTTCACAATCACATCACTTGTGTTTACTTTGCTTAGGTATCTCATTGTGCAGATGTAGTCTAGCATATCAAAGAGTACACAGAAGGTGAGCACTGTATGCAACAATTTTGACACTTACAGAAGATTCAGCTTCTCCATGCCCCCTACACAGTCCTAAATGTATACAGTTTAAAGTGACGGTATCTTGTTGCAGATGAAGTGAGGCCTATCTTGCAACATGGTGCATCTTTTGCACCACTGCTGCGTCACAAAAGTGACGCAACAGCGGCGCAAAAGAGGCGCACGGCCATCTTAAATTTGCCCCTAACATTTTAAATGATTGATTCAGGATGACGATAAGGTGTGGCCTATCCAGAGGTTTGTTTGAGGTGAGGCCTACTCAGGAATGCAGATGAAATTTATGCTTGTTGAAGAATACAGAGGAGATAATACATGTGAAGGCCTACCAATGAAGTAAGTCATGTCCACTTCACTCTTGAACAAAGGCCAGACCTCTTCTGTGTCCGTGGACAGACATAAACTTAATCTGCACAATGTCATTCGTAAACTTAGGAAACACAGGTGATGTAATTGAAAAATGTGGAGTTTCTTTTCCTCATTTCACAATCACATCACCTGTGTTGCCTTTGCTTAGGTATCTCATAGTGCAGATGTAGTCCAGCATATGAAACAGTACCCAGAAGTGCAGCACTGCATGCAACAACTTTGACACTTACAAAAGCTTCAGCTTCTGCATGCCCCCTACACAGTGCTAATTATATACATTTTAAACTGATGGTATCTTGCTGGAGATGAACTGAAACCTATCTTGCAACATGGTGCATCTTTTACACAAAAGTGACCCACAGCGGAGCAAAAGAGGCGCACGGCCATCATAAATCTGACCCTAACATTTTAAATGATTGTTTCAAGATGCCGATAAGGTGTAACCTATCCACAGATTTGTTTCAGGTAAGTCCTACTCAGAGTTGCAGATGAAATTTAGGTTTGTTGAAGTATACAGAGGAGATAATACATGTGCAGGCCTACCAACGAAGTGAGTCATGTCCACTGCACTCTTGAACAAATGTCAGACCTCCTCTGTCTCCAGGAACAGGCCTAAACCTCATCTACACAATTTGATGTGTAATGTTAGGAAACACAGGTAATATAATTGAAAAACGTGCAATTTTTTTTGCTCATTCCACAATCATATCACCTGTGTTTCCTTTGCTTAGGTATCTCATTGTGGAAATGTAGTCTATCATATGAAAGACTACGAAGAATATGAGCACTGTATGCAACAACTTTGACACTTACAGAAGCCTCACCTTCTCCATGCCTCCTACACAGTTCTACATGTACATCATAAATGCAAACAGTACAGAATTAATTATACATGTTAAATGGTTTATTTTTGCTGTTCTCAGAATGTATCAAATTTCACTAAAAACAGTGACTTGAAGGTATTCATCATATAACAGCGGGGAAAAAAAAACACAATCAAAATGATTGTGTTTAAAAAACCCATACAACATAACAAACCAGAATTCAGAACTCCTTAAAGTTAACTTACTTTCCATGACGTCGAAGGATGTCCTATGAACAGCTTACACTCTGTTGTGCTGTTATTACTTTCAGCTCCCCACTTTCAGAAAGAAAACCTCCATCGTTTTGAAAAATATGTTACATACAATAAATGACTTCTCGCTCTCTACCACACGTTTCCACAAGGCCAAATCATGTCAGAGCCATTTATAACTCTTGGAATTCTTGTAAGCCAATCCCGTCATGTTGTATTTCCGCAACTTTCAGAATTAAAATGTTGAAGATCATTTTCACAATCCTGGACTACTAATATCTTACCCTTCTTGCTCACTCATGTTCTACATTTCCTATGACACTGATACTGCTTACTATGAAGCAGACTTACACTACCTCTATGACTACTACAATTATTTAATTCTCTACATCACTTTTAATCACAAAGCAATATAAAACAGTAGACAGCATTGCAGACTTACATTCCCTGTACTCCATGTTTTGATTGGCTGCTTGAATTAGCTTATAAAAAGAAATAGTTTTTCTGAACTCATTCAAAGTGCACTTATTTTTCCATGACGTCCAGTGTTATGGTAAGAAGTTATGTCTCTGTACTACACTTATCCTCAAGGCCAAATCGTGTAGGAGCCATTAGAACTTCTTGAAATTCCTCAGAGCACATCCCGAGAATCTTTCCCTAAAAGTTTGGTTTTAAAAACACCAGGTAAGAATTTTTAAGGTCATACGGCAATTTTTTTTTGAAAATTAAAACAGAATCGTTGCAGAATGACCAGCCATTTCTAGACTTTAAATAAGCTGTGTAATGTCCTGATGTTATTGAAGGACCGTCATGATATATAATTGCTACAGTTACAAAAGTCCTTCCTGATATTGACAACTGTGAAGCCACAACATTTTTAATTAAAGTTGTCAATTTTGTTCCATCAGGCCTACATCGTTGGAACATTAAAATGACATACTGGCCATATGTTCGTATAAATAATGTTGACATCATTTCAGATTTACATTGGCTACATTCCATGTTGTGATCAGCTGCTTTTACTAGCTTATTAAAGGAGACTGATTTACTGCCTGGCAAAGTTAAATATATAAATCTTTCTGAGTCTACACTAGTAGTACTTGATACCCTACAGTTCTCGCAGTCATGCTGCCATTGATAAGAAAGCCCAAACAGGTGATCTACATCTACACCTTCAGCATGCAATACATCAAGCATATACATTAAAAACTCCTGACAATCTTGCTGAATATTTTGAGAGAATTGTGTTTGGCCTGAACATTTGTCTAACAGATTTCGAATTTCAGACACACTTTCTATTTTTGTTCTATCAGTGCTACATTTCTCTAACACAGAATTTAACAACCTGCATAATCTTTGATCAGAATTGACCACAATCTCTTCTTTTACATTTTCTAGAGAAAACAAAACATTAACCACTACATTAGCATAGCAGTTGACACCAGAAGTGTTTTCAAATTGAAAACCAACAACATCTTCAACAGAATCCTTTTTGTTTGTGCTTATAATTTCAGGTTCATCGACTTTTCGTCTTTTTGCTACAACCTCCCCAGTATTGGTCACATTTCTTCGTTTCCGGCCTACCACATGTTTCTCAAACAAAGGATATTGAGGCAAATGTGGCGCATACTCTCTTCTCAACCTATTGTATTCCTTAACACAATCTAGATCCGCACAAATGTTTGTGACATCACACTCAATCAAGTACAATCCCGATAAAGTTCTAACTCTTGACAATGCCACATATGCCATACCCTCCTTGAACACAGAACTGCCAATATTCACCAATGCACTGTCTACACTTAAACCTTGCGATTTATGGATTGTCACCGCATATGCCAAGCAAACAGGAAACTGCTTACGGCGAACATATAAGTCTTTTACAAGCAAAAATCTAGCAGAACAACGACCAATTAGCTGTACTTCCTCAATGCCATCAAATTTAATTTTTAAAAATTCAATTCCATCTCTATTTCTGTATTTCACAAAATCAACAACATTACCCATTGATCCATTTACCAGACCTCTTTCAACATATAAATTCCTTCTTAAAATTATACGGCAGTTCAAGCACACATTCAGACTCTTTTCAAAACCTGCAGTTTTAGATATAGTCTTCTCTAATGAATCCAATTTTGATTTCAAATTCTCAGACAAAATAATTGTTGATCCCATATGCTCTACTCTGTCAATAGCTTCCAGTTTCACAATCTCTTGCTTTTCTAAATTCAACATTTTGTTGTTGAAGATGGCACATTCTGCAAGAGTTGGCATCAAACATATTCCAGATTTCTTCTCAGTAATTTTCTGAAAAATATTCTCAGGCACAACATCTTGTTCTGGATATAAATTTGACAGTAATCGTGCATCTAAAGCTTCTTTCCCATGCTCGGTCACTTTTCCTATTCTAACATCTTGTAGAATATTCTTGTAAACTTCATCCTTCGCCTGACGCATATTTTCATGCAGTTCAGCATAATTGAAGTTTAACCATATATTGACGTTGCCAATGCTCCCTAGGCACTTCCTGGTATCTTCATGCGTGAGCATTTTGAACACAGGTTGCCCTTTCACTGGTGTCAGCTGCAGAAGATCTCCGAAAACAATGATGTGTTTGCCACCAAATAACACATCATACTCTGTTTTGAGAACTTCTTGCATTCTCAAATGCACAAAGGCAAGCATGACATTGGAAACCATGCTTACTTCGTCAATGATAAGAAGTTTCATTTTCCTCAAGATTCTTGAAACTTCACAACAAGCATCTCCGGATAGCTTGTGATATTGTAATTTGTTGTCATGCTCCACTGGCAGCATCAGTAAACGATGTAAAGTAATCCCTTTAATGTTATGTGCTGCCAGTCCAGTTGGAGCGGTGACAACACAAGACAGCGATGACTCAGTCCTTTCCTGCAAATAACATGAAATTGCTTTAATAAGGAAACTTTTTCCAGTTCCCGCTTCTCCACTCACGTAGAGTCGGACAGGCTTCAACGACATACATGAGCACTCTTTCTTCTCATGACTTAATCCATGATCAATTTGCATGGTAACTTCATCATATATTTTCCTCTGCTCAACGTTGAGTTGTCTTTCCAACTCTTCTAAGTTAACCGCATCCTCCTGAGCATGTGCCATGGCTCTTTCCACTTCATTCATAGCAGTGGCAGCTTCATTTTCGATAACAGGTCCTCCTAGTGGATCCTGACTCAATGAAGCAGAACTCTGACTGTCCTGAGAACTGTCTCTGGCAATCTCGGCTGCAATCGTTGCTTCCTGCTCGATTTCCACATTCAACATTTCTACATATTTGGGAAAAGCAGGACATTCTATGGTCTCCTTGGCGGCAGTGAAAGAGTCTTCGTAACAGAGGAAATCTCCAAGCAGTTCCTCTTCTGCACGCCAAGGCTTGAAAAGTTGCAAAAGTGCTAAATAGAAAAACTCCTTTTTTTCAGGAGATTCGCCACTCAATTTTCGATGGTTTACCAAGTGGCATTTTCTTTGCTTGACCAGACATCCCTCACTTCCAATTACAGCATACACTCCTTTCTCAGTATCTTCTTTGATGTTCCTCTTGAATATGTAATTTTGAAGAACCTCATACAGACAAACATTCTCGAGGTGACTACTTCGATTTGGATAATATGTATCCAACATGTTGCTCTTCAAAATGTCGGTACTGTTTGGCTACTTTTCCGCCAAATACTCAATTTCCCGCACAGGTTTCAGAACTCGATTACGCGTTGCAGCAAGACCAAGACTCGCCCAAACGATACTCCTCGATTTGGCATAGAGACTTGGTGAAGACAACCGGTCAGAACATTCGTAAGCTCCGATTTCTCGATGCAACAACATCTTCAGACTGAAACTGTACAACTTCTTACTGAGGCTCTTTTCATGGGAAATGTCCTCCCACATATCCTTCAATTCTGTCTTCTCTTTTTTGGTGATGTAAGATGTCACATACCAAGCCACAGCCATACAGTTATCAGCCACAAACTGTATATCCATGTTAGCATTCCACATGGACAAAATCACCGGGTTGTAGTCGTTGATGTACTTGGACTCTTCGTTCCTCTTCAAATTGTATGTGTTTTTAGGTGATTTCTTCATCACAATATGTCGCAACGAAGACATCAAACTGTTTACTCTTCCTTTAGAAATCACCGGTCGTGGAAAGCCGAAACGACATTTGGTGTAGAACTTGTCCTTGTTTCGGAATTTACGACGACAGTACTTTCCACAACGATGGCTTTGGAAACGTAGAACTTTTTCTCTTAGGCTTTTCTTCTCCTTTGCGTTTGGAACAGCACACGTAGAATACTGTTGTATGAAACTCATCACTGAGTCTTCTGGATCTGTTCCAAATTTAGGTGCATCCTTGATCCACAACAGCATATGTATGTGAGGAGCACCTCTTGCTTGGTACTCCTTTCTCCAGAAGAAATCCAACACCTCTCCAAGAGGTGGATTCTTCTTATTCATGATGAAAGACATCATAGCTTCAAATCTATGATTGAAGTACCGGCATACATTGACTGGATCCAAAGAGCACAGTTCTCCGGGTGTCTTGAATTCGATGTTTTCGATGTTTCCATTTGCCTCTCGTAGAAATTCAAGTAAGTCTTCCCAGCCATACTCGGCACAGCTCAGAGTGAGGAACCATGTGGGAGTTCCTAAGTTCCTCAGCATACATTTTAAATCACCATGACGACGGTACCAGTACTCATTAGTACCACGCTGACACGCCATGAGATTAATCAGGTGAGAATCCAAAATACTGTCTTGGACATTGACTTTATCCATAAAGTCACTTGCCGAGATGTTTTGCATGTGTATACCACTTTTCAAGATGTGGTTCACTGCATATGACAGTCCAGACAGATCGCTTTCAAACAGGAGATGAAACAAATAGGGAATACATTGTCGAAACCTAGCATCTCCTGCATACAATCGCAAAGTCCGGTATTCAGAAGCAGGAATTTGATGAGGTCGCTCATCATATCTTCCTCCCTGACCTGTTGGAAAAAGCTGTGGGAAACACCGAGCTTCCAAACTTTCCTCCCAAACACTAATGGGACTCCCTTTGGCTTGTTTCATTTGAAACAACTCAATAGCATTCCCCATGACTTCCTTGGAATGCAAAGGATGAACACTATAATGTTCATATATTTCTTCACTAGTAGAGGGTTCTACTTTCTCAATTTGACCAGCACACAAATCGCTATCCTCTTCCTCACTTACTTCCTCTTCTGCAACATATATATTCTTATAGTACTTATTATTTTTTTTCAAGTACAATGTTGCCTTTTTGACTTTCCTAACATTCACTAAATCTTGCCATATTTTCTTATTCTTTGTCGGAACCCCATTAACTAAGATAACCTAAGGGTCCTCTTCCACTTTTTCTACTCCAATTGTGTTAATGTTTTCTTCAAATCTAGAGGCAAATAAACAACTCTTCCCTTTAATCCTCTCTGTAAATCTGATGGAGGTAATTTCCCTGTCTTTGGCTCCATTCTTACAATAGCCTGAAAGGGATGGATACTTTGAATCAAAATAGATTCATAAGTATTTAAATCCTTCAATTCAGAAGGAATCTCAACCAATTCCAGATTATTATGAACTGCTCTAGCAGGCATCTGGTTTTGATTTAATTTGCTATAACAATAAGTACACACACGTTGATCCGATCCCAAATCAAAACAATTTTCTACCATCAAATATGTTGTGAAATCCTTCCATTCACTATTATTTTCCCTTTCACTTTTTGCATATAAATCCACTAACTTAGTCTGATTCTTATAATAAGTGCGTTGACAACACACACAAGTGAAATTAGGCCTCTCACTTGATTTCACCTGAAACGTCGCAATTTCCCTCTGAAAATTATCTGTACTGGAAACCTGTACACTATCTTCCACATTACCCTCTTCTTCTTGGTCAATTTCAACATTCTCCTCTTTACTTCCAAAGTAACAAAACTCAATTTCTGCACAAATATTCTTCACATCTATTTCAGAACCATGCAAAAGAGCAGCGCATAATTGTTTAAGCATAATTGCTGGACTCTTAGCATAATACAACATTCTAACTAATTTCCTCACTTTATTATGATGCACTGCTAGCATCCTGAAATGATGAAAAACACTCTGGCATACTCTCCTGGAAAGACAAGCCAGTGAATGACCATGCAAACCTGTCACTTCTCTCACTCTGCAAGGATCTAATTCTTGCAACAACTTCATTTTCTGCTTCAAACTTTTCTTATTAAATGTCCGTACAAAATCACAAAGCAAATTGATGGAATCCTATCGCACACTGCAAATACTACTACACTTCCAGGTGTACACAGGACCCTTAGGACGTCTTCCTAAAACCTCATTAACTAACACCTCTTCTGTCTCTGTTGTCACAAGTTTTTCTTTTTCAACTGGACAACCATCTTTCACTTCATAAGCTCGACCACTGGTGTCAACTGCATGCACCAAATCATTATCCTGGAAATAACTCTCCTCATTAAAAAATGCCTCACAACTTGAACTATGCATCCATTCTCCGGAAAAAACTTCACAAAAATTACTACGATTAACTATTCTACTATTTCTTTTGAAATCATAAATTGCCTTGTTTAGCTTCCTAATTCTATTGATTATCAAAATAAATAACTTACGTTTAATTTCAAATGCCTGATCAAAAACTTTCTCAACTTTTTTTTTTCTCTTACAAAAAACCACTTTCTGTTGACCTTTCTTAATATTTTTTAACAAATTGCCAATTATCCTGTTGCGGAACATTCATTTACGAATGTCCCTAAACTGTTGTTTCCTTCTACTATCATGCACAGAGTTATCTCTTGCTCTAGCAGTAACATTTTTGATTGGCCTTCCCTTTCCGTTTAAAATGCTTCTCTTTTTCTGGACTGAAACATTTTCTATAGTAATATTTTTTTTACTACAAATATTTCTTATAAATGTTTTTGTGCTCTTACCCGGTGCTTTCTTGGTGACTTGACAAGTTTTTTTGTTAGAGGACTGCTGCATTATATCATGTACCTGCTGTCTTTGACGTTTTGCAGCCTTTCTAAGTCTTTCTTTAGTTGGTATGCTGAAATCTTGAAATGATCTGCAGTTGAATCTGTGATAAAATATAATAAAAAATGTTATTAACCACTATTACCAAACAGTAAATCAATAACAGTCATCAAAAACTTAACACACTACTTGACATTTTTAGTGCTTGGCAAATTTAGAATACTGAAATAGCAGAAAAGAAATGGAATTCATATTCATTTTACCTGTGCTGTTTTATATGTGAATCTGATCTAATTTTATGAGCATATTTTAATATTTTATTGAAGACACTACACATAACCTGTTTTTGAAGGTGTCTTTATTTTTAAATGAAACGGTTTACATTTTTACTTTTCATTTATTATAAATTTTTAAAAATAAATGTTTATAGTTCCATAGGCTCAAGCACGTCAGCTTCCCACCCTATGTCATACAATTCTGACAAATCTGCATCCTCATCATGTTCTTCTTCATCCTCAGGATTTAAATCATCCAAGGGATCTACTTCCACTGATGTTTCAATTACGAGTTCAATTATGAGGTCGAGATCAACTGATTGCTGATTGTCGCTCATGTTGATGTTGCCGTTATCTTTAAAGAAAGAGAACAACAATGAGATGTTGCAGAGTAAGGCACAAATCTCAGAGACTATAATAGTAAAATTGTTTAACAAGAGTAACATTTTGCAGCTATTATTTAGCCATGACCAGCGATGCTGAGGAGGTAAGGCCTATGTCCAAGTTTTCAGTGAACAGGACTCATCTCTTCTTAACCTTGGATAAGCCTCACCAACTCTGTGTCCCCTGCTCATACTTAAATGTAAAGTGGCAGATTTATGTTAACTGACGCATTCCCAGGGATGCACCAGTTAATGTGCACCGCTGCTCTGCCACCCATGGTGTGCCGCATTTACAATGTGGAGCACCATTGAGTGAAAACAGCACAGATGCGTCACGCATCTGTGCCGCAAAAGCAGCACATTGCAGGAATCACGTCGTAAGCGCAACATGTCTACTGCAATGCACAGGAGCAAGCCACACATTGCATGGTGCATCACTCCTTATGCCTGTTTCAAACAGGCGTAATGATTTGATTCAGCAATGCTATAAAGCTGAGTCAGTGAAATCTTCTAAATTTCACTGTGTTAGTTTTACAGGGCTTTCTTGCAAATTAATGCATACCTTGCAACAAAACACCTATATGAAAACTGACGCAGGTTTCATGTGGCACAGGACTTTACAGCATGACACATCTGCCTAGATGCATCAATTTTTAAATATGTTGCCACATAGCAAATCTTTTGCACCGCCGCTGCGTCACAAAAGTGACGCACAGCGGCACAAAAGAGGCACACGGCTATCATAAATCTGTCCCTAACATGTTAAATGATTGATTCAGGATGACGAAAAGGTGTGGCCTATCCAGAGGTTTGTTTAAGGTGAGGCCTACTCAGGGTTGCAGATTAAATGGTGATGGGGCACCCCTGAGCCTTGCTGGAGCTGCATGGCACTTGCGATGCAGCTCCAGCAATGCGCCACCTTTACGGCACAGATGCGTCACGCATCTGTGCTGTTTTTGCCCCATGGTGCGCCGCATTGTAAATGCAGCGCACCATGGGTGGCGGAACAGCGGCGCAGGATGACTGGCACATCCCTGGGGATGCACCAGTCATCATAAATCTATCCCTAAGCTTCTTATCTTGTTGGAGATGAAGTGAGGCCTGTCTTGCAACATGGTGCATCTTTTGCATCACTGCTGCATCGGTTTCATGTGGCACGGTTTTTTTACAGCATGACACATCTGCCTAGATGCATCAATTTGTAATTTTGTCGCCACATAGCAAATCTTTTGCACCGCCACTGTGTCACAAAAGTGACGCACAGTGGCGCAAAAGAGGCATACACCTATCATAAATCTGTCCCTAGCATTTTAAATGATTAATTCAGGATGACGATAAGGTGTGGCCTATCCAGAGGTTTGTTTAAGGTGAGGCCTACCTACATTCATGGGGAAATGAATTAAAATGTCCTTAAGACACATGAAAGCGTTTTTTTAAAGCCTTTGCAGCATTTTTGGGTCACTTTTAACATGGCTATGTAACTTAAACAATCAAAATCTAAATTTGCCAAGCACAGGTGGGAGCATATTTACAAGGAATTTCCACCACGGGGAAAGGTCTTACATTAAAATGGAAAAATGACATCAGAGACACTCAAATGCCTTATAAAGAAGCATACACCATTATGTCCTTGTCATAAATGTTAAAAGCATTCCTTTTCCTCAAAAACGATTTTCAAGTCTTAATTTGAAAACACTGCACATGGGGAAATGACTTAAAATGTCCTTAAGACACATGAAAGCGTTTTTTGATTGCCTTTGCAGCATTTTTGGGTCACTTTTAACATGGCTATGTAACTCAAACTATCAAAATGTAAATTTGCCAAGCACAGGTGGGAGCATATTTACAAGGAATTTGCACCACGGGGAAAGGTCTTACATTAAAATGGAAAAACAACATCAGAGACACTCAAATGCCTTATAAAGAAGCATACACCATTATGTCCTTGTCATAAATGGTAAAAGCATTCCTTTTCCTCAAAAACGATTTTCAAGTCTTAATTTGAAAACACTGCACATGGGGAAATGACTTAAAATGTCCTTAAGACACATGAAAGCGTTTTTTGATTGCCTTTGCAGCATTTTTGGGTCACTTTTAACATGGCTATGTAACTCAAACTATCAAAATGTAAATTTGCCAAGCACAGGTGGGAGCATATTTACAAGGAATTTGCACCACGGGGAAAGGTCTTACATTAAAATGGGAAAAATAACATCAGAGACACTCAAATGCCTTATAAAGAAGCAGACACCATTATGTCCTTGTCATAAATGTTAAAAGCATTCCTTTACCTCAAAAACGATTTTCAAGTCATAATTTGAAAACACTGCACATGGGGAAATGACTTAAAATGTCCTTAAGACACATGGAAGCGTTTTTTGATTGCCTTTGCAGCATTTTAGGGTCACTTTTAACATGGCTATGTAACTCAAACATTCAAAATCTAAATTTGCCAAGCACAGGTGGGAGCATATTTACAAGGAATTTGCACCACGGGAAAGGTCTTACATTAAAATGGGAAAAATAACATCAGAGACTCTCCAATGCCTTATAAAGAAGCAGACACCATTATGTCCTTGTCATAAATGTTAAAAGCATTCCTTTACCTCAAAAACGATTTTCAAGTGATAATTTGAAAACACTGCACATGGGGAAATGACTGAAAATGTCCTTAAGACACATGGAAGCGTTTTTTGATTGCCTTTGCAGCATTTTAGGGTCACTTTTAACATGGCTATGTAACTCAAACATTCAAAATCTAAATTTGCCAAGCACAGGTGGGAGCATATTTACAAGGAATTTGCACCACGGGGAAAGGTCTTACATTAAAATGGGAAAAATAACATCAGAGACACTCAAATGCCTTATAAAGAAGCATACACCATTATGTCCTTGTCATAAATGTTAAAAGCATTCTTTTTCCTCAAAAACGATTTTCAAGTCATAATTTGAAAACACTGCACAGCTCCTATGCACAAAAACACCCTGTCAGTACTAATACTTCACATGTTCTCCAATTACAATTTCTCAAATAAACAAAATCTATTTGTAAAACACTTGAGGCAAAGCAACATTTTAAAAACACAACTTTCTTCATAATTTTCTCCTTAAAGGACACTATTCTCTATCTAAATTAAATAAATCTTTTCTCACCTTAGCAAATACGTTATGAGTTTCAAAACAGTCTCAGAAACACACCACGTTGTCTTTAGCAGAGCAAAAGGTATGCACTCCAGAGTCTGCAGCTATCAAAAGCACAGAAATGCTGTAATTCTTCACACATATCTCTCATGTCACCCAATCAAAACTCTTCCCTCACTTTTTTCAAATCAAAACCCTTCCCCCCTCTGCCCTCTCTGCCTTTTTTGCATAGCAACCACCTCTTTGAAGACCTCTGATGTTTGCAAGTTCACACAACAATGTTTCAATTGAACTCTGAACTCTCAGTGCACCTGCATATCCAGTGCAATCTTTCATTTAATGATTTTTTCTTGACCATTCAAAATACATCTTTCAAAGAACTCATCCATGCACCCTAACTTTCTGTTTTCAGCAATCAAAATCCACCAATCACTGTTACTGCTTCATTAACACAGAAACTCCACCGTTTTTTTCATTTTAAACTCTTATTTTTTCAACTGCCATTTCATTGCCACACTTCATCTGACTGCAGCAGAACCTTCTCTCACCATGTTTTCTGTCTGGATTGTTGGACATAGTTACATCTACTGGGCTCAGAGGTATGCTGATAACAGAAATGTACCTAACCTCAATTTACAAGATGTGGAAATTAAGTGGTTTGGCCACAGAGGATTAAAATGTCACCAATTGATACCATTGGTGAACACCTTTATGCATTTGCCAAAACCTGACCTGTTAATTGTGCACTGTGGAGGTAATGACTTGGGCACTTTGACTGGGGTAGGGCTGGAAATGCTTTTAAAGGACACCTTTGAGCAATTAATGGCACTTTTTCCTCAGACTGCCTTGGTATATTCAAATATATGCCAAAGACAGAAATGGAGGTGGTCGAACCAATTTTGTCCACAAATTGAGAAGTCGAGGAAGCATGTAAACAAATCTGTTTCAGCTTACATGAGAGACCATGGAATGGGCTCCGTGTACAACAATAACTTGCGTTACTACATGCAAGATATCTACAGAGGAGATGGAGTTCACTTCTCAGATGAGGGCAACAGAATTTTCATTCTGAATTTAAGACTGTGCATTGGTACCTACTTATAAGTACCTAAATGTACCATAAACCCAAAAGCTCTTCTCAGAGCTACCCTACATCTGATCACTCACAATTATTATTTTACTCTAACTTTTTTCACTAATTTTCAACAAAGTACGGTCCCCGGGGCGCTACCCGGTACGCGGACCGGAAGCTAACCTCGCGAAATTTTTAAAAAAAATGTTTTTTTTTTCGCACATATGGGCCTCCTCAGCCACCCTCAGAAAACCTAGGGGGTCAAGATAAGTCTACCGTGCCCCCTTCTACCCATTCTGAACATTAGTTGCCCTCCATCTTGTATCTTAATTCGACCGAAACACAAAATGGTGGACTCCCGTAATGCTTCAGGTTCGCGTACCGGGGCGCTCGCCAGTTCACGTACCGGGGCGCTCCATCAAAAAAGGTGGGAAAGTAATTTACAGAAAAACGACTGGAGACACTTTCACCAAATATAGATTAGCTCATACTACATACCAATCCCTATAATTTTCACAAATTTGATTGAAATTCCATTTAGCCATTTAGCCTGTAGACCTCTCTTAAATACCGTGAGGTAAATTACTTCACAAAACACATCTGAAGTGTTGGAATTGACAACCAATGAAAATGTTACTTTCATTTTCTACTTTTTTTACCTGACATTTGATTGGTTATATACCTGAATATATATAAAGGAAGAGAAGGAAACACAGCCATTTTGACTACTACTTCCTGGTGTACATTTCAATTGGATTTTCACTAATCACTTCAACTTCTTTGTAAAGGTAAGTTGTTATTTTAAAAACTGAAGTATATTGTGCACTATCAGTTAATATGGTAAACCTTTTCTGATAGTTATATACTATCCCTCTGTAGTAGTTATATATTTAGATAGACTTCTCTGTTATAGTTATGGATGGAGTTAGGTTTCTCTTGTATAATTATGAATTTACTTACGTTAAATCACATACACTTTTTTATATTCCTACTTCCACTCTGACACTATACACTGCCCAAAGATAAATTCACTGATAAAAACTGCCTATCTAAAATTAATCCCAACAGTGCCCTATCTCTACTAATATATATATTTTTTATCCAAATTTCAGGCAACATGGAAGGCGAACAGAAAGTTTCATTTCAAATTGTCCTGCAAGAGAGCAGCCAAGAATTAATTGATCCAAATTATATAGAATTTATGGATGAAACTTGGGACCAAGAACTACTGCAATGTGTGCAAGCAGTAGATGACCTCCTTAAAAATGAGGACATTTTACACACTCAGAGATTACAAGCTATGTTCAATGAAAATGACGACATTTCAGACAGTGAAATGTTAGAAATGTTATTAAATTTTGAAACACAATCACAATAATAAATAATTGCTTAAAAAATAAAGAAATTAAAAAATAATCAACAAAACCAACAATCAATTAACATACAGTATTTTAAAAGTCTATCATTCTTTTTTCCTTATAGTACGCTCCCCAGAACGCTTCCCAGTTCGCGGACTGGGCGCTCCCCACGCAAAAAAAACACTGCGGGGCCCTTTTAAAGCCTCCACATCAAACCTAGGGGGTCAGGGAGGATCTACTATGCCCCATTATGGTCATTTCCCCCTTTGTTTTGGCCTCCTCTTGTCTCTCGATCCTACCGAGAGACAAGATGGCGGCCGCTCCGGACTGTTTAGAATGTTGACAGACACCGGAGAGCCAATCAGCTTCGCTACGCGAAGTTCCGTTACGCGTCAGGTACGCGAACCGGAGCGCTGCCCGGAGCGCGCTTACAGATATATATCTTTTTTTGAACGTTAATTTCTCAAAATCCACTGGAGCACATATATTGAGACCTAGCAAAGGCACATCGGGCTAACAGTCCCTACAATGTTGCCAAGTTTCGTGCAAATCCATTCAGCCGTTCGGCCTAAAAGTGAGGCCAACCGCCCTATGGAAATTAACATGGGAAAAACACGTTTTGGGACCCCCCTTTTTTCTCGGCCACCCCTTGACGAACCCCCCCCAAATTTCCAGGGGCTGCTCAGAAACAAAATGTTCAATTTTCCTGAAAATTTCAGCCAATTCCGTCCACAAACGCCAAAGTTATTAGACATAGAATTTTCAAAAATCCCATAGGGAAAAAATCCTAACTATATATACCTACTGGCGACCGCCAGTAGGTAATATATATATATAAGTTTAAATGGCAGGTCCTGCACCTCCAACTTGTGGCGAACAAAGGACCAACGAATCCCAAAGTAAGGCAGACAGATTTTATTTCACCAAATTTCGAAGCAGCAGCAGACTGACGCGTTTCGGGCGGATGCCCTTGCTCACAGTGAAATGTCAATTAACAAGCCTTATTCTTATATGCTGTGGTGCACACCATGTGATTTGTAAACATAAACGACACACTATTAAAGTGAACATGGCTCCATTCAAGAAAATACATACGTTTTCCTGTCACATTACTTAATGTAATATTATGTCACATAGAAATATAATCCTAAGTGAAATTGTTGGTGGTAATTCATACCTGCATGAATGCAGAGGTATATAAATTATGTCACAAAATTCTACAATTCCTACTTGAATTCATTGGATGGCAAATAATACCTACATATATATATATATAACCTACTGGCAGTGGCCAGAAGGTAGTTATAATTAGGATCTATTTTCCATAGGAAATTCACAACATTCTATTTCCAGTAACTTTGGAGTCAGTTGATGAATCTTCACGAAATTTCCAAAACTTGTAGGGCGCTCTGGTCCACTCCTATCCTGAAAGTTTCAGGGTGATTTGGCAAGCAGGGGCCGAGAAAAAGGGGGGTCCCAAAACGTGTTTTCCCCATTCAATTTTCCATAGGAAACTTTTAGACATGGCTACAGCCTGAACTGCTGAAGGGAATTACCCAAAATTTGGCAAAGAGGTAGCCCTTGGTTCAGAAACAGGCCTTTTTGTTCAAATGGTGCAAATCCGTTCAGTAGTTGCTGAGGAAATCAAAATTAAAAACAAATATATATCTATGGCCACGGAGGATCCGCGCACCCAAAATATTAGGATCTGCGCACCCAACAGATTCGTTGTGTAATTGGTTGTGAACACTCTAAACCATTAACTGTTGGCAGCCATCTTGTGCCTCGGTAGAGGCGAGGCACAAGATGGCAGGAAAATTAAGGCGTAAAACAAGAAGAGGGGGCAGAGTTGAAACACCCTGACCCTGTAGGTCTGCTAAGGGGGCCCCACAAGGAACGCCAGAACCAAAAAAAGCAAAATGCCTTGATGCGTGCAGGGTGCGCGGATCCAGTCGCAAAAATGAAAAAAGCGCTTTGTTTAATTAAAGCCCCCAGGTGGGCCAGGTCCTGTGGGAATGTGAAAAAAAGTATGAGGGGGCCCAATCCCCCCCAAACACTGCCCCAGGGACCGCCCCTGTAGCTTTTACAAAATATGTGCGAAGGCCCCAGCAGCCCCAGGGACCGCCAGCCCCTGGGGCTTCAAAAAAAATGGAGAGGGTTCAAAGGCCCCCAAGCCCTGGGACCGTCACCCCCATGGATTTATGAAATTAATGGCAGGGGGCTCACAGCCCCCCCAGCCCCGTGGACCGTCACCCACCAGGGCGTCAACAAAACATGGGTAGAGGCTAAGAGGCCCCCCAAACCCCAGGGACTGCCCCACCAGGGCTTTAAGAATACATTTGCGGGGGCTCAGGGCCCCCCCACAGCCCCGGGGACTGCCAGCCCCTGGGGCTTCTGTTTCTTAAAAAAATACATGTGTGGGGGTTTCGAGCCCCCCCACACGCCCCAGGGACCACCACCTCCCCGGGCTCTAAATATTCAAAATAGGGGTTCTGTTATGGACCCCCATGCCCTGGGTTCCACCACCCTGGGGCTTTGCATTAAGTGGGAGGAGGGTCGCGTGTCCCCCCTCCTGGAGCCAATGATGGCACTGAGGACCGTCATCCCCCAAGGCCGGCTCCTGCAGTGTCTAGGGGTACCCACCCCCAGGCAGACGGGAGCCTCGTGGCTCCTCCCTTGCCATAGCAAACTTGGTTTGGATTTTGAAAGAATGAGCAGGGAAACCTGCTCTCTCTTTCAAAATGCAAACCTGATTGCTTTTCCACATGGGGAGCTGCATGTTAGCAGCTTCCCATGTGGAAAAGCAATACTGGCTCCCAAAGGACGCGGAGAGCCGGTGGGACTATGGGGCCATTGGGGCTCCCCCCACGGTCCCCAACATTGTATATAGGCCCCGGGGGATGGGATCCCCGTGGAGAATCTAAATTATCTCAGCGCGGCCCCCTGGTGCGAACGCTCTGGGTGCGTGACTCCCAGCAATGCCTGCTGGTGTGGACGTGCTATGTGCACGACTCCAAAACGTGCTGGGTGTGCGACTCCAAACAAAAAAAAGTAATATTTTTTAAATATACATCAAGCTTATGTGTTTAGATCTTGGGTGGCTCTAAAAAGAGCCTTATGTTTATTGGGAGATTTTAGTACCTACAAGTAAGTACCTATGCAGAGTCCAAAGTTGTTGAGAAATACTCTGTTACTCTCATCTATAAAATGTACACCATCTCTCCAATAGATGCCATTCGTATTAAAACGCAGATTGTTGTTGTAAATGGACCACATCCTATAATCTCTGAGATAAGCAGAAACAGCATTTCTGACATGTTTCCTAGCTTTCTCAATGTGTGGACAAAATTGATTGGACCAGTTTCATTTCTGTCTTTAGCATATGTTAGAATAGACAAAGGCTATTTGGGGGAGAAGTGACATCAATTCTCCAAAAGTGCCCTTCATAAGCATTTCCAGACCTACCCCAGTCGAAGTGCTTAGGTCATTGCTACCACAGTGAACAATTATGAGGTCAGGGTGTTGGAGATGCAAAAAGGATTTAACCAATGGCATCAATTCGTACCACTTTAATCCGCTCTGTCCAATCCATTTAATGTCCACATTTGGCAAAGCTAAATCTTTGTGAATAACTCTGTTTTCAACATGCTACACTCTAAGAATCTTGAAGGGAGGTCTGGATGCACTCAGAAGGTGCCTGTATGTGAAATGGGCAGTTTGAAAACTAAGATTTTTCTAAGATGGTGGATAAGATGCAGTTTTAAAAAAGAAGAGAAATGATTGGCTGTTTGAAAACATGTTCTTAATGGTTAATAAAAACTGTTTGAAAGGAACATTACATAGGATAAGCTGATATTTTGAAAAGTTAAGCACACTTGCTGTTTGAATTTGCAACAGTGTGTGCAGAACTTGTGACCTGTATGTTCAGTTGAGTGTTCCATGAACTGTTACTATGGTGATAGGCATTAAACAGAATGGGAGTAGGGTTTAAAGTTATGTCAATTGGAAAGGGTTGAAATGTGTAACCAATAGAAATGTGTGTTAGCTTTTGAATTAATGTGGAAAGCAATGTGATTTGATATTTACATGTATTTGTGTGCAGAATGAGAGGGAAAGTTTGCCATTTGTTGGTTTTGCTAAGAGCAGTGCACTACAGACATTCTGTATAAGAAAATTGGGTGTGTGATTCAGATACTTCTTAATCTACAAATCAATTTGAAAGGTGAATTATTAATTTGTGAGGTTTTGAGTGTGGTGCCTTTGTTTTTAATTAGACTACTATGTTTCTCCTGCTAAAGTCCAGGGAAAAGTATTGCTGGTCTAGAATCACACTGTGAGTCTGTGTGCACTTCTACAACCATTCTGACAGAAGCATGTGGTTACTTCATGTTTTTGCTGACACATAACTGCTTAAATACCTATCCTGTTGTCAAGTTTCTGTAGTATTAAAACCCAGTCATTGCTTATGCATTCGCAGAATAAGTCAGGCATTCACACTAGAGTGCAGTAGTGAAATGTGTAGAATGTATGCAGTAATCTTACCCCTTCCAGAGTAGTGAGTTTCTCCTGCTAAAGTCCAGGGAATAGTCTTGCTTGTCTAGAATCAAACTGTGGGTCTGTGTGTACTTTTGCAACTATTGTGACAGAAGCATGTGGTACTTCATGTCTTTGCTGACACATAACTTCGTAAAAACCTATTGTGTTATCAAGTTTCAGTAGCATTAGAACCCAGTCATTGCTTATGCATTCGCAGAATGAGTCAGGCATTCACACCAGAGTGCAGTAGTGAAATGTGTAGAATGTATGCAGTAACCTTAAAGTCCAGGGAACAGTCCTGCTTGTCTAAAATCACACAGTGTGCCTGTGTCCACTTGTGCAACTATTTTGACAGAAGCATGTGGTACTTCATGTCTTTGCTCACACATAACTACTTAAAAACCTATCCTGTTGTCAAGTTTCAGTAGTATTAGAACCCAGCCATTGTGTATGCATTTGCAGAATGATTCAGGCATTCACACTAGCAGTGCTGTTGTGAAATGTGTAGAATGTATGCAGTTATCTAACCACTTCCAGAATAGTGAGTCTCTTCTGGTAAAGTCCAGGGAATAGTCTTGCTTGTCTAGAATTACACTCTAGTCTGTGTCCACCATGTGCAACCATTATGATGGAAGAATGTGGTTACTTCATCTCTTTCCTGACACATAACTGCTTAAAAACCTACTCCCCATGCACTCCTCTAGTGACCCATTCAGCACCATTTCCATTCACTGTGCCAAAACCCAACCAATTCACCTAGGCACTCTCCTTGCCGTACTCTAGTAATTCAGTCAGTACCCAAGTACTCATGCAGTGAGCCAGGCCTTAACACATGGGATGCTACAAAGCCCTCTCCGATATGCAGGCAGTCCTCTAACTAACTACACACTTGTCCTTCACACCTTCAATTCCCCAGTCAATATCCATACACTCCAGCAAACACCCTGTCACTCCCCTTGCACTCCTCTAGTGACCCATTCAGCACCATGTACTAATCCATTCACTGTGCCAAAACACAACCACTTATAAATTCACCCAGGCACTCTCCTTGCAGTACTCTAATTCTTCAGTCAGTACACAAGTACTCATGCAGTCAGCTAGGCTTTAGCACATGGACTGCTTGAAAACCCCTATCCACTATGCATTCAATCCTCTACCAGCTACACACTTGTCTTTCACACCTTCAATTCCCCAGTCAGTATCCATACACTCCAGCAAACACCCTGTCACTCCCCTTGCACTCCTTGTAGTGACCCATTGAGCACCGTGTACTAATCCATTCACTGCGCCAAAACCCAACCACTTATAAATTCACCCAGGCAATCTCCTTGCAGTACTCTAATCATTCAGTCAGTACCCAAGTACTCATGCAGTGACCCAGGTCTTAGCACATAGACTTCTTCAAACCCCTATCAATTATGCATGCAGTCCTATAGCCACCTACACACTTGTCTTTCACACCTATAATTCCCCAGTCAGTATCCAAATAATCTCTTCACAACACAGACATGCTTGCACCATGGTGCAAGGATGCCTGTGTCACTGTAGGTCTGCAGTTTGTTCAGCAGTGCTAAGGAAAGCATAGAGATTCAACATATTTATGTTGCATCCCTTTGCTTTGGAAGTACCACAGCACAGTGCAGCTAAAGAGCTCACATTGTCACGCTGCAGCACTTCCTTATAGTTCTGCACTTATACATTTACCATACACTACTAATGCATTCTTCCAGTCAATTAAGATATACGCATGCATTCAACCAAACTTTCACACATTAACATACAAATATAGTTCTTTCTTTAACCAGAGAAGTTAGTTCTGAGAAGAACTTTTTTTTCTTTTTTTCTGAACGATTTTGTTATTTTTTTGGAGTTTTAAAAAAAAAAAAAGAAAAGAGAAAAGAACGAAAAAAAGGAAACTTCAGGAATTAACAGGCATTCCCCCCCAAAAAAGCAAACAAAAGTCTAGGAACAATGATTATGTTGCGCAACACAAACTGCTTCAACAGACTGCTCTCCAAAAGAAATTAATTTGTTGCACTTCACGCAGTGCTGTTTCAAAAAAGCGAATTTAGGACATATGTCCGGTGATGATGGACTTGTAGAAGTTCCAGATGTTCCAGGAACTGCAGGTGGAGGGTTTCTTTCGGCTCTCCTACATTCCTCCCAAGCCAGATTAACCGGATGGAGAGTCTTAAGGTGTTTGTACATTGAGGGTGTACCGCAAGAATATTTTTTTTCGGCACTACCACATGACAATAATATCTTGCCGATCCAGCAGGTGACTTTTGTGGCATTTACCTTTTTCTGCCCCTCCGGAAAGGTAAAGAACTTCCACACCACCGATAAAGGCCTTTGAGGACGTGGATTTTCTGGTAGAAATTCTTCCTCTGAAGAATATTCTGACTCTTCCTGTGGCTGTTGTCCTGAAGCCATCTTCTTTTTTGATTTCAAAAACACCAACAATTTTTTTTTATCCAAATAGAGTTTTTCTAAGCACAGATATGTCTCTCCAAATAATCCTAAAGAAGAATGATGGAAATGGGTGGGGTCCTTCAATAGTTACAATGGGAAATGTTATGAACCAATCAAGTCTTTTTTTTTCAGGTCACTCGGGATCTGGCACTGTGCATACATGTAGGATGCACCCTACGCGACTTCGCGGAATTGCATTTAAAAGTAATATGTTTATTACAAGTAAAAATATATTATTTTTATGAATACCTTCGATAACATCTGGGCCAAATATGTATATTAAAGACATATATATATTATTTTAGACAGAATTTTTTTTTTTCCGGGAGTCGCGCACACACCACGTCCAATACATATCTGATGTCACACGGAACTCATCATCGCACAAGCGTCATGTACAGTAATGCGCATGTGTCGCGAGTGCGCAGGAGCTGGAGTTACATACTGGTCGCATAGCTATCGCTCACATCTCAGAAAATATGCAACCGTCGCATACCGTACGCGGATCCTTCACAACATTTGTAAAATGGCGGCTAGAATCCGCGAAACATTCTTGAAAGGTAGGCTTTGGGAGCGTGACTCCAAAATAAAATGTTTAAAAAGAAAGAGAATAATATACATATATTATAATAAAAAATATAAAACAAAAAAACATATTTTAGTTTCAATATTTTTAAAAACATTTTTTTCCATTTATATTAACAATATATTCACTGAAAAAACCATAGGTTATAGACCATATATAGTTAGGAATTAGCATTTACAAAACCTTGAAAATTCACTGAAAAAACCATAGGTTATACACCATATATAGTTAGGAATTAGCATTTAAAAAACCTTATTTTACTCACACAAAACCATTGAAATTCCATATATAGTTAGTTGCACTAACTATATATCGCGCACCCGCAATCCACTGCTGATCATGTCACATATTACATCATTCATGACATGGTCAGTGACATCACTGATGACATCTCAAATGACATCACTGATGAGATCACTGATGACATCATCCAGTGACTGTGTGTTTCTGTAAAGTTTAAATATGTTTTACATATTGAAGAATGAGTAGATGTATAAGTGTCTGGACGAAGGATTTAGTAGGTGCATGACTGAATGTATGAGTGAGTGATTAAATGTGTCTCACTGAGTGCATGGGTTAGTGACTAAACTGTCTTAATTTGTGCATCATTATGTCTGTTGTTCTGTAAACTGCTGCATGTGTTGATCAGTAGCTATATGATTAACTATATGGGTTATTGATTGATTGTCCAAGTATTTGTATAGGAGACTGAGTGTGTGTGTGGCTGGCTGGGAGGTGTGTGACTCTGTGCAGATCAATGTGTACTTGTATCAATGATTGTATAAGAAAGTAAGTATGTGTTAGTATATGTTTGAAAATGTAAGGTGCTCTATGTTTAACTGTATAGACAAGAAAATGGAAGTGTGATTGATTCTTTACAGGACTGACTAGGTGTGTGAGTAACTCCATGGATGAGTGGCAGAGTGTAAGTGTCTGTATAGGTGTATGAGTGCATATGATAGTGTTGTAAAGATGAGTGATTGTATGTATGAATGATTGTATGGGTGAATGAGTGAATGTGTGTGTAGACGTAGGAATCAGTGAGTACGTATGTAGTAACTAGTATTGGTGTGTCAATGGTTTCAAAAATTATACTCTGTATTTAACACTGGGTGAAACAGAGGTTATATTAAAACGTGAGGAGATGCATTGTATTGTCACATGAATGATATCATCAGTGATGTGGTCATTGATGTCAAATGAGATGTCATCAGTGATCTCATCAGTGATGTCATTTGAGATGTCATCAGTGATGTCACTGACCATGTCATGAATGATGTAATATGTGACATGATCAGCAGTGGATTGCGGGTGCGCGATATATAGTTAGTGCAACTAACTATATATGGAATTTCAATGGTTTTGTGTGAGTAAAATAAGGTTTTTTAAATGCTAATTCCTAACTATATATGGTGTATAACCTATGGTTTTTTCAGTGAATTTTCAAGGTTTTGTAAATGCTAATTCCTAACTATATATGGTCTATAACCTATGGTTTTTTCAGTGAATTTCAATGGTTTTTTAATAGCAAATATCATAAGCTGTCGAATGTCAAGTACGTGGTAAGTAAAAACATTTTCGTGTTTATGCACACTGATCTGCTTTGAATGCTGCCCCCCACCCCTCATTTCTATTAGGAGTACTCTCTCTTTGCAGATAGTGAAGGGTAGTTAACGCAGCCCTTTGCCCCCTTTGTAATCCGTCGTGCCTGCTTCTCTCTCCATTTGATTGATTGTTCTCTTTGGTTCATTCTCTATTTACAAACAAGCACAGAGGCGCAATACTCTGTTTAGTCTTTGCAGATAGCGAAAAATCGTGTAAAAAAACAAAAGGAATCGAGCAAAATCAGTAGGCCACTAATGGGATCTCTTTTTGACCTCGCTAAAATAGAAACATTCGGAACAACCTGTTGAAAATAGCAATGCGTATGTACATAAGCGGCGTTCATTTGTGTTCACAGTACCCCTTGTTGATTGTTTGAATCGAGCATTGAATTGTTCGAAGTTAATTCTCTTAAGGATCTTCTCTGCCTGCAAACGAGGAAGAATAGGAATATTCTCTCTCCCTTTGCAGATAGTGAAGGGTAGGTAACGCAAGCCTTTAACACGTCGTACCTATTTCATTCCTCATTGATTGATTGATTGTCCTAACATTGACTGTTTGGGAATTAGTTCTTTTTGGAGGTATTCCCTGTTTGCAAATAAACGTAGGAAAATCTTTGCAAGTAGTGAAAGGGTACGTAATGCGGACCTTTCTCCCCCGTTGTAATCTGTCATGCCTATCTACTCCCCACTGATTGATGCACCTGTTTCACCCGGACCATTTACTAGAGATACGTCATCTGGCCCGACCAGAGAGCACCCCTAGTGAAAAGGACATATGCAATAATAACGAAGTGATCACTGTATCCTGTTAACAGAAACTTTAGCATGAAACAACCTGGAAAGAAAAGAATAGGAAAACGAAAATCAGTAGGCCACTGATGAACATGAACTTTTATTAAACAACGAACAAAGAAACGATAACATAACGTAATGATAAAACCTATTAATGTCCTAGAAACAAGAAAACGTTAAAATATGCCAGTGGTGAGAGACCAGAAAAACAGTAAGAGAAACCAAATCACCCCTCGCTGTCCCACCGCCTGCCACGCCCAAAAAATCGATAGACTAGGGAAAATGCAAGTCAGTAGAACATCCGCCCCCACTCTGGAAACTTCCAAGGTGGGGCAGGGTTCCGACTACGCCCAGCCGGGAGCAGCCCATATAAGGCAGGTCCTGCTGCCACGCCTCGGCCAGGAGATCCTAACGTAGGGTGTAGCCGGAGGAGAGGCCGAGGCCAGCGGGACCCGGCCAGGGGATTGCCTTTACAACGCTGAACAGTTGCAGGGGAGGGGAATGTCTCCTCGACCCTCCCCTCTCTCTCCCAGTCCGGCCGCGGTGGCCCTTGAGAGTTGCAGGTAGTCCCGCCACATGCTCTTCCGGTCCGGCCACCAACGGTCGGGGGGCCGAGGCCGACGGGATCCGGCTGCAGCCGATAAACCAAGAAACCCGTTCATGGGGCCAGAGCCAGGGGCATCCGGCCGACATCTACCGGAAGCCCGGCCCGAAGACGGACGGGACACTTCTTCTTTCTTGAATAATGGCTGCGACAACACTGGGGGGGGATGTCTTGCACATGCCTCCGACCCCCCCCCCTCGTCCTCATCGCCTGGTCCGGCCATAACAAATCTCAAGCGAGACGCCGTGGGGTGCACTGGGAGGGAGAGACGGTGCGAGCAGGCCTCTCCCGCCTCCCCAGGTGGAGGCTTCCCAGCTGCACCCTCAGCGCTCCAGGCGCCCGGAAAAGGGTTCTTCCACTGTGGCCATGCTGCAACGTCTCACCCGGCAGGGTGGAGCCCGTCCGCTCATGTGACCCCGCGATCGCCGGTAGCTGCCGAACTCTCAAAATGGCGGTCGACCTGGCAAGAGCGGGCCCAGCATAAAGAAATGGCCCGGTCACTGGTTGACTCCACCACCGTAGTCCTCCACGACCTTGAAGATTCTAGAGGAGCCGCGGGAGTCTCCGACCCCCGATGGGGAATGACTGCCATGATCGCCCGTGGAGTGACGAAACTGTATCCGCGGGACCTCGGCGCTCCCATGCTGGCGCCAGCCTCACTTTGAATTACTAGAATCCTGCAGACCTCACTTCCGGTGAAAGCACAGTGTGACCCGGTAGGAAAAATTATTGCACCCCCTCCCCTTTTTGACTGATAGTTCAAACCACCGATCCTTTCCTTTGCCCTTTTAACGGAACTTTGGACTGCCTCCCCCTCTTTTACATTTTCTAGAGAAAACAAAACATTAACCACTACATTAGCATAGCAGTTGACACCAGAACTGTTTTCAAATTGAAAACCAACAACATCTTCAACAGAATCCTTTTTGTTTCTGCTGTGACCCTGCTACAGCACAGGCATTGTCCCCAGCAGTAATTCTGCAATGCCGGTAAGAATAGCTGTGGTGCCTACTGGACTCACTCACCCCCGCGGCGCCCCACGCCGTTATTTGCTGGGCGGCAACTTACTAGACATCACCTTCGTGCCATCTAGATTTCAGCGCGTTCTGCTGCCTTGGAACTATTCGCACAACAGACCGCTACTGACAAGAATATTTCATTATTGGTGCTGTCAATTTCAATAAATCTATTGGATAATTCAAAAGAAATTGCCACGGTCTCTTCGTTGTTTAAATGTTTTTACTGTTTTTGTTTTGTTGTATATATTTATATGTTATTAAAGTTTTATATTCCTACTACTTTGTTGGAGTGCTATATATTTTTAATGTGACACATAATTGTAAAAACTTTGATGTACAAAGAGTCATTCCTGGAATCTTCCGCTTCAGGCTCGGTCCCCTCCCCAATCACAATACAGGATGGTTTTCAGATAGTAGGAACACGTGTGGTGTGACAGATCTCATCGGGTGTGGGCCTTGATCTACTATAACTCCTTTGAAGAGGGGTGATTCTTTACAGCTGGGGCCATAAACTACATCTGCAGGGCTAGCTGATAGCCTGGACAATCGGACACAGAGGAAGAGGAGTGTCAGAGGGTGCGGTAGTGAATAGGGCGAAAGGGAGGTGTCGGGCGGGCACAGAGTGTGATTCTCAGGGAAGAGCAGCGCAGATGGGGGGAGGTTTATTGCCCATGCATAAGACAGAGAGCGGTGGTGACCAGTGCCTGGGGAAGATGCTTGCGTGGGTGAGGAGCCATGCTACGAATCGACAGCGTGCAGAGAGTGGGTCTGGTCAAGACATCTAAAATGGCTGCCGTGCACGCCAAAAGTGTGGCATTTCAAAAAAGGCAAGATGGCGCAGACAATGTTTTTCAACACTTCCTCATTTCCTTCGAATCGAACGTTAACAGACGTTGGGGCATATTACCAAAGTTAAGCGATATTTATCGCTAACGATGCTTACCAACGAATTTTTTACCACTAAGCATCGTCAGAAATTATCGAAGATAAACCTTGCTATTATCAAGGTTTATCGCAAATGCGATAATAAACGGCCGCAATGCATGAATATCGCTAAAAACTCAGCGATATTCATGCATTGCCGAGCTAATGCTCTTAGCCATGTTATCCACCTCCCATTGGATAACATGGCTAAGAACTGCTCAGGGCAGGTGTTACTTTTTGGAGATATTCGCGCTTAGCGCGAATATCTCCAAAAGTTGGTAATAGGAGATAGATATCTTGCATGTTGTAATGCAAGTTATTGTGGTATATGGAACTCATACCATAATCTCTCAGGAAAGCAGAAACTGATCCTTTTGGGACCGTCTAAAAAGGCCTAGGGGGTGAGGAGTACTCTACTTTGCCCCCTTTTCACGTTCCGAACTATTTTATTTTACTCTCTTCTGTAATTACACAAAATAGCAGCGATAAGATGCATCGGAGACACACAGTGAGAGAAAGGAGGCCGGAGATGAAGAAGAGATGTCAAATACACATTGGAGATAATATAGTGGCAGAAGGGAAGTAAATATGAGTAAACTTACCATGTAACATAAAAATGTTGCACTCTATACTATAAGTCTCATTTTATACTACAATCACTTCGCTACAACCTCATAAATTAAAAATAAAAATGAATAATGTCTCAAACAATTTTTGATTTCTAAATATAAATTTATTCTTCAGAATTTTCTAAATTTGAAAGAACTAGTAACATGTCCTCATCAGCAATGTCCTCATGAAAAGTCTCCAATGATGATTCTTGTAACTCTATGGTCTCCAAACACTCGATAAATTTGCCATCAAGAGATTGATCAAAAAAATCATTCAAGTCATCTCCTCCTTGTGACAATATTTCATTATTGGTGCTGTCAATTTCAATCAATGTAGTGGAATCATTCAAGTCATCTCCTCGTGACAATATTTCATTATTGGTGCTCTCAATTTCAATCAATGTAGTGGAATCATTCAAGTCATCTCCTCCTTGTGACAATATTTCATTATTGGTGCTGTCCATTTCAATCAATCTAATGGAATCATACAAGTCATCTCCTCCTTGTGACAATATTTCATTATTGGTGCTCTCAATTTCAATCAATGTAGTGGAATCATTCAAGTCATCTCCTTGTGACAATATTTCATTCTTGGTGCTGTCCATTTCAATCAATCTAATGGAATCATACAAGTCATGTCCTCCTTGTGACAATATTTCATTATTGGTGCTCTCAATTTCAATCAATGTAGTGGACAATTCAAAAGAAATTGCCACGGTCTCTTCATTGTGAGCCATTTTATTTTGAAATTGCTTGCTGTAAATTGCAGAAAAAAATAATCACTTTCATTTATCGTTTTTAGTAATACATAATATAAAACTAACTTTATCAAGTATTTAGTATAACAGAAGGACTGCAAATAAATAACAGAAAACATTTTTCAAATTATCTTCAAGTGTACAACATAGTTCCCCTTACAAATTAACAACTCACCTTTTTAAAAGTAGGAGAAGTGTTAGTACTGTGTAAATCAAACACCAGAAATTCACCACCAAAAATTCCTCACAAATGTACCTCAGACAGTAGTATCACAAAATGGCTGTGGTTTCCTCTCATTTGAAATATATACATAACCAATTAACTTTCATCACACACAAATACAAAACCAAAGTAACATTTTAATTGGTTCTAAATTTCAACACTTTCAAATGTGTTTTCCCCATGCAATTTTCCATAGGACATTTACATACGTCTACAGCCTGAATGGCTGAACGGAATTACACCAAACTTGGCAAAATGGTACATCAAACCTAAGAGGTCAGGAAGGATCTACTATGCCCCCTTATGGTCATTTCCCCCTTCGCTTTGGCCTCCTCTTGTCTCTCAATCCTACCGAGAGACAAGATGGCGGCCGCTACGGACTGTTTGGAATGTTGACAGACGCCGGAGAACCAATCAGCTTCGCAAAGCTCCGTAACGCAAAAAGTACGCGAAGCGGAGCGCTGTTACAGATATATATCTTTTTTTGAACGTTAATTTCTCAAAATCCACTGGAGCACATATATTGAGACCTAGCAAAGGCACATCGGGCTACCAGTCCCTAATATTTTGCCAAGTTTCGTGCAAATCCATTCAGCCGTTCGATTATTATTATTATTATTTTTTTTGCCCCGCGGGGCCCTTTTAAAACCTCCACATCAAACCTAGGGGGTCAGCGAGGATCTACTATGCCCCTTCGTTTTGGCCTCCTCTTGTCTCTCGATCCTACCGAGAGACAAGATGGCGGCCGCTACGGACTTTTTGGAATGTTGACAGACGCCAGAGAACCAATCAGCTTCGCTTCACAAAGCTCTGTTGCGCGAAAAGTACGCGTCCTGGGACGCTTCCCGGTCCGCTGTTACAGATATATATCTTTTTTTAAACGTTAATTTCTCAAAATCCACTGGAGCACATATATTGAGACCTACAAAAGGCACATCGGGCTACCAGTCCCTACAATTTTGCCAAGTTTCGTGCAAATCCATTCAGCCGTTCGGGCTAAAAGTGAGGCCAACCGCCCTATGGAAAACTCAATGTTAAAAACACGTTTTGGGACCCCCCTTTTTTCTCAGCCCCCCCTTGACGAACCCCCCCCAAATTTTCAAGGGCTGCTCAGAAACAAAATGTGCCATTTTCCTGAAAATTTCAGCCAATTCCGTCCACAAACGCCAAAGTTATTAGACATAGAATTTTCAAAAAACCCATAGAGAAAAAATCCTAACTATATATACCTACTGGCGACCGCCAGTAGGTAATAATGTAATTTAAAAAATAAAATATGAAAAATAAACAGTTAAACATCTGTAGAAAATCAGTATTAAAAAATCCATATACCTATTATTACATTAAAAAATTTTCATTTAAAAAACCTTCGAAATTCACTGAAACAACATAGGTTTCAGACATGTTATAGTTAGGAATTAGCATTTAAAAAACCTTACCAATCCAATGAAAAAAACATAGGTTTCAGGGCTGTTATAGTTAGCTGGACATTTCACTTGTACAAAACCATTGAAATTCCTCCGTTATAGTTAGTTCTGCTAAATATAAGTCGCGCTCCCGCAATCCACTGCTGTTGATGTCACATATTACATTATATATATATATTTTTTTTTTTCTTCACAGAAAAAACCATTGGTTTCACACACGTTATAGTTAGGAATTAGCATTTAAAAAACCTTTGAAATTCACTGAAAAAAACCATAGCTTTCAGCCACGTTATAGTTAGCTGGACATTTCACTCATACAAAACCATTGAAATTCCCCCGTTATAGTTATTTCAGCTAACTATAACTCGCGCGCCCGCAATCCCCGGCTGATGATGTCACATATTACATAATTTATTACATGGTCAATGACATCACTGATGACATCACTGCTGACATCTCAAATGACATCACTGATGACATCACTGATGACATCATCCAGTGAATGTGGTTTGGTTCAATATTTAAATAAGTATATATATATATATATATATATTCACTGAAAAAACCATAGGTTATAGACCATATATAGTTAGGAATTAGCATTTACAAAACCTTGAAAATTCACTGAAAAAACCATAGGTTATAGACCATATATAGTTAGGAATTAGCATTTAAAAAACCTTATTTTACTCACACAAAACCATTGAAATTCCATATATAGTTAGTTGTACTAACTATATATCGCGCACCCGCAATCCACTGCTGATCATGTCACATATTACATCATTCATGACATGGTCAGTGACATCACTGATGACATCACTGATGACATCTCAAATGACATCACTGATGACATCACTGATGACATCTCAAATGACATCACTGATGACATCACATCACAACTGAATGAGTGGATATATAAGTGTCTGAATGAAGGTTTTAGTAGGTGCGTGACTGACTGTATGAGTGAGTGATTAAATGTGTCTCACTGAATGCATAGGTTAGTGACTAAACTGTCTTAATTTGTGCATCATTATGTCTGGTATTCTGTAAACTGCTGCATGTGTTGATCAGTAGCTATATGAGTAACTATATGGGTTATTGATTGATTGTTCAAGTATTTGTATGGGAGACTGAGTGTGTGTGTGGCTGGCTGGGAGATGTGTGACTCTGTGCAGATCAATGTGTTCTTGTATCAATGATTTATAAGAGAGTAAGTATGTGTTAGAATATGTTTGAAAATGTAAGGTACTCTATGTTTAACTGTATAGATTAGAAAATGGAAGTGTGATTGATTCTTTACAGGACTGACTAGGTGTGTGAGTAACTCCAAGGATGAGTGGCAGAGTGTGAGTGTCTGTATAGGGTGTATGAGTGCATATGATAGTGTTGTAAAGATGAGTGATTGTATGTATGAATGATTGTATGGGTGAATGAGTGAATGTGTGTGTAGACGTAGGAATCAGTGAGTGCGTATGTAGTAACTAGTATTGGTGTGTCAATTGTTTAAAAAAATATATTCTGTATTTAACACTGGGTGTAACAGAGGTTATATTAAAGTGTGAGGAGATGCATTGTATTGTCACATGAATGATATCATCAGTGATGTGACCATTGATGTCAAATGAGATGTCATCAGTGATGTCATTTGAGATGTTATCAGTGATGTCATTTGAGATGTTATCAGTGATGTCATCAGTGATGTCATTTGAGATGTCATCAGTGATGTCATTTGAGATGTCATCAGTGATGTCATCAGTGATGTCATTTGAGATGTCATCAGTGATGTCATCAGTGATGTCACTGACCATGTCATGAATGATGTAATATGTGACATGATCAGCAGTGGATTGCGGGTGCGCGATATATAGTTAGTACAACTAACTATATATGGAATTTCAATGGTTTTGTGTGAGTAAAATAAGGTTTTTTAAATGCTAATTCCTAACTATATATGGTCTATAACCTATGGTTTTTTCAGTGAATTTTCAAGGTTTTGTAAATGCTAATTCCTAACTATATATGGTCTATAACCTATGGTTTTTTCAGTGAATTTCATTGGTTTTTTAAAAGCTAATATCTATAGCTGTAAAATGTATTCTTCTTTAAATCCAAAAATATATTTTATATGTTTATTAATAATTTTTTTTAAATATTTTTTTTGTTTCGCTCCCGGTCCACGAACCGGGAAGCTTCCCGTTAGCTCAATTTGATTCCGCGACCCGGTCCGCGAACCGGTAAGAAATCAACATAGTGACGGTATCGCGTTGCCGCGTAATGCGTCTTATGACGTACTGCGTTAGCGCACCCGGAAGTGCCCCGGGGCGCGGACCGAGGCGCGAAACGCAGCTCCCCGGAAGCGATCCGCGGCGCGAAAGCGCGACGTATCGCGTTGCCGCGAAATGCGTCTTGTGACGTATCGCGTTAGCGCACCCGGAAGTGTCCCGGGGCGCGGACCGGGGCGCGAAGCTTAGCGACCCGGAAGCTAACCGGGGAGCGTTCCGCAGCGCGTAACATGAGCGTGAGAGGTCATGTGACTTGTTAATAAAACTTTTCATTGGTTCATTTCACTTTTGGTTTCATAATGATGGAAGGCTAGGTCAGGTGACTTAAAAATAACACTTTTCATTGGTTGAGAAGTATTGTTTTTTCCCAAATGATGAAAACCCCTCCTTCTTTCCTCACTCTGACTTTCATCATTGTGAGAGGAAGACCTATTTTGCTTGTTGGAAAATGGCTTCATTGGTAGCTTCAGCTGGTGGACCCCCACCACCACCACCACCTCCTCATGGGAAGAGAGGACCACCTCCCCAGGTCCTGACCAACACTGAGGAGGAAGAGGAAGAAATGGATGAGGAGGGAGAAGAACCACAATTTTTAGAAGAGTTGCCCCGGGTTTCCAGAAAGAAAGCCAGTTTCATCTGGCAGTTTTTTTCAATACCTCGTGGCCAAAAAAAAGTCAACGCGAGGTATGTCACCTGCCTGATATGCAAGGAACAATTGTCCAGAGGGACGGACAAAAAATATAGCTTTGGAAATCACACAATGCACAGGCACATGACGAGGAAACATCCCCTAAATTACAGCCGGGCGGAATTAAGGGATATGCACGACAATCCAAGACCAACTCCTGTGGCCAGACCAACAATACCGGTTTCTCTAACACCAGAAGAGGCACGGGAAACTGTGCCAAATATTCAAGAAAATTTTGGGCACATGATTCACTTATGTATGCACTGTCGTGCATTATTAGCTTGTGGCAACATGAGCATCAATGCACTCAACCTGGCGTATGAACACCATGATTGCCCTAACCGCCCCCAGTAATTTTTTTTTGCTCCTGTTGAGCCCTTTTCAACGCCTGTTTTTTGTTGTTTCCCCCCCCCCAAAAAAACCCCAAAAAAATATAAAATCGTTAAAAAAATACAAAAAAAACAAAAAATGTTCAAAAAATTAAAAAAAAATATAAAACAACAAAAATATTTAAAAAAAAGTTCTTTTCAGAACTACCTTCCCTTTCCAAAAAAATTGCTAGAATGTTTAGGACTCTGGCAAGCTCTATTTCTTTTGGTTCGCTTCCGGGTTAGCTTCCCGGTACGCGGACCGGGAGCTAACCAAAAAAAAAAAAAAAAAAAAAAAAGTGTAAGTATAAGGAAAGGAAACAGAGAGTGATGTTAAAAGAAAGACAGCTATAGGGAGTAAAGAAGAGATACTGTTTAATAGATCTATTTACCGAAGAAAAGACAGAAGAGGGTATAATTGTGAAAAACAAAATAGATAACGAAGTGAAAGAAAAAAAAAGAGAGTATAACATTAACAAAGAAGAGTTTCTTGGAGAATGTGAGTGAATGTTCAAAATAAGATTAAAACATGAGGAATAACAGAGAGAAAAAATAGAAAACAGAAAACAAAAAATAACAGAAAAAGATTAATTGAAACAGCAAAGAAATGTAATTAACATAGAGCCATATCATCAACATAGGCAATAAAAGTTTTGCAGCTTTTATTGGCAGAAATGTGTCGCTAAAGCTGCTTTTGTGGCAGAAAACTGCCACTAAAACCACTTTTGCACCAGTTTTCTGCCAATAAAAAGAGCAATAATTTTATTGGCTGTGTTCATAATATTCCCCTTAGTGTGCTTCAATTACACAGTGAAAGCATTATGAACAAGTAGTGATAGAGTGATCAGTCAAAGACACTAAGAGTAATAGAGACGCAGTGAGTGAACAAGAGTGAGGAACTATGAGAAGAGAGGGACTGAGAAAAAGAGTGGAAGGAGTTGAGTAAGTAGGTAATAGAGAAAGGAATGAGGGAAGTAGCAAAGGCAGGAAACTGAGGGTTAAAGAAATGAAGCAGTGGAACTAATAGTAGTTAAATGTGATAGAAATGTAACGAAAATAGTACAAAATATTTACCTTATAATTGTCGTTAAATTACTCACTTTTTATTTTTATACTTTCAATCTGTGAAAGAGAGAACAAACATTTGAAAAATATTAAAAAATGTATTTAAAAATTAGAAAAGACAAGGGAAAAGATTGAAGGACAAACAGTTTTTCAACAACTTTGACACTTACAGAAGCTTCTGCTTCTCCAGGCCCCCTACACAGTCCTAAAGATATACATTTTAAACTAACAGTATCTTGATGCAGATGAAGTGAGGCCTATCTTAAAACATGGTGCATCTTTTGCATTGCTGTTGTTTCAGAAAAGTGTCGCAAGACACTAACATTTTAAATAATTGCTTCAGGATGCCAATAAGATGTCTACTATCCAGAGGTTTGTTTCAGGTGAGGCCTACTCAGGGTTGCAGATGAGATTTACACTTGTTGAAGAGTACAGAGGAGATAATACATGTGAAGGTCTACCAATGAAGTGAGTCATGTCCACTGCACTCTTCAACAAAGTTCAAACCTCCTATGTTTCCCTGGACAGACCTAAACTTGATCTGCACAATGTGATTCGTAATGATAGGAAACACAGGTGATGTAAATGAAATACGTGCAATTTATTTTGCTCATTTCACAATCACATCACTTGTGTTTCCTTTGCTTAGGTATCTCATTGTGCAGATGTAGTCCAGCATATGAAAGAATACGCAGAAGTGCAGCACTGCATGCAACAACTTTGACACTTACAGAAGCCTCACCTTCTCCATGCCTCCTACACAGTTCTACATATACATCATAAATGCAAACAGTACAGAATTAATTATACATGTTAAATGGTTTATTTTTGCTGTTCTCAGAATGTATCAAAATTCACTAAAAACAGTGACTTGAAGGTATTCATCATATAACAGCGGGGAAAAAAAACACAATCAAAATGATTGTGTTTAAAAAACCCATACAACATAAGAAATGAAAATTCAGAACTCCTTAAAGTTAACTTACTTTCCATGACGTCCAAGGATGTCCTATGAACAGCTTACACTCTTTTGTGCTGTTATTACTTTCAGCCCGCCACTTTCTGAAAGAAAATCTCCATCGTTTTTAAAAACACGTTACATGCAATAAATGACTTCTTGCTCTCTACCACAAGTTTCCACAAGGCCAAATCTGGTCAGAGCCATTTATAACTCTTGGATTTCTTGTAAGCCAATCCCGTCATTTGGCATTTCCGCAACTTTCAGAATTGAAATGTTGAAGATCATTTCACAATCCTGGAATAGTAATATCTTCCCCTTCTTGCTCAGTCATGTTCTACATTTCCTATGACACTGATACTGCTTACTATGAAGCAGACTTACACTACCTCTATGACTACTACAATTATTTAATTCTCTACATCACTTTTAATCACAAAGCAATGTAAAACAGTAGACAGCATTGCAGACTTACATTCCCTCTACTCCATGTTTTGATTGGCTGCTTCAATTAGCTTATAAAAAGAAACGGTTTTTCTGAACTCATTCAAAGTGCACGTATTTCTCCATGATGTCCAGTCCTATGGTTAGAAGTTATGTCTCTGAACTACACTTATCCTCAAGGCCAAATTGTGTAGGAGCCATTAGAACTTCTTGAAATTCCACAGAGCACATCCCGAGATTATTTCCCTAAAATTTTGGTTTTAAAAACACCAGGTAAGAGTTTTTAAGGTCATACGGCAATTTTTTTTTGAAAATTAAAACAGAATCATTGCAGAATGACCAGCCATTTCTAGACTTTAAATAAGCTGTGTAATGTCCTGATGTTATTGAAGGGCCGTCATGATATATAATTGCTGCAGTTACAAAAGTCCTTCCTGATATTGACAACTGCGAAGCTACAAAATTTTTAATTAAAGTTGTCAATTTTGTTCCATCAGGCCTACATCGTTGGAACATTAAAATGACATACTGGCCATATGTTCGTATAAATAATGTGGACATCATTTCAGATTTACATTGGCTACACTCCATGTTGTGATCAGCTGCTTTTACTAGCTTATTAAAGGAGACTGATTTACTGTCTGGCAAAGTTAAATATATAAATCTTTCTGAGTCTACACTAGTAGTACTTGATACCATACAGTTCTCGCAGTCATGCTGCCATTGATAAGAAAGCCCAAACAGCTGATCTACATCTACACCTTCAGCATGTAATACATCAAGCATATACATTAAAAACTCCTGACAATCTTGCTGAATATTTTGAGAGAATTGTGTTTGGCCTGAACATCTGTCTAACAGATTTCGAATTTCAGACACACTTTCTATGTTTCTTCTATCAGTGCTACATTTCTCTAACACAGAATTTAACAAACTGCAAAATCTTTGATCAGAATTGACCACAATCTCTTCTTTTACATTTTCTAGAGAAAACAAAACATTAACCACTACATTAGCATAGCAGTTGACACCAGAACTGTTTTCAAATTGAAAACCAACAACATCTTCAACAGAATCCTTTTTGTTTCTGCTTGTAATTTTAGGTTCATCGACTTTTCGTCTTTTTGCTACAACCTCCCCAGTATTGGTCACATTTCTTCGTTTCCGGCCTACCACACGTTTCTCAAACAAAGGATACTGAGGCAAATGTGGCGCATACTCTCTTCTTAACCTATTGTATTCCTTAACACAATCTAGATCAGCACAAATGTTTGTGACATCACACTCAATCAAGTACAATCCCGATAAAGTTCTAACTCGTGACAATGCCACATATGCCATACCCTACTTGAACACAGAACTGCCAATATTCACCAATGCACTGTCTACACTTAAACCTTGCGATTTATGGATTGTCACCGCATATGCCAAGCAAACAGGAAACTGCTTACGGCGAACATATAAGTCTTTTACAAGCAAAAATCTAGCAGAGCAACGACCAATTAGCTGTACTTCCTCAATGCCATCAAATTTAATTTTTAAAAATTCAATTCCATCTTTATTTCTGTATTTTACAAAATCAACAACATTACCCATTGATCCATTTACCAGACCTCTTTCAACATGTAAATTCCTTCTTAAAATTATACGGCAGTTCAAGCACACATTCAGAGTCTTTTCAAAACCTGCAGTTTTAGATATACTCTTCTCTAATGAATCCAATTTTGTTTTCAGATTCTCAGACAAAATAATTGTTGATCCCATATGCTCTACTCTGTCAATAGCTTCCAGTTTCACAATCTCTTGCTTTTCTAAATGCAACATTTTGTTGTTGAATTTGGCACATTCTGCAAGAGTTGGCATCAAACATATTCCAGATTTCTTATCAGTAATTTTCTGAAAAATATTCTCAGGCACAACATCTTGTTCTGGATATAAATTTGACAGTAATCGTGCATGTAAAGCTTCTTTCCCATGCTCGGTCACTTTTCCAATTCTAACATCTTGTAGAATAGTCTTGTAAACTTCATCCTTCGCCTGACGCATATTTTCATGCAGTTCAGCATAATTGAAGTTTAACCATATATTGACGTTGCCAATGCTGCCTAGGCACTTCCTGGTATCTTCATGCGTGAGCATTTTGAACACAGGTTGCCCTTTCACTGGTGTCAGCTGCAGAAGATCTCCGAAAACAATGATGTGTTTGCCACCAAATAACACATCATACTCTGTTTTGAGAACTTCTTGCATCCTCAAATGCACAAAGGCAAGCATGACATTGGAAACCATGCTTACTTCGTCAATGATAAGAAGTTTCATTTTCCTCAAGATCTTGAAACTTCAAAACAAGCATCTCCAGATAGCTTGTGATATTGTAATTTGTTGTCATGCTCCACTGGCAGCATCAGTAAACGATGTAAAGTAATCCCTTTAATGTTATGTGCTGCCAGTCCAGTTGGAGCGGTGACAACACAAGACAGCGATGACTCTGTCCTTTCCTGCAAATAGCATGAAATTGCTTTAATGAGGAAACTTTTTCCAGTTCCCGCTTCTCCACTCACGTACAGTCGGACAGGCTTCAACGACGTACATGAGCACTCTTTCTTGTCATGACTTAATCCATGATCAATTTGCATGGTAACTTCGTCATATATTTTCCTCTGCTCAACGTTGAGTTGTCTTTCCAACTCTTCTAAGTTAACCGCATCCTCCTGAGCATGTGCCATGGCTCTTTCCACTTCATTCATGGCAGTGGCAGCTTCATTTTCGATAACAGGTCCTCCTAGTGGATCCTGACTCAATGAAGCAGAACTCTGACTGTCCTGAGAACTGTCTCTGGCAATCTCGGCTGCAATCGTTGCTTCCTGCTCAATTTCCGCATTCAACATTTCTACATATTTGGGAAAAGCAGGACATTCTATGGTCTCCTTGGCGGCATTGAAAGAGTCTTCGTAACAGAGGAAATCTCCAAGCAGTTCCTCTTCTGCACGCCAAGGCTTGAAAAGTTGCAAAAGTGCTAAATAGAAAAACTCCTTTTTTTCAGGAGATTCGCCACTCAATTTTCGATGGTTTACCAAGTGGCATTTTCTTTGCTTGACCAGACATCCCTCACTTCCTATTACAGCATACACTCCTTTCTCAGTATCTTCTTTGATGTTCCTCTTGAATATGTAATTTTGAAGAACCTCATACAGACAAACATTGTCGAGGTGACTGCTTCTATTTGGATAATATGTATCCAACATGTTGGTCTTCAAAATGTCGGTACTGTTTGGCTCCTTTTCCGCCAAATACTCAATTTCCCGCACAGGTTTCAGAACTCGATTACGCGTTGCAGCAAGACCAAGACTCGCCCAAACGATACTCCTGGACTTGGCATAGAGACTTGCTGAAGACAACCGGTCAGAGCATTTGTAAGCTCCGATTTCTCGATGCGACAACATCTTCAGACTGAAACTGTACAAATTCTTGCTGAGGCTCTTTTCATGGGAAATGTCCTCCCACATATCCTTCAATTCTGTCTTCTCTTTTTTGGTGATGTAAGACGTCACATACCGAGCCACAGCCATACAGTTATCAGCCACAAACTGTATATCCATGTTAGCATTCCACATGGACAAAATCACCGGGTTGTAGTCGTTGATGTACTTGGACTCTTCGTTCCTCTTCAAACTGTATGTGTTTTTAGGTGATTTCTTCATGACATTATGTCGCAGCGAAGACATCAAACTGTTTACTCTTCCTTTAGAAATCACCGGTCGTGGAAAACCGAAACGACATTTGGTGTAGAACTTGTCCTTGTTTCGGAATTTACGACGGCAGTACTTTCCACATCGATGGCTTTGGAAACGCAGAACTTTTTCTCTTAGGCTTTTCTTCTCCTTTGCGTTTGGAACAGCACACGTAGAATACTGTTGGATGAAACTCATCACTGAGTCTTCTGGATCCGTTCCAAATTTAGGTGCATCCTTGATCCACAGCAACATATGTATATGAGGAGCACCTCTTGCTTGGTACTCCTTTCTCCAGAAGAAATCCAACACCTCTCCAAGAGGTGGATTCTTCTTATTCATGATGAAAGACATCATAGCTTCAAATCTATGATTGAAGTACCTACATACATTGACTGGATCCAAAGAGCACAGTTCTCCGGGTGTCTTGAATTCGATGTTATCTACGTTAGCATTTGCCTCTCATAGAAATTCAAGTAAGTCTTCCCAGCCATACTCGGCACAGCTCAGAGTGAGGAACCATGTGGGAGTACCTAAGTTCCTCAGCATACATTTTAAATCACCATGACGACGGTACCAGTACTCATTAGTACCACGCTGACACGCCATGAGATTAATCAGGTGAGAATCCAAAATACTGTCTTGGACATTGACTTTATCCATAAAGTCACTTGCCGAGATGTTTTGCATGTGTATACCACTTTTCAAGATGTGGTTCACTGCATATGACAGTCCAGACAGATCGCTTTCAAACAGGAGATGAAACAAATACGGAATGCATTGTCGAAACCTAGCATCTCCTGCATACAATCACAAAGTCCGGTATTCAGAAGCAGGAATTTGATGAGGTCGCTCATCATATCTTCCTCCCTGACCTGTTGGAAAAAGCTGTGGGAAACACCGAGCTTCCAAACTTTCCTCCCAAACACTAATGGGACTCCCTTTGGCTTGTTTCATTTGAAACAACTCAATAGCATTCCCCATGACTTCCTTGGAATGCAAAGGATGAACACTATAATGTTCATATATTTCTTCACTAGTAGAGGGTTCTACTTTCTCAATTTGACCAGCACACAAATCGCTATCCTCTTCCTCACTTACTTCCTCTTCTGCAACATATACATTCTTATAGTATTTATTATTTTTTTTCAAATACAATGTTGCCTTTTTAACTTTCCTAACATCTACTAAATCTTGCCATATTTTCTTATTCTTTGTCGGAACCCCATTAACTAAGATAACCAGAGGTTCCTCTTCCACTTTTTCTACTCCAATTGTGTTAATGTTTTTCTTCAAATCTAGAGGCAAATAAACAACTCTTCCCTTTAATCCTCTCTGTAAATCTGATGGAGGCAATTTCCCTGTCTTTGGCTCCATTCTTACAATAGCCTGAAAGGGATGGATACTTTGAATCAAAATAGATTCATAAGTATTTAAATCCTTCAATTCAGAAGGAATCTCAACCAATTCCAGATTATTATGAACTGCTCTAGCAGGCATCTGGTTTTGATTTAATTTGCAACAACAATAAGTACACACACGTTGATCCAATCCCAAATCAAAACAATTTTCTACCATCAAGTATGTTGCGAAATCCTTCCATTCACTATTATCTTCCCTTTCACTTTTTGCATATAAATCCACTAACTTAGTCTGATTCTTATAATAAGTGCGTCGACAACACACACAAGTGAAATTTGGCCTCTCACTTGATTTCACCTCAAACGTCGCAATTTCCCTCTGGAAATTATCTGTACTGGAAACCTGTACACTATCTTCCACATGACCCTCTTCTTCTTGCTCAATTTCAACATTCTCCTCTTTACTTCCAAAGTAACAAAACTCAATTTCTTCACATATATTCTTCACATCTATTTCAGAACCATGCAAAAGAGCAGCGCATAATTGTTTATGCATAATTGCTGGAATCTTAGCATAATACAACATTCTAACTAATTTCCTCACTTTATTATGATGCACTGCTAGCATCCTGAAATGATGAAAAACACTCTGGCATACTCTCCTGGAAAGACAAGCCAGTGAATGACCATGCAAACCTGTCACTTCTCTTACTCTGCAAGGATCTAATTCTTGCAACAACCTTATTTTCTGCTTCAAACTTTTCTTATTAAATGACCGTACAAAATCACAAAGCAAATTGATGGAATCCTGTCGCACACTGCAAATACTACTACACTTCCAGGTGTACACAGGACCCTTAGCACGTCTTCCTAAAACCTCATTACCTAACACCTCTTCTGCCTCTGTTGTCACAAGTTTTTCTTTTTCAACTGGACAACCATCTTTCACTTCATAAGCACGACCACTGGTGTCAACTGCATGCACCAAATCATTATCCTGGAAATAACTCTCCTCATTAAAAAATGCCTCACAGCTTGAACTATGCATCCATTCTCCAGAAAAAACTTCACAAAAATTACTACGATTAACTATTCTCTTCCATCTACTATTTCTTTTGAAATCATAAATTACCTTGTTTAGCTTCCTAATTCTATTGATTATCAAAATAAATAACTTACGTTTAATTTCAAATGCCTGATCAATAACTTTCTCAACTTTTTTTTTCTCTTATAAAAAACCAGTTTCTGTTGACCTTTCTTAATATTTTTTAACAAATTGCCAATTATCCTGTTGCGGAACATTCGTTTACGAATCTCCCTAAACTGTTGTTTCCTTCTACTATCATGCACAGAGTTATCTCTTGCTCTAGCAGTAACATTTTTGATTGGCCTTTCCTTTCCATTTGAATTCCTTCTCGTTTTATGGACTGAAACATTTTCTGTAGTAATATTTTTTTTACTACACATATTTCTTATGAAATATTTTGTGCTCTTACCCGGTGCTTTCTTCGTGACTTGACAAATCTTTTTGTTAGAGGACTGCTGCTTATTTTCTTTCACCTGCTGTCTTTGACGTTTTGCAGCCTTTCTCTGTCTTTCTATTGTTGGCATGGTGAAATCTTGAAATGATCTGCAGTTGAATCTGTGGTAAAATATAATAAAAAATGTTATTAACCATTATTACCAAACAGTAAAACAATAACAGTGATCAAAAACTTAACACACTACTTGACATTTTAAATAGAAGATTTTTTAGTCCTTGCAAATTTACAATACAGAAATAGCAGAAAAGAAATGACATTTATATTTATGTTACCTGTGCTATTTTATATGTGAATCTGATCTAATTTTATGAGCATATTTTAATATTTTATTGAAGACACTACACATAACCTGCTTTTGAAGGTGTCTTTATTTTTAAATTAAACGGTTTACCTTTTTACTTTTTATTAATTATAAATTTAAAAAATAAATGTTTATATTTCCATAGGCTCAAGCAGGTCAGCTTCCCATCCTATGTCATATAATTCGGACAAATCTGCATCCTCATCACGCTCTTCTTCATCCTCAGGATTTAAATCATCCAAGGGATCAACATCCACTGATGTTTCAATTACAAGTTCAATGATGAGGTCAAAATCAACTGATTGTAGATTGTCGCTCATGTTGAGGTTGTCTTTATCTTTAAAGAAAGATAACAACAATGAGATGTTGCAGAGTAAGAGACAAATCTCAGAGATTATAATAGTAAAATTGTTTAACAAGAGTAATATTTTGCAGCTATTATTTAGCCATGTCCAGCAATGCTGAGCAGGTGAAGACTATGTCTAAATTTTCAGTGAACAGGACTCATCTCTTCTTAACCTTGGATAAGCCTCACCGACTCTGTGTGTCCTGCACATACTTAAATGTAAAGGGGCAGATTTATGTTAAATGGCACATCCCCAGGCATGCACCAGTTAACGTGCACCACTACTCTGCCACCCATGGTGTGCCGTATTCACAATCAGATAGGAGAAAGCTTCGTCAAAACCCTGCGCCTGCTTTAAGCAGGCATAGGTCTTGACACAACATTGTGGAGATGGGGCACCCCTGAGCCTTGCTTGAGCTGCATCGCACTTGCGATACAACTCCAGCAATCACTACCTTTACAGCACAGATACGTCACGCATCTGTGCCATTTTTGCCCCATGATGCCCCGTATTCTAAATGCAGCACACCATGGGTGGCGGAACAGCGGCGCAGGATGACTGACACATCCCTGGTGATGCACCAGTCATCATAAATCTATCCCTAAGCTTCTTATCTTGTTACAGATGAACCGCCATATGTAGCATGAAACTATTTTGCATTTCCTAAATAGCAAATTTTAAGGAATAAATAGCAATTCTTTACCATTCCTAATTTGCAATGAGCAAATTGCTAATTGCAAGTTACCCATTCATTTCCATGGGCTAGGAGGCTCATAGGAATGAAGGTTTAATTTGCGATTAGCAATTTGCTCATCACAAATTAGGAATTTTTCCAAGGGTGCAGGGGTGTCTCAAGAACACCCTGCTGCACCCCTGAAAAAGAAATTTGGGGGCATATGGCACACATACATGCCCTAAGGGCATGTGTTGGCGTCATATGGCACCTTTTGTTTTTTTGAAAAAAAGCTTTTTGAAAAGAATTCACAAATTACCACCAATTTACCACAATAGTTTCCAAATCCTTAATGTCATTTTTTACATATTTTTTGTTTGATACATTTCATTTAAGTAGTCACAAAATTTGCAAATCCTTCAGTGCAATTGCAAAATAAGGAATAGCAAATTTTGCTACTCCTTATTTTGCATCAAACTTGTTTGATACATACCATTTGTCTAATTAACATTCGCAAAGGCCGAAATTCGTAGAATTTTGATCTTTGCGAATGCTAATTAGCTTGATACATATGGCCCCAAGTGAGGCCTGTCTTGCGACATGGTGCATCTTTTGCATCACTGCTGCATCGGTTTCATGTGGTACGTTTTTTTTACACCATGACATATCTGCCTAAATGCATCAATTTGTAATGTTGTCGCCTCATAGCAAATCTTTTGCATCGCCGCTGCATCATAAAAGTGACGCATAGTGGCACAAAAGAGGCATACACCTATCATAAATCTGTCCCTAGCATTTTAAATGATTAATCCAGGATGACGATAAAGTGTGGCCTATCCAGAGGTTTGTTTAAGGTGAGGCCTACTCAGGATTGCAGATTAAAGTTACGCTTGATGAAGAATACAGAGGAGATAATACATGTAAAGGCCTACCAATGAAGTAAGTAATGTCCACTTTATTGCGCCAGTCATCATAAATGTATCCCTAAGCTTCTTATCTTGTTACAGATGAACCACCATATGTACCATCAAACTATTTTGCATTTCCTAAATAGCAAATTTTAAGGAATAAATAGCAATTCTTTACCATTCCTAATTTGCAATGAGCAAATTGCTAATTGCAAATTAGCACCGCCGCTGCATCATAAAAGTGACGCACAGTGGCACAAAAGAGGCATACACCTATCATAAATCTGTCCCTAGCATTTTAAATGATTAATCCAGGATGACAATAAGGTGTGGCCTATCCAAAGGTTTGTTTAAGGTGAGGCCTACTCAGGATTGCAGATTAAAGTTACGCTTGATGAAGAATACAGAGGAGATAATACATGTAAAGGCCTACCAATGAAGTAAGTAATGTCCACTTTATTGCGCCAGTCATCATAAATGTATCCCTAAGCTTCTTATCTTGTTACAGATGAACCACCATATGTACCATCAAACTATTTTGCATTTCCTAAATAGCAAATTTTAAGGAATAAATAGCAATTCTTTACCATTCCTAATTTGCAATGAGCAAATTGCTAATTGCAAATTACCCATTCACTTCCATGGGCTAGGAGGCTCATAGGAATGAAGGTTGCAATTTGCGATTAGCAATTAGCTCATCACAAAATAGGAATTTTTTCAAGCGTGCAGGGGTATCTCAAGAACACCCTGCTACACCCCTGAAAAAGAAATTTGGGGGCATATGGCAAACATACATGTCCTAAGGACATGTATAGGCGTCATATGGCACCTTTTGTTTTTTGGAAAAAAATGCTTTTTGAAAAGAATTCGCAAATTACCACAAACTTGAAGTTGGTGGTAGTTTCCAAATCCTTAATATCATTTTTTACATATTTTTTGTTTGATACATTGCATTTAAGGAATCGCAAAATTTGCAAATCCTTCAGTGCAATCGCAAAATAAGGAATAGCAAATTTTGAATTAAGGACATTTTAAGTAATTTCCACATGTGCAGTGTTTTCAAATTATGATTTGAAAATCGTTTTTGGGGAAAAGTAATGGTTTGCAAATTTATGACAAGGACATAATGGTGTATGCTTCTCTATAAGGCATTTCAGTGTCTCTGATGTCATTTTTCCCATATTACATTATAAGACCTTTCCCCATGGAGCACATTCCTTGTAAATATGCTCCCACCTGTGCATGGTGAATTTAGATTTTGACTGTTTGAGTCACATAGCCATGTTAAAAGTCACCCCAAAAAATTGCAAACGCTTTAAAAAAACACATTCATGTGTCTTAAGGACATTTTAAGTCATTTCCCCGTGGACAGTGTTTTGTAAGTGGCGCAAAAGAGGCATACACCTATCATAAATCTGTCCCTAGCATTTTAAATGATTCCTTGCCTAAACGCCGCGCTCCGCGCCACCACTGACGAACTTTGGACCCAGCCTTCTGCAAGCCTCCACGCCTCGCCGGACCCGCTCCGCGGGTCCCGGTTCGTGGTTTCTGGCTTGTGCTGTCTCTAAGGGGTCATTTTACCACCACTAAGTCCGGCAGGGCTGCGAGGGTAGAGCGGAGGACTCCACGGACCAGGAGTCCCCGCGCGCCCGTCTCCAGCTGGGCTCCTCTCCCTGCCGGCCGCGCCCCCTAATTACAAGACTTAACGGGCTGAGAAGGGCATTTTGAGCGGATTCCTTGCCTAAACGCCGCGCTCCGCGCCACCACTGACGAACTTTGGACCCAGCCTTCTGCAAGCTGCCACGCCTCGCCGGACCCGCTCCGCGGGTCCCGCTTCGTGGTTTCTGGCTTGTGCTGTCTCTAAGGGGTAATTTTACCACCACTAAGTCCGGCAGGGCTGCGAGGGTAGAGCGGAGGACTCCACGGACCAGGAGTCCCCGCGCGCCCGTCTCCAGCTGGGCTCCTCTCCCTGCCGGCCGCGCCCCCTAATTACAAGACTTAACGGGCTGAGAAGGGCATTTTGAGCGGATTCCTTGCCTAAACGCCGCGCTCCGCGCCACCACTGACGAACTTTGGACCCAGCCTTCTGCAAGCCGCCACGCCTCGCCGGACCCGCTCCGCGGGTCCCGCTTCGTGGTTTCTGGCTTGTGCTGTCTCTAAGGGGTCATTTTACCACCACTAAGTCCGGCAGGGCTGCGAGGGTAGAGCGGAGGACTCCACGGACCAGGAGTCCCCGCGCGCCCGTCTCCAGCTGGGCTCCTCTCCCTGCCGGCCGCGCCCCCTAATTACAAGACTTAACGGGCTGAGAAGGGCATTTTGAGCGGATTCCTTGCCTAAATGCCGCGCTCCGCGCCACCACTGACGAACTTTGGACCCAGCGTTCTGCAAGCCGCCACGCCTCGCCGGACCCGCTCCGCGGGTCCCGCTTCGTGGTTTCTGGCTTGTGCTGTCTCTAAGGGGTCATTTTACCACCACTAAGTCCGGCAGGGCTGCGAGGGTAGAGCGGAGGACTCCACGGACCAGGAGTCCCCGCGCGCCCGTCTCCAGCTGGGCTCCTCTCCCTGCCGGCCGCGCCCCCTAATTACAAGACTTAACGGGCTGAGAAGGGCATTTTGAGTGGATTCCTTGCCTAAACGCCGCGCTCCGCGCCACCACTGACGAACTTTGGACCCAGCCTTCTGCAAGCCGCCACGCCTCGCAGGACCCGCTCCGCGGGTCCCGCTTCGTGGTTTCTGGCTTGTGCTGTCTCTAAGGGGTCATTTTACCACCACTAAGTCCGGCAGGGCTGCGAGGGTAGAGCGGAGGACTCCATGGACCAGGAGTCCCCGCGCGCCCGTCTCCAGCTGGGCTCCTCTCCCTGCCGGCCACGCCCCACCGGTGCAACCTCCAAAAGGGAGTCAGTAAACCCGCTGCGCGGGAGCGCGCCGGGAGAAGCCCGGGACAAGGGCGGGACCGTCTGTGGCCGTCCGGGGCCGTAGGAGGCCGGGCTGGGCCCATTCTCTTAACCCCTGTCAAATTTACGACCCTTGCAATGCCTTTGCCATCACCTTGTGAGACCCCATCAAGGGAGGGGGCTTCCAGTATAGGGACGCTGGACAACTATTTCAAATCTGCCAAGGGAGAGGTTACTAAAGAAACCTCATTAGAGAAACGCAGGGCGGAGCGCAGGCGCTCTATTGAATCTATGAAAAATAGATCTCTGTCTGATATTGTCCCCTACCCTATCTCCCAAGAGGAAGCTACGCTTCTTGATAGCCCAATTCCCCTGTCCCTCGAGGATTTTCCCCTTTTACTTAGGGAAACTCCCTGTATTACAGGGATGGCACCTGGTAAGCAACCAGACCAAGTGGTTTCAACCCAATCTGCTATTTCAGTCAACCTGGTAACCCAATCCCCTCCCATGCAAATGGCTAAGAAGAGTAAGCCAAAACCTGCTGTCGTGGTGGAGGTGCATAGGCCTCCGCCTAGTAAACGCAGTAGGAAATCAATAGGGGGGGGGGAAACCCAAACTATCCCATCTCGACTTCGGCAAGAAATATACTAACCAACTCTTACCGGGGAAGGCGTGTGAGAAAGTGCCTACCACTCCTCCCATTAAGGTTCAAAGCCCCATTACAGTGGCTACCAACATGGACTCAGAGGCCAATGTATCGTTTAAAACTCCCTCACACATATCCCTAGAGAGCATTGAAACTTTATTTTGTTCCCTTCTGCAGCCCATCAGCGATAGCTTGGAAAAAGTGGAGACTAGGCTCACTTCACTAGAAACATCCCTTACTACCTTGAACAACTTAGTAAGTAAGCACACTAAGCTAGCAGGAACTCAACCCTCTGTAGGGAATCCTTCAGAAGCAGGAGCTTTAAAACCTACCAACAAAGTCCCACTGCAGAGTGCGCCATCTGCCCCCCCCCCTCAGCCACTTATGGCTATTAAATTCCAGGCACAGCACAATAACCGAGCCATTGGCCCACCACAATCATTGGACCACTCTCTCCAAAGATCCCAGGTAGAGCCTAAAGAAAGAGGCCAGGAAAACGGTAAATCCACTTCACATTCTCCAGCCGGGCCAACCCCAAGAGCACGGAGGCCAGATCTCCCGCCAGAAGCCAATAGCTTAACAGTAGTTTTAGCAGGCGCCCCCCATTTACGATCAGGGGAAAAAGAAGAATATCTGCCCCTTAAAAAAAAGGTAATCAAATGGCTTAACTGGAACCGACCACTACCATCTCATTTTAATAATGAGATTATTATGGTTAGAAGGGTCCCGTGGTTAGGGAAGACCAGGAAATCAATAATAGGGGACTGTATCCTGGTAACTTTCAAAGATCCGGGCACTGTGTTGCATATTTGTGAAGGAGTAAATAGATCACTGGATTCCACCATTCAGACGCTACCAGTTTCCTTCTTCTTCCCCCCTATTCGCATGCATAAGGTCCCACTGCATGATGAATGGACACGGGTGGATCATAGACGCAGTCACAAGGACCATATACATCGCCAACATTCTCAATTGCCAGACACACCGTTTTTTCATTTTAATCGTTTTAATTGTTTGAGTGGCCTGGATGGGGTCGATTGACTTGCTGCACATAAGCCATACACCAGGGATGTTGGGGCCTGCAGAATCCCGGCACCTCCTATCGTGGCTACTGGCACATTCTCTGGCTCATTGGATGTTCTAGTGGTTCCTGAAAATGACACCTGTGGCCCTCTTTATTTACCTGTGGATAATGAGGATATGGCTGAGGGAAGTGTACGGGACCTTCTGCCAGTGGTTAACGGTTTGCTCAATTACTCTGAACCATCTGTCTCTATTGTTGCCTCTGTTTCAGGCCCCCCGATGGAAGGGGCGCCTGGAACTAATGTCCCCAACTCCCCTGGCTTGCCCTCTGATACCCCTGAAAATTTGAAGTTAATTTGTTGGAATATTGCGGGCCTGGCCAACAAATTGGGCGAGCCAGATTGGGTAAACTATATTGAAACGGGTGACATTTGTATGTTCCAGGAAACGTGGGCCAGAGAGGACTATGGGCATCAAGGCTATGCCTCATTTTTCATTCCAGCTAGGTGGGAAGGTAAAGGTCGTCCATCTGGGGGGCTTACGACGTGGGTAGCTTCTCATTTGGGCTGTGTGGCCACTCGCTGGCCGTTTAATTCCAAAGATATTCTGGTGGTCTCACTACTATGGCCAAACAAAGCTAAACTTGTGCTGGTTAACATTTATTCTAGGCCGATGGGAATGGCAAAGGAATCACCAACCATTGATGAACTTTCGAACCTTTTATCCGAACTGTCGAACGATTCATATTACGTGGTGGGTGGGGACTTTAATTCCCATTTTGAGCCATTACCCGGCCTTTTGGATGGGCTTTCAGTGGAAGAAGATGCAAGGTGGGCTGTTCCCGTGGTGGAAGCATCTCCCGCAAAAGCTTGGACTCCACTAGCACTACAAATCACTGCTCTCACCCTAAGGTTCGGAATCAGAGCCTGTAATGGGCGAATGAAATCCGATATCCCAAGTAAAACCACTTATAACCGATGGGGGAGAGAGTCTCGTTTGGACTATGTGATGGCCCAATTAGTGAGGTGGACTACAATTTGGGATTTTAGGGTGGTGGAAAGGAGCGAGAGTGACCACAATGCCCTTGAGCTTGACCTGGTGCACCCAGGCCCCAATCCGCTAGGGCCTATAGTGAAAGGGAATAAACCAGCGCTTCTCCTGGATAACAGCAGGAGAAGAATTAGGTGGGAACACATGGTCACAACTAAGGATAAACTCCCCCTACTATATGCTGAGATTGTTCCTGTTTTGGAAACCGTGGGGAGTTCTGATATGGAGGTAAATAGCATAGACTCCCAGAGTAGATTGTTCAATGCCCATGAGGACCTCACAAAAATTGCGGCACTCCATTTTTCCACTAGCCTGAGAAAGACAAAAGAGAGGCCCCGAGGCAAAATGCTTTGGTATAATCTAGCATGTAGACGGGCTAAAACAGAACTTCTTAGAGTTATTAAGGAGGGTGCAGGAGGGGAACGCCTGAAAAACAGCAGGCGAGCCTATAAAAAGATTCTTGCCCAGGTTAAATTAGAATGGGAGGAAAATCAGTGGGAAGAACTTACAAAGGCGTTAGCACTCCAAAATCAACGTTTGTTCTGGAGGATAGTGAATGGGGGGTCAGGGAACCTACAATCGGCACTAGAGCCAAACATATCACCGGGGGCCTGGCAAGCCCATTTTCAGTCCCTCTATAGCTCTGAGTCGGGAGAACTCCCTGCATCTATTGAGGTGGATGGGCTGGGCTGCCAAGGGGAGGCAATTACCCTAGGCGAGGTCACAGCTGCTATCTCAGGCCTGGCTTCTGGGAAGGCGCCGGGACTGGACAGCCTACCAGGGGACCTGTTTAAACAGGAGCCCACTGTTTGGGCACCCTACCTCGTCGCCCTTTTTAACAGTGTTCTTGGTGGGATGGAAATCCCTAGTACTTGGCTGGGGGCAGAGGTGGTCCCTATCTTTAAAAAGGGGTCACCTCTCCTCCCAGCCAACTACAGACCGATCAGTTTGATCGACGTACCTCAGAAGCTGTTCGGCAGGGTCTTGCTGAACAGGCTTCAGGATTGGATAGAGGAGGTGGGAGCCCTCAGTCCCTATCAGGCGGGGTTTAGGAAGGGGGTGTCCACAGTGGACCAGGTTTTTAGATTGAATCTAATCTACTGGAAAACAGCAAAGTTCGACGGCGGCAGTTTGTACACGATTTTCGTGGACTTACGGGCCGCTTTTGACCTGGTCCCCAGGGGGAAACTCTGGAGTGTCTTGGCAGAGATGGGCGTCCCCCCAGACATCCTGTCAATCTTACAGAGGCTCCATCATGGCAATTATGCCCGAGTGAGGTGTGGGCGGTCGGGGGAGTTGACTGACAGATTCCCCGTTGGCCGAGGGGTAAGACAGGGCTGTGTGCTGGCGCCGACCCTGTTTTGCCTTTTTGTCAACGGGGTAGTCGCCCATCTCAACGCCACCGAGTATACCGACGCCCCTAAACTAAATGGCCGCAGGGTGCCCGCAATCATGTTTGCGGATGACACCCTGCTGCTTTCAAAAACCCCCATGGGAATACAAAGGATACTCGACTCCTTCACGGCATTCTGCCGCGATAGAGGGCTAGAAATTAATGCCACTAAAACCAAATTTATGGTTTTAAATCCGAGCCAGAAACTGCGTCAGAACCCACAACTGGGAGCTGCACGGCTTGAGAGAGTAGCCACCTTCGAGTATCTTGGCGTCACCCTTAACGAAACTATGACTTGGGGTTCTCACCAGACTAGGGCAAATCTTAAACTCATACAAACCACTGGGGGCATTGCACGAATAATGACTGGATCGACGTATCGTCCACTGGGGTCCCTAATCCAAATATATAAGGCCCAGGCGAGGGGAGCGATTATGTATGGGGCTGAATTGTGGGGTCATGTGCCTTGCCACGGCCTCTCAGTAACAGAAAATAAGTTCCTAAGAAAGGTAGCCGCTCTCCCGCTGAGTACACCGCTTTTTCCATTAAGGCTTGACTTAGGGTTGCGACCACTTGCTGACGAGATAGGTCTGAGACCCATAGCCTTCTGGCGTAGACTGTGGAGCAGTACCGATCTCGTCGATTATAGGGAAGAACTGGTCGAACTATTGAACCACCCCAAGGTGCTTAGTGTCCCTTGGGTCAAAAATATTCAAGCCACTTGTATGGAACTGGGGCTCCCTGATCTATGGTCAGACCCGGCTGTGGCAGCACCTAACATCTCCAAGAGGTCGCTATCGAATCTGTATCATGAATGCAAATTGGCAGGGGCCAAAGCTGCCCAGCCGGATGGGTCACTTTCAGCTGCGTTCTTGCAATGTAAGGACACTTACAGGTTTGAAAAGGTATTGGACCCTATCTTTCCCATACTTGCCAGAAAACTGTTCCTCCAGTGGAGGTATGGCACACTGCCCCTCCGGTCTTTTACAAGCTCGTGGTCGTCGACTTCCCCTGTAAAGCACTGTCCCGTATGTGAGGATAAGGAGGAAAACGACCTGCACGTGGTCTTTTTCTGTCCAGCCTACAGGGCAGCCAGAAAGTACTGGCTCCTTCCGTTGATAAGGAATATGGGTGGCAGGGAATATGCACCAATGTACAGGATTTTAAAAACTGATCTCACTGGCCCAACTGTTTTTGCACTTTCAAAGTTTTTTACTAATGTATGGTACACACGTAATCGTTTTTTAAAAGATGTTGGGTAGGGCGTAGACATTTTTATCTTCCATAGGAAGCTGTTTAGATCCTGCGTAGGAACCTTTAATATATGTATCCAAGGTTTTATTTGCAATGATGTGCTTGCAAGTGTTCTTGTTTTGTTTTTCTGTAATGTGCATCTTTTATGACCGAACGGTCGAAATAAAGATCTTTGAAATGAAATGAAATGATTAATTCAGGATGACGATAAGGTGTGGCCTATCCAGAGGTTTGTTTAAGGTGAGGCCTACTCAGGGTTGCAGATTAAAGTTACGCTTGATGAAGAATACAGAGGAGATAATACATGTAAAGCTCTACCAATGAAGTAAGTGATGTCCACTTCATTGCGCCAGTCATCATAAATGTATCCCTAAGCTTCTTATCTTGTTACAGATGAACCGCCATATGTATCATCAAACTATTTTGCATTTCCTAAATAGCGAATTTTAAGGAATAAATAGCGATTCTTTACCATTCCTAATTTGCGATGAGCAAATTGCTAATTGCAAATTACCCATTCATTTCCATGGAGCAGGAGGCCCATAAGAATGAAGGTGCAATTTGCGATTAGCAATTAGCTCATCGCAAATTAGGAATTTTTCCAAAGGTGCAGGGGTGTCTCAAGAACACCCTGCTGCACCCCTGAAAACGAAATTTGTGGACATATGGCGCACATAAATTTTAACAACATTCCTTTACCTCAAAAACGATTTTCAATTCATAATTTGAAAACACTACCCACAGGGAAATTACTTAAAATGTCCTTAAGACACATGAAAGTGTTTTTTTATTGCCTTTCCAGCATGGTTGGGTCACTTTTAACATGGCTATGTAACACAAACATTTAAAATCTAAATTTCCCATGCACAGGTCGGAGCATATTTACAAGCAACTTGCGCCACAGAGAAAGGTCTTACATTAAAATGGGAAAAATAACATCAGGGACAGTCAATTGCCGTATAAAGAAGCATACACCATTATGTCCTTGTCATAAATTTAAAAACAATTCCTTTTCCCCAAAAACGATTTTCAAATCATAATTTCAAAACACTGCACATGGGAAAATTACTTAAAATGTCCTTAAAACACATAAAAGCGTTTTTTGATTGCCTTTGCAGCATGTTTGTATCACTTTTAACATGGCTATGTAACACAAACATTCAAAATCTAAATTTTCCATGCACATGTGGGAGCATATTTACAAGCAATTTGCGCCACATAATTCATAATTTTCTCCTAAAAGCACACTATTCTCTATCTAAATTAAAGAAATATTTTCTCACCTTAGCAAATACTTTGAGTTTGAAAACAGTCTCAGAAACACACCAATTTGTCTTCAGCAGAGCAAAAGGTATGCACTCCAGAGTCTGCAGCTATCAAAAGCACAGAAATGCTGTAATTCTTCACACATATCTCTCATGTCACCCAATCAAAACTCTTCCCTCACTTTTTTTCAAATGAAAACCCTTCCCCCCTCTGCCATTTCATGCCTTTTCTGCATGGCAACCACCTCTTGGAAGACTTCTGGTGTTTGCAAGTTCACACAACTTTGTTGCAATTGAACTCTGAACTCTCAGTGCACCTGCATATCAAGTGCATTCTTTCATTTAATGATTTTTTATTGACCATTCAAAATACATCTTTCAAAGAACACATCCGTGCACCCTAACTTTCTGTTTTCAGCAATCAAAATCCACCAATCACTGTTACTGCTTCATGAACACAGAAACTCCACAGTTTTTTTCATTTTAAACTCTCATTTTTTCAACTGCCATTTCATTGCCACACTTCATCTGACTGCAGGAGAACCTTCTCTCACCATGTTTTCTGTCTGGATTGTTGGACATAGTTATATTCACTGGGCTCAAAGGTACGTTGAAAACAGGAAATTACCTAACCTCAATTTACAAGATGTGGAAATTAAGTGGTTTGGCCACAGAGGATTAAAATGTCACCAATTGATACCATTGGTGAAAACCTTTATGCATTTGCCCAAACCTGACCTGTTAATTGTGCACTGTGGAGGTAATGACTTGGGCACTTTGACTGGTGTAGGTCTGGAAATGCTTTTAAAGGACACCTTTGAGCAATTAATGGCACTTTTTCCTCAGACTGCCTTGGTATATTCAAATATATGCCAAAGACAGAAATGGAGGTGGTCAAACCAATTTTGTCCACAAATTGTGAAGTCGAGGAAGCATGTAAACAAATCTGTTTCAGCTTACATGAGAGACCATGGAATGGGCTCCCTGTACAACAATAACTTGCGTTACTACATGCAAGATATCTACAGAGGAGATGGAGTTCACTTCTCAGATGAGGGCAACAGAGTTTTCACTCTGAATTTAAGAATGTGCATTGGTACCTACTTATAAGTACCTAAATGTACCATAAACCCAAAAGCTCTTCTCAGAGCTACCCTACATCTGATCACTCACAATTATTATTTTACTCTAACATTTTTCACTAATTTCCAACAAAGTACGCTCCCTGGGGCGCTACCCGGTACGCGAACCGGGAGCTAACCTCGCGAATTTTTTTTTAAAAATGTTTTTTTTTTCGCACATATAAGCCTCCTCAGCCACCCTCAGAAAACCTAGGGGGTCAAGATAACTCTACCGTGCCCCCTTCTACCCATTCTGAACATTATTTGCCCTCCATCTTGTATCTTAATTCGACCGAAACACAAAATGGTGGACTCCCGGAACGCTTAAGGTTCGCGAACCGGGGCGCTCAACGGTACGCGTACCGGGTCGCTCCCTGGGAAGCGCACCATCAAAAAAGGTGGGAAAGTAGTTCACAGAAAAGCCACTGGAGACAATTTCACCAAATATAGATTAGCTCATACTACATACCAATCCCTACCATTTTCACAAATTTGATTGGAATTCCATTTAGTCATTTAGCCTGCAGACCTCTCTAAATACCCTGAGGTAAATTACTTCACAAAACACATCTGAAGTGTTGGAATTGACAACCAATGAAAATGTTACTTTCATTTTCTACTTTTTTTACCTGACATTTCATTGGTTATATACCTGAATATATATAAAGGAAGAGAAGAAAACACAGCCATTTTGACTACTACTTCTTGCTGTACATTTCAATAGTATTTTCACTAATTCCTTCAACTTCTTTCTAAAGGTAAGTTTTTATTTTTAAAACTGAAGTATATTGTGCACTATAAGTTAATATGGTAAACTTTTTCTGATAGATATATACTATCCCTCTGTAGTAGTTATAGATTTAGAGAGACTTCTCTGTTATAGTTATGGATGGAGTTAGGCTTCTCTTGTATAATTATGAATTTACTTACGTTAAATCACATACACTTTTTTATATTCCTACTTCCACTCTGATACTATACACTGCCCAAAGATAAATTCACTGATAAAAAATGCCTATCTAAAAATATTCCCAACATTGCCTTATCTCTACTAATATATATTTTTTTAATCCAAATTTCAGGCAAAATGGAAGGCGAAAACCAAGTTTCTTTTGAAATGGACCTGCAAGAGAGCAGCCAAGAATTGATTGATACAATTGATCAAATTGACATTGAATTTTTCGATGAAACTTGGGACAATGAACTACTGCAATGTGTACAAGCAGTAGATAACCTCCTTGCAAATGAGGACATTTTACACCCTCAGAGACTACAATGTATATTCCATGATAATTATGAAATTTCTGACAATGAAATGTTAGAAAGTTTAATAAATTATGAAACACAATCACAATAAAAAAAAATGCTTAAAAAATAAAAAAAATAAAAAATAATCAACAAAAACAACAATCAATTAACATACAGCATTTGAAAAGTCTATCATTCATTTTTCATTGCAGTACGCTGCCCAGAACGCTTCCCGGTTCGCGGACCGGGCGCTCCCCACGAAAAAACCTTTTAAAACCTTTTAAAACCTCCACATTAAACCTAGGGGGTCAGGGAGGATCTAGTATGCCCCCTTATGGTCATTTTCGCCTTTGTTTTGGCCTCCTCTTGTCTCTCAATCCTACCGAGAGACAAGATGGCGGCCGCTCCGGACTGTTTAGAATGTTGACAGACACCGGAGAGCCAATCAGCTTAGCTACGCGAAGTTCCGGTACGCTTAAGGTCCGCGGACCGGAGCGCTGCCCGGAGCGCGCTTACAGATATATATCTTTTTTTAAACGTTAATTTCTCAAAATCCACTGGAGCACATATATTGAGACCTAGAAAAGGCACATCGGGCTACCAGTCCCTACAATTTTGCCAAGTTTCATGCAAATCCATTCAGCCGTTCGGGCTAAAAGTGAGGCCAACCGCCCTATGGAAAACTCAATGTTAAAAACACGTTTTGGGACCCCCCTTTTTCTCGGCCCCCCCTGGACGAACCCCCCCCAAATTTTCAGGGGCTGCTCAGAAACAAAATGTTCCATTTTCCAGAAAATTTCAGCCAATTCCGTCCACAAACGCCAAAGTTATTAGACATAGAATTTTCAAAAATCCTATAGGGAAAAAATCCTAACTATATATACCTACTGGCGACCGCCAGTAGGTAATATATATATATATATATATATAGCAATCTGCCTTGAAGACTGAGTGGATGTATAAGTGTCTGAATGGAGGATTTAGTAGCAATGTGATTGACTGTCTAAGTGACAAATTTAAAGGGTCTCACTAAATATATGGGATAGTGATTAAACTGTGTGAATACCTGTATCGCTCTCTCTCTTGTTGTGTAAACTAGTACATAAGTTGGTTACTAGCTATGTGAAAGTCTATATTAGTTATTAATTAGTTAAGTGAGCATTTGTATGGGATAGTGAATGAATGTGTGTGTGGTTGGGTGGGAGGTGTGTGACTGTCTAAAGATGTGTAACTAGTTCATTTAGTAGGAATATGAGGTTAAACCTATGTGTGGAAACAGTTGTTTGGGTGAGTGAATCTCCTTATGGGTGTGGTGATGAGGAAATATATTTCTCAATGATTCATGTCCAACAAACTAGAAATATAAAAGGCAGTGTATGTGACAGTTGTTGTAAATAAATAAGTATACATAAGTGATTGCATCAATGACTGTATGGATAACTGTATACTTGTTACAGTGATTTTATAACACACTAAGTAAGAGTTACTATGTATATGAATAAATAAAGTGGTGTTTGTTTAAGTGAGTAGCTTAGTAAATATAAGTATGATCAATTGTTTGCATAAGTGAGTAGGATGTCTGCATAAAGGAATAGGATATGTGCTAGTGTGTAATGTTGATATAGGTGTATAAGTATATTTACTAGTGTTCTATTGATCTTTGTTAGCATGTATGAGTGAATCTATATGTAAGTGTTTAGATATGTGTAGATGTAGGAATTACTGAGTGGGTATTTAGAAACTTGTACTGGTGTGTCAATGGTTTCAAATATGGTACTTCATATTTTATAATGAGTGTTGAAAGGGTATGCTAATGTATGATGAGGTGTATTAGTTTGTCACATGGATGATGTAATCAGTGATATCTTCATTGATGTCATTTGAGATGTCATCAGTGATGTCATCAGTGACGTCACTGACCATGTCAATAATGATGTAATATGTGACATCATCAGCAGTGGATTGCGGGTGCGTGAGTTATAGTTAGCTGAAATAACTATAACGGGGGAATTTCAATGGTTTTTTATGAGTGAAATGTCCAGCTAACTATAACATGTGTGAAACCTATGGTTTTTTCAGTGAATTTCTAAGGTTTTTTTTAAATCCAATTCCTAATTATAACGTGGCTGAAACCTATGGTTTTTTCAGTGAATTTCTAAGGTTTTTTAAATGATAATTCCTAACTATAAAGTGTGTGAAACCTATGGTTTTTTCAGTGAATTTCGTCGGTTTTGTAAATGCTAATTTGTGTGCACGTGGATAGAAGACTGTATGCATAGAGCATACGGCTTTATAAGCAGTCATTGTCCTAAGGCCTACTTCCCTGCATAAGTACTGGCTACTGACTGAATCAATAGAATACTGTAAAGAGAGTGTCTGAGTAGATCTATAAGTGCTTGGTTTTTAGTACAGTGAATGGATAAGTACATAGTGCTCAATGCTTTATTATTATTAAACAATAAAATTATTCTTCATACATCTCATATTTTAACACAGCTTCTAAAAGAGTTCATCTGGTACTTCTTTGAGATCAAACTGCTGGTTTGCCATTTCAAAGTTTATAGCTTCCAGTAACTCTACGTGATCCAGTGCTTCCAAAAAATCAGCATCATTGCTTTCATTTTCAAAATCACAGGTGATATCTGCAGTACTGATGTCCTCTAATTCAGTCTTGCTGCCTGTTATAGGTAGATTTTGTACTTCAATTAAACTGTTGCTCATTTTCAATGCGTCTTCGGTTATATTCTCCTCTTTATCCATAACAAATCTGTTATGTTCTAAATCCTTGCACAAAAACATAAACACTTCCCTTTAACAGTTTTCTTAGTACATAATACAAAAGTAGGTTTATCAACTATTTTGGCCCCAAAAAAATATTATGTTAATACCATTGTCTAATAACATTCCAACAGTAGAGTTTTAGTACTTCATAAGGTTAAATACATATAATTGTTTTGAAACATATCCTGTAATTAGGTTTTCGTAAAATTCAAAACCAGTCACTGCTTATGACTATGGGAAATGACTCAGGCTCTTATACTAAAATGCAGTACTAAAACATTTAGAATATGTCTATTCACCTTACCCCTTCCAAACTAGTAAATGTGTTTTAGTAAAATTCAAAGGATACTGTTACTTGTCTAGAATAACACTGTGAATCTGTGTGTATTTAGATTCCATTCTCACTTCATGTGTTTTCGCACACATCAATCCTTAAAGACCTATCCAGTACTCACCTTTTAACATAATTAGAAATTAGTCATTGCTTACATAAGTCAAAATTACTCACAGCAACAGCTATAAAATGCCCCTTCAACACAAAGTATTGTGTATAATGCGTATAATAAGGACATATTTACATAGAGAAGAAAAGCTATACACAGTAACTTATCCTGTCCTTCCAAATATGAAAAAGCATTTGAAAACACACTCTGTGACTTATTTTATTTTGAGCAATTTGGTCTCTTTTAATTATGAAAGCCCCTGTTCCCAACTAGCCAAGAATATCTTTCTATTCAATACCATGCAGGTGCGGTGCAGAGACCTGTTCTCAAGCCATGTCCCATTTTATACACTGACATCTTAGCCTACCACTATCTCACTGTAAGTAATAGCTTGCTTAATCTTCCCAACGCCCCAAGCACCAGCACACCTTTCCGAGGGTAGCTTTACGATTTACAAATGCTAGCATTTTTTTTAATTAAGAAGCATAGTAATAACAAATATTAATCCGTTTTTTTCTTCTATAGTAAACAATATTTTTTTATGTCTTCTATTTAGATGTTTTTATTCATGAAAATGCAAAAAACACAGTTTACCGAGTAGCATTTTTTAAACTCGCCAACATTTGTAGATAATAATGACCTTATTCGTGTTACTATGGAAATCGAAACCTTTACAGCTTCACAGTTTGTAACTTTTACCAACACGTGCAGAAGTAGAACAGTTAAAAACTCAGCACGTGTAAACTCTAAAACGTGACATCTACATAGGCGGAGCAAATCTTCCTTCAATAGCCTAATAAAGAACCAAAAGCTATATAAACCACACCTACTGTGCAATTAGTTTTGTTTTCGCTAGTTATTTCTGAGTCGCCAATCTGTGATGCTTGTTCCCTTTTCTAGCATTGGATTCTTCTTTTGCTTCAACAAACATATTCCGGAGTTGTAAGTTGTTTCAATATGGCATAGGCATAGTACTTAGTTATAATTTGTGGCTATTTGTCAATATTTAAACATTTATAGCTAGAAAAAAAATTTATTGCATGTTTTTCACTTTTTCTCTGTAACGTCAGCAGCTTGTTTTCAGAAACAGATAGATTACAACAAATATTGCTCCTTTCAGCTTATATATTGTGACTTTCTATATTATAATGTTGACACTGTACTTCCCTTGAGAGGTGATGGTGACCCGTTGGCGCAAACCCAAAATATTTACAATCAACGTCACCATCTTCCAGTTGGTATTGTGTTTTCTCCTAGAGCTTATATTCTGTTAATATGTATATTATAACATAAACAGTTATGCTGATCTCAGTGGAGTTCATGATACATCGGCACAAAGAGTAAAGATATATAAGCAACGTCACCGGCTTTTGGATTTTAGTCTATTCACCCCCTTGTGATCATATGTTGTGAAAATATATAGATATTATAATTCTCACAGTTATGATCTCAGTGGAGTTTATGACCCGTCGCCACAAAGATCAAACCTTTTCACCTCCCGCTCGAAAATATTTCATTATGGATGTTCTGATAAATAGATAACTTTATTTTCCTTTTCTTTTTACTGCAACAATGGTATCAATCGTTATATTGTTATAGATTGTCCTATTGTTACAGAAGAGGAATAGGAGATTCTGTAATATATATCTGTATATATTTTTTTTCAAGAAACATATGTTACGAAATTGCACAATAAAAAATATAGCTATCATGCATACTTTGTTACTTTAAATATTTGATAAACCCTACGCATCTGAATGTTATTTTTTAATTTCTATTCTTATTTGCGGTTCCTATTCACCTTCCCCCTAAAGAATACATACGACCAGTACAGTATATTATGAGTACCATCCTATATATTCTTAAATGACATTTGCCCACATGCATCAAGTTTTTTTGCATTTGCAAACGGTGCGAATCGCAAAATCGTCCGTTTGCGAATGCAAAAACCTTTTTTGGATGCAACATTTTTTTTTAATTTTTCGCATTTTAAGAAATTGCAATTTTTGGCGATTTCGTAAATTGCTATAGTATTTAAGAAATCACAAATTTTGCGATTTCTTAAATGCTATGCATGATTTTTTTTAAATTGCGATTTCGCAATTAGAAGGGGAAAATTACCATGAAGTAAACCTTCATGGTAATTTGCGAAAGGTTGTAAAAATGCACAAAAGTGCATTTTTGAAACTTATATTTTACACACACACATGCCCTTGGGACATGTGTGTGAGTAAAATGTACTTACGTGATATTTCAGGGGTCCAGGGGGGGTCCTTTGGATTCCCCCCGCACCCTTGAAATTGCATTCTCATTTTGCAATTCCTTAATTGCGAATTCGCAAAATGAGAATGCCTACCCACTGATTCCTATGGGCCCCTAGGCCCATAGGAACCAATGTAAAGCGATTCCTTAATTGCGATTCGCAAATAAGGAATCGCAAATAAAGAAAATGAAGGATTCGCAAAAACGTTTGCGATTTCTTAATGCATAGGATTTTGTGATTCCTAAATTGCGATTCCTTAATTTTCGCAATTTAGGAATCGCAAATTCCTACAATGATGCATGTGGGTGATTGTGATTTGTTAGCGGAACAGTGTGCAACCGCTAAGCACTACGACAGAACGTTCCTGAATTCTACAGAAAACAAATTTGAAAAATAATAATGCATACACTTCTATGTAATGTAATATGAAGTCAATTGTATTTAACTGCTTTTTCTTCTTCTCTTGACCTCAGATAATGTAGTGCGGGAGAGTTTGCTGTAGCACTTTTGTTCTACTTTATCTAAAAGTAACTGATGCCCTCGTACATTATCAACAATATGGGGCAACACTTTTACAAACTGTACCAGACAAAAGGAGGATGTGGCCACGCTTAACTGATATTTTATGAAATTCCATTTTTAATTCTCACCCCTTTCATATATACAGTGACAGTTTCTGAAGAAAGTTTATTTGTATTTGCTTAATAAAAACTGTTTCAAACCAAGATTGATTTTTTTGCTGCGCAACCACACCTCCCCATCAGAAAAGTAAACACCACATTATAAGTAAATAGTACTCCTAAGAAGTATGTCACCCTCAAACTTGATTTAAAAAACTGCGCAAGGCACTGCCATTTTTCCGCCGTGATTTATACACCACACGGCAATTATATAAATGACCCTTGAAACATCTAAAAACAATTTTATACCTCATAATCCCTCTCTTCCACTTTATGAGCACTGTACAGAGTTAATATTGTTCCTAACCTGCCCTCTACTACTTTCTTTTCCCATACTCCTTTGGAAGTGCGTCACAAAATCATTGACAACAGTCAACCGTTCCCACCCAATAAGGAGCAAACTTGTGCTCTGAACACTTTAGCCAATAAAATGTCCATGTTGTTCCGCAGAGGAGGGAGGAATGACTGCCAAACCCTCTACTTTTAACACTTCACAGCCAATGAACATTAAGCTTCGTAAGGTCCCGCTTGGAACACGTTACCCTAATACTCCGCGAACAGGAAGGAATCGCTAACAACACTTTCACTTTCAACACTTTACAGCCAATAAACATTAAGCTTAGGAAAGTCCTCCTTAAAACACGTCAGCCAATCAGATGACCCTCCTACTCTGCAGAGCGGAAATGAATGGCTGACAAAACGTCTACTTTCAATAGTTCGCAACCAACCAACAAAAAGATCAGGAAAGTCCTCCATACATCATGAAAGCCAATTACATGTCCTTGCAACTCTGTGGAGCACAAGGGAATTACAGAAAACACTTCTGCTTTCAATAGTTCACACCCAAATGAACATTAAGATTGTTGTTAGAACACTTTAGCCAATTTAATGTTAAATTTGTATCACGCACACATACAAAACACGCAGTCCTACATATTAATAAATTGCCTGTAACAAAGGGACTGTATCTGTGACAAAAGTGATCACTGCCTAATAAATAAACATTATTCCACATTATATTAAAGAAAAGATGCAATAGGCAGCATTGTTGTTTTCCCGATATAATTTCCACAGCTGACTGCACCCCCCTTCCAACATGAGTGAAGCCCCGGGACTGTGAGGGCCCCAGCGAACCCCTGCTAATATTTTTATTATATTTTCCACTGACTTCTACGACTAACGATTCCTATGGAAAAAAATTTAAACTCCAACAAGTAACTATTTCTTTCTATTCTATTCTATTTCTCACTAAACTGTTCCATGAACTGTTACTATGGTAACAGGCAGAAAGCCGTTTGGTGGTAGAGTTGAAAGGTACTAGCTGTACAAATACCGTTATATTTACCCTGGATCCTCTACAAGACAGAAAGGAAAGCAAAGTAAAACAAAAAACTGTGTTCCAGATTTACAACCCCCTTGCACCACTTTCGCGTCTAAGGCCCCCCCCCCACCCTACAAAATGCTTTAAAAATAAAAACAAGTTTAAATAAAGCATTTTAGAAATTATACGAAAGTTAAAAAGTATAGAAAGAGGCACGTTTAAATAAACATGTGACACACTAAAACAGTGCAAATGAGAACACCTGTCAACTGAAAAACGGGACTTAAAAGTGGGAGGAGTGAGGGAGTGTTTGACGTAGCACTTCTATTCTACTTTAACTGAAAGCAAAAAAAGCCCAAACATTTTTAAAAAAATGATGGGGCAACACCTATATAATGTAAACTTAAGAAATAACTGCTTATGATAAAATAAAAGAAATGTGGTCTAACGCGTGATACCAATGATTGAAAAATAACAATTTGCATTTCACCCATATGATGAATATAAAAGACTCATTAAAAACATTTTGAAAACTTGTGCATATTTTGAAATACCTTTACAGTCAACAAACTCATAAACAGACAACACACTTTACGTTAAATACACTCTACCAAAATTAGTTTTTGAAACGCATTGTAAAATAAAGTGCGTCACAAAATGGGCTACATACATGGTGAATGTATCGTAACGTCACATAGAAAAAAAGCCAATCAAAATGACCATGAGGAAGGTACACGTAAACACACAACAGCCAATAAAGTGTTTTTCAAATTCTGTGCAAGGAAAGGGATTGGTTGCTAATAATCTTCTTAAAATGCTTCATAACCAATCAAAAAGAGGCGTTGAAAGTATCTTTTTTAACATACGAGCAAATCAGATAACCTTGCAAGTACAGACAGCGAGAGGCAATTATTAAAGATGACTTACTTTCGCGAGACCCCAAAAGACTTCTTCCAGAATAACTACGCACTTCACTGCCAGTCCCCATTTAATGATCATCCAGGCTCTCAAGCCTAAACACGTCACAAATCATCTCTCATCACTTTCTCTTCTTTTTTAGTGTATTGTGTGAGGCAGACTGCGTGTCCCTATGTCTAGAGCCCTCGAAGGCCCTGGAAACTGCCACGCCCCAGTGCCAGCTCCTGCAGTGTCCTGGAGCTGCATTGCCCCCTCCCAACATTTAAAAGCCCTGGGGGGTTGTGGTAAATTAGTCGAAGCTGAACACGTTCGTACATCCCACTCCGCTTACACTACCAGGAAAACACAACATGGCCCAGATTTCCATTGTAGTGATTTTTGTTCCAGGTCTAGTTGTCAGATCGGCACACACACTCCCTCATGGCTGGTATACACCCACACCACACCCATCCAGCACATACATCACTACACACGTGAGCCTACCTATAAAAAAGACAGGGCACACGTGCTGTACGCCATTTTAGAGGTGCTCCCATTGCAAGCGCTGTGATGGCCTGTCCTGGTGGATCGCATGCTTCATATAGGCCCAAACTACCGAACAAAGGGGCCCACTACCACGTGCATAGCCTCTTTGGTCAATATGTTAGTGGTACTTGAAGCACTGAGCGAGTAAAGAACCTGCGATGATGACGATGGAAGCACGAGTATGTCTTTAGCCTTAGAGATATCAAGTCTCGGCACCATATGTGGTGACTTCTTAGTGGCAGAGCGGGACTGCATGATGTAGAAGGTGTCCTATCCACGAAAAGGTGAGCAGTGAGGCCTGGGTACGCATCGGAGAGAGTCGAAGGGCTGTAGCAGACTGGATACAAAAAAGCGACACAGCGATTTAGAAAAATGGAGTGCTATATAGTGTATCAAATTACATGTATATATTTTTTTCCAATATCAGGAACGTTTTTATAATCGCTCAAACGTCCAGAATATAAACTATACAAATAGTTATTATAGATGTGAGAAGGAACGTGTGTGAAAGGGCGATGTTATTGAACTCCACATTAAGATAGTAACAATTACCAATCATAACATCTTTCTTTTACTATCTCTTAGATGTAGGGCTTCAGGGTGCATTATGTCCGAGCACGTGGTAAAAAACACACTGGTGACAGAAAGTTGAGCTGCGAATATTCTTTGCAGTCACTCTGTCACTTCCTCTCTCCTTTGATAAAAAAATTACACACAATGTTAACTTCCTTTTTATCTTACAGGTTGTGTTTCACAAATTGGTGTCCCCCCAACACTTCTAAAACTCAATGTTCGAGGATTCTACGATGATGCGTGGACATCGTAACAACTTCTGAGAAAGCTGCTTTGACACATAGTGCACCCTCTTTCAATCACGCCAATGGCACAAGGTGAGCAAAGAAGCTTGTTTCCAAAACAATGACAAGTCATCAGTCAAAGGAGAAAGTGGGACTATACTATTACTAACTCTTTATACTATCTTTCAGATCACTAAATTGGAGGGTGCACTATGAACTACCGCATGCTTGGACACAACAGAGGCAAAAGGTGAGCTACGAGTATTTTCTACAGTATTAACTGTTCCATCTGGTGGCTGCTTGACAATGCCTTGGAGCATACTGACTGCAAGGATGTGGAGCTCAGGTCGCACTTGGAGACATTTGGGTTACCTTAGTGTGTGCGCCTGTCCACACAGTCCATTGCAGTCCGACTAGAGACTGGAAGAATTTCCTAGGTACCTGCTAAAAAAAGCAACGTCAAGGAGTGTGGGAAACCTGCACCTGAGACTCTCACAATCTGGGAGGAGGCTGAGCCAAAGGGGGATGTCATAGTACCTACCTGTCAGCAGGAAGGGTGCCCCCATTCAGGTAGAAGTTCCAAACGGTGCAGAGGGAATGCCCCACTTTTTCTGCAGCTGGCTCAGACACAGATAGCTGGTGATGCCTCTGGCAAACACCTTATTTACTGGAAAAATGGTCTCCTGTATGGTGAGCCTAAGCCTCCTGCACTTGGTGCAACACGTGGTTGGTGGTTCCCCAGTTCTACAGTACCTTCCTACTGGGACAGGCTTATTATGTGCCACTGGCTGGTCATTTGGAGGCAAAACAAGACCTTTGTCAGGCTTGTCACCCACTTTTATTTGCCTCAAATGAGGAAGGCCCCAAATGTGTACTGAAGGTTCCTTCCTACCTGCAAGGAAAGTGACGAGACAAGTTGGAAGTGCAAGCTCCCTGCAACCTTTTCCTGTTGTTAGCACCCCTTTTGCGAGGGTGGGCATTGTCATAATTGGGCCTTTGGACCCCAAGACACCCTTGGGCAACAGGTTCATCTTGGTTTTGATGGACCATGCCACCTGATACCCATAAACTATCCCTCTGAGCACAGTGTCTGTGCCCCCCAGGGCTCTGATGGGGATCTTTACCTGTGTGGTTTTCGCCAAGGAGGTGGTATCTGACCAGCATATCACTTTCATGTCTAACTTCTTGAAGTCCATGTGGAAGAAGTGTGGGGAAACTGACAAGTCCTCCATTCCTTACCACCCCAAACCAATGACTTGGTTGAGAGGTTCAACTGAACCCTAAAAGGCATGATTATGGGTTTACCAGAACCCACAAGGCTTAAGTATGACGTCCTCCTGCCATGTCTTTTGTTTAAATACATGGAGTTACAGCTAAAGGGTCTTGGTTTCGGCCCCTTTGAATTTCTGTATGGTCACCCTGTAAGAGGGCCTCTCAGTTTGGTGAAAGAGGGCTGGGAGCAAGGTCCCAGGAGAGGGCTCCAGGATGTGATCAGCTACATGCTGGCACTTTGCAACCAAAAAGCCCGCTCTGAAAAGTTGCTCAGGAGATTCCGGAAGCTAACTAGGAGAACATTAAATGCTGGTATGACCAAAATGCCACTCTGGTTTTGTTGCAGGCTAGCCAAAAAGTGTGGGTGATGGAACCCATGGGGCCCCGAGCACTGTAAGCTCACTTGTCTAGGTCCTATGAAGTGAAGGAGCACAAAAGCAATATCACCGACCTGGTGGACCTCAGGACTCCTAGGAATCCCTGGAGGGTTTTGCATGTTAATAACCTCAAGTCACACTTTAAGAGGTGTGAGATTCTCATGCTCTTGGTAACTGATTATGGGGTGGAAGAGTAGAATCAGCTACTCCTTGCCCTCCTATCTTTGAACAAAAGAGTCTGTGGAGGGTTTCGGCCTCTCACCTACACTGACCCAAGCTCAACAGAGAAACTGCAGCCAGTTGTTGAAGCAGTTTGCCTCTATATTCTCACTTACTCCAGAACCCTTTACATGATGTACCCATGATAGTGATACTGGTGACAGCACACCAGTGATAATCCAAATGTACAGTTTGTCTGACCAAGTGAGGGCTAGCATTAAGGATAAGGACTCCAAGATGCGGGTGTTATGGGTAATTGAGCCCTCCAACAGCCCATGGTCTAGCCCAGCATTATTGGTCTCCAAGGCTGCCCGCCAAGTTTCATACCTGAGCTTTGGTTCTGTGTGGACTACGATGGACTCAATGCGGTGATGAAGACTGACACACAGCACATCCCCAGAGCTGATGAGCTCACAGATCATCTTGAAGATGTTAAATTCCACAGTACCTTTGACCTATTGTCTATGTACTGACAGATTGCCTTGACTGAGGGGGCAAAAGAGAGGTCTGTGTTCTTTACAACAGAAGGGCACTTCCAGTTCCAGATCATTACCTTCGGGTTGAAGAATGCCACTACCACCTTCCAGAGGTTGATCAACCAGGTCCTGGCTAGGTTGGAGAGCTTTGGTGCCACCTACCTAGATGACAATGCAGTCTTCAGCTCTAGCTGGGAGGACCACCTGTGCCAACTAAGGGAAGTGATTCAGGCCCTGCACAGGGCAGGCCTGATTATCAAGGTCAGTAGTTGGCAGATAGGGCAGGGTTATGTGGTCTACTTAGGTCACGAAAAGGGAGGTGGGAAAGTATAGCCCTCCAGGCCAAGATTGAGACTATTTTGGTTTGGGAACCCACCAAGACCCAGACAAAACTGAGAGCCATCTCAGCGCTTGTTGGTTACTAAAGGAGATTTATCAAAGGGTATGGCACCAGTGTTGACCCCTTGCCAAAGCTGACTTCCAGGAACCAGCTACATCAGGTGATCTGGACGGAGGCATGCCTGAATGCTTTTGACACCCTGAAAGAGGCAATGTGAATGGCACTCATGATCAAGGCCCCTGACTTCTCCCAATAATGAATTGTTTAAACAGACACCTCAGAGCATGGTGCAGGGGCAGTGTGTGACAACAAAATGAAGAGGGCCTAAATCACCCTGCGCCTTTATGCGTAGGAGACTACTTCCCATGGAACAGATGCGGATTGCAATAAAAAGGGAAAAGTTTGCTGTGGTATGGGCATTGAAGAAGCTAAGGACATACCTGTTTGGTTCTCAGTTCTTGGATGAGACAGCTCCCAGGCCCCTCAGCTGGTTAATGCTGATGAGGGGCTGAGAATCCTAGTCTGTTGGGGTGGTCTGTCTCCCTACAGGGAATGGACTGTAAGTTGGAACTCCAATGATGACGATCTCTCCAAGTTCTTCCATCTTAGAGAAGTGAACTCCCCAGGGGTGGGCAGCTCATCCCACTTTCAGCTGGGGGAGACACAAGTTAGACCTGGCATCCTTGGCGTGGTTTACCCTGAATTTTTGTACTGTTTTGCTGACTTACTTTTTGCTGGCTTTGGGACTCTGGGCATTTAACCACTGCAAACCAGTGCATGTGTTCGTTTTCTAGAACATAAAAACATAATACCATTTGGATTATCCATAATTAGCATATTTAATGTACTTATAAATCCCTAGTAATTGGCATAAATAATGTACTTATAAGTCCTAAGTAAAGTGCACTACATGTGCCTATGGCCTGTAAACTAAATGCTACTAGTGGACCTACAGCACTGATTGTACCACCCACTTCAGTAGCCCTTTAAACATGTTTCAGGCCTGCCATTGCAGAGTTTAGGTGTGCAGTTTTAAACTACTATGTCTACCTGGCAAGTAAACCCTTTTGCCAGGCTCAATACTTCCTTTTTTATACATAAATGCCACCCCTAACTTAGTCCCTTGACACCCCAAAGGCAGGGTGCTGTGTATTTAAAAAGTTGGACGTGTACTTATAAGTTTTACTGGTCCTGGCAGTGAAAGACAATAACATTTGTTTTCCACTACTGCAAGGCCTATCTCTCCAATAGGTTAACATTGGGATTACCCTATTACATTTTATTAGTATAATATCCAATTGGGAAAGATATATATTTCAGGTTTGGTGTTTCTGGACTCACAATTTAAAATTACAACTTATGGTAAAGTCGGATTTCAAGATGTAAGATTGAAAATGCCACATTTAGAAAGTTGGGATGTTCTTACTTTGTTCCTTGCCTGTTCCTGAATGCACTTCTGGGGTGGGTAGCAGCTGGACTTTGAACATTCCCTATCAACAGCCACACAGAAAGGGAGGTTAGGTATGTCTGATGGGCCATTGACATCTTGATGGGCCATTGAAGTCCTGATAGGTCATCCTGTGCATGATGGAAGAGAGGAGTTGACATTTGCACCTGAATGGGCTTTGCCTGTTTCCACACAAACAACTGTATGCACCTGTGTAGTGAGTCTGGATCCAGGGTAAGAAGTGCAGGGACTTTGTGCACTTCAAAGGCCTCCCTTTTAACCCCCCACTTCAAAGGCACAATTGGCTATAAGTACTGCACCACTGATAACACCAACATAGTACACTTCTGGAATGGAGGACATTCTGCCAGGACTTCCACTCTGCTGGAACCTGCTGGACTCCGGCTCTGCTGTGCCTGTCCTTTTCACTGCTCCCCTTCTAGTCTGGGAGTCTGGATCCAGGGTAAGAAGGGCAGGGACTTTGTGCCCTTCAAAGGCCTCTCTCTTAACCCCCCACTTCAAAGGCAGAATTGGCTATAAGTACTGAACCTCTGATACCACCAACTTAGTACACTTCTGGACTGGAGGACATTCTGCCAGGACTGCCACTCTGCTGGAACCTGCTGGACTCCGGATCTGCTGTGCCTGTTCTTTTGACTGCTGCCCTTCTAGTCTGCGAGTGAGTAGGACTGGACCTGCATTTCTACATCTTCAAGAGCTTAAGTGACTTCAGGGGTTTGCTGGCTTGCCTCCTGTTTCAAAGTCTCAGGGATACCATAGATTTCCATCCACCATCCTACAACTTTTGGAACTTGCTAACTCTGAGTTTACCCTGCCAAGTGATGCCAATACATACCTATTTGTGTGCCTTTGGAAATGGGTTTTCTGAAGTTGGGCTGCAAAATCTATGCATCGCCATCCATGTGCAGGTCTGAACCGACACATCCCCTTCAGGGCTGATGCATCACCTGGCAAGTACATTGCATCACCGGCTGCACGGCTCCACAACAACGCATTGTCTTCCTCACAAGGAAGCCAACGCTTCTCAGGTTGCACAGCCTTGGAACTGATGCATCGCCTACATCCAGTCGGATCGACGACAATGCATCGCCTCCTCAGCTCCATGCATCAGTTCCTTGATGTTGGCGCACCATCCTCGCAAGGTCATTTTTGCAGCGGGCCAAGGCTGGTGCCTGTATCTGATCAACACGCCATTAAAACTTACTATTCCCACTCTAGTGAGTGCAACAATGGAGAAAGTGTTGGATAGCGGAGGGGTAAACATTAGTATCCCCACTCCAGTGAGTGTAACAGTAGGGAAAATGTTGAATCGCAGACGGGTAAAAATTACCAATCCCACCCCAATGAGTGCAACAGTAGACAAAGTATTGGATAGCGGAGGTGTAAAAATTACTATTCCCACTCCAGTTAGTGCAACAATAGGGAAAGTGTTGGATAGCGGAGGGGTAACATTTATTATTCTTACTACAGTAAGTGCAACTACAGGGAAAGTGTCAGATAGCAGTGGGGTGAAAATTACTATTCCCACTCCAGTGAGTCCAACAATAGGGAAAGTTTTGGATAGCGGAGGGGAAACAATGACTGCACCCATTCCAGTGAGTGCAACAGTAGGGAACATGTTGGGAAGTGGCAGGATACAATTTACTATTTCCACTCCAATCAGTGCAGCAGTAAGTAAATTGTTGGATTGAGGAGGGGTAACTGTTATTATTCTCACTCCTTTACCCCTACAAAAGTAAAACTCAAACACAAAAAAAATAAACAATTACCCTAATTAAATATCAATTAAATAATTAATATTCATGATCAACTAATTATCAATTAATTAAATATACATTACTTCCCACCTTTTACCCACACCTAAAATTAATTACAGAATTTCCCTATTTAAATTTCAATTATTTAATTAACAACTAATTAATAATTAAACAAAAATTACTTCCCACCATTAACCCCATTAACCCCGCAACCCGCACCTAAAACGAATTACACAATGTTCATGATTAATTTTCAATCAATGAATTAATATAAATTAACAACTCTTTATTAATTAATCTAAAATAAATTACTTCCCACCCTTTACACCTATAAACTCCACAACCTGGACCTAAATAAATTACACAATTACCATAATTAACCATCAAGTAATGAATTAATATTAATTAAGAACCAATTATTATTTAATTGCAAATAAATTACTTCCCACAATTAGCGCTATAACATCTCAATTAAATAAATGTTAGTAAATAAAAAATAATCTTTAATTCATTATAATTAAATTACTTCCCACCCTATTCTCCTATAAACTCACAACCTGCTACGGAACTAAAAAACGCAAATTGTAATTAAAATAACATTGATAACTACTAAAAATGTAACACATATATTAAAAACATAAACAATACTTATAAAAGAAATATATTACATCCATTTATAATATAAACTAAAATACATAACACTAATTAAAAGATCAATTTTATCAACAACTATATTTTTGAAAACGATATTAATGACTCCTATATTTTTTAAAACAATACTTCTCACCTTAAATTCTGTATTCTTGACCACAATATTCTTGCTGTCAATATTTTTGTTCCACAATATTTACAACTCAATATTTGTGTATTTTGACATTTCCAACTCGATATTCTGTTTGAATACCCACAACCAGATGCCCCTTCTTGGCTCTTTCTGCTTTTAAGCACTGTATTTGAATTTAATCTAAAGGAATTCAGAACTCCAGTTCTACCCTTTGGATTTTTGTCATCTTGATTTGTTTTGGTAATTAAATTAAGCTCTATTTTTCTAAACTGGTGTGGGTTATTTTTGTGTTGTGTTTTCACTGCTTTACTCTTTTCAGTGTTGCACAAATACTTAACACTTTGCCTTTTAATTCAAGCTTGGTGAGCACAGGTTATTTTGAGTGTGTAGTTGACTTCTCCTGACTAGGATTACAGTCCCTACTTTGACAGGTTGCATAACTCTGCCAATTTCAGACCCAGTTTCTAACATGGTTGCTAATGCTTGCTTTATTGAATGTGCCTCCCCCTTCTTCTTTAAAGACAAAATAACATCATTTGAGCATGTTTTCAAGCTTTTCTGATTTTTTTTTCCCTGATATTCTTTTGCTCTGAATGATCTCTATGACTGACTTTTTTGGAAGGGTCATTACCGAGCCAGAGCAGTTCCTTGATCTTCTTGACGTTTATTTTCATAAGTACCTTATCTCTGACTACTTGATCAAAATGTACTTACTCGAAATCATAATTTGCTGCCAGTGTTCTTAAAACAGCCATATAATCAGCAATAAATGTGTTTGCTTCTTGCATCCTGAAAGAAAATGTAAAACTTTCCATCACATAGTGACTTTGTGGCTATACCTAATTACTTTCTGTTTAATGACATTTAGGAACACCTCTAAATTTGTTGCATTCTCTAACATTGGCAAAACTATAAACAATCTAATCCTTATGGAGCAAGAAAAATTTCCATTGAGGGGTACAATCATAGCCTTCTTGTACATCTATGTTAGCTAAGACCATTCCTAACATATATCCTGCTGCATGGAAGGTTCCTATTCAGCTTGTAGAAAATGGAGTCAATATTCTGGTCATTATGCTTCGCTCATATACATAAAACTAAGACTAAAAGAGATGGTCCCCATTGACTAAAGGCAGAATTGTTAATGGCTACAATAGTAAATAAGAAGTTCCTCATGTAACAGCAAACGATAGTCGTCGATAAAGTTACATAAGGCTGCAATTTTACAGTACCCATAATATTAGTAGGTAATAATTGAAAGAACTGAAGAGAAAAGTGTTGTGAATGTTAAGTATATTCTCTGGGGGTTACTGAGTGCAGATAGAACAGTAACACGTGCCCATCCACTCAACACACAATTCTGTTGCATGTCTCTCTGCTTACACCCTGAAATCCTGCGAGTTCAAGGAGATCCCAGTAGCAGCTGTGCATCTGTCAGGTGCACAGATCCAATGAAGTAGCTTGTCGATACAGAATAAATGGGTGTCACCATGTTACTCTCACATGCTTTTATTGTTGTGTTCACTCACTGATTGCAGTAGCTGCTTTTAATCTTGATGAAGGCCATGACATTCTAATAGGTCCCAAGGCTGAAACATGTTGAGAGTCTTCTAATGCAGCTGTCTCTAATATCGGCAGTTTCATTACTAGCTATCTGTTTTTAAACCTGTCACAAGGTAGCAGAATAAAGCTTGCCATAGCTAACCTTGTAGCCAGTTTTAACCACAATTCACTGTAGCACTACACCTCACCCACAACACACTCACATAGGGTTTTAGAGTAACCTCCTCTTCCAATATAAAACATCTCTGAGCTCCTCCCTCGCAGTGGCGGGGTTGTAGCCCGCATTAAGACTAGGCTCTTAACCCAAGGAGGCACCCCTATGATGAAGCATGACACCTTAGGTGTGTGAGGGGAACCGTCCTTAAAAGGGATCCCTCTCTCGAGCATGGTTATCACATTCCACATGCGTCTCAGACTTATGTTCTGGACCCGTGGGCTCTTTTTGTGATAGGTGTCACCATGCTTCCCCAAAGGATGACATTTTAGAGGCTTCCAGTGTGTACATCCTGAGTCACAGCATTTGTAGTGATCACCGTGAGTTGCCCAAATCATTCAGCCCTCAAGATGGATAAAATAGTGTTGGAAGACGGAGCGTTGCAGGGTTGACGGTGGATCTTGGCTGGTGTAGGACAACTGATAGGAAGCTCCAGCATGGACAAGCTCCCAAAATCACTCACTGTATTTACAAAAAAAAACTTACAACAAACTTACTTTTTCTGTGGCACTCTTCTTCTCCATGAAATATGATGCCTGCACATTACTTCTTTCCACCCACTTTGCGCAAGCAATTAAAATATGACAGACAGGGCAGCGGGTTAGTAACAAGGTTCCTTTATTTCTGCAAAACACAGTTACTGTAAACAGTCATAGAGCATCACAGAGGAGACACAGGAGGAACACTGCCTACTTCCACATTCCATTAGTTAAGGCTTCCCACAGGTGACATCACGCAGTAAGAATACCACAAATACTTGTCTAATTTTTCAGCTGCCACGTTTGATATCCTTGCATCAACACTTTCTCCTCTGGGGCTGCCATCCCGGTGTAGGCGGCAGGGTAGGTCAGACAGATGCAAGCGTACTTTGCGCTGGCCCCAATCAGTGTCCTTTTTAACCGCCGACTACTGTAGCATACACATTTTGCAGACAGTTTAGGTCTACTATGAACAGACAGGGTATGTAGTTTTACACTTACCTTGTAGTGTAGATAGCATAACATTGATCTTGAAGAAGTGTCCCGATCATTCTTGACCTTTTGAGACACGAAACATGTTGATCATTTGAGAGTAGGGCTCTTACCACTAGACACCTTACGACTAGGTTTGGCCCCTCTCCACATTTTAATTAGGCAGTTTACCTTTATGATAAAGTTTGGATAGGACAAACTGGCCTATTTTAACTCACAATTTCCCTACTACTACACACACTAGGCCCCTCACCCCCACTGCACCCCCCGGCAGGAACAAAAGATCCCTGATAAAGAGCCCCGGTTCCGGGTGCCCATCAGGTAATGCAGCGCCGACCTGACGAGGGGCAGGCTCAAATGATGAAGCACGACAACGAGCTAGCTGGGTATGTGAGAGCCCTAGTTCCAACAAGGAGAATTCCCTCTCCTTCCTGCACGCATTAGTGGTCCCTCTGTGACCCTACTACCGGTTCATGATCATAATTTCTTGATCCCACTGAAACAGAGAAACTTCGTACCTTCCTTGCAACACAGCCTTTTGGGGCTTATACGCTGGACCTCGTTAAACTAGCCCCTAGTCCCTCTTCTTGTTTAACAAGGTGTCATCAAGGTGCCACTGATACCCCTATACATCAATACCGAAATGGTAAAGCAGGATAGCTGCAAGGCAGGGGGTGACTATTAGGACTTTCACTCTCTGCAATTTCAACCTCATCCAGTCCTGCTTGCTCTTTCATAGCTCCCACTTACATGTCATACTCCACCACATCCCTGTATCTATATCCACATGACCATGTTCATTTCCTCATATACATGTATTGTGACAGGGGAATTTCTCCTTCACACCTGGACATGAGAGCTATGGACAGGGATTTGGCCGAGGGACAAAAGCCTAACCATTTGGACAGATGGAGAAGGGTGGGGTCATTTGGGGGTAAATAATGCTGTAGTGCTTCTGTGAGGGAGACCAGTCATGTCAGTTTATGGGGCTGGATACTCTGCTGCTCATGAATCCTGAGAACGTTCTTTGACTTAACTCTGTCAGGGTCTTCAGGTCACCTTGCTGCACAGTAATATTCAATCGGATGACCGGTTCGCTTGCAGCTTCGTAAGGAGTGCTAAAGGGACACTGGAAGCTCTTGCAACGAAGGAGACCACAGGACAACAATTTCATTTCCTGGGTTGGGCAAACGTTTCAGGAGGTGGAGGGGCAGCACTGGGTGATGTAATGACCGGCCTCAACATATTGCTTCACATTGTCTTCTGGATAGAGCTTCACTCGTCTGTGTAGTCCAGTTCTGTGGCGCTGCCTTTTGCCGCACCTCTCCCGCCATTCCTTAAATTTAAGCACAGGCCTGTTGTTAAGCGCTGCCAAATAAACTCACCTGCAGAATACGCATAGAGTTCCAGCATTGAACTTGGCTGTATTTAGTGCGCAGCTGAGACGTACTTTTGTCCCTATTCGCATGGAATATCTATGTGCACTCCACTAAACATCTGTTGTTTTATCTGCTATTATCTGAGCTCAAACAACGTTGGATTGTTCCCATTTGCGTACAAGAACAAGGGCTTGGCCCGAGCTAATGCTGCTGCTCGTTACACGCACTTGACCCCCGAAAACTTCTGTAAATTATATATTTTGCGAGTAGTATTTCTTGTTACACTGGCGTCATGCAAAGAGCAATAACAAATGAATTAATGAAGCTAAACAGACCCCTGCACCAGCTGTGTTTGTATTAAGCAATTACTGAGTGAAGTGAATTCATGTGACTGATGGGTTCTGAAGCATGTGGCTGACAGGTGACGCAACAACAGCTGTTCCTGAGTTTGTGCGCATCTTTTTCGGTTACACTTTTCAGCAAGGCTAATGAACCGGGAAATTGGGCACTTTCAGAAGTTGTTAGCTGTGTAAACATGCTGATTGTGCGTTGCCATTTCGTTAAACGTTTCTCCTCTGCGGGTTGGCATTTCTTCTGATGGTATGTTGCCTCACACATAGTACCGTAATCTGCCTTTCTGTGACATCAGTCGCCTAACATCGTGATGGTACTGCATTCTGAACGCAGCGGGCATGTGTGAACCTTGCACCACCTGGTACAGCGACGTCTGACTTCATCTCGTTTACGAACAATCTCATATGCTTCAACTGTGGCTATAATCTTATGGCTCACATCTGACGCATGCACCTTTCTCCTCTCACTCCTCAAGCTGGAAAGCAACTGTGTCCCAAAAATAAAACGTACTCCCTAACGCACTGCACGCTCATTAATACACGCTCTCTCCCTAAACACAAACTGGAAATTCTTAAACGAGGGAGTGGACTCGCGGTGATATATAGCGACGCATTCAGGGCATCGTTTGAAACCATTCCCTCCCACAGTGCTTAATTTGTAAAATATGAAGTCCAGGTGCTCAAATCTTTGTCAGAGGCCACACCCACTTTGTCCGGCTCCACCCACATACTACACTGGCTTCACTCACTTACTCTATTGACCCCACCTACATCTTCAACTCGCAGATGTAATACCCAATCTGAATTTCAGCAAGGGAGCCTTTCGATGGGAAGCAAATAAGTGAATAACATCTGCACATAGAAAATTCACCTCATATAGTGTTATTATATGACTGGTTTAAATACTAGAACCATAATACATGATAACTTGTCTTTATAGTGCTTGCTAACTGTGGGATTTGTCACTGTATTTGTATTGTCTGAAATCTGGAGGAGGTAACATAACAAGAGAGATGTCATCTGACACACACACAGACACTTCTCACAAAATAGATAAGGGGTTAAACAGACTGTATTGAGACCTCTTTTCCTTGACAAATTCAGATTAAATATATAAAAGACATCTAGCTGTGTAATGACAACCCCACTATGGCAGCTAACAAGTGGAGAATCTATCAGTTGCATTATAATACTGCAAAGGTCACCAGTACAAGTATGACAAATGGACCTGTCACTAGCCCCTTCACCCCGGGTCCAGGTGCCACTGCAGCCTGGAGCGTATTTCTGCCACCGGCACTCTCTCAGAGTCAGTAATGATCAGGTGCATATCAAAACCCTATATGATTCTTAAACTCAATGCAGATACACCACATGTGTGTTCCTTTTAAATGTGTGCTTGTTGCAGGTATTGGGGCATTCCAAACCTCTCCAGTGAATGTGACATGCACACCTTGTGAAGAGAAGAGGCAACCTAGTGCAAACTCTGAAGGGTTGCTTTAAATGTTTGCTGCAAACTTCTCTGCTGCCCATTGTGCATTTAACATGCTGTAGAAAATGAGCATCTGTCAGGGCAATCTAAACATGAGACACAGGCAAGATAAGGATTCAAGAAATTGTGTACATATTCATAATTTTAACAGCAAAAACACACAACCCTTCAATTAAATTGATTGTAAGAAAAAGCACCACATGAAATATTCTGAAAGCAGCGAACATGTGTTTGCAAGCTAACTATGCTAATCTGTTAAATATGCTCACCAGTCCCAAAGGAATTTCACAGTATTTGGAGCTCATCGGTTTAGTGATGTTGCTAACCAAATATGCCATCAATAATGTTTTTAACAGGTATACTTGGTTTGCTGCATTGTAAGGTAATGCTTATCCTTGTTATCTGGTTGAAAGCTCTCAGTAGTCAAATCATATCTCAAGAGATTAGTGCCACAGATGGAGTCACGACACGGCCAGACTCAAAATCAAGAAATGCAAAACAAAAGATACAATAGGAAAACCACCTCAATTTATGAGCCAGAAACTGAAACATCATGCTCCCACATATCAAACAATCCACATCAGTCATGTAGTTGATAATAAAGAAAGCACACAATCACCGACAAAGACCTGCCTTAAATACTCAAGCCTTTACACCCAATGACGAAATAGCTCTTCCTCCCACCTTGATATCTCACCCTATCCATGACCTGTCCTGCACAACAGGGCTTTAAGTGGGTTGGGTCTTGCTGTACTTAGCACAATCAGTTCTAAACATCAGGTGTTTAGACGGGTCCCTATTGGGATCTCCACCTTTACCCTCATCCTCAGGGTGAAATTAAAAAAAAAATGCTTTAACTCTGCAGCAGTACCATCCTTAACTACCTTTGATGTAAAATCAAATAGACTCGTTATAGATATTTCACTGTCTCATAATTTCACAACTGAAGCATTTTCAATACTATTTACAAGGAAGCCATAGTTGTTGCTTATTTAGCATATGCAACTAACTGACATTGACAAAGTCAGTAGCCCTGGTTTATTGTAGGTGTAATGTTACTTGTTATATTATATCTGGGTGCACTGGCAGAAGCAGCAAAATACCAGTTTGGCGGCACACTTTGCCAAGGACAGATTTTTAGCTTAGGTGTTTTTAAGCAATGCTTAACATCGTCCATCCCCCTAAGAGAGACCCCTGGGTTATTTCATCCCACTTCGAGCCCTGCTGCACAACACTCAGAATAAGTCCCTTCACCACTATTGCGCACCGAGTTCTATTGCCTTCTTCTAACTTGATTTGCTCTCCTCAGTTAAACAGTATATGTGAAAGTCTAAAGTAGCGTTGCAAAGCGTGGCACCTGTAAATCTAAAATATACAGAGATTCTAGCGATGGTTCTTTAAAACCTGGTCAATTTTAGTGGACACATAACAGAAACCGTATTTTTTTTTATTCACATTATTATGTAGGTTTTGTTGCATATAGCAGCAACATTCATACTTGCGAATGCTTCAAAGAGCTTGTTTTGAGACACTGTACAAACACAGGCATGCTAAAAAAAAGTTCAGAGAACAGAAACGAAACCGTCAAATCCGTGAACACACAAATATTTATGCTGCATATATATTCAAAGTCGTAAGGTCCGGGTGGTACGAAGAGTAGAATGAAGGAAAATTTCAATGTAAAACTCACAGGAAATGGGAAGTTAACTTAGTTAGCATATTTAAAATACAAGAACATTTTGCGCGCGCTGCCTGCCGCATGTTACAACCACTACAACATTCTGCTTTTCAGAGCAGGGGCAGGGCAGGGCTTTTAATTTAACTCTGGCCCTAAATTATAATTTGTACTCCTGCGGCCGCTGGCTGCTACTGGGCCAGGGTGGGCACTGCAGTGCATACATGGAATCTTGTGGAGTCGGAGCTACCACCACGGTGACCGGTGTCACGCCACCACGCTCAAAAAATGAAAAAGCAGCGTTGGTAGGGCAATGGTATACTTACGGTTTACTCGTGGTGGTGGTGGTGGATGTAGTATAGCTGGCCTGGTGGCCTGTGCCTCTGCTCCTTAACTACCGTCAGAATGACTTTGACTCGTGGGTGGGGTGCGGCCACACGGGTCACGTGGCAATCTGAAAACAAAATCTGCGCATGCTGCCTGGCGCACGCAGCCCCCAGAACCAAATCTATCCAGATATCAGTCTATCAATGTTCCTACTCCCGCCCACCGGCAACACTCTGTTAACCAAGGGCCGCGGCCGGCATCATATAATATGAGTTTGGGCTTAGGCAGCTCTCACAGCTGCAACACTCTTCATCGGGACTCTCCCTGGGAACGAGTCACGAGAAGAACAACACTGCGCAATAAAACAGTCTTGCCAGACTTATCTTTAATGCAATATGTGATGTGCTGACGCCACCGAGTGTAGACCCGGCCCTGATAAGTAAGTGCCGGTGCTAAGCCCTGGAAAGCACCGGCACAAATTAAGCACTGATTGCGAAGCTTTTTCTTTTTTTACTTGAAAATAACGAATAATTTCACCTTTAAAGGCATGCTAATGTATCGCTCCCCTGGCCCCAAAAGCAGCTTCCTGAGCAACATTAGCTCCCTTTAAAGACCGTTAATGAACCTACACGTGTTGCGGGACATACCTAACATGGTCTTTTCACCAACAGCATTCTCATTACCATTAAGGAGATTCTACCTTTAGTTCGGACAGCCCGCTATTCCATTATCATGGAACTCAATGTCCCACAATCTCACCATTTGAGCCTAGAGAATAATCTTTGCATCCAAACGTGCCTGGAAGAACGTAGATAACAATCTACTTAGTCAGCACCTGATGCATTCTAAACCTAACCTGACAGGAGATTCTGAACAGGACTCTCAACTTTATAACAGCTGGCTAAACGCTGCTGCAGTTATTAGCTCCTTATAGAAAACCCTCCCCATAGTTCCCTGAGGCACTAAGACTTGAAAAACAAAATTGAAGAAGACAGGAAAGGTGCCGGAACGCACAATACAAGGAGAGGGAGCTTTCCCTGTACAAGACCATGCTAACCAAATACAAACCCCTCATTATTAAAGAAAAGAGTAAGTAATACACTCACCAAATTTGCAGCGCCAAAAACTCTACAAAAGAGCTCTTTCAAGTGATAACGAAACTTACTTCTCACCCCAGCAATGCAGTGAGTAAGCCCTCCAAAGCTTTCTTGTGACTCATTAGCATTTCATTTCTAGGATAAAGTGGAACAAATGTATTCCAATTTCAAAGTTTTTCCCTGCTACTGCTCTTGCAGTTGACTCTCAGTCCAACTCCAGCCTACCCTCCTTCTCTGAATTTGCTCCGGTTTCTGGAGATTAGATTGCCACTATGATCAAGCTTACTAAGTCTGGCTCCATCCAGGACCCATGTCCTCCATCGGACCTCAAACTGGTCCCTAAAATCATAGGCATCATTCTCTCTTCCATCTTTAATTCCAAGTTTAACACAGGAATTTTCCAAGTCATTTGGAAAAATGCCTCTGTACTACCGCTCCTAACGGAACACAAGTTTGATCCAAACGATCATAACAGCTACCAACCTATTTTGTGTCTCCCACTCCCAGCTAAGATAGTGGAGAAGGTGATGAATACACAGCTGGCCAAATATCTTCAAGACAATCATCTTCTTGAGATATTCAATTTGGATTTAGGTCAGGGCATAGTACAGAAATTGCCTTGATCAAAGCTACAGAGGAAATCAGAGCAGTTCTAGATAGTTGGTGGGTGGCAGTGCTCATCCTTCCTGATCTGTTGACAGCATTCAACACTGTCGGCCACAAGCTGCTGATTAGTCACTTGGGTTCCTTAAGAATTAAAGAGAAAGCCCTAACCTTATTCACATCCTTTATTTCAGAAGGACAACAATCAGTGTCCTTGGGCCTATATGAATCCTCTCCATCCACACTTCAATGTGGGGTAACGCAGTGTTCGTCTATCAGCCCAACACTATTTAATATATATGCCACAGACCTGGTCAATTTATTAGAGACTTTAGCCTCTCTCTGACTTCTTATGATAATGACACTCAAATTGTCTAGTCAGCTTTCACCTATGACTATAAAATGGCTTCCCAATCCCATGATTGTATGTTGGCTGTCAGCTCCTGGATGAGTACTTACTGCCTGAACATGTAAGATTGAAGTAGTCCTTTTTAGAAACATCTCCCCAATATGGTCAACAGCCTGGAGGCCGGTCGTGTTGGGCCCCTACCCACCCCAATGACCAAGGATAAAAACATAGGAGTGAGAATTGATGAAAAACTGAACTTTGAGCAGCAGGTCAGCACTATCACCTCCTCTAGTTTTTATTTACCCCAAACTCTGAAGAAAGTCCTGCCCTATATCCCTGCCCATTCCAAAAAAGACTGTAATAACCACATTATCTAAGTTAGACTATTGTAATGTCCTCTAACTGATTATGCAGGAAAAACAATTTAATAGGCTTCAGACCTTGCAGAATGCAGCAGCCAGACGTATCCTAGGCATTCCCAAATTCCAATCTGTGCCTAAGGAAATTAAAGACCTTCACTGGCTTCTTGTAAGAAGTTGTATTAAATTTAAGGCCTGATGTATCACCTACAAGACTTTACATAACTCAGGCCCTCAGTTCCCTAGACAGTGTTTGAAATGGTACTGCCAGAACAGACTTCTTTGCTCGACCAGGGCAAATCTAATTCTGCTACCCAGAATTAGAAAGGCTTACTGGGGAGGCAGAAGTTCAATATCAGGATCATCAAATTCTGCAACAGCCTGCCAAGTAGCATAAGGGTCCTGCCCACTCTAACGGTCTTCAGGAAGGATCTCAAAGTCTGTTTATTTATTAACTAGGGCTAGGTGGTTACTTGCTCAGGACAGCTAGCGCCAAGACACCTATTAGTATACATGCACTCAATAAATTGTTATAACATAACATAGCCACAGCACTTTCCTAAAAAACAAATACATTGTAATCATGAGTATTTAAGTGCTGCCATTTCAAGAGACAAAAAGCGAGTGCAAATGGAACAAGCAAAGATCCAATTTAAAGCGTGGAACTAAAGCATGGAATGACCTACCACTACACATAAGAGCCTCCTTCTCACTTGTTGAGTTCTGCAAACTTCTGAAGACCTGGCTTTTCAAATAGTTCTACGTTTGTCTAGGCTACACCTACACAGAGCCAGAATACCCTCCTGGGTGATAGGTCACTCTACAAAGCTGCATAACATAATATATATATGCTCACTGGCACTTATATTTCCTAAATAAATAGACATTTTCTACACTTCTTTTCCTCAGAGCAAGGGTGCGAGAAATAAACAAACAAGAAAGAGAAAGATAGAACAGCATCACATAGGGAGAAAGCAGGGATTTTCAGGATTGAGTTAAAGGCGCAGGGGAAGAGATCTGGTAGTTGATGAAAGAGGCATGAGATGCATTCTAGATTACACAACCTTGATATTTTATTTTTGTTTGCATTTTATATAGCACAAACTGGACCCAAAAATATTTGGAGCACTTTATGAGCACAAGTTACAATGAACAAGGACACATTCAATTGTTAGTCTCAGGAAGATCAAGTAATCAACCCATAATCACAAGATGTTGACATGACGCCGAGACTCAAACTTCACTCTCCAGCTCCAAAATGGGCAGAGCTATAGCCTGACATGTAATTTCATGATTCATAAACATCACAGCCTTTATAATGACAATAGGGGAAATATACACATTTTTAGATCTCGCATAGAGCAGCGCATGCGCTACCTCGACGAGGCATCAAATAATCAGTATTTCTACTGAAACTCCACCCATTGCAGTTGTCTTGTTGCTTGCCATTGATGGAATCTGGCATTTCTGTTCTTATCTTGCTCATTGTTGGCTTGTGGTCCAATACATCACTTCCTTTTTCTTCAGTTTCTGGAGGAAACAGCATTGATCAACTACTGTTAACTTACTCTGCTGGCTGTTATCTTTTAATTTAGGGACTACTTTTTTCTTTGCTGCTCGAATTTCCACATCTGGCAGCTTCCTGCACTTATCGGACCCTGTTTATTTATTTACGTTTAATTTATTCCACTGATTAAATTATGCAGCCCAGGCCAAGGCATGAACCCTGTTTTCCTGCTCCAAAGTCAGCAGCGTTATTTTGTTGAACCACCTCCTCCACCCATCGTTTGTTGTGCTATATTTGTCCATCTCAACAGTGTTTTTTGTATGCTTGTTTCCTGAAAGCTGTGAAGATTGTTATCCTAGCAAAGCAACCCTTCTGTTGATTCCATTGTTTAGGGGAAAACACACGCTTTCTTGAACACCACGTTTTAGCCCATAAAAACATAATGCTTCAATCTGAGCATGCACATAAGAGCATTGTTTTGTTTCTGAGCTTGTGCTTTTAAATGACTTCCGAGAATGAGCACAGGAATAAACCAGATTATCGGTAGTGGCACCCTGTTGCTGTGCGCAGTATCCATGACACCTTTTGGTGCCTGACTCGACCTCTTTGGTGCAGGAGGGGTTGGGGCGCGGACCGGCCTCACTATGTTCGAGGGAGAAAGGGCAAATCAAACGTGGCCTCGCTTCTGCTCTTCTTTCCTGTGGAGGGGCAGCCGTAGAAGCATTTGAGCACTTGACTGCGCTTCCTCCGTCCTTGTCTAGTTAAAGACCAGAGACTCCGCATTTCACCAGTAAAGGTAGGGCTTTAAGTGGGATGAAAAAACTTTGGAGTCTCTCAAAGAGGCGTAGCTGATGTAATAAGGGCATGTCATAAAATACCTAAGCTTGAACCCTGTGCTTAGAATAGAGTCCTCCCCCCGTATTCTGCTGCTCTGTCATTACATCCAGACGTACGTGCGCGTGTGTCTCCTTTGTGGGAGGCTCTGTGCAGTGCGTGCAATGCGGGGCTCACTGGCTGCAGCTGCCAGGGAGCAGCCTCCTCTGGCACTGATGCAGACAGCGAGCAGACACGTCGCAGCCAGAGTGTGAGCACATATGACTGTAGCATGTGTGTGTGAACAGATGTGTGACAGGCAGCAGACGCCTGTCCACGCCAGGGCGTGTCTGTCACTGTGTGTTTCTGTGTACCCTCTGAGCACTGTGTGGTGTGTTAGTGCGTGGAGTTGTGAGTGTCGGTGTCCAAACAGATGTCTGTGTTCAGATGAGTGTGTGTCTGTCTTTCAGAAACTGTGATTCTCAGTGACTGTGCACACGTGATTTTGTCTAGGTTTCAGCATCAAGGAGTGTTTTTTATCTACGTGTGTTTTTTGGCGTGTGTCTGTCGGAATGTAGGTGTGTAGATATGATTGTGCGTGGATACTGGTTTGGAAGTGGTACAGATGTGCTTGAGTGTCAGAGTGAACATTTTGATGTATGCATGTGTGCATCTGATAATCCGTGTGAGCGTGTCTGCGTCCGTATACAGATGTATTTGTGTGCATGTGTCTGTATACTAATGTGTTTGTGTGAGCCTGTCTGTGTCCGTATACAGAAGTGTTTCTGTGCGTGTTTCAGTATGCAGATGTGTTTGTGTACATTTGTCTGTATACAGATGTTCGTGGGCGTGTGTCTGTGTCTGTATACAGGCTGCCTGCTGTGCTCGATGCGCCTCTCTACCTTGCATGTTACCCGGGGGCACAACAGCAAAACTTTTAAAGTCCACCTGCTAAATTGATCTGTGCATAACAGTGAGTTATGCCTCATTTAATTCCCACTTCTCGTATATGGCAGGGGTGCTGTTGGATTTAAAAAAACTAATTTAGTGGGTTGTGTGGGTCCTTGTTAATGCATCCCTCCCTGCTCCACTACGGAGTCTGCTGAGCCAGTCTAATATTACAATGGCCTAGCAATCGACCAACCCCGTCATGAGGATAATATACAGGCTAGGGTTTCATGTTTCATGTAACACAACGCATTCTGGTACCTGTAGTGCCCTAAAGAGTGTACCCCAAGGTTCTTATGCAAAAATACCCATAACAGGCGCAGACAGCCTCAAACCATGGTAGGTGTTCGACTCCCACCCTCCCCCCCATAAAAATGTAATTTTTTTTTTTTTTTTTTTAAATCTTTATTGATGGTCACACAGTTAACACTGCTTGAAGCCAACAACCCAGAGGCAGGCAGCAATTAATACTATAGACGTATAGTTCTTTGATACACAGACACAGTGCCGACAACATATACTGTCCGGCGGCGATTTATGTCAAATACGGCATACATAATTCCTTGTCCTGTGCGTTATACAATTTTCATAAAGTCTAAAGGAATTTGTAACTTGTGTAACCAAACCCATAACCCCACCCCTAAAAACTAATCCTCCGCATATCCCATCCTGTTTCTGATGTACTTGATTAGCTATCCAAAATGGCAAGTCACCACTATTACTCCCTATAACTATTCCACACGTCTCACGCGTGAACCACTTGTTGCTTGTCCCTAGTGCAATACCTCCCAGCATCTCACACACATGCATATCCAAGACAGACTCCCCACCCCTCCCAGTCATTTAATGTCCACACAGTTCCGATCCCACTCGTCCTAACCATCCCACCAAAGGTTCCCAAATATCAATGGGTCTGGACCTTAGTGGCATAAGTTCCCAGTAGGACGTTAATTGATCCTAGCAATACACAGCAGAGCTTATCCAGCCTGTCACTGTCGGCGGGGTTACCCTCTTCCAGTGCAGCGCAATCTGTCTCTTGGCCAGCAACAACAACAGTGCAACCAATTTACGTGAGCTGCAAGGTATTTCCATAATGAAACCCAATAGTGCCATAACAGGGTCCACCTGTAAGTCTAGTTCGACAATGTGCCATATATGCCATATAACATCCTCCCAGTATGCCTTTATCCACCCACATTCCCAAGTCAGATGCAAAAACGTTGCCTCCAATTCCCCACATCTCCAACATTTATCATCATTTTGAAGTCCCATTCGCAAGAGCTGTTTAGGCGTACGATAAGTTCTATGCAGATATTTGAAATGTATTAGTCTCAACCTGTAATTAGAAAGATTTTCATGCTGTGAACAGCAAAATAGCCATTGTTTATCAGTGATAACTATATTAGTCTCTCTCTCCCAGTCTAACTTTGACGAACTTATTATTACTGGTGCAGTGTCTTGAGTAACACTATAGATTCGCGTTATTAGCTTACGAGGTGACTCTTTAGATAGTAGGTCCTCCAGCGCAGGCAAAAAGGGGGGTGCCGCTGGAAAATCCGGGTATCGAGCTCTACATGCCACTCTCAGCTGATAGTACAACAACAGGTCAGAGGCAGAAGGGTCATTCGGCGCACACATTTTCTGCAATGTTAAAAATGAGTTATCCGGGTACAAGTCGCCAGCAGTGTTAAGCCCACGTTTGTGTGCTCTATCCGTCACACCTTTATCTGTCAGTGGGCCCAAAAGTGGATTCCCCCCCAGCGGCATCGATGGTGCAAAAAGCTCCGCAATGCCAGCACGTTTAGCTAATTTAGACCATGCCCTTCTCACTGCTTCACCGTATTTATATCACGTCCATTTCAATAGCCACGTGTGGTTGGAATGGAATCGGATGATGCCAATAATGTAGTTATTGAGCCTGTGCACTATAGGTGTATAACTCGAAGTCCGGAGCAGCGAGCCCTCCCTGACTAAATGGAAGTGTCAAGAGATTCCAGGACACCCTCGGCTGCCTACCCGCCCAGACCAGTTCCAAAATTGCTGTCCTTAGGCGTTTAAAAAATTGACCTGTAAGTGGAAGGGGAATATTTACAAACAAATATAAAAATTTAGGTAAGATGACCATCTTTGTTATTGCTATGCGACCCATCAGGGAGAGCTGCAGCGTTTTCCACCTCTGTATTTTAACTTCCAGCCAGTCCATTGCTGTGCCATAATTAGCAAGCCATATTTCTTGTATGGACCTACTGAACCATATACCCAGATATTTGACCTCTTCTGCCGCCCATTCTATAGGGAATTCAGTTACGCATTATTTCGTATCATCAGTCAGAGGCAGCATCACTGACTTCGCCCAGTTGATCTGTACGCCCGTTAGGCCGCCATAGCGTATAAATTCTCTCATGAGAGGATCAACGTTTTCGTCAGGGTTAGTCATATATATGGTAATATCGTCTGCATACATGGAGATAAGCAGACCTCTCGAGGTAAAGCCTAGCCAGCGGTTCAGTGGCAATAGCAAATAGAAGCGGCGACAGGGGGCATCCCAGCCTCGTGCCTCTCGTAATGTTAATCGGTCCCGAGATCTTTCCATTGTCCATCACTCTTGCCGTAGGGGCAGTATACAGCAGTCTGATTTGTTGTATAAATAGTGGGCTAAATCCCATACGCTTAAATAAGGCAAACAAAAATCTCCATTCTAGAGAGTGGAAAGCCTTGGTGACGTCCAACAATTCCGCAGCCACCTTCACCCGGGGATCCAGATAATGCAGTAGGCCGAACAACACTCTCAAGTTGTGAGAGGTCGGCCGTCCCGGGACGAAACCAGATTGGTCCGACAACGCAATTTGGGGTAACATAGGTTTCAATTTATCCGCCAATAGTTTTGCATAGATCTTTGCATCTAAGTTAATTAACGAGAGGGGGCGGTAGGTTTCAGGGCAAGTCGGATCTTTATTGGGCTTTAAGAGAGTTATAATCATGGACTCTCGTAGCTTGGGCGGGAGAATCCCCGTTCCCATGGCTTCAAGGTACGCCCGATGTAGCCTGGGTGCAACTATGTCTACATATTCTTTATAAAAGACCACTGTGAGCCCGTCCGAGCCTGGGGCCTTGTCAGCTGGTATGCCCGCTATGACTCCCCGAACATCCTCTACGGTGATCGGGAGATCCATATATTTTCTCGCCCCATCATTAAACCATGCCAAGGCGATCGTGTCCAGATAGTCCGTTATATCCATCTCACTGGGGGTTGTCTGAGAGGTGTAAAGTGATCTGTAAAAGTCTGTCATGGTGTTTAATATGTCCAGTGGCGTTCTAGCTGTGCCTCCGTCCGTATCTCGTAATTCAGTAATGTATTCCGCCCCTCTGGGTGCACGTAATAGGGATGCTAGTGTTTTCCCTGGACGATCCCCTTCCCCATACCGCCTGGCTTGTGCAATAGTTGTTAAGAAAAGCAGTTTCCCTCTCCGCTTCCTCCTGATACCGCGTAAGCGTGGCTCTGAACTCAGCCTGTGTGGAGGCTGAGGGGAGCTCAGCAATTAAATTTTCCAACCTCGCATCTCCTTCTCTAATCGTTCTATAGTGTCCCTAATTGACCTGAGCACACCTGTTTTGAGAGCCATACAGCTGCCTCTCGTCACAACTTTGAAAGCTTCCCACAGTGTGCCCGGTGAATCAACCGACCCCTCATTTATTTCAACATATTCTGTTAATTTCTCGCGGAGTCCTTCCCAAAATACATGATTGAGCAACGCCCGTGAGGGGAACCTCCAGCTGAAGGGCTGCCTATATGGTGGTGTATAGACAACTTAACTTCTACAGGTGCATGATCGGAGAGCGACCTCGGCAGGTGATCTGCATCTTCCACCTGGGAATGTAAGTCGGTTGACAACAACCAGTAATCGATACTCGACCACGCAGTTCTATGTGCCGAAACATATCTACCCACCCGTGTTCCCGGATGCAGGGCTCTCCATGAATCTATTAAACCAGCTTCCGTCATAATATCGCCTAACACCTCAGCTGCCTTAGGGTGATGTTCACGGGGCACTCCCTGTCTGTCAACTGAAGGGGACAACACAACGTTAAAGTCACTACCCCACAACACCGCTGCAATGCCACACATTTGAACTTTATACCAAACAGTCTGAAAAAAGGAAGGGCAATCTGCATTAGGGCCTTAAACATTCACTATCAACACCTGAACACCACATAATGTACCCATTAGCAATATAAATCTACCTTCCATGTCAATTATCTTGGTATGAGTGTTCCATTGTAATCCTCTGCGGATTAGTTTAGCCACTCCCCTAGCATAACTGAAGTAGGGTGCTTCCACTACCACTGCTCATTTACTATGCCTAAGCATAGGTATGTTTACAGTTGCCAAATGTGTTTCCTGTAACAGGCAAATATCCACTTCCTTCCGCAGCAAATATGAGTGCACCAACCTCGCCTTTCTGCGGTCATTCATTCCCCGTGCGTTCCAAGAAATACAAGTAATGGTCTTCACAGGGAAACACAAACCAATATATAATTCACAGCACATATCCTTCCCATTGCGATCAAACACCCTCCAATTCTGATAAGCAAACCAAGAAAGCTATTAACAGTGGTCGTGTACATCCAAACTAGCATTTTAGGTTGCCCTTTCAATCTTGTAACAGAAATCGTCAGTGGTGGAATCCCGAAACAGAATAGGCATATGCTAAACGTCATTTGATGAATAGCGACAGTCCCCCCTCTCCAACAAATCCCCTGAATTACTCAACAGCACATTCCCACCCATCCCACCCACACCAACCCCCCAATCAGGTCATGTTTTCTCCCCCTCTACCTCCCAACCCCATACCCCAACAGAAAACAAAAACAAAATCCAGACATCGGGATACATGCCAGAGGGTATGCAGGGTGGCCGCCATTCTCCCCTGTACTTGTGACAGGGTGGCCGAGCAGCCGACGTCACATCTTCATCTCTAGGACCCACCCATTTGCAGGGTGAGCTGTTGAACGCAATTGAACAACCAATCACAAGGATACATAGCGACCTCCGAGAGGCGGACTTAGGATCATACCCCAATCGTATGGAAGTGAACCTGTTAGCTGCAAACTCACCACCGTAGACAATTGCACCTCCACATGGCAAAACTTACATAAATCATTCAACGTCACTTAACCGCTCCGTTAGCTCCTCCTCCTCCGGTGTCGTCTGCTGTCTCTGATTTCTGGCCAATTGCTTGGCATCGGTCAGTGCTGCCTTTGCGTCGACAAAGAAGGTAGGTCTGCCAGGGCCCTGAACACGCAATTTACCTCGGTATATCAAGGCATATTTCGTACCTGTTTGCTGAAAAATCATTTTTGCCGGTATGAACTCCCTACGGGCAGCTTGTACCTGCATGGTAAAATCCAGATACAGCGCTATATCGTTCCCTCGATGTATCTTGTCCTTTTCTTTCGCGAGTCGTAGTATTGTGTCCCGATCCCTATAATTTAGTACTAGAGCCAAAATCGGGCTGGGCGGAGCGCCCGGTTTTGGTCTGGGTCCTAGGGATCTGTGAGCTCTTTCAATCAGAAACATCGAAGATAAGCCATCACCAAAAAGGTCCTTCATCATATCCTCAATGTAACGCTCCATATGGGGGATGTCCGTGGATTCCGCAATTCCTGTTATGCGTACGTTATTACGTCTTGATCTCGCTTCCAAATCTTCATTCTTCTGCTGGATCAGAGCCAGCACTTTATCCATCCCTTTCACTTTCTTTTCAAGCTCAGTTTGTCCTTCTTTCGTCTCAGTGACACGTGTTTCCAGCACACCCACTCTGCCCTCCTGCTTATCCATCCGTCGCGTAATGTTATGCATGCGAGCAACCAATGTGTCCATCTTACAGTCAATGCCCTGCAGACTAGCTTTTAGTTCCTGAAACATAGATCTGATATCCGGAGCTGGCAGCTGACAGGCGCCGTCCTCCGCCACATCCCGATCTGCGTTTTCTGGTTCGGGCGGCTTAGTTGTCTTCTTATCAAAATTTATTTTGGGCTGACACGTTTCTGGCTTCTCCATCACGTCACCTGGGCTGATGTATTCCCAAATAGCCTGCCCTCACAGCAACTCGCTCGTTCTCCACAAGCCGGCAGCCTCTCAATGTCGCAGAGCAAAGAGTCTAGAGCGGGTTCTTGCTGCCAAGTTCAGTGTTAACCACGTGGCGCTCCACAGCTCGACTTCACAGGGCACCCCACAAAGCAATGTCGAAGCACAGTTCTCTGGCACTACGAGAGTGCATCCACCACAGCCACGTGCCACGTCTCAAAACAATACAGAGGCAGAGGGGCTGATGAACAGACAGCAATTTTCTGCACCCCCTGTTTTGCACACACACAGGCGGCCCTGTCGGCATAGACTTTTCCCCACAGCTGTGGTAGCATCAGCATCCAACCAGCCAACTTCACTCACCCCCTCCGAGTCTGTGGAAGCGAGGGCACCAGTAGGACGGAGCACGTGTCACACAGTGCAACTCTGACCTTCACTGCACCGATCCCGAATGACAGCCGGCCGTCCAGGTTCCTCCACCAGCAGATATCAAAAGCGTGGGGGGTATGCAAATCTGAGTCCCATGTCAGGGGAAATAACAATATGGCGGGGTCGAGGCAACCACTGCAGCAGCGACCATCCACCCATCTGCAGGCGAGAGAGCAAGACTCCACCCTCCGCTGTCTAGCGCTTGGTAATACTGTTTCCACGTAGATTCAGTAGCGCCCTGTGTTCTAGGATCGTATTCGCCCTTACTTGGTCCGCATGCACTGGAACGATCACAGCAGCCCCTTACAGCGTGTCACGGCAGCGTGGCTCTTGAGGACACAAACTGGTGGTCCACAATCATGCCCCCAATCGATGAATGTCCATTAAAAATCGCACTCCACAGCAGACCTATGTGTGTCTGAGTCGCAACAGGTGTCCAGGTGTCTGCCGAGTTCCCGCACGGCTCCGCATCAGCAGCCTTGTCTTCCCAGCCGCTCTACACCAGTCCGCATCAGCCCTCGCTAGCCGACAGTCTCCTCCCATACTTCGCGGTCTCCTCCCGGCAGCCCACATGTCGATTAGGGGCACCACTGCGGCAGCCTCACCCGCTTCACTGTGACCCCACTGCCGGGATCCTAGAATGGTCTCCCTCGACACCGCTCACCGCCACTTATATGGGCGCAGCACTTTCCGCCGCCGTATCTCAGCTCATTCTTTCTGCAAGGCGTCTGCTACCTGAGTCCCCAGTGGCACTCAGTCTTTTAGGCTGCACCTCCGCTCCAGCAATCTCGCGGCCACAGCTCCGCCGTCCTTAGCGCTATGCCCCCGACACTTTAGCAAAGCAGAGCGGAGTACACAGACAAGCTCTCGCCCCAGGCAGGTCCGAGATAGATCGTGAGTTGAACGGATAATTAACGGATTTTGGGCTCGGCCGACGCAGCTGCAAAGTTAGGCTCAGCAGCCAAGCCACGCCCCCCATAAAAATGTAATTGAAATATAATTGAGAGACCTTAAACAAGCGTTCACTGGACCGTTCCAACCTGTTAGTGTTGTACTCGATCTACTGTTGTGAATGTGTATTTTAGAAACGAAAAAAGGTTGCCTTAATATAGTAGCCCAGTTGCTCCGAAGCCGAAAACCTGAAAGTAGCAAATTAAGAATGTGTAGTGTAGTTCCTATTATCCCAATAGGCTCTGCGCATTGGAATAATATCTTCAATAGTATAGACGTAGGACAGAGGTTAACTAGGTCTTCTATTGTCGATATTAGACTTAAAGTTATGTGTGTTTGCCAGCTAGCTCAGAGTTCACTAGAAACTTTCTCGAATAGACAAGGAGGAGTTTAACCTTCCTGGATAGACAAGAAGGGATTTAGTTTCTGACAACCATAGAACATGACAACTTTGCTCTCCCCTATTCAAGAGTGTATCTCTAGAGTCGTGTGAAAACAAAAGACAACTTATTTTACTCAGTCAGTTCAGTGCATTCTTAGATTCACCAGATTGTAGAGAAAAGGAAGAGACGGGCGTGTTCAATAAAAGATGTTATTTATTGATCAGTCTCTTTTCTCATACAAGAGAAATGAATCGCTATTATTGCAATACTTATTGTTAAGTAAAGTGCATACAGTAATAACAGAATTATAAAATAATACTGTAAAAGCATTGATATGGTTTCTTAGCCATATGATATTTAAAATGGATAAAATAGATACATACATATATACATTGACTAATCGTACTCAACTGGTGCTTCTAACTACGCCTACCCCAATGTACCTGACCTAAGCCTAATACGTGGCGGGAGTAGATAAGTAGCAGTTTAAGTTAAGTTTGCTTTGCCAAGGGTCTGCTTCAAGAATTCTCTACAAAGGATGATTCAGTTCAGTACCTGGGATTTAGAAGGCTGGAGGGCTGGTATCTCTATCTCAGGTCTTGATATTCCAGCTGCCTGCGAGGGCGGCTTGGAAGCGCCGGAGCTGGATTTCTCGGCAGGAGAAAAGGCAGCGTCTCTCTCTCAGTGCGTCAGAAAGGAGGGGCAGCGTCTGTGGGCTTCGCTGTCAGCTGGGCTCCTCGGCAAGTCTCGCTGCTCCAATCTTGTCACCACCTCGTGTGTTTGCTTAAGGCAATGTCGGTATTATTTATACCTGAAAGGTGCCGGGATTGACGTAAGGATGGACATAAATACGTCAATAAGGATGTCATACGAACTGGTCGTTCGCACATTCTTTACTGAAGTTCTCGGCTAAATCAAAACAATGGCTGTGGGGATTTCCCAGGTCGTGGTAGGTTTGATTTGTTTTGAGAACACCGTATGCCTATTAGGGGGCTGGAGAAATAGTGCTTGCCTAATGAGATGGCATGCGCTATGACCTAATCAGATAACGGGGCTTCTGTGCCGTTGTGTGGCTAATCAGATAACGGGTTTCTGTGCAGTTGAATGGCTGCTAGTTAATTATTAACCAGACAAGGGTCAGAAATAGGGGGATTGATACAGTATCCATAGTAAATACACCACAAATGCTTACTTCCCCGTACCCTCTCCGCCCAGCCTTTCAAGTAGATGTGGTCTGCAAAATGCCATCCCAGATGGGCCAGCAGTGCCAATGGTTATGCCAGTGATCTATTCTGTAAACAGAGGCATAATGTAAGTGGGACACTTACCAATTGTCAGGCCAGACTAAAACTACAGAATCCATGGTCTGTGGCAGGGGCTAACCCGGAAGGGTGGTAGGATTCCTGATCCCTCAGTGGCACAAGGGGGACTTATGTACTAATTGCAGTGTTTGTTCTGGAACTGCATGAGCGCAAATGTTGTGGAGCAGCAGTGTAAAAACAAGGGCGTAAAAAACTTGGATATTATCGAATTTTAATGTTTTGCAAAATACATGTAGCCTTTCATCCGCATGTGCATTACGCTCGACCTATTACGGAGATCATTTTATAAAATTAGGAGTTTTAAAAATAGGAGTAGCATACCTGAACGGCAAGTACATCTCTTAGCTTTTAGGTAATAATTTTGATGTAGGACTTCATACTCTCCTTCCAAAGCGTTATAAAGAACAGGTGGTATTTCTACCCTATGTTATTTACTCTCTGAATGATGATTAAATCGGCCTTGCTTGCTGAGGTTTAGACTCTTGCCCTGCACCTCTCTGGAGCAAGCGCTGACCCAACTGAGCTATCCTTACCAGATATCTTGTTACTAAGATGGGAGCTCACCAGCTTCTGGTTTCATAGTAGAATTGCTGTTGAACATGCCCAACCATACTCGCAGGTTTGATTTTGACGTATTGCTGAGGCCAACACAGCTTGCGATAAGCACTTGAGATCTATGTTTAGGCTTAGGGGTGACAAGCATGATTCAATTATAAACCCAACTTGTCCACTTGACATCTGTGATCACAAGCTTCTTATCTCCAGTGCCTCAGTTCCTTTAATTGTACAGTCTAGCGGGGCTTAGAAGAGCCCTCCTTCCCCAACTGCCTAACATTATAATCCCTGCTTTCCTATAGTTGCTGCTGCCTCCTTCTCAGAGCTCAAAAGCATTTGCAATGCAATAGTTCTCGCAATTTTGAGAGTTTGAGGTATTGGCATTGTAAATGATAATGCAACACAAAAAGATGATGGACAGAATGTTGAACATTGTCAAACATTCACCCCCTGTCACAGATCTGAGCTTAATCCATCATTATTTTGCTCACCACGCCACCCCAGTTCAGACATAGCCATATGCAAATCAGTGTTGACCCTCTGCCTCATGGGAACAGTCCAGACTGAACTGCCAGGCCATGTCTCCACTGGACTGTAATCAAGCATCCTAGGACCAGTTTTGGGCTTTCAGCCCTCACCAGCCAGGATAGCTTGACTCCAGTGGCGTAGTGAGCACGGGACCCACATCTTGGCATACCCTTCCCACCTAGGGTGAAAATGCAACACAAAAAGATGATGGACGGAATGTTGAGCATTGTCAAATATTCACCCTCAGTCACAGATCTGGGTTTAATCCATCATTATTTTGCTCACCACGCCACCCCAGTTTAGACATAGCCATATGCAAATCAGTCTTGACCCTGTGCCTCATGGGAACAGTCCAGACCGAACTGCCAGGCCATGTCTTCCCTGGACCGGAATCAAGCATCCTAGGACCGGTTTCGGGCTTTTAGTCCTCATCAGCCAGGATAAATGTAAATTGTAAATGATAATGCCATTTATTTGTCTGTTTTGAAAACATGCAAGCGGTGCGTAAACATGCACTTTGTACTTATAGACGTTGCTTATGAGAAGCAAAACTGGCCGTAACTGCGCCTCTTTTACTGCCAGCATTGCTTCTCATAAGCAATGGCTGTAATTACTAAGTGTGTGTTTACGTGCCTCTTGCAGGGTTTGAAAAACACATAAATAAAAGGCATTGTCATTTACAATGTCGATAGCTCAAAAAAAGGCATGGTCATTTACGATGCCAATAGTTGAAACTCACGCTAATGCGAGACCTATTGCATTGCAAATGCTTGTTTATTTAGCTATAGTGCTATGGTCAGGTGATTAGGGAGTATGTTTTGCTAACACGTGCTGAAAATCCAGACGTGCAAGGCATTTTCCCAGTCGCAGACAGCCTGATTCACAGAATCGGGGTGTTTGTGACCGAAAATTTTTTTTTCAAACATTTCACATTTGCGATTCTTTATTTGGAAGGGGTGCATTTAAAGTGTCACTTCCAAATACTAAATCAGTATGGTATGTATTACTGTTTTGCAACCGAAATCTGGTCTCAACACAGTAATACTTTACAACAAGTTTAAAACTGGTGGTAAACCATTCTTAATGTGGAAATGGTCCTTAAAGAAAAACATTTAGGGACCTCTTCCTCTTTCAGAATGTAAATAATATTATTTTTTATATGAAACTTTAAGGTTTCATTTCTTTCTTTTTAAACACATCCCATTTTCTTTATGGAAAATGGGCTTCATTTAGAAAATTTAAAAAAAGATTGTTTTATTAAAAAGCACTCCTTGTGATCTCTGGAATTCCTAATGGGCCGTAAACTGCAACGTACCACATTAATATTCATTACGTAGTTTGATTTGCAACCCACAAGGAATACCTAAAGGAAACTCAATGATTTTCAAACTTTAGGCATACCGAGTTCCTAAATGCTTTTCAGAGAGAATGACAATTAGGAAATCGGTATTCCTAATGTTTGTACACCTGGCCCAAGAATTGTGGAGAAGTGCGCTAATACCGGTTCAGGTCATGCAGGTATGCCATATGATAGCTTCCGTGTGTGTTTTATATGACTAATGAGTTATGCTTTAAAAGAAGCTTCCACATTCCTTACATTGCACTGTGTGTGTTTTTTGCTTGGTATCTGTGCGTGTAGCGCAGTGTTTAATTTGTAAAATATGAAGTGCAGGTGCTCACAGTTTTGAACGAGGCCACACCCACTTACACAGCTTAGCCCACTCCCTCCAGTGGCCCCACCCACTTCCCTTTATTGGCTCCACCCACATCCACAAGCCTCAACACATTGGAGTCACCTCCTCCCTTATTGAGTTCCGCAAGAAGATGAAGGGCTGGCTCTTCACAAAAGAAACTCAGGCACCTCACACCTAGACACCTGCCTAAATCCCTAGATACCCTCCTGGGTGATTGGTGCACTATACAAATCAATATAACATAATATAACATATTGGAAGCCTATGACAAAAACTTAAAAGTGAACTCAAATTAGAGAAAGGTCATTTGAGGACTTGGGGCAGCTTGCCAAACAAAAGAAAATGTGCTTGCACTGCACTGTTTAAAAGAAAGAAACTAATGAAGGAAGGAATACATTAAAGAAGGCAGTAACAAATGCAGGCAGGAAGAGGAGCACTGGAGTAAGGAAATAAATAAGTAATGGATGAAAGAAGCAGGAAATAATAAAAGAATGTGAAAGGAAGAATTGAAGGGATAGAGGGAGAAACACACCATGTATGTTTGTAAAGCACATAGGGCCAGATGTAGATAATTCTATTTTACCGATTCATAAATACCGAATTTTACCGAATCGGTAAAATAGAAGGTGGGAGATGTAGATAAAATTAAATTTTCAATTACCGAATCGGTAACATTCGGTATTTACCGATTCGGTAATTACCGAATCGATAAATACCGAATCCTGCCAGGGTGCAGGGGGTGTCACTTTGACACCCTCTAGCACCCCAAATACAGGCATGTGTGACATGTGGCACACAGACATGCCCTAACGGCATGTCTGTGTGTCACATGGCACAGGTGTGCATGCACACCTGAATTCGGTATTTTACCACCCCATAGGATTGGGTGGTAAAATACCGACTCTTAAGGGCCTGTGGCACTCCTAGGAGTGTCCCCTACATCTGGGATTTACCGAATCAGTAAAAATACAGATTCTGTAAAATGTTGGCCCCTACATGCCAACTCCTAAATACCGGTCGGTAATGGCCGAATTTGGCCGTTACCGACCGGTATTTTGTGACCTACATCTGGCCCATATTCACTAGAAGGAGCCTTGACACCAAATTAAAAATGTTGTTATCCAACTCAATTGCACTAATTTTATCTAAAGATGAAAGACTGAGTGGCCACACCAAGATTTCAATTTATGACCCTGAGATAGAACACAGATTCCTGGAGTAGATATAAACATATGTGCAAGAAGGACAAAATTAAAAGGGAGAGTGAGGGAGGAGGAGAGGTCTAAAGGCAAAGATAGATGCAGTAAACAATGTGAAGAGAAATGTGGAAAGCAGAGATTGGGATTGCAAGATTGGAGTGGAAAGTGATGAGAAAGAAAAGTGAAAAGAGGAGAAAGGCAAGGGAAGAAAAGCGGACAGTGGTGAGCGTGAGAGAGTAGAGTGGAAGGGAAAGATGGAAAGGTGAACAATAAAAAGCATTTATTGAGGGGAGGTGGTGATTAAGAGAAAACGCAGAAGTAGGGCAGAAAGTGAAGTAAGATTGGAGAGAAGTGAAGGTGTGAGGTGTGAAGGGGAGGAAGAAAAGCAGATACTGAGATAGAGCAAGCAAAGAGTACACCTCTGCTTTATTAAATATACAGTCATTAATTATGTAAAGTAGAGCGGTGATAGGAGTGTATCATTCTTGGCTTGTCTCATCAATGCACAGTAATGTTGTCCAAGACACACAATAGCGATTATTTAACTGTGTTAAGTTTTATGCCATAAAAAGATGTTTTGTTATGTCACAATAGGTATTCCTGATAAAACATAATAAAGTGTCAGTTATACCATTGGGATTACGCCTTGATGGAGAACCACACTCTCATTCTTCAAACAAATAGTTCTATTACATGATCAAACTATAAATCGCTAAATCCCACTGCCACATATTTTCAAATGAAATCAGACATTCAACTCCATTCAGACAGACTCCCACACATATATTTTAACTGATAAAGCACAAAAATTCTACTGAGTCTGCCGCCTGTGCTATATTAGGATTTTAATTTATTATCAGCGAGTAACAAAAGGATGTCTGTGATATAAAACAGAAACCCACTGAGCTATCCACATACATATAGTTCTGTTATCTGCATTGTATATGTTCTACATTACCCATCTGTGCTACAGTCAAAACTTCAACTAGACAACACTCTGATCTCTCTCCAACAGGGACATAAGGCTGTAAGTATACAGCAGGGGTTTACGGGACATGGGTCTTTGGAGGTGAAGAAAAGGTGTGGGGCGTTAGATCTCAGCAGGCTTGTGGGGTGGAGGGAGGTACAGAGCGCCCAACACAGCCTAGCCCCTCTGATAGTGCATTTTGATTCAATGCTATTTTTCTCCATGTCAAAGCTGAGAAATTCCTTGTGTATCCTCTCTCTGGTTAGGAGGTAATTGGGAAAGCCTCCTGGTTCGAGTGGCCAAGACTGAGAAGGGCTTTGCGGTGTCACGTGCGAACTCAAAGTATGGATACTCAGGGCCCAGTGCAAGCTTTAATACAAAAAGATGGTGGGGAGGGGTTCCCTGAGAGTTCGGGAGGGAGCCAAGGGATACTGTAACAGGTATGAGCGAGTGTTGTTGCAGGGAGGGGCATTATGATACAGAGGGGAAGGGTACTGTAAGCATAGGGGCACTGAGATACAGGTGAGAAAGGCACTGTGGAGAGAGGGGCACTGGGATAGTCGGAGAAGGTCACTGTGGAGAGAGCGGTGGTGGGGCACAGTCACAGTGGCAGGGATGGGAGGTGTTCTTCAAGGTGCTTGTGGCTGCAACGGTGCCCATTGCAGAATGTAGAGGACGGGTGAGATAGAGACGAGATGGTACTGGGACAGGTAGGAGCATGGTGCTAATACACTGACTGGCAGGAAGAAAGAATTTCACTTTCGGACCTCCCTCAGCTGCTTCCCGTATTTTGTTATTACGCTGCAAGGCCTTGTCTGGGCTCCAAAGGCAGGCAGCTACTGGGCAGTTTCCTGCAGCTGCCACTGTGCAGGAATTTATCGATGGTGTCCCACGGCCAAGCACTATTCTGTCACCTGTAGGATAGCAGTTGTGTGTAAAATACCGCACACACAACTCACCTAACTTTGGAGCTTTGGCTACACTGGAAATCATGGACTGCTGGATAGCGCAGCTGAAATTATGCACCCAGTTCATCGTTCGTGCAGTTCATACTGCGCATGACACAACACACTTGCCCTTCCCACACCCTGAAGACCAGGCACTGCTGCGCGCCAAAGCAAGCACACTATCAGCATGCACCAAATCTGAACGTACAGCTGCACAAGCCTCGCTTGAGGCTGGGGCTTTTTAATGGCCTGTGCACAGTGCTGGCTGTGCATGGGAGAAAAATTCAATAGACCTGGCCCTGAGAAATAGGTGCCGGTGCTCAGCACCTGAAAGCACCTGCACAAATTAAGCACTGGTGTAGCGAGTTTTCAGGATACATCCTTCGTACATGAAAACGGTGTTAACGATGTAAATGCACACATACCTCTTCGTCCAGCTCCTCGTGAATCAGTGTTTAATGTGCCGTTTTGAAATCAAAAGGAATGTCTTGTTATATCCAGGCACAATTTTGCCAGATGTTGATGAAGATTGTGGCCTGTTAAAACACATTGAATCAGCTTGTGCATGAACCGTGCACACATCGAACTAACGTTTACTGGCTGTCTCTGTTCAGTTCTGTCATATGGGCAGGCATGTGTGCATTACATACGGGCTGTTTCTGTGTCTCAATGCGTAGATTTATTATTTTGTGCAGGGTACATTGCTGTTTGCTTTCGCATGTCCTCAATCATGGTCATTTTTTATCGCACGCACTGGTTTTATTTTCCTGTGGCCTCTCAGTAACGATATTTTTCGGGAGAGGGGTTTTGGGAAAACTAGCATTGTATGGATATTTCCTCTCAATACTGGACTCGGTGTTTGTGTATTGTGTGGTGACGGGGCCTTTCAATGCACACCAGCTCCTTACTGGCTACTGTTTCTCCCTTCATTGATTGTGTAGTATTGCAAGCACTTTACTTAACATCAATTGCAGCACATTTTGGCATTGTGCTTAAATCTGCAACTAAACAAACCAGGAGAATTAAGACAGGTCTGAGACCGACCCCTAGGGCATCTGAGAGCAGTAGGTGATTTTCAATCTATGGGAAACTTCCTAAACTGGGGACTGAGGCAGTCTCGGATGAAGAGATATTCCCAAAATGACATCCGAAATAGAAGTCACCAGATATATTCTCTAAAGGTTCTGGAGGTCTAACATAGCGCTGCTGGTGTTGGCGCCAGTACTGATGCTTTCAGCTCTGCTGAAGTTGCTTCAGTAATCTGATAGGCATGATTCCAATAGCATGTCATGCCACAGCTTCCAGAAACTGGGTGCTTGTGTGTTACTGTTGCAAAATGTTATTCCATAATCCTGTGACTGCTTCGGCGAGTCTATTGAGGATGATGCGCCTGCCTGGGGAAGTGCTTCAGACACTAATAGTGTACGACTCATCTGCCTGTTGCACTGCTGCTAATACTATTAGTGTGGAAGCTACAGCACTGCTGATCACTGCTGCGGTATCACCTATGAAGCAAGAATAATGCTACTTCTGGCATCAAATCTCAGTGTCTTCTACAGAGGACTTACCTATTAGTGAGCCATTTTAATCAGATAGACCAGCATTCTTGTAAAGCGGCATACACAAGTATGATCCGGTGAAATAAAAAAATTATAATTAATGCATTGTGATGGGCCGAGATTCTATAATGTTAGACGTGTCATTCTTGAAGAGGCTTCCCCTGACTTTTTGTCTTCTGACCTCTTGTTTTGCTTACTTCATTTATGCTAGTTTTAGGACACTGTGCAACTTACCACTGTCAACCAGTACTAAAGGGCATGTACTCTTTCCAGTAAAGAAGGTAACATTTGCTTATCTACAATTGGCATATTTAATTTATCTATACGTCCCTAGTAAAGTGCACTACATGTGCCCACGATCTGTAAATTAAATGCTATTAGTGGGTCTGCAGCACTGAGTGTGCCACTCAGTTCAGTAGCCCTTCAAATACGGCTCAGGTCTGCCATTGCAGAGGTTTTGAGTGTAGTTTTAAACTGCCATGTCAACTTGGCAAGTTAACCCTCTTGCCAGGACCAAACCATCCTTTTTAATACATATATGTCACTTCCATGGTAGGCCCTAATAGCCTTAAGTACAGGGTGTAGATTATTTAAAATGTCGGGCATGTACTTTTACGTTTTACATGTCCTGTTAGGAAGAAACTATTACATTTGTTTTTCAATACTGCACGGCGTATCTCTCACATAGGTTAACATTGGGATTACCTTATTACATTTTATAAGTCTAATTTCCAATTGGGAAAATATAGACTTTTCAAGTTTCAGATCTCTGGACTCACAATTGAAATCACAATTTATGGAAAAGCTGCATTTTAAGTTCCAAGTCGGAAAATTACACTTTTAGAAAGTTGGCATTTTCTCACCTTAAACCACAGACACTTGTGTTATGGATTGCACTATCCACTTGCTCACTCGTACGTGATGCGTTATCTTCCCAGTTTTAAATATACATAAATATTTGCAAAACAATTTTTTACAACAATATTCGAAAATAAAGACGTGATTATGACTCATCACATGGCATTGTTATGCTACTCGCTATGAAAGCTAAACACAAATAGGAACTTAAACACATATGAATATCATGAAAAAGTTTTTGAATTTTCTTTGTTCAAAACCACTTTTATTCTTCTTTTTCCATCATCAGATGTATTCGTTTGAAATTTTCAAACAACTCTCCACAAATCAGCATATGAAGACATATCCCAATGCATTTCGGTATGCACCTTCATCAGGGGAATACTCTATAAACATAACATGAACATCTATCACTGTACATTCCAATTTATAAGTTATTCACTTATTTCATACAAAGTCATTTAATCTGTGTGCACAGAAACCAGCGATTTACCAGCTAGGTACTCAAATATTATGTATTATCATTGAACATGCTCACAAAAATTCACCAGTGATTAAATCCAAAAGACGCCAAAACCTAAATATAACCATGCACAGCCAGTGTTCAAACCAAAAAATCACCGTGAACAATGTGTGTGACCTGATATTCCAAAACTTGCCACCAACTCGTTAACTCTCCTACCTTCACTGATCACAATCGAGCAGATAACAGTAATGTCTAAATAATCGATAATGCTTTGCCAAATATCTGCAAAGAAGTAATATCGTACGTGAGAGTTTATATATGTGCGTAAATTCAAACTGCACCCCTACCACCAAGTAGTCACTTACTTGTGTTTGTAACGGAATCCTACTCTTTGTATCCTTAATGTATGTTAGGTTCAATGACGTGCCGCTTTCTACAATATAATAATAATACTGACATCAGGCTTACACCTCTTATTGTCAAAAATATAAATAAGTTGACGAGGGCACTACATAATTCTCAAAAGTTCTGTCCTTACCTCTACTCTTATGCGCTCGGCCGTGGCTTCTACAACTCGATCTCTCAATGCTACAAAATGGTCACGGTATGCCGGTACTTGGCGTCTGACATCACGTATGATGCAGACATAGATAACGGACTACGTTTAACTCACCCTATCCAAGATGGCGTGTATTTACATTCACTCGATCTAAATAACTATCAAAATAAATGTCTTGGGATAACCATGATTATATATACTTAATAAAATATGCAAATGTGTTCATTTTCCCCTACTTATTATTAATCCTGAAATAATCCCCAAACACAAATAACTGTGAGGTTTTTTGAGCATGAAATCGATGATACATAAATACGCTGAATACAAAATGGTAATAAAATAATATATATATGTGAAAAAATGTGAAAAAAATCAGGCATTTCATCAAGTTAATTATATACTGTTTACAAAAAACATAGCATCTCTATCTTGTCATTAAGACCATAGGGGATCAGTGTCCTAAGGGACTTGATACAGTATGTTTCTCTCTGTGCCAATAGTCTTGCAATATCAACATGTGGTGTCTCCACCAATCTTTCTAACACAGTAAATCTTAACTGCGGTATTGTGTGACCAACCTCGTGCCAATGTACCGCCAAACAGGATTTCAGATTTTTAGTACGTATCATACTCTTGTGCTCTGTCATCCGTACTTTCACCTTCCTTGAGGTACGTCCAACATAAACTAGTCCGCATGGACATTTGATTGCATATATTAAGATGCTGGAGTTACAATCCGATGTGTGATTAAGTGTTATCCCTTTCCCAGTCTGTGGATGTGCAAAAGAATTACCAACCAACACGTTACCACAATGTCCACAATTGTGGCACTTCATCATTCCCTTTCTGCCTAGATCTTTCACCTCCTGTCTGCGTCCTTTCAAAATCTCCTTAAGGTTCCTCGACCTCGAATGTGCGAACAGTGGTTTATCGAGAAATACATGTCTGAAATCAGGTTCTTGTTCAATGATCTCCCATCTTTGTCTTATGCATTTCTTAATGGCCGCTGCGGCTGTGGAGAATTTCACTTCTCTTTTGTCTCATACTCTCTCCCTCTTTTCTAGCATAGAGGATCTTGACATAGTTCTCGCTCTGTTCTCAGCCTGTTCGAGTACTGCATCTGGGTAACCTCTCTCTTTGTAATCCTTTTGCATGCCCTCAATGGTCTTGAGACCCTGAGTTTCATCAGAACAAATTCTCCTTGCCCTGATAAATTGTGATAAAGGTAAATGCCTCTTTAAAGACTGCGCATGGAAGCTGCCAAAATGTAAAGCGTTATTCTTATCTGTAGGCTTCTTGTAAACACTTGTCACAAGTGTATCCCCTTTTCTTTGAATCAATATGTCCAAATAGCTTATCTGTGCAGAGTTGATAGTGTGTGTGAACTTAATGAAAGCATGACCATTGTTTAACTCACTAAGGCGTTCTCGCAATTGCTCCTCTGGTCCTTTCCACAATACCAGTATATCATCTATATACCTTATATATAGTGCTAGATGTTCTTGCCACTGAGCCTTCTGGAGAATGTGTTGCTCCTCAAATTTGGACATAAACATATTAGCATATGTCGGTGCCCCGGTGAACCCCATGGAGGTCCCCGTCTTTTGTAGAAAAAAACAATCCTGCCACTAAAAATACCCATGATATAGGCAAAAATACAATAGCTCTAAAAGAAAGATGTTTTGGCTCTCCTCATATTCATGTCTCATCAGCATCCATTCTGCTGCCTCTAACCCTTCCATATGTGGAATCGAGGTATACAGGGCTGATACATCAACTGTACACAACCATAATTCATCATCAGCAAAGAAAGTTACTCTCTGTAATTTCTTTAGACAATCAGTGGTGTCTTGCACAAAAGTTGGCCATTGTTGCACTAAAGGTTGCATATAGTGATCTAGATATTTCCCTAAGGGTTCATGCAATGACCCACAAAGAGAGAGGTTACCCAGATGCAGTACTCGAACAGGCTGAGAACAGAGCGAGAACTATGTCAAGATCCTCTATGCTAGAAAAGAGGGAGAGAGTACGAGACAAAAGAGAAGTGTATGTTTTAAAATTCTCCACAGCCGCAGCGGCCATTAAGAAATGCATAAGACAAAGATGGGAGATCATTGAAGAGAACCTTATTTCAGACATGTATTTCTCGATAAACCACTGTTCGCACATTCGAGGTCGAGGAACCTTAAGGAGATTTTGAAAGGACGCAGACAGGAGGTGAAAGATCTAGGCAGAAAGGGAATGATGAAGTGCCACAATTGTGGACATTGTGGTAACGTGTTGGTTGGTAATTCTTTTGCACATCCACAGACTGGGAAAGGGATAACACTTAATCACACATCGGATTGTAACTCCAGCATCTTAATATATGCAATCAAATGTCCATGCAGACTAGTTTATGTTGGACGTACCTCAAGGAAGGTGAAAGTACGGATGACAGAGCACAAGAGTATGATACGTACTAAAAATCTGAAATCCTGTTTGGCGGTACATTGGCACGAGGTTGGTCACACAATACCGCAGTTAAGATTTACTGTGTTAGAAAGATTGGTGGAGACACCACATGTTGATATTGCAAGACTATTGGCACAGAGAGAAACATACTGGATCAAGTCCCTTAGGACACTGATCCCCTATGGTCTTAATGACAAGATAGAGATGCTATGTTTTTTGTAAACAGTATATAATTGACTTGATGAAATGCCTGATTTTTTTTCACATTTTTTCACATATATATATTATTTTATTACCATTTTGTATTCAGCGTATTTATGTATCATCGATTTCATGCTCAAAAAACCTCACAGTTATTTGTGTTTGGGGATTATTTCAGGATTAATAATAAGTAGGGGACAATGAACACATTTGCATATTTTATTAAGTATATATAATCATGGTTATCCCAAGACATTTATTTTGATAGTTATTTAGATCGAGTGAATGTAAATACACGCCATCTTGGATAGGGTGAGTTAAACGTAGTCCGTTATCTATGTCTGCATCATACGTGATGTCAGACGCCAAGTACCGGCATACCGTGACCATTTTGTAGCATTGAGAGATCGAGTTGTAGAAGCCACGGCCGAGCGCATAAGAGTAGAGGTAAGGACAGAACTTTTGAGAATTATGTAGTGCCCTCTTCAACTTATTTATATTTTTGACAATAAGAGGTGTAAGCCTGATGTCAGTATTATTATTATATTGTAGAAAGCGGCACGTCATTGAACCTAACATACATTAAGGATACAAAGAGTAGGATTCCGTTACAAACACAAGTAAGTGACTACTTGGTGGTAGGAGTGCGGTTTGAATGGTATGTAACGTTTACAACTAAATTTTTACAACGCACTACCATTACAACGCAGGCATTACCACGCATACCATTACAACGCATTGCGCTGGGGGGCGCTCTAGGATAGGGAATACGTTTAATTTTCTATCCAACACCTTCCCTAGTGTCCACGGGGACTGGAGTTGGAATAGAAAATTATACTTACCACTATCCAGCACCTCTAAGCGCTATGCGTTGTAATGGTATGCGTGGTAAAAACCGCGTTGTAAAGGTATGCGTGGTAAAAGTATGCGTTGTAACGTCATACATCCGGTTTGAATTTACGCACATATGTAAACTCTCACGTACGATATTACTTCTTTCCAGATATTTGGCCAAGCATTATCGATTATTTAGACATTACTGTTATCTGCTCGATTGTGATCAGTGAAGGTAGGAGAGTTAACGAGTTGGTGGCATGTTTTGGAATATCAGGTCACACACATTGTTCACGGTGATTTTTTGGTTTGAACACTGGCTGTGCATGGTTATATTTAGGTTTTGGCGTCTTTTGGATTTAATCACTGGTGAATTTTTGTGAGCATGTTCAATGATAATACTTAATATTTGAGTACCTAGCTGGTAAATCGCTGGTTTCTGTGCACACAGATTAAATGACTTTGTATGAAATAAGTGAATAACTTATAAATTGGAATGTACAGTGATAGATGTTCATGTTATGTTTATAGAGTATTCCCCTGATGAAGGTGCATACCGAAATGCATTGGGATATGTCTTCATATGCTGATTTGTGGAGAGTTGTTTGAAAATTTCTAACGAATACATCTGATGATGGAAAAAGAAGAATAAAAGTGGTTTTGAACAAAGAAAATTCAAAAACTTTTTCATGATATTCATATGTGTTTAAGTTCCTATTTGTGTTTAGCTTTCATAGCGAGTAGCATAACAATGCCATGTGATGAGTCATAATCACGTCTTTATTTTCGAATATTGTTGTAAAAAATTGTTTTGCAAATATTTATGTATATTTAAAACTGGGAACATAACGCATCATGTACGAGTGAGCAAGTGGATAGTGCAACCCATAACACAGGTGTCTGTGGTTTATTTATTCGTGCTAACTTGACTGGGGCTAGTTGAGATATGGGTTTGCACCAGGTGTTACAAAAAAGTTATATATAATTTATAAAAATGTTACAGATAGTTTAAACTTAATTCAAAAAAAGGAGTGCAAATTACAAATATTTTGTATACATTTTCTCACCTTAACCATTTTGTGCCGTCTGCACTGTCTCTGAATGCACATCTGGGGTAAGTGACAGCTTGTATATGTGTGTTCTCTCCTGACATCCACACACAAAGGGAGCTTAATTGTGACTGATGGGCATCAACATTCTGATGGGTCATCCTAGGCAGGATGGGAGGTCGGATCTGACACTTAAATTTGAATGGGCTGTGCCCATCGCCACACAAAGAGCTACACACACCCCAATAGTGAGTATGTAGCTAGGGCAGGAAGGGAACGGACCCTGTGCACTTCAAAGGCCTCTCTTTGAAGTGTTCCCTACTTCAAAGGCACACTGTGGTATAAGTTCTGAATCTCAGACAGCACTAGTTCAGGACGCTTCTGGACCAGAGGATACTCTGCCGGGAAGACCGACTGCTGTGCTGCTGATAAGACTGTCACTTTGTTGGATTCATCTGGACTTTTCTAGACTCCTGCTCTGCTGCATCTGCCATTAGAAGTGGGGTTTTCTGCACTGCAACTAGCAAAATCTATGCATCACCATTATTGGGTTGGTTGTAGCAAACGCCTCGCCTTCTTTGAGGACATGACATCCAGAAGCAGCTAACAATTCATCTTGAATTGCTAGAAACAAACGCATCACCTACATTTAGAGAGATTGACAACAACGCATCGCCTTCTCTGCTCCATGCATTAGGCCACATCGATGGTGCTGCAAAGTACTTTTGCAGCAGGATATGGTTGGTCCCTGTATCCTGCCTGTGCTCCATCGTCTGAACAATTTGGATTTGACTCAGTCAAGTGTGACCAGACAGCCGATGTTAGTGCTTTAGGCTTTTAAGCACTTTAAATGCAGATATAAAATGTATAACTCCAGTTCTACTTATTGGGTTTTTGTAATTTTGGTATTATTTTGTTCAATAAATTAAGCTCTATTTTGCTGATTAGATATGCTATATTTTTCTGTGGTGTTTTCACTGTCTTACTATTTTAAGTGTTGAACAAATAATGTACTTATAGCCTTTTAAGTTACGACTGACTGCTCGGTGCCAAGCTACCAGAGGGGGAGAATAGGACTTCTGTTTTTGCAGCACCTTACAGTAATATGGTGTACACTACCTATCCATTCTTAAGGCCAATGCAAGTCAATTCTCTCTGATTGGCATTTTAAAAACAGTTTCCATTCTCCCTGATTGGCATTGTTGCTTTTTCCTAAAATCATATATCTGACTGAAGGTTCTACATCTGCCCGTACACATGCAAAAATGTTTTTTTGAGCTGCCCAATCTTGAGAGTTATACTGTGACCCAGCTCCGGAATTTCTGCAAGGAGTTTACATTTTCTACTAGGGGCTTTACCAGGAAGGTAGAGCTGCAAAAGGCACTAAGGGCCTGGTTAGAAGCTTGTGATGCAGTACCCATAACCACAGAGGAGATGAATGATGAACTGGATGATGATGAGGAGCTGGACCAGGGTTCACTGGAGAATCTGGGACTGCCTGTGGGAGAGGGGTCTAATATCTTACCAGGAGTAATGGTTCCCACCAGGGCAGGGAGCAGTGTATTATCCAGAGGCCTGTCCCCAAAGGTGCTGGAGGACAGGAGGGAGGAGAAAACTTTGAAATAGGAGCTGGTCAAGCTCAAATTATAGAAAGAGAAAGCTTCATAGAAAACGAAATTGGCCATGGAGCAGCAAAGGTTGGCCTTGGAGGGGAAGGGAAAGAGATTGGCCATGGAGGAGATGAAACTGATGTTGGCTCATGAACTGAGTCTGAAGGAGCAGGACATTAGGCCAGGCAGACTGAGTCCAGCAGTGACTGTGGCAGCATTTCGTAAGTGCCCTCTGACAGGAGGGTCCACATACCCAAGGGTCTGGTGTCTGACTTTGTAGTGGGAGATGACATAGAAATATGGTTTGAAGCTTATAAAATAGTCCTACAGATGCACAAGGTCTCTGAAGCAGATTGAGGGACTAGCCTGTCGAGGCATATCCCTAGTGCAGATAGGGATACCCTACTGGCCCTAGAGGTGGGTGACAGGATGAGGTATCACCCATGAAAGAAGTCCAACTCAGGATTGGTTTGACCCCAGAGAAGAACAGGCAGATGTTTATGGACAGTCAGAAGCTATCTCAACAGATCTGGGTGGATTGAGTTGGTTCTTTCTACAAGGCATTGGATGGTTGGGTGAAGAGCAGTGAGGTAAGGTATTACCAGGGGCTGTATAACTTGATTGTAAATAAGCAAGAATTCAGTTTTTGTTTTTAATATAGGTTCCAACATCATGTTGACAGTAAGCTCTCTGAACCCAGGGAGCTTGCGAAGAAAGCTGAACACTGGGTCAGCACCATGGTCCACAGGAAGGTATCTGGTGAGATCTCCACAAGGGTAGGCAGGGTCCTTGCCAGAAGAAGGAGGGAGACAACATGAAAAGCAAAGAGTTCTGTAAAGAAGCCCCAAGATTGTTCTTGGGGTCAGGACTCCCATCCTCCTATTTAAAAAAGAAGAAATGGTTCCATGACAGTAGGTCGGCAGGGAAAGCAAACTAGTAGTGCTTTGAGTGCCAACAGAAAGGGCACTTCAAGAGAGATGCCAAGCATCCCAATTGGGCGCAGCCCCCACTGGTGAAGTCAATGGGGTTGGCTAGTGTGAAACTTGGGGAGGAGATGGTCCCAGATGGTGTGAGAGACAGAGTAGAGGTTACCCTAATGCCCCTGCGTGATGGAAAGATGGTGCAGAGAAGCCACATACCTCATAATACTTTTCTGAATCATAATACTAAGAAATACAGACAATGGGTCACCATCAATGGGCTAAGGGTTGAGTCTCTGAGACACAATGGACCTAGCATGATCACCATCTGTTCCAGGTCATGCCCTTTAGGTTGAAGGACGCCCCTGCCACCTTCAAGAGGTTTGTCAACCACACCCTGGCAGCTTTGAAGAACTTCAGTGCTGCCTACCTAGAAAACATTGCAGTTTTCAGTTCTAGATGGGAGGACCACCTGCGCCCCTTCCAGGAACTGCTTTGGGCTCTGCTGAGTGCAGACTGACAATTAAAGCCTTTAAGTGACACCAAGGGCAGGGTTTAATTGTCTACTAGGGTCGTTAAGTGAGAGGTGGCAAGTTGCAGCACCTCCTGCCCAAAATTGAAACCATTCTGGCTTGAGAAACCCCCAAGACCCAGACAGAAGTGAAAGCCTTCTTAGGCCTTGCTGGCTATTAGAGGAGATAAATCAAGAAATGTCGGAATTGGCCTTTTCTGCAGGGTCACCCAAACCCTTTGTTATGAATTTGTTTTTGCTATCTTTAGGCCTCTGGGCACTTTACCACTGCTAATTCGCGTTAAAGGGCATGTGCTCTCTACTATAATCATAGTAACATTGGCTTATCCACGATTGGTATATTTCATGTATATGTAAGTCCCTAGTAAAGTGCACTATATTTGCCCAGGGCCTGCAAACTAAAAGTTACAAGTGGGCCTGCAGCACTGATTGTGCCAGCCACTCAAGTAGAACTTTAAACAAGCCCCAGCCTGCCTCTGCAGAGCCTGTGTGTGCAGTTTTATTCTGCCATTTTGACCTGACAAGTGCACCTACTTGCCAGGCCCAAACCATCCTTTTTATTACATGTACGTCCCCCCTTAAGGGAGGCCTTAGGCAGCCCTAAGGGCAGGGCGGTGTGTATTTAAAAAGTAGGACATGTTTTTTATAGAGGTACATGCCCTAGTAGTGAAACATTTTTGAATTCATGTTTCACTACAGGAAAGCCTATCTCTCTCAGAGATTAATATTGGGATTACCTTATTAAATTTTCTAAGTGTAGTTTCTAATTGGGACACAATAAGAAAATGATTTTTTGGGATATTTGGACTTAGGTGTTAAAATTACAACTTATGGTGAAGTTGGATTTTATAATGAAAGTCTGAAAATGCCCTTTTTAGAAAACTGGCATTTTTTTACTTTAAACATTCTGTGCCTCTGTCTGTCTCTGAATACATATCTGGGTTGGGTGACAGCTGGGCATGGTGCACTCCCTGTAGAATATCACACAAAGGGAGCTAGGGTGCAACATTTACATTCTCGTCGTCCATCACCAGGCTGATGGGCCTTCCTAAGGAGACTCTGCCAAGAAGAGGAGTTGCTCTGCCAGGAGGGACATTGGGTAGTTTCCCTTCTAAGGTCGAGTCGCAGCAGATGCAGCTGCCACATTTGGCATGCCTACACTTTCAGGGCGTGCCAAATGTGGCAGCTGCATCTGCTGCGACTCGACCTTAGAAGGGAAATGCTTTGAATATGGCAACATTAAATTTCAAAGAAAATATTTTTCCAACTGTAATTCGCCCAATGTGGTATATGCAATTCTATGTCCCTGTAATCTCATCTACATAGGTCAAACTACACAGAAGATCAAACTAAGGATTGGACAACATCGGAGTAGGATACGCTGCAAGACAGCCAACGCCCCACTTGTGGATCACTATACTGAGAAAGGACACAATGAGAGAGATCTTACGTGGACTGTCATAACTATGATAAACCCCTCCCCCCCTAGGGGAGCTGATGTCTCAACATTACTTAACAAGGAGGAACTTCACTGGATTCTGAGGACTAATAGCATTAGGAATGGACTCAATCGTATTGAGGACTGGACCTCTTTGTTATAAGCAGACATTCAGTGAAACTCCTTCAAGTACAGAAACCAGATCCTAATGTAACATGTGACTCAATGTGTTGTACTAAATCATGTTTAAAATTGCATAATCTATGTCACTTGCGCCGTTCTTAACACTCTACCACTTTCACTGGTTTTAGCCCCATGCGCCTATAGCACCACAGTTACTTTCACTGTTTCCCACCTCTCCTTGGTGTTCCAAGATGTCCGCCACCGTAGATATCAAATTTGCCGTTCCAAGATGGCCACGGCCCCTGGACCTGGAGGCTGTTAGTCCTTTGCCTCTTTCCATTACCCAATTTTGGCTCCAAAAATATAAAACAAACTTGGAGTCTCCACTTCACGTCACCCGCTATTCAGCGCGAGCAGGAGCTTCCAGGCCCTGACCATCCTCTGCTATTCAAGTAAGTAACACTGGCAGACCATGTTTGTAAGCACTCCCTTTTAGTTTAAAAGCAGGAGATCTAACCCCAGTATTGAATGCTTTGTATTTTAGGAGGTGCAACTTGGCACCCAGTGGACATATTCATTTAACCAAAAGCCCCCAGTGCGATCCGGCACTCACTCATATCGATATCAGAAATTAAACTTTTTGAGGAAGGCCGACGGCCTAATAATGGTAAATTACTTTTCACTGCGCCGTTTTAAGCACATTCTAAATAATCACATCTGCAAGCCGTTTTTAATATAGACCTTCTGTCACCTCAGATCTAATGACTGCCGCCGCTATGGATCCTAATGTGCGTTCCATTACCGGTACATCTACCTGCTCCTTCAAACGTAAGGATTGTTCATAATTCTGCATCGGACCGAATAGTACAAGGCCAACAGTAGTAACGTAACATTAATGCTTGCTTCGATCATTAATAAATCCACTGCACTATCAGTTGTTGTTTTTAAATTTCACCGCACGTGCATTGCGGCGTCCTCCGCCGCCACTTGTGATTCACCACCCTTGAATGATACGCTACTAGCCAACTAGTTCCTGCACCTTTTAAAACTCGCCGCCTTCACTGCTATTACGGCCTCAATCTCCACTGCCGGATTTAAACTACAAACCACTGCGCCACACGAGTACTGTGCGATTTTATCTCAGTTCAAAAGCCACACGAGGACTGCATGATTAGGTCCCAGTTCAAAAGCAGATATCCTTCACCCTCACTAAAGTCACCTATCAGATGCCTAGCAATTCAGTTTTACTTATTTCTAATTTTTTGTATATTTCCTTCCCCTTGTTATTCCCTTGTCAATGTTGATACAGTAATGCGATATAGGCTATACATGTGATTAAGTTTAAGACAACAATGATTTATCTTTTGTCCTGAAGATGATGCTTTATACTGTTGTGAATAGCATTGAAACGTCGTCGACACTAAAAACACCATATGCAATATGATTTTATAATATTGTAATGATCAATGGTGTGTAACTGGTTGTCTAAGTCTGTCATAAGTGATTACAAACATACAGACACATTTTATACCGTGCCTTTGGCCATTCTGTTTTTCGTTGGTTTGTCTTGTGTTCTGTGGGTCACGGCTGTTCCCACTTGTTATTTAATGTTTTGAATCACAATTAATTCAACCTATTTGAAAATAAATTCTTGTCCGGCTGGACAAAAGACATACGATACATTTAAGCATATGATTATTGTGTTTCTCTATTTTTCCTTCCAAAATAGGGACCATTGTTCTTTAAAATACATGCTCACCGGTGGCTGAGACTCACCAAACACACCAGTCCGGAGGGACCAGTGGAGCACTTTCCTTCAGGGGCCTCTTTTAAAAAACTGTTGTTAACCATGATATTAAGCAGAAGGGAATACAAGCCTTCCGTATCTTAAACTGAGGTTGTTTCTCCTCAGTCGAACATCACCACCAGTAATTGATGATCGTCAGTGCTGACGAAGCGCTGTATTTACCTGCATACAGTATTGATTGCATTTTTAATGTTTTGTGTACTAGTTTTTTAAATCAGTGTGGAGTCTTTTTGTGGTGTTTTCACTGGGTTACTGCAATTAAAGTGTGCCCAAAATCTTTACACATTTCCTCTTTTGTTAAGCCTGACTGCACTCCGCTAAGCTACCAGAGGGTGAGCACAGGTTAATTTAGGTGTGTGGTTTACTGACTCTATCAATTACGAGTCTTCCCTGACAAATGGGGCCAAACCAGTCCTGAGCGCTTGGAGGTGGGTTTTCTGTGCTGCAACTAACAAAATTCATGCATTGCTATCGGTATGAACCAATGCATCTTCTGCTTCGATGACATTGCATCACCAGTTGTGTGGCTCAACAATGATTCATCTCCTACATTGCAAAAATCCACTGCTGAAGCATCACAATTTGTGGGGCTCAGAACCGACACGTCAGCTACATCTATTGGGACCAACAATGACACATCGCCGTCCCCTGCTGCATGTATCTTGCCCTGTCTATGGCTCTACAATGTACTTTTTCTGTGGGACAAGGTTGGTCCCTGTAACTAACCGTACTCCATTGGGGTCGACCTAAACTGTTGGATTTGACCCGGCCAAGTGCGATCTGATAACTCCAGTTGGTGCTTTATGCTTTTGAGCACCATATTTACAGGTATTTATAAAACAATTCATAACTCCGGTTCAACGTATTGGATTTTTGGTATTTTGGTCTTGCTTCGTTCAACAAATGAAGGTCTGTTGTCTAACCAGGTGTGGTATATTTTTAGGAGGTGATTTCATTGTTTTATTGTTTTAAGTGTTCCATAAATACATTACACATTGCCTCTTAAGGACAGTGTGCTTACCTCTAACAACTAGAGACCCAATTTTGAATACATAGTCTTACTTATTATTTTTGTATCCATTACTCTTTACTGTTCCAGACTTTCCCAAGATACAAAATTCAATCCAACACAAGGTTTATGTTTCAAAAAACCCTCTTCCAGAGCCAGCACAACAGTAAGTCATGGTATACATCTATTACTAAGCAAAATGAAACTAGTTTTTGTGTTAGCATTAGCTACACATCCTTATACCCCCTGCCATGGGAAACATCCTTTACAACGCAACTTTTACCACGCAATGCCTTTACAACGCGGTATTTACAACGAATACCTTTACAACGCATTGCGCTGGGGGGCGCTCTAGGATAGGGAATAGATTTAATTTACTATCCAACACCTTCCCTACTATTCACGGGGACTGGAGTTGGAATAGTAAATTAAACTATTCACTATCCAGCGCCCCAAAGCACTATGCGTTGTAAAGATATTTGTTTTAAATACCACGTTGTAAAGGCATGCGTGGTAAAAGCATGCGTTGTAATGTCATACATCCCCCTGCCATAGGAGGAGGACAGTCCAATCTGTTCAGGTGACCAAGGAGACCTTATGTGAAGCAATGGCTGGAGCTGTGCAGCATTTACACTTGACTCCCCAGCATTGCCCCAATACATAGTAATATCTGCAACAAAGTCTTTGTTGGGTCCTACCCGAATTTAGGGATACCGGCAGGAGTTTTCCATTTCCACCTCTTCCACCACCCACTTGTACCAGACATGCAGCACAGCAATCACAATTTGGAATTATACTCATTCCAAATTTGGGGAGTTTGTACTTCAATGAAGATAGTGGACTGCCTTATGTCAGCACAGTGGCATCTTGGAACTACAGACATCTCGCAAAAGGCGTTACTGTGGAAGGCTAATCAATTCAGCCAGTGAGCCAGAGGCCTGTGCCCTGTGAGAAAATATGTTCAACTTCAATTCATTCTCTTAAACATACAGAGAACAGCTAGTACTTAAAAATCTGGCAGCAGGTTAGGAGTATCTTGTGAAACCATTGTCCACCTAATGCTAGGAATGGGAATGTATATTTGTACTCAATTAGTCATTTGCATGAGTAGTGGAATATGGGATATGCAATGCACACAGAGGAACATTATGACAGATGACTGCATCATGCCTTAGTATCAGGTAGACCAGGAGCTGTGCAGGTACACGCTTTACTTGTTCGTTCTGTAAATAAGGACACATTTGTCTAAGGATTTGCACTATGTAGGTTTAAAAAAAAGGGATGATAGGGGAAGACACTATGGGACATCTAACCTCAGATTTCATTGAGGGGACTGAAATGGTCTGTGTTAGAGCAGCTATATTAAAGATTTGTGCTAATTTTCATGTGTTTAAGTTAGCAAAAATAGGCAGCAAAACTAAATTACTTGGGCTCTGGTTTGGTTACACTAACAGCTAAAAAAAAGTCTATTAAAGGTTGCACCGTGTGCGTGATTCCTCTGTCTTTTCCTGTGTTTTGCCTTTCTCATAAAAGCATTCAAAAATTTGAACTTTTCCAAGTACTAGTTTATCCCCACTTTATCATTGAATGTGCTTTGAAGGAAGCCTGCAGAGTCCATTTCGCAATGCTGAAAATATTCAAGGCTGATGCTGCCTTCTGGTTGAACTGCGCTCCTATTCATTTTGATAGCTCATTATTTCCCCATGTATGCAGGTTAAAGGGGATTCATTGGGTTGCTGATTCGTGGTATTTTGTAAGTTTTTTGAATTCCCTCTGAAAACTTTTATCGCCCCGATTTTAAAGAGAATTAATTTTACATAAGCTTGGCCAGCTCTTACTTACTGACAATTGCTGCATGATGAATATATCTTTTATGTTCTCAGCTATCCCAAATCTGCTATGAAGGCCAGGGCATGCCTTGACTAAATGTTAGCAACGGGTATGGTTTGCCTTACCCCTGTGATATATACACCCCAGAAATGGTCCAAGGATACCTGTTTAGATTTTTTATCGAGGGTTCAGGGTACACATATTTATCTCTGCACTTGAGGTTTCGAACTACTATGAACTTTTATGGCTGGTAACTTAACTGTGATAGATTGTGTAATCATTTTATGAAATTTTATGTCTCGAGAACTTTTATGGTTTTATGTGCTTAAACCGAATAAAGTTGATTGATTGATTGATTGAGAGGGGTATTAGCCCTGCCCAAGCAAAAGCCACAATCCCTGTCAAGGAACGCAAAAGTCCCTAAATGAACCTGTTCTGAACACTTCACAACAAAGACAAAAATCCCACACTAATTTAGAAGAAGTGAATCAATTTTAATATATTATTTGATATAAAAATGATAAAAATACAACTAGTCGAACCATAGTAATGAATTTTTAAAGTTTAAGGTAGAAACCGGTGCCTTAAAGATCAAAGCAATAACCGCAGACATCTAGTCAAGCGACAGGCGAGTCAAAGTAAAAAAAATATGGCAGACAAAGATGGAGTTTGAGTTATATTAAAAAAAGTGGTCCCGGTCTCCTCTCGGTTCTCAGGGCAAATTTGCTGGGTCCAGGTGAGGGTTCAAGATAGTTGGAGCCTTTTCTGACCAGGAGGTAAGCCAACTAGTCCCGACAAAGATGGGCATATTTATGAGCCCTTTGAGCTGTTCTTGCACCACACAACGTGGTGTAAGAGTCACGCAAATGTAAAATTAAATTTATGAAGCCACGCAAGGCAACCTTGTATGGACCTCTGTGGCTTCATAAATCTCCAGTAATGTAACAGAGAAAATTGCTGTGTTATATTAATCTGAAGCAGGGAGGCCTTCTCATGGGTGTTGCATGGGTGTTCCCACGCAACATCCATTCAGTTTGATGCATTTCCAGATTTATAAGAACAGGAAAACCTCGGCATAAGCCAGAAAGATATGCCTTTCCTGGAAAGGCGTAACAAGCAGAAATATCTTTATTTCTCCTCGTGCTTTCTTCTTCCTATATGTGCTGCATTTTGCTTGCAGCATTGCCCTGTTCCACAAATGTCATAAATATGCCCCTGAGTTCTAAAACAACTTCAATATTTAAATTGTTTTAAAGACTTGATCAAGGGGCCTACGAGTTCTGATAGATTGAAAAAACTGAATATATATATATATTACCTACTGGCGGTCGCCAGTAGGTATATATAGTTAGGATTTTTTCTCTATGGGATTTTTGAAAATTCTATGTCTAATAACTTTGGCGTTTGTGGACGGAATTGGCTGAAATTTTCAGGAAAATGGAACATTTTGTTTCTGAGCAGCCACTGAAAATTTGGGGGGGGGTTGTCAAGGGGGGGCTGAGAAAAAAGGGGGGTCCCAAAACGTGTTTTTAACATTGAGTTTTCCATAGGGCGGTTGGCCTCACTTTTAGCCCGAACGGCTGAATGGATTTGCACGAAACTTGGCAAAATTGTAGGGACTGGTAGCCCGATGTGCCTTTGCTAGGTCTCAATATATGTGCTGCAGTGGATTTTGAGAAATTAACGTTCAAAAAAAGAAATAGATCTGTAACAGCGGACCGGGCAGCGCTCCAGTTCGCGTACTTTTCGCGTTACGGAGCTTTGTGAAGCGAAGCTGATTGGTTCTCCGGCGTCTGTAAACATTCCAAACAGTCCGTAGCGGCCGCCATCTTGTCTCTCGGTAGGATCGAGAGACAAGAGGAGGCCAAAGCGAAGGGGCAAATTACCATAAGGGGGCATAGTAGATCCTCCCTGACCCCCTAGGTTTGATGTGGAGGTTTTAAAAGGGCCCAGCGGGGCAAAAAAAAAAAATAATAATAATAATCGAACAGCTGAATGGATTTGCACGAAACTTGGCAAAATATTAGGGACTGGTAGCCCGATGTGCCTTTGCTAGGTCTCAATATATGTGCTCCAGTGGATTTTGAGAAATTAACGTTCAAAAAAAGATATATATCTGTAACAGCGCTCCACTTCGCGTACTTTTCGCGTTACGGAGCTTTGCGAAGCTGATTGGTTCTCCGGCGTCTGTAAACATTCCAAACAGTCCGTAGCGGCCGCCATCTTGTCTCTCGGTAGGATCGAGAGACAAGAGGAGGCCAAAGCGAAGGGGCAAATGACCATAAGGGTGCATAGTAGATCCTCCCTGACCCCATAGGTTTGATGTGGAGGCTTTAAAAGGGCTCCGCGGGGTGGGGTGCGCCCGGTTAGCGTAACGGGAAGCGGACTGGGGAGCGTACTACAAGGAATGAAGAATGATTGACTTTTAACTTATTGTATGTTTATAGACTTTTTTTTTACTTTTTTTTCTGCTGAGTGACGTCTCGGCCTATCTTCACGGGATGCAGTCCCTACCATCTCGGCGTTTAAGCCCAGGGGGACCGGTAGTGTGGGAGAGATAACGGGGCATATTATCAAGGGGGTTTATCTCCGCTTTTTTGGCTTTAAAAGCCAAGAAAGCGGAGATAAAATTATCTCCGTATTACCTAGCTGTCGCTAACACCAGTTAGCGACCGCTAGTAGGAGATAGCGACTACCTTGGGCCCCACTTTGCATGTCAGTGATATTTATCACTAATGACATGCAAAGTGGGCATGCCAAGATGTTAGCGACTGGAAACAGTCGCTAACATCGCTATCTCCTATTACCAACTTTTGGAGATATTCGCGCTAAGCGCGAATATCTCCAAAAAGTAACACCTGCCCTGAGCAGTTCTTAGCCATGTTATCCAATGGGAGGTGGATAACATGGCTAAGAGCATTAACTCGGTAATGCATGAATATCGCTGACTTTTCAGCGATATTAATGCATTGCGGCCGTTTTTTATCGCATTTGCTATAAACCTTGATAATAGCAAGGTTTATCTGTGATAATTTCTGACGATGCTTAGCGGTAAAAAATTCGTTGCTAAGCATCGTTAGGGTAAATATCGCTTAACTTTGGTAATATGCCCCAACATCTGTTAACGTTCGATTCGAAGGAAATCAGGAAGTGTTGAAAAACATTGTCTGCGCCATCTTGCCTTTTTAGATGACTTGACTAGACCCACTCTCTGCACGCTGTCGATCCTTATCATGGCTCCCCACCCTCGCAAGCATCTCCCCCAGGCACTGGTCACCCCCGCTCTCTGTCTTATGCATGGGCAATAAACCTCCCCCCATCTGCGCTGCTCTTCCCTGAGAATCACACCCTGTGCCCGCCCGACACCTCCCTTTCGCCCTATTCACTACCGCACCCTCTGACACTCCTCTTCCTCTGTGTCCGATTGTCCAGGCCGGTCCCAGGCTATCAGCTAGCCCTGCAGATGTAGTTTATGGCCCCAGCTGTAAAGAATTAACCCTCTTCAAAGGAGTTATAGTAGATCAAGGCCCACACCCGATGAGATCCGTCACACCACACGCGTTCCTACTATCTGAAAACCATCCTGTATTGTGATTGGGGAGGGGACCGAGCCTGAAGCGGAAGATTCCAGGGATGACTCTTTGTACATCAAAGTTTTTACAATTATGTGTCACATTAAAAATATATAGCACTCCAACAAAGTAGTAGGATTATAAAACTTTAATAACTTATAAATATATACAACAAAACAAAAACAGTAAAAACATTTAAACATTTTTAGGGAAAAAGAAGGAAGTAGCGGTCGGTTGTGCGAATAGTCCCAAGGCAGCATAACGTCCAGATTTCTGGACGGCACCCAGGTGATGTTGCCTGGGTGCCGCACTGATTTCGGTATCCGGCGTGGGGCGTCGCGGGGGGTGGGTCATCAGTAGCGGTCTGTTGTGCGAATAGTTCCAAGGCAGCAGAACGATGGCACCAAGGTGATGTCCAGTAAGTTGCCGCCCTCCGAATAACGGCGTGGGGCGCCCCGGGGGGGAGGGGGGGAGGCGGCGTGAACGGGCCTCCCCAGGTGGAGCCTCGTCTGCTGTAGTGGGGCGCCCCTTTACCGTTTCAGTTGCCATTCCGTCCGCTTTTGGTCCACTGAGTCAAAATCCGCAATTCAGCTGAGTTGCCGCCCTCCAAATAACGGCGTGGGGCGCCCCGGGGGGGGGGAGGCGGCGTGAACGGGCCTCCCCAGGTGGAGCCTCGTCTGCTGTAGTGGGGCGCCCCTTTACCGTTTCAGTTGCCATTCCGTCCGCTTTTGGTCCACTGTGTCAAAATCCGCAATTCAGCTGAGTTGCGCCCACTCTTGCGGTGCAGCGATAGGCGGCTGTCACAGGACTCTCAAAATGGCGGCAGGCTCTTTCCTTTTTGGGCCTGGTCCACTGAAATGGCCCTGGGACACCTTGGAAATCGGACGCTTGTCTGCTAGGTCCTGGACCCCATTCTTGAAAGCGTCCCCTCTGCCTTGAGGATTCTACAAAAGTCTTGGGGGCCCCCGACTCCTGTAGGCTTCCGGTGGGGAGCGGCTGCCATGATTGCTCGCGGAATGACCACGACGGAGCCACGAGATGGTGGTGCTTTCATGCTGATGCCAGCTTCAGTCTGAAACATCCAGAAACAAGGTGGGGCTTTCATCGTTTGGGAAAAAAAAATAGTTTTCATCCAATGAAAAGTGTTATTTTTAGGTCATATGATCAAGCCTTCCATCATTAGGAAACCAAAAGTAAAATGAACCAATTAAAAGTTTTATAAACAAGTCACATGACCTGTTATGCGGCATAGGGTATAAAAAGCGTAGAAAATCCGTTGGCACGTGAGGCGGCGTCAGTAGCGGACCGATGTGCGAATAGGCCGAAGGCAGCACAACGCGCCAAGATCCGGATGGCACCGAGGTGGTGTCCAGCAAGTTGTCGCACTGGTGTGGCCATCCTACAATGCTGAAAGTCGGCGTGGGGCGCCCCGTTGGCCTGTGAGTTCGCGTCAGTAGCGGACCGATGTGCGAATAGGCCGAAGGCAGCACAACGCGCCAAGATCCGGATGGCACCGAGGTGGTGTCCAGCAAGTTGTCGCACTGGTGTGGCCATCCTACAATGCTGAAAGTCGGCGTGGGGTGCCCCGTTGGCCTGTGAGATGGCGGCAGTAGCGGACCGATGTGCGAATGGGGCCAAAGGCAGCGCAACAATATTTTCTGAATAGAAGACACCACCCGCTACTTAGCGGGTCTGGGTTCTGTGGGCTCCTCTTCATTTCTTTGGCGCCATCTTGGGTGAGGACGCGCCGTCCTAGAGGCGCAGGACCGAGCGCTCTAGACCTGCGGCCCTCCTACGCCCACCCTACTTAAGGCTGGTCATTTCCTGGCCTACCAGAACTTGTATTGGACAAACAGCGTGGTTGAGACCCTGACGCTGCAACGCTCTGCTGCATAGCGCTTCGCGCTTTTAAAACTCCCGTTTTTTCTATTTGTGTAAATTTTATTTTTTCATTTTACCTTGTTTTTAACTGGGGACTCCTGGCCCTTACTTACACTATAATAGTCTCCCGCACCGCTACTTAGCGGGTCTGGGTTCTGTGGGCTCCTCTTCATTTCTTTGGCGCCATCTTGGGTGAGGACGCGCCGTCCTAGAGGCGCAGGACCGAGCGCTCTAGACCTGCGGCCCTCCTACGCCCACCCTACTTAAGCTCTGCCCTGGCGCGCAGCGGTGACGCGCAGCGGGTCGCGCCTGAGTCGAGCCAGAGTCCTGCCCGTCTGCGCCCGTCAGCGCTGAGGAAGCGCCAGGGCAGGGCTCTGTCTCTTGGCCGGTAAGTTCACTGTCCTTTCATTCCTATGTATTCAAAGTCCGACTTACTTTGTCTTCGCCCTCCGTCAGGGCCTTGCCCTGCTCACTCTTTCCATCCTTTGTGTGGCCCCTTTAGATGCCCTGACTGCTCCTATGCGTTTCCTATCCCTACCCCGGTCGCTACCCACTGCCCCGCTCCTCGTTTGTCACCTAAACCTACAATATTCAAGATATACCATCTCAATGTTCGCTCTTTGGTAAAACACCATCTTGAGGTTCACGATCTTCTTGATGAAGCCCCTGACATTCTTTTTATGTCGGAAACTTGGCTTCATAATGATGCCTCTGCTGCTATCAACTTGGCTCTTCCGCCTGAGTATACCATCTATACTCTTAACCGCGACTCTAGAGGGGGCGGCATTGCTGCCGCCATTAAAACTAGGTATCCCTGTACATGGAAACCTATGGATATTGTGGGTTGCGAAAGCGCCTACTTTTCTGTCTCTGTTAACTCGCATTTTTCTTTTTCTGGCTTACTTATCTACCGACCCCCGGGCCCTGATGCTGCTTTCAGGACTGCTCTCCCTGAGGCTGTTAGTTCTCTGGCCCTAACGACGGCCAATTTTAACATACTTGGGGATCTTAATCTCCACTTTGATTCTCCCTGTCCTTCGGCGGCTAGTAGCACTTGTGCTGATCTGGAGGCCCTCCAACTCTCACAATTAGTTCTTCATGACACACATATTGGTGGTCATATTCTTGACCCTTTTTTTACCTCTCTTACATCGGTCAAAGTCCTGCCTCCTAGACCTATGGCTTGGACTGACCACCACCTAATTGAATGCCATCTCCTATTGGAAGACCCTCCTATAGCTGCCCCTATTCCTACTATTTCCAGGCGCCCGTGGAAAAAGTTGAAGCTCGGTGATTTCCATCTGCTTTTAGCTGAAGCCCCCCTGGCTCCTTTCACTGATGTGGAGTCCGGCTATAATTTATACTGCCGTTGGCTCACTAATGCGTTGGACAAGCTTATTCCTTATGCCTTGACTAAACAACAGCGCAGCCATCCCAGTCCTTGGTATGATGATGCTCTTCGACTTTTAAAAAATCTTACAAACAAGCCGAACGAGCCTGGCGCAAGTCTTATGACCCGGCTAGGAAAGCTTTGTACCTCGCCACTATCAAGACCTATCATCGAGCTATCTGCAGGACCAGGGCCGCCTACTTCTCACGTGAATTCAGTGCTAGTTCCAACCCTAGCAAACTTATCTTTAAAGCACTGAAAGATCTTACTGCTTGTAGAGCCTCTAACACTGAGATCTGCTCTGCCTCCCACTGTGAGGATTTGGCCGCTTTTTTTATCAATAAAGTGGAGGGAATTTACCGAACATTTCCCAGCTCTACGGGCCCCCGGCAGCTCACCACAGCCATTTCTAAAACTACTCTCTCGCTATCTTATCTTCCGGAGCTTTCTATAGAGGAGTTTGACAAACTCGTGATCAGGGTGAAATCGGGTTCCCCGAAAGATCCCTTGCGGCCCTCACAATTTAGAGAATCCTCCGCCTGCCTTCCTCCGCTCTGTAAACTCATCAATTTATCACTGTCATCGGGCTCTGTACCAGCTGCCTGGAAACAGGCGCAGGTAATTCCTATTCTGAAAAAACCTGCGTTGGACCCCAAAAAAGCTGAACATTATCGCCCCATCTCTCTCCTCCCGTGGGCTGCTAAGCTGACTGAGGCCCATGCTAATACTATTCTTGCAAAACATCTCCATTCTGCGAATATTTTGGATCCTTCGCAGAATGGGTTTAGGCCCGGCCATAGCACCGAGACGGCGCTCCTGTATATGGCCGAACATCTCCGCATGTTAGAGGATTCAGGTCACACGGCGGCACTTGTGCTCCTCGATCTAAGTGCCGCCTTTGACACCGTCTCCCATGACATTTTACTCCAACGTCTGGTTGAGGCAGGGGTGGATAAGCTGGCCCTTGAATGGTTCAGATCCTTTCTATCTGATCGCTCCTTCAGGGTCATCACTCCCCCCTTTGAATCCAAACCTCATGCGGTGGCCCAGGGCGTCCCCCAGGGATCGGCCTTAAGCCCCACTCTTTTTAACCTTTATGTCCAACCGCTGGCTGATGTCGCCAAGCGTGGGAACCTTTCCATCGTGTCCTACGCTGACGACACGCAGCTTGCGGTAGCGATTAGTGGGGCCTCCGATCTCGAGGCGGCTAAGTTCCGTGAGGGACTTATATCTGTGGCCCACTGGATGAATGATAACTTCCTACAATTGAATGCTAAAAAAACCGAGGTGCTCATTGTGGGGAAACAAATTCATCTGTGGGGTGACAGCTGGTGGCCACGTGAGCTCGGTCCTACCCCTACCCCTGTCACTGAAGTTAAAAACCTCGGGGTGTGGTTTGACTCTCAACTAAGCTTTTCCATTCACACAAAAAAGACCGCTGCATCTTGCTTTGGAATCTTGCGTCAACTTCGGTCCACTCTCAAATTCTTTGACGCTCCAACACGCCAACTCATTGTGCAAGCTTTGATTTTGTCTAAATTAGACTATGCCAGCTCTCTTTTTCTTGGAGTCAATCAGGCTGAGCTCTCCCGTCTCCAACGCGTCCAGAACGCTGCCGCCAGGGCTCTGGTTGGTTTGCCTAAATTCTGCTCAGCTAGGAGAACCATTTTTAACCTCCATTGGCTCCCGGTGGCACAGAGAATAAAGTTTAAATCTCTGATTTTGACATTCAAAATCCTTAAGCTTTCTTCTCCTCAGATCCTGCAGCAACTTATTCTTCCTTATGCTCCAGCTCGTCCTTTGCGGTCTTCTGTTCTCCACCTTGCCACTGTTCCCCGTTTTAAAAGATCCAGGATTGGCGGCCGCTCCTTTCGAGTCCTTGCCGCCAAACTGTGGAATTCCTTGCCCGTCCACATCCGTGCCATCGATGAGCTTCTTGCTTTTAGGAAGGCGGTTAAAACTTTTCTCTTCCCCATAGCCCCCTAGTCCTTGTCGTTGTGTTGTGTTTTCCACCTCCTGTCCGGTTTTAGTTCTGCACTAGCGCCAGGACGCCCCTTTGCTGGGGCAGCTGTGCGCTCAATAAATCAGGATAACATAACAAGGCGCTGAGATGCCAAGATCCGGATGGCACCGAGGTGGTGTCTAGTAAGTTGCACTGGTGTGGCCATCCTACAATGCTGAAAGTCGGCGTGGGGCGCCCCGTTGGCCTGTGAGATGGCGTCAGTAGCGGACCGATGTGCGAATGGGGCCAAAGGCAGCGCAACAATATTTTCTGAATAGAAGACACCACAAGGCGCTGAGATGCCAAGATCCGGATGGCACCGAGGTGGTGTCTAGTAAGTTGTCGCACCGGTGTTGCCATCCTACAATGCTGAAAGTCGGCGTGGGGCGCCCCGTTGGCCTGTGAGATGGCGTCAGTAGCGGACCGATGTGCGAATGGGGCCAAAGGCAGCGCAACAATATTTTTGGAATAGAAGACACCACAAGGCGCTGAGATTCGGTTAGCACCGAGGTGGTGTCTAGCAAGCTATGCAGCTGAGTTGCGTGCGCACTTGCGGCGAATAGGTCGAAGGCAGCACAACAATGTTTTCTGAATAGAAGACACCACAAGGCGCTGAGATTCGGTAGGCACCGAGGTGGTGTCTAGCAAGTTGCCGTACTGGTGTGGCCATCCTACAATCCTGCTCCGAATAACGGCGTGGGGTGCCCGAAGGGGGGGGGAGGCGGCGTGAACGGGCCTTCCTAGGTGGAGGCTCGTCTGCTGTAGTGGGGCGCCCCTTTACCGTTTCAGTTGCCATTCAGCTGAGTTTCGGCCGCTTTTGATGCTACAGCGACAGACGGCTGCAAGAAGACTCTCAAAATGGCGGCCTGTTCTTTGGATTTGGGCCTGGTCCACTAAAATGGCCCTGGTACACCTTAGAACTCGGACGCTCGAATTTTTTTTCCTTTCCTCTACATGCAAAAAAAGGTAAATGCCCGGTACGTTACACGCTTCATCTGCCACGATGTACTCTCCAGAGGAACCGAAAAAAAATATAGTTATGGTAACTATACCATGCATCATCATATGGAGAGGTGGCACCGATTAATTATAGTGCTGCATAAAAGAGAGATTTGGAGGAGAACCCCCGACCTGCCAGTACATTCATCAAAGAAGTGGCACTGACAGCATCAGAGGCAAGGGAAACGGTCCCAAATATTTAGAAGAACTTTGGAAAGATTAAAATGACATGTTTACATTGTGGCAAATTAATTTCATGTGGACAGATGAGTGTTACTCTAATAAATACAGCATATGAACATCATCATAGTCGATGGTTGGTAGAGACATTTTGACTATATCCTGGACCTGCCCGTCCTCGCCCAAAATGGCGCCGGAATAAATGGGACTCGTAACTCCTTGTTGTGTACTGGTTGCACAACCTTGATATCACGAGATACGTATGCAGTTTTGAAGCACATGGCGGGCGGGGACGAGAATAGATTGAATATTTCGATATCCCTATTGATATTAAGTTATTGATTACTGTACTATTGAAAGTTCGAATTAACGTCACCCATGGTACTTGCCCGCAAATGTATATCTAGATAATTTTATTGTAAGTGGCCCTGTCGTATTTTAATTATAAAATGTACGTCCACCGATTCCGCAACTGTTAGACACTTTAGTTCTTGCAACCTAATGGCCCGCCCGTTACGTTCCTCTACAGTGTAAATGTCTACTCATCATATACGATTACAGTTTGCTCCGTGGCCGGCCCACGTGGTTATAGGCCCGTATTTGTATAATGACATTTTCACAATAAAGGTTTTTAAAAGAAAACATGGTAGTAGTATATACATTGGTAAAGTTTTTAATAATAGTCACTGTTTTCGAATCAGTAAAAGGCAAGTGAAATAAAGCAGTCCAATTACATGAAGGGTAAAAGGTATAATACGCAGGAACGCAGTAAAGATAAATGGTCAAGGGCTGTTGTGTTTTCTACTCCTGCAACATAAAGTGATCGATAAGAATCTGATATTCAGGCGTATCGGCGACTAAGACAGCAGGCCGACCCTCTTTTGCTCAACGGCTCCGTCATGGGACGAAGAAACGCCCTTTTTCACGAAAAAGGAATATATTTTACTTGCAGGACAGTTGTAAATTTTCCGGGAAAGTACATTAGCCTGGAACATTATAACATATATTTAAGAAAAAATAATGTTCGAAAGCATCATTAGAATAAGAAAAGTAAAATGAACCAATGAAAAGTTTTATTAACAAGTCATATGACCTGTTATGCTTACGTTACGCGCTGCGCGTCGCGCCCCTGATCACTTCCGGATGCGCTAACGCGGCGCGGCATATGACGCATTACGCGACAACGCAGGTCTAGAATATAGTCAAAATGTCTCCACCAACCAGCGGTCGGAACACAACCCCTTTCAGCAGGCTAAATAGTTCTGTTAAATGACAACAGAAGGGACAGGCAACAAGAACCATCAGTCAAAGAGGGGAGGGCTAGTTCTTCCTTACCGGGTCACGTTGGGGCGCTACTGGAACTGATCGAATTGGTAGTCTACAGTGTTTCTGGATGTTTCAGACTGAAGCTGGCGTTAGCATAAGAGCACCACCGTTTCGTAGCTCCGTCGTGGCCATTCGTCGAGCAATAATGCTAGCCGCTCTCCACCAGAAGCCTGCGGGAGTCGGGGGCCCCCAAGACTTTTGTAGAATCTTCAAGGCTGAGGGGACGCTTTCGAGAATGGAGCCCAATCTCTAGCAGACAAGCGTCCGAGTTCCAAGGTGTCGCAGGGCAATTTTAGTGGACCACGCCCAAATCTGAAGAGCCGGCCGCCATTTTGAGAGTACTGTGGCAGCCGGCTATCGCTGCACCGCAAGAGCGGGAGCAACTCAACTACATGGTGAGCGAGACGCTGTAGTCGAAAGAGCGGGCGGTAAACAGCTGAATAGCGGAAGAGGCACAGTGTAGCAAAAGCGGGCGGAATGGCAACTGAAATGGTAAAGGGGCGCCCCACTACAGCGTGTCTTTAGGTGAAACGGATTGTGGGATTGTGGGACAAGGTCAAGAATGGAAGAGTTACCAAAACGCAAAAAGTTCCGCTTGATCCCGGGAGCCGGCCACCTATGTCGGGGGCGATCTCAGGCTACACCAGGAGAACACGACTTGGGGAGGGAGCCGGAGCCAAGCGCCCCCTCCGAGTCCGCGCCATCACACCGTCCCTCGGGGGCCTCCGTCAAGCGGTTCAGGGTGGCACCGCATTACATTGTTCACAAATGCAGTCACGTCCTCAAACAGTCCCCACTTTACTTTGACAATAGTGAAGCTGAAGCAAGTGCAAATAGGCTTCAGACAGTGTTACAAGCACTCCTCAAAACTTTGAACCATCAGAGTGCATGAGTTTCATGCTCGATCGATTGAGCTAGCCGGATCGGGCAACAAAAAGTATAAAATAGTTATGTAAATAGTTGTTTAATAAAATGTTTTACCCTGTTACTTTGCTGGTGTGTTGTATATATTTGTAATATTTGCATAGAGTTTATCGTTATTTTGGGCGGGGTGGGTGGCGGAGCCGAGCTGTATTGCAGCCATCATGGTGTGGAGTTCAGTTCATCTCAATAGTTTCGTGTTTGTCATGAGGGGTTGTTCCTAATGTTTCTATTTTAGCGAGGTCAAAAAGAGATCCCATTAGTGGCCTACTGATTTTGCTCGATTCCTTTTGTTTTTTTACACGATTTTTCGCTATCTGCAAAGACTAAACAGAGTATTGCGACTCTGTGCTTGTTTGTAAATAGAGAATGAACCAAAGAGAACCAATTCTAAAACAGTAAATGCTTGGATAACAATCAATCAAATGGAGAGAGAAGCAGGCACGACGGATTACAACGGGGGCAAAGGCCTGCGTTAACTACCCTTCACTATCTGCAAAGAGAGAGTACTCCTAATAGAAATGAGAGGGAAGGGGGGGGCAGCATTCAAAGCAGATCAGTGTGCATAAACACGAAAATGTTTTTACTTACCACGTACTTGACATTCAACAGCTTATGATATTTGCTATTAAAAAACCATTGAAATTCACTGAAAAAACCATAGGTTAGAGACCATATATAGTTAGGAATTAGCATTTAAAAAACCTTGAAAATTCACTGAAAAAACCATAGGTTATAGACCATATATAGTTAGGGCTTAGCATTTAAAAAACCTTATTTTACTCACACAAAACCATTGAAATTCCATATATAGTTAGTTGCACTAACTATATATCGCGCACCCGCAATCCACTGCTGATGATGTCACATATTACATCATTCATGACATGGTCCGTGACATCACTGATGACATCACTGATGACATCTCAAATGAGTGGAAGTATAAGTGTCTGGACAAAGGATTTAGTAGGTGCATGACTGAATGTATGAGTGAGTGATTAAATGTGCCTCACTGAGTGCATGGGTTAGTGACTAAACTGTCTTAATTTGTGCATCATTATGTCTGTTGTTCTGTAAACTGCTGCATGTGTTGATCAGTAGCTATATGATTAACTATATGGGTTACTGATTGATTGTCCAAGTATTTGTATGGGAGACTGAGTGTGTGTGTGGCTGGCTGGGAGGTGTGTGACTCTGTGCAGATCAATGTGTACTTGTATCAATGATTGTATAAGAGAGTAAGCATGTGTTAGTATATGTTTGAAAATGTAAGGTGCTCTATGTTTAACTGTATAGATTAGAAAATGGAAGTGTGATTGATTCTTTACAGGACTGACTAGGTGTGTGAGTAACTCCATGGATGAGTGGCAGAGTGTGAGTGTCTGTATAGGTGTATGAGTGCATATGATAGTGTAAAGATGAGTGATTGTATGTATGAATGATTGTATGGGTGAATGAGTGAATGTGTGTGTAGACGTAGGAATCAGTGAGTGCGTATGTAGTAACTAGTATTGGTGTGTCAATGGTTTCAAAAATTATACTCTGTATTTAACACTGGGTGTAACAGAGGTTATATTAAAATGTGAGGAGATGCATTGTATTGTCACATGAATGATATCATCAGTGATGTGGTCATTGATGTCAAATGAGATGTCATCAGTGATGTCATCAGTGATGTCATTTGAGATGTCATCAGTGATGTCATCAGTGATGTCACTGACCATGTCATGAATGATGTAATATGTGACATCATCAGCAGTGGATTGCGGGTGCACGATATATAGTTAGTGCAACTAACTATATATGGAATTTCAATGGTTTTGTGTGAGTAAAATAAGGTTTTTTAAATGCTAAGCCCTAACTATATATATGGTCTATAACCTATGGTTTTTTCAGTGAATTTTCAAGGTTTTTTAAATGCTAATTCCTAACTATATATGGTCTCTAACCTATGGTTTTTCAGTGAATATATATATATATATATATATATATATATATATATATATATATATATATATATATATATATATATACATATATTGCTTACAGCGGTCGCCAGTAGGTAGCTATAGTTAGAACCTATTATCCATTGGAAATCCGCAACATTCTATTCCCAATAACTTTGGCGCTGATTGATGATTCTTCCCAGACTTTTGGCCAGCTCTGGTCTGCTCCTATCCTGAAAGTTTCAAGATGATTCGTCAAGCGGTGGCCGAGACAAAAGGGGGGTCCCAAAACGCGTTTTCCCCATGCAATTTCCGATAGGACATTTAGCCACAGCTACAGCCCGAACTGCTGAACGGAATTACGCCAAATTTGGCAAAGATGTACGGCCACATGCATCATTGCACCCGTTTGCGATTCCTAAATTGCGAAAATGAAGGAATCGCAATTTAGAAATCGCAAACTGCAATGCATGAACAATTCGCATTTATTTTTGCGATTCGGTATTTTTCACAATTTGCGAATCGCAATTAAGGAAAACCCTTCCCATTGATTCCTATGGGCCAAAAGGCCCATAGGAATGAATTGGAAGGCATTCACATTTTGCGAATTTTCAAATTGCGATTCGCAAAATGTGAATGCAATTTCAAGGGTGCAGGGGGGTCCAAAGAACCCCTCCCTGCACCCCTGAAATGTAACTTTAAATGCAATTTACACACACACATGCCACAAGGGCATGTGTGTGTGTAAATAAAAACTTTCAAAAATGCAATTTGTGCATATTTGAAAGTTTTCGGTAAATTAGCATGAAGTTCAACTTCATGCTAATTTACCACTTTCAAATTGCGAATTCGCAATTAAAAAATGATCATGCATTGCATTTAAGAAATCTGCAATCGCAATTTTAGAAATCGCAACATGGTTGCGATTCCTAACATTGCGAAATGCATGATGCATTCCAAATTAGTCAATTGCATTCGCAAACGGCCGAAAATTGCGATTCGCACCGTTTGCTAATGCAATTGACGTTGATGCATGTGGGCAGTAGTCCTCAGTTCAGACTTGTACCTTTTGCTTAAATGGTGTCAATCTGTTCAGTAGTTCCTGAGAAAATTACAATTAAAAGCATTTATATATCTATGGCAGAGGTGGATCCGCGCACCCTGAGCGCACCATGAGCGCACCATAAGCGCACCATAAGTGCACCCTTGCGATCACACACTGAATTCTAATTGGCTGTCAAGCGGTTGTCAACATTCAAAACCAGGAACTGTTGGCAGCCATTTTGTGCCTCAGTAGAAGCGAGGATGAAGAAGTCAGTGAAACAAGTGTGCAAAACATATAAAGGGGGCGGGGTAGAAATATCCTGATCCTCTAGACCTGCTTAGGGAGTCCCAGAAGCACCCACAGGGCCCACAATTTTTTATTATTTTTTTAAAGACCCAGCAGGTGCGTCTAGGGTGCGCGTAAATAAAAATGAATAAAATAAAACAAAGCTTTTTTATATTTAGCCCCCGGGGGATAAAAACCAGGGGCAAAAAGGTTACATTTTATGGGGGACCCAGAGGGGCCCCCCCAGCCCCGGAGTTCATCACCCCCCGGTGCTAAAAAAAACAAAAAATGGTGGGTGGAGGGGTCCAAGGTCCCCAAAGCCGCTCCCATGTTTTGTGGGAGGGGGACTGTGTGGCCCCCCTCCTGGAGCACTCGAGGGCCCCGTTATCCCCGGAGCTACAAAAAGAAATGTTTGGGGGGCTGCAAGGTCTCCAAAGCCCTGGGCACCACCACTCCATGGGACCACCACTCCCCGGGGCTTTATATACTGTGGGAGGGCCGGCTCCTGCAGTGTCCCAGGGTGTCCATCCCGTCATCCCATAGCAAGGAAATCTGTTCTCTCTTTCAAAATCTAAATCAGATTGCTTTTCCACATGGGGAGCTGCATGTTAGTAGCTACCCATGTGGAAAAGCAATGCTGGCTCCCAAAACGCGTAGAAGTTGTGCACCAAAGGTGCTGGAGGCGTGCACCCTACAGATAATGAGTCGTGCATCCAGTGCATGCACACCAGGGGGCCGCACTGAGTGCTGCGCTGTGTGCGCGACTTCTAATTTTGCCGTCAAAAAAATAGCCCCTATCAGTAATTTCTAATATTCCCGGGAACCCTATCCCCCTGGTCTTATAAAAAATGCTGGGGACCGTGGGTGGAGCCACAATGCCCCCACGGTCCCGCCGGCTTCCCGCGTCCTTCGGGAGCCGGCATTGCTTTTCCACATGGGGAGATGCTAACTTGCATGTTTAAAAGCAATCTGGTTTGGATTTTGAAAGTGAGAACAGATTTCACTGATCTGTCTTTCAAAATCCAAACCCACTTTGCTATGGGAGGGTGGGAGCCGTGAGACTCCTGCCCTCTCATAGCAAACAGCAGTGTCACGGGGTAGGCTGCCCGGGACACTGCAGGAGCCGGCCTTGGGGCGTGGCGGTCCCCAGGGCCCTCGTGGGCTCCTGGCGGAGGGCCACACAGTCTGCCTCCCACAATACACAAATCCTATGGGGTGGTGGTTCCTGGGGCTTGAGGGGGGTCGTTGAGTGGCACAAGGGGGTTGTAAATCTGGTACACAGTGTTCTGTTTTATTTTGCTTTCCTTTCTGTCATGTAGAGGATCCTGGGTAAATGTAACAGTTTCTGTACAGCCAGTACCTTTCAACCCTACCCCCAAACTGCTTACTGCCTTTTAACATAGTAACAGTTCATGGAATACTTAAGTGAGCACAGAAGGTAGACGTTCACAAAACAGTTACTGTGCTGGAGTGTTAAAAGTTTTCCATAGGAACCGTTAGTCGTAGAAGAAGTCAGTAGAAAATATAATAAAAATATTAGCGGGGGTTCGCTGGGGCCCCCACAGTCCCGTGGCTTCACTCATGTTGGGAGGGGGGTGCAGTAGGCTGTGTAAATTATATCGGGAAAACAACAATGCGGCTTATTGCGGCTTTTCTTTAATATAATGTGGAATAATGTTTATTTATTAGGCAATGTTCACTTTTGTTACGGATAGAGTCACTTTGTTACAGGAAATGTATTAATATGTAGGACAGCGTGTACTGTATGTGTGCGTGGAACACATTTAACGTTTAATTGGTTAAGGTGTCCCAACAACAAGCTTAATGTTCATTGGGTGCGAACTATTGAAAGTAAAAGTGTTCTCTGCAATTCACTTCTGCTCCGGAGAGTAGCAAGGACATCAAACTGGCTTACATGTTGTAAGGGGGACTTTCCTGAGCTTTATGTTGGTTGGTTGTGATCTATTGAAAATAAAAGTGTTGCCAGCCATTTACTTCCGCCCTGCTTAGTGATTTTGAATTTAATTTGAATTTAAAAGTATTTATTGAAGTGCACGTACACCAGGCAGTTTCATGGCGCTGTAGAGGAGAATGATGCCTGAGTAAAGAGGGAGGAGCGGTTTAGATTTTAAAAACCTGTGCAAACAAATTGGTTTTCAAGGTGCTGCGGAACTCCAGATAGGATGATGTTGATCTAATTTGGATAGGTAGAGAATTCCAAAACTGTGGAGCAAGGACTGAGAACTTGGAGCCTCCCATTCTGCTCTTCTTGAACCTGGGCACCACTAGGTGGGACAGAGAGGAAGATCGCAGTTGAGGGATATCTGATTTGCTGACGTGCTCCAAGAAGGACCTTCCCAAGCTTAATGTTGATTGGCTATAAACTGTTGAAAGTAGAACTGTTGTCAGCGATCCCTTCCCTCTTCGCGGAGTATTAGGGAAATTTCATTGGGTAACGTGCTCCAAGTGGGACCTTACAAAGCTTAATGTTCATTGGCTATGAAGCATTAAAAGTAGAAGTTTTGGCAGTCATTCCTTCCTCCTCTGCGGAACAACATGGACATTTTATTGGCTAAAGTGTTTCGAGCACAAGTTTGCTCCTTATTGGGTGGGAACGTTTCACTGTTGTTAGTGATTTTGTGATGCATTTCCAACGGAGTATGGGAAAAGAAAGTAGTAGAGGAGAGGTTAGAAACACTATTAACTCTGTACAGCGGTCACAAGGTGGTGGACAGGGATTATGAAGGCAAAAATTGTTTTTATATGTTTTAAGGGCCATTATATAATTGCAGTGTGGTATACAAATTACGGCAGAAAAATGCCAGTGTCTTGCGGTGTTTTTTTTATCAAGTTTGCGGGTGAGATACTTCCCCAGAGCACTATTTACTTATAATGTGGTGTTTACTTTTCTGATGGGGAGGTGTGGTTGCGCAGCAAACATTTCAGTCTAGGTTTGAAACTGTTTTTGTTTAGCAAACACAAATAAACTTTCTTCAGAAACTGACGCTGTATATATGAAAGGGATGAGAATTAAAAATGCAATTTCATAAAATATCATTTAATCGTGGCCACACCCTCCTTTTTTCTGTTATAGTTTGTAAAAGTGTTGCCCCATATTCTTGATAATGTAAGAGGGCATCAGTTACTTTTAGATAAAGTAGAATAGAAGTGCTACAACAAACACGCTCGCACTACATTATCTGAGGTCGGGAGAACAAGTACAAAACAATTAAACACAAGGGACTTCATATTACATAGAAATGTATGCATTATTATTTTTCTATATAATAGAATTTAGGAATGTTCTGTCGTAGTGCTTAGAGGTTTTACACTGTTCCGCTAACAAATCACATACTTACTTAAGAATATATAGGATAGTACTATTATATTATACAGAACTGGTCCTATATGTTCTTTAGGGAGAATAGGAACCGCAAATGAGAAGAATAGAAATTAGAAAATAACATTCAGAAATGTAGGGTTTATCAAATATTTAAAGTAACAACGTATGTATGAAAGCTATATTTTTTATTCTGCAATTTCTTAAAATATGCTCCCTGAAAAAAATATCTAATCAAGTACGTTCTAATGTTTCGTAAGCTGTATTACAGATGGCGCTGAAAAATCTCCTATTCCTCCTCTGTAACAATAGGACAATCTATTACAATATAACGATTGATACCCTTGTTACAGTAAAAAGAAAAGGAAAATAAAGGTATCTGTTTAACAGAACATCCATAAGGAAAAACTTTCGAGCTGGAATTATTTTCTGAGCTTCTTTTCTCCGGGAGGTCAAAAGGTTTGATCTTCGTGGCGACGGGTCATAAACTCCTCTGAGATCATGACTGTGAACATTATAATATATATATTCACAGTATCTGATCAAAAGGAGGGAACAGACTTAAAAACAGAAGCTGGTGACGTTACTTATATACCTTTACTCTTTGTGCCGACGGGTCATGAACTCCACTGAGATTAGCATAGCTGTTAATATTATAATATACATATTAACAGTATATAATCCCTAGGGGAAAACACACTAACAACTGGAAGGTGGTGACGTTGATTGTAAATGTTTAGGGTTTGCGCCAACACTTCTGAAGCGAAGTACAGTGGCAATATTATAATATAGAAAGTCACAATATATAAGCTGAAAGGAGCCAGAAAAGGAGCAATGTTTGTTTTAATCTATCTGTTTCTGAAAAGAAGCTGCTGATGTTACAGAGAAAAAGATAAAAACATGCAATAACACTTTTTTCTAGATATAAATGTTTAAATATAGACAAATAGCCACAAATTATAACTATCTACTATGCCATAAAGAAACAACTTACAACTCCGGAATATGTTTGTGACCCAAAACAAGAATCCGTTGCTAGAAAAGGGAACCTGCATCACAGATTGGCGACACAGAAAAAAATCATGAAAACGAAACTAATCGAACAATCGGTGTGGTTTAATAGTTTTTGGTTGTTTAGTAGTTAATGGAAGGAAGTGTTGCAGGGATTCTGCTCCTACACAGAACTGTGCATAGAGATTTAGGACCTCAGTGAATTAGGGTGTACCAAAACCCACCTTAGTACCCAAACCCCCTACCAGACTAGCAATCAGTGACTCATTGGTTCTTCGTCCTATAGCAAAAACACCAATGATTAGTCAACCCGGAACATGCGACTTAGGTTACCTCAGGTAAGGTGGCTAACAAGAGCACTATTTCGTTACAGTCTTACACCAGTCCAAAACAAGGAGTAAATGGAGACACGTGCAAGTATGAAATGTTTATTTTTAACGCTGTGTTCTCATGCGCAGTACCTTAGATAAAAAAAAGCAAACATATCAGAAACAAGGTTGTCAGCATTGATTTATGTTCGAAACGTTGCAACGCTTTGGCTTCCCAGACTCCTTGTTGAAATGGATAAGGCTATTATACATGGACCCCTCGGCTTGTGCACGTACAGGCCGATATATTTCGGATAGCTACCCAATATATAGGGGCACCCGGCAGGGTTGCCCTCTATCTCCGATTCTGTTTATGTTAGCACTGGAGCCTTTAGCTATAACCCTCCGGGCCTATGGAGAAAGGAGGGGTATCTCGATAGGGGTACACATCACCTCATTTCTATATATGCAGACGACATCTTACTGTATATCCGTCACATTGAAGAGGACTCTTCGGATATGGCGGAGGATTTTAGCCGATTCAAAGAGGTATCCGGATTAGCCATAAACCCAGGAAAATCCATTGCGTTCTACTTTGGTGACCTACCACCCCCCCCCCCTTCTTCTATTTGCGACATACCAGATCCCAGTGGCCCAGACTACGTTCAAATACCTGGGCATACAGGTATATAGAACGCCGGAGGACCAGATTGAGGGTAATGTTAGAAGAGCTATCAATAGCCTCTGTAGCAGCGTGGGGTTTTGGACATCCCTGTCTCTATCCTTTATGGGTAGAATCGCCATATCAAAGATGGTCCTGCTCCCCTAATGCTATATTATTTCGTCAATCTACCAGTTATTCTCCCACAGCAGATATTTAATACACTGAATACGATTCTGATAAGTCTCATCAGGGTTATGGACGCAGACGCATCAGTCTCCGGAAGCTCCAACTGGGGACTAGATTGGGAGGCCTAGGGGTACCTGATCTTAGAGGGTATTATTACGCCAGTCAACTTCAGTGGCTTGCACGGTGGGTAGCGGGTAGGAACCTGCATGAAATTGATTTCACGGCTGACCGGCTGGCACGGGGAGAATTGCATTCCTTGTTACTGCCTGGGGGCGGGCTCCCCCTGGATTGCCACCCCCTCCTGGGCACGGCTCTGACATACTGGAGGAGGGCGCTGGCATACACTTCAACCACAGTGCCATTTGCTGAGAATATTCCCCTGCTGGGCATCCCAACAGCTCAGGGCAGACTTACTCAGTATAGACTACGATCCTGGATGGAGGCTGGGGTGGAAGATGTGGGTGCCTTTTTTGGAAATGACACCCTGATGGATCAAGATTCCTTCCTGCAGGCAACGGGTGCTCCCCAGAGACTGTACCTGTTGCATGCAGCAGTATCCCTCTACATATGACGTACCTGGGACCCACAGAGACTTCAACCTACGAGACATGAACTGGTCCATTTACTATACTACATGGGAGCGGGGGGACACCTAGTACGATGGCTATACAAGGGGATCAGGGAGCACGCAGCGATCCCACTCACCACACTCAGGGACGCGTGGGTACAGGACACGGGGGAGGCGATACCAGACAAGAACTGGCAGATAGTTCTTGAACATCTCAGGACAGTGTTGAGGAACGTTAAATCTAAATTTATACAGGTCATGGTGCTCCATAGGGCTTACCTTACCCCACAGAGATTGCACAGAATGTTTCCTGACTCCCCCCACTGTTGCCCACGCTGCAAAGCCGAAGAAGCTAGCTTTCTCCATATGTTATGGGCATGCCCGCAACTGAGTAGCTACTGGGGAGGGATTTGCCAGATACTGCGTACAGTAACCTCCCTACCGTTCCTGGAGGATGTACTATATTGTTTGGTGGGATCCCGTAAACATTCTAAGAAACAAAAAGCTGAGTTGAAGTTCATAGATCTGGCCCTGTTATTAGCAATAAGAGTTATGACAATGAGGTGGAAGTCACCCGGACCACCCAGAGTTTCCATGTGGCAGTCTGACATGATGAAATGGGGAAGGCGGAGGGCGCAGTGTTGAGACGGGAAGAGGAGAGAGGACAAAGGAAGCACCCCGTAGCGCAGGATTGGGAGGTTATGCTGGCAGACCTAGAGGGGATGGAGATGGCAATGTCACAGGCAGATAGGATGTGAATGGAAGACTGTCACATGGTCAGTAGGTATGAGCAATATAGATTATTAAAAGCGCGCAAATGCACAGGTGCAGTTTTTTCAAACTATAATACGTAGCGGTAGGCTGATTTTATTAAAATGGAGTGCTTTATTCTGGAGTAATCATGACCAGGAGATGTGCGGGGATAGGGTGGGAGTTGCAGGGAGGGAGGAAGGATCGGGGTTTTGATCCTTTAGTTTGTTGGTCACTCGACTCGATGATATGGAGCTGTAATGTGTACAACTGCACGTGCAAGCGTTTACACAGAAATGCATGGTGGGAAAGAATATGATACTCTTTACTCCGGTTTTTATTTACTTATGACGTTTATACCATGCATTAACTGTAATTGATCGACTTGTTTGAACGGGGAGAAAACGAGAAAATGACTGTACTGCGTAATAGGTATAAAGGATATGCTGATGATGACACTGTACAGCTGTGAATAAAGAGTTTTAAAAAACAAAAAATGTATTAGGGAAAATGATAAAATGAAGTGTTTACTTTTTTCTGCAAGGAACAACAACATAATAAAATTCACTATGGAAGAGGAGCAGAAGAATATGGAAAAGAGTTTTGAATTACTAACACTCTGGTAGAAGAGTTAAATATACCTTTCATGGAGAGCGAGAATGAAGAAGAAAGTAGTGGTGCAGGAGATATTACCTGCGATTTTTTAGATGAAACTTTGGACGACGACTTTCTTGATGCGTTAGACGAGATTGAGTTTCATGATATGACTTTTGAAATTCATGATGAAGAAAACGAAATTTCAGATGAAATCATGCTGGAAGGTCTATTAAATTATAAAATGTTACAAAAATAAATTTTTGATTACAAATTAAAAATGGTTTCAGAGACTCTTCTTGCAGAATTGTAATAATTCAGCTAGTATCCAAGTTCTCATGATACAAAACTGGGTGTTAGGGCATGGACTGCTTCAAACCTTTATAGATTATGTTTGCACTGTTCTATGCACCAGCAAATTTGTGTTTTATAGTTTTTATTTCCAGGTGTATATACTTTGACTTACAGCAAAGTCTCTGTGATTGCTGAGTCGGTATTGTACAGAGCTATTCAACAGAATGTCCTTTTGTATGCACTGTGCTAAAAATGAAGCTATTTAATATTCAGTAGGCAGTCTGCTTGCAGAACTGCAATCATCTAGTCAGTATCCAAATATTCATGGAGGACAGTATGACAGTAAACCTGCATAGTCTAGCCTTGCAGTCTTCTATGTACCTACAAACTAGTCTTTTCTATATGGAATTCTCCAGTCTTTATTATTACACTTTTTTGCAATCACTCTCACTCTACTGTTTCAGTGTTGTATTGAGCCATACAGCACTTTGGGCCAGATGTAGGTGGCCATTTACCGGCCGGTAACGGCCGATTTCGGCCGGTACCGACCGGTAAATGGGTTTTTGTGATGTAGGGGGCCAATTTTACCGATTCGGTAAAATTACCGAATCGGTAAATTTACTGAATCGGTAAAATACAGATACGGTATTTTTACTGATTCGGTAAATTCTAGATGTAGGTGGGACTCTTCTGAGTCCCAAAGGCCTTACAGATTCGGTATTTTACCACCCAATCCAATTGGGTGGTAAAATACCGAATCCAGGTGTGCGTGCACATGTGTGCATGCACACCTGTGCCATGTGACAGACAGACATGCCCTTAGGGCATGTCTGTGTGCCACATGGCACACATGCCTGTATTTGGGGTGGTAGAGGGTGTCAAAGTGACACCCCCTGCATCCTTGCTGAAATCGGTATTTACCGAATCGGTAAATACCGAATCGGTATTGCCCATTGATTCCTATGGGCTTCAAGGCCCATAGGAATCAATGGGCAATACCGAATCGGTATTTACCGATTCAGTAAATACCGATTTTTACAGATTCGGTAATTCAATTACCGAATTTACCTAAATCTCCCTCCTTCTATTTTACCGATTCATAAATATCGAATCGGTAAAATTCGGTATTTATGAGTCGGTAAAATAGAATTAACTACATCTAGCCCTATGTGTTTATCTATAAACTATTAGAACATTGGAATGTTGGGAGCTCCACTGATAACAATGGAGTGCTCTGGGCTTATAATGGCTGGTATAAGCCTGGAGCTCCAACATTCGAATGTTACTTTGTTCACTGCTCTGGCTGTGAATAAAGTCTTCAGGTAGCCTGAGGGGATTCCAATCTCCTCGCACTCCCTGAAGGCTTTGTTCTTTTTTGTTAGAACATTCTGCCTTCTAATGGTAGAATGTTCTAATAGCCTTATAGCCCAAGTGCAACGGGGAAAAATAGTTTTACTTCGCCCCGTTTTATTTTCTCTATGTGTGCTGCTTTCTGCAGCACACGTAGAAAAAGGAAAAGCCGCTTGTGATTATTTTTCTACAGAAAGGTTTCCCTACCTGTACAAAAATAATCATCCTTGCAACGCAGACACCCTTGCTCCATTGTGCTAAGGTGTCTGCATTGGTGCAGGCAGGCCATTGTGCGCTGCCACAAGGGAAAAGGATAGAAATATGCTGTATCTTATAGATACGGCACATTCCTGTCTTTTTCTTTTGCCGTAGGGAAGCGTAGCAGGAAGGCCTGCTGCACTTTCCTACGGCAAAATCTCATAAATGAGGCCTATGCGAGTAGTCAAGTACTCATGGTGCAAAGTAGGCCTAAGGGCATGGAGTGCTTCAAACCACTACAGACTGTGCATACATTATTCTATGCACCTGCCAATTTGCCTTTTTTATGTTGAATTTTGTAGTTTCTATCTTTTCACTACCACCAAACACTCTCTTACACTTGGTATACGTTTCTAGTTACTCATTGATCAGTGTGTAGTAAGGCGTTCACTACATTAAAACAGTAATTTGTAGATGTAGAATAACTGCTAGATCCCCAGAGATATGACAGTTATTGCGCACTGTGACATCACCATCATGGATGCACCATATTTACAATGTGGTGCATTATGGAGCAAAAGTGGCACATATATGTGATGTAACTGTGCTGTGAAGATGGCGCACTGCTTGACTTGCATTGCAAGCACAATGCGGCTCCAGCAATGCTCCTTGGGCCCTATGCTCATAATGATGTGTCAATCCTTACACCTGCTTCAAACAGGTGCAGGGTTTTGACGCAGTATAAGCCCAAAAGTGACTGAATGAAATCTTATAAATTTCACATAGTCACTTTTAGGAGGCGTTCCTGCGCCAGAATACCCCCCCATCTACGCAAGAAAGCCTCCTTTTAGCGCATGGCTTTACAATGTGACGCACCTTCTAATTACGTCAGATTGTAAATAGCATACATCATGGTACATCTTTTGCACCACCTTGTAAAAGAGGCACAAGAGTGTTGCAAAACCGCCCTTAATACATGCAAATTCATCCAGGCAGTTTCACCAATAGTGCAAATTAAAGAATAGACGTGTAACATATTTATATGTATATGTTACATTCAAGTGCTTCGGAAGTACTACAGTATACTATAAGTAAACACCTTATAGATTTATGGTGTAGCACATCCTTATAGTTTTGCACTTTCCTATTCATTCATTCATTTATGAACTACACATTCTTTCTGACAAACTTTTACAGACTAACATAGAAATATAGTTCCTTTTTTTTTACCAGTAGAGGTAGTTCTAAAAAGTTTTTTTAAACAAAAACCAGAAAAATTGAACTTTTGAAAACAAAAAACTGTGGACCTGGAACAAAATAAAAAAAAAAATTACTTCTTGGGGCACTGGTGCTGCTCCTGCCTCTTAACAAACAGGTCCACTGACTGTTCTCCATAGCAAAGCAATTCATTGCAATGCTTGTAGAGGAACTGGATCTCTGCAAACCGGGGAACAATTACAGGACTTGCAGTGTTTCCAGGTGGTGGTGATGCACTTGAGGTGCTCGTCACTGCAGGTGCTGGATTATCCTTCAGGCTGCGTGTTGCCTTCCTTGAAATAGTTCACTGGATGCAAGTTCTTATACCTGCCTATCAATACTCGCAGTCCCGAACGAGTATTTTTTTGTAGGGTCACCTCGAGAGAGTGTCACACTGCATAGCTTGCAGGTGACCATTGGTGCATTCACCTTCTTTTGATCCTCCGGAAAGGTAACAAAATTCCAGATGAAGGCTTCCTTTTTCTTCTTCTGAGGAGGCTCAGGTAAACAAGTATTTACATCAGATGAGTGGCCTGAGGGTGTTGGAGACCGACCATCCATATTAATAAAAACAGTTCTACAGGACTTCACCACCAAAGAAAAGATCCTGCTCCTCAGAAAGTCCAAGTAGAATTATCAAAATGGGAGGGGTCTTTCAACAATTGGAATAGGAAGTATTATGAACCAATGAAATCTCTTCTTTTAAAGTCACATGACGGGGAGTACTCTTACGGTGCGCTTACGGAGCTCTTACGGTGCATGTACGTACGACGTACCGTCGCAATGTGCGTAATTGCTTTGAAAAGTAATATACGCTAAAAAAAACTATTTTCTTGATTATCCAAGTTAATGTCTACATTTAAACTTTACAATAAATACATAGATATATTGTTTTAAACATTATAAAAGTTTCGTGGGGTACGCGCACGGTGCGTCGTACGAACGCAAATGACGTCACACGGAAGCGCTGATGTGCCGCGTAACGTCATTACGTATTTATGACGTATGCGTGCGTGCGAGCTGAGTACGAATTACAGAACAAAAGACAGTGCGATTACCGTACGCGTACGGTGCGGTTATCCAAAATAAAAAAGGAATTATGTAGAATTTAATTTTTATATTTACAAATATATATATATATATATGATAAAAAAATGTTGGGTATTTGTTTTTGTTTTTAGTTTACATTATAAAAATGAAAAACAAAAAGTTTAAAAAGAAAGAAATTCAAAAATGTATACATTTAACAATTATCATTTAAAAAACTTTAGAAATCACTGAAAAAACCATAGATTTCAGCCACGTTATAGTTATGATATGTGACGTCATCAGCAGTGCATTGCGGGCGCGCGAGTTATAGTTAGCTGAACTAACTATAACTGGGGAATTTCAAAGGTTTTGTATGAGTGAAATGTCCAGCTAACTATAACATGTGTGAAACCTATGTTTTTTTCAGTGAATTTGCAAGGTTTTTTAAATGCTAATTCCTAACTATAATGTGTGTGAAACCTATGGTTTTTTCAGTGAATTTGCAAGGTTTTTTAAATGCTAATTCCTAACTATAACGTGTGTGAAACCTATGGTTTTTTCAGTGAATTTCAATGGTTTTGTAAATGATAATTATTAAATGGATTAATTGTTATATTTTTTTATACCGATTTACTACATTATTATAAACTATTTATTTTTAGATATTTTATTTTTAAAATTACATTACATATTTTTTATATAAATTGGATATATTTTTTTTTTTTAATATTTAAATTGTAATATATATTTTTTTAATGGAATATTTTTTTATTTATGTATATTTTATATAGCAGGCAATGATATTCTATGGAAGGAAATTCAAGTTACTGGTAAGTACAGTTAAATTTACTTTTCAGGAATAGTAGTGAGCTAGATTGGGGAATTAATTCCTCTTCAATCCTGAGGTTCCCTGTGGGCCAACTAGCCCACCAGGTACCTCCAGTATGCGCCAGGCTCCTGTGTTGCAGAGAGGTGTTGAAAGGGCACACCCCCTTTTTACAACACTCTGCAACACAGCTCCATGGCACTTACTGGAGATACCTGTTGGACTAGTTGCCCCCTAGGGGACCTCTGGATTGAACAGGAATTAATTCACCAACTTAAAACGCACCTCAGGGCATGTTTGCACTCACATAACCTCAAGCCCCGCCCCCTACCTTCACCACTGTGCTAACGCGCCCTGTAGAGTGTTCTAAGTTGGGGGATTAAGTCCCCTTACATACTGGGGGTCCCTGGGGGCCAACTAGCCCACGGGAACCTCCAGTATACGCCAGGAGGCTACGTTGCAGAGAGGTGTAATGAGGCCATGCCCCTTTTTATACCTCTCTGCAACGCAGCCCCCAGGCGCGTTTGCAGAGGGGGAACTAACTCCCCTTGCATACTGGGGGTCCCTGGGGGCCAACTAGCCCACCAGGAATCTCAAGTATTCACCAGGGGACTGCATTGCAGAGAGGTGTAATGAGGCCATCCCCCTTTTTACACCTCTCTGCAACTCAGCCCCAGGGTGCGTTTGCAGAGGGGGAACTAATTCCCCTTCCATATTGGGGGTCCATGGGGGCCAACAAGCCCACCAGAAACCTCCAGTATGCGCCAGGGGACTGCATTGCAGAGAGGTGTAATGAGGCCACTCCCCTTTTATACCTCTCTGCAATGCAGCCCCCTGGCGCGTTTGCAGAGGGCAAACAAATTCCCCTTGGAACCTCCAGTATGAGCCAGGGGGCTGTGTTGCTTTGCCCCGGGGGGTGGCGGTCCCCGGGGCAGTGTGGGAGGGTTGGGCCCCCCCACACTTCTTTTTCACTATGCCCCCGGGATTTGGTCACCCCGGGGGGTAATTTGAAAAAAAGCAGACTGGGTTTTTTGAATTTTTTTGGGGGGCCTTGAGGATCCGTATGGGACCACCTGAGCAGGTCTAGGGGGTCAGGGTGTTTCTACCCTGCCCCCTTTTTGAGTTTTACATGTTTGTTTTTCTGCTTTCTTGTGCCCTGGTCTTCCGAGCACAAGATGGCTACCAACACTTCCTGGTTTGGAGTGTTAAAAAAGCAATGAGCATGCAGCTCGTGCTCGGAAAGGTACACGTACGGTACGTACCATACGCGTACCCCGCGATTTTTTGTCCAAAAAAAAACTTAGGGGGGCCTTGGGGGTCCTTGTGGGACCCCCTGAGCAGGCCTAGGGGTCAGGGTGCTTCTACCCTGCCCCTTTTTTGAGTTCTAATTGTTTGTTTTTCTGCTTTCTTGTGCCTCAGTCTACTGAGGCACAAGATGGCTGCCAACAGTGTTGACAGACAGTTGACAGCCAATCAGCATGCAGCTCGTGCTCGGGAAGGTACGCGTACCGTACGGTACGCGCGCCTAGATATATATATTTTTTTTCTTTTGATTTTCTCAGGAACTACTGGAGGGATTTACACCATTTGAGCAAAAGTGTGATCTGCGAATCAGACGCTACCATGTTGCCAAATTTCTTGTAATTCCATTCAGCAGTTCGGGCTGGAGCCGTGTCTAATCGTCCTATGGAAAATTACATGGGGAAAACACGTTTTGCAACCCCCCCTTTTTTCTCAGCCCCCACTTGACGAATCCCCCCAAAACTTTCAGGGAAGGAGTGGAGCGGGCCATCTTATTTGAGAAATTCGCAAAGATTCGTCAACCGACGCCAAAGTTATTCCCAATAGAATGTTGCGGATTTCCTATGGAAACTAGGTCCTAACTATAACTACCTACTGGTGACTGCCAGAAGGTAATATATATATGCATATATATATATATATATATATATATATATATATATATATATATATATATATATATATAATGTCAATTGGTTTGTTTGGACTAAATTCCTTTGTGAAATATCCATGTAACACACTGTTAATTATTTTAAATCTTCTAGAAGGTCTGGTATGTTTTCTACGGTAGAACTCCCATGTCATGGGCCTTTTTGCTGGTGGTCTGCATGACCATGATGTTATGCTTACTGTCAGAGTGCTAAATTCTGTTAGGGTGTTTGAGGAACACTCAGAGTGGTACTCCTTTTAGCATGGATTGCCATACCATCCATGTCTGGCTATTGCACTACTAATGTTTGGTGACAGCTGATTCTACTCATGAGGTGCAGACATGTCAGAGAAGGCTAAGTCAGCTGTGTTTGTAGAATGGCCTTGTGTGTGGCTCTGGTGAGAGTGGAAAGCTACCTAAGTAAGAGGGCGGCAGACATCTTGGATTATCAGGTATAAGTCCCCTCTACTTTCACAGTGTTCTTTCTAAGCAATCGTGATACCATGCTTCTGCAGACTTACGATTTCCTTTCACAATAACAATTGCTTTCTTTTGAAAATGTTGCTCTGCATTTGGGAATACAGAGAATTATTCTAAAGGTTGAGTCATGTCAGTCAAACAAGAAAGTCTTTATTTGGCAACATTTGCCATAAACGATACTTAAAAACAAATTAAAACCATTCATTAAAATACTTGTATTACAAAGACAGACAAAATCAGTGAATTAAAACGTGGTGCATGTGATACATTTATCAGAACAGCAAACCTTATAACTACTTATAATAAATCATCGTACATTCATAACATTATGTTTCTTGTTGCCATAGATTGTTCAATAAACCTGGCCACAGAGATACATAAGAAGAGTGTCCATGTAGAAAGGACTGAGCCAATCACGGGAGCATCAGAACACCCTCACTGGGATGTTAAGGAAGGCCCTCACTCACCACCTAGTGATGACATGCTTCATCATCGGGCCCCACCACAGAGACCGAATGTCTCTTTGGTGTGCTACAACGCCAGAATTACTGCGGAGCGGGATGGTGAGTAGAGGGCGTGTTGCGTGCAAAATTAAACTAGTGAGTGATGGAAGATAAAAATGTCAGTAGTGTATCAAAGAAAAATTTATTAAATGATCACTAAAGACAATGAAGTTAAAAATATGTGAGGGACCAGTCCACTTTAATTGAGTGGTGGGTTCCTACAATGTTGTCGACATGTTTCTTGCCATTGAAACGGTGTTAATTTACCCGGCAATTCTTCAGGACTGGGTGTGTAATAAACCCCGGCGGTATGGGCACGCTAAGGCCCACCCTAACCTAGGGACGTGAAAGTGAAAAAAATTAAATCAAATGGTGTCAAAAAGTGCAAAAAAATTAGGAATAGAGACTTATCCCTAATTACTCCTGGTTTAGGAGGCTTCTACTGATCGTTTCTGCACCTAGAGGGAAAAAGGACAGAGACAAACAGATAGAACAAGACAGACACTTAGAATAGCTTATGACTGTCATAGGTTCAGTGGTGACAAGCGTGCTCCAAAACGTGAAGGCATTCTAGCTGTGGTCGAATAGCGCTATGGTTAACACCACCTGATAGCCCCGGGTTCGTAAGAACTAGGAGAAGTGGGGTGTACTATTCGTGGTACAAACTAGAGGTGACTAAGGATTAAAATAAGTGAAAACCTTCATAGAAGATCGTCAATATCGCGATCAATACATAAATCTATAAAGATCGCCATCAGTTTAAAAATTGTCTCACTTTCTGGGTGTTATGAATAAACACCATGGGTCTCAGGAGGGGGGTGGAAGCGTATTCGGCACACCCTAGAACATGGCAAGGTAAAGGGAAACAAAGAAAGAGTTAATGCTTTGCCCCTTAGAAAACGGAGCGCATGGTGTACTTAGCTCGATTTTCAGCAGGGGGCTTCTACTTACGCCCTCGACGCTCGGCACCCGTGGTCCACCTACGTCGCCCTCAGACTGGACCCCGACGATGTTAGCGCGGGCTCAGATCTGGTCTTAAAAGCGAACTGGCAAAGTGGCGATCATTTCCGGGTGGGCGTTGCAGAGTGACACGCTGGACGACTAAGCAATCGATTGGCTTAGAACGTCGGTCACGAGGGTGTCGTAACTAGGCGCCCGATGCAAACAAGGAAGTGATTCCCCGAGGAGCGTCACAGCTCCCAAGGTGGGCGTTGCAATTAGGGCGTTGGCAGCCGGAGCAATCAATTGGATGAGACCAGCGGTCACGGGTGCGCCGTTACTAGGCGTTCAATGTAAACACGGAAGCGGCTCTCAGGGGAGCGTCATAGGTCACGTGTTTACACGTCGCCTAGCGACCCAGTTATCTCGGTGGGTAGTATGTTTCTAGGTAAGACTGGGCGCAAAACTGCTGTGCTTGCCCTGACATTAACGTTGCAGTAAGTGATTAAAGGGCCAGCGCAAGGTTAAGCTATCAATGTTAGGGTTACAGTATGAGAGTGAAATGCTCACAAAGCATTTGGACACACTAGTAACCTAGGTCTTAAGGTTGTCATTGAAGCGGCTTGCTCACTCCACAGACTCTAGCTCTGAGGTTAGAGTTCTACATTATAATGTCCAGAAACTTGTACATATTTATGAATTCTATCCATTGGTTATGATACAGTTCACTTCATTACAGTATTCCACGGGATATCATCATTGAGTCCTCTGAGGTGGGTCCCCAATCTGTACACCCACCGTTGTTCCTTTTGAAAGAGGAGATTAGAAAGGTTTTGGGTGCCAGTCACATGTTCGATGACAGTCCAGTGTAGATCGTTGGGGGTATGGTTGTGCTCCAAAAAGTGGCAACTCATTTTAGTAGTCAGTTTTTTACACCTAATGTTGGACCGGTGTTCCCCTATCCTTTGTTTAATTCTTCGTGTTGTCATGCCTACGTAGCGTAGGTTGCAAGAGCAAGTGATCAGATAGACAACATTTTGCGTATTGCAGTTTGTGTGGTGTTTCTGTGTCCATACCTTCCCTGGTTCAAGGTCAAGGGTTTTAGTGTGTGTCGTCAAGTGACAGACACTGCAATTCGCACAGGGGAAGTGTCCAGTTACTTGCGGCAGACCCCACATTTCCGTGACTGATCTGACTGTTGGTGGTGTTTCAGTTCTGGGTCTAGTATGAACGAGGGAATCTTTTAGACTCCGCCCTCTCTTGAACGAGAACAAAGGTTTCTCCCAGTCTGTTTTGACACTTGACACGATGCGCCAGTTTTTATTAATGGATTTCTTCAAGAAATTCGACATTGTACTGTAAGTTGTCACACAGGTCAGTGGTATAGTCTGAGTGTGAGTCAGCCTGTCCTCAAGGAGAGCCTCCCGTGGTTGGTTGCGAGCTCTCTTGTAGCCCTTGTTCAGTATATGGCTAGGGTAACCTCTGGACTCCAACTTCTCTGTTAAATCAGCGGCTTGAGTCTTGAAATCTTGGAGCTCAGAACAGTTGCGTCTGATCCGGAGGTATTGGCCATAAGGGAGGTTTTCTCTTAATGGTCTCGGGTGGAAACTGGTGAATTGTAATAAGTTATTTCGTGCTGATGGTTTTTGGTAAGTTTTGGTCGTGAGTCTGGTGCCACATAAACGATCAGTAGAAGCCTCCTAAACCAGGAGTAATTAGGGATAAGTCTCTATTCCTAATTTTTTTGCACTTTTTGACACCATTTGATTTAATTTTTTTCATTTTCACGTCCCTAGGTTAGGGTGGGCCTTAGCGTGCCCATACCGCCGGGGTTTATTACACACCCAGTCCTGAAGAATTGCCGGGTAAATTAACACCGTTTCAATGGCAAGAAACATGTCGACAACATTGTAGGAACCCACCACTCAATTAAAGTGGACTGGTCCCTCACATATTTTTAACTTCATTGTCTTTAGTGATCATTTAATAAATTTTTCTTTGATACACTACTGACATTTTTATCTTCCATCACTCACTAGTTTAATTTTGCACGCAACACGCCCTCTACTCACCATCCCGCTCCGCAGTAATTCTGGCGTTGTAGCACACCAAAGAGACATTCGGTCTCTGTGGTGGGGCCCGATGATGAAGCATGTCATCACTAGGTGGTGAGTGAGGGCCTTCCTTAACATCCCAGTAAGGGTGTTCTGATGCTCCCGTGATTGGCTCAGTCCTTTCTACATGGACACTCTTCTTTTGTTTATGAAATACTGACCGGGGAACAAGAGTGTCCCCATACTCTCCCTGTCTCTCTTTTTGTAATACGCACAGAGATACATATACATTTTATGGAAAGGTCTTGTAAACATAAGAAGTCAGGCCTATAATATTAACATTGTGCATATGTAATAATGGTGATAAAAACAGTTTACTTGGTTCCTTAAACAAGCATTTGCAATGCAATAGGTCTCGGATTTACGCGAGTTTAAGCTATTGGCATTGTAAATGACTATGCCTATTATTTTAGTTTTTTTAAATGTAAATAAAAGGCAATGCCATTTAAAATGCCAATAGATTAAACTTGTGTAAATGCGAGATCTATTGCATTGCAAAAACTAGCCTACATTTAAAACTGAGCGCGGCACCACTTCAAGGACACTGCTCTCAGTTACTTTTTTTTTTACTTTAACACTGAGCGCTGTGTCCTTGAAGCGGGCGCCGAACTCAGTGTTAAAGTTTTTAAAAAAATAAAGAAACCAAGCATGGTGTTCTTGATGCGGCGCTGCACTCAGTTTTAAAGTAAAAAAAAAAAAGAGATCGGCATCCCTGAAGTGGACTTCGCGCTCACTATAAAAGTTTAAAATAAATAATTAAATAAACTGCCATGGCAACAGAAGTGTGGGCGGTAGGGGGGCGAGAAGGCACGGCAACAGGAGTGCGGGAGGGTGAGGGCGAGAAGGCAAGGACAACGAGGGTGCAAGCGTGGGAGGAGAAAAATAGTGCTCTGTGAATAATACGTACCATACAATGTGACACTCGAAGTAAAGGGGCCAATAGCCATGGGAGGGTTCAAATGACAACATGGCCATAATAAGGTGGGACTCTCAAACCTCATAATCAATCCGAAGACAGAATTCACAAAGGACAAGGACAGAAGCCAATCAAAAAGATAGGAGGAGAGTGAGAGCAGCTTGTCTCCCTTACTCTACTACTGCATGCCTCGCCGAGAGAGCAGCGCATGCGTGCTGCCGCTAAAGTTTGACCTAAAAACGACAAAATAGAGTAAAATGTTATGTTGTCTGCACTGAACAACTACCAAATGGGAGGTAGACAAAACCTAGTTTCAGAGACCCTTCTCAGGGATACAAATTATTATTATATTTGAAGCTTATAAAGCGCGCAGCTACCCCCAACTGGGGTGTCCCAGCGCTACGGACTTAGAGCAACAGAAATATCTAGCGCGGCTATAGGTTGGAGAACAGTCAGGTTTTTACGTTGCGCCAAAACAGAGATTCAGATTCAGCCAACCGTAGGTACAGTGGTAGGCTGTTCCACAGTGTAGCAGTCACAACAGCAAAAGCTCTGCCCCCCATTTTGGCGCGGCGGAAATGGGGAGGGCGGAGAAGGCAGAGGTGATGCGATCTGAGAGCACGGACAGACTGAACAGGCTTGAGCCGGGATCTGGGATATGCAGGCCCTTGGCCCTTTAGCGCCCTGAAAGTCAGGACCAAGGACTTAAACTGGATGCTGTAGGTCACAGGCAACCAGTGTAATTTCATCAGATGAGCGGCTATTGAGTGATGGTAGGGGATGTTACATATCAGCCTTGCTGCAGCATTCTGCACAATCTGCAGACGTTTGATCAGATAGGCAGGAGCTCCTACATAGGGGTTATTAGCGTAATCCAAGTGAGATGTAATAAGAGCATGGATGACGGTCCTACGTAAATCCAGAGGCAGGAAAGGGAGAATTTTGCTGATCATACGAAGTTTGGCGAAGCATGCAGAGGTGACCTTGTTAATTTGAGTCTTGCATGACAGTTCATTGTCAAAAATTGGAAAGCCGGATTTTGAGCTGAATTTACGGTACTGGGGAGGGTTAAGATCACCACAGCTGAGGAGGAAGTGGGGCACTTTGATTGAAAAACAGAATCTCGGTTTTATCCGTATTGAGCTTGAGGGTATTGAGGGTCATCCACGATGAAATGTTAGCCAGGCAACGTCTAAAATTGGCAAAGCTAACGTCAGAGTGATCTCTAAAAGAAAACACAAGCTGAGTGTCATCAGCATTGGAGATAACTCTGACCCCCAAAGAATCAACTACCTTAGCCAGAGGCGATAGATAGACATTTAAAAAAAGAGGGCCCAGTGCGGAACCCTGAGGGACGCCGCAGCTGAGTCGCTTTTTCTCTGAGACAAAAGGTTGGAGGAGGACCTGCTGAGTATGACCACTCAAAAAAGATCTTATCCAAGCCAGGGGAGTACCCCGTATACCGAGGTTGTAAAGTCTATCAATCAGAATAACATGGGAGACAGTATCGAAAGCTGCGGACAGTTTGAGGAGCACCAGCACGGCCTGCTCGCCTGTATCCACGCATTCGCGGATAGTCTCAGTTACATCCAACAGAGCGGTCTCGGTACTGTAACCGGACCTGTATCCGGATTGTGAGTCGTGAAACAATTGTCTGGACTCCAGGTACCCAGACAGTTATTCTTACACTACTTTCTCAAGTATATTGGCTGATTTAGGAAGGAGAGAAATAGGACAGTAGTTACTGAACACCGCAGGATTGGCATCAGCTTTTTTCAGAATGGGGATCAACATGGCCTGTTTCCAAGATGTAGGGAACAGACCTGTTAGTAATGAAGATTTCCAGATTGAATTCAGTGGGGCAGTAATGAGGGGGTGAGAGAGCCATGGACCTGGGCAGGAACCGGGTCCAGCGGGGACCCCGATTTACACAACTGCATTTTCATCAAGGATGGTTCCATAGAGATAACATTGAAGGACACAAGCGCTTCCTTCTGGGGAACCTTAAGGTCAGGGAGAGGAATTGCCTGATTGAATGAGGCAGAGATATCGACGATCTTATCATGAAAAAAGTTAGAGAGACCGTCACAGAGGCTTTGACTGGGGCAAATTGGACAGGCAAGGGCCGTGGGTTTGGCAAATTCTTTCACTATTTTAAACAGAGTTTAAGGGGAATTTTCAGCAGAGCTAATTTTGCTGATAAAGTATTCCCTCATAATAGAACGTTTAAGTTTGTGGATTTTTTTTTATAGCGGCTCTATAGGTGGCTTTAATGTCAGGGTCATGAGTTTGTCTGCAGCTGCGCTCAAGCTTATGCAGTTGCTCCTTTCAGTGCGTAAGACCGGGGAGAACCATGGCGCTGAGGGTTTTAATCTGGAGGAGGATAAGGGTCGCACCGGGGCAATGACGTCAATGGCAGAGGAGAGACGTGTATTAAAGTTAAAGACATGGGTGTCCAGATCGCCTGCAGTCTGCCAGGTTGAACTAGCAGGAAAGGGTGCTAGACCAGCAAAAGTAACCTTATACCATTTCCTACCAAGATTCCTGGCTTTGCTAGAATGACAGATGGCAGGAAAGTGGCCAACCTACATGGAATCAGATAAAGGTCAGACCAGGGAAGAGGTAGGAGAGGCAAGGTGGTAAGGCCAGAATGATTAGCAAACAAGAGATTAAGTGTGTGGCCGGCTTGATGTATAGGGCCCTGTACCCGCTGGAAAAAATTGAGGCCCTCCATGGTATCAAGGAGAGATCTAGCCTTGGAGCACTTGTGATCGTCTACATGCAGGTTGAAGTCTCCCAAGATAGTAAAATGGGGGTGCTTCAGTGATAGGTCAGCGATCGTAGTGGGAAGTTCAGTAAGAAATCGAGGGGAAGAGCCACGGGGGTTATATAGCAAAACACCCGCCAGGATTAAGTTAGTTGAATCCGAAATGCTAAAATACATAGCTTCAATAGAACCGATGTTAGAGAGTTTTCTAGAGACGATCTTCCAGTTTGAACGTAGGATTATAGCGATCCCTCCTCCTGCCTTAGTGCCCATTCGAATAATCCCAACAAAACGGTAATATGGGTGAATGGCAAGATTAAGGTAAGGGTTGGAGGAATCTTTGACCCACGTCTCTGTCAGAAACATTAGTCCCAGGAGTGAGTGGTAAGAGAGAGACAAATATCTCCCATGTGGCGAGGGAGAGATCTGCAATTAAGCAGGCAAGCCTTGTTAGAATCAGGGGGGCCAACAGGCATGACTCCCCTTACAGGTTCGAAAGCAGTGTACTGGATGGACTCAGTGTAAACGGGCACTTGTCACAGCTAAAATAGTTGTTTTGGGGCCAAGAGAGATTGCAACGTGATGAAGAAGTGCAATCTTCATTTGTAAGAAACAATAGTTAGGACCTGGACCAACATAATCTTGTAGTAGGGGGACACCAAGCAGCATGGCTGGATCTGGTTGCGGTACAGGTGCAGAAGGGTGCAGACCAGCCTGCCTTTGAAGCGTTGCGCCCGCTGCACGTAGGGAATGACATGTCCCTTAAGTAGCAGCAGGGGGACAGAAGCTGGAGTGCTAACCCGTGACTCTAACCTCAAGAACCGGAAGTGACGTTCGGTTCCAGAGATCCTCTTCCTGGTAGGTAAGTAGAACACGCAGCATATGCTAAGGGTTGAACCTCAATCATGTGAGACGAAATGTATGATGTATATTCAATATGCAAATTGATACTGTTGAATCAAGTTAGTGGTGGAAATCATGGAACAAATGGAAGCCTTGGACTTCCTTGCCTCTAATTTTAATCTGCCGTCAGTTTGTTTTTCTAGAAATAGGGTAATCAGCATATCTTTATAAAGTCCTACATATCGCTAATCCCTAGTTCAGAATTAGAAAAGTGGAGGTGCTTTTAGGAACAGTAAGAAATCTTTACAAGAAGGTATTCTCTATTGATTGTAATCCACTCATTGAATGACCGCAATTCTACTGCATAACTTGCAAGAGAGATACTTTTGCTTTTATAAATAGACATCATCTTTTTTAATGGTTTCTAGCCTAATTTACTAGAGAACCTGAACGCCTCTTCAATTTCTCCATCAAACCTGTGCCCTCTCACATTTCAAAGATGATCCCATTTCAGTGCAGAATTCAATGAGACTTTTAAATGCTGAAATGTTTGTACTTTGTGTACAGAGATACCATTAATAAAGATTTGTCCTGAAACTCCACTACCTACATACATTCGGCTAAAGAATCCATAAGCATGTGTAGCCCATTTGCTGTGCTTGCGATTAAAACAGGTGAATAGAAAATCGACCATGACACATCCCTGTTGAATTCCCCTGCTGAACTAAAATGTGTACATTAACCATTATCACCATAACATGCTCACGCAGATTGTATGTGTGTAGATGTGATACAAAATAAAAAAAAACAATAGAAGGCTCGACACTCAAAATAAACATTTTTCACCACAAATGTGTTAGATTAACACGGTTGAATGCACTTAACAAATCCATAACTGCCAAGTGCATAGCATCCATTTCGTGAGAGTGTATTTAGAAAGCAACACAAATATGTTAGGGCACTGTTCAGTTGTGCCTAGGCTGGAGGAAGCTGTATTGCATCTCTGGAAGGATAGCCTTTTCATGGGTCAATAGTTTACATTTCTTCACCCAAGTCACTCATGTAAAGTTTGCTACAGAATACAATAATGAAATTGTTCTACAGCATACAGGGTAATTGACTGGGACCAAGACCAGGGTGGGTAAGTCATTGTAGTATCCCTAAGGCTACTGGCGGTACTTAGAGATTAATGTTTACTTCATAAAGATCCACGGACACTCCCTATTGGCCTGTCGCCTGCCAAAATAAGCTCTTAATCATAGCAGGCCTTTACCTCAGGTCACAGATTACAGGTCTGACGAGCCTATCAGTATGAGTTGTCTATGACTTAATACCCAGAGACACCAATGTTATTGGGGTATAAACATTACTGAAATGCTGTACCCAAAGTGAAGCTGGAACAACTGTTGCTGAAGTAGGTTAGCAAGTAACAGGGTCGGACCCAATTAGTCACTGGGACCTGGGTGATTGGTTATTATGAAACAGAGGGGTCCCAGACTGTTAGGCAGTTATTCAAGAATACAATATAGTAACAGTAATTGGAAAAATTCATACAGCATATGAATTAGAGGTTACGATGTTTTATTTCACAGAGTAACCAAATGAACCGATAAATGGTTAATACAATTTCAAAGTTTTTTTATGCAATTCATAAGCATATTGGTGCCCACAAGGAAAATGGGATGGGAAGTGAAGTGAGGGAATTCATGTGAAAACAGTGAAAAAAAAAACATAAATAATCAATTACACATCATTGATCAAGAATTCGTATTCACACTGGTCTCCTCAGTTCGGAGCCATATTCAAACGGGATGAGTCACAATAAAATATCAAAAGAAACAATATCTCCTTATTATGGCTGTGTAAATCCTGTGTAACCATAGGAGTACATGTCAAGGAAAACGTCTACGTTTCGACCCAATGCGGTAGGGTGATTGGCCCTTACAAGGCGGGTCTTCATCAGGACATTAGGGCAGTGGGCAAACCTCCTAGGGTGAAGAGAGAATGAAAGACTACTTAGCAGGGTCAAAAGTTACCAAATTGCCTCTGCGTATGTGATACGAAGGGCAGGACATTAAAAACAGTATTAAAAAGGACTATCATGATCACATGGCTATTACCTTAGGAATGGAGGGGCGATGCAGTGGCCTTGATTGGGGTCGTTCTCGCATGCGAGTAATCTAAACGTGAAACGGAACCCAAAGAAATTAGGCCCATGTACATCTCAGAAGGAGATACACAATACTGATTGTTACCACAAAAAAGAGAGATTATGGAAATTACCTCTGGTCCCGTTCAAGTCGTCGGGAAACTAATCGACAGATCTAATCTACAGATAAATGAGAAAGGTGTTCCCGTCAGTTAACAATCAATGGGAAATATTGGCGCCTTAGCGCGTTCGTGGGTATTTATCTGCAAGAACCGAGGGGTTACCTTGTCAGACGCGTTAGGTGGCGTGGTCTCGAGGCAAGCAGTACAGGCGGCTCTCGTAACCAGGAAGTCAGGTTGGAGGGGCGTGGTTACGTTTATAACGTCAAGTGCAGACACAGTGGAGGGACTCAAAATAGCGGTTGCTATGGGATGATAGACGCTTAGAAAGCCTCAGTGGGTGCGTGCCTGTAAAGGAACTTTTTTGCACCATTCATTCTGCAGACACAGATCTATACCATATTATTACATATTTGGTGCATGTACCTACCCAACATGGCGGTAAGATGCCCATCAGATACATGGATCATTGTTGTGCTCCACCCAGGATGCATTGTACGCACATCAAATTGTAAGCATTGGCGGCTTAACATGCGTGCATGTACCTACCGTGCACGGCGGTAAAATGCAATTACATTTTGGTTGTTAAGCTGTTGACAAAAGGAAAGCAGAAAGACCAATGTCTGTATCAGGAAATATTTACAGGGTTCTTAAAGAATCGCAAGTTGGGCAAAACTGCTATCAGATTTGTTCAAACCATTCCGCACTGAGTCAAAAATTTGCATCCATTTCAGTTCTCTAACATTCAAGATAGGTGCAATGTTACCGCCCCTAGGGCCTAGTTTAACCTGTTCTAAAATGATCCATCTCAGGCTTTCTGGTAGGTGGTTATTTTTAAGACAATGTTCCACAAGGGGTGCACCCTCCACCGTGCATCTTATTCTACTACAGTGTTGTAGGAAGCGTGCTTTCATGCGCTGTTGGGTTTTTCCGACGTATATCAGATCACAAGGACATATAATACAGTATATTACATCCTCAGTGTTACAATTGGTGTGGGATTTGAGTTTCACACGGTGATGCTTGAAAGTGAACTCCTTGGTTTGGATAGTTGTCGGGCAGGCCTTACAGCTCCCACATTTGAAATGTCCCAAGATCGGAGGCAAGTTCCAGAGGGAAGTAATGGAGGGCGTAGGAGTAGTTCCCAGGAGTGAACACACCACATGGTCACGTATGTTCTTGCCTTTCCTGAAAGAGTGTAGAGGTACGTCTAGGCACCCCAAATCATTTGATATCATTGGCCAATGTTTATTGACCGCTTTTTTAATCTCATTACTCTTCGTGCTGAAGGTGGTGACACAGATGAGTTTATGATCATTACTGTTGACGCGGTTATTGGGTTGTAATAGCGTCTCCCGAGGATTGAACCAGGCTCTCTTGCGGGCCTTCTTAGTCAGTCTTGTTGGGTACCCTCGGTCAATTAAACGTTCCATCAATCTTTGTGATTCGTTCATGTAATCTTCCTTCTTGCTGCAGTTCCGTCGTATCCTGAGGAATTGCCCGAAGGGTAGATTGTCCCTCAGGCTCCTCGGATGATGGCTCGTGTATTGCAATAAAGAGTTTAGTTCTGTGGGTTTCCTGAAAAGGTTGGTATGGAGTACCCCATTCGCAGCAATGATTGACAAGTTTAGGAAGTTAATCTTATGTTTATCAAACTGGATCGTGAATTGTATGTCGCGCGATCTGTTGTTGAGCCAGCAGAAGAAAAGGTTTATGTCATTATCTGTGCCAGACCAGATCAGGAGGATGTCGTCTATGTATCTCATCCATAGTTTAATCCCTGACCGGAAAGGATTAGTATCATTCAAAATGAAAGATGTTTTAAATGTTCAGCAAGCGGTTTAAGAAAGAAGTCTATGTAACGACACAATGGTTCCAACTCCAGCTGAAATACAAAGGATTACCAAAGAAGGTCTGGATGAGGGTTTCCTGTCGGAACAAGAATATCAGCGTCTGACAAGGTAACCCCTCGGTTCTTGCAGATAAATACCCACGAACGCGCTAAGGCGCCAATATTTCCCATTGAGTGTTAACTGACGGGAACACCTTTCTCATTTATCTGTAGATTAGATCTGTCGATTAGTTTCCCGACGACTTGAACGGGACCAGAGGTAATTTCCATAATCTCTCTTTTTTGTGGTAACAATCAGTATTGTGTATCTCCTTCTGAGATGTACATGGGCCTAATTTCTTTGGGTTCCGTTTCACGTTTAGATTACTCGCATGCGAGAACGACCCCAATCAAGGCCACTGCATCGCCCCTCCATTCCTAAGGTAATAGCCATGTGATCATGATAGTCCTTTTTAATACTGTTTTTAATGTCCTGCCCTTCGTATCACATACGCAGAGGCAATTTGGTAACTTTTGACCCTGCTAAGTAGTCTTTCATTCTCTCTTCCCCCTAGGAGGTTTGCCCACTGCCCTAATGTCCTGATGAAGACCCGCCTTGTAAGGGCCAATCACCCTACCGCATTGGGTCGAAACGTACACGTTTTCCTTGACATGTACTCCTATGGTTACACAGGATTTACACAGCCATAATAAGGAGATATTGTTTCTTTTGATATTTTATTGTGACTCATCCCGTTTGAATATGGCTCCGAACTGAGGAGACCAGTGTGAATAAGAATTCTTGATCAATGATGTGTAATTGATTATTTATGTATTTTTTTTCACTGTTTTCACATGAATTCCCTCACTTCACTTCCCATCCCCTTTTCCTTGTGGGCACCAATATGCGTTGCTGAAGTAGGGGCTGGTATGGCACTGACAAAGGAGGCATTTACTACTCTGCAAAATGCAGTGCTATCCCTTAGCTCACTAGCAGACTGTAAGAAACCCCATGACTCTGCCCCAGTAATGGATCTCCTGGTTTCTAAGGCCTCTTTTGTATGTCTACTGATTTATGTTGTAAATGTAATCCTTCATTAGTTAACAACATTACCTAGCCCTTTCTCTATGTTGTTCCTTCCCTGTTCTTCTAGAATGTATGCATAGTTCTAATGTCTTACCTCAGCCAGGAGACATTCCAGACTTGCCAGCTGGAGGCTGGTCAGCTGCCGAGATGTACGTTATATCCATGCTCTGTAATTAAAGTGCATACTTTATTCCATGGAGCCATAGATGGGTGTCATTTCCACTTACTTCAATTTGTCGACGATCTTCAGTGCTGACCAGGCTGTGGGCAAGTTGCTACAGTAGAGAGTCTTCAATTCATTGCAGTGGACAGGCAACATCTCCCAAAATGAATCCACGCCGTGCAGCGCGATCGTGGTACAGAGGAGGACATTGCTTCGAGGTGCAGGAGTGCAGATTTCGAAGTCCGGAATAGATTTGGGGCAAAATCTTGACCTCATTACTCCAACTGTGAGTTACCTATGTACTTAAACTACACGCGAGCTCTGTGACATGGCGCATGTTGCTTAGCAGTTGCCGTTGCTAAGTAGTAGTGATTTCCCACAGATCGTGTGACGCAGGGTGATGAGCATTGCTTGGCAGCAGGGTCCTCTACCCGAGCGTGATCCGACTGTGTGGACGTCCTCCACGTACAACGCGGTTATGTAATTCCACTAGCGGCTATTTTGAGACTAAAATGGCATCACAGAGTTGCAACCATGGCAACGCGCGTGATCATCTATGGTGATACGCTCACCATTTCAGGGAATTTTAACGTATTATGTTTGTGAGTGTTCAAAGCGTACAACACGATTCCGTTTTCATCGCGCATTGATTGTTACACTTTGATCTCAAGGAAATATTCATTGCGCATTGATTCTCACGCATTGTTTGCAAAGAAATATCTTACAGTGTTGTTGCAGAGTCGGATTATTTCCACATCGAGCGTAATTTTCGACGGTGATATGCTCACCAGACTAGCGCAGTCAACAAAGTGCCCGTGGTCTAATCTCCTTATTTGAACATCTTACATATTAGTGAGTATTGGATGTTTATACTAATTACCACACAGTTCACGTACATAATTATGTTGTATTTCATGACTCTTTTATTATTGTAAAAGGTATACTCATAACTTTCAGAACTAATTTTATTCAGTCATTTTACTCTAACATGGCTCAACAAGTGAATGTAGCTTTACCTCCACAATTCCTCGGTGAACCAGGTACACCATCAATTACTTGGAAAGATTGGATTGTCATGTTTGATAATTACATTGAAGCATTGCATCGACAAGACTTTTCTCCTAAAGGAAACAAAGAATTGTTGTTAACAGCTTTGGGAAAAGAAGGCCAACGTGTTTTCAAATATCTTCCTCAGGTGTTACAATCGAGCGGCCAATCTTCACTTGATGAGTATAAGGAGGCAGTATCAAGACTTGAAGTGAGGTTTGCTAAAGAGGAAAACTTAGTCATGAACAGATATAAATTCTATTCACACAAACAATGCGGTGAAGAGTCAATAGATGATTTTGTGGCACGTTTACTTGAACTTTCTGTTAAATGTAATTTTCGTCAAATGGGGGATGAGCTAATCCATGACCAACTTATAGTGCAATGTAACAATAGAAAAATACAGGAGAGACTGTGGGCAGCTAAAAATCGTCTACTAAAATTAGCAATAGATTTAGCTACGGTTGCAGTAGAATCCGGAAAATGCATGAAAGAACTACAAAGTGTAGCTCACAGCAACAGATTTCAGACGTTTTGAAAAAAAGCATGTATGAGGGTGAAACTAGTGAGGAAGATGAGATAGCCCGTGTTAAATCTAAAGGGAAACGTTTTCAAAAGAAGACTTACTTTAGTAAATTTCAAAATAAGTTTTGTTCAAGCTGTGGAAGCAATACGCATACGTCTGATGCAAAATTTTGATATGCAAACAACAAAGACTGCCTGAAATGTGCTAAATTGGGTCATTTTCCTCGGATTTGTAGAAACAAAGTTAGAGCAAAAGGAGCTATTGTTGAAGATGATGCCATTGAAATAAAGAGAGAATTGTACAAAATCTTACTTGTTGATGACCCAGATATCATCACCTGTGATGAGAAGAGAGAAAAAAGACCAAAAGCAGAGTTCAAAATTGATTCTCATACAGTAACCCTTATGGTAGACACTGGATCGAGGTACACCATAATCACCAAATCCATGTTCAGAGGTGTTTGGGGTGACATGTCACTCTTAGATAGTGACATATGACCAACAGGTTATCAAGGTGAAACTATAGAACTAATAGGTTACTTTGAAACCGAGATATGTTTTATGCATGGGTGTACAAATGGTAATGTTTATGTTTCAGTAGATGGACCACCTATTTTGGGATGGATCCACCAATATGACTTGCACATAATAGTCAACCCAAGGGCGCATGTTCAAGTCATGGTGGTAGACGATTTTACAATCATTGACATTTTACTTGATGAAAAGAGTGGTTTCAGGGATGAATTGGGTGATTTAAGAGGTTATGTGCACTAACTTGTATTAAAAAAAAAAATCATCCCTGTTCAACATAAATTGAGAAGAGTACCACTTGCGGTAAGGGAAGAGGTAAAAAATGTCATTGATGAAATGTTACAAGAAGGTATAATTGAGCCAGTGGAAGCCTCCACTTTGGTGTCTCCGGTCGTGATCACTCAAAAAGCGGTGTGGATCTTAGATCCTTAAATAAAAATGTAGTGGCAGATGTTTTTCCCCTTCCCAATATCGGAAAATTAGTCTCCACCTTGCAGGGTGCAAAATTCTTCACTAAGCTGCATTTGAAGAGCGCATACCATCAAATACGCCTTCATGATGAGTCAACACACCTTACAGATTTCATAACAAGTTTACTAGGTTAGCCTTTGGGCTTATCTCTGCTGCTAGTGTCTTTCAGCTAATGATAACGGAAATTTTCAAGGGCATTAAAAAGCTGTGTTCTTTGAAGACAATATACTTGTCTCTAGAGATACTATTTCTGAATACAATGAGATGTTAAAGTCTGTTTTACATAGAATTGGTAAGGCAGGTTTAACGTTGCGTAAGAAAAAAATGCTCATTTCTAGTTCAACAGATAAAATATTTAGGATATGAAATATCATCGAAGGTGTAGAACCAAAGGAAAATCTATTAGAAGTCATACAATCAGCACCCTGCCCCTCTGACAAAGATCAGCTTTGATCTTTGATGGGTCTGATAGAGTTCTATGCTAAATTTGTAAAAATAATTTCAGACAAGATAGCTACCCTAAGAACTCTGTTAAAGAAAGGAGTCAAATTCACTTGGAATGAAGAACACACTAGTTGTTTCAATGTCATTAAAAAATAATTGTGTGAGGCAAAGGTTTTAGCTCCTTTCGACATCAAACGGTCTTCAATGTTGATGGTGGATGCCATTAGCACTGGCCTGGGTGCTGTGTTGTAACAAAGACATCCAGAAGGAGATAAAACTATTGCCTTTGCTTCTCGACCTTTGACTCTCTCCGAACATCACTATTCGGTTATAGAAAAAGAGGCCCTAGCTGCTGTGTGGGGTGAACACTATTTCAGAACATACTTGTGGGGTACCAAGTTTCAAATTAAAACAGATCACAAGCCTTTAGTTAGTGTATTGTCTCCTGGGGGTGCTCGTAAAGGTTCTCCTAGATTAGCAAGACTTGAGACTAGATTACAAGAATATCAATTTGAGATCACTTACATTCAAGGTTGGCATAATGTACAGGCTGACTGTCTTTCTAGACTTCCAGTAAAAAGTACAGATTAACGTAAGGATTTCTATGGGGATCAGGAGGAAGATGCAGTAGCCTTCATTCAGGATGTGTTAGCTTTAGGTGAAGGTACTTTTTCAAAAGAGGAATGGTGTTCTGCTATAGAAAAGGATTTTATTCTCATCAAGGTTGTAGATCTTATTAAATTGGGTACCAGGCGTGAAAGTTGTGTTATATCTCCGGTATGGACTTTTATCAAAATTTTGGACAAACTTTCTGTAAATAGTAACATAATTCTAATGAGAGGTGACAGATGTATTCCGCCATTTGCTTTAAGACCTAAGTTATTAAAACTTGCCCATGAGGAACATCTGGGGCAGACACTCACTCAGCCTAGAATGAAAGCTGATTTATGGTGGCCTTCCATTGATGTACAAGCAGCATCCTGGGTTGAGAATTGTTTGTGTTGTAAGGAAGGTGAGAAAAGGCGTAACATTTCCTCTGGTTCAAGCATGGGTCATATTGTTTCTATTAACCAACCTTGGCATAGTGTATGATTAGATTTTATTGGACCAATGGATGAGCTACCAGTTAGTCATCGTTTTGCCATTGTTGTAGTTGATGTGTTGTCAAAGTGGCTCACTGTTAATTTTGTTGAGGAAATTACCACTGATTGCACACTACATTTTCTAAAAAAGGTATTTCATGATGAAGGTTTTCCTTCTGTACTCATAACTGATAACGGTACACATCTTACATCCAACCAAATGTGTATGTTTTTGTCTAGTTGTAGTGTAACACACCATCGCACTACTCTCTATAATCCTCAAGGAAATGGTCTATGTGAGAGAGCCAACAGAGTTGTAAAGGTATTATTCAAATGACGTGCTGTTCTGGTTGTTTTTCCAATGAGGTTGTTCAGGAGATGGTTTGGGCTTATCGTACCACTGCTCACAAACAAGATGGTAAGTCTCATTTTGAACTCCCGTGAGGTAGAAGCCCTGTTACTAAACTTACAACATTGTGGCTAAACAATTGCAAGACCAGAAATTTACATCAGGATTGTCAAGGTAGTTTCTATATTTCTATATCTGTTGGTGATATGGTAAAAGCCAAACCTGGAAGAGTGACTAAAGGAATCTCTAAATTTAGAGGTCTGTTTTTAGGTAAACATGTTTATCCACAACGTAGTATTGGATAATTGCGAAAAGTAGAATTTTCGCAGAGTGGCTCTGTATCACAAAAATTCATTTTCTAAAAAATGCACTGAGAAGTCACAAAATTATTTGTACAATAGTGGTAACATGTTTCCTACTCAAGAGGAAGTTAGTTCACCTCCAGCAACCAGATGTAGGAGGGAGGAAGGTAGTGGTGATGCTTCTCATCATGTTGGTGTACAGGAGTTGATCCCCATAGGAATGTTTCACATACTCAAAATGAGATTTCACAAGATGTTTCAGTTTCTGATAATATCAGAAGTTCAAGATCTCGCAGACTACCTGTTTATTTAGCTGGCGAGTTGTATGTTATGTCCATGCTCTGTAATTAAAGTGCACACTTGATTCCATGGAGCCATAGATGCATGTCATTCCTATTTACTTCAATTTACATGCTTGAATTTCAGTCTAAATTAGTGTTTTTCTTCTTTAATACTGTATAAGGTTTCTTGTGAGCAGCAGAACATGCATTATCAAACCAACTATGTACCCTCTCCCTAGGGTAACTAGCTGGGCTTGTCATCTTTCTGGCAACTCTGCAAATAATCTCTAATGCATTAATATCATTATAAGGTTGATTATCTCCCAGACTAACTACTGGAAGATAATCAACCCTTTGTGTGATGACAGGATACTGCCTATTTGGGTGTAAGTAGCGAAGAAGCAACTGGCCCTTGAAGGATAGATTTTCTAACTTTGTCAACAATAGTCTGTTAATTACTGTTGAACCACTTATGCTTGTTTATCCTAATCATTTAAATAATTATGTCAAACGCCTACTGAAGATAGATGTATAACACTTTTTTATTTTCATTTTTCTATTTCAAAATACTGCAAATTTTTCATACTATTCAGAAAATTTCAAAAAGTACATACTTTTTCCTCATATCTTTTTCATACAAAAACAATTGTGGTCCTCATATTTGTTTTAATGCTGGGTCCATCTTATAGTTCCCCCACTTGTGTATCTACTCGACACACAAGTCTAAGGATCATACACAATATGTATATATTGTGCTTAGACTGGTTTTTCTTGTGTCACTATTTCTTTACATCTGCTGTGGACTCTTTTAGGAAGAAGTCCTGTGGGACAAAACACTGCCTATTCAATGTAAGTGCCAACTCCTTTCTCCCATCCAGCCCAGGATGAGCCATTAGGATGCAGGTGGACACTCAGACACACCTAACCTTCTTTTGTGTGTGGCAGTGTAGAGAGAATGATCGAAGTCAAGCTGTCACCAACCCCAGACATGTATTGAGGACAGGCTCAGGCTACAGGCATGCAGAGCTTTAAGAGCAAAGAAATATCAACTTTCTAAAAGTAGAATTTCTAAAATAGTAATGTTAAACCCAACTTTACTAGTGTAGAGGATTTATAGTTAACATTCCAAAAATATTGAACATGACAATCAGGAATTACAGCTTAAATGTGTAATGAGGAATTCACAACATTAACCTATGAAAGGAGTAGGCCTCACATTGCTGAAAAATGAAATGGGTCATTTTTCACTACCAGGACATGCAAAACTAAAAAGTATATGTTCTACCTTTCACTTACACAGCACCCTGCCTTATGGGCTACTGAGGGTCCATCTTAGGGGTAGCTTATGTGTAATAAAATGGGAGTTTAAGGCTTGCCAAGGGGTTTAAAATGCCAAGTCAACATGGCAGTACAACTGCACACACAGGCTCTGTAGTGACAGACCTGAGGCATGTTTAATGGGCTACTTTTTGTCGGTGGTATAATCAGTGCTGCCAGGCAACTAGTAGCATTTAATTTATAGACGTTGGGCACAAGTAGTGAACTTTACTACGGATCTACAAATAAAGCAAATATCCTAATTGGGGATAAACAAAAGTAATCATGTTGAGGAGAGAGAGCACATGCACTGTAGCACTGGTTAGCAGTGTTAAAGTGCTCAGAGTCTTAAAGCCTACAAAACAAATTCAGGAAACGAGGAGGAGGAAGGCAAAAAGTTACAGGAGGACCATTTACTAACACTCTGTATGATGCTCATAGTAGGTTTGGTCATTCTAGGTGATTCTAACAATCCCACATAATTTTCTCAAAAGTCGGTTACATGTATGGTCATTTAAATCACACAAACAAAATAGGATTCAATCATTCTTAAACCGGTAACTAAGCGTACTTAATTCATGACCTACTTCTTTAAATACTGAACCAAAATTACCTCAAGTGAGCCAAAACCTTCCAAACAAACCATCTTATAATATGTTGAAGCAAGCAACTGCTGTGTTACTTGTCCATAATACTTAAATGAGATTGAAAGAGCTCAGTGGGCTGCAAGCACAGGCCTCCACAGCTTGAAGGAGCGCCGAGCCATCTAATTCCTGGAGATTTTCTCAAGCTGGTTCCCAGCATGTGAGCAGTATCTGGATTGGTTATGCAAGTTCTTTGTGCCACAGACTGCAGAAGAACACTGAGGAGGACGTGCAGCCCTTGGGTAAGTACCAATTAATTTTAGTTTATTTATTACAAATGTGCAATGCAAGTCATTGTAGTGATTTAGTTTGTGTTTATATTTAATTTTGGGCTTTTGGAGAGCAGGGTTCTTTATTTATGTTTTTGGGGAAGTGGTGTGGCACTTCACTCACCCCACCACTTTCATAAGTTACCATCTGCCCCTGCAATTAAGGTTTATCAAATGCCTTTTTATGACCTTCAGTGCAGATTACTGATACATCTCTTATTGTATTCATTTATCTACTTTATTTACAAACATCAGGCCACAGGAGCAGTGACAAGCCTGAGTGTTGGTGTCCGCTGTCTCTTTTATTTCTTTCACCCTATTCGTCTTCTCCCATTTGTACTATTCTTCTTGTTAGTAGACATTGGTGGAAGTGGTGAGAGATGGAAGAGTGCATTGCTGTCATTGGATCTGGTGTACAAGTTTAGTGTTTTTCACTTATATAAAAATGACAAGTTGGCTCCTTAATCCACAAATGATTGATATGGAGAGATATAGTGATGCCTACCTAAAAGTGAACTGCAAGGCCTGTGACCATCAAACATGTGTTGAGGAATTCCAACTGTCGCCAGAACTGGTTATACACAGGCCCACATCACCTTACTTTATTTAACACTTTGACTCTATAAATCATACCTGTGTACATAAAGAAGCCAAGACCTCATACATAATATGGCAGCGTACAGCAAGAGCTAAGTCTGGGCTGAGGTTGGTCACAGTATGCAACAAAAGACACAGCAAGAGAAAGGCAGTAAGGGATTAACTATTGCACCAACTATATATACAAATTGGTTCAAATCAATTGCTGTACGCACGCGCCCCACCTCCAAAGTCCACTGCCAGAGGACTTAGAACAAATCAAGTTACGTCCTCCTTTATCTGGTTTTCTAGTTGTTATATTTATATAGGACACGTATATAAATAAGTTCAGTTTTCTATGTATTTCACCACCTGAAGTCGCAATGTTCTGACTGCTGCTAATTCAAGTAATTCTTGCCCTAAGGAAGCCAGCTTCGGGCGAAACGCGTTGCCTGTTTCTTGGCTGTTTCATTGGTTATCCCATATTGAGAATATTGGCTGTTCACGTGTATCACCGTTCTAAGAAGACTTATTAAAACAGGACTTTTTATACATCAATGAAGGACATCAGCTGTGTTTTTTTGCATTGATACATTTTTTACATTGTTCTCTTAGTTGCCTCTCCATGTGCTTGTTTCATACAGTATGCAACAAGATCACTTACAGCTGAAGCTGGTGGCCTTGTGAAGGGCAGTAGCAGTCTTGCCAGCACAGCATTCATCTAATTTATACAAAATGCATTTGGAATCTCCTGCACTCTCTGCCTTCCAATAACGTGATATAATGTTATTAAATAGGTTGCAATGGCAAGCACCTCTTGTAGGGAATGCCAATAATCAGAAGAAATGCAGGTAGAGAGGAAAGAACTGCGTCAGTACTCTGAAACATACAAAGTGAATAAATAAATAAACCAATAACACTTCAATAAATACATAGTGAAAAGCAAGCTGCATTTCTTAAGGTAGGACTCAGTTTTATGTTTTGCCGCCTACTAAAATCATTATAATGAACAATATGCATATCCATGATGTTTCATCGGCTTACCCCAAAAAACAACTCAGTGAATGAGGGGCTGAACTGGCCTTCCTCAAACAAGCCAATAGCTCAGTCAGCTGACTTAAAGCTGTGTTTTTGTGTCATGTGTGTAGTGTTATGTGTTTTGCATTGTATAATAGTGATAATACTAGGTATGCCAATAAGCTAAAGATGTCTGTAGTAAGATTGCAAATGGACAAAGGGGCCAGAATGTCGGCTATTAGGTCAATAAATTAAACATTTTACTGCTAAATGGAAAACCGTAAAAATAGCAAGAGACTAAAAAAACCTTACTCTCTTGGTTCTACAAAGACAATGATATATTATATATTTGCAAACTTTCTTTTATTGGACCATATAAAATGTTTGGGGGTGGCTGATTCAAGAAAAAGTGTTCATTTGACACTGGTCATAGATCTATGGATGGTCGCTTTTCTTGTTGACAAAATGCAAACAGTATTAATTTCATTTGATAATATTGGAAAATAACAACATAAAACATAGTTGCATTTAATTCAATTTATATTGGAAAAACTGATAAATGTTTCATTGGAAATTGTAGGCAGGTGAAAATCCTTCATGTAAGATGTAACATCTACACTTTAGGGTAAACATCTCAATTGTGGTAAATAAATAAAAAAGAACCAAAAAAGAATCAAGTTCCCTGTAACCATTCATCAATATTAAAGATTCACAAAGGGGAAAATATTTGATACAAACATTTGCGTCATATGTAAAATGAAAGCTGGACAAATAGGTTTCAGGTCAGAGCAGAAAACAAGGAACTACAGAGCTGCAACATAACTAATTAAAAAGCTAATCGCCTTCTACCCTTATGAAACAATGGCATTCTAGAGATGTGTAGCTCATTCATCGGGTAAGGAACTGGGGAGATAAATATGCCCATTTAGTTGACCATTTGAGAAAACTACATTTGATATTGCATGAGTTCACCATCATACACAGTGTAGTGAACTCAGTTGCAACAGTACAATAACTATAACTTGCCACTCTACCATGCACTGTGTTCCAAATAATTATGTGATTTGCAATGCCATGAGTATTCTTATGAATGCTATAATTTCAGATAGTGTAACTGATGTCATTTGAATGGGCATAAACAGGTCATGGAGAAGGGATGAGTTTTAGATAAGGTAGTATCTCAACCGAGTTCACTACATTGTGTATAAAAATTTGAAGGTGGAGCGTAAATTAGAAATTTAAGCTATAAATACAAATCAGAATTTGTCATTTGAGTGCAGTTTATGTTTGTTTTGTATACAGAGAATACATAAAGTTTTCCTAACTATAACAATGTTTTTTCATTATCCAATGACGATTGCCACTGGGTAGATATAGTTAGTTCAACTGTTCCATAGAAAAGCATTTTTTGTGTTGCTAATAACTTTGGCACTGTGCTACTTTCTAACTTGTTTGTGCTTTGAAAGTTCCTGGCTGATCTGTTGAGCAAGGGCTGAGAAGAAAATGGGTCCTAAACACAAAATACCCATGCCTTTTCAATTGACTTCTTTAAGACAGGCTGCTGCAGAACCTGCTGAACTGAATTACACCAAAAATGGCAGGAAGCTAGATCTTGGTCTGCAGATTGTGCTTTGTGATCAAACAATCAGGGTTGATAAAGTGCAACTACTCACTTGTGAGGGTCTCAAGGTGCTGAGGAGAGGGGGTCAGCTCCGTTGAGTGCTGAAGTCATCCGAAGATCCAGGGCTTGAGGTCCTTCCTGAACTGGGGCAATATGGGAGCTTGCCGTAGGTGGAGGGGGAGTTGTTGCAAGCTTTTGCTGTGAGGTAGGAAAAGAACATTCCTCCCGTTCTGGTCCTGTAGATACGTGTGACAGTGGCCAGAGATAGATCAGCAGATCAGAGGTGTCTTTTGGATGTGTGGAAGGAGAGGCAGTTGCTCAGGTATGTGGGTTGAATGTTGTGATGGGCCTTGTATACATGGGTGAGGAGTTTGAAGGTTATTCTTCTTTTGACTGGGAACCCATAGAATTTGCAGAGGTGTTGGGTGATGTGACTGCGACTTGTTATGTCAAAGATCAATCTGGCTGCAGCGTTCCGGATGGTCTGGAGTTTGCGAAGGAGATTCTTGTCGATTCCAGTGTAGAGAGTGTTGCCATAGTGCAGTCTGCTGCTGATGAGAGCGTGTTTGACAGTTTTTATGGATTCAGGTGTGATACATCTGAACGTCTTTTGGAGGGTGTTGAAGCAAGTCAAGGATACTGTATTGATCTGGTGGTTCATTGTGAACATTGAGTCTAGTATAATGCCAAGATTTTGGGTGTGGTCCGTAGGGTGGTGGTATTACCAAGGGTAGGGTCCACCAGGAGTTGGTCCATCCAGAGGGGGTGGAGCCAAGGACTTCTGTTTTCTCTGAGTTGAGTTTCAGGCTGCTGTTCTTCATCCAGGTGGCAATGGCTCTCATCCCTTCTTGGAAGTTGTGTTCGGTGATGTTATGTTCGTTGGTGAGGGAGTGGATATGCTGGATGTCGTCGGAATAGGAGACGCTGCTGAGCCATGGTTCCTGATGATGGTTGTAAGGGGGGCCTTGTAGAATTTGAAGAAGGTGGGGCTGAGGTAGGAGCCCTGGGGCACTCCACTGTAGGTCTCTGTCTTTTCGAAGAGGTAGGGAAGGGAGACTGACCTGCTGAGTTCTGACGCTGAAGAAAGAGCCTATCCAGTTACGAGGCTTGCCACAGATGCCAGCGTCGTGAAGTATGGTGGCTAGGATGTGATGATAGAGGGTGCCAAAGGCAGCTGAGAGGCCCAGGAGAATAAGTGCTGCCATTTTGTCCTGGTTGAAGAGGGAGCGATGTCATCGGTGGCGGCAAGTAGAGCTGTCTCAGTACTGTGGTTTCCGCAAAATGCGGATTGAGAGATGTCCAGGACATTGTTAGCTTCGATGAAGTGTACTAGCTGGGCATTGATGGCCTTTTTGATGACCTTGTCTGCAAATGGCAGCAGGGAAATGAACCTGAATTTCTTGAGGTCGTCTGATCTGCGAAGGGTTTCTTCAGGAGGTTGTTGACTTCAGTGTGTTTTCATTCATCACGGAAGGTAGCGTTCTTAAAGGAGTAGTTGATTGTCCAACATAGTCCGGGCTCAAAGGCAGGGGCGGCTCTGTGGGAGATGTGGTGTGGGCACAGCTCTGAGGTTGTCTGGAGTGGATGCTTTTCATGGACTTTAAGGTGTCTTCTATTGTGAGTGGGGTCAATATGAGCAAGGTCTGTTGGGTGGTGTAGCATGAAGAGGGAGCTGGAGCAATGAAGAGGTCTTAGTTGGGGTAAATATGTTCAGAGACTTTTGGGAAATTAAGGTACAAAAATAATTGTATATATGGACGGTTGGGTCCGTGAGACACTCAGGAGTTTCTCGCAGGAGAGGCAATTTAACAATAGAGCTTTTCTGATTGGCTAGGGAGTTTTATTTTCCTTGGGTCATCTCGCTCCTGCAGGAGTCAGGCTCCCACATGAGCGAGCACTCTGATTGGCTGCCAGCAACATTGGAAAAATGTTGCTGGCAGCCATTACAGAACTCAGGGACTTAGTCCCCAGTCCTGAAGTAAACAATTAAAATCAATATAAGGGGGCATATTAGGTATACCGTGACCCCCTGGTGTCATGTGTGGACATTGATGGTCCCCTCTTGGTCCAAAAACAAACAAAATAAGCAAACATTGCAATGATACAGCAAGATTCCTGAAAGATCACAAAAACTAAATGGAGGCCAGGCTGCATTCATCAAGTTTAGTCCCAAAGGAGCCCACACCCTTACTGAGATTTTCAGATACTGGAGTGGAGCCATGCGGCCACCCTCACTAAGCCTCCAGAGGCCCTACGGACCCCGTCCCCCAGTGCCAATTGCAATAATGAAGGCAAGGAGCTGAATAGCCCTCCTCCCTGAGCCATTAAATGCTTTGGGGAGCCCCTATTCAGGACTGATACCATTAATGGCCCCGGGGCCTGCTCACATACTATGTTCTGGGGTGCCCATCTCTGGAACATCGCAGTTTTCCTGCCCATTTCGGCATGGGCAGAGATACCTGTGTTTTTCCTGCTTGGCAAGAGCATTTTTGAATCTCCTGCCAAGCAAAAGCAGTCACAAAGTCTCCACCCAGCTGTATGGAGTTTTGAAAATGCTCCCACCAGCTGGGTACAGGTTCTGATCTGTTTTCCTGCCCGCAATGATGTGGGCAGGGAAATATATCATAATATTGCTCCCGCCCCGAGGGAGCAGCATTAGTAACTGATCCATTAGTGTGGTGACAATGTCAGCTCCTGCTGCATGCGGGGAGCTGGCTGGGCTGTGGGGGCCTTGGGGCTCCCCCTGTTCTTCCATTTAGTAGTGGTGGCTATAGGAAATGCGGTGCCTAGGGCTAATCACGGCTCAAGGAGGGGGCTGTATGGTTCACTACCCATTCAGAAAAATGTTGTTACTAGGGGTGGGATCCCTGGAGCCTCCGTAGGCTCAGAGAGGGAGGCCACAAACCCCTTTCCATATTTTGAAATTGATGGCTCTGGGGGATGGGAACTCCACAGACCTAGAAGGCTTGTGAAGGTGTGCCACACTGCCCCCTCCTCTTTAATTAAACGTAATCGGCCCTGGAATAGGGTCTCTAATCCCTAAAAACAATCAGGAAGGGCTACCTTGCCTAATGAGGTGAAGGGGACCATTCGACCACCCTCCCCATTCATTAAATACAGCCCTGTATGAGGTCTCCAGAGCCTAATCATGCTCAGCGAGGGGGCCAACGAGCCCCTATCCGTTTCATTAAAAAAAAATAGTCAGGGGTCTCGAGAGCCTAACAAGGCTCAGGGAGAGGGCCCCTTTACTTTTTTAAAGTAGTGGCCCTGAGGGGTGGGGTCCGCAGGGCGTAACAATGCTCATGGAGGGGCTAAACGCCCCCTCCCTTTATTTAACGTAATGGCCCTGGGAGGACGAGCTCCACAGGGCTTACTAAATCTCGGGTGGGTGGCCATGTGTCTCCCCCCTATAATTAAACAAATGGCCCTGGGGGATGTGTTCCGCACGGCTTGATAAGACTCAAGGAGGAGGGGCCACCTGGCCCCTTTCATATCAAAGGCCCTAGGGATGGGGTCAATAGGGTCTCATAGGGCTGGGGAGGGGGTCCATGCTTTAATAGACATGTAGGAAGAGCTGTGTGAACCCAAGCATTACGAGCAGTGCTGCAATTGGCTGACCGGAACATGTTTAGGAAGTTGCGGCTGCCATTTTAAAAGGTGTGGCATTGTCCTGGGGGATTTATATAAAGCTTAGAAAGTATAAAAGGGGTTAGGCTAGGGGTGCCATGACCCCATGGGTGTATTGTAGGGGTGTCTCAAGGTCCCTTTATGAGTATTGAAACACTGCCATAATTTTTCTTTATTTACGTGGTTGGAGTGTCAGAACCATGGCGCCGCTCAGCACAGTCCCCTGTGTAGCACTGCGGTGGAGTAGCGAACCTTGACAAAAAATATGTATTCATCTACACACTCACTCACATTTTAATGCATGCATTCACAGACTTAATCAGAGACTCACTTCCAGTCACAGATCCATTCAGTCATGCACCAACTCACAGACCACTCATATTCTGATGTACCCACCCACAGACCAAATCAGAAACTCATGCACCCACTCACAGACCCACTGAGATACTCATGCAGCCATTCACTACCCCACTGAGACACTCATGCACACACTCTTAAACCCACTCAGACACATATGCACTCACTCAGAGATCCACACGCTCATGTAACCACTCACTGACCGACTCAGACACTTATGCACCTACTAACAAACCCACTCTGTCACGCACCCATTCTGAGATCCACTCAGTCACTGATACATCCACTCAGAGGCCCACTTCAACACTCACGTCCCGAGCCATAGAGCCACTCAGACATATATAACAAAAGGCACCAAGTACACTAACCAAATAGAATGTATTTCCAAAGTTTTTCACAAGCTGACAGCATCACTGAGCTTAAGGGGTGCAACACATACCATACAACAATTTGCGAAGGCGAGCAGAACACATTATTCACAGTGAGAATACCACAGTTATATCCAAAGATGCTTTTCCTGACCCCACACTCCACTGATGTAAATTACAATGAAACGCATGAAGCAAATCTAATGCAGGTAGAGGCCAGAGGGGCAAATACCCACACACCATCCTGAGTAGTCCTCTGTGTGTTGGCACCCTTGAATGCAGGAGGGGCTGGGCCAAAGCACTCATACATTAACAGCTGTGAGTGACTCCCCACTAGCCCTACTTTCTTCCAGAGATACCAGCCAATAGGATACATTGATTATCCTGTCTCGCTTAGCAGCAATCGGACATGCATGTGCTATCAAAAACAAATCCATTAGATAAACAAACATGTCCCATGTACTGTGTTTTGACTGCCTGCATGAAGAAAATGTACAAAGTGTGCAAAGGTATGCATTTGCATGGAATGTCTGAAGAAGCTGGCTAGGTGGTCACACAACTATGATCCTTGTGTACTTGTGTGCAAGAATGTAATCTAACAGGCTCACTTTCAGTCTATGTAGAATATTGAACACTGTCATTGATGTACAGGATAAACTTGGTGTTGACAGAGAGTTTGTGTCATTTTTTTAATTGGTTCACTGTTACATTAATTATATTTAATCACCTCAACCTTTTTGCCCCACCTCAATGTAACCAGTGGGTAGATTAGCCCATTTCACATTCCTCATGCTTTTGTCAGGTGGGGAAATGAATGAACAATGGTCAATAGATTTAGTCAGGATCACAACATATTCACAAATCATGATTAAAATACATGTCTTCTAGTATTGCATCCACCAACCTCACAAGGTGTTTATTAACTCTTCACACAAAAGGGCAATAGGGCATGCAAGTTATGGTTCTGCAGCAGACAGCCGCTGTAAAAAGGGATTTGGAACTGAAGTTTTTCCAATTACGGAGGTTATTTAATATTTGACATACTGTCTTTGTAGTGACAGTTATAACTTTCACCATCCTGCCGGATGACCACACGTAATATTGAGAGATCTCTGAATGCCTAAAAGAGACCTCTGTGCTTTCAAAGAAGTTACCACCACTTTAGTTCCTCTGAAGCCTTTGTAATAGTGTGCAGCATTCACCATATCACAAAGTGGGAGTTTGTTATTGAAAAATAAAAAACTAATGGCCCAGACACTTTGAGGCTTTTCTTGGTGTTCCTAAACAGGAAAAAAGTATGTCAGAATATCTGCCCTACACAATTGTAGGAGAGTATCCTGGTCACAAAATGCCACAAAACCTCATAAATCTTTATTCAGTGGCAGACAATGTGCAGTCTTTTGCCATTGACTACTGGCTGACATTCGTTATGCCTACTTCACCTGCATGCAAACTGTGTCCCACTGCCTCCTGTGCTCTTTTCAATAGGCCGTAGATGTGTGCGTGTCCAATACTACACATGCAGCCCTGGATTATGATCTGTTAATGGGTCCATTGAAGGCCCATGACCAGGTCTCTGGCAGGGGTAGGCGTATGGTGTGTAATCCTCTACTCAGACCAATGGCAGACGTAAGTACCTGTGCTCTTGTGTAGCGCCTCATAGACTGCAGTTTCATCAAGGTTAAAGGTTAACACAGTCTGTCGTGAGATGCTCCCAACGGCTTCTGGATATGAGGAGCATGTGTGCTTGTTGGACCTATTAAACTGGGTCGCATACCTTTTTACGATGGAAGGAACAGCAAACATTCTGGAGTTCATGGCAATCTGTTTTTCCCGCAACATTTTTGACTTTGAAGACTAACCATGATAGGTTAGCAATTTTTGAGTGCCAAATTGGCAACATTTTGAAAAATTATACCCTGGCTGTACAAAACATTTGTTGGCTTCAAAATGACACGAATTGGCCTTCAACAAGGATGTTTTGCATCTGCTTACCTCATATTTATGTTTTTTTCATAAGGCTAAGGCAAGAGGAGGGTGTCATGTGGCCCATAGGGATATTGTCGTTTTTCACTAACTGAGCATGAGCACGTTGCAGCTTGCCTGCTGCTTTTCACACGTTACTACACATCTTAATTTTTTTGCAATCATTTCAAAGACTTCTTTCACATGAGAACTCATCACTGTATTCACTCTCTGCATGTTCCTGGGATTTTAACTGAACATTATGTGCAAGCTTGAACAACACTGCACCTTGTTATTTTGTTCTGGCCAGTCCTTAGCCCTTAGACAAAACATACTGATGCAGCTATTGTTTGGACAGCATACTTGGATTTTTTGTGGGTGCACGAATAGGAGACACACATTTGGAGAGGGACCTTTCCAGGGAGAAGAGCACGTATGATGTAGATCTACAGGTTAAGGTATGTTGTCTGCTGACAAAGCCCAGAGATTGATGGGGGGTTAGGATCACGTTCTACCATCTGATTGCCAAAAAAGAGTATTTTATCGACGTTGATAGCATGAAGGTCCTATATGGCCCCACCAGAGAGAATCTGAAAAAATGCTTTAAAAAACCTCACTTTTTGCCATGTATAATCAGCAAATTAAATCCCACAAATTCCCTGAATTTCGGGGTTATAGACCCAAGCCAAAGGCCAAAACAAAGCCTTAGGCTAACAAAATACACTAGGCCCACAATAATGTTAAACTTGCATTTCTGTTGCACTGAAAACAACGAGGCAAATTGGGCCACCACCAAGTACAGTAATTTTCCACAGCATCAAGACCAACGCCCACACACGTACACCAACACAGCTGGTACAAGTTGGCACATCTTGGGACTTTTTACTGAAATATTGTTTTGGAACTTAGCTTGCCGAAATAAAAGCCGCAACGTCTTGCAAATGCTAGCACCTGGCGTAAGTTCCGCTCTCACATACAGTTTTAGAAATATGTACAGAACAAAATGATCTTTGTTTATGTTCTGCTGTCAAGCATGGCCAACCAACCATTAGGACACCTGACCGGCCCCACTGTCCTAGGACAATGCGGTTAAGCCACCTGCATCAGAAAGTACGTCAGGACAGTGTCAGTTCTGCAATTTCAGGTATAAAAGATTCACCATCACAATCAGAAGCCAGAACTCTCCTGGTGTGATCTCCTCATGCGTGAGGTTCTCCGGTCGACCCTTTATCTGATTTGGGACTGCCAAGCCTACTCTATCAGGTGATGCCCTCCCGAATAAGATAGCATCCTAACCTCTCTTAACAATCTTGACTTTGCCAAGTACTTTTTCATCCACACCCAATTCCTTGCATTTTAAGGTATCTTTTCAGCATTAGATCTTATAGGGTTCTTCTCCTTAGGTAGGTGCTTTAAGGCACTAGGCCTGATAAATATGTACTCTGTAGAACTCAGCTAAATTCAATTGTACCTTTTAAGGATCTTAGCCTCTGATATTTTTGTTCTTTCCTTAATGCTCAACCTGGAATGATGGTTCTCTTCAGGAAAGTTGTGTGAAGGCGAAGCATTTTCTAGAACAGGTTTTAATGTCTTCTTAATGTTTCCAATTTAAGTTAAACCTCATATTTTAGTAGATATTCACTTCTGCTTGCCTCGCAGCATTTTAGAAACAATTTTTATCTAGCATGTACTCCTGGCAGAGTGAAGCCAGGTTTTCTTAAGAGTGTTCGTTAGCAATACGTTTTATTGATATACATGTGTTTTATGTAATAAAAGTGCCACTTTAACAAGAACTGCCGTCATCTCACCTCATTGTTCCTCCTTCCTCAGTGAATTATTGAGACGGAACCACTGATGACAGTGAAAGTGACCACACCCTTAAAAGGGGCCGGGGCCTCTGTTTCCCCTCTGTCAAGATCCTCTACTATATAATATTCCTTCTTCTTAGCAAGGGGAGAAAGGTTAGGCACTATAGTCTTTTCTCTATTGTCTTTCTATGATGGCATCTCCCTTTATGATTTATGGACTGACTGCTATGCTGATAATATTTGTACTATGCATTTTTCTGCTTGTTGTGACACATATACTGTATGTTAGGGCACGTTAGTTAAAATAAATATTTTAAACTTTTTTGTGTCGCTGTCAGATCTTATTGAGGACAAGTACAAGAGAATGAGCGAAAGGGTATGTCTTGTTACTGCGATTCCTGAGAGATCTGGGAGTGTTGTGTCCGGGGGGGTCTAATCATTTGTTTCTCTGTGAGTGGGTAGGAGAGTGCAACAGTATAGATAGTTGGTCCTTGGTTCGTGGGTACTAAGGTGGTAGGAAGACCCAGTCCCTATCCACCAAGGTCTAATTTCCTGTGCATAGTTCTGTATTTGTGCAGAATCCCTGCAAAACTCTACTCAACTAGTAACCCAATTTCTTACAGTGACAAAACATGAGGATTAGGTACACAAGGGCATCTTGTGATTTGTTCATCCTAGTCGAGTCGAATCATGCACTAATGTAGTAACTGATGAATGTGTGCAATACTTAAAGTATTGCATACATCCCAATATTATTGGATAGAAATTGTAAATATTTGCAATGTTTAATTTTTTTTGTAAGACACATTCGATAGTTGTAAAACAAATCAACCTGGCACACTGGCACTTCATATACTGTTGCGCACAAAACGCAAGTATGCAGATATACACATTGTATTTGTTAGACCTGGCATCTTTGGCTTGGTTTCCCCTGACTTTTTGCCTCTACCTCCTACATTTTTGACACTGTGATGGATTTAGTTTTGCTGGTTTAGATGCTTTGGCCACTTTGCCACTGCTTATCAGTGCCAAAGTGCAAGTGCTCCCTGTTTAAAATTATTATTGTGATCCATGATTGGCATATTTGTTTTACCAATAGGTCCCTAGTAAAGTGCACTGAGTGTGCCATGGCTGGTGATTCAAATGCTACTAGTGGGCCTGCAGCACTGATTGTGCCACCCACATGAGTAGCCCTAAAATGGTGTCTCAGGACTGCCAGTGCAGTGCCTGTGTGCAGTCTTTGAACTGCCATGTTGTCTTGGCCAGTGTACACACTTGCCAGGCCTGACCGTTCCCTTTTCTTACACATTGGACACCCCTATGGTAGGCCCAAGGTACGCCCCCTGGGCAGGGTTCCGTGTATGTGGAAGGTAAGACATGAAGTAGTGTGGGTAACATGTCCTGATGGTGAAATACTGCCAATTTCATTTTTTCACTCTTGAAAGATTATCTTGCCCATAGGTTACAATGGGGAATTCTGTGTATCATATTTACCTGCATTTCTTCCCATAGCGTCAAGATAGACGTATGGAATGTGGTATCCCTGAAGTCAGAATTGAATATGACATCTTTTAGTGAAGATGGTTTTTAAATTCTAGGTATGGAAATAGCACTTTTAGAGAGTGGCTATTTTCTTGTTCAGCCTTTCTGTGTTCTTCTGTCTGTTTGTGGATTGACTGTCTGGTTTGTGAGTGACAGGGGCTTGGGGTGGCTCCAGGAGACTGAGTGAGTCAGCACTAGGCTGAATAGACCCATCTGCATGTATAATAGTGGGGAGGAGCAGCACCTGGGTCTGAATAGGGCTGTGCCCGCCTTCCACAATGCTGGCTCCACCTACTACGGTGCGTCTGATGGCCCTGGCCCACACTCACAAAGGAAGAAGATGTGCCCTGGCAGAATGCACCCAGAACTGGTTTGGACTAGGTCCAGAACCACTCACATAGGAATAACAAAGCCTTTTGGGGTATGAAAGTTGACCTGAGACCCCTGTACAATTAGATTAGGAAACTTTGTGATCAAGAAGGAATCCCTGCCAAAGAAGAACAGCCAGGAAGACTGAGGAACAGTGCTGCCCTTGCTGAGTGTCTGGGAGCTGACCTTCAGTTGCTGTAATTGCTGAGGAAGAGGACCACGGGACTGTCTGCTGTGTGCTGTGTCCCCGTTGATTGTAGAGGAACTGTGCTGTGTGCTTTGCCCCCTCAGAAGTATACCTGGCTCCAGGGCCTGGGAAGAGCTGGCCTCCTGTTGAAACTCAGGGACATACAAGTTTGCTCCAAGGACTCCTACAAAACTCGCCCTACATGTCTTTTATTTATTTATTTTATTTATTTATTATATTTCTAGAGCGCACTGTCACCTAGCAGGCATCCTGGCGCTAGCACTATCAGAGACATAGCAAGTAAAGGGCCGCACCACAGACAACAGTCTATATCTTCAGGAACAACCATGTTTTTAGCCTCTTTCTAAAAAGCAGATCACTAACTTGTCTAAGTTCCCGAGTCAAAGCATTCCAGAGCATCGCAGCTGACACCTCAAAGGATCTGCCACCTGATCTCACTTTCCTGAATCTAAGTACCTTTACTAACTTTGCCCCCAAGGACCGCAGAGTTCGCATGGGGACATACCATTCAAATTTATTTTGAAAGGACACGGGCCCCAGTCCATTCAGGGCTTTGAACACTAGGCAGAGAGATTTAAACTGAACTCTGTGTCTCAGTGGAAGCCAATGCTAATCAGCCAAAGCCAAGGAGGAAGAGGACCTTCTGGGCCAGCCAAGCACTAATTTGGCAACCGTTGACTGGATCCTCTGCAGCCTATCAAATAGAAAGTTAGGAGACTCAAGCAACAAGGCATTGCAGTAATCTAATCTACTGAGAATAGTACAGGCAGAGCGGTATCACGTTGTTGGACGCGTGAGGCATCCCCTAGCAACCAGGGCTGCCTCACACTTTCGCACAGAAGCCAAGCTTCTTCAGAAGCTGGAGGACGCCGGTGCAGGAGAGGGCTGCCCCACCAGAGATCAGCGCGAGGTGCCCAGCCCTCTCCTGCTCTACAAACCAAGGTAATCGGCTGCATTAGTGGAATCAGTCGGCCCGGGGGAAATTGTGCAGAAGTATGGGCTGCTGATGGGCCGCTTAGGAAGATGGGGAAGTCGGACTGCCTGGCACATTGGAGGCAGGAGCATTTAAGAGAACGGCACCCTTTTTTTAATTTCAAGCACAATGGGTGTATTTAAGAGAACGACCCCCTCTGGATGTAAAAATACATCGTGGACAAATGTTGAAAGCAGTGTCCTGATGGTGAATGGCCACGCCCGTGCTTTAGTAGGGGGGGTGATTTCCCAAAGGTGACAGCGAGTACGCCCAGTTAGCACATTCCGTGCTACAAGTACAGCAGGGCAGTCATCAATACAGGCACCCTTTTTAGAATTTCCACACGCTAGAAAGAAAGGCTCACCGCCAATCTGAACCTACCAGTGTTTCTACTATTTTCAATACGTTTTCTAAACAGAACTTTCTCAACAAGAGAACCTTTTACAAGAGAACATTGCTACAGTGAACAGTTTCGCTTGAACCATTACTGGAAGAAAGTCTATTTTTTGTTGTATGTTGAATTTATGTCGTTTTGGACTCTGCCTAATCTATATAAAGGGATTTTAATTTTTATAAATAACTTGTGCAGTGCCCTTTTGTGGTGTTTCATCACATTACTCTGAGTGTCGGTACAAATACTTTACTTGTAAAAAACAAGGGTTCCCTGGGCAAAAGATAAATATAACCCCTAGGTCAGGGATAGACAGTGTGAAACTAACAACCCAGGCGATTAATGGGAACTTGTCCACATAATAGTGATAAGACACAGCACCACTTCCGTGAAAGAAGGAGACAGTTTTTATTTAACAATATTAAAAAAATACGTGGAACAAAGTCACACCATAAAACTTTAAAAAGCATGGATTACATGCATAATCATACAAACAATGACAAAAATGACAATAAAGTTAATTATATACCAACAACACAATTTCATTCAAATTATACAGTAATCACAGGGTAAAAAATAATGAGTGTCTCGTCGACGCGCGTTTCGGCAACCGGCGCCTTCTTCAGGACAAAATACTCAAAGACTTTGAAGAAAAATGATTGCGAATTGTATTCACTTGAGTTATTGCTTTAATTAGATACAGATCCCACAATGAGGAAAGGTTAAATGCAGTCTTATTCTGTATACCAAATGGATCCAACTTCAAGTAGTGTAGCACGTATCGATGAATCGAAATCCTTTTCAGGAATGATAAAAAGCTCAAAGAATGATTCCTGTGTACTCAAATGCGGTTACAGGTGAATATAAGGTGCACTGCAGGGTTCTACTTAAAACTCCATTGGAGAAAAATCTAATTATAAGAACAAGCGCGCCTCGCCTCCACCGTTTTTAGGTTTCTTGTGTGTACGTAACGATCAAGGATATATTGATCGATGCTCAGAGGAGATTGTTATTAGTCCTAACTAAAAGTAGCCCCATCCATATGATGAAAGATGAAAGATGAAGCGCACACGAACCAATCTTGCAAATAAAAAGCGGAGCAACGTGTGGAGGCAGGCTGGAACGTCAGTATCTTCCGGGTCACAATCGACGTACGGTTGGAGACTGCATTTAACCTTTCCTCATTGTGGGATCTGTATCTAATTAAAGCGATAACTCAAGTGAATACAATTTGCAATCATTTTTCTTCAAAGTCTTTGAGTATTATGTCCTGAAGAAGGCGCTGGTCGCCGAAACGCGCGTCGACGAGACACTCATTATTTTTTACCCTGTGATTACTGTATAATTTGAATGAAATTGTGTTGTTGGTATATAATTAACTTTATTGTCATTGTTGTCATTGTTTGTATGAATATGCATGTAATCCATGCTTTCTAAAGTTTTATGTTGTGACTTTGTTCCACTTATTTTTTTAATATTGTTAAATAAAAACTGTCTCCTTCTTTCACGGAAGTGGTGCTGTGTCTTATCACTATTATGTGGACAAGTTCCCATTAATCGCCTGGGTTGTTACTTTCACGCGGGACAAATACTTTACACATAGCCTTGGGTATAAGCCTGTCTGCTCGTGCCAAGCTACCAAGGGGGTGAGCAGGGGTTATCAACAGTGTTCCCCCCTTACCCTGATTAGAAGTAAGGGTCCCTATTTGATCAAAGGTACTTACCTCTGCCAACTAGAGACCCCCTTTTCTAACAGTATGTAATATGACTGTCCATGTTTTTAACTGCATTATTTCTATTGACTTTTGATAATTTCAATAAGCAGCCAAGTTTAGATGTTTCCGCAGATAAATAAACATTCTAGTGAAGCCTCAGTCTATTTTCAGCCGTCCGGGATACAGATATATTAAATTCAAGAAGCGGTGTCTGCTTGTAAGCCTCACAAATAGTAAGGCTTGCTGAACACCATGAATTCCGTGTAGTCTTGTGAAAGAAGACTTCTTCTACACGATTGGCATTTGACAGTGCAAATAATATAAGTCAAGACAGATCCATTTCTATTTTCTCCTGCTGTATCTATCATCTCAGTACAATGTGCAGCGAACAACATGTCCTGAAGTGAAACCAGGATGCACTTAGAGGTCAAACTGCAGTGGACAACAAACCCTGACATCTAAAATCCCATTTGAAAGAAAATATGAGTCCTTGTCCTCCCTCTCCCGGTATCGTCCGGAAATTGAAAGGCAGTAAAGATGCTTTAAAGCTGCAGCAGCATGCTTATGTCAATAAGTCCTTGGATCAATACAAGATCGTGATCTTAAAAAAGCTAAAAAGGGAATGCTGGATATCTACTTCCTGAAAATATGGCCATGATAAAGTAAACCTGAAAAATGACATTCATACCGCAATAAAAATAAAATATACGGCTCAAATAAGTAGTCGCGAATTTTAAAGTGACACGCTTTGTTATTCTGTAATGCATATGTGAGCTGGACATAACTTTAGATTTATTTTTCTCTTCACCAGTCTATTGGCGGTTTTACTAAAAAGGAATCAAACGTCTATTGTGTTGAGCTGGGGAATTAAATTAAGTGCCACTTGCCCCTGAGTAAGGAACAAGGACATATGCTTTCTTATATTTCATTCATTTTCTTTCGTTAAACACGCCACTTCTAAAGCTGAAAGAGTAAATCAAATAATCCAGCCATAGGATTTTTTTACAACCTTGCACGTATAAGCGAATCCATGCAAATGTGCAACATCGAACAAAAAGTCCTTTACTAGTCAATGTTACTTATTCAATGAAATGGGCGCGATTGCGTACAATTTACATTCCACACTTGTCTTCTCTTAGAATGTTATTGATGGTCCAGGTTCAGAGATGTTAATTACAAGCTACAACTGGGAGTTGCAATTATTACCTATATGAAGCTTCTTTCGACCTCTGTAAACAGTCTTGAAACCTCTGCTAATTATCTATTACTAATGCAGGTGGATGTGACTATCTTGCACAAGTGATTCCCACCGATGCGTGAGGTCACATTTCAGAGCATCTCACTGCAGCAAAACCGGACAGAAAAGGAGCAAAGAAGCAGGTGTGGTTTTCTCTGTCATGCAGTTCTCAGCAGCCTCCCTTAATGGCATACTATCTAAATCATCATTGACCAATATATGTCCTGCCGAAATACGGTAGCCCAAATATTGATGACCGAAATATTAACAAGGTAACTTCACTCATATGTACATTGACGTCATCCATACATTTACAGCACATAGATGTGGCCTGAAGAATGTTAAATCCATACCTACTTATAAGTTACCTACCTATGTTGGACCTCAAAATATTTAGGCTATGATACTCTGCTCGGCCGATATTTCCCACAACTATAGTCTGACATGCTACCATATTATCTTATCTTCTCAGCACTATCCTTATTGTGTGATAGTGATTCCTCAGATTTCCTCTAAATTTTTACCCTACTCCAACTGGGAATGAAACATATAGGGAACCCCTCACACCATCCCCTTTCATTTGTCACAAGTAGGCAAAATACTTCCTCACATAACTTGTGCTTTTGCTATAATAATTAATGCCGAGCAGTATTTCCAAGGCCAATCAATCAATCAAACAGATTTATAAAACGCGCTACTCACCCGCTAGAGTTTCAAGGCGCTGAGAGGGGAGGGGACTGTTACTGCTCGAAAAGCCAGGTCTTGAGTTGCTTCCTGAAGGAGAGATGGTCCTGGGTCAGCCGTAGGTGGATGGGGAGGGAGTTCCATGTCTTGGCCGCCAGGTAGGAGAAGGATCTTCCTCCGGCGGTGGCTCTGCGAATGCGTGGGACGGTGTGAGGAGGAGGCTGGTCGATCGCAGCTGGTGGGTGGGCGTGTAGAAAGTGAGGTGGTTGTTGAGGTACTTGGGGCCCAGGTCGTGGAGAGCCTTGGTGCGTGGGTGAGGAGTCTGAACGTGATTCTTTTGCTGACACGGAGCCAGTGCAGGTCTCTCAAGTGGGCGGAGATGTGGTTGTGGCGGGGGATGTCCAGGATGAGTCGAGCGGAGGCGTTCTGTATGCGCTGGAGTCTTTTCTGTAGTTTGACTGTGGTTCCAGCATAGAGGGTGTTCCCGTAGTCCAGTCGGCTGGTGACAAGGGCCTGGGTGACCATCTTCCTGGTTTCTGTGGGGATCCATCGGAAGATCTTTCGGAGCATGCGTAGGGTGTTGAAACAGGATGACGAGACGGCGTTGACTCGTTTGGTCATCGAGAGGGAGGAGTCCAGGATGAAACCCAGGTTTCGTGCGTGGTCCGTCGGCTTGGGGCTGGTGCCCAGGGCAGGGGGCCACCAGGAGTCGTCCCAGGCGGAGGGGGATGATCCCAGGATGAGGACTTCCGTCTTGTCTGTGTTCAGTTTCAGGCGGCTGTTCTTCATCCACTCGGCGACGTCTTTCATTCCTTCGTGTAGGCTGGCTCTGACGGTGGCGGGGTCGTTGGTGAGGGAGATGATCAGATGGGTGTCGTCAGCGTAGGAAATGATGTTCAGGTTGTGTTGGCGTGCGATGGCTGCGAGGGGGCTCATGTAGATGTTGAAGAGGGTGGGGCTGAGCGAGGATCCTTGAGGTACGCCGTAGAAGACTTCGGTGGCCGCGGATTGGAACGGGGGAGGTGGACTCTCTGGGTTCTTCCGGCGAGGAACGAGATGATCGACTCCAGTGCCTTCTCTTGGATTCCGGTGTTGCTGAGGGGCTGTATCAGTATGCGGTGGCATACTGTGTCGAATGCTGCAGAGAGATCCAGGAGGATGAGGGCAGCTGTTTCCCCGTTGTCAAGCAGGGATCGGATGTCGTCGGTGGCTGCGATGAGGGCGGTCTCGGAGCTGTGGTTAGCTCGGAAACCGGACTGTGAGGGGTCGAGGGATCCTTTTGTCTCGAGGAAGGCGGTGAGCTGTTTGTTGACGGTCTTCTCGATGACTTTGGCAGGAAAAGGGAGGAGCGAGATGGGGCGGAAATTCTTGAGGTCGGTGGGGTCCGCTGTTGGTTTCTTCAGGAGGGCGTTGAGCTCCGCATGCTTCCAGCTCTCCGGGAAGGTGGCGGTGGTGAAGTAGATGTTGATGATGTCACGGAGTTGGGGTGCGATGATGGAGCCGGCCTTGTTGAAGACGTGGTGGGGGCAGGGGTCCGTTGGGGAGCCGGAGTGGATGGTGTTCATCGTGCGGGTGGTGTCTTCGGTGCTGACCGGGGACCATTTGCAGAGGGTGGTGGTGGGGGCGTTGGTTCGTTGGTTGGGTGCGTGGTCTGTGCGCCGAAGCTGTTGTGTATGTCGGCGATCTTGCGGTGGAAGAACGAGGCGAGTGAGTCGCAGAGGTCCTGAGAGGGTGTGATATCGTTGTTTCCGGCGCTGGGGTTGGAGAGCTCTTTTACGATGCTGAAGAGTTCCTTGCTGTTGTGGGTGTTGTTGTCCAGTCGTTCTTTGAATGTTGTCCTTTTGGTGGTGCGGATCAACTGGTGGTGTATGCGGGTGGCGTTCTTGAGGGCTGTCATGTTTTCTGTAGTCTGGTCATGTCGCCAGGCTTTTTCGAGGGTGCAGGAGTTTTTCTTGGAGGTTTTGAGTTCGTTGGTGAAAAAAAGAGGCTTTTTTGATGCCGGGTCTGCTGGGTGGGTACTTCAGTGGTGCGAGGTCGTCGGCGCAGTTGGTGAGCCACTGTGTGAAGTTGTGGGCTGCTTTGTTGGGGTCCGTTGTGTTGGCGGGAGGGTTCTGGCTGAGGGAGGTGGTGAGCTGGTCGGCGGTGCTCTTGCTGCAGCTCCTGCGGGGAACCTGTTGCGGGTGGTGGTGGGTCGTGGTTCTCCTGAAGTTGAAGTGGACGCAGCTGTGAAGTCCGGTGGAGTGGATGAAGGAGATGTGCTTGCTGGAGGAGAAGACGGGGTCAAGTGTGTGGCCGGCGTAGTGGGTGGGGGTGTTCACCAGTTGCTTGAGTCCGAGGTTGGCGAGGTTGTCCAGCAGGGTGGTGGTGTTGCTGTCATTGTTGTTCTGCAGGTGGAAGTTGAGGTCCCCTAGGAGGATGTAGTCTGAGGAGGTGAGGGCGTGCGGGCTGATGAAGTCTGCGATGGCTTCGCTGAATTGTGTGCGTGGTCCCGGGGGTCTGTAGATGAGAGTGCCTCTGAGGGTGGTCATGGGGTCGGTGTGTATCTGGAAGTGAAGGTGCTCGGCGGCAGTGAGGGTGTCTTCGGAGTTGGTCGTGATGCTGATGATGTTTCTGTAGACGATGGCGATTCCTCCTCCAGTCTGGTTGATCTTGTATCGGTCCAGGATGGCTATGGAGATGTCGGGCGCTGAGGAGGCGTTCATCCAGGTTTCCGTGAGGAAGGCGATGTCTGGTGAGGTTGTGTCGAGCAGGTTCCAGAGTTCGACGGCGTGTCTGTGGACGGAGCGGGTGTTGAGCAGGATGCACTTGAGGTGGTTGTTGCTGGTGCCTGGCCTTCCGGGTGCGGTGCAGGTCTGGAGGCAGGTGAAATTGCAGGCTTGGCAAGTGAAGGGTCCGTGGGTGCATTTTGGGGTGGCTCGGTAGCAGGCGGGGTTGCGGCCGGGTTTGAGTGCATTGAGGGTGGCGGCGTCATAGGTTCGTCATGTGGGCTGGCATCGTCGGGGGCCAGGGGTCCTGCAGCTGGGCGTGGTCCAGGCGTAGACGGGCTTGCCTTTGGCGCACCTTTGGCGCGCAATCGGCGGGCCCGCTGCGCGTACGCGTGGTCTCCGCCATATATGGTGAAGTGGGAGGGAGGAGCAGCTGGGAGGCGGGAGCGGGGTGGCGAATGGGAACCGGGGAGAAGGAAGGGGGGCGGGGCTACAGAGAAGCGGCGGCGGTGAGCAGGTTGGACAAGGGCGAGAAAAAGCTGTCACGGAGGGAGCAGCGGGAAAAGCAGAGGCGAGAAAAGCAGACACAGGAAGCGGCGAGGGAGCAGGCCTGAGGGCGGAAGCCCAGGCAGCAGGAGTGGCGGCAAGAAGGGCAGCAGCGGTGACCAGGGCATACGGGGGCCTTGCGGTGAGTGGAGTGACCAGGTTAAGAGTAACAGCTCAAGGTGAAAAACCAGACCCGATTTTACTAAAACCTAGATAGGAAAATCACTTTTTGCAGGGGCTGAATTGCAGATGACATGGCCCTGTGCCCTTCCCACTAAAATACTCACCAACTCCTTCCCCAGCTCCTCACAGAAAGGTGATGCAGACGTTTACCTTTTGCTTAGTGCAGACGATATTTGACGAGGGGCCACATCCCCGCCTCGCAGGCCCCGAAGACAGGTACAGGCCGGTTTGAGGCGGCGGCCTAACGATGGATGCGTCTTTTTCGCGGGACATTTTCCCGTGGTAACTCCACATTGGTCAAGGGGGGGCGGCGGGGTTACCTGGGCGTCATGCAGGGGCATCTGGACTGCACTTAAAAGGCGCTATCTTGACCTTTAGAGTCCTGCTGCCTACCTGCCACTGACGATTGCCGGTCCACGCCACCCGCAAGCCACAAATGACCGGGATTTTTGCTTTTACCCTACCCTCCCATCCCTCTTGCTTGGAGAACCTTATAGGAGGGGTGGTTAAGGAATCATGTTTTGATCACAAAACTAGTTGTCAACGTGGGGCATCACAAATCAAAGGGCAGGCGGATTCAAGATATGGCTGAATTTGAATTACCCGGGGCAGGGGTGTCCCTGGACCTGGAGGGTACACCATGATATGCCCCATGGGAGTGGGTGGGGATGATGGCTGAGACAGGGGACCAAGGTATGGCCCTGTTGCCCAGGCCCATTACCCCGATTGGGTGCCAGGGGGTGTCCCTTCATTGGGTTGCTCTGGCATGGATGGTTCTTTTAGGGGTCAGATATGGAGTTGACCTTGGCTCCCCCACCTTGGGTGAGTGGAAGGTGCGCCTTGTAAACAATGCCCCGAGGAGCTGTGAGGTGGTCAAGCACTCCTAATGATGTGTGAGAATACTGTATTCCTTGTTACTGTGTATGTTTATCAAAATGTTATGCAATATTGAGACTACTGTTGAATTTCTGTTTACCGTTGTGTCTATGAAGTGCAGTAAATACGGCCAGAGAATGCTGACATTTCTCTAATGCAAGTACAGTGGTCGGGCTGGTTTTCATTGGAAGGAAATAGCTGTATGTTGGGGTGCCAATGTATGTCTCCTTTTCAACACACCAGTCTCATGATGGTCCCTCACCTGTTATCGCCTGCTTCAAGCAGGTGGTAAACGTCTGCATTAAACCCTTGGAATAGGAAATACCATACAGAATTCCACCTGGTAAAACATTGGCCACACATATATTTCATATTCCAAGGGTTTTGACGAGTACCTGCAATCCAGCTGCCCAGACCCTCTGCATAGAAGTATTTATGGCTTACAGTTGGACCCTCCGTTCGTACTTTTCTGTACCAACTAATGATTAAATGATTATAGTCTTTTCTGACGTAGTACCAAGCATCTTTTTCTGTGCCTTCTAGGTGTAAAGTGAATTCATTTTACCCGATATTTCCCTGAGCAAGTGGTTTGTTTACAAACAACACTGCTCAGAAACAAAAAGAGGCAAAACTTGCTCATGGTTTCCTACTGTACTGTTAGAAAATAAAGCACTAACTAAGAGAAATATCGAAATACATTAATTCCCTTTACTCCCCATGAGGCACAGGGTCAGACTGATTTGCATATGGCCATGTCTGAACTGGGGTGGCAGAGTGGGCTAAAGAACGGTGATGGATTAAACCCAGATCTGTTGACTGGGTGTGAGTGTTTGATTGGTTCAGATGCTCCATCCATCACCACCCCCTTTTGTACCGCTTTGTCGCCATAAATTGGCAGGGTATGCTCAGACGTGAGTCCCTTGCTCCCTTTTCCACTGGATTCAAGCAAGCCTGAATGAAGACGACTGGAATGCCAGAAACCGGTCCTAGGAAGCTTGTTTCAGGTCCAGGGAAGGCATGGCTTGGCAGTTCGGGCTGGACTGTTCCCATTAAGGGAAGGGTCAGACTGATTTGCATGTGGCCATGTCTGAACTGGGGTGGCAGAGTTGGCTAAAGAACGGTGACGGATTAAACCCAGATCTGTTGACTGGGTGTGAGTGTTTGATTGGTTCAGATGCTCCGTCCATCACCACCCCCTTTTGTACCGCTGGTACATAGAAAAGGCACTGAGCTCTGCACAGCTCCAGAACAGATAATCATGATATGGCCCCAGAGAAGGTTTCCTGAACATCAAAACTTTGTTTTAGAAATCTAAGTCCCTTATCCTCCAGGAGTATTCCACATAGGTGTAAGGTCATGGAGGTCAAGGGAATTGCAGAAAAAGCACCCCCTGCCTTCATTTGTTACGCTCCTCGTGATATTTCTGGATAGCACACCTGTTGACGGGGCTTTCTATAGTGGTTAGAAGCAAGCACAGTGCAAGGCAAACTACTAAGCAGGTGCCCTTGCTTCTGCAGGTCGAATAAATCGTTATGCTCTGAATACTACACCAGAAACAATTCGTTTACCGACTATTGTATCAATTAAAGAAAATTAGATTCTAAGTTAGAGTTTGGCAGACTCTATTTAGTGTGTTACAGTCTTAAAAAAGCGCCCCACCCCTTAGTTGTCCTTTATATCTTACTGTGTTGAATAATATATATATGAAACCCACACTTTGAACAATTTTTAGCTTTAGCATGGTTAACGAGTTTGAAAATTGCTTGCATTTGAAGTCTGGTTTGGTTGTGTGAAGAAATTCGAAGAATTCTCACATCAAGACAATGATTACTCATGACAAATATATATGATTAATAATTAAGGTAAAACTGGTATTAATTGATGCATGTATTGCTAATGATAAGAATCACAAAATATTAATGATTGATCGTTACTTTGCAATTACAGAACCATCACATTTGCATTCGGGCACATCAGTATCAGAAACTGCATATTTATGACGCTTGATGTAGTTAGGGTTGGTAAGAATAGTTGTAGTCAGCACCTGATTTAGAGTTTAGCAGATGCAAAACTCTAACACAATCATGACAGATATCCCGTTCTCCGTATTACAAGTGCATAATATCCGATTACACTGTATTACAGCGGACGGGATATCTGTCATGCTTGTAATGGAGTAACCCAGCCACCAAATTCTGAATCAGACCCTCATTTCTTTTTATGCTTCAATTTCAGAAATATTAACATGATACTAGAACAAAGAGAGTAGGTGATATAGAAAAAAATAATCCTAAGGAATATCCTTTGCACTGTTAAAGATTAGATTCAGAACTTATAATGGAAGCATACTAAAGTATGTTTTACTGCCTTTTGCACCTTGACCTGTATACTTCAATACCCAGTAGTGGGAAGGGTCAGAGTGGCAATATCCAGTTATTTTGTTTTCTCTCTTATCCCATGCTCCTTTCTCTATTTATGTTGGGTAACATACACTTATTCTTTGATTCATGGGCATACTACAGGCTCACGCAGCCCCTGCGGTGAGGGGGGTCCCAAGCTTCAGGAGCCCCCTCAGCAAAGCACTTCGGTCGGGGAGCTCCTGATAGAGTCCAGAGGGGGCCCCTCCATTTACCTTGCAGGGGAACCCCCTCAAGTGTTGTTACGCCACTGGTGTGGTTAAAAGTGTATGCAGTGAGGGGTGGAAGAAGGGCTCTGCTCCCTTTTGATCCTGAGTACAAGGTTAGTGTTAGCACCTTAGGAACTTTCCACCAAGTCACTGTTGTGCTATTTAGGTTGAAAACGATGGAGACACAGCCCCACATGGCGACAAAAGGGTAGACTCAGTTCTTCTCAGATGTGATCAGCTCATTGATGTAGTTGTGGCTACGATGACTTTTCTTTTCAGCCTGTTCTTCTTGTGTCAGAAGCTTTCTATTAAACGCGTTTGAAGTACAGACAGAAGAGGGAGCAGTAACACACAAGTATCCTGGGACCAACAAGTTCGTCTTTAGCTAAATGTAATATTCACAGTAGAAGACGTTCTAGCTCATAATCATATGCCTTACCAACAACACCAAATCCACCCATCTCATTCTTTCCAGATCCTTAATGTTAGTTTGCTATTTCTTGACATCTGGGAAACGTACTTTCATTTTCTAGGTTTCAGTATATAATGCATAATGACAAATGCACAAGTGCCTCAAGTGTGTGGGTATTGTAAATATGATTTAATACTTGATAAAGGCATAGTCCGGAAAGTGAAACGATTATTTTTGTATTAACATTAATTTAACAGGAAATATGTATGCACATGATATTTTCATATGATCATTGTGTAAAGTACTTGCTTTGAATTTCATGATTTACGAAGAAACTAAGTATATGGATTCATGGATTTATAAATTAGTCAAATGACTTCCCCAGGTACATTATGAGCAATGCTGTGACAAAAGAAAGATAGGTCTGGCGGGTTTCTTCTATGTAAGATTTATTGGTATTATCCCTTTTGTGCAACCTGTTTATATTTAAAATAGGGATATGCGTTACTTTTGTCATAAAATGCATCTACAGGGTTTCCACCTCTTCAGTAGTCTTGTCCTCCAGACTGGTCGAGATCCTCTGCTACAGTGATGATGGTGGGCCTTGAAGGGCTTGCAGCACATCAAGGACAGCAGCAGAACATGCACCTCTGGTCAAGTTGGGTTACTGCAGGGCAGAATTCTGTGGATACAGGTTGATTGTGTTTCATGGAGTTTTCCATATAAAACACACAGGGAGTTCTAGGAGACATTCTCATGATCAGATCAGCCCAGCTATATCTATTTTAGCAAGTATTCTCTTCTGGGTGACCCACACTCTAGGAATACAGATGTGCTTCTCATCTTAGACAGTCTCTCCTCCTGCAGAGCCAGAATATATGTATACTCGCATTGGGTTTTGACAGATAGCGCGAACTTTGCACTCTAAATCCACCTGGTGCAACACATTCTTTTGTCTCTCACCAACGTGACCGCATACAACAGTAATATGAGAGTGAATCATAAAAGTGGGGAAAGAGATATTAGATGTGGGAGAGAACATAGACACCATCGTTCTGACTCATCAATTCTGCTGAGCACTGCTTGTCTGCAAATAGAAGTGGGTGTGTAAAGAAGAAAGGCAATTCATAAATAGTGAATGTGTATACCATATCTGTATCTCTATGTCACCAACCCTTTGGGTTCAGATACGCATTTTTTTCCTATTCCTGAAACTAAACGACACAAGAGGTAAGTATCTAATATACGCCCATTTACACTTTTGCATTATGGCAAATTACTTTCTCAAGCTTCGCAGCTTTGTATTCGTTTCTGTACATTAGCTAAGTAACTTCCTGACTCTTTTGTGTCACTGAAAAGGTAATTAACAATCACTAATATTATGCATTTTCTATCTTGGCAAATCATGATTCAGTACTAAGAACTCTAATTACTCTATGCATAATCACAATTACATATCTTGTTTATTATAGCTAGAAATATGAATCTGTACTGTCTCATCACATGGCTAAACCTCGAATTCCAGATGGTATTATCTTTAATTCTTTATCAAAGCCTATAGTTGTATGTTAAAAAATAAAATAGCTCAATGGTTGTTTTTTCAGTACAACTTCATTTTCATAATACTTCAATGTATTTCCAGTTTTCTCCATAGTCGCCAAGGAGACAGCTTTTCTTTATGACAGATATCTAGAATTATTGTTGCAAAGTCCTGACTGCAGCGGCAGGCAGTGTTTCATGCGTGCATAGCAAGGACATTGTTGGACATGAGGAAAGATATATCTCATGCCTCAAGATGACAGCGGCCTCTTCAAACAACATGACAGATCAAGGAATACTGTGATTTTTACTTAAATTAGAAAACAATGGTGCTGCTAAGAATTTCAACCTCCATAATAAATATGGAGAAACTTGCTTCTTTTAGTAGAAGCCCGAGAGTATATCTACTTATACTCTACCAAGGCAGATTTTGGTTTGCAATTATTCTGTAGTTACAAATTACGTTTATTTTTGTAAAAGATCAGTGCTCATGCATAAGGTGAAGAAAAGTGCAGTGAGGAGAGAAGATATAAATAACAAAAGTGCATGTCAATTAAAAAGCCATATGACTCCTTTTTTTTGGTTGTTTTAACAGTATGCTGGGAGTCTATGTAGTTCTAATTGTTGACGGCGTTTCAATCTTGTTTAATGAAAGGTCATCATTAGGACTATAGCACCCGCATCTAGTATCGGGGGAAGAGATCCAGTTTGGGGATAAACCGGGGGTGTCTGCAATAGGGAGGTGCACGGGGAGAGGCAAGACTTTAGGTGTCCTCAGCTCCAGCCGCCTGAGTGGAGCAC